>NC_045601.1:104214897-106879875 GCF_009762305.2 Zalophus californianus | reverse complement strand
CTGACTCCAAATCCAGCTAATTGAGAGATTATATCAGCCACGTATCCTGTGTATTTTAAATCCCAGATTTCTTATCGGCTCTCTCTGCCAGAGCCCTTCCCTAGAGGGTTGAATATCACTGGCTCCTATCACCCACCTCATATTTCCCACACCAGGAAGTCCTTCCTGGAGTCTAACCTGGGTGCCTCCTGCTGTCTCTTACCCTGAAATCAGGGAAAGTGGAACAAAGATGGCCCCTGCCCCGTGCCCTGTCTTTGAAGACTGTGTTCCACAGGACTGTGGCATTTCTCTGGGGCTCCGAAGTGTGGATTGCTCCTGGCTGCAGAAGCAGGAGTCCCAGATACTGGGGAGGAAGGAGGAGGTATTCTCTCAGGCCACCTCCCAGAGGAGACTTGGACGGTGCCTGCAGACCCTTCCATTTCCTACTGAGTGTGGGACAGGTGAAGAGTGAGCTGGGATGAAGGCAGAGACTGCGAGCCCTTTGGGGGGTGGGGGGGGGTGGTCCGTGGCTTCTGATATTGATGAATTCTTTGGGGGAATTTGAGGCTATGCCTCTGGCGGCACCAAGATCCCGGGATCCGGAAATCCCCACGTGGCCCTTGCACCCCTCGCAGAGGACAAAATTGAGGGGAAAGGACACAGGCTTGCACCCATTCCCTGAAATGGAGGCATTCAGTTCCTCATCGGGGCGAGAAGGAAGGGGGAATTCCAAAGACCCCGCTCCAGGGCTCTGGCACCCGACCCAGATCTTCCATTTCTTAGAAGCTTTCTGGGAGAGCCCTCCTGACATCTGGTCTTTTCTGACTGAGTTTGGCAGGTGGGCCAGAGCGTGACCACGATGGGAGATGCCGTAGAGGGCACGCAGTTCAGCTTCTATGGCTCCCCTGCCTGGGAGATTGGGATGGAGAAAGCCCCTTGTCCCTGAGCCCACCTGAACTGCCTTTCTCAGGCTGCCTTGCCCTCAGAGCCCCAGCCAGGACCAGAGCCTGCTTCCTGTGGGCCGCACCCACTCGAGAAGGGCGAGAAACCCACCACTACTGTGGGGAGAGGAGCATTGCCCATCCACCTCCTCCTGTAGGCATTCCAGAGTCCCCTTCCCTCCCTGGCCAGTGATGCTGTTTTCTCTGCCCTGGGCTGGGGCCCATGAGAAATTCAGAGCAGGGGCAGACGGAGGCCCTCAGGATGGGAGACACAGTCTTGTCCATGGGGTATAGGCAATAATAAAGGCTAACATTCCTTAAGCACCTCCAAAATGGGGCACTTTATACAGATTAACCCATTTAATCCTCACAACCGCCCTCCGTACCTCTTCCCCCCCTTACCCGGGGGGGTACCTCCCAAGACCCCCAGTGGGTGCCTGAAACCACGGACAGCACTGAAGCCTATATACACTATGTTTTTTCCCACACATACATACCTATGATAAAATTTAATTTATAAATTAGGCACAACAAGAGATGGACAACGATAACAATAAAATAGAACAGTGTAACCACATACGGTTATAAAAAAGTTACATGAATGTGCTCTCTCCCTCAAAATATCCTATTGTACTTACTCACCCTTCTTCTTGTGATGAGAGGATAACGTGCCTACGTGAGGAGAAGAAGTGAGGGGAATGGCACAGGCATTGTGACACAGAGGTAGGCTGCTGTTGACCTTCTGATCCCATGCCTGAGGGAGGATCACCTGCTTCTGGGCTGGTTGACTGCGGGTAACTGAAACCGCAGGAAGCAAAACCGCGGATAAGGGGAGCACTCCTCTACTATAATATCCACACTTTACGGATGAGGAAGCTGAGGCCCAGAGTGGCCAAGGAACTGGTTCGAAGTCTCACAGCTAGGAAGTAGGTTGGGAAGCCAGGCATTCTACCCCGGAGCCTGAGCTCTTGCCCTCTGCACCTGAAGAGCCTAATACAGTAGCCACTAAACTCATGAGACTAGAGATCTTCCCCGACTTACGGGGTTACAACCTGACAAACCCACTGTAAGTGGGAAATATTACGAGTTGAAAATGCATTTAATACACCTAACCTCCTGAATATCATAGCTCAGGGTGGGCTCAGAACACTTACATTAGCCTACAATTGGGTGAAATCATTTTAACACAGAGCCTATCTTATAATAAAGTGTTGACCATCTCATGTAATCTATTGAATACTGAAGGTGAGAAACAGAATGGTTGTATGGGGAAGAATCATTGTAAGTGTATGGGCTGTTTGCCCTCGCGATCACGTGGCTGACTGGGAGCTGTGACTGCCACTGCCCAGCATCATTAGAGAGTATTCTACTGCTTCTTGCTAGCCCGGGGGAAAGATCCAAATTCAAAATTCCAAGTACAGTTTCTCCTGAATGCGTGTCACTTTTGCACCATCATAAAGTCAAAAAATCGTAAGTTGAACCATCATCAGTCAGGGGCTTCTGCGTTTAACTTTGCACTAAAATTCAATACAGCTAAAAACTCAGTTCCTCGGCTGTATCAGCCACCTTTCAAGGGCTCGATAGTCACACGTGGCTAGGGGCTACCATATTGAACATTTCCATCGTGGCAGAAAGTTCTTTTGGACAATGCCAGTCTACAAATTACTGCCTCTGAAGAATCAAGAGGGAGCAATGGAAAATCATTCTTCAGTTGATAGACTAAAACAATAATTAACAGTATGATAATAATGGCTATAATTTACTGAGAGCTTCCTACGTGCCAGGCGCAGTGCCAAGTTCGTAATCTTTACCCAATCCCAGGCTCAGGAAGGTTACCCAGGGTCAGAATAGTCAGGAAGTGAATTGAATCCAGGTCTGGGTGACCAGAGGCTGGTCCTTTCACCCCCTCCTGGTCCACCCCCTGCTGTGTCCCCAGGAGTTTATAGTCCCTGGGGAAAATAGAGGCGGGCAAATGCATGCATTTCACAAGACCAGGGATTAAATAAATCGGCGCTTAATTAACAACATCACGTTTCTGCAAGCCCACTGACCAGAACATTGCACTAATGAGGTCAAGGTCTTGATTCTGAGTCCTGTGAACATCACTTCACTTCACACAGAGAGAGGCTCATTCCCTGCCCTAACGGCTGCATCCTGCCCCCAGATATTGTGATTAGAAGGCTGGGAGAATGTGGCTGTTTCAGCAGGGCCCAGCCCAGGGCAATTTGCTTCAGGCAGGGCGGGGCTGGAGAAGAGGGGTGTTAAATGCTGGCGGGTGCGTGTCTTCTGGACAATAAATGGGATGGGAATGTCTTCCACTTCTGGAAAGGATGAGGTTAGCAGAAAGCAAGTTCTGGATGTGGAAAAAAAAAAAAAAAGATGTAGCAGAAGATTAAACAGAGCTTCTGAGACTTGCTTCCCCTTAGGTAACACTTGGGGGGGGGCTATGCAGTTTATAGGGACTTTTGAGGGCTTGAGGGTGGGGAGAGCTACCTTAGTATCCCACAAGGATTGTTCTATTGTTGGGAAATTTAGCTCCAGTGATATGTCAACTCCCATGTGTCCTCTGGGGAGATAAGGCCCGGTGAATGGCAAGACCAGGCAGTTGAGCAGAGAGCTGGACCTTCTGGACAGAGCTGGGATAATGACGGTTCAGTGCCTACATGGGGCCAGATGTGTGGTAGGTCTCAGGAGATGTTAGTTCATTCAGATGATCTCTCTCCTTTAAGCAACATTTCCCCGGGGCCAGCACACCACCAGGTTTGGGGGACTCTGATTATGTAAGCCTTATGCCAAAAGCATGACCCGGTGACTGGCTGTGAGAGTTAGGGTAGGCCAGGCTGTGCTGCAGTAAGAGATGAACCCGTGAATCTCAGCGGATCCACGCCACCAAGGTTTCTGTCTTGCTCACACACTTTATTAGCCCAGGCAGATTGGCTGGGGCTCTGCTCCACATAGTCAGTTAGGGACCCCAGACGTTGGATATATCAAATTTCAACACGTGATTTCCATGGTTGTGCCCGCAGGGACAGAAAAGAGCAGGAGAGCTATGTCCTGGCTCTCTAATGCTTCAGCTCAGAAATGACAGACAACATCTCCATTCACAGCCTACTGGCCAGGACTACTCTTGTATTCCCACCTGACGGTGAGGGGGCTGGGGAGTGGCGGGAAGCACATGGGCCTGTGGTGAGTAATAGCTGCCTCTACCACCCTACCACTCTCCCTTTCAAGATCCCATTTTCCTCTCCTATAAAAGAACTCTGAAGGGTCTTTTAGGTCTGGGGTTCCAGGTCTCCATGGAATGTTATTCCACAAACATTTCTTAGGTGTCCTACCAAAATGTGGACGGTGCTCAGTTGAGTTTGACCCTCCTCTCTCAGAGGTGGATTTGATTTGTTTTAAAACAATCAAAAGTTATTTGATGACCCAATTTAAAAATGGACAAAAGACCTGAATAGACAGCACATCAAAGAAGAGAGATATCTAAATATATGAAATAGACATGAAAAGAAGCTCAATGTCATTTGTCATTAGGGAAATGCAAATTAAAACAATACCAAGAAATCACAGCATACCTAATCAAATGGCTAAAATAAAATAAAAAAAAAATTGACAATATCAGTTGCTAGCGAGGATGTGGAGCAACAGGAACTCTCATTCATCACTGACAGAAATGCAAAATGGTACAGACGCTTTGGAAAAGAGTTTGGCAGTTTCTTATAAAACAAAAATACTCTTACCATATGATCCAACCATTGCACTTCTAGGTGTTTCCTCAACTGATTTTACAACTTAGATCCACACAAAAACCAGCCCATAAGTATTTATAGAAGCAATTTATTCAGAATTAACAAAAATATCATTGCCAAAGTAACCAAGATGTCATTTAATGGGTGACTAGATAAGCCATGGACTGACTGACTCAGTTTAATAGTATTTAGCAATAAAAAGAAATGAGCTATCAAGACACACAAAGACATGGATGAATCTTAAATGAGTATTGCTGAGTGAAAGAAGCCAGTCTGAAAAAGCTACACACTGTATGATTCCATTATATGACATTCTGGAAAAGGCTAAACTATAGAGATGGTAAACTGATCAGGGGTGGGGGGGAGAGTTGAATTGATGAAGCACAAGAAGTATTTCAGGATAGTAGGACTATCTGTGTGATACCGAAATGGTGAATACATGACACAGTGATTGTCAAAACCCCCAGAACTTAACAGTACAAAGAGTGAGCCTCAATCTATGCACATTAAAAAACAAACAAACAAAACACTTAGGAGATTGGGAGGTCATAGGACAGAATGTAGAACATGATCAAAGAATCTAACTGTTTTACAAAAATTTAAAACCACCTCACTAAAGGGAATGGGAAGAAAGATGCTAAGTCACTCTGGAAATCAGTGGAGTCTGTAAAAGCAAAGACAAAGGAACAGCACGTAAGCACTCTACTCTAGTTGATCAGGTTGTTTCCCATAGAAATATGGGTTAGCCATCTGAAATAATATACATGTATACTGGAGTTGAGCAATTAAGGAAACGGATAGCAGATGGTGGGAGCCAGGTTTCTCGCTGTTGGAATGAAAGGTTACAGACAAGTTAAGGGGAGAAGGCTAGAATGATCATGTGGTAATAGAGTTGGGGCCATGTATAGCTTAATATAGATACAGATGGTTACATAAGCAATACTAATAGAAATGTATATATACATGGGTTAGTATACACACATATATTTCCTTCCTTTGTCAACTGGGAGGGTCTATAAGCAACTCTACCCCAATACCGATAAGCACACCTAGCACTCAGATCTTGGTTTCTATACCCCAGGGCTCCTTGGAGTAAAGGCTGATTCTGGGACTGAGGCAGGAAATATACAAGATGAGCCCAGAGTATCTCGTAGTGTCAGAAAGTAAGGAAGTGCTCAAAAAACCCCAAAGGAGCCAATTAAAAGGACTCCCAGTGGCCAAAGATGGAACAATTTGAGAAATGAAATAAAGTATTTTGGATTATAACCTGAAGTATAAAATAAATTTCCATGAGTCCATATTGATATAAATAAATGATTGAATAAATAAATGGGAACGAGGAGACAAATCTCCAATGCAGAACTGAATTCCAAATAATTATGTAGATGTTTCACTCTCAAGGAGGGAGAACATAGCTCCTCAGCCCTTCTGTGTAAGCTCTGCATAGTGACTGCCTTCCAAAGAGAACAGTATGGAAAGAGCTGGGGCAGGAGGCGGGGTCGGGGGGGGGGATGGAGGGGGGTGGGGGAGAGTATCTTTAAAGTGGAGAAAACTGGCAAACACCACCTCAGCCAGATGATCAGGTCAATATCCACAGCGATAAATTATGTTGGTGATTTGTACCCTTGATACGATGTGAGGAAAATGGTACTTTATCTCTGTATTCTTCCTTCATAAACTCCTAACTCAAGCCCAGTCATGAGAAAAGCACCAGACAAGTCCTAACCGAGGACATTCTACAGAAATACCTGACCAGTACTCCTCAAAACTGTCAAGGTCATCCGAAACAAGGAAATGAGGAACTGGCACAGCTAGGAGGAGCTTACGGAGGCAGGACAACTGGATGTAACGCGGTACCCGGGGCGGGGTCCTGGAACAGGAGAACGATATGAGTAAATCTGAAAAAAGTACGGACCTGAGTTAATAATAATGTCTCAGTATGAGTTCGTTAATGATAACAAATATACCATACTAATTAAGATGTCTACGATAGCGGAACATGGGTGTGGAGTATACGGGAACTCTGTATTATCTTTGCCATTTTTCTCTAAGTCTAAAAGTATTCTAAAGCGCAGAGTTTCTTTTAAAAATGTTACTTGAAATCAAGTTCAAAGAATAATTGGATTAAATTGGGTAAAGAAAAAAGTTTGATTCTGATGTGATGAGTTTAATTGACTTTAAAAGTACGTGTGAGTGAATCAAACCACAGGAAGCCGGGCAAGAACGCTCTAGAGGCAGGGGATGCTTCAGGGTGGAATCATCACAGTTGAAGCCACTGGAAGGAAGGGGCCCACGGCACTGGGATAGGGCAGAGACAAAGACTTGCTTTCCGACCGTTTCCACGTTGTACCTGTTGATAGAAATAAATAAAATGTAAATCAAAAACAAGAACAAAAATGTACCAAATGAGCAGCATGATCAGAGTAACTACTCTCTTCTGAGGTAAACTTTTTGAAGGATAACCTCACTGGCTTACTCAAACCCCACCGGAACCCCTTCTGACCCCGCCTAACAGAGAACCGGTTGCTCCTCGTTCCCTGGGCGTGCGGGCGGGCGGGCAAGGTGGTGCAGGAGACCGAGCTTGGCCAGCAGACCCCCGGCCCACTTGCCGGCTGTGTGACCTGGGAGAGTAGCCAGCCTCTCTCAGCCTCCGATTCCTCCTCGCTGATGCGGGGCCAGAAATCCCCACCTACCCAGTGGTGGTGGTTGCGGGGGGGGGGGGGGGGGGGGGGGGCGGGGGAGGGCATGTATGCGAGCTAACAAGGCCTTCAGTGAATGCTGGCGACTACTAGCGGAAGAGCTGGAGGACAAGTAGATTAATCCAGATGGACTGGATTGGGTTGTGTAGACTATGGGAGAAAAGAAGGCCTTGTTGACTGGGCCGGAAGGGTTGAGGGGTGCGCTCCTGGTACAGGAGTGGCAGGAGAGAGCGCAGAAAGCAGATGGAGGGGCAGCCCCAACATCAGGGGAGGGGGAGGCCTCAGGGGCCAGGGAGGAGGCTCTGAGGTGGGCCGGGCCTCCACACCCTGGTGGTAAATCCCTCTAACGTTTGTCAGCCTCAGTGACCTCTTTAGTGACCCTGGTAACTTTTAAACCAAGAAAAAAGGGAATCGATGGTTCATCTGGAGAAAAAACATGGACCAAGACTAGAGCCAGAAAAGGGCCCCTGCTCTGAATGAATCTAAGGAACAACTCAGGGATATTTCTGCTGGGAAGGCCTGAAGGGACAGCCTGTTCCCTGAGTCTGTCAGAGGCCTTGAGCCTCATGTGGTCCAGTCTACCCTTCAAATAGGGAGGGGCTCCCCCATTCTGAGGAGCAGAACTGTGCCTCCACTCCTAGAGTGGGCAAGAGCAAAGGAGGGCGCTGAGGACAGGAGCTGGGTCTCCACCTTCAGACCGGCGGAGGCAGTCTGCGGGCAGGGGCTGGTTCTCTCCCACACGCTGGGGGCTCCTCGGGAGCAGGGCTGAGTCTTCTTCCTCAGAATCCTGCCTGGAGATCCGCCCCAGTGCATTCTGGGGTTGGGGGGCAAAAGCTCCTTCTTCCTTGAAACAGTGCCCTCCACAAAGCAGGTCAAAAGGCCAGGGCTAAAAGAAAACAAGGAGGAGATTTTCGTTGTTCTGCTACTTTCCATAATTTCAAAACACGTTTTCCCTGGCCTGTGAGAAGTTGCCTCCCTTGGGCCATGCCAGGCCCTTGGTTGGGTAGCAGCCGGAAAGCGCCAAGGACCTGGTTCTTGCCAAAACAAATCCCTCTCCCGACCGTCATGGCCTGCAGAGCTGGGGCAGGCCCACCCAGCCCCGCATGGCGGGGTGTTCCCGGGGCCGCCAGGCTGAGGCCATGGCAAATAGTTTAACCGTGTTTATGTAGCAGTAATACGCATGTTACCTCTCACAGCAACCGCAGTCCAAAGGGCAATTGCGGGTGATTTACCTCGTCCCTAGCGGCCGCCAGTCCCCACAGTGGGTGGGTGGCCTCTGGGGCCCAGCTCCGCTGTCCCAAGAGGGCTGTTTTTTAAAAAAGCTGCCCCTACCTTGCCGTGCCCCACCATGTGTGTGTGTTCTCAATTTGGGGATTCCTCAGCAGCTTCCCCAGCGGCTTCTGTGGAGTCTGACGGGAACTGTCAGGGGCCATACCCTCCCCTCTTCTGGCCTCTCAGGCCAGAGCGGCCAGGGTTTGGAGCTTGCCCATCACGTTCATGGAGATGGATGGATACAGGCCCCGACCCCGTCTCCGTACGAGCCCTGGCGCCCGATGCAGTGGCAGCCCCCAGCCAGGGTACTAATAACAACTCACATTCGTCGAACCCTTGCTAGGTACCAAGCCCCAATTTCCATGCCTTGTAGCTTATGAAGGAGGTGCTGTTGTGAGCCCCTCTTACAGACAATAAAACTGAGGCGAGGAGAGTCTATGTAACTTGCCCAAAGACACACAGTGAGTGAGGGGCAGAGTCTGAGAGCCTGAACTCCCAGCCACCACACTTCTCCCCCTGTCCCAGGCCGTGAGCAAGCCTGGCTCCTGGAAGCGGCGGGGTGACTGGCTCAGAGATGAAGTCCAAGCAGCAGAGGATGGCCCCTGTGCGTGCCGGTACTCACCAAGTGGGCACGGGTGCCTCCCACACAGAACATGCACAGTGTCCCCCGCCATGTGTGCACACCCCGTATGTGGGCATATTATCTGTACCCACAACCAGACCTGCATACTTCCCCTAGATCCAGGTCTAGAGCTTCACCCTCTATACGCGAGTTCACCCTGTACACGTGTGTTCCTCACACATGCATTCCCACAAGGACACTCACAGGCACAGGTGTGCATATAACGCTTGTGTGCTGGGAGTATGTTCTGCCCCTTTGCTCACCAAGAGCATACTTCCTTTCTTTGACCTTTGAGCTAAGTGTCAGCCCTAAGACAAACGGCAGGAGTTGATGTCCTCTTACCTCATGTGTTTGCTCAACCAATATTTCCTGAGGACCCACTGTGTGCGGAACCTTATGCTGGGGACCGTGGTGGCAGGCGCAACCAGGGGCTCAGCCCAGTCCTGCACCTTACGCAGGGTAGAGGCGGGCCAGGAGCCTGTGGACATGGTCATCCCTGTTGCCAAGGGTCAGCCTAGGGGGATGCAGGCTCAAGGTAGGCTCTGTGCTCCCCTCTGGTGACAGCATACCTGCCTCCGGAGGCCAAGCTACCTGCCAAGTTCTGGGCACCCACAGACCTTGAGCTTTCCTGCAGGCTTGAGGTGTGTGGGTAGCCCAGCTGTGGACTCTGGATATGTCTGGCAGGGCCCAGAACCTCTCCCCAACATCCTCAGAGTGGAAGCAGCAGCAAAGAATCTCTGAGCAGCCAGGTGGGTATGAGTCACCAAGCAGGCCCAGCACTGCCCACCTGCCTGCCTGCCTGCTTGCCTGCCATCGCAGCAGTGTGCTGGCCTGGCCTTGTCCACACGGCTTCCAAAAAAGTCCACAGCATGAGCCTTCCCGAGGCCTGGTCCTTCTGTCAGCCCTGCCGTACCCTGCCCTGTACTGTGGGTTGCGCGGGCCCCACTCGGCCATGAGGGGCCAGACCTTTCACATGGTGTCTACTACCAAGTGCCTTGCCAAGAAGAACCAGGAGCTGGGAGGCCGGCAAACAGCCTACTGGCCTGGACTGGCCTCTTGAATATGCAACCCGAAGGGCCCACGCGTAAGAGGGCCCCGAGGTTGGCTTACAGCGCTGCTGCTGCCATCTTGAAATTCCTAATAGTTTTGAACAAGGGCCTGGCAAACTGTATAGGCCGCCCTGCCACTGGCTGAGGCCTTCTGTGGGTGAGCCTGGCAGGGCCCTGCCCACTCCCCACCTTCCTGCTGCTCTGTGTGCCCCTCAGCCGCCCTCTGCTCCTGCTAGCCTGGCCTCCTGCCCTGGGCTGGCCCTGGCCGCTGGGATGTGGGCGGCTGTGGTTTCCCGGCGCCCACAGCGAGGCCGCAGTGTTTGAAGATGCACTTCAGTGGTGTCCTCAGACTGTGTTCCTTCTGTCGCCCAGCCTGCGGTCACCCTTGCCAGCTCCCACCCCATGGTTGTTTGCCCGCTGCCGCCCAGGCCGTAAGGAGCTGGGAAGGGGGGGCCCTCAGTCGGTAGCACACTCAGCTTCTGGTTCAGAGCCCAGGCAGAGACCGCTCAACCCCAGCCCCAACCCCATGGCCACCAGCCATTAAGCTCTCTCGACCTTGGTTGCCTTAGCTGGAAAGTGGGGATCAAGACGTTTTCCCAGTAGCTGGGAGGCTCCCCAGTGACACCCAGGGAGCACAGGTAGGAAGCCTGGCACAGAGTGGGGGCAAGGAGAGCATTTAGTTTCAGCTGCTTAGTAGCTCAGCATTTACCGAGTGCCTCTGAAAAGCCGAGCCAGCCAACGACAGGCCCCTGCTGCAGGAGCTCCCGGTCGAGGTGGGGTGCAGGTGGGCGGCCGGAGGCAGAGCTGTGAACAGCTTAGCTAGAGCGCAGACAGAATGCTGGGGTGCGAGCTGGGGAATGGAGAGGGGAAACCCAGGCCGAGCAAGAGGCTGTGACTTGCCTAGACCAGGACTCAGGAGTCTTGTGTCTTCACCTACCAGACACCCCGGGCTGACGGGCTCTGCCGTGTCTCTGGTTGCTCAGAAGGGACACCAGTCCTGCTACTCCGTAGCTGTGTGCTATGTGAGTGGGCTGTGTTCTGCGCGATCCGTCTTCGGGGCACGAGTTGAGGTCTTCTTGGTGGGTTGTGGATGTCATCTGTCCCTCTGCCCCCCTCCCTTCCGACCATCACTGAGAGCCTCCTGTGTCCCCGGCACCCGCAGAGGCTCAGTGGCCATTCGTGGGACATACCACAGCAGCCCCCAGGGAACGACCCCAAGCCAACAGCCTGCCTTCTGCCTCCTTGGAGCAGTGATGGAGAGGCCAACGCCACTCCGTTTATTTCCATGCCCCAGCGTCCCGGGCACGCCCGGGGGGAGTCTGAGGCTCCCCCACAGGAAAGTGATAGCCAGCTGCGGGGTCTCTGTGCGCACCACCCCTTCCAACACTCGGACCCTCCTCCTGCCCATGCCTTGAGGCCACCCTGTCTTGCAGGGGCCCAGCAGGCCCTGAACAGGGTTTGGCGAGGACAGGTCTGCCACGTGAAATGGCTAATTGAAAGCAGAGAGTTTAAATGAGGGCCCAGTGATAAAGGGAGAACCTGGAGGCCACTAAAGGGAGTTTGGGCAGGACCGTGGCCCGGCTGGCCTCATCTTTAGCAGCTCGCTCAGCTCGGGTGCGGAGAGGGGCTGTGGGAGCCATGGCAGACACGAAGGAGCCACAATAGTCCAGACACCCGCCTATGGGGGCCTGAACTCTCTGGATGGGTGGGGAGCCCCCCAGAGAGGTTTGGAGCTAGAGCTTTGCCCTCCTGCTGGCTGCACACCCACGGCCTGGGAGCATCCATCCTTCCCTCGGTGGGGCTCCTGGTCCAGCCTGTGCTCCTCAGGGTGTGGAACTGTTCAGCCTGGGAATCAGGCAGTTGAGTCCCAGGTCTGCCCCAGGCTGCAGAATAGATGAGGGTTTTTTTTTTTTTTTTTATTAGCTGTCCCTTGTTAACTCATAATTGCAATCATGTAACATTTAATAGAGACACAAAGTGATCCCCATCGCTGCCCCACAATCATTCATTAGCTAACAAGATGGAGTGGCTCATAAAAAAGGGCCCTTAAAAAAATTCTGGAGAAATGGAAAGCAGGAGGTGATGCAAGCCTTGGTTAACAAAGGCTGAGGGCCGGGAGGCGTGAGCGGGTGTGAGCAGAATAACCCAGCCCTGATAAGCCACAAAGCAGAGCTGGCTGCTCCCTCCTCCCTCTGCAGCCTGAGTCACAGAAGCCGGGGATGTGTTCAAAATCGAGCAATGTAATTAGCAGGTTGCATCATGCCCCTCGATTATAAATTACAACGGGCACGAAGAGGGAGGATGGAGGAGCAGGGATTATAGGGGTAACCCAATCCTGGTGCCCAGGAGGGGGGTGGGGGGGCCGGGAGCTACCGCCCAGCCACTCAGGGACCCCAGTAGCCTCTGCCTACCCTGTCACGGGGCAGCGACAAGGCCTGCTCAAAGCCTGCTTTGTGTGGCCTGGGATAATGATTTACAAACTTGAGGAATCAGGAGGTGCGAAAAGAAGAGGACCCTCTTAACCCAGCCATTGTCTACCCCCTACTGGAATGCCCAGCATGCCGTGCGCCCGCGCACCTGTGCACACGGATGCTATTTGAGGATGGCCCAGGTGAGGAGCCCTCAGAGGGGCTGGGTCGATAAGATCTAAAGGGGCTGAGCAGGGGGTTTGGAGACACCGTCAGGGATGACTGAGATTCAGCAAACAGAGAGGGGCTGCAGCGATCCGCTGAGGCTTCCCTCCGTGGATGAGTGGGGGCCGGGGGGCAGGGATGGAACTCAGAGCCAGCTCTGTTCTAGGGGTCAGGGACCTAGATCAAGCCCAGGCTTTCCGCCAGCAGGCTGTGGGGGCCCAGACAAGCCATTTCTCCTCTCCGAGCCTATTTCCCTGCCCCCACGACAATCCATCAGCCGGCCATTGGACCAGGGCAAGGCATTTCCCGTCTCTGTGCCTCAGTTTCCCTACCAGGCCTTGCCAGAACTGGCCATGTGACCTGAAACAAGCTCACCTCTGTGTAAATGGGGACCTCAGTTTCCCCATTTACAAAACAGTGGTGACCGAGACCATCTTTCAAGTCTAGCTTGAAGGATTCTTCGGGCCTAGGGTGAACTTTTTGTCTAAAAGCTAACCAGTTAGCCAGTGAACCCGCACTTTGGAGACCAGGGAGACAGGGCCGGGCAGCTTGGCCACCTGGCCACCTGTGTGAATCAGAGCCGAGGGAGGCAGAGCGAAGTCAGAGCCCAGGCACGCAGCAGGCTCGGGCAGAGTGGGGCCCTGGTGGCACGGTTCCCCCGGAGCCCGGGGAGACACACCCTTCACTTCCTCCTGGTGGCAAAGAGCTGGCCTTTCGCTCTGGCCTTTGCAAACAGCCTTCACGCCACAACATTTTCCTAGCAGCCCTATTCTTGGGTATAGGAAATAATCCCATTAACTTTATTATCTCTGCAGAGGAAGCACAAGGGTATAGATTTGCCCTTAAGCTCAATGCATGTGCTCGCTCTTAAAAGGAAAACCACAGAGTTGGGGCAACTTGCTCTGAAGAAGACCTGGCCCCGGCCAGAGTTTTATTCTCAGGGTAGAAGAGATAGCCCAGCTACCTCCAGAATGGTGGCCCTCAGCCACTCAGGGCCTCCATGTCTTCTCTCCGGGCCTCAGTTTCCTCAAATCTGAACTGACACAGAGCAACAGGTACTCTAGACAAGTAGGTGGGGGCTGGGATGGGAATCCCAGTGACCACTGCCTTTCCTCAGACGCCGGTGCCACCCCCATGGCCTGTTGCCCAGGCCGCCAGCCTGAGCCCCCAGATCCCTTTTGCCACTGTGCAGCCACAGGACCTTGTGAAAACCTGTGACTCTGAGCACACTCCGGCCCTGCTTAAAGCCCACCCAGGTCACCCCTCCCCAGGGTCCCAGGCCTGGCACCTCCCTTCCTCTCCAGCTACTTCCTCCTCTGTGTAACCCCAGTTCTTCTGAGTGGCGGGGCCCTCCCCAGCACACCCCAGGCGACTTTCCACCTCCACGCCTCGGCACCAGCTACTCCCACCACCCAGGTTACCCTTCCCCTTGTTCAGCTGAGCAGTTTAGATTCAGCCTTTAGGAACTCTGTGTCACCCCCTCCGAGAAGCCCTCCCCCACGCGCCCTGGCTATGCTTCCCCACCTGAGCAAAGCTCTGTCTTCACAAGGGGGAGTCAGATTGAAAAGCGGTCTCTGTGCTGTGTCCTCACTAGGCCGTGAGCTCCCCTGGGGAGGAGGTGGGTGCCCCCACTCAGGTCCCTGCCTGTAGACAGTCAGTGCTCAGAAGTGTCTTCTTTGTTGAACTGCTGCCTTTTGGCACAAGGGGGAAGAAGCGGATTTAGCCTTGAGCCCCAGGCCTGTGGGGTGAAGTCTGAAACCCTTGTTCATTCATTCATTCATTCATTCATTCATTCATTTGTGTAATCTGAATACATGTTAGGAGCCAGGAATGGGGGAAGTACCAGACCAAAAATTTCGAACATTTCCCTGAAGGCACTTCCAGGCTCCCCCATGAGCCCCTGAGCCCAGGGAGAAAGCTATTCTTGAAGCTGTCCCCCAGTGTGGGCAGACCCCTGGGGGGGACAGTGGCAGCAGGAGGTCTCCTGTCAGCTTAGCCCAGCAGGGCCTGTGCCTTATCGGCAGTGATCTCCTGGCTCCCTCAGTCAACAGAAGCCGGGTGTGAGGAGGTGGTGACAGAGAGGGGGCCATCTGGAGGCCTCTTCCCACCTGTCAGGAGCTCCCAGCACGTCCTCCCGTTGGTGAGGCAACCGTCCTTGTGTCTGCACCGCCTAGGCAGGTAGCAACGCTGCTCCCATGTCAGGGTGACATTAGATCCCTAAGTTGTGACCTCACTCAGGCGTCTGTCCTTGGATCCTGTCTGTTTCTGAGCCGAGAGCCAAAATATGAGCGGAGACGCAGCACCTGGACACCCTTCCCAGGAACGCCAAGCACAGAACAAGCATGGCGTCCCCATTTGATCAGAGAGGAGCCTGGGATTCAGAGACATGGACACACCTACCCGAGGCCACATAGCTCATGGGCGCCTACTTCGGCCTGTAAAGTACACGCTTTCTTTCTTTTCCCCCCCTTGCGGGCCTGAGCCATACCTCATGTTTGGTCTTTACCGGGTCCAGTGTTGGTGCCGGTGTGAATGACAGTAATACCTGCCTCTATTAGACACCTATGATGCACCCAGCACAGTTTCAAGTATTTTATTTACATGCATTCAATCATATTTATTGAGCGCAGGCACTGTTCTAGATGCTGGAGATATGGCATTAAGCAAAGCATACAAAGCCCTGAGGAAGCTCACATTCTCGTGGGAGAAGCAGAATAAGCCAAGAAGTGAATAAACAGAAAATAATCTAGGTGGTAAAAAGCAAATTGGGAGAAGGGCTGGTCAGCAGAGGCCTTGGATTTGGTGACTTTTGAGCAAACCCCTGAAGATGTTGAGAGAGGGAGCATGGGACTCCCTGGGGGGCAAAAGTGCTGGGCAGAGAGGACAGTAAGTACAAAGGCCCTGGGGCAGGAACAGGCGTGGTGTGTTCAAGGAACAGCTAGGAGGCTGCTGTAGTTGGAGCAGAGTGAGGGAAGTGCAGGGCGAAGGAGGTGAGGTATTGTGTTGCTGTGTGTTAACTCATTTAGTATCACAACAATGCTCAGCACTGGGTACTATTGTTATTCCCTTTAGTTGATGAGGAACCTGAGGTACAGAGAAGGAAAGTAATCTGTCCAAAGTCACACAGCAGGCATGTAGCTCCGTCCTGATGATTTATGAATATGCTTCATGGCCCAGAGCACTGGTTCCCAGTCCCGGGGATGAAGGAGAATCACCCAGGGAGCTCAGGAAGAATCCAGATCATCAGTATCCTAATTTCAACAAAGCTGCCCAGGTGATTCTCATGGAATCTTCACGAGCCCAGCTTTGGTGAGCCACTGGGCAATGGCTGTGGGCAGGCTGGAGCAGAAGAATGAACGCCCGGCCTGGAGCCTGACCTTAGTGCGTCTCTAATCTCTGAGTGGCTGCAGTCTCTCTGAACCTCAGTCTCTTCATCTGTGAAATGGGAAGGCTGAACTCCATCAGTGAATTCCCCACACTTTTTAGCGGTGGAATTCTCCCTCAGTCAGGCCTTGGGGGGAGCCTGAGATGCAAAACAGGTCAGAGGAGCTTTATTGGGGGTGGGGTTCAGCCCTTGGGCAACCTCTAAAGAATGATTTATCCGGAAAGCATAGGCACATGGTCAGATAGCGTCGAGTTCCAGATATCCATGCTGGTTCCTCTTCCCAAAGCCGTGTCCCCTGGGATGGGCCCCAGTCCCCGGCGTGGTTTCTGTAAATCCTGTTTCGGGAGCACTCCAAGGAGCTCACTCCAAACCCTGGCTCCGAGTCCTGGGGAGGTCTGCGTGCAGATAAGAGGGTAGGGGGTGGGTAGAGAGGGACCTGGGGCTGGACACCAGCCTCTTTCAGCTTGCCAGTTTCCTCTGCCTGCTTGACGTCCTTGCAGGGGAGGGGGGGTGGGACGTGGCATGTCCTAAATGCTTGGGGGTGATCCTTGGACCAGTGTTGGGGACAGTACAGCAGGTGGCAGCCATCCAGCTGATGGGGGCAGGAATTTGCTTCTACACAAGCTGGGCCTCTGGCGTCTGGGATTTGCCCTCCTTCCTTGCCTTGGGATAGCAAGAACGCCTCCACCAGAGCAGGCCCTTGGCATTGGCCCAGTCCTTCCCGAGACTGCATCCTAAGGCGCCCATTTCACAGATGAGGGAAATGAGGCTCGGAGAGATCTGCATGGAATCACGTGGTTTACAGATATGGTGAGACCAATCCTCGGACCTCAAACCAAGAGCTTCACCTGCTAGAGCCAGAGTCCTCTTGGACAGGGGGAGACATGCCCTGCAGAAGACAGACAGATCCCTGACCTGACAGAACCTGCACCCTGGAGGAGGACAACCTCAGGTTGAAGTCCTTCTATTCATTCCTTCAATATCCAGCACAGTTACCTGCACCCAGCAGGTGCTAAATAATTATTTGTGATACGCTTGCTTCGGAGTTAGAAGGGAAAGGGGTTTCCTATCTGAGATGCCTTGGGCGCTCTTTGGAGTTTTAGCCTCCTCATCCGTAGGATGGGATAATAAATACTGTTACCTCCCTGGCCTGGTTGAGAATAGGAAGCGGGTGTTGGAAATGGAGAAAATTCATGCAGGCACCTGCTACGTGCTGTGCTTCACGTCCGGTCCTTATGATAATACTGCAAGGTAGAAACGACTCTCCCCATTTAATGGAGAAGGATCCCGAAGGTTGGAGAACCAAACCTAGATCTCTCACCAAAGCTCATGTTCTTCCCGCTGCATCTGGCTGCCTCCCTATTATTGTCCTGGCACCCGGCGTGCGGTTTTGCTTTGTTTTGATTTGACTTGAAGTCCCCAAGTGAGACAGAGCAAGACTGAAAGGAAGCCTGCCGAGCCCCTCCCTTCCAGCGGCAAATAGCCAGGGGCCCCGGGAGGAAAGGCCTGGATTTGTAACTCTGGGTGCAGAGACCCGTCTCTCTGGAAATGACATGGATTCCTCAGCTTTTCCTCTATGTGTGTGGGGTGGGGAGAGGAGATAGTCCGGGGTCCTCCTCCCCCAGGCTAGATGCTGGCCGCTTTTGAGGGCCTCATGGGGATCCACGTTGAGGGCCTGGCTGTCAGCTCAAGAGTCTGAGAACCTCTGCCCTTCCCGACACAGCCATATGGGTGCTCTGGCCACCCACACAGGGCTGTGGCCTTGGGCAGACAGAAGTCCAGGAGTCAAGAGGCTGGGCTTGATGGGAGGACAGCCGGCTCCTGTGGGGAGACCTTCCTGAGCCCCCAGCGTGAGTCGGCTCAGTCCTGGCAAGGGAAGGGGCCCAAGGGTAGGCCCAAGCTGCTCCTAGGACCACCCCATGAGACAGAGGCTACTGAGCCCCTGAGAGTGCTGTGGGGCCAAGGGGGGTAGTATTTTCTCAGCAGGATTTATGTGTGTGTGCATGTGTGTGCGTGTGTGTGAGTGAGTGTTTAACAAGGAGTGGGGCCTGCTTGACTTCTGAGCCTGGAATTTATACAACCCCTCGATGGCGGCTGCAGTTTATCTTGACCAAAAGAATAATAAACTCGGTTGACAGGATGATGTATTCAAAGCATCTTCCCGTCACAGCACAGAGCCCCCCAGCCTGCTGTTAGGATGTCTGGCGTGGTGGGGACCGTGTTATCGAGTGTTTAGCCCCCGTGGATTGTCAACAACGCATTGTTTGCAGGTTTGGGGCAAGGCGGAGATGGGCCGGGCTGGGGTGGGAATGGGGGTGTCTGGCCACACAGGCGGGTGAAAGGCTGGCCGCCCAGATGGGGTCAAAGAGGCGTCTGCCTTTGATGGGAGCTCGGAGGCCCAACCCCTCCTCCCTGCCCTGATGTTCCCTTTTCTGCCTCAGAGAGAGTCCTCCTCACTGACCTCCACACGGGTCCCGGCCCAGCTCTAGACATAAAGGGACACACTCAGGCCCCACCATACTCCAGGTGCTGGGAAAACTTCCTCCACCCTCCGCTTCCCGTTATTTCCTTAAACAAATGAAAAAAATCAGCCTTAAACCTCAGCTTCAAAAAACACCCTGGAAAGGGCAAGGGAAAGCCAATAATCTGGGCTCACTCATGAGAGAGATCTCAGCCCAGTTCCCTGACCCTCCGCCGGTCAAACTTGGGCCCGTCCTGTGAGCTCTCAGAACCTTTTTCCCTCCCTGTGGGACAGGGGAATCATGATGCTTGTCCCACCTATTTCACAAACTACGGTAGCCCCCCTCATCCACGGGGGATTTGTTTCAAGACCCCCAGTGGATGCCTCACACGGTGGAGAGTATCAAACCCTACATAGCATGTTTTTTTCCTACGCATACATACCTATGATAAAGTTTAACTTACAAATTAGGCACGGCAAAAGATTAACAACAATAACTGCTAATAAAATAGAAAAATGACAACGTCAGAATGTAATAAAAGGTATGTGCATGTGGCCTCTCTCTCCAAATATCTTTTACTGGCTGTACTCACCTTCTTCCTGAGCCGAGGTGAGATGATAAAGGCCCACGTGATGAGACGAGATGAGGGGTATGACACAGGCATTGTGACACGGCGTTAGGCTGCTTTCGACATTCTAATGATGTCAGAAGGAGGCTCATCTGCCTCCAGACCGAGGTTGACCGTGGGTAACCGAAACCGTGAAAAGCGAAACCGTGGATAAGGGGGGGACCTGCTGTACACGGTTACCATGTATTCAGCGCTTATGATGGGGATGAACTAAGATAAGGATTAGGCAAACATTTGATAGCTTGGAAGCAGAAGATAAATTCAAATTATTTTTTTTTCTCAAGGACCCTTAAACTTCAGGCAGGGGAGCCCTGGCTTCTGCCTCTGACAACATGCTTCTCCCTCCACCTCCCTATGGGAAGTCCTTTCTCGTACCTAACCTCAAGCTCGCTCTTGGTTCAGTTTTAGCCGTTGCTTTGGAATGCTTCACACAGAGGTTCCAGTTCCCCTTCTCTCTTAGGGTGTCTTTTCTGGTTTAATGGTCCCAGTTCCTTCCCTACTTCTGGTGGGGAGGCTCCACTAGAACCAGCTCTGGGACTCCCCTTCCTACAGAAGTGAGCCCTTTGCTCCTGCTCCCCAAAAGCAGGGGGGGTTCTCCTAGGCAGACAGCAAGCCCCACCGGGGGCTAACAGGGGCAGTGGCAGGCGCAGGGAGAGAAGGGAAGACCCACGGACAGAATGCTTAAGCAAGCAGTCGGCTCCATTTCAGGAGTCAGTTTGGAGCTTCGGTTAAGCCTCTTAATGGCCAATATTATCCCTATTTTACAGATGTGAAAACTGAGGCTGGAGAAGATTCAGTGTCTTGCCCCTTGGCAGATGGCAGCAAGCAGACAGACTCAAGTCCAGAAAGTCTAGCTGGCTCCAGAGCTGCACTTGACCTGGCAACTTCAAAGAAGGAAGGAGAAAGCCACCCAGAGGCTGTGGGGCTCTGGGCCAAACAGCTGGTTGGGGTAATGGGGTGATGGGGGGGCGTCAAGGCCACAGGAAGAACCGTGGGGGGATCAAGGCTGTGGGAGGGTGGTATAGGAGCGAAGGTCTGCAGGCTGGAGTAGGCCCCAGGGGAGAAGTCGGAGAGGAGCTCAGATCTGAGCACAGGACATAGTGTGTGCTCGGTCACCTAGGCTGGGGACAGTAACACTGTGCAGCAGGCAACAGTATCTTCAGACGTCCGACAGGACTCAGTCATTTATTCACTCGCTTGTTCATTCACTTGCTCATCCCTTCACTTCATCCTTTATTTGCCCACGAGTCAAGACCCTGGGGATCTAACAGGACAGAGACCTGTCAGCAGGTCCCCATGCACCCATCTATCTGTCCCACGTGTCGTGAGTGCCTATTACGTGCCAAGCCCTGAGTTCTACGGCCAAGCGAGCCCGTCCTCACCCTCCAGGCACTCAAGGACCTGCGAGGGGGGAGAGGCAAGCAGGCAGACACTTATAAACCACATGTTTGTGTGTTCATTGAGTCGATCAACATTTGAGAGCCCTCCATGGAAGATGCCAGGACCAGAACGATGACCAGGACACCCTCCTGCCCGTGGTGAGCGCAGGCTGGTTGAGGAGGTGAGGAAAGAGCACACACGTTTCAGCCCCCATACACAAGCAGCTGTGAGAAATACCAAGAAGCAGAAGGGGAGCACAAGGGTTCCCGGAGGGAAGTGACCATGCATTTGAATTTGTGTTTGTGCATTCATTTATTCCAGGCGTCGTTTGGTATTGAGCATCTTTTGTGTGCTGGGCATGGCTGACAACAACAGGAGGACCCACGGAGGAGGCCATCTTGCCGGGGCAGACCACTCTCTTGGCCTTTTGAGGGGGGACAGGCCAAGCTTGGGGTGGAGACTGCAGTCCCGGGAGATGGGCAGCCGCAGCCCCTTCCCTGCCATGCAGAGGTGGACAGCGGTTAGGAGCTGGAGGGCAGTGGGCAGGGCAGCCTGGGGAAAGTAGAAGGAGGCTGTGCCCTCTGAGAGGCTCCATCTGGGCCATACCATGCTCTGCCCCAGCCCCTGAGTGACCTGGGGTCACACCACCTGACACAAGTGGACAGAGGGGATGGAGTGACAGAGTTGGGACTCTGGTAGAGCAGGCCGACCCAAGCTCTGCACAAGAGAGCTCCCTTTCAAGAGAGAGAGAGACTCTCACTGTCAAGATTTTCTGGAGCCCTGATTTGCACATGTCCTACCCACCTCCCCATCCTCTGGGGTAGATTTGCATGCCTCTGTGCGTAGTTTGCATAAAACATGCTCCTATCCATATTCATTTCAGGCATTTTGATTTATGTCATTGCTCCCCCTCCCCACAGCTGGCTGTCCCCATGCCTTTTGCTCCCCCTTCTGGAAGGGAAGACAAGGCAGGGACTGTGCCCAGCAGGCACACAATCTCAGCGTTTCTCTGTGGCATTACCTGGGGAAGGCGGAGAGCGATTTTCCTGACAGCTAATCTGCCTGCCCAACTCTACTGTGCTCTGTCCGAAACTGCTGTGAGCTCGAAGGTCCCTGGGGACTCATAAGCTGAGCATGTCCTCGGTGCTCTTGCTGGGCCTCGGGGAGCGCCAGGCCAGAATGAGAACCGTCTGTGCACTGTCCGCCGGAGAGCAACTAACGGAGTGATGAGTGAGCGTCGCCTGGAAGTCTGGGGGCCATCCCATGTGGGTCGCCTTGGCTGGCCACGATCGGGGGGCCAGATCTGGGCTTGGGACCCCTTCCAGGGCCCCACTGCAGCCGCTGGGCCTGCAGAACACGGCCCACAGCGTCCATGCCCGTACACGGAGCAGAGCAGAAGGCTGACTGCAGTTCTGGTGTGGGCTGGGTGGTGCTAGGCAAAATCTTGCCCCTCTGCGGGCCTCAGTTTACCCTTCTGAACCTAAAAGTCTTCCAGTGTTGGCTGCTGCAGATACATGCAGGCAGCCCTGGCTCATCACCCAAGCCCCAGAGGGGAATTCTTCTGTCACAAAAAGGCCACAGCCAACTCCCCGGCCCTGAGGCTCACACTCCCCCTCCCTGGAATCCTCCCTTTGGCCTCTAGGTCATATGAGCTCCAGCACTGGATATACTGTGACCAAGGGAGGAGCCAAGAAGCTGCTGGGAATCCAGGAAACCCCCCGGCCCCCACCCACATTCCGTCCCCACCATCTCCATCTTAATGAGGTCCCACTGGAGATGCCCCCCTGTCAGGGAGTGGGAATGTTTCCACCTGGGCAGAGACAGACAGGGGGCGCTGGGGGCTCCGCCTTTGGAAGCCTCCCGCCTGCCAGCCCTGCCCTCCAGCCGAGAGCTCCCGAATCGCGGCCACTGCCCCACTCCCCCCTCACACACGTCCGGGGCCGTGCAGGGCTCAGCTTGTCACCGACGGGCTCTCCACTAAATGAGGTGGCTTGACTGCCCCTTATCACAGGGGCTTATCTCCTGTGGTCACTCGCCGGCCAGACTCCAGAGAGCCACTCAGCAGGCCTCTCCCAAACTCTTGCTTCTCCAGCCCCGACTCTCTCCTGCTTCAAGGGGACACTGGATTCCAGTGACCCTCCCTGTTGGTCAGTCAAGCTGGGGACAGAAAAGGGATAGAGGGAACTAAGGATACTCTTCCCCACTGCCCCTTACCCTGTCACAGCTTCACACATGTTCTCTGTGTGATACAGATTTGGGGGGCCCACCCTCCTCAATGTCTTGTCATCCTGCATCAAAAGTGAAAAACAGGTCATTATCTGTGGTGCAGTTCTTTACTCCCTCATATCAGGGGTTTCCTAGAACACAGGCTGTGTCTCCCCCTCAGACTGGGGCTCCCTGAGGGCAGGGCTGTGTCTCCCCCTCAGACTGGGGCTCCCTGAGGGCAGGGCTGTGTCTCCCCCGCAGACTGGGGCTCCCTGAGGGCAGGGCTGTGTCTCCCCCTCAGACTGGGGCTCCCCGAGGGCAGGGCTGTGTCTCCCCCTCAGACTGGGGATCCCCAAGGGCAGGGCTGTGTCTCCCCCTCAGACTGGGGATCCCCAAGGGCAGGGCTGTGTCTCCCCCTCAGACTGGGGATCCCCAAGGGCAGGGCTGTGTCTCCCCCTCAGACTGGGGATCCCCAAGGGCAGGGCCGTGTCTCCCCATGCAAAAACACTTTCCCCACCAACTAGCCTGCGCTGCACCCAGCACAGCCTCCCCTGCTCCATGGGTAACGGTCAGTGCTGGGTCTAGACTGGGCCTTCTGCTGCCCAAGAATCATTCCCTAGAGTGCTGCTTGTAGGCTGGACAGAAGAAGGGGCTAGAGTGGAGGCCACAGGGCACCTCTGAGGGAAACAGGGCATCCTCTGTAGGGATCTCTATGCGGTTGCATCTGGAGGCAGGGAAATGAACAGGATGACCGTTTTATTGGCTCTGGGTCAATAAAACCTTTTATACATCCTCAGTGTTTAGTACAGGATGACACGGAGATGGGGCCGCTGCTTTTGTTTTGTTCTGTTGATCTGCCAGTTAGGCTGTTGATAAAGTCAGAAGAAAAAAAAGTGAAGGAAGGGGGGAGGGTGAAAGAGAGGGAGGGAAGGAAGGAAAGAAAAAGAGAGGGGAGAGAGAAAACTTACAACCTTTTCCCTTTTTAAGTCTCCTGTATGGGAATGTATTTGTTTAAACTCCTCTTATCTTCAACACTTGTTTCTCCGCTGGTGGAGGGGTCTGTGGAGCGAGGCTGGTTTTTCTCCTGGTGACAACAGAACTGCAGGCTCCATAAACGGCCCACTGGTGCCTGGGCGGAGGAGGAAGACAGGTTTGAGCTGAAGGCCCCCCACTGCCTCTCCCTGCCCTTTCCCCGTCCTCACCCAGCCCCAGCCCCCTGTGACCCAGGGCAGGGGACATGGCTGTCCAGCCACTGCGGGGGGCCTCCAGCCAGCTCAGTCACCCTCCAGCCTCCCTCCAGCCTCCCTCCTCCCCACTGCCTCCCTCAAGCCTGGCTGGGCCCCTCTCCTTGAGAGCCTCCCTTGCCACCAGCCCAGCCAGAGGCTTCAAGGCCTTCCCTTAGGCTCCCCTCCCCACCTCTGTGGGACCCTTGCTGCTGGCGCTGCCTCTTCCAGGAAGTATCTCTTGATGCCACACTCTCCCTGACTCGTTCATTCCTGTGTTCATCCTTTCAACACACGTTTTGGAGTCTCTGAGATGTGCCAGGCATAGGAGATAAAGGGCCTGAGGAGCTCAGAACCCAGGAGAGGAAACCAAATGTCAACAGTCAATTAAAGCTCTTTACGGTGGGTTTTGGTTTACTCCAGTCTATAACGATTATATCTAACATCAATTGAGAGCTTACTATGTGCCAAGCTCTATTCCAGCGTTTCACATCGAGAAACTCATTCAATTCTGGAAACAGCCCTACCAGGTAGGGCTAGTTCACAGAGGTCCTGTTTGCTCACGAGGATCAGACCTGAGTGCAAACCCAGGCAGTCTGGGACAGGGGCTGAGCTCTCAAACCCAGGGCTGAGTCATCCGTCTCTGAGCGAAAGGACTTGTGTTGGTGTGCCTCCGCCAGCTCTCCCCACCCCTGACCAACTGCCTGCCTGCAGCCCATCTCTCTCCGGAGAGTCGGCGTCTCTGAGCCAGACTGTCAGCCCCTGGCAGGCATGGCCTGTAATCTCCTCAGCACTGAGCCCAGGATGGGCCCACAGCAAGGCTTGTTGAGTTGGCTGAGGAGGGCAGCCCTCAGACCAGGAGGAAGGTAGGTGATGAGGTTGGCAGAGTGCCAATGCTGAGGATGGCCGGCACAGGGGCTTGGCCCATGATGACCACGAGGGAAGTGCCAATCCCCAACTGGTCTCCTAGGCCCCCTCTGACGAAGTGTGTCTCCAGAAGAAAAGATCCTGCTGGCCAGCCTCAAGCCTCGATTTCCTCAAGGTCCAGAGAGGCTGGTAAGAAACAGCCCTCAGCTCAAGGATTATTTGGGGATTTGGCCCCTGATAGGAAGCCTCTGGAAAATCAAGTTATGCCCCTCTCTGGGGTCCTAAGCAGGTCCAGCAGTGTGGGGGGATGTCCTAGGGCCGAGACATAGGAAGGGAAAGGAAGGAAGGAAGGAAGGAAGGAAGGAAGGAAGGAAGGAAGGAAGGAAGGAAAGAAGGAAGGAAGGGAGGGAGGGAGGGAGGGTAGGAGGGAGGGAAGAGAGGGAAGGAAGGAAGGAAGAAAGAAACTGAGCACATAGAAAGGAATGGGGGAGCCAAAGAAGTGCATTTGTGTACTCGGCGTGTCTGGAGCACCTACTGCATACCGCACACTGGCCCTTGTACATCATGAGGACAGAAGGCCCCATCTTAAAGGAGCTCTTGAAGCGGGTTGTGGCTGGTGGTAGCCCATGGGCCCCCAAATCCAAGTGGGGAAGGGGAGGTCGCCGTGGGATGACCTACCCCTGAGTCAGGCCAGCTCACCCCCTCCCCCAACAGAAGCAGGGCCAGATGACCAGGTCTGTGTCCAAGGCCCTCCATCGGCTCCCAATGCCCCCACCTTCTGGCCCGGGACAGCAGGCCCCCAGCCCCAGCTCCGGTGTGAGGGTCAGCTCCTGTCTCTGAAGTTAACATGGAGGGGGCACCGCTCAGGGGTCGTTCAGGTCTGAGGTTAGGGTCTGACCTATGCCGGCCTGGCCCCCACCCAGCAAGGCCAGCGCGTGCACGCTCCTGGGGCACCAGCCTTGTCCTTCACTTTGTGGGGACAGAGGGCAGAGGAGGCTTCACCGTGGAGGCTCCTCAGACCTCATAAGCTCCCCCACAAACCTGTGAGCCCCTCTACGTCCGGTAGCAAAGGGAGAACCTTTCAGAGCTGATGCCAGAGCTGATGGCCTCCCCTGTCCTGGAGCCCAGCAGCCTGAGAAAGGGATGGAGCTGCCAGGAGCCAGGACTGGCCAGGGGGAGGCCTTCTCAGACCGGGCCTTCCTGACTACCCGGCTGCCAAGGTCTGTAGCAGGCCACCCTGAGGCTCGGACTCTCTCGGGCCGGCAGCCCTGAGCCCCGAGCTCCTGTGCAGGTGGGTGTTTGCAGGCTGCCCAGTGCCCGCCAAGCCATGCATGTGTTTGGGTGCGCGTGCGCGTGTGCACGTGTGTGCCCGGGGTTGGCTTATGAGTGCGGAGGCCCTGGGAACTCGAGAACTTGGCCTCCCCTTCCTTCTAAACCACAAGGCCACGGGCCAGCCTCAAGCCTTGGTTTCAAGGCCCAGTGAGGCTGATGAGAAACAGACTTGCCTGAAGATGTCCGTGGGCGTCGGTGAACCAAAACGCAGGAAGAGGGCAAACCCCCAGGCCCGGGGGTTCCTGCAGGGTTGGCCTTCTTCTGGCATCCGGGGGCGGGGGGGAGGCGGCGATCAGCCAAGGACCCTCTCTGGGTCTGCTCTATCATGGAGGCAGAGAAGCGATCCCTGAGGCTGGGGCTGCCAGCCTGGCCCGAGGTGAGGCTGGTGACCCCTCTGCCGGGGATGTGCCCGCCTGCCTCCCCACCATTGCCAGGCCTCTGGGGGCCTCCAGAGACACTGAGTGTTCCTCAGTGGATGAGAGGAGTGGGACTCCCCTGCCCCACCCAGCTTGGAGGGGGAGCTGGGAGAGGGGAAGGAGGCAGAGGGGTCCCCTCCGTCTGAGTGTCTCCAAGTCAGACCACAGATCTCTTGCATCGACCTCAGTTGTGATGTGCTGGTAGGGGGCTCGTTCAGAACACAGATGCCTGCGATTGTCCCCACCCCTAAGAAATCCTGACTGAGCAGGCCCCGGGTGGGTGAGGAAATCTGCAGTTGCCATAAGTGCCCCGGGTGACCCAGACTGGCACAATGCAGCAAAGCGTAATAGCTGAGACATCAGGTTTTGGAGACCTGAGTTTGAATTTGCACTCACATTCCCGTCAAGCCTCCCTGGAGTTAATAATATGACTTCACGGAGATAATGTCACATCACAGGTGCTCACTGCATGATGGAAACAGTAAGAGCAATGATAAAAATGACAGGGCTGACCATAACCCAGCCCTGGCTGCATGCCACGTCCTCTCTGCCATTACGGGACTCATACCCAGGAGGCCCGGCTGACGTACTGAGTACAGAGCCCCACCCCTGTCCTCCCTTTCCTTGTAAATGGCCGCCAAGAAGGCTCCCTCCTCTGGTTACTGCACGGGCTCTGGGCAAGTCCCCACAGCTGCCCCCGTTTGCCTGACCAGCACTCCCAGAAGCCCCCGCTCCCTTGGGAGAGGCAGCCCAGAGGCCCCAAGGAGCCAGACCTGGTTTGCTCCAGGCTAATTGGCTAATCGTCTGCTGCCTTGATAGCAGGAGGTCTGTTCATGACTACTCCCCAGGGCCAGGCCCTCACTCTGCCCATCTCTCTGGCCAACTTAAAGCAGGCAAGGATTAACATGCAGGCTGAATTTGCTCCCCTAAGTTCTTATCGAGGCCCTGTCCTCCGACAAGGCAGGGCAGATGGTTTCTTTTTCAGGCAAAGGACCCTGGGAGGCTTCTGGACAGGGGAGGGAGGGAGGTAGAGCAGCGAGAGGAGGAAGGGAGGGCAGCTCCCCCTCCACCCTGGCCTGCCAGACCTCATCAGCCGCTCCCTTCCCAGGAAGGGCCGCCGTGGGCTGGAGCCATGGGGCCATCTCGGCTCACTCACACTGAGCCCCTGTGGGAGGAGGCCCCCCAGACAGCTTCCCTTTTCGGATGGGAAAGCTCAGTGAGGGCTGGTGGCTGACCCAGCCACTCAGCAAGGTGGAGCCCGCCTTGAAGCTGGTCTCCAGGCACTCAGCTCTGGGGCATTTACACCTCATCTCTTGTCAGTGGGGCGAAAGCAGTGAAAGAGCTCCACGTGGGCCTGGACCGGGGTCCGCTAGGCAGAGCAGCCGGGGAGCGCAGGCTCGGGAGCTCGGGTCCCACCGGGGACAGGAGGTGAGAAGGGGACAAAGCCGGAAGGCGCTGGTCACTCGGGAAGTTAACTCCAGTGGGTGGTTGGGTCACAGAGGGTGTCAGAGTCCGGCAAGGAGGCCTCTGAGGAAAGATGAGAGAAGTGAAGGTGCCCGGAGAAGAGAAGCCCAGAGAAAAGGAGGGGGAGGAGGAGGAAGAAGAGGAGGAGGAGGAACAGGTGAGGGGGTACTGGTACTGTGCTAAGCCTCTAAATGACTCACTCCACTCATTAAGTATCATCGTATTAACAACCTCACGGGGTCCGTATTATAATTCCCATTTTATAGATGAGAAAATTGAAATCTAGAAAGTTTCTAGAACTTGCCCAAGTTCACACAGCTGGCGATGGACAGAGCAGTGAACAGCCTGCCCCCGCACCCAGCCCTGAAGGGGGTCCCAGGTCACCCCCCCCAAGGCTTGAGAGAGGCAGAAGTGAGTCTCGCTCCCCATCCTTTTACCCTCCCTCCAGTCTGCTGCTGAATGCAGGAGTCAGCTAAGAATCTGAGTCTCGGCTCCCTGTCCCCACCAGCCCTGACCCCCTATGTTGCACGTCCCCATGCCAAGAGCTGCTCCATCTCTCCTCCACCAGGAAGCTCCCTGACCTTGCCACCCCATTGCCTTGCTGGATCCCCAGAGCAGGCCCCGTATTTGCCAAGATGTAGGGTGTTGGGTCCTGGTCTACGTGGGTGGCAATGCAGGGCTTAGCATGGGCTCCGGACTCACACAGCTCTGGCTTTGAAACTAGGCTATGGATCATTAGGCCACCTGTGCCTCAGTTTCCTCATCTGTAAAAAGGGACTAACAATGGCACCTTACTTCAGAGGACAGTAGGATTTAAAGAGATGATGCTGGGGCGCCTGGGCGGCTCCGTCGTTGAGCGGCTGCCTTCGGCTCAGGTCATGATCCCAGGATCCTGGGATCGAGCCCCGCATCGGGCTCCCTGCTCCGCAGGAAGCCTGCTTCTCCCTCTCCCACTCCCCCTGCTTGTGTTCCCTCTCTCTTTCTGTCAAATAAATAAATAAATAAAAGTTTTTTAAAAAAAATATAAAGAGATGATGCTGGTAATGATTCACCCTGAGGGGGACAAAATGAAGCATGCAAAGTGTGTGTGCCTTTTCCCACATTACAGAGCATGCCAGTGGCAGTGAAAACCAGAATGTGAGAGCTGGCATATGAGAGATAAGGCCCACAATAGAGGCCACACACACCCTGCCCCCCCCACCCCGGCCTCTGGACTCCTGGTCCAGTGCTCCTGTCCCTTGGAAATCACAGGGTCCCTACGGCTGTGAGTGCTCAGGGCCAGGCAAGGCCGGACCAGAGCAGCTTCCCAGGCTAAGCCTCTTGCCGGCCCTTCCAACCCCCACGCTCCCTCAGGGACGGTCTCCACCTGACCCCGGTGGTCCGTCTCGGGTGTGGGGCTGTTTGCAACAGGCGCCTATTGTCTGCTGGCCTGAGTGCACCTGTAGTGCCTTGTCCCAGCCCGGTGAGTCAGCTCTTGGCAGGCCACGGAGCAGCCACTCCACATCATCTTAAGCCTGAAAGAGAACCTTTCTCTTCGTTTTCTCCTCCTTCCTCCCTCTGCTCTCCATGAAGTGGTCATCTCCGCAGGGCAGCAGGGAATAGTATTCTCTGCCAAGATTTCTTCAGTCTCCTTGGCCAGGAGACAGGGTGGGGCCTCGGAAACAAAGAGAAGGCAGCCTATGGCTGGCCAAAGCCCCTGAGTTGCTTTAGGGCACTGCTTGTGCCCCCCCAAACTCCCTGCCTCCAGTGGGGCCACCAGAGTCAGGGCAACTGCAACAACATTCTACTTGTCCAGGGCCCACATACTTGACGACCTCTACCATTCAGACTGAGGTCTGAGGTCATAAGGCTTCTGAACAGACTAAAGATGTCCCTGACAGTTGTCGGACTAGAGTCTGGCAATTAAGCTTTAGAACTTCACTCATCGGTTTTTTTCCCCCTACCTGAGTCAGAGCCTATCTGCTCTTACCTTACACACGATTCTAGTATGCATGGTTACCTAATCTGTATATGTAGTAAAAGAATAAAATCAGAATGGGGGGAAGGCCATTAAAGATATTCTCACTAGGGGCACCTGGGTGGCTCAGTCGTTAAACGTCTGCCTTCGGCTCAGGTCATGAACCAGGGTCCTGGGATCGAGCCCCACATCAGGCTCCCGGCTCTGCGGGAAGCCTCCTTCTCCCTCTCCCACTCCCCCTGCTTGTGTTCCCTCTCTCTCTGTCTATCTCTCTGTCAAATAAATAAATAAAATCTTAAAAAAAAAAAAAGGTATTCTCACCGATAGCAAAAGGTATCAGGTGGCAAAGACATAAACAATAAAAAGTAGACCCGAGAACAGAAAACTAAAGCAATCTTGAGTTATTCAGAGTAGGAGCAAAGAAAATGACATATCCCAGTTCCTAGGGACATCGCTATGTTTTGACTGCAGTAGGAGATATTCTTAACAAGGACCCTGAGGCTTCAGTGGAAAATTGGATTATGGTCAATCTCTGTTTAAGAAGGTTTCAGACTGTGTGATACATTTTTTACAAGGACTTTCAAAGAACATGATTTCATATTTCTTTATATTTTTGACATTTAAGGAATTAAGTAAATAAGATTTAATAATAGCAGCCTAAGTGATTTAGACCAATATCCTACTGAGGACAGCCAGAACAGCTGGACAAAATATTTTAAAAATCTGCTTGAATCATTGAGGAGCTAACAAGATAGGAAGAATTTCTGGGCCATGACTAGAGACCCAGAGGAGAAAGAGTGGCATTTAGGGCCATTTTCCCCTGAAGGGTGTTTGCCCATGCAGGAGGAGCTCAGAATCCAAGAAGCTGAACAACAATTCTGATGGCCCTGTGGGACTCAGAGGACATGAAGTGGAGTCCCAGGCCTACCAAAAAGTTGGACTTGGTGAGCCCTCTGTCTTTGGGCAGGCACCCCAAAAGAGCTATACCCCAGGAGTTAAGGGTGACAGCTCAGTTTCCAACACAGGCCTTAAAATTGAAGTAGGTAATTGTATTATTAGTGCCCCAGGTAGCGGGCAGACACAAATGTAAATCCTTTCTGAGGAAGATAACATCATTCTAGGGTCCAGGTTTTTTCTACAAAGAAGTCTGTAAATACAATGTCCAACACATAATTGAAAATACCCACACAGGAGGAGTCAGAAAACCATAATTTCCAAACATCAGAACAGCAGACAATAAAAAGAGACCCATAAAGGCTACATGTATTAGAGTCATCCGCAAATATTTGAAGTAACTGCTTGTTATGTTCTAGGAGATTGTTGTGTTTACTACCGCTACATCACAAAGTACCCGAGAACTTAGCGGTATAAACAACTTTGTTGTGTCGTGATTTTGCAGGTCAGGAATTCAGAAAGGGCTCAGCTGGGCAGTTCTCACTTGGGGTCTCTCACACAGTTGCTGTCAGATGTCAGCTAGGGCTGGACATCCAAGGCAGCTTGCTCACACGGCTGGCAGTTGGTGCTGGACACCGACTGGGACCCTGGCTCGTGTTGTTGACCCAAGCACCTATGCATGGCTCCTCCAGCATGACAGTCTCAGAGTAGCTGGATGTCTTACACAGCAGTTGGCTTCCTCCAGAGTGAGGGTCCCAAAGGAGGCAGAAGATGCAGGGTCTTCTCCGACCTAACCTCAGATGTCATTCAGCATCACTTCCACAAGGTTCTATCGAGCACAAAGAAGTGACTAGCTCCAGCCCAGATTCAAGGGGAGGAAACACAGACCTCCCTCCACGACCTCTCAATGAGAGGAGTGTTAAACATGTGCAGTCAAATTTTAAGACTTCCGCAGATGAAAGAGTTAGCTTCTGTTGTTGAGAAAATTCCAACAGATTGATGACCTCTTCCAAACAATGAGCTATTCTAGACTTTACCCAAATGAACTGTGTATCATCTCCCAGGAGGATCTCAAAATCTTGTCTGGGCCACATCATATGAACATCTTCACAACGCAACACACTGCTAGAGACATTGTTGGGGGCGTCCCAGTTCCATTGCCACACTCACAATGACTCGCCTTATCTTCAACCCTCCTGAGGCCTCTGTTTTCCCCATAGAGGTGACAAGGAAACTCCTCAGAAAGCCCAAGAATCTTAAAAACATGCTGTGGCAGAATTAGAAATGATCTCAAGTGATATATATCTATCCTGAGGCTTCCAGAGCCTGGCTGATCCTTAAGATGCCTACTAAGATGGAAGATTCTCAGACTGGGAGAAGATATTTGCAACTTCAGAACTGCCTGGGGTTAAAATCTAAAATAGTCAGGGAACTCCTGCTAACCAATAAGAAAAGACAAGAAATCCAAGAGAAAAAAATAAGCAAAAAAACCCCCAAAAGTAAAGAGGCATGCCATGGGAGAGGAAATGCAAAGGCCAGGTATGTGAAGGCCTTTCATATATGACAAATTGACTAACCATCGGAAAGATGCCTACTTCAAACAACAGCACCCCTCTGCACACCCAACTGAGTGGCACAAATTAGAAAGGTGAATTCAACTTGATGTGGGGAGATGAGACCTTGTGTCCTACAGGCGAGAGGATGAACAAATCCATCCATTCTAAGAGCAGCAGTCTCGCTGTATTTAATGAAGCGAAGTATGCATCACCCTGTATCTCAGAATCCCACAAGTGGGTGTGTAGGCTGGAAAAATGATTATACAGGGGGGAGAGCGGACATGCACGGGGTGCTCATGACAGCAAAACTTGGGGCAAGTGGGGGGTTGGAGGCAGCCTAAGTGTCCACTTCTGGAGGAGTGGATCAGTCAGATGCCAAGCGGCAGTTAGAGTCAAGCCTGACGCACCTACGAGAACACATAACAACAGCAGTGTGGGAAGATAAAAGTAAGAAACAGAGGGGAATGACAGCATAACACCATTTCTGTAAATGAGAAAACATGTGGGAATGGCACAACGCAGCATGCAAAGATGCGTGTTTCAAGACCTATATCAAGCACAGAAAATGAGGGTCTGGAAGCCAGGGGTTGGGGATGGTGGAAAATGGGAGTGGAAACCAGAGGCGAGGGAGAAAAGAAAATGAAAAGTCCCATTAAAGGGGACTTTGACCAGACCAATGACGATAGTACATGATGAACGGAGGAGTGTACTGAGTCCAACTGTCTGCATGTGGGGCAAAAATAAATTAGTAAAGCAGCTTTCTAGACTTCAACTCCAGACATACAGCTTCAATAGGCTGGGGGTGATCCCCCAAATATGGGTCCCAGTGATTTTGTTGATGCCCTCCCCAACATCCCAGTGAGATGTCATCGGTGGCTGCTTGAATACATCCAGTGATGTGGAGCTCATTCCGGTACTAATTGTTAGAAAGTACTTTTATTACATTATATTGTTAAATTATGTAATGCGTTATATATTATTCTTATTATTATATAATTCAATTCTAATGATTACAAAGGTCTTCCTGAGGCCAAAATTTGTCTCCCTACACCTTCCAAAGCATTGATCCAAGCTCAATTCTCTGAAGCAAATTTAAAAAAAAAAAAATCAGGCCCTTCCTGGGCACTTGTTATGATGAGCACTGGGGATTATTGTGAGTGATGAATCACTAAATTCCACTCCTGAAACCAGAATGAACAAACAAACAAATATAGGGTACATGTAAAAAAAAAAAAAAAAATCAGGCCCCTCCCGCTTTCACATGCCAATCCTTCAATGCCCCTCGATCTCTTTGGCATCTCTGTGTTTGTCAAGTTTCCCTCCCTCCACCCACCTCTACTCTAGCCAGGTGGTCCCCTCAGGTCCAATCTAGCTCCCAGGGTTTCTCCTCAAACATGGCTCCCTCAGAGAGGCCCCACATTCTGGGTATAGCCCGATCAGCACAGAGTTATAGCAGAACATACACTTCTTCAGCCAGGGTCCTATGCTCCTGTTAATATAACCTCGGATTATAGGGTTTTTGTTTGTTGTTGGTGGTGGTGGTGGTGTTGCTTTTAAGCAATTTTTAGTGAGTTTATGGTCAGCCACACTTCCAGGTGTTTTTCAATAGAATTTCTCTATCCATACCCTCCCCCCCACCCACACACACCGATAGGGCACAAAATAAAAGCATAAAAGATATACAGCGTAAAGCCAGACCCTAGCTGCCTCCTTGGTTTCTCATGTGTCCTCTGGAGATGGTCTGTGCATGCACAAATATACACACACATCTTAGATCATGCAAAGAGAAGCATAGTCTACTCTGTCTGTACACTGTCATGCGCCTTGTTTTTTACTTAACCAGGTGTGTTGGGGAACCTTTCTTATTAGTAACTTATAACCCCTTGCCTCATTCTCTGCATCTGACCTGTGGCCTTCCATTGCGTGGACCTACACAAAGTATTTAACTGATCCCACGCTGGGGGACAGGGACCCTCTTCCCGGTCCTTTGCAGCATCAACACCATCCTGCCGGGACTACCTTTGCACATAAGCCATTCCCCACGTGTGCTAGCTTCTCTGTGGGCTCAATATCCGTGTGCCTTTTCACTCGGGTTTTGTCTCCATCCTGGAGCTGGCCTTTGTCATTTCTGCCCACTGCTGATCTCTCTTATTGGCTCTGCCCGTCGTTCCAGGGGCTGTCAGGGACACTGAATCCTCATTGTGCTGCTGAGCCTGTTTCCCTCAGCAGAGGGGCATCTGCAAGCAGGGGGACCCTGCCACGCAGTCCTCCATTCGAGCCATTGATAAAAATGCTCAGGGCGATGGGGCCGAGGAGGAGGGCCCTGGGACAAGCCCTAGAGAATTCCAGGTGTCCGTTCATCAGCTGTCACCAGAGGCGCGTCCCTGCTGTTGTCATGGGAGCCAGGCTCGCCAGAGTATCCCAACAGGCTCTGCCACCCTGTGGGCGGAAACCCAGCACCCCCTCCTCGGGCAGCCCTGCCATCCTTGTGGGAGAGAGAGCTGGGGCTGCTTAACGTCATATCGTTTGATCCCAGAAGAGGCGACTGGAAGGTCTGGAGAGGAGAGGCCTGACCTTCGTGGTCAGCCGAGCTGGGACCCCGAGCTGCCTGTTTCTAGCAGTGTGGCTTCGGGCAAATTACTTAACCTCCAGAAGCCTGTGTTTTCACCCGGCAACTGGTGGTAACAAAACCCACCTCTCCGTGTTGTGAGGATGCATGAAATCACTTGTCTACACTAGGGTTTCTATTGCTATCTGTTCTGTCTGTCCCGTCAGTCTGTCTGCCTTCCTTATCCATGAATTCGCGGTCCAAATAATCAACTCCCAGGTATTCGGTGGGGATTGGCTTCGAACTCAGAAGTCTGTCATTTCCCAAATGGACCCTTCCCACTTTTTGAAAATAGCCCAGCCCTGGTGTGCCGCCCTCCCTGTGGAGCTGAGACTCTGTGCTCTGGGGCGGGTCTTTCAGCTGCGCACACAAAACGCCCTCTGGCCCCAGACTTCAACACCACAAATAGGGCCAGTTCCATCCTAACCTCCCTTCTCTTTGCTCGGACTGACCCAGACCCCCTCGTCCGGTGGGTCCCCCTAGCAGGGAATGCTGGACTGATTTCTCGCTGCAACAGAGCTAAAAGAAAGAATGCCATCCCAGCTCTTTATACTGGAGATCTCGGCTCCTCCCGCCAGGGTGGCCTCCCTCTCTGCACCGTGAGCCGTGCACTGTTATTTGGCCAAGAGCTCATCTGACCGGAGTTTGAACATGGATTTTCAGTGTTTGAACACTGTCTCCACCGCAGCACCACCTGGGGTGCCCATCTGACCCCACCCCCACCCCCACCCCCCCAGGGCCCCAGGTGTGATGGTCTGGGAAGGACTCCACTTCCCAGCCTTGCATCCGTCCCAACTCTCACTGCCGTGCCAAGTGTAAAGCCATTGGTTCTTTCCTTCCCCGGAGTCCAGGATGCCCAGTCGGGGGCCCACTTCCTTGGACTCACTGCTAAGCGTGCATTCACAGTGATAAGGCCACTGTCATGTCCAGCTGATGCTCCCGTGAGCAAGGACTCCATTCACCTCCGCCACATTGATTCAGTGATCGAGTGTTAGGGGCTCGTTGTGGGCTGGGCCCTGCCCTAGGCACTGCGGACACAGAGGAACATGCTCCAGCCCTTGCCCTGGAGGAGGAGCTGAGGAGACCTGGTCACCCCCGGCCGCCGCGCTGGGCTGGGGATCAGGCTGCTGCACCAGCGAGGCCAGGGGGCTGGCCGCTTCCATAGCCTGGAATCGTCCGCCCATCCCTCCCATCCCTCTGCGTTCGGAGACCTGCAGAGCCTTTGTCTGATGGGGCGACATGAGTATGTGTTCCCCAAGGCATCACTTCTATTCTCAAACATCTTCAAGGGAGGTAGGAGCTGTTAGGCAGAGCCAGGACACAAACCAGGGTCCTGAGGCCGCCCAGCCTAGGTTCTGTTGTTCCATAAGCAGCTTCCACCCCGCTCTACTTCCCCAACCCCTTGCCCACTTCTGTCCTGCTGTTCTCTGGAAGGGACGCGGGGAGGAAGAGCTAGCCTGGAATCTGGTCCTGTGCTAAGCGGACTCAGACCCAAGTCCTGCTCCCCCAGTGCTTGTCTTCACGCCTGGGGGGTCAGAAATGTGCATGAATGGCCGTCAGTCAAGGGGAAGGTGAGCTGTGCCCAGGTGAGAGGTGTGGTTCCTGGACATTCAAGTTCAGAGGAGAGCGGCCCCCCAGCTGTGAGAGGAGATGCAGTTGTGCGTGACCTCCATTTGCAGAGCGCTTTGCTACTTGGCAGCTTTCCTGCACTCTGTCCCCTCACCTGCCAGGAGCAGGACAAGCGGTGTCCCTGGCTCAGAGAGGACAACTTTCAGCCTCCTCCGCCAGGGCAGGAGGCCTGGGCTCTGCCAGGCTCCGTGGGGCCTTACTCTGTACCTGTGGTTCCCCCAGGTCTGTTCTCTGCCTGCAGGAAACACATTTGCAGGCCAGGCAGGGAGGCTGGCCTGGCCCTGCTTACAGCACCTCTCCCCAGCGGACACAACTGGTCCAGAGGCAAAGGGTGAGCAGCAAGCGCCCAGCAGATCGAAGCAGCAGCAGCACATTCTAGGGGTGGTCCGAGCCCGGCCAGGGATGGGAGGGGCCCCTCGGGACCGGCTCTCTCAGCTCCTATGCCCCTCAACCCCAGCGCCCCAGGCTTTCCTCTGAAGGGCAGGGCTGAAGTTTGACAAACTCAGCTTGGGTCTCACAGGAGATGGGGGTGCCTTGAACTGAACCCCTCTGCTTGGCCGCTCCAGGGCAGTGGCCAGAAGGGGGCAGTTCTGTCGGCTTCCTGCCCCCCCATCGAGGAAGGGTGCCTGGAAAAGCCCCCAGATACTCCCTTTGACTGGCACACGGTGGCCCCTGGAGCTAAATGAGATAATGCAGGTGGCGTGTTTAGGACAGAGTTGGGCCCATGCTTGGTGCCTGATAAAGGTGAGCTGCTGCTTGGTTGTCATTAGTATTATTACTTGGCTCTAGGCCGCTCCCCACCACTGCCTGAGCTTGGGGTCATTTGGTGGCAATCCACAAGGCCACTACGCTGTGTGGGGTGTACAGCAGCTCCCCATAAGGGGTGACCCCTCTGATAGGGCCCAGAAAGGAAAGAGAAGGACCTCAGACAAGATGCTGGAGTTCAGCCTCCGGAGGTGTTGAGTGTCTGAGATGTGTGTATACTGGGGTGGCCGCGGCGGGGGGCATGGGGGGGTAAGGTGGCTCTGCTACAGAAACGCCCAGGAGCCGGCAGAGATGCCCTGCAGGAGATCCCAAGGGGAAAGCGGTAGGTGAGGCCTTGGTCACACATCTCAGAGGCCTGATTCTCTCTGAGGGTCTTGCCCTCAGCATTTGAAACACTCCAGCTGGGTCTCTGCTGCTATGGGGAATGAAGGGACAGGGCCTGTGTCCATCATGCATTCACTCCTGCCCGCCCGCCTGCCCACCTGCCTGCCTGCCTGCCCACCTGCCTGCCTGCCCGCCTGGTGCCTTCCTGCCTGCCTGCCCGCCTGCCTGCCTGCCCGCCTGGTGCCTTCCTGCCTGCCTGCCTGCCTGCCTGCCTTCCACTAGGTTGTGTTGAGCACCTTCTGTAAGTCCAGGCACTGAGGATGCAGGATCAATAAGGCACCCCTGCCCTCAGGTCACTCTTGACACTTCCTGGAGCAGACCCTACCCCTCTCCCCAAGACCAGCATGGATGGAGCCAGAAACTGGTGAGAGACCACAGAGGCAGAGCCTCAAGACCCAGCTGCCCCTCCCAGTCAGGAGTGTATTTCCAGTACCAATCTTGAGGTTCTGGGGCTCATCTTTATTAAAGCAGGTGGCATTTTCCTTCCGACCCACTGCCCAGCAGGGAAAGGAGGTGCCCTTGTTCCTTCTCGGCATCCATGTTTGCTCTGTGGCCAAAGTCCTGACAATGGCCTGCCAGCCCCTACAGGATCTGGTCCCTCCTACCCCTCTGACCTCATTTGCCACTACTTTCCCTCTTACTGATTTCATGATGGCCCCTTTGCTGTTCTCAAACAAGTCAACTCCATGACTGCCCCAGGGCCTTTGCACTAGCTATTCCCTCCCTCTCATGGGATGTTTTCCCCTCATTATAAAAGTGGTTTCACCTTTCTGATCTTTACTCAGCTATCATCTTCTCCTCGTGGCCTTCCTGATCTGTCTATGAACATTGCATCACCCCCCTACACCTACACTCCCATCCCTCAACCCCTCCTTATTTTTCTCCAGAGCACTTATCATCACCCTCTAATATACCCATTTTGCTGACTGTTTTCACTCTCCACTAGAATGCCAACTCCATGTGGTCAGCGACCATGGTCAGTTTTGCTCACTGCTGTTCCCCTCATGCCTCAAACAGGGCCTGGCACACAGGGAGAGGGAGGGAACAAACCAGAGAGCTACATGCCCCAAGGAGACCTCAGCACGGATGGAGGGGGCAAGAGGCCGGTAAGTCTTACTGGGGGCTGACCTGCTGCTGGGAGCACGTGAGAGGAAGGGTTGCTAGGCAAAGTGCTTGGAGAAGCGCCACTGGGACCATGCCCCTTGTCCCCTCAGTGCCGCCTCATTCTGGCTGCAGTTTGACGTGTTTGCATCAGGGGCTAAGAAGAAGCATTTCCACAAACCGAATTCAAACCTTGTCTCCAAAGGAAGCCTGCCGTGTGTGTTAATGCCACCTGCCCTGTGGCTGGCTTTCACCCCAGCACGCTTCTCCCACCCCAGCCATTTCACCGTGGCTCCAAGTGAAGCAAAGTGGAATGGAGTGAGGAGGAAAGAAGTTGCCCTATCTGGGCACCTCCTGTGTGCCAGGCATGTGTCATGTACTTTCCCTTCAGAGCAGCCCCATTTTACAGGTGCAGAAACCGAGGCCCAGAGAGATTATATAACCTACCTAGAGTCACAGAACTAGTAGGTAAGGGAGCAGAATTCACACCCAGGGCTCTGATCCCTGGCGTTACACCCTAGCCCAGGGACAGTGGGAAGGACTCCATAGGCCCAGCTGGAGGGGTGTAGAGTTTGTGATTCCTGCAGAGGGGTCTCCGAGGGGCAGCACTGGGTGTCGACGTGGGCTGAAGAGTCCCGGACCCCCATGTATGCTCCAGCCACAGGTGAATCCCCGCCCCCACCCCCACCCCGCGTAGGCAAGGGGAGTTCCTCAAGGCCATCTCAGGGGTCAGGGATGGCTTGTCTCCGCTCCTGCTGGCTGCCAGCTCCCTCTGCTGGACCCAGCCCTGAGGACGAGCTCAGACACAGGGACGCCGCTGTCTGTCCACACTTAGGCTCTGGCAGCCCCTCCCTACTACACGTGGGCAGTCACAAGCAGGGCACTTGCTGCGTCCTCCCGGGGTCTGGGGAAGGGATTCTCTGAAGGATCTGTTCTGGGTGACCTGGGAGCTTTGCACAGGAGGAGAGAATGGCGGGGGCGGGGGCGCAGTTTCCAACCGCTGGCACCACCGTGCTCTGCTCAGATATGGCCGCTGTGTCTGCAGACAGGGGCTCTGTCCTCTCCCTCAGACGGGGAGCTGCCTGCGGGCAAGGGCTGCTGCTCACCCAGGATATAAGCGCAGCTTAGCCCCCCAGGTGCCCTGGGACAGCTTCTCCGCAGCCTGGCCGCGCCCAGCCCCCAGACACCTGTCCTTGCCACTCTCCCCGTTCCCTGCGCTCCCTCTCCCCACTGTCAGATCTGAGCTGACACTAGGCAGGGCTGGCAAGTGCCACCCTGACCTCAGCAGCCCCAGAGGTGGTGCGGCGAGCAGCCTAAGAGCCGTGCCAGGGATGGGACGTGACTGCCCCCCTGAACTCAGCTGCAGTCTCGGCCATGAGGAAAGCGATACCTCAGGGAGGAGGAGTGACCAGTGACATCAGCGTACGTGACTGTCATCCCATTTCCCCTCTGCCCTCCACCCCTCCTATCCACCGTGCCTGCCGAGCACACTGACCTTCAGCTCATGGACACAGGCCTCTCTGCGCACCCACCCCAAGGACAGGGGCAGTACCAGTAGGAAGGGGACTGCTCTCTGACTCCTTGTCTTCTAGTGAGTACCCAGGGGACCGAGGAGGCCACAGGCGCCAGCCCTCTCCAGCCTGGGCTTCTTTGGGGCAAGAGCCAGCTGCTTCCTGGGTGACCCTCCCTACTGGCAGTCCTGCCCTGAGGGCATTGGTCGTTCTCTTGGCTCTGTGAGATCTTCCTCCTGAGTGCCTGGCAGGCTACCGGTGACTGAAAGCCAGGGTAGAGGGCACCTGGCTCCCCCCCTTCAAGCCTGCTGACAGGGCAGCCAGGCCTGCATCCCTGTGGGACCAAAGGCCCAGCCAGGATGGCCAGAGCCAGCTGTCCTAGGGAGGCAAGTTCAACCACCTTGGATGACCACCACTTGCCCCTGAGGAGCCTCCTGGAGAATCATGTTGCTGCAACAGCTCTTCTCAAGTGCCCCCTAGACCCCAACCCAAGGGATGCCAGTCCAGAGCTCAGCGTCCAGACATAGCTCCCAGCCAGGGTAGACCAGTCAGAGATGCCCAAACCTAGATTGGTAGTTGCCAAACATGTTTCGTTGTGCACCCTTATCAGAAAATATGATGTGCACAAGCACTCAGTATAGATTGATTTCTTTAAAATTCTGCTCACTGGGGTGGCTCAGTCATTAAGTGTCTGCCTTCAGCTCAGGTCATGATCCCAGGGTCCTGGGATCAAGTCCTGCATCGGGCTCCCTGCTGAGCGGGGAGCCTGCTCCTCCCTTTCCCTCTGCCTGCTGCTATGTTCCTGCTCTCCCTATCTCTCTCTCTGTCAAATAAATAAACAAAACCTTTTAAAAAAATAAAATAAAATTCTGTACACTGAGGCCAACATTGCAGCCTTAGCCTTAGCTATAATATGATTTGGAGCAAGTCACAAATCAAGAGAACAGCAAAACATTTAAAAGGGATATCCAGGAACAAGAAAGCCATAGTGAGTCTTGATAAGCTCCCACATATCCCTAGGGGTGTGGAAGGCTGTGAGCACACTAAGAGGTGGCCGGAGAGGCCCTTAGTTATCTACTGATCCCTGGCTAAGCACACAGAAAGTAAAAGCTGGGACAGATTTGTAAACTGCCTGAATCTTGAATGTGTTTCCCAACCCACACACAGATGCACTGGCAGAGGATAGAAGCCTAACTGGATCAAGGTATTTAAGCACACTTTCTGTCATTGGCATAACACTGAGCTATGCTGATCTAGGGCAATTTCTAGGACACCAGGCTTAAAAATAAAAAGAGGATTTTAAGAAATAAACTGAGGAGAGACACCAGCAGCCTCACACTGTGAGGAAGACAGACTCCATAGAATTAGTCTAGACAAGTCACTAAACAAACAAACAGCAAACTCAGGAACAACCCTGGTGTTTGTCATGGGGAATCAGAAGTCAGAGTTGCCACAATGTATTATCAAAAATGTCCAGTTTTCAACCAAAAATTACAAGACATTCAAAGAAACAGGAAGGTGTGATCCATTCAGAGGGGGAAAAAAGTAGTCAGTAGAAACTGCCTCTGAGGTGGTCCACATGTTGCACTTAGCAAAAAAAGACTTCAAAGAAGCTATTTTAAATGTCTTCAAAGAACTTAAGAAAACCACGTGTAAAAGAATTAATGAAAGACTCATCATATAGGGAATATCAGTAGAGATAGAAACTATATATGTATCATATGATATATATAAAAATATGTATGATATAAATGATATATATATAATACTCTTTTTAAAGAACCAAATGGAAATTTTGTAGTTGAAAAGTACAATAACTGAAATGAATAATTCACTAGAAGGGTTCAACAGCATCTTTGAGCTAGAAGAATAAAGAATCAGCAAACTTGAAGATAGATCAATTGAGATTATCCAATCTAAAGAACAAAAGAAAAGAAAGAATGATGAAAAAATGAACAGAGTTTCAAATACCTGTAGAATATTATCAAACATATCAATATACACTTAATAGGATTTCCAAAAAAAGAAGAAAGAGCCAGAAAAATATATTTGAAGATACAATGGTCCAAAAGTTTCCAAATTTGATGAAAAAGATTTACACATACAAATAAAGTCCAGGGGCGCCTGGGTGGGTCAGACGGTTAAACGTCTGCCTTCGGCTCAGTTCATGATCCCGGGGTCCTGGGATTGTGCCCCACATCGGGCTCCCTGCTCAGCGGGGCTTGTACTCTCTCTCTCTCTAATAAAAAAACTTTTTAAACCTTTAAAAAAAAAAAAAAAACAAATAAAGTCCAGATAGGAGAAACAGAAAAACATCCATAGACATTATAGTAACACTGTTGAAAGACAGAGACAAAGAAAATCTTGAAAGTAGCAGGAGAAAAGTGATGCATCATATAAGGGAACCACAGTAAAATTAACAGCTGATTTCACATCAGAAACAATGGAGGCCAGAAAGAGTGGGGTGGCATAATCAAAGTGCTGAACGAAAACAAAAAAGTCAAACTAGAAATCTTTTTTTTTTTTTTTTTTTATCCTTAGTCTTAAGTTTTATTTTAAGGGATCATCTTCATTTTCTTTTGTAACCAGCTTAGAAGATAGCCACCCATTTGGTCAGATTTATTTATTCTTCAGCAGTTGAAGCATTTAAGATGACAGTTTTTACTCTAAATCCTTAATGATATTATATATACTATACTTGAGAATGTTTTGCTTTCTCGTGGAGAAAAAAAGCCCAAACATAAACCTTTCGATTATCCATCTACTAGTCCTGCAGCACAATCTTAATAAGAAAGTTTTACTGATAACTGGACAATTTATTCATTATGGCAGGGATATAACAAGAGTGGTTGTAAAGTGGCCAGTCTTGTAAGTCAGGAGCTATGATCCTTGATTCACTGCTCAATCCACTTCAATATCTGATTGATATTATCCTCCAGATCTTCTGGTTTATTGCTGGGCAGTTGGTGTACTATTTCTTCCTTGTAGGATGCTAATGCTTCTTCATAAAGAACTTGAAAAATTTCACACTGAATATTGTCTTTTAGTTTCTTTTCATTATAACCCCTTGTTTCAAGTCTTTTGTACAATACACTGTTATCTGCATGCAGCACAAAAACTATATGAAACCAGCGTTCAGGAAAGAAATCACAACCATGGTAATCAACAATAACTCCACCTTCGCTCATTTGGTTTTCTAATTCATCAACTACTCTGTCTTCATCTAAAATGGGGCATTCATACTCTTCATCATAGCCATCATATAACTGCCCTTCTCGAGCTAAATCACCCACATTAATGTATTTCAGTCCTGATCTTGATGCAAGTTCTTTGCCTAGCGTGGTTTTTCCAACCCCTGGTGTACCGGTGAGCAGGATGTTCGGGAGCAACATGGTCCTCACCGCGCTGGCTCCAGGCGTCTAGCTAGAAATCTTTATCCAATAAAAGTATGTTTCAGAAATGAAGGTGAACTGAAGACACTCCCAGATAAAGAGTGAGAACTTGTTGCTAACAAGAATGCCTCATAAAAAATATGAAAAGAAGTCCTTCAGGGTGAAAGGAAATAATACTAGACAGTAACTCAAACCCATATGAAGAAATAAAGAGCACCAAAAAAGTTAACTGTGTGGATAAATATAAATGACAGTACAAATATATTTTTCTATTTTCTTCTTTTAACTGATTTAAAAGACAATTGCATAAAATAATAATTATAAAGCTGTATTGTTGGGCTTATACATACAAAAAAATTATATATAACAAATACATAATAGTACAAAGAGAGGGAGGGAACAGAGTTATATTGGAGCAAGGAAAGGACACCAGATGGTAACTTGAATCCGCAGCAGAAAATGAAGAACACCAGAAATGATAAATATGTGGGTTGATATAATAGATTCTCTAAATATGTTTTTTCTCCTTTCTTCTCTTAAAATTTTAAAAAGACAGAAGATAGTATAAAGCAATAATTATAATACTATTATTGGATTTCTAACATACATGATATAATATACATGACAATATTAGCACAAAGGGTGAGGAAGGAAATGAAATTACATGGAGCAAAGTCTTGATAATTTATAGAACTGAATTAGTATAAATCTGAAGTAGACTGTGATAAATTACATACTATAATCCCTAGAACAACAATTAAGATAATAACTCAAAAATATAATAAAGGAATGACAACAAAGGAAATAAAAGGTACATAAGAAAAATCTGTACTTTACACAAAAGAAGGCAGTAAAGGAAAAACAGAAAACAAAACAAAAAAATAACATGAAACATATAGGAAAAATAGCAAAATTGCAGCGATAAATCAAACTATATCAATAATTACACTAAATGTAAATAAAACACTCAGGTTAAATGTGATGATGTAAACATTATCAGACTGGATTACTAAAACAAGATCCAATTATATGCTGCTTACAAGAAACATTTCTGATCTAAAGACACAAATAGATTGAAAGCAAAAGAGTGAAAAAATATATGCCATGCAAACAATAACCATAAGAGAAATAGAATGTCAGGTAAAACAGACTTTAAGACAAAAAATGATACTAGAGACAGAGACAGTTTATAATGATAAAATGGTCAATCCATCAGAATGATAAAGTAATGAACACATATGCACCTAACAATGGAGCCCCAAAATATACAAAACAAAAACTGGCAAAATGGAAGGGAGAAATAGAAAATTCACCAATAAGAGTTGGAGGTCTGAACACTCCAATTTCAATAATGTATAGAACAACCAGACAGGAAATCAGCAAGGATATATGAGATTTGAACAACACTATCAAACAATTTAATCTACCATGTATAGAACATCCCACCCAACAATAGCAGGAATACACATTCTTTTCAACCGCACTGAAAATATTCGCCAAGATAGACCATATCCTAGATTATAAAACAAGTCTCAATAAACTGAAAAGGATTAAAATCATACAAATAATGTTCTCCTAACACAACAGAATTAAATTCGAAATCAACAACAGAAGAAAATTTGCGAAATCACCAAATATTTAAGAATTAAACAACACATTTCTAAATAACTTGTAGGTCAAAAACAAAGCACAAGGCAAAGGTAAAAGTATTTGAATTGAATGACCACACACAACATAGCAAAATGTATAGAATGCCATTAAAACGGAACTTAGCAGAAAATTTATAGCTTTAAAAACTTACATTAGAAAAAGAACATACCAAATCAAAAACCTAAATGTCCAAGTGAGAAATTAGAAAAAGAAGAGCAAACTAACCCCAAAGCAATAAAAAATAAGGAAATAATAAAGATTAGAGTAGAAATCAATGAAACAGAAACCAGAAGAACAATAAGGGGGGAAAAAAAGCAATGAAACTCAAATGTAAAGATTAACAAAATTGACAAGCATTTAGATAGACATACCAAGGGGGAAAAAATACAAATTACTAAAATCAAAATGAAAGAGGGAATATCACTGTCAACCTCACAGAAATGAAAAGGATGATAAAGGAATACTATGAACAACTTTATGCCAACAAATGAGAGCACTTAGATGATTAATATCATTGGTTATTAGAGAAATGTAAATTAAAACCACAATGAGATACCACCTCAGACCCATTAGGATGGCTACCAACAAAAAGACAATAACAGGGGTGCCTGGGTGGCTCAGTCTGTTAAGCGTCTGCTCAGGTCATGATCCCACGGTCCTGGGATCAAGCCCCACATCGGGCTCCCTGCTCAGTGGTGAGCCTGCTTCTTCCTCTCCCTTCTGTTTGTGCTCTCTCTCTCAAATAAATAAAATCTTAAAAAAAAAAAAAAGACAATAACAAGTGTAGACAAAGATGCGGAGAAATTGGAACCCTCATACATTGTTGGCAGGGATGTAAAATGATGCAACCACTTTGAAAAACATTTTGGCAGTTTCTTAAAAAGTCAAATGTAAATCTGCCAGATGATGCAACAATTCTACTCCTAGGTATATACCCAAGAGAAATGAAAACTTCTGTCTGTACAAAACCCACGAATGTCTATAGCAGTTTTATTCATAACAGCCAAAAAGCAGAAACCATTCAAATGATCAAATGCTGGTGAATGGATGGATAAAATGTAGTGTATTCACACAACAGAATACTATTCTGAAGCGTGAATACTATTCTGAATAGTGAATACTATTCTGAAGGAATGAAATACTGATATGTATTAAAACATGAATCTCAGAAATGTCACGCCAAGTTGAGCAAACTAGACACAAACTACCACACGTTGTATTGAGTCCATATATATGAAATGTCCAGGACATGTACATCTGTAAAGACAGAAAGTAGAGTAATGGCAGCCTGGGAATTGACTACAGATGAGCAGGAAGGTGATGGAAATGTTCTGAAATTGGATTACGGTGATGATTGCACAACTATATTTGTTTACTAAAAGTCACTGAATTGTACACTTAAAATAGGTGAATTTGTGGTATGTAAGTCATACTCAATAGAGCCCTTTTAAAACTATATACATGTACTGCAAGTAAAATACACATTCGCTAAAAAAAAACAAAAACAGAAATTTTAAAGGATGAGATAAAATAAATATAACTTAATTTCTAGTAATTTCTTCCTGAACCCTTTCAACTCCAGAGACCACTATACTCAATTACAAGAAGCAGATGGTCCAATGGTTAGAGATGTGGACCTGGAGCCAGGCTGCCTGGGTTTAAATCTCAGCTCTGCTACCTACTAGCTGAATAAACTTGGGAAGCAATTAAGCTGTCTGGGGCTCCCTCTCTTTGTTTGTAAAATGGGGATGATGAGAATAATAATTAAGCAGGATGCCAGGGGCCCTTGGGAGGGGGCCGTGGGGAAGGGCCACTCCCAACCCATCCCTGCAGGTAACACTAGACACGGGTCCATTGCCATTTAGGAGTCTTCCTCGTTCCCAACTCCTAGGCAAGGCAGGCACACCAAACTAACCCACAAAGCACCTGCTGTGTGCTTAGCACCAAGCACTCAGGTTGGAAAGGTGGTGTTCCCCCACTCCAGATACACACAATATGCAGACTGCATCATAGGTTTACAGAGTCTAATGAGAACTTACCTTTATTGTGTGGATAGAGACACTGAGGTCTAGAGAGAAGACACTAACTCCAGAACACTGGGAGGACTGGAGGTTCCCATGGCTGGAAAGAACTTTGAAAAGGAAATGTCAAAGGTGCAATGGCATTCTGAGCAGCGCAGGGAAGAGAGAGGGAGTGAGCTGAGGGGAGTGGGTGGTGCACAGAGCAGGGTGTGGATGTGGAGATGGGGAAGCAGCAACCTGTTGCACTGCCCAGAGCCGCAGGTGACCCACCAGCCCCAGCGGGGCAGAGAACGCAGGTGAAGGGCAGGCGCCCCAGAACTCCAGAAGATCTTGTCTGGTCGGTGCACTCACCCACTCACCCCAGGGCGTGCCCTGGGCCTGAGCTCCATCCCCTGTGCCTCCGCTGACCTCTTCAAATCCCTGCTGGCCCCAGGAGACTGTCCAACTCCAAGTTCAATGACCCCAGGTTGGAGCTGTTGCTGGGCGGCTTGGGCAGACCTGACTACCCCAGCTCAGGTCCTATCTGATCCGTGGGGCGGTGGGGTGGGGAGGGGGCAGAGTCGCCTGCCTTGCAAGCCTGGAGACAGTTGCAGCTGCGTGGACTCTGGTCTGGTACCCTGACCCTGCACAGAACTGGGGAGTGGTGAGGTGCAGGGTGGGGTTCCAGCACCCAACCTCTGTCCATTCTAATTTATCTCCAGCAAGCATTCGCGGAGTAAGCTCATGATCACCCTCTAAAACTCGCTTCCACCCCAACTTGACTTCTAGCAGCCACTCCCCTGAAAATAAGGGTTCCAGCCAGAGAATTTTGGAGGTCCCCACCCCAACCTCCCCAGATGACAGCTTCTTTCTCCTTCCTTCCTGCTCTTCCCAGCCAGTCCATCTTCTGTTCATTGTCCCCGTCTAACTCTCCCTCATCTCCCTCTCTGTCTCTTTTGCAGAACAGGGTAGAGGGATTCAGGAGGACGCAGGGATCACCCCAGGGCTGACCTGCTTGCTCTGTGTTCGCAGTTCTGCCCTTTAGGGCGGTATCTGTGACAAGCTGTTTGACTTCTCTGTGCCTCAGTTTCTCCATCTGGGAAGTGAGGATAATAATGGTACCAATTTCTTACGGTCACTGGGAAGACTGGGGGTGGGGAGTGGCATCACTATTACTCCCTTCCCCCACATGCCCTCCCCATCCAGCCTTCATCCTGTTCCCCCCAACACTACACAGGAATTGCACAGAGAGGTGAGACACAGATACGTAACATTTCGGAAGAGCCACTGCCATTCTGAGACCTGAGGCCAGTCGTGGATTGGAAATAATTTGCTCTGGCTTGGGCACTTGCAAACATCTCTTCCCAACTTCTCATTCATTGACATCATGTTCGTAGACTGAAATCAACCTGTGGTGGGACTGGTTACGCCAGGGATATTGACAAATGCTACAAATAAAGACTTTGTCCCAGAGAGCCAGTGGTTAAACAGCAAGTAGCTGTTTTAACTGCCTGGGGGTCGCACTGGATGCTACAGTGAGCCCCTGGGAAAGGGCCAGAGGAGCGCCGGAAGAGCTGTGGGTAGAGCTAGCCTGATCTACCTCCTTCTCCCTCCCCTCCAGCCCCAGGGCAGCCCTATGCCTGGACCACTAAGGTTGCCTCCTGACAGTGGTCCCCCCACCCACTCAGCCCCCTCCAATCTCCCCTCCACTAACCCGGCATGCAACAACCCCTCGAAGCCCTGTTAGGATGAAGGCAGCCCATCAGGCTCTGCAGGCTCTGGCCCCTTTCTTCCAGCTCTTCCTTTGAGTACTTCCTTAGACTTCTTTGTACGGCTTGTTCCTGCCTTCGGGCACCTGTTTCCTCACCTAGGCGGCTCCTCCCAGCCTTCAGGCCCACTTCCCAGGGCAAACTCCTAATCTGCCTTCAGATCTCAGTGTTGGGGGGCGGCGGGCAGCAGGGGGACCTTCCCTGACCTCTCACCCCACCCAGGGGAACAATGCTTATCACCGTTTTTATCTTCTTGTGTGTACGTGATCTTTTGGAGTCTTTCTCGCTGCAGAGATGGTAAGCTTCAGGAAGGGGCTAGGATCTGGCTTGCTCAGCACCAACCTGCAACACAGGACCTCGAACATAGGTGCCTGGTAAATATTTGCCAAATGGATGAATGAAAGAATGATCCAGTTGGAACACTGACTTTGGGGAGTAAGGGATTGTTTTTACATCCAGTGGCAGCGGGGCTCCCCTTGGAGTCCGAGCCTGAGGGCAGAGTCTGTCCCCATCTTTGAGGCACTGCGTGACCCGGGAGCTCCCGCTTCCTCTTCTGTAAGATGGGCTTAATAATGAGAGTCAGGTGCTTGGCATACCACCAAGGTTGCTGTGAGATCAAATGTTCCGGTGGACTCGAGAGACTTCTCTGAACTGGCCAGCCAAGTCAGGAGGGGCCTGGGGTTTAGATTCCAGCACTGCGGCGGGATGGCTGGGTCAGGTAGGAGGATACACTCAGTCTCCTGGAGCTTCTGTCTCCTCAGCTGTGCGCCTCATCCCCGCTTCACCATGCAGCGGAAGGGAGCAAGCCCGGAGCTCAGTGGGTGGCCACTGTGACTAGGATCTTCGACTCCAAACCCATTTTATACAGAAGCTGGGTGGAATTGCTTATGGAGAAACCAAAGAATGCTGTTAGAGTATGCGTTTTCCTGGTACGCTTGGACCGGGAGGACAGGTAGGAGTTTGGGGAGGGGCCTCCCTGAGCATTTTTCTGTGCCAGGCACTGCGCATGCAGGGAGAAGCTGGCCATCTGGGTCAGCCCTAGGCGGTTCCTTCCGCGGGAGCAGCTCAGGAAGCAGGCGAGGCTGACCACAGTGGGAGCCTCTGGGCAGACCCTGGCCACAGGCAGGCAGGAGCCCTGGGGCCATCAGGATGTTCGTGCAATGGGGCTGAATAGGAACGGCACGGTGGATGCTCAGAGCTCAGCCTCAGACCACAGGGAAATAGGGCTTCCCACTTGGATAGGCCGTGCTGAGCATTTGATTGGAGTTTAGGGGAGGAAGCTACCATTTTCTGAGCACCTTCTACAGGCCAGGCTCCAGCCTCAGCACTTCACACAGCATCCAAACAATCCTGCCGGGAGGTGCTGCTAGCCCACTTTCCAAAGAAGGAAGCTGAGGCTCAGAACAGTGAGGTGATTTGCCCAAGGTCACATAGCTCAAAATGTACTCAGCAGGAATTCTAATCCTAAACCAAGCAACTTTCCACTGCCCCGTTCTGCCTCCCTGGGACAAGGGGCTGGGTCCTAGGGGGCCCGGCCCTTGGCTATCTCCTGGGAGGGAAAGGGAGCAACAGGGCCCAGGGCCCTGGACGCTCTCCCCCAAGTCTCTGCCACTTTCGAGTAGAGGTGGGGACCTCTGTGTGCCTCTAGCAGAATAATATTATTAGCTCTAATTTAATGAGGGGTTATTATGTGCCAGTGAGCTTTCATTAACTCATTTAATCCTCAAAACAGCCCTATGGCTGAGTCTCCTGATAATCCCCATAAAACAGATGAGAAACTGAAGCCCAAAAAAAGCTAGGCTTGATTCCTTTGGCACCTCTTCTTCTTTCTTAGAGAAGAAGGATATATTGTTGGGGTTCTTTGGAACATCGACCCAGAGTCACATAACGACTAAGGGAAGAATGAGTTGGTTGGGAAGTCCTCCCTCCTGTCTACCCTTAGTTCCCCAGGCTGCATCGAGAGCTTGACATTCCACAGCTTCTCTGGGCCAGGTGGCAGCCACCCCCTACCATGCAACCTCAGCCCCTCCTCTGCTGAAGGTCAGGAGAGAGGTGGTTCTCCTTTGTTCCTCAGGCCTCTGGGGAGCGTCCTAACCCCAGAGAGGCTGGCTGAGGTCATGGGTCTGTGCCCCCTCCCCAGGCCGGCCTGGCCACGCTGGCAGCCCCGTCAATCAGGTGCAGCTCACTCAGCAGTCAGCCTTTCATTTCCTAAATTAAAAGGGCTTGTGATTCCTGATTGAATTAAAGGCGGGAAGTTCAGCTCTAAGACCAGCAGGGAGATTGCAATCACAAGAGACTCGAGGCAGTCAGGGTGGGCAGGAGGGAGAGACACCGAACAGACAAGGCTGGGGGCAAGGGTAGGGATACCCCCAGGACATCCCTGCTTCTCTCCCAGGCTAGACCTAGGCAAAATATGGTATGAGGATAGCTAATCCACAGCACCAACTGCCCATAAGCCTTTTGAGCATGTTAGTTTGAGTCAGAGAACTTTCATCCTCCCCCTTGCCCTTTGTACAGTAGACAACCTGCACCATTGTACCAGGCAGCCCTGCTTGCCTGTGTATTTATTAAATACCCTCAGAAAAGTGAATTCCACAGTGCTTCTCAATTCCTATTGGCAGCAAGTTCTTTCTGCCTTATCTCCTAAACTCCATGTTGGACCATCAGGAGACAAGAAAGATGAAACCTTTTGCTTTGGAGTCATAAAGGTCCGTTACTCAGCCTGCTTTCCCTCCACCTCTAAGATGCTACAAACCCCCAGTGCCTTCCTAGAGACCTGGAGAGACTGGAGAGAGGATTGCAGTGAATATCAAGAGATGCAGGCCTGGCCGTGTGCCTTGGGGAAAGCCCTTTTTCACCCTGGGACTCAGTTCCCCATTTTCAGTGGGAGGCATAGCCCTTATAGGGTTTGCCAGAGCTCTTGCCTCCCTGGATAGCCAGGTTTAGGTTGTGTCTTCTTGCATGGGCCGGCAGCGAGCCCGCCTTGTGTAACCGCCCCCCTGCCAAGGGACAAGTCAGGCATGGCGGCAGGGGTAGCTGTGGAAGCCCATGTCTTCCAAGGACAGCAAGAAGGACCAGACTTTACCCAGGGGAGGTGGGAGTAGGGTTCGACATCAGGATGAACTGACTTCCTGAGTGAGGGTGGTGTCTGGAAATAGATCATACAAAAGCCCTCTCCGCCTCTCGCCACCCGCACCCCCTTAGGCCCTGTGGTGTCTCCACGGGGGAAGCTTTACTTATAAGGGGTCACACCGCAGCTGCCAGGACTGAGGTCAGATCTGAGGAAGGACCTACAGCACGGGATAGATAAGGCAGCGGCATGCATCATCAAAGGCGGGGTGGCATGGGGCAGGTTTAAGGAACGGGGGGCGGGGTCATGGCCCCCACCTAGGGTGGTGGCAGCGAGCTCTGAGCCTGGGATCAGAGAGCTGGGTTCTCCTCTCTTGCCTCGCTGGCTGTGAGCAGGTCCTTTCCCTCTCCTGCCGAAGGGAGGTGCTGATGCCATCCGAGCAAACAAGGCGGGTGCGGGCTGCCTGTGGCAGGGTGACAGGTGGCTGGGAGACAGTGTTGCCAGAGGCTTTTTCCTACAGATTTGAATTTTGCATATCCTTCACCAATGTGAACATATCTTAGGTCTCATGCAGTGGTGTAGGCTGTGCCCTGCTCTACCTGTGAGCAGACTCGCGGGCCCTTTCCGTGTATATTTCACACGCGTTTAACTCCTTTAATTTTCTCAATGACTCTCGTTATCTCCATTTAGAGAGGAAACTGAGGCACAGAGAGATCCGATGACCCACCCACGCTTCGCCGTAGCAGAGTATCCAGGCTCCAGAGCAGTGCTGAGTCTTAAGCTGGAACTCTCTGTGCTCGTGGAAATGTTCTGTATCCTGTGCTGTCCAACACGGTAGCCACCAGGCCTGTGCGGTCTTCAAGCGCTTGCTGTATGGCCCACACACCTGGGGAACTCGATTTTAGTGTCACTTAATTTTAATATCAATAGCCACACGGGGCTGGTGGCTGCTATAGTGCACAGTGCGGCGCTCAGACACTGCTGGGCCACCAGGCAGGACAAGGGCCATCTCGCTGTGCCCCTTCACGCTCCATCTCCTCCGCCTGGCCACTCCCGGCCCAGACTTCCGGGAAAGTTCTCTCTTTCCCCACATTTCCCTGTGAGGGCGTCCGTGAACCACCGCGCCTGCCTCCATGTTTCCTACCTGTCCTGAAGGTGTCCCGGATGTCAGGGGCAGCCCCACGCGCTCCCTGTGGGACCTGCCCTCTTAGTGCTGACAACCTGGAGTGACACCAGGGAGAAAGCTCTTTCTTCCGCAGTGACCCGCGTCCACCAGGGAGACGCGTGCGGACGGCCCTCCCGCACCGGGGCCTCAAGCTGGTGGCTCACCCCTGGGTCACACCCTCTCCTGGGGCCTGGGGTCCCTGAGAGACTCTGACAGTGTGTTCTGACGCACCTCCTGCTCTGCCCCCAGGGCCCTGGTACAGCACTTCTGGAGGGCGTCAGGCCCCAGGCCCCAGGCCCCAGGAATTCTGGTCCCTCGAGGCAAGCCCACGGGGGGGCTGCTCAGAAGAGATGGCATTCCTAGTGGACCTTAAAGTAGGAAAAGTCATTAGCTAGGGGGGCAGCTGGGAGGAAGGCATCTCCTGCGGAAAGCAAAGCAGGGCCAGAGGTGGAGAGGCTTTGAGGCTTGGCCGCGTGGCCATGCGGGAAAGAGGCAAGGCTTGGAGCTGAGGGCCTGGAGAGGGGACGCGGTGGCTGAGAACACTACTTGCTGCTGGCATCCCCGTTCCTGTCCTCACAGTGCTCCCTGCGGACCGGCTCGCTTCTCCACCCACCACAGCGTCATCGCTCTGATTCTCACAGCTGCCCCGTGGCCGAGATACACCTGACACACAAGAGGAAGTGGAGGCTTCCAGAAGGGAAGGTCGCCCGCCCAGGCCCCACAGCTGGCAGGACGCACAGCCCGGCACCTACCATCAGCGACACACAGCCGGCCTCCTTCCTAACACTCTTGGGCTTTCTCCTGCAAGCGACAGATCTGAAGGGAGGCCTGGCGGGCTTCTGCAGGCTGCGGAGCTGGGCAGCGGAGGGCCGGTGGGAATGGGAGGGGCAGCAGGCCTGGAGCTCCAGACTGGGGCGGGGGGGGGGGCAGGCAGAGAAGGAATGGGAAAAGAAGAGGGATGAGTTGAGTTTTGACCCTGTTAAGTCTGAGGGGCTGTGAGATCCGGAGCTCAGGGCAAGAGGCCTGAGGTAGAAGGAAGGGTTTGGAGGCCAGTGTTGACAGCTGAGGCCCTAGAGGGTTCGGGGACAGGGGAGGTGCCTGTCATACCCTGAGGACTTCTGACCTCCCTCTAGGACCGGCAGAAGTGAGAGCCCTTCAAGGAGATGGAGGAGGAGTGGGGAGCAAAGGCTCCGAGCAGACCAAGAAGATAGGAACTCGGATCTGGTGCCCAGGAGGTCCTAGCAGGGGCTGCAGAGGGCCAGGGGCCAGGGGCCAGGGCTGGACTGTGGCATGAAGAGGACAGGAAGTCCAGCCAGAGGGGGTGAGACATTCCCCAGGATGAGGAGAAAGCTGGTGCAGCGGTCACAGGGGTGGGGGGAGTGTGCCTTTGGGGGGCCCAGGCACACCTACCACCACCATGGGAGTAGTCCCCGGAGCTTCAGGTCTGCCTTGCCCAGGCTCCCTCTGACGGGCGTGGCCTCTCGCACTTCCTCCCCACACCCTCCCCAGAGCGCTCAGAAAAGTTGCTGAGTTCCCAGGCCCTGGGAAGGGTTTGCTGATTCACTGAGGCTCCTAGTCTAGACGTCAGGAGGTGGCTGAGCCCCAGGCCTGCCCCGGGGAAAGCGGGCATCGTAGGGCCCAGGCACGGGGTGGAGGGGGGGGGCAGCCTGGAGGATGTAGGAGAGGCAGCTGCATGCTCGCCATCCTTCACACACGTGCTGTGTGGGGGTGGAGGTGGGCAAGGGCCATCCTCAAGAACCAGAAAGGAGAAAGACAGATCCATGGCTGGATGTCCCCTGAAGCAGAGGGGCAGAGAGCGCCCAGGACAATAGCTCCTGAGCAAAGGGCACAATCCCTGCCAGCCACAGAATCAAGGAGGGCTCCATGGAGGCGGCAGCAATTAGTGCGGGGTCCCATGGAGATGGGAGGGAAAGGATACTCCCAGCAGCAGGTGCACAAGCAGGAAATTGAGAGGCCTTGTCAGCATCTGGCAAGGGGCCTGGGTTGGCTGGCTCCTTGGGCGGGCCAGCCATGAGGTGTGGAGAGACACGAGGCCAAAGGGAAACTGGATTCCAGGTAGAGAAAGCTTCAAATGTCCAGTTAAAGAGTTTGAACTTTATCCTGTAGGCCATGCGGAGCTCTTGCAACAGGACAGACACCTGGGGCAGCGGGAAGGCAAAATGGTCCTCACTGGGAAAGGAGGGAGGGGAATGTTCATCGGGGTCTCCCCGAGGGCAGGAACACCAGCCCCACAGTCCAACTCTCCCACAAACCAGGATGGCAAAAATAGCTGGGAATCCCTCTGGGATAAAAATAGCTGTGGGCAGGGGAGTTCACCTGCACGGACAGGTAGGAAAAGTAGGTCATGGCTGAGGGCCACCTGGAAGGCGAGCGAGACGGAGCCGGATCTCCACTCAAGAGCCAACTGCTTCCTCCCTCATCCAAGCGGACCCAGCTCTTCTGGGCAGTTCTGAGCAAGGTCTGTCAATGGAGATGGGGCTGGAGTCAGCCCTCCCAGGCTTGCAGGCTCACAGTTATCTCCGGTTGCGGGGGGGGGGGGGGGGGGGCGCGTTCCCATCTCCCACCTGTGTCCGGGCAGGTCTGGCTTTTGGGCATCTTCTGGCCCCTTGTCTTCACTTTAAAGGAATCCACTTCCCAGAAGAATCTAGTGCTTGGTTTCTTGGTGACATCACCTCCTCGACTCTCAGAGTTCATCATTAATTTCTCTCTTTATTGCTATTGTTGATGTGTTGAGCATTTGTTAAGTTCTATGCACTGTGTCAATTTCACACTACGTGGATCTTTCTGAAATATGAGTCTGTTGCCCAAGAGCCAAGCATTTCTCTCTTAGAGTCCTTGTCCACACTCTTAAGTTGTTTCTTAATTACCATGCAGTGAAATTTCTTTTCTTTTCCTTCTAGTGCACAGTTCCATGAAATGTAACTGATGTGTAGATTCGTGTAATCACTACCACAATCAGGCCATAGAATGTTTCCTCATCTCCCCAAATCCCTCATGTTATCCCTTTAGAGTTACACCCTCACCACACCCATAACCCCGGCAACCACTAATCTGTTTTCCATCACTGTAATTTTGTCTTTTCGAGACCGTCAAATAAATGGAGTCATTCCATATATAACCTTTTGACTGGCTTCTCTCATTTAGTGTAAACGTCTGAGATTCATCCAAGTTCTTGCCTCTATCAATGTTGTTCCTTTCACCGTATTCCGTTGTCTGGCCGTACCACGCTTAATTAAACCGCTCACCCACTGAAGGACATTTGGGCTGTTTCCAGCCTTGGGCTATTACAAATAAAGCTGCTGTGAACATCCACGGACAGGGCTGCACGTGAAGAACGCTTCATTTCTCTGGGGGGTCTATGCAGGAGTGGGGTTGCCGGGCCCTGTGGTTAGTGGATGTGTCACTTGACAAGAAACTAACAAACCATTTTTCTAAGCACCTATGCCATTTTACATTCCCGCCGGCAGCATATGAGAGAACCAGTTCATCAGCACTTCCATTTGTCAATATTTTTTATTATAGTTATTCTGATGGACGTGCGGTGGTATCTCATTGAGGTTTCCGTCTGCATTTCCCTCATGGCTGGTGAGGTTGCGTATCTTCCCATGCGTTCATTTGTCATCCTTATACCCTCTTTGGTGTCTTACAAACCCTTTGCCCGTTTTTTTTTTTTTTCCTTTAAACTGGGTGACTTGTTTTCTTGCTGTTGAATTTTTAGAGTTCTTTATATATATTTTAAATAGAAGTCCTTTGTCGGTTATGTGATTTACAGATCACCTCCCGCCCCGCCCTCCCCATCTGTAGCTTGTCTTTTCATTCCCTTGACAGTGTCTTTGGCCAAACAAAAGGTTTTCGTCTTCATACAGTCCAATTTAGCAATTTTCTCTTTCATGGCTCATGCTTTTGGTATCATTTATAAGGCCCCTCACCTAACCCCAGGAGATTTTCACATGTTATCGCTCGAAAAGTTTTATAGTTTCATGCTTTATATTTAGATATGATACATTTTGAACTGATGTTTGTAATTAGGTCAAGGTTTGGTTTTTTTGCTTATGGGTGACCAATCGTTCCAACACCATTTGTTGAAAAGACTAACCTTTCTCCACCACCATGTCTTTGGATCTTTGCACATATTGATCACATTCGTGTGGTTCAATTTCTGCACATTCCACTCTGTTTCACTGATCTATGTGCTCATCTCTGCCAGTATGACACTGTCTTGATTATGTCATTTTATACAGTCTTAAAATTGAGTAGATTCCTCCCACTTTCTTCTTTTTCTTCTTTCAAAATTGTTTTAACTATTCTAATTCTTTGCCTTTTCATACAATTTTAGAATCCACTCGTTAATATCCCTGCCCACCACCACCCAAATCCCACCGGGATTTTGATTGGCATTGTGTCAAAACTATAATTCACTTTGGGAAAATGGGTATCTTGGCTATGTTGAGTCGGATACAGTATCTTTCCATTCATGTGGGTCTTCATCGATTTCTTGCAATAGCATTTTGTAGTTTTCAGCATCCGGATCTTTATTTACAGTCTTTATTTGTTCAGCTGCCACTCGCCTTTCTATTAGATTGTCAGCCCCATGAGGGCAGGGAGGGTGTCCATGTTGCACACTGCTGTGTTCAGTGAGCTCCCAGCGGCCCTCCTGGCATGTGCAGGCTCTAACTAAATATCTCTGAATGGACGACAGCACCTCAGGTCTGTCGAGAGACAGGTCATCTCATTTAATCTTCCCACAATTCCTCCAGGGTAGAGGTTATACTCTGTACTTTGTGGAGGAGAAAACCAAGGTTTGGAAAGGAGCTGTAGTAGGCATGATTCTAAGATGATCCTCAAGATTCCCACTCCTGGGCATACACCCCCTGTAAAATCCCCTCCCTTGAGTATGGGCAAGACCTGGGACATCATTCCTGTGATTAGATCACATTCTATGGCAGAGATGAAGGGAGTTTGCTGATATAGTTAAGGTCCCCTGTCACCTGACTTTGAATTAATCACCCAGGAGATTTTCTTGGGTGGGCCTGACCTGATCAGGTGTACCTTTGAACCGAGAGTCTAGGGAATCTAGAGTCTAGATGGAAGATGTCAGAGATGTCAGAGGTTCAAAGCAGCAGACGTACTCTTCTGTTGACCTTGAGGAAGCAAACTGCCTGTGGAGAGAGTTCCATAGCAGGCAACAGCGGTGACATCTGAGCTGAGGCCCTCAGTCCCACAACTACCAGGAACTTGGCAAAGGAGGGCCTCAGATGAGATCATAGCCCCAACCAACACCTTGATTTCAGCCTAGTGAGACCTGGAGCAGAAAATCTAGTTATGCTGTGCCCCGACTACTGACTTACAAAAACTGGGAGATGAAAAGTGGGTGTGTTGTTAAGTTTGAGGTAATTCGTTATACAGCACTGGAAAACTAATACAGGGTCCTTTCCTGGAGCTGGGACCCATGGGCCCCTAGACGGCCAAAGTCTTGCTCCTTACCACTCCAGCATGTCCTAATGCCTTCTTCTTTTGTAGGGCATTCAGGCCCTCCCAGCTCATGCCTTTTGCTTTGCTTTGCTTTGTTCTTCTGTTTGGACCTCAGGCTTACAGCCCCTGTGGTCCACGATACTCCCCAATGATCTGTGCACAGCCCACTTTGATTTATGTTGGTTAGTTAGTTGGTTTTAATAAGTGCAAGAAGCATCCTTAAACCCACCACCCCGAACGATAGCTAGTTCTTGACAATAACCACGTCACCCCGTGGCCCCCCATGCCCCCATCCCTCCACCTCTGGTCACTGTCATCTGAACCTCCTGTTCATCATTCCCTTGCTTAATGCTTTATAGAGTTTAATTGCATCCAATGATTTTTAACTTTATAAAGAGTATCATGCAGTATATAATCTCTTGGGACTTTTTCATCTCGATTTCGTGTTGCCGGGATTCATGCACATTGTTGCATGTTGGAGCAGGGCACACGTTTTGACTGCTGTGTAGTATTCCACGTGCGACCACACGGCCACAGGCCCTCTGTCCAGTGTGCAGCTCCCGGGCGTTGGGCAGTTTCTGGCTTCAGGGCTGTTCTAAACACGCTCATTCCAGTCTCCTGGTCCAGTAATTCACTTCTCAGAGTCCAATTCTGCCCAAATAAACCAAAGGGTAAGGATTGCGTTTCTTTGACAGAGGAGAAACAGGCGCCTACCCCCACTGCTAGCCTGGGGCCCACTCTGACTTACTGCTCCCCCTGTGCGCTGCTGCTTACTGCAGCGCTGTGCGCTGTGACTTACTGCTCCCCCGGCCTGCTGCTTCCAACAGATCCATCTGAGTCGCTCTGGGGCCACGAGCCCCCCTGCCACCCAGCTGGGGAGCGTCAGAAGCACGCAAGCAGCTCTGCCCCAACCCGAGTTTCAACATCGGGAGCTGGCTCTGAGGAAGCTCGCTGACCATGGTGGCGGCTCACTCACGGCTGTGGGCAGGGCTCTGGCCCCAGAGACGTCTCTCTGAGCGCTTGGAATGCCATGTCCCGGAAAGCCCCCCAGTGTCGAGCACCACAGGGCATACGATGACAACGAGTGTGGCGACAAGTTGGCAAAATGGGAAGTGAAACACAGCCCCAGGCGGGCCCCTGCCCTGGTGGACCTCACCAGAGCCCCCAGTTGAGTCACTGACCCCTCTTGGGCCAAAGTGTCCTCACTGTAGCCCAGAGGAGATGCACGCCCAGTGAGATAAGAGATTTGACATCTGGCCAGAGGGAAAGTACGAGAGGGCGGGGAGGCTGAGCGCAAGGTCACGTCTGGCCGCTTGTGGTCCTCTCTGTAGAGGGAACCCAGCCCGGGGCTGAACGGAAGGGCCGCTTGCTCGTGTCCAAGGCCCCCAGGGCCCCTGATGGCACCGGCACCATCAAATCAAAGAGGACGACAGCCCCTCTCCACGCCGTGACCCTGTCTCAGTGTCCCCGCCTGCCCTCTCAGCAGGACCCGGTCATATCCACATGGATATCTTGAGGAGTGACAGTGCCCGCTATGGGACCAGGGAGCCCGAAGGTCAGGGGTACAGCCCTTTGCAGATAGAGCCAGATGGAAATCTCGGCTCCACCCCTTACCAGCTGCATGACTAGGCAGCTTACTTTGGGCTGTCAAGCCTCAGTTTCCTCATTTACAAAATGGGGATGGTAAAATGCACCATAATGGGGCGGCTAACAGCTCACCCCTTGGGCTCCCATCTTGGCTCTGCCCCTTAACGAGCTGCGTGATCTTGAACGAGTTACTTAATCTTCCTGCACTTCTGTTTCCTTAACTGTTAGTCGGGTTGAAAATGCAACCCACCTCCGGGAGGTGAAGATTCAATGAGCTGATGCTTGCAAAGAGGTCGGCACAGTGGCTGGCATGTAGTAAATGCTTAATAATGACAATCGGGGTGCTAGTCAATATCACGTATTTAGGGGCGCCTGGGTGGCTCAGTCGTTAAGCGTCTGCCTTCGGCTCAGGTCATGATCCCAGGGTCCTGGGATCGAGCCCCGCATCGGGCTCCCTGCTCCGCGGGGATCCTGCTTCTCCCTCTCCCACTCCCCCTGCTTGTGTTCCCTCTCTTGCTGTGTCTCTCTCTGTCAAATAAATAAAGAAAATCTTTAAAAAATATATGTATCACGTATTTATTCCTTCGTGTAAGGAATAAATTACCGAGGGAACAGGAGGATGGTCAGCCATGCACCCAAAACCGGGTCTAAAGCTGTGGGGACAACACAGCAGAGAAAGACAGCCCTGGAGAGGCACGATCGCACCACCTGAAAAGAGGAAAAAGCAAGAGCCTTGGAACTATGGCAGGAGACCCATGCACCAGGGAGGGGATAAGGAGCGGGGGGTGGGGGCTGCTGCCTGTGTGCAGGGAGCCCCCCTAGAGTGGAAGCAGGGAGCTTTTCGAGGGAGGTGGTCTCTGGGGCACTGGGCCTTTAGCAAGAACAAGGTTTTACATGGAGGACGCAGGGGGGCAGTGAGAAGCACATCATCCAGATTTTACTGTAGGGCAGCGTGGGGAACGGTGCCTCAGGGCCCTGCTGGCCCAAGCCCTCCCCTGTCGAGGCGAGAAATCGAGGGCCAGAGGGGAGGAGTCACACAAGGGCCAGGCAGTGGCTGAGAGGCTGGCACTCCAGGCCAGTGCTCTCCCCACCACCCTCACCTCAAATGAAGCTTCCCTCACCCTCTCTGGTTACCCAACTGCTGCAGAACAGACCACCCAAAATGGAGCGGCTCCAGGAATTCCTTTCCCAGTGTCTCCCCGGCCTGTGGGTCAGGGGCTGGGGAAGGGCTCAGCAGGCAGTTCTGGCTCAGGCCCCGGCCTGTGGCTTCCGTGCCTCCCCATGAACTAGTTTGGGCTTCCCCACAGCATGGCAGCCTCTGGGTTCCAGCAGGAACGTTCCAGGAGGCACGGTTTTGTTGTCTTTCCTGGCCTAGCCCTGAGAGTCCCGCCGTGTCTCTTCTGCCACTTTCTATTGGGTACGAGCAAGTCACACACCCACCCAGGTCCAAAGCCAGGGGGACTGTACTCCACCTCTTGATAGGGGTGTGGCGAGTTCTAGAAAAACATGTAGGATGGGAGATTTTGTCATGGGCACTGAGGAAAATAACATCCATGCCCCCTCCCTGGCCCCTGGCCCTGCTGTGCCCTCCAGGAGGGAGTGGGGGCCGCAGAGGCTTAGATGAAGCCTGGCGGGGGTGATGAGGCCTCAGGCGCTGTGCACCTGGGCGGAGGGAGGAGGTGCCATGCCTGTGAACCCCTGGAATGGAGAGAGGGCGGACAGTGGAGAAGAGATGGCTGGGGCAAGGGATGGGGCAGTCAAATTCGGCCTGTCCCACTGTCTTGGAGCTGCTGGACAGCCAGAGGCTTTGGCATGGCAAGTAGAAAGGATGATCCTGACCCTGAAACAGCTCAAGCTTGCGCAGGTGCCAGGTCCCAAAGGATGCACACCTGGGCTCCCCCACCTTCCCCAGAAAAGGAAGCACTCAAAACATTCTTTTGGTTAGCAGATGGATGGAAGAAGACAAACTGAGGCCAAACTCGGGGAGGCCACTCCACGGCCGCGATGCCGCAGAGCCATCATTAGCCTCCCGCGGTGACGTAAAGATGTTCTCCTGAGGGCCAGGTCTGTGACAGGTAAGACAGGAACCGAGCAGAGCAAGAGATCTGGCCTCCACTCAAAGGACAAACACCAGAGGGAGGTTCCACTACCCCTGAGTCTCCCCAAGCAGCCCGGGCCTGTCCAAGTGGAGGTCTGAGGGCCCACCCCGACATCTCCCTGAGTGAGCCGTCTTCCCGCCTTATTCCTGTCAGCCCCCTTAGAGGAGGGCGGTGGCAGCCCCAACTCTCTGCCCATCCCATCTCTGGGGACAGGCACCTGAGGGTGGGTGGGACCTGAGTGGGAGCAGACAAGTAAGGTCTCTGTATCCAGGGAGCAGCATACCCCAAAACAGACACTGGTCCCCTGGAGCACAGCCAACAGAGGGGGAGGGGACAGGAAGGCTGGCACCCACCACCCAGGGCCAGAAGGTGTGACTTGCATTAAGGCCTTTTATGCTCTTGGTTACTCTTCACACCACCCTGGGTGGGGGTCACATGTACTCCCATTCCACAGCTGAGGAAACAGGCTCAGAGGCCACACAGCCACGAAGTGGTAAACCTAGATTCAGATCAGCATCCTACCTGCTTTGGGCCCAGACCCCACACTTTCCTTAGCTTTAAGGAATGGAAAACCTGGGGTCACCAGGGACACCGTTTTCAAACCCTGGGGATCAGCCATCAGCTCGGGGCCACACTCCTCTCTGTTATCCCCAGGAGCACACCTGGGACTTGGGAGGGCACGGGGAGACCAATCCAGGTCCTTCCAGCCTCACAGCAGCAGATGGAGTTCAGCCCGCCCAGCTCCAAGGTCCTCCCGCCCGGGAGTCAGGTTCTGCAGAAGGTTTTAGCCCAGATCTTCCTCCCCAGCCCCCGACGCCCCCGCACACGTCTGTCCTCAGGCAGGAGCTCCTGGCTCCTCAACCTCTTTCCTGGGTTCCCATTCACTCACCACACCTTAAGAAGTGCAGCAGGTTGGAGGGTGGGGGACTTGGGGGCACATAGGGCAAGTTCAACAGAAGAGTAAGGGGAAGTCAGGGTGGCGATTACGAGGCTGAAGGCGAAACTTCCCCTCACGCTCCAGACAGAAGCTGGGCACGTGGGGAATGAAGGCCTCTGGAGAGGAGAGGGTCTGGTGACTCAGTGCCAGCCACAGTCTACAGAAGGGAGGAAACCAGGGCTTCCTCATACCCCAAAGGTCAGGAGGAGATATGGGCTATCACTGGAGTAGGGTCAAGGTCAAGGCCCCAGGTCAATCCAGCTTCCCACCCATCACTCCTGTGTTCCTGGGTCCTAACAGCAGGTCAGCCCAGCCCAGTTCCCACGACACCAGCTCTCCTGTCCCAGACGCATCAGAAGAGGGAAGCAGGGAGGTCTCAGAGCCCCCATCTGGGAGGGTACCCATGGGCAGTGTCTTCACGGGCTCCTTGAAACTGCACGTGCCGCAAGCAGAACAGTCTGAGTCTCTGCTGATTGAAGGCCGTGCTGTATGCTGTAACCAGATGGAGGAGGCCAGTCCTTGCCCCCAGGAATTATGAATCAGAGGCCACGCCAGGCAGACTCACCAACAAATTCCCAAAACAGGGCCCATGGAGAGAGGATGTGCTTACACCTGCTACTGTGCAAAATACACTTAATTATTGGAAGCACCAGCCATGAAGTTCTCCCTCAGGTTGTCAGGGTCTGGGGAGATGCTCGCGCCTAGTGGAGTCTATGCAGCAGTGAGGCAAACACCACGTCAACACTGCTGCAGACTTCTGTGCGGGGAGGGGGCCAGCCTAGAGCTACGCTTTTAAAATATTAAACTTGAGGGCACCTGGGTGGCTCAGTTGGTTAAGCGACTGCCTTCGGCTCAGGTCATGATCCTGGAGTCCTGGGATTGCGTCCCGCATCGGACTCCTTGCTCAGCAGGGAGTCTGCTTCTCCCTCTGACCCTCCTCCCTCTTCTGCTCTCTCTCTCTCTCTCTCATTCTCTCTCTCTCAAATAAATAAAATCTTTAAAAGAAATAAAAAAATAAAATATTAAACTTGAAAATAAAATAAAATATTAAACTTAGAGGAAAGCTAGAGGTGGCTTCCTTCTGTGGGCCATGCCCCCCCTACCCCGCCGCCCACTCCAGCCCCCACGAATTAGAGTCTTTCAGATAGGATGCCTCTATCCTAGCCTGGTTGCTCCTAGAAGTGGAGTTTGAGTGGGCTCGGGCTGGGGTGCAGCGAGTTTATTTGGGTGGCAACCCCAGGGGGCAGGAGTAAGGGATGAGGGCAAGGGACAGAGTGAGGCAGGGAAGGGAATTGGTGCATTCCAGGATGTTTTAGTACATTAGCCACCCCTGTGGGTGCCTGGTGGCCCCACAGGGACCTATATAAGAGCCTTATGAAATGTGACTCAAAACCATCTGCCCAGGAGGGCAAAAGGGAGAAACATCCGTTGGCTTCTGTCCCCCTATTGGGTAAAGGTGTCCCCACAGGCCTCCCTTCTGAGGCTGCCCATTGGAGGACCTCAGAGATTCTCGAGCGTCCATAGGCTGTGGTCCACAAGCACAGGAGCTCAGAGAAGTCAGGGCGCCGTCTGATCGTACCTGCACTGAGTGCACAGAGCCTGCGTGGAACCCCGCCGCTGCAGCGGAGGCTGGAGGAGGCAGCCGGCTTGGAGGAACTTGGACCCAAGTGTCCAATACCCTCTTCACCTTGCTGCCTTCCCCAGGCCATCAGCGGCATCAGCAGCTTCCTGCAGGGCTTTTCAGAGCGTGAAAGATGTTTTCCTCCAGGCTTGGATGTCCTCACGGGAGGGGGGGAGCAAGTAAGTAAGCAGCAGGGTTGGAGGGCTCTGCTCTGCTTTGTCCAGCTCAAGGACCAGCCTGACTTCCCTCTTTCAGGGGGCCTAGGTCCGGAAAGAGGCAGAGCCCATTCTGCCTGGAACTGCGGCCACAGCCCTCCCCAGAGTGCCTGGCAGCCTCGAGCCCCGCCCGGCCTCTCCGCACGCATTTATTTCCTGCCCCGCCAGCGTCACTTCGTTTCTCAAGAAGCTGGTTGGGGCTCCTCCACTTTCTCTCTACTCAGCGTCTCAGCTCTTTCCCTAGGCCGCCCCCGCCCCCGCCCCAGGGCCTTCCTGCCCACCCACCGGCCCCAGACATTGGCACGGGCTGCCCGGGCCCCCTGTGGCTTGGCCCTCTCCAAGCCCATTTGGGGCCCAGCCCAAATCAGCAATCACAAGTACCCTCGTTTCCTTCTCGCTCACACAAGGTACCTATTGTCCACTGCACAAGGGAGGACCGTCGTGTTCATGGGGCCACGGAGAAAGGATGTTTACCCAGGGTCGTAGGCACCACCTGCGTGCTGCGTCCAGCCACGATGGGTCACGCACGGGCCTGACACACACCTCACAGAGACCCACATGACAGGTTTAGAAAACAGGCACAAGGGCTCCGCAAGGGCACACAGGTGGACTACCGCTTGCAGAAATGAGGCCTGAGAGGGTCCAGGCCTCTCTCATCTGTGGGCTTCCTCTGCGGGCCCCAGGCGGCTGGCTTCCGTTCCCCCTTCCCCTTCCTCGTGTAATCCTCACGGCTAACTTCCACCGTGGGTATTATGATTCTGATCATAATTCTGATCAGACCTGAGGACCTTTCTAGTCTTCCTCTTGGGAGGGGGCAGTGAATGGCTCAAGGGCACATGGAGCATCCCCCACTGAGCTGGGGCTTGGGGATTTAGGCCCTGAGGCGGTGGGGGCCAACCAGAGGGGTGAAAGGGCAGGGGCAGGGAAACACCCTTGAGAAACACCCTTTGCAGGAAAGAGGGAAGGTGTGCAGCCTGGGCTCACCTGCCTGGAGGCGGGGAGACACCCAAGATACACAGGACGCAGGGGCGCCACCGCCTGCCCCTGCGGGCGCTACAGCACATGAGCACCCTGAGTGGGTTCCCAGGTGGGGGAAGGGATGCTGGGTAATCCAGTGTACAGGAGGCAGGAGCTGTTTCCGGACATTCCCAGCAGTATCCGGAGGCCCAGAACCCCCGGGGAGGGGCCACAGGGACTTTGTCTCCAGAGGCCCAAAGAGTACCTTGGGCAGCCAAATGGGCCTGCACGACCACCAGAGCTCAGGAGACAGGCCAGGCACTACGTTTCTTGAGAAACCCTGCACCTGAGATGCTGCGGGTCCAAAGGGACCTCTGGGGTTATGTCTGTCACCCTTGTCAAACACTCCCACTGCCCCAAGGATAAGGGTCAGAAGAGGGGAGCCCCTCCACTGTGCACCCCCCAGGACAGTTAGTTAGAACAGCAAGTGGTGCAGCTCACTGCCTGGCCTCCCCATCCCTTCAAACAGCCCAGGCCACTGAACACAGAACTAGCAGGCTCAGAGATGGCCATTGTCCTCTGTGATGGGGGTCAGATCAGCACTGTCTTCTCCAGTGGGAGGTGATAGGGAGGGAAGCTGACAAGAGGCTGGGCATGGTCTCCATGGATGTTCAAAATCCTAGAATCAGTGAAGTCCTTACAGCTTGTGTCTACAAAGTCTGAGATGTGTGTCTCTCCACACTCACTAGAGAACCAGCTCCAAGCTAAGTTCTCAAAAATCCTACCATGTTGGAATCAGAAGGGCCTCTGAGATACAGCCCTCTAAGGGTTTTATGGCCACAAACCAACCACTCCCAAACATAGTGGCCTGAAGCAACAATGGCTTGTGACTTTCTCACAATTCTAGGGTTCATCCTGACTGTTCTGGAAGTCTCAGCTGGGGTTAGTCATCGAATCGGCTGCATTCAGCTGGGAAGTCCAAGTGGCCTCACTCACAAACCATAGGCCTCTACACTACCAGCTGGGCCTCCATTCTCCCCCAGCAGAATCGCCTGGACTTCCCTCCAGCATGGCCGAGGCTTGAGTGGGGGAAGGGCGGGGGGGAGGGGTGTGTGGGCGGGGAGAGGGTGGGGGAGCAGCCAGGCCCTTTAAGGGCTAAGCCTGAAACTGGCAGAGTGTCACTTCTGCTGCATTCTTTCCATCAAAGCAAGTCACAAGGCCAAGCCAGATTCAAGGGGACAGAAAGTAGACTCTACCTCTTGATGGGAGAGAGTGGCAAAGAATTTCTGGCTGTCCTTGATCCACCACAGAGGGGCTGGCTTCACCAGTGTGAGGAAAGTCAGGACAGAGCCCAGGTCCTGATGGAGACTGCAGGACTTAGAGATGGATGAGGCCCCACCCCTGCCCCTGGGCCTCTCTCCCATCAGCCTCCAGTCCTTCCCCAGTGGCCCTGGAGGTCTGGCTTGCAGCAGGAAGGGCTAGGGTCGGGGCTGCAAAGGGAAGTGCGGAGGGCTTCGGGTCCTCTTTGTACCAACTGTTGAGGCATCTGCAGTTGGTGTGGAGGTGAGCACCTACTGCCTGCAGAGGCCTATCGCACACAGGCTCCAGCTGGGACCAAGCCTGGGGAGGCTGAACACAGGACTGGGCAGGCTCTGATCATCGTTCTGTGAGCAGAACTCAGGCCACCTGTCATGGGAGGCTCATCCCAGGGGACCCCAGGTCTCCCTCTCTTCTTCTTCTAGGTGCTCCTTTGAACAGGTGCTGAGTTCCCGCCACACTGAGCTGGACTCAGTGGGCTCAGGCACTGGGCAAGCCAAGTCGATCCCCTGAAGGCCACCTCTCCCACTCCTGCACTCCTCGCTCTCAACAAACTTATTTACTCAGCCATTTGACAAATATTTATTGAGCACCTGCTATGTGCCTGCACTGCGCTGGTTGCTGGGGATACGTCAGTGAGCAAAATAAACAAAAACCCCCGTCTTCTTGGAGTTCAGATTTGAGGAGGGGGAGTGTGTTTATAGATAATAAACAAATAAATGAGTAAATGACAGAGTGTTGCTCTCGTTTCCTGGGACTGCCGTAGCAAATCACCACAAACGTGGTGGCTTAGGACAACAGAAAGGTATCCCCTCCAGTTCCGGAGGCTAAGTGTCCGCAATCAAGGTGTTGGCAGGTCTCTGCTCCCTCTAAAGGCTCCCGGAGGGGTGAATCATGCCTCTTCCAGTTTCTGGTGGCTTCTGGCAATCCTTGGAGTTCCTTGGCTTGCAGCCGCATCCCTCCTTTTGCTGGCTCCACCTTCACATGGCTTTCTCCCCGTGTCTTCCCGCATCTCTCTGTGTCTCTGCCTCTTTTTTATTTTTAACGTGTTTTATTGAAATTCAATTAGTTAACATATAGTGTATCACTAGTTTTAGAGGTAGAGGTCAGTGATTCATCCGTTGTGTATAACACCCAGTGCTCATTCGATTACGTGCCCTCCTTAATGTCCATCACCCACTTACGCCATCACCCTACCTCCTCCCCTCCAGCAACCCTCAGTTTGTTTCCTAGAGTTAAGAGTCTCTAATGGTTTGTCTCCCTCTCTGATTTCATCTTAGGTATTTTTCCCTCCCTTCCCCTATGATCCTCTCTTTTGTTTCCCAAATTCCTCATATGAGTGAAACCATATGATAATTGTCTTTCTCTGATTAACTTATTTCACTTAGCATAATACCCTCCAGTTCCATCCATGTCATTGTAAATGGTAAGATTTCATCCTTTTTGATGGCTGAGTAATATTCCCCCCCCTCTCTGTGTGTGTGTGTGTACCCCACATCTGTGTTTCTGCTTCTTATAAGCACACTAGGCGTTGGATTTGGGGTTCACCCTAAAGCCAGGATGATCTCATGTCCAGAGCCTTAAACAGCTCTGCAAAGACCCTATTTCCAAATACGGTCACACTCTGAAGTTCTGGGTGGACCTAAATTTTAGAAGAGGGATACATTCAACCCACTACAGTCATATTCGCAGGTACCAGGGGTTTGGATGTGGATATATCATTGTTGGGGGAGGGCCTCTAAATACATTAGAAGAAATAATTTGGAGATTATTGGAGAAAAATAAAGCATGGTCATATAGAAGGTGGGTGGGGTGCCAATATAGAAGGCTGGAGTGTGGAGTGTAGGTTGCAATAGGGTAGTCAGGAAAAGCCTCGCTGAAAAAGTGATACTTGAAAATGTTAAGGACATGAGGGGGTAAGCCATGTGGGTATCCTGGGGGAAAAGCATCCAGGCAGAGGGAAGAGGCAGTGCAAAGGGCCTGAGGCAGAAGTGTGCCCAGCACATGTGGGGAATAAGGAAGCCGAGTGAGTGAGGGACAGAGTGGTAGTAGGGTGGGATCACATGGGGCCACGCTGGTCACAGTAAGGACTTTGGCCTTGACTTGGAGAGATACGAAAGCCTTGAGCTGAGGAGAGACAGGAATTGACTTTGTTGTCCCAGCATCACTCTAGTTGCTGGGTTGGGTGTAGAGCAGAGGGGGCCATGGGCTAAAGTGGTAACTCAGCCGCCCACTCCCCCACCCAAACAAGGGCGGCCCACGGGCAACAGGCCCTCGATGACTCTGGATTGACTTCCCGGGCTTCTGTCATACAGAGAGAGGCGCCTCCAAGCCCCTGCCGCTGGACCCCCTGCCTACCCACAGGGCTCAGGTTTCCCCTTGTCAGCTGCACCCACCAAAGCCTGGGAAAGTCAGCTTTCCAGAACGATTTCATCATTTTCCATTCGGAAAAGTTTGCTGCTCTGACCACTCCCTCCCCCGCTTCCAAGGCAGAGGATGAAGGACTGTGGAATTCTGGAGCTCAGGGGGGGCCGTAGGCCGGGGCAGGGGAGGCTTCCAGCCTGCTTCCAGCCCTCCACCTGGGGGACCCTCCATACCCCGCATGCCTGCGCCCCACGGTATTCCCCAGGGACTCCCCTAGTCATTGTCTCTGCCCCAGCACCTCCGCAGCCTGCTAAGGGGGAGATCGTCAGGCAGAGGCACAGAACAGGGTGGTACGAGGAGGCAGAAGGACTCAGTGTCCCTCTCCATGACTTCCTCATAAAGCAGAGCCACTCTTGGGAACCAAGCACCTGCCTTTGCTTCTAAGGTGAGTAGAAACTTCCTTTAGCATCTCTGGACCATAAAGTTTTCCCCTCCATAATGTCCCTCACATCCATTGCCATTGCGAGGCCTGTCAACACAAAAAGACTGTCAGTGTTTGCAGAGCCTGTCAGCATTTACAGAACCTGCTGGGTTTGCAGAGCCTATCCATGTTTGCAGAGCCTGCTCGGTCACAGAACCTGTTGCTATTTGCTGAGATCGTTTCTTTCATTCCTCCAGGCAACCCCCACGTATTACACAATGCTGGCTAGTGAAGTTCCCCTCCTCCCTCCTCTGCCCTGCCCCATACCCCTCTCTGAGGTCTCCCCAAGTACCCATGAGTTACTTTCCCAAAGGCCGCAAGATACACACCTCCAGAAACCCCACAGCCAATGCTCACGCTCCCCAGTGGGACTATATTAACTAAAGTTTGAGGGGCTTGATGGAGCTCTGTCCCCACATGAACAGAGGAGCAATGCCCTCCCAAGTTTGGGTCCTGAAAAGAATAGACAATTTGAAGCCAGGCAGAGCTAGGCCTCCGTCACTTCCTAGCTCTGGGGCTCCGGGCATCCTCTGAAGCTTCTGAGTCTCAGTTTCCTCATCCGTGAAAATGGGGATGCATTATGACATGTGGCTGGGTGAGGTTCACTTGATGCAAGTGATGGGAAAAGACTGAATAAGTCAGATGGCTGCCAATGACAAGCACCTGTGTGGGCCAGGCATGGGGCTCAGCTCTTCCAGAAAAAGTCATCAAGGGCTAAAGAGGCCCCAGGCATTCCTATTCTCAGGTCCTTGTGGAAGCCTGCAAGGGTCTGAGCAGGGAGGGAGTTCACTTCACCTTGACCCTGGCTGAGGACAGAAATATTTCAGGAACTTGAGAAAAGTAAATGCGGGAGCCCTTGGCCATTAATTACTCTCCTCCTTCCCCAAACTCTCAGTGTTATTTTGATAGTGAACGGGAGCTGAAGGGCTAGGTTTCCCCTTAATGACTGTGAGCTCCCTGATGTAAGGACTGTGTCTCCCCCTTAGACTGGAACTTTCTGAGAAGGGCTCTGTTTCCCCCCTCAGACTGGGGCTCCCTGAGGCAGGGTTATGTGTCCCCCTCAGACTGGGGCTCCCTGAGGACAGGGCTGTGTCTCCCCCGTCAGACTGTGGTTCCTTTTCCCTCTCAGCCTCAAGGATGCAGGGGTTTAAGCATCAACCTCTCCAGCTGTATTCCTGCACCACTGAGTGACCACCCAAGAGAACAGGGTGATTGAACCTGATGGACAGAGATGCAGGCAGGGTGGGGCCCTCCTGAGGAAGAAAGTGCTGATAAAGGGTCCCTTCTCTGAGCACTTAGCTCAGGACATTGGAGGGTTCAGCATGGAGTCAGCTGGCCTAAGTGCTGGCTGTATGCAAAGCCCGGGGGCAGGTGTTTTGGGAGACACCAGAAGGACCTTTATGCAGTGTCTGGGAGACAAGCTGGGTGCTGTAGGATGCTGAGTGCTGAGGTGGGTGCGCACAGAGCTCTGGGAGAGAAGATAGGAGTGGGCTCCCCAGTCAGGCAGCCTCCACACAGGAGACCCTGATGGGACAGATCCCCGGGATCCTGTCGAAGGCCTCAGAGCTTTGGCCCTGAGGGGAGCCCCGAAGGCCCCCCCCTTCATCCCGCCCACCCTACCCCAGCCCCCCTTATCTGGCAGCCTTGGTCCTTGTTTTCCGGGAGGTCGTCCTCCCCATTCCCCTCAGCCCCACTCAAGGCTGAGCCATCTCTCCTCCCGCTTCTGCACAGCAAAGTCCTGGCTCGGGCCGGGGGACTCAGGGGAAGGAATTTCTTCCAGAGCTCACAGAGGGCCCTTTGGGGTCCCCCTCCTGCTCCTGAGCCCCCCACATCCCCCACCTTGAAGCCCCTCACAGTCTGGGAATGTCTCACAAGAGGGATACGTGGGGTGTTCTAGAGATGGAAGGAGGAGCCCTGGAGGAGGCCTTAGCCTCCTTCCCATGCCTCCACGCCAGGCAGTCATTCCATAATCCACCAGGCAGGGGCTCCAACTCGTTATCGCCCTTCTGCTCTTCTCCAGCAAAGTGAAACCAACTCGCTTCTATTCTCAGCCCAGCACTGGGTTCCTGAGCAACGAGGATCTGGAGTCCTCAGAGGGGTTCCACTCTCACAGAAGGCACACTCAGCACATGTGGGCAGCGGGGCGCACACAGAGGTAGCGATGGTCAAGGAAAGTCAAGTTGACCCAGCCTCAGGGAGCCCCAGTCTAAGAGGGGGGGATACAGCCTTGCCATCAGGGAGCCCCAGTCTGAGGGGGAGACACAGCCCTGCCCTCGGGGAGCCCCAGTCTGAGGGGGAGTCACAAGCCCTGACCTCAGGGAGCCCCAGTCTGAGGGGAGACACAGCCCTGCCCTCAGGGAGCCCCAGTCTGAGGGGGAGTCACAAGCCCTGCCCTCAGGGAGCCCCAGTCTGAGGGGAGACACAGCCCTGCCCTCAGGGAGCCCCAGTCTGAGGGGAGACACAGCCCTGCCCTCGGGGAGCCCCAGTCTGAGGGGAGACACAGCCTTGCCATCAGGGAGCCCCAGTCTGAGGGGGAGACACAGCCCTGCCCTCGGGGAGCCCCAGTCTGAGGGGAGACACAGCCCTGCCTTCAAGAGGGAACCCCAGTCTGAGAAGGACACAGCCCTGCCTCAAGGAGCTCCCAAACTTTTTTTTTTTTTTTTTTTTTAAAGTAGGCTCCTCACCCAGCATGGAGCCCAATGTGCGGCTTGAACTCGTGACCCTAAGATCAAGACCTGAGCTGAAATCAAGAGTCAGACACTTAACTGACGGAACCACTCAGGTGTCCTAGGGAGCTTCCAATTTGATGGAAGAATAAGCCCTCTCCTCCAGAATATCCTCCTCCAATGGGGGAAATACAGCCCCTGCCCCCCAGCAGTTCCCAGTCTAAGAAGGGAAACCCAGTCACTGTCCCTTCAGGGTTAGTCTGACTTGGCCTTGAACACCTCAGGCCCCAGTCAGAGAGCAAAGACCAAGAGGTCACCATCTCCTGTCTTAGGTCAAGGTCTTTCCCAACTATCCCAAGGTTTAAGGATAGGACAGACATGGAGCCAGAAGAAAACGTTAGAGACCCCTATCCTAACTGGCCACTGGCAGGCAGGCTCCCATGTTGTCGCCGGTGGGGCCCCAAGCTATCCCAGAATCCTGCTAAAAAGCGTTCCTCTCCAGGCAGCAGTGGACCCCGAGAGTGACCTCACTTTGTCGCATCCACCCCTTCCCTCACCCCAGACACTGATTGTGGTGAAAGGCAGGCCCATGGGGTGAGGGAGTAGGGGAGGCCTGATAAGCTGACCTTCCTCTAGCTCCTGTTTTGGCTGAAGCAGGCCAGTGGGCTGTTTGGTCTGCAGGCCCAGGGTGGACAGGGGAGACTCTAGGGGAGGGGTTCCTAGGTCCAAGGCCCCACTGGGTGGGGACAGCCCACACTCTGGCAGGAGCACCAGGACGTCAGATTCCCTGCTGAGGCCCCCTACCATCAGGATGTGGCTCTCCTTGAGCCCTCAGGATGACCACCCACCTCAGGTGACAAGGGGCTCCCCTGAGCCTCCCCACAGCTTCACCAGCCACCACAGGTCACTGGTACTCTCCTGTCAAGCAGCCTTGCCCCCTAAGGGGTGAGGGAGAAGGAAGGGATTGTCTCCCCAGGGGAAACTAGGGACAGAGGTTGGCAAAGATCTCTCCCCAGCCCTGTCCGTTCGCTCCTTGGCAGCAGCGGGGTGGTGCAGTGAGAAGAATCGGGGCAAGACCACATTCGGTCTGGGGGGAGTCGAGCGCGATCCGTGTATCAGATGATAGCAGGAAATTGTTTGTTTTGCTCAGTGTGGGAATGGCATGCTGCTTTACACGGAAAAGTGGGTTTATTTTTGTAGAGATGAGTTCTGAAGTGATTAGGGGTGATATGTCATAATGTCTATAATTTACTTTGAAATACTTGAGCACCAAAAAAGAAGCAAATCTGGCAAAATGTTCATTGTTCTATCTTTGCAATGGGAATTTGCAGGTTCTTTGTATTATTCTATGTGTCTGAATGCTTAGTTTTTCATAATAAAATGTCCAAAAAAGAGAGGGGGAGAAACAGCAAATGTTGTACTCATGTGGGTTTGAAAACCAACCCTACCATTTCCTTGCTGTGTGACCTCAGGCAAGTCACTTAACTTCTCTGGGCCTTATTCCCTCTACAGTTAAAACGGTACAACTACACACCCTCTCAGTAGGGTGTTGTGAGGATGAAACATAGTTACTAATGGGGAGTGCCTAGCACCATGCCTTGGACATACTAAGTGCACATTTAAAGATGGTTGTTCGTGGGGCGCCTGGATGGCTCAGTCAGTTAAACGTCTGACTCTTGATTTCAGCTCAGGTCATGATCTCAGGGAAGTGGGATCGAGACCTGCATTGGGCTCTGCACTCAGAGGGGAGTCTGCTGGAGAGTCTCTCTCCCCCTCTCCCTCTGCCCCTCCTGCCCTCTAAAATAACAACAAATAAATCTTAAAAAAAAAACAACAAAACTTTAAAAATGGTTGTTTGTGAAATGAATGGAGAGAAGGCTGTGTGTGAAGGGAGTGTCTTCTCAAAATCCGAGCCTCGGTTTCTCAGCCTTCAATAAGCAGCAGTTAATGGTATCACTTGGGTCAACAGCCACCCCCACCCCCTACTCCATGCCAGTGTTGGAAGCTGGGGAGGAAAGAAGGCCGGTGGGTAGCAGGGCCCCTCTTAACAGGACCCATGGACGCTGGTTCCTTACAAGGAAGCCTGGCTAGTGGGCGCCCTCCTCATGTGGTACGCAGCCCGGCAACAGAGTAACCTTGCTCTGGTCATGTCTAGTCATCCAGCTCCGAAGACAGTCAGGGCTGGGGATGGACTCCCCTCACCATCCTCCCCCGAGGAGCCAGGCAGGAAGGAGTGAGAGCCCCATCCCAAGGACAAGGGCAGTGGGGTGTGCAGCTGGTAACGGGAGAAGGCCAACACTTTCCTATTTTGGGAGGTAGGAAGCAGCAGGTGGCTGGCTGGTGTGGGACATGTGAACGCTCCTGTCAGGGGCCATTGTAGCCAGCAGCAGGGCAGGGCACTGCCAGGCACAGCCTAGGCCCCTCATGAGCCTACCAGCCAGATGCACTGTGGCCACGGGGGGGAGGGAGCTCTGGTTTCTCCACCACAAGAGCATCCTCCCTAATATAGTCCATAAGGACGAAAAGTCCACCTGGAACCCACCATCCCCCTAAATCCTGCAGGGACCCCGGCTCCAGGACCCAAATGTTCTGAGGAGCTCCCAGTCTGAGTGGAAAGATACAACATTTGCACTCCAGGAACTCCTAATCTGATGAGAGACACCACCTCCACCCTGAGGAAGACCCCAGCCTAAGGAGGGAGATGCAGCCCCTGCTTAGGAAGGCACCAGTCTAAGAGGGGAGGGCCCATCTGAGGAGAAAGGCTGGCGATGGTGGGGGTGCAGGGGCTGGGGTGCTCGTTTGCCTGGCGGCCCAGTGTTGCAGGTTCCTTCGGGAGCCAGGTTATTTTGGGGTGGGCAGAGGAGCAGGCAACTTCCCAGATTAAAATAGACTTCCCTGGGTGTCATTCCTGAGACGTGCGTAGGTCCCAGATGAATGCTTGTCACACGGCTGTGTCCCTCTACCCCCCCTTCTCCATCCCCCCCGCCCCCCGCAGCAGGCCAGGCAGAGCCAGAATGGCCGTCCAAGAGGAGCCTTGTTTCCTAATCAGGGCAGTGTGGGAATGCAGCTCTGGCCTCCAGGGCCACCCAAAGCTGCCCACTACTTGCCCAACTCCTTCCTCAAGGGGTTGCCAGCCCCCTCCTTGAGGAAGCCTTCTCACACTGACTCCAGCTGTAGGAAGCCCTCTGGCTCCACCTGCCTCCCCAGTGGTGTGTCCAGTGTGCAGTTTTCTATGGTGTGGGGCTCCCCTTCAGGTGGGGGCTTCCTGAGATCAGAGCTATGTTCAGCCCTCAGACTGGGGCTCCCTGAGGGCAGGGCTAGTTCTACTCACCACCTGGTTCCCAGTACAGTGGGAAGAAAGTTGACCCAGGACTTGAGAGCCCTGGGTTCTAGTGGTGACACCGGGGTCAATTTGCCCTCAAGGGCAACGGCCTGCCTGGCCTGCCTCCCAAGAGCAGAGATGCTCTGGTCACAGTTCTAGGTTCCAGCTCCGGCTGAGGCACTTCCAGGCCCCACCTCTTTACCCTGCTGACACTCCACGGGGTCCTAAGAGAAGCAGCAGCTCCTGCCCTGGGTGCGTGGGAGGGCTTGAACAAAATAATGTGCACAAGACACTTGGCACGGTGCCTGGCAGAGGGTAGTGGAAAGGTAAACCAAAGAAAGACCCAGGGGGACAGTTCTCGGGCCAACTGTGGGTTGGGCAGAGCTCTAGGCTCCGTGACCCTGGAGTCCAGGGCCAAGACTGGTCCTAGAAGGCCACAGAGTGACCCAGGTCCCTGGCTAGGCCAGGGATATGCTAAGATCCTGACCTGCCGTTCGAGGAAAAGGGCACCATCTGAGCATTCAGGGGAGGCACTCGCTCTCCCTTCCCCCTTTGCAATTCGCCCTCTGGCCACCCACTTCCAGCTGTCTTTTGTCCCTGTCCCCCATGGCCCCCCGCTTTTTCCTGCCCTGCCACCACCACCACGTGGAAGAATCCAGCCACCCTGCACATGTGACATTTGGCATGGCGTGACCCCTGGGAGTTGGGCAGGGGCTGGGGACAGACCGAGACAACATAAACACATCGCAGGAGTTTACATTGTGGGGCCAGGAGGACACACCAGTCGGCGGGCTGCTGTCCTGTTTATTTCCTGAAGGTTCACGGCCAGGGAGCCACTGGAGGAGGAGGGTGGAGGCAGTCCTCGGGTGGCCGCAGCTGTCTGGATGTCGATGTGCCGGGCACCCCAGGAAGACCTGTAGGCCTCCGAGGCCACCCCCCTCCTGCCTCGTCCCAGCCACCCTACCCATCTCCCGGGACCGCGCACTGGTGCCTATGGGAGTCTGAGCACAGAGCGGCCTCCCTGAGCCTGCACTTCGGGGCCCTTCGGCCCTTCTCCCCTTTGGCCCCTGCCCTGCTCCAGGACCCTAGCTCAGACCCCAGTGCATTTTCTCAAGTCAGCTGGAGCTGAGCCTTGCTCCAGGGCACTCATTGTTAATGGTCTCCCTCGAATTTTCCCTGGGGGGGGTCTTACTTTTCTGAGTACCTCCTATCATTCAGCACCTCCTCCACCTACTCTGGCAAGCAGGCTGTGCTGGCAGGGAATGTCCATTGTCCGCACGGGAAGGTTGAGGCCCAAAGGGGACACCAGCCCCGGGTCCCACCCACAGCTCCCCGTGGTATCTGCGTTCAAGATCAATCGAAATGAGAGCCTCGCAGCGGCCCTGCACAGTGAGTCACTTTACAGGTGACAAGACTGAGGCTTTGAGGCGGCGAAGTGAGGACTCACCCAGAGCTGCTCTGCTGGTGAAGTCAGGATTCAAACTCAGTGCTGCCTGGCTCCAAGCGCCCTGCACACTCCTTCCCAGCCCACTGCCCAGCCTTCACCCCAGGAGTCCAGGCAACTTCTGGGGGTCCATGCAGTTCTCGAAAGGGCTCAACCCTTCTTTTCTCCTAAGATGCTTATCTTGGAAGGCCAAAGTGTCTCCATTAACGTGTTCACCCTCATGCACAGTGCAAAGCCCCGTGTCCAGCACAGGCAGCAGGTAGGACGAACAATAATAATAATAAAAATTATAACGATCCTCAATGTTTGCTGAGCACTTGCTGTGTGCCTGCTCCTGTTTAAGTGCTAGAGATATGATATCTCCAGCAGCCCACACAACTCTCCGAGGCTATTATTAACTCTATTATGCATGCACCCAATTTACAGTCGCAAAGACTGAGACACAAAGAGGTGAAGTGAGTTGTCCAAGGTAACCACTAGAAAATGCCAGAGCCAGGTCTGGGATCCAGAGCCACCATGCTGTACGTAGGAAGTCTGGGTGGAGGCTGACTTTACAGACCAGTGTAAACAGTATAGGTGTGAATGTGCACACACGCGTGTGCACACACACACAGCAACCAGCGAGGGGGTAGATGAAGCTGAGCCCCAGTGTGCAGAAGGAATCAGAATAATGCAGGGTAGCTGGAGGAAGGGCTCCTGGCTGTGATGGGTTGCGTGTCAGGGCATAAAGGACGTGAGAGATACAGACCATTCCCAGTGTGCCGGACCCTGGGCAGGACTCCTCTCCAAAGATCTGGAACATAGTAGGTGTTGAGTAAGTGTCCTCAGAATAACTGAACAGTGCAAACGTGGTGCTCGTGTTGGAAGTCCCGACAAGGACAGCAGTGTGGTGGTGCTGAGCAGAAGTGGGGGACAGTCGGTGGTGGGGTGATGGTGGAGGGGTAATGGTGAGGAAATTGGGGGTGGAGTTAGTGATAGAGGCAAGAGCATAAATACATTTCCTCTACTCTCCGGGATAGCCCTCTACAGTGCACACCAGACCTCGCACGCTCCTAATCCTCACAGCTGCCTTTGGGGAGGCATTTTTAGCCTCATTTTATAAAGGATGACAGTGAGCCACGGACAAGTCACATTCTGCTCGCCCAAGGTCACAAGGCCAATAAGATGGCCTGGGCTCGCTGCCTTCGGAGTGGGGCGCCAGGCCATCGTCAAGGTGCCATGGTGGGACAGAGGCCATTCTGCACTCCCAACACGGCAGGCTCAGCCCTCGTCAGTCTGGGGGAGCAGGGCGTCGCAGAACTAGGTGACAGGGGAAGCGGTTCTAATCCTGGCCCCAACACGGACATGCTGTGACCTTCGCTGGGCAGGGGCCAAGGCAGATGTCAGCTGCCGAGTGACAGCAGGCCTTCAGGGAGAGCCAGTGGAGGCTGGCGGGAGCCCCACACACCAAGCAGATGAAGTCAGGGGTGGGAAATAATCTTGGAATCAGAGGAAGGCTCGCTTTGGGGTAACATTCCTGGAAAGCTCTGCTCTGATTGGCTTGAGGTTGGGGTTTCTGCCCAGGCCTTTCCAGTCAGGAGCAAGTTTATTAATAAACCCTGTCCTGACTCCTGCCCTCACCCTGGGGAGGAAGGCAGGGCTTCCTGGGACTCCTGGCCCCTCATCCCAGGGGTGGTGAGTCCCACTGAGGCGGGGGCGGGGGGGGGGGGAGAAAGACAGAGCCCTTGGATCTAGGCAAGGAGTGCAAATGCCCTGCACCCCCAGACTACATTCCCCACCCCCCTGCAGCCCCAGGGATCCCTCTGCTTCAGCCACGGGTGAGGTGAACAGGTGAGCATGTTCTGTGAGCGCCCTCATGAGCCCTGGGTGGTGTGTGGGTGGCAGTGCGGGGACAACTGAGCGGGAGGGGTGTTAAGGCCTCAGGAGCAGGCGGCCTCCCTCTGCAACTCCTCAGCACCCAAGGCCTAAATTTACTGCCTCCGCTCCCCCGCCTGCTGGCTCTGACCTCGTTAGGCTCCTGCCCATTTCCCAGGATGGGGGAGAGGAGGAATGACTCCTTAGTCTGAAGAGCAGGGGGGAGGAGGGAAAGTCCTGAGGGTGGGGGAGAGGGGAGACAGGGCACAGAGCTTAATATAGTCACGGGGCAGGCTGAGGAAGATATCGGCTCCTATTACACCTGCCACCTCGCCCCCATCATATGACCCAGCTCCTGCTGGCAAGGCGTGGGCAGGGTGAGAAGCACCTGGTCCTGGGAAGTGCTGGGGGCTGCTCCCACTGCGCTCAGCTGGGTGGTCCTGGCCAGGAAGGGAAGGAGCCTCCAGCACGGATCCCAGCATGGATGCCAAAGGGACCGGCCCCTCTGATCCACACCATCCCCCACCTCCCTCCTTCACCCCCGAATCCACGGTCCCAAATGATGGCACACCTCTGGGCAGAGCCCTAAGCCAGATTCAGGGGTGAGAGTCAGGATGCAAAGTTGCAGGGAAGTTGCTGTGAAAATCAGGTTTAGGATAAGCCCCTCCTGCAGAGAAATCTGAGCCCTATTCCCTCACTGCCCACACTGAGGGTGGAGACACAGCCCTGCCCTGGGGGAGCCCCAGTGTGATGGAACTGTCAGGCAAAATCCTCTCTGCTGGGCTTCCTGTGTGACCCTGGGCATTCACCTCAACATTTCAGAGCCTACGTTTTCTTGTCTATAAGGCGGCAACTCTCCCACGTCCCTCAGAGGTGCTCAGTGCCTACCTGGCAGATAGCAGAAGCTGAATAAAAAGTCATTATTCCTCTGCAGTGGGGGCGTTTTGTGGAAGAAATCATCACCGTTGGTCTTTAATGGGGGATTGCAGTAGCATCCCGTACACTCACCATTCCCACCCAAAGATGGATCATCTCTGGAAGGTCTGACTGTCCTGACACGCCTCCACAGTCTCCCCTGGCAGCCCCAGGCTTGGCATTTACAGTCAACAAATATCTGGAAAGTCAGCCACACAAGTGGCCCCAGGCCTGAGGACACAGGTGCAGCATGGGACAGGGCATCCACCCTAGAAGATGCTTTGCTGTGGCTTCTGGTCATGGACTGCCTGGAAACCAGTTTTTCAAATTTACTTTTTATCAAGGTGTAAGATTTGTGCATCAAATTGTACAAATCTTAAGGACACAGCTTGGTGAATTTGTGCATCTGTATATGCCTGTGTAGCCCCCGCCCAGATAAAGCACACGGTATTTCCAGCACACCAGGAGGCTCCCTCAAGCCCCAACCAGTCAATCCTCTCCCCCAGAGGTAACCCCTATTCTGGCGGGAGCCCCACACACCACCTATTCTGACTTGTGTCCCCTCAGATTGGCTTCGCCTGTCCTTGAACCCCATGCAAATGGACTCCAAGGGCATGCCTTCTGTGTCTGGACCAGTGTGTTCAGCCCGAGGTCTGTGAGTGTCCTGTGAGCAATCCTCAGTGCTAGTTCTTCCTTTTTCATGGCCAAGTAGCTGTCCATCGAGTCCCTCATAACTTATTCATCAATTCTGTTGATGGACATTTGGGTTGTTTCCACTTTTTTTTTTTTAGAGAGAGAGAGAGAGAAAAAGGGCGCATGTGCACAAGCTGGGGGTGGGTGGGCAGAGGGGCAGGGAGAGAATCTTCAGCAGACTCTGAGCTGAGCAGAGAGTCCAATGTGGGGCTCAGTCCCATGACCCTGAGACCATGACCTGAGCCAAAATCAAGAGTCAGAGGCTTAACCGACTGAACTACCCGGCTCCCCTCCACTTATGATGTCATAAGACAACAGCAGCCATGGCATTCTTAGACACATCTTTTGGGCGCATAAACATGGCAACCCATTCTGGAGAGCAGATTTGGGGGTGCGTGCGTCATTAAGAACTCCAGGGAGGCACGGAGAGATTAAATATTACTCTGAGCTCCTTGGGTAGACACAGAAGGTATTATGCTAAGTGAAATAAGTCAGGCGGAGAAAGACAAATACCATATGATTTCACTCATATGTGGAATCTAAAAAACAAAACAAAGGAGCAAACAGAAACAGAGTCATAAATACAGAGACCAAATCGGGGTGGGGGGTGGGCAGAAAAGGTGAAGGGGATTAAGAGGTACAAACTCCCAGTTATAAATAAACTAAATAAGTCACGAGGGTGAAAAGTACAGCAAAGGGAATATAGCCAATAGTCGATGAGACTGCAATAACGTTGTGTGGTGACAAATGGTGACTACCGTCTTACTTATCATCTACTTATCTTGGGGGCCGTTGTGTAATGTACTGGAGCGTTGAGTCACTACGCTGGACACATGAATATGACGTTGTACAACCATACTTCAGTTTTTAAAAATTTAAAAATAAAAACCTTTTGAGCTACTGTCCTGGACTATGAGCTTTTTCGGGACCAACAGCCACTCACAGGGGAAGGAGGACAGACACAGAGGAACACCCAAGAGGAACTCCACCAACCTCCTCACCGAACCCAGAGCCAGTCACATGCGTGTGAGTGTGTGAGTGTGTGTGTGTGATTATATTCATTTCCTAGAGTTGCCTAACAAACTATCGAAGACATGGTGGCTTACAACAACAGCGATTTAATCTCTCATAGTTGAGGAGGAGGCCATAGTCCAAAACCCAGGTGTTGGCAGGGTTTGTTTATTCTGGACGCTCTGAGGGAGAGTGTTCCATGCCTCTCCGCTGGCTTCTGGTGGAACCCCATCCTCGGGGTTCCTTGACTTGTGGCTTCCTTGCTATAATTTCTGCCTCCGTTGTCCCACAACCTTCTTCCCTGTGTGTCTCCGTGTTTCTGTGTCTACAAACTTCTCTCTCCCTGAGAGGACCCTAGTCGTTGGATTTAAGGTCCACCCTAATCCAGTAAGCTATCATCTTAACCTGATTACCTCTACGGAGACTCTATTTCCAACGAAGGTCAGGTTCCCAGGTACTGGGGGTTAGGACTTCAACTTATCTCTTGAGGGACACATCCAACCAACCACACTGATTATGACTCAGCACGTTTGTATGTGAGTACACATGAGTGTTTGTGTGGGTGTCTACAGCGTGAGGGAGCGCAGTGTGTGTGTGCATGTGCTTGCCAGGACATGTCTACGTTGGTGTCTCTGGTTGTGCGTCTGTGGCCATGGGCACGTGTTTGTGGGCAGGTGTGCATGTGTGCCCCTGCGTGCAGGGCTTTAGAGACCCCGCTGGCCTTGCTGAGGAGGGTGGGAAGGCAGCATGGCGGCAGTGGGCCCAGCTCCCTGCTGTGGCTGAGGAGGTGCTTAGGGCTAGCTGGGGGTGGGCAAGTGGGGCCTTGCCTCATGACTCCAGAGGGTGAGCTGTGAGAAGCAAGGACAAGGGTATTTGCTGAGCTGGGCACAGGTCGGGAGGCTGAGGAGGTGGCTCCAGGTGGCAACGCCTGTTCCCAGGTCCTTTTCCAGGAATGTTCCTAGAAAGCCCCTCCACCCAAGCTCCTATCCCCTGCACAGCATCTGCCTGGATGGGGAGGCTCTGGCTGACTCATACCCTCTTGGGGCTGGAAGCCAGCCCTCAGCTCCTGCCGTGCCAGACAGGTAGGGGTGGGGCAGGTAGCCAGCCCCTCCCAAGCCCCGCCCCCAGGCCCATCTGGATTAGCGCCCCATCACCCATCATACCTGGCCTGGGCCCAACCAGAAAGGGAGAGAGACAGAGGCGAGTATGTGTTCAGGTAAGGCCCAGAAAGAAGGCTGTTAATCTCCCAGGGCAGCTCTTTTAGGCAAACCCACCACCCAGAGACGGGACATTGGGAGGGTCTCTTCCATAGTCTTGTTGGCTTAGGGCCCACTGTGAGCCACTGATCTCATTTAACCCTCACAACCAAGTTTAAATGGTGTTCTGGTCATCCCCATTTTACAGATGTTATTGCGGAGGTCCTAAGGAGTTAAATGGCCTGCCGAAAATGACACACGTGTTTATGTTTTTTGGCATTTTTTATTCTCTCTGGAAATCCATACCTCACCCACTCCTCCACACTCAGACCACAGCTGCTCTTGCGGCAGCCCACCTGCCCACCACACACACCCCCTCCAGGTGCGGTCTTGCTCCCCCCCCTTCCCCAGGAAGACCGTCTGGCCCGTGGGGTGGCGGGACAAATTAGGGGGTGGTCTCTCCCTCTCCTCCCACCCTCCTGGACTTCTTGGCCGTGTCCTGGTTTTGTTTTTGGTGTGGTCGTGAGTTTACTGACTCTCTGAGAATGTTGGTGGGTTTGCGTGCACACGTCTGGAGGATGGGGCTTCTGGGCACACAGCTGTAGCTCCAGCTGGGTTTGCCAATCGGAGACACACGAGGGCAGAGTTGCGGTGGGATATACATTGCACGGGCCGTATCTGTGAGTGTGCCTAGGCACGGGTGTGCCAGCCCCTGTGGGTGTTCATGAAGAGTCTGCCCCCCTGCATCTTTGGGTGTCTATAGCATGACTCCCCATTTCTCTCCCCTTACCATAGATCCGCCACCGTCAGTTCAGACTCCTGGCCCCAGGTAAGAGCCTGGTAAAAGCCGCCTGTATCTGGGGACAGAGACACCTGGGTCTGAGGCCCCGCCTGCTCTGGCCACTGGTGCCCTTGAGCTGGTATGGCCCCACCCAGGCAGCGGGAGTGTCCTCATCCAATGGGATGGGGTGACATGGAGGAGGAGGCTTCTCCCGCCCCCAGGAAACACAGGGAGCACCCGGCTTCCTCGATGGGAGGCTCATTACCCCAGCGCTCAGTGGTTTTGAGGGGGGATTCACGCCAGGACTTGGCACATACTACAAAGTGTGGGGGCACCCCCAGCACTCCCTCCCGCGGCTGGCCGGGGGAGGGGCTGTGACGTTCGGTGGCCTCATGCTGCTGAGAGGAAGTAGCTAATTGCCGACCTGATGACTGGGCAGGCTAAGGAATGGGGTGATGATGCCACCCGCGGAAGCAGGCGCCCCAGCACAAGGAGGGGGCCCTGCAGGGATGGGGTGGGCCAGGCCAGGCTCTGTAGAGGCTGAGGTGGTTGTGGCCAAAGGAGCAGGGGGTGGGGGGTTGTTGAGGCTGGGACCGTGGGAAAAGACTTCTCCCCAGCTTCCCTCAGCTTTAAGGGAAAAGAGTTGAGAGGCCCCAGGGTATGAAGGGTTTTGGGAAGGGGCTACAGGGGGCGGAGGGGGAGGAGAGGGTGGCAGAGGCTTGCATCTACACTCCCCAACCTTCCCGTGCTTCCCACCCTTGCCTTTAGCCCCTCTTTGGCCCCTGTGGCCCCAGGCTGGTGAGGAAGGAGGGAGCAGACAGAGGGCTCTTTTTACCATAAGATCCCCCAGGGCCCAAATAGCCTACCTGTCCATACCTACTCTGCTGAAGGCCAGAGCATCCAGAAGTGGTGAGACTTCAGGTGTTCTTGAGGACAGGAAGAGCAGGTGCTTTGGACAGAGAGAACAGAACAGGCGAAGGCTGGGCAGTGGGCTTTAGTGAGGCTAATGGAGGATAGGGGCTTGCTGTCATGGTTAAAGGGGGGGGTAGGGCCCTTCTGTACCTAGGGCCACACTGTCCCTTCCTGGCAGAAACTGGGTAACCAGACTCAGAGCTTCTCCCACAATGCTGGCCACAGCCTCTGGCCCCGGCAGGCCTTGGCCTCGACTGCCAGAGCAAGGACCAAGTCAGGAGCCACACAGGATGGAGGCCCCACCCCCCAAATCCCCAGGTGCATCCATTCCAGAGAACCTGCCAGCCCTGAGCGCCAAAATCCAGGACCCATCCATCTGTAGGTCAGTGCTCTGGGCCCTTAGCGCCCCCTGTGGGCAGGGAGCTATACTAATGGGGGGAGGGCCCTCCACCTGCCTGAGGGAGGAGACAGACCCGCCCTCCCAATAGCACACAAATCCTGCCTCGGGTATGCCCAGTGTAATGAAGGGGACTCAGACATTGACCTCCTCGCTCCAATCTGAAATTCAGCCCCCGTCCTCAGGAAGATCCCACTCCGATGGAGACGTGTTCTACCATCAAAGCTCCATTCTGAAGGGTGAAACAGAGTACCGGGCTTCAAGAAACTTAGTCTGAGGGTAGAGACACACGGCCACATAGAATTTTTCTGGGCCCCCCAATCTGTGGCTGACATGGATTAGACATTTCAGTGACTTTAGTGCTGCTAGAAAAAAATACGAGACGTCCAGTTAAATTTGAATTTCAGTTAAACGACGAATATTTTAGTATAAGTATATCCCATACAACATATGGGGCGTACTTACGCTAAAAAAAAAAAAAGTATTCATTGCTTATTTGGAATTCAAATTTAACCGGACATCCTGTACTTTTATTTGTCAAAGCTGACAACCCGAGATGTATCCGATCTAAGGGAGGAAGGAAGGGGGAGGACCCCCAGACACCAAAATGCAGGTAAACATCACAGCGTGCTCCAGCTCAGGAGAGCAGTGGTGGGGCGGGAGGGGAGTCCTGGGGCGCTGGCTCGCAGCAGTTTAAAATTCCTTCCAGGCCAGATCCCTAATCCCTTGGTGCACAATGGCCGCCTTCTCCCCCACCGCCTGCGCCCACGCCCTCCCCCGCGGGGCCGTGGCAGTGCCACCACGGGCCTCTTTAAGCCCCTTTGAAGCCGGCAGAGCCCCGCGCCGCGGGAGGCCCCGCCGCTATGCCAGCTATGCCAACTATGTCCCTGCCGCCGCCGGCCACCACTGCTCCCCCATTAATGCTGGCTAATCTGGCTAATAAATAAACTCCCCTCCCAGCCTCAGCCCCCCACTGGCTCCTCCCTGCTCCCCCAGAATTGATTTCAGTGCTCGGGTACAATATGCGTCCCCACTCCCTTCTGATAGCTCTCTCTTTTTTCTATCGCCGTCCTAAGACCTGTTGCCCATCGCTGCCGGAATTTGGGGAGTCTCTGCCTCGCGCATTGCACCAGCATCTCTTTCAGTCCACCTGCGCGCGGGGAGCGGGCCACATGGCTAGGTGCGGGGACACCGCTCGATGCCCGCGGAAGAGCCGCTGGACCGAAGAGCGCCCCCTGGAAGCCAGGGGCGGTGGGGGCACGCCCCCTCCTGGCCACGCCCCCAGGCCACGCCCTCCCGTGCGCGCGGCCGTGGGGCGCCTGGCGAGCAGCCCGGGGACAGCTGACTCCGCGCCGGGGGAAGGCGATGGTGCCTCCCGCGGCAGGAGTCCTTTCTCCACGGCCTCTGCCGCCCCCTGCGTCCCCACCCGGACCTCGGAGAGTCTGACTCAGAGCCGAGCCCGCATCGCTTCACCTCTCACCACACACCCGGAGCGCGCGGAGAAATTACAGGATTGCAGGGGCACTGCTAACGCGCTCTAATTACCCACCGCCGCTCTTCTCCGCGGCGCTCTGCGGCGCTGGGCCAACACGCCCTAATTAGGAACCCGTCCCTTTCCCCGGGCCCAGGAGCGCGCGCGGTGGCTCTGCCCGCCGACGCCTCCTGTTGCCCTCCCAGACTGCCCTGAGACCCCACCTGTGGTGGGGAGAGGGGAGGTGCAGGACTTGGAGACCCGAGCCTCAAGGTGCAGAAGGCCGTCCCGCCCCTCCCTCCCGTGAGCCGACAGCCCTCCAGTTGTCTGTCCGGAAGGGACAAGGGACTCGGAGTGTGGGGAGGAGGCAGGACCGGTTGCGTTGACAGGGACACTGAGGCCCGTGGAAAGTAACTGTCCAGGGCAGGGCACCAGGGCAAGAGTATCCCCATTTTGCACGTGAAGCACAGAAAAGTGAAGGTTTTCACGGGGAAGGCCACCCAGCCAGAACTCCCAGATCAGCTTATTTCAGGGTGGCTTGTGACCCGCCCCACAGGCTCCTTCCCCTGACAGGGAAATTACCCTCTCGCAAGGAAAGGTGATACCTTCATCACAGACCTGGAGCCGCAGGGGGGCCGGGAGGCCCACCAGCTGTGGCCTGTGTGTCAGAAGGGAGCTAGTGAGGAGTGGCTAAAGTCTTGCTTCCCGGGAAGGGTGGGAGAAGGCCCTGAAGACACGGAAGCCAGGCCTGGTGGCCGGGACTAAGAAGGAGCAAGTTGGCTGTCAGCTTCTTTATCCAAACCAGGCATAAACCTTTCCTCTATCAGGAGTTCTTTCCTGATGTCCAGGGGGCTGCAGACTCATGGCCCTGGGCCAAGTTTAATCTTTAGTGAGGTTTTGTTTGGCCTGCAATGAGTATGTGTGTTTTTTCTTTTATTGAATATGAGAGCTGACAGACAGTGTGAGTTGTCTGACTGCCCTCCCCATTGGCAAAGGCCAGTGTGGTTAGACTAGTCCCCAAAGGCATTTGGGTTTGAGACCCCTGATTGAAACCAGTCCACTTGGCTTTGCTTTTAACCTTTTCTCAGGTGCCGGGATCTTGGTCTGGGCTAATGCCACCCCCATGTAGTCTTTGCATGTTTCTTGGTAAGCCTGCCCAGGTGAGTGACCCTGGGCGCCCCCGTTTAGGCTCCCCAGATGCGGTGGCAGTGGGGGCTGCACATGCCTCTGGAAACCCCTCTGGTACCCCTTTTTTTTCATCTTGAATTTCAATCTGTGCCTTGGGTGTGCCTTCCCCAGCAGGGATGGTAGCGTTTTTTCTGCCATGCAACTAAAGGTTCCTTGAGGGCAGGATATTAGATCTCTCCCTTTAGTCTAGGATCTTACTGAGGGCTAGGGGACTGGGGTGTGGGGGTAGTGTCCTCCATCACAGGAAGCTCCCCGAGGGCAAGGCTGTGTCTCCCCCTCAGACTGAGGCTCCCTGAGGGCAGGGCTATGGCTCCCCCCCAGTCTGGAGCTCCTTGAATGCACTGGATTCTCGCCTGAGACAGGGCCTTTGCACCCCACCCCAGCCCTCTGGCTCTGGCAGCACCCGGGCATTCCTCCCAGGACACCGTTTGTCATGCTTTGATGAATGAAACCTACTAAGAATAACTCAGTCCTTGTAGTCTCTAAAGGACAGAGGTGTGGGGAGAGGGAGGGGCTTGTGACTGTGGGGGGCCTGGGGGGAGACGGACACATTCTTTCATCCAATAGCATTTTCCCAGGTGCCCATCTGGACACCGAGGGGAGACATGGTGAGTGCCATAGGGCCCCCTACTGTGCCATTTCTGCTGTTGTCAGTAGGGAGGTGTCCACAGGAACCCTGAGACTGAAATCCCCACCCCCTTCTTCACAACTTCCCCACCGCAGAAGTCATCACCTCAAGGCCACCCAGCCCCCCCTCTATGCCTGGCCCAAGCTCCCTCTCCTTGGAACTCAGGTGTTTGGGGTCAGGGGCTGCTTCCAGTGAGTCACGGTTGTGGAGCGGGGGGGACCCCTGGAGCAGCCTTCCTCCTATGGAGACCTGTCAGAGTGACCATGGGAGAATGTAGAAGCAGTCTCTCTTAAAAAAAAGGGGGGGGGGTGCCTGGGTGGCTCGGTTGGTTGGGCGCCTGCCTTCCGCTCAGGTCATGATCCCCAGGTCCTGGGATCAAGCCCCGCATAGGGCTCTCTGCTCAGCAGGAAGCCTGTTTCTCCCTCTCCCACTCCCCCTGCTTGTGTTCCCTCTCTCACTGTGTCTCTCTCCATCAAATAAATAAAATCTTTAAAAAAAAAAAAAAAGGATGTAGACGCAATCTCAAACTGGCAGGAGGGCCTTTGGTGCTCTGAAAGGGGGAGCAGGTGTGAGTGCCCCAGAGGATGCATCCCTGTCCGCTGCTCACTTTCCACTCTTCCTCCCTCATCCTTCCCCTTCCCACTTCAGAACCTCAAGCCTCCAGTTAAGAATTGAGCCACCTTTCCAAAGCAACTCTTCTCCCAGGCCCTTCACAGGGGGCCTGTGGGGTGGGGAGGCTGTGACCTTAACCCGCTTCTCTGGATGGGGCCTTCCTGGCACTCCACCCCCAATTGCCACCTCCTGAGAGGGACATTTCAGCCTGATCTTGGCAAGATTGTCAGCCTATGAGCCAGGCAGTCTGGTATGGTACCAGCTCTGCCACTGATCCCACTGTGACCTTGAGAAGCTATGTGCTTCTCAGGGCCTCAGTTTCCCCATATGTAAAAGGACTTTTGTCCAGTTTTCATGGTTTTCAAACTTTTTTTTTTTAAATAACGGATCCTTCTGTTTAGCAACTTAAGTGGCATCTCTACTGGTAACACAGAAAACGTTTGGGGTTCTATGGTCAAAATAGGAGTGGGGGCCCAGGACCCTAGTCCATCTCTCTCTCTCTCTCTCTCTCTCTCTCTCTCTCTCTCTCTCACACACACACACACACACACACACACACACACACACACATCAGCTCCAGGGCACTCCAAAGAGCACACTTCATAAACCTCTGAACCCTGAAATCCTTCCCTTGCAAGCATTCTGGGGCCCTGCCAGGGCTGGGAGCTCTCGAACTGGGGGTTCTGACAGCTCTGAGCATGAAGCAGTGATTGTGGGCCTTCCGGGTGTAGGGAGCAGGGCCCCGGGATAACAGGGTGGGGGGCTCAAACAGATAGGGGGCATCCTTTCAATACTGGGTAACTCCAGCAGGGCTGGGCGGGAGCCTGGGTCCAAATCTGGGTACATGCAAACGCTCACTGCCCTCCCTACCCACCCACCCCCGCCCCAGCCAGAAGTCAGGTGGGTTTCTCTGGTACTGGGCCCCTCAGGTGGGGGGAGAGTGGGATGAGTGGAGACAGAGAGGGCCCTTCCCCAGTGGGAGGGGCAGCACTTATGGCAGGAGCCTCTGCAGCTTTTTTCTGGAATCCCTCTCACTATGCCTAGGACAAGGACCAGAGCGGCAGGGGTGGGCGGCTGGTAAGGGCCCCGCGGTGGTTGAGCTGTAGGAGGCCGAGCACCAGGAAACCCAGCTGGGGTTGTGTACCCCACTGCAGGAGCCCCGGGGAGCCCCACAGCACCACTAAAGCTGCAAGTGTGAGGATTCGGTGCCAACAGGGAATGCAGGTGGGAGGGGGCCCTTGGGGCACTGGTGACAGGAAGGCCAGAGTGAGGAGGGGAGCAGGTGCCACAGAGGGAAGAAAGATAACACCAATAAGAGGCAGGCCTGGGCCTGGGGTCCCAGCACAGGGCAGCGGGGCGGGTCCCTCCAGAGTGGGGGAACTGCTGAAGTACCCCAGTCCCCCCTTGCCAACAGATGGCCTGCGCTCAGGGGTGCTGAGAAAGGCTTGTGTTCAGCCCAGCCACCCAGGGTCACCAGGCAAAGGAGGTGCTGCCCCCACACTTACACCCCCAGGCAGCATGCACCTGCACAGCCCCAGACAGACCATTTTTCCTGATTTCCCTCAGGGCACCTCACCCTATCCCAAACACACACACACACACACACACACACACACACACACACACACACACAGAGTCATTTGTCCCCTAGAGACTTCTCTGCCTTGGCCTAGGGAACTCCTGGATCTCTGTTCTCTGCCAGGCACGGCTCTGGGCACTGGGGCTATGGGAATAGAAAAATCAGCCAAAGTCTCTGCCCTCGTGGTACTCACATTCTAGGGAGGGATGACAGTTGATCAACAAGTCAGAAAAGACAAAAGTTCAGGTCATGATAAGACTTGGAGTGGAGAGTGTGGGATGGGTGGGGCGATTTCAGATGGCGTAGTCAAAGACTGTCTTTGGGAGAAGGTGACATTTGAGTGCAGACCTGAGCTCCGAGAAGCCAGTCATGCTTTGGAAACAAAGAGTCCAAAAATGTACAATATTTTTAAAACAGAAAAGAACACGGCCGGCACCTGGGTGGCTCAGTTGGTTAAGCGACTGCCTTCGGCTCAGGTCATGATCCTGGAGTCCCGGGATCGAGTCCCGCATCAGGCTCCCAGCTCGGCAGGGAGTCTGCTCCTCCCTCTGACCCTCTTCCCTCTCGTGCTCTCTATCTCTCATTCTCTCTCTCTCAAATAAAATAAATAAAATCTTTAAAAAAAAAAAAAAGAACACGGGTTCACAAACATTAAAGGGCAAGAAAGTGAGGAGTGTTTCAGGACATCTGCTATATGCCCAGCATGATACTAGGACATTCACATGCACCGTCTCCCACAACCCGCGTCAGAACCCTGTGTGTCAAATTTCATTTATTTTCATTTTACAGATAAGAAATATGAAGCCTAGAGAGGTTACTGTTTCATTCATCTAATAAGATGTATTGAGTTTTGGGGCGGCTGGGTGGCTCAATCTCAATTTCCTCAGTTTTGGGGCGGCTGGGTGGCTCAGTCTCAATCCCAGGACCCTGTCCCCCCCCCCCAACTCTAGAGGGACCCGCCCCTTGCCTTCAGCTCAGGTCATGATCTCAGGGTCCTGGGATTGAGCCCCAAGTCGAGCTCCCTGCTCAGCGGGGAGTCTGCTTCTCCCTCTTCCTCTGCCCCCACCCCAGCTTGTGCTCTCTCTCTCTCAAATAAATAAATAAATTTTTTAAAAAAAGATGTATTGAGTTTTAGCCTCTAACACTATAATAAATCCCACAGGGGCCCTGCCCTCTTAGGGCCTCCAGTCTGTGAGAACACAGAGGTGGATCAAGGAGGGCTTCCTGGAGGAGTCCATGCCCCAGCTGAGTCTGAGAAGGTGAGGAGAGGGGTGACAGGGGAAGTGATGAAGTAAAAAGAGGGACCAGAGGGATGGCACCAGTGGCAGGGTGACCTGTGGACAGAAGTAAAGGACTGGGGTGGGGGGTCCTGCCCGCTTGCCCAGTCAGCTCCCCGAGGGACTAGGGTGGTGAGTGAGGACCCTGAAGGCAGACAGGAGGGCAGGAGGGCAGATGGGGCCACCTGGTATGGCTGTTAGGCAAGGCAGGTCTGGTGGAAGCTCTTCTAGGGCTCTGGTGACCTGGATCCCCCCAAGTGATAGGGTTACTACTGGCAAATGATGGGTGCCAACCAACAGCAAGGCCTAATTGGACAACTCACACACATTCACACACCTCACACCCACAGACACAGACAGACGTGGGCATACCACACATGCACAGACACACATGCAGCCGGCCCCACTCCTTGGTCTGTATTGATGAGGGCTGTAGAAAGGCACGGGACAGGGGTCAGAGGTCACAGAACAGTGTGGCTTCAGCATAGTGTAGGCCTCAGGCCCTAGGCACCTCTCTCTGGAGCCCCAGTAGCTGGTCCTCCAAACCCCCCTCCCCAGCTCTCAGGCCTCTTGCCTTCCCTGTCACCCCCCGTACTCTCTGAGACCTTGCCTGCCAGTACCTCGTCCAGGATACGCAGACAGGAGATGCAAACTCCTTGGCCAGTCACGTTCACAGGGAGTGCAGCCCCGCACATCCCAGCCAGCAGCAGAATCTAGAGTCAGAACAGACTCTGCTGGACTGGAACAAGCAGGCCACATCAGAGAGATGAGCATTCGTACACCAACACAAGGACTCGAACGCAAGGTCAGATACCGAACAGCTCAGACACAAGCTGGGGGTGGGGGGCACAAGTAAGATGGATTTGGGCGAGCATTGCTGGGAGGGGACTTGTTCCCTAGGGAGCGACGAATATGCAGATCTGAGCTGTGCTAATGGGAGGACAGCAGCCAGCTAGAAGAGAGAGGGGCAGCCCCCAGGCTCTGAGTTGGCCAGGCCCTCCAGGAGCCGTGGGTCCAGACCTGGGGATCTCCCCATGAAGGGGACAATGACAGAGTGACAGGGTGCGGAAGGCTCTAGAAAGCCCATCATAGGAGGAACTACCACAAGGATGTTTAACCCCCAAAACAAGACTCCGGCATCTGGGAGGCCCCCGCCCTAGCCACAGCCTTTGCGTACTGGTGAGTCTCCAGCTACTCAGCTAGTTCAGCTCTGTACCTTCTTCACAGCAGCTACAGCTCTACTTCCTCAGGGAAGCCTTTTCTGACCTCACTGTCAGTTGTGTCCCACGTTTATATGCTCTGCCTGCCACCCAGCCCTGGTCTTGGGGTTGCCCTTACCAGAAGCGGTGTCTCCCTAATGGACTGTAAGCACCGTGAGGTCAAGGGCCGTATGTGCCGTTGCTTACTATTGTTTTCCTGGTGCCTGGCACATCATAGGAGCTCCATAAATGTCTACAGAGGGAGGGAAGAAAGAGAGAGAAGGAGGGAGGGTGGGGGAATGGAGGTCCCTTGAACTGTCCGAGGGCTGCCATATATAGGTTCTCCAGGGGCAGAAGGAGCAGGAGCACCAGGAGAAGATCAGCCCAGGGAGTCAGATTTCAAATCATCAATAGGAAGGTTTTTGAAGTCAGATGGTCACAATGTGGATCAGGCTGCCCCAGAAGACAGTGAGTTTCTCGGGATGAGTTTAAGCAGAACCAAGAGGAGCACTTGGCAGAGGTGCTATTACTTGAATGAATGAATGAATGAATGAATGAATGAATGAGGATGATTACTACCGAGTATTCACACATGAGCAGGAGGCTGCAGACAGCTGACCCATGTCTCAGAATTGCATCTGAGTCAGACCCCAGGTGGACAAATAGCCACGGCCCCGAGATGCACGCTGCACACACGCTTACAGAAAAGCACACTTCTAATCCGTCCAGCAACGCCAGACGTGTCGTGCTGGATGACATTTGCAGCAGGGCAAGGACAGAGGTGTCTTGGGAGCAGCTTTGTCCTGATTCCCCTCTCACTCTTGCCAAAAAGGTCACCCCCTTTGGGCTACTTTCCCAGGGGCTGACCCCTTGGCACGAATCTGTCCTGAGGTCAATGCTCCTGTGGCACCTTCCTCCTTGGGGTTGGGGATGGGATTGAGAAGGAGGAACTTGGCACCTGGTCTCACTTGGCAATGACCTGGCCTGCAGAGGCTGGGGTGGGCGGGGCAGGTGCCCTGGCTCTGAGCTCCCCCTGGCATGTTCAGAAGCCTGAGACGTAGGTCCAGCTCATGCCTAGGAGCCCTGTCCCTCCCCCTCCACCCCCAAGCCCTGTGAGCTTCCTGAGAGCAGGAACTGTAGTCTTAGCTGCCTCTAACCCACCGCTGGCTCAGAGGAGGGATCCACTGGGTGTGAGCTGAGCAGCCCAGGGACCAGGGCTGACAGAGCTGAGATAGAAAGGGGTGTTCTGCTTGGGGAGACAAAGATGGAGCACTTTCTAGCCGGAGTGCAGTAGCATCTAGATGGGGACTGGGAAGAACGCGCCCAGGGGCCCCTAAGGCTGGGACCAGGTTGGACTTGTCTTCTGTCCGTGCTCTGGGACTGCCCTGTCTCCAGCAGCCCTGCTGTGGCCAGTGACCCGTCAGTGACTCACAGCCAGCTGTGGACACAGAGGGGAGAAAGTGGCCCCCAGCTGAGCTCATGCACTCGCAATTAGCCCTCCATGCTTCCTCACCAGGAAGAGCCTCCAGGCTTCTACGCACGCACATCCCAGGCTCCCTTTCGCAACCGTGATGCGCCTCTTGCTGCTTATTTTAGCCTGATGAAGCCTCTTGAAATGTCAGAGCTGGAACCAAGTTGGGATCATGCATTTCAATCCTTCCATTCAACCAGGGCGAAAACAGATATTCAGGAGAGTAAGGGGGATGTGTTTCAGGTTACATAGCTAATGCACTGAAATTCCACTGCAGCCTTTGGGGACCCAAATCCAGATGTCCTTAGCTCAGAGGGGGGCAGTCTGCTTCAGCCAGCCCCTGGCCACACTTCTGGAGCCTCTGGAGCCAACACACCCGGATTTGAACCCGGATTTGCCCATTATCAGCTGTGCGACTATAGGCAAGTTACTCAGCCTCTCCATACCTGTCTCCTCATCTGTAAAATGAGGCTAACAAGGGTACCTAGCTCCCAGGTTGGTGTGCGGCTCCAGTGAGTTAATAGAGCTGAATTGCTGAGAGCAGTGCCAGGCACATCACAAGTACTCATGTTAGAACATGTTAGCTAGCATTCTTGGGTGCACAGTGGAGTCACCAAACCTCAGTCCTTGGTGTGGAAAGTTCAAAAATTTGGTTTTATCAGTTTGCCTGAGGGTGAGCAGATTCCAGGAGGCCAGCCGTATAACCAGGCTTGTGGCAAACCGATGTATGGTGTTACCGCTGAGGCCCAGACGTTGCCGTCAGAAGGAGCAGAGGGGACCCAGAGGCCGCCTGCGTCCCACTCCGGCAGGCGCCACCTGAGATCCCAAGATCGCAGACATCACAGCAAGGGCCATTGGAGATTCTCAGGGCAGCTCAAGCTGGAAGAACCTGGAGAAATGCCCTTCTGAATGCAAGAGTGAGCCTCTGTTCATCTGCAAAACGAGGGAAAGCGGAGCCTCTAACTCACAGGGTGGTTGCCACGCATGAGCTCAGGTGGCGCTCTACCCAGCAATGTCCTTTCCAGCCCTCTACCTTCCTGCCCCTTACCTGCTTGAGGCCAGTGGTCTCAACTCAGAGCAGCCTCTCCTAGACCCCGCTGGAGAAATATTAACCACTTCTTCTCCTGCCAAGTTCCCCCTTTACCAGTCACCAAAGCTCTGAGGAGCTCACGCCAGAGGAGCTACGGTCCCAGGACATGTACAACATCGGGGTGGTCTCATAGCAGCCTCGGAGATGCTTGTGGGTTGGATGACTCGGTGAGTTAGTGAATGGAGCAATTCCCAGAACCTTCTGAAAACTCATCCTGAGCTTTCAACATTGGGCAACATTCTGGTTTCCCCAGGGCCCCAGCCACAAACTATCTCTGAGGAATGGCTGCTGTTCATTTGTCTCATCCCTGGTCAGTGTTCATCTCTCATGAACACAGCAATCTTTCTCAGCCCCTATCCACCGCCACCAACGAGACGGGACAACCAAGTGTGTTTGCAGCCTCCTCCAGATCAGTGCTATCATAACCATCCCACTGCCCATAACCACCGCCCACAAGCCTGGTGGTCAGTCTCGAGCCCTGGCCTGCTCTCCAAGTCACAGCTGTCCCCCATCCACCCCACCAAGCTCCTGGGATGGCCTGCGTAAGGAAACTGACTTTTTAACCTGCTCTTGCAAATCCTCTGATCCCTCATGATGTTGTCCAAGTCCTAGCCGTTGCCCTGCCAGCTGGTCCCTCCCCATGGGCTACTGCTGTAGCTTGTCCTTTCCTCACCAGAATATCACCTACTGTCTGGACTCCTGTCCATCAGGGCAGACTGAAACTCTTCAGGTTGGGAAGCCAGCCAGAGCCGGCTGGGAGTTTGTGCCCCTTTGAAGACTGGGAAACTGGACACTAGTTCTATCCTCAGGTGCTCAGTCATGGTATGGGCATTATCTCCAGTTTGGTTCAAGCTCTTCCCCAACATTGACCCACGATTCAGGACTCTGCATATTTCTGGGCCACCAGTGGTCCCTACATACTAACCAGAGGATTCCAAGAATATCCAAACTGGAAGATCCTGAGGAATCACCCAGTCTAGTGGAGATATTCCTAGAGCATTTGAAAATGTGTTAGTCTTTTTTATTGTAACAATGATGAGAGGTGGTCTGGCATTGGGTGCCGTGGGCCAGAGTTGCTAAATATCCCACAAAGCACAAGGCAGTTTGCACAATGAAGAACTACACTCCTCTGTCCACCGATAGATGAATGGATAAAGAATATGTGAGATATGAATGTAAATGGGCTAAATGCCCCACTCAAAAGACACAGGGTTTCAGATTGGATAAAAAAGCAAGAACCATCGATATGCTGCCTGCAACAGACTCACTTTAGACCCAAAGACACCTCCAGGTTTAAAGTGAGGGAGTGGAAAACCATTTATCATGCTAATGTACATTAAAAAAAAAAAACCTGGGGGCGCCTGGGTGGCTCAGTCGGTTAAGTGGCTGCCTTCAGCTCAGGTCATGATCCTGGAGTCCTGGGATCGAGCCCCACGTCCGGCTCCCTCTCAGCGGAGAGCCTGCCTTTCCCTCTCCCTCTGCTGCCACTCTGCCTACTTGTGCTCTTTATCTCTCTGTCAAATAAATAAATAAAATCTTAAAAAAAATAATAATAAAATAAATAAATAAATAAAAATTTAAAAAAAAAACCTGGGGTGGCAATCCTTATATCAGACAAATTAGATTTTAAACCAAAGACTATAATAAGAGATGAAGAAGGACACTATATCATACTTAAAGGGTCTATCCAACAAGAAGATCTAACAATTATAAATAATTATGCCCCTAACATGGGAGCAGCCAATTATATAAGGCAATTAATAACAAATTCAAAGAAACACATCAATAATAATACAATAATAGTGGGGAATTTTAATACCCTCCTCACTGCAATGGACAGATCATCTAAGCAGAAGATCAACAAGGAAATAAGGGCTTTGAATGACACACTGGACCAGATGTACTTCACAGATATATTCAGAACATTCCACCCCAAAACAATAAAATACACATTCTTCTCGAGTGCACACAGAACATTCTCCAGAATAGATCACATCCTGGGTCACAAATCAGGTCTCAACCGGTACCAAAAGATTGGGATCATTCCCTGCATGTTTTTGGACCACAATGCTTTGGAACTAGAAAAGGAGGAAAGTCGGAAAGAACTCAAATACTTGGAGGTTAAAGAGTATCCTACTAAAGAATGAATGGGTCAACCAGGAAATTAAAGACGAATTTTAAAAATTCATGGAAACAAATGAAAATGAAAATACAACCATTCAAAATCTTTGGGATGCAGTAAAGATGGTCCTAAGAGGGAAGTATTTAGCACTACAAGCCCTTCTCAAGAAGCGAGAAAGTTCTCAAATACACAACCTAACCCTACACCTAAAGAAGCTGGAGAAAGAATAGCAAATAAAGCCTAAACCCAGCAGGAGAAGAGAAATAATAAAGATTAGAGCAGAAATCAATGAAATAGAAACGAAAAGAAGAGTAGAACAGATCAACAAAACTAGGAGCTGACTCTTTGAAAGACTTAATAAGATTGATAAACCCCTGGCCAGACTTATCAAAAAGAAAAGAGAAAGGACTCAAATAAATAAAATCATGAATGAAAGAGGAGAGATCACAACCAACACTGAAGAAATACAAACAATTGTAAGAAATATTATGAGCAACTATATGCCAACAAATTAGGCAATCTGGAAGAAATGAATGCATTCCAAGAGACATATAAACTACCAAAACTGAGGGTGCCTGGGTGGCTCAGTTGGTTAAGCGACTGCCTTTGGCTCAGGTCATGATCCTGGAGTCCCGGGATCGAGTCCCGCATCAGGCTCCCTGCTTAGCAGGGAGTCTGCTTCTCCCTCTGACCCTCCCCCCATCTCATGTGCTCTCTCTCTCTCTTTCTCTCTCTCTCTCTCAAATAAATAAATAAAAATCTTTAAAAAAAATAAAAATAAAATAAACTACCAAAACTGAACCAAGAAGAAATAGAAAACCTGAGCAGACCTATAACCAGCAAGGAAATTGAAGCAGTAGTCAAAAGTCTTCCAACAAACAAGAGCCCAGGGCCAGCTGCCTTCCCAGGGGAATTCTACCAAACATTTAAAGAAGAATTAATACCTATTCTTCTGAAGCTGTTTCAAAAAAATCAAAATGGTAGGAAAACTTCCAATCTCTTTTTATGAGGCCTGCCTTACCTTGATCCCAAAACCAAACAAAAACCCCACCAAAAAGCAGAATTACAGACCAATGTCCCTGATGAACATGGATGCAAAAATTCTCATCAAAATACTAGCCAATAGGATCCAACAGTACATTAAAAGGATTACTCACCACCACCAAGTGGGATTTATTCCTGGGCTGCAAGGTTGGTTCAACATCTGCAAATCAATCAGTGTGATACACTACATAAATAAAAGAAAGGACAAGAACCATATGATCCTCTCAATAGATGCAGAAAAAGCATTTGACAAAGTACAGCATCCTTTCTTGATTTAAACTCTTCACAGTGTAGGGATAGAGGGTACATACCTCAGTATCATAAAAGCCATCTATGAAAAGCCCACAGCGAATACCATTCTCAATGGGGAAAAACTGAGAGCTTTTCCCCTAAAGTCAGGAACACAGCAAGGACGTCCACTATCACCACTATTGTTCAACATAGTACTAGAAGTCCTAGCCTCAGCAATCAGACAACAAAAAGAAATAAAAGGCATCTGAACCGGCAAAGAAGAAGTCAAATTTTCACCCTTTGCAGATGACATGATACTCTATGTGGAAAACCCAAAAGACTCCACCCCAAAATTGCTAGAACTCATACAGGAATTCAGTAAAGTGGCAGGATATAAAATCAATGCATAGAAATCAGTTGCATGTCTATACACCAACAATGAGACAGAAGAAAGAAAAATTAAGGAATTGATCCCATTTACAATTGCACCCCAAACCATAAGATACCTAGGAATAAATCTAACCAAAGAGGCAAAGAATCCATACTCAGAAAACTATAGAATACTCATGAAAGAAATTGAGGAAGACACAAAGAAATGGAAAAATATTCCATGCTCATGCATTGGAAGAACAAATATTATTAAAATGTCTATGCTACCTAGAGCAATCTACACATTCAATGCAATCTCTATCAAAATACCATCAACTTCTTTCACAGAACTGGAACAAATAATCCTAAAATTTGTATGGAACCAGAAAAGACCCCAAATAGCCAAAAGAATGTTGAAAAAGAAAACCAAAGTTGGTGGCATCATGATTCCTTATTTCAAGCTCTATTACAAAGCTGTAATCATCAAGACAGTGTGGTACTGGCACAAAAACAGACACATAGGTCAATGGAACAGAACAGAGAACCCAGAAATGGATTCATGATGCAACTCTATAGTCAACTAATCTTCGACAAAGCAGGAAAGAATATCCAATGGAAAAAAGACAGTCTCTGCAACAAATGGTGTTGGGAAAATTGGACAGCCACATGCAGAAGAATGAAACTGGACCATTCCTTACACCATACACAAAAATAGACTCAAAATCAGATGAAAGACCTAAATATGAGACAGGAATCCATCAAAATTCTAGAGGAGAACCCAGGCAGCAACCTTTTCAACCTTGGCCACAGCAACTTCTTGCTAGACACGTCTCCAAAAGCAAGGGAAACAAAGGCAAAAATGAACTATTAGGACTTCATCAAGATAAAAACCTTTTACACAACAAAGGAAACAGTCAACAAAACTAAAGACAACCAACAGAATGGGAGAAGATATTTGCAAATGACATATTAGATAAAGGGCTAGTATCCAAAGTCTATAAAGAACTTATCAAACTCAACACCCAAAGAATAAAGAATCCAATCAAGAAATGGGCAGAAGACATGAACAGATATTTCTCCAAAGAAGACATCCAAATGCCAACAGACACATGAAAAAGTGCTCAACATCACTCAGCATCAGGGAAATACAAATCAAAACCTCAATGAGATACCACCTCACACCAGTCAGAATGGCTAAAATTAACAAGTCAGGAAACAACAGTTGGCAAGGATGCAGAGAAAGGGCAACCCTCCTACACTGTTAGTGGGAATGCAAGCTGGTGCAGCCACTCTGGAAAACAGTATGGAAGTTCCTCAAAAAGTTGAAAATTCCTATGGCCCAGGAATTGCACTACTGGGTATTTACCCCAAAGATACAAATGTAGTGATCCAAAGGGGCACCTGCACCCCAATGTTTATAGCAGCAATGTCCACAATAGCCAAACTATGGAAAGAGCTCAGATGTCCATCAACAGATGACTGGATAAAGAAGATGTGATATGTGTACACACACACACACACACACACACACACACACACACACACACTGGAATATTATGCAGCCATCAAAAAATGAAATCTTGCCATTTGCAACAACATGGATGGAACTAGAGGGTATTATGCTAAGTGAAATAAGTCAATCAGAGAAAGACAATGATCACATGATCTCACTGAAATGTGGAAGTTAAGAAACAAGGCAGAGGATCATACAAGAAGGGAGGAAAAAATGAAACAAGATGAAACCAGAGAGGGAGACAAACCATAAGAGACTCTTTTTTTTTTTTATTTTATTTATTTGACGGAGAGAGACACAGCTAGAGAAGGAACACAAGCAGGGGCAGTGGGAGAGGGAGAAGCAGGCTTCCCGCAGAGCAGGGAGCCTAATGTGGGGCTCTATCCCAGGACCCTGGGATCGTGACCCGAGCCGAAGGCAGATGCTTAACGACTGAGCCACCCAGGTGCCCCAAGAGACTCTTAATCATAGGAAACAAACTGAGGGTTGCTGGAGAGGAGGGTGGTGGGGGGTTGGGGTAAATGGGTGACAGACATTGGGGACTGTACGTGTTGTAATGAGCACTGGGTATTATATAAGACTGACGAAACACATACCTGTACCCCTGAAACAAATAATACATTATATGTTAATTAATTGAATTTAAATTAAAAAGAATAAATTTCATATAAGAATGAAAAAAGATATATATAAAAAAGAATATATGAGATATATAATGGAATATTATTCAGCCATAATAAAAGGAATGAAATCTTGCCATTTGCAAGGACATGGATGGAGTAGCAAATGTAATGCCAAATGAAATAAGTCAATCAGAAAAGGACAAATACCATACGATTTCACTCATACATGGAATTTAAGAAACAAAACAAGTGAGCAAAGAAAAAAGAAAGAGATAAGCCAAGAAACAGACCCTTAATATAGAGAACAAACTGATGGTTATCAAAGGGGCGGTGGGATGGGGGAAATAGATGATGGGGATTAAGGAGCATACTTGTGATGAGCACCATGTATTGTATGGAGGTGTTGAATCACTATATTATACTCTTGAAACTAATATAACACTGTATGTTAACCGTACTAGAAATAAAATAAAAAATTGCACCCCATTCTTCCTTGGAGAAACACTGATTCTAGTTGAAAGTACTTAAAGTGCAGTTGTAGTAACTAAGAGCAAAAAGGGTAAGGGACTGACCCCAAATTATACAGCATATTTGTCTTAGAGGTAATCCAATGAGGAAGACCTAGGAGTTTTTGTTCTTGAGGATTTGATGTCATCTGTTCTCAAAATCCACCAGCAGTCACCAAGTTTGAGGCACTGTGGAAAGTCACAAAGACTAATGGGAGACAGCAGGAAGGCTTCACAGTGATGTCATTTGAACTGAGCCTTGAAGGATGGCTCATGGACTTGTGACTCTGGAATAGGGGAGAGCATAATAATAGGCAATGGTAGGACATGAGGACTGTTGCCCACAAATGAGGGTGGCTGAGAAATGAGCACAGGCTTTGGAGAGAAAGCAGAGGAGAATGGGGAGTGACTGAAAAGGTGAATTGAAGCTAGATCACAGTGGACTTTGCATGCCAAGCTGAGTACTGGAATTTTCTGTCGTGGGCAGTGGAAAGCCACAGAAGGTATTGGAATAGAAAGTATGCAATGATGAACTCTGTGCTTAACAGGAAGGTTACTGAGGCTGCCTTTGGAGAAGCAATGGGAGGGAAATTATGGGGGTATAAAACCACTGTCAGAACAGTCCAGGTGAAAGATACACATGATGTCATGGATAAGGACAGGTCAAGAAGATGGGACGAAGGAATGGAGACCACCTTAGAGCCAAGCAACGTCGCAGGCACTGGTAATGTTCTTATTAGAACAAGGGATATTATTCTGGTTTGGGTTTCCCTAGAAGTAGACCCTAAGAAAACTATTTGAATATACTTTATTTGGAAGATGATCTAAAGGAATAACAGGAGGGGATTAGGGAAATCGGGCAGGAAAGGGAAGATAGCCCAAAAAAAGAGGGGGAGGGGAATTATATCAATCCAGCTATCCCTGTGGGCAACCAAAGGTCAATCTTGCTGGAGGTCTCTGGGAATACAATGGAAAATGTACATCTCCAAGTTTCCTTGAAGAGCAAAGGAGTAGGGGGTATTTATCGACTGGCTCACACCAGCCATTGTTTGAGGATTGCTCCTGGGAGCACTTACTCTGACGCTTTTGGAATGTCCCACATGCAGGAGCAGGCCATGCAGCTAGAATAAGCCCTCAGGTATAAGAGTTTCAGGTGCTTACAATTGGAAGCTACCAGGTAGCTGTGTAGGAAAATGATGAGTACCTGTAAGATGAGGTAAAGCACTGATAGTATCTGCAACACACATTCTTTGTATATAAGACAAGTGAGTTAGCCAAGATGGCTCCATGTCCAAAAACGACTCCGTAAGTGAACCAGATAGGATTTTTTTTTAAAGATTTTATTTATTTATTTGACAGAGAGAGACACAGCAAGAGAGGGAACAAGCAGGGGGAGTGGGAGAGGGAGAAGCAGGCTTCCCACGGAGCAGGGAGCCCGATGTGGGGCTCGATCCCAGGACCCTGGGACCATGACCCTAGCCGAAGGCAGATGCTTAACAACTGAGCCACCCAGGCGCCCCCCAGATAGGATATTTCTGAGAGAGGGCCCTAACAGCTGAAATGCCCAGCTTCTGTGATCCCAGGAAGCAGAAAAGGAATCTGAAGTACAATAATATGGTTCTGTCAATTTTTGCTTTGTATGTTTTGATGCTGAGTTATTAGGTTCATGCAAATATAAAATTACATCTTCCTAGTGAATTAAATTTTATATAATTATGAAGTGTCTCTCTTTATATCTAGTAATGCTTTAAAACCCATTATTTTAATATAACTCTAATAGCTTTTTGTTTTGTTAGTGTTATATGTTATACTTTTTCTCATCCTTTATCATTCTTTCTATATTTCAGGTACCTCTACATAAACAGTATATATTTGAATTTTGGGTCTTATCCAAAATAAGTCTGAAAATCTGAAAAACTTTGCCTTTTAATGGGAAAATTTAGTCATTTGACAAAGAATAATATTATTTTTATATTTGAGTTTAAATCTACCATCTTACTAAGTGCTTTCTATATGTCCTACCCACTCTATGTTGCTTCTTCCCTCCTTTCTTTGCCTCCTGCTAGAATTATTTTATTCAGCTATCCTCCTCTATTAATTTAGAAGTTATTTACCTTTTTACAGGCTTTTAGAAATTACCCAAAGATTACAGCATGCCTTCTTAACATCCTAACATTAAATGATTTTTTTACTCTCTTCCCCCAAAATATAGGGAAGGACCTTAGGACCTTAACTCCCCCTAAACACTATTATATTATTTTAAGATTTTTTTTTTTAATTTGAGAGAGAGAGAGAGCACAAGAGGGGGTTGTGTCAGAGGGAGGAGCAGACTCCCCACCGAGCAGGGAGCCCGATGCGGAACTCGATCCCGGGACTCCGGGATCATGACCTGAGCCGAAGGCAGTCGCTTAACCAACTGAGCCACCCAGGCGCCCAACACTATTATATTATTATTATTATACACAGCCAATATTATTTTACATGATCCACATGCTTACCATTTTCAGTGGTTTTCATTCATTTCTGCATCTCTGACCTTCCATTTGGGATTATTTCATTCTGCCTGAAAAATATCCTGTTAATATGGGTCTGCTGGTGATTAATTCTCTCAGTTTTTATAAGTCTAAAAATTATTAGTCTAATGTCATCTTCCCTCCTGAATAATGCAGAGGGATATTGAATAACAAATTGGCTGTTATTTTCTTTCAGCCCTCTGAAGAATTCTATTGTCTTCTGGCTTCCCTTGTTTCCATTGAGAAATCGATTCTATATCTAATTGTTGCCCCTTTGAAGCTAATCTGTGTTTTTTCTGTTTTTTAAGATCTTCTCCATATCTTTGATTTTCAGCCTTTATTTCTACTCCAAGAGAAAAGATGTGCTTTTTAGTCTTACTCTAAAAGGTGTAGATTCCTTTTGACTTATTCTGATTTAGATTCCCAGGGCTTATTGAACATATGGATTGATGTCTTTCATCAATTTTTGGAAGATTTCAGCCTTCATCCCCTCGTATATTGCTTCTGCTCCATTCTTTTAAACTTTCTCACTATTTCCTGTGGTCTCTTAGGCTGTCTTCTATTTTCCATCCTTTTACCTTTCCGTGCTTCATTCTGGATATTTTTTGTTCTCATCCAGCTTCTAATTAACTAATTCTTCATTCAGTTTTGTCTAACATGCTGCTAAACCTATCTTTTGAATTCTTAGTGTCAGGTATTTTAATTTTCAATTCTAGAGTTTCCATGTAGAAAAAAATAGTTTCAATTCTCTGCCAAAATTCTGAATCCTGTCTTTTATTTCTTTGGTCATGCTAAGTGTTGTATTTTTTTTTTTTAATTTAAATCTGCTTGCATAACTTCAACATCTAGAGAGGATGTTCTATGTGTTTTTTTATATCCTTGCTCATGTGTCCTGTGTCATCACGTGTCTGATTTTTTTAGTTTAGTTCTGTTTTTAAGGGTTTGGGTTTTTGTGAGGTTTTTGGTTTTTTTATTTTTTTGTTTTGGTTTTTTTACCAGTATGCACGGGACACTGTAGTTGCAAAATCATTCGTAGAAATGATCTAACACCAGGATGATACCTTCTTCCGGAGAGGATTTACAGTAGCCTGAAGGCACTGGCAACACTGGATCGCTGTAATCCAATTTCAGGAATTGAGATGACTCAAAGCAGAGCTGCAGCCCCTGTGAGAAACTGGGGCTACTTCTGGTTCATCCTAACTCCTCAGGTGCAGTCCTTTGGGGTCCCAGCCCAAAGCAAGAGAGTTCAGCGAACACTCCTCTTGATAGGCCTTGTCTCTTATCCCCGGGAGGCCCTCAGAAGTCCTGATCATTCTTTCTACCTCTCAATTGCTTCCCCTAGTCCCAGAGGAAAGGCATTTCTGAAGGCAGGCTCACCTCCCCTAGCCCAACAATTCCCCACTACCTTATTTGTCTTATCAGTGCCCAGATGCTTCAGTTTGTTGTTTCATTTTCAGTTTTGTTTTTCAATACACAGGATTGTGTATTGCCTGTTGCCATCAGCAGGAAGGTTAATCCATATTACCTGGGCTGCTCTTTCTGAAAGCAAGCATAATGATATGTGGGGAGTTTCTAAGACATTTACTACAGCGTTAAGAAGGTGTTTTGTTTTGGTTTAAGCCAACAGTTCATTCAAACAGATTAATATGTTGTGGATTATCATAACAGAGCTTATTTTTCCGAGTTAAGAAAAAAGATCCAAGATTTATATAATTTATTGGTTTTAAGACCAAAGAGGGTTAATCAAGAACAAAGTGAAATGATGAGCTGGTTTCATGTTTTGGAAATAAAATTAGATTCTGTGTTCATGTTTAAAGAGCCATGACCAGGGAAACAACAGGCCTGGACGATGGGTAGAAATTTATACAAAGGGATAAAGAGTCAAAAGCTTGATCTGGGGTGATAGGCTGGGGAGAGAGCAGGTAGATCTGGGAAGAGCATAGTGAGTTCAGCACGGAATGGCCTTCCTCTAACGTGCTGAAGAGAGCCCAGTAGAAAAGGCCAGTCAGTGGCCAGAAGTGGGATTCGAGCTGGGTGATCTGACAGGCCAGAGAAATGGACTTGGGAGCTGCTTGTGCACAAGTGGACTTGGAACCAGGGGAGGTAAAGGACCCTGGAGAGTGTACAGAGAGGAGCATCTGCCAGCACAGCACCGAGCTTTGGGGGCAGAAGGAAGCAGAATGAGTTCCAGGAGGTGGGGAGGTAAACCCTGTGGGTCCTGAGGGCCCTGGCAAGAGGCTCTCTTGAAGCCGGGGGTTTATAGGGCTCATTTTCCCTGAAAGGTTGAGGCTGAGATGTGGGGGAGGCCTCTGCTGACTTTGAGAGCAGTCTGCATAGAGTGTCGGGAACCCAGAGGCTACTGGGAAGGGGTTAGGGAGCGAGTGGGAGGCCAGGAAGCAGAGGCAGTGTGTATAAACTTCTTTTTTAGAATGTGTGTGGCTCTGAAGGAAGGAAATGTGATGGTGATTAAGGGAAGAGCCAGTGGGAACTACTGGAGGAAGTCTGTGGGCAGAAGGGAAGGAGCCAGGGCAGAGGGAGGACCAAAAAATCCCCGGAAAAGGAGCAGAACGGCACACCCCCGGCAAGCCCTGAACTCCACCAATGGTTCTCATTATTCCCATTCTTCAGATGAGGAAAGTGAGACCCAGAGAAGCTGACTTGCCCGCATGACTGCTAGAGAGAGATGGGCCTGGGGTGGGCCCCATGTGCCAGGTTACTAAGCCCACCCCTCAGCCCACCTCACCCCACCCCATCATGACTTCAGGGCGTCCATGACCATGACCACCCCCATCACCACCACACTGCCACCGTCATCACATCCACCACGGCCTCCACCACCATGACCACCACCGTCACTGTCCATCCCACCACAATAATTACGCTCACCCATACAAGATTTCCTGTGCCGGACACATGCAGTTTCTGTCTTTGGGGTCTCCTATTCTGAGAACACGCAAACAACAGAATAAACTAGCCAAGACAGTCAGCTAAAGCCTTTTGATCATATGGCCAGTCAGGGTGATGCCAGTCCTATAATCAGACAGCCTGCATTCCCGGCTTCTTCCTGGAGGAGAGGGCACATCAAAAACTGGTGTTCCATTTGTTCATCTTTTCCACGGGCCTCCCCCATCACCCATCCTCACCCTACCCTAAATCCTCCATTCGTTGTCTCTGAACTGAGAAAATTAAAACAAATTTTTCTGAGGAAAAATCCTTAGGGAAGGGAGTGTGTGCAGAGGGTTTAGGGCTGGGCTGAGGCCCAGTTATTCTTAGTCCTCCTCCGAGACTCTTGGCTTCCTGCACGGACATGCTCCCCACTTACCAGGGCCCCCTTCCCTCCCCCAACTCACCATACCCATCCTCGGTACAACCAGGGATGGGAAGTCCGGGACTCTAGCCTGACACCACGTGTCCATGGGTCCCAGACCCTCCCCAGCCCCGCCCATAGTCCCTCTTCCCCAGGCCCCCCTGGCCTTAGGCCTGGATGTAAAGGGAGACGAGGCGGGGAGGAGGCAGGCCTGGGGATGCTCAGAGAAAGTTTCCATGCTGAAGAGCTTGTTCTGAGCTGTTCTGCCAATTCCCCCTCCTCACTAATCCCAGGATTAGAGCAAATGGAGTCCAGGAATACAGAAGCCAGAATCTGGGAATGGGGCGCAGTGTGGTGAAGGGAAGCAGGCGGCGTGCATCGGAACCCCTGCTCAGTTCCTCGCAGGCACACACTGTGCTGTGTGGTCCAGGCAGGCCATTGACCTCTCTAAGCTCTACTTCTTCACTTGTCAAATGGGGATCATCAAACCTGACCAGGATTAGAGAGGGTGTGTGTAACATGTGGTGTTCAGCAAGCAGCGGCTAACTGCCTGTTGCCACTGGTGGGAAGAGCTCAGAGTGCCAGCAAGAGTGGGGACGAACGGGTGTTTCTTGCCCTTGACACTTGAGCCCTGGGAGGTGGAGTGGTTGCACAGAGAGAACATGGCACTGGCATGAGTTAGGCTGGGTTGGCCCTCCACTCCCCTGTGTGAGCCGGCAATGACTCATCCTTGCAGGGCTGCCACTTCCACACTGTTACACAAGATGCCTTATAGACCGGCTTCAAGGACTGAGTGAGATTTAACACAGGTGTGAGGCTAGCACAGTGTCTGTCGTGCCTGCCCTGTTTCCCTTTGGCCTCTGTCTGAACCCAGTGAGTCCAGGCCCCTGGTTCCATGCCCTGCCCTCCTCAGAGGGACAGACAAAGTGTCCCAACCATCCCAGTCTCACCCTCTTCTCCAAAACCATATTCACCAGTCACTTTCCTTGCTCAAGAGACTACCACAGCTCCCTATGACGATCCACATGTAAACCAGGCCTCTCAGCCTGGCATTTGAGGCCCCTGCATCTTCCGACCTCATCTTCTCTCCCTTGTGTCACCAGACAGCCCTTGCCCTGTGCTTACTTGGTCCTGGCTGACCTCCAGCTCCCCAACCTGTCCCACAGCACACATCTCCTGCTGCCTCCCTCCCCTCCCCTCCCCTCCCTAGGCTTCTGAGCTGGGCCCTGGCTCATCCATCTCTGAACTTCAGCGGATATAACGAGTCACAGACAAACCACATTTCGAGCAGCAGCCAAGAGGAAGCCTATCAATAATGGCCCATAACACACTTACAGGGCAGATGTGGCTTTGGGAAGAAGCAGGTAATCGAATCTTCCTCTGGTTGCCATCTGTCCCCATCACCCGGACCTCACCCCTGTGAGGCCTGCCCCAGACAAGCAGGTCCTGGGCCGTAATACAATTCCATTAAAGAGAGCTTAGGTTCTCTGAGGACACGCAGAAGGTTTTCAGAAGGATGAGGAGGAGAGGACAGGGCCAGAGTCAGAGCAGATGAGTATGAGAACAGCACCCATCCCAAGATTGATCTGGAAAAGGCAGTGTGAGAAAATCCTGTCGTCTTCAATATTCTTGTTTCTTTTGCATTTTTACCCATATTTTCTTCCTTTCAAATTTCTGTAATGGCAGCTTTGCACATAAGAGGTGCTTAGGTACATAACTCCCACACAACAGGGCAGAGGGCCTCAGGCCCAGATTCTGGCCCCAGGTCGTCTGGGGTGATGTTTCCACACTGTCCCTGGCCAGGTACGTGACCTGGGAGGGGCTACTTTAAACTTTCTGTGTCTAAGCTGGCCCCTCTGTGAAATGTAGGTGGTAGTAATAATACTCAGCTCACAGTTGACTCTGAGGACTAGGTGAATTGATCAGGTAAAGCCTTAGAGCAGGGCCTGCCCTGTGGGACACCTCCCATCATGTTAACTCTTGTGGTTACCAAACTACATGGAGCGGGATGGCTGCTCCTTAGGGGCTGCCTTCAGGGGCCACCCAAACCCTGCCTGTTTGCAGAACACTTAGGTCACTGTAGTGGTTAGGATTGCATTAGGCTGCAAGTATCAGCAACCTGACTTCACAAGTTTAACCAAGGAGGGCTTATTTTCTTCTCACGATGAGAAGCACGGCACTAGCAGCAGCCAAGACTGATGTTATACGTCCATGCTGCCCTCCGTAACCCAGGCTCCCTTGCCTTCCCACAGTCTGAGCTTGTGGCTTTCCCCTCACGCTCAGAAAATGGCTGTTGAACCTCCAGGCATCACATCCACATTCCAGGCAGGAAAAGGGGAAAGGGAAGAGTAGCACATTGCTAAAATCTCCCTCCCCTTTAATCAGGAAAACCACCCAATCTCCACTTATATCTCGTTCACCACAACCATGTCACAGGCCTACTACCCTAGTTGTGAAGCAGCCTGGGGAGTCTAGCTTTTGCTGGACACATGGCTGCCCTGAAGAGAACCGGAATTTTATAAGGAGGACTGGGAGGATAGGAGTTTGGTGGGTACCTAACACTGTCTGCCACCCAGTTCCCCAGCATGACACGCTGCCTGGGTGTCTGAAAGCCTCACTCTGGAAGCAGTGAGGCCCCCAGCCCTGGAGATATTCCAACAGAGGTTAAATGATCACTTGGCCAAAACATCATGGAGGGAACTGAAGCAACAGAAAGAAATCAAGAAATCCATAGCTCTTTCTAGCCTTAGGGCTTTGGGGGTGAGTCCCACAACCTTAATTAGGTTATTGTATACGTTTGGCTTAATGTGAAAAATATTGTGACTCAAAGTCCTAGATTCAAGCTTCACTCTTCCCCTGCCTGCGTAACCCTTAGCAAAAAGAAAAAGAAAAGAAAAATACCAAATGTATTTATTCATCCTATAAATATGTATCCAGTGCCTACTGTTCTCAGTACTCCTTTAGGGGATATATCAGTGAGCCCCACAGACAAAATTTCCCGCCCTCAAAGAGGAAGAGAATTTTTAACAGGAGGAGACAATAAACAAAATAAATGAGTTGTATCTCTCTATATATTTGATCGATGGTGATGGGAGCTATGGAGAAAAGTAAAGTGGAAATGGGGAGTGTCAAGGTGGCTAGGGGGTGTAATTTTACATGGGGGAGGACAGGGGAGTGGTCAGAGAAGCCTTCACTGAGGATTTGACCTAAGACCTGAGGAGGCGATGGAGCTTGCCATGTGGACATCTGGGGAAGGTGTCCCAGGCACAGGGGACAGCAGGAGCAATGGCTCAAGATGGGTGCTTGACTAGAATATTTGAGAAACAGCCAGAAGGCTCAAGTGGCCAGAGCAGATTGAATAGGCAGAGTAGGAAGAGGAGATCAGAGAGGCAATGGCGGGGGTCGATTAAAGTTTTGCCGGCCACCATGAGGATATTGGCTTTTACTGAGGGAGAGGGGACCCACCAGAGGGTTCTGAGCAGTAGGGTGATGTGGTCCGGTTTCTCTTTGAACAGGATCACTGTGGCTGGTGTTGAGAATAGACTAAGCTGGGGGGGAAGCAGCGAGACTGGTTAGGAGACAAGATGGCGGCTTGGAATTGGTGGTGAAGGCAGAGCTGGTGAGGAGTGATGGGATTATGGATATATTCTGAAGTTAGAGCTCATAGGATTTCTCAAGGACTGCACAAAGTTTCAAGAGACGTCAAGGATGACTACCAGTTTCTTTGGTCTGGAGAACTTGGAGGAAGGAGTTATCACTGACTGAAACGGGGCAGCCTGGGGAAAGCAGGTTTTTGTTATTCCCACTGGACACATCCAGATGGAGGGGTTGAGCAGGCAATCAGACTCCACAAGTCTGGAGTGCAGGGGAAGGAGTGGGCCTAAGGTGTAAATGAAGAAGTCATCAGCATACAAATAGTATTTACCAAGAGAATAAGCACAGATTGCAAAGAGAAGATGATCGAGGACTGAGTCTGGGGGCTCTCCACTGGTGAGAAGTCAGAGAGGTAAGAAAGAACCAACCAAGGAGACAGAAGGCACAGCCAGAGAAGTTGAGGGAGAACCAGCAGAGTGAGGTGTCCTGAAGGCCAAGGGACTAAAACACAGACGACTTATCTGGAAATATGCATAAAAGCTTCTAAAAAGTTAATGCCCTTTAACCAAAAATTGCACTTCAAGAATATTTACCTCTAAGTAAATACTCCTGGCTGTGTACAAAGACTCATAGCCAAGCATGTATTTGACAATGTGGGTTTACAAAAGTAAAAAACAGGACACAAACTCATTGTTGAACAACAGAGAGCTGGTTAAATAAATTATGACATATCTGTACGATGAGCTAGCGTGCAGCCATGGAAACCCAGATTTTTAAAAAAATATATATTTTTAAACTATTGAATGACCTGTAGACAGATTTATCTTCAGGATCTATTATTAGGGGAAAATAAGCAGGTTATAAATTGTTACAGTCAGCAAGATTGTCGTATCAGTTAGCTAGCAAACATGGAAACCACTCTAAGTATTTCAAGCAGAAAGAGACTTAGTCCAGCGAGTGAGGTGTTTACAAAGCTGTGGAAGCGCTGGCTATCAAGTTCACTGCTAGCTTTTAGGACACCAGGAAGTTGCTGAAAAACCACAGGACACCTGAACTTCCAGCACCAAAGTGGAGAAAATGCCCGAAGGTTGCTCCAAAATCGATCTGCCGCAGCCCACGCACCTGCCCAGGGCTGCCAGAACAGTGCTGTGATTTATGCTTCTCTTACACCTGCCAGATCTCATGGACTGGCCTCTCACTGACTGGAGGGGGACTCTAGTTTCCTGGCTTCCAGTCCCCAGCTGGGCAGAGGAAAGCATAGACCCAGGGGAAGGAAATGATATTGAGTTGCCAGCAACTTCTGGTCTCTCTAAGTTGCTAACACCAGGTGGTGTCTGCCCCAAGGAGAAGGCTTTTCTGAGGAAATTGCATTGTTATTCCAAAAAGTAGTCATGTCACTAGCTACCTTGGCTCCACTTCACACCACACATCTGTGATGAGTTTACCAGCAGCTCCCCCACCCCCACCCCCACCTCCACCCCAGGGCCCCGGGCCTGGTGCAGAAATTGAGAAGACTGGAAATGAGTAAGACTCACACCAGGGCACTTACCGGGACCTTCCAGTGGTACCTACTTTTCCACAGGAAGCCACAACCATCAAGAATCTATCATGATTTTGCAAGATGATTCTAAGAAAAGCCCTTTTGTATTGTGGCTGGTGGTGGCCAACTCAAATGCTAAACACTCTTCATTCTGCCTGTGCTCCTCCTTGTTCCAGAAGCCCACGTCCAAACTCTAGGGCCCATCTTGCCTCTTTCTGTCCAAGCCCCTGCCTCGAGTGCCCACAGGGGTCCTGACTCCCCCAAGGCCAGGGTCTGACTTACTCTTGCCATCCTGCCAGAAGCTGGATTTCCAACTGAGCTCCAGTCTGATGGCAGGCGGGAGCTGACCTCCCGCAGGTTGGTCTGGCTGATGGCTGGGGAATGGGGATAGCCCCAGTTGCCCGTGCTGGGATGCACCAAAAGCAACACCCTTTACTCCTCATGGTTATCATCAGCATCCAGAGGGCATTGTATTCAATCTGGGCCTCTGGGCGGGGCGCCCACCATTTGCTCTTCCTAGCCTCCTATCAATGGCTGGCCATGCTCTTCTTCACTTTGCCTGAAACTCAAGTTTACTCCCTCACCTGTCTGTATGCTCTTGATCTTCTCTCATGAGAAGAGAGCACGGATGTGTCTATACCCACCCAAGTAATATACAAGCACAATTTCCCTTCCTCTTAAATGACTAGGTTAATGAAGGGCCAGAGGAAGTTCGTGGGTCTGGAGAATGTGGAGATTCTGGATCAAGGACTTGTTCTTTTTATGCTCCTAGAGCTGACTGTCATAGTTGGGAGAGGGAGGCCAGCTCAGAGAAGACATCTGAAGGGCCCTCTTGTCTCTTTCTGGTTCCCTGGCTTCAGCCCATCATCTACATAGGTGCCCTCAGCCACCTCAATGCCCCGTACCTGTCATGGCCCACACTGGAAAGTTCCCTTTTCTCTCTACTCTCCCCCAACCCTGGGCACAGCAATGTTCACCCAAGGGTGATGATGCAGTCAGCCAGGTGCCTGGTAAAGGGTCATGGCCAGAGGACCCCACAACTGCCTCAGGAAGTGGAGGGAGGGTGGAACAAGGTTATATGTTTAGGACAAAAGAACAGCACTTGGGACCCTGCAGAAGATGGGTGGAGAGGATAAGTGATTATTGCTCGAAGCTGCTGAATAAAGTCCAAATGTTGTGGCCAAACCAGGCTGGACATCTTCCTTATCTCTTAACAGCTTCACAGGACTCATCTAGCCTGCCTCACCTCCCCTAGCATGGGAAAGTCCACCCACACCTACATCGATTCCATGAACCTGAGAGAAGCCCAACGTTCAGAACCACGTCTCCCCCAAAAGACTAGGGCTTGAGATAACCCTGAGGGTGACAGGGCAAGAAATCTTTGGGGATAAGCAGAAGGGTATGTGATTTTCTTCCAAAGCCCCCTGCCCCCTGCTCAGCTCTGTTTCCTCTCTCAGTCCAGGTTTTGGGGTGCCTCTTGTGGATCCTCCTTACCTTGGGGACAGGAGGTTGAGAGCCCACATCCTGAGCTTCAGTTCTTTCCTGTGGCCACACTCCCATCTCACCTCCACCCTGTTTTCATGCCTCTACTTCCAAGAGAGGAATGATCTCCAAGGGAGGAATTTCCGAGCTAAGGAAGGGTGTCTGGATTAAAATTGTGTTCGGCGCCTGGCTGGCTCAGTTGGAAGGGTGTACAACTCTTGATCTTGGGGTCGTGAGTTCAAGCCCCATGTTGGGTGTAGAGATTACTTCAATAAATAAACCTTAAACAAAAAAGAAAAGAAAAGGAAAAAATGGTATCAATAAAAGCAGACTACATTAAGACTAAGTGTAGTTCCTTCCGGAAAAGCAAGATGGCCAAGTACTGGGAAACTCAACATAACCCACTATCTTAATATGTAAAATAGAGAGATTGCTTTTTCTCCAACATGTTGAATGGAGAGACTCTAGAAGTAGTTCCATATTAAAGACAGATGTCAGCTGTCACCATAAACTATCACCACTACTGTTTGACATTGTTCTGGAATTACTTGACAAGGCAATTAGATAAAAGAATAAAATAAGATATATATATATCACAAGGAGAAAGCATAAATATTATCATTGGATGACATTATTCTAAATGGATATTCTAAGATAATCAGCTAAGGAATTTTTAGTAATAATCAGAAAATTTAGCAAGGTGGCTAGTTTAAAAACAAGATCTGTAAGAAACAACAGATGGTTGTCAAGGATGTGGAGAAAGGGGAACCCTCTTGCACTGTTGGTGGGAATGCAAACTGGTGCAGCCACTCTGGAAAACAGTATGTAAGTTCCTCAAAAAGTTAAAAATAGAACTACCCTATGATCCAGCAGTTGCAGTACTGGGTATTTACCCAAAGAATACAAAAACACTAATTCAAAGGGATACATGCACCCCTATGTTTATTGCAGCATTATTTACAATAGCCAAGATAGGGAAGCAGCCCAAGTGTCCACTGACTGATGAATGGATAAAGAAGATGTGGTGTATATACAATAGAATATTACTCAGCCGTAAAAAATAAGGATGAAATCTTGCCATTTGCAAAAACACAGATGGAGCTAGAGAGTATAAAGCTAAGTGAAATAAGTCAGTCAGAAAAAGACAAATACCATATGATTTCACTCATGTGTGGTATATAACAAAACAAATGAGCAAAGAGGGAAAAAAGAAAGAGAGACAAACCAAGAAACAGATTCTTAACTACAGAGAACAAACTAATGGTTACCAGAGGGGAGATGGGGGAGGAACAGGGGTAACAGGTGATGAGCACTGGCTAATGTATGGAAGAGCTGAATCACTATATTGTACACCTGGGAAGAATATAACACTGTATGTTAACCAACTGGGGTTAAAATTAAAACTTAAAAAATTAAAGTAATTAAAATAAAAATAAAAAATAAACAAGATCTCCTAAACACAAGAAATAAGGTCCCGTCCACAAAGGCAACAAAATCATAACATGAAACAGAAAAAACTATACAAGTGTCCATGGAAAGAGCTATAAAACCCAAATAAACATAGACTTGAACAAATGGAGAAAGAGAGACCCTGCTTTTGGATAAAAAGTTAATAATATTTTAAGCACATCAGTGTCCCCATAGGGAATCTATACATTCAGTGGAATTTTTTTTTGAGATAACTTGGCAAAATGGTTATAAATTCATCTGGAAAAATAAATATGGAAGAATAGCCAGAAATTTCCTGGAGGGAAAAAAACTAAAATAACAAGGGAGTGGTAGCCCTATAAAACACTTTAAAAATATTATACAGCTACCGGGGCATCTGGGTGGCACAGTCGGTTGAGTGTCTGTCTTGGTTTTTGGCTCAGGTCGTGATCTCAGGGTCGTGAGATGGAGCCCCACGTTGGACTCCGTGCTCAGTGCAGAGTCTGCTTGAGTTTCTCTTTCCCTCTCCCTCTGCCCCTCCCCCATGCTCTTTCTTTCTCTCTCTCTAAAATAAATAAGTAAATCTTTTTAAAAATATATCATACAGCCACAATAATTAAAATAGTATGGGACTGGTACAGACAGACAGATCAGTAGTAAAGAATGCAGAAATGTGAAATTGACCCAAATAAACATGAGAATTCAATTCAGTGAATTGAGACACTAGCCACATATTAAGGACACAAATAAATATGTCTGTATTCCCTACCTCACTCCTAACACCAAAATAAATTGTGACTGGATCAAAGATTTAAAGAAAAAAACATTTGAAAAATAAAACCATTAAAGTGCCAGAAGAAAATACGTGTAAATGTTTTTATGACCCTGGGGTAGCAAAGGCTTTTCTAATCATGGAACAAAACAGAAGTCATAACAGAGAAGATTAACAGATGTATCTACATAGAAAGAAAAGAAAAAAAGTTTTAAAAGGAAAAACTTCATAGACGAAATCAAAGGACAAAAAAGAGAACAAGGCTTGCAAGATGTGTGACAAAATGCTCTGTTCCCTAATTTTGAAAAAAGACATATTTTACAAAACAGTAAGAAAAAGACAACAATCCAGTGGGAAATATGGGCAAAGAACATAAACAGGCCATTCACAAAAAATGCAACTGGCTAATAAAGATATACAAAACGTTTCATCTCACAATTTCAAGTGCAAATGAAAGCAAGATATAATTTTTTACTTATCAGATTGGCAGTGTTAAGGAGATTCTTAACACAGTGTTGTGAAAGGTACAATTACACAGGCCGTCTCATACGGTGCCAATGGAAGGGAAATTAGTACATTCTGGAGAGCAATTAGGCATATCTATTCAATTTTAAATGTTCATACTCTTTGATCTGGCAGTTTAACTTCCAGGATTTTATCCTGCAAAAGTATTTATGCAAGAGCCCAAAGGTAAATGGACAAAGATGTTCATCGCAGCACTGTTTACAATTTTTTTTAAAGTTGGGGGCAACATTTACAGGCTCATTAACAGGGGACTGCTTAAATAAATTATAGTACAGCCATAGAGTGAAATACTATACAGCTATTAAAAAGAATAAGGAGGGGCACCTGGGTGGCTCAGTCGTTAAGCGTCTGCCTTCGGCTCAGGTCATGATCCCAGGGTCCTGGAATCGAGCCCCGCATCGGGCTCCCTGCTCCGCGGGAAGCCTGCTTCTCCCTCTCCCACTCCCCCTGCTTGTGTTCCTGCTCTCGCTGTCTCTCTCTCTTGTCAAATAAATAAAATCTTTAAAAAAAGAAAAAAGAATAAGGAAAGGGGGCCTGGGTGGCTCAGTCGGTTAAGCATCTGCCTTCAGCTCAGGTCGTGATCCCCAGTCCTGGGATCGAGCCCCCATGTTTTTTACGTAAAAAAGAAGAAGGAAGTTTTGTATACATACGACCTCAGAAAGATGTCTAAGATGAAAAACGAAAAAACTAGTTGCTAAACTTACATATAACCTACATTTGTAAAATAAAATTTAAAATAACATGCTTTCATCATGCCTTGGCCCAGCCACTCCCCCTCCTTCAGAGGTCCCTAAGGAAGCTTAACGCCTAAGAACAGTGGTAAAGGGAGGAAAATATCATTTTATTACCAGCTGGGGCCCCGGCATCAGGCCTGAACTCCAGTGAGTGGGACAAAGGCCCCTCCGCCTTGCACATGGCAGAAGACCCAGAGGTGCACAAGGCTTGCGTTCCTCTGTTTGCACGCACCCCTCACTCGACCTGAGGCCCCATTCTTGACCCCGAGTGCTGCCCTGTTGTACACACACGCACAGAAGCAGCTACTTTGCTCAGGAGACCTCACCCTCTACTGGCTCTGGCATCTTGCCCCTGTGGGGATGAGGGCACAGGGACATGAACAGGGGAGAGGCAGGGAAAGGGTCTGACCCACCTTCTGGGGTCAGAGGTGATGAGCCCTCCCGGATGCAGGGGGTGGACCTGGGCCAGAAATTGCAACAGCTGGTGGCTGGGTCTGTGGGTGAGTGGGCAGGCGGCCTGCTGTGGTAAGGAGGGGAAGGGTTTGTGGGAAACATGGTTGGCAGAAATAGCCAGGACGGTGTGCACCAGCAGCCTCTGGGGAGGGGACCCTCGGCCACAGGCAAGTCCCCCAGGGTTTGTCCTGGGGCACCACAGGCCACCTGTCTGCCCTAGAGGCCTTGAGTCACTTCCTGTGTTTTTCCTTCTCCCCAGGTAGGCTCCTGACTCACAGCACCCCCCTTTCCTTCCCGTCCCTCTCTGACACAAGGGCAAGGACAAGACCCACCTGAAGGCCGGGAGAAAGAGGAGCCTGGCTCTGAATAAGTGCCCCTCTTACCTCTGGACCTCCTGCACCCTGGCCTCCCCAGTCCTGACACAGAGTTGACCCCAGCAACAGGGGAAGCCCAGTTCAAGGGCATCTCAGTCCGTCCCCTGCATCCAATCCAGCAGGAACAGGGACTCCTCATTAACTGCGTCTCTCAGAGAGAAGGGCTAGAGTACTTCCTGTCTCCAGTTTCAGCAGATTCAGCCTTCCTTTCTCAGCGGTGCTGGGCCCTTCTCTTTCCTCTCCCGCATTACAACAGATTCCCTCAAGGGTGAAACTGTATCTCATTCCCTCAACAAATGTTTTCTAATTGAATCAGAATCAAGCTAAGTCTCCCGGACAGGAGCCACAGGCCCAGCTGATTGAGAAACACAGAAATGGAGTCCTCCGCAGTGGAGGAACTTTCTCTACCAGCCTACATGATAGACGCTGTGGGTTGTCCACTCAACTTCTGTCCCCAGACCCCTTTGCTCCTTTAAAACCCACCCCACCCCTTCACACAGTCCTACGCCTTGCCACCCAGCAAGCCTCACTCTCCCACCAAGAGTTAACAGAGGAATCAGCAAGTGCTCCAGCCTTGGTCTATGAGAGCTGAGGGTAAGTTTGCTAGGGTCACTTCAGGGAAACGTTTCCTTGATCTTAAAAGTAGACCTACAGGGGCACCTGTGTGGCTCAGGTGGTTAAGCGTGTCAGGTCATGATCTCAGGGTCCTGAGATCAAGTCCCGCATCGGGCTCCCGGCTGAGCAGGGAGTCTGCTTCTCCCTCTGCCTGCTGCTCCCCCTGCTTGTGCTCTCTCTCTTTCTCAAATAAATAAATTTAAAAATCTTAAAAAAAAGGGCGCCTGGGTGGCTCAGTTGGTTGGGCGACTGCCTTCGGCTCAGGTCATGATCCTGGAGTCCCGGGATCGAGTCCCGCATCGGGCTCCCTGCTCAGCGGGGAGTCTGCTTCTCCCTCTGACCCTCTTCCCTCTTGTACTCTCTGTCTCTCATTCTCTCTCTCAAATAAATAAATAAAAATAAAATAAAATAAATAAAAAAAATAAAAATCTTAAAAAAAAAAAGAAAGAAAGAAAGAAAAAGAAACGGTAGACCTACAGAAAGAGATAGCTTCTCTTCAACCTCCAGACATATCATGTCTGGATGTGATGTCTGGAACTTCCACAGCCATCTTGCAACCATGAGGGAAGCAATCCAACACCAGAGGAGTGCAAAGCAGAAAGAAAGAATCTGGGTGCTCGATAATGTGGTAAAGCCCCTCACTTAACCGCCCTGGATCCACCCTCCCTCGGGAATTTATTTTTCTTATGCAATAAAAACTTCCCATATTGTCTAAGCCGTTTTGAGTTGGGTGCTCTGTTACTTGCAAGTCAAAGGGTCCTTACGATACAACTGAGTATTTGGGAAGCCTGGTTAAAGAAACCAAAAGAGTCGCTGTGAGAAGGATGGGTGTGTGGCCTGAGGAGGAAGGAGATCACATTTTCCAAACCTCTGGCTCATGTTTAGCCCCATGACATGGGACTCAGCCAGCTGGGGGCTGAGAAGTAGGAGAAATGTAGACCATGTGTGGATAAAGACATGAGAAATGGGAGGTGGCGTGAGGGGCCTCCGGGAATCCGCAGCTCAGATGTGGTGAAAGGGGGGCATGAAGATGCTCCTCACAGCATTGTTTCTAATTCTAAAAAAAAGTAGAAACAACCCAGGGGTTCCTTTATGGAGAATTGATTGAATAAATTATAGGACATCCCTAGAGTGGGAGCAGTGTATCCACAGAGCCCCCAAAAGGAGGCGACAACTAATCAGGGCCCCTGGATGAGGTCATGTGGTTCCCCCACCGTGGGTCACTGAGGGAAACCAGGTCCTCCCCCAGCCCAGCCTGAGCGGAGGGGCCCGAGGCTGGTCCCAGGTCAGCTCCTATCACATATTCCTTGATAGTACGCATTCCATCCCTTGACCCCCAGCACAGCTCTCCCTTCTTGAAGGCAGAGCCCTACTGTTCTGTGTCTGGGGACTGCCCCCCGGGCCCGGCACAGCATCTGGAGACGGATTACCTGGGGCCCAGGAGGAAGGGAACATCTGGGGGAGGTAAGGGGGGAAGGAGGACTCTCCAGGAAAAAAGCAACAGGCAAGCAGAAGGGCCAATGTGTCTGGAGCCATAGCACTGCCCCGGAAACAGGAGAGGCACCGAGCTGGCCAGGGGAGGACACAAAGAAACAGCGTCCAGAGGGAGGAAGCAAGGAGGTCTGGTGGCGGTAGTAACATCAGAGAGCGGATTCTGTTCATTCAGCACCGTGGGGAGGGGGGCACTGGCCACAGCCCACGGTCACACATCCCACCTCCCAACCCAGGACCCGCACACATATGCGTGTGTACGCCTGGAACAAACGTTCACAGAACCACGCTTCCTTACTGCACACAAGGCCCTCTATTCTCCATTCTGTTCTAGTTCGTGTTTTTGGAACACTGGTGCCAACCTACTGAATTAATTTCCAACCCAACTAACAGGTCATGACTGGCAGCTTGAAAACTCCGCTCTAGGGCAGTGACACTCAAGGAGCAATCCACACCCACCAGGTCCGTCCATGGCCGCTGATGACTAGCCTGGGACAGGGCTGGTAGGGAGGCCAAGTGCAAGCACTCAGACTCTTTAATAGCAACAGGACAGCAATTTTATGTCTGTTGAATCCAACAATAAAATATTAGGACTCGTACTTTGTATGTCTTATTTTATTTTTCTAATCATTTCTTTGTATTATATTTTATAATATTATTGGTCAATGACAAATTGGAATTTAAAAAACAACAACAACAAAACAACAAAACAAAACAACAACAAAAACCTGGTCTTTCCCCAGGCTGTCTGAGAAGCATTGCTTCAGAGGATAGAGGTCTTCCCCAGAAGCTCATAGTCCAAGACAGAAAACTCCTCCGACCCTTCCACACTGCGGAGTGGTCTAGAGGCCCTCCCCTCCGCCAGGTCAACACATATGTGCCCTGCCTTCTCTGCCTGGCAGAGCCCTTGGAGGCTCAGTCCCATGCATCTCTACAGGACAGTTTCCAAGATGGCGCCCACCTGCATTCATCATTTCTCCCCAAGTTCCCACAGTGTGTTTGCTGGGACTCCTGTCATATTAGTTCATGTTTCTGTCTGGTTGGCTGTTGATGGGCCCACTTACCATGGACTCAGGCCCTGGGTCCAACAGGAACACAGTGCTTTGCCCTGAAGTTTCTTAAGAGAGAGTGAAGGAAGAGAGAAAAAAAAAAAAAAAACAGAGACACGGTAGGAAAAGGAGGGCAGGGCTTCGTGTAGAGTTACAGGGATGGAGAATTTGAATCCAGGCCCTTCCCAAAACCAGAGAAGGGCCCTGGATGGAGATCCCAAGTGAATCCTAGCCAAGGTGGTGTGGGAGGGGAGCAGGAGACTAGGGGAGCAGGGTGAAGGGGCCCGCTAGAGCAGAGAACAAGTAGGCGGCTGCGAGCCAGGCCTCCTCAGGCACCTCGGGGCCAGCCCTGAGGAAGGGAACCAGAGGTGGGATACAGGGTGAACTGGGCAGGGCCTGTTTGCCCTCATGGGAGGGCAAGAAAGGTGAGCTCTCTGAGGGTGGTGCTGGGGGGTCTCACAGGGAGGGCGAAGAGCATGAACTAAACCCAGGTAAGCACTCAAGGGGTCATTTCATCCATCCTTCTGCCTCCATCCCAAACTTTGGTAGCAGCACCTAAACTTTCCAGCAGCTGAGATGCACTGACTCCTGGGGGTGGGGGGACGCTGCTTCCCTCTACACTGGAAGCCCCTGCCATTCCCATGTCGTTTTGAGAGTGTCTTATTTTGGGGGTGTTGCTGTGTGACCTCGGGTAAATTGGTTAATCTCTCAGAGCCTCGGTTTTCTCATCCGTCAAATGGAAATAATGAACTTTACCTGAAAGGGCTGCAGTGTGAGCGAAGCAACCAATGCACAGGAAGTGCCTGGCAGATGCTGGGTGGTGATCAGCACCCTTCCCCCTACTCCCCTCTTTCCCAAGCTGTTCCCTGGACCAGCACTCAGCCAGGAAACTTGGCTTTCAATCATGCAGTGTGTCCGCTGTGGGTCCACTAATCTGGCAGGGCCCAGGAGGAATGGACTGAGATGCAACGGGGACAATCAAAGAAGGCTCCCCAGAGGAGGTGAGTTGCAGCCAGGAGCTGAAGCCTAAGAAATGGAGTGAAGGAAGGGTGAGCTGCCAATACAGGAGACCCGACGTCTGCAATGACTTGTGGAAAAGAACAAGCTGGGGCAGGGGTGAGAGGGCTGACCAGCCTGGCCAACGCCCAGAACGGGAAAAGGTACGCAGAGCCGAGAGTTGGCGAGGAGAGGTATGGTTGCCGTCCCTGAGGGTCAGCAGGCCCAGCATGCTTGTCCCTGCCCCAGAGTGGCCCCTGTCCCTGCCTTGATTTTCTGTTGTGGGAGGCAGGGACATAGGTGTGGGAAAACATGCTTTGTGGGCCGTTGGCTCTTGTCATTTTCCTAGAATGAGCAGGGACCTAGGTGCAGGGCTGGGGCTGCCTCTGCCTAGAAAGCCAGACCCTACCCAGAGGGACAGCCGCCCAGCCCCAGCCCCCAGCCCTTCTACCTTCAGCCAGACCCTCTATAGCCTGCCCCACCTTGACTCACCCAGCAGCCCCCTTCACACACACACACACGCACACGCACACACACACGCAGACAGGGGTCACACGGTGTCCGATGGGAGGAATTCTAATGGAGAAAGGGGGTTCTCCTTGTGCCAAATAGCACCAAGAGGCCAAGGTATGGGGGCTGGAAAGAAACAGACATAGAAAGACAGGAGAACCTGACAGAGGAGTCAGTGATGGAAAGACAAGAGGATAAGAGAAAGAAGAAAGGGACAGAGACAGAAAAGGGGGTGGGGAGAGAGAAGAACAAAAAGAGAGAGGCGGTGAGAGGGAGACCCCCAGAACCCGAGCAGGACACTGTGGAGCTCCCGCGGTGGGGGGCAGGACGTGTTTTCCCCACCCACCACGCAGGAAGGGTCCCATTTTCTCTACGCCAGCGCCCTCGGTCACCCACACTGGGCCCATCACCAGCAAAGTTCCTAACTCGCCCCCTCCTCCTAGATGTAGACTGCAGGGCCCCACCCACATTTGTCCACCCCTCAGTCTGAGCAGACCTCACGTGAGGCCTGGGTGCGTCGGACCCCAGTGGCACCAAACAGTGGACCACCATAGCTCCATGTTGTCCCGAAAACGCATTGCCTTCCATTTGCAGAAAATTGGCGCGCGCCCCACCCCCCACCCGGCCCTCTCAGTGTGTATCTAAGACTCAGGTCATCCTAGAGCTGAAGGTGGACGCTTAGCCTGGGGCTGAGGATGAAGCAGCCTCCCAGCAACTAAGCCCAGCCCCAGGAGGTCCTAGGACAGTACCTGGGGCACGGAAGGGATAGGGAAGGCCCCTGCCAGGGCCCAGTGTGGTCCATCTCCGCCAAGGACACGAAAGAACGCAGCAGGAGAGACCACGGTCAGACAACAGCGAGGACTCAGGGAGGGCCGGGAGGCAAGCGGTGGGAGGAGTCAGTGAGGAAGGAGCTTGCGGTCCTCCTGGAAGGCCCTGCCGCCTGGCTTTTTCCCACCTCTCTCCACCCCCAGCGATGAGTCAGGGATTCCACAAATTTTGAATTCCTGTCTTCCTTTGGGCAAGATACTTGACACTCTCCTGGGCTGTCTCTCCTGCCACAGCAGTGAAATCAACCATTCTCAGAGGCTCCTTTCCCTATGGCTCCAGGGCAGACCCTCCTGCTTTCCCAGTGAGTCACAGCGACTGCAAAGGCCCTTCCTGCCTCAGCCCAGGGCCCGCCTCCAGTCGCACTTGGGCTCCCTGCTTTGCAGGAGCTGCCCCCTCTGCCCAGAACCCCCTTCCCAAAAGCAGCTTCTTCTCATCCGCGGGGACCCAGTTTAGAGGGCAAGAGCCCACGCGTAGCAGGCACCCCCCTGGGTGCCGACTGGGAATCAGTGAATACAGAGACCCTGTGAGGGGGACATGCCCCAGGCACTCCCCTCAGGGAGCCCCCAGCGAGCAGAGATGTGGACCTCAGAAAAGGAAGCCTTGTGCCGTTTCTCTGAACCTCAGAGCAGGGCCTGGTCCACACTTGCTACAATGGAGGGGCTCAGTAAACGTTTGTAGGCGGGAGGGACGAAGGGAGAAAGGGGGAAGGAAGGAGTCTGGAGGCCCTCGGCTCCTCTTCGAGGGATGTTCTCTGGTTGAGGAGCTTCCACCATGGTGACTAGGACTACCTGGGCCTTTCTCATCCTTGCCCCCCAGTACCAGGCACAGCGAAGTACTGAGTGGTTTCTCGTGACAAAGGTGAAAAGTCTGAATTGAACCAGAGGACCCAGAGAGGGCACCAAAGAAACCAGGCATCAGGCAGGCCCCAGGCTCAGGGAAAAAGCTGCCTCAGCCTCCAGACCCACAGTGAGAGCAACAAGAGTGGAATGGGAAGAGAGGCTGCCACGCGACCAGGCGAGACCAAGCAAGGCTGAGGTCTGTCCCTCCGGTGGGATCAGAGCCTGGGGAGGAGGGAGATGCTTGGGGCAGGGAGCAAAGGACAGAGAAGCCCTCCGCCACCCCTGCAAGGTGGGGCACAGCCCATCCGCACCTCCAGCTACTGCCCCAGCCCTCCGCGAGCGGCTGGTAAGGGATCATCGTCGCAGGAAGGCGGGTGAGTTTCCGTGAGTGAATCTTTTCCATCTTCAAACCAAACCTACATCTCGAGCCCAGCTAGCAAAGACCTAGAAGGCGCTGGGGAGAGACCTGCCACATAGCACCTCTTGCTCCTTTAAGCCACCGTCGGGGGATGGTCGCTGTGCCTGAAGAGCAGTGGCGGGACAGGTCAGGGTGAGAGACTCTCTTCTGCGCCCCCACTGGGCTCCGTGTTCTGCTGTCAGAGCTAAATAGTAGGGTGGGATTCAACCCTGAGGAAGGGGGCAGAATTCAGAGAGACTCCTCGGGTCCATGCAGGGTCATAGCTAATCGCCAGGGCAGGAGTAAGTGCTGAGGCCGGAAGCTAGGAGGTAAAGGGTCAGTGACCCGTCCATCCACCTATTCCTTAGCTAGCCATCATTTAGGAAAGTGATGAATCTAATTAACCAACACTCACATAGTACAAGATAAAGCACAAGCCTGTTATGAATATTAACTAATTGAATGAACTAATTGAATCCCCAGAACAAACCTATAAAGACAGCACTATCATTGTCCCCAGTTACAGATTGGGAAACTGAGGCTCAGAGAGGGTAAGTGACTTGCCCAACATCACACAGCTGGAAAGTGGCCGAACTGGGATTCAAGTCCAGTCACACTGCTGCCTCAACCAATCCCTGCTACTACCAGGGTTTCGGGGGCCTGGCAGGGTCAGGGACGGTCAGAAGTCATGAGGCCAGGACAGGGATGACATCTTTCCTTCAGGATGAGAAGGCCCTTTCAGGGAATGGGTCAGAGGCCTCTCCCAGAGAGGACTGGAGCTGGAGACAGCTGCTGATGTAATTGCTCCCTCTTGTGGGGTGGGGTGGGGGTGGAGCTGGCTCCGGCCCAGGGGGTGTGCCTGCCATGACAGGGGCCTGACCAATGGCAGGGCCAGGGAGGAAAGGAACCTCTCCCGGATATTTCTATTATCTTGAGGAGAAAGGGAGGAGGGAAGAAAATTTGGCCGGAAAGCGGACTGAACTTGCAACTTGGTTTAATAACCGAATCCCAGTTCTCTGAGGGCCAGAGCTCCCTCTCACCATCTCCTCTAGGGAAATCCAGGCCAGGCTTGGGGCTGGGAACCGGGAAGTCTATCCTCTCAAACCCCACCACCACCACCACCAGCCTAGAGTCCCAGGAGTGGGCTCCATCTCCCTTGAACCTCTGACTGGCCAGGTGGGGAAGAAGGAGGCTCCCAGAGATGGGGGCTGCGTTTTCCACCCTGAATACAAGGCTGTGTGGGTGGGGAAAGTGGACGGTTCACCCCCTGCCCTCCCACCACTCACACACATGCACTCACACGCATTCATATACACATTCACACACTCATAGACACACAACATACACTCACTCATCTGCCATCACACACACCACTCACATGCTCATACACACACACACACACACACACACACATACTGAAGCACACTCACATGGGCATATACAAACACACCCACACACACACTCGTCCCTCAGGGGTTAGGACCAGGCTGGGTAGGAGAGGGGCCTTCTGGGAGAATGGCATGGCTAGTAGCTGCCAAGGGGTGGGTGGGCAGAAGCCTGGGACCGGGCAGGGAGCCCAAGAGTCGGGGGTGGTGCTGAGAGCCACCATGCCGTGCCCGGGGCCATGGATGTGAATGGACTGGACACTGCTCCTGCCCCCTCCCGGGGCTTGCCTCTGGCCAGGCCCGCCTCCATTCCCGGCATTGTCTCGGGCGCCCCGGGCAGGGTTCCCAGGCCTGGCTGAACTGAGGGCTTGGCCACACGGCCCTCCTGTGCCCTCCCATTCCCCTCTCCCCTTGGAAGGCAGGGTTGTGTGGGGAAGTGGAGGAGAAGGAAAGTTCCTGAATCACTGGCATCCCCTCCCCCAGCCCACACAGGTGGCCTGCAGAGGAGATCAGGTACAGAGGATAGCCCCAGAGGCCCAGACTCCACAAACCCCCATCCTTCCTAGGACGGGAAGCCTTAGAAGTCCAGCTCACCCCCACGTGTCCCCTTGACCATGACATTCATTTTCACCCTCATGCCTGGGGTTCCATCGGCCCTCTTTGCAAGCTGGGCTTGGTCTGGGGTAAACTAGTCTCCCTCCGAACATCTCCTCTCCCTAGCAATGGGATCTTAGCTCGGATCCGTGCGAACCACAGGGTTTTACTTAAAGGACAAATTAATCACCTGGGGGGAGGGGGATGCCGGTATTAATGGATTAATGCAAAGCAGCTCCTTCTCTGACAACTGGCTCTTTCCTGCCTCATCCAAGAGGTTCCCCACCTGCTTCTGGCAGGCTTCGCCCAGAGTGGGGCTCCTCATCTCTCCCTGAGGGATCCAGAGGGTGGGGCCACCATGACAGTGGCTGCACCTCAGCCAGAGGAAGGGACCCCCTGAAAAAGAAGCCCAGCTACTGGGGCACCTGGGTGGCTTAGTCAGTGAAGCGTCTGCCTTCGGCTCAGGTCCTGATCTCAGAGTCCTGGGATCGAGTCCTGCATCGGGCTCCCTGCTCAGCCGGGAGTCTGCTTCTCCTTCTCCCTCTGCAACCCCCTCACTTATGATCTCTCTCCCTCTCTCTCTGTCTGTGTGTGTGTGTGTCAAACAAATAAATAAAATATTTTAAAAAAGAAAAAAAAAGGCCAGCTATCACCCGGGACCCCACATGGCCCCCCTTATGGGACTTGGGCAACACTCCCCACTGGGCTCTATGGGGTCACAACAAGAAGGCCACCATCCTGCCTTCACGGGGCCTGCGTCCAGGAGGCGCTCCTCCCTGCCCTGTTGCCGAACCTGGTACAGGACTTCCCTCTGATCCCCTCCCCCCAGTCTGTTCACCACCTGAGCCAAAGCAATTTTTCCAAAAACACAGATCCTATCCAGCCCGTCCAGCCTGACAAAGATTTCCCAGTGCCCTCCAGACAAGTCCTTGCTGTAGCAGGACACATGGGACCTGGGACCTGCTGCCACTACACCTCACCTCCACCGCCCACCTGACGTCACCATCTTCCCCCACTGACAGGACACCCCCTCCCCATTCCAAGCTGTCTCCTCTCCTTCCAGGCCCCTCCTCCCAGCTCACTCCTCAGCCTGCAGCTCTCTGCTCCCCCCCACTGCCCCCCACCAGGGTCTGAAGCAGAAGCCCAGAAGCCCTCCTCTCTGTCTTCACAGGGCCTCCATCTCTTCCCTCCTGGCACTGATCAGTGTGTTGGGGTGGCCTGATTGCTCATCAGCCTTCCCATCTAAGCCAGGAGCTCCAGGAGGGAAGAGACACATCTGTCCTGCTCAGCATTGAGCCCTCAGCCCCAAGCACAGCTCCTGGCACAGAGAAGGTACTAGGTAAATGCAAATGAATAATAAAGGAGTGAGAGAATAAACAGCCCAGAACTGCCCAGCCTTTAGGGCCATGATGCACACGTCTTCCAGGGCTGGCTGGGGCAAGCGTGCCCACACCCCTCTGCTCTTCCCCGTTAACCCATTGCTGTGTGCAGCTCAGGAAGGCTGGCTCCCTACCCTCTGGGAAGAATCACCTGGGTAGTCCCCTCCCTTCTCCAAGCCCCACACCCTTTAAGGCTCAGCTCCAGTCAGGGACCCCACCTTAGGAAGCCCCCTGACTGCCTCCACCCTTGCTCCAAGACCTCACCTGCTCCAAACCCCTGCAGAGCTCTCTACTGGGGCTGCTCTTGAACTTCTATTATGATGTGCCTTTTTCAGTGCATCTACTGTCGGTCCCCGCTCGGGCTCCTGGAATCCCCTGAATAGTGGGCCCCTGGCAGACAGTACCCACAGATGCTACCTAGGCTGTGCCAAGAGATGCACCCTGGGCTGGATCCCCTAGAAAGGTCGATGAGCCTGGTCTCGTCTGGGGGGTGGGCAGGGCTCAGGAAGCCAGGGCCCTGCCATTTCCTTCCCTACCCCCAGGCTCTGCTGGGGAACCCGGGGACCTAGAAAATGAACATCAGAGGAGGAAGCCCCCAGTGTGGAAGGAGAGGGGGTGTCAGCCAAGCAGGGGGGATCCTAAGAGACGAAAGAGCTAAGATCAGACATCAGAAGCCAGACTCGCAGCCCTGTGGCAGGAACCCAGAGAAGACAGGAGGAGCCCGGCAGGAGAGGAAAGCACATGGAGGCTTCTACCCATCCTCCTTGGCTGCTACTTTGCTGGGGCTTCTAGGGCAGCCAAGGGTTTATGGTAAGGGCAGAACCATGTGTGCACCCACCCCACCCTCTGGAGCCCTGCCTGCCCCCCCCCACACTCCTGCTGGCAGTGGCTCGGTCACCCCACACTCAAGTCACCAATGTTCTCAGTACCTATCTGCGGGGGTTTAGATGCCCACCTACTTTGTGCTCAGAGCGGGACTCGCCGCCCCGTCCCCCCGCCCCACCCCAGTGGGCCAGACGTGCAGCAAACCCAGTGCTGGCCTGACACGGGGGCAGGGACGGGGTGGGGGAGGAGGGCCCCTTGCACAGACACTCTCATTGTCCCCCACAATGCACACACACTGACAGGCCTGCCAACCCCTAAAGTCAGGGCAGAAGCCCCCAAAGGGCATTTATGTCCCTCCTGGCTCCGGCTGGGCAACCGCTGGGTGACTTTGGATGAGCCTCATCCTCCTGTCTATAAAGTGAAGATGATAACCCCTGCCTAACTCAACTGTCCGGGGGACCATGATGGCTAGCCAAGGTGTGCCCATGAAAACACTCCCCGGGGGCTTTATAATCTACGAAAAGAGAGGTTTCTTATTATCATTCTTACAGTTGATATTATTCATCTAGGGAAACTAAGCCTGCTGTCTCAATTAAACACATGAGCTTCATCTCCCCTGCAGGGTCTCCTCACCCAACAACTCTCTGGGGTCTCCCTTGCCCATAGGATAAAGGCCACATTCTATGCTCTAGGAGTTCTTCTGGCTGATGCCCACTTGCCACTTTTATCTCCCTTATACCATAACCTCTCTGGCCTTTCCAGAGTTCCCCCAACAGTTTGTGCCTACCTGCCTATGTGTCGTGGAGGGCCTTCCTCCACTGCTACCTTTGTATTTAGCTCTATCCTTCAAGACCAAACTGTGGTACCAGCTCTCACATGAGGCCTCCTTCCTCAGCCAAGCCAGGGCTGATCTCTCTCCTTCCCTGTAAGGGATTTGGTTTCCACCAAAGGCCATGACAATTCCTGGCACAGAGTTGGTGCTCATGAAATAAAAGTTGTAACAACCACACCCTGGGTCCTAAACACTTTGTATTCACTGACTCATTGAATCCTGACTTGTTGTTGTGCTACTTCGGTATTCCCATTTTCCAGATGGACAAACCAAGGCATCTGCCAAGTACCTTACCCAAGTCAGCGTCAGACCAAGATTTGAACCTGGAGACTGATGTCAGAGCCCACATACATGCCTCCAAACACCACAAAGAACCGAGCCACATCCACCTATTCATCTGTGTCATCCCCCTGCCCAGTCTAGGACCTGGTCCAGTGAATATTTTATGGTCACAGCACTCACACACCTCAAGCCTCCTGCATACGCTCAGCTCACTGTGCTAGGAGTTCCTTTAAGGGAAAGCCCAGAGGCTGGCTCAGGGTCCCAGGAAATGTGGCCCAGCAGCCTCACTGGGCTGGATCCACACCATCCTCAAGCATCGGAGTGCCAAACGAGGGCTGGAAAAAAATGGGGCAGCAGCCCTTTGGCCACAGCACAAGGCTGCCTGGTGGTATGCTTGCTGATTGCATTGGCGGCTGGCCGAGGTGGTGATTAATGCATCCATGGTCACCATGACAGGGTGTGGGGAGAGTCCAGGGTGGGTATGAAAGGAAGCAGGCCAGAGCATCAAAGTCCAGGGACCAGGGACTCTAGGGACCACGTAACCCAATTGTTCACTGCCATTTAACAGATGAGAAAATTGAGTCCCCAGAATTGGAATGACTTGCTGAAGCTGAAGAGCACAGTAAAGGCTTTTTGCAAAAGCACTAGCACTTCCAAGCCTTTCCTCTTCGGCCTGCCTGCGGGCCTGGGCCCCAGCCCTCTTCCGGAGAGCTTTATAATTAGTCCTGCTCACCCGGTCACCAAGACGCCCGAACTCTTCGGTGATCCCAGCAGGGGAAGGGGCGCCCTCAGATAGCTTTCGCCAGGCGGCCGTGCCCAGCCAGCAGCAGGCCCTCCAACCAGAACCGGGAGAGAAGTTGGGAGAAGGCCAGCCGCTAATTGTGGAAAATAAATCAGGGACATCTAAACCACACAGTTGAAGAAAGGCCAGATGTACGCAGACTTGTTTCCTTGTGTGCTTTGCTCACCCACTTTAATTGTTAATTGAAAGCTGTGAGTTATATAAGTTACGTGGATACCAAAGAAGGAGTTGAATGAGCTCTTGAAAATAAACCACTCGCTGAGTGGTTTTCGGGATGTGGAGAGGTCTTAGAAAAGTCGGTGGATGAGGAGGGCAGCCGACCCTAAGAGGGCAACCAGGACAAAACTGTCCCCTAGTGACAGCAGTCTGGATCTGCAGATACATCAGTCCCACGTTTTTAGAGTACCAGGATATGTGTTCAAGTAGCTGATTCTTCACAAAATCTCAAAGAAAGTCAAAAGTTGTGCCATTATATTGATTTCTTAGTTTAATAAGGAGACAAAACCTCTCCCATCTCTGACCCTGAGCTAATTGAGGACAGGGCTGCATGCCTCCCTCAGACTGGGGCTCCCCGAGGGCAGGGCTGTGTCTCCCCCTCAGACTGGGCTCCCTGAGGGCAGATCTATGTCTCCCCTCAGACTTGGGTCCCTGAGGGCAGGGCTGTGTCTTCTCCTCAGACTGGGGTCCCTGAGGCAGGGCTGTCTCCCCCTCAGACTGGGGCTCCCTGAGGGCAAGACTGTCTACCCCTCAGATGGGAATTCCTGAGGGCAGGGCTGTGTCTCCCCCTCACACTATGTCTGAATTGCTTTTTCCCTGTAAGACTAAAGACTCCCTGAAAAACAGGAACTATGTTGTTTCATTCCCTTCCCTGAGGCAGGGGCAGGGCCTCTTCATTAAATCAAGCCCACCCTACTCCAACCAACCCAGGTTGAGGAACCAGGAACCTGGAGCCACCTGTCACCGCGGGGGAAAATCTCAGGACACACCCTGGTGATAGGAGTGGGAAGGGTTAAGAAACTGCAGCTGCAGGGACACCTTTCTCATTAGCTGCCCTCCCTCTGCTGCCTGCTGCCAGGGCTTGCTTGGGCCTCTGATGGGTTCCAGCTGACAGCTGGACCTCCTCCATTCTGACCCTCGGGCGGCGGTGTCCTGTAATGACCCCACCACCGGTACCCTTAACCACCCAAGCCAGGGAGGGCTGGCATCAAGATGCAGTGGGATGTGGGGAGGGAGGGGCAGCCCTGCCTTGTGGGGGGTTGCAGAGTATAAGGAGCCCCGGAGGAGGGTGTTGGGGACTTGGGGTTCCATTAACTCCCTCTGAGGCCCAGAGTGGAGTGACAAGGGCCACCCTACCCACAAGGGCTAGTTTCTTCCACTGCCACCACCTTGGGGGAGAGGTCTTCACATAGCCTCCGGCCTGGGCAGAGGCCCATGGCTCCCCACTCCTCCTCCACGGTGAGTCATTCCCAGCAGTCTGTGCGAGCAGAGGCAGCAAACCCCATCTCCACAGTCTGAGGAAAGCAGGGGACAAACTGCAGTACTGGCCAGATGCAGGTGCCAAGCCCAGGAACACCAGTCTAGTCTGGATGTGGAGCCTGAGACTTGCCCTTTGAGAAATCCCTGGTTTGGTTTCCCATACCTGGCCTCCTGCCCCGCATCCCTTCATGCCCGGCTCTCTGAGATTCCAGTGTCTTTCTCACTTGTACCCTTGTCCCTTACCCACGCCTCCTCCCAGCATCCTTGGGTCTTTCAGGACTCATCTCAAATGTCACCTCTCCTGCGAAGCTCTCCTGTAACCTTGATCTGTTCTCCTTGGCACACCCTCAGTGCCTGGGCATCCTTTTCTCTGCTTTCCACATCTCTTCTAGAAAAGGAGCCACAAAGGGCAGTGGGGACTGTATTCCCAACACCCGCCACAGTGCCTCACACATACTAGGTGCTCATGGTATTGTTTCCAAAGATGGATCCAGCCAGGAGTTAAATAAAATCACTCAGACCTTAATAACCAATATTCGCTGGTCCCAGCTGCTTCCAAAATCTCACCAACTATTCCTGGACAGGCCTAGGAGTTTTCTCATCTGATGTGATGACCTGGTGCTAAAACTCCCCCAGGACCACCCACAGAGGGCATGGTTGATGTGCCTGAGCCCCCGAGGTGCCAAAGCTCTTAGCGGTCTGTGGTAAGAGTGGGGAATGCATCTCCCTCTCCACTCCCCTGCAAGAGAATCCAAAAAACAGAGCTGCCTGTGCCCGGCATCTTACAGAAGTTTAGGGGACAGTGTACAGTACATGATGGACTAGATCTCAATCCATTCCACCCTCTGCCAGGTGCCCTCCTAGACTGCAGAAACAAGAAATGTCAAAAAAAAAAAAAAAAAAACGCTACATTTGTCAGTGTCCCTTGCCGTTAGGATTCAGGATGTAATTCAGAGTTAGCCAATTAGATGCACTTGCATAAGAGCTAAAAGGCTGAGCTTCTGCAGCCCCTGCTGCTTTCCGGGAAACGGGCAGGGTGTTTTTTTCTTCCTGCCATTGTTGTTTTGCTGCAGTACTGGCAGAGAGGGTCAAGAAGGCGAGGCCCATACCTTACAAAGCCAGAAAAATCTCAAATAAACAACCTAATCTTGCACCTAAAGGACTTAGAGAAAGAAGAACAAACAAAATCCAAAATCAGACGACAGGAGGAAATAATAGAGTAGAAATAAATGAGATAGAAACAACAAAAACACTAGAACAGATCAATGAAAAGAGGAGCTGGTTCTTGGAAAAGATCAACAAAATTGATAAACCTTTAGCCAGACTTATAAAACAAAAACAGAGAGAGGGAGGACAAGTAAACAAAATCAGAAATGAAAGAGAAGAAATAACCACCCAAACCACAGAAATACAAAAGATCATAAAAGCATATTATGAAAAATGATATGCCAACAAATTGGGCAACCTGGAAGAAATGGATAAATTCCTAGAGACATATAACCTCCCAAACTGAAGCAGGGAGAAACAGAAAATTTGAACAGACTGATTACCAGCAATGAAATTGAATCAGTAGGGGCGCCTGGGTGGCTCAGTCAGTTAAGCAGCTGCCTGTGGCTCAGGTCATGATCCTAAGGTCCTGGGATCGAGCCCCGCGTTGGGCTCCCTGCTCAGTGAGAGCCTGCTTCTCCCTCTCCCTCTGTCTGCCACTCTGCCTGCTAGTGTGTTCGAGCTCTTTCTGTCTGTCAAATAAATTTTAAAAATCTAAAAAAAAAAAAAAAAAAGAAAAAGAAATTGAATCGGTAATCAAAACCCTCCCAACAAACAGAAGTCCAGGACCAGACAGCTTCACAGGCGAATTCTACCAAATATTTAAAGAAGAGTTAATACCTATTCTTCTCAAACTTCTCCAAAAAATAAAAGAGGAAGGAAAACTTCTAAGTTCATTCTATGAAGCCAGCATTACCCTGATACCTAAACCACATAAAGACACCACAAAAAAGGAGAACAACAGGCCAACATCTCTGATGAACATGGATGCAAAAATCCTCAACAAAATATTAGCAAACTGAATCCAACAATACATTTAAAAAAATCTTTAACCATGATCAAGTGGGATTTATTCCTGGGATGCAAGGGTGGTTCAATGTTCTCAAATCATTCAACGTGATACATCACATCAATAAGAGAAAGGATAAAAACCATACGATCATTTCAAAAGAAGCAGAAGAAGCATTTGACAACATCCATTCATGATAAGAACCCTCAACAAAGGAAGTTTAGAGGGAACATACTTGAACATACTAAAGGCCATCTATGAAAAACCCACAGCTAACATCATCTTTTTTTTTTTTAAGATTTTATTTATTTATTTGAGAGAGAGAGAGAATGAGAGATACAAAGCATGAGCGGGAAGAGGGTCAGAGGGAGAAGCAGACTCCCTGCTGAGCAGGAAGCCCGATGCGGGACTCGATCCCGGGACTCCAGGATCATGACCTGAGCCGAAGGCAGTTGCTTAACCAACTGAGCCACCCAGGCACCCTAACATCATCCTTAATGGGAAAAACTGGGAGCTTGTCTCCCAAGGTCAGGAATAAGACAAGGATGTGCCTTCTCACCGCTTTTATTCAACGTAGTACTGTAGAAGTCCTAGCTACAGCAATCAGACAAGAAAAAGAAAAAAAGGCATCCAAATTGGTAAGGAAGAAATAAAACTTTCACTATTTGCATATGACATAATAATATACATAGAAAAGCCTAAAACTCCACCAAAAAACTCCTAGAACTGATAAAGGAATTCAGTAAGATCACAGGATACAAAATCAATATACTGAAATCCATTGCATTTCTATACAGAAATGGTGAAGCAGCAGAAAGAGAAATTTAAAAACAATCTCATTTACAATTGCACCAAAAATAATAAAATACCTAGGAATAAACTTAACCAGGGAGGTGAAAGGCCTATACTCAGATAACTATAAAACGTTGATGAAAGAAATTGAAGACAAGGGGTACCTGGGTGGCTCAGTCAGTTAAGTGTCTCTTTCTTGATTTTGACTTAGGTCATCATCTCAGGGTTGTGAGACTGAGCCCTGTGCTGGACATGAAGCCTGTTTGAGATTCTCTTCCTCTCCCTCTGCCCCTCCCCCCCACTCTCCAAAAAAGAAGAGAAAGAAAGAAAGAAAGAAAGAAAGAAAGAAAGAAAGAAAGAAAGAAAGAAAGAAAGAAAGAAAGAAAGAAAGAAAGAAAGAAATTGACAACACAAATAAATGGAAAGACATTCCATGCTCATGGAGTGGAAGAACAAATACTGTTAAAGTGTCCATACTACCCAAAGCAATCTATAGATTTAATGCAATCCCTATCAAAATACCAACTGCATTTTTCACAGAGCTAGCATAAACAATCCTAAAATTTGTATGGAACCACAAAAGACCCTGAATAGCCAAAGTGATCTTTTTTTTTTAAGATTTTATTTATTTGAGAGAGAGAAAGAGCCCCAGCACAAGCGCATGAGTGGGGGGGAAGGGTGGGGGGAGGGATAAGTAGACACCCCACTGAGCAGGGAGCCTGATGCAGGGCTCAATCCCAGGACCCCAGGATCATGTCCTGAGCCAAAGGAAGATGCTTAACTTACCAAGCCATCCAGGCACTCCTAGCCAAAGCAATCTTGAAAAAGAAAAACAAACCTGAAGGAATCACAATTCGAGATTTCAAGTTATATTACAAAGCTGTAGTAATCAAAACAGTATGGTACTGGCACAAAAATAGACACATAGAACAATGGAACAGAATAGAAAACCCAGAAAAAAACCCACGATTATATCGTTAATTAATATTCAACAAAACAGGAAAGAGTATGCAATGGGAAAAAGAGTCTCTTCAACAAATGGTGCTGGGAAAACTGGACAGCTACATGCAGAAGAATGAAACTGGACCACTTTCTTACACCATACACAAAAATAAACTCAAAATGGATTAAGGACCTAAATGTGAGACCCAAAACCATAAAAATCCTAGAAGAGAGCACAGGTAGTAATTTCTCTGACATTGGCTGTAACATCTCTCTATATATGTCTCCTGAGGCAAGGGAAACAAAAGCAAAAATAAACTATTGGGACTACATCAAAATAAAAAACTGCACAACAAAGGAAACAACCAGCAAAACTAAAAGGCAACCTACAGAATGGCAGAAGACATTTGCCAATGATATATCCAATAAAGGGTTAGTATCCAAAATATATGAAGAACTTATACAACTCAACACCAAAAAATCAAATAATCCAATTAAAAATGGGCAGAAGGGGCCTGGGTGGCTCAGTCAGTTAAGCGTCTGCCTTCAGCTCAGGTCATGATCCCAGGGTCCTGGGATCAAGTCCCACATCGGGCTCCCTGTTCAGTGGGGAGTCTGCTTCTCCCTCTGCCTCTACCCCTCCCCCCTGCTCGTGCTTGCTCTCTCTCTCCCTCTCAAATGAATAAATAAAATATTTTTTTAAATAAATAAATAAATAAAAATGGGCAGAAGACATGAATAGACACTTCTCCAAAGAAGACATCCGGATGGCCGACAGACACATGAAAAGATACTCAACATCACTCATCATCAGGGGAATACAAATCAAAACTACAATGACATGTCACCTCATACCTGTCAGAATGGCTAAAACCATCAACACAGGAAACAACAAGTGTTGGTGAGGTGCAGAGAAAGGGGAACCCTCTTGCACTGTTGGTGGGAATGCAAACCGGTACAGCCACTGTGGAAAACAGTATGGAGTTTCCTCAAAAAATTAAAAATAGAATTACCATATGACCCAGAAATCACACCACTGGGTATTTACCCAAAGAAGACGAAAACACTAATTTGAAGAGATATATGCACCCCTATGTTTACTGTAGCTTTATTTACAATAGCCAGATTATGGAAGCCACCCAAGTGTCCATCGACTGATGAGTGGATAAAGAAAATGTGGTATATATACACAATGGAATGTTATTGAGCCATAAAAAAGAATGCTATCCTGCCATTTGCAATGACGTGGATGGAGCTAGAGAATATAATGCTAAGCAAAATAAGCCAATCAGAGAAAGACAAATGCCATATGATTTCACTCATATGTGGAATTTAAGAAATAAAGCAAACAAAGGGGAAAAAAGGGAGAAAAGCAAAAAACAAAACAAAACAAAAAAACAGACTCTTAATTATAGAGAACAAACAGATGGTTATCAGTCAGGGAATGGGTGAAATAGATGAAGGGTATTAAGAATACACTTATCTTGATGAGCACTGAGTAATATATGGAAGTGCTGAATTAGGATATTGTACACCTGAAACTAACATAACACTGTATGTTAATGACACTGGAATTAAAAAAAAAAGAAAAAAGAAAAGAAGAAGAAGGGGAAGCCCAGGATGTCCACCTACTAGTGTGGATCACAGCAGGTGCAGTGTGGAGCTGGTAACAGGATTGGCTTCCTGATCATAACAGTCCATGTGGTTCTGGAGCAGGTGACCTCATGATCACCAAAGACACAGCAGCCCCTTCAGTGGCCCAGTTATGCACTGTAGCACTGAGAACTGTTCCTGAAAGCTCAACCCTGAGTCTCTGTCTTTGGCCTTCCAATAGTTCTGTAGAGTTTCATACTCTGTAATAAATCCCTTCCATTTAAACCCACCAGAGTGGATTCTGTTCCCTGCAGAGTCCTGGTGCACCAGGCTTTGTGTTCTACTCCCCGCTCCCTCTTCTGCTCTGCCTCGCAGACTCAGATGCAGGTCTACCAGACAGCCAGACCTGAGCATATCCTGTGACAATCGCCCACCCTGCTTAGAACTGCCCTCGCTTGCCCTTTGACCGTGAAACACTGTCACTCGGCAAAGATTCTCCCAACTGTCTCTTCCCTTTGGAGGGTTTTCTTCTAGGAGTTTCCTTAGACCCTTGTGCATGTCTGAATCCCAGCCCAGAATGGTAGATAGATGTTCATTTCATGTCAGTTCTGAGCCATTAGTAGTGATGGCCGGGACCAGGGTATGGTAAAGCATGAGGCTGCTTCTGGACTCGGAAGGAGAGAGGGCTCTGACCAGCTAGTATGCCTGCCATGGTGCAGGAGTGGATGCTGACAGCATGTGTAACTGCTTCTATATTTGAGGGAGAAGTGAATGAAGGTCCTTCCAGCTTAAGTCCAACTGGGGTCTATTCAGCCCTATACTCCCCAGGCAGTTACCCAGCCCAAATGCCACCCCACAGCTTTCTGACACGACCTGCCAATTTCCCCACGTAAACATTTGTTCATTGACCTATGGCACCAACTATTCCTGATGCTTCCTGATTCCTGTCTCCAACTTATGGCCCCAACCCACTGCTCCAACTTTCACACTAGCTCTCACACTCACCGGGGTGCTGACCTGGGGAGTTGAACTCAGGAAAAAGCTGGAGCTGAAATGGGCTAATTCCTAAGTCCACACCTCCTCCAGGAAGAGCCTTGACCTCTGAGCTCCCCGTAGGCCCTTCTTCACACATCTCTGTGCCCAATACGTGCTGGGCACTTGGGAAGTGCTCGATAAACCCATGGATCAATGAAAGAATACACAGATTGCTCAGGAATGATCTCACCAACCACTGGCTTCCCTTTCCCATTCTTGCCTCCTGCCCATTCCTGTACTCAAATACCTTTGTTGACACTGACATCTGGCCTCCCAAATCTCCAGGAAGCTTGCACACAGTGGGGCCCCCCGCATCCCATCTGAGTCACCGCTGAACCCAAATCCAGCCTGCTGCAGAAGCCAGCTGTGATGGGACAGCAATTGTGTCCTTCAGGGACCCCCAGGCTCTCCTTTGAGGGAGAGGAGCCAACCTCTGGGTACAGGAGAGGTGGGGGCAGGGGGAGCGGTAAGTCATTTTCCCGGGACGAAAACAATCCCTGAGCCCACCCCACAGCATCCTCACTCTGGGCTCTTGCTCACCAGCCACACTGTTTCCACTAAAAGGGAAACAGATGGTGTGGTTAACTGGGGTGTCTTAGTGGGCTCTGGCCCTCATTAAGGCCGACAGTGGGGACAATGAGTGATTCACCAGGTCATAAACAGCAGCTCAAGGCGGGGCCAGTGTCCCTGAGGACTGAGGGAGCAGTGGACAGTGGCCACTGGGCTTGGGCTGTGGGGTCAGGTTGGAGTTCAGATGGGAGGCTCCTCACCTCTCCCTGATCACTGGGCTCTGAGCTGAGGCAGTCTAGGGCAGGCAGAGTCCAGCGACAGCTCCTGGGGGGTCCAGATGCTAACAGCTGGAGAAAGCAAACACTGACCTGGGAGTGGTAGGGAGGAAGAGCAGGGTGGAGGCGGCAACCACAGAGCAGCAGGGACCCCCAGGAGCTGCTGAAGCCCGGGAGACTCCAAAGGTGCAACCGGGGCCTGCCTCTTCCCACCAGAGCACAGCCTAGCCCCAGAACCCTTCACAGAGGCACGGGAAGGCAAGGCAAGTCCAGCCCTCTCCCCAGGGAGCCCTGTGCCAGAGAGAGGAAGTAGTTAAGAGCCAGGCTGCCTGGGTTCAAGCCCCAGCCCTGCACATCACAGGCCCATATGACCTTGAGCAGCTTCGGTAACCCATCTGTGCCTCGACTTCCCCATCTGTAAAATGGAATAACATTTCCTCATGAGAATTGCCTCCTAGTGGACTCAGAACGGTGCCTGGCACATAGTGCTATGTGTTTGGTTTGGGTGATTTTTTTTTTTTTAAAGATTTTATTTATTTATTTGACAGAGAGACACAGCGAGAGAGGGAACACAAGCAGGGGGAGTAGGAGAGGGAGAAGCAGGCTTCCCGCTGAGCCGGGAGCCCGATGTGGGGTTCGATCCCAGGGCCCCGGGATCATGACCTGAGCCGAAGGCAAACACTCAACTATCTGAGCCACTCAGGCATCCCTGGGTGATTATTTTTAAAGTGAGAGTCCCGGGGTACCTGGGTGGCTCAGTTGGTTAAGCGACTGCCTTCGGCTCAGGTCATGATCCCAGGGTCCTGGGATCGAGCCCCGCATCAGGCTCCCTGCTCGGCGGGAAGCCTGCTTCTCCCTCTCCCACTCCCCCTGCTTGTGTTCCCTCTCTCTGTCTCTCTGTCAAATAAATAAATAAAATCTTAAAAATAAATAAATAAATAAAGTGAGAGTCCCTGTGTTGGTGAACTGGGGGGGGTGGGAGGTTCTCACCCTCCCCTGTCGCCAGCAGCAGCAGCCTCTGGGGAGCTTCTCCTTGCACATACATTATTCCCAAGCTCTGAGTCTCCTCTCTCACCCCACCATGATCCCCAAGTGGTAGGGGGGACAAGGGGCCTGACCAAACCAAGAAGTGAGTGAGCCAGCCAAATCCCAAAGACGGCCTGGCTGAACACGGAGAATGCACACTGTTTCCTGGGCACCTGCTATGCACCAGGCCACTTAGTTCAAGGTAGGTATTGCAGTCCCACTCTACAGATGTGAAGCCAAGGCTTCGAGAATAAGTGTCCGAAATCACCCAGAGAGCAAGAGAAGAGCTGCTGTCAGACCTCAAGACTTCTGGCCTCCAGAATCTGAGCTCTTTCCTCAAAAGCTGAGTGTGAGCCCCAGTCATCGATGTCACAAACACTGAGGGAGTTTTGGTGGTTTTGTCCTTTTTTTTGAAAGAGAGAGAGCTCGTGTGAGGGGCAGAAGGAGAGGGAGAGAGAATCTTAAGCAAGTTCCACACCCAGCACGGAGCCCAGTTTCACGACCCTGAGACCGTGACCTGAGCCAAAATCAAGGTTCGGAGGCTTAACTGACTGAGCCCCCCAGGCAACCCTGAGGGACTTTTAACTAAGATTCTTCAAGACCTAGAAACTTCCAGTATCTGGGAGTAGGACCCAAGAGCCTATATTTAAGTACAATAGCTGCCCCCAGCTTTGGCCCTCCTTCCACCCAGAGCGGCCCCCATCTTAGATGACAGGCCTACAGGCTGCAAGCAGAAAAAGGGAGAGGGAGCCCAGTCAACCTGCACTGGTGATTTTGGGGGATGGAAGCATCCCTGCCTCCATGCACCCCTTCATCCCCAGGATCCCTCACTCTCTCTCCTGGAACCCGGGCCTAAACAGGCCGAGTGGGGCAAGAAAAGAGGGCAATAAAACATGTCTCCAACATGTTTTGGAGCGGGAGGTCCAAAGTATGCGGGTGAGCGGAGCAACAGGGTCAACGGGGTCACGTCCCCTGTCCATTGTGAGGGTACAAGTAGAAGGCAGAGGGGACTGACACACTGGACAGTGCCAGGGGCCCCGTCAGCTGGGGGTAGAAGACCAGCTCTGCGGTGGGGAGCTCCTTTTAGACTGACCCCTCTTCTCGTAGCACAAGGGGATCCCTCTCCCCACTCTGACATCTCCCCCAAACACCCCCAGACATGATGGGAGAGCTGCCCCAGGCTCCCTGTGCTGCAGGGGCAGCAGACGCTGGTCTTCAGGAAGGAGTGGAGAGGGATCAGCACACATCACATCACGCTTGGCATGGTCCCCATTGGTGGGCAGAGTGCCATCGTGTCGACCAGCCATCTCCCCGCAGAACCTTTGTCGGTGGAGGAGGGGCTGCCGGGGGGGGGGCATCAGCCCCCACTAGGAGCAGCCCCTGACTGCCACCCCGCCCCCGCCCCGGGACCCTGCCTTCCCTGGGGCCCACTTTGTGATTCCTTTTTATTTGTGTGACTCTTTGCTTTCAGTTCTCCTTCTCCGGGCTCTGTGAGAGCAGGACGGGTTGGGGGGGGGGGGCGGCGCGGGTGGTCACCAGCATATCCTGAGCGCCTGGCATATTTGTTGACTGATGGATGACTTGAATGAAAGTGCCACAGTCACGTCCACACCCTTGCCCCTAGCACAGAACCTATAGGTGCTCAGTGCTCAGATTTGGCAGGATGGTCAAGTAAAAAGGAGCCCATCTTGCCAGAGCTGATAACTCAAGGTCAACCCCAGAGCAATACCAAAGCAGTTAATCAAGGAAGACTTCCTGGTGGAGGTGGGCAGGGAGTAGAGGCGGTTATTCTCACATCTGTTTTTCCTGGTCATCACCTGTTTCCTGCGGGAACTCCCCAGAGGGCAGAGGTCATGTCTGGGTCTCAAGGCCATCCCCGGCACAACCCCACTGGAGCTGCGCATGCCTGCCTCACTGTCAACTGCCAGGTGTGACTCATGGCTCATGAGCCTTTCCTCTTGACTAGAGATCAGGGAGCAGTTATTACAGTAACATTACTAACCACACGTCATGGCTGTGACCACGCTTACGCTCAGCGCTCCTCCTCCAACCCTGGGCCAGAGTAATGACCTCACCCTTAAGGGTAAGCAAGCAAGGATAGGACTATACCCCCAGAGGCAGGGGGATGGCCTTGATGGCCTTGGTCTGCCTGAGAAGCCCAGAATCTGGCCCCTTTCCCTCCGAGCTGGTTGCACACCCTCCTGTGTCCCCCCAAAGCAGCCAGCTGGGGTAGGGGCTGCTGCCTCCTCCCCCAGAGTGGGCAGGAAGAAGAAAGAGGAGATGATGGGAGCTGCCCTATCCCTGCCCTTCCTCACCCCTGGGTCTAGGATGTTCATATGCCGGGGAAAGTTGCATCCAGGGATGTGGCCGTACTGGCCGGCTCCTGGCACCAGCAGAAATCCCCATGCCTGTCAGTAGACCCTGTTCAGACACGCTCCCTGACCACAGCACTGAGTAAGTGCCGAGGAGCCACCTGTGGACTGAGGTCACACCCCTGCCTGCCCTCTCCTCCCAGACAGGCCCCTCCTGGGGCCCGGACCATTCCAGTTCCTCCTGTCAGACCACGAGAGGGCCCAGGGCATTCACTCCTACAGGGAACACTCAACGGGAAAGAAAGGAACACACAGGAACGGGGCTGGGAGCCCAGCTGGGTGCTCTTCGAGAAGTAACCCAACTTCTCTGGGCTTCAATTTCTTCCACTGTAAAATGGGACTAAGACTAGCTGCTTCTCGGGCCTGTCATGAGAATAAATGAGTGCACCGGCCTGGATCTGCCATGGGTAAACAACAGCCAAGCCAGCCCGCCTTCGAACTGCACGCCGCCATCCACAGTTCAGGGCAGTAAATACGCAGTCCCCCCTTTTCTCTGTGGGGGATACTTCAACATCCTCAGTGGATGCCCACAACCATGGATAGTACCGAACTCTTATGCATGTTCCTATACATATACGCCATGATAAAGTTTAATTTATCAATTAAGCACGGTAAGAGATTCACAATAATAACCTATAATAAAATAGAACACTTAGAACAATATAATGTAATAAAAATTAAGTGAATATGGTCTCTCTCTCAAAACCTCTTACTGTACGTACTGACCTTTCTCGTGATGACGTGAGATAAAATGCCCACGTGATGACATGAAGTGAGGGAATGACGAAGGCACTGGGATGTAGCGTGAGGCCGCTGTTGGCCTTCTGACCCTATATCAGAGGGAGGATCGTCTGCTTCCAAATCGCAGTTGACCGTGGGTAACTAAAACCTCAAAAAGCAAAATCTCAGCTAGATAAGGCGAGGAGCGGGGGGGTGGGGGGGTGGGGGGAGGACGGAGGTACTAAGTATCAGGAAGAACTGCAGCTTCAGAGAAGGGGGAGAATCAGAGTTGCTTGAAGACGGGAGCTGGGAAGGCCTCATCTCCTCTCTGCCGAGGACCTGTGGCAGACCCTCCCCCAATATCTGTCGTTCCCTGATCTTCCCCAGTTTGCAGCCAGACCCCGGGGACAGAAGGACTCAGCTTCCATTGCAGCTAGGTGTGGCTGGGTGACCGCGGTCTGGTCAGCAGGACGCAAAGCAGTGTGGGTACAATGTCCAGGAAGTGTCCAAGGAAGGGGCATATGCTGCTTCAGCCTTTTCTCCTTCCTTTCTCCTGGCTAGAACTCCAGCAACCATCTTGAGCAATGAAGGGACCTTGCAAATGGAAACTACACCCAGCAGATCAATAAGAAAGAAGGGGCTGAGTCCCTGACAGCCTGTAGTCTTCAAACCAGCCAGGGGATGTTTACCTGCTGACTTCAAGCACAGGAGCAAAAAATTTATCTCTATCTTATGTAAACCGAACTGAACTCAGATACAGTCCCCTCTGGTAGAAGCATCTCCACGCCCTTGTGTGGCTAGGGGGTGTAAAGAAGAGTTGTCTGGGATGTGACATCCCCACGAGGAGCATTCCCTTCTACATGCCCTGCGTGGTCAGGCAGAGTCCTGTTGGGAGGACAGAGCGCCAGGGGAGCTGGGGATGGATGGATGGGGGGATGAAGAGAAGAAAGGAAGGAAGGGAGAGGGGGACGGAGGGAGGAGTCAGGCAAGTGGATGAAATGAAAAAAGTATCCAGAAGGAAGGAAATACCTCGGGGCAAATGCTTCAGGTGATAGCCAGCCAGGCTTTGTGGAGTGGGAAGAGCAGCATGGCCAACCTGACCCACTGCCCATGTCCAACTCTGTTTTCCCATCTGTGCTTTGGGAAGGGGCCTTACTTACTGCCTCACTATTCAAGGCAAGCGTGAAGGGATTTTTTTTAAAACCCCCACAGAATCAGCATGGCGTTCTGTCAATACAGCGCCTAGCCAGGAGCCCTCTCTCGTGTTGCCTCACCTGTAAAGTGGGGAGCACAGTAAAAGTCCCTTCCACTGGCTGTCGTGAGGGTTCAGTGGGGCGACTCCTGCAGTGTGGTTCTCACTGTGTCTGGTGGGGGGCAAGTGCACAGGCAACTGACAGCGCTCATTATAGCCGCTGTTGAAATCCTGCCCCGGTGTGAGGAACAGAGAACTGCCGTGGTGCGAACTCAGGGAAATCAACCTGGGCTCCTCACTCCCGAACAGCAGTCCCGGCCCCCAGGGACCCTAAGGGCCATGTAACGTCAATGGTAAATACCGAGGGAGAGCTGCACCCTCCACCCCGTCAGGATCGTGCCTCGTCCTGCCTAGAAAGGCACGGGGCTGCCTTCGCTGCAGCTAATGCCCAGGGAGGCCCTTCCTAAAACTCCCCAGGAAAAAAACGGGAGGGGGGTACTAGATGAGCAAGACTGTTGCCAAGGCTAAGAAGGGACTTCACAAGGGGAATGGAGGGCTGGCCTGTCTCCTTGGAGCAGCAAACGAGAAAAAAATCACCTTCCATGCAAGTCACTGTGATTCCAGGGGAACTAAGGGAGAATTCTGACTGCCCAGGAGATGAACTCTGAAGCACAGGGACCGGTGGACAGAGTCAGGAACGAAAGGGTCTTGCAATTCGAAGAGCAACCTCCGACCAACAGTTGAAACTCTGAGCCTCGGTTCCCACCTCCACAGGACCGGACAAGGTTATGGTGTGGGGCGTGGGCTTAGGAATCCTACAGAGATGAGTCTGAAGCCACCTTGGACGACGTTACTTAATTGTGCACTTCCTTGTTTCTTCTTCTGTTTAAAACAGAATAAAACCAAATACAAAACCGAGCTGGGCTCAGAGAGCCACCAGAATTAATTCAGTGGAAGCCAGCTGAGAGCCTGGCATCCAGGACAAGCTCCATAAATATTCTCTAGTAGGCTGCTATTTTTCTCCTGTCTGGGCAGGAATCGGACTGAAAGGATCTCTTCGGGTTCTTTTCAAGTCTAGAATTCCTTGATTCCACAAGCCTGTGCTTCCCTCATGATGATTCTGGGATCTGGGGATTGGACATGATGGGAGCGGACGGCTCTGCCACGCGCAGCCCCGGCCCAGCCCCTGCCTGCAGGCCTCATCATTTTGCTTCCACAAGTGGGTTTCACCCTGCCCGTCACGTGCCCCCAGCCCCGTGGCAGCCCCATGGCCACAGGTGGCCCTGCCAGCCATCTCTGACCCCTACAGCATGCCTTCCCCTAAAGTCAGGGCAGCACGGGCCCCTCCGGCTGACTTCCTCACACCTACGGTCCCCTGACAATGTCACATGCTGCGGAAGTTGGCAGGCCCAGAGGGGCCACGGATGCCAACACAAACATCATTCCTGTGGAGGGAGAAGAGTCCACGGGGGTTATTTTTAACCTGTTGACCAGAGGCCATATCTCCAGCCCTGGGAGGCCCTGGGCTGGAGGCTCTGAGGGGAAGGTGAATTGTCAGGCCTCACCTCAACGATCCCCAAGGGCACTGGGCTGCAGGCAGGCACCCCGGGCCTCACCCCACTTTGATGGAGAAGGGAAAAGGGAGACACAGATCAGGACATGCCCCATATTGTCTCCACTAGTCTCAACTGGGGTTGAACTCAACCAGGAAGAACAAGGATGCCATGAATCACAGAACATTGAACCTCGAGGTGGGTCCTCTCCAGTGCCTTCGTTGTACAGCTTAGGAAACTGAGACGTGAGAGAGGAAGCCTCGTCACACTGCCAGTTAGCCCCAGCACCCTTCTCCCTTGGCCGTCCACAAAACTGACACTTCAGTGACTCCCTGAGGCTGCATCCAGGGGCTCACCTTGCCCTACCACCCACCCAGTGGACCACCTTTTCTCTGCCCTGTTCCCAGTCTGTCGCATCCTGGTGGACTGAGTCCCGGACAACCCCAGGATGAGGCCTCCAAAGCCTGCCTCACCCTGCAGGGTCTTCCCAGGTGCCCAAGCAGTGCCCCCTAGAGGCCAGCAGCAGCTGTAGCCAGTGCGGCGGACAGCACCATGGTGGCTGGAGGCCCAGGCGAGGACGTGCAGGCCAGGGCGTGCCTGCGTGGGGGGAGCAGGACGCAGCTTCTGCCAAGAGCCCGCTGCCGGCTGCTGCTGAGCCTGTGCTCGCCAGAGGGGGGAGGCCAGACAATGGACCCCATAGCCCAGCCTCCCGGCCTTGGCCCCTTGAGCTGGGCAGGCAGCTGCCGCCTCCACTGGGCCCTCACGTAGCCCACGTCCTGCCTGCTGGGTGGCCCTTATCACTGGGTACGTGCCAGAAGCCCACGTGCCTACACTCTGCAGTGGGAGGCCAGGGATGGATGGCACCAGTGGGAAGCAGACCACCCCCCACTATCCCAAGGAGGGGCCCGAGCAGGCCCCGAGTACCCCTTGGGGAATATCCCCACCCCAGAGAGACCTTAGCCCCATCTTGCCAAGTCCCAACTCTTAACTGCTCTTCTCCTCTTGGACTGCAAAGGGTTGGGGTAGGAGGAGAAAGAATAGGCCGAAATCTTCCTGAGTGTTCTGGGCCACCAGCTCACGAGTACCAAGTATGCTTCGATGTAATAAGCACCATTACATTGTACCCTTTGGATACATGGGGAAACAGAGGCACAGAGAGGTCAAGTAACTTACCACAACCACACAGCCGGTAGGGACAGAGTCAGAATTCAAACCCAGGTAGGCTGAGTCAAAAGCCAAACCATTCTTCAACAGAATGCAACAGGAGCAGGGATGGGACTGGGCAACACTCAGCCTCCTACCCCATGGGAGTGATGGCTTTGGGGTCTAACAGACATGGGCTCAAAGTCAGGAAGTATGTGCTCTAGGCCAAGAGAAGCTCGTGTCTGGGTCCATGTTTCCTCACCTACACAATGTGTGGGTGAGGTAGTGAGCGCTACAGTGTGTGCCTCGCACATGGAAGGTGCCACTCCCTTTCACCTGGCAGAGCCCGGTGTCCCTCCACTGAGTGATCCGAACGTCCTCTGGCTGGTTGAAGGCTACCACACTAGCCTGCAGTCCCTCAGGCCAAACCCACAGAGCAGCTCCACTCCCTGGCACTCAGGCTCTGCTGCAAAATACAGGCATGCTCAGCCATGTGGCCCCTGTCACAGCCCAAGCACTGTCATTTAACCATGGGCACTGGGGTCTCCCTGTCTTCTCCCCAAGGAGACTGTGAGCACCTGCAGTAGAGCTGAGGAGAATGGGCTGAGGGCAGGCCCTGTGTCTCCCCCATCAGACTAGCAAGTCTAAAGGAAGACAGGAAATGTGCTTCCTTAGACACAGACACTCCAAGCTGGGGCTCCCTGAGAGCAGAGGCTAAGCAAGCCATGTCATCCAGGCTACCTGGCTGAGCACACATGCATAGTCAGGCTCTGCCCCTATTTCTGGTCAGCCACCCAGGAGCTGTGAGACCCTGAGTAGGTCCCTCAGCCTTTCTGAGCCCATTTCCTCCCTTGTCAAATAGAGATCCCATTCCCTATCTACATCCCAGGGTTGTGAAGACAAAATGAAGCCTCATGTATGACACGCTCCCTTCTCATGATCTCTGCTAGTAGATTAGGACTAGTGTGTGTGGGCAAGGAGGGGGCCGTCCTGACTGGGAAGACATAGGAGACAAGCACAGACGTCAGAGTAGGAGGGAAACAGGGGATTCCCCACCGTGATGTGAGGCCTAAGGCTGGTCAGGCAGGGGAAGAAAGGCTGAGGAGCTGAGTCACCGGTCATGTTGAAGATGCTGGGAATCTGCTGGGAGATTCCTAGCCACTGGGAGTGAAGTGACCACAAGAGGGACCACAGGAGACAAAGGGAAGCCTCAAGAAATGAGATGACTGAACAGCACAAGGAGGGGAACTGTGGCAAACCTTAGCTCCAGGGACTCCAGAGGAGCTGCCTGAGGGGCAAGACTCAGCCTTGCCTTCAGGGACCCCAGTCTGAGGAGGAGACACAGCCCTGCTCCCAGGGAGCCCCAGTCTAAGGGGAGACACAGCCCTGCCCTCAGGGAGTCCCAGTCTGAGGGGGGGAGACACAGCCCTGCCCTCAGGGAGTCCCAGTCTGAGGGGATGACACAGCTCTGCCCTCAGGGAGCCCCGGTCTGAGGGGAAGTCACAAGCCCTGCCCTCAGGGAGCCCCAGTCTGAGGGGGAGACACAGCCCTGCCCTCAGGAACCCCAGTCTGAGGGGAAGAGAAAGGAGGTCTACCTTCAGGGAACTTCCAGTCTGATGAGGAAGTTGGATTGACGTTTGCCTAGGGGAAATTACAGTATGATGGGGAGACTCAGCCTCTGTTTGCAGGCAGCCCCAGCTTGGGTATCCATGTCTGCAGGAACACGTGCTTGAGTGAGTGCTGTGATTTGTGTGCTGGCACCTTTCCTGTCTTCCTTCAGACCCTCTAATCTGATGGAGGAGACATGGCCTCTGCCCTGGAAGAGCTCTCTGTCTGAGGGCGTATGTGTCGGTAAACATTCAGGCTTAAGCGAAGGGGGATGGGGTATACGTGACTATGTGGAGGCCCTATTCTTACCCATTTGGGGATGCCTTCCTGATGGGGAGAGAGTAACTCCTCACAGTAGAGAGAGAGAGAATCTTTAGTTGGGCCCAGGGTGGGGGAATCTTCCCCAGAAATGCTCTGAGAGCCTGGAAAATAGAGGGTGGAAGGAGACAGAAGTGCTGCCACATATGGTATGGGGGTGGCTGGGCTCCTTGCCTCGAACAGCTGGGCCACATCTGGCTTCCAGACATCCACTTCTTGCTCCATGATTCACTCCAGCCTCACATGTCCACCGAGAGGCAGAAGACATGGGCTTCAAGCTGTACATGCTCCTGCACGCATGCGCGGCCACAGCACTCTCAGGAGAGAAAAGAAGGGCCTGGGAGTCAGCAGGCACCCCTTCTTTTCTTACCCTGGCTCTCGTGCCACCCCTCACACAACCACTGCTGTCATGGAGATGGGGGTTCAGTTCACCCTTGAGTCACCATGACTCAGTCTCCCGCCTGGAACCCTCACACTCAGGCTTCGTGGGCTTTACACAGGGGTGGTGAGCACGCTGGGAGTCAGCAGGAAGGAGGGGGCAGAGCCAGACAGGAGCTTCTGATGCCCCCCACCCAATCTTTCCTAGGTAAGGTAACCTCCAGGAGAACAGAGGATGGGGCTAGGGAGAGAAAATAACATGCCCAGGAGGGAAGAAGGAGAACATGGCATTTCCCCATCAAGACGGGGCTCCCTGAGGGCAGGGCTGTGTCTCCCCTCAGACTGAGGCTCCCTAAGGGCAGGGCTGTGTCTCCCCCTCAGCTGTGGTTTCCCCAAAGGCAGAGGCTTATCTTTCCCATCAACCTGGATCTGAACCGGATCTCCTCAGGTTTAGAGCAGGTGATTCATCCACCATCTCTATCATTTGGGCTTTTCAGACTGGTTGGGGTAGAGGGGACAGACTTGTCAGCAAACCCCCATCCTGAAGGAGAGCAATTATACTCACAGACAGGGACTCCCTCAGTGAGCAACCTGCTCCCAGTTTACCCACTCATCCCTCTGAGCGGTCCCTCCTGCAGTCTAGCTCTAGTATCTCATGCTAAATCATCTGCTGGGTAGGGTGGCCCCACAGGACATGTGTACAGGGCCCAGCTGAAAGTGGGAGTCCAGCTGAAAGAGTTAGCAGTCCCAGCATCATCAGCTCACATCTGGCTGTCCTCAGCTGCAGGGGTGCAGGTCCAGCTCCCCCTAGATCCCAAGCTAAGCGTGGGCAGGCGCAGACAAGCCTGGGCATCTGTGGCCTGGGAAGGCCAGGCTAGGCAGGCTCCTACTTCCGTGAGTCGAAATCACACAGGAAGCTGGTCCCAACCCTATCCAAGCTAGTCCTTTTCCAGCATGCTGGCCCTTGGATGGGGAGAGGAGAGGCCTTCTACCCCGGTGGGTCACTGCAAGAGGGCAGCCCCATCCTAGAGGGGACACATTTTGTAGTGAAGGAAGGAGGAAACAGGATGGACGGGCCCAGAATCCCTCGCCATACCCTCAGTCACCTTTCCATACCAGTAGCAGTAAGGCTCTCCCCAGTCTTAGACCCCACTCCTCCCTGTCTCCTCTTGACCTCTTGCACCTCTTTCAGGGAAAGGAGCCACAAGGCTATGCAGGGCTGAGGTTGGCATGGCCCAGAGGAGCAATGGCTTCTGGCCCTCCTTGTTCCACTGACAACCCCACCTCCAGGCTGGTGGGATCAGAGAGTCTGTGTCTCCCCACCTAGCATTGAGAATTGGGCATCACCATGGCTGAGAGCGCCCTGAGATCCCAACTCCACTATATAGATGTCCTGTGACTGTCGCAGACCCAGGTAGATCCAGCCCTGGAGTGAGCAGGCCAGGCTTGTGGTCAGCACCCACTCTGCCTGAGTTACTGTGGCCCCTCTTCCATTTGGGCTGTGAGCTCCTTGAGGTCAGGGACTACTCTCCAGCTTCCTGAAAGGAACTTCCTAAATGCAGGCTGGCCAGGAGGTAGGGGTGGGGGACTCAGGCAGGAAGCCTCCAACCTCAATGTCATGGTCCCCTCATGGTGTCTCCTGCCCTAGTCCTAGAGAACACACAGACGCTCATGAGATCCTCCAGACCCTCTCCCCTTTCCCTTCCTTTTGCACTACCCTCTCAACCTGACCAGGCTGGCTGCAAGGCCTCCTTATCTCTGGGCCCCTCTTTGGCCACAAGCTCCCCTTCTCGGTTCCTGGCAGCCCAAGATTCCCAGTGCCTGGGGAGAGAGGGTCTAGAGTATACAGACAGACCTGCCAGAATGGGCCATCTCTGAAGTTTCAGAGCCTGATGCAGGAGCCCTCTCCCCCAAGCTGGCAGGAGGGCCAGAAGAAGCCCACATGCCATCCTCTGCCTCTGTGCCCCATCCAGTTGGCTGTGCTAAGTCCAGCTTGGCCAGCGCCCCCTCCCCTCTCACCCCCTCCCCTAGCATCATCTGTCTTTCAAGTCCAGGCCTTGCTCCAGCCAGATGTCTGAGCACAGACTTGTCCCCAAGAAACCCATGCCCTGCCCTGCCAGTTTCTGCTCATCCTGCCTTCTTTCCCTCCTCTCCCCCTACGAGCCCTCTCCCTCTGGTCCACTGGGCTCACCACACTCTCTGCAGAGCCTTGACCCATGTGGAGAGCCAGCCATGCCCCACCCTGCTGCCAACAGAAGGGTCTCAAGCAGAGACAGAAGGAAAGGAGCAATGGCCCAATACCTAGCAGTCCTCTCCACCTTCCACCCAACCCACTCTGCTATCTGTACCTATCATCAGCCTATGCCTTCTCTCAAGGCAGCAAGTTCGTTAGGTCTACTTCCCATTGTGTGGGCGAGGATATGGTCTCTCTCTTATCGAATGCCAAGACTTGCTACAACCCAGATTCTGCAGCAGAAAGAGTTGTCATCAAGCCCAACCCTCAAACTCACACTGTAATCTAGAGGGAGGCTGTCACAGAATCTTCTGGCTTCAATGGCTATCCCTACTTTACACACCTTTTTTTGTGTCGGTTAGCTTTTTTTTTTTTCACATTTTTTAAATTGTGGTAAAACACACAGAATATAAAATTCACCACCTTAACCATTTTTAAGAGCACAGTTCAGTGGCATGAAGTGATTCACATTGTTGTGCAACTATTACCGCCATCCTTCTCCAGAAGTCTTTTATCTTCCCCAACCGAAACTTCTCATTCTTCCCACCGCCCTCCCCCCAACAGCCCTTGCAACCACCATTCTACTTTCTGTTTCTGTGATTTTAGTACCTCATTAAAGTGGAGTCATATAGTATTTGTCCTTTCGTGGCTGGCTGATTTCACTTAGCATTACATCCTCAAGGTTTGCTCACATTGTAGCAGGGGTCAGAATTTCTTTCCTTTTTAAGGCTGAATAATATTCCATTGTGTGTATAGACCACATTTTGTGTCTCCATTTGTTTATTACCTACTTTTTTAGAAAATCAAGGCAATATATTCTCAGGAGAAAATGTCTGAAGAGTTCAGACACAGAAAAAAATGAAAAGTGAAAAATTCACTTCAGTTGGCTCCGAGTGAATCCCTGAAATTTTTGAAGCAGAGGACAGATAGATTTATATCCCTTTCTTACACAAATAGTGACATTCTCCTCTCCAGTACTTCTCAAACGTGAGCAGGCATCAGAATCTCCTCAAGAGCACAGTAAAATAGACTGCTGGGCCCCGGCCCCAGGGCTCCTGACCCAGTAGTTCCTAGGCCACCAAAGATTTGGGGTCTCTAACAGGGTTTTGCAGGATGCTGATGCAGCCCAAAGGGGTACCCTTTGCTGACTAACACCGGCTAAGCAAGGTCCTGCCACTTGCCTTTACACTTAGCGAATATCAACACTTGAAGCTGGACCTCCTTCTTTATTTTTTTTAAAGACTTTCTTTTTAAGTAATCCCTATACCCATAGTAGGGGCTCGCATTTACAACCCCGAGATCTAGAGTTGGCATGCTCTACCAACTGAGCCAGCCAGGCACCCCTGCACTTCATTTTAACCACTGCCTATTACTCTGGTGTTTGAACGCCCCAAAACATAGCTAATCAGTGCCTTACTGATGGGCTTGACATTGCTTCCGGTTTTTTAGATCTGGAAATAATATTGCAATGAACGTGGTTGTACATATACTTGGAACACTTGTGACTTCTGTGACAGTGTGTCTGATAAATCCCTAGCTATGGAACCCCTAAGCCAATGGCTGGTGAATGAATTCTTCTCGTGTGTATGGCCAACCCCCTTCATGGGTGCTATTGCCGTCCCATCAACTCGGAGGATGCCTGTGTCCACAGTCACATTGGGAAAAAGAGAATCTTATTGTTTCTTAATTTTGATTTCTTGTATGAGGGTGGGCATTTTCACCCGTTTATTGGCCATTAGTCTTCCCTTTTCTGTTCATGTGCTTTGCCCATTTTTCTATTTGCCTATTGACTATATGAACTCATCTGTCATGTATTGAAAACATTTTTTTCTGGTTTATTTGCCTTTAGACTTTAAGATATTATATTTTTATGGAGGCATTTTTTTAAGTCTTTCCCTTTGTGACTCCTATATTTTGTGCCATAGCTTCCTCAATCCAAAAATGTATTTTTTAGAAGTTGTATTAAATATTTTCTTCTAGTAATTTTATGATTTCTTTTTTACATTTAAATATTTGGTCCATCTGGGACTTATTTCAGAATAATGAATAAAGTAGAGAACTGTTTTTTTTTTTCCTAAACAGCTAGCCAGTTGTCCAATTTGATTATAATTCATCTTTTTTTCTCTGACCTAGAATGTTCCTTTATCATATATTCAATTTCCACTTGTTCAGGACTGTGCGTCTGGACTCTATGCTGTTCCTTTGATCTCTCTGTCTGTTCTTATGCCAGTACCCAACTGTTTTATTACTGGAGCTTTATACAACATTTTAGTCATACTAGTTGCCCCTTATAATGTCTCTTTTTCAGAATTTTCCAAGCTCTTTTTGCATGTTTACTTTTCCAGATGAATTTTAATACAATTTGTCGAGTTCAAAAGATCGTGTTGTTTTTCTCATCTTCTAACAGATGTGATTTTCTGATTTCTGAGCCCAGAGCAGAATAGAAACAAGTTAAGAATGAGGTGGGGTGATGGTCTGCAGGCAGACAGAGTGATGGGAGTGGAAGTGACAGATAATAGGAAGAGAGCTGATGAAGTGATGAAGAATTCTAAAAAGTAGACACAAGAACTATGAAAAGTAGCCATCATGGAAAGGGCCTTCAGTGTGGGGCCAAACAAGGCCTTGGGTTTTCACTGTATTACAACCAGGATAGTGATGGACATTGTAACCACAACTTTGAGTCATAAAGACTCACATATTCTGTAACCTCTGATTAAGAAGGCAGGAAAGTGTGTAATACCCACTAGTGATTTCCATCCAAAATATCTTTTTAAGGTCTCAGATATTAATGTTTGGAAAACTCATGTGAAATGGTTCATTCTTGGAGGATGACAGAAGTATGACATATTACTGGTTCCGCTATAGTTTTCTGAAAATCCACCTCTAAATTCCAAGGAGCTGCCAGCTCTGGGATTTGAATTCACTCCATCCACGGAAATGCAGCTGAGGGAAATGTCTCCAGCCTTTCAGCCAGTTTACACACAATAATAATAAAAAGATTTAGCTCTCACTAAGCATCTGTCTCCAACACGTGAGGCATGTTAGGTGCAGACTACATTTTAATCCTCAACAGCCCCCACTAGATGGATGCCGTATTTCCATTAGACAGGAAACTGTGGCTGAGAGAGATCACCAAACTTGGGCAAGTTCAAGTTAACGTGTGATAAAGAACCCTCAGCCACCTTCACCCCCACATGCCACTAACCAGTCCCCTTCTACTCATTCCTACCACCGCGACAGGAGGTCCAAAAGGGAACCTATCTTATTCAGACACCCCTTCACAAGACTTTGCACCTGCCTGACCCAAAGCCTGCACAGTCCGGAGAGGCCTCATCCCATGCCTCTGAGTGGCAGGGAGGGTGGAGTGAGGATATTAGGCAAGGAAAGGGCAGCCCCCAGGCTACCCACTTACCAGCCCCTTGAGATCAGGGGCTCAGGAAGTAGGGAGGGTGCCCCGGGACTCAGCAGACACTTCCAAGATGAGCACTGCCTGCTACAGCCTGGCATGGCCTCCCTGCCCTCCTGGGTGATGTCAGGACACAGACTCTGTGCTCACCATACCACACCTCTGCCAAGAGTATGGGCTGAGCACAGTCCCATCCTGGACACCCCAAGGAGTGGGAGTTGTGCAGGTGACATACAGTGGGAGGAGGTGACAGGGAAAGGCACACCCTTGGGAGTTCCCCATCTCAGAAAAATAGAGGTCAAAGCATTCATTTGTTTTTCCTTGACAGCCGTTTTTTTGAAGGGGCCTGCCCTGGATTCAGGTACAGAGAAGTGGGAGGGTGAGGGCCTCCAGGCTGAAAGCTACTGGGGCAAAGGTGTGGCTAGAGGCTCATGAATCCAGTCCCCAAGGAACCAGAGTTTTCAGCCCTCTAGGACCCCCGCGCCCCAGCCCAGGACCCAGCTGACTGTAGAGCAGTGACCCAGAGGATGAGGAGGGGGAGCAAATCGATCCATTCAAGCACCCAGTCCTCATGAAGAGCCTACTACGCGCAAAGGACCGTACTAGTGGGGTGGAAGATGAAAAGGGGGCTGAGTAGAGGTGAGGTTCCCTGGACTGGGGACAGAGTGCCCTGGGAGGGCCTGGAGCGGCGGGGGGACCCCACCCCGAGCATCCCTAACCTCGGCGCGCACAAGAGCCGCGCGCTCCGGAGCTCAGCGCGCGCGCTCAGGACGGCTGCCGCACGCGCACGCGCGCTCGCAGCCGCTCCCCCGCCCGCGCGGCTCCGGCCCCCGCGCGCGCGCGCACTTGAGGCCTCCCTTGTGCGGCTCCTCCATTCGCTACGTGCAGAATGGTCCGTCGGCAGCAGCTGCAGCGCCGGGTGGGAGGGGGAGGAGGAGGGGAGGGGGAGGCGGCGCCCAGGTCTGGAGGAGGGGCCGCGGCGGGCCGGGTTGGGGAGAGCTGAGGCAGAGGGGCTTGGGGAGAGCCCGGGTGGGTGCAGCGCTCCCCCCTTCACCTCCCTACTTTGCCATCGCTCGCTCCGGCTAGACCATTACGGCCATCCCCCTGTTCCGTACCCGGGTGTCCTGGAACCGAGCCCACCGGGTATTTCTTCGTGTTGTCCCCTCCCCAAACCCCAAACCCAAGAAAGAACCAATCCTGGTGTCCTGTCTCTCTTTTTCCCTTCCCAGTCACATACCCAGGCTTTTGTGTGAGATGACCCAACCGCAAGCCCTTCCCCACGCCACCTTTCGTGGTGTGGGGTACCTAAAAGATACTGTGGCCCCACTCCCCTTCTATTACGTCCCTGGAAGAAGTGGAACGTTCAGGATGGACACAGAGCCTATTTCCCAGCATTTCCAAAAGGGGAAGGCCAGCATCTCACCATGCACACTCAGACAGGATGGCAGAAAGGTCTGATGGCCCAGAAGAGCAGGCTGCTGCCCAGGGCCCTAGGGCCACATCCACAGGACAGACTGGTATGAATTCACCCGTATTACCAGTTTGTGCCCTATACACCTGTTTGTAAAGAACTCCCCAGAAATGTAATGATGAGAGGACACCAAGGGGTGAATCTTACATCCCTGGAGGATCCCAAACTGACCAGCTCCCCATCCTGCCAGGAATCCAAATGTCCCCCTGATATCCACAGCAGCCCTTCCCACGGGATAAGACAACAGCTATTTTCTGCAGCCCCGCCCAACCCTTCTCCCAGGGTGAGGGAAGGAAAGCTGACGATCTCCAGTGCCCCTTCCCCATTTGGACTGCGGGGAGCGGGCGGCTCCCTCATCCTCTCCTTCCCGCCCAAGGCCACCTGGGTTCATCTCCAAGGCAGCTACTGGGTTCCACCCGTAGTCTAAGAACCTCTAGCACTCTGCTGACAGGTTAAGTCTAGATCCCAGAGAGGAAGGCATCCTGGGTCAGTTTCATTTTACACAAACCGAGCCTGGACTTTGCACAGTGCCTGGAGCCAGGGAAGCAGATTGTTCCTTTCCTGGTGCCTCCGTCTTTGGGGGGCGCCCTCTGCTGGCCACTGGGAAGTGCAGGGAAGAACAGCTGCAGAGCCCCTCGCAGAAGTTCTGGAGAAGGGGACGAGAGTAACAGAAACGAGTGAAAACCAGGAGCCAGTTGAGAGTGGCATAGTGGCCACAAATAAGGGAGGCACGTTGGGGCGCCTGGGTGGCTCAGTCTTTAGGCGTCTGCCTTCCGCTCAGGTCATGATCCCAGGGTCCTGGGATCTAGCCCTGCATCAGGCTCCCTGCTCTGCGGGAAGCCTGCTTCTCCCTTTCCCACTCCCCCTGCTTGTGTTCCTTCTCTCACTGTCTCTCTTTCTCTCTGTCAAATAAATAAATAAAATCTTTTTTTAAAAAGGGAGGCACGTTGAAGCCTTTCTGGAGTGGGGGGATTTTGAGCCGACTTTCAGTAGACAGTGGCCAGGAAGCCAAGCTGGAGAGGGGGGCTCAGGACACACCAGGGACAGCCTTTCCTGTGTGTGGAGCCCTGGCCCTGCCCTGGATGGCTCACACATCCGCTCACTCTGATGGCTGCAGTGCCCTGGCAGGCTGGGAGCGGTGCCCCCAGAAAGAAGTCTGCAATTGACAAATCTCTGCCTCCACCGCCCCCCCTCTTCCCCTACACAAGGATGGCCCAAGCCCAGATCCATGGCATGGTGGGGCTCAATGTGGGGTAGGGGCCTGAGTCACAGTCTGGTGTGGTACTGCCTGTCTCGGGAAAGGCCAGCTCCCCGAGAGGTGAGACCCATGTCAACAACCCATCTCTCTGCCTCTGGCTGCCAGGCATCCTCCCCATCACGTCTCACACGTGGGGCAAGGGGGTTGTTAGGGCTATGTCAGGGTGGTGCGGGCCATGTTAGTGCTAGGGCCACAAAGGGGCAGGAGGACAAGAATGAAAGTGTGTTCTCACTGCTGTAAGCCAGAGGAGCTGGGGCTAGAGGGAGGAGAGACCGATGGACCCCTGGGCATCTGGAGTCTCTCCAGGTGTGTTGGGTGAGGGAGGCAACAGGTGCCACCAAGAAGTGGCAGGTCCTAGAACCTGCCCCTGAAGTTGCTTTTTCTGAGAAGGGCTACCCTCAGGGCCTCAGCATCTGCACAGGCCCAGGTCTTCCCTCCAAAGGTGGCCCCTGCTCCCAAACTTCACAGACCCCACATGGGCCTCCGTGCCCAGACCCCAAGGAAGGCAGAGGACCTGGCTGCCTGGACCACTCCTGAAAAGTAAATGGCTCTGTGGGCTTCCCCCCACCCCTCCCTTTCCCTGCTCCGCTCACTGATTCACTGCTTCCACCTTAATGGCCAGGCCCCCTTCCAGACCCAGCCCTGGTGAAGAGGACTCCCAGGGGCGGGGATTGAAGCCCAGGAGGGAACAGAGAACATGGCGGTTTAATTGGCGGTAATTAGTTAATTTACTCTGAAAGCAGTGGGGGAGGGGATGGGTCTGTGGCCTAATAGGGCTCAAACTCTCAAACTCTGCTGAATCCCTTTCTGAACAGAGCTGACCACCCACCCAGGAGACCCACTCTTTGGCCCCAGGTCCCGAGCAAGGCCCAGAGCAGACCTGAGTTGGCACTGCAGGAAAAAAAAGCAGGTGCCCTGGGGTGGTGGGAACAGGCCTTTTGAGGTGAGGCAGGTGGGAACAGATACGAGGACTGGGGAGGAGCAGGGGGTTCTGGAATTGGAACTGGTTCCTCTCCTCTCACCTATACTTCTACCCCTCCCATGGTCATTGCCCTCCCAAGTTAGGGGCGCACCCCCCTCCCGTGGCCATGACCTCCCAGGGCCGCCCATCCTAAGGGAAACAGGGCCTGAAGGCTAACTTCACTGTCTCCTGCTTCAGGAAACCATTCCAATAACTGGGAAAAGGGGCGCCAGAGGAGAGAGCCCCCGCCGGCCCCAGGGGGCGTGTCGTCGGCCCGACGCGTCGCCGGCGGGCGGCGGGCGGGCCGGCGTGGCGGGGACTCTGGCCGACAGCCTCCCGCGCCCCGTCTGAAGCAGCTGACCCGCTGGTGGCGGGCCAGGTCGCGGCGGGGCCGGGAGGCAGCAACGTGCGGCGCGGCATGTCGCGGCTGCAGCAGCAGGGAAATGTGGGGGCGGGCCGGCGCGCCGCCACCCCCACCCCACGCAGGCCCATTCATAAAACCCGCAGGCACTGCCTGGCCTGGCAGCCTCCTCTCCTAATTGCAAACTCATTAAGGAGTTTGCATCTCATTTGCATGGAAATCATTTCCTGGGCCCTAAACAGAGCAACTCACCCTTCTTTCAGCCCCCTCTGCCCTGCTCTACCCATCCAGTGGGGGGGGGCTATCTCTGCCCTGAGCCCCCTCCCTTGCTTCACTGCCCCCCCACCCCCGTCCTCCTGGCGGGGAGCTGGGGAGGGGTGTTGGCAGAGCACCCACCTAGCTGGGAGTCCTGCCTGTGCCCTAGGTGAGCCCGCCCTGTACCAGTGGGTCCAAGCGAGGGGAGGTACCCGCCAAGTCATTTGCCCCCCGGCTTGGCCATGCCCAGGGAAGGGAGGAGGCGGATGGCGGGCAGCCGCAGTAGCTGGTTGTACCTGGCAGGAGTACGGTTGGTAGGTGAGGCTGTTCGTGCCCAGCCTCACGTACGTGCCCCCACCCCCACACCCCTCACCCCACAGAACAAGCGCCCAGTGACTGCAGAAGCAGACACCCAGCCACTGCTCACAAAGGCACCAGCACCAGGCCAGCCATAATGGCTGCCCTCCTGGCAGCCACACTCAAGGGCAGGCAGATGCCTTCACAGGCCCTTTGGTCCTTCTCCAGCACCTCGGACCAGGGTCGGGGGGGAAGGGGCTTCTCATAAGACTTCTCTGAGTAAGGGGGCCTCATAGAGGGGCTCCCTTCTATACCCCAGATGCAGCCTCTTGCCCCTCTTCTGCAACCCATATTCATGGGGGTCCCCAAGTGTTGGGCCCCACATGAGGATCTACGCAGGCAAGGGCCTCCAACCCAGGAGGGGCAGTGGAGGATGAAGCCCCAGAGAAAGCGGCCCCTAAGTGCCTCCCCAGATGGGCTCTCTCCTTCCCGTCCAAAGTGTGTGTAGTAGGTGGAATACTCCCCAACCTCCGGGAAGGGGGAAGGGGGGCTGGTGGTTTAAGCTGTTGGAAATAGAACAGAACCACCTAAAGTACATGGAATCAGATACTACCTGGGACACACTGTCCTGGCTCTCTATGTCCTGGGACAGTGTAAAAAGCAATACAAAATTTTCAGCATCAGGATTTAAAATAAAAACCTACTTCTTGCCTCGATTATCTGGATCCCTCCCCACACGTGGCTTCCTCTCTGTCCACACTCCCACCTGCTGTCCCTGAAGTTTCTCCCATCCATTGCTAGGGCATGAAGGGATGGGCAGGGATGTTCTGGAACACTGACCACACATTCATATTGAGCGGGGTTGGGCCAACTCTACCCTCTCATCTCCTGGAACAGTTGGGTCTAAAGTGCTGTGTGTGTATGGGTACAGAGGTACAGGAGGAAAACAATAGGACATCTGTTTTTTTAAACCTCAACTTTTCACTTAGTGGGAGTGTGGTTTTTAAGGTAAACAATATAATAAAGTGCTTATATTACTAGTGCATACTCAATAATTTTTTTAATTGTTAGGGGGCATGATCAAAATCTGCTTGGAGACCACTGGTCTAGGCGTAAGGTGGGGCAGCTGCAGGTGAGGGATGGTTGTCTTGTCCCTCTTAGTATCTGTCCTGAGAAGTGGTCAGTACAGAGCCCAGCAGGGGGCAGGAAGCAGGGACAGGGTGTTGAATGAACAAAGTGTGCCCCTGGAATTGACAGGTAAGAGAACTGAAATAGGGATTCCTTGATGGCTCAGTCAGTTAAGCGTCCAGCTCTTGGTTTTGGCTCAGGTCAGGATATCACGTTTGTGGGATCAAGCCCTGCATCAGGCTCTGTGCTCAGCGCAGAGTCAGCTTCAGATTCTCTCTCCCTCTCCCTCACTGCCCCTCCCCCCAGCTTGTGCTTGCTATTTCTCTCTCTAAAATAGACAAATAAAATCTCTTAAAAAGAAAAAGCAAACTGAAATAACTCTGGGGTGGGGAGTTCACTGAGAGAAGCCCATGGCCAGATAAAGAGCATGGCTCGTCGCTGCTTTGTCTGCAGCGTGCCCACGCCCGGCACCAAGAACAAATCCCGACCCCACTTCCAGCCATCCCAGTGAGTGTGGCTCCTTCCTCTGCCTGCTGGCAGCGTGGCCTATCTGAGCTCCTCACTGGCTCCCGATTAGCCTGCTGCAGGTTTCCTATTCTAGAACTCTCTGAGAGTTAATCTGGGTAGGAGAAACAATTTAGGCTCCAGACAGGCCTCAGTCCTTGTCCAGCTGGGTGACCGTGGGCCCAACACATAACCAGTATGAGCCTCGCTTTCCTTAACTGTAACATGGGACTAATAATCGTACTAACTATAAGGGTTGTTGTGACTATTGAAGGGCCAACCGTGTGTACAGAGTCTGCACATAGTAGGTGTTCAGGAAAATTATTACTTTATGTGTGCGGCAGGTGCCCCATAAAGAATCTGTTGAATTGGGATTTGCTGTCAGCGTGTCTGAAGGCAGACAAATGAGCCTTTTTCACAACACCTTTCTGCAGAAATTAACAGCTATCCCCCCCCCCCCCCGGGCCTTTTCCAAGCTCACCCACTCCCTGAGGGGGGGCGTCCTGCTCCGGCTCACCACCCAGCTCCTTTTTCTCTTTCTGCGCAGTCTTCACTTCAAGCATGAGCTGAGGGTGACACCTGGCGGCCATTCCTGTAGCTGCAGGCTCCAAACCGGCAACACCCTCCAATAAGAAAGGCATGAGAGGTCGTTTCCAGCACTTTCCCTCCACCTCACATCTCCCTTTCAGGGCCCAGGGAACCTCCAGACAGCCACTCCCCACTCCACCTGAGAGAGCTCTGACACTTGCACCTGCCTCATGGGCGGGATGATCAAGGAGACCTCTGCCCAGACCCTGCCCCGGCTGTAGGCAGAAGGCAGAAGGATGACCGTTACTCTTCCCTCAAGTGCTGCTGGGCCCTTAATAGGCACCATCTCATTCAATTCTTATCGCTAGGGCCTCTGACTGCAGCAGAGAAAGCAGGCACAGCAAAGTTAAGCAACTTGCTCAGGGTCACACAGCTCCTAAGGACCTAAATGATGAAATGAATGGGACAGCCAGTAAGCCTCCAGGTGACAGAGGAGGCCAAGAGGAAGTGGCCTGCCAGAGCGTTAGAAACACCAAGTTCCAACCCAGCCTTGCCCAACAAGTGGAGTGACCTCCCTCAAGGGCCTTCTCAAACTGGCTCTACAAGAGAATCACCTGGGGAAAATTTTTAAAATATCAGTGCTTACCCTGGCTCTAGCTTGATGAAATCAATGTCAGGAGGAGTGGGGCTGAGGTATGGGTATTTTAAAAAATCTTTCTAGGCGATTCTAAATGAAGCCAGGGTTGAGAATGGGGCCTCTGGGAGTTTCCCATCTGCAGACTTCCCTGCTCTCCAGAGGTCAGCTCCCTAGAGCTTACTCCCACGCCCCCCCCCCCATCCTGAGGGCTCTCCAGAGAAACTGCGCCTTCCTTCCCCAGCATTCCCTGGACATCTTAACTTGTCCACCCAGAACCCCCAGGACAAGCCGCCAACTCACCCTCTGATGCCCCCAGGGAGAAGACTGGCCATCACCTCTTCCCAGAGGGGGCCCACCAGGCTTGAGCCTCCTGAATCTCTGACCCCAGGCCTCGCCTCTGTGGTGGGGGCAGTGAAGGCCACTGGGAGCTTAACCTCAACAGGATGAAGGCGCCATAATTAGGGTCAGGCGGTTGGCTCAGCCTGCGGAAATCCCCAGCTTAGTAGGGATGGGGGCCTTCAGCCTGGGAAGGGGGGTCAGGGCAGAAGTGAGGGGGAAGGGAAGCCCAGGCACGTGGAGACCCCAGGACCTAGCCCCTAGCCACCTCCTGGGAGGGCCCACTAGAAACTCAGCCCAGTTCACCCCCACCCTGTGTCGCTGACCCCCAGGGTGGGAGGGAAAGACTGACCAGCCCCCTAACCCCAGATGCCTCGCTGCTCCTTCAGGCTGGGGTGTGCTGGGATCAACCCCCAACCCCAGCATTTGGTGGGGGGAGGAGGGTACCTGTGGGAAAGGGCTACGTGAGCGTTCCCAGGGCAACACAGGCTTCTCTCTGGCCCATAATCCTCAGACCTTGAGTGAAGGATCACTTTCCTCTGTGGAATGTAACACTGAAGGGACAAAATGTGGCAGAAGGATAGGGGGGTGGAGGGGGAAGATGCCAGGGAGTGAACTTTGCTGGGGGTACTTCCCAGCCCCCAGAGGCCCTCCGGGAGGCAGCAATTACAAAGAGAAGTCTCCCCCACCCCCAGCTCACTCCAGGGCACAAGGTCTGGGGTTGGGCTGGCCAGGTCGCTCCCAACAGACCCCCACCCAGAGTCCCAAGGGGCCTGAGTGAGCACCTCTGCTAACCACGCATTTGCAGGGGAGGAAATGGGGTCTAAGAGATTAGAACAGGCCAAGTCACATAGCGTCAGAACCACACCTAGAAGCTCCAGCTTCCCAAGAGACTACCCAAGTGAGCCCACAAGAACTGAAACCTGCTCCCACGCTGGACACCCACCCCTCCTTCCTGCCCCTCAGGGTCCTGGGCTGGGCATGGCTGGGCAAGCAGGGGACAGGTGCATACCAGTCCACAAACCGGTGATGGCTGGGACCAGGGGCCAGCCCACGGGCTTCCACATTGAGATTCAAAACTGATTCCTCCAGGAAGCCTTCCAGGCTGCTCCACAAGGGCCTGGTAGTGCCAACACAGACACCCAGCCGTGACCTACCAAAGGATGTCCTCCCCTCTCCTGCCTCCACCCTGGCCCATCACAGAGGACCTGCGTACGCCTCTGTTCTGCTAGCTGTCAGCTCTCCCAAGAGCCCCTGAGAGCAGGAGTGTGTGGGCACAAGGTACTGTGCCCAGCCCAGCACCAGCCACTGGGAGGCTCGGGAGCGAGGGTCTCGTAGAAAGGGTGCAAACTCAGCTCCAGTCACAGTACCTTGAAAAGACCTGGGTGGAAAGTCCCCTCCAAAGTCGTCTGGTCCAGCCCCTCATACCTTGCAGTTGTGGGGTAACCTCTGTCACAACACCTGCAGAGATGGATGTCCCTTCACGTATTCATTCCCTCATTCCCTCACCCACTGCTCCTCACCCAGCTGTTTTCCATGGGTCAGGGGCCAAGAGGCAACCCAAACCATTCTCAAGGATCTGGGCTAAGGCCTTAACAAATAGAGTTGGCGGGGGGGCTGCCAATCACCCTTTCTGGGCCTAGCACAGTGCTAGGTGGAAGTAAAAGACCCCGACCAGCAACACCACCCCACATTTATGTTGCACTGTGGCACTTACACACCGCTGACACACCCTGGCGTTCATTTCAGACTCCGAGCCCCCGTCCCAGGTGGTGTTGGCCCTGCTCATTGGTGGCAGCTGAGGCCTAGAGGCGGAATGCCTTTGCAGCTGGGAGAGGGGTGGCTTCAGGACACAGCTTGGGTAGCTGTGCTTCCAACCCAGTGCCCCCATTCCCAGCCCTCCACCAGCTGGGGTTCAAATGTGGGAGATAGGATTTGCCCCGGGGAGAAGAAAATGTGATTTAGGCTCCTAGCTATAAAAATAATAGTGCAGATGAGTCAGAGGCCTGCTGGGTCCCAGACACTCTGCTGAATTTGTTAGATGCAGGGGAGTCAAGTGTAGGACCCAGAACTCCCACTAACCCTCCTCGGGGGCCAGGCCTGCAGCGGAGGCGAGCACAGTTAACAGGTGCGTGCGCGCGCGCGCGCGCGCACACACACACACACACACACACGCAGCCCAGGTGGCGTGAGTCCCTGCACGTCCTAGGAGACGGGGTGTCCCAGCCCATTCACTCCCCTCTGATAACCCAGCAGGACGAGCACGTACCTTCAGGCTGGCCACCTCGGGCACGTGCCAGGCCGGCTGCCAGAGCCCAGATCTCCAGCCCTGCTGGGCCCTAGAGCATGACCTCCCTGGCTCACCCTGTTCAACCTCAGGAAAGCGAGTGACCCCGAGGGATGTGAGGCCCGGAGGCCCCACCCAAGCCCCTCCTCGGGGCTAGCCTGTGCAGCAGGGCTGGAGCCTAATGAGGAGCCTCAGGGATCCCTGTGGCTTCGCGCCGGCACCCAGCTCCCGGGTGCGCTCCAGGGAGATGCAGAGTAACAGAGAGACACCTGGAAGGGCTAACAAGGCTCTAGCAGGAGAGAGGGCAGAGGGTGAGGGATGGCAGAGGGGAAAGTAGTGGTGATTCTGGGAAAGGTGTCTGTGTGAGGTCAAGGTTTGGAATCAGGGAGAAGTATAGAGAGGGCTTGGCCAGGGAATGCTAACAGGAATTTAGGAAAGGGAGGACCCGTGCAGGCATAGGCAGAGGAAATGGACTCTGGAGTGGGCACAGAGCTGGGTTGGAATCCTTGTCCTGCCACTTATAAGCTGGGTGACCTGGGGCAGGTGGCTTACTCTCTCTGAGCCCCTTGGCATAATAGTACCCACCTCACAGACTTGTGAGAAGTAAACGAAGTAAAACACCGAGCCTAGAGCCTAACACATGGGATCTGCCCAACTCATGGGCGCTGTTGCAAGGAAAATGCAAAAGACTCTGAGAGCAAACCCTGAAAAAGAAATCAAGCCTGCCCTTGGTCTGGTAGAAAGAAGGATTACAGAGCAGAGAGACCGGGGAGGTCCTGGGGCCATGCAGGGCAGACTCCTCTCAGTGCCCTTGTACTTGAAGGGTATAAGCATTAAAGAAGAGGTAAGACAGCCATTCCTGCCATGTGGCATCATTCTGGGGATTCTGAAGCGTCCTGGGAGAGTTCTCTCCACCCCAAGCCCTCATTCACATGAGGGGGCCTAGGTCCAGAGAGGAAAAGGAACTTGCCCAAGGTCACTCCGAGAAGGCAGATCTGCTAACCCCCCAGCCAGCCTCCTCTCCCTGGTGCGTCACCCTGGCCCCTGTTCAGAAGAAGAAGCCAGGGGCAAAGACCCCTCAACTCCATGAAAGGGAAAGACCTAAAAATCATATTCCCTGGAAATAAAGATGAAAAGTTCCACTCCCACTCCCACTTAGGGCTTTAAATAAGACCTTGCTGAGGACTGGAGAACGCTAATGCTGCCGCCGAAGCCCAGACCAAAGGCACCTCCTCCGGGAAGCCCTCCCTGACCAGCAATGGCAACGGTCCAAGTTGTGTTCCGGAGTGCCCTCTCTCTGAGGCTTCCACCGAGCCACCTCCGTGGTCAGTGGCTGTGTTTTTTTCTCTCCACTGAGCTGAAGTTTTTGAGGCCAGGGGCAGGGTCTTAATCAAGTTGGAGGGCTGAGGGCCGACACCATGCTCCAGCCTAGTGCTGGTAAGTGTGAATGAAGGAACCAGTTGGACCCAGACCCGTCAAGGGCAAGGGCACCCGAGAAGTAGGAAAAGGCTCTGGGGCAGCTGCTGTCCTGTTCTGGCCAGTCCCTTCCTCCCCTGTGCCTGAGCCCCACACTAAGAGCGAGTTCCTGGTGCAGGCTGTACCCTGTCCCGGATGCCTGGCATTTACCAAAAGGGCAGAGACAGTGAGAAGGGCCTCACCTGTGCCATCCACTCAGAAAGGAGCCGGGCGGCCGGCAGGAGGGAGAGGAGTTAGGTTTCAAAGTGCCCGAAGATGACAGAGTGATGGTGGAGGCTGGCCCTGTCAGAACCCGCAAAGGATTAGTATCTAGACCAGATGATACAAGGAGCATCTACAGAGCAACAAGAGGACTGCAACCCTACCCCCAAACCAGGCAAGAGACATAAACGGGCAGTGAAAGGAGACAAGACCCCAAAAGCAAACACGCATGAAAAGAGGTGCTGAAAATCACCAGACATCCCTTACTTCCAAAGGATGGGCAAAAATGAGAGAGCTGGAGGAAGCCCAGCCCAGGCAGGGGTAGGCTAGGGGGTGCACCGTGGACTCAGGTGGCCATGCTCCGTCAAATGAAACACAAGGTGCCCTGTGACCCAACAGCGCCACTCATGACTGCATCCCAGGAGTCTCAGCCAGGTCCCCACGGGCCAGGCAGGGGGAGCCCCGCAGCTTGTTCCCACGAAGGGGAGCGGTGGGCAGAAAATTGTGGGGCTGCACATCATGGGATATGGAACAGTAGTTTGGAGCACCAAAGTTAGATTTTTAACACAGCGCTGAGTGAAAATTATAACATAAGGAACACAAGAACATTCACCAAAGTTAAAATTTTTTTTTTTTTCCAAAACATCAGTGCCCATGTGCAGGAAACATACAAATGGAAAGAGCCACATCCAATACTATGAGGGGCGGAAAGGTATAAACACACAAGACAGGCCAGTGATGCCCACTAATTGCAGCTGAGGGCCACAAAGGGGGATGGTCCCGAAGTCCTCGATGCAGTCCACAGATGGAACCAGGAGCCCCATGCAGGCGGGTCAGAGCCGGGCTGCCCGCAGAGGTTGCCCCTGCCCTCTATTGGTAGACGAGGGTCTTGGCCAAAGTCAATCCACCACACGCTCAGAGTCCATCCAGCTTGGGCATCTTTCGTGCCCTGGAAATGGAAGCAGAAGGAACCTCAAACCCATGGCCATGGGGCTCCCCTGAGCTGGCTACAAGGAGGAGATGAGAAGCAAGTCCTTGCCTTCACAAACATCTCTATAATTAAGGGATTTTTGTCCTTTTCCTGAAGGAGAGACTTCATCTTTAGATGCACATTCAGAAAAATCTGTAAAATGATATGCAGCCTGCTGTGTGCTTCCAAATCACCTAAGGGGGGGCCGGGGGGGGGGCGGAATGGGCAGGGGGTTGATGGGGGTGGCGGAATGGGCAGGGGGTTGATTAAACCATATTGGCCATGAGTTGATTGCTGCTGAGTCTGGGGATGGGTGTATGGTAGTTCATTATGTTTTGTTCTCTACTTCTGTGTGAGTTTGCCAGTTTCTCTAATAGAAACTTCTCTAAAAGGGGCGCCTCGGTGGCTCAGTCGTTAAGGTCTGTCTTCGGCTCGGGTCATGATCCCAGGGTCCCAGGGTCCTGGGATCGAGCCCCGCATCGGGCTCCCTGCTCAGCGGGGAGCCTGCTTCTCCCTCTCCCACTCCCCCTGCTTGTGTTCCCTCTCTCACTGTGTGTCTCTCTCTCTGTCAAAGAAATAAAAAAAAAAAATCTTTTAAAAATTAAAAAAAAAAAAAGAAACTTAAAAAAAGATAATGTTCCCAATAAGAGAGTCTGAGACTAGCCCCTGACCTCAGGGAGGCCCCAGTCTGATAGGAGAGACACAGCCCCTTGCCCTCTGAGTGGCCAAGCCCTTCCTGCATCTTCTCAGCCTGCCTGTCTGGCCAAGGGGCCACGTGTAGGACAGAGGCATGGTCCTGGCCCCAAGGGCTGAGCCCCCAGACCTGGCCCTCATCCCTGAGGCCCAAGGGTCAGGCACTGGTACCATATATAAGCAGACTTGCTTCTGGTTCTGGCTCTACCTGCTTGTGGCCTAGGTTCCTCACCTTAACGGCACCTGCCTGGAACAGAGGAAATGCCCCCGTGAGTCCAGTTATTATAAGGGGGGAGAAGTCTGCAGGCCCAGCCCCTCCCTGAGCACATCTCTCTGTTCCTCCTGTGGTTACTCACCTCTTGCTGCCTCTGCCTGCATACCTGTGTGAGGACTGGAATCACCCATGAGTGTGCGGATTAAATGAGGTAATGTTTCATAAATGCTCATTCCGTCACTAGGACCAGGGGAAGGAGCTGCCAAGGTCACAGGGTCAGGCAATGGCAGAGCTGGCTCATTTTTTTTTTCTAAGATTTTATTTATTTCTTTGAAAGAGAGAGAGAGAGAGAGAGAGCATGAGCAGGGGGCCGGGGGAGGGGCAGAGGGAGAGGGAGAAGCAGGCGGGGCTCCATCCCAGGACCCTGGGATCATGACCTGAGCCAAAGGTAGACACTTAACCGACTGAGCCATCCAGGCGTCCTGCTGTGACTGATTTTATTTTTATTTTTTTTAAGATTTTATTTATTCATTTGACAGAGAGAGAGACAGCGAGAGAGGGAACACAAGCAGGGGGGTGGGAGAGGAAGAAGCAGGCTTCCTTCGGAGCAGGGAGCCAGATGCGGGGCTTGATCCCAGGACCCCTGAGCCGAAGGCAGTCGCCTAACGACTGAGCCACCCAGGGGCCCCCAGAGCTGGCTTATTCACAGGTGTGGGATGCTGAGTCAGCTGCTCCCTCACTATGAGGTCAGTAGGCTGATAGAAAGAGTGCCCTTGCGCAGAGTTAGGGTGGTGTCCCTGGGACCATCCCCCTCAGCCCCCAGTCCCATTGCTGGGGTCTCTGACTCAGAATCATCAGGAGCCCCGCATGAGCGAGATGCCAGCCAGAGAGGGGAAGGCTGGGGAAAGAGGGAGGTAGAAGTCCTTCTCCTCCTGCGCCCCCCCCAACCCCAGGAACACAGAGGGGTCCAGGGACGTCTGTGTAGGAGAGCATGTCCAGATTCAGGGGCTCTGTCAGGGGCTGTCGGGTGATCAGGAGTCTCAGCCAAGCCCGGACAACCCTCTGTGACAGTATAAAGCAGCCAACACTCGTGTAGTCCCTGCTGTGTGCAAGGCAGACTTCTGCCTGCCTTATACGTACTATCTCAGTTAATTCTCACAACAATCCTAAGAGGCCAGGGTGATTATTGTCCCCACTTTACAGATGGGAAAACTGAGGCATCAATTGATTAAGTAACTTTCCCCAAGTCACTCAGCTTAATAAACAGCGGAGCTAGGATTTGCTCCCAGGCAATCTGCCTTGAGTCTGTGCTCTTAACCAGCCCTGACAGCAACAGCCTGGCTTCTCCTGAGACAGTACGTTAGATTTCCCAAGGGTCTGGCGGTTATTGACGGAAGAGGTTGGGGGGGCTTCTATCACAAAGGGGCTTGGGCCAATGGCCACACCTCCTTCCCCCATGAGAGCCTGAGGCACCGGCTCCAGGGAGCTCAGATGGTGGGAAGACCAGGCAAGCCCTGTCTATACCACCACCCATGGGATGGGGTCTTCACCTCCGGCAGCCTGCACTCCTGCGGAGCAGGACCTCCACTCATCTCTTGCTCTGGAAAGGTAAGTGAGCAGGGAGTGACTGTATCAGAGAGATGGGCTTGAATCGACTGTTCTTCTTAATTAAAATCAGTCACAGCAGGGCTCCTGGGTGGCTCAGTCAGTGAAGCATCTGCCTTCGGCTCAGGTCATGATCCCAGGGTCCTAGGACTGAGCCCCGTGTCGGGCTCTCTGCTCAGCGGGGAGTCTGCTTCTCCCTCTCCCTCTGCCCCTCCCCTCACTCGTGGGCACGCTCTCTCAAATAAATAAATAAAATCTTTAAAAAAATAATCAGTCACAGAAAGTTAACCAAGATCAGTAACAAATTACTTGTGAAGCCCCCTGGCCACCAGTCACAGCGCAGCCCAGCAGAAGCTCTGTCCTCTACTGAATGGGAGCAGCTGGTGCATCCGCACCCCCGCCCCAAAGCGTGGTCCTCTATAAAGAAATGACACAGATGCAGTGGTCGGTCGGGAGCATGGGCTTTCTGGGGCCGACACACCGGGGCTCCGGGTGAGTGCTGCCTCTTCCGAGCCGTGCCATGCCAGACCACGTATTAGTTAACCTCTGGTCCTGTTTTCTCATCTGTAAAGTGGTAGTGATAATACCATCCCTGCACAGAGGGTTACAGGGTTTTTGTTTTTGTTTTTAATTTTACTTATTTAGAAAGAGAGAGAGAGAGAGAGAGAGAGAGCATGAGTGGGGGGGGGGGAGGGGCACAGGGAGAGAGAGAGAAAGAAGCCCAAGCAGACTCAGTGCTGAGCAGAGTCTGATGCGGGGCTTGATCTCACGACCCTGAGATCATGACCTGAACTGAAATCAAGAGTCGGATGCTTAACCAACTGAGCCACCCAGGCGTCCCTTTACGTAAGGTACATAAAGTGGTCGGCCTGGTGCCTGGCCCACAGTAGGTGCGCAACATTGGCCATTAGCATTACTGATCAGGACCAGCCCCGACCAAGCTGTGAGCTCCTTGGAGGAAAGAACCACATCTTGTTTATCACTGTCTATCTCAGCATTTTGCACAGGGCTAGGTACACAGTAGGTGCTGCGGGTTTTAGGTCAAAGTTCCCCAGAAGCGGATCCTGAGATGGGGATTCCCAGCTCAATGGTTTCCTAAGGCAGTGCTCCCAGGGACACTGAAGAGGGACTGGGGGAAGCAGGGTGGGCCAACAAGGGTTCAGAGGCTGGCTTCAGCCTGTCCCGCAGGAGACTCTGGGGTACACGTTACACCTCAGGGTCCTCCCCATGCCAGGCAAGGGAGCTGAGCCCTCTCTCACCTGCACCCCATTGCTGGCTAAGGGCCACTTCGGGGGGTGCAAACTTCCAGGCACTTCCAGTTTGGTCCAGTAGCTGAGTACAGTCTATAGAGAGAGCCCACAGAAGGGAAAGCACACAGAGGCCGGGGAGGATGCACAGAAATGGAAAAAGGGCCTCAGGGGATCTGCTACACTCCAGAAATATCTTCTTGGTTAACTGGAAACCAGTCCCAGCCCAGCCTCGGAAGGGTCGCGGATCCCTGAGGCACGCAGGGTGGTGGGAGGCAGAGAGGTGCAGACAGCCAGGCAGAAGGCAACAGCTCTGACTTACCCTGCAGAGTCCCAGCTGGTCAGAGCCAGGAGGGTCCCCCGAGCGGCAACCTCTCCCCTACCTGAGCAAGGGTGGGACTGGGGCCGCCTGACACGGTCTCGAGCGTCCCCACTGCATGTCTGGCACGGGTGCTAAGTTCTTCGCATGAGTCACTCATTTCACCCTTACAACAACCCTAGATGGTATCCCGATTTAGACACAAGGAAACTGAGGCATGCAGGAGGCAAGGGGCCTGCTGGAGGCCCCCCAGAGAGTTAAGGGCAAAGATGATTCATGTCGTTAGTCGTTAGGAAAACGCAATCAAATACCACAATGAGATACCATTCCACACCCACCAGGATGGCTATAAAAAGGAAAACAACCAGTGTTGGCAAGGAGGTGGGGAAACTGGAACCCTCACACGCTGCTGCCGAGAGCAGAGAATGATGCAGCTGCCGTGGAAACAGTCTGGCGGTCCCTCAATAAGTTAAACATAGACTCGCCATATGATCCCAAGTCCACTCCTCGTATGTACCAAAAGAGTCGAGAACAGGTGTTCAGGCGAAACTTGCACAAGAACGTCAAAGCGGCACAATTCACAATAGCTAAAAGGTGCAAACAACCTAAACGTCCGTCAACTGACAGACGAAGAAAGGAAATGTGGTATATCCATATGACGGAATATTATTTGGCCATAAGCAGGAATGATGTACTGACGCGTGCGACAAGGCAGATGAGCCTTGCAAACACCATGCTGAGTCAAAGAAGCCAGTCACTGAAGGCCACATGCTGTAGATGCCATTTGTACAAAATGTGCACAGCAGGCAAATTCAAAGAGACAGAGTAAATGGGCAGTCGCCAGGGGTTGGGGGAGGAGGAATGGGGAGGTTTAAGTTTTAAAAAAAAGTGACTTAAGGGCAGGGCCTGGCGAGACCAGTAGTTGACCCTTCCCTCCACGGGCCTGGGGGCGGCCGACACCGGGTTAGCCTCAGCGTTTTGGGACAGAAAGAGTAAATAAAACACACTTCTACCGGACGCTATGCTGACAAATTTGGGACGCGAGTCGATTTTAAACATTTCTGTCCCTCGGCCCACTGGAGAAATAAAGGCTCTGGCCTTGAATTCAGACAGACCGGATGTAAATACTGACTCCACCCCTGGCGCTGTGATCTTGGACATCCACTGTGCCTTCCCGGGCCTCAGTTCTCTCATCTGGAAAATGGAGATACAAAGAAGCATCTCTCAGGGCGCCTGGGTGGCTCAGTTGCTGGAGCGTCCAACTCTTGGTTTCAGCTCAGGTCACGATCTCAGGGTCATGGGATTGAGCCCCGTGTCGGGATCCACGCTGAGTGTCCCCTGTCCCTCTGCCCCGTACCCCTGCTCTCTCTCTTTCTCTAAAATGAATAAATAAATCTTTAAAAAAACAGTGACAATAAATGTTTTAAAAAGCAGCAGCATTTCTCCATGTTGCTGGGAGAATTTGGTGAGTTCACACGTGTGGAAAAGCCCCAAGCATAGTACCTGATACACAGCGAGAGCTCAGCGAAGTCTGCTCCCTCTCTCCCTCTCCTTCTGTACCCACACAGGCCCTTGACGTGGGTCCCAACCAGATTTCACCTGGACAAGCACCTTCCCAGAGGTTGCACGTGCACACGCAAGCACACACACACACACACACACACACACACACACACACCCAAACACCTAAGCCAACAATTCCCAAGAGCTGGCTCCTAACCATGGTTTCACCCATCCGCAGCCCAAAATGTCAGTGTAAGAATGCCTATAAACCTGTCCAGAGAAAGATTATTCTTTCTTTCTTTGTATTAAATTTTCCATTTTTTAAAAAAGATTTTATTTATTTATTTGAGAGAGTGAGAGAGAGAGAGGGAGGAGCAGAGGGAGAGGGACAAGCAGACTCAATGCTTAGTGCAGAGCCCAACATGGGGCTCGATCCCACAACTCTGAGATCACGACACCTGGGCGGAAACCAAGAGTCAGACGCTTAACCAACGCTTAAGACACCCAGGCGCCCCCATGTTCATTTTTTAGGATGTAGTAATAAATTAATTTTTTAGGGGCACCTGGGTGGCTCAGTCGGTTAAGCGTCTGCCTTCAGCTCAGGTCATGATCCCGGGGTCCTGGGATCGAGGCCCGCATCAGGCTCCCTGCTCCGCGGGAGGCCTGCTTCTCCCTCTGACCCTGCTTGTGTTCCCTCTCTTGCTGTCTTTCTCTCTCTCTCTGCCAAATGAATAAATAAAATCTTTAAAAAAAAAGAAATTAATTTTTTAAATTATCCTATGTCCTTATTTGACAAATTAAGATGCCAGCAACCCTTAGATCAGTTCCCAAAATGACTTTTTGAAATTTTATTGGTAAATCCTCAAAACTGAGGAGCACAGCCCCGCCTGACCTGCCCCTCAAGTTTCCCTCTTTTTTTTTTTTTTTAAGATTTTTATTTATTTAGGGCGCCTGGGTGGCTCAGTTGGTTAAGCGACTGCCTTCGGCTCAGGTCATGATCCTGGAGTCCCGGGATCGAGTCCCACATCGGGCTCCCTGCTCGGCGGGGAGTCTGCTTCTCCCTCTGACCCTCCCCCCTCTCATGTGCTCTCTCTCTCATTCTCTCTCTCTCAAATAAATAAATAAAATCTTTAAAAAAAAGATTTTTATTTATTTATTTGACACAGACACAGAGAGAGAGGGAACACAAGCAGAGGGAGCAGGAGAGGGAGAAGCAGGCTTCCGGCGGAGCAGGGAGCCTGATGAGGGGCTTGATCCCAGGACCCCAGGATCATGACCTGAGCCGAAGGCAGACGCTCAACGACTGAGCCACCCAGGCACCCCAAGTCTCCCTCTTTTGGCAGAGGGTGAATCCTGCCTCACTTGCTCAGCGGGTGGGAAGATGGTGGGGCCCCTGGGGTCCATCCCCACCAGGGCGGCTCTCTCCAGCCCCTGGTCCCCACATCAGCTGACTGCCACATCCTCACAGGTCAGCCTCTGCCCACCAAGAGACTGCTCCCTGCATCCTGGCACCAGAGGCCTGTCCTCCAGCAATGAAGGGGGTGACGTGGAGCCATAGCACCTCCCATTTACCAGACCTCTAGTTTGGCTTAAGAAGGGACAAGCCATGTTCAGGGACCAATTTTCTTGTGAACCAAATGAGGCTTCATTAGACTATGTGGAGCCCACTCATCCCGAGCAACTCACAGCCCAAGTTCTTCTACCTGGGAGGGGCCCAGGGTCAATACTGGGACCTCTTGGCCCTCTCCAAGTCTCTCAGGTTAGACCAGACCATTCTAGGTCACTGTCCTACCACCTGGAGTGACACCGAGGGCATAGTCGAGGCCTCTGATGCTACAGCCAGGACTGTACCGCAAACTCCTCACTGAAAATCCTGATTTGGGCTTGGAAGCAAAGCAAGGGCCCTGCCTGGGAGGCACTCCTACTCTGGAAGATGCCACCCTCAGCCTGGCATGCACTGGAAGCCATCAGGAGACCATGAAGAGCTGTGAAGAGCAAAGAAGGGAGGAAGAACAGGGATGGGCAGACAGACCGCAAATGTGGCCTAAGGGCCTACCCTGGGCCAGGCCTGGTGCTCTGTGTGAAGAATACAATCATGACGGAGACATACTCCCTGCCCTGAGGGGCTTCCCATGAGCAAGTGGAAGCGGGGAGGCCAGGGCTAATGCATCAAGTCTGGTCATCTTCCATAATCCCAGAGACAAAAGCTTCATCTGCAAGAGTTCAAGAGCTGACAACCAAGGCAAAAAGTAGGAAAATTCTTTAAACAATTTTTTAACGATTTTATTTATTTATTTGAGAGAGAGAGAGATAGCGAGAGAGAGAGAGAGAGAGAGAGAGCGGAGGGGGTGGTGGGGGGAGAGGAAGAAGCAGAAGCCAGACACGGGGCTCAATCCCAGGACTCTGGGACCATGACCTGAGCAGAAGGCAGGTGCTTAAGGGACTGAGCCACTCAGGCGCCCCCAAAAAGTAGGAAAATTCTAAATTGGGGAAAATACACAGAAGGTGGGACAAAGCAGAGTGGAGCCGGCGATTTAGGGGGTAGCTGCCGAGGGCCTCTCTGAGGAGGTGTACATTGGAAATGAGGTGGAGGAGAAGGAAGAGCATTCCAGGTAGAGAACAGCAGATACGGAGGCTCGGAGGCAAGGACTTAGTATGTTCAAGAATGAAGAGTTGGGGGGGAGGGAGCCCCTGTGTGGCTGCAGCGCGGCGAGCTACCCGGAGACAGGGGCCGGTGACAGGTCAGGCAAAGCCTTGCAGACTGGGGTTAGGAATTTGGGTTGTGTAATGAGAGCTTCACCTGCATTTAGCCAATAAGAAAACTAAGGCTCAGAGAGGTAAATTACCTTGCCCACAGTCACACAACTAGTGAGTGGCCAAGCAAGATTCCTCCACGCAGTCTGGGGTCAGAAGGCACACTTCTTTCCTCTACCCGCTGAACAGGAACTGGGCTGGCTGTTCCAAAATGCAGTAACTGGAAAGGGATTAATGACAGCTGATTTAATGACAAGGGCAGGAGGGTGGCCAGTTCGCCAGGGCAGTCTTTGCGGAGGTGCTAACAACTGAACAGGACTTTAAGGATGAGGAGGACTTTACCAGGCAGAGAAGTGGGGAGGAAGAGTGTTCCAAACAGCTTGAGCGGAGGCTGGAGACGGGGAGCACATGGTCTGGTTCGGGGATGGGAAGCAAGGCATTGCAGAACGTGGAAGACAAGTGTGGGGAGGCAGGTTGGGCCAGATTAGAAGGGGCTTGAGTGCCTGGCAAGGATGTTGGAATTGACTCACAAGCCATGAGAAGCCAAGGAAGGTTCTTGAACAGGCTAAGCTGCTCTGTGCTTTAGGAAGAGAACTCCAGTGCAGAGGCAGGAGAGGCTGGAGATGGGGGAAAGGGACAGCTAACATAAAGGAGGGGACAGAGTCTGACGGAGAAGAGAGGAAGAGGAAAGAGGGCAGTGGTGAGTTGTGAATTACAGAGGGAGGTGGAGCAGGGTAGGGCCCCTCAAACCCCAGAGATCACTGGTCTGCTGGTAACCGCCCATCCCCCCTACTTCCCGGGCCGGGGCAGGCTTATCCTGATCACACACGACCTCTGCAACCAGTCTGGTGGGTATTTGGGAGAGCAAAGGGGCTCAGGCAGTAGATAAGGAGGGATCTTTGCAGGGCCTCACCCCAGGACCCACCCTGCTTCACTCCCCCCCCCCCCCCCGCCCCTGCCTGGCCTGGCTCCATGATCCATTCCTAACCAACAGCCCCAGGCCCTGTTGCCCACGACCCCATCCACCCAGAGCTTTCTCTTTATGCCCACAGACCCCAGGCCCATCTTCTTCCCTCTTTGCTTTCATGATGACCCCGCCAGATGATTCCTGCCACGACTGAGGTAGGCATGCGAGGATTTGGCGTCTGGGCCTCAGCCTCTGCCCCGGCCTGCCACAGTAGGGTGGTGAGGAGCTCAGCCTGTCTGAAGCTTCCCCCACCCCTAAATCAGTGCAGAGCCCGCCACCCCCCACCCCTGGACCTGCCCATAGCAAAGCTCAGCCAGCCTGTCCCTGCCCCTCTGCTGAAAGGCCACACCAGGAAACATCTCCCCACCCCCCACAGCCCCCTCTACCCCCACCTCCCCCAACCCCCCACCCCAGCCGCTGCTGGGCTGTCCTGGGAAATATTCGAGGCACAGGCTCTGGGACCAGGATGCTGGGAGCCCTTGTGCCCACTAGATGTCGTGATGTGCACAGAAATGTCGGTTTGACCAGCCCGGCCTCCCTCCTCATCTGCCCTCGGGGAACTGAATTCACCACACACCCTTTGTCTTTATCTCGCTTTTATTCCCACTCCTCAGCCCCACCCACAGCCAACCTTTTGTATGCGTTCTTGCAAAACGAGTGCATGTTGTTGTTGTTTTTTAAATTGGTGCTTAGTACGTCACGTATTTCTTACTTCTCTCAGCACCAAGTTTTCAAAAAACCCATCCATGTTGCTAGTCCCTCGTGGGTACCATTTATTTCCCCGCTTTCGGGGTGCCGGGCATCCGGGTTCCCTCCAACTCCTCCCCTCGACAATCCTGCCATGAGCGTCCTTGCACATAACCCCTTGGCCCTGCCTGAAGATTCAGGGAATGGAACTGCCAGGTCACAGGGTTGACCTGATTTGATGACCAGCCAGCTCTCAACTCAACTGATTCATGGATGCTTCATGGGAAAAGACTCCAAGCCTCTACCTCCAGGACTTCCAGGCTTGGAACTGCCCAACTCCCTGTGGGATATGATCCCAGTCCTTTTTCTGGGCATTCAACACACATTTTTCCACATGTGCAGAAATAAGTAATATTGTTGAGTGCTTTTATTTTATATAAATGATGCGTGTGTGTATATCACTCTTCAACAGGCTTTTCCCCACTCAACAATATGTGCTGGAGAGCTACATCTCTTTACACCTATGTCCCCCTTTCTTGGAACCACTGTGTCTGGATGGGCTTTACTGATCAAACCTGCCCCTCCTGATGGCTGTTCAAACTGTTCCCAGGTTTCATTATTAAAAGCGGGGCCGAAAGGAACATACCTATGCACTGTGGCAGGAGGCCTGCACGGGGCAGGGACGCCACCTTTTGTCGATCACACTGCTCACAAATACACCTGATGGGAGTTCTCAATCTGGGGACCACTGGAGGCCTCGGGGGCCTCGAACCCCTGAAATCATACCCCAATTTATCTATGTGTGCCTCTGGATGTATGGACTATTTTGCAGAGAGGGGTGGAGAAGGGCCATAACCCTCACAGATTTTCTGGTTTTCAGAGGGCCTCATAAAAGCTAAGAAGCACCAACCTGTGTGAACTTTGCATCTTTAGAACGTACCATGTTATATGCTCAAAAGGGCAAGGTGGGCAGCATAAAGCCTCTTCCCTCCCGGCGGTTTAGCCAACAAGGATTCCATCTACAGCTGAGACGACCTTTGCAGCCAGACCTAGCCCAAATCCTGGCTCCACCCCTCATCCTGGGCACCTAATTAACCCGTGCCTCAGTTTCCACTTTACAAAATGAAGTCATCCCTGCCACATAGGATTGCTGTGAAAAGAATGAAGTCACCAGTGCCACGTGGTAGGCGCTGCTCTGTGTCCCTGCCCTTGCCTCCTTCCTTCTGGCCAAGATCCTTAGACAACCAGGACCCTCTCCAGGGCAGGGACAAAGGCTCACTCAGAGCCTGCCACCCCCTTGGGCTGGGAGCTTAAATCTGCTGTGGACAAATGAGAAACACCGTGAGCAAAGTCCCTGCCCCACCTCTGGGGGCCACACCAGGGAGACACCACGGGGCAGACCCTGCGCTGGGACCGACGTAGTGTATAGGTGTGTGTGCACGCATGGGAGTGAGTGCGTGTGTATGAACGTGGATGTGTGTGTGTGTTAGTGTGTCCACCTGTGCTGGAGAGGCCAAGACCGAAGTGGGCGGCCAGGGTTTCCTGAGAGGCCCGAGCCCCGGCCCCTTCCCAGGTGGAGCTTCCAGGCTGAGGAAACAAATATGCAATCCCCCTGTGGGCTGGACAAGGCTCCAGTCCTTGAGGAACTCATAGGGGACAAAAGCAAGATTTCTGGGGCGCCTGGGTGGCTCAGTCATTAAGCGTCTGCTTCCGGCTCAGGTCATGGTCCCAGGGTCCTGGGATTGAGCCCCGCATCGGGGTCCCTGCTCCACGGGAAGCCTGCTTCTCCCTCTCCCACTCCCCCTGCTTGTGTTCCCTCTCTTGCTGTGTCTCTCTGTCAAATAAATAAATAAAATCTTAAAAAAAAAAAAGGCAAGATTTCCAGGAGGCAGCACCGTCCCCACCCCCTGGAGGCAGACTCGTAATTCCACAGGCACAGCCCCATGCGTGGCACCCAGGAACAGAAGAGTGTTCAAGACCCAGAGTGGAAGGGGGGGGTCAACTCTGTCCTGGGGCCACACAACCCACTGGGAGGGGGCTCTGCAGACCCTGACCCAGGATGTCCACAGCCACCTTCTCTCCCCACCCCGCACGTGGCCACTGAGCCCTGCTGGGCAGACGCCTCTAGGGCACAGGCAGGAAACCACAGGGACCCAGCGCCCTGGTACACTGACAACCCTTTCTCCATCCTCAGCCCTCTCCCTCCTTCTGGGCAGCTGATCCCTACCTTTCCCACCCCTCACCCCCACTCTCCGGGGACAGCCACCCCCTCCCAAGGCCTTCAGGAGTGAACCCTGCAAGGTCCCGCCCGCCCGCCCCTCTACACAAACTGACCTCCCTGAGCGCCCAGCCTGCCACCAGGCTCAGGGCCCAGGTGCCCTTCGCTTCCTTCCTTCCGGCTCCCCTGCTCTCCCTTCTGTTGGGGCCCCCACCTCCAGGAGCAACCGCAGAGGCCGAGCACCCCAGCTCCACCAGTTCCTGGCCCTGGGACCGGAGACAGTTACTGTACCGCATCAGAACCTCAGTCCCCACCCAGCACGGGCCCAGCCCAGCAAGACTGACAGAACCTTTACCTCCTAAGGCTTTGGGAAGACAAGATAGTATCAGCACACCGAATGCTTGGGAGAGGGCTGGCAGGCAGAGGGGGCTCACTCAATGTGATCGAAATTGCCTGAAGCCCTAGGCAACACCCACCTGTCCCAAAGGCCACAAAGGCGCCATCTGGCGATCACTTGCCCCATCACATCACCGTCAGGCCTAAGTCAGAGGGATGGAACCCCAAATCCACTCCTCCTGGAGCATCAGCCTGCCTCCGCCCAGGGCCCCAGCTCTCCCTCAGGCAGCTCTGTTCTAAGTTCCTCCCGGGGGGGGTCCCCTTCCTTGGGCCTGGGTGTCACCGGAGGGCCTTCAGGGTGAAACGTAGACCATGCTAATGATGGGTCTCCTCGTGCTGATGATACTGACTCCCTAGCACTTACCAGATAGCAAAAGTTCCAAAATAACAGAAGTAAAACCAGTGAATCACCCAAGTAGTAAGTAATAAAAGTTTATTGTGCACACACCACAAAGCCAGTGTGCAAGGCAGCATTCAGCACTTAAGCCAAAACAAGGAATGAGGCTCAAGTATATTGTTTTAAAGCAGTTTATATGGTGAGGAAGCAGTGACTGTTTATTCTGCACAGTGACTGGTTATGATGTTAGAGTTTCCTTAAATGACAGGGAATTAGTCACTGTTACCTCCTATCAACCTTGGGAAAAGTTTCAGTTTTGCTTGTGATTTCCAGGGGCATAAGCAAGAAGTGACCCAGGTCAAGTCAGTCGTGCAAAATAAGCTAACTTAAGCTTGGCTCCTATGACTAACCTGGTTTTGTCTGCTCAAGGAATTTTCAAGGCTGGCCTCCATTTGTTGGTGATTTCTACATATGCTAGCATCTTCTTATTAAAGACCCCCTCCCAACTAGGAGGAGAACCCACCCATGTACAAACTGCTCGGATCTCTCCCAGCCTTTCAAAGCGTTCCTCATGCTGCCCTCTCTCGGTCCTCTCTTGTCAGACAAGCTTCTGGAAGAAGTCCTCCCCACTCCTTGTGACCATCCGCACGCCCTCACCCGTCCTCGACCCACTGAGGGCTGCCTGCGCCCTCACTCTGCGCCAGTGACACCCAAGCGGTCACGCCACCCATCCCTCTGCAGACCTCGCTTCTAAGGGCCCCTGCGCCCTGGGACCAGGGAGACCACCTCCTCCTCACACCACACCTCTCTCCAGCCCTTCTCCCTCCCTCCCATTTCTTCTTGATCTCCTGCCCAGCCAGCTCTTAAAACACCAGAGCTCTCCAGGGCCGTGCCCTGGCTTCTGGCTCCTCTCCCTCTCCTCTCTCCCTGAGTGACCACATGCGTCCTGATGCCTCTGCAACCTTCCACTCTGTTCTCTCCCCGACCTTGTGTTTACTGTCCCCCAAACACTTGCAACTCAATAGCCAGAAAAGAGCTCCCTTCCTCTCCTCTCCTCTCCCAGGGTCCCCCCCCAGCCCCCCAGGCTACAGACCTCCGAAGGCACCCTCACCTCCTTCCACTTCCAAATGTTCACCGGATCCTGCCCATTCCACCTCTGGGGCAGTTCCACAGTTGGGTGGCCCAGCAGGTTTAAGACTCAAGGTTCAGGATCATGGATGTACTTTATTTCAGGAAAGTGGCTCAGAGGTCAGCCTCGAGCCCCACGCCCCCAGTCACAGGCAGTCAGACCTGGCCTCCAGCAGGCCCCAGCCGTATCAGGGATGCTGCAGGCACCTTCCCCTCCCTGTCTTGGCCCAGGTCACCACCAGTCACCCCCTGAGCTGGCCACACTCCCCCTCCGCAGGCACAGCCTGCAGGCTGCTCCATGCTCAGCTCCTCCCCTCCCCCCCCCCCACTCTCCTTCATTGTTTCCCACCACACAGTTCCTCTGGAGGCAAAGCTCAGCCCTTGATAACCTATCCCCATATAGCCCGGTTGTGCTTTCTTGAGTTTCTGGACCCCTGCCCTATCTCCCAACATGACTCCTCTATGCCAAACTGGCTCAAACTGCTAAATACCAATTTTCCCCCAAATACGTCCTGACTCCCATCCTTCGTCCCTGCCTTGCCCTACCCTAGTGCTCTTACATCTCTTGAACTGAGTGATTTCCCTGCCTCCTGCCTGGCCCTCCCACCAGCCGTTAGAGGGTCTTCTGCTCAGCAGCCTGGTCCATCCTGACAACCGCAATCTGGGACGAAGAGTCTCGGAGTATTTAAAGCCAGGCCGTGAGAAGGCTGGGTGTAGCCCCACTAGCCTCTAGGGCCCCCAAACTGTTGGCAGTTCGCGGTCCACCCCACTCAGTGTCACATCTCTGCCTTTGGCTGGGATGAAAGGCGCTCCCACTTTACAATGTCACTGGACTGGCTAATCTTCCGGCTTCCAGGAATCTCCTCGGGAAGTGTTTCTGGGTCTCCCAGGCTAATGGCTGCTGAGGCAGACACTTTCTGACACTTCCTATAGAATGAACCGACCCCATCACCTCCCAGGAGCTTCTCCAGGGCAGGGGCCGTCGTTCGCCATCTGGGTTTACATGATCCATGTTTGTATCCAGTAGGGTCCTAGCAGGTCACAGGTGGGCCACTCCATCAAAATCATTTGAAAAGGGTTTAACAAAGGTGTAGGCAGGGGCACCTGGGTGGCTCAGTCAGTTAAGCGTCTGCCTTCGGCTCAGGTCATGATCCCAGGGTCCTGGGATCCAGTCCCACATGGGGCTCCCTGCTCAGCAGGGAGCCTGCTTCTCCCTCTCCCTCTGCCCTGCTTGTGCTAATAAATAAAATCTTTAAAAAAAAAAAAAAAAGGTGTAGGCAGCACAGTGGGCTCCACAGTGGCCCAGGGGCACGACTCTTGGAAGGGGTGTGGCAGAGCTGCTCCGAGAGGGGACCGAGGGATGCAGCCAGCCCTGCAGGGGCGGGAGTCAGCAAAAAGCACCCCGTACCCTCTCTTTCCTCCTGTCCTGTGAGCTCCTGCTGGAGCCTCCCCCTGGCCAAACCCAGCTGGAAGTCAGAGGCCCTGGGAGTCCCCGACGCAGTCCCTGCAGGTTAGCCTCCAGGACAGAACCAGGCAGAAAGGGGCAAATTAAGATGTCTGCGCCCAGGGCTCAATAAATGTCAGTGGATCAGAACTTAATCGATGAGCTGTCTGAGCAGGGCTCCACAGGATGACTACCGCGTCTCCAGGAGAAAAGGCCATTCCAAGCCAAACATGTGCAAAGGCACAGCTGTCCCCGGGCATAAAGGCAGCAGGAGAGTGGGAGGGGTTGGGCCAACCAAGTACAGGACTGCACGCTGGCGGGACCTGGTGAGCAGAGCTGTTCAGCCGGCCTGTACAGGACCTCCTTGGTCTGGCTTTTCCAGGTGGGAATGGGTTAGGAGAGGCAGAGGCAGCCTTTCATGGGGGCGGCAAAAGACCCGCGCTCTTCGTTTGATGAATCACTCAGCAAACACTGAGAACCCACTCGCTACTGGGTGCAGAGAGCTGCGCAGTGAGCCAAGACCAGGCAACAGCCCCAGGGGGCCCACAGTCGGCTGGGCGCAGACTGCAAGGGGAGGCCCACTTCCTTGGCTGGAGCTGAAGCTCAAGTTGCAGGGGACCGGACAGTACTGATAAATAAGGCAGGGAGCAGGCCTCCAGCAAGAAGTGCTGCCCTTGGCCGGCTAGAAGGAACTGACCTCAGAGAAAACTGGAAGCAACTGTGGCTCTCCGCAGTGGCCACCCATCCAACTGATGCTTCCGGGAGACTTTACCCGCTGAGGGAGGGCATGTTACCAAGAAAGATCCCCAGCACAGGTGAGTGGCGACAGAAGGAACAGGAGCTGTGAGGTCAGACAGGCCTGCCTTCGAATCCCGGCCCGTCATCGGCCTGGGTTTGCTCACTCACATATCAGCCACAGGGGTCACACAGAGTCATCTCAAGGACTAGTTGGGACAGAATGTGTCAAGTACCTGGCACAAAATCAGCCATCAGACTCCAGGCGGAAAGTGATGTCTACACGGAAAGCTGGACTGTCTCAGAACTCGGCAGCAGGCTACAGCATGCTGGCACTGTGCTGGGCCCCGGGCTGGAGGAAGAGTGCCACACCCTGTGGAAACTAAGAATGGGCAGGGATAGCAGGGCAAACCCAAAGGGACTCCACAGCTGTGAGATTTGTAAGTTAAGAAGGCTGCGAGTGTCACCACTAGGAAAGTGGTGGTGCTCTACCTATAGGGCTCAAGCCAGGGTAAAATGGCAGGTGAACAGCGATCAATACAGCCTCCGTGACCGGACCGGTGAGTGACAGCTGAGCCCAAGCTACAGCCTTGCCTGCAACCCCAGCGCACGGCTCCCCTGCAGTCTGAGACCCTCCGTCCACACTCTGCGAGCCCAGTGCCTAGTCCTCTGATGGCCTTGACTCTGCTGGTCTATTTCTCCACCCTTTGGGAAGCTGCAGCCCTTCTAAATCCCCCATTAGCTGCTGCTCTACTTACAGGGCTCAAGCCAGGGTAAAATGGCAGGTAAACAGCGAACAATACAGAGTTTCATGGATTTCGGTGTTAGAGGGTTTCACACCTCTAATGCAACACCACTATTTAGGGACCGATGGTTGACTGTGACTCCCGGATGTCCCCGGTCCCCTTACACACAACCAGTCTTACCCCAGGGTTTCCTATCCTCGGCACTATCGACACTTGGGGCCGGATGTTCTGTGTTGTGGAAGCTGTCCTGTACATCGTGGCGTGTCTAGCACTGACCCTGGTCTCTACCTACTAGATGCCACCCCCAGTTGTGACAATCACCAATGCCTCCAGATATTGACAAATGTCCCCAGTTAAGCACCACTGCCTTATCCTTTGCACAACTTTCTTTTCTCCCAAACATGGTGAGGATTTAGAAACTCAACTTTAGTAACAAGTGTGTTTATTTAGTATCTTTCCGGATGGGGACAGTGGAGGAATCAAGATGGAGGAAGGTAGAAAAGCTTTGTCAACAAGAAGCAACCAACAGCCTTGGCACTTAATGCTAAAGCCAGCTTATGGCGGTACACTGTCAGTGTCACATGCATCTCTTCCTCTTTCTTTTCCACCCTCTTTCTGTCCCCTATCTGAGCCTGAGGACTGCTGACTGCTTCCAAGGACATCATGTGAACCCGATGAACCTGTCGCAAGGGTTGAGTTGTTCACCTTCACCTCACTCCTTCCGTCCCCCCAGCCTGAAGGGGACTGCTGTCCTCTGAACCCCTGTACAAACAACTGCCTCATAAGCCACCTTGTAACTCTCTTTTATGTTGTTGCCTAAACATTTGAAGGGATTAAAATTTTCATATGAACGAAACCAAGTTTAGGAGGGGGAATAGTATTTTATTATTTGGAAAAGAAAGCAAGCAAGTTCCAGTAAAGGGCTCCTTTTTCATCCCGGCTAGTCCTGGCAAGAGATATCAAAAGTATGGCCAAAAGCCACACTCATCATGAGTTCTCTCCAAGAAAGCACATCTTGACACTTTGGGCATGAACATGAACTCCGGTTTCACAGGGTTACTAGTCTACACTCAGCATGGGCAGACGTCCTAAGAGCAGGAAACACTGGGCATCTGTCCTGTGTGGGTAAAGTCCACGGGTAAGGATCTGCACAGAGATATGCAACCCTGTCCAGCACCGGTCCTTGGGAATACTCTGAAAATGTCTTAATTTTACACACTCCTATACTAAACATCTAAACGACACAGACTCCTAAATTAAGAATCCAAACTTTGGGGCACCTGGGTGGCTCCAATGGCTAAGCGTCCGACTCTTCGTTTCAGCTCAGGTCATGATCTCGGGGTCGAGATCGAGCCCCACATCAGGCCCCGTGCTCAGCACCAAGTCTGCTTGAGATTCTCTCCCTCCGCCCCTTCTGTCCCACTTGCTCTCTCTCCCTCTCTCTAAATAAAATCTTAAAAAAAAGAATCCAAACTTTAATCTTTGAGCTGTCAATATTTTTTGTGTACCTACTGAGCACCAGGGAGACGGCAGAGAACAGGACGGACACTCCTGAGTGCCTGGGGCCTGCCCAATCACAAAGTGGTGTGAAGAGCCGTGCTAGGGGCATACGAAGCACAGCAGAGGCCCCACAGAGCATAAAAAGACCACTGGGCCCAACTCCACTGCATACTCACTCAGTTTTACTATCTATGAAATAAAGACCTCAACCTGACCTACCACCCAGAGTTGTCACCAAGGCTGGAGTCACAGAATTCAAGGCTGGAACACACCTTAGCAGTAGGCATGAGGTAAGACCACAAAGGTGAGAGCACTTTGCAAAGTGGAAGTGCTCCGAAGAGGCTGAGGTTTGCCAGTGGTGGTGTCCACAACTCAGGCAGACCCCCGGGAGGAAGCGCCCTGCTGCTCAGAGGAAGGAAGAGAAGGCAGCGAGGTGGTCTCTGAAGCCCTGGGACCCGGTGGGGGATGCAGGGTCCAGAGGGGAGGCTTCAGCCCACAGCAGCACAAGCACCCCCCCTCCTCCCCAACCAGCCCCCCCCCCGGCCAGCCCAGTCACAGAGGATTCTCCCAGCTCCTCACACCAATGCTGCTTTCTGCCCCCACAGGTTGGGGAGGTGTGGCCCCTTCCAAAAGGGTTTTCAGAAAATTCAGATTTCTGAGCTGAGTGGTGAAAGAAGTGCTCAGTGATGCTGAACTGCAGTGAAAAGAAGTGGACTGGGAACTAGAAAATCTGAGTTCTCATCCTGAATTTGCTTCCCTCATCTGTGAAATTTGGGGAGCTCCTCAGCCCCCATGTCCACATGGTCATAGTGAAAGGTGCAAACCGTACCAGTTTTGTTTTGAAATAAACTAAAGCCACAGGTGGGTTACATCCGACATGCCCCGTGAGAAAGGTACCCTATGCTCCCAGCCGGATGTCACAGAAGGGAAAACTCAAAGTACACACCAAACGACCAGTACTTAGGAAACACAAAGTTCTCCTTTCCTTTAAACACTCACCATGAACTTAAATAGAAGTAATTTATTAATTCAACACTTACTGCATATCTACTATGTGCCGGATGTTAGAACAGAGCTAGAAACACTACTGCCACGTTCCTGGAGGAAGGAAAGAATAGAAACCAAGTCCAGGCCCTGGGGGCAGGGGAGAGGCAGTGAGAAAGGCCCAGCCAGAAGCTGGAGGGTGGGCAGCAGCGAGTGGACTGAACAGCTCCAGCTGCTGCACTGTCGGGTCCCCATCAGCCAGCCAGAGCCTCAGGCGCAGGGGCCCAGGCTGGGCACCGACCAGTGGGAGCATGTTCCCAACACAGGTTTGATCATCAGAATTAAAAAAGAAAAAGAGGCAGTAATTCCTTTTTATTTCTTTTATCCCTATCATTATTTTGAAAACATCAAACCTAAAATAAATTAAAAGAGGGGCGCCTGGGTGGCTCAGTCAGTTAAGCATCTGCCTTCGGCTCAGGTCATGATCTCGGGGTCCTGGGATCGAGCCCTGCATCGGGTTCTCTGCTCAGCTAGGAGTCTGCTTCTCCCACTCCCTCTCCGTCTGTGCTCTCTTGCTCTCTCTCAAATAAATAAAATCTTTTAAAAAAAAGAATAGTACAATTGCCATATACTGATTTAGATTCATCAATTGATAATTTTTTGCAGATATCAAGACACTTCACTAAGTACTTCGGCATCAGGCTTTTTAAAACCACGATCTTACAAACAAAGAGAGCAGTCAGACTAAAATTAACTTTTATATGGAATGAAAGGGAGAAAAAACCCGTATATGTAGACTGCCTCTGCAAGAAGCTACCTACCAAAAAGCAACTTAATTAAGTACAAAGGGAAGCGTGTGGGACAGGGACACCTGCGGCAGAGTCTGAGGACTGTGTAACTAATTCTCAATTGTTCGCAAATTTTGGGGATGAGACACAAAATCCACAAACCCTAAAACCTCCTTTCAAGCAGGGGTTTCATTCTCCTTCACCAGTAAATCTTTAACCAGAGCTGGCAGCAAACCAGGGCATTACTGTAGTTAAGGATGGGGCCAAAAGGGCGCCTGGGTGGCTCAGTTGGTTAAGCGACTGCCTTCGGCTCAGGTCATGATCCTGGAGTCCCGGGATCGAGTCCCACATCGGGCTCCCTGCTCAGCAGGGAGTCTGCTTCTCCCTCTGACCCTCTTCCCTCTCATGCTCTCTATCTCTCATTCTCTCTCTCTCAAATAAATAAATAAATAAACAAAAAATCTTTAAAAAAAAAAAAAAAGGATGGGGCCAATGAGGTACAGGAAGGGCACTGGGTTAGCCTGTGGGGATGGGCTGGCACAGGCCTGGAGCAGCATCCCTGAAAAGGGCCAGCAGGTGGGAGAGGTCTCTGTCGCTCCTCTTCCCGGTGCCGGGCCCTCCTGCCTTCGGGAGTCGCTACGTATCTACAGGGAACCCACAGGAGAGGGGAAGCAGGGAGGACGGCTCTGATCCCACACTGGATCATCACTCCTCATTGACCAAGAGCTGCTTCTATTTGACGGGTAAACATTTGCCCTAAAATCAACTGCCAATCCTGATTGTTCAAGAGCTCTTGTGAAATTCCCAAAATGTTTAAGGTCACTTTCATTAAAAAAAAAAAAAAAAAAAAAGCTGTGGTCTGTCTTATGAGATAGCCTGTCATAATATCAAGCAAATGACAATAGGCATCGCTGTTCCTGAATCTGGCTGGAAACTGCCTTTAAAAAGTCATAAAGACAAAAAAAAAAAAAAAATGTCATAAAGACATTGGTTTGATGCTGAAAACTGAGAAGCAAACTCATGACCACTGTGAACCCGGGAAGTCCAAATAATTTGGAACATGACTAACATTTGGGAATACACTTGGGCAAGTGTCCAAAATGCTGAGGGGAACTGAACTGTGATCCATACCCATCCTCCAGGTGGGAGAGAATAAAACAGAGTCCCACAGCTTGTTGTTTAAGACTGGATTACAGAACCAGAGAAGAGAAGCGCAGCTGCCAGGACAGATCTGACTTTCAGGTCATCATCTGATTTCAGCAGCATGCAATTTTCATCAAAACCAACAATTCTCAGCAGTTGAGAAAGAATGTGAGAGAGCATGAGAAGAGGCCAAGGAAGGCAATGAGGGGACAGAGCAGGGAAGCTAGGGAGGCTGGGCCCAGGTAAGGCCCGAGCCCGTGGGTCCCAGAGGAGGTGCACCCTAGGGCTGAGGGAGGGGCTCCTCCGCTCCCCTCAGACCCAGAAGGCCAGCCTCAGACGAATTCTGACTCCCGATGGACTCTCTCTCACTGCCCGCCCTCGCTAAAGCCAGGCTGGGCTCAGGTCTCAGGAGGGACCTGCCTGTCACCCAGGAAGAGGCCACCCTGCCACAGATACATGGCTTCTGTTTTCCAGGAGTGCCGGTGGTGACAGGATGATCTCTGCACATTCTTTGGCCAGGTCCCCACCTGCAGCCAAGGGCACACCCTTCAAAGTGGCTGGGGCAAGGGCTGCAGAGGCCGCCCTCACTGGCTGGGTCCCCTAAGCACCCAGCCCCCGTGCAACTCCCCTGAGGCTCTGGTTTGCCCAACTAGGCAGCAGCACAGGCCCAGTGCGCGCCCAGGCCTCCCCAGCCACAACCACGGACCTACAGCCCCTTCCACCACATTTCTGCGGTGGAGCCGTAGCAGAGGGAGTAAAACTACGGGTAGAGCCGGACACCACAGGAGACACCGCGGCGAAGCCTATGAACCGAGAGACACAAGGCTCTCCTCTGACCTGTCAGGGGCAGCTTCTTAAGGGTGCAGAAGGGAAAAAAACAAAAGCCAGCTTAGACCCGTAGGGAAATATAATCTGTGATTATAAATATTTCATGAGCAAAGAAAGTGGTACTGGTTGAGACACTGGGGTGGGGAGGGCGGACAGCAAATTAGATCCCAGTTTGCAAAGTGACAGGGCAGCTGGAAAAGCAGCAAAGCTGAGGCTATTCTGGGCTGTGCGCTGGGAAGGCCTGCATCACAGACAGAGAGCAGGCTCCAGCCACTCGGCTTTGTGGAAACCACAGCCTTCCAGTGGTCAGCAGAGAACACCTCGGGAGGGGTGTTTAAGCCCACGGAAGACCAGAGGGGACAGTGAGGACAGTCATTTGAATGACCTGGGTAAGCCCGTGGCAGGACCCCGCACACTCGTGAAAGGATCCATACGCTGTCTGCTCACTAAGGGCACAGGAAGGACCGAGCCTGACCCCAGAAGGCAAGGGGCCTGCGATGCAAGGGGGCAGCTCAGGAAAGAGCAAAGGCCCAGCCCCTAAGCAGGTGCTGCCTGGCTGAGAATCACAAGTCTGCCTTCCCTTCCAGGACAGGGGTCTCTTCTCCCTGAATCTTTGGGAAGCAGCCTGGAAAGCAGACCAATGAGGAGCTTGCTGAGTACCAGCGGCTGCAGCTGGAGAGACACCCACCACTGACAAAGCAGGGCCCAGTCTGGGTGGGAGTCCTCCTCCTGGGCCACGGTCAGCCACGGCAGCAGAGAAGGCCAGCCACAGACCCCAGCAGCCCTTGCGGAGGACCGGAAGGAAAGGGACGTTAGCTCCGAAAGCACCCAGGGTACCTTGAATCAAGCTTAGTCAGAGGAACCCTGGGGCGGGGGAAGCGGTGCCCACCTCAACCAGGAGGACAGAAAACTACTAGTCCTCGCTTGCTTGCAGTCAGGACTTAGCAGGCAACAGGCTCTAGGATCACAGCTAGAGAATCAATTCAAGGTGGAGAGGACTCATCAACCCCAAAAGTAAGACCCCACAATGTTGTGAAAAGACCCCTCAGTTTTAAGTCCCAAGAACTGACTTCAAAACCGGCTTTACCACCTATTAGTTTTAAGACCCCATGAAATGACGTTACCTCAGAAACTCAGTGTCCTCATCTAAAACACGGACCCGTGCCTGCCAAACCTAAGGACTAGGAGGGACCCAAGAAGAGAAAGATACATAAATACTTTCAAAACAGATACTAAGTGCCGCTCCAATTATGAGATCGTTTACATCCAGCTACTTACTTGATACCTCCTGGATGTCTCAAAGGCACCCCCATCCAGAGGCCCCCAACTGCTCCCTCTCCCGCCCAGACTGCTCCTAGGGCCCTGCCCCCTCGATGCTTGGTAGGACCAACCATCCAGGCATGGAAGCCAGGAACCCGGGACCCATTCCTGGCCTTCCCCACCGTCGAAATGTACTGCCAAGCCCAGTGAACTGAGCCTCCTCGAGGTTTCTACTCCCTTCCTTCACCACCACCCCCACCCAACTCATCATCTTCACAGGGTCTGCTGCAAAGCCTATGCTACCCATTCTGGCCTCCCTTAGCCTCTGTCCACAGAGCAAATCTAAGCAAATCTCCTCTCCCAGCACCCCTACCTGACATGCTGAATACCCCCAACAGTATGCTGATGCCCTCAGGACAAGGAAAGCTGCCTGGGGCTTACAAGGCCCTGCACAGCCTGGCCCTGCTCCTCTCCGGTGCTCACCCTACACCACGCTCCAGCCCACTCTCCCAGCTCCAGCCACACTGGCTTTTTCAAGTCCCTGGTGGGTATCCCATTCACCACTGCCACAGGGTTTTTGCACGTGCTCTTCCCTCCGCCTGGAATATTTTCCCCTCCTCTCTTGCCTAACTAACGCCTATCCATTTATTTCCTTCCCCTCTTCCCCTTTTGGGTCCGCACTCCTCCCCAGCATACTTCTCTCACTCCTAATCATTCCTCGGAAAGCAGCTGATGCAACCCTTTCTCGGGGAAGCTGTCTCCAATCCCTCAGGAAGAAAGTCTACTCCCACTATCACAGGCACTTTCCCACTTAAGGATGTGCATCCGAGTACTTAGGCGATCTGTGTCAATTTTCCCTGGGAACACTGTAAGCTCCGTGAAGGCAAGGACCTCATCTACTTGCACTCTCCGTTGTTCTTCGGGACTGGCACATGCAGAGTAGAAACAGAAATTAGCTAATACCTCCTGAGTGCTTATTATTGCCAGTCACTTAGAGGTACTACGTCACTGAATTCTCCCATCATTCCTACCAAGTAGGTGCCATTATTATATCCCCATTTTACAGAGGAGGAAACTGAGGGACAGAGAAGTTAAAAAACTTGCCCAGGGGCGCCTGGGTGGCTCAGTCGTTAAGCGTCTGCCTTCGGCTCAGGTCATGATTCCAGGGTCCTGGGATCAAGCCCCACATCGGGCTCCCTGCTCCGCGGGAAGCCTGCTTCTCCCTCTCCCACTCCCTCTGCTTGTGTTCCCTCTCTCGCTGTCTCTCTCTGTCAAATAAATAAAAATTAAAAAAATAAATAAAAATTAAAAAAATAAAATAAAAAACTTGCCCAAAGTCAGTAAGTAGTAAGTGGTGGAGTCAGGATTCAAACCCAGGCAGTCTGGCTATAGAGCCTATGTTCTAAATCATTATGCTATTCTACCGCCGAGAGGCCACTGGAATATACAATGAGTGAGTGCAAAGGATATTCTGAATAAATAAATGAAAGGATTTATAAATGAGTTGATGAGATCTCATTAAAGGAACTCAGGGAGCCCCTAAGTCTTCCCCCAGATCAACAAATCAATGGACTCACCTGCACAGGCCCAAGATCAGGTCACCTGCAAAACAGAAAGGCTAATCCATTTCCCCAGCAGTCAAGGGAAGAAGCTTTCTAGTACTGAACACACAGGAGTGTTCTGGTCCCTCACAGAGGGTACCCCCACAGTAGAGAAAGGATCACTGCCTGGGTTCCAGTGAAGCCTGAATGCAATGTTCCACTAGACGGAACAAGTCCCTCTGTCCTTATTCATGCTAACCTGCAATCTTCATAACCATTTAATATCTCGAGCCCTCCAACACAGAAAGAGAAATACCCTGAATGGCAAAAAAAAAAATTAAAATAAAAAATAAAAAAGCTTGCCTGGTAAGAAAGTGACAGAGTCCAACTGTACATTTATGAATTGGCATTTGGTTTGTACCTCCATTTTCCAGAGCTTGATAATCCTGGATGGGCTCATAGGCTACCTCATGCCATCATGTGACCAGAAAGGCTAGGCCACCTTTTAACTGCTTCGGTGCCAACTTACCTCATGACCACATCCCAAAAAGCTCAGGAGGAAACATACATGAAAAGATTTATTTTTTCACAGGACACTGTTCCCCAGCCATGGGGCCCCGAGTTCCCTCTCATGAGTCCCACCGCAGCCAGCGGCCCGAGCCCTGCTCACACAAAGTTCTGAGCAATGGCCAGGACCTTGGAAAATTCACCTTCCCTCTGGCGTAGGCTGGTGGGGATGGGTGTCTTAATTCGGGTCCCCACAGGGTTCCCATTGTCCTCAATGAGGACCACATTGTTGGAGTCAAACCTGGGGGTCATCCGGGGACCGGGCATGCGATGCCCCACAATGAGTGCCTTTTTCTTCTGTCCCTTGATGGCCAGCAGTATCCGGTCGCCCACCTTGCCCACCCCGTTCTTGTTATAGACGTGGATGCAACGAGGAGGGCGATGGTATGGGGTATTCCCCAGGGCACTGTTGTCCACCACACGAACCCGCGTCATCTTCTGAATTGCACTGAGGCTCCTGGTGGTGCTGGGGAAAGAAAAAAAGTCTGAGGTCTGTATCTCTCCTGGTCAGGGTGCAGAGGCCTCTGAGGACAAGGCCTGGGAGAGATCACGTTATCAACAACGCAATGAACAGAGCAAAACCCAGGGCCCTGACAGAAAGTCAAGTGCTTGTGAAGACTTCTCTGAGCCCAAGACAGTTTCTTCACAGTCATAAGCTTCTGCGGCTGGGTCAACATCTCGATTTGGAGGGGTTTTAAATAGAACCCAATTTTCTGTTACAACGAACTTCATGGCAGCCTAACTGAAAGCCTTTGGTATCCAAAAGAACTCTGAGGATTAAGGGACTATTTTATGGGCCAGGCCTCACCCATTGCCTAGCCTGTAAAACCTGCTCCGCCAGAATACAGATTCCCAAACTTCCCATCTATGTGTTGCTGGGAGCCAGACGATATGAGTGAGTAGGTCTGCTAAGGGAGTCCCCTGACATAAAAGAAGAAACCAGAAATAAGTCAAGGTAACGATCTTTTGTCTCAGTGCATTTTTCCCCACTAGAATGGAATTTTTTTTAAAGTGTACCTATTAAAGGCAGATAAGCTATTATTAAGCGTCTGATAACAGTGGGATTTCTATCTTTCTGATGCCAGCACCTTAAGTGCTACATTCTCCAGGGTAACCCTAGGCTCTCCCCTCGCATTCCACATGACTACTCTGGGGCAATTTTATTGATTCCCTTTGCTTCCAACTAGTAAATTCCATCTCCGGCCTCACTTCCCTCCTGTATTCTAGCCCTGCACTTCCACTCTAAGCCCCCCCGCCCCCCCCCACGCCCCACTGATTCTGCAGACTCACTAGGTCCCACACTGACCTCATCATCTCCCCTCGCACACCTCCCCGTGCTGCTGCAGTTCCTACTTAGATAAGGGCTCCTCCAGCTCCCATGCTGCAAACCTCTCTCTCCATCAGCACCCTGGCTGCCAAGTCCTATTCATACTAGCCATGAAGCCCCTCTGTCTTCTCCCTCCACCCCAACCAACACTTCCTCAGTTTGGCAGCTTTCTCTCTTACACCAAGATTGTTACATTAGTGTCCAAACTGGTTCCGTGTGGTTCCGTGTGCCAGCCAGGGGCTCTCTTTTAGAACATAAAGCTGAGAACACTCCCCTTAGAACTGTTCAGTGGTCTAGCACTGTCTACACTGTTGACAACCTGGCCCCCACTTACCTGCCATCCAAGGGCCACAATCTCTTACCACTGACCACCCCCCTGGAGCCCCGGCCGGGGCCTGCTCCCACTTCCCTTCTGCGAAGGCTGCCTCTGTGCCCCCTTCCCCCTCCTCCGTTAGCAGCCCGTCTCAAGCCATCCAAAGCACCGTACAAACCCGTTATTATACTGGTCACATCTCCTCTGAGTTATTTGTTTCCAAGCTTGCTCCTGTGGCCAACTGTGAAGACGCTTTGAGGACAGGAAGCGATTCTTATTCATCTATGAGCAACCCTAGGCGCAGTGCTCAGTAAATGCCCGGGAGTGAGTGCACGAATGGGGCCAGGAGGCATGTCTGCCAACAATAATGCACCCCGTGCTCTGTGTCCTGGCTTAGCATCTAAAAGGAGGTAAAGCTGTCACACTTCTACCATGCCTGAGTTTTGGTAATACGCATGTAACATTTTAAAAAGAGATTCTGTTTTTAAAAGAGGTTTTCATGCACTGGGGGAATGACAGGGTCAGAGAGATGTTGTAGTCACTGCAAGAATCCGGCAAGGACTGAAGTTTCCTCTACTGTCGACCATTCCCTACCCCACCTCCAACAGCAAGGTCGCGTCCTTAACCAATCCTCTTACCCAACCCAGCCAAACCCCAGCTGCTCTGGCCCGTTTAGCTTTCCCAGACGCCAGGCCCACCTCTGTGAGTTCCCACTCCCTTTCTAGTCGCATAACACCCAGCCCTGATGGGAGGCTCACTCAGAGACACAGCTCTAAGAGCCGAATGGGAAAGTTACCTGAAACTGCGCTGGCTGAGCGCTCGGCTTGCATGGGTGAAGGAGCCCCAGAGCCCAGCACAGAAAGCCATGGCAAATCCTGCAGGAAAAGAGGGGGAAAGGGTTTATTTCTAAGTCAGTGTCCTTACTCACAGCCAGCCTGCTGGGGACTTGTGTGGGAGATGGTACTTCTAGCATAAAAACATTAGTCACTAAATATAAATCTCAGTGGTTAAAAGATACGCAGATGATTAGATGGAACTCCAGCTACAGTTTTGCTGATTCATATTCTAACTGGGGTCAGAGAGCTGGATGGCCCAGAGCAGTTCTTGCTATAATACAAGAGCACAGAGGATGCCTTCCTGCTTGAATCATTTCCACAGGCCGGAAGAAAGCAGGAATCCTCTTGTACACACCCAACCAGTGACCCCTCCCCAAGTCCTCCAGAGAGGAAAGCCTGGCATGCCTCCTGAAACCAGAGCTTCTACCCTCTGCAGGAAGACTACCTGAGCAACTGCCGCATTGTCTTGTCACCATGTCACCTTTCCCCAAATATAAGCGCCAGAACACCTGGGTAGCTGAGGGCTAGCCAAGTAGAGCCAAAGGGTGCTCCTGCCAAGCCACTGACCAAAGCCTCTATTTGGGTCAGTCTCCCCAACAACAATATAACACAGAAAAACTACCTGCCCCCCACCACAGCTGAAAGCGGAATTTGGAAGAGCAAGTTTAAGATATAAGAACAAACACTGACCCAACACCAGGGCCTCCAACTTACAGAACCCCAACCCTGTGGCTCGCTAGCACCAACAAATATGGCAACCCCAGTGGCCCACAACACCCAGGCATCAATCACTTAGGGGCATGCTGAAGAAAACCCTACAGCCGGGCGCCTGGGTGGCTCAGTTGGTTAAGCAACTGCCTTCGGCTCAGGTCATGATCCTGGAGTCCCGGGCTTGAGTCCCGCATCGGGCTCCCTGCTCAGCAGGGAGTCTGCTTCTCCCTCTGACCCTCTTCCCTCTCATGCTCTCTATCTCTCATTCTCTCTCTCTCAAATAAATAAAATCTTTAAAAAAAAAAAAGAAAAAGAAAAGAAAACCCTACAGCCAGGGGGCAATGCCAGCTGCAAGACACCCCTGTTCTAGCCCCGTGTGTGGCTGCAGAGAGCCTCATGGAGAAATCTGCTGAGAAAGACCAGACAAGTACCTTATGGTACCATCTCATTTAAGCCTCACAAAAACCTCTCCAAAATGGGCCTTAGTGTTAGCCTCATTTTACACATGAGGAGTAATTCTCTAACCGGCGAGGTGAAAGAATTTGCCCACGGTCACAGCCAAGAGCTTCCTGAACCCATGCTCTTACTCAACAGCTAACATGATTTAACTTTAAATATTAGTATTTTTCCAGGGCGCCTGGGTGGTTCAGTCGTTAAGCGTCTGCCTTCGGCTCAGGTCATGATCCCAGGGTCCTGGGATCGAGCCCCACGTCAGGCTCCCTGCTCCACAGGGAGCCTGCTTCTCCCTCTCCCACTCCCCCTGCTTGTGCTCCCTCTCTTGCTGTCTCTCTCTCTCAAAAAATAAAATAAAATCTAAAAAAAAAAAAGGCTCTGAAAAGCAGTCCGTCTGGTCCAGGCTGCAGTGACCTCTGATCTCGGCCAAGTTTTCCCATCTGACGCTGGTGGGCCCTTTTTCTCATTCCTGGGGAGAAAAGAGGCTCCGCAGCTCCTCCACAGAACCCTCAAGATTAGCCCAGCACCACCCACCCACATTCCCTCTCCTGAGAACTGCAACACCCTGCCTCTCCACACTGCACCTCTTCTTCAATAACACTTACGTTAGCCAAGGACTGCCGAAGTGCTGGGGGCTTCCCAGAACTTTCCTGACTTGGGTACAACAAACCCACAATTCAAGGCACCTCTCTAAAATCTGCTGGGCAGCCTGGGCACAAACCCAAACCTAAACCTCCTCTCCGTGCTTCGTTCACAAGCCACCCCCACAACCTATGCCCGTCTCTGCCTGGCTAAATCTGAGCCAGCACCAAACACATCTCCCCCAGTAAGCCTCGTGCAAAACTGCAGCATCACTTGCTACCCGCTCCTGCACACTGAGGACATCTGGGGATCCCGTGCCAGAGGAGCTCTCACAGCTCCAACGTTCACCGTCCAAACTCAGGCAACTACATGCATTTGGATACTTGTCTTCAGATAAGGCTGATAACCCTTCACATTCTAGTTCTAGCTATTCATTCTCCAAAACTCAGGAGCCAGAGGTCTTGGTAACATGGCACCTGAACTCACACCAGAATTCAGAGATCATAGAGACTCAGATCACGAGGATTATGTGTACCGCCCTCAGACACAGGAGTAATACATTCACATCTCCAGGGGGTACTTCCATTTTCACAAGACGAGGTCCAATCCAATCCAGACTTTTCACTAGCTCTTTAGTGGATCTGATGGTGACCTCCACACCCAAAGGACTTAAGACATCAAATGGACAGCAGTAAGCATTCCCATGAACATAAAAGCACAAAAGAATCAAATATATTCACTTACTATATACATGTCCCTTCTTTCTTTCTTTTTTTTTTTAAGATTTTATTTATTTGACAGAGAAAGAGAGAGAGCACGAGCAGGGGGAGCAGCAGGCTCCCTGCTGAGCAAGGAGCCTGATGAGGGGCTTGATCCCAGGACCCTGGGGTCATGACCTGAGTTGAAGGCAGATGCTTAATCAACTGAGCCACCCAGGCATCCCATGTCCCTTATTTCTTAAAAAAAAAAAAAATCTGTGGTCCCCTCCACTCCCACCCCAGCAAAAGACCCCAGCAGGTATTGAAAGAATAGGAATGCAAAGAATATTTGTTGAATAAAATAAATGAGATAGCCAACAGAAGAACAGATTCCCCTCACCCGTGGCTCTACACAGAAGGAAAACCAGATGATGCAGAGCTCGTATCTGTGTATCAGGAGCCAGGACATCACATGCAAACATGCTTTAGGAGAGCCACTGTGCCGGTCATGGGAGGATTAGCCCATGCCAGGTTTACAAGCCCCTGGAATCATCTCTTGGGCCTGGTGCCTACAGTACCCATTGTGGAAAATCACCTCATCCCACCACTAAATAACTGGTTTGGATCAGGCCAGAGTAATGGAGGCAGCAATTTACTTCAAAGCAACTCCAACTGACCTTGATGTTATTTCCCAGCATAAATCCATCAGCAGACACAGGCCCTGATTCACTTTGGAGCAGTCTATATATATAATGCTTTGTTTCACAAGCAATGTCATTCTGAGTCTTGTGTTTGCACAGGAAACTAACCCAAAGATATTTCCTCCTCCACAACACTCTCACTCAGAGGCCAGGTACTCTGGAGACTCCAGTGCCAGAGATGGCTTTTCATGCCACTTCCTGGTCAGCACCAAGTACTGCCCTCCGGGTTTATAGTATGAATCACAACCTCTCCGCAGAGGGAAAGGGGGAAGGGGAAGCAAGAGAAGGAAAGAGAGGGGAGGGAGGGAGGGAATGAAAGAGATTACTTAATACAATCCAAGAATTGTACTCATTTTCCATCCTGGTTTAGCTTTAAGATCTCTCCTTCTGTATACCATTTTGCTGTTCCTTGCTCAAGTAGTGGTATATTCCTGCTTTCTACAAAGCACCAGAGGTATAGACTTTGCAGGCCCTGTAAGTTTCAGGGACACATAGGTGAGCTTTTTACTTGACATCACTTTATAGGTCCCCTTGGAAATACACTCAGTGAGGGCAGGGACCAGGCCTGCACTGCTCATTGCTGCACACTCAGAGGACTCAGTGCAATACACATGAATGGAGTTTACTAAGTATCTGTTAAGTGAATACAATTCAATCTGCAATTGCAATTCATGCCCCAGCTCCAAAGAGGCTCCAAGCCGGGGGGTTGGTGGTCTTTCCTGTGTCCTCCACTCAGGCTCCTAGTGACTTGGGAAAGCCTCCTAGACACAGGGAACTCGTGTTTAATGAATTTTAATGCACAGAGACTGACCTGGAAAAGCAAAGTCTATACCTCTGGTGCTTTGTAGAAAGCAGGAATATACCACTACTTGAGCAAGGAACAGCAAAATGGTATACTTAGTATCATATGTATTCATTGTTTCCACCTAAACTATTTCCATCTTTAAGTGCCTGAGGTGTTATGCACGTTTTATTTTTTTTTAAGATTATATTTATTTATTTGACAGAGAGAGAGAGAGACAGCAAGAGAGGGAACACAAGCAGGGGAAGTGGGAGAGGGAGAAGCAGGCTTCGTGCAGAGCAGGGAGCCCGATGTGGGGGTTTGAAGGCAGACAACGACTGAGCCACCCAGACGCCCCTGTTATGCACATTTTAAAGGCCTCTCAAGAGGATGGGCTCCAAAGAAACAAACCAAAAAAAAAAAAAAACATCAAAAGTTCAGCACAATCACAAAGGCATGTTCTAAGCACATTGTCAGTAACTAAAAAGAAACGCCATACAAATGCAGGGCTCAGTCACAAAAAGGAAAAACACCTAGGGTAAGGACAGAAATGTCCTTCTTAATTAAAACAGGGAAAAGCAGAAGCCTATCAGCTTCCAGCAATCAAAAAAGGCACTCCCTGGCCCTCTACCCTATCATGCAGACATAGGCCCTTCCATCTCCTGCAGGTGTCGCCCCAACCTTCCTGTACCTGTAAGTACTCACTTGTTGCTTAAAAACTCATTACTGTTTTATTGTACAATTAGTCTCTTTTAGGAAGTTTTGTGGTTTTTTTTTAACCTCACACAAGTAGAACGTGTTACAATTCTTGAAGTACTTTCATAGATCATTTTGTTGGATGACTCCCTTTTTCTCTTTTTTAAGATTTTAAGTAATCTCTACACCCAACGTGGGGCTTGAACTCACAACTCCGAGATCAAGAGTTGCATGTTCTACTGACTAAGCCAACCAGGCACCCCTGGATGATTCCCTTCATGAGCACCCAACAGAAACCTATAGACAAATAACAAAGAGCAACAGTGTGCATGGGTTGAATCTGCTAAAGGTTCTGAATAGTTCTGGGGGCTCAATAAAGTACCATTTTGCAGATGAAGAAATAAAGTCCAAAATGCTAAGCAACTTGCTGACTGTCCAAAGTCAGAAGTCTGTTTCTATTGCACCCTACCCAAATAAGATGGCTGCTTTAACCACTAATAAATTTCACAGAAAGAAACACACCACACAGAGGGTAAGCACCTTCTCCTCTGTTGTAAAACTCAGGAATTAAAAAGCTGTCCTTTTTTTTTTAATTAAATTTTACTTAGTTAATATACAGTGCAATATAGGTTTCTGGAGTAGAATTCAATGATTCATCACTTACAACACCCAGTGCTCATCACAAGTGCCCTCTTTAATACCCATCTAGCCAATGCCCCATCCACCTAAAAAGCTTTTTTTTTTAAGATTTATTTATTTATTGTTTACAGAGAGAGTGTACATGTGCAAAGTGAGGGGAAGGGGGAGAGGGAGAGAATCTCAAGCAGGACCTCCTCCCCGCTGAGCGCAGAGCCCCATATGGGGCTCAATCCCAGGACCCTGAGATCTTGACCTAGAGCCAAAACCAAGAGTCTGACGCTTCACTGACTGAGCCACCCAGGTGCCCCTGTCTTTTCAGTAAATATCTGCACTACACCCAGCCCAGCCTAGGACCAAAGCTGAAGCTGATCTGATTCACCTGCCAAGGTGTCAGTTTTTACAGCATCACTATCAATAAGCAAAGCTTCCCTCCATGGCACAGTGGGCTCTTTCTACCAAGGCTACCAGCTAGGACTCCATTTCTTAATTTGATTCACAAAGATAAAATGTTTCCAGGGTTCTTGTCCCATGCTTGTTTATTTACCTTATGTTCCACCTTGTTACAAAAGTATTTAAAACAGAGGTTCCTTAATATACATGCCAATTCTCAATTATTCAAATTGGTTTTTCAATGTGTGGATTTTATCTATTCTAGCTTTGCTCCCCCTTCATCCCTACCTCACAGGTGTGCAAACACCTACAGTCCCAGAAATAAGTCTGTAACAATCTTGGTATGGTCAAACTCGGGAAAACTGTACAACGCAAAGTTAACGTCTACTTATTCATATACACATTTCCTTCCCATTAGTACCTCTACTGGGCCACTGGCAAGGAGCCAGGTTTATGGAGTTGTCAGTTGGGCAGTAGAGAAAAGGAAAATCCTACGGGAGCACCTGCACTCAAAGACAGGATGCTGCTGATGAAAAGCATATCTCTTCCACTCCCATTCTCTGGGACCTCAGTAACTCTGTCAAGCAGGGGTCCAAGGGAAGAGCAAAGAGGCATGCAAATGAAAATGCTTTGGCTTCCCACGAAAGGGGTTGCCTTCAAGTGGGGAATCCCTCTCTGAACTAACCAGCAGGGACCAGGTCTGCAGCATAATCAGTTTGTTTCCCAGATGTTGACCAGGGAGAAGAGCCTCACTCCCTGATTCTCAGGGCAGCACCAAGGGTGTGTCTTTAAAGATCCCTCACTCCTGGGGCACCTGGGTTGCTCAGTCAGTTAAGCGTCTGCCTTCGGCTCAGGTCATGATCCCAGGGTCCTGGGATTGAGCCCTGCTTCGGGCTCCCTGCTCAGTGGGGAGTCTGCTTCTCCCTCTCCCTCTGTCCCTTCCCCTGCTCATGCTCTCTCTCAAATAAATAAATAAAATCTTTAAAAATAAATAAATAAAAATAAAAGATCCCTCACTCCTAAAAGTGTTTTTCACAGGTTAAAGTAGACACGACGAAGTGCTCCTTCTCTTTTCTAAAGACACAAATGATTTTCAGTTTTTGACAGAGGGACTTTCCCATTCTGAGTTGTCTTTCACTAATAAATAAGCTACCTGGTGCCTTTCTTAACAAAAAAGTGTATTATCTGACCCAGAGCAACACTGCGGGACTCTAAATCAGTCCGCTCTTACAAACTGGTTGTCGTTGCTAATACACATGTACAATCGCACCAGGGTGAGCTATAACCCAAAACAAACCATCAGCCTCTAAAATAAAGGCTAACTTGTAACCTGATTTTTGAGACCCTCAAAAAGAGACCTTTGGGGCCCCAAGTCCCATTTCCGTAAGAACTATCCAAGTAACAAAAATAGGAAAATCCATTTTATGTGGGCCCCCCAACACAAAAATCGGACAAGATAGGCTTAAAAGGACTCCTACATCGTGTAAGTTTCTAAATGTTGAGGCGAGTCTAAATAATCACGTACAGTGCCAAACAGAGTGCCACCTGAAAAATGGACTCCATGCCAAGGTTTTTACCCCTGATAATCAGGAGCAATAATAAAATATTTTGGGGGCGCCTGGGTGGCTCAGTTGGTTAAGCGACCGCCTTCGGCTCAGGTCATGATCCTGGAGTCCCGGGATCGAGTCCCACATCAGGCTCCCTGCTCAGCAGGGAGTCTGCTTCTCCCTCTGACCCTCTTCCCTCTCGTGCTCTCTCTCATTCTCTCTCTCTCAAATAAATAAAATCTTTAAAAAAAAATAAAATAAAATAAAATATTTTGGCCACTGTTTCTTCATGGATTTCATAGTGCGTTTGATTCAATTATCATTTCAGGCTTTTTTTTTTTTTAAGATTATTTATTTATTTATTTGACAGAGAGACAGCTAGAGAGGGAATACAAGCAGGGGGAGTGGGAGAGGGAGAAGCAGGCTTCCTGCTGAGCAGGGAGCCCGATGCGGGGCTCGATCCCAGGACCCTGGGACCACGACCCGAGCCAAAGGCAGACGCTCAACGACTGAGCCACCCAGGCGCCCCCATTTCAGGCTTTTTGAAAAGTTCCCTCTTCTTTCTGCCTGTTAGTATGTGGTAATCTTAATCAGGCACAGGCAGAAATAGGCCAGGAATCCCCCAGATGTTCAGACTAAAAAATAGTAATACGTAAGAAATACCTTGTAGTGATCCTCAGAGATCCACTTCCATTATAAGTGCTATTGGCAATGGATCACACCAGCTTTACAACCACAAAATCAACACAATATGCGAAAAGTTCCATAGTAAATATACATCCAAGAAGCTCTAAGGGTTGAATGGACAATTCCATCTAAGAAAAATAAAAACAAAAAAACAGGGCAGATCCTTGTTCATCTCAACTGCTTGCTCCTACCCAAAACAACGCCCACAATCCAAATCTACAACGATTCTTCCCACCAAGGAGTCTACCAAAGACAATTTCACCCCATTCTCCTTTCTATCCTAAGCCAACCCACTTCCTTGTCCAACAAAATGCTTGTTCTTCAATTCTCTGTATTTCCATGAGTGAAGAGTAAACTGTCTCTATTCTTGGGCAGTACCTCCCCTAAAAAAAAAAAAGAGAGACACACTCTGTTCGTTATTGTATGTTCCCAGTGTGCTGAGTCCTTGTATACAATTTTAAATGACTGAACACTCAGACTGAGGAAGGCAAGAAGGCAAACAGGAGGATACAGAAGACCAATGCATTTCGAAGTTTTCTGTGACACACAAAAAACACACATGGTATAAGACCTAACACGTTCACATACGTATACCTAAAGCAAGCATCAAGAAACAATACTTGGTCTTACTAAGTACAATGCACTCTGCTTATCTTTTTTTTTTAAATGATGGCCAAGATCCACTAAACTGGATTCCAGCTAACCAATGGGACTCAGTTTGAATGGGAGTTCAGTTTGAACTGCAATAAATCAAACCTCACAGTTGCATTCCAAAAACTACTAATGAACCCTTTAAAAGGCCAGCAGACAGCAGAGACAATGACCAATCACAAGAACCGGGCACAACCAGGTAGGCAGTACCTTCCTCTGTCCAGCAGCCAGGGTTTAAGTAGCTCCCAATATCCCAGCATCCCAGCTTTTCCCAACTTACCCAAGGGTACTCCACCCATATGCCCTTTTGTTACCCTCTTTATAAATTCAGTCCATTCAATCTTTTAGGATGGCAAAATTCATTTTCTGCCCACTATGGAAAGCAATACTTCCTTTTTGTCCCCAGACCAACCCTCTTCAAGCCTGAAGAGAGCCTTCCAGGAACCCAAAATTCAATGAATAAGTTGGTACTCTGCATGCCTTTGTGATCTGTGTGGATGCTATACAGGAGTATGCACACACACGTCTCTCTCTCTCTTTCCCTCCCTTTCCATTTTTCCAGTCTTAGTCCTGGCTGATGCAGCCTCTGGTGAAATGAGAAACCTGGGAACCCCCTGGAGCCGGGGAAGCCACTCACTGGCATGACAGAAAGCAGTGGACTCACTCTCCACACCACAGAAACGCCTGGCAAACGAGTCACCAAGTTATTTGAAGACCCAGGCTGGGAAAGGGAAGGGAAGACGAGAGAAGTAAGACAAACTCGAGGAGCCGCGGCAGGGTGACCGGCTGAGGCCACCTCGCAAAGGCTGTACCGCAACCCACCGCTCCCCAGGCCGGCCCCACATCTCTGCGAAGGCAGGTGAGCGCAGGAGGGGGTCGCGGGGTGCAGGGACCACTGGGGTCCCCGCCGCCCCTGGGGACTGGGAGGGGAGGGGAGGGGTCAGAGGCCGCCCCTCTGCCCCCAAGGGGCCCACTAACCTCCCACTCCAGCTTCTCCCCACCCACCCCGGTGAGTGCGCCTTCCCTACTGCAGGGAAGGAAGACAGCGGATAAAAAGTTAGGAGCTTGACGCCCATTCCCCCCAGCCACCCTGCCATACCGCTCTCGCCGCCCGGGAATATCTCTCGCCGGTCTCTCTGGCCCAGCGCCGCCTTCTGCCCCCCACGCGGCCGCTCCACTGCGCCTGCGCGCCCTACCCAGCCGGGAGAGCGGCGGTCTGAGAGTGCGCGCGCGCCTTGCGTGTGCTGGCGTGGGGGGTGGGACCTGCGCGGCCCCGCCCCCTCCTCATCCCCCTCCCTCCTTTCGTTCCCCCTCCCCCAGACTGCCGCGGCCGCCGCAGGAGCCCGGAGCTCGAGCCGCCCAGCGACTCCCCCTCCCCCTCCCCCAGCCCCGCCCCGCCCCAACCCGGGGCTCCGAGCCGGAGCCGAGTCTGCGCCTGGGGGTGAGTACGCGACCCTTCCCCAGCCCCTTCTCTTTTCTTTGAGGATCCTACCACCACCCAAAGAAAAACCTGGACTCAGCTGCGTGTCCCCTCCCTTCAACCTCTTGCGGGACCCAGAGGTGCCCGGGCCCGCGGGACCTAGTGGTGCCGCGCGCTGCCCCCAACCCCGCACCATCTTGAGCCAAATGCGAGTCCTCCGAACCCTGCCGAGGGTCCAGATGTGCCCCGCCGTCTGTCCCCACCCCTGGGGAGATCCCGAGGGGTGGGACCCCCGCCCCCGGCCCCCCAGCGCCACTCTTCTGCCACCTGCCCGGTCCAGGTGCGCGTCCCCCGCGCGCCCCTCAGGGTTCCAGCTGCGCCCCCATCAGCCCGCCGCCGCTGTGGGGAACCTGCCGCCCCCGCCCCCGAGTTTTGGATTCCAGGGTCGCTAAGTCCAGTGCCCTCGGTCTCTTTTATCTTGTCTCCTGTTTCTGGGGCTGAGTACCCCAGAAGCCGACCGGGGGCCGGGGTTCGGGCTCGGACAAGGGCAGGGTTCGCGGGTGCTGGCATGAAGCTGGCCGCTGCCCCCGGCCCGTCTGGGGACTGGTCGCGGCATGGGGAGGCGACTGGCCCCGGGAGCGTGTCCTCTCCTTGCGCCCCACACAGTGCAGTTCATTCATGAGCCGCCCGGGCCTGCGTTGGAGGGTGCGGTGGGGAGAGGATTCAGACACGGAACCAGGAGTGGGGCAAAGGCCCTGTTGGGGGGAGGGGGCGCGCTTTGTCCCTCCTGGCCTTCTTGACTGTCTAGGGAGGACAATCCCAAAGATTTGGCGTCTTGTTCCTCAGAAGAGAAGGTCGCTTGGAAGTGGAGAGGAGAGGTCAGAGGGGCCCGCTGCCCTTGGGGCTCTGTGCTGCCACCTGCCTGGGTCCTCTGGGGGGAGGTCTGGCCGCTCAGCACTCCACTTCCCTGCGGGGCAGGAGAGTCCCAGCTTCTCTACCCAGTACCACTCTAGCCCTGGGTCGGCCCAGGAAGAATGAGGCTGTGCCCAACGCCTCTTAAGGATGGACCCTCGGTCTTGTCCCCCAGGAGCTTGTGAGGAGAGGAGTGGGAGTGTCTAACCAGGCTTCCAGCCCTGGTATGCTGGCAGCATGACTGTCCTCCAGGGCACCAGAGGGTCCAGGCCCTGGCTTGCTCCAGGTGGCACATGCTAGGACCTGCTGTTGGCTCACCCAACTCAGTCTTGGCCTATGGGTGGGTGGGTGGGGATGTGGCAAGGCAGAAGGCAGGTGGTGGGCAGCTAAAGGTAGCTGGAGTGGCTAATCCCCTTTTGGACATCCTACAAGTTCTCTCCAATTATAACAGCATCTTAGAGACCTCAGTTCAAATTCCAACTCTGCCATTGTTTAGCTGTGTGACCTTGACAAGTTACTTAACCTGTCTGAACCTTAGTTTTAATTTAAAAGTGTGTTTACTACCACCTCCTTACAGTTATCATGGGGATCAACTAGATAACACAGATAAAGAGCCTGGCACCCTGCCTGGTTGTTGATCAATAATAGGTTCTTTTCTCTGAACTTCTGACCCATCCTGGCATAGCATCACCCTCCCATACCGCCACCTTTCCGGCCTGCTACAAATGGATTGGGTATATTTGAAGAGTTTGGGGACACTCCCTGCCACTTAGTGGCAGAGTCCCAAATGCCATATAAGCCCTTGGGTCTAAACAAGAAGCCCATCCTGACTGAGGGGCTCTATCATTAAAGTGTGTTTTCCTTTATTTTTATTTTTACCAGTTTCCTCCACTAAACCAACCCTTTTATGCCAGACTTTATTAATAACAGTAGCTAATTTTTTTAGAATCCATCACGTGCCTTGAACTCTCTTAAGAGCTTTTACATAAGTCATCTTGTTTAGTTCTCAAAACAACCACACAACTGGATGATTATTCCCATTTTCAGATGAAGAAACTGAGGCCCAGTGTGGTGAAGTAAATTTGCCCAGGTCAGAAGCCAGATCTGTCTCATCCTAGAGCCTGAGCTTTTAACCCCCAGGCTCTGTCACCTGGCCTCTACACTTCTCCCAGAATCTGAAATCACAAGCCCAGGGTCTGAGTGGAGGGTCTGGCAGCTACAGGCAAAAAGGAGGGCAAACACCAATAGGATGTGGCATTTCTCCAGAATTGTAGCAGGCAGCCCCCAGCCCCCAACTCCCAGGCCCTCGGTGGAAGCGGCTCCTCTGTGGGCCAGGGCAGCAAAATGCAGTGGTCAAGAGCATATACTTAAGCCAGGCTACGTGGGTCCATATCTGGATTTATGACAGTCTGGCTGTGTGACATTGGGCAAGTTATGTACCCTCTCTGCACCTCAGTGTCTTCTCAGGGTCTGGATGGCGAGTAAATAAGTTAACATGTGTAAAGCGCTTAGAACGGTGCCTGGCACAAAATCAGAGTAAAATTAGTATTTGATAATGCATTCTTTTCCTAGTGCTTTTTTTTTTTAAAGATTTTTATTTATTTATTTGAGAGAGAGAGAGAATGAGAGAGAGAGAGCACATGAGATGGGGGGAGGGTCAGAGGGAGAAGCAGACTCCCTGCCGAGCAGGGAGCCCGATGCGGGACTCGATCCCAGGACTCCAGGATCATGACCTGAGCCGAAGGCAGTCACTTAACCAACTGAGCCACCCAGGCGCCCTCCTAGTGCTTTTATCCTCACGCGTGGATACTTTTTTGCCGGTCCCTGTGAAGTTGGGAGGGGTGGAGCAAGGATATTAATACCTCTTTGCTACAATTTAGAAGACTGAGGCCCGGGTTACATAATAGCAGGGCAGGGCTCCATCATCATCTCCTCTCTTCAGACCACACCGCCTTCCTAGGAGCCCAGGCCCTAAACGAAGAAATCTTCCCAAGTGACTCTGGAAGAAAAAAACTTTTTACCTGATAACTCCCCCACCCCTGCCACTTCTTAATGGTAAAATAACAACCTTTAGATAGCTGGAAATAAAATCCTCCGCCACCCTCTACCCATTGGCGGCCAAAGCCTCAGTGTCAGACTAGAGAATTTCCAGGATACAGCTGGCTGAGTGGATGAACTGCCCCCTCCAACACCTCCCCGCAAATATTCTGCCTCAGTCTCTTCCCTCCAACCAGCTGCTCTCACTAAAAGCTTTGAGTAGCTGCCCTAGGTGAAGTTCAGCCCAGCAACCTCACCCCCACAATTTGGAGCTTAGAGGAATCCAGTCAGCCTAAAAGCCACCAGCCCTGGCTCCACCCTTCACCTACCCTGTGACCTCTTGTGAGTTGCTTCTGCTCCCTGGGTCCCTGCTTCCTCCCCTGTAAAGTGGGGATGGTGATCCGATCCAGCAAGTGTGCCCTACCTTCCTTGGGTTTGCGGGGGGGGGGGGGGGGGGGGGGGGGGGGGTAATGTAAGAGCAATGCATTTGTGGAGGGGAGAGTGCTTTGTGACTCTAAAGAGGGAGGCAGCAGATGGACATGGTAATTTCAGTTACTAAGCATCTACCTGGACCTTCACCCACCCTGTGGGGTCCCCTTAATGTAAAAGCTCCCGGAATGTTCCACCTTCCTTCAGCGTGAAGAGGACTGGTGGGGGGGGCCTCCAGGGGTTTGTACCTGTTACATTCGTTTTTGTTTTTTGTTTTTTTTAAGATTTTATTTATTTGAGAGAGAGCGTGTGCGTGAGAGAGAGCACGAGGCGGCGGGGGGGCAGAGGGAGAAGCAGGCTCCCCACTGAGCAGAGAGCCCGACATAGGACTCGATCTCAGGACCCTGGGATCATGACCTGAGCCAAAGGCAGACGCCCAACCGACTGAACCACCCAGGCTCCCTGTACCCGTTATATTCTGGCCTGGTGAAGCCTTGGAGTTAGGGAGAGAGACAGCTGTCTTGATTGGTGGAGTTCACTGGAGTAGGGAGTTAAGGGGGGAGGTGCTACTGCAGAGGGCCCCCAACTACCACACACCCAAGCTACCTCTACCTACCTTTAACCTCCCCTTTAACCCTGGTGCCCCAGGGTTCTATGCACCTATGTTTACATACCCAGGCTCCCAGGCACACCCACACCCACACCCCAACTTAAGAGACCAGTCACCTACTTCCACCTACACACACACACACACACACACACAGACACATCAACACATGTCTACACACCTGAACATACATATTCCCACAGTGTTCTGGTGTTTTCTAGCTGGAGAACATTTAATGAGCATGTACAAAACTTCCATGTTCTGCAGAGTCCTGTTCTAGGCACATCAGAAGAGCATGATGCCCTGAACAGTGTTCTAGCTTTAGAAAGAGGTTGACCTAGGTTTGAACCCCATCATTTTATTAGCAGTGTGACTTAGGAAAAGTTACTTAACCTCTCTGAGCCCCTGTGCCCTTATCTCAAAATGGCAATAATATCCAACTCAGGATTGTCGAGGATTAAATGAAATCACATATGTATTATTCTTGAAACAGTGAGCACTTGATAAGTGGTGCCTGTTGCAATCACTGAATTAATGGGGTTTTCAGGGTTTTTCGGTTTGGGGTTTTTTTTTTAAGGCAACTTGAGCTGGAACGGAAGAGGGAGGCATAACACACCAGGCAGGTACTACCTTAGCCTTCCTAACACAGGCTTTTCAGAGACTCCTTGGGACCAAGTGAAACATACAAACAACCACAGCTTCCCCCTCCAAGAGCTGGTACCTCTTGTCCTGTAATTTAAGTGTTAGGAAGAGACTAGGGAAAACCAGGGATCAGTGGGCAGAAGAAACCCTTGAGTCCACCCAGGAGGCTGGAGGATGCTTGCTCCCAGAGTTATTATCACCGGTTCTAGGTTTGTTGTTCTCTCTCTTTGTCTGGTTTCCTCTCTTCCCTGGGGATCCCCCCCACCAAGGCAGAGTTTCAGTGTTGTCAGCAGAAGGGGCCCCCAGGGGCCCCCCAGTGGGATGCCGGTGGGGCAGCAGTGCCTCAGCCACACTTCTCCTCCACCCTAGCTCCCCAGGGCCCTGCTAGGCTTCGTCCCCTGGCACTCCCAGAACCCAGGTATCCGGGCTGGCTGCCCCTTCCCTCCTCCTCCCCCGTCCCATCCTCCAGGTCCACAGAAGGCTGGACAGCCCCACAGTGGTGGGGATCAGGGCTGAAGGGTAGTACCCTGGCTGCAGGGGGCTTGGGCAGGCTGAGAGGCCCCCACCCACTCTCTCTCTTCCTTTGCCAATAGAAAAGCTGGAGGGCCTGGCATTCCCAGCCTGCCCTACTCCGGAGGCAGGAGCAGGGCACTCTGGGAGTTGTAGTCCTCACACCACTCAGGTGACCCCTGTGCTGAGATAATTGGAGAGGTGAGGAAGCTGGAGGGGAGGAGGGTGTAGCTGCTGCCGAGGCAGGAGAAAAGGAATGAGAGCAAGCAGGAGTGACTGGGACCAGGCCGATAACACAAACCCGGAAGTCCTACTTTTTAACTGACTTCCCACTCTGACCCCATCCTCAGGTCCCTACTCTGAGCACAGAGGACCAGCTCTGAAGCTGAACATCTTTTTCTTTCTTTCTTTTTTTTTTTTTAAGCCAATTGTATTGAGAAAGTGATTAACAGAGTTGAAAACTCTAAGCCAATGAAACCATGCCATTTTTCTAAGAGGTAGGAAGAGAAGATCAGGATGACCTAGCTGGTTCCTGACCCATCCTCTCCTGGCCTCCAGACCCCACCTCTTCGCCTTGAATCCTCAGGCCTCCGACCTCCCCATCTTCCCTCATACTCAGTTTCCAGAGACAGAGAAAGAGAGAAAGCAAGCATGTGAGTGTGTGTGTGTGTGTGTGTGGAGTGTCTGTGTGTGTATATGGAGGTGGTGGGAGGCAGACGTTAGAGACTCACAACTTCCAGCTTAGAAAAACCAGTCTCCCCAGTCCAGATCTGGGCCAAGTTCCCCAGACCCAGGGTGGGGTCGCAGCCTTACAGCCAATGAAGGTAAATCCATGTGACTCAACCCTCCCCTCCCCAGGCCCTTATCTCAGAAAGCCAGTACTTCCACCCACCCAGGCTGCCGGATGATCTGCCCTCACTCCCTCTCCCTGTGCTCAGGCTGGGAGCCATGCGGGGCATCAGGAACAAGCCCCGCTGACCACTGTGCTCTCTGCCCAGGAGGACCATGCGGCAGTAGCAGCCATGCTGCCCTTCCTTCTGGCCACTCTGGGCACCACGGCCCTCAACAACAGCAACCCCAAGGACTACTGCTACAGCGCCCGAATCCGCAGCACCGTCCTGCAGGGCCTGCCCTTTGGGGGCGTCCCCACCGTGCTGGCTCTTGACTTTATGTGCTTCCTTGTGAGTGCCCACACACCACCTCCCCCCCACTTGGCATCCACACCCTGTAGATAGCTAGCTTACGCCCGCAGCCCTAACCTGTCCTCCACCTGACTCTGACTCCCCAGGCTTACCTGTGGGAGGGGTCTGCATCACCCAGCCCGAGCCTAGCCTCCCACAGTTCACCTGAGCCAAGGTCATCCCAGCCCCTCCGCCCCTGCCCTCCTGGCTAGTCCAGTGCATGGACAGTCTGTCCACCTGCCAACCATTCCTTCTGCCCTCAGGCACTGCTGTTCTTGTTCTCCATCCTCCGGAAGGTGGCTTGGGACTATGGGCGGCTGGCCTTGGTGACAGATGCAGACAGGTAAGGCTTTGGGATTCTCCCTTACCTGTACACACACACACACACACACACACTCCTCAGGGGTAAGAAAGAGCCAGCCCTCTTTCATCCGCCTTTGTTGGGGGGATGAAGAGGGACCAGTCCCAGAGCGGATGTGGGGGACACGAGGGCATGGGCTTCCAGCCTTTGCCATTCCCCGGGGAACCCCCTCGCCGCCCCTCCCCCGTTAACCCTGTCTGTTCTCTGTTCCCCAGGCGACGCCGGTGGCAGGAGAGGGAGCGAGTGGAACAGGAATAGTATGTGGGGCACCTGCCCCCTCATCCCCACCAAACCAGCTCTCTCTTTTCTTCTCTCATGCTTCTCTTCTCTTCCTGCCAAGTTACTGGTTTCTCTTTGCAGTTTTCTCCTCTGCAGGCTCATGTTTCGGATTAACGCAGGCGGTATGCTTTGCAGAGCAGGGGGCTCCCCAACTTGTCTCTGCCTCACCACTCCATCCTCCACTCTGGCTTTCAGCCTGGGAGAAGCCCCTCCCTGTGTGCCCTGCCCTCTTGGTGGCTGGGCTGGAGGGGCCGTCCTCTGGGAAACTTACAGTACGCTCACCTGTTGGTCACAGAGACAAGACTGGGTGTCACCAGTGGCTTGCCATCCCCTAACAACTAGTTCTTCATATTTCAGGGTTCCCTGCTCAGCCCTTCTGGAGGCCTGGGAGGGGGACTTCCCACGGAGCCGCGAGTCTGGCCTTTGAGGTCACATCATTGGTCTCTGTCTATAGGACTGACGTTGGAGTTGCGGCAGCTGCTGGGGTCAGGGAAAGGGGAAGGGAGGGGCCCACCTGGGGGACATCCCTCAGCCCCCTCTATCCCTAACCCTCCTGGGGCTCTCCTAGTCCATCCTTTCCTTCAGCTCCCCATTGCCCTGTGCATAACATTGGCTCTCTTGCCCCCCCATCCGGTCCCCTGCTGGTCAGCTCCAGAACTGCAGGGCCTGCTCCCGTTCTTACTTCAGCCTCCGCGGGTAACGATGAAGACACCCTCCTTTCCCTCACTGCCCTGCACTGGTGCCCCCCAGGCCTCCTGAAGGAAAGAGGCGGATTTAAGGGAGGCAGGGGGAAGGCAGTCATCCCTCCCCGCTTCAGCCTCTGTGCTTTCTGTGCCTTGTCTAGCCCCGGGAGCTCTGGAGTGGGAGCCCCCCAATTCAGCCCTGCTCCCCAGGAGCTCAGACTCACCAGGCTCTCTGCTCTCTCACCCCCCCCCACTCCCAGTGTGGCCTCAGCTATGCACGGGGACAGTCATGACCGGTATGAGCGTCTCACGTCTGTCTCCAGCTCCGTGGACTTTGACCAAAGAGACAATGTGAGTGCCCTCCCCCAGACCTGTTAGCTACCTGCTCCTCCTCCGGCACAGGGGGCTCAGCAGCCTTAGCTCCAGTGGTACAGGGTCAGGGACCTATGGGGTGTGACCTTCTCCGCAGCAAGGGCAACGCCTGTCTAAGAGCCACAGGAAAGCCACCCCGACCTGGAACTCTTGGCTCTGTACTCCGTGCTAATCCCCAAGCTAGCACCCGCCTAACATCACGAATCCCAGACTTTGCCCCACATAGAACTCTGTGCCTGTCTCCACCGATTAATCCCAAGGACCCCCTTTTCCGTAGGCAGGGTTTTAGAAGTAACAACAGGCCTTTCTGGCCCATCCAGCAAAACATAGAATTCGTTGTGTTGCTCAGAGACTGCAGGCTGGTGGCCCTTGGCTGGGTGGGGCCAGTTGCAGATTGGAGCTGAGTGGCAGAGGCCCCTATAGACAAGGCATGTACGTGGTGATTCACAGCAGTCCCCAGACCCTCATTCACGTCAGGCCCAGCAGTCTGGCATTACCTGCCTGGCCCCTGTCGTTCTGCCAGCATGAGGGTCCTGGACAGAACTCTAATCTTTAGGCCCTGGGATGTCCCTGGTCAGTCCAGCTTGGGCTGGGGGCCCTGGGGACAGCAGCTCTTGTAGCAGCCATAGTAGAAGAAGCCAGTCAGCCTCCTGAGTTGGACTCACACTGGTAAGTGGCAAAGCAAAGGTATCGCCCCTGCCCACCCAGAGGTGTCCAGATGGTCCCTAGACTCAGGTGGTGTTGGCAACAGGTAGCAGTCCTGCATCTTAGCTGGAAGGCACCTCTCTCCCCAATCCTGGGTTAAGCCCGGCCCTTCTGCTAGAAGGAAGGTGGGGGAGGGTTATTTCTGCCTAGCCCTCCCCCGTATGTCCCCAGCCTGCTGTCAGTGGGGTGAGTCTCTGTCTGAAGGCAGGCCTGGGAGCTTGAGGGTAGGAGATTGCAGCTCACAGGGACCCAGGGTCTGGTCCCTCTGGGGTGTGCTGGAAGAAAGGCGGCAGGAACTCGGGCAGTTTGGCCTGCCCCTCTGCTGTTGATAGCCATGCTGCAGACTCTTGTTAGCTACAGGGCTGGAGGTTCCCAGTGCCCTTGCTAGAACCCTGAATCCCACCCATCCCTACCCTGACCCACACAGCTTCAGGCCTTCCCCTGGTTGCACTGCCCCGTTGGCTGTTTGCAGGGATCTACAGCTCTGGGCATGAGCATCCGCAGATAGCCCAGTTTGGCCTTGGTCCTTTTCTCCTTTGAGGGCTGGCACCTTCCCTCTCCCCCTCTGGGGTGTGCTACTTTCTTTGGGGGGTTGTGGCAGTTGTGCCAAGGTGGGCCACAGCCCGGAGGTGATCATGAGAATGGGGCGGGTAGGATTCGAGGGGGAAGGGAGGTTCGGGTTGGGGTAGGAACTCCAACTGATAGCCCTCTGTCCTCCCAGGGTTTCTGTTCCTGGCTGACAGCCATCTTCAGGATAAAGTAAGTGAACAGTCTTCAGACTCTAAGGAAAGGGAGAAACAGAGAAGCTTCAGAACCTGTCACTTCCCTACAAAATCCAGAGGCCAACAGCTTTGAGGGCCTTAGCGCTCCCAGCCAGCCCAGCAGCCTCTTCCCTACTCCAGGAGGCCAGGCCCTGGGGTCCCGGCCTCTGTTGTCCCCTGAGCTGGGCCTCACCCTACCCCACAGTCTCCCGTGTGCCCGCCTCCCTGGTGGGCCCGCTCTGCCCACAGCTCTCCGAGCCCTTGTGGCAGGGGCTGGAGCCCCCCACCTCAGAGTCTTGTGCAGCCCGGCGGGGGGGGGGGGGGCAGGCTGGGAGCAGCGAGCCAGCAACAGGCAGGAGCCAGTGTCCTGCAGGCAGAAGTCAGGAGATGGAGCCAGAGTGCGGCAGGCAGGCAGTGAGCGCTGAGAGAGGCAGGAGGCCCGGACAGGTCAGCACCGCCACTGCCCACACCCCGGCCCGCCCCCCCCCGGGGCCCCTCCCCCGGTGCACCACGTCTGTGCTCCTCCCCCCCCATAAGGCGCCACTGCGTCCCCAGCCCGGGTCCTCCCTCCCGCTTCTACCTCTTCTTCGGTCAGCCTGCCTCTCTCCCTCCTCACCCTCCCTTTCCATGTCCCTTCTGCTCCACCTTTCTCCCCCTTTCCTCCTCTCTCTGCAGCCTTCCCCTTTGCCCCCTGCCCCCTCCTCTCTCTGTTCTCTTCTCCTTTCCCTCCCCTTCCCTCTCCCGTGCTCTCCTCTCCCCTCCCAGAAAATAGCGGGCCCCGAGACCCCCCCACCCCTGTAGTGCTGCCAGACCGGCCGGGGCTAGGGTGGACATGGGGTGGGGGCGGGCGGGCCAGGCAGGCAAGCCGTGCCCCCCCCCGCCCCGCCCCAGTCCTCACTTGTGTGCCCGGCCGCCCCACGCCTGCAGGGATGATGAGATCCGGGACAAATGTGGGGGCGACGCTGTGCACTACCTGTCCTTCCAGCGGCACATCATCGGGCTGCTGGTCGTCGTGGGAGTCCTGTCTGTGGGCATCGTGCTGCCTGTCAACTTCTCAGGGGACCTGCTGGGTCAGTGCCGGCCAGGATGGGGGTGGGGCCGGAGGGGAGGAGCGGGGGCGGGGGACGCAGGTCCTGACCCCAGCACCCTCCTCTCCCTCTCCCTGCCCCCCCCCCCCCCAGAGAACAATGCCTACAGCTTCGGGAGAACCACCATTGCCAACCTGAAATCAGGGTAAGGTGGGGAAGCCGGTTCAGGGAGGTCAGGGTCTGCGCTGGAGTCTAGCTGTTTTAACAGGGAGGGGTGCAAGGGGGAGCACTGGGGGAGGGGTTGCTGAGGTTGCACCAGAGGCTGGGGGACCTGAGGACTTGGGCTGGAGACAGAGGAGGTGGATGTCTGCTGGGGATCCCCGGGGATGACCAGATCCAGAAGTAGCTGTGTGACCACAGGCCAGGGGAAAAATGGCAGCAGGCAATTGGGGGGAGGGGGCAGTGTAGCCAATGGGCAGGGCAGGAAGAGATGACCTCTTTTTTTTTTTTTTTGAAGATTTTATTTATTTGACGGGGGGGAGAGAGAGAGAGAGAGAGAGAGAGTACAAGCAGGGGGAGCAGCAGGCAGAGGGAGAGGGAGAAGCAGGCTCCCTGCTCAGCAAGGAGACCGATGCGGGGCTTGATCCCAGGACCCTGGAACCATGACCTGAGCCGAAGGCAGACACTTAACAGTCTGAGCCACCCAGGCGTCCCAAGAGATGACCTCTTGGGGACATTTCAGCTGCAGTGGAATAATCTTGGGGCCTGGACAACGTGGAGTGTGGGGCCTGCCCTGCGAAGGGGTCAGTGCCAGAAGACCCGTGGCAGGAGAGGGGCCCTGTACCAGGGGCTGAATTCACAGTGGGAGGTTGGGGGTTGTCTGAGTGCGTTCCTGTCCCCAGTGGCTCCATGTGCCCCTGTGCCTCACCCAGGAACAACCTGCTATGGTTGCACACCTCCTTCGCCTTCCTGTACCTGCTGCTCACCGTCTACAGCATGCGTAGACACACCTCCAAGATGCGCTACAAGGAGGACGACCTGGTGAGCAGAGCAGAGCCCTGGCCTACCCCGCCCCCCAGCCTCTTGCCTTCCCCCCGGGCCTCCCTTGCCTGGGCCCCAAGGAGTGTCCACACCAGGGTGGGGCCACCTGGGTTCTGATCCTGGCCCAGCAGCTCAAGAGTCCCTATCCTGCACGTTAAGTCTCCTCCCCAAGCCTCAGCTTCCTCATCTATAAAATGGGACAACAGAACCTTCCTGAGGTCGGTGGGAAGGTGAAGTGACGTGACCCGTGGAAAGCACCCGCGCTGTGCCTGGCCCTCAGGAAACAGCCGTGGTGATGCTGTGGTAGTGACATGCGCTTGTCTGCATTCATCACCAGGCCAGCCACTGTGCCAGGCCGTTACGGCCTGAGGGTCAGGGAGTCATCCCCCCTTCCCCTCGATGACCCCCTCGGGAGCAAGGGGCCAGGTGGCTCTTTCATTAAGCTCGCTGCCGGATTCCAATTAGATACCCTCCCCCTGGCACGTGGCTTATCCCTAAGGCCTCCTCCCACCTGTTCAGCTCCCTGTTCCCCACACCCACCTGGCATATTCTCGAGCCTTCTCCTCCAGAAGGCAGACCCACCCCCCTCTCACCCCAGGTGAAGCGGACTCTCTTCATCAATGGAATCTCCAAATATGCAGAGTCAGAAAAGATCAAGAAGCATTTTGAGTGAGTGGCCACGCCTACCCCAAACCCCAGGTCCTGTGGGCCCTTCTTTGCCTTTCAGCCCCTCAGACTTCTCACACCTCCCACTGAGGTCTGGGGCTGATGTGGGGGTGGAGGTGAGACCCACGGAGGTGAGACCATGGAAGAATGACGTGAGTCCAGGGCATTCCAGCACTTGGGCTGGGTGAGAGGCCCCCGCAAGAACAGGGGAAAGACAAGAAATACTTGAAAAGTGAGAGAAGTATGGTCCTATCCCCCCTCCCCCACCCCACCTCTCCTCCCAGCTTGAACTGGGTCATGTGTTGTTGACCCGGGGTCCATGGGCCCTTTGAGGTGTGTGGCTTCAAACTTTTGTGTGACATTCTGGGGTTTGTGTGCAGACTGGCTTTCAGCGGATCCTGAGGGAGCCCAGGCGCACATGTTCGCCAAGGCTCTTTCTAGCTCTGGAGTTCTGTCTTGTGGAGAGGGGGATATACACCTCCAGGAGGGCCAGGCGGCCGGGACAGTATGTGTACAGGATTAGGGATCCTGTCACACGTTCATCTGTACACTCAGCAGACTTTCTCAGATGATATTAGGCCGAAGTCACTGCGGTGGGCCTTGGGACCACAGAAATGAACAAAAGATCATTGAGCTCTCAGGGGTTCGCACAGTGGAAGTGAGCCTTAGGAGCCGGTGCAGGGTCTGATCAGAGGTTTGGTCTGAGGTCGGTCTGTGGCCAGAATTAGGAGTTAGCCAGTGGCCCTGATAAGGGACCTTGGTGGTCAGGATCAGGACTTCGCGAGGTCTCGATCCACCGTCAGTTGGCCTGGATCAGAAGTCAGTCGTCCTGGGTCAGAACAGGATTGCGAGGCAGTGTCTAGTCAGGGTCAGATTGCAGACCACTTTGTTGCAGGCCAATGAGCGGTTTGCGATCCCCGATAGCGGATGTGTACTCATTCGTTCACCATGCATGTCTTGTCACCTTCTACACTCCAAGCGTACGCAAATTAGAAACAGGCCCTGCCCTCCCAGAAGTTACAGAACAGCGGTCAAAATTAGATCATCCTCAGTCAGTACGAGAACGACTTAGGGATCCTATCTGGAGTCCAAGCTGTGATCAGCATTAGGGGGCAGTCTGGGTCAGGATTAAGGAACGTGTGTGCTCAGAATTAGGTGACATCTTAATATTACCGTCCCATTGGAATCAGCTGTCAGCTTGGACTGGTAAGTCTTTAATAACAAATACTTGTTGAGTACCTGCCATGTGCCTGTGCTGGAGTAGGAGCTGGGGTTTCAGCAGTAAACAAACAAAAAAAGTAAGAAGCCTCTGCCCTCACCTGCTCCCATTCTGGTGGGCGAGGCAGATAATAAATAAATGAACTAGTAATAGACACCTTGTCAAAGCAGGGTGGGTGCCCAGAAGAAAACCAGAGCAAGGAGAGGAACAGCGTGAAGGAGTCAGGAAGGGGTGCTGTTTCCAGTAGGGTGAGCCGGGGGACTCTGACAGGGCCCTGCCTGCAGTGAGGAAGTGAACCGCATGAACCAGGCATCCACGCAGCACACATTTGTTGTACACCTACTGTGTGCTTCATAACAGACCTGATGTGTCCGTGAGGAGCTCGTGGTTCAGGTTGTCTGTTTCATGGGTCAGCCTGTGGTTTTGTTTAGGAAGCAGACTGTGATTAAAATTAGTGGTCAGCCTTTAAGCAGGAGTGGGGGAGACTGTGGTCCTAATTGGGGTTTGGGGGATCAAGGGGGTGAGCATGAGGGAACGACCATCTCATTGATCCATTCGTTCAGCACATGTTTATTGAGCACCTACTATGTCTAAGCTGTTGGCCCAGGCCTGATGTATGGTGAGGAGTAGGGTTTGTGATCCAGGTCCGTGGTCTGTCTGGATTAGGGGACTACCCCAGCAGAATTAGGGAATTTCCTGTGTGTAAAATCAGAGAGCCTGTGTGGTGGGGATTAGGGGGTTAGAGATGAGTCGGGTGAGCCTGAGGACTTAGCCTGCCACAGGGCTGAAGGCCCTTCCAAGGAAGAGCCCTAAAATAGTTGGAGCAACACGGTGTCTGGGGAAAGGTCCGCAGAGCATTTCAAGGACCCCATCCCAGATTTAAGTTTCCAAATTCTCGTGGATTGCACCATCCATCTTGTTTCTTTAGAACCAGATCTTGCGCACCTTTAACACTTGGTGGTTCTTCATTAAAAAGCTTTTTGTTTTGTTTTGTTTTTTAAAGATTTTATTTATTTATTTGACAGAGAGAGAGACACAGTGAGAGAGGGAACACAAGCAGGGGGAGCAGGAGAGGGAGAAGCAGGCTTCCTGCTGAGCAGGGAGCCCTGAGCCGAAGGCAGACGCTTAACGACTGAACTACCCAGGCGCCCCTAAAAAGTTTTTTTAAAAGACGGGCTTCAGTCTAGATTAGGGAGCAGGGAGCAGTGTGTGATGAGAAGTAAGAAGGAACTGCTTCTTCCTCCATGAGCAAGCGCCCCTTGAGTGCCCCAGGTACCAGGACCGAGAGTCACAGTCTCTCTCTGCTCAGTTTCAAAGCAAGGTTAGGGTCAATCCTGGGTCAGGGTTAGAAAGTCAGTCTTGGATCTGGGTTATGGGTGAGTTTGGATCCCAGTAAAGGGTCAGTTTCAGGTCAGCGTTCAGGATCCATCTCTGGTCAGTCTTGGGGCAAGGATCGTTCTGTAGACTGGGCTGTGGGTTGGCTGGGGTCAGTTCATGGTCAAGGCTAAGTGTTGAACTGTAACCAGGTATTCTGGAAACAGGGTTAAGAGAACAGCCCATGAGTAGAAAGTTTCTCTCAGCTGCAAGTTCGAGCTCTGGAGATGAATCAGGCCACAGCCGTGGCCCCCCTGGTGCCAGCCACACAGGTGGACTCTCACATCCTGGCTCACTGCCATGTGCACAAGGCCCCTGAGGCTTCATGCTTCCTGCTGCTCACATGAACACGGGGAGGAATTTCAAAGATTTACTCTTATGGAACTCCCATTTTTGTAGACCAGACAGAAGGAGCTTGAATTCAGGGTGTGTTGTCTTAAAGGTGATGGGGTCATGGCTACAGGGTGGGGGCAGGTGGGCAGGGTCCCCGCAGAAGATGATGGTGGACTGTGTTTCAGGGAGGCCTATCCCAACTGCACGGTTCTTGAAGCTCGCCCATGTTACAATGTGGCTCGCCTTATGTTCCTCGATGCTGAGAGGTAATGGGGGGGGATGACACGGGAGGGGCTTCTGCCTACTGTGGAAGGCATCTTGGCTGCCTCACGGGAACCTGGCTCCCCTTCCAGGTGTTTCCCAGGGCATTTGATTTTAATTCAACCCCTGGAGTGCCTGTCAGTTCAGCTCTGGAAAGAGCAAGGCTTAGAGGTTAGCGTTCATTGCAAGAGGAAAGGGGTCCACTATCCCCACCCCATCTGAGGACATACCCTTCTTCAGCTGCAGTTTAAGAAACTTAGGCCAAACCATAGGAAGAATTTCTGGCCCTCAGGAGGTGGGTGGGAAGACCCTTGAATATCTGAACCATGCTTTCTAAGCAGATCCAAGAATAAGCTCACCCTGTCCTTAGGGAGTGGACTTAGATGACCCCTGAGCTGAGCTCCCTACCCACCCTCCCAGCCATTCCTGGCCCCAGCCGGGCCAGCGGGTGACCGGGCACCTGGGTCTCACAGGAAGAAGGCTGAGCGGGGGAAGCTCTACTTCACAAACCTCCAGAGCAAGGAGAATGTCCCCACCATGATCAACCCCAAGCCCTGTGGTCACCTCTGCTGCTGCGTGGTGCGAGGCTGTGAACAGGTACGAGGTGACGCCAGGCCCCCAGAGCTCCTGCTGGGTGTGGGGAAGAGATGGACAGATCCCGGGAAGCCTCGTCGCAGTAGAGATGGACACATTCCAGGCCCGGGTCCCATGACCCTGGGAAGACACACACAGATGGGTCTTGCACATAACTAACCAAAGGTCAACAGACTCCCAGAGCAGGCAAGGCCATGCCAGGATTGGGGGGGAGGCCGGGACTGGGAGCAGGGTGCAGCCCCGCCCTCAGGTCCCCACCTGGTCCTGCAGTCCTCAAAGCCCCACTTCCCCTATTGGGTTCGTCCCCATCCCTGCGGTGACCAAGTTGGCAAAGCCCAAATCAGTAAGGGGTCAGCCAAGAGAACAGCACTGTGCTGTATTTACTGGCTCTGTGGCTTTCGGCGAGTTTCTCGCCTTCTCTGTGCCTCAGTTTCCTCCTCTATAAGATGGGGCTAATGGTACCTACCTCGGGACTGTCGTGAGGATTACACGAGTTAACACGTAGAAAGCCTACAGCAGCGCCCAGCCTGGAGTAAGCCCCAGGTCCGTGCCGCTGGGTGTGCTGGGGAGCGGCCTGGCTCCCTGACCGCAGCACCCCCCTCACTCACTCGCCCTCTGCAGGTGGAGGCCATCGAGTACTACACGAAGCTGGAGCAGAAGCTGAAGGAGGACTACAAGCGGGAGAAGGAGAAGGTGAACGAGAAGCCTCTTGGCATGGCCTTTGTCACCTTCCACAACGAGACCATCACCGCCATGTGAGCCCCTGCCCCCTGCCTGCCCATCCCCGTGGGGGCTCCCGGGTCCCCGTGCTCAGGGCCGGCCGGTGGCGGTAACCAGTGCCCCTCCCCCAGCATCCTGAAGGACTTCAACGTGTGTAAGTGCCAGGGCTGCACCTGCCGTGGGGAGCCGCGCGCCTCGTCCTGCAGCGAGTCCCTGCACATCTCCAACTGGACTGTGTCTTACGCCCCCGACCCCCAGAACATCTACTGGTGAGCGCAGCACGGCGGCCGGGGCAGGCTTCGCGGGGCCCGGTGGCCCTGGCAGGCGGACGGGAGGAGAGGGCGGTCCGGGGTGGCCCCAGAACGACCCTCTCCCCCGCCTTCCCAGGGAGCACCTGTCCATCCGGGGCTTCCTCTGGTGGCTGCGCTGCCTGGTCATCAATGTCGTCCTCTTCATCCTCCTGTTCTTCCTCACCACCCCGGCCATCATCATCACCACCATGGACAAGTTCAACGTCACCAAGCCTGTGGAGTACCTCAATGTGAGGCCCGGGCCCCACCCCGCTCCCTCCGTGCCGCGGTGCGAGACACAGATACCAGGCCTCGAGGCCCTCTCCGGGGGGCGGGGGGAGCCAGAACGCCCTCTGGCCTGGCTAGCTCCGGTTCTGCTTTCCCAGGCCAGCCCCGCTGACAACCCCCCCACGACGAAGGGCTGCAGAGCCCTCTGGGAATGTCCCTTGGGCTCCCCGCCACCTTCCCCCTCGTGACACCACCCCTGGGGTCACATACACCTAGAGAGACACCAGGGAAGAGAGCAAGCGCACAGCCAGTTTTAACTGACCGTGCGACCTCAGACAAGCCCCCATCTCACCCCCCCATCTCACCGACAGAGGAACAGAGGTTGGGACCAGAGCACTGGCTTCCGAACTTAGATGCGGACGCCCTTATCGAAAGGACTCTTAACATGAACCCCAGTGTGGAAAAGCAAGGCTGCTCAGAGGGCCATAGAGGGAGGGGTCATTTTCACCAGCTCCTCCTTCGCCCAGCTCCTTGGAGCCTCAAAGTCCAGAGTTAGACAGTTTGAAAATTCCTGAGTGATAAGAGCAAAATACACCAGACCCAGTCGGCCTGGGTTCACATCCCCACCTCACCGCCCCGACTAGCTGGGTAACCTGCTGACACTCTTTTTGCCTTAGTTTGCTCATCTGTAAAATGGACTAATAGCATTGTTGGGAGGATCCATACACGTAAAGCCCATGACCAGTGCCTGGCACTTAGGAGGTACTCCGCAAATGCTAACTATCAGAGTAACTCACCCTGCAGTGGTACTCATGAGACCGGCCCCCACCCTCGCCCTGGCCCTGCACATGTTCTGGACTTCTGCCACGGGGCCCCGAGAGCCATGGGGCCTGGGGCTCAGTGGGGGAGGGGGCAGGTAAGCAAAGCAAGCTAGACGGCGGCCCGCTAGATGGCCCCCGCCTGAAATGTCCCCCTGTGCCCCGCTGCAGAACCCCATCATCACTCAGTTCTTCCCCACCCTGCTGCTGTGGTGCTTCTCGGCCCTGCTCCCCACCATCGTCTACTACTCGGCCTTCTTCGAAGCCCACTGGACACGGTGAGATGCCTCACACGCCCCGCACCCTGGCCCTCCTAGGTGTATGGCCGTCCCAGGTGGGCAGCCCTTTCCCCTTCAGCCTCCCTGCCCCGGGCAGTCCCAGAGCTGCCAGGGAAGGGAGGCTGGCCCGCATCCTCACACTGGGAGGCCCCCGTCCCAGCAGATACCATCCCGGCTGGGGGAGCAGGCCTGGGGGCTGGTTCACCTGACCCCTGCCCCTGTGCCGCCCACTGCAGCTCCGGGGAGAACAGGACCACCATGCACAAGTGCTACACCTTCCTCATCTTCATGGTGCTGCTCCTGCCCTCACTGGGACTGAGCAGGTGGGTTACAGGAGACGGGACAGGAGCCGGGGTGGGGGGGTAGGGCGTTAGGATGGACGAGGGGAGCCGTTCAGGCTCCCACTTCCCTTACAGAGGTGCTAGGGGGGCGTCCCCAGAGGCTCATGGACTAGACTCCTCCTCCCCTGGTGTTCTGGGCCATTCCAGCCCCCCACCACACCTCTCCACTCCTCCTCTCCAGCCTGGACCTCTTCTTCCGCTGGCTCTTTGACAAGAAATTCTTGGCTGAGGCAGCTATTCGGTTTGAGTGAGTGACCTGGGCCCCCAGGGAAAGAGCCCAGAGGGCGGGGGTGGGTATGTCTGAGACACACCGGAGGTGGTGGTGGGGGGAGCTCACCTGGCGTGGCAGGGTCATCCCCAAGATTACACCACAGTGCTCAGGTATAGACGTGGGAGATGTCCCTGGGGTCTGTGTTGGGGCTTATTCCCTGGGAACCCATGTAGAGGTCACCGTCAAGGTATATTTGGGGCTTTGGGACCCACACTGGGAGATTTCTGTGACAGCCTGTAGAGCTTGTATTCTGGGACTAACTCTAGGAGTCAAGTTTTACTCGAGGTTTGGGGAGACGTCTGTAGTAGGATCTTGGTCATACTTTGGGAGTGATTTGGGGGTACCCCTGAAGGTTCCTGGAGCCCACACTTTTAAGTATCTATGGAAATCTCGGGCTCACAACTCTGGACTACTTATGGGGAACTCTAGAGCTCATACTTGGGGTGTTTATGGGGCACAAGTCATGGGAAGACCTCTGCAGTCTCAGGCTTTTATCCAGAGGAGTGACCGTGGAGTTCCTTACAGGGTACCTTTTATGGGAAGCCCTATGAGGCTGTTTGGAGGTGGGGGGATGGAGGGCCATGTACCGTGGCTATCTATATGGGCACAAGCTCTATGGGTCTTGCTCTAAGCCATCTGTAAAAATCTTGGGCTCACACTTGGGGTGTCACGGGCATTGACAAAGGTTCTTGGATTCCCCACCCTGAAGAATTCCAAAGGTTCTTGGATTCCTCACTCCCTCTTTGAGGAAGGGTCTGTGGAGTTTGTGTTCTGGAGGTGTCTGAGGCTCACACTCTGGGAGTAACTGTGGCTTAATTTAGGGTCTTAGGGGGTCCTTTCTGGGTAATCCTAGGGTGCACACTCTGAGGGGTCTTTGAGGGTCTCACGGGCTTTGTCTGTGGGGATCTCAGGCAGTCATCCCCTGAACACTTGGTGGCCTTAGGGGTTTGGAGCGCCCTCCATGGGTCTTTATAGGGCACAAGTTCTCAGGGCACCTCTGGGCTCACACTCTCAGGTTGGATCCACTCACACTGAGGGTGTTGGAGGTGTCTGTGGACACTCTGGCGTCTGCCCCTGGGGTTCACGCTCCGGGGGCACTGGGGCACGGGTGCTTGCGAGCTGAGCCGGGGTGTCCGCATGAAGGAAGGCGCGTCGGGGGTCGAGGTGGTGCTGGCAGTGGGCAGGCAGCCGCGGGGCCGCCCGAGGGGGGCAGCGCTGGAGCACTTGGTGCCCGCAGGTGCGTGTTCCTGCCCGACAACGGCGCTTTCTTCGTGAACTACGTCATTGCCTCAGCCTTTATCGGCAACGCCATGGACCTGCTGCGCATCCCAGGCCTGCTCATGTACATGATCCGGCTCTGCCTGGCGCGCTCTGCCGCGGAGAGGCGCAACGTGAAGCGGGTATGGCCGCCTGGGGCCGCAGCGGCTCGCGCAGCGCCCCCTGGTGGGACCAGCCTGAAACAGCGGCAGCCGTGCTAGGGTGTGGGGGCACAGGGGTGCTGGAACTCGGGGGATCCAGTTCCGTGGCCCTGGGCTATCCCCTTCCTACCTGGAGCCTCAGTTTTCCCATATGTGCGGCGATGGATCAACATAGATAACCCTGCCAGTCCTGACAGTCTAGTGTTCCGATGGGAGTTGGGGGAGGTCCGGGTCCCTAGACCTAGGGTCTCTGTGCCCTAACCCCACACGAGGGCTCTGGGCATCCCACCCCCAGGCCTACCCACCTGCCAGCCCCTGATCTCTCAAAGGTCCTCCCCAACCCATGACCCATCACTGTACCCACCCTGACCTCCATCTCAGCCACAGCCCCTCTTTCTATCTGCTTTGCCCTGCCCCACCCTGGATATTGGGTTTCTTTTCCCCATGGCTTCGTTCCTGGCCCCCTGCCCCCTCCCACCTGCCCTGCGCCCTTCTAGCCTGTCCCTCCCCTCCCTGAGCCACCCTCCTGCCCATCTCCCCCCCAGCATCAGGCCTACGAGTTCCAGTTTGGCGCAGCCTACGCCTGGATGATGTGCGTCTTCACGGTGGTCATGACCTACAGTATCACCTGCCCCATCATCGTGCCCTTCGGTAGGCACCGCCGCGCCGGGACCTGGGCCCTGCTCGGGGGGACCCAGGACCTCACCCGCTTCACTCTAGTAAGGCAGGCCGCCCTGAGTGGACAGGGCCCCGGCTGGGAGACCGGCCCCTCGGGCCTCCCGCCCGGTCCCTGCCTCAGTCTGGGGCCCGGCCTTGGGGGGAGGAGGGGGAAAGCCATCTCAGCTCAGGCCGGCCCCGGCTGGTGTGCTGGGCCCCTGGGCAAAGTCACCCCAACATGGCCATACTCATCCGCACCAGGTGCCTTCACTCAGCTGATGCACTTGGACGCACATCACATACCCACAGCTGTGTTTGTGTGTACATGCGTGCGCATGCGCGCACACACACACACACACACACACACACACACACACACACACACACACTCCTACACAGGGTCCGCCGGTACACTTGGAGACAGTCCCATAAGCTCAAGAAAGACCTTTGGATTCCAGGGTGGGGTTGGGCTCTTGCCACTCACAGAGATGGTAACCCCACTGTAACTGAGCTCTGCGCCTTGGACACGTCCCGCTTCCTTCTGAAATTTAGCAGAGTTTCTTCACAGCTGTCACCCTGCCCGTTCCGTCTGTTTTTCCCCTTGTTACATCCTAACCCCTTAACCACCATCCCCGGTGATCGAAGGCTCCAAACTCCCAAACTAACCTCCTTGTCCTTTCAAAAGCTCCCATTCCCTCAGCCCCCAGGAAAACAGAACTTACCACCTCATTTATACTCATCTATGTAGGGACAGGGTAGAAAAAAACACTAAGTTTCAAGAAGAAGCTCACTGACCCCAACGAACGGACTTCTAACAGTAGGCCTTTCAGTGAGGGGCTGCGGGATGAGGTGGGGAAGCTGAGGAAGCTGACACTGTGATCCTGTGATGGGCCTGGGGCTCTGTCCTGTACCGGGGGGCTCAGGCAGGAGGAGGGGGGCCAGCCCTTCAGCCATCTTGGAAGGACTAGGCCAAGCTGTGACGGACACACGGAGGTCCGGTGCCACTGGTTCCGAGGTCAGGGCCCGTGTGGCTTCCCCCAGGGCTCATGTACATGCTCCTGAAGCACCTGGTAGACAGGTACAATCTCTACTACGCCTACCTGCCGGCCAAGCTGGACAAGAAGATCCACTCAGGGGCCGTGAACCAGGTGGTGGCCGCGCCCATCCTCTGTCTCTTCTGGCTGCTCTTCTTCTCCACCATGCGCACGGGTGAGGGCCGCCCCCACGCACCTCAGGGAGTGGCAAGGTCGGCGGGGGGAGGGCCTCCATCCGGAGTCGAGGCAGAGCAGGCCGTGGGAGGGGCCCTGATGGCCAAGGGCCACAGGCAAGGAGCCTGGGAGAAGCCAGGTCGGGCGACAGCACAGAGGAGTGCAGGACTGCGTTCAGAAGGTAGCCAGAGTCGGGTGGTGGGCCCCTGGGAGGGGGTGCCCAGAGGAGAGGTAGCAGCCCCATCCTTTGCCCCCCCGCCCCACCAGGGTTCCTAGCCCCCACGTCCATGTTCACATTCGTGGTCCTGGTCATCACCATCGTCATCTGTCTCTGCCACGTCTGCTTCGGACACTTCAAATACCTCAGTGCCCACAACTACAAGGTGTGGGGCAAGGGGGGCAGGGGATGGCTGAGGGCGAAGCTCAGGGGGGTGCAGGGGAGCAGGGGGACGGATGGGAGCTGAGGGCAGGGGCAGCAAGGGTGTCAAGAAGGCGTGGGGTCATGATGGTGGCTGAGGGCAAAGACATCTCCCCACTCCCTGACTCATTCTGGACCCCTCAAGATTGAGCACACGGAGACAGATGCCGTGGACCCCAGAAGCAATGGACGGCCCCCCATGGCTGCCGCTGTCCCCAAATCTGCGGTGAGTACCCTGACTCATGGCCAGGGGTGGAGAGGAGCCTCTGATCGAGGCTCTGTCCAAAGCCAGGGGTCCCATTAGTCCCCCAGGAAGTGAGGCCCGTTCCAGCGCCCAGGGGCAGGGAGAGATCTGGCTTCCCTGAGGGGACTGCCCACCTCTCCCTGGGGGGGGAGCACTGTCCCGCTCCCTGGAGACCCTGAGATTCCCCAGTCAGTCCCTCCCATGAGGAACAGCTGTCCACCCTCACCCTCTACTGCTTTCCCCTTCAGAAATACATCGCTCAGGTGCTGCAGGACTCAGAGGTGGACGGGGACGGGGATGGGGGTCCCGGGAGCTCAGGGGATGAGCCCCCGTTGTCCTCGTCCCAAGATGAGGAGCTGCTGATGCCACCTGATGGCCTCACGGACACAGACTTCCAGTCTTATGAGGACAGCCTCATAGAGAATGAGATTCACCAGTAAGGGGAGGGAGGGGCCCTGGAGGCCACGCCCTGCCCCCACCCTACCCGCACCCCCATGGACACTAAAAAAAAAAAAAAAAACGCTAATAATTTATTAGGTCTAAAGCCCCTTCCTCCCCCATCCCCTGCTTTCATTAAGGTATTTAAACCTGGGGATCACACCACTCTCCCCCACCATGGAGGGAGGGAGGGAAACCCCAACCTCAGTGAGGAGAGCCCCGAGCCGGACCCGGGGCAAAGAGGGGTGCGGACAGGGTTCCCCCAGATCAGTGCCCCCCACGCTAGTAGTGTGGTCAGGAAAGGGTTATTGAGAGCCAAGAGGGGTACCTGGTGCCGAGGCTGGAGACCTGGAGGGGGGGTGGCGCAGGCAGTTCAGGGGCTCCCCGCCCCATTCTTTCCTCCCCCCAAGGCCCCCTGGGACCTGGCACTCCAGGAAGTGGCACCTCCAGCCCCTGTGGGTTGCATGAGGGGGAGGGGCTGCAGAGTGGGAGGAAGCGACAGGCCCCCAGCCAGGGAGGTGACCTAGGGGTGGGGGGCGGGCATGGCTGACACTGGAACAATGGGTTTTTGCACTGTTTTTTTTTTTTTTTTCCTTTAAAATAAAAACGAAAAGACAAGCTCCGAGGCAGGTGTCTGATTTGCGCTGCTGCGCTGGGCACGTGGGCTGGGGACTGAGGAGCACCCTGCTCTGGATGTGGAGGGCCTGCCCGGGGCCTGGGCAAGAGACAGCTGGTGTGGGACCTCGGTTTCCCCAGGGAGGGGAGAGAATGGGCCCGGGAGACTTGAGGGGATTCGCAGGCAGGAGGGGCCTGCTGTGGTCACACTGGCACCCCCCTTGGCTCCGTCTCTACCCCCTGCCCTGAGGGAATGGTGGGGCCGCTCAGTCTGAGGGACAAGGGGGACACACACCCACGTTCTGAATCCCCAAGAGCCACACAAATGGGATAGAGATTCGGGGAGAAAGGCCGAGCAAAACCACAGGTCCTCCACGGGCCCAGAAAGAAGGCTTCCTGGAGGAGGGAAATCCCAGGAGAGCTCCTTCTAGAACACTCTGCAGGCGGTTCTGGAGGGGAGAGGCAAGAAAACAGGGCCGCAGTAGCCCACCAAATAATATCACTATTTGTTGTCATTGTTGCTACAACTTCTTGAGCAATTGTTATGCGCCTGGAATTGTGCCAAGTGACTGTATTATGTGTGGGTGGTTTTTTTTTTTTTAAGATTCTATTTATTTAGTAAAAGAGAGCACAAGAAGCGGGGGAGGGTCAGAGGGAGAAGCAGACTCCCCGTTGAGCAGGGAGCCCTATGCAGGACTCGATCCCGGGACTCCAGGATCATGACCTGAGCCGAAGGCAGTCGCCTAGCCCAACTGAGGCACCCAGGCACCCCTGTATTATGTGTTTTAAGGCATTTACTCCTTAGAGAGCTTGCTCTAGGGTCAGGCGTGGGTCTACTGTGAGGATTACATGAGATAAGATATGCCAAGTGCCCACTTGGCCCAGCACCTGGCCCGTGGAAAACACCCAATAAATGTCAACTATAATTAACGCTGTGATCGTTAATAGTACCTACAAAGTGGGTGTGGTTTCCCTCTTCTTATGGAGGCTCGGGGAGGCTATGGGGTTTGTCCAAGGTTACTGGCCTGGAAGGAGTCTTGGAAAAGTCCTTCTGAGTACCTCAGTGAGCCAGGCCCCCCACCCATCTGTCCCTTCCCCCTCAGGAGTGCCTGAGGCCCCGAAAAGCCTCCTGCCAAACAAGTCTCCTGCCAGCCAAATCTTACCCATCCCCAGACCCAACCGTATTCCACCTTCTGTAAGAGATTTCCTGTGGCCACTCTAGCCCACGCTCCAGAGGCCCTCCCAGCCACGTGGCCACGTGCACTGTATCCTGCATGTACAATGGGTCTCCTGAGAGCCAGGAACTCCAGTCTTGGTTCTGTCACTAATGCGCTGTGCAACCCGGGGAAGGCCACCTCTCCTCTCTGCACCTACCTGCTCATCAATAAAACCAAGGAGTGAGACCAGATGGCCCGACAGGCCCAGAAGCATCCTGCCCACCCATTATCCACCACCCATCAGCATGAACCAGAGAAGAAGGTGAGTCAAGGAACTCCCAGAGGAGAAAGGAGGAGAGACCCCGTTGGGCGGGGGGGGCAGGCATGCAGGAGGGGGAAGAGAAAAAACAGGTATCGCGAAGGCTTGCAGACAGGCAACCAGAAATGACCAGGAGCAGGGACAGGGAACACGGCACAAAGCCTGTCGAAGATCGCCCAGGCACTGGCAAGGGGCAGGAGGCACACGGTGTGTGGGGTTCGCCCACCCCCCAGGCTGCGGAGAGATGCCCCCTGCCCGACACACGTGGCTTGGAAGGCCCACGTTCCCTTGTGGCCAGCCGTGGGCAGCTTGGTCCAGGCGTCAGCCTTCATGTGTACGACAGATCCACAGTCTTTTTTTTCTTTTAAGATTTTATTTATTCATTTGATTCAGAGAGAGAAAGAGAGAGAGCAGGGAGTGGGGCAGAGGGAGAGAGAGAAGCAGACTCCCCACTGAGCCAGGAGCCCTGATGAAGCGGGGCTCGATCCCAGGAGCTGGAGGCAGATGCTTAGCCATCTGAGCCACCCAGGCGCTCCACGACAGACCCACAGTCTTGTGAGATGTGGCCCTCCAGGCGGAGTCCCCAGGGTTTCAGGGCTGGGGAGCGGAATGCCAGCCGGTGGGGGGGCAGAAACCAGCTGTGAATTTGGAGCAAGGAACACACACAGCAGGCCCCGGAGGCTGCAAACAGCAGCAGTCTGGCCCTTGATCCCTCCATGAAACCCATTCAAATTTTTGTTCAGGAGCGCCTGGGTGACTCAGTTGGTTAAATGTCTGCCTTTGGCTCAGGTCATGATCCCGGGGTCCTGGGATCCAGTCCCGCATCGGTCTCCTTGCTCGGCGGGGAATCTGTTTCTCCCTCGCCCTCTGCCTGCCACTCCCCCCGCTTGTGCTCTCTCTCTCTCTTTCTCTCTCTCTACGTGTCAAATAAATAAAATCTTGGGGCGCCTGGGTGGCTCAGTCGTTAAGTGTCTGCCTTCAGCTCAGGTCAAGATCCCAGGGTCCTGGGATCGAGCCCTGCATCGGGCTCCCTGCTCCGCGGGAAGCTGCTTCTCCCTCTCCCACTCCCCCTGCTTGTGTTCCCTCTCTCGCTGTGTCTCTCTCTGTCAAATAAAGAAGATCTTTAAAAAAATAAAAAAATTAAAAAATTAAATAAAATAAAATCTTAAAAAAAAAAAACTTTTGACTGTTCAGCCAAGAAAGTTGACATCCAAAGAGGAGGAATGACAAGACCCCACAATTATTAAGGCCAAAATGGCCAGCGTGGTACCAAACGCCTTCCCCAGGTTCATTGGATTAAACCAGAAACACTCCAACACCTGCTCTGAGGCTGGAAATAGGGGGTGGGCAGTGAAGTGATCCTTCGTCAGGTCAGATGGAAAAGTCCAGAAGGCCAAGTAAGGCTGGGGAACTGGGTTAAGGGGCAGCAAACAGACGGGGAGGGGTGGGGGCCCAGGTAAGGGCTAGCTGGCACAGGCAGAGCACAGGTCAGGAAGGGGGAGTTAGAGTACACGCCTTTGACACACATTTCCTGAACCAGGATTGAGCGTCCAGCTCCACGCTGAGTGCTGGAAAGGATCTCGAGGTGTAACGGTGGGATCGTGGAAGGAGGAGGGAGGCCACAGGGAACCCCAAAGTCCATTTTTCTTCCTCCCTTTATAGCTGGGGCCAACAGAAGAATAACGGACAAGAGCTGAGGATTTAGGTTCAAATCCCAGCTCCGACACTTACCAGCGGGGAGACGCTGGGCAAGTTGCGTCGTACCTCCTGAACAGGAAAACTGTTGTCCTCACACACACACGTAGTCGGACACCAAATGAGGGAAAGGGGACTTTTCCCACACCAACCAGTTCTCCAGCTCTCCAGGCGCCAGCCGGGCGTGCTACGATTCCGGTCAGTTCTGACACTGGCGACCTGGAGTCAGCATCAGATCCCACAAGGGCTCTGTCCCACAAGACTGCCCCTGCTGCAGACACCCATCAGGAGTACCAGGCTGTTACCTGTGCTTCTGACTGACTGGCTCTAAATCAGGGCTCTCACAAACCCCCTGTCAGGTTTTGCAATGTGCTACGACAGCTCACAGAACTCAGGGAAACACTTACATCTATCACTTTCTTGGAAAAGGATATGTTAAAGGATACTGATGAATAGCCAGATGAGGAAGGACATAGGGTGAGATCAGAAGGGTCCCAAGCATCGGTGCTTCCGTTCCTGTGGAGTTGGGGTGCACCACCCTCCCAGCACGTAAGTGTGTTCACCAACTCAGAAGCTCTCAACCCAGACCCCATATTTAAGGATCTTTATAGAGGCTTCCTCATAGAGGCATGATTGCTTATTAACTCAATCTCCAGCCCCTCTCCCCTCCCTGGAGAATGAGGAGTGGGGCTAAAAGTTCTAGGCTTTTAATCATGGCTTGGTCTTCCTGGCCACCAGCCCCCATCCTGAGGCTATCCCAAAGTCCTCCAGGAATGACCTCGTTAGAACAAAAGACGCGGTTATTGGGCGCCTGGGTGGCTCAGTCCGTTCAGCGTCTGCCTTCGGCTCAGGTCATGATCCCAGGGTCCTGGGATCGAGCCCCGCATCGGGCTCCCTGCTCATCAGAGAGCTTGCTTCCCTCTCCCACTCCCCCTGCTTGTGTTCCCTCTCTCGCTGTGTCTCTCTCTGTCAAATAAATAAATAAAATCTTTAAGAAAAAAAAAAGACGCTGTTATCACTCACAAAATTCCAAGGGTTTAGGAGCTCTGTTTCAGGAACCGGGAGCAGAGACCAAAAATATATTTCATACTATATCACCTCTGGCCCTCACCTTTCTCCTCTATAACATGAGGATAACGATACCATGTCCTTGAGCTGTTTTAAGGATTAAACAAGCGGGAAGTTCTTAGCCCCGTGCTTGGCACATAATAAGAACTTAATTAACTGTAATTAATGTTCTTATAGATGAGGAAGTTGAGACCCAGAGAGGGGGGTGGGGAGAACTAGTCCAAAGTCAGCTTGGGACAAGACTCTGTGATTCCATTCAGTGACCTGAGCATCTGCTCTGTGGCTAACGCTCCGCCAGGCTGGGCAGAAGGTCACCGGGATGACCTCGACAGTCCCTGTCTTCAACGGCCATACAATATACTATAGGGGCGGGTTTCTCAGGTCAAAGAATTCATGCTTTCCCCTGGATAGACATGACAGCCAAGCCAGTGGCCTAACCATGACAAGGAGAGTGTTAGCGGTTGAACTGTGTCTCCCCACCCCCCGCCCCCGTCAAAGATATGTTGAAATCCTAAACTCCAGTATCTCAGCACATGACCTTATTTGGAAATGCGGTCATGGCCGAAGTACATATTTAAGATGAAGTCATGCTAGAATAGGGTGGGTCCCTAATCCCATACAACTGGTGTCCGTGTGCGGAGAGACAGAGGGAAGGCCATGTGAAGACACCATGCCATGTCAGTGGGAAGGTGCCTTCTGAAAATGAAGAGGCTTTCAGGATAAAAGGGTCAAGTTGGGGTGTCAGGGATAATCCCTTCCTAGGAGCGTCGGGCTTAAGGAGGGGGCCTCAGACTTGTCCTGATTGGACAGTACAATGAGGACAGCCAGCCTGGTAGAGGTGTCCCCAGGTAGGGGTGCTGGGACTCCCGTCCCCGCAGGGAGATGGCCCTTGGGCTGGTGGGTGGGGACCAGGCAGATCAAAAGGGGCTAGGTTACTGACCGTGCCAGCCTGGGGGTGGGGGGACAGTGGGTAGGAAGACAGAAGAAGAAGGCAACTATTAAAATGTGCCGCTGCCCCAGGATTCCCACTGCAACTGGAGAGTTCTGAGTGGGGGTGGGGGTGGGGGCTCTCTTCCCCCTCCCCCCAGAACCTTCAACTGTCAAGCACCACGCTAGCCACCAACATGCTGTACTCCCCAGGTAGGCGCTGATGGGCCTTGTACCCCTCCTGTACCTCCGCAGACTAGGGCCTCCCCGCAGGGAAGGGGCTGAGCCCCCTGGAGGGTGACCCCTCCATCAGACTGGACGCTCCCTTCCTCACACGGTCCACTGATGGCCAGACCCCCAGGAGCCCTTCCTCCTGCCTCCACTGACAGTCGGGGAGTCGGGGAGAGGAGAGGGACCCGTCACCCCGCTCTCACAGCTGCCTGGGAGGGAGGCTTGTGTGAGGGAAGCCCCAGCAGCCATTAGAGAAATAAAACTCAGGGAACGGAGAGAACGTCTCCCCAGCCCAGAAGCGTGGGCCTCTTGGTCCAAAAAAACCCAGACCCTAAGAGAACCACCGGAACGGGACTCTGGAGGCAGGCCTGGGGACCTGATCTCAGGGCCTGAGGGAGACAGCACCGGGGGAGAGGGGCGCTCGGCAGAGTTGACCTGTTCTGTGGGGTGGGGGCTAAGTGGTGGGGGGCAGCCAGTCCCACCAGCAGAAGGGCTCAGCCCTGCCCCTCCCCCAGCCTGGGAGGGCAGCGGGCTTCTGCTATAAAGGGCACCCCAGATCCTGGCTTCTTGGGCCGGCGCCATCTGCCTGGACCCTACAAGTGTAGGCCTCGCCCTAAGAGAAGACCTAACCCGGTCCTCGCTCTTCAGAAGTCCCCTGAGGAGTCTAGACAACGTCTTTGTTTCCCGCCAGCTTTGGAAACTCAGCTGTCCCCAAATCTGCAGGCCTCCGTCTGGTGGGGAGGCTGCACCGTCCTCCGCGACAACTCCCCGCCTGCAGGGGAGACAGGATACACACCTGGGACAGAGAGCTTCCTAGCCACTCATGGCCACCTGTCTGTCCTTCCCACAGCCAGCCTTGTCTGTCTGTCTCAGCCTGCCCACGCCCCTAAGCCCACCTGACAGGGCCCGGGTCTGTCACCCTCTTTGTGTGTGTGTGTGTGTGCGCGCACGCGTGCGTGTGTGTGTGTGTGTGTGTGTGTGTGTGTCCCGGCCAGCCAGCTGAGTAATGCGCTCAGACCCAGCACTCCAGAGGGAAGAGGAAGCTGAGATTTAACTTCACAGCCTTGGTCTGCCCTCTGAGGTTCTCCAGTTTTCCTGGACCCCATCCCCTCCTCTGGTCCTTCCAGACCCCGAGGAGAGACTGGCACAGTCACTCCCGGAGGCAGCCAAGTCAGAGGCCTCCGAAGGCGACCCCGTGGTGGAAGGGCAGAGTGGTTCACCTCACTGCGCGGGTGCCCTTGGGCCCCTCACTTAACCCAGGTCTCTCAACCCAGACACTTGACATTTGCGGCAGGATAACTCTTTGTCATGGGGCTGTCCTGAGCACTGTAGGATGTTTAGCGGCCTTTCCAGCCTCTACCCACCGATACCAGGAGCACCCCCCTGCTCCCCAGTTATGCCAACCAAAAATGTCTCTAGACATTGCCGACATTGCCGAGCGTCCCCTGGAGGGGGGATCTCCCAGGTGGAAGACCTCTAGCCCTAACACCTCCGGGTGGGCCCTGGGGTAGGCCTAGGTCACTTGGGACAGTCATCCCTGCCCTGCCGGTGACCTGGGCCAGGGGTGAGGACCAGGTGATGAAACAAGACCAGTTCTGATTCTCATCTCTCCTCGGGGATGTTCTGCAGCCTGCCTCTCTGGACCCTCTTCACCTGAAGGGGGTTCCAAGGTTTGTCCCCCACAGGCCTCCCTCCAAGTCTTTCCCTTGCTCTTTGAGCAAAGAAATAAGCCACTTATTCCCCTGCTGCCGCAACACACCCCTTTATTCGTTTTCCCCTGGCCTGAGGGAGTGAGAAGGAGCTCCTCTACTATTTCTAAGAGAAAGCCAGAGGGCCTGGGTGGGAAGAGAGAGGGCGGGGGGAAAGGGAGAGGAAGGGGGTTAGAATGCCCAGATTCCCACTGCACACACCCTCTTCCCTGCCCCCAACCCTGACCCTTCCAGGGCCAGGAAGTTCTGGCGCCCCCACCCTCAGGGGCCGGTCAGGAAGAAGGGGGCAGTCACCCCGCCCGCAAGAACCTCCCAATTATCCCACCTGATCTGGGTGGCCTCTCTCCCCGGCCCCTCCTCCCTGCCTCTATGGCCCATGAAGCTGATGGGGAAGAGGGATAGTCTGGTGAGGGTCCTCTCAGAGCTCCCTGCAGGCGAGTGCTCACTTCTGACGCCTCAGTGCCCAGCACAGACTGAGTGTTCCACGAAGGTGGCTGAGATGAGTTACGGTTTGCTCTAAGGAGCTCACACCGAGACAGACAGACAGACACACCGAGATCTCAACATGCTGCTGCATCCTTACAATCCTTGAGTCCTAGGAGGGAGGAGGGCTGCTCTATGATCCCAGTAGGAACTCAAGAAATACCATTTACCCAGCCAGGTCAGTAGGGGAAAGGCCACAATGCAAGGCATTCATTCATTCATTCATTCATCCCCTGAAAGCACTTCTGAGCCCCTGCTGTGGCCAGGTGCTATGTGAGACAGAGGGAACCCAGCGGTGGACAGAGAAGCCCCCACCTCCCCCCTTGAGAGCTCACAGACAAGCCAACTCAGAACCGGCAGGCAGCGATGGGTGTCCCAACAAAGGAAAGTGCTGGAGGTGGGGGCTGCCCCAAACCCTGCCTGGGCACATTAGGGGAGGGCTTCCCCAAGGAGGTGGCATTGAGCAGGGCCTAGAAAGCTGAGCAGGACTTTCTCTAGTGGACAAGGTGTGTGTGTGGGAGCAGGAATGATTCCAGGCAGAGGCACCGAGGCAGGAGCGGTCCAGTGCAGCTGAGAAAAGGCTCCCCGTGCTGGAAGGTGCTGGGCCTCTCAGTGGCAGCCTGGTTTGGGTTTGTCAGGCTGACAAGGGGAGACCACAGGGGCATTCCTAGGCCTAGGGAAGTCCCAAGAAGACACCGCTGTGGGACAGGAGAATGGGTGGGCTTGGTTGGGGTAGTGGGAAGGGTCAAGGGGCATCAGAGAAGTTTCTCCACAAACGGCGCATGATCCCCTTAGTTGATGAAGATGGGAAGATGGTGCTATTCCACAGGACTTCCCACTGCGGGGAGGCACCTCCCTCTGGGGGTACTGTCAGGGTAAGGTCTGCCCTTGCCTGGGGTCTGCAGTCAGACTCCGTCCCATGCCCACCCCTCACCTGTGACCTTGGGCATGCTCCTTGACCTCGGGACCTCTGCTTCCTCTTCCAGTAATTGAGAATATTGCATGGATCTTTCTGGACGCTGGTGTGCCTGGCGCAGAGCAAGCACTCAGTGCTGTTAGCTTTGCTACTGTAACTCTTCTCCTTGTCTGCCAACTCGAGGGAGGATGAATCACCGAGACCCCCTGCTCTCGCCTCAGTGGAGCTCAGCCCTCTGTGGGCTCAACCTGGGTCTCACCTCTAGACAGCCTCGAACCCTCCTGTCCCTCCCTGCAGCTGCCCCTTCCTTTCCCCCACTCTGGTTCCTCCCACACCGCGGCACCAACCAGGCTCTGTTTAACTCAGACCACACCCTTCTACTACTCTCTCTATATAGATTGGCCTATTTGGGGCATTTTATAGAAATAGAATCATGCAGTCTGTGGTTCTTTGTGACTGCCTTCTTTCACTTAGCATCATGTTTCTGAGGCTCATCCATGTTGTAGCGTGGGTCAGTACTTCATTTCTTTCTTTCTTTTTTTTTTTGAGAGAGAGAGAGAGCGAACGCGCACGCGTGCACACACATACACGTGCGCGAGCATGCACCAGTGGGGGTAGGGGCAGAGGGAGAGGGAGAGAGAGAATCTCAAGCAGGCTCCACGCTCAGTGCAGAGCCCTCACGACCCGAGACCATGACCTGAGCCAAAATCAAGAGTCAGACGCTTCACGGACTGAGCCACCCAGGTGCCCCCAACACTTCATTTCTTTTTGAATGATATTCTTGTATGAATGATATTCCATTGTATGTATGTTTCCCGTCTTACTGGTTCTTTTATCAGCTGATGGAACTTGGGGTTTCTTCCCACTTTTTGGCTATTGCGAATAATGCCATGAACATTTGTGTACAAGTTTTCTATAGGGACACACGTTCTCCTTTCTCTTGGGTGTATACCTAGAGGTGGAATTGCTGGATCATATGGTAATGATTCTATGCTTAACTGTTTGAGGGATGGCCAGGCTATTTTTCAAAGTGGCTGCACCCTTTTATATTCCCACCAGCAGTGGATGAAGCTTCCAATTTCTCCACATCCTCTCTGACCCTTGTTATTATCAGTCTTTTTTATTATAGCCATCCTGGGGGGTGCAAAGTGGTGGATCATTGAGGTGGGTTTGCATTTGCCTGGTGACTGATGGTGTTGAGCATTTTTGTGTATCTTCTTCAGAAAAACTATCTATCCAGATCCCTTGTCCATTTTTTTTAACTGGGTTATCTGTCTTTTCATTGTTAAGCAGAGTCCATTTTCATGGATCCAGGAATGGCGGCTCACGTAAGCCAGAACCGCCTCAGAGCCACGGGCGTGGGCCAACACCACAAGGCCCAGAACTACAATAACCAGAACTATGAGGACCTGCAAGCAGCCTGTCTGAGGAGGGGGGAACTGTTCGAGGACTCCTTTTTCCCCGCCGAACCCAGTTCCCTGGGCTTCAAGGATCTGGGCCCCAGCTCCAAAAACGTGCAGAACATCTCCTGGCAGCGGCCTGGTGTAGGTATTGGGAGGGGAGGCGTGGATCCCATGATGAGATCCCATGACGCCCCCGTCACTGTGAAATCTCCCGTCCCCTGACCCTCTATCCTGACCCTGGATCAGGCCTGGGGACAGTTCTGGCCATGCTTACACCAAACCTCTCAGAGAACCCCTGGGAAAATCACTCACTGACCTTGGCTGCCCCATCCTACAACTCTGCTGAGCTCGTCCTGTGACCTTCCCCTTCCGGTGCCATGTTTTCCCCTAGAACGTGGAGGTGGACGTCATTCCCCAGGAATGGGGAGAGGGAGGTTAGGAGGGGGATGTCTGGGCCCCCTAAAGTCCTTATTCCTTCTCTGCAGCAAATCACAAGCAATCCTCACTTCATTGTGAACGGGATCAGTCCAACAGACATCTGCCAAGGCGTCCTTGGTGAGTGGGGAGCAATAAAGCTGGTGTGGAAGGAGGGGGTGAATCGCGGAAGAAGGCTGAGGTAGGGGGAGAGCCAGGGTGTCTTTTGAGGCTGGGGAGCTGGGACCCCCTAGGTTCAGACAGTCTCTCCTCTTTCCTTGCCCCGCCCCTCCTGAGGAGAGGGGAGTGAGGCTGCCAGGTATATTCTCCCTGCTCCACCCCCGCCAGTGTGATTCCAGGCCCACCTGGCTCTCTGGGTCTGGGAGCAAGCTGGGTCGTCTAGCAGTTACCCATCGCCACACAGTCAATTGTCCCCAGGACTCAGTGATTTAAAGCAATGACAAACATCTATCATCTCAGTTTCTGTGGGTCAATAATTCGTAAGGAACAGAGCAGGTTAGGTCTGACTCAGAGTCTCTCATGAGGCTGCCATCAAGATATCAGGCGGAGCCCTGTTCATCTGAAGGTTTCACGGGAGCTGCAGGATCCGCTCCCAAGATGGCATGCTCACGGGCCAGGAGACCTCCGTTCCCTGCCTCGTAGGCTTCCCCGTGGGACGGCCTGAGTGTCCACACAACCTGCTGGCTGGTTCCCCCAGACAGAGTGATCCAAGAGAGAGAACAAAGAGGAAACCGTCATGCCTTTTACCGCCTCAGGAGAACACACACGGTCCCCTCCACCACATTCCAATTGGTCAAAGCAAGCGCGGAATCTGGCCCACCTTTCAAGGGGAAGGAGTTAGGCTCCGCCTCCCGGGGGGGGGGGGGGAGTCAAAGAGCTTGAGGCCCTATTTTTTAAGCACCTGCAGAAAAAAAATAAATAAGCGCCTGCAGGTGCCAGAACTTGCTCGGTCTGACGTATCAAATAAAGGAGCACTAGGTTCCTCGGCCCACTCTCCCACGGGCTCCTGTGCCAGCCCCACGGGATAGCTTCCTCCCTGAGGAAGGGCTCCTCCAAACCCTTCACTGCATCTTCAGGGGTAAGACCAGGACGGCCTTCCTCTGGGGCTGAATTCTGTCGTATCTGTGGCAGAGAAAAGTGCAGGTTGTGGGCAGGGCGGAAGCCAAGGAGACCTCAGGCCCCACGTCTGCCGCTGTGGCTCACTGCGCTGCGAGAGGAGAACCGGCTTCCTCCTGGTTAGGTGTCCTTTTGGCAATGGAGGATTGAAGTGTCCTTAACCCCACCACCACCACCCTTTGCCTCCCTCCAAGGGTACCCCAGGCAGCCACGAGGCCACTGGTAATCACAGATGCTTTCCCGGTGCCCTCGGCCTGAGCCTGGCCATGGAACACTCACTCAGGGTACCACCCTGCCCTTGGCCTCACCCAGCAAGATCTGAGGTACCCAGGAGAGAGATTTCGATGGATGACCTTAGCCTAGGGATACTGCCCCTAGGCCCCATCAATGCCTAGCCCCAGGGACCCAGCTGGAGTACAGACTAAGCCCCTTGGGTCTCCAGTATGATGTGAGTGGCATCAGGGAGAGATGTCTTGACTGATACACTGATGTAATCATAGAGTAGAAGTAGAAGGCAGGGGGCATGGGGGGAGGTGACTGGATTTGTTCAAGGGATGGGAGAAAACTGGCTCTCTCCACAAAGCAGATCTCAGGGTAAGGAGCAAGACAGAGGCCAGGGCGCCTGGGTGGCTCAGATGGTTAAGCGTCTGCCTTCGGCTCAGGTCATGATCCCAGGGTCCTGGGATCGAGTCCCGCATCGGGCTCCCTGCTTCTTGGGAGCCTGCTTCTCCCTCTGCTTCTCTCTCTCTCTCTCCTCCTCTGTCTCTCATGAATAAATAAATAAAATCTTAAAAAAAAAAAAAAAAAAGACAGAGGCCAAATACCTCCTCCCCAAATCCAAAAACCGAAGCATCTGTCTCTAACTTGTGAATCTCTTACCTAATAGAAAAGGTAAAGAGCCTCACCCCCCAGAGCCTGTTCCTTCAGCCCTGTTTCTCCCTACTAGATTCCTTCCTGAACAGTCCTTAATGGGACAGCCAGAGGAGGAGCAGCTCTGTGGGGGAGGGGCCACAGAGCCCGTTCCTGCTCCTTTAGGGCTTGGATTCTGGGACCCACACTCACAAAATGGGAGGGAGAGGCAACCCCCTTCCTGTCTTTCCAGGGGACTGCTGGCTGCTGGCTGCCATTGGCTCCCTTACCACATGCCCCAAACTGTTGTACCGTGTGGTACCCAAGGGGCAGAGCTTCAGGAAGAACTATGCCGGCATTTTCCATTTTCAGGTGAAGGTTGATTTGGAAGCTGGAGTTGTTTTGTGGTGTGTGTGTGTGTGTGTGTGTGTGTGTGTGTGAGAGAGAGAGAGAGAGAGAGAGAGAGAGAGGGGAGGGAGAAAGAATTATATGTGCTTTGAAGTTACCTTTTTTCTTTTCTTTTTGAAAAATGACTTTTATTAGGATGGGCTTTTGTCTAATTATCAGAGAAATAGCTGCTTACTAAAGAAATCATGTAAGCTAATTTTTTAAAGCCCCAAAAGAAAATAATCGTTATTTTGCGGCTTTCCTTCTGTTTCTCTTTCTCTATCCCTCTCTGTCTCTGTCTCTTTCTCTTGGGAGAAATGTGTGTGTGTGTGTGTGTGTGTGTGTGTGTGTGTGTGTATGACATGGGGAGTCAACGGTCAATCAGGGTCACATAATTTTTATAATCTGCTCATTAAGTTTAGTGACATGTGGACAAATTCCTCACATCACAAAACTATTTCTGAGAATCACAAGAGTTTTTTAAAACCTCAGAAATCCTAAAGCCCAACCAAGGTCAAAGTGTGGGTGGTGTCCCTCTGGAGGCCCTGGCAGAAACTAGAGTTGAGGCTGGGGGCGAGTTTCAGGCTTTTCACTGCCTTTCACTCACGCCTTGGCCATTCTGGGGAGTGGGCGCTCTGCAGCGGGCATGTCGCTGATCCTAGCCACCAGGAGGTGCTCGCGTAATGCATCTCTTACACAAGGAGTGTGTGTGAAGTGCGGGGGGGGGGGGGGGGGGGGGGGAGGGGTGTGCTCATGGGAGGGGGCGTGGCGCATGTGTGCATGCGTGTGCTTGGAGGAAGGCCTGGGCCACACAGATGCCCTAAGCCCCACTGAGGTCCACCTTGCCGCCCACAGATTTGGCAGTTTGGGCAGTGGGTGGACGTGGTGGTGGACGACCGGCTGCCCACCAAGAATGGCAAGCTGGTGTTCGTGCATTCCGCTGAGCGCACTGAGTTCTGGAGTGCCCTGCTGGAGAAGGCATATGCCAAGTGAGTGCCCCAAGGTGGGCTTGCCTCCAAGCCTGCCCTGACAGGTAGGGATGCAGCTGGAATCAGGGGAAAAGGCAGAGGGAGGTCAGGGTATCCCTTCCTTCCCTCCCCACGCCCTCCCATGTCCAAGCTGACCTGTCTATCCCAGAGCGCAAAAGTGCCCTCTCTGTGCCCACAGGCTGAACGGGTCCTATGAAGCACTGTCGGGGGGCAACACCGTAGAGGGCTTTGAGGACTTCACGGGGGGCGTGACCTATAGCCTCCAACTCCAGAAGCCCCCTCGGAACCTGCTGAGGATGCTTAGGAAGGCCATCGAGCGATCCTCCCTCATGGGCTGCTCCATCGAAGTAAGCCATACTTGGTCCTGCCTCAGGGCCTTTGTACCTGCTGTGGCTTTCACCTAGAAGGTTCTTTCCCCAGAGAGCTGCATGACCAGCTCCTTCTCATTCACATCTCAGTTCAAATGCCCCTTCCTCAGGCTTCTCTCCTCTACCTCCCAATCTAAATCAGTTGCTCCTAACCTCATTTGCTCTCCTTTGGTTTTTTTTTTTTTCCCCTCAGCATTTATGGTGCTCTGTCAGGGTCTTACTTAGGAGTATTGTTATTCACAGCCTGTCTTCTCCCAGCTGTTTCAGTCAGTGAGGGCAGTGACTTGTCTCATTCACTGCCGGATCCCAGGACTTAGGGTGCCACTTGGCATGCAGTAGACGCCCAGCAAATAAATATTTATTCAAATAAATAAATGAACCTGGAGCGCAACCATATGACCCTGCAGTTGCATTCTTGGGCTTTTATCCCAGAGAAATGAAGACTTACATGCCCGCACACAAATGTTCACAGGGGCTTTATTCATCGTAGCCAAAAACTGGGAATAGTCTAGATGTCTTCAGTGAGTGAATCATTAAACTGTGGTGCACATATGCCAGGGGACATGACTCAGCAATAAAAGGAAATGAACTATTGATACATGCAACTACTTGGATGAATCCCAAGGGAATTAAGCTAAATGAAAAAACCGAAGAGAGTTCATACTGTATGATTCCATTTCCCTGACAGTCTTGAAATGATACAATTATTTTAAGATTTTATTTTATTTTGGGCGCCTGGGTGGCTCAGTTGGTTAAGCGACTGCCTTCGGCTCAGGTCATGGTCCTGGAGTCCCGGGATTGAGTCCCGCATCGGGCTCCCTGCTCAGCGGGGAGTCTGCTTCTCCCTCTGACCCTCTTCCCTCTCGTGCTCTCTATCTCTCATTCTCTCTCTCTCAAATAAATAAATAAAATCTTTAAAAAAAAAAGATTTTATTTTTAAGTAATCTCTGCACCCAACTTGGGGTTCAAACTCACAACCCTGAGATCAAGAGTGGCACCCTCCACCATCTGAGCCAGCCAGGTGCCCCGAAATGACAAACTTTTTAAAAAATGGAGAACAGGGGTGCCTGGGTGACTCCATCGGTTGAGTGTCTGACTCTTAACTTCAGCTCAGGTCAAGATCTCAGATCCTGGGATCTGTTGGCCTAGGCTCCGCGCTCGGCAGGAGTGGGGGGGTCTACTTGAAGATTCTCTCCCTCTGCCCCTCTCCCCCACCCCCAGTTACGCACGCACTCTCTAGCTCTGATGTGAATAGATAAAATCTTTTAAAAAAATAAAATAAAAATAAAATGAAAGTGGAGAACTGATAAGCAGTTGTGAGAGGTCAGGGAAGATGATAGCAAGTGGAGGCGGGCATGGTTATAAGAGGGTAGCACAGGGGATGCCTGCGGTGCTAGGACGGTTCTGTGGTGGTGGTGCAGAGAGTAGACACGTGGTACAATTGCACTAAACATACACAAAGGACTACTGGCAAAAGTGGGGACATTTGTAGAAGCCTGACAGATTGCATCAACATCATGACAGTCTTGCTACTGCTATTGTACTACAGTTTTGTGAGATGTTACCACTGGGGGAAACGATACGGGATGCATTGGATCTTTCTGGATTTTTTTCTTGTTTTCCGTAGGCTCCATGCCCAATGCAGGGCTTGAACTCATGACTCCAAGACCAAGAGTTGCCCGCTCTACTGGCTGAGCCAGCCAGGCGCCCCTCCCTGGATTGTTTCTTTTTTTTATTTTTTTAAGATTTTTTTTTTTATTTATTTGTTTGAGAGAGAGAGAATGAGAGATAGAGAGCACAAGAGGGAAGAGGATCAGAGGGAGAAGCAGACTCCCCACCGAGCAGGGAGCCCGATGCGGGACTCGATCCCGGGACTCTGGGATCATGACCTGAGCCGAAGGCAGACGCTTAACGACTGAGCCACCCAGGTGCCCCTGGATTATTTCTTACAACTGCATGGGAATCTACAATTATTTGCAAATACCAGGTTTAATTTAAAAAACAAACAAACAAACAAACAAAACTGAACCCCAGGGCGCCTGGGTGGCTCAGTTGGTTAAGCATCTCCCTTCGGCTCAGGTCATGATCCCGGAGTCCTGGGATCAAGTCCTGCATCGTGCTACCTGTTCAGCGGGGAGTCTGCTTCTCCCTCTCCCTCTGCCCCTCCCCCCTGCTCGGGCGCTCTCTCCCTCTCTCTCTCTCTCTCTCAAATAAATAACATCTTAAAAAGTGAACCCTGAGAGTGCTCACATCTCTTCGGGGGACCCCAGTGCCTCTGACCGGATCCTGAATTCTTCTCCTTCTCTGTTCTATAGGTCACCAGCGATAGCGAGTTGGAGACCTTGACCCAGAAGATGCTGGTGAGAGGGCATGCTTACTCCGTGACCGACCTCCAGGACGTGAGTCTGCCAACCGCATACTACCCTGAGCCAAGGAGCCCCAGGGAATCCCTCCTGCCTGAGGCCCCTGACCTTTGGCCACACCCCTCCCACCAGGTCTGGTACCAAGGCAGGACAGAAACCCTGATTCGGGTCCGGAATCCCTGGGGCCGGATCGAGTGGAATGGAGCCTGGAGTGACAAGTAAGCGCCCCTAACCAGCACTGTCCGGTGAGGGGCAGAGCGCCCAGCAGGCCCACGAGCGAGGCAGTGCCACCCACCAGATTCTCCATCTAACTCAGGACCCCCACAGGCAGGGGTGAGGGAATCCCTTGGGGAGGACCAAAATGCCTCCTGAGCCCCGCCCCTCTCCCTCCACCACCTGTCTCTGCTCCAGCGCCAGGGAGTGGGAAAAGGTGGCACCGGACGTCCAGAGGCAGCTCCTGCTCAGGAAGGAGGATGGGGAGTTCTGGTCAGTGCAGCTCAGGGCGGGGACGGTGGGGTGGGGGGCATCCTTCTGCCCCCATGCCCCGTCCCTTCCTTTCCTCTGCCACCCTCGCACCTGTGCCTTTGATGGAGAGGCTCCTGGGGGAGCAGTGGGGGGGAGTTATGGGTGTGGGATGCCGCAGGCTCCAGCCGTCACCCCGCCCCCCGCACTGCAGGATGTCCTATGAGGACTTCCTGGACAACTTCACGCTGCTGGAGATCTGCAACCTGACGCCCGATGCCCTCACTGGGGACCACAAGAGCTACTGGCACACCACCTTCTATGAGGGCAGCTGGCGGCGCGGCAGCACTGCGGGGGGCTGCAGGAACCACCCTGGTGGGTGACGGGACCCAGGGCCCACCGTGCAGGACGTTGGGGGGGCCCCACAGATCCTGCCAGGCTGGTCAAGGAGGCAGGCCCAGGGCTGGGAAGGGCAGAGCCCTGCTGACCTGCTTCCTCCACAGACACGTTCTGGAGCAACCCCCAGTTTAGGATCTCTCTCCCCGAAGAGGACGACGATGACCCAGAGGACGACCAAGCCGTCTGCACCTGCTTGGTGGCCCTGATGCAGAAGAACTGGCGACGGGCGCGGCCCCAAGGAGCCCAGCTGCAGACCATTGGCTTTGTCATCTACATGGTGGGTACTCTAGCAGGTCCCCCAGCCAGTCTCTTGCTCCCTCGCCTGGCCTCACCCCTGCAACACCCTTCCAAAGGCCTTACGAATAGGAACGCCTTCCAGGAAGAGGAAGGAGATGGAGCACCAGGGAGGTGGGGTTACTTGCCCAAGTTCACACACCCAGGGCTCAGAAACAGAGCCTGTGTCCTGATTCCCAAACGCTCTGAGACTTCTCCAAACCATCCCAGAGTCTCCCCGCCCAGATACCCCCACACAGAGCACTGACTCCAGCAGCCAAGAGAAATCCCTGGCAATGTTTCAAAATCATGCTTTGTAAAATCCTATGAATGACCATTTGTTCAAATAGTTATGGAACCCCTGCTGTGTGCCAGGCCCCAGTCCAGTCTCCACTGGGTCAGTAGTGAACAAACAGACACAAATCTTGCCCTCCTTCTAGACTGTGAGCCCACCAGATTAACAGACACCAGACATGCCTCAAGATATTTCCAAGGTTAGACGTGGTCTTTCAGGAAAGGTTATATTCTCTAGTTCCCACCCCGAGCTCTGCAGGGCATCAACGTGTTAAAGGCTCTGGTTATCTCTATAGGAGAACAACCTATTTTTTTTTAAAAGATTTTATTTATTTATTTGAGAGAGAGAATGAGAGATAGAAAGCACGAGAGGGAAAAGGGTCAGAGGGAGAAGCAGACTCCCTGCTGAGCAGGAAGCCCGATGCGGGACTCGATCCCGGGACTCCAGGATCATGACCTGAGCCGAAGGCAGTCGCTTAACCAACTGAGCCACCCAGGCGCCCCAACAACCTATTTATCTTGGTCTAACCCACCTTTTTACAGAACTAATGGGTCTAACCCACTTGGTCTAACCCACCTTTTTTTTTTTTTTAAGAATTTATTTATTTATTTGACAGAGAGAGACACAGTGAGAGAGGGAACACAAGCAGGGGGGTGGGAGAGGGAGAAGCAGGCTTCCCGCGGAGCACGGAGCCCGATGTGGGGCTCCATCCCAGGACCCTGGGACCATGACCTGAGCCGAAGGCAGATGCTTAACAACTGAGCCACCCAGGCGCCCCTCTAACCCACCTTTTTAAAGAACTATTTTACAGAACTATGTTTAACGCTCAATTTCAGTAATCACCTATTAACTTCCTGCAGGATAAGAATGTTCCATGGAAAGTGCTCACGTTCAGGAAAATGCTCTCCTAGATTTTCATCCCAGTTGATTTTTAGCAGTGTGAAGTTGGGCACGTTACCTCACCTCTTGGGATTCAGTTTCTTGTCCTTAACCTGCAGTGGTAGAAATCTCCCCCCACCGGCAAAACTTTGTATAAACTGTACTTTGCTCTCCCAAACTTAGGGACTATCAATATTAACGCTAGGACTTTTAGCTATTTGAGTCCATGCCCCACCCTGCTGCCAGTGTCCCAGTGCCCCCAACACCCCCCAACACACACACACACACACACACACACACACACACACACACACACAGGACCTGGCTTCTACAGGCCTGAGCCCCTTCACCATCCTGGGGCTCTGACCTCGCTCTCTCTTCTCTTCCTAGGTCCCAAAAGAGGTACAGAAGATGTGGGGCTTGATTCTGGGCAGGCACTACCCCACCTCTGGCTGCATGTGGATGGGCAAAGGGTGGAATTCAGCCAACGGCTCTCAGGGCCCCTGGGTTAGGATTCCAGCGCCCTAGGGCCCCAGGTGGGAGTTGGGGCAGGAGATCATACCGAGGTTACCTGCCAGTTGGATGGTGTCCAGGACGGGTCAGTTTGTGGTGACGCCTCCCGCAAGCCTTGCCCAGCCAGGCTTCACTTTCGGGGTCCCTCTTTCCTTACCCTCCCATGCCAGCCCTGTACCCACCTCCAAAGCACATATAGTTTCAGAACATCCAGGATATTCGCTTGAAGAAGGACTTCTTCATAAAGTATCAGGACCATGGCTTCTCAGAGATCTTTACTAACTCACGTGAGGTGAGCAGCCATCTCCGGCTGCCTCCGGGGGAATATGTCATCATTCCCTCCACCTTTGAGCCACACAGGGATGCTGACTTCCTGCTTCGGGTCTTCACAGAGAAGCACAGCGAGTCCTGGTGAGGAGCCCTACCTCGCTGCTCCAAGGCCACCTGCCCAAGAGCTGTAGGATGTCATGCTTAGGGAGCAGTCATCTGGGCCTCCCCAAATCTACCCTTATTTTAAGTCAGGGAAACTGAGGCACAAGGAGGAGGAGTCCCTGTTGGGAGCAGACCAGAATCAGAACCCAGATCCCATGCAGCCTGTTCCACGTTGCTTCAGATACATGACATGATCTCCTCACAACCACCCCATTAAAATCCCTGTCTCCCTGATCCTGGATACCTCCCAAGACTTCCTCCACTTTTGCTCAGGGAACTGGATGAAGCCAACTACGCTGAGCAACTCCAGGAGGTGAGGGGATGCTGTGGGGTGGAGGGATCAGAGGAAGCATCTGGGGAGTGTGAAGGAACTTTCTGGACTGGGTCCCCTTCCCACTCCTTTCCCTGCAGGAGAAATTCTCTGAGAAGGACATAGATCAGGACTTCATACATTTGTTTGAGATAGTGGCGGGAGGAGAGGTGAGAGACTGAGGCCTGGGTGCCCGAAGGAGGTGGCCAGGGTGAAGGTGTCGGAGAAGAAGTTGACGGTCCCCCTTTCTAGGGCAAGGAGATCGGCATGTATGAGCTACAGAAGCTGCTCAACAAGGTGGTCACCAAACGTGAGTCTTTCAACCCGCCCCCCGCCCCCACCGCTCACAACCTTTCCCCTGCAGCTTGTGCCTTACCTCCACCACTCCCGGCATCCCCCACAATGTTCCACTCACTCCTTCTGTCTTCCCGCCCCTTCCCTCCCTCACAGTCAGAAACTTCAGGACCACGGGCTTCGGCCTAGATGTGTGCCGCTGTATGGTCAACCTCATGGATGTATCTTCTTGTCCAGCGCTCTCCCACGCCTGACCCCCACCCCCAAGCCTAGCCCCCAGAGGTGGTCACCTCTCTGGCCAGCCATGCCCTCCTTCCTGCTGGGGATTAGACTCTGAGGTAGCAAAAGGTGCCATTCTGGCTGTTACCATAGTGACCACACAGGAACCCCTGGTCTCACACGGCCCCCCACTCAGTGAGCCCCCCTGCTTCCCTGACCCCAAGATACCCTCTTCACTCTTCTCTGGCATCCTTGACCACCCCCCAGAAAGATGGCTCTGGCAAGCTGGGGCTTCCCGAGTTCCAGATCCTGTGGAAAAAAATCAAGAAATGGATGGTAAAAAAAAAAAATTGAAAGGGCAGTTTATGGCGGGCAGAGAGGGCGGTCCTCAGGAGTGATGGGGATTAGTAAGGATGATGCTAGAATGGGGGCCCCCGACTAGACACACACACACAGGACAGGATCTGTGGAAGTGTTTGTATATTGGCTAGCCAAAATATTTATTTGTTTGTTTGTTTGTTTGTTTGTTTGTTTGTTTGTTTTTTACAGATTTTATTTATTTATTTGACCGAGAGAGACACAGCGAGAGAGGGAACACAAGCAGGGGGAGTGGGAGAGGGAGAAGCAGGCTTCCCGCGGAGCAGGGAGCCCTGATGCGGGGCTCGATCCCAGGACCCTGGGATCATGACCTGAGCCGAAGGCAGACACTTAACGACTGAGCCACCCAGGAGCCCCTAGCCAAAATATTTAACAACCAGTACAATCCAGGCATCAGCCAGCTTAAAGGGTACATGCGGAAGGCCCAGTTGGGAGTGGGTCTTTCAGACCACTGACTCAGTTTCCAACCCCCTTCCCTTGCCAGACGTCCCCTACAGTCACTAGATGACAGGAATATTGGTCACTCAGGGAGTGGGCCACGGTAGGCAGCCCTGGGTCTTGGGTAGCCCTTGTAGGTTAACTGTATGAAAGCCTTTCATTATTTCAACCACCACCCTATGCACACGGCCCTACATCATCTGTCTGTCCCTTCAGGACATCTTCCGAGAGTGTGACGAGGACCACTCAGGCAGCTTGAACTCCTATGAGATGCGCTTGGCAATCGAGAAAGCAGGTTAGCAGGGGGTCAAGAGAGGGTTTGGGGGCAGGGAGGGAGGACGCAGTGGCCAGAGGGCTGGACCCCCCTCCTCACTCCTCTCTCTCCCAGGCATCAAGTTGAATAACAAGGTGACACAGGTGCTGGTGGCCAGGTATGCAAACGATGACATGATCGTGGATTTTGACAGCTTCATCAGCTGCTTCCTGAGGCTGAAGGCCATGTTCAGTGAGTCAGTCATCTGCCCACTCCCCATCCTGGGCTAAGGACCAGGGGCCGCCTCCCACACACCCACATGAGGAGCACTCTGCTCCCAAACCATGTCGCCTTAAGAGCACAGATGATCTGGGTTCAAATTCCAGCTCCACCAGTTGTTGGCTCTGTGCCTTGAGCAAGTCATTTATCTCTCTGTGGCTCTGTCCTCTGTTCTCATCTATAAAATGTGGACAACAGGGGCGCCTGGGTGGCTCAGTTGTTAAGCATCTGCCTTCGGCTCAGGTCATGATCCCAGGGTCTTGGGATCCAGTCCCGCATCGGGCTCCCTGCTCAGTGGGAAGCCTGCTTCTCCCTCTCCCACTCCCCCTGCTTGTGTTCCCTCTCTCGCTGTGTCTCTCTCTGTCAAATAAATAAATAAAATCTTTTAAAAAATAAAAATAAAAAAATAAAATGTGGGCAACAACAAGATTGGCCTCCTAGGATGGAGGTCCCAGAATACAGGAGTTCGCATATGGCGACACTTAGCATACGGCTCATAGCAAGACCATGAGGTGTTATCCTTAAGTCCTTCCAGGGCTGAGGGCTAGCTGGGAAGCAGCAAGGGACAGCTTCTTACGCCCTTTCTGACATCCTGCCTCTTTGGGAGTAGGTCTTGCAGACCACAGACTCAGCTCCCAAACCCCTCCCCTTGCCTCCTCTCTGAAACAGCATACTTTCTGTCCATGGACCCCAAGAATACTGGCTATATTCACCTGAATCTGAACCAGGTACATGGAAGGGATTTTCTGGCACTCCCACTCACGGCACCCCCAGCCATCCTACCCACGCCCCAATCCTTGGATCTGCTTCTTTTCTCCCCACAGTGGCTGCAGACAACCATGTGGGGATAGAGGAGCTCCAGGAGCCTGGCCCCCATCACCACCACCACCAGTGTGGGGCTTCTGGACCCAGAGCAGGGGCTTCCTTGCTGCACTCGGCTCTGCAGTCTCTGCTGATGGAATGGGCTCCAGCTAGTGGCACCCGGGCCCTGGAGGCTGAGCTTACTCCAGCGCCAGGCCCTCTCTCGTCACCCTCCCATTGCCCACCCTCCTAGCCCAACGTGTTTCTCTTTTTCCCCAGCCTGCTTCTGGTGGCTGGATTCCCCCGTCTCTCTCTCTCTCTCTCTCTCTCTCTGAGTATATTTTTACCGAGATTAAGTGTCACTTCCCCAGTGGCTGTGGAGGCTCTCCACCACTTTCCTGCTCACACCCATCCGCTCACTACCCTCCTGGCACAGCCCCTCTCTTCTCTGCCTCACTTGGGGGCGTTCTAATAAATAGCCCATGCCGCTGGCTTCCATGTCCCTTGTTTCTATGTCAAGAAAATTCCGGCAGGGGTGGAAATCACTTCCCCAGCCCCAAAGAGGGGCCCCGGTAGCTCTCAGGGTGTCACCCTACTTCCAGGGAAGAATGTGTGACTGTCACAAAAACTAGAGGGCGCTGTTGACATTTATGTGCGGTACCAGGGATGCCAAAGGCACAGCAGTCCCTCCCCGCAGACTGTACTGAGCATGGTACCAAGGAGCAGCATGGGAGGAGACAGCACTGGGCAAAGTTAGGGGCCCACAGGGCCCTTGCTTCCTCTCTCCTCCCCTGAGGTCTCCAAAGGTGGCAACGCAGGCGTTTCAAAGGTCAAAAATCCAACACCCCCACCAGCTAGCAGATCATAGAAATGAACCGACCCTCCTTGGTGTGAGGCCAGGAGGGCTGAGGACTGTGGGAACAGGTGAGTTCCTGCCTGCCTGGAAGGTGTTCTGGTTCAAATCATTTTTATTGTTAGAGACTTGTTGCCTGCCAAACTACTGCCCTCACAGAAAGCATCAAGGGACCCTTGGTCCCCCAGTTCTGGACCTTGGAGTCTCTACCCCCAGATCCCCCCTCCCCCAGCTTCTTGCAGCAGCGAGAAGCCCAGACCACCTACAGCAGCCCCTCAACTGCACATCGCCTGTCCTTCCAGATCTTTCCACGGCTTCCCCTCTGGTCTCTCTGGCCTGTACACCAGGTCCTGTGCGTGCAAGCTTTTTAGCCTCTTGGCCAGAGACAGCTTACAAATCCTCTTAGCTTAGGGACCTGTTGACCTTAAATACATCTAGATCCTTCCTGCATGTGTGTGCACTTTTGTCTTGGGGAGGGGAAGGGAAGGGAGGGGAAGGGCGTGGCTGACTTCGAGTTCCTCCTGCAGCCTTGCTCCTAGGCTTCCTTCCATTTGCAGGACACCCACCCACCCCTCTTATGCTTAGCTGGGGGCTGGGATTCCAATCCCCCCTCCCAGTCTGGTGACTGATTCTCTGCACCATCCCTGCCCCCTGCCTCCTTTGTGTCCTCAAAGATGACACTGGGTCAGCCACTCTTCCCCTCAACTGCCGCTCCCACTGCCTCCCAGAAATCATCTCCACCGGCCACCTCCCTCTTCCTTCCTCTGTCCTCTACAAATTCTGTCTGAGAGGTCACACTCTCTTGAGGAGCCTCTTAAAGATTGGTTCCTCCGTCCCACCTTCTGCCACCTTTTCCCCACAGAGCTGCTCTCTAAGGAGCAAAGAAATGTTCCAGGGGGGCAGGGCAGGGATCATCTGGGGAGGCCCGGAAACTAGCAGGTCCTTTGAACTTTTGAGAGGTCCTGGGCAGTCCCACTGGGTTCTGGGAAGCCCAGCAAGATGCTGACCCCACATCTTGTTCCTTGCCCTAGCGCAAGATGCTGCCAACTTCTGTCTGGGTCGTTTGGGGCAAGTTATTTTACTTCTCTGACAGTCTCCTTTTTCTCACCTGTGGACTGGTGATGCTAAACAATGAAAATTTTACCGAGTAATTTAAAAAATCAAATCGGCGGGCGCCTGGGTGGCTCAGTCGGTTAGGCATCTGCCTGGTTAAGCGTCTGCCTTCGGCTCAAGTCATGATCCCAGGGTCCTAGGATCGAGCCCCACATCGGGCTCCCTGCTATGCGGGAAGCCAGCTTCTCCCTCTCCTACTCCCCCCCACTTGTGCTCACTCTCTCTCTCAAATAATTAAAATCTTAAAAAAAAAATCAAATTGGCTTTATTGAACAGTTCCTACATCGGGCTGCATCCCACCTAGCAAACAGAAAGTTTTGTAGAAAAAGAAAAAGAAGGATTTGTAAATGTAGAGAGGAGGGGGATGGGAAGGGATTATCAGCAAAGAGGGTGTTGTTTTAGGTAAGGTCCCCTCCTAAGGGGCACAGGAGGGGTCTATCTGTAAATTTCCTAGTGCTGCCCAGGGACTTCCAGGTTGACTGGTTAGAGGTCACATTTCTGGGGGGGATTAAAACAACAATTAGGTTAGGCATTAAGTCTTTGTTTGCTGATGTGGGGCCTTAACATAAGTGACTCCGTGTGGGGCCTGTGGTTTTCTGTTCAGCAACATCTCCCTTTTGGTTAGATTCTAAGCTTAACTGAGACAGGGGATCAAAATGTAAGGCATTCTACGACTATGGTTAGTCACAGGTTACAACTTCAGGTTCACAATTGTTTTTAAGTAATCTCTACACCCACCATGGGGCTTGAACTCACAACCCAGACATCAAGAGTCGCATGCTAAAAAAAAAAAAAAAAAAAAAAAAACTTGCATACTCTACCAACTGAGTCAACCAGGTGTCCCAAAGTTCATAATTTTTAAGTCAGTTGTCCTTTCATTCTTTTCCTGACAGTCCAGTCTTCAGGAGATCACATGCTTGGTGGTTAGCGGCGGCGAACATGCATTTAAAGCTTTTGAGAGAGTAAAATGCACCAGGGAGATTATTGTGATTATTATAAACAGGATAATCCCTAACCTCTGGAGTGCACTTCAGAGCCATTGTCTCCAAGACCCAAACTAATCAGAATCAAGTAAGACAAAGCTAGACCTCGCTGAAGGAGTCACCATTTTCAGCCCAGTGGCTTGCTCAGTGATCTTGTACAATTGAGTTTCAACTTCCCCAGAAGGGTTAATCTGTGTGCTGCAAGTGGTGTTGGCCACAGCACAGACACCTCTTTGCTCAGCTGAAAGATAATCAGAAGCTATCTGATTATAAAGAACAATTTTGGCTGGAGAGCTGGAAGGATCTTTGTTGGGCAGCTATTGTCTTAGTGACAGATTCTGTGGATATCTTTAAGAGTTAAGGAAAGGTTTCCGATCATATTCTCTTTTTTTAAGATTTTATCTATTTATTTGAGAGAGAAAGAGAGAGCATGAGCAGGGGGAGGAGCAGAGGGAGTGGGAGGAGCAGGCTCCCCACGGAGCAGGGAGCCCCATGCCAGGCTGGATCCCAGGACCCCGAGATCATGACCTGAGCCAAAGGCAGACGCTTAACTGACTGAGCCACCCAGGTGCCCCTGATCATATTCTTATTTATATTTCCTCCTAACCAGGGAAGTATGGCTCTGTCAAAGGAAGCAAATCCTGAGTTGTGAATGCCTCCTAGTAGGTCTTTTCTAACTCGAAGATGTAAATCCAGGGGAGTCAACCAATAAGATGTCTGATTTCACTTGTAAAAAGTTGGGGGCACAGTGAGGTGAGATACCCTAAGAGGCGTTGCCTGGCTGTGTCCCAGCCATCTAAACATTCACAGGCCCAAGGAGAGTGCTAACCACCAAAGACAAAGGACAAGCCCGGTCAGGGCACAAACCTCTTCCACCAAGGTGGCATGGTGAATGGACAGATAGGAGTTTTGGGTGACAAGTCCAGCAGTCTGAAAGGCCAAGTTTACCTCCCTCCACAATGGCCTGAGAGATCCCAATGATGTCATCTTTCCAGGCCAGTGCCAGAGTGAAAAAAGAAAGGTTTCCTCTTCAGTTAAAGTGTGAGGCCTCTGACCCAGCAATTGCACTACTGAGTATTCACCCCAAAGATACAGATGTAGTGAAAAGAAGGGGCACATGCACCCCAATGTTCATAGCAGCAATGTCCACAATAGCCAAACTGTGAAAGTCCCTCTTACTTTCAAAGGCAAATATTATGGAGATTCATCCTCCCCATTCATGGGCTCCCCAGTGTGAAAGTCTGTTTTCTGTCCTTCTCTGAGCCCACGCTGGGGCTCAAATCCATGACCCTGAGATCTTGAACTCATAGCCCTGAGATCAAGAATCACCTGCTCTTTCCACTGAACCCCCAGGTGCCCTGAGAAAATTTTTGACAGAGAGAAAAGCCAACTTCCAATTTTCCAGCAGTGTACTTTTGATATTAAAACTCATTTTTATTTGATTTTTTATTTTTTTAAGAGAAAGAGAGAGAGTGTGTGTGGGTGGGGGCAGAGGGAGAGGGAGAGAGAATCTTAAGCAGGCTCCATGTTCAATGTGGAGGTGGAGGCAGGGTTCGATCTCAAAACCCTGAGATCGTGACCTGAGCTGAAATCAAGAGTCAGATGCTCAACTGACTGAGCCTCCCAGGCACCCCTAAAACTCATTTTAAATAAGTTCATCTTAATCTTAGCCAGCTTGATCACACATTAAAATTCCTTTTCAAAAATTCCTTTTCCACAAATCTTCTACAACTTTCTTTTTCTTTCTGTTTTACATTCAAATTTTGTCCTGTATTTTCCCTCTTTAAATACCCTCATTTTGGGGGGTGGCGCCTGGGTGGCTCAGTCCTTAAGCCTCTGCCTTCGGCTCAGGTCATGATCCCGGAGTCTTGGGATGGAGTCCCACAACGGGCTCCCCCTTCTCTGTGGGGAGTCTGCTTCTCCCTCTGCCTCTGCCTGCCACTCCCCCTGCTTGTGCTCACTCTGTCTCTCTCTATGTCAAATAAATAAATAAAAATCTTTAAAAAAAAAAAAAGAACCTTAACTAAGAAGTAAATAATTGTGAACTGTCTTTTACATTAACATACTCTGAATTGTCGGGTGTTTGGGTGGCTCAGTCGGTTAAGCATCTAGCTCGGGTCATGATCCTAGGGTTCTGTCCCAGGGATTGAGTCCCGAGTCGGCTCCTTGCTCGGTGGGAAGCCTGTTTCTCCCTCTGCCTGCCGATCCCCCTGCTTGTGCGTTCTCGCTCTCCCTCTCTGACAAATAAAATCTTTTTAAAAAATACTGTGAATTTTCAGATTTATAAATACTTATTATGATTTCTAGAAACATGTTTTTAAAAAAAAATTTTTTTAAGATGTATTCATTTATTTTGGAGAGAGATAGAGCAGGGGGAAAAGGCAGAGAGAGTCCCAAGCAGACTCCGCCCTGAGTGTGGAGCCCATGGGGGGCTTGATCCCACAGCCCCAAGATCACGACCTGAGCTGAAACCAAAAGTCGGATGCTTGACCAACTGAGCCACACAGGCGTCCCTAGAAACATGTTTTTTTTATAGAAAATTTCTTAACATGGCATAAAACATGTTTACTAATAGATGCAATTATCTTTAGTTCCTCTGTAAAAGGAAGCAAAAAGAGGATAAGCCTATGTTCAATAATTAACGTATTTGGAAATGATCTAGATATTCTATGAATTTAACTTAATTCATCACTTAATTTAGCAAAACTTTAAGATTTCAGGTTACCAAAAAGACCTGAGGAAGGGGTGCCTGGCTGGCTCAGTCAGTAGGGCACGCGACTCTTGTTGTCAGGGTCATGAGTTCTAGCCCCATGTTGGGTGTGGAGCCTAATTAAAAACAAGACAAAGAAGATGTTTAAAAGATTTGAGGAAACTTTTTTTTTTTAATTTAAGTAATCTCTACTCCCAATGTGAGGCTTGAACTCACAACCCTGAGATCAAGAGTCACATGCTCTTCCGACTGAGCCAGCGTGGCGCCCCATGAGGAAACTGTTTTAAAAGTTTATCTAAAAAATTTTTATCTTATTTACATCTATCCAATTTATTTTTTCATAACAATTATGTTTAGATTACCCACAAAAACTTCATGAAACATTAGATAAAATCAACCATTGTCCCAAGTTATTCTTCTTGTTGACAAATTTTGTAACAGAGATAACATGACCTTACTTGATTATTAAACCCGGGTAGGAGAAAAGTATTATATTTAATGCTAATAACTTTATTTTTTTAGGATTTTATTTATTTATTTGACAGAGAAAGACACAGCGAGAGAGGGAACGCAAGCAGGGGGAGTGGGAGAGGGAGAAGCAGACTCCCCGCTGAGCAGGGAGCCCGATGCAGGGCTCGATCCCCGGACCCTGGGATCATGACCTGAGCCGAAGGCAGATGCTTAATGACTGAGCCACCCAGGCGCCCCAATGCTAATATCTTTAAAGATATGTCTATTTTAATTAAACTAACACCCTTAACCTAGCTTTAATACCAAATATCTTCCCAGATTGCGTGAACCTGAAAAGCATTTGGGTTAGTTTCTATTATATTTCTGAGATTTAGAAATATTTCATTTATAAGTGCTTATTTTTATGCTAGTTAAATAGAAGTCTTTACAGGGGCACCTGGGTGGCTCAGTTGTTAAGCATCTGCCTTTGGCTCAGGTCATGATCCCAGGCTCCTGGGATTGAGCCCCACATAGGGACCTTATAGTTAATTTTTTTAGCCATGATATGGGCATGAAAATGCAAAGCCCTAGTTTATAGAAGAACAGTTGGATCCAAACTGTTTCTGTGGCAGATGGAATAAGTTAAGGTCACCTGCTCAGATGGCTAAAGATTATTCTACCAATACTTGTGGAAAAAACACATAACTTTTCATTCATCTAAATTTCAAACGGCCTTTCTCCCTTTTGTTCTACTCCCGGTAAGAATTACCTCGGGTGAAATAGGCAAAGGGAATTAAGACTACAGACTTCCAGTTATAAATTTTAAAAAGAGGGGGGGAAAGAAAAAGAATTACCTCCCTGAGGTTTCTACTTTTAATATATATTTTTAAAGATTTTATTTATTTATTTGATAGAGAGAGACACAGCGAGAAAGGGAACACAAGCAGGGGGAGTGGGAGAGGGAGAAGCAGGCTTCCCGCCGAGCAGGGTCCCCGATGCGGGGCTCGATCCCAGGACCCTGGGACCATGACCTGAGCCAAAGGCAGATGCTTAACAACTGAGCCACCCAGGCGCCCCTACTTTTAATATTTTTATCTCAAAGTCCAGGGAGAGAATTCAAATCCCTTCAAGAAGGACTCTGGTTTTTTCAAAGTCAATAATTTATAAGCCTCTTGAGATAAATAGGGGAGGTTTGGGGATCAGTAAGGAAATAAATGAACTTTGAATCGCCTCTAGAGCTACATGTCTAGTTTTATAAAGATTTGTGAGATGCAGACAGTTGCCTTTACTCCCGCTTCTTTAGAGAGTTGTAGCCTGGGTGTGGAGGGCTGAACTAGTCATCCGCCTACGTTGGAATGTTTGTTTGTTTGTTTGTTTGTTTCTGGGTACATTTTGCTGAGAGAAAAGAGCTTCCATCAGTTTTTCCAGGATGCCACCTGAAGGTTCTGAGCAGGTTTTTGGTGTTGTTGTTGTTTTTAATTCAATTAATTAACATATACTGTATGATTAGTTTCAGAGGTAGAGTTTAGTGATTCTTCAGTTGCAGGTAACACCCAGTCTGAGCAGGGTTTGAAGAGGAAAGAGTGATATTTACTAGAATTTGACAAGGTTTGGTTTTGTTTTGCTTTTTATTTTTTTTTAAGATTTTATTTATTTATTTGACAGAGAGAGATAGCAAGAGCAGGGAACACAAGCAGTGGGGAGTGGGAGAGGGAGAAGCAGGCTTCCCACCGAGAAGGGAGCCCGATACGGGGCTCAATCCCAGGATCCTGGGATCATGACCTGAGCCGAAGGCAGACGCTTAACGACTGAGCCACCCACGTGCCCCTTGTTTTGATTTTTAGATGTCCCCTGGCTGTCTAAAAGAATAATGTAGCAGTTCACCAGAAAATCCTTGAGTCCCATCAGCTCTGGGAGGGGCTCACAGGAGGGGGCGGTATGCGGTGCGGGGGGGGGGGGGGGGGGGTAGCTCCTTTGAAGGTGGATATGGGGCTCTCTGTAAGGTCATTAACTTGGCGGACTTTGTCTACAGTCATGTAAAGACAATTCAGACAGAGGGTAACTAGAATCAATATTTAAGTAAAGGACAGAGGGAGGCAGTAAGAATTATAACAGTCTTCCAGTCGTTTGTATGACTTCTGGGTCTTTTTAATTTTTTATCAGCTTTTTTGCAACAAAACTTTCAATAAAGCTGTTTTTGCAATTTTGAAGCCTTTGTTTTTATGTGCACTTCTCATAGGATCTTATCTGCTTGGAACTTTCTTCATAATGGTCACTGGAATTCTAGGTTGTGATTCCCCTGAGGGGCTGGTAGCAGTTTGGTAAGGCCCTCATTTCTGTCCAGCCATATCCAAGTGGTAAATGGGGTGCAGCTCACATTTCCATCTGGCCTTACTCTGGGGACTCGCACCTGATAGTTACAAAGCCAAGTTCTTCAGGACACAGATCATGCTTAGTAAGAGTCTGACATTTTCATAGATATTTATAGCTTCCAGAACGGCAGTTCTTAGACATAAAATAAGCAGATGCCCTGGAAGGTGGTACACTTGACTCTCTAGAAATGAAGGATCCCACCTTCATTATTTATTTACTTATTTTTATTGTGTTGTTTGTTTTGTTTTCCAGTTTAGCCTTTGGATTTCTTGAAGCCAGATTAGTCCCTGAGAGAGATGCACCGTGGAGTTGGGGTTCTGTGGTGTTTCACACTGTGTCACCTCATTGCACGGAAACTCTCTTGAGTTTGGCAGGTGACTTAGTGTTGATCTAACCCATTCTGTGACTAACTTGTCCTAACACACGGATCTTTGGGTCAGGTGGCACATGCTCTAACAACTCTGAAACATTTGCCCCACGCCCACCAATTTCTGTGGCTTGTTGGCCTCCAAGATCCCCATCAGCCTTTACCTGAGGAGAACATTAACAGAAACCAAGAGAAACCGAGGAAACAGACTGTGGACACCGGCAGTACCCAAAGAACTAGGGTTTGGAAAGAGGACTGAACCAGCAGACCTCAAACAATGGGAATGCAGACTGATTCCAAACAAATGGACAACAGCTGCCAAAAGCTCAGCTCCCAGCATGGCATCTGGGGACAGAACCAAGGGCTGGGGTTTAGATGTCACTGCACACCGGCCCATAGCAAGACCCTGTGCACCACTAGCAACTCCACAGGCAGACTTGGGGACCTCAGATTGGACCTGGGGCAGGAAGTTCCAAACAACTGGGGACCTGCAGACTGAACCAAGGACTAGGGCCTCAGGTTTCAGATGGAAGCATCTGCCAACTCAAGCTGACCCACTAAGCTCTGGACTAGAAACCAGTTGGATCCGGAGCTCATCAAAAAGAGAGCCTAGCTCCCAGCTGAGAGAGACTTACCCACGGTCCTCAGAAATGGTGAGAAAGACAGTGAACTCAAAAAGGGGTTCGCAGGCACCGTGCCCATCAGCGGTCTTCTTCAATCTGCAACTGCAACCAAATCTGTTAAACAACAAAAATTCAACTCCAGCAATTTAAATGATCAAATTGACTTTATTGAACCATTGATGAATCGGGCAGGCTCCCACCCTAGCAAACAGAAAAAGCCCCGTCCAGCTATAGAAAATGAAAGGTTTGCAAAGGCAGAGAGGAAGCAGGAAAAGGAAATAATTAGCAGGGTGTATTGTTTTAGGCAAGGGAAACAGAATGGGTCTATCTGTAAATTTCCTAGTGCTGCCCAGGAAATTCTAGGTTGAGTGCTTAGAGGTCACATTCCTGGGAGGGGTTGAAACTGCAGTTAAGTTAGGTATTGAGTCTGGGTTTGCTGATGTGGGCCTTAACCTAAGTAACTCCATTTTATTTTATTTATTTATTTTTAAAGATTTTATTTATTTATTTGACAGACAGAGACATAGCAAGAGCAGGAACACAAGCAGGGGAAGTGGGAGAGGGAGGAGCAGGCTTCCCGCTGAGCAAGGAGCCCGATGTGGGACTCGATCCCAGGACCCTGGAATCATGACCTGAGCCGAAGGCAGACGCTTAACGACTGAGCCACCCAGATGCCCATAAGTAACTCCATTTTAGACCTCTGGTTTTCTTTTTAACAGGGGTGCCAGTGGCTCTCAGGGCGTGTTGTGCGGACAACTGAGACGAAAGTGTGCTCAGTGCCTGGCACACAGTCAGCACTCCCCAGGTGGCAAACTCATCATCATCACCACTTAGATTCCAAGGAGCCCCATCTGCAGTCTATGTGCTGAACAACTAAAAGGAGGGTCATTCACCTAGATTGTGATGTGAGCCCCCCCCGCCAAACTCAGAGTTCTACCACTGGGCAGCTGCCCAGTATTCAAGAAGTGAGATGAATTCGCAAACATTTAATAAATATATCTAGTGAACACATGCATCCAACACGTATGCCAGCATGCAGACATCACAGTCCTTCACATCCACAATCTACACAGAAGTGCCCCCCCCCCCCCCCGCCACCGCCAGCTGCACCGGGTCTGGCTGCTCCCTCCTCCTGCCTGCCAAATCTGCATCAGCCCTCACCTTTTCTTTTTTTTTTTTTTAAAGATTTTATTTATTTATTTGAGAGAGAGAGAGAATGAGAGATAGAGAGCATGAGAGGCAAGAGGTTCAGAGGGAGAAGCAGACTCCCTGCTCAGCAGGGAGCCCGATGTGGGACTCGATCCCGGGACTCCAGGATCATGACCTGAGCCAAAGGCAGTCGCTTAACCAACTGAGCCACCCAGGCGCCCCAGCCCTCACCTTTTCTTCAGCCCCTTTAGACTCCATCTTCATCTGCCTCCTCCCTCAGCCTAACGCCCCGGAATGCCACTCCCACTTTGTCCTCGCTGTCTCCTGTGGATCTGTCACCACGCTTTCTGCTCTTCTCTTCTGGTCTTCAGTGTGGGTAACTTCCTATGTTCAGAGCACGGGGTGGTAGGGTCCTGCTGGGGAAGCCTTCGCCCCTGCTGCCTGCAACCTGCACAGCTCATGCTGGGTAGTCTTGATTGAGGCTGTGTGGCAATCTAGACCACATCTTGATGACTAACTGCCATTCTCCACAGCTGCTGCCCCCATTTCCTTCGGAACCCCCTCCCTGGCCTCCCATTTTTCTGCAAAGATGAAGCCACATCAGAAGAACACCCTCAGCCCGACTTCTCCAGTCCCTCAGAATATTGCCGTAGCTTCGTCCTCTGGTTTCTGAGACAGTGGGGTCTCAAGTGTACCAGAAATCTTGCCATGTGCAACAACATGGATGGACTTTGAGGGCATTATGCTAAGTGAGATAAGTCAGGCGAAGACAGACAAATACTGTATGATCTCACTTATATGTAGAATCTAAAAAAAAAAAAAACACAATACAAAAAAGCAAAAAACCTACCTCAAAGATATAATGAACAGATTGGTGGTTATCAGAGGTGGGGATGAGGGGTGGGCAAAATGGGTGAAGGGGGTCTAAAAGGTATAAACTTCCAGTTATAAAATAAATACATCATGGGGATGTTATGTACAGCATCATGACTACGATTAATAATACTGTATCACAGCTTTGAAAGTTGCTAGGAGAATAGCTCTTTTTTCTTTTTAAGATTTTATTTTTAAGTAATCTCTACATTCAACGTGGGGCTCGAACTCACAACCCCAAGATCAAGAGTCGCATGCTCCACAGACTAAGCCCACCAGGTGCCCTGCAAGGAGACCAGTTCTTTTTTTTTTTAAAGATTTTATTTATTTATTTGTCAGAGACAGAGAGAGACAGAAGGAGCACAAGCAGGGGGAGCGGCAGGCAGAGGGAGAAGCAGGCTCCCCGCCGAGCAGGGAGCCCGATGTGGGACTCGATCCCAGGACGCTGGGACCATGACCTGAGCCGAAGGCAGACGCCCAACCGACTGAGCCACCCAGGCGTCCCAAGGAGACCAGTTCTTAAAAGGTCTCAACACAAGAAGAAAACTGTGAGGGCGCCTGGGTGGCTCAGTCGTTAAGCGTCTGCCTTCGGCTCAGGTCATGATCCCAGGGTCCTGGGATCAAGCCCCGCATCGGGCTCCCTGCTCCGCGGGAAGCCTGCTTCTCCTCTCCCACTCCCCCTGCTTGTGTTCCCTCTCTCGCTGTGTCTCTCTCTGTCAAATAAATAAATAAAATCTTTAAAAAAAAAAAAAGAAAACTGTGTAACTATGTATGGTGATGGATGTTAAGTAGATTTATTGTGATCATTTTGTAATATATGCAAACATGAAATCATTATGTTGTATACCTAAAACTAATATAATGTTATATGTCAATGATTTCTCAGTTAAAAAAATAAAATGTGTGGGGCACCTGGGTGGCTCAGACACTTAACAGTGTCTGCCTTTGGCTCAGGGTCATGATCCCAGGGTCCTGGGACTGAGCCCTGCATCAGGCTCCCTGCTCATCGGGGATCCTGCCTTTCCCTCCCCCTCTGCCCCCCCAAACTCGTGCTCTCTCTCTCTGTCAAATAAATAAATAAAATATTTAAAAATTTTTATTTATTGGGGCGCCTCGGTGGCTCAGTGGTTAAGCATTTGCCTTCAGCTCAGGTCATGATCCCGGGGTCCTGGGATCGAGCCCCGTATCGGGCTCCCTGCTCAGCCGGAAGCCTGCTTCTCCCTCTCCCACTCCCCCTGCTTGTGTTCTCTCTCTCGCTGTATCTCTGTCAAATAAATGAATAAAATCTTTAAAAAATTTTTTTTAATTTTATTTTTTTAAAGATTTTATTTATTTATTTGACAGAGAGAGAGCACAAGCAGGGGGAGCAACAGAGGGAGAGGGAGAAGCAGGCTCCCCGCTGAGCAGGGAGCCCAATGTGGGGCTCAATCCCAGGACCCTGGGATCACGACCTGAGCTGAAGGCAGACGCTTAACAGACTGAGCCATCCAGGTGCCCCCAAATTTCTTTTAATTAAAATAAATTGCTAGAAACCCCATGGAATATCAGGCAGCAGTTAGAAGCAGTGGACGGGATGCCATACAGCAACAGCTATAAGATCCTGAAAACATACTGAGGGGAAAATAGTAAGGCAAAATGAACACGATAGCTTTTTTGTACAGTTTTTTTTAAATGATGCTTCTTTTTTCTTTTTTTTTTTTTAAGATTTTATTTATTTATTTGACAGAGAGAGGGAACACAAGCAGGGGGAGTGGGAGAGGGAGAAGCAGGCTTCCCGCCCAGCAGGGAGCCCGATGTGGGGCTCTATCTCAAGACCCTGAGATCATGACCTGAGCCGAAGGCAGACGCTTAATTGACTGAACCACCAGGTGCCCCCAGTACTTGGTTTCTAATACCATGCTCCAATAAATAGAACCGGGGCTTATTGGAGAAATGTCTGATTCTAGGGCTGCTGCAGGAAAGGTACAAGATAAGTCCTGAACATCTTGTGCCAGAAAGTAAGGAAATGCTCAAATCAAGAGCAAAAACAAAAAACATGATGAGAATATGGCAATGGTGAAGCATAATTCCCCACACCTCAAGTGGGTTGCACCTAGTGACTTCCTTCCAAAGAAGACAGTATGGGGGTGCCCGGCTGGCTCAGTAGAGCATATGATGCTCGATCTTGGGGCCATGAGTTTGAGCCCCACGTTGGGTATAGAGATTACTTAAAAATAAAATCTTTAGGGGCGCCTGAGTGGCTCAGTAGGTTAAGCATCTGACTCTTTTTTTTTTTTTTAAGATTTTATTTATTTATTTATTTGAGAGAGAGAGAGAGAATGAGAGATAGAGAGCACGAGAGGGAAGAGGGTCAGAGGGAGAAGCAGACTTCCCGCTGAGCAGGAAGCCCGATGTGGGACTCGATCCCGGGACTCTAGGATCATGACCTGAGCCGAAGGCAGTCGCTCAACCAACTGAGCCACCCAGGCGCCCCAGCATCTGACTCTTGATTTAGGCGCTGGTCATGATCTCAGGGGTCATGAGATCGAGTCCCACATCAGGTTCCGCGCTGGGTGTAAAGCCTGCCTGGGATTCCCTCTCCCTCTGCCCCTCCCCCACTGCCACACTTTCACTCTCTCTCTCAAATAAATAAAATCCTTTTTAAAAAAGGACAGTATGAAAAGTGGGAGAAAAGAGTAACTTTATGGTAAAGAAACATGACAAACCCTACTTCAGGCAGCTGATCAAGGTCAACATCAACAGTAATAAGTCATGTTGATAGAATGTACCCTTGATGTGATGTGATGAGAATGGCATTTTACCTCTGTGGTTTCCTTCCCCAAAACCCAAAAACTCTAGTCTAATTATAAGAAAAACATCATACAAATTCCACTTGCAGGACATTTTACAAAACACCTGCCCAGTAGTCCTCAGAATGATCAAGGTCATCAAAAACAAGGAAAGTCTGAGAAAGGGTCACAGCCAAGGGGAGCCTAAGGAAAAAAGACAGCTAAGCATAATGTGCTATCCTGGATGGGATCCTGGCACAGAAAAGGGACATTTGGTAAAAACTAAGGAAATCAACAAAGTACGGGTTTTAGTCAATACTAATGTATCAATATTGGCCCTTAATTGTAATAAACATACTGTATTAAGGTAAGATGTTACTTATAGGGGAAATTGGGTGTGGGGATACAGAAATTCTCTGTACTATCTCCACAACTTTTCTGTAAATCTAAAATTATTCTAAAATAGTTTATTTTTTAAAGTATTTAAAATAGATACCTTGGAGATATTTTTCTGTTGGTGCACAGAGAGCTTCTTTATGATCTTTTAAAAGATTTTATTTATTTATTTGAGAGAGAGAGTGCATGTGGAGGGGCAGGGGGGCAGGAGAGGAAGAAAATCCCAAATCGACTCCCCACTGAGTGAGGAGCCAGATGCAGGGTTCCATCCCACAACCCTGAGATCATGACCTGAGCCAAAACCAAGAGTTGGATGCTTAACTAACTGAGCCATCCAGGTGCCCCTTCCTTATGCTTTTTCTATAGGTGCATAGGATTTCACTGTAGTGAAGTCTCATCACTGACTTACCAACTCTTTACTGAGGGTTGTTCCCAATCTTTGACTATTATAACCAATGCTACAATGAATGACACTACACATATGTCATTTTATGTAATGCAGCTATTTCTATAGGATAAATATCTAAAAGCAGGATATATTTTTATAAGATTTTTATTTATTTGAGAGAGAGAGCGAGTGAGCCCAAGCTGGGGGGAGAGGCAGAGGGAGAGGGAGAAACAGACTCCCTGCTGAGCAAGGAGCCCAGCTCTTAATCCCAGGACCCTGGGATCATGATCTGAGCAGAAAGCAGACACTTAACCGACTGAGCCCCCCAGGTGCCCTTAAAAGTGGAATGTTGAGTTAAAGAGTATATACATCAGTAATTCAGTATATACATTAAACTCCCCCTCCATATAGGGGGAGTTTATACTGCAATATAAGAGAGTACATATTTCCCCACAGCCTCGTCAACACGGTCTGTGGTCAAACTTTTGCATATTTCTAATGTGATAGGAGAAAAATGGCTTCTCGGTGTCCTTGTACTTTGCATTTCTCTTATTGCAAGTGAAACTGAGCAAACTGTTTTGCTTGCGTGTCCTTTCATTTTCTGTGAGCCGTCTGCATATTCTTTGTCCATTTTTATACTGGGCTTTTGCGTTTTTCCTTATAAAATTTTAGGAGCTATTTCTATTTTAGGAAGGTTTGCCTTTGCCTGCCATAGGGGCTGCAAATATTCCCCTTTCCGTGCCATCTGTCTAATGCCTGCCCCATGGACCCCACTCCTGCCCTTCCCTCCGGCAGAACTGCTTTCCTCAGGCCACCTGTTCCCTTTCAGAGCCCCAGCCCAAAGCCCGTCTAGTTCCTCATTCTTCCTGGTGACCTCTGACCTCTTGGTGACATCTGGCTCTATACTGAAGACTCTTCTTGTGTGTAAATAACTTTTACTGTGTCCTTTGTCTGTCTTCTGGGATTTCACATTCTCATTAGAACATGGAAAATAGAGGGACGCCTGGGTGGCTCTGTCGGTTGAGCATCTGCCTTCAGCTCAGCTCATGATCCCAGGGTCCTGGGATGGAGTCCTGCACGGGGCTCCTTGCTCAGCGGGGAGCCTGCTTCTCCCTCTGCCTGCCACCCCCACTGCTTGTGCTCTCAATCTCTCTCTTTCTCTGACAAATAAATAAATAAAATCTTTTAAAAAAAAAAAAAAAGAACATGGAAAATAGAGAAAAGCATTCGGTGGAAAACCAACATTCACCTGCGAGTCCACCTCCCAGGATAACCATCTCCTGCTTCTCAAGGCCTCTGTGTGTGTATTTATTTACGAAAGAAACTTCTTGAATCTATCCAGTTCCTTTGGGAAGTGATTATCATTACACTTTCACACCTCTCGGATTTCTGCATGTGCCTATTTTGTCTCCACTGGCGGGTAAGCTGGAGGTACCGGGTAGGAACTGCCCCTCCTGCCCATCCCCACTGCAGCGACCTTCTCTCTCCTGGACTCCCCCCGCCCCACATTTCCCTGCCCTGCCCAAGCCTAACCGCTGCCCGCATGCCTGCCAGAGACGTCAGACTCTGCGTCTCATGGGTCTTCAGAAGCACCTTCACCTTGTTGGAAACTTGGGCTCATCAACCCATCCCCCAGAAAAATCCCGCTTTCCAGTCAGAACAGCCAAGACTCACCCAAGCATTGTTTCCAGCCCGCGCCCTGCAAGCACCAAACGGTTCCTGAAGTCACCCCACTGTTTGGCCTCTGTCTTTGTTCAAGCTCTTCCTCACCTAGACTTTGCTCCCCCCTCTTTCCTGCAGGCCTCCCACGACTGTCTGTCACACTCTGCCCATCCTCTGGCCCCAGAGCACCATCCCCCTCTCGGCCTTTTCCTCGCCACCAAACCCTTTCTGAAGCCCCATCTCCCCACCCCCACACACATACCCTACCCCACCCCTGACACTCCTTCTCCAGGTCGGTCCTGACTGGAGGCCGCCTCTGAGAAGTTCCACACACCCCACCCCCAGGCCCCGTGCTGGCTGGTGCCGCTGACTCCCAAGGTGCCAGGCACTTTCCCTTGCAGAACAATCCATCCTCTCTCCCTATTGTGATTTCCTGTTTACTCCTCTGTCTCCCCTACTGATACACCGGAGGCAGGGCTGTGTTTCAGTGACGTATTTCAAGTGCAGGCGCTGGAACACTAACTATGTTTGTTGACTAGGGAAAGCACGGGTTTCCCAGCTAACGTGATCACTCCCCATTTTGAGCGTTGAAAGCTTTCCACCGAGGGTGTCTCCTGTAGGGCCAAGCTGGGCCAGTTGGAATTGAAACCCTCCTGGGTCTGATGTGCAAACTCATCTCCCTCCACTGTCTAACTACCACCCTTTTCGGACTCTTACAGAGGTCCTCTCTGAACCTCAGTTTTTTCATCTGTCTAGAGAAGAGAACACTAAGGGGAAAATTATAAAGACCACATACATGAATCATAATACCTTGTAAACAGCAATGGGATAAATGAAGATGGAATGTGGGTACATTATTTAAAAAAACAGTGCTACCTTTCACTGAGCATGTTTTCTATACCAGGCACCGCTTTAATATCTCACTGGTATTAATGCCTTTTCATCCTAAATCAGCTCCATTTCAAAGAAAGGTAAACTGAGGCACAGAGCAGTTAATGATTCATTTGGCTAAGATTCCACATTGTAGGTAGAAGAGCTGGGATTTGAACCCCGGGCAGAGCCTACTTGCTTAACCACCACCCCATGTTGCGTCTCTATTAAATAATATATAATATATTAATATTATTTGGTCGGAGAGCTGCCCTCTTCAAATAAAACTGATCCAATCACACAACCACCCTCTCCTGGGATGATTCTCACTCTAATGGTAATTCTGTAGGTAGAGTTTTTTGTTCATATCTATTTATCTATCCCAAGAATGGAAACATGTTTAAAATGTAGAAAAGAACCATGCCCGTATTTTCTGTTCTTCGACATTTGCGTAATCAGCTTCAAATAGAATAAATACCCCTCAGTTGAACTACACAGAGTTTAACGGCATCTGTTTTGCCATAACTTACATGGAGTTACCTTCAGTGGTACTGAAGATGTATATCCCCCAAACCCACCGCTGCAGGTCTTCCAAGCACCTCTAGGTTGAGTTTCCAGTCCCTTCCCTCATATTTTCAGAATTTCCTCACCAAGACAGAGATGGGGACAAGGGAGGGGAAAGAAGAGGCCAGCCTGGGTGGGGGCTCTCCACTTGGATTCACAAGGGGCAGGAGAAGAGAGATAAAGGTTTGGTGGTCACTGATAGTCCTTCTGGGTCTGTGGCTCAGGGCACAGGCTATGCTCCCCTGGATTGCCATGGGGGTGACGTGGTAAGGTCACCTCCACATAGGTTTCCCCTAGTCTCCCTCCTTTGCCTGTCCTATTGCCACGCCCCTGATGTCAGCCTTATCCCTGGCACAGAGCCCCAACTCCTGCCTGTGGGGGCAACAGAAAGGAGGAGGGCAGAAAGGGACCGTTTCTGGATACCCAAGGAGAAACTGAGTGTAGAAAGGAGGACGCCTCCCCTCCCCCCACCGAAGAATAGCTGGAAGCAAGATGCCTGCCTCCTAGCGCCCACACTGCCTTCACTTCTGAGGATCCAGAAATTTGTGGGACGCAGGGAGGGAAAGAGAAAGAAAAAGGCGAAGAGAGTTAGGGAGATCCAGAGAAAAAGGGTAGGAGGTTAGAGAGACCAACACAGGCATATCTTAGAGATACTGCAGGTTCAGTTCCAGACCACCAGAACAAAGCGCATATTGCAATAAAGTGAGTCAGATGAATTTTTTGGCTTCCCAGTGCGTATAAAATTTATGTTTGCACTATACTGTAGTCTCGTGAGTGTGCAAGAGCATTATGTCTAAAAAACCAATGTGCGAAGGGGTGCCTGGGTGGCTCAGTTGGTTAAGCGACTGCCTTCAGCTCAGGTCATGATCCCAGGGTCCTGGGATCGAGTTCCGCATCGGGCTCCCTGCTCAGCGGGAAGCCTGCTTCTCCCTCTAACCCTCCCTCCTCTCATGTACTCTCTCTCTCTCATTCTCGCTCTCTCAAATAAATAAATCTTAAAAAGAAAAAAAGAAAAAACCAATGTGCATATCTTCATTAAAAATTACTTAATTTTTTTTAAGATTTTATATATTTGAGGGAGAGAGCCTGAGCATGGGGAGGGGGCGGCAGAGGGAGAGGGAGAAGGAAGCCCCATGGGGGCTCGATCCCAGGACCCCGGGATCATGACCTGAGCCAAAGGCAGCCGCTTAACCGACTGAGCCACCCAGGTGTCCCTGGTTAGCACTTTTTGGCAATAAAGTAGTTTTAGGGGCACCTGGGTGGCTCAGTCGGTTAAGCGTCTGCCTTCAGCTCAGGTCATGGTCCCAGGGTCCTGGGATCGAGCCCCGCATCGGGCTCCCTGCTCAGCAGGAGGCCTGCTTCTCCCTCTCCCACTCCCCCTGCCTGTTGTTCCCTCTCTCGCTGTGTCTCTCTCCATCAAATAAATAAATAAAATCTTAAAAAAAAAAAAAAAAGGAGACAACGGTAAAGTTTGCCACATTGAGTGAGTCTTGCTTTCACGAACGATTTCTCTGCAGCACGTGATAGCATTTTACCCACAGCAGAACTTCTTTCTGGAGTCGGTCCTCTCACATCCTGTTGCTGCTTTCCCAACTATGTTTATGGAATATTCTAAATCCTCTGTGGTCATTTCCACAATCTGCACAGCATATTCGCCAGGAGCAGTTTCCATCTCAAGAAACCACTTTCTGTGCTCATGCATAAGAAGCAACTCCTCATTTGTTCAAGTTTGGTCATGAGATGGCAGCAAGTCCCATCTTCAGGCTCCACGTCTGACTCTAGTTCTCTTGCTGTTTCCACCCCATCTGCTGTTACTTCCTCCCTTGAAATCTTGAACCCCTCAAAGTCATCCATGAGGGTTGGAATCAAATTCTTCCAAACTCCTATTAATGTTGATTTTTTAAAAGATTTTATTTATTTGAGAGAGAGAACGGAACGCGTGAGAGAGAGAGAGGGAGAAAGAGAGAGAAAGAGCGTGCGCACGAGTTGTGGGGAAGGGTAGAAGGAGAGGGAGAGGCAGACTCCCGGCTGAGCAGGGAGCCCGATGTGGGGCTCAATCCCAGGACCTTGGGATCATGACCTGAGCCGAAAGCAGACGCTTAACGACTGAGCCACCCAGGCGCGCCTGATTTTTTTTTCCTTCATGAATTTGCATGTCCTGCTTGCTCAGGGGCCATGCTCATCTGTACCGTTCCAATTTTAGTGTATGTGCTGTTGAAACAAGCACCTATTTATGTTGCTATTTGACCTCTTCCCATGAATCACAGATGTTCTTTTTTTTTTTTAAAGATTTTATTTATTTATTTCAGAGAGAGAGAGAATGAGAGATAGAAAGCACGAGAGGGAAGAGGGTCAGAGGGAGAAGCAGACTCCCCGCTGAGCAGGAAGCCGGATGTGGGACTCGATCCCGGGACTCCAGGATCATGACCTGAGCCGAAGGCAGTCGCTTAACCAACTGAGCCACCCAGGCACCCTCACAGATGTTCTTAATGGCATCTAGAATGGTGAGTCCAGGGGGCACCTGGATGGATCAGTTGGTAGAGCATGTGATCTCAGGATTGTGAGTTCAAGCCCCATGTTGGGTATAGAGAATACTTAAGGAATTGAAAGAAAAGAAAGAAGAAAGAAAGAGAAAAAGAAAGAAAGAAAGGAAGGAAGGAAGGAAGAAGAAAGAAAGAAAGAAAGAAAAAGAAAGAAAGAAAGAAAGAAAGAAAGAAAGAAAGAAAGAAAGAAAGAAAGAAAGAAAGAAAGAAAGAAAGAAAGAAAGAAGGAAGGAAGGAAGGGTGCCTAGGTGGCTCAGACAGTTAAGCGTCTGCCTTTGGCTCAGGTCATGATCCCAGGGTCCTGGAATCGAGTCCCGCATGGGGCTCCCTGCTCCTTGGGAGCCTGCTTCTCCCTCTGCCTCTCTCTCTCTCTGTCTCTCATGAATAAATAAATAAAATCTAAAAAAAAAAGAAGAAGAAGAAAGGAAGGAAGGAAGGAAGGAAGAAAGAAAGAAAGAAAGAAAGAAAGAAAGAAAGAAAGAAAGAAAGAAAGAAAGAAAGAAAGAAAGAAAGGAAAAGAAAGAAAAATGCTTACCAGAGATTTTCAACTTACTCTGTCCAGATCCATCAGAGTAATCACAATCCACGGCAACTATAGCTTTGTGAAATATATTTCTTAAATACTAAGACTTGAAAGTTAAAGTGACTCTTTGATCCAGGGGCTGCAGAGTGGATGTTGTGTTAGCAAGCATGAAGACATTAACCTTGTCCATCTCTATCAGAGCTCCTGAGTGACCAGGTGCCTTGGCAATGAGCAGTACCATTTTAAAAGGAATCTTTTTTCCTGAGCAGTAGGTCTCAACAGTGGGCTTAAAATATTCACAATATTAAACTGTGTTTTAAACAGATGTGCTGTCATCCAGGCTTTGTTCCATTTATAGAGGAGAGCCAGCAGAATTCTGAAGGGTCCTAGAATTTTCGAAAGAGTAAATAAGCATTGGCTTCACCCTGAAGTCACCAGCTGCATTAGCCCCTAACAAGGGAGTCAACCTGTCCTTTGGAGCTTTGAAGCCAGGCATGGACTCCGCCTCTCTAGTTATGAAAGTCCTAGATGGCATTTTCTTCCAATAAAAGGCTGTTTCGTCTACATTGAAAATCTCTCAGGCACCTGGGTAGCTCAGTCAGTGGGGCACCCAGCTCTTGGTTTCAGCTCAGGTCATGATCTTGGGTTTGTGGGATCGAGCCCCGTGTCGGGTTCCCCACTTGGCTCAGAGTCTGCTTGGGATTCTCTCTCTCCCTCTCCCTCTGCCCCTCCTGCTCCTGCTCTCTCAAATAAATGAATAAACCTTAAAAAAGGGGGGCGCCTGGGTGGCTCAATCGTTAAGTGTCTGCCTTCGGCTTGGGTCATGGTCCCAGGGTCCTGGGATCAAGCCCCGCATCGGGCTCCCTGCTCAGTGGGAAGCCTGCTTCTCCCTCTCCCACTCCCCCTGCTGTGTTCCCTCTCTTGCCGTGTCTCTCTGTCAAATAAATAAATAAAATCTTAAAAAAAAATCCCGAAGATGTTTAAAAAAAAAAACCTTAAAAAAAAGTACTTTATTTATGATTGATACTAAATCTTTTTCAGTTATGTGGATCGCAAAAGTCTTCCCCAGTCTGTGAGGGACAGCCTTCTCACTTTCTTTTTAGCGTCTTTTGTTAATTGAAAGTTTTTGAATTAGCTGGGTAATTGAAGCTGGGTGATGGATACATGGGGTTTGTTATACTATTATCTCTACTTCTGTGTAATTTTGAAAATGACCATAACAAAAAGTTTATAAAAATCTGTAAAACAGATAATCCCCTGCTATCCCAAATTCCTAAAGATCAGCTCCTATATTGTATAGTTTTGCTTTCAGATCTCTAATGCCACTGGAATATATTTGTTTGTTGGTTGGTTTTTAAAGATTTTATTTTTGAGTAATCTCTACACCCAGTGTGGGGCTTGAACTCACCACCCTGAGATCAAGAGTTTTATGCCCTACCGACTGAGCCAGCCAGGCACCCCATACATTTATAGTTGGTACGCCAGAAGTTCAAAATTTACCTTCCCTCTTATGGATGGCCAACTGTCCCAGCCTCATTTCCGACCCTGTATTCTGACCCTGTCCCTCCTCTTCTGACCAGAAACCCCCTTGTCTGTTTCTAAATTCTCTATTCTGAAAAAAAAATAATTTTTTTAAAGATTTTATTTATTTATTTGACAGAGAGATAGCACAAGTAGGCAGAGGGAGAGGGAGAAGCAGGCTCTCTGCCGAGCAGGGAGCTGGACGTGGGGCTCCATCCCAGGACCCCAGGATCATGACCTGAGCCAAAGGCAGCTGCTTAACCGACTGAGCCACCCAGGCGCCCCTGAAAAAATAATTTTTTTTTAAGATTTTATTTATTTATTTGAGAGAGAGAGAATGAGAGATAGAGAGCACGAGAGGGAAGAGGGTCAGAGGGAGAAGCAGACTCCCCGCCGAGCAGGGAGCCCAATGTGGGACTCGATCCCGGGACTCCAGGGTCATGACCCGAGCCGAAGGCAGTCGCTCAACCAACCGAGCCACCCAGGCGTCCACGAAAAAAATTTTTAAATAAAAAATTAATTCTCTATTCTGTTCCTTAGTCATGTGTCTATTTTTGCATCTTGCCACACCATTGTAATTCTCATATTAATAGATTGGCCACACTTGGTATTATCTCTTCTTTTTCTTCTCAGATTGACTTGGCTGGGGCACCTGGGTGGCTCAGTAGGTTAAATGTCTGCTTTCTCGGGTCCTGAGATTGAGCCCCACATGGGGCTCCCTCCCTCTGCCCCTCCCCCTGCCTGTGTGTACACACCAATAAATATTTGACAGAGAGAGAGAGCGAGAAGCACGTTCCCCACTGGGCAGGGAGCCTGATGCGGGACTCAATCCCAGGACCCTGAGATCCTGACCTGAGCTGAAGGCAGACGTTTAACCGACTGAGCCACCCAGGCGCCCCAAATAAATAAAATCTTATTAAAAAAAAAGATTGGGGGGGTGCCTGGGTGGCTCAGTTGGTTAAGCGACTGCCTTCGGCTCAGGTCATGATCCCAGAGTCCCAGGATCGAGTCCCACATCGGGCTCCCTGCCTCAGTAAGGGAGCCTGCTTCTCCTCTGACCCTCCCCCCTCTCATGTACTCTCTCTCTCATTCTCTCTCTCTCAAATAAATAAATAAATCTTTAAAAAAAATAAAAATAAAAATAAAAATAAAAAAAGATTGGGGCACCTGGGTGGCTCAGTCGTTAAGCATCTGCCTTCGACTCAGGTCATGATCCCAGGGTCCTGGATCGAGCCCCACATCCGGCTCCCTGCTCCGCGGAAGCCTGCTTCTCCCTCTCCCACTCCCCCTGCTTGTGTTCCCTCTCTCGCTGTGTTTCTCTCTGTCAAGTAAATAAAATAAAATCTTTAAAAAAAAAAAAAAAAAGATTGGCTTGGCTATTCTTGGTCCTTTTTTCTTCCATATAAATTTTTGATCAGCTTACTTGATTCCAGAAAGGGAGGACATCAACACTGTTGGGATCTTATTCAGAGTTACACTGAATTTCCAGATTAATTTGGGGGAGAACTAACATTTGTATAACATGACGTTTTCTGACCATTATTACCTTGGCACATTAATCCATATATTTAGGTCTTCTCTTTTGGTCCCTCTGTAAAAACTGTTTGCTTTCAACACTAGGGTCTTGCTCAGTCCTTGTTAGATTTACTCCTGGGGTTTGCGGGTTTTGCCACTCTCCCTTCCCACATCAGATATGCCAGGCATGTCCTTCCTTACCTCCTGCTCCTGCCTCCTGGTCCACACCCCTCCTTCCCACTGTCCAGGAAGCAGCTGCCCTGCCCCAACAGCTGACTTTCCCGTGAGGCCTTGCCAGTGTGAGTAGAGCTCACATTTCCCACCCCAGGTCCTATCAGCTGAGTCTGAGGAGAGTGACAGTTGTTTTGGCAGGGACAATGGGCTGCATTCTGTATAGGCTCCTCTCTGGGCCCCCTTCTCCCTGGCCACAGCAACTGTTCTTGGAGATAGGGTAGGGCCCCACCTGTCAGCTCTAATTACTCTCCAGGCGACACCCAACTCCCCGGCTCATTTCTTCATGCTTGGTTGACAAGTCTAGTATGTGTTCCTCTACCCAGTCGCCTGTTCAGGGGTCTATCATTGCCTGACATTGGTGGGCAGAGGGACGGTGGTCATGGGTATGGGACTGTCCCTCCCAAGGGCATGATCTCTCACCTCGGAGGAGCTGCAAGTTCCCAAAATGTTCTCTAAGTTGTCACCACATCCAGGCCTCGGATCCTCACCACAGCTCCACTCAGATAGTTGAGCCAAGAGGAGCTGTGATAGGGAACAGGGCTGAACTTTCCGATTCCAGGCTAGTGTTCTGCCTTCCCCACCAACACTTCCTACCCCTGGCTGGCCTCCACACCTGCCCCTCAGCACCTGTACCCTTCTTTTTTTTTTTAAAGATTTTATTTATTTATTTATTTATTTATTTGAGAGGGAGAATGAGAGAGAGAGAGAGAGAGAGCATGAGATGGGGGAAGGTCAGAGGGAGAAGCAGACTCCCCGCTGAGCAGGGAGCCTGACGCGGGACTCGATCCCGGGACTCCGGGATCATGACCTGAGCCGAAGGCAGTCGCTGAACCAACTGAGCCACCCAGGCGCCCCTCTTCTTTTTTTTAAAAAGATTTTATTTATTTATTTGAGAGAGAGAGAATGAGATAGAGCATGAGAGGGGCAAGGGTCAGAGGGAGAAGCAGAATCCCCGCTGAGCAGGGAGCCCGATGCAGGACTCGATCCTGGGACTCCAGGATCGTGACCTGAGCCGAAGGCAGTTGCTTAACCAACTGAGCCACCCAGGTGCCCCCCCTCCTTTTTTTAAAGACTTTATTTATTTCTTTGAGAGAGAGAGAGAGAGAGCATGAGCAGGGGGCCGGGGGAGGGGCAGAGGGAGAGGGAGAAGCAGGCCTCCTGCTGAGCAGGGAGCCCGATGCGGGGCTCAATCCCAGGACCCCGGGATCATGACCTGAACCAAAGGCAGACGCTTAACGACTGAGCCACCCAGGTGCCCCAGCACCCCTACCCTTGATGAGGCCTCCCTGGCTTCTTTCGAGAACTTTGTTCAGGGGTCAACACTGCCCTCAACTTCCCACAAATGGGAAGGGCTCCAGGCCAGGGCTGATCCCTGAGAGGGGACAACAAGACAGTGAAAGCCTGACAGAGCCAGCGGCTTCAAGGGGCCCCAGGCCTCCACTGATTTTTCAAGCTTTCGCTGAGGCCCCACATCCACTCTCAGGGGCTGGGCATGAACATCAGGGTGCCTCCCAGCAGGCCTCCGAGGAGCAGCCAATTGGGCTGGCCTCAGACATTGGGTATACTGAGAGGTCAAACCCAAACCATGAAAGGAGGGAGACTCTTTGTCTACTGGACACCTTCTAGGAGCCAGCCCTGGACCTAGTCTTTTCCCATGTCTTGATCCTGTTAGAGGCAGGAGTTATGGTAATTCCCGCGTTAGAGAAGAGGGCCACCAGACGGCAAAGCTCCTAGAAGGTGTTATTCCTTTTTTGTTTTTTGTTTTTTTAAGATTCTATTTATTTATTTGACAGAGAGGGACACAGCGAGAGAGGGAACATAAGCAGGGGGAGTGGGGAGAGGGAGAAGGCAGGTTTCCCGCAGAGCAGGGAGCCCGATGTGGGGCTCGATCCCAGGACCCTGGGACCATGACCTGAGCCGAAGGCAGATGCTCAACGACTGAGCCCCGCCCCGGCGCCCCTGGAAGGTGTTATTCCTATCCCCACTTGTGCAGTGAACAGTCTGCTCATGGGGCGCCTGGGGGGGCTCAGTCAGTTAAACACCTGCCTTTGGCTCCGGTCGTGGTCCCAGGGTCCTGGGATGGAGTCCTGCGTTGCATCATGTCCTGCCGGGCTCCCTGCTCAGCGGGGAGTCTGCTTCTCCCTCTCCCTCTGCCCCTTCCCCCCAGCTCATGCTCTCTCTCTTAAATAAATAAAATCTTTAAAAAACTCCATCTGCTCACGGCATCCCTAGAGCCCTGACAGAGGGTCCCAAAGCCAGCCTGTGAACCCATTCTTCACCTCGTGGCCGAGGAGGACAGGCAGTCGAGTGCTGTGGACCCCTGGATGGGGACAAGCAGAAAGGGGTGGGAGAAGCAGGAGGCCCAGTGCTCCAGGGTCCGCAAGAACCCATTAGCTATATGGAGAGCCTGGCTGTCTCAGTGGGTGGAGCACGACTTAATCTTTGGGCTGTGAGTTCAAGTCCCACATTGGGTGTAGATATTGCTTGGGGAAAAAAAAAAAAGCCCACAACAAAACCATTAGCTATACTGCAACTCTCACCCCCAGGCCTGGTCTCCCCAGCTGCCTGTCTGGCACCCTATCTGCTGACTCTCAGTTTATCTGTTCCTCCGTGCCTTGCACAGGCCTGGCACACACTTGCTTGCACTCCAGTGCTTGTTGTTGACATGAATGGCCCAATTAATGGAAGCCTAACTGGGGGGCAGGAGGGCTCTCCAGATGCTCCTGGATGGCCCTGAGGGTCTGGGAAGAGGAGCAGGGAGGAGGATTGCAGGGGTGACTTACTGTCCTGTTCACAGGCCTCAACTTCACAAGTTGGCAGTCAGATCCCTTTTTTTTTCTTTAATTGATTTTAAAGAACAGGAGGTTTGGCCAATTTCCTCAAAGTTGCTGGCCTCTCCCCAGCAGCGGGGGGTGGGGGGTAGAGGTCAGGGTGGTACAGGCAGGATCCATTACACAGGCTAAATCAGGAACTAGAAGGAATTGCTGTGTGGTAGCTCTCTTGCCAGAGAGAATGATTATCTTTCCAGGAAAGGCTGAGGAAATCCTTAGCAGAGCCCTTGGTTTTCTACCTTGGAGAAAATGTCTGGGGCAGGCTGATGGGTGTGGGGAAGGATTAATCCAGTTGAGGGTGGGGAGGAGGTGGACAGGGGAGTTAATCCCGGGGGGGGGGGGGGGGGGGGGGGGGGGGGGGTTGCGGGGGTAGAAAGAAAGCTATGACTAGCCCCAGGTTGTGGCAGCTACTCCCCCCCCCACCCCCAACGCAGCACTCCTCACCCCCCCCACCCCCCCACCCCGTTCTCCATTGTTTACCAGAGACAACATCCTGTTTCTGTTACTTGCCTCACTGGTCCAGGCCCTGGATCCCCTCACTGCTGGGGTGGGGGTGAGGGGATGGGGGGTGGGGCAGGCCTCTGGCTCCAGGTCCAGGGTCCAAGGACCTCACAGCCGGGGAAACTGAGGTTGGGGGGTGACTTGAGGTCACAGCAGTGGCTTATGTGGGCCAGTGCTTGGTTGGGACTTCCATGGTTCCCTCAAAATTACACACTTCAGAGGGTCCCAGCGGGAACCATCGGGGTCTGACTTCTTCTTCCCTTGGGTTCGTGAGGTTGGTTCCCCCTCTCCAAAAGGCGCTCTCAGCAAGTGGGGTTCTCACATCCTAGGAGTGTATTCAGATCAACGGAGCTCTGTGGCTCTGCAGCACAGGCTCTGGACAAGCCGCCTGAGTTTGGGTCCCATCACAGAACCTCTAGTGATTTAGTCTTTTTATTTTTTTTTAAGATTTTATTTATTTATTTATTTGTCAGAGAGAGGGAGAGAAAAAGCACACAAGCAGGGGGAGCGGCAGGCAGAGGGAGAAGCAGGCTCCCCACTGAGCAGGGAGCCAGATGGGGGGGCTGGATGCCAGACCCTGGGATCATGACCTGAGCCAAAGGCAGACACTGATACTGACTGAGCCACCCAGGTGTCCCCTCTACTGATTTATTCTTTTTTTTTAATTAATTTATTTATTTAATTGACAGAGAGAGACACACACACACACACAGCGAGAGCAGGAACACAAGCAGTGGGAGCAGGAGAGGGGGAAGCAGGCCTCCTGCCGAGCAGGGAGCCCGATGCGGGGCTAGATCCCAGGACCCCGGGATCATGACCTGAGCCGAAGGCAGACGCTTAACGACTGAGCCACCCAGGCGCCCCTCTACTGATTTATTCTTACATTGTTTATTGACAAGCGCTGAGGACACAACAGCAGATAAAAGAGACGTAAGTCCCTACATTCTTGTGGGGGAGGCAGATAATCAACAAGATAAGGAACTAAAACAAAATATATAGCATTACGGATAATGATTTGCTGTGGAGATAAGTAAAACAGAGGTTTGGATAGAGAGGAGACAGAGGGGATGGAGTGGAGGAGTGTACTTTTAAATAGAATGGATAGGGGCGCCTGGGTGGCTCAGTCGTTAAGAGTCTACCTTCGGCTCAGGTCATGATCGCAGGGTCCTGGCATCGAGTCCCACATCGGGCTCCCTGCTCAGCGGGGAGCCTGCTTCTCCCTCTCCCACTGCCCCCTGCTTGTGCTCTCTCTCTCTCTCTCTGACAAATAAATAAAATCTTTAAAAATAAATAAATAAATAAATAAATAAATAAATAAATAGAATGGATAGGTAGCATATGGGCAAAGACTTGGAGGTGAGAGATAGAATGAGATGGATACCTGGAGAAAGAGCCTTATGCAAAGGAGCAAAACCGTTGTGCAAAGGCCCTGAGGCAGAAAACACATCTGGCACAGTTAAGGAAAAGCAAGGAAGCCAGTGTGGCTGGAGGCAGAATGACAGAGACAAGGATAGAAGTTGAGGTCAGAAAGCTAGGGGAGGTCAGACCACCCAAGGCCTTGTAGGTCACAATGAAAGCCTTTGGCTTTAACTCTGAGTGAGGTGGGAGCCCCTGGGACAGTTTGTGCAGAAAGAAGACAGGATCTAATTCCTGTTTTTATAAAGATCAGTCTGGTCTCTGTATGGAAAAGAGAAACAGGAACACCCAGTTAGCAGGCTACTACAATAATTCAGGTGAGAAATAATGAATGCTCAGACAAAGGGTCGTCATGACGACATCAGTGAGGTGGTGAGATTCTGAATATTTTGAAAGTAGAGCTACCAGGATTTACTAATACGGGTACTGAACTGTGATGGGAAGAGAGAAGTTCAAGATAACGTCAAGATTTTGGCCAGAGGAACTAGAAAGTGGCAGTTTGCCACTTACAGAGGTGGGAAGGCCTGAGGGAGGGGCAGGTCTGGGGGAGATCAGGCCATTATCTGCTGTATGATTTGGGGTAAGTTGCTTAACCACTCTGAACCTCAGTTTCCTCATCTTTACAATGGTTATAATAATGGCATTCCTGCAGAGTGGCCATTATCTCTTCTGAGTCCAGAAAGGCAAAAAGTAGACCCGTTTTAGGAAGTAGGAGGATGAGGTATTTAAAAACAAAACAAACCCAGGCTGTCTCTGTATCAGGCTATCTCATGGAACTTCACTTAATCTTGGGGGGAAAGTGGGCAACGAGGGTCCTAAAGTGGGTCTCCCTCTTCCTGTCCTGAGTGGGAGTGCCACCCCACTGTGTCCAACTTGGCCCAGCTACCTGATGGACTGTGACCCCCGCTCCTCTAACCCGCGGGAGACAGCCCACAAGTGCTTGCCCATGTCCCGTTCTCCCCTGTGTGGGTCACTCTCTGCTGGTGTGTCTAGGCACAGTCTTCCTGCTTCTGAGATTTGGGCAAGTGGGTCTCTCACACTGTTCCATTCCCATTACCCCTGCCAGTTAACTCCCAATTACTGAGCTAACAGAGGATGGGACTGGAGACCGGAGGAATCAATGTGCCTGAGGTCACACCATTAGAAAATGCAGTCTGGGTTCTACAACCAGCAGGAAGAATTCCTGCATCTGTTCTTCCACTTCTTCCAGCCCAGCAGCCTCCTCCCCTCAATATACCAGGTGCCAGAACACAGCTGTCTCTTCATGGCTCCCCCCCACCCAGGCAAGCTGTCCTAGGGTGGGGCTGAGCTTGGTGGGGCGGCCGGGTAGTGTCCAGTGAGGCTGTGCCCCTGCAGGCAAATCCAGCCAGAGATTCATTCTGAGCAACAGTTCTGACTGGGTGAGAGCTGCTGCTGACCGGTGGGTGTGGGGGATTGGGAGGGTTGGAAGTGTCAGGTCAGGGTGGATCAAGGGGCCTCAGAAGAAAACTTAGAATTGCCTGGGGAAGAACTCCTGCTGGATTGAGAAGAGTTGGGGGAAAGGCCAGGGAGCCTGAGGGTGTGAATGGGGGTGAGGTGGGGGGGGGAGGGGAGATCTAGGGAACAGTAGGAAGCCCCTGGAGGCTGGGAAGGGCAAACTGTAAGTCCAAGCCCCAGCTTTACTTTGGCCTTGGTGTCTTCATCTGAGCTATGGTAAGAACCCTCCCCGCCCCAGCTACCTTGCCAAGAGAAAGGGCTTCTGGAAAGCAAAAATGACCCATAGATTGAGGTGGTGGGGGGAGCATAAGGGTAGAAACTGAGGTGGAGGGGGGAAGCCTGCCCACCCCGAGTTTTGGCCAGGTGAGGATGGAGCAGGAAAGGGGCAAAGCCTAGAGCCTGGATTGCCTCCACAGTCACGGACCCAGCCATGCCCGTCCCACTGCTCCCGTTACTTCTGCCGAGCGCTGGTTGGGGCCGCCTGCTTCTGCCTGCCGCCCGCCTGGCCCGCCGGCACCTCCTGCCCCTGCATGCGCCGACTGGCCCGCCGCCTAGGCTCACAGGATGTTCGAGAGGCTTTGCTGGGCTGTGTGTTGTTCGTCCTCAGCCAGAGACACCCGCCCCGACGCTGATGAGGGCCTCCAGAGCGGCTGGCCAGGAGAGGAGGGAGAGGCTAGCCCCCCCCCAAATGAGGCCGCGGTCCCTGATATTGGCTGTGTCATCGAAAGCCTTTCTTCTGGGACTAGGACAGTCTGGCATCATCACTGAGCGCAGCCTACCCAGTGTGCGAAAGACACGGTGCGGGACTGAGCCACAAGAAGGGTTTGACCAGGAACGCCTCCCCTCTCCAACAGGAATGACTGGAAGGATGTTCCATGCATCGAGCAGAAAACTGATCAATTACCCCTCCTGAATTCCTCCTCCCAAGACCCCTTTTTCCTAATCACATCTGGTTCCAGGGAAGGGGAGGAAAGTGACTCTCCTCCCCTACCCCCCAAACGGTGACATGAGGTCCAGTGAGGGACAGTGCTTACCCAGGGATAACTGACATTTACCGGAGAGGCGAGATTTTAAACCCAGACGGTCTGTCTTCCAGACTCAGGATTTACCTTAAAATAGTAGGACCTTGGTTCCCTAGGGAAGTCAGTCTTGCCCCAAAGCCCAGCATGCTGCAGGTGCTCAATAAACATATGTTGATTTGAGTTCTTGGGACGCCATTTAAAGTCGTGTCACCCACGCAGCTTCCTACGCTCCTACGCGGGGAGAGAGCCTAACGTGGCCAGGGGGGTGGGGGCGGGGGTCGGGAAACCACTCAAGGGTTCCTTTTGCTTCCTATCCATTGTCCCCGCAGTCCTCATCTCCTGGAGGTTGTTTCCCTTGTGTAACTTCAGTCAGTACGGTCACACTGTGACCCAGCAGTCTTGGGTCCGATTTGGAGGTCTGGGGGCCAGCTCAAGGTAAGGAGAAAAACGTCACGTCCCTTGAGCCAGGTTGGAGACTCTTCTCACCTAGTGGTGTGGGAAGAGGGTGATTTGTTTGCTAAGGGACCCGCGGGCAGCCAACCCAGGGGAGCAGTGTAGAAATGCTTGCCCTGAGGGGCCCCGTGTCCCTGAAGAGATCTAGGCGGGGTGCGGGTGGGGGAGTGACCAGAGACATTCACCTCATTATTCCGCCTCCCCAAAGAGCAGCTCCTAAGAGGTCAAATAAGAGCTGTCAGAGTCATTTGCATTCAGCCTCCGGTAATTTGCTTATTGTTCCAATAATAGTCCTCCCTCGCTCCAGGAGTCTTGCGCTGTAGGTTCAGAAGGGGGACATGAGGGATGCGGGCCCCTTTCCCGGACCCCCACTGGGCCCCACACCTTCGTTCCGAAGCTCGGCCCCGGGGGAAGAAGTGAGGCCCGAGCTGTGCGCCCCCAGCCCAGCCCCGCGGGGCTTTCCGCCGGACCCCGGCCTGGCCACCCCTCGACACCATCTGCTTCCTCCTGGCGTCCTCCAAAGCCTGTGCACGTGCTCACCCCTCTCGGGAAGGCGACCTGGGGGAAGGGGCGGAGTGAAGGGAGTTCCAGCTCGCGGTCCCCTAACCGCGTTCCCCTCCAGGGTCACAGGCACCTTTTCTTCCGTCTGATCCCGGCCTCCCATGCCGCCGGCCTCCCAAAGCGCTCCTCGCTCCCGAGCGGCGCGGGGCGGGACAGAGCAGGTCGCCGAGCGCGGGCCGGGCGCCGGCGTGTGGCCAGTTGCAGCCCCTCTCCCGCCGGCAGCGGAGACCGGTCAGACCCGGCGCGGGCTGCGAGCTCCGTCCATGGCCCCAGCCCCGAGATGAGGAGGCCAGGATGGGGAAGCAGAGGGGAATTTTCGTCGTCCTCTTCCAAATCCGGCCGGTGCGCGGGGCTGAGGCGGGCCGCTGGGCGGTGGGGCGGGGGCGGCGCGGTTCCCACGCGCCCCGCAGGGCCGGGCGGAGAGAGATGGAGTTGGGGCCCTAGTGGGGCTGGGGGGGGGGCGGCTGTACGTGGGGTCGGGCTCTGCGATTTCCGGCGGAGGGGATGCTTTTCTCGGACTTTGAAGGTCACCCCGCCCCACTCTTCCACCCCCGCTGCGCCACCCCAACCATATCCAGATTCCCCCAAGGTCAGAGACCTGCCCAGGGCAAAGGGTAGGGGCAGAGTGCTGGGAAATAAGGCTGGGAAGACCAAGCCCAGAGGTAGTGAACTTCAAGTCTTGAACTCTGACCCTCATTCTCACCCTTAAGTACACATCCACTAGGAAAGTGAGGGAAGTGAGATGAGTATGGCCCGGAGAGGGCTGGATCTTGTCTTTATTTTAAATGTGGATGTTTTGTTCATCATATCATTTCTTGCATTAACTTTGATTTTTTAAAAAAACATCTCAGTAAAATATTATTTATCTTGATTTCTAAATTTTTTGGCACCCCCATAAAATTTGCACCTCGGGCAAGTACGTGCCTCATTGGCCTCTCCCTAGTCCCAGCCTGGCCACAGGGCCACAGACACAGAGTCGGGAAACAAAATGAGAGCGCACAGTCATGAGATAGGTGCTGGTGACAACAGCCAAGCCAAGCAAACACGCTTCCAGCAAATCACAGATGGACACAGGCTGGGGAGAGTGGGACCGGTGTGTGAGGTGGTGGGGCAGGCTTGGGGCCTAGAACAACGGAGGAGGGAGTCTGGGGCAAGAGACAGCCTCAAATAGAGTGGGGGATGGGGTGGGATCAGCCCTTTTCACCCTACTCCTGTGCCAGGGACCTGAAGGAGAAAGACGTAAGACAGGGCAGAGGGTGACAGGACTGGCTGGGCCTGCCCAGAAAACCTTCCTGGCACAGGCTGGTGTGAGATGAGGCCCTGAGGCTGTCCAGCAGAGGGGCCCTGGCACCCAGCAACCATCTCTGGTCAGGGAAAGGCTCCGAAGGGGCGTGATGCTGGCTGGGGGCCCAGGCGGGGTGACTGCCAGATGGACTTCTCTCCAGCAGTAAGAGTCCTGGCTGTTGCCATCTAGTGAGCAGGGCCAGGCCTCAGCGGGGGGTGGGAGAGGAACCAGCCTTTCCCCTGTCTGGCCTGGGACCCTCACCACTTCCCTTCGGTTGCTTTCCCCTTCCAGCCCCCTCTGCACACAACTGCACCCACTGGCCACCAGCCTGGCCATGCCGGGCAGGTCTGTCTGACCACTAAGTCCTGCCACCCCCACGGGCCCAAAGATGGGAAATGAAGGTGGGGAGAGAGACCGGGGCCAAGGAAGAGGGGAGAGGAGGGCTGGGAGAGGAAGAGTGAGAGACTGGACAAACACAGGATGGGAATGGGGGTGGGTAGACCCAGACATGAAGCGGCCCTCAAGTCGTGGGGCATTGCCTAAAAAAATACCACCCTACCCCTCTTCCTGCCCTCTGTTTGCTTAAGGCTGGGGGGTGATGGTGTGTCATGTCTCTGCGGGAAGCGCCGGAAGGCTGAGAACACCCCTTCTGGAGTAGCTTGGGGACAGTCCACTGATCCTAAGTAGAAAAACTACACCTCCCTTCAGGGCCCAGTCTGTTTCCTGGCAAGAGGGTATGACCCTGCCTCATCCTTTGACGGTAGTAATGCTAATTGGTTGTTGTTCTTTTTAATATATACATTTATTTATTTATTTGAGAGAGAGGGAGATGGAGAAGCAGACTCCCCGCTGAGCAGCGAGCCCCATGTGGGGCTTGGACCTCTGGATTATGACCTGAACTGAAGGCGGGCGCTTACTGACTGAGCCACCAAGGGGCCCCCTGCTAATTGTTGTTTAGTGTCCATGGCTTCTCCAGGGGACAGGTTTCTTGGGTAGTTGGGGTGTGGGGGGTGTGGGCACTGGGTTGGACTTTGTGTCTTTACACCTCGCCAGCGGACAGATTATCCTCCAGCACTGAGAACTGCTATAGGGGCCCTGATTCTCCCCTCCCCCCAATGTACTGGCCAACCAAAAGCAGGGGAATCATTCCCCCTCCCCTGGAGGTGCAGGAAGGGCGGACCACTCCTCAGCATGCCCACCCCCTTCCTCCTCTGCCAGTGGCGGATGTGGGACTCAGCAAGGCTTGGCATCTGCCTCTGAGGACAATGGGATTCACTCAGGATGTAAGGCTGTTTGGGGCTTTTTTTCTTACCATCTCCAGCTATTCCTCAGCTTTTCCAAAGTTCTGGATTTAGAAAGAGTGAATCTTTTTTTTTTAAAAAGATTTTATTTATTTATTTGAGAGAGAAAGAGAGAGAGAGAGCACGAGAGGGAAGAGGGTCAGAGGGAGAAGCAGAATCCCTGCCGAGCGGGCAGCCCGATGCGGGACTCGATTCCGGGACTCCAGGATCATGACCCGAGCCGAAGGCAGTCGCTTAACCAACTGAGCCACCCAGGCGCCCAGAAAGAGTGAATTTTGAGGGGCCTACAGACCTGTGCCTCTACCCCCCCAAGACACGCATCCCCCTCCAAATCCCAGTTGAGGTTGGTGTGGCGTTTGCGTGTGGGTATGCCGGTCTGTGTGTGTTAGAGGTGGGAAAATCAGGTCACTGATTATACTGACGATGCAGAGGGGTCCCTGGGCATGGGGGTTGGGGGGAGCAGAGGATAAGTGCGAATGGCAGAAGGTGGCCCTGAAAAGGGAGCGGACGCTGGAAAGGGAAAAGGTGTACACTGGGGAAAGTGGCGTGGGAGGGGGTTGGGGGGAGTGATACTGGAATATCTGGGAGGGGAGTCCGCACCGCTCTGGGCGGAGGGTTGGCTGCAAGGACAGTAGGAGTTTCTAGACCATCGGGGTGGAACAGACTAGGGATGATACCCCTCCAGCCCCGGATGCTCGTTAACGCGGCGGGGTTTGGCGTGGCACGGCCCAGAGGTCCTGTCTTAAGAAATAACGCGAGGTGTGAGCCCGGCAGCCCCGGGGGAGGGGGCATGGGCGCGGCGGCTCGGTAAGGGGGGGTGGGCTCGCATCCGGAGCTGCGCGGGGGGGGAGTAGCTGGGGCGGGGCCGCGGCAGAGGGGGCGGGGCGGGGGGGGAGCGGACGCGCGCCGTGGTAGGGGGGAGCGGGCTGCGGCCGCGGGCCGGGGCGGGCCGGGGCGGGCCCGGGCGGGCCCAGCGGAGGGCGGGTTTGAATGTGCTCCGGCGGGCGCGGGAAGCTGCCGAGAGGGCGCGTGGATCTCGGCGCGGTAGGACTCCTTCCTAGCAGGTGCTGCCTGGGCCGGGGGGCCGGGGGGCCGGGGGGTCGGGGAGGGGGGACCGGGAACGGCCGGCGCGGAAGGCGCCTCTCCCCGCCGCCCTGAGGGCAGGGAGGCCGGGCCTGGCAGCTACGCGGCGCGCAGAGGCAACGCCGCGTGGGGCCCCCGCTTCCCCCGCGCCGAGCGTGCGGAGCCGCGCTGCACGTGGCGCGCCAGGGTCAGGGCGCGTGGAGACTCTGCGGAGATCGGGACCCGAGCGGGGCGTGGGCGGCCTGGCTCCTGGGCCTGAAACCGGCCGTCGCCGAGCTGACCTCCGCAAGGGGCGGGCGAGTAAATGGGTAATCTCGATGAATCTTGTCGGTACAGGAGAGGGGCCGCGCCGGTAACTGCGCCGGGTGGGGGAAATGGGGATGCGGGCACGCGGCTTGGAGGTGAATGAGCTGTCTGTTCCTGGCCTCCCTTTCCTGGGCGCATCTTCATTTACTCCCAGAGATGACCTTCCCTTGACTCAGAACCCCTGGTTTCCTTCGTGGGGGAGAGCAGTGGTGGGAGGGCTGGTCCCAGCCCTGCCCTTCACCCTTCTTGGTGCGGCCCCTTTGCCCATTCCTCTCGGTAACCTCCCACTTGTCTTTCTGCCTGTTGAGCTCTCCGTGCCAGGATGTGTGTGTTATTGGAGGGGGGAGGGGGTTGCCTTACACCTGAAGCTCTTGTCAGGCTTGAGATGACCTCGGCCCCCACCCTGTTTTTCCCCTCATCTCCCAATATACGGGGCTAGCTGAGAAGCAGCTTTTATGCCTACCTCCCCACCCCGGAAGAAGGCTAGAATAAGTTGCACATTGAGTTGGAATTCCAGCGCACCCCATTCACTAGCTCTGTGACCTTAGACAAGTGACTGAACCTCTCTGAACCTCAGCCTCCCCCATCTGTTCAATGAAGACAAATTAATACTAGCTTATGGGTGGTTGTGAGGGCAAGAGGAGCTATCTGCACATAGTGGCTGGCCCCACACTCAACCCCAGGGAGTAGAGAATTGGATGCTACCGCAAAGGTGTGTCTAGAAGCTGGGGTGCGTGAGAGGTGCTGGGGGCTTGGGGCAGGGAGGTGCTCAGTCTGGTGGTTACTTTCAGGGTTCCATCCTGGCAGGCCAGGGCATGGCTGGAGGGACACCAGGTGCTCTGAGCTGGTATCAAATCCCTGGTTGCTGCTGGGCAAAGGCAGGCAAGAACAAAATACCTGGGCTGGCCAGCTGAATGTCGGGATGTGGGCAGAGGGGAGAGGCTCCCCTGGAGTTCCATTGTGCCCAGGACTGAGGTGGGGACAGCTGCGAACAGAACGTGGGCGGGTAGCTGGGGAAGAGGGCAGAAATGAATACTTTCCCAAGCCTAAGGCAGATTTTACTAAGGAAGGGGAGATACTCTATTCTCTCCACCCCAGCTCCCATCTGGGTTGAAGCTATACCAGTTCTTTCACTGCCAGGAATCTTGCCTGTGGGGGCGGGGAGGGGTGGAGCATGGGGTGTGCTGAGGTGTGAAGCTGGGAGATCCCCTCCCTGCTACCTAATAGAAAATCTGAGTCCTGAGCCTTCTCTGCCTACCCCCCAGGGTAGAGCCTTCTTGCCCCCATCCTTCTTGAAAACATAAAAACTGTTGTTCACCACTCTGTCCATTCCCCAGTGCCTAGAACAGTGCCTGGCTAGCATGCAGAGGTCCTCAGTCAGTATTTGTTGAAAAGATGAATGGAAGAAGCCCTCTGCCTCCATCTGGAGGTGTGGGTGTGTTTCTCCTGTCCCCGCCGTACAGCCGCCTACAACCCACGTGTGGGCTGGGGGACTGAGGGGCTGAGGAACGCCTTTGGAGAGTCTGGAGTTCACCCAGGGAGGGGTTGAGATGAATTATGGGGAAGGATAGAGAAGCCCATTGAGGGTGTTGGGGGTCCCTGGCGGTATGTGTCTGCCGGGCTCAGGCTGGGACCTGGAGCACTGGCAGTACCTGTGAGTTGCCCCACCCCTTCAGCGCCCCTACTGAGACTGCTGGGTGGCTTATCTCCAGGCTACCTACGGGAGCAGTTTTTATCTCCTGGTGAGTGTGTGCCTGTGTGTAAGAGGCTTCTCAGAATGGGACCGATCCCTCTCACAGCAAGGCCTGCAGGGTTCTCTCCCCATCCGGCCTCTGCCACTTTATTAATTCTGGACCCTTACCCAGGGGGAGCCCATGGACAAGGCCTGCTGCCGGAGCCTGAGCTAGGACCACCTCCCAAGGACCGCCCAGGCCCCCTCTGCTCTGACCCTTCTGCTGGCAAGTCTGGGCATCCGGTGAGTGTGGGCCCCGGGCCCAGGCCCAGGCGGGTGGGGAAGCCAGTCCTCACCCCAAACAGCAGACCTGGCTCCAGAGCTAGGCCCGCACGTGGGGGATGCGCCAGCACACGCCTGCTTGGCTTTCCATGCTGTCCAAAGGGAAGGCTGTCTCATCTGGCGCCAGGCTGCCTCCCCTGCACGAGTGGGAAGCAGGAGCGGCGGGGGGGTACCGAGGGGGGGAGGCCAGGAGCTTTAGGTCAGGCCTGTGCCCCTGCTCCCCCAGTCTTCCCTTCCAAGTTCGTTTTCAGAAAGGGGAAGAGGACAGGGGCCTGGGAGTGAGTCAGAGAGGAACCTAGGGGGGATGGGGTGACCCTGGGGCCAGGCCTGGGGATGGGGGAGGGGCAGGCTTGGTTGTGGGAAGGGCTGTGTCCCCACATCCGTGGTGAAGCGTTTTCCTAGAAAACTGGCCAGGACTAGGAAACCCTTGGGCAGTGACTGCAGAGGAAGGTTAAAGCGCCCCCAGCACAGATAGGCTGGAGGCTGGGGGGCCTCCAGGAGGGGGCAGGCTCTCCAAAGTCCACTCTTGCCGTGAGGGCAGGGCCCCCCGCCCCTCCCGCCGAGGGTGTGAAGGTCAGAGTTGCAGAGAGGGACCTGGGCGTGGGGCGGGGGGCGGGGAGGCATCTCTGGCTTCAGTCCTTTCTCGCTGCAGCTGCGAATGTTTGCTGTCTGCCCTCCGTTCTCCCCTCCCGCGCCCTCTTTGCTCTGACTCCTGTTTCCTCCCTCCTGTCCCTCCTGCCCCCCTCGTTATCGCTGCAGTCCCTGGCCCCTGTCATCCTGTTCCCTTGCTTCTCTGCCAGTCCTTCCCTCCCTCTCGCTTATACTTCCTCCTCCTCGTCTCCTGCTCGCCACTCTCCCGTTTCCCAGCTTACAAACTGCTTCGGCTGCCGGATAAAAATAGCGGTGGCCAGGCTGGGAGCCAGGTAGTGCCTGAGCAGGCAGGGGCCCCGACAGCGCTGGCCGCAGGGGTCAGATTGAGCAGCCCCGAGGGGCAGGGCAGGGGCCGGGGGGGGGTACCTCTGGACTCTTCAGTTTGCCCGCTGTGTGTGCTCTCCCCACCACAGCCTACCCCACAAGAGCCTAAAGAGGCCTATGGGGAAGCCGGGCCAAGACGTGGCCTCACGCTGCTTCTGCCCCCAGCAAGCTCCAGAAGGAGGGAGCTCTCGGCCAGGCAAAACCAACACCGCCGTCACCATGACAACCACTCACCAGCCTCAGGACAGGTACGGGGACCTGGGCTGGGCATCCAGGGGAGCGGACGTGGGTCTCCAAGGGGCTGGGTGCCACGTCCTTTGGAATTTGGGGTTTCCACTGCTGACTGGCCTTCCGGCAAAGTAGCTGTGAGTCAGGTCTGCCCAAGGGGTGGGGGCCGGGTGCGCCTTAGCTGGGGTGCCTGTGGGGAGGGCCGGGGTGGGTGGGTGGCGGCAGCCCCTCCCTGGCCTCTCAGTGTTTCCACTGTTGCTCTCCAGCCAGCTAGCAGTTTCCAGCTTCTCCTCCCATCACTCTGGGGAAATATTTGGCGGCACCCCTCATTCCAGAACACATCTGGCAGAACTGCCCTCTTCCTCAGACCTGGCCTTGAGCCTCTGCCTGAGATGACCCTGGCCCACCCTGGTCCTTGAGCTGACCTCGCTCTCACTTCCCCACCCCCGGAGCCTATAAGCTCCTTTAAGTTAGACCTGCCACCACGATCACACGTATGTGTTTTGTTGAGGAAGAGGCTGTAGCTTGGTTGAAGCTCTCCAAGGAGTCTGGGACCCAAGACAGTTGATGAAGCCATGCCTGCGGTCCAAAACTCCCTTCAGCCCAGGCCCCCAACTGCATCCCCTCGCCCCTGCGCATCCCGTCTTCCTCTTGTGCCAAAAGGCCGCGGAACTAGGCCACTTCTGGCTGTGGGACCTCTTTCTCTGTGACTGTTTCCCACCTGTAAAATCGGGGTGGGGTTTATTTGGGATGGGAGGGAATTTAAGGAGACCGCAGGTTGGGTCGTTCCCTGTCTCCTCTGTTCCCAGGCCACCTGTCCTGTCAGAGCCTCACCCGTTGGTAGCAGTTCTGGGAACCCCTCTCCCATCTCCATGTGCCTTGGTCCCCTCCCCCAGCCCTGCTCTGACCATCCGTTCTGGGCAGCCTCGGCCAGGGGCTTCTCCCTTCATTCTGGGCCTCTGAATCAAGCCCTTAGCTGTGTTCTTCAAGGTCATGAGGATATGAGGTGCGGAGGTGGGGGGGGGCGCTGTAGTTGAATGGCTCGGGCCTCTCCACTCGGGGCATTCACCTGGGCGTTCCCTGTGTGAGGCCAGGCCCTGCGCTCTGGCCAGACCTGTTTTTTCCCTGCCTTGGGCTTTGTCCCTGTCACTCAGTGAAGAAAGCCGGCGTCGGCTGTGGATGGGTATGGCAGACACATCTGGAGACCACGCTGGGAGGGCCCAGGGCTGCCTGGGGGAGGCTGGCCCATCGCACACAGGTCCTGAGGTGTAGGGCTTGGGGGCAATGCCCCGGGCCAGCCGAATGGGGCGGCACTCATTTACTCTCTGCGGCCCACATGACGTCCAATGGCCTGTGACCGCCTCGCCTCCCCTATGTGGTGTGACCTACAAAGCTAGTTTTGTCTGGGCCGGGGGGAAAAAAACAGCTCCCTCACTTCCCAGCCACCCCAAGTCACCCGCCTTCCTGTCCCACTAGGTCCAGAGTGGTTTGGGAGTTTCTTGACCTCAGAGTCCTCTTTGGGGAACCACACAGTGCCTGCCCAGACAGCATAATCACTTCCAGCCTGCCTGGTGGGGGTGGAAGACACTTTCTGTTTGCTTTCTCGCTCACCCGCCCACCCCCAGCCCCTAGCAGGGTTTCCAAAACCACCTCCGGATGTATGGGTCACACTGGTTCCCAAGCCTGCAGGGACCCCCGAGTCTTCGGGGCTGAGAATCAAGGTCCTGTTGGCCATGCCTTTCAGTCCTGTGTCCCTCCCTGGCCCTCCTCCCCCTGTGGACTTGTCTGCCCTTTTCCCTATCCCAGGACACTTTCCCTTTCCATGTAAACCCGTAGGAAGTCTCAGGCACATGGACATAAACACAGATGCCTGTGTCCTGCAACGGCTGGAGAGCCCGAAGGTTGGGGAGGCAGGAGCTTTTAGGTTTGATCTGGGAAGGAGGGTGGGGTGGTGGATCACTTGGCCCCTTTTTCCTCTCCCATTCTCAGGTACAAAGCCGTCTGGCTTATCTTCTTCATGCTGGGTCTGGGGACGCTACTCCCATGGAATTTTTTCATGACAGCCACTAGGGTGAGACTCGGGGACCTGGGCTCCAGGGGGCATGTAGGGCCTGGCTGCCGTGTCCTCAGGAGCGCTGGGAGAGAAGTCTCAAGGCTTCTGTCTTGCAACCCCCACAGTATTTCACAAACCGCCTGGACGAGTCCCAGAATGTGTCCTTGGTCACTGCCGAGCTGAGCAAGGACATCCAGCCCTCAGCCGCCCCCACAGTGCCCTCCCCAGAGCGGAACTTGCTCAGCGCTGTCTTCAACAATGTCATGACGTTATGTGCCATGCTGCCCCTGCTGTTCTTCACCTGCCTTAACTCTTTCCTGCATCAGAGGTGAGCGCCTGGGCCCCTGGCCTGACCCCTCACTGCCTCTTGCTCTCCCTGGGCTGAGCCCCCAGCCTCACCGCCCCGGCCTCTGGGCAGGATCCCCCAGTCTGTTCGGATCCTGGGCAGCCTGGTAGCCATCCTGTTGGTGTTCCTGATCACTGCTGTCCTGGTGAAGGTGCAGCTGGCTGCCCTACCCTTCTTCGTCATCACCATGGTCAAGATCGTTCTCATCAACTGTAAGTGGGGCTGGGAGGGGGCAGAGATCTTCCCACATCCCCCCACCCTTCCTTCAGACCCACAGTCAGCCAGGAACGGAGCCCTTTCCTCCCACGCTGGAGGAAAGAAATGGATGCCGTGGACGGTCCGGGCTCCAGAGGCCTGAGCAGGCACGGACCAGGGCTGGAAGCAGGGCAGAGAGGGCCATTTGGTGTCACGACCCCACTGGGACCCGTTTTCCCATGGGCCCCCAGCCACCTGCAGTGGAAGAAAGTTCCCCTCTGCTCTCTCTCCCCTGCTGACGCCCACCTCGTGCCCCCAGCGTTCGGTGCCATCCTGCAAGGCAGCCTGTTTGGTCTGGCCGGCCTCCTGCCCACCAGCTACACTGCCCCCATCATGAGTGGCCAGGGCCTGGCAGGTATCTTCGCCTCAGTGGCCATGATCTGTGCCATTGCCAGTAAGTACGGCCGCCGGCCTGCCGGCCTGGTTGCTGGGGTGGGGTGGGGGAGGGGAGGGGCAGGGGTGGGGACGGTCTCTGATCACTCACGTGCTCCACACAGGTGGCTCAGAGCTGTCAGAAAGTGCCTTCGGCTACTTTATCATCGCCTGCGGGGTTATTGTCTTAGCCATCGTCTGTTACCTGGCCCTGCCCCGCCTGGTAAGCAGATGGAGAAAGCCGGATTCGGGGTGGGGGTGGGGAGTCCAGGGCTCCAGACCAGTGGTGTTCTGGGACCCAAACCCGGCGTAGGAGGGGGGCGTTCCGGAGCTTCCACCTCTGAATCCACCCCCCCGGTGTCCCCCACTTGGTAGGAGTTCTACCGCTACTACCAGCAGTTCAAGCTTGAAGGGCCTGGGGAGCAGGAGACCAAGTTGGACCTCATTAGTAAAGGTCAGAATAGCCTGCAGACGCTGGGGCGGAGGGCGGCCCGCCCAGCAGGGGGCAGCCTGGGTACAGAGGGCAGGAGGGAGCGTGCCCTACTGGCTGGCGGTTATAAGCCAGCAGCCAGACGGACTGGGGCTGGGATGAGCCGGGGGCAGTAGGAAGTGAAGGCCAGGAGAGGTGACGTGGGGGGAGATGCTGGGCGCCCTCGAATGCCTGAGGGCAGCGGGAAGCCACTTCAGATTCTTGTAATAGGACCTGAGGCTCCCGGGAGAGGTCAGGACCCCTGGGACTTGTGACGTGGGATTTACAGCTCTGGGAGGTCTGGGCTCGGTGTTGGGGGGGGGGTGTGTGGCTGTGTCCCAGGGAAGGGGTCTCCATCCCCAACTAACCCCGGCCCTTTGGGGGAATGTTTCTGTCATCTCTTGTTCTATCCTCCCCACAACGTGATGCTCCCACAACCTGTCACCCCCACCCCACCCCAGGAGAGGAGACAGGAGCAAACAAAGAGGAGTCCAGAGTTCCAGCCCCCAGCTCGCAGCCCACCAACAAAGGCCACTCGATCCGAGCCATCCTCAGAAACGTATGTGGGGCACGGGTGTTCTGCCCTCGGCACCTTACCCTCTTTTTCTCTTAGTTTTGCCCCTCCCGACCCATGCACTGTCCATCCGCTCCCTACCCGAGACTGGCCACGCCCCTGGATTCTGTGTGTGTGTGTTGGGGGGGGGGTGGGGATTCTGGGCTCCTTGTTGCACAACCACCATGAAGACACGGGCCTGGGTCCCTTTCCTCCAGATCTTAGTCCCGGCTCTCTCTGTCTGCTTCATCTTCACGGTCACCATTGGGGTGTTTCCCGCCGTGACTGCTGAGGTCCGGTCCAGCATCGCGGGCACCAGTGCCTGGGGTGAGGACACCGTCGGTTCCCAGGATAGGGGCACACCGGGGCTAGAGCAGGTTTGGGAGTGGGGCGCAGGGGGAGCCTGTGCTTCCGTCTCCCCAGCTAAACTCCTGGCCCATTTGCCCTTCCCTGACCTGGAAGCATCTTCTCCATTTTACAGCTGGGGAAACTGAGCCCCCGTGAGGGTTAGGGTTGCTGAATCTGTCTCTCTGGACCTAACAACCAACCCGACTCTACTCTTTTTTTTCCCAGGAGACTACTTCATTCCCGTGTCTTGTTTCTTGACTTTCAATGTCTTCGACTGGCTGGGCCGGAGCCTTACAGCTGTATTTACATGGGTAAGCGGAAGAAGGAGGTGCCCAGCCCCTGGGCAAGCAAGGGCAGAGTTCAGCCTGAGACCCAGAAAGGGAACCAAGAAAATATGGTGATAATGGGACCATGCTTTTTTTTTTTTAAAAAAACCAAGACATAATCTGTGTATACTAAGTCATACAAGTCTTAAGCATACAGCTTAATGACTACACGCACACATACGCACGCACGCACGCGCCCCTATATAATCACCAGCCAGGTCAAGATAGAGAACGTTTCCAGCACTCAAGATGGCTCAACCATGTTCCCTCACAATCAGTATGCCCGAAGGGTAACCAGATCCAATGCAGATCCTGAGGGGCCCCAAGTGGAGCGCTGGGGGCCAGCCCAGGCTGAGGCACCACCTGTTCCTCCGTAGCCTGGGAAGGACAGCCACTGGCTGCCAAGCCTGGTGCTGGCCCGGATGTTGTTTGTGCCCCTGCTGTTGCTATGTAACGTCCAGCCCCGCCGCCACCTGGCTGTGGTCTTTGAGCACGACGCCTGGTTCATCGTCTTCATGGCTGCCTTCGCCTTCTCCAACGGCTACCTCGCCAGTCTCTGCATGTGCTTCGGGCCCAAGTGAGTGGGGCCCCTGGTGGCATTAGGCGGGGTCTAGAGCTCCAGCGGTGGACAGCTCGTGGAGGGAGAGAGGGCAACAGGAGACTCCCTGATCCTGGAGGGGCATGTAGGTGAAGGGGTCGTGGTGGAGAGTGGGGCACCCCGGGTACCCAGGTGGAGATGTGGGAAGGTGGGAGACAGCCCCCTTATGCATTCCCCCACGAGGCAAAAGCCAGATTGGAGGTGGGAAAGTAGGAGGGGCCTGGGGAGCAGCAGAATTCTGTGCCCAGGCAAGTCTCGCCGTCACAGATGCTCTGTGGGGGGAGAGCTGCTGGGGGCTGGGGTAGGGGCCATTCTGAGGAAGCCTTGCCCTCCTGCCTTTAGGAAAGTGAAGCCGGCTGAGGCAGAGACAGCTGGAGCCATCATGGCCTTCTTTCTGTCTCTGGGCCTGGCACTGGGGGCTGTCTTCTCCTTCCTGTGCCGGTCCGTCGTGTAACCGTGGACGGATAGAAGGGCTGCACTGACCACCTGCTCCCGCGCCCTTTCTTCTCCTTCAGGGATGGGCAGGGGTGATCTGGAGGTTTTCTCTTTTCGCCAGCTTCTGCTTTCTCACGGCCTGTTCTGGGCCTGGGTGTCCAGGCCCTGAGGAGGGAGCGTCTACGGATGGATAGTGGGGACATTGTGAGCCTGAGGGTCAGAATCAAGGGAGGGCATGCAGTCTCTGCATCTGCTCAAGTCCCCTTCAGCCACCGCCCCCACACACGCTTGGCTCCGACTGATCCCTGCTTGAGCAGGGCAGCAGAGACTGCTGGGCTTAGGGTATATGTGCGTGTGTGGCTCTCTGTTCTGCATATTTACCAGCAGCGGCTTGGGGCCAGGACTGTCTGTCTAAGGTCCCGTCGATAATATTTCCATATTCTCCCCATGTGCCTCCTCCCCCCCCCCATTTCCATGCCCCTCCCCTGCTCCCCCGGCCTTGTTTCTACCAATAATGCACCTTGTACAGTTGCCATTTTACTGCCTTTTTTTATATTCAACAGAAACCAGGTGCCTTCAGAGGCTCTCTGATAAAATAAAAAAAATTTTTTTTTCTCCACGGCTCCCTGTGTCCTCCAGCCGCAGCTCCTAGAGAGGGCAGCAGGATGGCAGCCTGAATCGGGAGGTTGAGCATGACCCCGCTGAGCCCTGGCCAGCACTGGGCCTGTGTCCAGTGGCGGGGTGGGGGGTGTGCAGTTAGTCCTCTTAGCCTCAGTGGGGCTGCAGTGCCCCCTGCTGGGGCCACAGAGGAGGGACAGGTCTGGAGCCAAGACTGCTGGCTGAGACTGAAAAAGGCCATTTTTTCTTTGCTGCTCAATTCCTTCCTTCACAGAAGTGGGGGTAGGGACAGTACCCCGTCTTTCTTTTGTCTTCACTGCAAGCCTCACCTGTCCTCACCCCTCAGCCGCAGGAATAAACCTGCGACCCTGGTCCACTCCTCCCCACCACGAACATCCCCTCCCCTGCACTCCCACACCTCCAGGCAAGAAGAGGCTGCAGCCCCACCATGTCCCCTACCTGGCACTCTGCCCTGACACCTGGGGAACATGGGGCCTCTGTGTCCTTGCATGGAAATGGGGCCCCCTCCCCTTTTCTTCTCCAACTCTCCTAGGGAAGGGTCTGTGGGACTCTACGAGTGGCTCCGTGGAGGGAGCTGTATCACTGGATCCCCTTCACAGAAATGGCTCTTGCTCTTCCTGACTGGAAGTGGGAGTTCTGGCCGCTGGGCGAGAGAGAGAGAGAGAGAGAGAGAGAGAGAGAGAGAGAGAGACACACACACACACACACACACACACACACACACACACACACACACGCTACAAATTGGCACCTCTGTCAGGGCTTTTGTTTCTCAGTTTAATTGAAGGCTTCAGGCCTCATTAAGGGCTCTTAGCACATTTTTAAGGCTGTTTGATGAGCTCTGAAGTTCTCAGGGGGCAGTTAAGCATATCATTATATGGAGAACTGGAGACTCCAGGGGTACACGTCAAACCAAGGTTTATATCCGAGGCTGGTGGAAAATAAGGTACTCCTTTCCTATCAGATTCAAAAGCAGGGTTCCCTGAGTATGCCTCAGCCTTTGCAGTGCCCTTTGGCACTGAGGCTGAAATTAACCGGTGCTTTTTGTTTTCGCTCCCTCAGCCCCTCTTGACCTTCCCATGGGACCCCAACCTGAGCGTCCTATTGGGCTCCTTCCTTGGCACAAGCAGCCCCTCAGGGATGCTGTCTTTCTTCCCTGGGTTCCCTCTACGGCCTTCTGCCTGCTCTTTCAGGACTCCAGCCCAGGTGTCCTTCAGTCCGTGCCACATGGCCACAGAATAATCCAAAAAACCTAAGTGATATGCTGGTTTCTCTCCAGAGTATGCTGAGCATTTCCTGATTTCCCAGCAATGACAGCTAGTTTATGCAATTCCTTCCCCTTCTGTGCCTCAGAGCTTTTGTAACTTGGTGACCTAACTTTTATCATGCCCTTGACCATACTCCGGCTACCAGACAGAACTCATGTTTTTTGAGATAGGGTCTACATTCTATTCATGTTTTCACTTTTTCAGTTACAGGTGCTTTACCTGGCTCCCAGAGGTACTCACAAAATTGTCCCTCCCCGAGCACTCCACATGCCTGACTCCAGCTGTGTGGTGCCACTCATTTCCATTCCCTGTGCTCAAGAGATGGAGATGGGTGTTAAGTAGGTTTCTCTGGATGCCAGCAATGATTTGAAGGATGGAAAAACAGATAATCACATCACTTTCCTTCTTTCTGTACTCAAATAGATGTGGAGGAAAATTACTAGAATATTTTTTCCAAAAATGTTTTCTAATGCAAATGCCAAGAGTGTGCAGTCTCACACTCAGTTTCTATTCTCCTGACCTCAAGTCTTGACCTCAAGACAGGAGAGGTGGGGGCGAGAAAATGTAGCTCCCAGGTCTCCTGCCTTGGACCCAAGCACAGTGATGGCTCCTGACCACAACAGGTGCTCTGAAGGCAACACCATACCGTAGGAGCCAGGCCTCCACTTTGCCCCTAAGCACTTCCTTCCTGTAAGGTGGGGAAGGGCTGAGCGTGAGAATCAGGCGGGAATCACGGGTATCATGGACTCTGCCAAGACCTGTGCTGGTCGTCACCTTCCTTCCGTGTGACATTTCTGCCTGAAGCATCAGTCTGTGTATTTAGCTGCTGGCCTCCCTGGGGTGGTGGCCACTGCAACACATTTCCCTTGTGTTTGATCTTATATGGTGAATTGTTGGGGCTCAAAACTTTTGAAAAGCTAAGAGCCCCAGTAAAATCAGTCCTTAAAAGGTAGAAGTCAAGCCTCCGGGATGACCGAGGAACTGGAATATAGCTGTATCTTCTCTGAAATGAATATGGAAGGAGCATGGTGAGGGCAGTATAATGGGTGGGGGGCTTGAAGGGCAAACTCCAGTTATGGGGAAAACAAATACTCAGAATGTTAAACTCTGATAAGGATTCAAAATGGATATGAGTGAGAAATGCAGAATCACTTTAAAGAGATGGCCGTGCTTTCTGGCTAGCGAGTTCTGCCTGAAACCCGAGTCTTGACACACTGGAAGGGTGGCAGGCTGAGGGACGTCAGCCAGCCAGGAGAACTGGCACTGAGGCCCATCTGGTTTCTAGGGCGAGTTGGCGGTGAGTGTGGAGATGGGCACCTCACATGAGCACAACCCGTGTCCCCCCTCCCCAACCCATCAAGTGGCAGTGCCCTAGCTGGGCTCCTGGCTCCTGTACACGTCCCCTTCCAAGAGAAGGTGCTCAACTGAGAGCCCTCTAGATCCTTGGCAGTCCTGGTGCTCCCTGTGAATGAGCCAGTTGGCATTCTGGCCCCAGACTGCAGGGCAACTGCTAAATGAGTCGGCAGGGCCCCACAAAGTGGGGGGGCCTCTCGCAGGCCTGTCTATAGGGTTGGTTCCATTTCAGAGCCTAGCATTCCATCTTGGGCCTGCCAAATACCAGCTGTGTGACCCCAGGCAAGTCACATTCTCCGGGCCCAGATCCTTGTTCTTCAGGAGGGGTGATCTATATGTATGGACTTGCAAAGGTGATTTAGGGAGTCTGTGGGAGAGCCTGGATGCAAGAAGTGATTACCCTAGAGACACGTGGCACCAAGAATCAATGAGGATGAGCCGCAGCCTGGTGCGCTCCCGCTCTAAGCGGCTCGCTGCTCCTCTCCCCCAGCTTCCGTCCCCGGAGCCTTCCAGAGCCAGACCTCATTTTCCCCCACACCAGACATTTCCAGTGCCAACCGCCCCGCGGGTCCCAGATGAGCCATTGACAGCGGACAACCGCCGAACCGGACCGGGGCTGGGCGCGGGGGGGCGAGACGAGGGGGAGCCTGCTGAGCCCCGCCCCACGGCGGCGGCGGGGGGAGGTGACGTCACCGTCCCGCGGGCTGCGCGGCGGCGCGGCCGTTCACACCTGACTCTTGGTGAGTGGGAGAGCGGATTGGGCGTCTTGAGGCCGGCTCCGCTGCCCCTTAAGCCTGGGTGACCTTGAACGAGGCATTTTCCATCGCGGAGCCGCTCATCTGTAAAGTAAGGGTAGGCACACGCGCACTGCCTTTCTCTGGGCTGTGCAACTCGGACCGAGGCAGGGGAATTAACAACTCTTTCTTTCACCTACCACCCTGCCCCCGTCTTCCGTGTCTTGTGGCCTCCCGTCTCCCTGTAACTCTATGAGGTGCTGACCATTGCTATGCCCGTTGTACTCCGGGAAACTGAAGCTGGAATGGTTAAAGGATGGAAAAATATTTTGTAAACCGCAAAGCACCGGGTAAATACAAGTCTCTGCCTGTCTCTCTCTACCTATCAGATAAGCAGAGAGACACACAGACTCGGAGAGATGGGGAGAATTCCCAGACAGTGAAGGAGATGGAGATACAAGGCCTCTTGTGATAGCGTGGCACCATAACGCAAGCCGGGGATACCTTCCTTCCTAGCCTTCAAAACATCCCAGAAAGTTCTCCTTTCACATACCCAAGGACCCCGGCCTCCCAGGATCTGGAACTCCCACGTAAACCTCTCTAGGTGAAAGCAGCGAAGTCCTTCCTGATGTCTAACCCTAGTCCCTCCTGTTTGTGAGTTCCTCAGCACTTAGTAGCACTACCACAGCCTTACCAGTCCCTTATCTGGGCGCAGGTGGGCCAGGCAGGCACTGGGTCCAGAAATCCAGTCAGGTGAGAACTGTACTTTGGGCAGTGACTTGTGCCTGGGGCGGGTCAGGTGGCAGGCAGAGTAGTTAAGTAGGTCAGGGTTGTTTGTGGTAGAACCTACCCCTCCTGCACCTTCCCCTGCCTGTAATTTACTCTGGGCTGAACTGATTTGGGGTTAAGTTTTACCTTAGTCAAAGGGACCAGGGAATACTGAACAACACCCAAGACAAAAAGAGACACCTGGTGGGCATCATGGCCTGAGGACAACAGACGATTTAGAGCTCAGTTGACAATGACAGGCAGGGCTCAGTCACACACAACCCCCCCCCTTAGGTCACTGATACTATGGCCTCAGAGAGTCAAGACGCACTCATATGTGTATTAATAGAGTAGGTACCAAAGATACCCTAGTTACAATTTCAAATGGCTTAGATCATAACTGTGGTCTTTTCACTACACTCCCCTGAGAAATGGTGTTCTTGCCCATGACTTCAGCCATCAGTCTCTGTCTCCTGGACATTCTTTGGTGCCCCATAACATGCCTAAAACGGATTCTTGACCCCCTCCAATGCAGAGTGGCCTTCTTCCCCAGCCTTCAGCCCTCATATTCAATCATTCTACCACAGAAGAGGTGAACACCGAGCCTCTTCCCTACCCCTGTGTGATCTCCCCACTTTCGGCTTCTGCCTTCTCCAAGCTATGTCCTGTGGAATCTCCAAGTGTTTTTTTATTTGTTTTGAGCAACACAATTAACTGGCATGACTTAATGGATTTAATATATTTAGACTTTTATCCAATAACTAAATAATACATATTTTTCTCAAGCATGCATGGAAGCTTTACACATATTAACCACGTCCTAGATTACAAAAGAAGTCTCAAATACAAAAGCCAGTATTATACACACTGCATTGTATGTCTGTAACATAATTAAGAGATAATATAAAAATAATTAGAAATGTTGAACACTTTTTTTTAAAGATTTTATTTATGTATTTGACAGAGACATAGCGAGAGAGGGAACACAAGCAGGGGGAGTGGGAGAGGGAGAAGCAGGCTTCCCGCCGAGCAGGGAGCCCAATGCAGGGCTCGATCCCGATCATGACCTGGGCCGAAGGCAGACGCTTAACGACTGAGCCACCCAGGCGCCCCTTGAACACTTTTTTTTAAAAAGGTTTTCTTTATTTGAGAGAGAGAGCGCATGCGCTTGAGAGAGAGCACAAGTGGGCTGAGGGGCAGAGGGAGAAGCAGACTCCCCACTGAGCAGGGAGCCTGATAGAGTGCTCAATCCCTAGACTCTGGGATCATGACCTGAGCCAAAGGCAGACACTTAAATGACTGAGCCACCCAGGCGCCCCTGTTGAACACTTTTAAACTGATCAACAAAGATGCCATAAGAAGAATCAGAAAACCCTTAAAACTAATTATAATAAAAATACTATAGGGGCACCTGGATGGCTCAGTTGGCTAAGTGTCTGCCTTTGACTGAGGTTGTGATCCTGGGACCCTGGGATAGAGTCCCACATCACATTGGGCTCCCTGCTCAGTGGGGAGCCTGCTTGCTTCTCCCTCTCCCTCTGCCTGCTGCTCCCCCTGCTTGTGCTTTTTCAAATAAATAAATAAAATCTTTCCAAAAAATATTATATACTAAAACATGGGGGGATATAGCTAAAATAGTACTTGAAGAGAAATTTGTAGCCTTAAATCAGAATGTCAGAAAAGGGAAAGGCTGAAATTTAATGTGCTAGGTTTTAAAGCTAAGAAAATAGAAAAAGAACACAGAACTGGGGCGCCTGGGTGGCTCAGTCATTAAGCGTCTGCCTTTGGCTCAGGTCATGATCCCAGGGTCCTGGGTTTGAGCCCCGCATCGGGCTCCCTGCTCAGCGGGAAGCCTGCTTCTCCCTCTCCCACTCCCCCTGCTTGTGTTCCCCCTCTCGCTGTCAAAGAAATAAAATCTTAAAAAAAAAAAAATAACAGAATTGACCCAAAGAAAGTAGAAATAATAAAAATTTTAGCAGAAATTTAAATACAGGGGCGCCTGGGTGGCTCAGTTGGTTAAGCGACTGCCTTCGGCTCAGGTCATGATCCTGGAGTTCCGGGATCGAGTCCCACATCGGGCTTCCTGCTCGGCAGGGAGTCTGCTTCTCCCTCTGACCCTCTTCCCTCTCGTGCTTTCTATCTCTCATTCTCTCTCTCTCTCTCAAATAAATAAATAAAATCTTTAAAAAAAAAAGAAATTTAAATACATGAACATCGATATAAATAAAATAGACAAATCTCTAGTGAAACTTTTCATGAAAAAAAGAATAAGACACGAAAAACAATTTTAGGGATGAAAAAGACATACTTTAGATGGAATAGAGGTTGAAAAGAGTCAAAGAGAAGACTATGCCATAATAAAGCTTTCAAGAAACGCCCAGAAAAATTATTAAACAAAATTGACAAGGAGAGGGAGAAAACCTGAATAGTCCTATATCATTAAAAAAAAAAAACAAAAAAACAGTGAGGGGCACCTGGCTGGCTCAGTGGTGGAGCATGCAACTCTTGATCTTGGGGTTGTGAGTTCAAGGCCCATATGAGTGTAGAGATTACTTTAAAATCTTAAAAATAGGGCGCCTGGGTGGCTCAGATGGTTAAGCGTCTGCCTTCGGCTCAGGTCATGATCCCGGGGTCCTGGGATCGAGTCCCGCATCGGGCTCCCTGCTCCTTGGGAGCCTGCTTCTCCCTCTGCTTCTCTCTCTCTCTCTCCCTGTCTCTCATGAATAAATAAATAAAATCTTAAAAAAAATAAAATAAAATCTTAAAAATAATAATTTTAGGGGCGCCTGGGTGGCTCAGTTGTTAAGCGTCTGCCTTCGGCTCAGTCATGATCCCAGGGTCCTGGGATCAAGCCCCGCATCGGGCTCCCTGCTCCGCGGGAAGCCTGCTTCTCCCTCTCCCACTTCCCCTGCTTGTGTTCCCTCTCTCGCTGTGTCTCTCTCTGTCAAATAAATAAAATATTTAAAAAAAACAATAATAATAATTTAAAAAATCTTAAAAAGATGGGGCGCCTGGGTGGCTCAGTTGGTTAAGCGACTGCCTTCGTCTCAGGTCATGATCCTGGAGTCCCGGGATCGAGTCCCACTCGGGCTCCCTGCTCAGCAGGGAGTCTGCTTCTCCCTCTGACCCTCCCCCCTCATGTGCTCTCTCTCTCATAAATAAATAAATAAAATCTTAAAAAAAAATCTTAAAAAGAATTGAATCCCTAGTTAAAATGTTTCCATACAGAAAACAATAGACTCAGGCAATTGTATAGGTGAATTCAACAAAATTTTAAATAAATAGATCAAAGGAAAGGGCTCCATAGCTCAGGGGTTAGAGCACTGGTCTTGTAAATAAATAGATCAAAGGGTGCCCGGGTGGCTCAGCTGGTTTAGCTGGGTCTGTCTTCAGCTTCGGGTTGGGATCCCAGAGTTCTGGGATTTAGCCCCGCATCCGTCTGTCCATCTGTCAGGCTCCCTGATCACTGGGAGTCTGCTTCTCCCCACCCACTCCCCCGCTTTCTCTCTCAAATAAAATTTTTATTATTATTTATTTATTTGACAGAGACACAGCGAGAGAGGGAATGCAAGCAGGGGGAGTGGGGGAGGGAGAAGCAGGCTTCCCGCTGAGCAGGGAGCCCGATGTAGGGCTCCATCCCAGGACCCTGGGACAATGACGGGAGCGGAAGGCAGACGCTTAACAACTGAACCACCCAGGCGCCCCTCTCTTTCAAATAAATAAATAAATAAAATCTTTTACAAATTAATTAAGTAAGTAATAGATGGATTCTGTTTAATATTACTAAGTCTGTTAATTAAGCATATAAATAAAGGGAATTTTTAAAAACAATAGTCTCGCCATAGATGCAGAAAAGTAATTTTGATACTCGTTCAGATTAAAATTTATAACAAGTTAGGGATAGAAAGAGGAAATATTGTACTCAATGATGAAATATTGAAAGCATTCCTTTTCTGATCAGAAATGAGATAGGGACCCCCAGAATCACTGTTTCCACTCATCACTGTCTTGCAGGTCCTAGCTGGTGCGGTGTACCAAGAAATAAGAGATACAAGGATTGGAAAGTGAGAAACCAGACTGTCATTGTTCTCAGATGATAGGTAGGGTTGTACTTAAAAAAAAAATAAAAAACAAAGTAAGAATTAATAAGGTAGTTTACCAAGCTGTGGGACCAATAAACAAAAGTTGATTACTTTCCAAACTCTTCGGGAAACCTAAAATGAAGGAAAATTGCCATTGCCATTGCATCAAAAACAAGAAGCACAGTACTAACAATGAAGGGAGTGAAAGTTGTGAAAGAAACTTCTCATGTCCCAACCACATGTGGAAACTCAGGCAGAGCGGAAGCCTGGGCTGGCCAGGCAGCCTGGCTCAACTGTCCAACATCTCTGAACATTAAGTCCATTGGCCTGTGAGGATGTCATTGCAGGGTATCCCCCATGGAGTTCAGCGATAATAAGCCTCCTCATGGAACCAGGTAGAACCGGAACAGACAGGACCCATTCTTACAGCCGCTGAGCTTGGGAAGGGTGCCTGTTCCAGGAGTTAAGGATCCAGAGCTACTCCCCGTGCTAATACAATCCCTGAGGTCCTGCTGCTGTGGGTTGCTTTATTCATCCATTGCCTCTTATCTTGGCAGCTTCCCTGAGTCCCTTGAAAGGCCAGTGGTGCACCCTCATTAGGAGAATCCCCAATCGGAGCAGCAGCTGAGTCTGCTCCAAGACCTCACTCTGCTTTAGCTAGATCAGGAGTCTGTAAGTCTTCTCTGTAAAAGGTAAGAGACTACGTATTTTAGACTCTGCAAGCTACCTGGTCTCTGCAGTACTATCAACTCTGCCATTGCAGCATAAAATTAGCCAAAAACAACATGTAAACAAATGAGAGGGGCTATGTTCCAGTAAAGCTCTATGAGCACAAATTCAAATTTCATGTACTTTCCACACGGCAAAATATTATTTTTCCCTTGACTTTTTTCAACAATTTAAAAAATGTAAAAAACATTCTTACCCATAAGCCATGTAAAAACAAGCAACAGGCCCACCAGCTGCAGGCCACAGTTTGTCAGTTCTTGCTTCATCTGGCTACCCTCCAACAACAGAAGGTTGGGCTGGGTCTTTGAGGCCTGGTCAGGAACAAAGGGTATCTTGGGAACAGAACAGTGAGCATTGCAAGTGCTGCCGGAAATAGTTTTCTGGAGATCTAGGGGGTTTAAGCTGTTTTTAATAGCCTTCAGTGGCTTCCCTCACTCTGAGTTAAGGTCAGGACGTCTTAGCATGGCATTTGTGGCCCTCTGTGACCCGAACCCTGCCTGCAGGGTCACTTTCAGCACCTCTGCCTCTCTCAGGGGCCCCTAGGCTATGGTCCTTCTGTCAGGGCTGTGCCTCTCCTTGTTTTTCCCTCTTCTGGGAAGAGACCTGTGCCTTGGGCTGGCTAGCCTTAGCCCTAAGCCTGCCCCGTTGCTCAGGCTGAGCTGGGAGTCTCTGATAGTTCTCCCACAGTGCTGTGATTCACGTTTGTCCTGCAGCAGCCCCTTGTGGGCTGAAACCTCCATCTTGTTTATGCATTTTTGCATCCCCAAGCACTCACTGTGGGGGCTTAAGTGTGTGTCAATGAGTGGGAGAAGGCTTCCAGAAGAGAAGGCAGAATTTCTGTGCTAGTGCAAGATTAGAGATCTTCCCATTAGAAGACCCCTGAAAGGTCTCTTGTCCTGATACTGATCAACAGGAGTGATGTCTGGAATGCCTGGGTGGCTCGGTCAGTTAAGTGTCTGCCTTCAGCTCAGGTCATGATCCCGGGGGCCTGGGACATGGCAAGTCCCATATTGGGCTCCTTGCTCAGCGGGGAGCCTGCTTCTCCCTCTCCCTCTGCCTGCCGCTCCCCTGCTTTGTGCTCTCGCTCGCTCTGACAATAAAGAAAATAAAATCTTAAAAAAAAGAAAAAGAAAAAAACATTTATTTTTTTAAAGATTTTATTTATTTGACAGAGAGAGACACAATGAGAGAGGGAACACAAGCAGGGGGAGTGGGAGAGGGAGAAGCAGGCCCCCCGCCAAGCAGGGAGCCCGACGCAGGGCTCGATCCCAGGACCCTGGGATCATGATGACCTGAGCCGAAGGCAGACGCTTAACGACTGAGCCACCCAGGCGCCCCAGAAAGAAATATTTAAAGGAATGATTCGGAGCTCAGCGGGGAGCCTGCTTCTCCCTCTCCCTCTGCTTCTCCCCCTGCTCATGTTCTCTCTCTTTCTCTGTATCTCGAATGAATAAATAAAAAAATCTAAAAAAATAAAAAATAAAGGAGTGATTTCTGATCTGCCCTGGACTTGGGTCCTGGGAGGGGAGAGACAGCACCTCCACTCCATTTCTGGAGCAAGGAGCAAGGGTTGGTGCAACAAAGGCTTTGAGCTGACTGATCTCACTAAAGCCTTGCTTTCCCAGTTCCTAGAATGTGGAGACTCACTTTTACCACTTCACAGGACCATGAAATGGTGTCAATGGTATTTGTGAACTAGGGAAATTTTTTAATTTGCTAGACCCCCTTCTGCCCAGAGGGAGAGAGGGTATGTTGAGGGATGACACACTTCGAGATTTTGATCAGGAACAGAGAATCCTGGGAGATTTCTGGTAAACAGCACCCTTCCCAAGCCCATTAACTTCCAGTCACAGGTTTTTCACACACCGTAAGAAAGGGGAATAGAAGAGTAAGGAGAAATGAAATTGGGGTGGTGGCAGCCGGATGATGAGGTCTGGAATGTGGGGCAAAGATAAAGAAAGGGAGGGTCCTTTGTTCTCTGGAATTTAACATATGAATAAAGAGAATACAAAGGAAGGCAGGCCAGGCACCAGGGCTGTGGAAGGAAGGATTAGGGGTGGTGGTGGTGGGGGGAGAACCCCTCCCCAGCATTCCAGTGGAGGACACTGTGGGCCAGGAAGGCAGCTGATGGACAACTCCAAGGTCACAGAGCAGGAAGTGGCCATTCTCTTTCAGAGGGGCTGTGGGTCCGACAGGATTCCTAAATGAGCCCTTGTATAGACAAGGGCAGCTTCCCCTCAGGAGGGCACGCAAAAGGGACAGAGCCAGCGAAGTATGGCGTTCCACAGCTCTTTGGGCAGGCTAACGGTTTGGGGGCTTGGGACCTCCGGCGCCACAGCTGAAGAGGAACAAATTCTGGCAGCCTGCAGCAGGCTACCCTCCGGCCAGCGTCTTCAAGCGACCTCCAAGAGTCCCTGCTACTCTGCAGGGGTCCCAGGAGACCCTCTCCTCCTCCGGTCTGGCAGCGGCTGGAGCGAAAAGGGCGAAAAAAATGAAACCAGACTGAGAAATGGCTCGATGTGCTCACGCAGGTGAGACGCATGTCTCAGTGTTCTACACACGTGGGCGACTGCAGGAGCTGGGGAGGGTAGCCCCCCTCGCCCCCCCGCGGTGGCGAACGCGTCCCCAGTCTCTGCTCTCTGAAGGCGGCGCCGCACAACCGCCCCTACAGCGCTGTGCCGTGTGATTGACAGAGGAGAGGTGGGGGGGGTCAGTCAATCATTCCCTTTATGCTCCATCCCACTCCCGAGGGAGTTCCAAGCTAGCTGGGCCTGGCAGGTGGAAAACAGGGTCCCGCCCGCGGCTTCCCAGGATAAACAGGACTGGGACAGCCCACCTCCTTCTCCCTGGGGACCCCGGCAGAGAAGGCTGGGGAACACCGCAGCCGCAGAGACCGCTCAGGCCGCAGGAGGCGGGGCGGGGCCTGGAAGAAAGGGGCGGGGCCGGGGCGGGGCCGCCAAGGCGGGTCTGGAAACTGCTGGAAGTAATCTCAGTACCGCTGTCGTCGCTCCTTCCGCCGGGCGTAGGCAAAGAGTCCCCCTGCCAGTCCAGGCCGGCGCCCTTCCCCCCAGCCGGAGCCACGCCCCGCTGCAAAGCCCTAGCTCTTCCCCCTGGCCCAGGAAGGGCCGGGATCCGGGGGCTGCCTGAAGTTAGACCTCGAATCCGCACGGTCCCTAAAAAAAAAAAAACCCTTCCCCTTATCGGGCTATAGGAGTGTGTAGGGCAGATGGTAGCAAAAAAGTCGAACCTGGGAGCCGAGGTCGGAGTGGTTAGCTGCTTCTATCCCCGCCCTCCACCTTTCTGGATGTTCCTCCAAGCCACGACTCTTGGGTCTGAAGGCGCTTGCCTCACAGGTTTATAGGAAGGTCACTGGCATCCGCGCCCCTAGATCCCCCGTTTATGTCATATGAGTATTCTCAATCTTTAGTTCTTGGAGAGGGCTCATGCCTTGACGTGCGGAGACGGGGTCACGAAAAGGAACACTTACGCGTGCTCGTAAGGCGGAGACTGAGACCTGCTGCTCCCGCCATTCCCCGCCCCCTCCCCTATTTTGGACCATGACGTCAAGGTGGGCGGGCAGCGGCAGGTGCAGGGCTGACAGGCATCTTCCTTTAAGGCGGAGGGATTCGGGGGCGGGCAGCTGGTCTGTGCTTCGCCGTATATAGACCGACTGGGGGCGCCCAGCCGCTCTCTTGAGTCACCCCCGCGCAGGCTTGCTGCGGATACGTAGCCGGACGCAGTCCCTACTCACCGTCGTCTGTAGTGCTTGCAGCTCTTCTCCTTTAAGGTGAGGTCGGAGTTCCCTTCAGATTTTTCTGTGTGGAATGCTCTTTTGAGTTGCTTTCGTTCCTCGTTTCCATCCCAAAGCCTAGATTTTGTTGTGTTGGAGCGGCCTCTGGGATAGGACGACTCCAAATTTCGTTTGTGGGGGGGGCGGGAGGGGTTTTGCGAGTTAGGCTTCTTTTTTCATCCGTGTCCGGGTGGCGGGGCTTTCCCCGGGCGGCGGCTGATCGTGGGGGAGGTGGGCCGTGGAGTGGGTTTGGGGTAGTGGGCAGCTGCACGTGGTGTCCGCGCCGGCCCGGGACGCTGCCATGTTTGCCCCTCCACTTCCGGACGCGGCTACGGGGGCGCCGGAGAGTCCCCAAGGGTTGTAGGTGTGCGCGCTGGACGTGACTCAGCACAGCCTGGTGTTGGCCTGGCTTTGCCATCTGCCCTGTGGGAAGCGTTTTTCAAGTGTTTTCGGTTTTTTTTCTGTGAGGTTTTTCGGCGAGGAACGTTGACGACCGGCTCTGGCCCATGGTGCTTCCTTCTTCCTTCCAGATCTTTCTTGCAGTTTGGGGTGGGGGGGGTGGGAAAAGGAGGGGGCAGGCTCTGGAAGATTCGTGGGCCCTCTCCTCCTCCGCCCCTCCCAAAGAGCTGAGATTGTTCTGGGAAGCTTCTGGAGCCCGGCGGCCCCGCCCTGGTGCCCGGATGCTGGGGCGAAGGGAGGCTGCGCGGTGGCGCCCCCTCCTCGCGTGGCTCTGGCCGACGCATGTCCGGCAGTGACGAGGGTCTGCCTAGCGGATTACGGCCACCATCTTAGTGGTGTTTGGTTTGGTACTATAATGTAGTCCTGTGTGTTGGGGGGGGGGTCACGATGGAGCTTTTGCTTTATCGGTTCTTTGTCTTAGTAGCTTCTTGGGCGGGTATCCACCGGTCTCAGAGGTAACCTTCCCCTGTGTCCTGAGGCAGCAATCCCACATGGCCTTGATGTGGGAGATAACCCAGTGGGGGAGACTATTGCGATTTATTTCTCTTTAAACATGACACCGGTCTCGTTGGGCTATTTTTCCTACCAAAAGAGGTAATAGAACCGTAGTCAGTGGTTTTCTCCTTAAAACACCTGGAAACCTTTTCGTGTTGGAGCCAGGATCTGCATTTGCAACAAGCTACCCAGTAATGCTGAGACTTTTGGGTCCCATGGACCACTTAGAGTATTTAGGCTCCAAGATACGGTCCTAAAACACCTGACATTGTATATTGTGTTAAAGAAGCTTGTTTTTTTTTCTAAATTGAGTTCCTACTAAGGGTACAGGCTGAAATACTTGAAGAAGAGGTTTCGCAGTTTTTCAGGAATATGTTTAGTACCTAGCTTAGAGCAGTTTGAACTAAATCTCTTTGAGTCTTCATTGAGACTGGGGTGAACCAGTGTTAAATATGGGCCATGGTGTTCTTTTGTAATTCTTGACTGTTCTTATTTTAGATGCCTGAGGAAGTGCACCATGGAGAGGAGGAGGTGGAGACTTTTGCCTTCCAGGCAGAAATTGCCCAACTCATGTCCCTCATCATCAATACCTTCTATTCCAACAAGGAAATTTTCCTTCGGGAGTTAATCAGTAATGCTTCTGATGTGAGTGCTTGGGGCACCTTCCTTTGTCTTATTTGTTTTCAGCACTCAGGAAAAGGGAGAAGGGTGGTTTGGCATTTTGTGGGGCTGCTGTTGGAGGGGATAAAACTGCTGTTCTTAAAGTTTGCTTTACTCTATGGCGATAGGTGGGCTATTATAACTGTAATTATGCGGTTCTTAAATCTCCAGTTGGGGTGGTAATCAGAACTTGAGGCTACTTGGAAGTGACAAACAGTTTTCTTTTGGATGAAGAGATGAGCTTTAGGAAGCACAAAGGTAAAATCGAAATTTGTATTTTTAGGCCTTGGACAAGATTCGCTATGAGAGCCTGACAGACCCTTCCAAGTTGGACAGTGGTAAAGAGCTGAAAATTGACATCATCCCCAACCCCCAGGAGCGCACCCTGACTCTAGTGGACACAGGCATTGGCATGACCAAAGCCGATCTTATAAATAATTTGGGAACCATTGCCAAGTCCGGAACTAAAGCATTCATGGAGGCTCTTCAGGTATGTGGTATTTTAGCTACACGTGCACTATTCATTTTTGTGGATCTTCTTTGGTTTGCTGTGGTGTTTTTCCAAACTTGTGTTTGACTTTAAAACTTTCTGGCAGGCTGGTGCAGACATCTCCATGATTGGACAGTTTGGCGTTGGCTTTTATTCTGCCTACCTGGTGGCAGAGAAGGTGGTGGTTATCACAAAGCACAATGATGATGAGCAGTATGCCTGGGAGTCTTCTGCTGGGGGCTCCTTCACTGTACGTGCAGACCATGGTAAGTTGACTTTTTTGTTAGGTTGTCTGGGTTAGAATTCTGGGGAAATCTGTAATAGAGATCTTAAGCATGTCTTCTATCAAGGAGTTATTTCTCATTACAGTTCTGTGTTTAGTTTTGTGTCCTTATGCTGTATTGTGATTGACTTTTTTAGGTGAGCCCATTGGCCGGGGTACTAAAGTGATTCTCCATCTTAAAGAAGACCAGACAGAGTATTTAGAGGAGAGACGTGTCAAAGAAGTGGTGAAGAAGCATTCGCAGTTCATAGGTTATCCCATCACCCTTTATGTGAGTGTGGACTGGTAATCCTGACATGTATGATGTCTGCTGCTCAGGAGAATGGGATGGTCCCCAGTTTTTTGGTGTTACGTATTCTGAAAACTATTGTTTTTTTGTGTTTTCAGTTGGAGAAGGAACGAGAGAAAGAAATCAGTGATGATGAGGCAGAGGAGGAGAAAGGGGAGAAAGAGGAAGAAGATAAAGATGATGAGGAGAAGCCCAAGATTGAAGATGTGGGTTCAGATGAGGAGGATGATAGTGGGAAGGACAAGAAAAAGAAAACAAAGAAGATTAAGGAGAAATACATAGATCAGGAAGAACTGAACAAGACCAAGCCCATTTGGACCAGAAACCCTGATGACATTACCCAGGAGGAATATGGAGAGTTTTACAAGAGTCTTACCAATGATTGGGAAGACCACTTGGCAGTCAAGGTGAGAAACCTTGCGTGTTGACTCAATAGGAAAAGCAGGCAGAGGGGTGTTGGTGGTAGTAGACAAGTGGAACTTGCCCACCTGGCTAGTAGGTGGGAACTGAATGCCATGGAGCCACGTCCGTTCACTTGTTGATGACCCTTCCAGGGTGAAGAAAGGACATCCTTCCCAGTGACCTCACTTAGTCTCCATGGCAGGTTCTTGATGAGACTGTTTTCTCATTGATCTAAGGGTTATACGTAGCTGTCCCATTGTAGTTTAATTCAGGGTATAAGTGCTTAATTTGTTCAGTAGCTGTCCCATGGCATCTTTTCTATCCTTGGGGAAGATCTTGTTGTAAACAATTTAGTGAAATGATGTTGAGAGGAAACATCTCTGTCTTGAAATACACTAGTGGCTTACCTTGGATCTCTTTCAGCATTTCTCTGTAGAAGGTCAGCTGGAATTCAGGGCATTGCTGTTTATCCCCCGTCGGGCCCCTTTTGACCTCTTTGAGAACAAGAAGAAAAAGAACAACATCAAACTCTACGTTCGCCGTGTGTTCATCATGGACAGCTGTGATGAATTGATACCAGAGTATCTCAGTGAGTGTTGCCTTGGTCTCATGTAGTTAGTTGAGTACAGTCTCCTGTGAAGCCCACTCAGCATTCTCAAAGTGAGGTCTTGTTTTGAAAAAAGTCTTCACTGTAGATAACATGGCAAGTGAGGGTTCTGTGAGAAAATGGGTCCTATTGAGGGGCGCCTGGGTGGCTCAGTTGTTGAGTGTCTGCCTTTGGCTCGGGTCATGATCCCGGCGTCCTGGGATCTAGCCCTGCATCGGGCTCCTTGCTCAGCGGGAAGCCTGCTTCTCCCTCTCCCACTCCCCCTGCTTGTGTTCTCTCTCCTGCTGTCACTCTGTCAAATAAAATCTTAAAAAAGAATATGGGTCCTATTGAATTTAGGTAACCTTATTTTATTATTTTTTAAATTTTTTAAAAGATTTTTTTTGTCAGAGAGTGTGAGCACAAGCAGGGGGAGCGGCAGGCAGGGGGAGAGATGTGGGACTCAGTCCCAGGAACCCCGATCATGATCTTAGCCAAAGGCAGGCACTTAGCAGCTGAGCCACCCAGGCATCCCTGCCCTGTCTGTGTTTAACTCTGCTTTATGCCTGGTTGATTGCAGACTTCATCCGTGGTGTGGTTGATTCCGAGGACCTGCCATTGAATATCTCCCGAGAAATGCTCCAGCAGAGCAAAATCTTGAAGGTCATTCGCAAAAATATTGTGAAGAAGTGCCTTGAGCTCTTCTCTGAACTGGCAGAAGACAAGGAGAACTATAAGAAATTCTATGAGGCGTTCTCTAAAAACCTAAAGGTATAGACACAAAAAACAGTTATTTAATAATTACTGTGGAGGGTTATTTTTCATTCACATAGAGGGTAGCAGATTATTTACAAGTAAGGTGGTTTTCTTTCCACCCTTGAAGCTTGGAATCCATGAGGACTCTACTAACCGGCGCCGCCTTTCTGAGCTGCTGCGTTACCACACTTCCCAGTCTGGGGATGAGATGACTTCTCTTTCAGAATATGTGTCCCGCATGAAAGAGACCCAGAAGTCCATCTATTACATCACTGGTGCGTTGGAGCTTGGGTCTGATCAAAGCCTCTTGTGAGGTGTGAGGAGGGAAGGGAGGGCGTTTGGGCATCCCTGGGAACTGGCCGGGGTGTGCGGGGGGGGTTGTGCGTTCTGACCCGAGTCACACTCAATAATCCTACAGGTGAGAGCAAGGAGCAGGTTGCCAACTCTGCTTTTGTGGAGCGAGTGCGGAAGCGGGGCTTCGAGGTAGTGTATATGACGGAGCCTATCGACGAGTACTGCGTGCAGCAGCTCAAGGAGTTTGATGGGAAGAGTCTGGTCTCGGTTACCAAGGAGGGCCTGGAGCTGCCTGAGGATGAAGAGGAGAAGAAGAAAATGGAGGAGAGCAAGGCCAAGTTCGAGAATCTCTGCAAACTCATGAAAGAAATCTTGGATAAGAAGGTTGAGAAGGTAAACAATTCTGGGACTAGGATGTATTTTGTAAACAAGTGCTTTTAGGGCTGTTTCCTTCAGAATCATGCGGCGCCACACAGTAAATAGTTTTAAGGAGCCTAATTGGTTTAGAGCTTCCTTGCCTTGTCTTTACCAGACAGTTTAAGGTTGGTATTTCTGTAATGCTGGACAGATTCCTGCTCGCTCTTCAGAGAAGAGAACCTAACAAATGGTCATTTTCGCCTGGAAATGGTAACCTGATTTACCATCAACGTAAAGTTTTTATGACTGTCCACAGGTGACAATCTCCAACAGGCTAGTATCTTCACCCTGCTGCATTGTGACTAGCACCTATGGCTGGACGGCCAACATGGAGCGGATCATGAAAGCCCAGGCCCTTCGGGACAACTCTACGATGGGCTATATGATGGCCAAGAAGCACCTGGAGATCAACCCTGACCACCCCATCGTGGAAACGCTGCGGCAGAAGGCGGAGGCGGACAAGAATGACAAGGCGGTCAAGGACCTGGTGGTGCTGCTGTTTGAAACAGCTCTGCTCTCCTCCGGCTTCTCACTCGAGGATCCCCAGACTCACTCCAACCGCATCTACCGCATGATCAAGCTAGGCCTGGGTAAGTCCTTTTGTTACCAGGGCCAGGCAAGAAACTGGGGAGCTGGTCTCACAGGGACAAATTGGACTTTGCGGTATCTGATCAAGGTTGACTTGCCATTTTTTTCTGTTTCTAGGCATTGATGAAGATGAAGTGACTGCAGAGGAACCCAGTGCTGCTGTTCCTGATGAGATCCCCCCCCTTGAGGGTGATGAGGATGCGTCTCGCATGGAAGAAGTAGATTAGTTCTATCTGCAGACCTTGTGCCCTCTGTATAGTGTCCCCATGGCTCCCCAGCAGCCCCGAGCGGCCCCGGTTCACCTGGTTCCCTCTGCTGATGTCTAGTGGTTTTTTTTTGTTTTTTTTTTTCTCCTGTCTTTGAGGCAGGAAAGAAGGCCCTCAAGCCCTATCCCTTCCGATATTTGACGGGGTTTGGATATGTGTTGTGGGTGTTTTTTTGTTTATTTTGTTCCGAGATTAAAGTATGCAAAATAAAGAAGATACAGTTTTATACAGTTATGCTCTCCCTTGTAAAGTGCATCTCATGCTGTCTTTCGAGTTTCCTTAGCTTCTCTATCCCAAGTTGAACCTACTGTTATTCTGAGGATAGGTATTTCTGGTACACTGAAAGCTAGGGTCACCTGTAGCCACTTCGCACTTTTGAAATCACCCAGCATTGACAATAAAGGGTAGCTTCGAACTACCATGTATAATAGATACTTTTTCAGTCCCCTTCCTAAAGCATATGCTTCAGTGAGCCAAAACACAGGACTTAAGTCCATTGCAGCAATTTAATTTAATAAAATAAAATTATAAGAGCAAAATTACATTTCCAAAGTACCAAAACCTGCAACTGGCTCTTGGAGCAGAGCCTAGGGATCCAGGAGCAGAGGGTGGCGTCACTGGGCAGGGCTCTCCCATCCCCCTCTTCCAGCTCAGCACCATCTTTCACGGACTCCTGGGAAAGCAGCACTTGGAGCCTACAACACTTGTGCTTTTCTCCCCAGAGTAAGAACTGTAGGTCTCTGGGAGGCAGTCTGCAAGGGTGGGCTACTCAGGGTAGGGGACAAGCACAGGTGAGGTGTTGGTGGAGTCCACAGGGAAAGACTTCCGGGGAACGTGAGGGGCTGGGGGCTTTGGAAGGTGCTTCTGCCTTCTCTGCACCCCTCCACGCCGAGGACAGTCCTCAGAAGAATCCCTCCTGGTGAACGGGTGATTTAAGGCAAAGGGGAAGGCTGCCTCTTGGACTCAACCCCAGCTTGCAGAGCTGGTTGGCGATACTGAGAAAAAACCCTGCATTCTGCCCTCAAGCCAACCGCCTCCAAAGTTACAGTAGGAGAGGGAAGTCGGTATGGTGAGGGTCGACTGTTCCACTTCACCCCTTGGGCCCCTCAAACTTTCTGCACAGGAGACTCGACAGGCACAGCCTTCTTAACCCGTTGCTTTAGACGGCCCCGAGCATAGACTCTGAGCAGGAGGGCGGCAAAGACCACAGCCACCCCCAGGCCCCCCACCACAGTGATCGTGTGGCCATAGAGCAGGCAGGAGAGGAGGATGGCGAAGGCCTGGCGGAGGGTCATGATGATGGTAAACATGGCAGCCCCAAACTGCCCAATGGTGTAGAAGATGAAGAGCTGACCACATGCGGAGCAGACCGAGAGCAGCAGGGCATGTGCGGCAAATTCACTGTGTCGCCCCATGAAGCGCGTTCCCTCCAGCAGGGCCCCCTGCTCTAGCAGGGAGCCCATGGTGAAGAGGCAGGAGAAGAGGTTGACCCCGAACATCATCTGCACAGAAGACATCTTACAGGCAAACAGGGCGTCCTGCCAGTTTGAGGTGAAGCTGTCAAAGGCAATGTAGCCTGCCAGCAAGATGAGGCCTGACAGCATGGTGGCGGGGGAGCTGCGGGGCTCGGGGCCACTGGACAGCAGAAACATGCTGACCCCAATGGAGATGAGGCCAGCTGTCAGGTATTCCCAGTGTTCGTAGCTGCGCCGAGACACCAACCTGCCCATCAGCATGACCGGGATCACCTTGGAGGCCTTGGCCAGCACCTGGGTGGGGAAGCTGACAAACTTGAGCGCTTCATACTGACACCAGCTGCTAAGCACATTTGACAGGCTGGCAAAGGAGTACCGGTACATGGGTGCCCCGTGGCGGGGCTGCTTGCAGAGGATGCAGTAGAGGCCGGCGACGATCAGTGCCAGCACTCGGTTCATGAGCACCAGGAACTGTGAGTCTGTAAAGCGCTCACCTGGTGACGTGGCAGTAGCCCCATAGCTGCGGGTCATCACTCTTTCCTGCAGCACTCCCCAAGTCAGATAAGACACCTGGGTGGGGGAGGACGGGGGAGAAGATAAGCAAGAGAAGGGAAAGATGAGCCAAAAAGCATCCAGACAACCTCCCTCTTCCTCAGATGTCTAAATGACTTAAAGGACAGCGTACATATTTTGGTCCCTCTGTAGTAACTAGAAGTTTCCTCTCCCCTCCCAAGCCTGCATTCACCTCGGAGAGAATCAAGTGTGTGTGAAACACAAGTGCTTTAGGACTGTCCAGACCCTGTGTGCCCCATACAAGGTTATGTTAAAGCTGACTCCATCCCAGGTATCTTCCTGTCTATTCTCAATTCAGGGAGTAAAAAGATGGGACACCTGTTCCGCAGGCAGAGAACTAGCAGTGCCCACTCCAAAGTGCCAAGGGCTCAGCATCTTGGCTCCTTCTCACATGGAGTGGGGGGAGGGCTGAATGGCTTCCCCAAACTTCGATCAGTGGGTTAACATATCCGAGACACCTCCCTGCAGGGGGAAGTGTAGTAACAGCCCAGAAGACATCACAGACAAAAGGAAAGACAGCATGTCCTCCAACCACTTCTAAGAAGATGATGGTACAGCGTGCCCCTGGGAGGAGGGGGCCACGAACACACTAGGCCAGGAAACTGTTGGGACCATGCAGTCCCTGTCCACCGGGACCCAACCCAGGAAGAGAAGCAGAGCCCGCCGGCCTACCTGGAGCCCCGCAGCACAGAAGAGCAGCTTCAGGGCTTGCCAAGTGGGAGTGGTCTCTGCCGGCTCCGTTCGGGAAGCCAGAGGAACCTCGTCAGAGGCCTTGGGCTCATTGCCAAACACACAAGTTTTCACCAGGGGGAAGCAGAGACCTCTGCCTAAAAAAGGCACACAAGGTCAAGATCTCATCATCTCTCCAGCACCTCATCTTCCCCAGAGCAGCCAGCTACCCTGCTGTCAGGCCTGCAGGTCTCCCTCCCACCCTTTCCAAGCCACATCCCTATTTGGACTGCAGGTCAGCACTCATAAAACGGACCGAGCACACTAACCCACCCTTTCCGCACACACCTGTCTCCAGGTAGTTCTTCCGCCTGAAGTACTGCACCATCAGGTAGCCGGGTACCATAAAGCTGGCATAGCCAGCAGCATTCACCAAAAATCGGAAGAACCACAGCTGCATCCATGACTCTGAAGGGGCTTCGGGGGTCTCCCCACCTGCCCCCAGGGAGGGGAGCGCAGCCAGCACCACCACTGCCCACCACCTGCGGGTCAGCGAACGTAAGGATTAGGGTGCAGTTCCTAGTGCACTCGGCCCTCCAGAGGGGACTACATTGGAGAAGGGCCCGGAGTCTCCCCGCCCCCCTCAGCTGCAGCCTAGCCCGGACAAAGAGCCTCTCTCTCTCCTGGGGGGTGGGGGGAGGCGGGGGCGGCGCGGGCCAGGCAGGGCTCCCTCCCTCCCCGGGGGCGGACCCGCCCCTCTGACCACACAGGTTCCCTCTGTTCCCTCCAGCGCTCGCCGGCCGCTCGGGGCACAGGCGGCGCCCCCTCCTCCCACCCCGCCTTCCAGGGTTCCCAACTCCTCCGCCCGACACTCCCAGACCCTCGCCAGGAGCACAAGTCCACGCCGCGCCCCGCTCTCCCTGCCGGCTCCGGGCCCCAGCGGTCGGCCGCCCGGCGGCTGGGACCCCACCCCGGCCCCTCCGTGCCCGGCAGCGGCAGTCACGTGGCCCGGGGGCTCGGTCACGTGGGCCCGCCGCTCCCCTAGCCCCCCCACCTGGCGTCCATGGTCCGGGCCGCGTGGGGCGGAGGGGGGCCGGGGAATGCGGTCCCCGGGCCGCGCGCTCCCTCCGCTTTCGCCTCCAGCAGCGGCCAGTGAGCGAGCGGCTAGCGGAAGTGCCCCCGCTCTTCCCGCCCCACTCCCCGCGGCCGCCCCTCCGCCCCCAGCCGCGACCACGCAGCGCCCCGGGCCGCCGGCGGGCCACAGCGCCCCCGCGTGGCCCGGAGGGAGACGCGGCTCGGGAGCCGGGAGCAGGGCTGCCCCGGGAGGGGCGCGGGGCGCGGGTAGGGAGGGAGGGAGAGAGAGGCGGGAAGTCCCCAGGCCGCGCACCCCGACCCCGCCTCGCCATCGCCCTTAGCCTTCACAACCAACCCGGGAGGTTAGTGGTGCCCCCTGCCATCTTGGGACGGGGACATTGAGGTTCTGCGTCCCAAGCACTTCCTCTTACGTTACCCCTTTCCCGATTTCTGACGGGAAGATCTTCCTTTCTCCGCTGAGCGGCAGTTCTGTCCCCCAACAACCCATGACCTTCGAGGCTCTGCATGACCTGGCCCTTCCACCTCGCGCACTCACCCACCCTCTGCGGAGTCCCACCGGCCTGCCCTCAGGTCCTCTAGTTCACCAAAGGCCTTCCCCCGAACGCTCTCCCCACATTCCTTACTCATCCTTCTGCCCAGGCGGCGAGGACACGCCTCAGAGACCTCCCCTGACTAGCCAAAGTAAGGCCCTCCACCAGCTTGTGTTCTCCTCACTTTATTTTTCCTTCACAGCATCCACTGCAACTTGTAATTACATATTTATTTGCATGTTTCTGATTTCAATGGCTGTCTCATTCGCTAGACTGTAAGATCCACGTGGCCAGAGATTGTGTTGGTTTATTCCCCCATAGCCATATTGACCATATTCACCTAACAGGGACTTCAAACTTGTGGAATGAAAGGAAAAACACACAAAGCCATATCTCCCTTTCGTTACCCTCCATAGGCTCACTCTTCTCTCTAGGCCCCTCCAGGGCAGTGATGAGCACCCCCCCTCCCGCAGGGGGTGGGGGGCAGTCTTCTCATTTCACCTCCTCTTTATCCCTGTTTCCACAGAAAGGGCAAGAGTTGGTTATGGACAGAGAGGCCGGAGGACTGTTAGCGCCCCTCCAACCCCACCCCCCCCCCCCCCCCCCCCCCCCCCGGCACCTAGCAAGGTCCTACCCTGCTCAGGTGGCAATTTCCTTCTCTCTGTCTCTACCATAAAGTCACAAGGCAGGCCTATCTAAAAATCCCTAGTGTACATGGACATGTGCGTGCACAAAACAACGCTGGTGGAAACTTTTTAAAGGTCTCTGCTGTTTTAGTGTCATGTTATTGAAACTTCCCCTTCCCCAAAGGCTCAGTTCAGGGCCTTCTGTGTGAAGTCTTTAAACAACAGTGTTTAAGAGTCCTCAACAGCAGTGAGATGGAACCCCTCAGGGTCCTGCTTGCTGATTTCAGTTTCTCTCCTCTCGCTCGGGAGAGTCCATGTTTTCCTACTGGTTGGCCGTTTCAGGCTGACCAGACATGGGTAGAAACAAGAGTCCCTGCCATCTTTTAGAGTCAAACAGGCTTCGCCCAGGATACCCGGGGCTTTGGGAGTCTTCAAGAATCCCCGTCCACCTAGGAAGGTCTTCCTTCCAGACTAGCCTTCTCTCACTTGTGATCCCTCCTCTCAGCTCAGGACTGTGCTGGCCCCAGGCTGTGGCCTCAGCAGTCCCCACGACACCAAGAGGGCACATTGTCTGGGCCCAAACTGCAGCAGCTATGGCTCCAGCTTCCAGATGGGAAGAGATGGAGTCTCCGGGGCCCCAGACTCTGCCCTGGCTTCAGTCGGCACACAGCAGTGGCTTCCCAGAGATCTTCAGGTCATCAAAGGGCAAAAGAGCAAAGGGCTGAGAAAGAGAATGGAGAGAAGCAAGATCAGGGCCCATGGGGAAAAGGCAGCAGTGGAGGAAGGGAGCTGGGGAGACAGACTGGGTCTTTTCCCCTCCACCAAATGACAGCTAAAGGACATCGGGGAACAAATCTTCCTACTTCCTACTAATCCCCCAAATAGAGGCCCCTCTGGGCTAGGCAGAGCCCTGAAGCCTTAAACAAGCCCTCACCCTCTAAGATAATGTCAGAATAGCAGAGTTAACAAGCACCCCAGAGATGATCTAGCCCTTAGGTCTGGAGAGTTTTTTGGCAATGGGGTGGAGTACTTATGAAATATTTTTGAATATTCTTTTAAGTAAGCTCTAGGCCCAAAGTGAGGCTTGAACTCATGACCCTGAGATCAAGAGTCACATGCTCTACTGACTGAGCCAGCTGGACGCCCCCGAATACTTTTTTACACTGAACGTTTTAAAATGGGAAAGACTGTACAGGAAATCTAGGTTCCATCTCTCTTAAAAAAACTCCAAGACTTGGAAGTGCTGGGCCCACTCCTCCTCTGCGTCTCTCTGCTGAAGCCAAGTAGAGTGACCCTTGGGCATAACCTCTGATTGCCCACAGGCCCCACCACCCTGTCTTACACCTAGTTGGCCTCACTGATCCTATTAGAGTCCAAGTTTGAGTTCCCTGGTCTTGACCAACTAAGAAGACAGGCTGAGGGAGGGGCAGAGGCTTGCCCCAGGTCCCACAGTTGGTGAGTGGCAGAGTCGTGAATTGTGGATTACACTCCGGAATCCCAACTCCTTGGCCCTTCCAGCTGTTACAGCGCCTGCCTCTGCTATGGGTGTGGGAGGTCGTGCAGAGCAGAGCCGAGCCGAGCCTGTGCCCCTTACATCCTCAGCCAGGTCCTGGGGAGTCTCGTCCTCCACGTTCCGCAGCAGGGAGTCGGCGCCTGCCTCGCACAGAGTGGATGAGATGCTGCTGAGGCCCCGACCCGCCGCAAGGTGCAGGGGTGTGCACCCGTTGAGCATGCGGGCGTCTACCCGGGCACCAGCCTGGAGCAGGAACTGCACCAGACCCCGCTCCTGGGTCTCCACAGCCAGGTGCAGCGCGGTCTTTCCACTCGTGCCCTCCTGGAGGGGAATAAGGAGGTCAGCCAAGGGGCCTCGAGATGCATCCTGCTGGGCCCTGGATAAGGAGGTGAGTGCCACCACTTCTGACTGCTGGGCAGGGGACCCGGGGCTGGATCAGGCGGTGGGGCAGGCCCCGGGCTGGGTCCTGACTGGCCCCCTCACCTGCGTGTCAATGTCAGCTCCGTTCTGAAGCAGTAGCTCCATGAGCGGCCGGTTCCTCTGCAGGGTGGCGATGTGGAGACAGGCCAGACCTGGGATGGGGTGAGGGTGGGGGCTGCTCATCTGCATCCACTAACACTCTCTCCCCCGCCTTCAGGGACCTCCCTGCCCCTCAGCCCCAAGGGACTTACTGCCCACTCAGTGCTTCTGATCACAGGACTGTTATAACACAAACCCAAAAAACCCCCTCAAAAGTCTGAGGGGAAAGGAACTCAAAGTTTCCACCTTTTCAGAGTCATGTTATTGAAACTTTCATGCTTCAGGGGTTAGGTGGCTGAGTGACACCCCACATACAGGCGCACCCTCCCCCCCCACACCCCTCCCCCATTCTCTCTCTCCCTCCCCCCCACCTCTCTCAAACTCTACCCGCCTTCAAGCCCTGTCCCAAAACCACCTTCTTCACAGCTCTCCAGGATCCCCAGGCCCCAGCCCCTCCCCAGGGTCCACCTCCTGCCCTGGGCTCCCCTAACCTTTCTGCTGACTCCTCTCTGGCATGGAACCCCCTCTGCCTCCAGACCTAGATTCAGAGTGACATCCCTCACCTCCTTCAAGTCTCTGCTCAAATGTCCCTGCTCCCCGAGGGTTTCCCTGGCCATTCTCTTTCAAAATCACACCGACCCGCAACCCTGCCGTTCTAGTTCTCACTCTGCTCTACTTTTCCCACTGGACTTACTGCTTGCTAACCTGCTAGAGAACTCCCTGCTTAGCCTTACTGCTGGCCTCCATCATTCTCTGTTTTGTTCACAGACGCAAGTCCAGCTCCCAGAATAATGTCTGGCACATAGAAGGCCCTCAGTACGTTTTTGTTACGTGAATTAATGAGTTCATCTAATCTCTGTTAAACTAAATACCTTGAGGGCAAGGTTTAGCTCTCTCTTTTGCACACAGCAGGCTCTCAGTAAATTCTCAAATTCATTCATTCATTCATTCATTCATTCATTCATCCATCCATGCATCCATCCATTCATTCAGCAAAGATGTACCGAGCACCTATGTGCTTGGAACGGGTCCATCTCCTGCCCCCTTGTCATCCCACGGGCCCTGAGGCCGCCCATACCTTGCCAGTTTTGCAGCTGGAGGTCGAGGGTGTGGGGTGGTCCTCGGCCCGGCTCTGGCCGCCCCTCCAGCAGGCAGCGGGCACAGGCCAGGTGCTGACGCTGACAGGCCACATGTAAGGCTGTGTCACCATGTCGATCCTGTAGCACCCGACTGGCCCCCTTCAGCACCAGGGCCCGAACTGCACCGGGCTGGTCCAGATGTACGGCCAGATGGAGTGCTGTCTGTGGGCACAAGGGCCCGGGGCTACTCTAGCATGCTCTTCCCTCTGGGAACGTGCTAGGGTGGACCCAGGAATTACGAGCTGCCAGAACCTTCTTTGAGGGCAGCTTAGAAAGGCTGTGGCCCTGGTCTTCCAAGGAAATGCTGCTAAACCCTTCCCTCTGTCACTGCCCACCAAGCTCTTGGGACCCCCGTTTCTGGAGGCAGGGTGAGGGAAGTGGGCCCCTTTCTTCTTGCAGGTCCCCACAGCCCCTGGAGAAAGGACAGATGGCGGCGGGGTCTACCCCCTCCCCCTCTGGGGAGACCTCTGTTATCCCCAGGGGCCAGGTGACAAGGGAAGGTTGGAGGGAGGAAAGACAGAGGTACCAGGCAGCCTCCACCTGGTGTACTCCTCTTTTAAGGCTCCACGCAGATGCCTCCTCCCGAATTAAGCTTTCCCTGGCTGCCCCCACAGACACTAGATCCCACAGTAGCTGGTATGTGTCTCTATCACAATTCTTGTCACCGTGCTATGTAACCAGGTGTTGACATGAGCCCCCTCGCCCAGGCTCGAGCACCTTGTGGGCAGAGGCTCTGTCTTACTCATGTCTGTATCACCAGCTTCTATCCCAGCACCTGGCATCCGGTTTCCGGAGTGTGCAACCTAATGTGGCTGCTAGGAATGGGGCAGGTGTAGGTATCTGGGCAGAGGCCACCCTCTCCCCCCACCCACCTGGTAAAGGTTGTTCTGAATGTCCAGGACCTCCTGGGGCAGCAAAGCCAGACAACACAGCAGCACAGCTGGGGCCTCGTGAATCACCGCCAGGTGGACAAGCCTGGGAGGGGGAGGCAGCAGGAACAGGGTTTAGTGTCAGGGCTCGGGCCCTAGATAGTGAGCTAGGGTCCTGGGGTCCTGGGGTTAGAAGGAAGAACACATCAATCTCTAAGAAGCCACTCACAGGGTAGGTAGGTGTAGGAAGTGAGAGTTCGGGCCAGGAAGTCAGGGTTGGTGAGGGAAGCCAGGATCCTGGGGCTGCGAGCTCCAAGTTCCCATCTCTGGCCTTGGCAGAGTGGGAGCGTGGGCAGGGTGCTGATGGGACACGGTCCTTCCTGTTCAGCCTGCCCACACCCCACTCCCCTCTGGCCCCAGGGCCCTGGCAGGCCGGCTAGAGCTCAAAGCCAAACTGAAAGCTGCTGGGGTAGCACAGAGGTGGTTTCCGGGCCTGAGCTCCCCACCTCCGCCAACCCCAACAGGGAGGACTCAGAGGGCAGAAGTGGGGTTACCCCCACTCACAGCGACTCAGTGTTACACATTCCAGGGGCGAGAAAACAGCAGCTCTTGGAAGAGGAGCCAGGAGCCAGCGAGGCATCCCGTCTTGCTGCCCTTCACAGGGGGATCGAGAGGGTCAGTCTGCAGACAGCGCAGGCGGGGTGGGGCCTGACCAGAGGCCCTCCACTCAGCCTCCGCTTCCAAGGGGAGGTCTGTGCAGTGCAGAAAATGTGCGGCTCTTGGGGGCCAAAGAGCCTTAGCCTCTTGCTAAGGTAGGAGGGGGCAGCTGGGAGGGGAAGTTCCAGTCCTGGGGTTTCCCCACATCAGGTGGGGAAAATGAAAGCCAGAGCTGGAGGGTCTAGGCCAGATCAGCTGCCTTGGGGCATGAACTGCCCTGAGGGGTAGTTTGGCTAAAGGCATATCTGGGCTGGGGAGGGGGCTGCTCAGGCAGGAGGGGGGCAGGCTTGGTGGCAGGCGGCAGGAGAGAGTGACGGAGGGAGGGCGGGAGGAACCGCTCTGGAAATCCCCTCGGCCAGAGCCTGTTCTCTAGGTCACATTCCTGCAGCCACCTCCCTCTCTCCCTGTCTCCCCTCCTCCCACTTCCTCTTCCCACTTCCATAAGTCCCATAGGCCAGACACCCTTGAGGGAAGAGAGTGCCCCCTCCCCTCTAGGGACCTCCTGGGGAGTCTTGACACCTTTTCTCCACCCCACCCCACCCCACCTCCACAGTCTAGACACAACACCTGTCTCTAACTAGGTAAAGGCTGCAGAGAGAGAGAGAGAGAGAGAGAGAGAGAGGCTAACAAAGGACAGCAGTGTCAGAAGTCTTCAATCCCTAGGTCAAAGGTCAGTCATAGGTGTTCCACATGGAGCCCCCCCCAGTCTTGGTTCTGGGCCTGAGGGCTGCTGATCTGGGCAGGTCACAGAAAGGCCTGGGGTCATTCCTCTCCCACCCACCCGGTCCACAGCCTATCTTTGTCAAAGGCAACCCAGGATTAGGACCCTCCCATCTCCAAAAAGCAGGTCAGGACAGACACCTGCGGCCTCCTCTACCGTCCCTACCCCCATTCATTCCAGCATCCCCGATCTGGGACCCCAGCCCACTCCACTCTCTTTCTCACCTCCAAATCCTCACCTGACAGTGTTTCTTCTTCCTAAGGGGCAAATATTCAGCTGGCCAGTCCCTCCCACACAAACTGCTTCTTACTTCAACTGCCTGCCCCCCAGCCCAGTCCCCACCAAACTTCACCTGGGCCTGGGGGAGGAAGAGTAAAGTAAAGGGATCAGACAGGACAAGTGAGGGGGACTTGGGGGGCTCAGGAGGTGGAGGGTGTCGGTAAAGCTGACTCCAGCCCTCACTTCCCCTTTTGCAGCAGAGAAGGAAGTAAGCTGGGCAACCAGCCGCCTGTCTGTCTGCTGGGGCAAGAGTGCCCCAGCCTGGCTCACCCCCTCTTTCTCAGGGCTAGCCTCAGCTCTGCACCCTGGCAGTACCCACATCCTTCGCTTCATAACCCCCACTGGCAACCTGTGATTGGCACCTTTTGTTCCTTGAGACAGGGTGTTCTGAGGTCAGGGGCTGGGAATCCCAGATATTGAGCAAACAAGGATGCCCTCTCCCCCAGCGAGAAAAAAAGAAAACAAAAACCCTGGACTGGTCAGGGGAATTTTCCCTTCCAAGGGTGGGTTATTGGTAGCTTTCCAAGCTGCTAGTTGGGGTTCCAGGTATCTGGTAAGGGCCCTGTCAGCTCTGCCCACCTCCCAAAGGGAGGGCAGAGAGATGATGCCAGGGCCCCTGGTCCGGTTCTGGCCAGAGCTCAAAAGAGGGCTGAGAGTTAAGTCTGGAGTTTGGAAGAGAGAGTGGGGACTGCCCCTTCCAGCGCGGGTGTCTTGAGGGATCCTCACAGCGTGGGTTCCCGGCCTGTTTCTGAAGATCCTGGCAGGCCGGGAGTTAGCATCAATTGGAAGGGGTCCCTGTCTCAGCCTAGACCCCATACTCACGTGTCTCCATCTTCGGAGATGTAAGTGAGTGCTTCCAGCTGCTGAGGGCTCAGGGCCCCCGCGGCGGCGAGCGGCGAGCGTGGGGCTGGGTTCTCGGTCTCCGTGCCCCCCAACAAGGGCAGGGGCTCGGTGAGCGACGAGGAACCATAGGTGGAGTCAGCTCGCTCCCCATCTGTATCTTCCTTCTGTGGCTCCTCGGCTCTTCCCGGAGGATGAGTCCAGGGCTGGGGGCCTCCGCCATCCGAGGGCCCAGAGGCTGGGGTCGGGGTGGGCTCGGGCAGGGAGCGCAGAGAGCGCAGAGACTCGATGCCCGAGTCATACTGGCTCTCATCTGTCTCGTCCGGCCCCTTCCGCGCCTCCGACATGCCAGCGGTGCCGGCCCGCGGGGGCCAGGTCCGAGTAGGATCCGGCTCCGGGCTCCGCCGCGCCGCCTTTCCGGGTTGCAGGTCCGCCCTGCAGAGCTGGCGCTCGGCCGGCAGTGGCCTCCTTCCCGGGCTGCGGGAGCCCCAGGGGTCGGCGAGAAGCGCAGGCGAGCCTCGGAGCGGGGAAAGCTTCCACGGCAGCGGCTACTCCGCGCAGCTGGACTGCCCAGTCGGACTCGCTCGCTTGCCCCGCCCCTCAGGCCCCGCCCCCGACAGGCGCTTCCGGACCGAGGCCCCGCCCTCCGGAATCCCCCTTACCCCGCCCTCTGCGTTGGCTTCGACTCAGGGGTTACCCGGTCCTGAGTCACTCATGCGTTAATTCACCCACTCATTCATTCATTCACCCACTCATTCACTCATTCATTCATTCATTCACCCATTCATTCATTCATCCATCCATCCATGCATTCATACTTTCCCCTTCCTTCTTTGCATTCATTAATTCCAAGCATTTTCTTTCCTTCCTTCCTTTCTTCCATCTCTTCCTTTTTTCCATCCACTCATTCGTTTTTATTTTTTATTTTTAAAATATTTTTATTTATTTATTTGACACAGAGGGAGAAAGCACACATAAGCAGGGGGAGGGGGAGAGGGAGAAGCAGGCTCCCCATCCAGCAGGGAGACCAAATGGGGGCTTGATTCCAGGACCGCGGGATCATGACCTGAGCCGAAGGCAGCGGCTTAGGCGACTGAACCGCCCAGGCGCCCCTTTTCGTTTGCTTTTAAAGGAATATTTCTTAATCGTCTGCACAGGCTGGGCATCTTGCAGGGAAAGCACTGCTTCCTATCTCCTACCCATTTCTCTCAATTTCTGTGGTTTTCTCATCTATCGGTGCCCGGGCGTTTGGGCAGGGAAAGAAAGGGGATACTTACTGTCTTTAAAGGACCAGTTCTCCCTTTGGGTCCTGGATAGAGGGTCTCCTGCAGCAACTTCCCAGATCACATAGAATTGGGCACAAGGATTTTTTTTTTTTAAGATTTTATTTATTTATTCGACAGACAGAGAGACACAGGAGAGAGGGAACACAAGCAGGGGAAGTGGGAGAGGGAGAAGCAGACTTCCCGCTGAGCAGGGAGCCCGATGTGGGGCTCGTTCCCAGGACCCCGAGATTACGACCTGAGCTGAAGGCAGATGCTTAACGACTGAGCCACCAGGCGCCCCAAGGATGTTTTTTGTTTGTTTGTTTGTTTGGTTTTTTTGAAAGTGAGTTTTCTCAGGCAAGCTGTTGTCTTAAAAAACATGCAGAGTGGTCATGTTTTTTTGTTGTCTGAAAAAGCAGAGTGGTCATTCTTCACAGGGATGAAACACTGGCTCTGGGCAGTTACAACATCTGGTTACTCCTAGTGGTCAGGGAAGTTTAGTTCCTCATGGTGGGGCCAGGATGGGGAGGCCCCAGACATGCTGGGCCATGCTCTGCTGAGGTCTCCAGCACAGCCACAGCCCCAATGCCAGCACATCTTTCCTCCTTCCCTGTCCCTGCTTTCCCTGGGTCTAAAGGGCCTAGGGAGGTTGTAGGCAAACTCCACCCACATGGTGAGCCCCAACCTGTGCCCCATGATTCATCTTCTACCCCAAGTGCCATCAACCCAGGGGCATCAATGACCTTAGAAGATCATCCCCAAAGGAACATCTCCCTTTTCTAGCTCTGGCATTGGGGGAAGGAAGCTGGAGTGAGTGTAGACAGCTACGAACCAGCTTTTCTACTGCCCTCCTCCATGTAACCTCATTTTATTCATCCATCTATTCCTCTGTTTGACAAACATGTGTGGGGCTTTTCCTATATGCCTGACATTGGTCTTTCTGCTGGAAGCAAAACCAAGTATCATAGTAATGGTAATAACCAACAACCACTAATCCTACCCCCATTCAAAAATGTCCCATGGTCCCAGCCTTCAAAAATCTCCCTGGCAATGATAATACAGAGTGCTTGTACTAAGACAGGAGGGAGAACAGGGTGCCGTGGGGGCACACAGCGGGGTCGACTACCTAGTGGAGTGAGGGGAAGGGAAGAGGGCTGGGGAGAAGAGAGGTACCTAGTGTGTGTGTGCTTGGAGGGGTGAGTCAAGAGAGAAGAGTGGTGGGCAGACGGGAGGAGAGGCCCCACTGCTCTTCATCCCTGTGGAGAGCCAGAGTGGAGAGGATGTATTGAGCATGAGGCAGTTAGAAGCCACGAGGGGAAAGCCCAAGGAAATTGAGGCATCTCCTTCCTTGAGGTCAGTGTGATTTCAGATGTTCTCAACTTCCTCCCCTGACATGTTCCTCTCTCATCCTCAAAGACTAGAGCAAAAATACAGTCAGGAACTCAAGACCCACACTACACGGGCTCAGATCTGGCACTATCACATCCCCATCTTAAAGTTGGGAAGCTGCGACCCGGAGAGGTGAGTTGAACTGCCCAAGATCAAACCAGTCAGGAAGGACAGGGCCAGGTTCTCCTGTCCCTAATCCAAAACTTTGAAAAACATTTTCAATGAAACTTTGTTTCCTTCATGAAGGTCTAAGGAGTTGGGGTGTCTGAACCCACCGCAAGGACACAAGGACTCAGGAGTATGCAGTGACCACCCTTTCCTTCAGACAGAGGCTGAATTTAAGGAAAAACCTATCCCAATTCAATCCCACGTCTTGCTTGGAACCCCAACAGGTGTGTAGCAGCCCCTGTTCTGGCCACATGAGGTCAGCATTGAGTCACGCGCGGCTTCCAGACCCTGCCTGCACTCTTGACAGGAAGCCCTTCTGGGGACACTTCAGAATGGAGAGAGGGACCATACAGTGCCATTTGGAAGTGTGACCTGGGGACTCTGACTCGGGCCTCAGCATGGTCAGGGCCCTTTGTTTCCTCGGCCCCTCCAGTCCTCTTCTCTCTCCGCTGTTTTCTTCTGGTTCCCTTTGTAGTGCCCCCACTCCCAGCTTCCACCCGCCCCAGCCAGGCTCCTCTTCAGGAAACAGGCCCCGTTGCCATGGTGACCAGCTGGTCAGCTGGCTCCTTCCTCGCCCCCTCCCTTCACCCCTCTTTCCCCTGAGCTTCCAAGGAAGGGTGATGTGTGTGAATGGAGAAGGGGGAGGGTTGTCAGGGGTCCTTTATTTCTTGGGAGCTCTGGGGTTGGTCAAAAGGAGTTGGGTCAGCTCTCTTCCAAAGCCCCCCTGAGGTGGAGCCAGGCAGGCAGTAGGCGTGGGGAACAGGAGCAAGATTACAACAACTAAATGGGGAGTGTGAGCCTCCTATCCGGGTTAGGAAACAGCAGGCCTAGGAACTCTGCACTCTGTCTGCAGTGAGGACTGAACTAGGTGGAACTGGCTGAGACCAGAAGAGGGGCTGGAGTTAGATGTGAGGCAGGGCTTCCCACAAAATATGGGTGGGAGACGCTGGAGTGAGCCACCGAGTGAGATTCCTTCTATGCCATGAGAAAAGGGGCGAGGCCTGCCTCTTCAGGACCACACCCTTCCTCTGTTTGGGTCTGGAGGACAGAATGACTGACCCGTGGAGGATCATGTGGGCTGGATGGTTCTGAAGCAGGAGACAGCCAGTCAGCCACCTTCACTTTGCCTGGAAAGAGGAGAACAGGAAAATGGAGGCAGGACCAGGAGTGGGTGTGTGTGTGGAGGGGTGGGACAGAGGCAGTGGCTACTCTGCCTCAGGTGAGCATCCCAGCAGATCGGTGCGCTCGTCCCCTGTCCCAAAGACTAGATTCTCCAAAACTTTGCCTTAAGCTAACTTCCTACCCACAAATATCCCCATGGCCTCTGGAATGGGAAAGATCTGGATTCTAGGACTAGCTCTGTGAATACTAGCAGGTGACCTTGAGTAAATCATTCACACTCCCTATACCTTGGTTCCTTGTGGGTAAATGGGGGACCAGTTACTATACGTCAAAGACTCTAATGTAGCACAGGGCACACAGTAGGATTCCACAGTGTGCACACACAGATTGAATATGCATAGCCTTTATACTATTTTATCATAATGATTGCCCCCTCCCCATTAGACTTTGTGCTCTTTGAGGGTAGAATATTGTATGTTTCATTTCTGAACAGGGTACACAGTAGGTAGCCAATGCCTGTTTATTGAATGGATGCATCCAGGAATGAATGAATGCATGTCAGTTTTCTTTCTGCCAGTCCCAGGCAGTGTAGGGAGAAGCAGTGTGGGTGGATGGCAGGAAGGGGTGGGCTACTTGCAGTCACTCAGCCTGGCCTGGGGTCTATGATTTTGCCTCCTACACCCACAGAAGAAGGGCAGAGCCTTAGAGATTGTCCAGGCAACTTCTTCAATGCACAGATGAGGAAACTAAGGCTTCAAGAGGGGAAGGCACTTGCCCAAGGTCACACAACCCCTTACTGGCAGAGCCAGGATTGAGAATTGGAACTTAGGTTTCCTGATCTCCAGCCTAGGGCAATGCACACGCTTCATTGCTTCTTTGGGACTGTTTCTCTAGGGAAGGAAAATGGCTCTGTGAAGCCCCATTCTAATGTCCTCCCCACTCTGCCCTCTGTTAGTCCTTTCTCACATCTAGCTCCAGTCCTTTCCCTTTCACCCGATTCCATCTCTGTTCACTTGGGTCTGGCCTCTGAAGGCTGGCTCCGGCCTTAACCGTTACCACCCAACTGGGAATAAGGATCTTCCCTAGGGTTCCAAGGCTCAATTTCCTTTCCCCACCCTCGGCCCCAGGAACTTGCGGGAACCAGTGATGGGGAGGGATGTTGGTTGAACCGCTGGTGCCCCCTCCACGGAGAAGGGACAGAAGGAGTTGCTGCACAGATCTCCCCGGGATGGGGGGGTGGGTGGTGCGGTGAGCAAGGCTGAGAGTGGGAAAGGGGTGCGGGGAGCCCCTGTTGCTTCTCCTCTTTGGGGGGTGGCTATTAGGTAGGCTTGAGGAAGGCGGAGTTTGGGGGGCCAGGGGCGGGGCTCCTGCGCTGGGAGGAAGAGGGGGGGCGCGCTGGCTCCAGCTCCGCTCAGACAAAAGGCGGCGGCGGGAGCGGGCGGGAGGCGGAGCGGCGCCGCGAGGGCCTCAAGGTGACACCCGCCCCCGGCCCCGGCCACCCCCGGCCCGGCCCCCCAGCCCGCCTCCCCACCCCCCAGCCCCTAGCTCCCTACCCCCGGTGCCCTTTCCAGGCCCCCTCCCCCCGGCGGGGGGTGGGGAGCAGTGAGGGCCCCGCCCCCTCCCGCCCCCTCCCCAGGGCCCGCGCAGGATGCCCTCGGCCCCCGGCAGCCCCCCGGGAAGCCCTGACCTCGACGCACCCACTCTACGCCATGTCCCCCCCTGGCTCGGCCGCGGGAGAGAGCGCCGGCGGCGGCGGCGGAGGTGGCGGCCCCGGGGTCCCGGAAGAGCCCACGGCGGCGGCGGCGGCGGACGAGGGCCCCGCCCGAGAGGAGGTGAGAACAGGCGGCGCCCCTTCCCCGGGCGCGGCCGCAGCCTGGCCCCCCATTCCCCGCCGCGCGCGGCCCCCGCCTGTTCCGCCGCAGCGCGGCCGGCGCCCCGCACCCCGAGTCGGCCGCCGCAGCCGCAGTCCCGCGCCGATGCCCCCACCGGCGGCCGGAGCTGTCCGCGGTGGCGGGGAAGGGGCTGCGCCGGGGGCGGGGCTGGGGGGGGGGTCCTGGGCAGGGGGAGGGGCCTAGGGGTGGAGCCTCGCGGACCCCGGGCGGATGGGGTGGGGACGGTGGCAGGAATCCTGTTTGGCGGAGGGGATGCTATCTTGAAGGCCAGGAAGGGCGACTTGTAGGGGCTACAGAGGCAGGAGAGTACCATGGGGAAATGGTGGTGGTACCTGAGCTGTGGTCCTAAGAAGGTCAAATGTGTACAGAGGCGACTCCCCCTGGGGTCACTGGGAGTGTGTGAGTGCACCTCTCTCTTCCCGTGTCCATGCAGCTACCCCACTCCCGGGGGGGGGCCCCTAAGCCCAGGAATCCTTCAGAATGTTGGAAAGAAGCATATCCCTAGTTGGGGGCCCTACTCTTCAGTCCTCTGAACCTGGAAACAAAGAGACTGAGGAAGGTACCAGTAGCACTGCTCCCCTCCCCCAATCTCCCATGCACACTCGTGCACACACACACACACACACTGCACTAGGGCAGAAGCACATGGGCAGGGACAGACCTGCAGGTAGAGACCCTTTCAGATGTGCTGTCAATGGGACACGTGCACACTCAGGCGGGCCCACAGAGGTGCACATCTACACACCCCTCAAGGACAAGGCTCCTGGAAGGGTGGTACATGTACCCTAATCTTGTTTGTATATGCTGTGTGCTATTGCCTAGCCCACCTACCTAACTACACTTCCAGATCTTTCCTCTCATTTCACACCAGGTCCAGGGCCCGCTGTCTGTGACTGTGCCCTTCCTTTCTACCCTTTTCTCCCTTTCCGTGGCTAGACTCCAGGTCAGGCCTGGGGAACTGGAGGAAATCAGGATCTCAGTGGTGTGTGTATGTGTGTGTGTGTGTGTGTGTGTGTGTGTGTGTGTGTGTTGGGGGGAGGGTTCCTAAAGCTAGACAGCAGGAAGGAGGAGTGGGAAAGCACAGCCCACCACCAGAAATCCAACTCAATTCTCATCTATTAAGTGGCTGCTGGGTGCCAGCACCATGGTGGGCACCCAGGATGCAGAAAACGAGACTGCCCTCAGGAGCACCCAGTCTAGACGTGTAAACAACTCACTGGGGTGACCGTGGACGGAGTGGGCCAAGTGTTTTAACAGGCCCCCAGAGAGCCCCAAGAATCATTTTGACAAATGACTGGACAGCAAACGTCTTCCTCCCTACCCCCTAACCTGGTCTCACAGCCCCGCTCGCCAGCCACTTGTCTCTGCCCTTCTGGATGTCTCCTCCTGGACTGCCTTCTACTCAGAGATGCCAGTCCTCTCCCTCTCATCTTAGAACAGGGGAAGGATGTTAGGGTCCAGGGAGGAGACTTACAGGGGGCCTCGGGGTCATACTGTGGGGAGAGTCAGAGCTTGGGGTTTCCCGAGCACCCACCCCCCACCCCTCCAAAGGAGGTATGAGACTAATTGTCTGTGAGGGACGGGGAGGTGGATGGGTCAAAGAGGGCTGGCTCCTCCAGAACCCAGGACTCAAAGAATCGGGAAGATGTGAGGGTCCCACCTGTTAAGTGGGAAGGTGATGTCAGTGGGTCCCTCCCCACTTTCCTGGAACACCTGGAAGGAGTCCTGGCTGGGGACCTGCCTTCGCTGATGCCTATCTGTCCTCCCTTGTCTTCCCCATCCACACCTCCTGTTTCATGGCCATCTTTATGTCTGCCTTTGGACTCTGTTTCTCTGGGTGCCATCCTATCCATCTGTGTCTTCTCTGCCACCCGGGCCTCCTCCCTCCGTCTCTGGCTCTGATCCCTCTCTGCCTTTTGGGGTGTCTGTCTCTCTCCACACTTCCCTGTATTGGTGTTCTGTTCTCTTTTCCTGTCCCCGTGCCTCACTCTGGGTCATTTCTGCATTTATCTTTGGTCCTCGGCTCCCATCTTGGTCTTACCTTTTCTCTCCACGTCCCTGTCTGCCTGTCATCTCTGATGCTGGCTTCCACCCCTCCATCCATCTCTGTGCCGGGTCCTACCACTCCGTCTCACTCCCCATTCATCTCGGACCTTCCCCTGCCCACGTGAGCAGCAGCGTCCCATCCAGCCCTCTTTCACCAAGTCCCTCTGCCGTGAGTCCCACTGGAAGTGCCTGCTACTCTCGCTGCTCATGTACGGCTGTCTGGGGGCCGTGGCCTGGTGCCACGTAACCACGGTGACCCGCCTCACCTTCAGCAGCGCCTACCAGGGCAACAGCCTCATGTACCACGACAGCCCCTGCTCCAACGGCTATGTCTACATCCCCCTGGCCTTCCTGCTCATGCTGTACGCCGTCTACCTGGTGGAGTGTTGGCATTGCCAAGCCCGCCATGAGCTGCAGCACCGTGTTGATGTGAGCAGCGTGCGGGAGCGTGTGGGCCGCATGCAGCAGGCCACGCCCTGTATCTGGTGGAAGGCCATCAGCTACCACTATGTCCGCCGCACCCGCCAGGTCACCCGATACCGCAATGGAGACGCCTACACCACCACCCAGGTGAGGGGCTGGGGGGGGGGGCACTGGGACCCTGACTGATTGGCCCCAGGGGGAGGAACTCAGGCAGCAGTGAGCTCTTGTGGACACTGAAACAGGAGGGCAGTAACAACCATAATAATGACGGCAAACACTTAGCAGCCAGGCCCTGCCCGACATACATCATAAATACCAAATTATTTCTTTAATCCTCATAACAACCCTATGAGGTAGGTAACTACTATCCACATTTTACAGATGAGGAAACTGAGGCCTGGAGAGGTTAAGTACCCTGCCCAAAGTCAAACAGCTAGTACGTGGTGGAGCTGGGATTTGAACCCAGGCAGTCTGGCTCCAGGGTCTGTCAGGATCTCAGCTTAGTGCTTAATGGTTGGAGATGGCTTCACATGCACTCTCTCACAGCATGCTCTCACCCGTTCAGTGAGGTGGCTGCTACCAGGTCCTTTTTCACAGGTAAGGAATCCTAAGCTCATTGACTTGCCCAAGGTCTGCAGCTTCTAAGTGGTAGTGCTAGACTCAAACCCAGGGCCCTGGATCCCAAGTCCAGGGCTCCCGGAGGTGGGAGTCTGCTGGCAAAGAGGTGGAGGTAGGCACGGGAGGCCCCATGGAGAGGTGGGGGCGGGGGCTAATTAGCACTTCCTGGACCCGCCAGGATTAGGCATCATTAGAGCCCTGGAAGAAGAGGAAATTTTCTCAGTGGAGAGTGACCTCTGTCTCAGTACTGGGATGGGTAAACAGAAGCCTGGGGCCTGTGAGAATCACGGAGGGGGCTGGGTGAAAGCTAAGGTGGGAAAAGGGAGACCAGAGACAGGAGACCGTCGACAGGGCCCTTCTCGGCCCACTTGTGAACACACCTGTAAAAGGGAAGAAGGAGCAGCGTGGGACTTGGGAGACCGGGCGGAAAGGTCGGGCAAGCCCGACGGGCAGTTCAGGGCCAGCGCCTGACCCCCTGATGAAGCAGGGCTTAATTAAAATTAGCATGCATCCGGGGAAGGTCCGACTTTCAGCCCATCCTCCTCTCTAATGGATGACGCTGAGGGCCTGCGTTGCTCTGTAAAGCAGATGGTAAGATCCTACCGGGCTCCAAGCGGGCTCTAAAGCGGGGCAGGCTTAGGGTTTGAGCGGGCAGCAAGAGCGGCGATGGGGCGGACGAGGGTGAGCCGACAGAAGCGACTCCCGCCGCCCTCCCCGGCGCCGCAGGTCTACCATGAGCGCGTCAACACGCACGTGGCGGAGGCCGAGTTCGACTACGCACGCTGCGGCGTCCGCGACGTGTCCAAGGCGCTGGTGGGGCTGGAGGGCGCGCCGGCCACGCGCCTGCGCTTCACCAAGTGCTTCAGCTTCGCCAGCGTGGAGGCCGAGAATGCTTACCTATGCCAGCGCGCGCGCTTCTTCGCCGAGAACGAGGGCCTGGACGACTACATGGAGGCGCGCGAGGGCATGCACCTCAAGAACGTGGACTTCCGCGAGTTCATGGTGGCCTTCCCGGACCCGGCCCGGCCGCCGTGGTACGCCTGCTCGTCGGCCTTCTGGGCCGCGGCGCTGCTCACGCTGTCGTGGCCGCTGCGCGTGCTGGCCGAGTACCGCACGGCCTACGCGCACTACCACGTGGAGAAGCTCTTCGGCCTGGAGGGCCCGGGCTCGGCGAGCAGCGCGGGCGGCGGCCTGAGCCCCAGCGACGAGCTGCTGCCCCCGCTGACGCACCGCCTGCCGCGGGTCAACACGGTGGACAGCACGGAGCTCGAGTGGCACATCCGCTCCAACCAGCAGCTGGTGCCCAGCTACTCGGAGGCGGTGCTCATGGACCTGGCGGGGCTGGGGGCGCGCTGCGCGGGGGCGGCGGGCGGCGGGTACGCGCCCGCGTGCCGCTACGGCGGGGTGGGCGGCCCGGGCGCGGCGGGCGTGGCCCCGTACCGGCGCAGCTGCGAGCACTGCCAGCGCGCCGTCAGCAGCTCGTCCATCTTCTCGCGCAGCGCGCTCAGCATCTGCGCCAGCCCGCGGGCCGGCCCGGGGCCCGGGGGCGGGCCGGGCTGCGGGGGCAGCCGCTTCTCGCTCGGCCGCCTCTACGGCTCCCGACGCAGCTGCCTGTGGCGCAGCCGGAGCGGGAGCGTCAACGAGGCGAGCTGCCCCACCGAGCAGACGCGCCTGTCGAGCCAGGCCAGCATGGGGGACGACGAGGACGACGACGAGGAGGAGGCCGGGCCGCCGCCGCCCTACCACGACGCCCTCTACTTCCCGGTCCTCATCGTGCACCGGCAGGAGGGGTGTCTGGGCCACAGCCACCGGCCGCTGCACCGCCACGGCTCCTGCGTAGAGACCTCACTGTGACATCCGGGCGCCCCCCCCACCCCGCCCCGGCAGGCCCACCGTCCTCCCTCCTGCCCCTCGTCGGACCGTGCCCCTGGCGTGTAGTGGGGGGAGTCGTGATGGTGACTGAGGCTGTGCTGGGCACGGCGCGGGGAGCAGGGAGGCGAGGGTGCGCGGGACGGACCCCGATGGGGTCCGGACCCCCCCACCCCCCGCCTTTCCTGTACATAAAGAGACCGACGGGTGGGAGGGCGGAGGGCGGCTCCGGGGAACCCCGCCTGGACACGGTCGGCTCTTCCAGCCCCGCCCCTCAGTTCCTAGGGGGACACCTCCCCTCCCTCCACGCACACTCGCACACTCGAGATTTCCCGTTCAGCCTTTCAATGGATCTTCTGACTGTTAGCGGCGACTGTGCTGTGGCACCGCGTGGGGCCCGTCGCAAGGGCGAGGCCTTCGCTGTGCAGCTGGGGAGGTCTAGAGGCAGGAGGGGGCTTTTTTCCTTCGCTGCCTGGGCCCACCAGGGCCTCTCTCTACGGAGGGGGCGGTGGTTTGGGTGAACAGCCGGGCTGGCTTCCAACCTACTAATGAAATCAGTGGGTCTGAGGCCGGGGCCGGATGTCAGCCCCGATGCTCCATCCCAAAACCGTGCAAATGTTGCTCTCCTCTTCTTGGCGCTGGCCCCAAAACATCGGGGTGTCCTTTCTGCCACTCCGTCCACTGCTGTTTATCTTGCTGGGTCCCTGGAGTGTGGGTCCTGGAGGGACTGTGCTCACACCGCACGCGTCACTCTCCTCCCTCCCCTCTTGCCCTCTGGCCCTGAAGAGCAGTTGCCCAGGGAGGAGGGAGGCGAAATGTGGAGGGTATGTACCTCAGTCCTGTCTCTAAACTCTGCAGCCTCCTGGCAGCAGCCTCCTGACCGGGGTTCTGGCAGGGCTTCTCCCTTCAGGGGGTGAGACAACCCCCCACCTGCGTGTCCATTAAAGCTGGTCAAGGTGAATGCCTGGGTGGGAAGAGTGGGAGACAGACCCGGGTGACAAAGGGAAGCTCTCCTAGCAGGTGGGAGTGGGCAGTGGAGGGAAATCGAAAGGACCTCCAAAGGTGGGGGTGTCTGGGTCGACCCTTGCCTTTCCCAGACTTGGGGGGTGGTGGTGTGAAGAGCTGTTGTCCCCACACATTACCTCTGCAGGGCTGAGGATGTCTTCATGAGCCCTGACTGGAGAAATACTCAATTCCAGTGGCAGGGTCAGAGACAGAAATTCTCTAAATCTTGCCCGACTCCCTCTGTCCTCCTCTATCCCATGAGCTGAAGCCCTGCAGCGTGCCCCAGGGTCTTCAAAAGGGCACCTTGCCACCACCCAAGGGCGCTGGTCCCACGTCCTGTTCTCCTAAAGCTCTGACACGGCCTTTTCTCTCCCACCACTCCCACCCTGATGTGCTTCAGTGTGCATGTCTGTGTGCAACCCCCTGCCCTCCCAACTCCCCTGGCTGAAGTTTTCCCAGCAGACTCAGTGCCCAGGGACTGAGCTCACATTTCAAGCTGGAGAGGATAACCCTTGGGCCGCCAACATCGCTCACCCCTGATGCTCCTCACTTTGTCTGAGCCATATGAGCTCCTCCTTCCCCTCCTTCAGCCTCCTCTCCCATCTTCCTCCAGCCTAGCCAGGCCTACAGCTGCCAAGGGCATGACCGTCACCTATGCAACATCTCTGGCTCCCCGTCCCCCTTCCCTGGGGGACTTGGGAGATACAGATTGTGGGGACACCGTGGCCCATGGCCCATCAGGGTTGAGCTTTCCTTTCCTGTGGAGATGGCTGAGTGGGAAGGCAGAGGAGGCGGGAGAAGGGGAGGCTTGGGCAGGAGGGAATAGCTGCCCACTAGGTTTCCCTGGGCCTGGGCAGCCATGGCCACCTGCTTGTCAGCACTGAACCTTTCTGGGCCCCGAATCTGTGCTCCTTGGGGCCCTGGCGGTTGGAGTACCCCTCTTTCCTCGGAGGGGACATCTGTGAGGTCCAGGTGGTGAGCCGTGGCCGCAGGCCCCAGTTCTTGGCCAGCTGGCACCGGGATGTCCTGCCCTTGTATGGAGGCAGCCTGGCCACTTCCCGGCTCCAAGGAGGGAGGGACTCAGCTCCTTCTCCCTCGGGCCCATTCCTGAGACCGAGCCTGAGCTGGGAGGAGGGGACAGGGGACCCCCTACTATTATTTTTGCCTGTATTGACCATTTCTGCCTAGGTCTTACACAGACAGCCTCACCTTCCACACACGCACAGACTTAGAGAGAAAGCGATTCTTTGGTCTATTTTCTTGGTAGCTTTATTGATTGCCAGGGAAAACGAAAACCAGAAAATTAATCTCTAAAATTAAACTTCACACTGAATGTTCTTGTTTCTCTAATTAGAACTTCTGCTAGCAGCTGTGGCTATGTACACACACACACACACACACACTCACTCACTCACACCCTCACATCTACACGTTTGCACTCCCGAACTGTCAGAGGGTGTCAGGCACAGACAGACTCTAGGTTGCCCAGACAGGCACACAAGTGCAGTCACTCCCAAGCCCCCTTTGGTGCTCTGCATGGCGCCTGCTTGTTGGAAAGAGTCCCTGGAGAGCAGGCACCCCTAGGCTGTGGCTGCAGCCCACGACCCATCCTTTGGAAAGACCACGGGTCTGGAAGCTCTGGACTCCTCAGCAGGGTGGGGGAGGATGGGAGATGGGGCTCAGCCTGAACCTATTAGGTCCTCTTGTGGCCCTGGGGGTTGATGTGACTCCTGTGGGCAGCCACAGAGCGATGGGGACTCTCGGAGGGCACCTGGAAGGCTCCGTATGTGCCGAGGACAAGGGCTTGTGGGGGTGGGCTGGGCCTGCCTGGGGAGAAGACAGGTCTCTGTCAATTGGGTGCATCACACTGTGGCCTTTCTGTCGTGGATTTCCAAGCGCAAAGATTGTACAAATCAAACGTGGATAATAAAGTTGCGGATGACTCACTGACTTCCCTCCCCTGTGTGGCACCTCCCCCATGCTCTCCTCCTCCCAGCAGAAGCTCCCTGGTGGGCGCAGTGGGTCTGAGTCCCTCCTGTCACCTCTGTTTCCCCCTTCCCAGGTTGTGTGTGTGGGGGGGCGGCGGATGAGAATTAGGGGATGGAATGGCCTGTAGAATGGGCCGTTCCTTTAGCAGAGTCAAGTAATAGCGAGGTAGCATCGGCAGGAGTGAGAGTGAAAGAGCGGGGCAAAGCTCTGCAGTCGCCAGAGGAGAGAGAGACTGAGGGTGCGTGTGTGCCCTGCAGGCTTGCACATGTTTTGAAGGTCAAAAAGTCCAGGACCCGTTCAGTAGAGAGGACGACGGTCGGGAGGCAGGGGTCAGGGAGATGGATGGCCTTCAGGGGAGAGTCTGGGGAGGCTCTCAGAATCTTCTCTGCCTTCCCTCATCCTGGAAGAAGTCGGTCATTTCAGGGGGTCTGGTAATATCTTCTTCCAGGGTACAGGGCACGGGTCCCACCTCATAGCCCTTCTGTCCCCCACCCCAGTGCCCTCTCCGTCTTTATCCGCATCACCCTTGATCACTGACCCCGAGGATATCCGTGGTCTCTCCCGCTCTCCTCCCTCGAGACCAGCGTGGCACTCTACAGCAGGCATGAGCGAGCATGAAATGAGGGATGGGGCCAGGGCAGTGACCCAGGTCCCGTCACTGCTCCAGCCCAGCCCTGTCCCCCACCTTATCGTGCAGGCTTCTCAGGGCCCTTGGCGATGACTGGTGACATCAAGTGGCCAGGATTCAAGGTCCGCTGGCGGGCGGCTTCCCGGTTGGCACAGAGGACCTGGCCAATGAGGTACTCGCTCTCCTGGGCCACATCGGACAGGCGCAAGTCCAACTCCAGGAGGGTCTTGTTGTCCGACATGCCCTCCAGGAGCTGCTTCCCACCGTCCTGGGAGGGGAGTACAAGGGAAGGGGCCATTTCATCTCACTACCCGGGATCGCGTGCGCGTGTGTGCACACTTACACACGTTTATACAAAGATGCGACTAGAACGAGAGTTTCGCAAAACCACGGTTGGCCTCTTGGTGAGGCCCACTGTGTCCTGTGCTACCCTGTCCTATTCCATTCGATTCTATAAGAAAAATGGTGCTCAAGACTTACTAAATGGATTGTTCAATGCTCATGGTTTGAAACACATGGCTCTGTGACAATGATGGTAATTCCCCTCCTCCAATTCAGCCATGGGCATGTGAGACAGATCTGGCCAATGACATCTGAGGACATTCTGACATTCTGAGAAGGGTCTCCTCACTCTGAAAAGAGAACAAGAGAGGGGGGTGCTCTCCCTTTTCCTGCCTCTGGGCTTGGCCCTGTGTGAGGTGTAGCAGCCATCTTGGGACCGTGAGAGAAGCTCCTGAGAGGATATGGCCATGTGGCTGGGTGGGCAGAGCAGATGGCAGCACTGAGCCAGCAAATTTACCGACTCCAGAGGCCCCCTACCCTGGGGCTTCAGATTATGGGACATAATGAACATTCCTCTTGTTTAAGCTGTTTCCTGGTTCAGGTTTCCGTTACTTGTAGCCAAAAGCACCCCGAGTGGAGACGGTGTATGTGTGTCTGAGCAAGACTGTTCTCTTGGTAGAGGGTGCAGGGCCCCGCCTGGAGGACATGGAGGGTCCTCCTCACTAGTCCTCACGGCTCCAACCCCTTCTGGGCTGGGTGGGCCATGCTTGATGTGGAAACACTCTTATGTGAGAGACAGAATGGTCGTGTTCTATGGTTATGACCCAAGAGTGTGTCGCAAAGCCAGTTTAATGGGTTGCAGATGCATTTTTTAAAAAATGACGTAGAATAGAATATAAAGGAAAATATCAGCATGTATCACAAGCAGTAAAAGTACATTTCAATGATACTATATTGATGTATATGTTTACTAGGTGTTCGTGAAAATTGTATTTCTTATTCTGAGACTTGGTCAAGAAAATGAGAGACATCATCTATCAGAAAGGACCCAGGTGGGGCGCCTGGGTGGTTCAGTGGGTTAAGCGTCTGACTCTTGTTTTCTGCTCAGGTCATGATGTCAAGGTCCAGAGATCCAGCCCTGCATCAGGCTCCGTGTGCTCAGCGGGGAGTCGGCTTGAGATTTTCTCTCTCCCCCTCGCCTTCTGCCCCTTGTGCACACTCTCTCTCTCTCAAATAAATAAAAAAAAGATTTTATTTATTTGAGAGAGAGAGCGAGGCATGTGAATGAGCAGGGGGTAGGGGCAGAGGCAGAGGGAGGAGCAGACTCCCTGCTGAGCAGGGAGCCCCAGGTGGGACCCAATCCCAGGGTCCTGGGATCATGACTTGAGCTGAAGGCAGACACTTAACTGACTGAGCCACCCAGGCACCCCAAATGAATAAATCTGGTTTTCAACAGTCCTGAGTTTGAATCACAGCTCTGCCACTCTCTCCTGACTGGATGCTCTTGGGCAATTCACTAGCCTCTCAGAGACTCAATTTTCCATCTGTAAAGTGGGGTTAAGAATACACACTCTAGGGGTGCCTGGATGACTTAGTCAGTTGTGTCCAACTCTTGATTTCGGCTGAGGTCACAATCTCAGGGTCATGAGTTTGAGCCCTGTGTCAGGCTCTTGGCTCAGCCGGGAGTCTGCTTGAGATTCTTTCTCCCTCTCCCTCTGCCCGTCCCCCATCTCTCTTTCTCTCTCTCTCTCTCAAGTAAATAAATAAATCTTAAGAAAAGGAAAGAAAGAATTCACATTCTACTAGGGGCACCTGTTTGGCTCAGTCGGTAGAGCATGCAACATTTTATCTTAGGGTTGTGAGTTTGAGCCCCATGTTGGGTATAGAGATTACTTAAAAATAAAATCTTCAAAAAAAAAAAAAAGGGGAATACACATTCTACTAGATAACTGTGAGGAATAAAGGAACACTGAAGGATATCAGTGCCTAGCATAGGATATAACCCTGAATAATAGTAACAGCTAGCAATACTGAGGTCCTAGCCAGTGCCTGTAATGTTAACTTCTTTACAAATACAACTCATTTCATCCTCCCAGTAACAATAGTATCTACTTAGAAGTAGATACTATTATGATCCCCATTTTACAGATGAGGACATGGAGACCCAAAAAGGTTAAGTAATTTAACCAAGTGCAAAATGGCAGAGCTGGGATTGGAACCAGGGAAAGTCTGTCCTCTTAACAATTACCCTGGAAGCACCCGAAGGCAGCTGGGTTCCATACCCACCCCCCAAGGCCCCAGAGGGCACAGCTTACCAGCCCAATGTGGTTGCAGGACAGGTTGATGCTGGTGAGCGTGGTGTTGACCGAGAGCACCTGGGAGAGGAGCGTGGCGGTGGGCTCAGACAGCTCATTGCCACCGAGGTGCAGTGTTGTGAGGCACTTGTTGGTCTGCAAGGCGTGGGCAAGTGCCTGGCCACCCTCATCCTCAATGCAGTTGAGGCGCAGGTTGAGGGAAATGAGGTTGGTGTTGTGTGCTAGGGCGTGAGCCAGAGACTGGGCACCAGGCGCCCGCACCTGGTTGTTGGCCAGGTTGAGCACACGCAAGTGGCTGTGGCTCAGCAGCTTGGCTGCAGCTCGTGCACCCCGGTCCCCGATGAGGTTGTGTGACAGGTCCAGCTCCTCAAGGGCTGGGTGATTCAGGAGGCTGCGAATTAGGATGCGTGCCTTGTCGTCGTCCACCTTGCTTCGGGTCAGCCTGAAGATCTGTGGGCAGGTAAAGGGTATGCAGCAGCCCGCAGCCAGGGAGAATCTGCCTGCCTGGCTACCTACCTTCTGCAGGGGGAGGAGGGGGCCCCAGGGAGCCCTGAGGTTCTGCTCACCTGCTGTTGGCCACCTGACTGGCCCTTGGGCAGAGCAGAACTGCCCCACATGGCAGATCGGTGCCGAACTGGTGGCAGGCAGTAGAAGGAAAGCCTAGCATTTATTGAGAAATTACTGCATGCTGGGCATGCTGCTAGAGGGTATCATAACCATTATCTCGAACCCTCAGCATCCCAGGCACTTTACAGATAGAAAAGGAAGGCTTAGGGTGGATGGGTCATTTGTCAAGGGTCACACAGTGATCAAGCCCCAGAGGCAGGTTTGAATGCAGGTCTGTTTGATGCCCCAGCCCCTCGCTGTGCCCTCTTCAGCTGGCCAAGATCCACCAGGGCGAGGAGAGGAACTCTTGGAAGGAGATGCCAGGGTAAGAACCAGGGTGAGAGATGGGAAATGGAAGGATGGGGTAGGACTAGCGTGGGGAATACCGGGGATGGGAGCCCTAACCCTCCCCCTTCTCCCCAGCTCCTTCCACCCCTCCCTCTTCCTTGAGGCCCCTCCACCCTCTTCCCATCCTTCAGTCCCCTGCCAACTGAGAGCCTGTTGTCCCTCTTGTCATTTCATTGCACCTATCTGGCAAAGCTCCAATTCTGGATCAAGCCCACTCTCTGTTTTCTGCATATCGGTGCCCAAGCAACTGACGTGATGGAAAAATGTCCCAGGACAGGACTGGTTGGTATCGCTGGAACCGCCAATAGACCCTCAATGCTGTGTGCCAATCCAGCCCTGTTTCTCTGGACAACATGCTCTCTCCTCCTCTGAAACAATGACTTCAACCTTCTTCAGCCTCCTCAAACTTCAGGGGGCCACCGCACAGCCTCCTTTCAGCAGTCAAGTCTCCTCCTGCCTCCCCAGCCATTGAATGAGAACCCCTCACTTCCCTAATACCGAACAGCAACCCACTGCTACCCACCACATCCACTCTCTCCTCTGCCCAGAGCCAACTGTCCCACCTCGGTCCTCAATTCTACCTCTCCTGCCTTCTCAGGAGCCTTCCTCCGTCAATGAACCTGTGCCTTTCTCCTGGACTCGGCCGCTTTCTTGCTATTGGATGGAGCTCTACATTGGTTTTAAACACATGCAAATATCTTTTTAAGAAAACCCAAACCCTTCATCTATTACTGATTTCCTCTTCACTCCCGTCACAGCCAAGTTCCTGAAAAAGCTGATCACAGCCATCCTGTTTCCTCACTTCCCACTCTTTCCATAAACCACTCGGATCTGGTCCCTGTTTCTGGCACTCCACTGACAGTTCCGGCTCTGTGACCTCCGAGTTTGCTAAATTCGGTCCTCAGCATCACCACCCCCCATTGCTGCCTGCCCCTTTTCTTGAAACGCACCCCTCCCTTGGCTCTGTGACTCAGGGCCATGTCCCCCTTTTCTTCTTTCTCTGATTTTTTGGCAGCCTTTCCCTCTCCCAACCAGAATATTTGGGACATACTTCACCCAAAAAATTACTCGTTGTGTATTTGAGTTTCAAATTTAACTGGATGTCTTGTATTTTTATTTGCTAAATCTAGCAAGCCTATCCTAGTTGTAATTTCACATTTACATGATTGCTGATGAGTGCCTTTTATCCCACCAGACTGTTCGCTCCAGAGGGCACAAATGGTTTAATTTTGCTCCTTGTTGAATCTTCAGCACCTAGGATAGGGCCTGGAGCGCAGATGATCCTTGGACGGATAAATGGCTCGTGAACTGGGAAGGCAGTGCCTTGTTCATCTCTGCACCCCCAGAATCCGGCTTGGTGCAGGGTGCATTAAAGGACACTTGGTCAGTGAATGAGAAGGAAACGGGAGGGAGAAGATGGGGATGGAGGAGGAGGAAGAGGAGTGGAGAGGGAATCCAAGAGGCGCTGAGGATGGGAGGTGGGGGAAGGCTGGGCCGACGGGTACCTTGAGGGTGTGGCATGCCTTGATGGTGGCCGCCAGGGAGTGGCAGTCCCGATAGGTGAAGAGGAAGAGGTTCCCCTCGAAGTTCATGCCGCAGTCCTTGACCCCGTACACCAGGTCGAGCTCCTCCAGGTGGCTCAGGCCAGCCACCAGGTCGCGCAGTTGGTAGTGGTCGGTGGCGGGCTCCTCCGTCTCCCCCTCGCTGCCCGAGTCGGACAGCTCCCCGCTCCGGGGTGGGCCGGGCAGCTGCACGGGCGGGAGGAGCTGGTCCACGCGCAGCCGGCGCACGTAGCTCCGGCAGAGCGGCAGCAGGTCGAGGAGCACGGCGGGGTCCGTGGTGCTTGGGATGAAGTGCTTTATCAGGTTCTCCAGGTGCCGCTCGAAGAACAGGCGCTTCCAGCTGCCGCCGTGCCTGGCCACGTGGCACACGGGCCAGCGGTGCATGCAGCAGCGGCGCCAGTAGTTCTCGTCGTCGATCAGGTTGGCCGTCACAGCCAGCGGCAGCTCGGGTGACAGGTGGCTCAGCACCTTCTGCTGGTGCTCTGGAAGCAGCTGCTTCAGGATAGGGTTGTCTTTGGGAACAGGAAGGAAAGCAGGAGTCACAGTGTGGGCGAGCCCCACGGCGTGGTGCCCTGGGTCGGGCCTGCCTAGGGGCACCGAGGAAATGGAAGACCCTCCCCGGCCGTCGGGGAGCCCCAGTCCGAGAGGGGCGACAGCCTTTACTCCCAGGGATGCTCAGGCTGAGACAGGAGATGCAGCCCCTGGCTTTGGGGTGTTCCTGCTTGAAGTGGACAGCGTAATATCTGGTTTCCGGGAGCTCCCAGTCTGAGCAAGAATCTCAGGTCTAGCCCTCAATTATCACTTGGTCCGATGCAGGACATAATCCTGAGTTCAGAGATTCCCAAATGATTTGATTCATTCATCTCAAAACAAGACAATGTTTGACCACCTCCTGTGCACCAGACACTGTCCTAAGTGCCGTGGATATAAGAGTGAACAAGACAGAGGAAGCCACTCCCTCTTAGGAGAGGAGGCAGACAACAAATCAGTCAGGTGAGTATATTGTAGGTAGGGTGGCAGTAGGTGCTGTAGATAAAATGATGATCCTGTCCTCAGAGCACCCTGTCTGGTAGGAGAGGTTGGCAACTCATCTTTGAAAGGGGTGACCATTTACAGAGTGCAGGGTACAGAACAAACCAAGAGCCTATACACACTGTGGAAGGCTCCAAGAGAGTGGAGGATGGTCCACCAGGGAGGGCTTACTGGAGGAGGTGTTGGGTAAACACGGTTTGGGCTGGCTTTGGCTGGAGAGAGTGGGAAAGGTGAGGAGAGGCCATAGGCGTGCAGGGCACAGTGTGGGTGGGAATCTGGTGGGGCCTGGAAGTGGGGGCAGTGGGAAAAATCATTCTGGCCCCAAGGGGGAAGGGCAGTGTTGAGCAGGGATGAGAACACAGTGCGGAAGGGCCCGGGCTGTGCCGGGACCCAGCCGCTGAGGTCTCGCTGAGGCTGGCCTCTGGGCAAATCCCACCCATCCTGCCCCACTCCTGGCCTTTCCCTCCTGCCCAGGGCAGGGACAGACTCACTCTGGAAGTTCTTGATGATGTGCTGAATGCAGAGCTCTGTGAGGAGGGGCACGGTGGCCAGTGACCATTCAGGATCTTCAGCTATGATCCTGCGCATCCGACGTAATTTGGTCCCAGAATTCCAGCCCTTGGACTTGCCGGGGGGTGGGATGTTTGAGGGCCTTGAGGGCTGGGGGCCTGTGCTTGAAGTTTGGTCTGCAGTGGAGAACATTTCCTGCGTGGAGATTGAGGATCGGCGGGGGGCTGACAGTGTCGATGTTGCTAGGGTTTCCTGCATGCTGTGGACTGGCAGCCTAGGGGCAGGTAGCCCCTTGGTGATGGCCTTGTGACGAGGAGTCTCTCACACTGGCAGGTCCTTGATGCCCTGGAGGGAGAGGAGGGGTGGAGGTCTTAACTTTGGAGTGGGCATTTAGCAAGAGAGGTAGCACAGAGTGGTTCTTAAGGGTCCATCTCTGGAGTAGAGCTGATCCAGGTACAGATCCCATTGGCTAGCTGTGTGGCCTTGGGCAAGTTACTGAATCTCTTATAGTTTCATATGCTTCCTCTGTGAAATGAGGATGGCAGTTACCTATAAGAGGAACGGGAGAAGTGAATAAAATAATGCATCCAAAGAGGCACAGTGTACTGTGACACATGCAACTGTAGTAAGAAGCAGGCCCACATTTTGGATAATAATACCTACACAGCAATGATAAGTAATTGATATATGTTGGACACTTACTTATTTACTTATTTATTTATTTATTTTTTTAAAAGATTTTATTTATTTGAGAGAGAGAGAGAGAGAGCGCGCACGAGATCCAAGAGGGTGAGAGAGAGAAGCAGACTCCCCGCTGAGCAGGGAGCCCGATGCGGGACTCGATCCCGGGACTCCAGGATCATGACCTGAGCCGAAGGCAGTCGCTTAACCAACTGAGCCACCCAGGCGCCCACTTATTTACTTATTTAAAAAAAAGATTTATTTATTTGAGAGAGAGAGGGAGAGCGTGCAAGCATGAGCAGGGGAGGGGCAGAGGGAGAGAAAGAATTTCAAGCAGACCCCCCCACTGAGCACGGAGCTTGCCGTGGGGCTCGATCCCATGACCCTGAGATCATGACCTGAGCTGGAACCAAGAGTAGGATGCTCAACCGACTGTGCCACCCAGGCGCCCCTGGACACATTTCTGCAAAAGTTCTTTATGCATATTAACTCATTTAATCCTCACAAAAGCCTTTTTGAGATAGGTACTCATATTTTTCCCATTTTTCTGATGTGAACCTGAAATACAGGTTAATTGACTTGCCCCACGTCACACAGCTTATAAATAACAAGGATGGATTTAAATTCAGTCTATCAAGTTCATACCTTTTTTTTTTTTAGGTTTTAAATAATCTCTACACCCAACATGGGGCTCGAACTCACAACCCCCAGATCAAGAGTTGCATGCTCTACCGACTGAGCCAGCCAGGCGCCCCTCAAGTTCATACTCTTAACCCTACATTGTACTGCCCCTCTGAGGGTGAGGCGTGGGGGTGTGCATTGCCAAAAGACCGAGGTATAATAAAGAACCATTTAGTTCAAAACAGCTCCCAGGGTTAAGTATTTTACAGAACAGCAACTGCCTAACCAGGAAGATGGAGTTGAGAACAGCACTGCCAAATAGAAATGCAATACATGTCAAAATGCAAGCCACATATACTGTTTAAAATTTTCTAGCATCCACATTTAAAAAAAATGGGTGAAATTAATTTTATGTTTAACCCAATATGTCCACAATATCATCATTGAAATATGTAATCAATATAAAAATTAATGAGATATTTTATATACACTTTTTCATACTAAGTCTTCGAAATCGGATGGCTCAATAGTCACGTGTAGCTAGCGGCCTCTGTTTTGGATAGTGTAGGCGGAGACGAAGACGGGGGGAGGGGACCAGACCCTGGTCTGTCCAGGGTGCCTGCACCTTCCCTCTTCCCCTCTGAGAGCTCTGGCTCCGCCCCCCTCCCCCCCGCCCCCCCATCTCCCGATCCAGTCTTCCTAGTTCTCCCAGCCTCCCGACATTCCAGACGGCAGCGGGAAGGCGTGGGAGGCGAAAAGGCAGCTAAATCTGGGGCTGGAGACAGGAGACAGAGGATGTATCCGGGGCTGGGGACCCTCCTCCACATCTGTCCATTCGTGCCTCCCTGCTGCAGGTGCCCCTGCCCTGAGGCTGCAGGCTGAAACGGGGCGGCTCCGCACGGAGCTCCTCTTCTCGGCAGTTTCCCCTCGGATTTGCTCCCTGACTCGGTGCACTGTGTAGTGCCCGGTGGGAAGGAACACTCTGAACCAGCAAAGGTGTCCTTGGCAGATGGAGGGGACCAGATGGTACTCCCCAGTCCACCAGGCATCTCAAGGAGGAAAAGCCTGGCTGTGTGTGGGGGGAGGTGGGGGGCAGAGAGAGAGACGGGGGTGAGGGGGCATGAGGCAGTGTAGGGAAGACATCCATATATTTGCGACACCCTTATGCAAATCAAATGCAAATTCACAAACCACTTGTGTCCAGATTTGTGGAAGAACCAGCTGGTGTATTTGACTATTAGCCCCTCAGAGGGTGTGGCTGGGAGGGGATGCTGCTTAGAGATGCCAGATGACTTTGCATTTCTGGCTTTGCCAGTGATTTGCTGTGTGACCTTGGCCAATTTACTTAACCTATCTGAGCTTCAGTTTCGCTATCTTCCTTCTGCAGGCGGTTATGGAAATTCCTCTGAGATAATGTCTGAAACGAGTACTGGGGGTGGGGGGGTGTGGAGGATGGGGGACAGGGGTCTTGGGCTGGGGAGAGAATACCTCGGAGCCCTACCTCTGAGTGCTGACCTGAGATGGTATCCTTGAGTGAGGCCCTTCCCTATCTCCAGGGAAGAGGCAAGAGGGCAAGGTGGCTTTGGTGGTGACTGGGGCTGCATAAGGATGGAGGGGCCTGGCAGCCTGGGCACCAGGAGGAAAGAGACAACAGGCCAGCCCTATTCCTCCCAGCTCTGTCTCTGGGCTCTTGGGGCTCCCGCCAAAAGTTCCCTCCAGAGTTCTGGCTCAAAACATTCCGGCATTCCCTTTGGGCCCAGATGTATCCCAAGACACGCTGTGGGCCACACCCAAGGGAGCAGGACCCAGCTTGGCGGGGGGAGCCTCAGGTTTGTGTTGCCCTGGAGCCGACTGACTCTCCAGATATTTCTCACAACGCTGCCCAGACTCACCATCCAGGTAGGCCCTTCCCTCTCCTTCCTCCTGGGAGGCCTCCTGCTGGGGAAACCCCACCTGGGGGCAGGCAGGCCACCCTCTGGAACAGGGCGGCTTTTGCTGGTTCTACTGTCTAGTGCTTCATTGTCTTAGGACCCGACAACTCTTCCTGAGGTCTGCTCTTCATCTTTCTTGCTGCTGGTTGGAGCTGTGGTCCCCTCTGGGCATGACACTGCAGGACCCACCCCATGGTGGGCTCCGGGGTCCTGAGCCCCCTCCTCAGAAAGAAGAGGCAGATGCGCTCCAGGTACATGGTGGGTATCAAAAAGAGTCCCTATTGTCCTGCAGGGCTTACAGAAACCTCCATACCACGGGGTCTGATGTCATTTGTAAGGTTAAAGTGTGAAACCATTAACCTCATAATAAGGTCAGAGTTGACAGTTTTCACTTTCCCCATCACCTATATAACCCAACCCCCACCCACTTCCCCTCTGATAACTATTGTTTGTTAACTAACTGGAATTAAAAAAAAAAAAGATGATATAAAGCATGGTCCCTCCCTGCCCAGGCGGTTCATCTGACCCCTGCCCTTTATCAGACCTCTGTACTGCTGTCCCTTCAGTGATCTGATTGATCACCCTCCATGCACATCCACCCTAGACTGTGAGCTCCTTGAGGTGCAGGGGCTGTTTCTGATTCCTTTTTTCTCCCTAATCCCTGGCCCATGTTAAGTCAGCTTTACAGGAGGTAGCTGGTGTTCTGAGCTGCCCCGCCCCCTTCTGAGAACAGACTCTGGCCAATAGGAGTGTCCCATACTGGTCAGGGTGACTGGCTCAGGGGTGGCCACCTGATGCAAGCCAATCAGGGCCCTTCTTGGGATTTGTGGGAGCAGCCGCAGAGGTGGAGGTAGACACCAAGGACGGATGTGTATCCTTGAAGGATACTCCTCTCCTGCTGCTGGGGGCTGTTTCCCTTCACATGGAGCCCTGTCTGCCGCAGGAGGGAATGAAGCCTGGGGGAGACCAACAGAAATGAGAGGTGGACAGAGAACACCCGGTACCTTTGGTCCCCAGTCTCATGCTCCCAGGCCCCCAAGAACTGCCTGGCTCCTCGGCAGTTCCTCTGGTTCTGAGACCTCCTTGGCAGCCTTCTAATAGGTCCCTTTTGCGGAAACTGAGTTGGGTTTCTGCCCCTTTGTGGCCAAAGCGTCCTGACCATTTGGGCAGGCTCACAGTTTGGTGAATGGAATTATGGAAAAAATCCTAAATCAGTAGATGAAATAGTTCAGTGGGATGGCTGAGAAGGGCCAGAGGCCCCCAGGTTCATTATACACAGGGCCTGGCATCTCACTCGGGGGCCTCTTCCTCCCCCGGCCACCCTGGGCCTCCAGCTTCCCTTCTCATCTCTCCAGCCGCAGGATAGATCAGCAACCTGACCTACTCAGCATGTAGCAGTTAACAAGCTCCTTTCAGAGCTTTGAGGTCGTTTGGGTCTTACAGCCACTCTGCTGGGGAGGCAGGGCAGGCTTCTCAGCCCCATTCTCGGGATGGAGAAATGACTGGTCCTCAGACAGCAAGGAGGGCTGGGCCCAGGGCCTGAGGGCAATCATCTCCCTCTCACCACAGACACTGCCCACAATTTTCCACCCTCCGCCAGGAAAGAAGGCACGTCCCTGCTCCCTGGGAAGCTAGGGGCCTATCTTTATGCAACGAGAACCTGTCAGGGAAGGCCTCTCCAGGCTGAGAGAGCAACCAGACCTTGGCACCCTGCTATGGAAATTTCAGGCCCCTAACATATAGATATCTCCCTTCTTATCAGTCATCCACACCTGAGTGTGAATGAATTTCAGATTCAACAAGCCAAGTTAGGAAGGGAGCAAGGAAAATACACCACTGAATGTGGAGGGCCCACAAGTCAGGGGCCCTGTGATAACTCCCCCTACTTCACGGGGTGGCCTCAGTCTGGCCCAAGCATCACCAGTCTGCAGCTGAGGGTGGTAGCAGGTGGCACTACCTTCCCCGGAAGCCTGAGGCATGGCTAGACACCCATTAGCCAGGGGCCCAAGGGCACCCCGACAGCTCCCAAGGGCCCAAGGAGGACAGCCCCAGAAATGGCAGCCACCTTCCTTTTTGGAGCTTTGTCTCCCTAGGGAACCTATGGGGCAGACAGAGAATCCCAGAGTTTGAAGACTGGAAGCGTGTTAAAGACCCTGATCCTTCTTTGGGGCAGGAATCTTTTCTGACATTCCAGAGAGAAGGTCAGGGCCATGGGGAGTGACTGCCTCTTGTGCCACCACCTGGGGTCCCTAAGGGCACAAGTTACCCTAGGATGGGGAAAGTGGGGACATGTCCTGTGACCTTTTGCCTCCTGGCACCTGTTTCTTGGGCCTATTGGGTTTCACATGCTGTGTCTCCAGCATCAACCCTAACCCCACACAGGACCACAGTCCCTGTAGAAAGGCCAGTCCTCCCCCCAACCAGGTCCCCACTCTGTGTCCTTAGGACCAGGGTCCAGGGTCCTGAAATCACGTTCAGGCCCTAACTCAAAGGGTTAGGTGTTAAAGTCCGCTCTCTATGTGCCCAAGCACAGGTAATATAAAGGGACAACATGCCCTAGTATGGCCAGCTTGTCCTCGTTTTTGATGGCTTGTGTCTGCTGGACAAGTGTTCTGGGAACCAGATCCTTGCCTATGTAACAGCTATGATTTATTGAGTGTTAGGCTGTCAAAGTGTTTGCAGCTGGCTAAGGACTCAGGAATTACACTGCCTTAGGGCCAATCTGCACTCTGCCCCAGAGCATCTGTGAGACCTTGGGCAAGTCATTTTACACCCCACTAAGCCTCCATTTCTTTATCTGTAAAATGGGGATGGAAATGAATAGTACCTACTTCCTAAGATTATCCAGAAGATTAAAGGAGCTGATGTGTGTGAGATGTTTCATGTAGTGCTGGGCCCAGAGCCAGCATTCAAAATAAGTGATAGATATTGTGATGAAGATGTTACAGGCCTCACCTACATAAGTTTATTAAATCTTCAAATTTATTATTGAGGGCTATCATTGCTATTATGACACTATTATCCCCATTGCACAAACGAGGAAATAGGCAGGCTTAGAAAGCCTAAGTAACTTGCTAAGCATCACATAGCTAGTAAGTGGGAAAGCTAAGGTTTGAGCTGATATCCGTCCATTACTTCCATGCACAAAAGCATAGGCAAATAATGAGCTGTTGGTGTTGCTTCCTAAATTGTCCAGACTTGGTTGTTCACAGCACTTTTCCAGCGGGCCTCCCACTTTCTCCAGCTCATGATCTCTCGCCATCTCGGGGTTACCCTTTTGATGCTGGCCTAAACAGCTCAGGCTCCCTCAGCCCCTAAATCACTGCCCAGCACGAAGTCCTTCCACAGAATTGGGCCATTGCCTGTATGCTTCAGCCCGAGGCCTTCTGGGGACCCAAGAACATCCCGCAGAGCTGCGCTCTCCTGGCCCATGATGTTCCTCACAGACCTGGGATTCAGTGCCTGAATCTAGCACATTCCCTCCTCTTGGACATCTCAGACTTCTCAAGTCCCCAGTTAAATCTAACCACTGTGGGCAGAGGCTTCTCCCTCTGCCTGAATGGTAAAGTTGAAGAGACTGGGGGAGCACACTCTCCCCTTCCTGCTCATCACATCTCTGGCCCTCATTCCCCGCCCCCCCCCCCCCCCCCCCCCCCCCCCCCCCCCCCCCCGCCTTCCTCTTAGCGGAGGAGCCAAAGCACCTCTGTGCCCCTGGGCACCACCCTCCGGGCTGGCTCAGCTAGATGGGTTCCCCCCTCCACCCACTTCTCCCACTGTGCTTCCCCTACCTTCTCAGCCACCTTCTCCTTCACCTTAGGATCCCCAAGGAGCACCCTCCGTGGGCATGTCCTCAGGGGCCCTGGGCATTTGTCTGACTTCCCCTGATCTCTTTCATGCCCCTATCAGACCCTAGCTCGGCCCATATCACTCTCGAATTCCCATTTGGGAACTCCCAGTTTGTGAAATCACAAAAGAGGGACAACAAAGTACTCCGACAGAGCCCGGCCCAGCTTGCTTGGTGATTGGCCCCAGTGAGACCGCATACTTAATCACACCCCTGGGCCTGGCCCTCCTCCTAACTCCTGAGCACCTTGGTCTGTTGTCTTTAAAAGGACTCCAGAGTATTCATTCCTCACCCCTCACTCCAGCCTTGGGCTCAGACACCCAGCAGGGAAGCTCAGCTCCAAAGGCGAGCAAGTCTCTCCCCCAACCTGCCTGGGGTGCAGAGGCCCTTGCTGTTCCTTGGTAACCAAGGGAAACCAGCCGTGCTGTGGGAGGGAGGGTGGAAGGGAGGTCCCGAAGCTTCTGGACCTGCAGGAAGGACTGCAGCCCGCAGGAGCTGGGCATGGGAATCAGCCTTTCTGAGAAGCCTGAGGCTCCGGGGCTCAGGACAGGTCTGACCTACCCATGCCCCACTTTCCCCTTTGTCCTTCTCACGGTGCCCTCCCACCCCCACCCCAGCACCCCTTTACTCGCAGACCCTAAGCCTCTGGGCCAGTATGCAGACAGTGACCATAGCTGGGGGAGAAGGCCAGAGTCCCGCCTCAAATGGGTGGGGGGCTTCCTGTGGGGACAGACCGGCCCGGAGCCAAGCCAGCCTCAGCCGGGCGGGAGTGGGGGGCAGGGGGAGTTAGGGAGACCCGGGGTGGAGCGTCCTCTCTTCCGGGGCTCACCTCACCCACTCTCGGTGCCCGAGCGCTTACCTTCCTGCAAGGCCCCCCGCGCTGCCGCGCCGGTCGTTAAGGACGCCCCGCGTCGCCAGGGGGCGGGGCCGAGGGCCGGTGCGCATGTGCGCGAGTACACCCGCGTGTGCACCGGCTCTCCACGGCGTGCGGCCGTGCGGGGACCGCGAACTCGGTGGGGGGAGGGGGCGGGAGCGGGGGGCGTGCTTTCTGGTTCTGGGGGACATGTTTAGGAATAGATGGGCTTTTCTGGGGGGAAGGGGAGGAGTGGGAGCCAGGGTAGGGCTCCTGGACTGGAGTGCTCTGTTCCTTCTTGCTACCTTTGTGTGGAAACGGGGGTGTGGGGTGACGAGTGGAAAGACGGTCCAGGAAAAGCATCGGCAGTTTCTTCTGGAAGATGAGGAGATGGACGGGCACCTGCAGGGGTTACTGGAACTCCTCTGAGGCCTGCTGTTGACCCCGGGCCTTGCAGGAGAGCTGTGGGTTGCAGCATCCGTGCAGAGTGGCACCTTCCACCTTTCTCCAGAATGTAAACAAGGCTGATGTCAGGCACCAGGCAAGAAGGTTCCAGGTCTCCACAGCGCTCCTTCACACAGACCTAAGCGTTATGTCACCCCTCCCCCCCTCAGACGTTTCACATGGAGGTAGTTTAGCTCCACTTTCAGCTCTCCTGATTACTAGTATGTTAAGTCTAAGTTAACATCTTAGAAGCTCGCTTAACTCATCAGAAAACAGGGGCGCCGCCACAACTCCTCCCCCTGGTGTTCACGGTAAAAAGCTGGGTTTCCAGTGAGCACCACTGAGATGTGGCTACTGTGGCAGTTGCCGAGGTCCGGAAGTACAGTTTTGTAAGCCCACAGGGCTGAGCAAGCAGTCCGGCCCTGCAGAATTCCCGGCATCCCATGCAGGCAGGGACTAGTCCCCTTGCAAGCCCTTTCACCGGTGCAATTAGAATGAGAAATCGTGTCAGAAGCCACGCTCTGCGCTTATAATTTTAACGAAACAGCCCCAGAACTTGGTCACCAGGGAGCCTTTGACTTGGAGATGGGTCCCCTGAGGTCCTTTCCCTCCTCTAGCAACGGAGATCTGGGAACAGAGGTGGAGCTCCCGAGCCTGGGTGGGTGCTAAGTGCATTCATTCTGGTAGAGAAGGAGGGCTTCCTCCCACTCTGAGCTGCCATTTCTCAGCTTTAGCTTCAGCTCAGGTTTGGGGCAGGTGCTGTGCAACTTGTCTTTAAGAGTCAGGTGTCTCTGGCCCCCTGCACTCTCGCAGCTCCCTGTGCCCGCTCACCTCCCCTGCAGGGCCCCTGCCCTGGCTGTGCCACTCCTCTCTCAGATAACCTTGTGGCTCACACCCTCCCCTCAGGTGCCACCTCCCCGTGAAACAACAGTCACCCACCCTCCGGATCCCTGTCCCACTTTCTCTGCAGACCTCATCCTTGCCTTACATCCGCTTCCTTCTCTTTATTGCGTATTTCCCCACTAGCAGCAAGCTCCACAAGTGCAAGTTTTAGGCCTTTGGTTCTTGCCGCATTCTCAGCAACTGACCAGTTACCCGTTGCTCATTTCATCGACGGGGCCCTTATGAAAAGCCGCTGTTACTGAAACAAGTGGCACCGGAGAGGATCTGCCCTGTTGTCATGACTTTCCTAGGGCACGTCTGGCTCTTGGTGGCCAGGGAGGCCCTGGTGGGCACCGAGAACAGGCTGGCTTTGGAAAGCCCACTGAGCAACAGAGGCGAGGAGGATGGTTCTGATGTGGATGCTGGGTGGGGAAAGCTGCTCCTTTTTAAGCAAAACACCTCCTGGAGCTTTCTAGCCTCGGTGAAATACTTCTTTTTCTTTTTAAAGAAAAAAATTTATTTATTGACACAGAGAGAGAGAGAGAGAGCACAAGCAGGGGGAGAGGCAGAAAGAGAGGCAGAGGGAGAAGCAGGCTCCCTGCGGGGCTCGATCCCAGGACCCTGGGATCATGACCTGAGCTGAAGGCAGATGCTTAACCGACTAAGCCTCCCAGGTGAAATACTTTTTAATGAGCAATCACAGCCGAGACAGTCCGTGGCTCCACATTCATCCAGTGAGAGGGGAGTATGTCTCTGGGTCCACTCCTGCCTCCTGTAGCCCTATCTCGTGTCCGCACGGGGCCTAGCCCAAGGTGGCCCTCCTGGGCTTAGCTGCTTGGCCTCCAGCCTTCAGTCCTTTGCTTCAGCCTCCGGGGAGGTTCTGCTGGCTCCTTCAGGGCTCCTGTCATGGGTCCGTCGGCTGTCTGTTTAGTCTATGCGAGTCCCTGGGTGAGCCGGGTCAGAGTTGGTCGAGGGCATAGGCTCGTGCTGTACTGAGGGCAGCTTCCAGGTCAGCAGTGGTTCCGGTGCCCTGGGCGACCACCTGAGAGCCCCAGGCCTTGCCCCCCATGTGGCTGCATACTGCCAGTGCCCAGGCCTCTGCTGTGAAGGCTGGCGTGGCACTCTGGGGACAGAAACAGAAGCGGCAGGGATGCAGGGCAGCCCTGCCCACCACCATCCACTCCCCCTGCCCTCAAGAGTGGCATCATGGTGATTAGCTGGGTACATGGTAGGGGAATCAAGTAAGGAGATGGGAGAGCACTGGGCTGGGAATGTGGATGGAGGTTAATGAATGTCTGCTACTTGTTTGCAAGGGATGTGTGGCCTGGAGGGAGGGTGGTGGTAATTAGGGGAGCTCATGATGCCTTCTCTGGTCGGGGGGTGTGGTTAGGGCTAAGAGATGGCCCTATCCCCGTTCTGGGGTATCCCCATTGATACCCTCTACCCTGCCTTGGAGCAGTCAAAGGCGTGGAACCAGAGAGCTAGACCGGAATGGGTGGCGGGGGGCAGGGGGGGGGTTGCTCTCCTCCGTCCCTCACCTGGGTCACCTGACAGGCACACAGCACGCGCCCCAGTGGCTGGGGGCTGAGGAGGAGCACAGAGGTGCCAGGCACCCGCTCACACAGCTGCCGCACCACTTTCACCAACACCTGCGCAAGGGAGGGCAGATGGTGACCCTGCCGTTCTCTGGATTCCCAGCTGCCTCCCACTCAGGACTCTCCTCCTCCCGGACCCTGGGGCCACCCCCCCCCCCAGCCCCAGAACTCACTGAGAGGGACTCGGCAGCAACTGTGTCCACAATCAGGGGCCCCTGTGAGTGCCGCTGCAGCAGCTCCTGGGTTTTCTGTGTAGCCTGGGGGTGGAGGCAGGAAGGACGGCAGGGGCATCAGGCGGGAAGGCAACGGGGCCCCCCCCTCCACACTGAGCCCCAGTCCAGAAATCCCCACCCCCAGCCAAGATCTTCGGCTTTGAGCAGAAGTGCGAGTGGCTCTGCCTCGAATGGCCTGTGTCCTCCCTCTCCCCACCCCCCACCTCTTCCCCTTTCGCCACAGCTCCAGGCCCCCACAAATAGGCCATTGAAGGTGAGGGCCTAAGGCTGGAGCCCAGATGGACGAACCGAGGCTGGGGGGTGCGGGGGGGGAAGAAGCCGGATCCAAAGTCAAGGAGTAATGCAGGCTGAATGGCCTTATCAAGTCAGTCGGCTTCCTGGAGGGAGAGTCTGAGCCAGACTTGGGAGGTGAAGGAGAGGCACAGTTTGGCAGAGAGGGAAGTGGGGGGATGGCCTGGTGATGGTGCCCAGCTGGCGGGGGAGGGAGGAGCTGCCCCCCGCCACACGAGGCCCGGAAGCTTCTCGGTGTGCGTGCTGCAGCGTCTCTGACCCTTGCTGGCTGTCAGCTGAACCTCCTCTTACCTGGCCCAGCTCCAGCTTCCGGACGGCCGTGTTGGCACGCCGCTGCAGCACCTTCAGTGCGGCCTGCAGTTCCCGCCGCTGCCACTGGGGCATCACGGCCGTGTCCACCGCCTACCGCCAGAAGCCTATGAGCCAGGCCCTTCCCTGGGCCACGGACTCTGAGGCGGGGGGAGGGGGGGAAGACATCACCCCCCCCACCCCCACCCCCTGCAGACCAACATCGAGGCCAGCTGGAGTCCAGCAGGAAGCCTGGGGAGTGACAGGAAGGGTCTGGGGAGGCACGGGGAGGGGAAGAGGACCAGGAGAGGGTGGGGAGCAGCTCTGTGGTAGGGGTGACCCTCACATCAATAAGTCGTCCCATGTCCTTGGAGAGTCTCTGAGCCGCCACCACATCCTGGCTGCCCCGACTCAGCCGCTCTGTGGCAGCTTCGACCTCCTGGGCCAGGCTCTGGCCCACCTCTCGGGCCTGAGGAGATGGAACAGGATGCTCGGGGCTGCTCGGCTTACTTTCGCCTCCCCAGCACAGGGGCTCTCAACCTATTGCTAGTCGGGGCCAAACTAGAAATACTGAACCATCAGGACCAATCAAGGCAGCAGATAATCACGCCAGGGGCCAGCAGCTGGCACGGCCCCATCCGCACACCTGTGCAGACACTGCTTCTGCTGCTGGTGTCCCCTAGCCTGAGAGTGTCAACTGTGTGCCCCCCCCAATCCAGCGGCCTCCTGGACCCTGCTGGCACGCCAACCTGCTGGGCCTGCTCCCCAGTGACGGCCAGCAGGCGGGTGGTGCCCTTGGTGAGCTGGCGCTCTGCAACGATGACCAGGTCCCCTATAGCCCCTGTGCGCAGAAGGTGCCTGAGGGCAGAGGGAGGGACAGGGAAGTCAGTGGGAACGCTGGGATAGGAAAGAGCAGCCGAAGCTCCGAACCAGGGGCTGATGGCTCCAGACACTAAAGAAGGGTGAGGATCCGCGGGCCCCGGGTCAGGAGAGGCAGGCAAGAGTGACTCACGTCCCACAGCACAGCTCCACAGAGGTCTGCAGTGCAGCTCGGGAGCCTGGGTCCAGCGCACGGGCCACAGGCACCCCCACTGACACCACCCGCACAGGGTCTGGGTATACCTGAGGGTGTACGGGGACAAGTCTGTTAACCAGCGCGCGCGCGTGCGTGCACTGGTGTGTGTGTGTGTGTGAGTGTGAGTGTGTGTGTGTGTGTGTGTGTGTGTGTGTGTGTCAGGGGGCAGGTGATCTTCACCAAGGGGGGGTCCCCAACTCACCTCATCCAGAGAGCGCAGGCCAGGGACACGGGCAGTGCATGCCAGGGCCACGTCCTCCATGTACACTGGCTCGTCCTGCCCCACGGCGTCTTGCACAGTGCCTTCCACTGCCCGGAGCTGTTCTGGGGTCAGTGGAGCCTGGTGGGGTGGGGAGAAAATGGACAGACTGACAGGTCAGTTCCATGCCTCTAACTGATGCGGTAAGAGGCAGTAAATGTTCACGGACTATCCTCAGGTGCCAAAGCAGTGGCTGGCACATAGCGGTGCTCACTCAACCTTGGTGGAGCAGACAATTCTTTTCCTTAGCGGGGCCTGCTGGCAACTGCAGGCCTTTCATTAGGCACTAAAAGTTGATGAAGAAACGAACACGCTCTTCTGTACCGAGGGAGCTCACAACAAGGGGTGGCCCAACGGAAGAGAAACCCGGGATGGGCGGATGCGGGAGCAAGGGCGGAGCCCGTGGCGCGGGGAGGAAAGGGAGCCAGGGTGGCAGGGAAGGGAGGGCAGCTCAGTTGGAGCAAGGAGGGCTTGCGTGACAGCAGCAACAAGGAAGCTGGGTGGCTGGAGGTGGAAGGAGGGCTCTGGACACTGTCTGGCCGCCCACCCCCTCCCCAGTGCACAAGGAGCCTGAGGGCAAGAGCCACGGCCTCACAGTGAATGAGGGACAGGGGGCCCGGGTCCTAGGACTGGCCAAACCCCCCTGCCACCTGACCACCTCTCTGTAAGCCTGCCGGCTCACCTGAAGCCTCTCCGTGCCCCGCTCACCTGGGTGGCCACGTCAAAGCGCAGGTGCTCGGGACTGAGACAGGAACCTCGCTGCTCCGTGCCAGGGCCCAGGGCCTGCCGCAGCGCCCAGCTGAGCAGGTGGGTGGCTGTGTGCTTCTCCATACAGCCTAGACGCCAGGCCTGAAACACTGTTGTCACCCAGGAGCCTGGGGTGTGGGGAGAGCCCAGAGGCTGCAGGATATCCTGAGTATCAGGGGTGCGGTCCTTACCTCATCCACGTGTAGCTGCACCTGGTCCCCCACCTTCAGGCCCTCAGGGGCCACGGCCTCGTGTAGGATGAAGCCTCCACAGACCTGGGCCCGGGCCACTGGGAACAGCACATCCTGGGGAAGGGCGGGGGGCCAAGGCACTGGAGTGACGTAGCTCTTCCCTCCCCTTGGCTCCCTTCCCAGCTCAGGCCCGCCATGGGCAGAAATTAACTTGTGTGTGTGTATGGGGGCTCACCTCCTGGCCCACCCGCACCAGGTAGCCTCGGTCTGAAGCCTGACCCCCCTGTTCAGCATAGAAGTTGGTTTTGTCCAAGAGGAGGCCACAGCGCTGGCCCTTCCCCACAGAGGCCACGGCTGTCCCGTCCTCTGCATACAGCTGGAGCACCTGGGCCTCACAGGTGCTGAACTCTGCCAGGGAGAAGCATGGTTATCAGTGCTAGGCAGGGCTGTGGGGCCCCGGGTGTGGGTCTGTGCCTTACTTGAAGGCAGCAGGCACGGGGCTGGGGAGGACGGGGCACTTTCAGGCGCCACAGCGACCCCTGGGGGCTACCCCAGGGAATGCCCAGAGCTGGGAGCGCCCATTGCAGACAGACATCCCTCCCTATCACCCCCACGTACACCTGTGGCCACCAGCCTCGGTCCAGCCTCTCACCATAACCCCCGCTGGGTCGCAGGGAGTAGCTGTACTTGGGACTGTCGTCAGTTGGGGGCACCCCTCGGCGCTGCAGCTCCCCCAGTGCGTGGACATTCAGCTGCAGTCCCTGCTCCTGAATGGGCTCGGCCTGCCGTGACCCGTGCTGCGGGATGGGCACATGCGCATGGAAGGGGCATGTGTACGGTGCGATGGGACCTGAGCCTCCCCAGAGCCCTGTCCCTGCCACACAGCTATGTGCACCCTGCCCTCCCCTTGGGAATAAGCCGTCAGGGCTTGGCTGGCTGCTAGAGACCCTGGGCTGGCCAGTGAACCACCCAACAGGCAGGGTCTCGAGGTCAGGCCTCCCTCCCACCCCTCACCCACTGCTGCCCTTGGAGGTCCCCTCTCTAGGACGCTGCGTTGGCCTCTCACCTTCTGCTCTGGCTTAGCCCACTGCACTAGTGTTCTCTCCAGGCCTCGGGGACAGACCCTACCTCAGCCTCCTGTTGCCCTTAATAGTTGCAGCTCCTCCCCCAGGAACTCAGGGCTGGGGAAGGGGCTGTCCCAACAGAACCCTGGGCGGGGGTGCCCCAGCCTGTACCTGGGCCTCCTCCTGGGCCAGCCGTGCCAGCCCAGCCGAGTCCAGCTGCACCCCTTTCTCCTCCAGCATCAACTCCAGCAGGTCCAGGGGGAGCCCCAGGTTCCCAGACAGTGATAAGGACCAGGCCACTTCAGCTTTGAGGAAGGAAGACAAAGGGTGTTCACGGGGGAGGGGCAGGATAGACCGAAGAGGAAGGAATGGGGGAGAAATAAGGGCCAGGGCTTTTCTAAGCACACAGAAGCCACCGGATGCCAAGCACAAGTGTCCCCTCCCTACATCAGGTGGGTCCAGGAGAGGGGTTAGGCTTCAAGCTCTAAGGCTATAGGGTACTCCTTTGTCATCTGTCATTTCAGAGGCGAAGGGAAGCTCATTCTAGGCATGAAGCCAGCCTTTGAAAGCAAGGACTGGAGGCAGGGCCAGCTGGGAAGTGGGGAAGTGGGGAGAAGCAGGGTGGTGTCCAGCTACAGAGAGGTCTGGGTGCTGGAGACAGTGCAGGGAGAGGGACATGGGGGGAGGAGGGTGTGGATGCTAGGCATAGGCCTGCCCTGGCTCACCTAAGTGAGGCCCTCACACCTTGGCTAGGCACCTCACTCACCAGGGAACAGTTCAGAAGGCCCCAGGCGCCTCAGGGTCCGATCGATGATCCGCCGACCCCGCTGCAGGGAGGCCAGGAAGGCTGCCTCATCCTCTGACACCAGGTTGGTTATCTGAACGGGGGCAGGGCAGGACTGGAGCTAGGCCTCCTCCGAAGGACAGCCGCTCTCCACCTGTCTCGTCGGCTCCTCCCTCCCCATCTGAAGCCAGTACCTGGGCTGAGTTCTTCTGTAGTTCTGGATAAGCATCCCCCTGAGGGAGGTAGATGGCTGAGAAGTGTGAAAGGCAACCTACCCACTCTGCACCTCCCCACCCTGGGCCTCCCTGAGGACACCTGCCTTGGAAGCTCAGCTCAGGCCAATGGATGGGGAATGGACCCAAATAGGGAATACAGGCAGAAGGGGGTCCCAAACTTAAAGGCTCAGCCTTCAGGCAAGGAGACCTCCTGAGGGCTCCCTGCTTCTCGTAGGCAATCCCAGCTTTCTCAGCCCCACAGGACCCGGACTGGACGTTTAGGGTGGGGAACCTAGGCTGGGGGCACTGTCTGGGCTCAGCTGCAAGCTTCCCGAGCACCCAGGGAGGCCCAGAAGAGGTAGCTCTGCCCTCACCAGGGTCTCCACCACTATAGGAACCAGGCTGCCTAGGAAGCCAGGCGGTGCCCGCAACACCTCTGTAGAGAATCGCACAGCTCGACGGAGGATCCGACGAAGAACCAGCCTAGGGGGTTCAGAGGCCAGCTATGAACCCCCAGTCACCCTTGGTCAGCAGTATGGAGAGTGGGGAGGGCAAGGTCCAGGGTGTGTGCTCTCATCCCGGAGCCCTTGCCCTTTTCCCACTCCTCCTGCCATCTCAACCCAACCCACCTCTCTATCCCCTTCCTTCCTCTCCTCTGCAACCCCCCAGCAGCCCCTGCCTCTCTCTGTAGCCCTTCCAGACTCACGGGGCGCCCGACATTCCAGGGTAGACGCCATCAGCGATGCAGACACTGAGCGTGCGGATGTGATCGGCCACCACGCGGTATGCCATGTCTGTGCGCCCCTCGTCTGCTGCTCCTACCCGGCCCAAGTAAGGGGGTGCCCTGCAACCCTGGCAAGTGGGAGACAAGGAGACATGGCTGCTGGCCCTGCCTGACGTGGCCCAGGTGGGGTGCTCTTCATCAGCCCTAGAGCATCTGTCCTCACCCCTAAAGCCGACTACATCTGGACCGTCCTAGCTGGAGAAGCTTCCAACATGAAAGGGAGCCAGGCCCTGCCCTCCTGGGGCCACATTCAGCATTAACTATGATCGCAGCTGTGATCACGTACTGAATTTCTGCTATCAGAATGGCGTGGGTGGTTGAAGGATGCATTGTCTAATATCCAAAACATCCTGCTCTGGGAGGTATTACTAGCCTCGCTTTTAAAAGGAAACGGAGGCCCAGAGGAGCTAGCTGAGTGCCACAAGGCCATGCAACACATCAGAGCAGATCTGAGATCTGAGGCTGGCCCATCTGACCCCAGGTGCTCTCCGCTGCCCACACCCACTCCTCCAGCCTCTATGGGGGGGCGGCGGGGGGAGGGTGTAAGCTGTGCCTACATGTAAGTGCTCCAAAGCACATGCCCGGTTCATCCAGTTCCACACCTAGAGCTCCACACCTGTCTCTTCCCAGAGCCTCCCCCTCCCCATGAACAGTCCTGCCACTCACCACATTGCTCGAGTCAAAAACTAGAGAGCAGGCCTTGACTTTTATTTCCCTTCCCCATCCTATCGATCACTGGGGCCTTCTGTTCCTCTGTCTGTGAGATCTTTCAGATCAATTACTCTTCTCCACTTCCACTGCTACCAGTCTAAGCCAGGCCCTGTTGTCTCTTCCACGGATGATGAAATAGCCTCCCAGCTGGTTTCTTAGCTTCTTCTCAGGTCTCCCTCCAGCCCTTCCTCCACACAGTAACAAGAGTGGCCTTTAAAAGTGTCAATCAGATCACGGCCCTCCCCATCTCAGAACACTTCTCACCACACTTAGAAAAGCGCCACTTTGGACTTCAAGGCCCCACAAGGTTGACTTCTGCCTTCCTTTGTATGGTAGACAGTTTGCAAAAATGGCCACAATCCTTTCCTTTTCTGTGTGCATGCCACTTTACAACGTGACCACAGCTGCTTCCCATCCAGGGGTAGAATCTATTTCTCTACCCCTTGAATGTGGGCTAGCCTTGTGACTTGCTTTGGCCAACAAAATGAGGCGGAGATGACACTGCTCTGAGCCTAGGCCTCGAGAGGCCTCGTGTGCTTCTGCTCTCCTTCTTAGAACCTTGCTGAGCTGTGATGTGATGTGAACAAGCCCCAGCTAGCCTGCTGCTTGACACAGCATGGTCACTCCCAGCGACCCAAACAGCTAGCCAGCCAGCCCATCCTCAGAAGTAGAACTGCCTAGCAGCTGACTACAGATGTATGAATGAACTCAAGAAAACCAAAAAAATGACCCAATAAAGCCCAGCCAACATTGCTGGCTCACAGACTCATACGCTAAATAACTCACTGTTATTTAAACTACAAAGTGTTTGGTGGTTTGTTACACAGCGAAATCTCAGGGACACATTCTCCAGCTATATCCCATGTGATTCTTCTTTAGCTAGCTGGCTACCTTTGTATTCCTTTCCTGCCTCAGGGCCTTGGTATCTGCTGTCCCCTCTACCTGGAATGAGCTTCCTGGGGCTGCCTCCTCCTCTTTCAGGTTCCAGCTCAGAGATCATGTGCTTGGTGAGCCTTCCCCAAATACTTGGTCTAAGATTCCTCTGTACCCAAGTCCTCTCCTAGTTACTATCACCCACCATGTTTACTGCCTGGTCACAATCTGCAATCTTGTTCAAATCTGCCATCTTGTTCTTTAATACATTTACTTATTATTTATCTCTTAGGCTACAATGTAATCTCCACCATCTCTTTTCTGTTTACTGCTGTTCTCCTGTATCAAGCACAAAGGACTTCACCCAAAGTAGGCACTCAAAACATATTTTTTGAATAAATGAAGGAAGGAAGGAGTTAGGGGCAATTATCAGGTAATAAACATGAACCCTAGCCTCATGTTTGACCTTGGTATCCTTGGTTGATCACTGTTTCCACATGCAGGTACATGCAGAATTCTCAACAAAAATGGAAAGCAATAGCTTCTGGAAGGGAAGAGGCAGGCTCACCTGGTGTATGGCACTGAGCAGCGGGGAGAAGAGGTCAGTGTCGTAGGTGGAGCGTGCGCCCTGCAGCACAGCCACCAGCCTTTCCAGGCCCATTCCTGTGTCCACATGCCGCTGGGGCAGGGGCCGCAGGCTTCCATCTGCCTCTCTGGCCAGGGAAGGTGTGCAAGGTGAGGCCCCACACAGGATTACAGGGGTGAGGCAGATGCCCAAGTGCAGGGGAGGAATGAGGAGGGGGCTGACAGTGGGAGGAACCAGAAGGCAGTATCCACCCCTCCCCACCAAAGGCAGACAGCAATGGCCTTGGTTCCTGTATGTACTTTCTCATAAAGGGTGATCTCCACCCTCACCACTACCTGGGCCCTTGCGTGGACCCACACATCCCCTTTCTGGGACAGAATTCTTTGCCCTGAGGAAAAGACAGGTCAAGGCTGGAAGAAAATCTTAGGGATCACGAAGCTCAGCTTCATCATGTGATCAAAGAGCAAAGGCCTGAGAGCAGCAGTGACTAGTTTAAACTGTTATAAGCATAGTCAGTTGGGCATCTGACTCTCGGTTTCAGCTCCGGTCATGAGGTCAGGGTCGTGTTATCAGGCCCTGCACTGGGTTCCGTGCTGAGCATGGGGGCCTGCTTGGGATTCTCTCTCTCTCCCTCTGTACCATTCCCCCCACCACCCCCGCTCCTGTGTGCCCTCACACTCTCTAAATAAGTAAATAAATACAAACTGTTAAGAGCACAGACTAGGGTTAAATCAGTTATTATGTGGAAAGTATTCAGAAATGTGCCTGGCACACAGTAAACACCATTTAAGTGTTTGTTTTTTATAAGAAATGGATCAAAGTCTCCTGACTGCTACCTTCTCCAATTCTGGCCAGGGATGTTCCTCCTGCTTTAGCACCCTATTACCTGTTGTGTTGAATGAAGACCAGATTCCAAAGCTCCACCAGCTGGGGGGCTCCCACCCTACCAGCGAGGTCATAGTGGATCTCGGTACAGGGCCCACAAGGGCCAGTGTCCCCCATCTCCCAGAAGTTCTCTTGGGGTCCAAAGGAAAGCACATGGCTGGCAGGCACCCTGAGGAGAAAGCCAGGCGAGTGGTGGGGAGACAGACAAGCCTGGGAGCCAGAACCCTCTCGGCCATGAGAGCCTCTCCAGCAAGCTCAGCAAGAGCGGAAACGGGGCTGACCCCAGTCTCCTAGGATACACCGAGATTCTGAGGACTGATGCTGGTACTATTTGCCGGTCCTCTTGCCCTCCAGAAACGGACATAATGGGCTGAGGCAGACTTACCCTAAGCGGAGCCAGATGTCCCTGCTCTCCAGGTCTGGGTCCAATCCTGCCTTGGGGTCACCACCAAAGTAGGAGACCCAGAGCCTGTCCTGAGGGATCCCATAGACCTGAGTCAGCAGTTCCCAGGCCATGCTGCAAGCCTCCTCCTGCAGGGGAAACCCACATGGGGTGGGAGGAGGAAAATGGGTGAGAAGAGGGCCCCACTGAAGCGCCAATCAAGCCACATTGAGTTTCAGCCCTCAACTTAAGACAAAATTCCACTGCCCACCTCATTTCGAGAACAAACCATTACCATTTCTGCTTGAGTTTTTTTTTCTCCTCCCCCTCTTCTAAATCCTTTATTTCAAGTCCCCTCCTCTCCATGAAATTGTCTTTCCACCCTAACCCAGGCTGATTTCTAACTCCTGCATTTTAGCGTTTCTGCCTGACCATTTATTCATACAGTTACTGATTAGCCATTAGGCAAGAAGCACAGTCCTGGCCCTCAAGGAGCTTACAGTCCAATTAGGGAAGTGAAACACATTCATACCATACATGTTCACCTAGCACTTTCCCTCTGTGTCCACTATGAGTCCTGTCTACACAGACACTAGGAATGGAGACAGGACTAATCTTGAGCCCCTTCTTGGTTGACCACTGACGCTTTCTTAACTCCAGGGCTTCCTGGAGACTTACCTTAAAATATTCACCCCCAAAAGCCCAGTTGCCGAGCATCTCGAAGAAGGTATGATGGGAAAGGTCTCGGCCCACATCCTCCAGGTCGCTGTGGCGTCCTCCAGCCCTCACACATTTCTGGCTGTTGGCCACACGTCGGAAGCCTGCCATCTCGCTTCGCGGATTCACAGTGCCCAGGAAGATTGGCTTGAACTGGAAACGCATGAAGGTCCCAGTTCTCATTCCCTCAGTAGAAGGGAGAGGTGGGGAGTGGGGTGTTCAGACTGAAGGCTGACTGTGCCCCTGAGAGTGCCGTGCATGGCCAATGGGGCAATCTGGGAGCCTGGGGGCACCTATCTCTGGTGTGTGTGGAGCAGACAATGGGTCAATAAATCATGAAACAGAGACGCTCTGCTAGTAAATTAGGCAAGGTAAAAGGAGGAGGAATGTGTTGGTGGCTGGAAACGGCACTGATTGGCTTCATCCTCCATTTCAGCTTCTTCAAACCACACCCAATAACCTCTGGGTATAAATCCGAGACCACAGGGCATGTCTCACAAAGTCAGCATTTAACAGCCTTTAAGGTTAATCTACTCCCCCCTCCTCGCCCATTTTACAGATGAAGACAAATCTAGAGAGTAAGTGGTGCTCAAAGTCAAAAGCTTAGAGAACACAGTCTAGCCATACTGAGTACTCAATAAACATTTATTTAATGAATCAGTTATCTTTATTTAAAGCATGAATAAATGAAGCCAGACTTTCTCCACCACTCTTCCCCCATAAAACTCCACACCCTCCATTCCTGGACCTAAAACTCAATCCAAACCCTTAAGTTCCCAAGTGCAGCCTTCCCCAAGCCCAAACAGGTGCCCGCAAACAGCCTAACCACGAACTGCCCTTTCCCCAGAGGGCATGAGCTCCGCCCCTCGCTTCTTTTGCCCAATCCCGCGGCGCCTTTCTCCCTGCAAAAAAATCACAAACTCCGCCCCCGATCAGAGTGGCTCAGCCCCCACCTGGTTCATGCCCGCATTGACGAAAAGCAAACTGGGGTCGCCGCGCGGCCGCACGGAAGCGGACGGCACTAGCCGGTGGCCATGGCGGTCCCGAAAGAAGTTCAGGAAGGCGTCGCGCACGATCGTGGCCTGGGCTGGAGGGGGCTCGGATGAGAAAGGCCGACGGCTGGGGCTCCCCCATGGGGGCGACCTTCGAATGGCCCGCCTCAGTCGCCCGGCGGCAGCTGCCATCGATACCGCCATCTTAACTCGGGGCAGTGACTTCACGGGGTCAAAGGGCACCGCGGGGATAGAAGGTGACGTGGAAAGGCAGCCGCGCGTTTCCTACAGCGGCCCCTGGCGGTGGGAGGACTGAAGGCAGCCTCTATCGTCCGGGTAGAGTGAGTGGGAAGAGGGGACTTCAGCAGGAGTAAGGCCAGCTGGCCTAGCACAGCTGCCTGGCACGCAGTAGGCCCTTAATTCTTTCATCATTAAACAAATATTCATTTAGGGGGCGCCTGGGTGGCTCAGTCGTTAAAGGTCTGCCTTCGGCTCAGGTCATGATCCCGGGGTTCTGGGATCGAGCCCCGCATCGGGCTCCCTGCTCGGCGGGAAGCCTGCTTCTCCCTCTCGCACTCCCCCTGCTTGTGTTCCCTCTCTGTGTCTCTCTCTGCCAAATAAATCTTTAAAAACAAAACAAAAGGATTTAAACAAAACAAAAAGATTTTATTTATTTGACAAATAAATCTTTAAAAACAAAACAAAAAGGTTTTATTTGACAGATAAATCTTTAAAAACAAAACAAAAAGATTTTATTTATTTGACAGAGACACAGCGAGAGAGGGAACACAAGCAGGGGGAGTGGGAGAGGGAGAAGCAGGCTTCCCTCAGAGCAGGGAGCCCGATGCGGGCCTCGATCCCAGGACCTTGGGATCATGACCTGAGCTGAAGGCAGACGCTTAACGACTGAACCACCCAGGCGCCCAAATAAATAAAATCTTTAAAAAAAACCCCAAAACACACAAATATTCATTTAGAGCCTACTAGTGCCAGGCATTGTTTTAGGCCCTTAAGGTATATTAGTTACAACTTTAACAAAAATCCTTGCTCTCCAGAAATCTATACTGTAGTAGTAATTGTTATGTTTATTAATTTTGCAGGGTTAAAATTGGAGTTGCAGTGAGCAGGCATGGATTCAACTTCATTGGTGTGTGCGTGTGTGTGTTTGTGTTTCCAGGCTGAGGGAAGAACGCAGAGTGCCAAGAGAGGTAATATCAGCATTCATTCAAGAAGCATTCAATAAATATATATTGAGGGGCACCTGGGTGGCTCAGTTGATTAAGCATCTGCCTTCCGCGCAGGTCGTGATCCCCGGGGTCCTGTGATGGAGTCCTGTGTGTGTGTGTGTGTGTGTCGGGGGGGTCCCTACTTAGTGGGGTGGCTGCTTCTCCCTCCCCCTCCCCCTGCTCCTTCTCTCTCACTCTCTCTCTTAAATAAAATCTTTTTAAAAAATATATATCGATTATCAACTATGTGCCAGGCACTGTTCTAGACAATGCCCTTTGCCCTTGGCATTGGAAATGACCGTTTTTTTTCTTAGGGACCAAAGCAGGCCCTTTGGAACAGGAGTCTAGTGGAGACTGAAGCCAAACAGCATCTGCTCCATTATTAATTGCTTAATAACATTTGGTCTTTAAATTTGCCTGGGAATTAGAGAGAATCCAGGTTGTCAGGGCAAGATGAAGCTGCTGACCAACAGCTGCAGAGATTTCTCTCTCTCTCAGCTTCCCAGTGCCCTAGGGTTTTATATGCTTTACATTAGGGTAAGAGAGATATCTGCTCCACGTCCTGCTTCTGTCTTTTTCTCCATGGTGACAGGTGTGACCGTGATGCCAACACAGGCCCTTGTGGGTACAACCCAGGTCCTCATGGGGCTTCTCATGATAACCTCTGCTCTTGGTTTGGGAAATTTAAGCAGGTTAAGAAGAGACATCGCCAAGGTTAAAGCCCAACAGGGGCAGCAGAGCTGAAATCAGTGTGTTCACCTGCAAGGCCTCAGCCATCCGCGTGGGCTCTTTTGATCATTCTTTATGAGTTATGTTATTTAAGGACTTCTGAAACATGGTTTCCTTGGGAAATGTGTATTCTTTTTTGGACTTGAGTTTCTATAGCAATGGTGAATTGTCAACTTTGTATTCTGACAGAGCACATAGCATCTATCCCATGATCCTCTGTTTTTTCCCTTGCCCACGTAAATTAAAAGAGTTGTTTTGAAAGTGTGTTTTGCCTGTTACGGTTTTTCCAGTGTTTTTGGAACAGGAACCCAAAGCCAGATGGGGATTTCTGTGAGATTGATGATCTTGAGACAAGACTGTGAAATTCTTCCCCAAACTGAGATGGGAGTGTTTTGCTAGAGAAACCTAGCTGGGGCCTCTAACCAATACTGATGTCAACTTTCTTTTTCAGATTTTTTTTCAGAAACTTTTTATATTAAAGTAGGAACTCTGTGTTTTTAAAGATTTTATTTATTTTAAAGAGAGAGCATGAGCAAGGCAGGGGGAGGAGCAGAGGGAGAGTGGGAGGGAGAGGGAAAGAATCTCAAGCTGACTCCATGCAGAGCGCAGAGCCTGACCCGGAGCTTGATCTCATGACCCTGAGATCACGCCTGGAGCCAAAACCAAGAGTCGGACACTTAACCCACAGCCACCTAGGCGCCCCAGGAACTTTTTGTTTTTAGACTAACATGGAAATAGTGTGGAGCCATGCATTTTTTTTCCAAACAGCTTTACTGAAATATAATTCACATACCCTACAATTCACCCATTTTACATGTACAATTCAGTGACTTTCAGTACATTCACAGAGTCCTTATCTGTTACCATAATCACTTTCACAACACTTTCATTGCCCCAAAAGAAACCTCATGCCCTTTAGCCGTTAACCACCCCCAGCCCTCTCATCCCTAGACAACTACTAATCTACTTTCTCTTTGTAGATTTGCCTATTCTGAACATTTCATATAAATGGAATCACATAATATATGGTCTTTTGTACCTGGCTTAGTTAGCATAATGTTTTCAAGGTTCATCCATATTATAGCTTGTGTTGTGGACTTTTAGAAATTCATTTCTTGAGTTCTCTGTTTGAAGAAGGGTTTTTCCTCCATCTTACTATTTTGTCCCTGCCATTAAAAGATGATCATTTTCTTTTCTTTAAATGTGGTATTCTCTGGTAAGTCAGTCTCTTTTTTTCCCCAGGGAAGCCAAGTGGTTCTTTTAGGATTGTGATGTATCTATTCTGATTTACCACTGTCCTCGGATGAGGAAGTGAAGCTTAAGGTCCGCAGCTTCTCAAGATAGGTATGTGTGGAGAGAACTCACCAGACTGGGAAGTTACCGACCTGGGAAATTCTCTCCGAAGTACTTATGCCTTTGTATTTGTAAGAATTTCATTTTGGGGGGCACCTGGGTGGCTCAGTTCTTAAGCATCTGCCTTTGGCTCAGGTCATGATCTTGGGGTCCTGGGATCGAGCCCCTCATCGGGCTCCCCTGCTCAGTGGGGAGTCTGCTTCTCCCTCTCCCTCTGCTCCTCCCCGTTTGTGTTCTCTCTCTCAAAAAAATAAATAAAAATCTTAAAAAGAGGGGCGCCTGGGTGGCTCAGTCTTTGGGTGTCTGCCTTCGGCTCGGGTCATGATCTTGGGGTCCTGGGATTGAGCCCTGCATCAGGCTCCCTGCTTGGCGGGAGGCCTGCTTCTCCCTCTCCTACTCCCCCTGCTCATGTTCCCTCTCTCGTTATGTCTCTCTCTTTCAAATAAATAAATAAATAAATAAAATCTTAAAAAAAATCTTAAAAAGAATTTCATTTTGGGGTTTAAGATCCAAATTGAGTCTGTTTCCTGGGAGCTGTTCAGCTGGGTTTGGGCACTGCCTTCCCTGGGTCTGGGATTGCCCTTGTGTTGTTTGACTTACTTACTTTGGCAGGTCCAAGGCATCCATTCTTTGTGCCTTCTCTTTTCACCTTATTCATGAGAAGCAACACCCTTACTCTGGAAATGGAAATGGTCCTTCCTGATTTCCCCATTGGCTTTGAGAGCAGGAACCTGAGGTCAGTGATGCATTCTGTCCGGGACTGATGGTCAGAGAAGACACAAGGGAATTTTTACCCTTACTGAGCACAGGGAACTCAGCTTTGGGAACTTCCCTTATCATAAAAGCTGTATTTTAGTGTCGAGGTTAAAAGTTCAACCTATAAGAGGTATTCCTAGTTTTATTTATTTCTTTATAGCTTTGCCTTATCTGGATTTTGAAAGCAACATTTGTCAAACTTCAGTATGCATAGGGACTTCCTGGGATCTTGTTAAAAATGCAAACACTGATTCAGTAGGTCTGGGTCAGCTCGAAATTCTGTATACCTAGCAGGCTCCTAGGTGAAGCTGCTGCTGCTCCTAGCCTACTAGACCATACCTTGAGTGACAAGACTGTGGTAGAGGACTCGTGGGAAGAATCGGGACACAGACTTTTGCTTAGGGCGAGGTCATAGGGTTTGGGTGCTCCCGGGCCTCTCCCCTTTCTCTCTGAGCGAGTGGGTGGAGCCAGGAGCTCCTCGTGCGCATGCGTGCTCGCTCTCACCCGCTCCAGCTCGGGTCCACGTGAGGGTGGCGTCTGCGTCCTCCTGTTGCTAAGAGACGCGGAGATTGAGGGGAGCGGCGGCGGGGGATGGGAGCCGAGCGGAACCGAGCGGAACCGAGCGAGGGCATGGGGACACGGGTGGCGGGGCTCCACAGATGGAAGCCTCCTGGGATCGGGAATTCAGCAATTAGTGGACCCTCAGGGTCTCAATGACCGCGTTTGTCCTTATGCATTTTGAAAGTGATTACATTTTAAATGGTTATATATAAGTACCTACCTATTTTCGAGTTGCCTCTTGGCCAGGAAGATCTAAATAAAATAACAAAAAGCCCAACCCCTGTGTTAGAGGTGGTTTTTCTTTTTACTATTTTTTTTCCCTAAATCACATAATAAAACACAGATGTAGAAAAGTCAACCAAACCAAATGTATAGCTTAATTATTAGAAGGCATACATCTTTGTGTCCACAATCCAGATCGCAAAATAGAACTTTGCAGGAACCCCAGGAGCCCTCTCTGGACTCTCCCCCTCCCCAACCACCTTCCTCCTTCCAAAGGTGACCACTACCCTGACTTTCATAGTAATCACGATTTGGGGTATCTTTATAGTTTTATCACCCCTTAGATGTATCACATCCTTAGATGTATTTTAAAAAGCTTACTTGAAATGCATTTTCAGTCTTTTTTATTTGTGGATTCCCTCCTAATCTCCTTCTTTTTCTTACAGTGTGTAGAATTTTTCAGTCTGTTTTTGCTGACTGCATATTCAATGTTCAACTCGTTTAACATGTTCTTCTGCCCTCTCTTATTTTAATCCAGTTAGCACGTGGATCCAGAATGGTAATCAGACACAGGTTTGGATCCCTTTGGCGAGACTCTACCTGGTATACTCTTTCACCAGAGGGCACACTGATGTCTGGTTATCTATCTATGATCTTCAGAGCGACATATAGAAGATGTCTATATCTGTTAATTCACTGAACGGAGCAACATGGTGATATTCACATTCTGTCATCTCTTTTTCATTTATTAGTTGGAATCTTTCTAAAAAGAGATGCTTCCTCTAATCTTTTTTTTTCACCAGTGGTACAGTTAATGTAGAAAAGGCAGGATAGGTGCTTGATTTTTCCCCATTGAGTTATCAGTGTTTAAGATAATGAATTTATTTCCTATCACCCTTCAAAGGTGACTTTTTATTATATTAAAAATTCAGTATAATTATGAATAATTATATAATTATGAACTCATGAACTGCAGCATATTTGATGGTTTCATTCCTTTGCAATTATTATCTCGGTTAAAACTCAGATTGTTCCATCTTTCCTCAGTGGGAACCCCTTTGATTTGACTTCCAAGTCCTTTTGTCATGACCCTGGTAGTCATTGATAGGTTTCTTGCTTCCTGTTATGACAAGATATTTCTGGCTCCCATTGTACATTTCTTGTCTTAGACTTGGAAACTGCTGTTTCCAAAAGCCCTGGTTACTTTTAGTAGGAAATGATATTTCCAGACTACAAACTGGCTGCTAGGGATGCTCATTGCTACTGGGTTGGTCATTGTTTCTAGGTTTCTATGGAGGACAGAAATAGGAAGAATATCTATTTACAGATAAAATGTTCCATCAGAGGGTTTTTTGTTTTGTTTTGTTTTGTTTTTTTAAGGGAGAGTGAGCAGGGGAGGGGAGGAACGAGGGAGAGAGGGAGAGAGAGAATCTGAAGCAGGCTCCACACCCAGCGCCGAGTCTGATGCAGGACTCCATCTCACCCTGAGATCATGACCTGAGGTGAAATCAAGAGTCAGAGGCTTAACCAACTGAGCCACCCAGGTGCCCCTCCATTAGAAGGTTTTAAGCACAGAAGTGACATGACCTGATTTAAGGTTTTGAAAGAGCATTCCATTGTGAGAGGATGGACTATGAGAGCAGGAAGGGGAGGCAGAAATGCCTATCAGGATGTTGTTTTTCAGGAGAGAGGTGCTGGACAAGACTGAAGCAGCAGAGACAAGAAGTGCTTGGATTCAGGCTATATGTAGAGACAGCTATATATGCTAATGGAGGGGATGCAGGGAAGGAGGGAAGAGACTCAGTTCTAAGTTTATGACCTGAGGAACTGGGCGCGTGGTGGGTGCCATTCACTGGCACAGGGAAGCTTGCAGAAGGAGCCGGTCTGTGGAAGGGAAAACAAGAGTTTGCTTTGGGCATATTAAGTTTAAGTTCAGACATCTTAGTGGACATGTCACTCAATGGGTATAAAAGTCTGGAGTGCAGAGGCAAGTCAGAGCTGCAGCTATAGATTTGGGAGTCACTAGTACATCGGTGGTCCTGGATGAGATAAGATCACCTGACGGAAGAGCGAGATGAAGGAGAAGCAGAGAGGGTCTGTCCTCAGCTGCGTCCTGGGGAGCTGGAAGAGGAGAGTCCTGCAGGGAAGCTTGAGAAGACACTGGGGTCAGGAGGAAAACAAGAAAAAGGGTGGCCACGCCGAAGCCTCAAACAGAGGAGATGATGTTCAAGAAGGTGGGAGTGGCCAGTTGTATCGAGTGCTGCTGAGGGTTGGGCAGTGGAGACCTGACCAGCAGACTGAGCGAGACTGGAGAAGGTTCAGTGGACGGGTGGGAAGGAAAGGCCGAGGCGGTGAGAGTGGTGGGGTGAGAAGGCGGACCCAGGAAATACAGGCAATTCTGTAGGAAATTGGCAGGGAAGAGAAGCAGAAAAAAAAAGTCGAGGCTGGAAGTGGCTGTGGGCTCAAGAGACCATGTTTCTTTCTTTGTGAGAACAGCCACATTAAGGCTTGTTTGTGTGCAGATGGATATGATCCAATAGAGAGAAGAAACCGATAAAGCCAGAGAATGAGAGGATTATTGCAGCAGCAAAGTTTTTAAGTATTTGAGGAGATTGAAAACCTCACTACAAAGGGGAGACATAGGCCACAGCCAGGAGCTGTGACACTCCTTCTATTATACTCAGGAACAGAGGTCTGGGTACCGATGCCAGTAGGTCGGTGGAGGTAGGGCTGGGAAAGCGAGGGAAGACTCATCCTCCTGCGTCTCCTTCCTTAGTGAACATGTAGTAAGTGAGGAGATGAAATTGCTGCCTTGAAAAAAAGCTCCTTTAAAAAAACAAACATGCATTTGATTCTTTTTTTTTTTTTTTTTTGAAGATTTCATTTATTTGAGAGAGGGAGAGAGAGAGAGTACACACCTAGCAGGAGTGGGGGCCAGGAGGGCCAGATGCGGGGCTTGATGCAGGGCTCGATCCCAGGACCCTGAGCCAAAGGCAGACGCTTAACCCACTGAGCCACCCAGGTGCCCCTGCCTTGAAAATCTCCTTGAAGGAGATTTAGGAAAGTGTAGTAGATTAGCTGACACTATTGGCTGCCCATATAAGATTTAAGGTAAAAATAACTTTTTTGTGACTCTAGGGTCACAGATGGTGACTAGATTTATTGTTGGTGATCATGTATATAAATATCTCAATGTATACAGATATTGGAATCATTATGTTGTACACGTGAAGCTAACACAATGTCACATGTCAATTATACCTTAATAAAAACAGAAAGATTTGGGGGTGCCTGGGTGGCTCAGTTAGTTGGGCGTCCGGCTCTTGGTTTCAGATCAGGTCATGATTTCAGGGTCCTGCAGTTGAGCCCCGCATGGGGTTCCACACTCAGCAGGCAGAGGAGTCTGCTTGAGGATTCTTTCTCCCTCTTCCCCTCCCCTCAAGCACGCTTGGGAGTATGCACTCTCTCTCACAAATAAATAAACAAACCTTAAAAAAAGAGAGAGAGAGATTTGAGGTCATGGATTTAAACTGAGACTGGTCAACACAGTGAGATTTTCTCCGTCTATGCTTAGCTGCTCAGGTGCAAGCCCAGAGCAGATGGATCATTGGGCATAATTAGGGCTGGGGTTCTGCTGAGTGTGATGGAGGGAGGGGGGCAGACACGAGTAAGGTGTTTGCGGGGAACTGGTTCAAGGCCTATACTTTGTTCAGTATTTGAGTTCTAAACCCTATCTGTACAGGCGCTCATCTCAACCAATAGCTTTAGTTGGCATTATTTCCCCAGTCTTGAAAGACAAACCTTAAACAAAAACATGATATATATATATATGTGACTCCTCCCTCTCTTCTTCCTTTGGAAGCTTGTTGTTATTTTTTAAAGATTCTATTTATTTGAGAGAAAGAGAGAGAGAGAGAGAGCATGCACACATGCAGGGGGAGAGGCAGAGGGAGAGGGAGAAGCAGGCTTCCCGCTGAGCAAGGAGCCCCACCCTAGCCTGAGTCTGATCCCAGGACCCTGAGAGCATGACCCCAGCCAAAGGCAGATGCCTAACTGAGCCACCCAGTCGTCCCTGGAAGCTTTGTTTTTTTTTTTAAGGTGGAGAAAAGGGACAAGAGACTCTTAGCCTGTAACATTTAAAAGTTATGTTAAAGTGATAGTATATTATCTTTGAAGAATGAAGACAAAATACAATTTCAGATAAAAAGGAGGAGAGCTTATCATCATTAGACAGCACCGCAAGGAAATTCTTCTGGCTGAAGGGGAATACTCCCTGATGGGAAGTTGAGTCTTTAGGTAAAGGAGGAACACCGGGATTGATAACTATGGATAAATATAAAAGCCCATCTTTTTTTTTCAATTTATTTAAAAAAACATTTAGCCATTTAAAGCAAAATAATTTTGTAATTGTGTCATTCCATTTATTGCTCCTGTCCCATTATGTTATGTAATATATATGTCATACATATGGTTATAACATAAAGGATGGGCGTGGTAGTGGAACGATACAGTTGCAAAGTTCTTACATTTTCTAAGGAGCAGAATAATATTCACCCTAGGTGGACTCTGGATAGTTAAGGATATATATTAAAATCCTTAGAGCCACAGTTCTTTAAGTGTGATTCAAAGACTTTGGGGGATCCCGGAAACTCATTCAGGAGGGCTGCGGGGTCCTCCTTTTTCCAACAAGCTATGTTTATAAGGCTGCATTCTTCTTCTTCTTTTTTTTTTTTAAGATTTTATTTATTTATTTGACAGAGAGACAGACAGCGAGAGAGGAAGCACAAGCAGGGGGAGTGGGAGAGGGAGAAGCAGGCTTCCTGCAGGGGGAGTGGGAGAGGGACAAGCAGGCTTCCTGGTGAGCAGGGAGCCCCCGATGTGGGGCTCGATCCCAGGACCCGGGGACCATGACCTGAGCCGAAGGCAGACGCTTAACAACTGAGCCACCCAGGCGCCCCTAAAATATATTTTAAAAATATATTTTTTCATAAAAACATGTTAACATGAAAATATTTAAATATTTTAAAATTTTTCAGTTTAATTTCATATGTCTGTATATCTATGTCTGTCCCCCGTAAAAGGTCTTTGGGGATCTTCAGTACTTTTTTTTTTTTTTTTTAAAGATTTTATTTATTTATTTGAGAGAGAGAGAATGAGAGATAGAGAGCACGAGAGGGAAGAGGGTCAGAGGGAGAAGCAGACTCCCCGCTGAGCAGGGAGCCCGCTGTGGGACTCGATCCCGGGACTCCAGGATCATGACCTGAGCCGAAGGCAGTCGCTTAACCAACTGAGCCACCCAGGCGCCCTCTTCAGTACTTTTTAGGAGTGTAAAGCGGTCCTGAAACCAAAATGCTTAATAATGGCTGTTGCAGAGCCAACACTCAAAAATAATGCAATGCGTAGCATTATTCACAATAGCCAAAAGGTGAAAACAATCCAAATGTTCATCAGGGGAGGAATAGATAAACAAAATGTGGTGTATACATACAATGGAATTATGACTCTGCCTTAAAAAGAAATGAAGTACTGATACAAGATACCATGTGGATGATCCTGGAAAACGTTATGCTAATTGAAAGAAGCCAAACACAAAGGGCCACATACTGTATGATTCCTTTTATATGCAATGTTCATGGTAGGCAAATCCAGAGAGACAATGCAGACTGGTGGTAGCCAGGTGCTGAGGAAGGGGAGAATAGGGAATGACTGCCTCATGGGTATGGAGTTTTATTTTGGGAAGATGGAAATGTTTTAGAACTGGATAGAAATTGTGGTCCTGCAACATTGTGAATGCATTAAATGTCACTGAAGTGAACATTTTAAATGGGTTAACTTTATGTGATGTAAATTTCACTTCAATAAAAAAAAAGAATAACGTAACAAAGTATAGATAAAAAGCCAGTGGAGGGGACGCCTGGGTGGCTCAGTCCGTTAAGCATCTGCCTTCGGTTCAGGCCATGATCCCAGGGGCCTGGGATCCAGTTCCATCAGGCTCCCTGCTCAGTGGGGAGCTTGCTTCTCCCTCTCCCCCACTGCTCCTGCTCTCTCTCTCACTCTCTTTCAAATAAATAAATAAAATATTACAAAGAAAAGAAAAGAAGAGAAGGTATCAAAAAGAAAAAGCCAATGGAGAAGTTAAAATGGAATTATAACAATGTAGTTCACACCAAAGAAGTGCAGCTCATGAACTATTTTTGATAGCAAGAGTAAGGGGTAGAAAAGGCTTTAGAAAAAACCCTAAACAAAGACAGTCTAGTTTATGGTAAGCCTGCCAAAGTGTTTAGGAGTGGAGTGGAGTGTCCTGATATTTGCAACTTTGAATTGCATCAGAAATAGAATGGATTCATTGATGGATGTGATAGATGTGTGGTATGGGGATAGGGCACATACAGACAAATGTTAACAATTGTAGAATCTCTTTGTATTTGAAGTCGATATGAGTATCTCTTTGTATTTGAAGTTGTCGTGATCTTTTCTTGGGGGAAAAGGTTATTTGTCTTGGGGAAGGTTTCTTGCGAAGGAGTGAGAGTCCTTTAGTGAATGGGGCCCCGAGAGGCTGAGAGGACCCCTCCAACAGTGCAGAGGCCTCAGGGGGAAACTGGGGGGGACCAACTGGCCTGGAACCAGGACCCTCGAGGCACCTGGGTGCTGGGGTGGGACAGGAAAGAGTAAAACGATCAAGGGGCCCAGGTATGGAGAGTGGGAAAGAAGGAGGGCAATTAGAATCTCCCTTTGAATGTCCTTGGACAAGGAGATTACATCTATTACTTACTGGTTTTCCTATTGTCTTAGGCGCTTAAAGCTCAAGAGAGCCAAGATTAGCAATGTGAGCTACTACAATTCAGCTGACCACTTGGGCAGCATTTCCAAATGGCAAGATAGTACCAGGGCTCAGGGTTAGGTTCTCAGGATTACGACACCAGAAATGAAAACATCTGAGTGCCCCATGTGTGCCCAGATCCTGCCTGCCCACGTCACACATTACTAATAAACCAGAAGGGTGAGATCTGGAACTGCCAAATGGATCAGACGCTTGGGGCAGATGGCCATTGCATTTTCTCTCCTGCGGGCTTGAGAAACAGGTATCTTCAGAAGCCTCCTTAATGAGCAGAGCAACGTAGCAAGGGGGATGAGGGGAACGAGTGGATGATGGGTTAGTGGCTGACACTGACTTAGGCTGGTTGGATGCAGGCCTGCACGTCCAACTGGAATGTTTGCCTTGGCCGGACTTAGCACACTTTCCCCTGGACTGGGCTGGAGACACATTCTCACGTTCTTGACCCGTGGTCTTCTCCTTTCTAGATGCTACATTTCTTCCGTTAACAGATTTTTTTTTTCCTTCATGTGACACAATGGATTAAGTTGTGACCTCTTAAGTCAATTACCCCAAGGGTATTTTCAATGACTTCTTTTTTTTTTAAGATTTTATTTATTTATTTGAGAGAGAGAGAATGAGAGATAGAGAGCACGAGAGGGAAGAGGGTCAGAGGGAGAAGCAGACTCCCTGCTGAGCAGGGAGCCCGATGCGGGACTCGATCCCTGGACTCCAGGATCATGACCTGAGCCGAAGGCAGTCGCTTAACCAACTGAGCCACCCAGGCGCCCTTTCAATGACTTCTTAACCACACCTTTGCATGCAGGAGTCAGAGGTACATAAAATAACCCGTGGTTGGGGCGTGGGGTGGGAGTTGCTAAGAAAGAAGAAAGGGTGGTTGTAGAGATAGATAGCCAGTTGAGTACCCAGACTATTTAAGTCAGACCCTTTTCAGAGTTTATATGGTCTCTGCGGCTTCTGTTTGGATTTTAATCCTGTGAGGTTTTCATGCCTCCCACTTACATCCTTCCCAGCTGGTACATGGAACCATTTTTGATGCTTTGGAAAGTGGCATTTTTCTGTAACATTCTATTCCTACAGTGCATCTTTGGTTTGAGCTCAATCAAGTATCCACTTATCATTAAAGTTGAATCTGATGGGATTCTCTCTCACCATCCCAGCTGCAGCTCCTAACAGAGCAGCCTTTACCTGACTGGCAGATAGCAAATTGCGCATCGTCACGATCTTGGCTAACTGAGGTATTGTGGGCGTTTGTCAAGACTGGTGTCAAAACATTTCATTGTGTGTAATTAAGAAAAAACCACACACACACACACACTAAACCAGTATTGAGTCTAGTTGATGACATGCATGCTGAACTGTTTAGGGGGTAAAGTTTTCTGATATTTGTAACATATTGTGAATTGCATCCGGAATAGGATGAATTTAGAGATCTTCATTTTAGACAGGGAAACAGACACAGAGCTTGTAGGCCACATGTTAAGGAGCAACATCCCTTACTGATTTGTATGTAAAAAGTAGTATTTATTAAATTTTTTCTAATTTCAGAAGACGTGCATGTGTTTTGTAAAAAAGCTGAAGATTGAGTAGCTTCATTTAAGTGTGGTTGTGAATGATGAGGTTGTGTTGTGTGGGAAACGACCTTTCTGTTGTGGGCCTGAGATACTCTGGGGCTGGAAGAGGGGGTAAGGTGTTAAATAACAAACATTCAACTGCGGAAATTCGAAAGACCTAATTGGCTTTATTAATAGATTCACAAATCAAGGGTGCCTGGGTGGCTCAGTCAGCTAAGCGTCTGCCTTCGGCTCAGGTCATGGTCCCAGGGTCCTGGGATCAAGCCCTGCATCGGGCTCCCTGCTCGGCGGGAAGCCTGCTTCTCCCTCTGCCTCTGCTAGTCTGCCTACTTCTGCGCTTGCTCTCTCTCTCTCTCTGTCAAATAAATAAATAAAATCTTTAAGAAAAAATAGATTCACAAATCAGACAGTACCCCATCTAGCAAGTAAAGGAGAGCTCCAAAGGGCTACAGAAAAGGAAATGTTTTTAAAGGTAGAGAGGGAGTGGAAAAAAGGAAATTATCGGCAAAGAACCCATTGTTTTAGGCAAGGTCGCCCTCTTAAGGGGAACTGATAGCGTCTATCAGTAAATTTCTTAGGGCTGCCCAGGAAATCCCTGTGTGGACTGGTGAAAGGTCACATTTCTGGGGGGTTGAACCTGCAGTTAGGTTAGGTATTAAGTCTGGGTTTCCTGACTTGGAGCCTTAACCTAAGTGACACCATTTTGGGCCTGTGGTTTTCATTTTAACAATATACAGAGAGCATATCCATGAACCCTGGCCTGTTGCTCAGCAGTGGGTTTGACTAGCCCATAATACTTATTGGCGGAAGCACCCAAGCAGCTTTCTTAGGGGCTGCATAAATAAGAATCCCTTCTCTTATCAGTGTTGACCATGGCCAGGGGTCCTGTGTAGTGTTTTTTCTTACCTTGAGAGAAATCTGGAAGGAAGAAATTCTGGGGGCGCCCGGCTGGCTCAGTCGATAGAGCACGTGACTCTTGATCTCAGGGTTGTGAGTTCGAGCCCCATGTAGGGGGTAGAGTTTGCTTAAAAAAAATGATAAAGAAATTCTGTATGTAATGCTACAAAAATACCTCTAACAGTGAAGAGAATAGTGTGAACGTATGCTAGTGCTCTGCACAAAGGGATGGAGAGACAACATACCCATATTTGCTTGGCTAGCTCTGGAAGGGATACACAAGCAGTAATGGTGGCTTCTGTTGGGATATTGGGTGGAGGTAGGGCCTGGCTGTATGGGGGAAGCGGGGCGGGGGGAGCGAGGCTTGCCTTTATAGTTTTTGAATTTGCAACCTAGGTACTTGGATCCTACTCAAAATTAAAGTATGGAACACATAAAAATGGGAAATTTTAGGGCTTTGGTATTCCCTGACTAAGCACAATTTCAGTCATTAAGACCAGCACTACACTGTGACAGACTCTTTTTTTTTTTAAGATTTTATTTATTTATTCATGAGAGACAGAGAGAGAGAGAGAGAGACAGAGAGAGACAGAGGGAGAAGCAGGCTCCCAAGGAGCAGGGAGCCCGATGCGGGACTTGATCCCAGGACCCTGGGATCATGACCTGAGCCGAAGGCAGACGCTCAACCATCTGAGCCACCCAGGCATCCTCTTTTTTTTTTTTTTTGAGGGGGGAGGGGCAGAGAGAGAGAGAGAGAGAGAATCTTAAGCAGGCTCCATGCTCACATGCTTCCCCTTTCACAAAGATATCTGGGCAGACCCCAGGCTTTGTGGGATTTGGGGGATGCAGAATAATGTTGTCTTCTAGAGCACGTGCTCCAAAAGCATGCATTATGGGATGTTGGTGGTTCCTGGGAATCAAATCCGCTCACTTGCTAGAGTATCTGACTTCCCTGTGGCTCCCTCCTTGTCGCTTGAGCTTTTAGGGATGGAGAGATAGTCACTCTGGCTTTGGTCTAGAGACTTCTGATGAGAAGCCCTTCCGCAAAATGTATTGAATAAATTAGAACACAGACTTCCATTATCCGTTCTTGAAATGGGGCCTCCATCTGTCTGCGAGGATGTCTGGAGAATGGAAATCCAAACACAGAATTAGGAATCCTAACATTAATGCAATTTTCATTTGCTATCGGCTTACTCCATTGTCTCTGAGAGCCTATTAAAAATGCATGCAGGATGTGCATGAGATAAAACATATCAAAATTCAAACTGATTCCAATTTCCATTGACACTCCATTGCTCTGGCCCTCTGGCTTCTAGCAGCTTTAGCCATCTGGGGCCCAGCCCAGAGCATGCAGGTGAGGAAGAAGATCCCTTGAACAGCCATAAAGCTCGAGAAGCTTAGTTCAAAGGAGGTTCTTTCCCACCCTCACTCAGGGACTGTGGAATCGGTAACTTATTTTATATTAATAATAATAGCTTTCCCTTTTTGGGCACTTACTATTGTGCCAGGTTACATGCTTTATACGTAATAACTTAGTTAATCTTCACAATCCAATGAGGTAAATTGCTGTTATTGTTCCCATTTTATGGATGAAGAAACTGAGAGAGGTTAAGTGACTTGCTGAAAGGCATACAGACAGTGAGTGATAGAACAGGAATTTCAACCCAGGCAGCCTGGCTCCTGAGCCTTGCTTATCAACCACCTCTCCTGACTTCCCAGCTGAGCGTGTGTTTGCGTGTGTGCGTGCATGTGCGCGTGTGTGCATTTAAAACGTGTAATTCTAAAAGCTTGGCTAGTTGGTTTTCCAGCTCTCAGCACATAAATAGTGGGGTCATGAGAAGCAAGCATATTCATAACACCAAGAGATGGCCTCATGGTGATGGAGCAGAAGAACCCACAATCCTGAGCAGTCTGGGTCCTTTCTAGGAGTCAGCCCTGCACGGTTCAGGATACAGCCATGATGAAAATTTTATTTATTTATTTATTTATTTATTTTTAAATTTATTAAAAAATTTTTTTTAAAATTAACATATAATGTATTATTTGTTTCAGGGGTACAGGTCTGTGATTCATCAGTCTTACACAATTCACAGCGCTCACCATAGTACATACCCTCCCCAATGTCCATCACCCAGCCACCCCATCCCTCCCACCCCCCACCACTCCAGCAAACTTCAGTTTGTTTCCCGAGATTAAGAGTCTCTTATGGTTTGTCTCCCTCTCTGGTTTCATTTTTCCCTCCCTTCCCCTGTGATCCTCTGTCTTGTTTCTCAAATTCCTCATATCAGTGAGATCAGATGATACTTGTCTTTCTCTGATTGACTTATTTCGCTTAGCATAATACCCTCTAGTTCCATCCACATCGTTGCAAATGGCAAGATTTCATTTTTGATGGCTGCATAGTATTCCATTGTATATATATATACACCACATCTTCTTTATCCATTCATCTGTTGATGGGCATCTAGGCTCTTTCCATGGTTTGGCTATTGTGGACATTGATGCTATAAACATTGGGGGTGCACATGCCCCTTCAGATCACTACATTTGTATCTTTGCGGTAAATACCTAGTAGTGCAATTGCTGGGTCATAGGGTAGCTCTATTTTCAACTTTTTGAGGAACCTCCATACTGTTTTCCACAGTGGCTGCACCAGCTTGCATTCCCACCAACAGTGTAGGAGGGTTCCCCTTTCTCCACATCCTCACCAACATCTGTCATTCCCTGACTTGTTAATTTTAGCCATTCTGACTGGTGTAAGGTGGTATCTCATTGAGGTTTTGATTTGGATTTCCCTGATGCCGAGCAATGTTGAGCACTTTTTCGTGTGCTGTTGGCCATTTGGACGTCTTCTTTACAGAAATACCTGTTCATGTCTTCTGCCCATTTTTTGATTGGATTATTTGTTCTTTGGGTGTTGAGTTTGGTAAGTTCTTTATAGATTTTGGTTGCAAATATCTTCTCCCATTCTGTCAGTTGTCTTTTGGTTTTGTTGTCTGTTTCCTTTGCTGTGCAAAAGCTTTTTATCTTGATGAAGTCCCAATAGTTCATTTTGGCCCTTGCTTCCCTTGCCTTTGGCGATGTTTCTAGGAAGAAGTTGCTGTGGCTGAGCTAGAAGAGGTTGCTGCCTGTGTTCTCCTCAAGGACTTTTTTTTTTTTAAGATTTTATTTATTTATTTGACAGATGGAGACACAGTGAGAGAGGGAACACAAGCAGGGGGAGTGGGAGAGGGAGAAGCGGGCTTTCCACTGAGCAGGGAGCCCGATGCGGGGCTCGATCCCAGGACCCTGGGATCATGACCTGAGCCGAAGGCAGATGCTCAACGACTGAGCCACCCAGGTGCCCCCTCCTCAAGGATTTTGATGGATTCTGGTCTCACGTTTAGGTCTTTCATCCATTTGAATCTATTTTTATGTGTGGTGTAAGGAAATGGTCCAGTTTCATTCTTCTGCATGTGGCTGTCCAATTTTTTCAACACCATTTGTTGAAGAGACTGTCTTTTTTGCATTGGACATTCTTTCCTGCTTTGTCGAAGATTAGTTGACCATAAAGTTGAGGGTCCATTTCTGGGCTTTCTATTCTGTTCCATTGATCTATGTGTCTGTTTTTGTGCCAGTACCATACTGTCTTGATTACAGCTTTATAGAGCTTGAGGTCCAGATTTGTGATGCCACCAGCTTTGCTTTTCTTTTTCAACATTCCTCTGGCTGTTCGGGGTCCTTTCTGGTTCCATACAAATTTTAGGATTATTTGTTCCATTTCTTTGAAAAAACTTGATGGTATTTTGATAGGGATTGCATTAAATGTGTAGATTGCTCTAGGTAGTGTAGACATTTTCACAATATTTGTTCTTCCAATCCATGAGCATGGAACGGTTTTCCATTTCTTTGTGTCTTCCTCAATTTCTTTTATGCGTATTCCATAGTTTTCTGAGTACAGATTCTTTGCCTCTTTGGTTAGATTTATTCCTAGGTATCTTATGGTTTTGGGTGCAATTGTAAATGGGATCGACTCCTGAATTTCTCTTTCTTCTGTCTTGTTGTTGGTATATAGAAATGCCACTGATTTCTGTGCATTGATATTATATCCTGCCACTTTACTGAATTCCTGTATGAGTTCTAGCAGTTTTGGGGTGGAGTCTTTTGGGTTTTCCACATAAGGTATCATATCATCTGCAAAAAGTGAGAGTTTCACTTCTTCTTTGCCGATTCAGATGCCTTTTATTTCTTTTGTTGTCTGATTGCTGAGGCTAGAACTTCTAGTACTATGTTGAATAGCAGTGGTGGTAGTGGACATCCCTGCTGTGTTCCTGACCTTAGGGGGAAACACTCTCAGTTTTTCCCCATTGAGTATGATATTCGCTGTGGGTTTTTCACAGATGGTGATATGAGCCATTTTAAATCTCTCTCTTAGAGCAGCCAAACTCACAAGCCAATGAATACACCCAGGATGTCAAGGAAAGTTTACATTATGTTTGCTGTATTTTGTTAACAAATCAAGGAAATATTCAAAGCGTTTTAGAAAGAGTTCAGTAACAGTGTTTGAGGCCTAATAGGGGCAACTTTACTTGTTTGGAAACATCCCCGGAAACTTTCTAAATGCTGGCAGAGAAAGGAGTATACTCCACTTGGTTGATGTACTATGTAGAGGATGTAAATTCAGTTTGGTCCCAAAGATATTTACGGAATGGCTGCTACGTGCCAACAGAGTCCTTGTCCTCAGGGAGCTCATAGTCAAGTGTGGGGGGTGTACAGGGACCCTGATAGGTGAGCACGTGGATATAAAAAGTGATCAGCATTGGTGGCCACATATCCAATCCCGACTTGGGGCATCGGGCGAGGCTTTCTGGGGGGACATGCCAGCAGAGTTCTAAGGCTGAGTGAAAGGTTTGCTGGCCATCATTCTATCTCCTGGCACTGTTACACTTTCCATAAAGAGAGGACTATCTGTGTGTTATGGAAGTTGGAGCTGAAAAGCCTGCTCAGAGGCTTCTCTGCCTTGAGAAATGTAACCAATGAAACTAACATCTTGAGTTTCCCTCTTTCTCCTTTCCTTCTTCTTCCAAGATCTTCCCATGCATGGGACAGATTCCAGCAAACTTGAGGGTAAGATGTGGGTAAGCAGACATTACCTAGGATATGTCATTCAGCAATCAGAAGGGTCTTTAGTTAATAGTGTCTGTTCTCTCATTGTTAAGTAGCGGTAAGAGCTGAAGGAGTGGCAAATTAAATCTGGGCTCACAAAAGCACGAGTTGGCTCACTCTCTCACCCTTAATGACAGGCTGATAGATAACGGGCAAGTTCTTTTTTTTTTTTTTTTTTTCAAATGTTTTATTTATTTATTCATGAGAGTCAGAGAGAGAGAGAGAGAGAGAGAGGCAGAGGCAGAGGGAGAGGGAGAAGCAGGCTCCCCGCAGAGCAGGGAGCCCGATGCGGGACTCGACCCCAGGACCCTGGGATCATGACCTGAGCCGAAGGCAGACGCTTAACCATCTGAGCCAGCCAGGCACCCACGGGCAAGTTCTTTAACTCTGGTTGTCAGTTCTGTGGATGATGATAGTACCCTCACTGGAGCAGGGGACTGTAGGGAATGATAAATCGAAGGTATTAGATGGCATTTGGCAGCCTGAGGGAAAAAAAAGGCAGTAATTAATGACTTTGGAGCGGTCTTGTGAAATACCAATGCCTGAAAGACACTTGACATTTTCTTTTCCCCGGACAGCATGAGCTCAGGGGAAGCATCCAGGTTGTGGTAGCTGGGGTAGAGGGGTGAGCTGCAGAACACAGAGGAGAAGCTAGGAAAGACAGAGTAGAGCCGTCAAGAGAGCTGTCTTTCCCTGGACTGGGGTTTGAGGCTAGCTGCCTTGGGGTCTTGCCCCAGACTTTTCCCTTTCCCTTACCTCTCTAGTCCCCGGAGTTAGGACTTGGGTCTGAGTTTAGCTGAGTCCTAAGTCAAAGCCTAAATTTAGCAGTATATGGTCATGGATTTTTTTTTTAAAGATTTTATTTATTTGAGAGAGAGAGCACAAGCTGGGGGGGTTGGGCAGAGGGAGAGGGACTAGCAGACTCCCCGCTAGCAGACTCACTGTGCCACCCAGGCTGGTCATGGATTTTTAAGAAAATTGCTTAAATTTTATTTTAAGAAAACTTGCCCCCACCACATCTGTGCACACACACATACGTATATCTGTGTGTGTGTATATATATATATGTACATATGTGTGTGTGTGTGTGTGTGTGTGTGTGTGTGTGTATGTTTTTCTTTGGGGCGCCTGGGTGGCTCAGTCCATTAAGCATCTGCCTTCAGCTCAGGTCATGATCCCAGGACCCTGGGATGGAGCCCCACAGCAGGCTCCCTGCTCAGTGGGGGGTCTGCTTCTGCCTCTTCCTCTGCCCCTCCCCCCTGCTTGTGCTCTCTCTGTCTCTCTCTCAAATAAATAAATAAATAAAATCTTTTAAATTAAAAAAATGTTTTTCTTTGACTTTTAAAGAACACTTATCACATTTGTTTCTCATGCAAAACTGTGGCCGGATAAAAAATATCCTAAAATGAAATAAAGTATCAAAACAAAAAGCATTTGAATTTGGTGAAATGAAATTTCAATTATAAATAAGAAGGCTTCTATTTACTTGGAATGAACATTGTCCTCTTTGATATAATAGATAAAAATATTGAGCAGTAACTCTTTGGCACACCGTGCTAAGTACTTGAATTTTAATTTAATTGCTCCCTGCAAAAAAAAAAAAAAAGTATAAAATTGCTTCCTGATGTTCTTAGGAGAGAGTGAAATCTGCAGCCCGTGTCCTGAGCCCTGTCTCCCCCTCCGCATTTGCTGTCCCCCTACCTGGTTTCACTTTCCCCACCATTTATTTTAAAGTTTTTATTTATCTGAGAGAGAACATGAGTGGGGAGGGGCAGAGGGAGAGGGAGAAGCAGGCTCCCTGCTGAGAGCAGGGAACCCATGTGAGGTTCAATCCCAGGATCCCGGCATCATGACCTGAGCCGAAGGCAGACTGTTCACCGACTGAGTCACCCAGGTGTCCCTCCACCACTTTAAACCTTATTATTGAAATATAATATAGGTGCAGAAAAGTTCATTTAGGTGAACTGCTGGATGGGTTTTCCAATCGTCGTGGGCTTAAGGAATTTATTTTTATTGTGAAATATACATAACATCCTTACCATTCTGTTTTAAGTGTGCAATTTGGTGGTATTCAGGAGAGTTGCACTGCTGTGCACCACCCATCTCCAGAACGTTTTCGGCCATGTCAGCTGAAACTCTGTCCCCAGGCAACACTAGCCCCCTATGCCCCTTCCCAGCACCCGGGAACCAGCATTCTACTTCTGTCTCTAAGCATTTGACGCCTCTGGGGGCCTCCTGAAGGGCTATGGACTTCTGAGATGAAGTGGACTGCCTGTGGCCCTGAGACCAGACACAATGTGCCGCTCATTTCTTTTTACTGGTGTAAATTTATTAATATCCAGCTGTGTGCTGACAGTCCCCACCAGCAAGGGTGCCTTGAAGACTGTTCTCATGGATTTTTCTCTCAGCTCCCACCATCACCGGGAGAAACTGCTCTGCTGCTAAATGTTTCAGTGTCAGAACGTGGTCTCCAGGGTGAGTGACGGGAGCTATTGGCTTCCCAGTGATCAGTGGATCACTGTCGCAGTAATCAGTGGAGTCCTTCCCTTTAAGTGGATTCGGTTACATGCTCAGTGGTGGTTTGAATGCCATCTCTTAGAATAAATCGAAGCTGCATTTGAAGGATGCTGCTTCCAATAGTGATGATTTCTGAATTTTTCTTCTTCATCTGCTCTGAAAGGCTTGCTCCCTAAATACGAAGGTTTTGTATTCGAGCGCCTTGGCTTCAAAGAAAAATGTGTGAGGCATGCAGTTCTGCCTCATTCCTGCCCCAATTCTTTCCCTAAATCGGAATCCTGTGGAGCTGAGAAGGAACATCTGGAACTTTTAAAGACCTGTTTCATCTGGGAGAAAGGCACATCTGGTTTAGAGTGTCTCTGGAAAATGAAAAAGCAGAATCAGAATTTGAAAAGATTGGAGTGTGTTGGAACTTGTCCATGCCTTATTCCAGAGCATGAGAATCGTGAGGACATTTGGTTTGGAGGAAGTGGGCAGTCCTGCAAATGAGGCCTTACTCTCCAGAGCCCCTTAGAGCCAACCCAGTGAGCGGTCCAGGCGTCAGAAAAGTGGATCAAAATTTTGTCAGAGGAGTTAGAGAAGACAGAAGAGAAGCTGTATTTCCCTCCACTCTAAAGTAACAAGGACCAGGACGCCTGGGTGGCTCAGTCGGTTAATTGTCTGCCTTTGGCTCAGGTCACGATCTCTGGGTCCTGGGATCTCCCTGCTCTGCTGGGAGTCGGCTTCTCCCTCCCTCTGCAGCGCCCTCTGCTGTTCCCCTGCTTGTGCGTGCACGCTCTGTCTCTCTCAAATAAATAAATACATAAATAAATAAATAAAATCTTAAAAAAGAAAATAAAGTAACAAGGACCAACAACCTCTAACCCCCTGTTGTTTTAGAGGAACTACTGAGGATGGATGAAGTTTCATTGGAAAATTATGGTTCTCAACTCATAGTGCCCTCCCTGTATTAGAAGTACACAGGCACGTCCTGTGCCACGTGATTTTGTATTACTCTCCCACTGGTATGGATGGAGTATCTGTCCTCCCTTCAGTGGTTTTAGGCTTTCCCACGTAACTTGCTTTGGCCAACAGAATATGGGCAGAAGTGACAGCGTGCCATCTCACTCAGCCCTGTTATGCTGATGCCTTTGACGTGAGAAGAGCATGCCCTGGGGGAGCGCCGATCCCAGGGGAATGAGACCAATCTCAGGGACCAAACCTGAATCTGAGCTGCACCTTGGAGCCAGGCTGACCCGCAGCCTAAAGTGTACTGATCTTGTTGGCTTCTAAATTCATGAGTGATTAAATATATGCTTGTTGTGGGCCACTATATTTTGAGGAAGTTTGTTACAGGGCAGTATTATGGCAATAGATGACTCATGCAAAGACCAAAATGCAGAAGCAGAAAGTAAAAGGCTGAGTGAAGCAGACGGCTGATGCCTAAGGAAGGAAGGAAGTGATGGTGGGATCTGAACAAAGAACAAGTAGGGACGGGCCTCCACGAAGAATAAGGTGAGGACGAGAGGCAAGGGGTATTAGAGCTGCCACAGCTCCTTTAGATGTTGGGATGGGCATTGGCATAGCAACAACACACGCGCACACACGCACACGCACGCGTGCACACGGACACACACACACACACACACACGACCTAGCCCCTCTGTGCCTTTGATGAGCACTGGGCTTTTCTGGTGTCAATTGTTCAATGTTATCTGAGAGGTTTCCAGGGAGGGAGTCGGTGTTGGATTCCCAGGAAGGTGTAGACTCCCAATTTTAGGGTCTACCTGGGCTCATGGTTGCAATATATGGATGGAGCAATAAAGGAAATGTGGGACATGGGAGATCTAAGGACAGAACTCTGCTGAATGGGTATTAGCACCACCGAAACATTTTTTTCCTTTTTTTTTTTTTTAAAGATTTTATTTATTTATTTGAGAGAGAAAGAATGAGACAGAGAGAGAACATGAGAAGGGGAGGATCAGAGGGAGAAGCAGACTCCCTGCTGAGCAGGGAGCCCGACGTGGGACTCGATCCCGGGACTCCAGGATCATGACCTGAGCCGAAGGCAGTCGCTTAACCGACTGAGCCACCCCGGCGCCCCGAAACTTATTTTTTTAATTTAAATTCAATTAATTAATATATAGTGTATTATTAGTTTCAGAGGTAGAGGTTCATCAGTCTTATATAACACCCAGTGCTCATTCCATCCCGTGCCCTCCTTAATGTCCATCACCCAGTTGCTGAAAAATTTTTTTTTTTTTTAAGATTTTCTTTTAAGTAATCTCTACACCCAATATGGGGCTCAAACTCATGACCTGGGATGGGCCCTCTGAAGCACATACGCCGGGTGTGAGCTGGGTCTGTAAGGTCTTGTGACCTTGGGAAACTTATTTAATCTCTTCAGATGGAGATCTGGAGAATGGAAATAGTACCTACCCCATAGGCTTGTCCTGAGGTGTGAGAGACAGTGAGCACCTGCCACACTGCCTGGCGCAGAGTGAGGCCCTCCCTAGATTAACGCCAGTGACCATGCTGCCATTTTGTAACAAGAACTGATATCCAATGTTCAGTAAGGAACTGACACATCTTGTTTTTCTGAACCTAGACGTTTCATGAAGTCAGGAGTCCCACCCAATGGATCGTAACACCTGACCAAGTCCTGAACTCTCAGTGGCGTGCTCTGAGGAGGAAGCAGTTCTCCCACCATTTATTATTTTCTTCTTCAGTCCACATCAGTCCAAAGTCACTGGCTTTTGCTGTTCCTCTTCTGTTTTTCTCAGGGAAGTCTGTTTATTCTGAAGCTTGTAGGGGAGAGCAAGTTGGAGGTGGACCTGAAGAAGCAGATGGCAGAACTCAGTAGGATGCCCTACCTTATCACCAGCTTGGGCTGTGGGCAGCATTATTTTCTAGTTGGCTCTTCTGCCACGAGCTGGGTGACCCCTCTGTCGCACCTCTGGTATATAAAAAGGATCAGATGACCTTTATCACAACTTCGGCTGGGGTATTTTTAGCTAGACTGTTCTCTAAACACTAACTTGCATTTAGTTTCCTAATCTACTGTATATGATTGCTCTAGTTCTGTCTTGTGCTCTCCTTTTCCAGGGGGAGAATTTCCCAGATCAGTGGGCTCCCTGCCCAGCCATTTTTACATTTTTTCTTAGAGTTTGTATAGAAGAGCCCATCTGCCCGAGAAGACATTTGCTTCCAATAGCCAGTCCTTCTGGAGGCTCTTTGTCCTTGGTCCTGGTTCAATACCTGAGTTGGGGGCACAAGGGGGTTTAGCAGCCCCCTTCATAGAGTATGTGGTGCGCAGGGTAAGGGGGATGACCTTACTCCCTCCCCAAAGGCCTCTGACTCTTCAACAACTTGCCACATTGAAAATTGCTTCTACTGTTTTCTCTCCTCTCTCCTTCCCCAAGAGAACAGGCCAAACGCTGTTCAGTTCCTCTCGCATCAAATTTGAGTTTGTACTTCATTATAGAAATCAGTCGTAGCAGGAAATGCTCTTAACAAAAGTGCACACTTGCTAGCTTCTTACCACATGCATGTCATTCTAAGTGCTTTATGTGTGTTTATTCATTAATCCTCTCAATTACCTTGCAGACTGGGTACTACCATTATCCCCCTTTAGAGATGAGGAAACTGAATCTCACAGAAGCTGAGTAGCTTGCTCAGAGGTGCCCAGCTCCCTCTCCCCGCCCTTCCCTACCCCTTCTTCCTTCCCTCCATTGCCTCCCAAGGTTGCAGGGGAACGCATTCCGTACAAGTCAGCCCCTGGGCACAGAGTAGGGTGGTGACAGTGGGGAGTGGACCTGGAGGGGCAAACGGAGGAAATGACGATACGTAGCACACATCGCTTTCGCCTCCTTCTTCCACTGGGGGATCTGCAGGGACCATTTCCTATTGGGTCAAACCTGGTATTCAAGGAATTCCACAACAACCCCACCAAATTCAGCCTTCTCTCTGAATCTGTAAAGAACAGGCCTCGCACTCCATTTGCTGGAATCCTTACTCTGTGTGTCTGTTTTATATATTGTGTATGTTATTTAAATACATTTAAAATCTTATTTGTTTATGTTACTCTGATATCCAGGCCAAGGGGATTTTTGTGCTTATGGGGGCAAACATCACCCCAGGCCTCTCCTGGGCAGTCTGGCAGCCTAGGATGGGAATAGCCTGGCCGGTATGGAGAAGGCAAATGGACCCTCTCCCTGCTGAGAACACATACTAAGAAGGTTCTCACAGAGTGGTGAGACTCTCAGCTCTGAATCTAGAGAGACTGGGTTTACAATCCAACTTTGTCACTTATTGATTGGACTAGTACTTCACCCCCTGGAGTCTGTCTTTCCTCATCTGTAAAATGGGGATGGCTCTTACAGCACTTTACTATGGTAAGGGTTAAATGAGATCATTAGGTACAGAGATTGGCATATCAGAGACTCTCCCCTGGGGAAGGGGCTGGGCTTTACTCACCTTGCAATCCCTGCCCCTAACACAAGGCCTGGCATATAGCAGGTGCTTGGGAGCTGTTTCCTAACCTGAACGGATGTTGAGGCCCTTTGAGGATTTGGGCACTGGTAGTGTTAGCGGGCTCTGAGATAATCAATGCTCCCTCTCCCTCGTCCCTGCCGAGCCCCCTTGCCTACCCCTGAAGGTCTTCGAAGGTGATTGTGTGTCAGTAATCCACTCTACCCCCATTTTCCCAGCGCCCTCTTTGTCGGAGGCCCTGTGAGGCCTCAGCCTGAAGGCAGCTGTACTCGCCAGCACCTTGTATTTCCCTTGGCCTGGCTTACACTGCCCTCTGCCGTGTGCTTGCGGGACAAGCGTGTTAAGGGAGGGTTTGCGGTGACTTTTTCTTGACATTGGGGAAAAGAGGCTCCCCCGTAGGGGCTGTTTGCAGTGCTGTTGTGAGGAGAGGTAGTATTTAAGACCCCCTTCCCAATTTAGCTTGCAACTCCTGAGGCTTGCCAAACACAAGAGCCTTTTTACCAACGTCCCCGACCACTCTGGCCATCAGATAATGCCATCTTTGTAGGCTCAAATTTCTCAGGTACTTTGTGTTTGGACTTGGCCAAAAGGAACAGAGTAGAGTTTATTTGATACTATTCCCCATCTGCTGTCTAGTTTCTTCTGAATCCCTGGATACCTAATTCTTAGAGCTGTCCCAGCTGTCCTTAAGCATCTGGGGTCACAGGAGACATTGGAGCCAAGTGAGAACGGGAATGGACCCTCCCTAGCTGGTGCTTGCAGCAGCCTGCCTCATCCACCTGCTTACACCATCCAGCCTTCTGTCTGTTGTCCCTTCTCAGAGCTCATCCCGGTCTGGGTCTGTGAACACGAAATAGGGTCCTGCACGTCAGAGTGGGAAATTGGGGGCTAAAGACCAGGCTACCTACCATTGACCTTGCTGTGGAACCTGCTAGAAGTATACACCAAAGCCCCAGCTGAGATCCCAGCTGATGGCCAACACAAGTCACCAGACATGAAGGAGGAAGCTCCAGGCACCTTCTGACTGCAACCTCATGAGAGACCCCAAGCAGGAACAGCCTAACTTAGTCTAGCCAATCCCTAAAATCAGGAGATAATATGATAGTTGTATAAAGCCCCAGAGTTTGGGGATGACTTGTTATACAGAAATAGATATCCTGAAAAAGTGGTTTATTAGGATTGTGGGATTCTGGGTATCATCACTGCTTTTCTATATTTTCCAAGATTTCTGCAGTGACCATTTTTTTCTTTCTTTTTTTTAAAGATTTTATTTATTTATTTGACAGAGAGAGACACAGCGAGAGAGGGAACGCAAGCAGGGGGAGTGGGAGAGGGAGAAGTAGGCTTCCATTGGAGCAGGGAGCCCGATGTGGGGCTTGATCCCAGGATCCTGGGATCATGACCCAAGCTGAAGGCAGACGCTTAACGACTATGCCACCCAGGTGCCCGACCATTTATTTCTTTTATAATTGATTAGAAATTGTTATTGAGAATAAAAACAGGGGCGCTTGGGTGGCTCAGCTGATTGAGTGGTTGAGTAGCTGACCTCAGCTCAGGTCATGGTCTCCGTTTCTGGGATCCAGCCGTGCATGAGGCTCCCCATCAACGGGGAGTCTGCTTCTCCCTCTCCCTCTGCTCCCCTCACCCCCCCCCCCCCGCTCCTGCTCTCTCTCTCACAAATAAATAAATAAAATCTTAGAAGAAGAAAAACATGGTCTAATTTTTTTTTCCACTTCACCAAGGGAGAAATTAGGTCCGAATTTGAATTGAGGGACTTAAACCTGACTTGGGGCAAAATTTTCCATGAAAGATTAATTAGATGCTGGAAAGCATTAGAGACACATCCAAGTTGGTATGATGGAAAGAGTGGTCGATTTGGAGTCGGGAAACTTGGAAATGAATCTTAGGTTTTTTTTTTTTTGTGGGGGGTGACCTTGAGCAAGTCCTTGCTCAAATTCAGCTTTCTATTTTGAAAAATGCAGCTGGCTGCTTAGGGAAGATAACATCCAGCAGGGCGCCTGGCCCAGAAAAGTAGTAGGTGATCCTGCCTAATCAATGCCAATTATGAACAGGCATCTGCAAGCTCTGTGCACGGCCCGTCCTTCACTGCCACCAGAGGCTACAGTTCCAATAATGAAAATCTGCCTGGAGAAAAACCACAACTCGTAAAAAAAAAAAAATCCAGCAACCCTGAGCAGCTCTCCCAGCGGTCCTGGCCTGCGCCGCCCGCCCTAGCTGGCTGGGGGTGGGTAGCGCCGTTCTTTCGGGCACCCGGGCATCCGCGGAGGGCCGGAGCGCGCCGGGCTGGTGTCTTGGCAACCCCGGAATGCGCCTCCGCGCGGGAAGCCGGCGGCCCCGCTGCGCTCTTGCCCTCCTCTCGGGTTCCTTGCCCGCCCGGCGCCCGGCAGTTCCTCCGCCGGTTGGTGGCGTTCATCTCGCCGCGTTCTCGGTGGAAGCCCTGGAGGTGGAAAGGGAAGGAGCACCTGCCGCGGGCGGGGGCAGTAAGTTTGGGCGGGGGAAAGAACCCACGGGAACTCCGGAGACGCCCCGACCGAGAAAAGCCCGGGGAGAGGGAAGCTCTGATTAAGATGGCAACCCTGCCCTCTGGACTTTCCAATCAATGGCTTGTAGACTTTCTCTTTGCTTTGATTGATGCCTCTCTTACAAAGGTCTTTTCTTGGTCTCCGGGTTGGTTTTGATACTTAAAATCAACACACGCATAGATGAGTCCATGTCCCCTGGAAACGGTCCATGGAACTGCTCTCTCCCCTCCATCTGCAGAGAGCCCTGCAGCAGAGAGCTGGAGAAGGTTCAAGAGAAAGGAGACTCTGACCTGACCACGGTGGAGAGGAGATACAGTTGAGTTGAAGAAGTCAGGAGGGCTGCGTGTGGATTTGGTCGCCAGATCCACGTATACCAAAGCCGGGAAGTTTAAATCACTTAAAATTTAAAGGGAGGCCAGTTTGTGGGCATATAAAAAGGATTCCTTGAATAGTAGCCTATGCCTGTGTTGACCCAAGATTTTTTTTTTTTTTTAAGCAGTTTATTGAGTGATAGTAGAAAGCTCCCGGAGAGGGAGGGACCCAAGAGAGTTGCCACTTAACACAAAATCTGATGAGGCAGATAGTAGGTCAAAGCAGAGGTTCTCACAAATTACCTCCTTCAATCCCGTAACAGCCCCAGAGGTATATTACTAATGAGCAGGAGGAGTTAGAACCGTCAATTGTCCAATGTGGCTAGGTCAGCAAGGAGAAAAAGGCTTTGGGCTTCTAACTTTAAGCTCCAGACTTTTCCACAGTTTCCAGGTTGAGCTCAGGTAATGGAACTGCTGTTTCAAAGGTGTTTAAACATGTTTAAGGGGGTACTGGAAGAGCACGGGACCCGGAGATCCCCAAAGATCCGTGACTTCCTTTTCTGCTCTGTAGATGTGTCCACTCAGAAGACCACATCTGAGCTCAGCCTAATGTGGAGTCCATGGGTTTCGGGAAGGAAGGGGCTCCACGAACCAGTTGAAAATGAATGCAAAACTGGGGGTGGATATGCGTTTTTCCAGCAAGGAGGGCCCATTGCTTTCATGACTTCTCAGGGGAGTCTACGATTCAAAAAAGGGTTAAAAACCACTGTCCTACACCCTTAGGTTGTTTGTTGAGCTGATAAGCAGGGGTGAGAAACTTGAGTGTTTTAAAAGGTATCCACGTTAAGCTAACTTGGCTTGATGTATTATTTTCTGCCCCAGACCATGCTATTGTGTAAATGAGCTGTGATTGGCAAGTGTGTGAAAGCGCCTTGGTTATGTAGAGTGTTATTCCTGCCTAAAGACATGGAAATAATTAGCGTGAATTCCGCAGATGGTACCAAAGAAACAGACTTTCTTCACTCCGCATTTCCCCCTGAATTCCTTTCTAGTTGCCAGAACCTTCTCTCAGTCCTTTCCATTGCGTCATCTTATATTATAGCGTTTCAGCAAACTTGTTGAGAGTCTCCTGTCCTACGGCTGGCTGGACATTGAGTTTGAATACCAATTATTATGCAAAGTGATGACCTTTCCAAGAAGGATGTGCCTTAGCTTTTCTGTATCCCGGCAGCCTCATGAGCTGGACAGAGGTGGGCCAGGTGTGGGTGGCTGGGCTGGAGAGGTAATTGACTTGCTAGAAGTAACTGGAGGTTACTTTACACAATGGGAACATCACTGTCAGAACCGAAGGGGTCAGACTTGCAACTGCAGCTCTCCTTCTACTTGAGGAGATGTGGAGTGGCAGCCAGAGGCCGTGGTTAAGTGTCTCCAGGTTGTATTTGAGGCTGAGTGACTTCTAGGAAGATCCTGTAGTCAGGGGATTTGGAGGATGTGCCCTCTGCCTGTTTAGCTGAGAGACCGCTCTTCCTACCCTTGCTTGTCAGACAAGCCTTCCCTGTCACAGCAGCCACCTTCTGGACAGTTGCCAACACAAAACTTAAGCAAACAAGGAAATATGCTAAATTTGGAGACAGCAATTTCACTGCTTGCGGCTCAGGGTTATGTAATATATTTAAATTTTGCCCCTAAAATTGAAAAACCAAAACAAAACAAACCGAGGAACTTGTGATGCCATCCCTAGCAACCAATTCTTGCTTTGGTGCACTCTCAAGTCCTCTAGTGGCAAATATACAATTAGAATTGCTTACATGCTATGAAAAGGCAACCCCTGGGGCGCCCGGGTGGCTCAGTAGGTTAAGCATCCGACTCTTGACTCTCGACTCCTGGAATCGAGCCCCACTTCCGGCTCTGGGCTGGGTGTGGGGCCTGCTTAACATGCTTGAGATTCTCTCTCTCCCTCTGCCCCCCACCCCCAGCATGCACTCTCTCCCTCCCTCCCTCTCTCTAAAATAAATAAGTAAATTTTAAAAAAAGGCAACCACTGTTAAAACTGTTAAAACCTATGGGCAAAACTTATTATAAGTAAATGCTCTAATAAATAACTCAGAACTTACATATGAGTATGAACCTAGAAGATATCTCTACTCTTGCTCTTATTTCTTCTCGACATGTGTAGATCCTTTCTGCATCCTTATAGATAAATTTCATATCTTTTTCATAGATATGTTTCTAGAAGTAGAACCCCCGGATCAAAAGTGCACTTCTCACAGGCTTTGGAGGATGCATATGGCCAAAGTGCTTTTTAGTAAGATGGAGACGTTTCCACCAGCAATGTACAAGAATGCCATTCCTCCAAGCTGTGCCAACCTTGGGTATTTGCAAACTCATAGCAAATACTGGTATCTCATTTTAAATTCAGCTCTTTGATTACTAGGAAGGATGGATTTTTTTCCAAGGGTGTATCAGCTATTTGTGCGTGTGTGTGTTTTAATGAGTTACCTAATCATGTCCTTTGCCCATTTTTTTTTTTCTCTTTGGGTATTTTCATCTTATAAATTTATAAAAACTCATAATTTGTCATGACTATTAATGCTTTTTCTTATTGTGTATGCTATGAACTTTCCTCCAGCTTATAGTTTGCTATGGAAGTTTTAAATGTATATGTATTCAAATCTATGCATCTTTTCCTTTATTTTGCCTATATTTGATATCTTTCTTAGAAATAACTTCCCCGAGCTAAGATTATATAAACATTCAATGATCACTTTTTCAGGTACATCCTTTATTTTAAGTTTTATATTCAAATCTATAATTCATCTGGAATTTATCTGGGGATTAATTAATTAATTTTATTTTCATGCAAATGGTTAATCGTTTCAGCAATTTTTTTTAATTTTTTAAAATGTTTTATTTATTTATTCATGAGAATCAGAGAGAGAGAGAGGCAGAGGCAGAGGGAGAAGCAGACTCCCCGCTGAGCAGGGAGCCCGATGCGGGGGACTCCATCCCAGGACCCTGGGATCATGACCTGAGCCGAAGGCAGACGCTTAACCATCTGAGCCACCCAGGCGCCCCTCAGCAATATCTTTGAGTAATCCATTCTTTCCTCATGGACATGAAATGCCTCTATTATATAAAATTTTATTCTATCTACATTTTCTATTTTGTTCTCTTGATTTATCTGTTAGGGTTAGTGTCAGTATCATTTTGATTATTGTAACATCAAGTTACATTTTATAAATTATACTCTATAGCTCTGTAACCTTGAATAAGTAATTGGACATTTTCGACAATTTCTTTATTTGTAAAATTATTTCTATTTTATTTGCAATTATGGTATTTCATTGCTAATACTGTTTACTTTTCTTAAAGATTGGTTTTTCTTGAACTTTGTTTATCTACATTACTCATTTTTTCCATGAAGCCATAGTTCTAATAATCTTTATTTCATTCATTTCTGTTTTTATTTTATGATATCCTTTTTTTTAAAGATTTATTTATTTATTTTGAGAGAGTGAGAATGAGAGAGAGAGAGAGAGAGCACATGAGAGGGGGGAGGGCCGGAGGGAGAAGCAGGTTCCCCGCCGAGGAGGGAGCCCGATGCAGGACTTGATCCCAGGACTCCAGGATCATGACCTGAGCCGAAGGCAGTCACTTAACCAACTGAGCCACCCAGGTGCCCCATATGATATCCTTTTTTTATTGTTTTGGGGGGTTTATTCTTTTTTTCCTTATTTCTTGTATTGCAAGTTTAGCTCATTAATTTTGGAATCCCTGTTTTTTTGTTTGTTTTTAAAAATTTACCTATTTGTTTTAGAGAGAGAGAGGGTGAGAGAGAGAGAACACCAGCGGCAGGGATAGAGGGAGAGGGAGAGAGACTCTCAAGCAGACTTCATGCTGAACATGGAGCCCGATGGGGGGCTCGATCTTATGACCCTGAGATCATGACCTGAGCCAAAACCAAGAGTCAGATGTTTAACTGACTGCGGTACCCAGGCACCCCGGGAATTTTTTTTTTTTTAACACTATAACCTGTCAGATGGACATTTTTCAGAGTTTGCATCTCGGAGGTTGGATTGGTCTTCCTAGTGCAGGGGGCCCAGCAGCAGGTGTGAAGTAGTTGTTAGAAACTTTGCTAAATGAGTGCTGAATAATGCAGAAGGTGTGTCTGTGTCTTGGAAGAACATTCCAGAGGCAGTTGAGGAGCACTCATTTAAGAAGTGCTGCATCACCCATGTGCTTGTTGCACAGATGTCAATTTAGGTGGAAAATGTGGACATCAGTGATTGAATTGAAAAGTGACTCAGTAATCAGATTTTTGAATGCAAGATTTAAGAAAGGCTTAACCAATTTGTTTGCTTATATTTTCCTTCTTTAAACATGCGCATGAATGGTATGTGCTTAAAATCTACATCTAAGTAAGTCTGAAAGAGTGCTTCAATAAATATATAATCAAGACTCTAAGTGGTAAAGCATCCTGTCATAGTTTTGTTCTTTGTGGTACATAAAATACTAATGTTATTACAATTGCTGGTGCCTCATATTCAGTGAAATACAGGCTATACAGTAAATGCATTTCAGGCTCTAGTTTCTACTTACTGCTTTACTTTGGATAACGACAAGTTTTGATTTATAGTATTTAAGTTATTGACCATTAAGCACCTCATGATTTCCAATGCGGTGTCCTCGTTTATATGAAATATTTAGAAGTGTGGTTTGAGTTTCCAAGCTTATGGATGTTTTTGGCTGTCTTTTTATTATTGATTTCTAATTGTATTGCATTGTGGTCGGAGAGTGTGGTCTATGTTACATTTGTTGACACGACTTTTATGGCTTGTAGGTTGATGGTTACTCCTTTGGCTGTTGGGAACCTGTACTCTCTCCTTCATAGCTCCGTGTCTTTCTCAGCTCCTCCCCTGTGCTCCACTCCACCCAGCTAGCTACTCACACCTCAAGCAACCAATCGACCCTACCTTTACCTGGGGCTGCTCTAGGTGCCCTGGCATATTCCAGAACTGCTCTTCTCATGCTTGGCCGGCTCTGAGAATCACCTGAGGTGCTTCTTAACCATACTGACACCCAGGTCTTCCCCTGCAGGTCTGGGTCAGAGCCCTGGGATCTTGAGTGTTGAACCAAGTGCCCTAAGGTGATCCTTGTGATTGAGCAAATTCGAGAAACTCTGGGCAGTTCGGCATCAGGAAGTGGGATGGTATAGAATGCAGTGGTGGAGCTAGACTTGAAGAGGAGGAATATCACTGCGGAATGTGAGCCTAATTGCTGCAGGGGATGGAATTCAAATTGCGGGTTCCCCGGCCTCACTTAGAGAGATTCCAATTCAGTATCTGTGATGGAATTTAAGAATCTGTATTTTTAACAGGGTTCTCAGGTAATTCTGACGCAGACAGTCCTTATGCCATACCCTGAAAAACCCAAAAATGGGGATCCTGGGAGGGGAGGGAATTGTACTCAAGAGTCCCAGAAGTCTGACTCCTATTTTTTGTAATTTTCTTGTAACTAGGGGTTACATTGTGTCTATTGAGCTTCCATGCACTTTAAAGTTATGCATAAAGAAATGCAATATCCATTCCTCTGACTTTTTTTTTTTTTTAAGTGACTGGGCAGGCACACAGCTCTGTAGAATGATGAGAGAACATGAATCAGTAATTCTATAGCAGAGTGAAGATAATGGTTATGATTCTGTATCTGAGAGCCCCGGCTTTCAGGACTCCCTTACTTGGGGAGTTTGGGGAGTTATAATTCTTTTTCACTTATTTGCTCAAATATTTGTTGAGCATCTACTTTGTGTCAGGCACTTTTCTGGGTGCTGCGAAGATGAATAAGAAATAATAACAAATCTGGTGGGGAAGACGTGTATATAAATTAATGACAACGCTCCAGTGTGAGGGGAATCCATGGAAGTTTCTGATGGCAGGTCTTTGGATTACTCCTCAGTCTTTCCATGAATAAATCCTTTGGAAGATTGTCTTGAGGTGCTCAATACAATGTACAGATCTATAGCTTGATTCAGATGTTCTCTCTTTCACTTAATTCCAAGTAGGTTAAACTCTGGAGGGTCAAGTAGTCTAGCATATGGTTAGGATTTTTGACTTTAGTGTCACAAGAGCTGCTATCAAATCTGGACCCAGGTGTTTATTTTCTGTGTGATCTTAGGCAAGTTGCTTAACCATCTGTGCCTTAGTTCCCTCATCAGTAAAATGGAAGGATAAGCAATACTTACGTCTGTGGGTGTTATGGGAATTAAGTGGGATAATGTGTGTAAAATGTTAACATAATCCACAGTACACAATACATGCTCAATAAATGTTAGTTTTAAAAAAAGTAATTTATATAATCCAGGGAACAAGACGGAGGGGTAGGTATTTCATTTCATTATGAAATCCAATGGTGATGTGTTGTTACAGGTACTAAACACAGTGATTTTCCGGAATCTAAGGGATGCTTTGCTAACACAACATCCTCAGGCAGAAAGGTCAGCCCCTCATCTTCTGTTGAAACATGTCTTAGTGTGAGTGAGCCTCCAGGCCTCTGCAAAGTGTCTCTTCACCTAGAGTAAGTAAGGGTTCAATAAAGACCATAACTATCGGGGTAAATTCTGACCAGGAAGCCAACATTCTGAGAGGTAGCATGACGTGTTTGGCAAGAGCATGGATTCTGGAGCCAGGCTGTCTAGGTTCAAACCCCAGCTCTGCCAAGTTCATCTCTGTGAACTTGGGAAAATTACTTTACCTTCCTGGGCCTCAGTTTTCTCATCTGTAAAATGGAGATAATACTTCATAGCATTGTTTTGAGGTTTAAATGAGTTAATACATGGAAAGAGATTGGAAGACTCCATGACACACAATATGTGTTGTAGGCATGCCTGTTATTATGAAGTTCAAAAGCAAGCAAAACCAAGCTATATTTTTTGGAATACATACTTAGGTGGTAAATCTTAAAGAAAAGCAAAGCCATGGTTACCGTGAGAGTTAGAGTCAGGATAGTGGTTAATTCTCGGGGATGGGGACACACAAATGGTTTCTGGAGAGCAGTGGGTTGGGGGAAGAGTGGGAGGGGAGGGCTGGCTTTATAATTATTTGTAAAACTGTATTTGTTGTGAGTGCTTTTCTCTGTTTAGATTTCTTTACAGTAAAAAGTTTTGGAAGCCTTTTTCTTTAATGGCTTTTGTTATAAGGAAATTAAGTACACTGTAGAAATTTTCAAAGTATAAAAACAATATTAAAAATAAAAATCATGGTAATTCCACATCTTAGAGAATCAATATTAACGTATTTTTTAAAGCTTTATTTTTAAGTAATCTCTACGCTCTACGTGGGGCTTAAACTCACAACCCCAAGGTCAAGAGTCACACATTCTACAGATTGAGCCAGCCAGGCGCCCCTTAATGTTAACATTTTGATGTTATTTTTTTTTATGTGCATAAGAAAAAAATCTTCACCCTTATAAAGTGTGCAATTCAATGATTTTTAGTGTATTTACTAAACCATCACCACGATCAATTTTAGAACATTTTCATCACCTCCAAAGAGAAGCCCATCCTTTTGAGCAGTCACTCCTGCCATGTCCCCTACCCGCCCCCCCCCACCGCCCCAGCCCTAGACAACCATGGATGTACTTCCTATCTCTATAGACTTGCCTAGTCTGGACATTTCATATAAATGGAATATGTAGTCTTTGGTGTCTGGCTTCTTTCATTCAGTGTTACGTTTTCAAGTTTCATCTATTTGCAACATGTATCAGTACATCATTCCTTTTTTTAAAAAAATTGGGGTGAATTATACATAACATAACATTTGCCATTTTATCCGTTTTTTACCCATTGGCATTAATTACCTTTCAACCATCACTGCTATTTTTTTAAGGATTTTATTTATTTATTTGACACAGAGAGAGAGAGAGGGAGAGAGCGAGCACAAGCAGGGGGAGCGGCAGAGGGAGAGAGAGAAGAAAGCTCCCCGCTGAGCAAGGAGCCCGATGTGGGGCTCAGTCCCAGGACCCCAATATCATGACCTGAGCCAAAGGCAGACGCTTAACAACTGAGCCACCCAGACGCCCCCATCATTGCTACTTTTTAAAACATTTTCATCAGTCCAAACAGAAGTGCTATACCCATTAAGCAATAATTCCCCATTCTCCCCTCTCCCCAGACCCTGGTACTCTCATCTGCCCTAATCTACTAACCTGATCTACTTTCTGTCTCTCTGAACTTACATATTAAGATATTTCATATAAATGAGGTCATACAATATTTGTCCTTTTGTGTTTGGCTTATTTCACTTAACACAATATTTCAAGTTTCATTCATGTTGTAGCATATATCAGAACTCCATTCCTTTTTATGATTAAATAATATTCCATTGTATGTCAATGTCATCTTTTGCTTATCCATTCATCGGTCAGTGAACATTTGGGTGGTTTCCACTGTGTGGCCAATGTGAGTAATGCTGCAAAGAATATTTGTTTACAAGTATCTGAGTCTCTGTTTTCAATTCTTTGGGGGTATATGGCTAGGAGTGGAATTGCTGGGTTATATGGTAATTCTATATTTAACTTTTTGAGGAACTACCACAATGTTTTTAAGGATGCATCTTTTGACTCTGTGTCAGTCCCCTCAAATTGTGAGCTAATAAATAATATGTCATGGACATATTTATGGAGGGGCAGGCCTAGTTGTCATAAGGGAGGGTAATTCTAGTGTAAAATATGTAAAATCAGGTTCTAACTACTAATTTAAGCACATGGGTGAATCTAATCCTTCAGCTTCCTTTCCAGCCTGGCTGCAGATTTGGGTCTGAAATCCTCCTCCGCACATTCTGATCACTCCTCTGAAACCTCATTGCCTGACGTCCCAAAGCATAAATATCCTGAGGAGTTCAGCCTGCTTAAATTGCAGACAAGTGAGTGCGTCATAGCCCCTCCCCTGCGTGTGTCCATGCCCAGGGCTTTCCAGAAGTCTGCTGTAGGGTTAGGCACTGTTCATTGGAGACTCAGGAAGTGCCAGGTGTTGGACACGCTTCATCTCTAAGTCTCACAGTGACTCTGCTGAGGAGCTGTCTTTATATGTTTTCCAAAACTAAAATGGCTTTATATAAAAACCATAAAAGTACCATAGTAAAGTATTAAAATAATAAGGGAATATTTAGAGTATAGAAACCCCTTCCCCAGTGTTTTCCAGCAGTATCCCCATTATGCCCTGTATCCATGAGGAATTTTGAAGCATGTATATGCATGTATGTATGTACTTAGGTATATATGGTTTGTAGGGTATATACAACCATATTTGCACTCGTGGAAAATAGGAGACAAACTGTTTTCACTCAAGGCAAATAGATCATGGACCTCTTTCTGTGTCATACATGTAAATCTAGGTGGCTAAAATAGACCTACCCATTTTACACAGAAGGCAACTGAGGCTTGGAGAGACTTAGTCACTCATACGAGAACACCCAGCTAGGAAGTACCGTGGTGGGATTGGAATCCGAACATGCCGGTCTCCAGAGCCTGTGTGCTTTCTTGGCCACCACGGAGCCCAAGGGCTTCTCATGCAACATTAGCACTGTTAGGGGATCTCTCATTGTTTAACATCACGGTTTATAGGAAAAGTATTGAATGAGGAAACAAAGACACGGACAGATCCAGTAACCTGCCTGAGGTCCCGCAGTGGCCTTTGTCATTTGCCCAGGGTTGCATGGAGACATTTTCCGGTGTCATTCTAGCTGTTGCTGCCGACACCTGCCAACACCGCGGGTCATCCGGCTAAGATGCTATGGTTGGCCTGGCCCTTCCCTGGCTGATGGGCATTCTCTTTTTCCTACCCACTTATCTGAGTGAAGGTTGGATTGTAGGTGCTTGTAAAAGTGTCTCTGAGCTTCCCATTCCATACATTACTTCCAACCGTAAAATTGGCTTTATTTTTGGACGAGAGGATAAAAAGGGAAAAAAAAGAAGCTTCTTAGATACCTTTCTCCTCACTTCCTTTCCTTTCAGGCCTAGCTCCCCAGAGGTTAGCATTGGCCCAGTTGTAGAACCAAGGGATTATACACGTTGATAAAGTACAGGCCAGTCAGAGAATGCCTGGGACAATTTTTCTGTGATTTAATTGCATTATGGGAGGCTGGAAGCGATGCTGATGGAAGGATTTCTGATGTCTTGCAGAAGATGGGCAGCGTCCCGAATGGACATTTTACCCGAGATTTATTAGCAATATCCACACCTACCATGTTGGAAAGCAGTGTTTCTTTAACGGGGTCTTCCTCGGCAACAGGAGGTCTCTGTCAGAGAGAATGGTGGACAAGTGCTTTGGGAGGAAGAAATATGGTAATATTTTTCTCCTGGACCTTGACTGTGCCATGCCTAAAAATACTCCCTGAGTTATGGTTCTGCAGGCCCAACACTCCATGGCTGGCATCTGCCCTCTGGGGTTACCATGTCACTCTAGCGCAGCCAGGAAGATGGGAAGGTGAAGGGGATGGTTGGCAGACTGCACTTTCTGGCAAAGAACTTACAACATATGCTGATCCACATTTTTGTTTTTCTCTGAATTTTCATAAAATGCTAATGTGACATTTAAGTCCTCAGATAAGTTCTCTCAGATACTTATTAATAGAAACCTTCATTCAAGTCTGCAGAAAATAATTTATGTTTCAGTTAGATGCTGCCCATCATATGTATTTAAATTGTACATTATAGTCTTCAAAAGGAAAATATTCCCATAAACCCTAGCCTGAAGTGCATGCTGTTATTTCATAGCTTATTTAATTAAAGGTAATTGAGATGAGTGTGTATATATATATATATATATATACTCATATATATGTGTGTGTGTGTGTGTGTGTATATATATATATATATATATATATATATTTGCTACATAGTGAGTTCTCTGTCCCAACCTACCCATAATAGGTTTATGCTGGGGACCATCAAGCCAGGGATCATAGGAGAATAAATTGGTGCTTCACCTGATGCATTGTGGAGGGGGCTGGCTTCCCGAGGATCAGACTAGATGACACATTTTAGCAGACCCCAGAAATAAATGCCAGCCTTCAGAGAGTATCAGAGATAAGGCGAGTATCAGATACCAGTGTGGTTTGTAGTCGGTGACCCAGGACCCAAAGCCTTCCACCAAAGCCCTGATATGTGAGCCTGTTGTGCACACCCTGACTTGTCACTCCCAACAGAGATGGGTAGAATAGGAAAGATTTATTTAAATATAAAACAACTGAGAAAAATCAGGAAGGGACTAAGTTTAGCTATATAGTACTTAGGAATGCTCTCGGCCCTAGTGGGACAAAAACCAAACTGTCAGAGGCTTAAATCATAAGATATTATATGCTTTTAAAAAAAGATTTTATTTATTCATTTGAGAGAAAGACAGAGAGACAGAGCACAAGCAGGGGGAGAGGCAGAGGGAGAGGGAGAAGCAGACTCCCTGCTGAGCAGGGAGCCCAATGTGGGACTCGAGATGCAGGACCCCGAGATCATGACCTGAGCTGAAGGCAGATGCTTAACCATCTGAGCCATCCAGGCACCCCAGATATTATATGCTATTTTTTAAAAATAAAAGATTTATTATATATTTAACGAGAAGCTTTGAAATCTAGGTGGCCTATATGGACTGGTTGCCCAGTGATGTCATCAAAGAGAGGCTCATTTTGTCTTTCTGTGCTGCTATTCTTAGACTGTGTTGGATTCTTGTCTTCACACTTGTCATCTTATGGTCACAAGAGAACTGTTGCAGTTCCAAGCATTGCATCTATATTTCAAAACATGAAAAAGAGGACTCTCTCTTGTTGCCTTTCCCTTTTAGAACGAAGGGAAAATTTTCTCATATGGTCCTTAGGACCTGTGTCTCACTGCCTAGAACTGGGCCAGCTGCAAGTATTTATCAACAATAAATGGGGTTATCATGATGAACTCAAATCCTCACCCTAACCTGTCACTTCCCTCCTAACTCAAGGTAAACATTATCCTGAATTTTGTGTATTATTATTTCCCTTCCATCCTTCCTTCCATCCTTCCTTCCTTCCTTCCATCCTTCCTTCCATCCTTCCTTCCTTCCTTCCTTCCTTGCTTCCCTTTATGGTCTTTATACATACTGAAAAATGCAAAGGTACACTTATGAAATATTTACTGAATATATAGAATAAAGTATCACAATCACTTGCATGCTTCTTACTCCATTTAAGAAAGGGAGTATTGTCTTTATATTTGAAGTTTCTGAGAGGCCCCTTCCTGAATACATCTTTCCTCCCCCAACTCCGCTAAGAACCCCTATTCTACCTTTATTACAAAGAAAAACTTTTTATTGGGGACATTTTCAAACATGTGCCAAAATAGAGAGAAGAGCATAATATACCTAGCTTCAACAATTATCAACATGTGGCTTATCTTCGTTCATTTTTACCCCTTTCTCCCAGGGATTATTTTAAAGCAAGTTCCAGGCATCAGATAATTGCGTATGTATTTTTCAGTGTGTACCTCTAATAGATAAGGATTATTTTTATTAATATGATTGCAATACCATTTTCATATCTTAAAAAAACAATAATTCCTTAATGTCACCAAGTATTCAGTCAGTGTTCAAATATTCAATTACCTCACAAATGACAAAATTTAAAAATATTTATAGTTTGAATCAGGATCCACATAAGGTCCACACTTAGCAATTAGTTAAAATGTCTCTCAAGTTTTTCTCTCTCTTTTTTTAATTTTTTTTATTTTTATTTATTTATTTATTTATTTTTAAAGATTTTATTTATTTATTTGACAGAGAGAGACAGTGAGAGCGGGAACACAAGCAGGGGGAGTGGGAGAGGGAGAAGCAGGCTTCCCGCTGAGCAGGGAGCCCGATGTGGGACTCGATCCCAGGACCCTGGGATCATGACCTGAGCCGAAGGCAGACGCTTAACGACTGAGCCACCCAGGCGCCCTCTCTTTTTTTTAAAGAATTTATTTATTTATTTATTAGAGAGAGAGAGAGAACACAAGTGGGGGGGAGGAGCAGAGGGAGAAGCAGCCTCCCCGCTGAGCGCAGAGCCCAACTGATGACCCATCCCAGGACCCCGGAATCATGACCTGAGCTGAAGGCAGACGCCCAATGGACTGAGCCACCCAGGCATCCCTCAAGTCTCTTTTTAATAGAGGTCCTCCCCCTCTTTTTTCTTACAATTTATTTTGTATAGAAACTAGGTCATGGGCACCTGGGTGGCTCAGTTGGTTGGGCATCAGGTCAGGTCATGGTTCAGCTCAGGTCATGATCTTAGGGTCCTGGGATCTAGTCCTACATTGGGCTACCGGTTCAGTGGAGAGCCTGCTTCTCCCTCACCCTCTGCTGCTCCCCCTGTGTGTGCTCTCTCACTCACTCACTCTCTCTCTCAAATAATTAAAATATATATATTTTTAAAATTTTATTTATTTTTGAGAGAGAGAGAATGACAGAGAGAGAATGAGAGGGGTGAGGGTCAGAGGGGGAAGCAGACTCCCTGCTAAGCAGGGAGCCCAATGCAGGACTCAATTCCAGAACTCCAGGATCATGACCTGAGCCAAAGGCAGTCGCTTAACCAACTGAGCCACCCAGGCGCCCTCTCTCAAATAATTAAATAAAATCTTAAAAAAAAAAAAGAAACTAGGTCGTGTATCCTGTAGAGTTTGCCACAGTCAGGATTTTGCTGATTATACCCCTTGGTACCATTTAACAGGTTTCTCTGTCCTATGTATTTCTTGTAAACTGATAGTTGGACCTATAGACTTGATTCGTTTTAGTATGATTACTTCTTAGGTGATGTGCAATGACTTCTTTAAACCCTGAATACGATGGTCTTTTTCCATTTTTTTCTCTTCCTCAATCTCTTGTGGCACTTGATACTGTTAAGCTTGACACGGGGCATTTCTTCTTTTGTGACATTCTCTTCTCTCTTGTTATTTCTTGGATAAGATGGAGAGGCAGCATCATGACTGCCAGTCAGCTTCCATTATGAACTGAAATTCAACACCTTTATTATAGAAAAAAAACAATCAAAATATTTCTCATTAATGGTTGACTCTAACACATTAGCTATGATCAGGCCATTGGTGGAGTTCCTGAAAGGCCTAATTTGTTGTCATAGAAGGAAGAACAAAATGTTGTCTGTGGTTATAGGTTGTAGTGAAATTGACCTGAAAATATAACTTTTCTCTTCTGTAGCTCTTCCTCATTAGCTAATTTCCTTCTGAGATCCAGTCAGAGAGAAGGACCCAATTACGGTTGCTTCTTAAGCTTTATAGGGCACAGGGATTCAAAGTATACCAATGCTCAGATTTTAAGCAGACTTCTTGCATATCCTTTGCAGATACCTTTGATTCACCGTTCACTTTAAACCAAAACATCCCCTCTGAACCTAAGCTATTCTTATTTCCTGGGGTGGGGTAATCATGACATTTTCTGGAAAATCGCCCAAACACAGCGTTTCTCAAGGACACTTTTCATCTTCTCAAGGCAAGAAAATCACAAACATAATAATAATATGTACCTCATAATAAAACATGAAATTTTTTGTTTCCATTGGCATATTGATAGAGCCTATCTTTGGATTACCTTCAGTCCTTTTATGATCTTGTTTTTAAATATCTTTCACAGATATTGATCCTAGGAATGGAATACCAAAGTTAACTCCAGGAGATAATCCATATATGTACCCAGAACAGAGTAAAGACTTCCACAAAGCAGGATCAACTCTCCCACCAGTGAATTTCTCCATGTAAGTGTATGTGAATAGTAGGGTTAGTTTGTTAATTTTAAAGGAATTGTATCTCTCTGTACTATATATGTTATATTTCATAAGGAGTAGATTCCAACAAAACATGGTTGCTGACAATTCCTAAAAAAGTTAATCTCTAGGGATGCCTGGATGGCTCAGTTGGTTAAGCGTCTGCCTTCCACTCAGGTTATGCTCCCAGGGTCCTGGGATCGAGTCCCATGTCGGGCACCCTGCTCAGGGGAGCCTGCTTCTCCCTCTGCCTGCCGCTCCCCATGCTTATACTCTCTCTCTGACAAATAAATAAAATCTTTTAAAAAAACGTTCATCTCTAGTTCCTTAGTGTCCACACACATGCGTGTGTGTAACTGAAATTATATACAGGATCTTGACTACAAAAAGGAGGTTGTTAATTTTGTCCCAATTGTTGTTACCACAAATCTGAAGACTTTTCAGTTTCATACTGAATCAGGTTATTGGTGACTACTGTTTGGATTGATGTATACTTGGAACTAAACTTAGACCAAAGTGGTTGAGGAGAAAGGGAGGTTCATTAAGTTAAAAGAAAAATAGTTGGTATATTACATTAATATTTTAAAAAATTAATCATGTTTGGTTTAATGATGTTTAGTGAAAATTATAATAAGAATTATGACCTTTACAGTTGTGAAGCCCCTAGGTGGCCATTAAAACCAGAAAATAAGACATTTTCTTGAATATGATGATGTATTGATCTCTCTGCTGTAGAAGCCCTACCAATCATACGGTTGTCTGGTCTGTTTTTCAGAGTGCCTTATGAAAAGAAATATGATACTTTTATTCCACTTGAGCCTCTTCCACAAATTCCTACGTGAGTTCTCTTACCATGTTTTTATATTATCCGATCTTTATGAAGTTATCGGTTATTTACAGGTTTCTCCTATGGAGGAGCTCATAGACACCCAACACAGAGAGACCTTTGGTATCCCAGCAGGTGGGGCAGTGTGTATGGAGGGTTTTTGGCGAGACACTTGGAGGGCAAGTACTGTGGAGTCTGGCAGCTGGGTCGCCCACATCTTCAGCCGATAAGATGGACAGCCCGCCAGAGGCCCTGTGTTGTGCTAGGTATGCACTGTGGGGGGTTTATATGGAGCAAAAAGACAGGGTCCCCGATTTCCAAAACCCAAGAGTTGTTGGAAAAGAAAGACCCATGCTTAAATGAGTGCAACCAGGGAGGATGGTTAGAGCTTGAAGAGGCAGAGAAAAAGCCATTGGAATGCTTGAGGGAAGTATCATCCCTCTGATCTCATATTTTAAGTTCAGCTCCATTCTGAACCTCATTTATTTGCCCAAGTAGGATTTAGACCTAGAAAATGATATGTGTCAGTATAAAAAATTCCACTTTCCAGGGATGCCCGGGTGGTTCAGTGGGTTAGATGACAGACTCTTGATTTTGGCTTGGGTGATGATCTCGGGGTCCTGGGATTGAGCCTGTGTCAGGCTCCCTGCTCAGTGGGAGTCTGCTTGTCTTCCTCTACTCCTCCCTTTGCCCCTCCCCTGCTCTTGTGTGTGTGCTTTCTCTCTCTCTCAAATAAATAAATAAATCTTAAAATAATTTCACTTTTTAAAAAAATTTATTTATTTATTTGAGAGATGGAGAGAGCATGAGTCGGGGGGTAGGGGCAGAGGGAGAGGGAGAAGCAGACTCCCCACTAAGCAGGGAGCCTGGTGCAGGGCTCAATCTGAGGACCCCGAGATCATGACCCAAGCTGAAGGCAGACATTTAACTGACTGAGCCACCCAGGTGCCCTCCAAAATTTCACTTTCTAATACAAAACAGTCTCACATAAGTATGGCTAGAGTGGGCAAGTGACCCACTGTCTGACCCACCAGAGTCCAGCTGGGAGACCAAACCCTGGAGCTCAGTGGAAATAAAAGCCTTTTATTCCAAACTTGGGGGCTTTAATACCTGCATGATACTGCATTAATACTTGAGGCACATAATTGGGGCCTCTATGTCTGTACTGTATATTTTTTGTAAACACTCTTCTAGAATATTTAAAATAAAAGTAATTGCCAGGGCACAAAATAAGTCTTTATACATTTAAGAAGACTGAAATCATATCAAGTATCTTTTGTGACCACGATGGTGGGAAAATAGAAATCAATTACAAGAGGAAAGCTGGAAGATTCACAAATAAAATGAAGACTAAACATGTTCCTGAGCAAACAATGGGTCAAAGAAGAAGTAAAAAGAAGAATAAAAAATACTTTCAGACAAATGAAAATGGAAACACAACATACCAAAACTTACAGTATGCAGCAAAAGCAGGTTTAAAAGAGAAGTTCATAGTAATAAATGCCTATGTTAAGAAAAAAGAAAGATATCAAATGAACAACCTAACTTTACACCTCAAGGAACTAGAAAAAGAACAAACTAAACCCAAAGCTGATAGAAGGAAAGAAATAACAAAAACCAGAGGGGAAATAAATGAAATAGAGACTAAAAACACGATAGAAAAAAAATCGATGAAAGTAAGAGCTTTTAAAATTTTTTTTATTTATTTACTAATTTTAATGATTTTATTTATTTGAGAGAGAGAGAGAGTGCTTGCATGAGCAGGGGGGAGGGTCAGAGGGAGAGGGAGAAGCAGACTCCCTGCTGAGAAGGGAGCCCGATGCTGGGCTCAATCCCAGGACCCTGGGATCCCGACCTGAGCCAAAGGCAGACACTTAACCGACTGAGCCACCCAGGTGCCCCAGCCCCTCTATTTTTTTTTTTTTTAAGTAATCACTATGCCTAATGTGGGGCTTGAACTCATGACCCCTAGATCAAGAGTTGCACTCTCTATTGACTGAGCCTGCCAGGTGCCCCTCTTTTTCTATTTTTGAATGGGATGTTTAATTCATTTTTTAAATTCTTTAATTTTTCTTAATATCCATAGTGAAGGTTATGAAAGTGCCTCTGTCCACTGCTTTGCTTATATGTTGTAAATTTTGATGTGTAGATACATATACACATATGTATAGATATATATATATATTTTTTTTTTTTTTTGGAGAGGGAGAGATGGGGGGGCAGAGGGCGAGGAAATCTTAAGCAGACTTCATGCCCAGCGCAGAGCCCAACTCAGGGCTTGACAGATTTGATTTCACAACCCTGAGATCATGACCTGAGCCAAAATTAAGAGTTGGACACTTAACTGACTGAGCTACCCAGGCACCCCAGATTATCCTTATTTTTTAAAGAATTCTGCAGTTTGTGTTGGTCTCTTCCTTTCGGCTAAAGAATTGCTTAATAGATTTAAAATTTCCGAGTGAAAGAGGTTTTTGATTTTTATTTTGTAATTCAGTTTTACTTTTATCACCTAATGACCAGAAAATATTGTTTTTATTATTTTTATTTTATGGAACTTACCAACTTTTCATTGTGACCTAATACATGCTCAATTTGGGGACTGTCTCTACATACCTTTGAAGGTGTATCTACTTCATCAGGATGCAAAGTTAGGTACATACCCAGAAGATTTACCTTTTTGGGTTTTTTTAAAGATTTTATTTATTTATTTATTGCAAACGAGAGAGAGGGAGAGTGTGTAAGTGGGAACGAGAGGGAGAGGGAAAGAGAATCTGAAGCAGACTCTGCACTGAGGGCAGAGCCCAATGCGGGTCTTGATCTCATGACTGGGAGATCATGACCTGACCTAAAACCAAGAGTTGGATGCTTAATCGACCCAGCCACCCAGGCACTCCAGATTTATCTTTTTGATTAAAATTGTTCATTTGGCCTAGCTTGGACTGCAAATGGGTCTGTTAATGTATTTCTATCTTTATTGCTAACTGTAGCCATTAACATTATAAAAATATCTTCTTTTTAGACAAACCAAAACCAGACTCTGTAGAGAACAAACTGGTGGTTACCAGAGGGGAGGTGGGTGGGGGGAGATGGAGTGAAACAGGTGATGGGGATTAAGGCGTGCACCTGTCATGATGAGCACTGAGTAATGTATAGAATTGTTGAATTACTATATTGTACACCTGAAACAAATATAACACTGTAAGTTAACTGCACTGGAATTAAAATTTTGAAAAATCTTCTTTTTCTCATTTAATGCTTTTTGTCCTGTATTATACATTGCCAGATATTAAGATTATAACTCTTACTTTGTTTTGTTTGCATTTGACTAATATACCTTTACCCATTCTTTTGTTTTTAGACTTTCAAATCACTTTGTTTTAGGTCTGTCTTTTACACACAGAGTTGGATTTTGCTTTTGTGAGCCAACCTGAAAATTGTTTTCTTTTTTTGAAAATTGTTTTCTTTAATAGCTGAATGAAGGGGCGCCTGGGTGGCTCAGTCAGTTAAGCATCCGAGACTCTCGATTTCGGCTCAGGCCATGATCTCGGGGTTGTGAGATAGAGCTCCGCGCTAACTGGGGAGTCTGCTTGAAATTCTCTCTCCCTCTCCCTCTGCCCCTCCCCCCACTCACGTGCGCACACATGCGCGCTCTCTCTCTAAAATAAAAAAAAAATAAATCTTTAAAAAAATAGGTGAATTAAGATCATTTGAATTAATGATTTGACAGATTTGATTTCAGTTCTATCATAATATTTTGTTACACTTATGTGTATTATATTATTTTTACCATGAGTCTGTTTTCTTTGATTGCTTCAACAAAAGTTGAAAAAAATGATTTCTTTTGATGTTAAGGAATCCTTGTGGTTTTGTTCTAGTGATTCTTTTTTATGCTAGTATCTTCTATATTGCCCAAATAACATCCTGCTGGTCTTATTTGGGCTTCTGCTATTGGTTTGTCAGCTTTACATGATACCCTTGACTCCCCCCTATTACCTATGTGGTAATCCCTTTTCCTTCCTGCAGGGACTTCCCCATCCCTAGCAGATTTATCAGGGCATTCTTCCCAATCATGGTGCATTTCTCCCTAAATGTATGAAAATTGTAGCCGCCAAAGAGGAAAAGATTCTTCATCTCTTTTCTCTGACTCATCCCAGGAGTCACACAATTCCTGGTACCTCTTGGAACATACACAGTATAGTCCAGCATCTCTGCAGACTTGGGAGGCTGCCGGGGGTCTGCATTAGCTGAGGCGACAGCAAAACTACAGAAGGCACACTCAGGTGGGATTCTGAAGAGGGCTTAATGAAAGGACTGTTTACAGATGAGTGAACAGGTCAAGGGAAATTATATGGAAGGGCGAAGCCCCCCTGATGTTCTCTCCAGTGGGCCGCTACTACCACTCCCAGGTCTGAACAGCAAGAAGAGTGATCTTGTTGCCCAGCTTGGTGGGAGATGGAGAAGGGCTGTCCAGAAGGGGTTGTGGCAGTAGAGTGCGGCTGTGGCCAGAACTGGGGTACCTCAGGAGATGAGCGGGGGTAGAAGAGCTATGTGAGAAATACCCCAACCTCTGCTTGCTTTCTGGTCTCCTGCTGGTGCCTCCAGTGTGTTAGGGGCACATGGTGGGGTCAAGGTGATGCAAGTTGCAGGGGTCAGCTCTCTGGGCAGAGAAGGGCAGAAAGATCTGGGTTTGGGGTAGAGGGGAATGCTGAACAACTAACATGGTGTTTTATTTCATCACTGGTCTCCTAAATTGGAGGCCTTCTTACTTTTGAGGATGCAGTACCATATCCCTTGAAGGTGTTTGTACATTTCACAGCAGACAAAATCAAACTCAGCTGTTGTTTTCTTTCCACAGCTTGCCTTTCTGGGTGAAGGAGAAGGCCAACAGGCTGCAGAATGAGATAAGAGAGGTTGAGGAGCTTGACAATTGGCAACCAGCATCCCCCTTGATGCACGGTTTACTCCTTCCTGGTGGGTTAAAGAACCTTCAAAGAATAGTATAAAAACTGGAGGCAAGCACAGAAAAGCAGGCTTTTGAGAGGCTTCGCAGTGGAGAGGAGAGAAGACAAAGCCTCTCCCAGAGTGGATGGTGTCCCTTGCCCCAACATGGTTCCTTGGGCCTATGTCACGGCCACGCATCGCTGGTTGAGTGTGTTGGTTGAGCACTGTTAGTCTTGTAACAACCTTTAACTCCGTGCCTTTATCCACAGGTTCTTTGGATTCTGCAAGACAATCCTGAACAGAAACAGGCCCACAGAGCATGTACTGACTGTAGTCTGGAGAGCCTCTTTCAATTGATTGCTTCTGTCAGTGTGACTGCTCTAAATCAAATGTTCGACTTTGATGACTAATCACTGTGCTTTGCTCTTTTTAACTTTATATTTTTGAAAAACTTTCAAACTTTACAGAAAAGTCGTGAGACTCATACAATGAACAAATACCTACGTATCCTTCACCCAGAATCTACAATTGTTAACATTTGTCAAACTTTGTGCATTCTTTCTCTCTCTTTCATTACCCTTATTATTTTGTGGAATTATTTGAGAATGAGTGGCCGACATCATAACCCGTTACTCCTACATACTATATACTTCAATATGTATCTCCTGAGATCAAGGATCTTCTCCAACAGTTGCAATACAAATACTGAATTGAGGGAACTTAACATTGATGCAATTCTGCTGGTAGATTGCCCACCTTCAGTTTTATTCAGTTAAATTTAGTTTTCGAAGGATGCTCTCAAATCAATGGTAAAATGCAGACACGGAGCTTTCATTAATTTGGTAAAATTGTTCTCATTAATACTATTTGAGATTTTCTCTACTATTCACTTGGTACATGTTGGAAAAATGTGAAGGCTAGATCTGCACAGGTAATTCATACCACTGTCCTGCAACTCCATTCCCCATTTCTGCAGGATTTGTCCACCCAGCCACGCAGGACTAAAGCTCAATGAGGCCCCAGTCTTGAGTCTTAAGGCCTTTCATCAATCAGGCAAGAAGCAAATATTTGGAGAAAAAATGGGAATAAGAGCCAACCGTATACAGTCAGGCTGTGACCCTCTGCAGTCAAGCCAGTGACTCAGCATCTTCGTAGCCAATCTGCTCTACTAAGGAGACCTCGCTGGTTGGCTGATGAGGGCTGCAGGTCTGGTCTCCCCAAACCTCAAAGTGGAAAGAGAGAACTGGGGCCCAGACTGACACTCAAAATGCCCAAGACACAGATATAGTTTCTTTCCCTGTCAAAGCATTGTTTCTAGACATAGCCAAAGTAAATGAAGCAGGTTTAGAACACAGTACATTCCTGGTCTCTTCATACGGGCCTTTGGACCAACTAGCAGAGAACATGATGGTCTATACCACCAGCAACTGTGTCTGACCGCTCCTTGGGTTGACATCAACATGCCTCTGTGCTGATTCTCTTGTCCTGGGACACGAAGCTCACCCCTAACAAAATCCAGAAAAGACAATAAAACCAAACAATTTAGGAAAGGAAAGAAAAAAGAGGTTGCCAACAGATTTTCTCAAATACATCCACTCCTGAAAAAAGTAATTTTTTGTGCTTCTATGAGTTAAAATATAAAAAAGTCAGTTGCGACCACCCGTGTGGATGCATAATGGAGAACACAATATAAATGCAAAAAGTGATTCTGCAGGAATTTCCAGATGGGATTATCTAAGTGGAACAGGAAAGCGCTCTCAGAGGGGACTCTGGTGTCTTGGAGGGAAGAAGTCCTACACAGTAAAGATATTAAGAAAAACAACCAAAGTACAGTTTCAGAAGATGTATAGCAGCCTCTAGATTTCAAAGAGGTCTATATAATTCCTACACGCGGCTCTAAACCAAAGTAGATAGGATTACAAAAGAAAACTATTGAATAATTGACCTCCTGGGGTTGTAGCGCTACATTCCATCTCCTGGAAATCCGGGCAATTTTCACTGGATTTGGGGCGCTCTGTGGGCACATCTCAGTGGCCAGGTCTTAGACCCCTTGGCGTTACCAACAGCCGGCAGGTGAGGAGTCCCACTGCTAACTTTGGGCAGGACATAAATGCATGTGCACGCATCTTTTGGGGAGACTAAGGCATAGAACGAATGGCCAAGTGGGAAAACTATGTGGGTGTCCTAGCTGTTCCAGTCCCCCTTTCTAGGCTCAAAAATGTTGGACCTTTTAAGGTGTGAAGTTCCCCTTCCTCTCACTTTAGGTCCTTGGTAAATAGCATGTGTGTGCAGGTGTGCATGTGGGTGTGTGCGTGTGTTCATTTCCTTAAATAACTGCAGCTCGAAGGCTTAATAGAAACAACCTGTACGTGACATTTCCAAGTAAAGGCACTGGAGTAACAACTTGTTGTTGTACACAAGGTATTCTAATTTCAGATCCTGGGAAAAATGAAAACTGGCTCCTGTGGCCTGGCGGGAATATTCTGTTTAGTGCTAGTGGCTCTGAAGTCCAAATAAGCTAAATGAAGACCATTCCCAGGCTGTTTCTATAGTCTCTGCACTCTCAGTTGTCAAAATGTTAAGATTTTAGAATGTTAAACTTTTACAATTCCACACACGATTTATGAATATTCTGTATAATTCCTTTCATTGTCTACATTTCCAGTATGAGGTATCCAGTTTGATTAGACTGTTTCCTTTTGCTCTTAGGCATTTGGCCCTCAAAAGCTGGGTGGATAAAAGCCTTATTTATAGGATTTGACTTGCCGGAGTATGTTAGAGCTGGAGCTCCTCTAGATTATGCCAGTGACTGAGAGGCTGGAAAATCAGGACAGAGTGATGCTTGACCTGAAACTGAGCAATGGGCTTGATGTGGGATGGTGCACCTCTTAGGGGGTCTACTGGCCAGGTTCCCAGTGGGCTCTGGGAAAGGACATGGGAGCCCATTTGGTGTCCTTCCAATGCTGGGGAACTCTATGAAAGATTATGGTGTGAGCTTACCGTGGGAATGAGGGGCCCTTACTGACCTGAGGAGCCAACACTGAGGCTCCCAAACCCGGATTTTGTAAGAAATACATATGTGAGAAGTAAACATTTCTTAAGGCGCATGGAGTGACCCAGCCTCATATCAAACGAGAAGCCAAATATCCCAAAGACTTGTCTTATGAGGAAATGTGTTGGTCTTCACCAAATAGGGGAACGAGGTGGGGGCAGTTTTCAGTGGTGATGGTGTGCACATGGCTCTGGTCATCTGGTTAGAAATGTGTTCTTTTCTTTGGGTACAGTGTGGGTTGGAGTAAAAATTGGGGTCCTTTTAGAAAGGGAGGACAGAATGGACACATGAGGCATAATTACACTGAAAATTATGTTTTTTATTTGAAATTCAAATTTAACTGGGAGTTCTGTATTTTTATTTGCTAAATCTAGCAACTTACAGAAGTGGCACAAAGGAGATGGATTTGAGGTCTAAATAGGAGGTAAAAGGGCAAGACTCCGAGATAACTTGGATGCGGTTGGAGGGGCGGAGTCGTGGGAAAAGAACAAGTGGCCACAAGGTGGATGGTGGTGCTCTTGCCAGGGTGACATGTGGTGTCCAGCCCATGTGGCATCTTTTTTTTTCTTTAAGATTTTATTTATTTATTTGACAGAGAGAGACACAGCGAGAGAGGGAACACAAGCAGGGGGAGTGGGAGAGGGAGAAGCAGGCTTCCCGCAGAGCAGGGAGCCCGATGCGGGGCTCGATCCCAGGACCCCGGGATCATGACCCGAGCCGAAGGCAGACGCTTAACGACTGAGCCACCCAGGCGCCCCAAGCCCATGTGGTATCTTTATACACTCAGAGGAAGATGCCATCTTGGTGGACACAGTCCTGTGGATGCACTGCTTGGTAAGCAGCGTGCAAGCTAGATTTCGGCCTCCTTTTGTCCCTTGTGCAGTGAACTACTTATACTACCATACGTGGCAGCCTGGTACTATTTGCTGAAATAAGGAATGCTGGAGAAGGATAGGCTTTATGGAGGAGCTCAGTTTTGGAAAGTTGAATTTGAGGAAGCTGTGACACATAAGTGGAACTGTTTGGGATGTAACTGGGTATATGGGTCTGGGGTCTGGTACATGAACATAGAGAAGTCTTCTTGTGAGAAATATAAATCCCAAGTCTGTGCCATGTGGATGCAGGGTCTAGATATAAATTACCTGATCACAATATTGATCCCAAACTGAGAAATAAGCTCAAAAAGACTGTTGAGCCTCTGTGGCCTGAGAAAAAACAAAATCTCTTTGGGAAAACTTTGCCACCTCAGGACACAGGGGACTTCCTAGAAATAATGAATATGAGCACCCGAGGGGGCGGGGAGAATTACAAACTACAACTGGATCCACCACAAAGAAGTGTCAGTAAGTGAAATCCAAGCCAATTTAGCATCATGGTATGAATTACTAGCATTTAGGGTGCATGGAATACCATTTCTACCCAGACATTAGCCTCTTCCTACATTAGCTGAGGAGTCTCTAAAGGGAAGGGAGAGGCTTAGGGGTAGCAATCTGGTAGACAGGGCAGGGCTAGAGGTTTTATCTTGAAGTTATATTAGCAAAGTAGCACAGTGTTTCTACTAAAATTCCATCTGTTTATTTGGGGAGATGATGAAGATTTTGAGGGTGGCTATCCCCAGCCCTTAATGGCTTGGTGTTGTCACAGGCTTCTGACCCTAACTTTAGCCCTTTCCTGCACAGTATGATGGTAAAAACAAGAAGGAAACTAGAATTTTGATTGTTTTCTTGGCTAAGCAAAGTTGCTCTAGTCAGAGCTGGCTCCTCAGGAAGGAATGAGAGGTGGGAAAATGGGGGACAATGCAACCTACAAACCCTCCTGCTAACATCTACTCCTTTGTAACTGGATGGACCTCCAGCTTCTTTTTCCTGGGCCAGATTTTCCCCAGTTGTGTTTCCTAAATATCAATAGATATTATAAGAAGAAAGGTTTCCAGGGTCAAACGAGTTTGGAAATGCTATATTAAAAAGGGAGGGTAGAGGGCGCCTGGGTGGCTCAGTTGGTTAAGTGACTGCCTTCGGCTCAGGTCATGATCCTGGAGTCCCGGGATCGAGTCCCACATCGGGCTCCCTGCTCGGCAGGGAGTCTGCTTCTCCCTCTGACCCTCTTCCCTCTCGTGCTTTCTATCTCTCATTCTCTCTCTCTCTCTGAAATAAATAAATAAATAAATTTAAAAAAAAAGGGAGGGTAGGGATGCCTGGGTGGCTCAGTTAGTTAGGTGCCTACCTTCGGCTCAAGGCATGATCCCAGTGGGTGGCCTTGCTTGGCGAGGAGCCTACTTCCCCTTCTGCCTGCCACCCCCCTTGCTTGTGCTCTCGCTCTCTGTCTCTCCCTCTCTAACAAATAAATAAAATCTTAAGGAAAAAAAAAAGAGTGTATTCATTTCCTAGGGCTGCTGTAACAAAGTACCACAAAGTGGGTGGCTTACAAGAAGATAAATTTATTCTCTCACAGTTCCGGAGGCTGGAAGTCTGAAATCAAGGTGTCAGCAAGGTTGGTTCATCCTTGGATGCTCAAAGGGAGAAGATATTCCATGCCTTTCTCTTAGTTCTGGTGTTGCTGGCCATCCTTGGCTTTCCTTGACTTGTAGATGCATCATTCATTCCAAGCTCTGCCTTCTTTTTCATATAGGGTTCTCCCTGTGTGTCTTGTCTCTTCTTTTATAAAGACACCAGTCATTGGATTAAGGTCCACCCTACTCCAATATGACCTCATCTTTACTTGATTACATCTACAGAGACGATTTCCAAATAAGGTCATGTTTACAGGTATCAGGGATTAGAACTTGGAACATATTTGTTTGGGGTGCACAATTTAACCCACGACAGGGAGAAACAAATTTCTTCATCTTACAACTTCTCTACTGGTTTTGATTTTGGCAACTGTGTAAAAGGGAGTGAATAGAGCATGCCGCTTTTTTCAAATTCAAAGAATTATAAAACACTTCATTTTAATGGAGTGTCCCCATGCAGCCAGTGCTCTGAGGAACATATGTGGGTGAGTGAGGAAGAAGTGGAGTCTCTTTCTCATTAAGCTTCTGTCTAGAAATGACCACTCACTTTTTTAAAGATCACAGTGACTGACTGTATAGTCTTGTTGCTTGATGATGGCTGCTTCTTATGGCTACCATGCCAGAGATCCTTGGCAGCCCCTGGGGTGGCATGGCCTCTTTGTGGGGGTCCTGAGTCCTGGCTGATGAGGTTGGGGTGATATGGTGGGGGTGCTGGCCAATCCATGCCATACTGGAGGACAGCCTCTTGTGTTCATGGCTCTACGGTCTGGTTTTAGACATCCTGGAACTGGCATGATGTTGCATTTTCTGAATCCTCAAGTGAGACATGCAGTCTGCATGTTCAAGGGTGCCTTGGAGGACATTTGACAGGGCTGCTTTGTTCCAGTGGGCAGGTTGTACAAGGCATGATCCTAGGGGGCACAATTTACGCCGTAGACATGGTAGATCTCTTTCCTGTATTTTATCTCTTATTTCCAAAACATCAGTATTTTGTGATAATTTTCCAGCAGGTATTAATAAAGTGCCTTGAAGAAGCACCTTTTTCTAGTTGGTACAAAGGTTTACATATAGGGTAAATGTGGTCCTGAGTGAGAAGGAGAAACCATCATCATGGACACTTGTAATGTTAGATCTGAAATGGTTCTTGAGAGAGGACTGGTCCAAATCTGATTTGTTAGGAATCTTGCTTATAAATAATAAAAACCCAACTCCAACTGGCTAAAGCCAGAGAGGGAACTAATCATAACTCAAGAACAGGAATGCACCTAAGACCGAGGAACGTACTGGATCCAGGGACTCCGGCATAGTCAAGACCTACCTCTGTTGTTTTATACTCTCCTCTCTGCTTCTCTGGAACTTGCTTTCTTCCCTTCTTAGTCTACATCATACAGAAATGTGGTGACAGACAACTCCTGGGTGTCACGTGTTAGAGATTCATTGGCCAGCAGAGAGACTGGTCTTTTCTGGGTTCCAGTGTTAAAATTCCTGGGGAGGAGACTTAATTGGTTCAGCTTTGATGAGATCAATCAAATGGCCAGTGGTGTGTGTGTGTGTGTGTGTGTGTGTGTGTGTGTGAGAGAGAGAGAGAGAGAGAGAGAGAGAGAGAGAAAGAGAAGGAGAGAGTGAGAAAGAGTGAGACACTGTAGCCACAGTAACTGAGTGGATGATGGGAGCTGGGCTGGGCAGGAGGTAATGGTCACACATCCTACAGAGAAGCATTGCAAACAGAGGTCCAGAGACAGAAAATGGCTTGTCACTAGTCACACAGACAGTTGATAGCAGAGATAAGAGTGGACTGAGATCTTACATGGAGTCTGTGTGTCCTTCATAAGCCAACATTTCTTTCTCTCAACAAAGTAGTGATTTTATTGGTACAACTTCCTATTTCAAGGCAAAGAAATTTAACAAAAATGTAATCAGAAAATTCCGTAGCTTTTCCAGAAGAGGCAAATGAAGAAATGAAGAAATAGAAAGAGAAAGGCATTATATAAATATTCAGATGTTCCCAGTCCACTAAATATTTTCATACCTTCCAGGGCTGGCACCAAGGGGATGTTTTAAAAGGGCAAAGGACACTGAGTGAGTCCCTGGGAGGCAGAATGGCAGTCTGACAATCTCTACCTCATTGGGTTTTAGGTATATCTCAATTAATTTGCCACCCAAATTTATGAGGTAGTTTTTTTTTTTAAGATTTTATTTACTTATTCATGAGAGACAGAGAGAGAGAGAGAGAGGCAGAGGGAGAGGCAGGCTTCCAAGGAGCGGAGAGCCCGATGCGGGACTTGATCCCAAGACTCTGGGATCATGACCTGAGCCAAAGGCAGACACCCAACCACCTGAGCCACCCAGGCGCCCTATGAGGTAGTTTTTAACTCCACTTTTCAGATGAGGATACTGAGACTCCGCAAGGTTATTACCCAAGCTGATGAGGGAGCCAAGATTTCAATCCAACCCGAGTTTGTCTAATACCAGTGCCTATCAATGGTAACTCTTTATTATCAATCCATATAGACTTAAGAGCGATGTATGACAAACTCTGACAAGATATTTTTGCAGGTTTCTGGGACAATCACCGATCATCCGGGGTTGTCCTTCTTGTAACAATAGCTGCCATTTTGGGGCGTAGTTATTATGTATCAGATACTGGGCTAAGTTCATGATCCCATTTAATCCTTAGGACAACCCTATGAGGTTGCTATACTATTACCTCTATTTTACAGATTAGAAAAATAGTCTTAAATAAAATATTTTCTTTTCCTGAGTATTCTGCGAACAAATTCCTATTAGTTAAATGCTTAATAAAGTGCTAAGTTAATAAATTAACAAAGCTCTTCTTAGAGCCCCCGGGCCAATTTCGCATGCGTGACGTTCCCTCTCTTCGCCACTAGGTGACGTCACGATCAATCCCACCTCAACCTTCCCTAAGAGGCACCGGCGATATCTCGCGAGAGCCGTGGTTTCCTCCAACCTGTTTTGGGCATGCGCGCGGCGTAGAGCCCTTTAAGCCAGAGGGGTTTGATGGTTTTCTATCAGTCTTCCTAGAGTAGAGCTTTCACAACAGGGCACTTATTCCTTTCAGCAACCGGGTTCTCGCGAGACTTGCTTCTCTGCTCTCCCCCCTCCCCAGCCTTGCGCCTGCGCAGATCTCTTCAAACCAGAAGGTCGCGCTTGGAGGAAGTGGCGGCTTTAGGTCCCGTGGCCGCAGCGCCGTTACTACTTAAGTGAAGCTCCTCTCGGCTGCTTGCCGAGACACCCCACAGCCAAGATGCCTCGAATTATGATCAAGGGGGGCGTATGGAGGAATACCGAGGTAAGTCCCCTTTTCCCGCCGTCCGCTGCCCTCCGCCCCCTTTGGCAGCTTTTGCGCACGCGCGCGGAGATCGGGGAGGCGAGGAGGATGCCTTGCTTGGTTTGCATGGGCGGGGGGGGGGGGGCACCGCGGGGCGGACCCTCGGGGTCTTAATCTGGTGTCCGGCCCTGCGTTATCTGAGCACCCCAAGGACGGGGACTGTGATTTAACCACTTGATGACGTGCGAGGCACTTGTTAGGCCCTTAATGAATATTTGTTGAATTGAGGACGTGCCCCCGCCCTTTAGGAACTCGCAGTGTAGAGGGGGCGGGGCAGGATATCAGTGATAGTTGGTAATCTGGAACGCTCCCGTCCCTCAGCCCGGGTACGGTGGTGCCTCTCTGATAACTCAAATATAGAGAAGTGCTGTGGCCACAACTTTGTTTCTTCGTTGACTTCCTTGCAGAGGGGAAGCAGCTTGAGTGCCAAGTTGAGAGCTCATTTATGCCCGCAACGCTCTTGTTACCTGTTATCAAGGCATAACTTTTCTGTCATCACGAGAGATCCAAGGCCTGTCTCTTCCTGTCACTCCGTCTCAGCCAGGATAGAAACCAGATAGGACAAACTGCCTACAGTAGTGTCTTTGCTTCCAGAAATACAATGGATGATGCCAATGACTAGCAGAAAGGCAGTGGTGAAGGAGTAAGATGCAAATAAGATTTTTGTGCAGTTTGTATTCAGAGTGCACTGAATTTGTCATTTTCCTGAGCACATTATATCTTTTTAGGCAGTCTTTTTACTTCTTGTGCCTTCTTGGAATGTCCTACTGCTTGACATCTTTCTGACCATCCTTCAAAACTGTTAAAAACTCTTGGAATTTTTGCCCAGTCACTCTGTAAAAATAAGTTACAACCCCAGTGGTCCCATGGCACCTCTTTCATCCATTTGGGATAGCATGCTTTACCCTTTTGCAAGGATCACATTCTTCTGTGTGATGCTGATAAGTTTTTTAACCTCTCAGAGCCTCAGTTTTCTAATGGGAATCATCATCATCATCATCATCATCATCTTCATCTTCTTCTTCTTCTTCTTCTTTTGAGGATTAAATGAGTCAACATTTAGAACAGTCTGGCACACAGGAGTCTTTCAGTGAGTGCTAGTTGATAACTGCTTTTTCCCAGCAGGCAGCACCGCAAGAGGACCAGATCTTGGAATCCCTAGAACCTAGGACAGTAACCAATATGAAATAGGTTGTTTGGCAAATGTTTGCGGAATGAATCTAGTAGGGTGGATAACTGCTATATGTACTTAGTTGAAGATGTATTTAAGGCTAGCAGTATTGTGACAAAGTTACACATAAAATTCGTGACAGCCTTGTCTCACAGCTTGCACAGAGGGAACCAGGGTGTTTAAATTGGGGAAGAGATGACTTCTGGGGGAGAGACAGATGTACAAAATCAAGTAACAGCCGGATTCCTGTGTAGTGGCCAAAGCAGTCTTTTTAAATCTCTGATGATGGAGGGGGGGCTGTGGGGGTGTGGAATGGGGTGGAATGGCTCATGTATGAGGCATGTATCTCAAGTTCAATGTGGAAAAAAGCCTAACAGTAAAAAGCCCCAAATGCCTTCCTCTATTGCTCTGTTATCTTTGGGGTCTGTGGCTTACCTTTCTGGACTCCCCTGGAATTGGTAAATTCCATATCAGAATGGGTTCCTTGGTGAAACAGTAACTAGAGCCTGGAGGAAGAACTGACTGGTGTGGCAGGGAAGAAATACTTAATTCCTAGTTTAGACTTGAAATGTGGATTTTTAGGTCAAAGCAGGGGTTATGGGACTGGAGAGAAAATGATATTTGTAAACTGGAGTGGAGAATGGATTCACCGGAGTCTTGACTTGCTTCTTGAGGGCTGGATGAGGCCTATTTCACTCTCTTTTTCTAAGTATGCAAGACCTGGTACAAGGTAGGTGTTCAGGAAATGTTTTTTGAATGAATAAATAGATGATTGAGCTGTATCCTTTTGAGGAGGATGACAGCCAGACATTGGAGAGTACTTTTTGTTAATCACCGCCAAGTAGGGTTTCTCAGATTGGCCAGTAGTCCCAGTTTATTGGGGTGGGGGAGGGTTTGTGTATAAGGAGATGTTGGATGTCCTTCTGAGGGATTTCTTCTTAATTTTTTGCGTTTTGCCAATTCTGGTTTGTTGTTTATTATTATAGTAAACGAAGTTCTTGTACTTTTTCCCCCCTTACCTGGGTGTGTGTGTGTGTGTATGTATGTATGTGTTTATGACTTTCTCCTTCTCCCTAGCAATCCTGTCAGAGTTAATTTAAATTTTGTCTTTTGTCACTTAGAATTTTGTGATGAATATATTGTTTTTCTTTGACAATTTTTTTAGGATGAAATTCTGAAAGCAGCGGTAATGAAATATGGAAAAAACCAGTGGTCTAGGATTGCCTCACTGCTGCATAGAAAATCAGCAAAGCAGTGCAAAGCCAGATGGTATGTACCACTTAATGAGTGGAAAGCAGAAAGCGACCTTAATTATGATGAGGAAAATGTCAGTTCTTTGAACCTTGCCAAAGAAAGCAGGCAGTGTGATGGAACAGAAAGTATGGAGTGGGAGATGAGAATTTAGATTTAAGCCTTAGCTGTCACTTTTTTCCTTTGTGATCTTAGGCAAACCATTTTTCTATCCCCTCTTTCCTGTCCCTGTTTTCTCCCAGTTGGGATAATAATACTTGGCCTTAACTGATGGAGATACGAGATTCAAACAAGTTAATGTACTTGAGTGTTTTGTGAAGTATAAAATAAATTTACTTTCTGTACAATACTAAAATTTGCTTTAGTCCTGTAAATGGATTGTGTTCCAAAAGTTTATAAGTTGATTTAGAACTTACTTTCCTGAAGAAATTAATGATAAATAATGGTTAATTCTCTAGGCTAGCTCACAACTGGCTGGGTTTCCTTATTAATACAGTTGAAATACTGTTTTTTTAAGATTTTATTTATTTCAGAGAGAGGGTGAGAGAGAGCGAGAGTGCGTGCGTGCAAGCATGAGCACGGGAGGGGCAGAGGGAGAAGCAGACTTCCCGATGAGCAGGGAGCCCAATGCGGGGCTTGATCCCAGAGCCCTGGGATCATGACCTGAGCTGAAGGCAGATGCTCAACCGACCGAGCCACCCAGGTGCCCTAATACAGTTGAAATATTGTATATTTGCTATTAAGCTCTTGGCATGAGTGATCTGGCCCCAGCCTTGACCCATGTGGTACTAGGATCGTATTTTGGATTGTACAGGAGTGACTTAATTTCCTAGGCACCTGGGTGGGAGAAAGGATCAGAGTGTAGAGGTTGGATCCCAAAGAGGAAGATGGTCCTCAGCCTGAAGAAGTTTTGATTTCTGCTTCTCTCGGTGGAGTTAAGCTCCTGCTCCAATATTTAGTAAGGCTTGTATCGTACTTGCCAGCTGTGTAGACTGGATGGAAAAGGTGGGTTGGGTGGTATGATAGGAAAGATAGAGGATGGCATAGTAGTTTTATTTAAATTTAAATCCAAATAAAGCGTATGATGTTGGAAAGCCATTTAATGAGTGTAAGTCAGGTACTCGAAGTAAACCAAGGTGTTGGGAACTGAATCAAAGTATGAGACAGTGTTTTGAAAACTAGAAACACTAAAAATGTGAGGTGTTATTGTCTTACTTCAGATAATTTCAAAGCCTCTAATAAAGTGTAAAATGAATGGAAACGATGAGAAAGAAGCCATATGATCATGTTTCAGTTAGGTTACCTTTTTCAAGCATTACTAGTCTTGCATAATTAAAATACAGTAGAATTTGGTGACTTAGAGAATATTGAGTGGGGTAAAGTTAGTCAAATAATGAACATTTTGTTGTGAACAAAGAACAGCTTTAATAATTGAAGGCTGAGAGTTAGCTTGTGTTTTTCAGACAGTAGAGGTTAGTATATCTAATGTGTAAGTAGGATATTCACGCTAGGTGACCAATCAATGTATAAAATGGTATCTTTTTAATAGGTACGAGTGGCTGGATCCAAGCATTAAGAAAACAGAATGGTCCAGAGAAGAAGAAGAAAAACTCTTACACTTGGCCAAGTTGATGCCAACTCAGTGGCGAACCATTGCACCAATCATCGGAAGAACAGCTGCCCAGTGCTTGGAACACTATGAGTTTCTTTTGTAAGTCAGTTTCCAAAAGCAGTATTAAAATATATGTATATCTCCTGAATGAGACTGAATAAACTTTTAGCATGTTCTGTCTTTGCAGATCGGAATAAAGACAAAGGAGCTAAAGCTATTGAATTATATATAAGTCTCATGTGATTGATTAAAATTATATACTTGTTACATACATATTTTTTAAGATTTTATTTATTTGACAGAGAGAGACACAGTGAGAGGGAACACAAGCAGGGGGAGTGGGAGAGGGAGAAGCAGGCTTCCTGCTGAGCGGGACCCCGATGCGGGGCTTGATCCCAGGACCCTGGGATCATGCCGGAGCTGAAGGCAGATGCTTTAACCGACTGAGCCACCCAGGCGCCCCTTGTTACATATTTTTTAAAAGAATAATTTGAACGTGTTAGGCTAATCATATATATTTATTCTAGAAAATCGGGGAAAAAGTAGTAAGAAAGCAAAAAATCACCCATAATCACGTTGCTGAGAGTTAACCAGGACCTCTTGGTTCTTCATTAAAAGTTTTTTAATTTGTATAGCTTTTGTGCATTTGTGATTAAGGAGCTGCTTAGATTGTATTTCATAGTGAATGGAAACACTCATTGAAATTAGAATTTTAATACTGTTTCTTTCAGGTGAAGCAATAGTAGAATCACTTTATTTTGTGAACGTCCATCTGTTGGGTTTTTGAAAGAAAAGAGTACCAGCGCTAGGAAACCTGGTTTTCTAAGACTGAATGGTTTGATAGTGTGACTAACTTCTCTGGGCCTTTTTCTAGGGATAAAGCTGCACAGAGAGACAATGAAGAGGAAACAACAGATGATCCACGAAAACTTAAACCTGGAGAAATAGATCCAAATCCAGAAACAAAACCAGCAAGGCCTGATCCAATTGATATGGATGAGGGTGAGTATATGCACCTGAGGAATTTATTTCTTTGGTAACCATAGATTCCTCCAGTCTCTTTTTAACTCTTTGAGTTTCTTTCTAAGCTCCTCTGACTTTTTAGAACCCCAGTTCTGTTTGCAGTTATTATTCTCTTTCTAAATGTGTCCAGTCTTCTGTGACAAAGTAATTGCTCTTTCTGGACACTGTGTCTTTTAACTTTCGATTTTTCAATTCATGTAATAAATGAAGCAGCATAATACTACTAGACAGATTTCCTAAAGGCTAGTGGTAAGCACTTGAGGATTCTGTTTTCTCATTCCCATTCCATGGAGAGAGGCAGCAACAAGAAGACTGGATTTGGGGTTCCAGTCCTGTTAACTACTTTGACTTCAGGCGGGTAATTTCATCTTTGTGGAAAGGCAGCACTGCAGTACTATGAGGCCGACTTATGATCCCTTTTTCAGACATTGAATCAAGAATCAGAGGAACTGGATTTTAGACTCAGCATCTGCCACTTACTAGCTCTTTGACCTTAGGCAAGTCATATAATCTTTCTGAGATTTGAGTCTCTTTCCTGCCAGATAGAGAGTAATAGTTATCTTACCCCACAGGGTTGTTGTGAAGCATTCAGTGAATATTTGTTGAGATTTAAAAATTTTAAAGTTTAAAGGTAGTGGTTTCCACCTGCATCATTGTCATTTGGTGAACTTTTAAAAACACAGGTACCAGGGCTTCAGGAGATCTGAGTCAGTAAGCTGGACTGTGGAAAGGGTAATTCTGGAATCTGAGTTTTTAAAAATTAATTAATTTTTAAAAAATGTTTCTTTTTTTATTTTTAAGATTTTATTTATTTATTTGACAGAGACACAGCGAGTGAAGGAACACAAGCAGGGGGAATGGGAGAGGGAGAAGCAGGCTTCGCGCTGAGCAGGGAGCCCGATGTGGGCCTCGATCCCAGGGCCCTGGGATCATGACCTGAGCCGAAGGCAGATGCTTAAAGACTGAGCCACCCAGGCGCCCCTGAGTTTTTTTTTAAAGTTCCCTTGTGATTCCACTGGACAGCCTTATATAGGAATTGCTCTAAGGCATCAGTAATGAAATCTGTTTTACTCTGGGAGCCATGGAAATGTATTGGAAGAGAGAAATAGAGGGGAAAAAGGTGTATCTAATTGAGATTATCAATTTCTTTATAATTAAATAGTAGTCTTTATAATAGTTTTTCATGATTGGTGCTGTGCCAGCTAGTTACGATGATGAAGGATATAATTATATGATAAATATGCTTTACCTGTTATATTTTATTTAGTTCTTCTCAACATTCCTGTGAAATAGGACTTGTTATTCTCTTTTTATAGATGATAAACATGCCCAGGGAGGGTAAATAAATTATCCGGGGTCACATAGCTAGCAAGTGATGGGCCTAGTTTTTAACTTCGGTTTTTCTGACTTCAAAACCCAAGCTATTACCATTATGCTCTGCTATATAATGATTTACATTTATGGTTTTTCTCTTCTTAAGCAATACAGTGTGTCTCTCACATACCTTGCTTATGTTGGAGAACTTAGTTTTTCTTCTCTTTATTTTTGCAGATGAACTTGAGATGCTTTCTGAAGCTAGAGCCCGCCTGGCAAATACTCAGGGAAAGAAAGCCAAGAGGAAAGCAAGAGAGAAGCAATTGGAAGAAGCAAGGTGTGGTTGTTTCCATCTATAGTTGAACAATTAGTCTGTGCATTTTTAGGCCCAGTAAAACTGATATATCAATTCTGTTGGGTGAGTAATAATTAGAATTGTCCAATTCCAATTACGCTAATATTCTTTAGTTCCTTTATATTTTGGAAAAGTTTTTTAAAGTTTATTTTTTTAAATGTTTTATTTATTCATGAGAGTCAGAGAGAGAGAGAGAGAGAGAAAGAGAGGCAGAGGGAGAGGGAGAGGGAGAAGTAGGCTCCCCGCAGAGCAGGGAGCTTGATGCCAGACTCGATCCCAGGACTCTGGGATCATGACCTGAGCTGAAGGCAGACGCTTAACCATCTGAGCCACCCAGGCGCCCTAAAGTTTATTTTTTTAGTAATCTCTACACCCAGCATGGGGCTTGAACTCACAGCCCCAAGATCAAAGAGTTGCATGCTCCTCCAACTGAGCCAACCAGGCACCCCATACTTTGGAAAAGTCTTATTTTCCCCCTTAACCATTGTAGAATAGATATAGGGGAAAAAATGTAGTTGAAAAGATGTTGTAAGAAGTAAAAGATGCTGGCAGCGGTAATGCCCAGATAGTCATTTGATATGTTAATTTGTTCTGTTAACATAGGAGAGCTTCATTTGTTATAGCCATCTTGGAGTCAGATGGCTAGAGGACACACAAGGCTATGTGACTTTTGCATGACTGCCACTTAATCTTTTTGATTAGTATTGTGCAGGCACTGGCTGTGAAATAGGAAACTTGGCTGAATGTAGAAGGAGTTAATGAGGCTTGAACCAAATTTTAGGCTCTCAGAAATTTTCATTTAAAAAATGAGTGGAATTAAGTATTGCTGTCTGTTCAAGGTTTTCTCCACTTTCCCCTTCCTTTTTCCTTTTGGTTAGATCCATGATTGATATAATTTCTAATGGCCCAGAAACCAAGATGAAGTGGATAAAAGGAAAATAATTCTGTATAAGAGCTTATTAGCTTTTGGAATTCAGGCATTGGAATAACCTTCTCAGCCTTCACAGCTGCCTTTTTGGTCCCCATACTGGGAAGTGCTTCCTGACTTGATGACTAGCATGTGATAGTTTCCCTAGTAATGACTCAGAGGTTCCAGATCCTGGGATGGAGGATTCATGCTTGAGGATGCTTGTTGGCATAGCTGGCCAGTCACTAGACCAAAATAGTTACCTAAGGGGGGTATGAATGGCCTGGAACAGTAAACCAAGAGGAGATGCTCAATTTTCTCCCCAGTTTCTGTCGTTTTTCTCTTTTTTACACTATTTAAGATTAAGTAATGTGAGTAGGGTTGAAAAAAATTCACTTTTTCATTTTTGTCCATTGGTGTTTGGAGACCAAATATTTTGAGCCTTTTAACCATGTAGATTGGGCCAAGGATGCTTCTCTCTGAGTATAACTGGTATTGCTTGCTTTAAATACTGTTCTGCAGATTTAAATCTGTACTATCTCATAGATTTTCTTGTAGAATCTATAAGTCTTAATAACTTGTGTTGTACGTGTATCTTAAATTAGATTGGTTTGTATGCAAAATACATTGCAGGTCTGTTTCCTTTTTTAATGCTAAATTACAGATCTGTTTTAAAGCTTTTTATTGATTATAAAAGTAATACACTTTTCCTCCCATGTTGTACTATTTTCTCTTTGGGGGGAGTGGTTGATACGATGCTTTATGGCTTGGTTTTATTCACTTAGCGTGATATTGTAAAGGTTTTCTGATGTCATTTGAAGTCTTTATTTCCCTTATTTAAAGAATGAAATTACTTTACTTTGTAAATGTTTCCTTGCAGACCTTTCTTATAATGCAGAGCTGCATTTATGTGTCTACATACACACGCAGTAACATTTGTATAAAATTGGATCATATTGTATATGCTGTTTTGATGAGAAGTTAGCTGTTAATCTTATTGGAGTTCCCTTGTAAGCCATGAAATCATCTTTTCTCTTGCTGCTTTCAAGATTTTCTCCTTGTCTTTGGCTTTTAGCATTTTTAGCATGATGTTTCTGTTTGCGGATTTCTTTATGTTTGTCTGACCTGGAGTTTGTTGATTGTTCTGGATGTGTAGGTTCAGTAAATTTGGGGAATTTTCAGCCATTATTTCTTTGAATATTTTATTCTCCTTTCTCTTTCTTTTTTTTGGTATTCCCATTGTGCACATGTTGGTTCACTTAATGATGCCCCATATTTCGGTGAGGCTCTGTTCCTGTTTCATTTTCTCCTTTTTTCCAGATTGTATAATCTTTACCCAATTCTTCTGTAGGTTCACACCTACTGTTGAGCCCCTCTAGTGAAGTTTTCCTTTTAGCTTTATACTTTTCAACTCCACAGTTTGTATTTGGTTATTTCTGTCTCTTTACTGATTTTCATCATACCTTCCTTTGCTTCTTTAATCACAGTTTCCTTTTGTTTTTTGTTGAAGTCTGTCTACTAAATCTGACAGCTGGTGGTTCTCACTGGCAGTTTCTGTTGCCATCTGTTGCCAGCTTTTTTCTGGTCTATGGTCATGCTTTCCTGTTTCTTTGTGTGTCTCAAATTTTTTTGTTGGGAACTAGACACTTTAGATGGTATATTGGAGCAATTCTGGGTACCATGTTCTCCCTACCCCCAACTTATTATATTATTTGTTTGCTTGTTTAGTGACTGTGGGTTATTTTAGTGAAGTCTCTTCTCTCCTTCCCTCCCCTCAGAAATGTAAAGCCTCTGATGTTGCTCCTCATGGAGGCTGCGGTCTTGGGTATGCCCACAGTCACCCTGGGATGATGTGGTTTTGACCATACTTTGACATCTTTTTCCCTGGCTGCACCCAGTTTTTAAACTCTACTAATTGCCAGCTGATTGCTGTATTGTTTTCAACAATGTCGTGGGGCACAAATTGTTCCACAAACTGATCCAGTTACACTTGGGCTCCTTGGAAGGGATAGTTTCAGAATTAACCTTCAGGTCAGGTATTTGTTCTGACCCCAGGAAGGCCCTCCCATTTTTTTCTTTCTTTGTTTCTCTCTGGCAAACTAGTGGGCCTGTAGTTTAGCCTGTATCTTCAGTGAATCTGCCAGTTTCTTCCCTGTTACCGTTCACAAGTTCCACTGTTCTTGAGAGTGCTCTTAGGCTTGAACATTTTCTCCATACTCTGTGGCAAATGAAGTCAGTTTCTTTTGGGGGAGAATTGGAGTTCTCTGTTCTACGCCTGGGCTCTGGTGTGTTTGTCTTTGAATGACATCCTCACCGTAGGAGCTGAGTGCTAGGTGTGGGCAGCAACTGCAGGTCTCCATGGCTTGCTTCTCCTACTATGGAAGCCTCATCCGTCAAGCTGGGGCAAGGGCTACTTACTGGAGCACCAATATTCTTAACAGCATTGTCCCAAGGTAGAGCCTCTATTTGGGCAGAAGAAGGAAGTGGCCCCGGTCTGGGCAACGCTTGTTGGAATTTAGCCTCTGCAACAGGTTTCTGGAGGCAGGATGGGAATTGCTGATGTTCTGCCCCTCCTGGAATGAAAGCCCTCCTATTGGGAACTAGAGCTGGGGGCCGGGGGAGAACCTTGTGTTTTTGGCTGCATCAGCGTGGAGTAGAGTTTCTATCTCCCAGACCTGAGAGGGGGTAAGAGAAGAGGAAATGGGTCTTAATTCAGCTACCACGCTTTTTTTAAACTGAATTTTACTAGATTGGTAGCTGGGGCGCAGGGATGCAAGAGCACCCAGCTCCGGGGGGTTCCCAAATAGACCAGGTTTGGCCACTCGCTGCCAACAAAATCCCAAAGGCAGAGAATGAGTGGTGGTGAATCACGAAAGGAATTATTTCGGTGAGGCCATCACCAGGGAGACCACGGACTGGCATCTCAAAGACTGTCTCCAAAGTGCCGAAAATATTTCCGGGTTTATGTAAGGAAAATGTGGGACAGAGGTCAGTGGGTATGTGCAGGTGGGTGGGAAAGGGCAGGTGGATCGCTGTCTAGGAGTCACTGACACAGGGTCTCGCTGGCTCAGGGCAGCCATTATTGCTTGAGGGGGTGGTTGCTTTGCCTGCAGGATCTTTTGTCTGAGTTAAGAGATAAGCTGGAAAGAAGACCTTAATCAATTAGAAAGTACAGACTGAGGCACGCCTGGGTGGCTCAGTAGTTAAGCGTCTGCCTTGGGCTTGGGTCATGATCTCAGGGTCCTGGGATTGAGCCCCACGAGCCCCACATCTCCCTCTCCCACTCCCCTTGGCTTGTGTTCCCTCTCTCGCTGTGTCTCTCTCTCTCTCAAAAAATAAAATCTTTAAAAAGAAAGTACAGACTGATGTCACCATGGGGGTAGTTGAAATCCTCCTTTAGATTTTCTTGAATAAATGTTTCTTCATGTGCTGTATCTCCTGAGGATCCTTTCCAGAGACTTAAATATTTTTCCTTTCCAGAGACTTTTAAACGTTTTTTTTTCTAATTTTCGTCAACATATAGGAGCAGTGGGCGTCTGGGTGGCTCAGTTGTTAAGCGTCTGCCTTCAGCTCAGGTCATGATCCCAGGGTCCTGGGATTGAGCCTCGCATCGGGCTCCCTGCTCCGCGGGAGGCCTGCTTCTCCCTCTCCCATTCCCCCTGCTTGTGTTCCCTCTCTCGCTGTGTCTCTCTCTGTCAAATAAATAAAATCTTTAAAACAAAAACAAAAACTTAGAGGAGCAACTTCCAGCATGAGGCTCTGCATACTGATTTTCCCCCATTAATATTGTAAATAGCTTTTCTCATTAAATCATTAAAATTATAGCATTACGGGAAAGTACAAAAAAGTAAAGATGAAATGAAATTCCAACCTCCAGTGATTATTACTGTTAATATTTTGGTAGACATGTTTCACAATTTATATGCATATGTTCACTGATATCCATATAATTTTTTACACGTTGCCCTGTAACATGTGAATTTGGTAACGTTTTTGACACACCAGTGTGTCTTGAGCATCTTTCCGTGGCAGAGTAGATTTACAGTTGTTTTTTTTTTTAAGGTTAGGCAGATGGCTGTGTAATATCCTATCTTACAGCTATGCCGTGAATGCTCTTAACTAATTTCTTACTGTTGGATGTCTGGATTGTGTCTGGTTACCAGCTAATGAACAGTGCTTGGTGAAGTCTTGTAGCTAAGACCTTGTTCATGGTATTTATTTTTTTAGGCTAAAGGCTGAGGAGTGAAATTTTTGGGTTAAAAAATATGAGAAACTTTAGGGGTTTTAATGTGTATTTCCAAATTCTCTTTGGGGAAGCTTTACCAATTTACTTTCCATTACCAGTGTGGGTGATTGTCCACTTTTTGCACGCTTGCCGTTAAAACAAAACAAAAAAACTAAAGGCTACTAATGAGATAGGCAGAATTGGTACTTGATTTAATTTGTGATTCTTAGCTAAGTATACCTTTTATCATTTTGGCTATTTGCATCTTTTTACTTAATGAACTATTTATTTCCTTCTGCTTTTTTTCTCCCCTTAGGATACATTAAAAAAAAAAAACAAAAAACCTGCATAGATTGTTTATATCTAACCATTGCCAATATTAATTGCAAATGTTTTTCCTGTTATTTGCCTGTTAATTTTGTTTCCTGATTTAAAAAAATAGTGGTATAGAGATATAAAATTTAAAATTCAAAGCTGTTGGGGCAGCCACCTGGCTCAGTTGGTAGAACATGCAACTTGATCTCGGGGTTGTGAGTTCAAGCCCCGCATTGGGTGTAGAAATTACTTAAAATAAAATGTTAAAAAAATGCAAAGCTGTTGATCTTTAGCTTTGTCCTTTATTTAATTTATATCAAGTGAATATATTCCCATCCAGAGACCAGACACATATTTACTTGTAGTTCCTTCTGGTTTTTCTTTTTGCTTTCTTTTTGCTTGTGTGTATAACCTTTAAATCAGAAGGGGAATTCCATTCTTCAGTGTTTTGGTGAATGGTGTGAGGTGAGGATTTAAATAAATATTTCTTCCCCAAATAACTAGATAGTTTTCTTCACTCTGTTTCTTCACAAAATTACATGGTATGTGATTTTGAAAGTGATCTTGGGTTCGTTTTCTTCAGGCGCCTTGCAGCCCTCCAGAAGAGAAGAGAACTTCGAGCAGCTGGTATAGAAATTCAGAAGAAGAGAAAAAAGAAGAGAGGAGTTGATTATAATGCTGAAATCCCATTTGAAAAAAAGCCTGCTCTTGGTTTCTATGATACTTCGGAGGAAAACTACCAGGCTCTTGATGCAGATTTCAGAAAGTTAAGACAACAGGATCTTGATGGGGAACTAAGATCGTAAGTCGCCTTTCTGATTTTGAAAATGAAAAAGTATAGTAGGAATTTTATGGAGGGCCATGCATTATCCTTGTCAGAGCCAGATTTTTATTATGTAGGACAATGTGGCCTACATAGTGTTTTTATTTATTTACTGGATTCACCTTTCTGAGAAAACCAGTGACCCTTGCTCTCATTTTTTGGCACAAAAGGGTGTTTGCATCTCTTGAAATGTCAGCACTTGGCTCTGGTGTACTGTCTGCTCACTGAGTCACCATCTTAACGTTTATGCACGTTTGTGAGCGGGTTAGTTATTTTACTAATGGCCTGAGGAATCTCTCAAAATTTGGTCTGTTTCTTTTTGTCTTTCCTAGTGAAAATTTTATCTTGTTTTTCTTAGAAAGAAATTAAAAGAAAAAAGTTACTGATGAATACTTAAATCTTTTTAACTAATGGGGATAAGTGTGTTTATAAAATGTTTGTCTAAGGGTGCAGAGGATTTTGCCTATTTTTAGGGATTTTTAGGGTTTCTCCATTCTTGCGTCTGAATATTATGGGGAGAACCTTTTCTGATTGTCAGAGAGTTTTGGTTTTCTACTCCCTCACTGACCTTCCATTTTTGTTGACATGAATCGGTACTAAATGACAGATGTCAGGCACTGTGAAACAGGATTTTCTTGGATGTACTCCATTAAATTTATTTCTCAAATTAAAACCTTGTTTTAGGTAGCCTGTGCAAATGAAGAGGTTGAAGTGGGAGCGGATCGTCTGGAAGGGGCAGGCTAGAAGGGGAAGAGACGTGCAGACTGGGAGGAGGCATTCTTGGAGCTTTCAGAGGTGGCCTTGAGCCTGGTGTTCGTAATTAATTGTCAGGACTTAAATATCCTTTAAAAAAATTTGTGAATTAAAAAGAATCATAATGGAAAAAAAGAATCATAACGAACAATTGAAGAACAGATTTTCGAAGATTTTGTTTATTTGAGAGAGAGAGTGGGAGCAGGAACCAAGGGAGAGGGACAAGCTGACTCCCCACTGAGCGTGGAGCCCTATGAGGAGCTTGATTCCACAACCCCAAGATCATGACCTGAGCCGAAATCAAGAGTCAGATGCTCAACTGACTGTACCATCCAGGTGCCCCAAAGAACAGTTTTATTTTATTTTATTTTATTTTATTTTATTTTATTTTATTTTTTAAAGATTTTATTTATTTATTTGAGAGAGAGAGAATGAGAGCACGAGAGGGAAGAGGGTCAGAGGGAGAAGTAGACTCCCTGCTGAGCAGGGAGCCCGATGCGGGACTCGATCGCGGGACTCCAGGATCATGACCCGAGCCGAAGGCAGTCGCCCAACCAACTGAGCCAAAGAACAGTTTTAAAAGGAAATTTAAAAATTCAAATTTTTTTTTTTTAAAGATTTTATTTATTTGACAGAGACAGTGAGAGCAGGAACACAGGGGGAGTGGGAGAGGGAGAAGCAGGCTTCCCGCTGAGCAGGGAGCCCAATGTGAGACTCGATCCCAGGACCCTGGGATCATGACCTGAGCCGAAGGCAGACGCTTAACGACTGAGCCACCCAGGCGCCCTAAAAATTCAATGTTTTAATCCCATCTTGTCATATAATTATTTCCCATTTTGTATGCTTGTCACCTTCATTTTCATATGTGTGTACACGTACTTTTATAAGAGTATTAGCATGATGTAGGAGTAGTTTTGTTTTCCTTTTGAAATTATACATAACATTTTGTTTATCATCATAGTCTTTAGGCTTAACGTTTGGTACATAAGTTGCTTAGTACTGTATTTTTATTTTCTTAATAATTCTATTGCTATTCTAAGCTGTATTCCTCTTGAATATAGTGGGTAAGTGATGGTTTAGGGCACAACTTAATGTATTTGGATTTTGTCTTTTTATCAGTAATTTTCTTAGGAATGGGATTATTTTGTTCAAAGTGTATGAGTTTTTATATGGCTTTTACTGTTATTGATTATATGTAACTTTACAAAATCTCTTACCTACTTTGATTCATGTTAGTGAAAAAGAAGGAAGAGACAGAAAAAAAGACAAGCAACATTTGAAAAGGAAAAAAGAATCTGATTTACCATCAGCTATTCTTCAGACTAGTGGTGTTTCTGAATTTACTAAAAAGAGAAGCAAACTAGTACTTCCTGCTCCTCAGGTAATCTGTTAAAGCAGTTTTTCATTGTGTGAACTCATATCTTTATCATTTATTTAGCAAGCAAATGTTTGAGGGTTTATGTGCCAGGTTTTTCCTAGGTGTTGGGTGCCCTTAAGTTCACAGTGTAATAGATGAGCCACATAAAAATAAGTCCTTATGATATAGTATGATAAATAAGTAACAACTTCTCTGTATAACTTATATCAGGCCTTAAACTGTTCTTGTGATGGTTTAATTGTCAGCTTTTAGCAGTTTGCAAGCGGGTTAGGGCTCCTGGCCTCTTATTGACTAGCATAAAGGTGATATTTGGCTTTGTAGACTTTAGGCTGCTTTCTTTTTTAAAGATTTTATTTATTTATTTGAGAGAGAGAGTGCGTGCTCGCGTGAGTATGAGTTGGGGGAGGGGCAGAGTAGGAGGTGGAGGGACAAGCAGACTCTGTGCTGAGTGCAGAGCCTGATATGGGGAACCTTCTCATGACCCTGAGATCATGACCTGAACTGAAAGCAAGAGTTGGAGGTTTTAACCTACTGTGGCATGCAGGTGTCCCCCCTTTTATTTAAAGTAGGCTCCAAGATCAGTGTGGAGTCCAGTGCTGCGCAGCATGGAGCCCAGTGCTGCCCAGCGTGGAGCCCAATGCCAGGCTTGAACTCAACCCTGAGATCAAAACCTGGGCTGAGATCAGGAGTCAGATGCTTAACTGACTGAGCCACCAAGGTGCCTCCTAGGATGCTTTCTTATAGGGAATGTTTTATTGTGTCATACTTCTCTTTTTGAGACAACACTGTGAAAATTAATGTGGGAGTTGTGGAGAAGAGAAAGAAACATACTGTCATTCAGTTTATCCAGGCTCTCTTCCTTTGACTTAATTATAGTTGGTCAAAACTATGGGAGTTCTGAATAAGCTCTTGTTTTATTTTGAGTAGTACAGCTCTGTAGAATTGGATGGTTTAATGGAGCAGAGGGATGGAGCTAGGGGGACAGAAGAGATTCTTTCTCCAAATGATGTGCTGGCTGCATCAACACAAAATTCTTGGGTATAAACATGACATAAATTTGTCAGATATCGTTCCAAGTAGTGATATTTCTTAAATTAAGAGTCTGCCTGTAACTTTTTTTCTTAGTTCTCCTTAGGATGCTTATTTTTGTAAAATTACCAAGGGTAACGCCTTTTGATTTTTCTCAGGGATCTTGTGGCTCAGTGGACTGATTTTTTTAAAAGATTTTATTTATTTATTTATTTATTTAAAGATTTTATTTATTTACTTGACAGAGAGACACAGCGAGAGAGGGAACACAAGCAGGGGAAGTGGGGGAGGGAGAAGCAGGCTTCCTGCTGAGCAGGGAGCCCGGTGTGGGGCTCGATCCCAGGACCCTAGGATCATGACCTGAGCCGAAGGCAGATGCCCAACGACTGAGCCACCCAGGCGCCCCTAAAGATTTTATTTATTTATTTGACACAGAGAGGGGGTGGGGGAGAGAGCAAGCACAAGCAGGGGCAGCGGCAGGCAAAGGGAGAAGCAGGTCCCCCTTGAGCAAAGAGCCTGATGTGGGGCTCCATCCCAGGACCCTGGGATCACGACCTGAGCGGAATGCAGCCTCTTAACTGACTGAGCCACCCAGATGCCCCTGGACTCTGATTTTTTTTTTTTTTAAAGATTTTATTTACTTATTTGACAGAGACAGCAAGAGAGGGAACACAAGCAGGGGAGTGGGAGAGGGAGAAGCAGGCTTCCCGCTGAGCAGGGACCCTGATGTGGGGCTACATCCCAGGACCCCGGGATCATGACCTGAGCCAAAGGCAGACGCCTAATGACTGAGCCACCCAGGCGCCCCTGGACTCTGATACTTTAATTGGCTTTCAGTCCACTGCCCCTTTGATAGTTTTGTACAAACACGATTATTTTATGTTCTTGGTTTATTAATGTTAGTTGGTTTGAAAGAATTTCATTATGGAAATATAAGACTTTACGGCTTGATAGTATATCATATATGGAATTTTTTCCCATATTATATAGGGTAGACTTTTAAAAACTTTATCATAGAAATTTTCAAATCCACAAATAGTAAAGAAAGTAGTACCCCTGTGTACTCATCACACAGCTTCAGCAATTCATCTTTCTGGAATGTGGAAGTTTGAAGCTATGTTATTGTCTGGTTAAAATATTGCTGTATGGTGATAACTGTGTCTTTTTAGATTTCAGATGCAGAACTCCAGGAGGTTGTGAAAGTGGGCCAAGCAAGTGAAATTGCACGTCAGACTGCTGAGGAATCTGGCATAACAAATTCTGCCTCCAGTACTCTTTTGTCTGAGTACAATGTAACCAACAACAGCATTGCTCTCAGAACACCTCGCACACCAGCTTCCCAGGATAGAATTCTGCAGGTAAGCTGTCATATAGTAGCGTGAGCCTTTCATCTTGTCCTTGAAGGTGTCATGAAGGAGGACAGTATGAGATTTGGTGTGTTTTTTTTAGGGTAAACAGTTTAAAACTGAGTCCTGAATGCATAGATTCTAGAGATTTTATTAGGGAAGCTAAATTAGCAGATTAATTATGTGGTTTCATTTCTACATTTATTAATTCATAGGTTTTTTTTCTCAAAGCCAGCTCTTCCTCTTTTATTAATCTTTAGTACTGTTACTAAAGCACAGCGTTTCAAAATTTCATATTGCTTAGCAATCCTAGAAAGCAGATGTATGTAGCCTGGGTTTTTTTTTTTTTTTTAATTTTAGTTAACATATAGTCACTATTGGTTTCAGGAGTTGTAGTAGTGATTTTTAAAACTTCTTGCATTTCTGTACTTAGGTTGGGACAGGCTGCCATCAGGACTGTTTTCCTCTCTCCTACTAAACACATGGGATGTGTAGTTCTGTGTGTTCCTGATTAGGGAGTTTATATGCCAGAGGATAGCTACACTTAACAAAATACTTGATCACCCTTACGTCTCATTTCCTCTTCTCTGATAGTCAGAAATACAATTTTATTTTATTTTATTTTTATTTTTAGAGAGCGAGTGCACACAATTGGTGGTATGGAGGGGCAGAGTGGGGCGGGGGGAGAGAATCTTAAGCCTGATGCAGGGCTCGATCCCACGACCCTGAGATCATGACCAAAGCTGAAGTCAAGAGTCGGATGCCTAACTGTCCCACCCAGGCACCCCCAGAAATATAATTTTAAGGTATTGATTTGGAGTCAAAAAGTTCCTGTAAACTTAGTAAGAGAAACAATTGTGCTCCTCATTGCTTGCTGTCACTCTTTGTTTTTGCCACCTTATTGCTAGGATACTTGTTACTTATTGATTTATTTTTAGTTTTAGCCTTTTTTCCACTTGGGAATTTGAACGTTTGGCTCTCACACCCTCTTCCTCTACCATGCATACGCACTCTTTACATTACCTCATATTCCGTTATGGTTATATCATAATTTTGGTTAGCTCTGTATTCATGTTTTATCTTACGACTGTGTAAACCATATTCATTAATGAGCCTACAAAGTGCCTTATGATAACTATACTACACATTATTAGGTTTTTCTTTGAGTTAATGCTTATTTTATTCAGATGCTAAATTTTCTGATTACTTAGCAGGAATTTAACTCTAGACTTGACACTATCTTTGTAAATCTCCTGTAATGTGATCAAATTTTAGATATTTTTAGCTTTTTGACTAAGTCTTTCCCAGAATTTGTGGACATTCTATTCTGGACTGATTACTCTTTAGATCTTGTTACAGCTTGTTGTCTTGATTTCCTGGCATCCTAGAAAGTCCCTTGGATTGCCTCTTCCCTGGCTCCCATGCCTTTGATTTTCTTGGTTTATGCCCTTGTTAGTGAAGCATATTCTTTAGTAACTTTCTGAGGATGGATTCATGGCAGATGGAATTTTTAAGACCTTGCATATCTATAAATTACTGTGTTATTAACTGATTGATAGTATAACCGGGTATAGAATTCCAGATTGAAGTCTTTTTTCTTTTCTTTTTTTCCCCCTTTTTAAGTAAAGAAGCTTTATACCCAACGAGGGGCTTGAACTCATGACCCTGAGATCAAGAGTTGCGTGCTCCACTGAGTCAGCCAGGCACTCCCATGTTGAAATGGTTTTTATTTACAGTTTTGAAGGCAGTGCTCCAACATCTTCTGGCTTCTGTTACAGCTATTGAGATCACCTGTTCCTTTTAGGTTGTTAATAGCAAACCCCTTTTTCTCGTCCTCTGGAAGCTTATATGACCTCTTTTTCACATGCATATTTTTTTGGTGTGGGTCTGTTTTCAGTCACTGTGCTAGGTACTTGGTGGATCTTTTCATTCTGGAAACTGACTCATGGCCTTCGATTCTGGGACATTATTTTGAAAATTTTTGTTTCCTCCTTTCATTGGTCTATTCCTTTTTATGAACCTCAAATTTTCTTATTCCTCTCTGGTTTTCTGTTCTAATGGACCTTTTGATTTATTGCTAGGAGATTTTCTGAATTTTATCTTTGTTCAGTTTTTACTATCACATTTTAATTTTTTTAATTTTTTAAAGAGTTTATTTATTTGACAGAGAGAGATAGCGAGAGAAGGAACATAAGCAGGGGGAGTGGGAGAGGGAGAAGCAAGCTTCCTCCGGAGCAGGGAGCCCGATGCGGGGCTCGATCCCAGGACCCTGGGATCATGACCTGAGCCGAAGGCAGATGCTTAACAACTGAGCCACCCAGGCGCCCCTACTATCACATTTTTAATTTCTAAGAGCTCTTTTTAAAAATGTGTTCAATTTTTAAGTATCTTATTTAATGAATATTTTGTTTTCTTTCTCTGAGGCTATTAATGATGGTTTTGTTTTGTTCTGATAAGTTTTCTTGTCCCTGCATAGTATTTAAGTTTCTTTTGTTCTCTGTTTTTCATATTGGCTGTTTCCTCAAATACATTTTAATCTTTAGCTCTCTGCCTGTATCTGCCTATATCTAAGGGTTAAGGGCAGGGCAATTAAAAGTAGACTAGAAGCTCCTTGGGTATGGGTAAGGCCTCCTTGATTCCAGGCTGAACTGGCTGGGGGTTTCATTGGCAAATTCTTTTTTTTAAAGATTTATTTATTTGTTTTAGAGAGAGAGCTTATGCACACAGGGGGAGGAGCAAAGGGAGAGGGAGAGAATCTCAAGCAGATTTCACACTGAGCATGGAACCTGATGTGGGCCTTAATCTCATGACCCTGAGATCATGACCTGAGCTGAAATCAAGAGTTGGATGCCCAACCGACTGAGCCACTCAGGCGCCCGTCATTGGCAGATTCTTGATGTCAGTATTTCTACATCTTTTCTTTTGGGTTGATTTAATCAGATTCCTGAGAGAAGTGCCTTCCAGTCTCCTGCCCAGAAGTATAAAGCTGGTCAGCCTTTTGGGAACCTATTTGGGGAAAAATGTTTTGTATTTGGACTAGCAAAGAGAACATACATAGGACTTCGATAATGTGAAATTCAAGGTTCTTTTCACGAATATGAACAACAGAGTAATGGAATAAGTCTTGCTCTGGTTATCTTCTTTTTGCCCCAGAACTTACCGGCTTAAAACATTTCCTTGTGCTAATGGTCTCTGTTGGTCAGGGATTTGGACAGGACACACAAAAGAATGGCTTGTCTCTGTTCCATGATGTCTAGGGCCTCAGCTAAGAAGACTCAATATTTGGGGGTATCTTGACACATATGGGCTTGAATCATCTTTCCATGTCTGGTAGTTGATGCTGGCTGTAGGTTAGGTCCTTACCTGGGAATGGGGAGTAAATCTGCTTGTGGCCTCTGTATGGCTTGGGCTTTCTTTCAGCATGTGGCCTCAGAATAGTTGAACTTCTCCCATGGTGTCTCCAGGCTCCAATGGGGATGTTGTAGTGAGTATGGTGGAAAGGTGTGTTTTTGCTCACCCTCCCTTGGAAGTCAGGCAGTGTCACTTTGCTGCATTTTGTTAGTTACAGGTAATTCACAAGGCTACCTGGATTCAAAAGGAGGGGACATAGACCTCCACCTCTTGATGGGAAGCGTATCAAGGTTGAATCCTAAAAAGAGCACATGAGATGAGAGATATGGCTATGACTATCTTGAAAAATGTAGTCTCCTACAGGGCTGGAGCTGGGGATGAGGAGATTGTGGGTGCAGTGATAGTAGTGAGTGTAGAGTTGTGGTAGAGGGGCTAAAGAGAGCACTGTCAGACCTACCTAAAGAGAACAGCAAGACTTCAGAAAGGAACCCGCTCTCATGAATTTTCTCAGGAAGTGGATAGACAAATTAGTGGTATCTTAACTTCTCAGTAGAAGAAACTGAGACTCAGGGGCTAATGAAGACTGAATAGAGTTAGTGATAAAGCCAGACTAAAATCTGGGTGTTCTGGGGGCGCCTGGGCGGCTCAGTCAGTTAAGCATCTGACTCTTGATTTTTGGCTCAGGTCATGATCTCAGAGTCAGTGAGGTTGAGCCGTGTGTTGCGCTCTGTGTGGAGTGTGGAGCCTGCTGAAGATTCTTTCTCTCTCCCTTTGCCCTTACCCTCTCCCCTGCTCACGTGTGTGTGCACGTGCTCATGCTCTCTCTCTCAGAAAAAAAAAAACAACAACTGGGTGTGCTGACATTTAGCCTAGGCTCACGTTGGGAAATTTGAGTTCTTCGTTCTTTATGATTGTAAAGAGATTTGGCACAGGTAATAGAAGATTTTGGGTCATAATAATTTCATTTCAAAACATTTCTTACCATTTAAACTTCATTCCAAAACCTCTGTGTTAGGCTGTGTTAGGCTGACAGAGGAACAGAAGTATTGAATTCTGCCATGGCCCAGAGTTCATTTTCTCTCTTGGTGTTCATTAAGAAAATGTATAAGAATTCTGTTTCCTGGGGTGCCTGGGTGGCTCAGTCATTAAGTGTCTGCCTTCAGCTCAGGTCATGATTCCAGGGTCCTGGGATCGAGCCCCGCATCGGGCTCCCTGCTTGGCGGAAGGCCTGCTTCTCCCTCTCCCACTCCTCCTGCTTGTGTTCCCTCTCTCACTGTGTCTCTCTCTGTCAGATAAATAAATAAAATCTTAAAAAAAAAAAAAAAGAATTCTGTCTCCTTTGAGATTTATATCGTAGGACCAGAAGAGAGGATTCTGCTATCCTGGCTGAACTGGTTTTTTTTTTTTTTTTTTAAAGATTTTATTTATTTGAGAGAGAGAGAATGAGAGATAGCACGAGAGGGAAGAGGGTCAGAGGGAGAAGCAGACTCCCTGCTGAGCAAGGAGCCCGATGTGGGACTCGATCCCGGGACTCCAGGATCATGACCTGAGCCGAAGGCAGTCGCTTAACCAACTGAGCCACCCAGGCGCCCCTATCCTGGCTAAACTGTTAAAACACATTTCTTTACCTTCTTGTTTCTCAGGAAGCTCAGAACCTCATGGCCCTGACCAATGTGGACACCCCATTAAAAGGTGGACTAAATACCCCTTTGCACGAGAGTGACTTCTCAGGTGTAACTCCACAGCGGCAGGTTGTACAGACTCCAAACACAGTTCTTTCTACCCCATTCAGGTATTGTGAATAAATAGATCTTTCTTGTTTTAGGAAAACTCGAATTCAAGGATTGGACATGTTTGCTTTAGTAATGTTGATAGAGAATGGAAATAAGTGTTTAACTTGCCTTTTTGATTTCTTCTCACTCATAGTAGTAAATAACAATAATATCCAGGAATTGGTTAAAACCAAATGGAACTTTTTTTTCCCCAGAGTTTCTGATGCTGTCACTTTGTTTCTGAATACATTTTATCTGATTTAAAAGAACAAATCAGTGCACTGTTAATGATCATTTGTTGAATTTTATAAAAATTGTAGTCCTTTATCTGTGTATTACTATTGTTTTTCTCCCAGCATTTTATTTTGAAAATTTCTAACATTCAGTTAAATGGTTAAAAGAACCGGAAAACAAACATCTATGTCACTTATCACCTAGATCTACAGTTGTTAATATCTTACTCTATTTGCTTTATCATATATCTATCTCAGTCCATCTAATTTTTTAATGCATTTCAAAGTAAGTTGCAGGTTTCTTTCCCTTCACTTCTAACACTGTCTTGTGCATATCATTAACTAGAGGTCAGAGTTCAGTCTTTGTTTACAATTTTTTTGTTTTGTTTTAAGTCACCATTTTTAAGAATTTTTAAGATAAAAATGCTGTAGAAGAAATTCATATTAAAATGAAATTTGAGCGTTTAAGGTTGGAAATCTTTGGGCTTTACTTTTAATTTTCAGTATTAGCGTCAGTCCTTCTAGTTGTTTAGTATGGGAAGCATCTCAGACTGTTGGAACTGTACCCGACAGCAGGATCAAGAAGCATTGGCAACCAAATCCGTAAATAATATTTAGTACTTTTGCAAGGCTTGTAGGAGAGCCTCTTCCCTCTTTTTCCTGTGTATGTCTTGTCTCAACTAGATTGTAAGCTCCTTGGGGATAGGGACCATGTCTTATGATAACACCCCACCCCACCTTTGGGAACACCTGTCTGGCAGCACCACTTACCTGCAACAGAGCCAAGATACAGGAAATAAGCAACAACAACAATGAAAGGCTTTGATCAATTAAAATATAAGTTGCAGAGTCTGTGGACTTTATTCCTAAGAGAGTCTCTGCCCTCACTCAGTATATATAGGCCTGGTGTTTGGTTTCCAAACAAAATGTAAAGGGAGGAGCTATCATGCACACCCATGATAGTGGTGTCTAGCCAACAGACCCTGGTGGTGAGGGGCAAATGATAAGATGAAGACACTGAACTCAAAAAGAGTTTCTTTCCTCGGGGTCTTTGAGCATGGTGGCTGACCTCCATGTTCTTAGCCACCCTGCAGTGCGTCAAGGAAAGGTTGAAATAATGTTTGGTGGGCCTAGTTTAGCAAGGCAAGAAAATGTCAGATGTAATAATTTAAGTCATTAAAGTGAAAATACTATGTGTAAATACTAAGCTACTTGAACTAAACCTGTATTTTAACCTAGAGAGCTAACTTAAAACCAGGTAGGGAGACAGAATTTCCGTATCTTTGTTTCTTTCTTTTATGCTTTCTTATAAAATATTGTGAAAATTATTTTCACATAAAATAGTTTATGTGAAAAACATTTGAAAGCACGATCCAGATAAAATTGGCACTTTTATTAATTGGAATTTCTGTCTTTTTAGGACTCCTTCTCATGGATCTGAAGGGTTGACTCCCCGCAGTGGGACAACTCCCAAACCAGTTATTAATTCCACCCCGGGTAGAACTCCTCTTCGAGACAAGTTAAACATTAATCCTGAGGATGGAATGGCAGACTACAGTGACCCCTCTTATGTGAAGCAGATGGTACATGTCAATTCCCTTTTAATACTCTTTTTTTAAAAAAATTGCGCTGTCTCATGGGTGCTGTATTAAAATATTTCCCCTTGTTGGTGCGTATTACATGCACCTTAAGATACTGTACACCTGCGGAAGCCAGAAAAGAATGATTGGAGGACTTGAGAAGGAGAACCTTTTGGTCTCATAGGCCTACTTATTCTTAATATGTTTGTGAATATTGATTATGCTGATAGTAATGCTCCTTGTGTCTCATATGATTTTATTCTTTATCATTTACTAGTTTACTCTCTTGAATGATACTTTGTATTTCTGTAAAATAAAATTTGAGTTTGGAATGCCTCATAAATTAGGTTTTGAGCCTTGATTCCTCTGTTTGCTCTATGCTTTTAGAATAGTCTAGATCTCAAAGTTAAGTTGATGTTTATTGCTTATTTTAGTGAAGTTTTCCTTTGTATATTTTGCAAGCTGATGTAGACAGCTAATTATAAAAGCCACAGTTTTATTTCTACCCTTGTTACTGCCTTTATTATGTCACTATTGGATCTTATTATGTGATGCCACAGAAAATCATTGTGAGATTTTTTTTTTAAATTAGTTCCAACGATTTTGGCCTATTTTCACTTTACAAATTAAGTCTAACTTCATGTATAGATTTGGTTAGTTTAGAATTTTTTTTGATGCCCAAATCGATATCAACTAATGTCAACTGTGAATGGCTACATGACAACGAAACAAATGAAGAATGTAATGTGTGCAGAGTGCTGATCTGGAGACTTGAAAGGATCTAAGATTGAGTAAAGATGTCCTTTGTCTTAAGGAAATTTATACTCTGGAGAGATTGGTGTACTAAACCAAGTCTGAAAATAATTGTAATATAAGAACAGAATAAGCTCTCTGAGTAAAACCAACATACTTAGGGTGGCCAAAGAAAGAAATAATCACATTTGCTGGGTGGGCACTTGGAAAGCCTTCGTTGAGGAGGTATGCTCAGAAGGAGATTGGGGGCTATCTCAGATGGAGGCCACGATATGAGTAAGCATGGAGCATGTTTTGGACATAGCAGCTCATCGGGTCCTCACACCTACCATTCATGTAATGGAGCTGGGGGGAATGACACTGGAAAGGTAAGCCAGGGTTGTACTGGGGAAAACTTTGGGTACCAGGCAGTTTCTTTTGGGAAATGTAGACTGTTTTCTTTGGCCATCATATGATCTAGTAATTCCTCCCTCCCTCCCTTCCTTCCTCCCTTCCTCTCCGCCCCCCCTTCCTTCCATTTGTTTTTAAGTAAACTCTGTGCCCAACATGGGGTTTGAACTCAGGACCCCGAGATCAAGAGTTGCATGCTGTACTGACTGAGCCAGCCAGGTGCCCTATGATAATTTCTATTAAAAATACACACAAAAATTCAAGCATCTTTTCAGATTAGGTTTTATTAGTCCAAGGACAAATTGACTTTTGAACTTGTTCTTTTCATTTGCTGTTAAATTTCAATGTCAGAAATGTTTTCCATAGATAGAAATCCTGAAGGATTTTTCTGTCCCTACAGAGGTAGTTCCCAAACGTTCTATTAGAATATCCCAGAGTAATTGTATTGATCACAAATCAACGTTTTTGATAATAATTTAGAGAAGAACGTGAGATAGAAATCAAGCAAAAAACTTGTCTCAGCTCTGAAGTTAGGGATCATTTTTCTAGAATTAATATATGCTAATTATTTTTTAGAAACTCTTAAAGAATATTGGTTGAATTCTTAATGTCTATGAATTGAGAAGGACCAATTTTTTTCTACAGGAAAGAGAATCTCGTGAACATCTCCGTTTAGGGTTGTTGGGCCTTCCTGCCCCTAAGAATGACTTTGAAATTGTTCTGCCAGAAAATGCCGAGAAGGAGCTGGAAGACCGTGAAATAGATGATACTTATATTGAAGATGCTGCTGATGTGGATGCACGAAAGCAGGTAGGTAATTGTGCTAGAGGGGAAATGTGAAGTTGCTGAGTGTGTCAGTAGGCTGAAAGAATGAAGAATGGTCATTAAATTTGTCAAGATCCCTACTTAAAAAAAAAAAAAGGTTTTTCAGTACTTAAAAGGATTGCCCTAAAGTAAATTACTTACCATCATTAATAATACAGAGTCATGTAATTAATGATATACTGAGACTGTCTTGATAGGCGTTCTTAAAATGTGTATATATGTATGTATATGTGTATACACATAATCTTTTATTTTTATTTATTTTTTTAAAGATTTTATTTATTTATTTGACAGAGAGAGACAACGGCGAGAGAGGGAACACAAGCAGGGGGAGTGGGAGAGGGAGAAGCATGCTTCCCGCGGAGCAGGGAGCCCGATGTAGGGCTCAATCCCAGGACACTGGGATCATGACCTGAGCCAAAGGCAGACGCTTAATGACTGAGCCACCCAGGTGCCCCTATTTTATTTTTTTTAAAGATTTTAATTTTTTATTTAGAGAGAGAGTGTGCAAGCGGGGCAGGGGGAGGAAAATTTAGAGTGTGTCAGAATAATATTAGTAACATCTTGTACTGATAATCTTATAGTTACTTGTTCATTTGCACTTACCAACCTGGTGATGTAAATAGGATAGGTATTAGCTTCATTTTTGAGGTAAGGAAATAAGCTCAGGTTAATTAACTTTCCCAGCTTTCATATTTGGAAAGGGGTGAATCTTGATCTCACACTGAGGTCATGTGACCTCAAGAATTCCTTTTAGGAATTCTTGCTGCAGTCCATTTCAGGATGATTTTAGAATTTCTAAATGTGAATAGCTTTTAGAAGTGTGAATAGCATCAATACAAATATATTTTAGAAATCACACGAATGTGCTTTTTGGTGGGTAATACAGGATAATACTTTTTGTGTTTAGTTCTCTTAGTTACTTTGCCCTACATTTACTCTTAGAAATGCTGTGAAATTCTAATGTGTTAACTCACATTATTCATGATTTAAGAATCAGGAAACAACACATTCATTGGCTGGCTTTTTAAATTAAAAATCAGTAACTTTCAGGGTGGAAGTAAGGGTTGTATTACAGGATGAATAATTGAGAGTCCTGTCTAAGTTTAGGATTCCAATTTACTTATTTTAATTTTTAAATTTTATTTTAATTCCAACATAGTTAACATACAGTATAATATTAGTTTCAGGTGTACAGTGTCGTGATTCAACACTTCCATACATCACCCAGTGCTCATCATGACAAGTGCCCTCCTTAATCCCTATCACCTATTTCACCGTTTCTCCACCACCTCTCTTCTGGTAACCATCAGTTTGTTCTCTGTAGTTAAGAGTTTCCTGGCGCCTGGGTGGCTCAGTTGTTAAGCATCTGCCTTGGGCTCAGTTCATGATCCCAGGGTCCTGGGATCCAGCCCCGCATCGGGCTCCCTGCCCTGTGGGAAGCCTGATTCTCCCTTTCCCACTCCCCCTGCTTGTGTTCCCTCTCTCGCTGTCTCTGTCAAATAAGTAAATAAAATCTTAAAAAAAAAAAAAAAAAAGTCCGTTTCTTGGTTTGTCTCTCCTTTTTTCCTTTTGCTGGTTTTATTTTTTGAATTCTATATATATTAGTGAAATCATATGGTATTTGCCTTTCTCTGATTGACTTAATTTCGCTTAGCATTGTACATTTCGCTTAGCATTATACTCTAGCTCCATCCATGTTGTTGCAAATGGCAAGATTTCATTCTTTTTTATGGCTAAAGGCTGAATAATACTCCATTCTAATGTGTGTGGGTATGTATTATGTCTTCTCTGTCCATACACACACACATATGCATATACACACCAACCTACATACACCACATCTTGATCCATTCAGCTCTCCATGGACACTTGGACTGCTTCCATAATTTGGCTATTGTAAATAATGCTGCTCTAAATATAAGGGTGCACGTATCCCTTTGAATTAGTGTTGTGTGTGTGTGTAAATGCCTAGTAGTGTGATTGCTGGATCGTAGGGCAGTTCTATTTTTAACTTTCTGAGGAACTTCCCATACTGTTTTCCAGAGTGGCAGCACCACTTTGCATTCCTGCTAACAGTACAGGAGGGTTCCTTTTTCTCCACATCCTTGCCTAACACTTGTTTCTTGTGTTTTTGGTTTTAGTCATTCTGACAGGTGTGAGGTGATATCTCATTGTAGCTTTTTAAAAAAATTTTTTAAGTAGGCCCCACACCCAGTGTGGGGCTTGAACTCACAACCCTGAGAGCGAAGAGTCAGATGCTCTACCGACTGAGCCAGCTAGGTGCCCCTATCTCATTGTAGTTTTGATTTGCATTGCCCTGATGATGAGAGATGTTGAGCATCTTTTCATGTGTCTGTTAGCCATCTGGATGTCATCTTGGAGAAGTGTCTGTTCACGTCTTCTGCCCATTTTTTTTTTCTTCTCGTGTTTTAATTGAACCATTTGTTTTTTGGTGTTGAGTTGTGTGAGTTCTTTATATATTTTGGGTATTAACCCTTTATTGGATATGTCATTTGCAAATATCTTCTCCCATTCAGTAGGTTGCCTTTTAGTTGATCATTGTTTCAGTGTGCAGAAGCTTTTAATTTTGATGTAATTCCCATAGTTTATTTTTGCTTTTATTTCCCTTGCCTCAGGAGGCATATCTAGAAAAATGTTGCTACAGCTGATGTCAGGGACATTACTGCCTTTGCTCTTTTCTAGGATTTTTATTAGGATTCCAATTTAAACAAGAAAAGAACGACTATCTGATGGATGGAGTCATGTAAACTTGGAGAATGTTCTAGTAGCTGTTGGCAGTTCTTAGTTTGTATTGTAATGAAAGAATGAATAGATTGATTTCTGTTGCCTTATATTGTCTTTCTGCAAACCTACACAGATTTCTACAGCATTAGCTCTTGAGCATACATGTTCTTATAGACTGAAATGTTTTCAACTTTATTGAAATGTGGCAAATACTGCATAGCTGTAATAACGGATATAACAATAATTTTTTAAGGCTATACGAGAGGCAGAGCGTGTAAAGGAAATGAAACGAATGCACAAAGCTGTCCAGAAAGATCTGCCAAGACCATCAGAAGTAAGTGTTAGAATTTCTGGCTTAGGAAGTTTTAAGTTTCTTCTTATATGATTGATGTTTTTATATCATTCATAAAGTCTGTAAAACATAATTTTATCTACTTTCTGAATATAGTAAAGCAGTTCCCAGATTTAATCTCTGAAAATGTTTCACTGGTACAAATAAGACTTTAGAGGGGGAAAAAAAATTTCTTTTGAAAATGTAAAACTGCTACTTAATTCATGCTAGAACAAGTAATAGCATCAGTGTTGCAGTGATATGTTTGGTAATTGTACTTATTTTAACATTTTAGGTAAATGAAACTATTCTAAGGCCCCTAAATGTAGAACCACCTCTAACAGATTTACAAAAAAGTGAAGAACTCATCAAAAAAGAAATGATCACAATGCTTCATTATGACCTTCTACATCACCCTTATGAACCATCTGGAAATAAAAAAGGAAAAACTGTAGGATTTGGTACTAATAATTCAGAACACATTGCCTATCTGGAACATAATCCTTATGAAAAATTTTCCAAAGAAGAGCTGAAAAAGGTAGGATTCAAAAGGAATGTTTTGGTCTCTGTTAAAGTATTTATTAAGTACTGTGTATCATGGATGAACATGAGCTTATTTTCTCATGCTGATATTTATAAACAAATGAATTATGTGATTAGGAGATAAATGTTCACAGTAAGTGGTAGGAAGGAGACATACTTGACCTGCCCCCTTCCCCTTCCATGATAGAGCTGCTTCAGGTGATCAGTGGCTTGAGGTGGCAAGGCGTTTTTGTTTCATGGGTGTATGTCTGATGGACAGTTGCTGCGATTTGCCATTTCCTGTGTTTAACTCTTCTACTTCTGATTAGAATTGAATACCTTTAATACTTAAACCTCATTTATTTAGATGAATATGAAGAAGCAAGCATATATTCAAAATGTTTCTTTCACATAGAGAAAGGAAGTACTGTATACTGAATTTATTCCCCTCACAGGATTTCCCGCTATCCTTTTGGATAAGTAAATACAGAAACATTTTCTTGTATAAAGTCTGTCCTGCCTCTTCCTCCATATGCATTTGATTATTTCTGCTTTGACAGAGCAAACAGCTGTGATTGTGAATAGAAATCTGTTCCACGGTATGAGAAAATACAGTCGGTGCCGTGGTTGGAAGCAGAGTGGTCATTAGCTTTAGTCTTTTTTCTGTAGGCCTTGGCCCCGAGGGGCAATGACAGACCTGTTGGTTGGTATGGGCTATTGCATACTTGGGAGAAAACCCATAAAATATCTTTTTTCTGTCTTCTCTTCTGTGCTTTCCCTCTGCCTTTTTCTTTCCGTTTTCCTTGTTGCAAAAGTAATAACGTGTTTATTAAAGGATTTTTAGAAAATGAGAAAGGAAGGAGGGTTTAGATTTATATTGAAACAGTTTGCCCCTGATTTCTGAGTAATTCCGAATTGCTCTTTTTTAGCAAGTGCGGTGGGGACTGACATCGTGTCGAGGGCCTGTGCTTGTGGCAAGCGGGTTTAATCAGTGGGCTGAGGTTGAGAATCACACTCTGAACTCTGTACTTGAACAGTCTCCTCTTTTTAGAGTGAAAATAGGGGAAGCTGGGATTTAGGAATTGAGGAATATGTATGGAAACCTGAAATAAGGATCACATTGTAATCTATTGTTGCCTAATAGAAGGTTCTGTAGGGGGTAGATTCTAATAAAGTTTTTGAAAATAACAATTGGAGTTAGTGCTTTGGGATTATTTGAAACCGTTAAAGAGTAGTTTGAATATTCTTTTATATTTTATGTGTGTATTTATATTGCTCTGTGTTCCAAAAAGAATTTGAAGCAGCTGTTTACTTAGCAGATTCTTTATGGAGAATTTAAGATAACTTAGTCATACTCTCTTCTAATACTTATAAGAGCTGAATTTGTAAATTTTTATTATGTATAGTTTGGGAGTGAAATACCATTTCTCTTATGAAGTGTCAGATTTTCATTAAGGATGTTACTGGTTTGTTTTCATTATTTTCTCTCAGAGATACTGTTTTAAAGTATCTTGTCTTTATCTCCTATAGACATGGTTTTCCATTGTTTTTAAGTTTTTTTGTATTTGATTTTATATATTTTGGTCTGCCTTATTTTCTGATGTACTAGAATGATTGAAAGGTTTCTTTAAGGCACAAAAAAACAGTTGTCAGGTTTGAGCCATGAAGCAAAGGGCTGGTAAAAGTTCACGTGGTATGGTCATGGAGTCATTGTGTCTGATGGGCTAGGCTCTGATGTATATTGTATCACTTCGTCCTAATAACAAACATGTCAGGTAGGTATTATCCTCATTTTACAGATGAGAAATGGGCTCAGAGATGTTAAGCAAGTTCAGACAGCTCCTTAAATGGTAAAGCTATGATTTGTATCCAGGCCTGTCCAGCTCTGTCCCCCTCATTCTCTCATTTTAAACTTTCTTCAGTAGTAAGTAAAAGCTGGTCTGTGATCCATTATTTTTTGATCTGTGCCCCCATGTCATTCTTCGGCAATGTCAGGGGTATTTCATCAGGTGAGAAAAAGGCGTGTACCAAAAGAAATGCCTGGTTCCCTTTCACAGTCCTGTGGACTCTGAAGTGTAGGGTGGGATTGGTAGAGTAGGGGGAGCACAGCCAAGCATAGGTGCCGTTTGGCTTGGGCATGATCCTGCCTTGCCTTTCCTAGAGATGTGTTTTTGAACAAGTTGCTTAATCTCTCTGAGCCTGTTTTATCACCTTTAAGATGAGGTTAATACCAACTACTTTGTAAGGTGGTTGTGGTGTTTGGAGATCATGTAGGTGAAACCTTTAAATGTTTCCAGCATACAGTAGCTATCCAAGAAATGGTGGCTACAGTTACAGTAAGTGAAGGCAAAGGATGTTTATATCATTGGGGATACATGGACACTTGACTTTTCAGATCAGTCTGTACCAGCTAATTGGCTTTTTGATTCATTTTGCTTAGGTATTGTTCCTCCCTTCCCAAAAAACAACCAGTTAACCAAAACTCCTTGCCTTTACCAAAGAAAATGGAAAAACTAGTGTTTTAAAGCTCTCTCTTGATGGCAAGTTATTGTAGTACCCAAACTTACTGAAATTATTACTGTACACAGGCCCAGGACGTTCTGGTACAGGAGATGGAAGTGGTCAAACAAGGTATGAGCCACGGAGAACTCTCAAGTGAAGCTTATAACCAGGTGTGGGAAGAATGCTACAGCCAAGTCTTGTATCTTCCCGGGCAGAGCCGCTACACACGGGCAAACCTAGCTAGCAAAAAGGACAGGATTGAGTCACTTGAAAAGAGGCTTGAGGTTGGTATCCTTTTAAAATTCTCATTTAAAGTGTACCTGGATTGAAATAATGAACCAAATAATACCACTGGAGGTCATTTCAGAAAAGTAGACCTGAGGTCTGAGGTGATGATTGCCTTTGCAATTCTTTGTTTTTAAATCTATGTATTTGTTTTCGTACTCTCTGTACCCGGTGTGGGGCTAGAACTCACGGCCCCTGAGGCCAGGAGCTGCATGCTCTTCTGACTGAGCCAGCCAGGCGCCCCTTGCTTTTGCAGTTCTTGAGGGAAAACTACACCGAAGTGTTTGATCTTCTTTGACGTTTTATTGGTTTTCAGCATTGCTGGACTTAATGATAAAGGTGCCCTCCAGATTGATCACAGGTCAGACAGAACCTTTGAAATGTGGGAGCAAGAGACAAGAAGTTAACACTAGTCACTCAAAACAGTGTACATCAATGCTGGAATAGGAGAGATCTCGGTGGTACCAAGAAGCTTTTTTTCCCTATAGCCAACGGAGCACATTTATAAAACTTTGGTTCCTTTCTGTTCACCCTGATTCCTTTGAGTTTGTTAGAGAGAGAGCACCGAGCTGGATCAGACAATGGCTTCTGTGATTTTTTTCACATCTGAGGAAAATGTTGAAATGTACTGGATGGGAGTTTCATTGGCATATGGTTTCTTAATATAGTCTGTGTGTTTTGAATTCCAGAATCTGTGTAGGCATTTTGCCAATGGCATGTAAATTGTGGTTCATCGACCACTAGGTTGCCTTGTGGATTCTTAATGGTGGTCTTCAGGGATGTTTCTGAGGCCAGGATGGGATAGGGGAGCAAGGGGTGCTACAGGCAGTCACATGCAGAAGTGGCCTCAATTTCTTCTTAGTGATTATCAATTTCTTTTTACAGAAAGCAGGTTGGAAAATATTTTTATTTAGGGTTAAAATAAAAAATGATAACATTACTTGGGGTGATTGGTGCTGTGTGGGGCTAGTGAAATGAACAGGAAAAAGCATTCTTTGAATATGAAATTATTCTAAGTCTTAATTTTACCTTTAAGACCACATGTATAGGCACCTGATGGTTAACACCTGTGGGCCTCTTTTATCATTTAGTGGGAAAGTAGTTTCTTTTGGAAGTAATTCTCATATTGGGTGAAATCTTTACAATCCAGTTGCTGCTAGTTACTCCAGTTGTATTACTCTGACTTCCAGCAGGGTGTGCTGTTGTGCTGTGTTTTAATTCACAATTTTAAAGTCAGGGAAAGGAGAACATCAGTGGTCACATTTTAAGTTCTACTTTCTGTTGTGTAGGCTTCGTTTCTTATGTATAAGTGGTAGTTAGCAGTGTAATCCTGATCTAAGGTCACATCATAATTGATTAGAAAGCTATTTGGAAAGCTTCCTTGCAACATTGATGTATAAATACTTTGGTCTCTCACTTAGTTTGAAAAGCTGCTCATTTGAGGTGGGTAAACTTTTTCTACTTCAAGTGGTAAGGACATTTTGTGCTCTTTAAGATATAAAAAAAGTTTTTCCCTAAATCTCATTTACTTTGTTGAGGCACTAACTTTCATGACAGCAAATAAATGTGTCACAAAGTGAGTGGTGCCATAAAGTACAGTAATTTTTATTTTTATGTTGAATTCGTCTTGTGAGTTTTGAAGGGAAAAATACAGAAAGAACCACTGCTGTCCTTTTGGAGATTTATTTGGATCATTTATGAGCAACCATTAAAAACATGTGGTTCTCTTTGTTCAGTTCAGTACCAGGAACTGAAATCTTCCGTTGAACTATTTTTGTTGAAGGATTGGTGATTTTGGAAGAATATTCATAAAACAGTCTGAAGTAATTTTTCTTTTCTTGACTTCTGGATAACTTACTTTATTGTTTACCCAGCTAGTTACTTTTAAAGAATATGTAATCAAATCCTTTAATTTAGTAAACTACACTTATTTCAAATGAAAGTTCATTAAATCTTTAAAAAGAAGAAAAGAGACTCAAAAACCCAAGTAAACAAATCCCCCATTTTATTTGTATCCATCCCTAATTCAGAACTAGGTTTGTTAGCTTATTTTAGTTTTTGAAGACACAATTCTACTGGTTTGAAATACATAAATATTTTATTTCAATTGTGGTAATTCTTTCATCATTTCAGTTGATTGCTAAATTATAAACATTATTCAAAGTTTGTTGTGGGGAAGGAACTCCAGTCATATATAAACTAAATGCTATACTTAAATTATTCTTTCCACTCTTAGGTTCAGGGAGATATGCCTTTCTGTGCAAGCACAATACACCATGGCTGCCAGTGTGTTTGATTTTTGCTGTCATGAACTTTGGAACAGTGAATCTAAATTACGGTCCTATCACAGTGTATCAAGCAAGATGAAATCCAGCTTTGTCGTGGTTGGTGTCTCCTAAATGGATTAAAAAATATGCCCCGAGGATTATATTGGAGCTGGTCTTTGAGCCATTACTCATGATTAGTATTTGCAACATAGAACTTAAATGAAAACCCTTAAGATATTCATTTAAAACTAATAGAATGATCTCAGATTTTACGTAGAATGTGGTGGGTGGTGTAAGGAGTCTCTTAAATGCATAGAATCAGAATGTAGTCACAGGTCAGAAGTAAGTGGGAAAGACTTCAGAATTGTAACCAAGTTCATGTATTTTATTCTGCTTTGGAGGCAGAATTAATTTCAGAACCTTGCCAGATATATGTGCAGCAGCAGCAAACACAAGTGATAGCTAATATCAGAAAAGGAGGAGTTAGAAAGCATAGCACATTGAGGCCATTTAAATACGATATTTTAATAACTTCTGAGGGCATTGTAGGTGTATGGTAGGAGGAGTAGAGTTATTGCTATTTGTAGTGATGTGTCCCAGATTTTAAAAAAAAAATTTTTTTTGTTCAGGGTCATTTCTTTCTTTTTTTTTTTTTTTTAAAGAGGAATGGCTAAAACAGTAGGAAAATTTTTATTAGATGGTAAAAAATAAAATGGCTTTAGCACTTGATGTAATCATATGTTTAGTGACTATTACGGAGCATCTGCTATGTGCCAGCCCTTGTTCTAGCCCCTGGGAATATAGCAGGAACAAAGCAGACAGGTGCTGTGCTCTTGGGGACTTCAGTTATCTGGAAAATGCTTCATGTGGAGAGCTTCATTTTCTGATGATGCCAGATAAATGAGTCATTACTGTATTTGGGAAGTGCAAATAGAATTTGAAGTGTTCTAATTTGTTTCCACTTTAAGTGGAAATAGGACATCGTCTGAAGACATAATTATTTTGAGTGAAATAATTTCCAGTAGGTGCAAAAGTGAAATGAGAAGTTTGAATTTAGGCCTGCTATTAAATTTAATAGTATTTGAAATAGTATCTAAACTGCTGTGTTGAGGAAGTTTGGCTGAAAAGTAGATTTTGTCATGTTAGCTATAAAAATGGAAAGGCTTTCCTTAGAGGTGGAAACTAGGTCCAGAAGTAATACTTCTCCCCGTATTTTACTGGCACAGTCAGTTTAGTCAAGAAATATTATGTAATATCGACTTCTTGGAAATAAAGTAACTTAAAGAACACAGATAACACATTTAAAATCTTTCTCAATGTATTTGTAGAACTCTTATGAGGACCCCTGCCTTTATTGAATGGTAATATTTCAGCAAAATTCGCTGTACAATGGGTCAGATTTTCTCTGATTTTCATTATAAAGTCAGATATTTTTACATAGGAAAAAATTCACCCTTAATACTTTAAAGAGTGAAAGCTTAGGGTAAGGATCAAATTGTTGGGCAAATCTGGGTGGAGGACTCTGTGTTGTAGTCACTCGGCAAGTTTATGTTCCCTTGTGGGTATGTGTGGGGAGGGGTGACACGGGGCACAGGAGAGAAGTTTTTAGTACTTTGGAATGCTCCCTTTCTCAAGTTCTGTTCTTTGCCTTGACCCTTAAAGGCACTGACAGATTTCTTGGTTGTTTCTATCAAGAACTCTAGAGCTGGATCAGAGATCTCCTTGGTACAGTTGTGTTGCTTCTGTTATGCCTCAACATGGAGTTGAATTTGTTTCATGTGTTTCATTTCCTAACGCATGCAGATGTAAAGTGCTCTTGGTATTGCTTTGTTGGTACATTACTGTTCTTGAAAAGGCTTTTAGTAAGGTTTTGCCTCACTTAGCTTGCTTTGTGGGAATGCAGCCTGGTGGTTGCTAACTCGGGGAGATGCTAGCAATAATCACTCAGACCTGCAGCTCATCAGTATGGAGAGGGTTCATTGATAGAACTGAATGCTAGTGAGTAGTATAGAGATTAAAGGAAAGGCACTCATGGACTCTTGTTGTTTGCAAACATTTCGGTGGTTGAACCACATCGTTACTACTATAGGATCATATTGCTAAATGATGGACTAGGAAGTGGAGCTGCCATCAGCTCTGTATTTATTTTGGGTATCCTTAAACCTGTTTTTCCAGTGGTATAAAGTTATATTCTGGCCCCCCAAGCAAGAGTTTCACTGAGGGATGCTCTTAATGTTTCTGAACCTCACTGTAACAGACTTTAACTGAAGACAGTATTGGAGACCCAAGGATAATGTGTTTATTTTGGAATTACTTAAGCTTAGTAACCTTAACAAACTTAGTGAGTTCGAAAGTAACAATTACACTTTTATAAGTCCCATACAGCCCCCTTTTGTAATGACCCGAGGAAACACTTACGGTTCCACTGATTCATCTCCTGGGGACCATCAGTTTTCCATTGGTCTCTGGCCAGTCTTTTTTAGACAGTTTCTCTTCTATGCATTTAAAAAATAACATTTGTAGGCGTTTTTCTAAAAATAATACCTGTACTTTGTAGAAAATTTAAAAAGAAATTAAAAAACAATTTGAGAAGAAGCCTACCATCCAGACATAATTGCCTTAAACGTTTTGAGGGATGTGTATGTGTGTATGTATATATTTATATATACGTGTGTGTGTGTATGTATATATATGACTAAAGACAGAAAAAATTACCATATGCATCTATGCGTGGATGAAAGGAGGAAGGTGTTTAGAAACTGAATTGGAATCACCGTATACTACTTTGTTAATTTAATAGTATATTATTACAAATATTATTAAAAAAAGAAAAGAAACCTGATCACTTGCTCTCATTTATAAAGCTGTGGCAAAGAACAGCTTTGGCGAAATCCCCAAGTAATTACGTACTGGTTATATTCTGCCCAACTTCTTAAAAAGTTGTTAAATAACCTTTTCTTCCCTGTAAAATTTTTCTACGAGATGTTTGTTTTCTTATGATCTTATAGCTTGTTAAGAATAAAAGAATTAGGAATTTAAAAGTATAAGCTGGGGAAAGTCAAAGCTTTTCTCAAGTGTCAAATAAAATTCTTGTAGGCTAATGTCTCAGTTAAGGAAAGAATGATGGGCAGATCCATTAATTAAGATCTTGTTTATGTGTGTCTAGAATAACTTGTTTTTCAGGGAACTGTCTGATGGCATTAAGCCATTTAGACCCACAGCTTGAATTTCCTCAGGCATGTTTGCATTTCAGGGGCTGAGGCAGGGAGGATGTTCGGTTTATTAGTAGTGGTGTGGCCTAATGTGTTGAACTTTCAAGTAGGACACATTCTGTAGTTTCTTCACTTAGTCGCTGTGTGGCCTAGGGCAAGTTACTTAACCTCTCTGAGCCTCAAATTTCCTTACCTGTAATATTTGGGTAGCTAATAGTTTTTATCTCGGAAGTGAGAGTTTGAGATACTGTAAGATTAAATGAAATACTGTGTGCCTAGCAGTTACGAGGTTTAGTGAGTGGAAATTCTCTCCCTGTCGCTTCAGGTCTGTTGAATTAAACTTGGTTTGATACTCTCAGGTATCAAGAAGTAACTTTGGTACCTTGAACAACAGGGTGGCTGAGTTTTTATTCTATAAATTTTGATGACCGTCTGAAATTTGAGACATGGGTTGATTTTCACAGAGATTGAGTAAGGCTTAAGGCTCAGATTTTGGTTAGTATAAATGGATTTTAACATAATTGTGGATTGTAATTTAACATCTCATATATACATTTTGGTGTGTTGAAATTGTTGACATACTTGTAAATTTTGATGTCTCTTATATTTCATTGTATTGATGTTTCATGGTTTGTGGTGTATAGTCTTTTTTTTAAAAAGATTCTGTTTATTTATTTGACAGAAAGAGACACAGCGAGAGAGGGAACACAAGCAGGGGGAGTGGGAGAGGGAGAAGCAGGCTTCCTGCTGAGCAGGGAGCCCTATGCGGGGCTTGATCCCAGGACCCTGGGACCATGACCTGAGCCAGAGGCAGACGCTTAACGACTGAGCCACCCAGGTGCCCCTGTGGTGTACAGTCTTAACAAAATAGCCTCTGCAGTAGATACTGAATTTGAATTTTATAGAACCTTTTATTATGGGAGTTTTCAAATAAACCCTAACGTGGATTAGTTTAATTGAGTCCTCAGATGTTAACATCCAGCTAGGGGTATCAACTCAAAACCACTTTTGTTTCATATATTGTTCTCTCTTTCCCATTATTTTGAAGCACATTCCAGACATCGTATTATAAGACTGAGTTACAGTACATGAAATTTGTCAGTTTGGTGTCCCCCACACATTGGTGTGTAGATACATTCTCATTCATCTCCCCTTTCTGGATTGAATTTTACTCTTTCATTTTAGATGTAGTCAGCTTTAATTATATCAAGTGTTGTCCTACTTTAATTTTTTCATAGTTACAGTTTTCTTTTCCTCTTTTTTTTTTTTTTAAGATTTTATTTATTAGAGAGACTGAGGTAGCGACAGGGAGAGGGGGAAGCAGGGAGAGCAGGAAGCTCAACTCGGGGCTCTGTCACAGGACCCTGAGATCATGACCTGAGCCAAAGGCAGACGCTTAACCCACTGAGCCACCCAGGCGCCCCTAGGTACAGTTTTCTAATAGTGAATTTTGTGCTGATACATATTTAAAGCTTAAGCTTCCATTATAACCATATCTGGTAGGTTTGTCTGGTGACAAGTTTACAAGGTATTTAATCCTATGTCCACTCCTATCTCTGCTACTCTCTCTGTTGGATGTTTTAAGAAAAATTTGAAGTGCATTTCTAAGTGCAGATAAGGATTTGAAAAAAAAATTTTTTTGAGAACTTTTTATAAGTCAGCTCTAACATACTGTCCAAGCTCCTTAAGCCAATATTGTTTTGTTCAAAATAAGTTGTCCTTCAGGAAGGGCAATTGCTAATACTTAATTTTTTTTAGAAAGGCTTAGAAATATGAATTTGGTTAAGTCACAGTCTGGTTTTTCCTGATTTTTTTGTATTTTAAACAATAAGGTCTTATACCCTGTTGGACTTTAATATTTCTGTGGTGTATGAGTATGGGGTGGGGGAGTTGGACTAATTTAGAGCAGTTCTGTTCCATGAATACATGTGCATTTCATGTTTGAGGTTTCTTGGCTAGAAAAAAGCCAGACCTTATAGGTTAGCATTTTTCCCTCCTAAAGCTTATTGAGCAGGCATAGGTTGAACATTTTACAAAGTGTACATATAATCTTCCTTCACATTTTAATGATCAGATGGCAGACATAAGGTAACTGAGCTCAAATTGAATATTAAAAGCTGCATTTAATTTTTCCTTATACTTTTCGTGACTAAATTTATGTAGTTATTTGACTATAAATTAATTTTTTCTTGCGCTTAATTTTTTGGTATAATTTATTTCCATATTTGCTTGGAATCTTAGTATAGTATTTGAGCCAGAAGATTTTATATAAAGCTTGAACTAAATTAAATAAAATTGTTGGCATGAAATGGAAGCTAGCAACTTTTAAGTTTTAAAATCCTTGATAGTTCGGGAAGCCTAGATGACTCAACTGTATGAGGTGAGGTAATCCCCAGGTACAAGGTACCAGTCATTCAAAATGTGTCTTGATGACTAATTAAACACTTTTAGAACATAAGTATTAGGCTCTGGGACCAAATTGGAAATTGAATATCCATGGAGTGCAGTGCATAGCTATTTGAATTATCTTAACCAATGAAAATGAAAATTTGTCTAATTTTTAAAATGTGCTATGTATAGGGGCATCTGGGTGGCTCAGTCAGTTAAGTATCCAACTCTTGATTTCAGGTCAGGTCATGATCTCAGGGTGGTAAGATTGAGCCCTGTGTAGGGCTCCGTGCTCAGCAGGGAGTCGGCTTGAGATTCTCTCTTTCCCTCCCCACCCCCTCCCACCCCCCTCCATTCTCATGCCTGTTTGCTCTCTCTCAAAAAAAAAAATGTGCTGTGTGTATTAATTTGAAATTCTCTGCTGTTAATGTTAGGGTTTTGGAATGTTTATTTGAATCCACAGATGATTAGAGTATCTTAGAACATGCTGAATTATGGTATAACTCCATCCAGCAACTCCATCCTGATTGCCTAGTAGGGGGGCTTTAAAAATACCAAGATCTGAGACCATTTAAATAAGGGTCTCTGGGCTTAGGGCACTGGCACTGGTAGATTTGAAAAGCTCCGTGGGTGATTCTAAAGTTGAGCTGGGGTTGAAAGCCACTGGCTGGAGAAGACACATTCCAGTACACGTTACTTGCCATGGTTGTCCTCAAGAGGCAAACTGCTCTCTTAAAAGAAGGAATAGCTGTTTTTCCTTGCTTTATTTCCAGGAAGGATTCTGGCTCATTTTTTATTAAAGTTGGAATTTTAAGGTTTTAAAGCCTCATCATTAGTCCCATGGTCCATTAGAGAGGGGAGAGCAAAATGGTTGAACTCTTAGTGTATATAAGGTAATTGTCATCAGACCTGACTCTTGTTAACTTGTTTCCTCTGTGCTAGTCACTGGGAGGCTAAGGGTTTGGCATCTATTATATTACTTAAGCTCCATAATAACTTATAGCAGTGATTGCCATTTTACTGATGAGGCAAGGAAGACAGGTTAAATAGCTCGCATCACCTGAGAACAGTGGGGTGGCAGTGCTGGGTGGCAAGGGTGACTCGCTGCGCCCTCTCCTGTGCTGCCTGACTCCGCAGTGTTTCCTTAGACATTGGTGCCATGGAACTTACTTTGATTTGTTATCTGTTAGGGGAAAATAGCTCCTTTATGAAGGACATTATTTATTATCCAAATGAATTGCAGATGAATAAAAGCTTACTAGCTTTTTATGGATTATTATTTGGGTGTACATTATCTTGAAACTGCTTAGTTTCAGAGTCACTTGATGGAATCAGTTGAGGTGGGGTGGGAGAGTGGGGAGAGAGAGGAAGTAAGTTGAGGGGGGGAGGAAAGAAAGAACAGACCCACGCATAAGAAAGTAACACAGATTTAATGATTATTCTTGTGGCTCTGACCTCATAATTGTTAAGTGTTGTATGTTGAAAACATGCATTTGCAGATCACTTTAAAATACGAAGTGATTATATTGTGGGACGTAGAATATACACCTAGAGTAGGTGTTATGTGAGTGGGATTCTGTATTACACACCTGTTTCCTTCTCAGCCAGCTCTCCTTGAACTCTCTCACCTGGGGCTTTCTCGGCCCTGATTCAGCTCCAGCATTTTGTTGATATCTTGCTTTTGTTAATTGTCCTCCTCTTCCTGTTTTGTGAGTTTGAATTCTTTTCCCCTAATTTTTAGAATGAGTTGAGGAGGCAGCCCATCTGTACTCAGTATACATATTTAATAGGAAAACTGTCATCTCTCAATTTTCTGGTGTCTTCACTTTTCAAAAACTAAAGATTTTTTTTTCTTTTTTTTTTTTTTTATATTTTTTATTTTATTTATTTGAGAGAGAGAATGAGAGATAGAAAGCATGAGAGGGGGGAGGGTCAGAGGGAGAAGCAGACTCCCCGCTGAGCAGGGAGCCCGATGCGGGACTCGATCCTGGGACTCCAGGATCATGACCTGAGCCGAAAGCAGTCGCTTAACCAACTGAGCCACCCAGGCACCCTAAAGATTTTTTTTTTCATTGCCAAATGTGATATTCTTTTTCCTTTATCGGTTTTGTGCCACATTTAGAATTATGATAAAAATAAACCAGTAGTTTTATAGTTTAAGGGGATTACATTTTGATTACAACTAAGGTGCATTAATTGGACATTATTCAGTTGTTAAAAATGTGCTGGATGTATAATATAGACGTGCATTTTCCCCACTTCTATTGAGAAATAATTGTACATCACTGTATAAACTTAAGGCATTCGGGATGATGGTTTGATTTATGTGTGTTGTGAAATGATTCTCGCGATAGATTCACTTAACCTGCATCATCTCACATAGATAAAATATAAAGGAAGAAAGAAGAAAAAAAAATGTCCTCTTATGATCTTGAGATTTACTCTTCTTCACAACTTTCTGTATATCATATTGTATAGAAGTCCATTTTGGGATAAAGGTGGTGAAGATGGGTCTCTGCCAGCCCCCAAATCAGTGCGGATTAATGAGAGCAGAAGTTATTTTCAGAAGCAGAGATTAGTTTTTCTTATACTATGAAATTCAAACTTGCTTTGAAATTGAATCATGGGTGAAGTTATAGACAGATGGTGTGGGACTAAACTGTGAACCCCTTCTAGTACAAGACAAACCCTTCTTAGGCCAAATTTTGTGTTATGGCAGCTAAAATATAAGGGGTTCTAATGTACCTTTGCTTTGAGGAGGTAAATGAACCAATAGTGCCTTTTTAGTTCTGTTATTTGGCTTGTTTTTCTCATGTCTGCTGATGAGATCTTCCCCCAACCCCCAGATAAACAGGGGTCACATGACCACGGAGGCTAAGAGAGCTGCAAAGATGGAGAAGAAGATGAAGATTCTGCTTGGTGGGTACCAGTCTCGTGCCATGGGGCTCATGAAGCAGTTGAATGACTTATGGGACCAAATTGAGCAGGCTCATTTGGAGTTACGCACTTTTGAAGAACTCAAGAAACACGAAGATTCTGCTATCCCCCGGAGGCTAGAGGTAACATTATTGCCTTGCAGCATTGCTTAAGAAGAGAACTGCAAAGAATTACCAGGGCTTTCCTGTTTTTTCTTTTTCCTGTGCAGACTATCTCTGAAGTTGATACTCTCTGGCTTTTTTCAGTGAGAGCTTGAAGTTTTTGACTTATCTAGAATTGTCTGTGTGTAGATGGATAGACCAGGCCAATGGTGGATACAGTGGCTTTTCCTTTACTAACTTTCTGGTTTGTATATCTATACACCGTGACATGGAATAAGTAACCCTTGTGATTTGTCCCCCTGAAGCTTAATTGCATCCCATTCTTCTCGCTCTCTGAGGTCCATTGAACCATTGTCTGTTTTATAATTTAGGATGCTGGGAATACAGCTGCTCATTCTGAAGCATGAAATTCCTTTGGCCAGATTTGGTTTATTTCTCAAGTGTGCATGATAGTCACACTTGGGCAGCCAGGGCTTAATGAAGTGCATTTGTGGGTATTGATAGGACGACAGTGGCTTGTTTATTTGAGATGGCAGCAGAGATTTTATAAGATTTTACAAGATTTACAAATGGTAGTCATTTGACCAGAGAATGGTTGCAGTACTTGTTTTACAGCACAAGTAGTTGCTATTTCTTGTTTCTCTGGGGGAATACCTAGCCCTTAAGAGTCATGACGTAGCTCAGCTATTTGTAAGATGATAAAGTATCATAAGATGTTTTTAAATTTCAGTGTGCTTACGTATGAAATAATTATTTAATATTTTTGTCTCTTCAAGTGCCTAAAAGAAGATGTTCAGCGACAACAGGAAAGAGAAAAAGAACTTCAGCATAGATATGCTGACTTGCTGCTGGAGAAAGAGACTTTAAAGTCCAAATTCTGAAGCATAGTTTATATTCTGTCACAAGATGAATTAATTGCTGGTTTTCATACTCTGGAAGGCTGAAACTGATGATTATCTTCATTGACAAATTTACCCACAATCTGTGGTTTTTCAGTTGTTTGTTTTAAATGATATCAATCTTACCCAGTCTATGTATAAAGACTTTAACTCCACAGGACATTTTAGGGTTTAAATTATTAAGATGATTCTTTTAGCAGTGTCATATTTACAAATTTTTTTTTAGTTTTGGCCTTTAATTTTAAAAGCCTGATTTTAAAGTGCTGCCTGTGAGTAAACTCTTGAATAAAAACAAAATATAAAAAATGGAGAATGTAGCCTTTTGTTTGAAGTAATTAGATACTTAGAGTGCCCACAAACCAGCAAGTATGTACTCTGTGTCATATTTAATGAGTAACTCTTGGGTAATAAAAATGGCGATCCAGTATTTTAATTCCTAAAGAGGAGTCCTTTTGTGGCTTTGTCAGTTTTAGCATAGAGTACTCATTTCTCAGTACACTGACAAGATAAACATTTTAACACCTCAGTTTTTTGTTTTTTGGTTTTTTTTTTTTTTTTTTAGTATAACTTTAAGGAAGATCTCTTCTCTGCCCAGCTACTCACACAGTTATGGATTAGGACTCAAAAGATTTCATTTTTATCGACCTGTTCTCTTCTTGTAAATGTCTTTTTGATAAAGGCATGTTAAAGATTAAAGATTAATTTCAGTAAGGCTGTTGAACTTTATTAAAGCTTGGTGTTTATCTTAACAAGTTCATTACACAAGTGTAGAATTTGGGGAATGGGTGGGAGTGGGAAGACCTGACTTTGTAATTCACATGAAATTATTTGGGACACTTATTAATTGGCTACAAGTTTGGTATAGACCAACAATATGTTGGACTAACCAGGCAAATTTCCCAATCTTAAGAATCCTAGGGACTAAAAGGAGGGAAGGAGGGATTGATTGATTCATTCATCAGATATTTATTAACTGTATACCCGGTGTCAGACTCGTGGAGATAGAACAATGAGTAAAATGGGCATGACTCCTGTTTTGTGGTGCTTACGGTCTGTTGGGAATTTTAGGTGATTAAAAATCAGATGTTTATCGAGTGGCTCTTCTTATGTGCCAGGCACTTAGTTAAGTGTTGGAGATAAACTCTCAAACGGAGATGACAGTAGTAGGAGGAGATACTCCCATATACCAGGAAAAGTATCAGATCATGAACTTAGATTCTATGGAGGGAATTAAAATAGGGTGATGGGAGATAGTGACTGGGTGGCTACTTTAGGCTGCATGATCAGAAGAGTCTTTGAGGAGGTAACTTTTAAGATAAGATGTGATTAACATCTTAGAAGGAGCCATTCTTGTGGGACTCAAGGAAGAGCAATACCAGCAGAGTGAAGAACAAGCACAAAGCCCCTTTGGAGTGTTTGAGGAATAGAAAAGACGACCATGTGGCTGGAACGTCAAGAATGGCATTTGAGTAAGGCCTACATGAATAGGGGCATATTTATAAAGCCTTGGTAAGAATTCTTATTTAGATTTTATTCTATTATGGGAAGCTATGAGAAGATTCTGAGCAAAGGAATGACATGGTTAGATTTGGTTTAGAGAAATATCCTGTGGTCATACTGCATAATGTCTCACTGGCTGAAGACAGGGAAGCCAGTTAGTTGAGGAGCATGAAGCGGTAATGAGGCAAACAGCAACACTGACTCAAACCAGGATAGAGGCAGTCCTGGTGGGGACAGGTGCAAAGATTTGAGTGGTAATAATTCTGTGGTCTCATCGGACTATATATTTTTCTAGTATCTAGCCACTTAATTCTAGTACTTGTTTCAGTAATTTCACATCGTTTTCTAGGGAACACTTTGATATCATCTATGAATAATAATGTTTCTTCTAGTAGTTTAATTTTTGTTGCATGTTTTGTTGGCAGAAATGTTTAAAACAGTGTTAAATAAGAATGCTGATGGTAGATGTTTTATTTCTGATTTTAATGGGAATGTCCATAGCGTTTTACTTTTAGGCTGGCTGTTTTGAGTTACTTATCTAGAAAGGAAATATCCCTCCACTTTTAGTTTTTAAAGAATCTGAATTAGGGGCGCCTGGGTGGCTCAGTCGTTAAGCGTCTGCCTTCAGCTCAGGTCATGATCCCAGGGTCTTGGGATTGAGCCCCACATCAGGCTCCCTTCTCCACGGGAAGCCTGCTTTTCCCTCTCCCTCTGCTTGTGTTCCCTCTCTGTCAAATAAATAAATAAAATCTAAAATAAATAAAATAGTTGATATAATAAAGACTCACTTTGTTTTCAAAATTTGAAATAATGCACATACTTACAGCCTAAAAAAACCAAGGTTTGCATAATTTCAAAATTGGCAGTCTCAGTGCACTGTAGACCTACGGCTCATGCTTTTGCTGTATAGCAGTGCGGCTTTAATTGGTAAACAGCTCTGCATCACCTCTGTTAGTGCCCTGTAAAGCCCAGGGTTCTTTACCAGCAGCACTCTGAGAGCGATTTTGGTAACTGTTTTCACATTCACATTTATCTTACTCTCTTTCATTAGCTGGTTGTGTTATAAAACTAGTGTTGAAAAGCATGTTTAAGTCTCAGTAACTTTGGGACAGAAATTAAATATGATAAAGAGCCCCCCCAAAAAAAACCCACCAGCAGGAGTGAGATCTCCTCTTTGAAATATTAGAAATAATGCTGAGATAAGAAAATTCAGTCTCCAAAGAAAAAATACCTAACAGAATGTGTAGATTTCTGCTGTCCAACCATTTTATCGTCCCTGTTTTCACATCTATTTTTCTGGGAACGTTAGTTGTGAAGTATGTGATGTCCTGCAATGCATTTCTCCTAAAATGTGGCTGTTCTGTTGGCCCTGTAAACTTTGATTTGCTAATAGGTTATTTAGGAAAATTGCATTTTTACGTAAGTGAAGTTAGTCTTTTGGTCTGTTGGCCCCCCCCTTTTTTTTATAAGTAGGCTCCACACCTAGTGTGGGGGCCAAAGCAGGGCTTGAACTCACAACCCTGAGGTCAAGACCTAAGCTGAGATCGAGTTGTATGCTCACCCTACTGAGTCACCTAGGCGCCCCAGTCCAATTTTTGACATGGAGATTTTGCTAGCTGTATAAGGTGAATAGGATAACTATGTATATTTTTCTTTGCATCAAGCAGTTATATCATTGGAGGGATTTGTTCCATTAAAGATTGAAGGATTGAGCTTAGAAACCTTTGAATTGAGAGCCCTCTTGGGAAATAACTTCTTGATAACAATTTGTTCTGTGACTATGTTACCTGTTTTTAAATTGAAGTATCTTTAAATTTGATTTTAAACTTTTGTTTTAAAATGTATTTCTCCTTTTGTGTTTATTATTTGCTAAATTTAAGTAATTTATACTTTTCCAGAAAACTTAATTTTGTTGAAATTTAACACATTTGCAGAGAATTTTAATAGAAATCTCCTATATTTGTTACTTCTTAAGTTACAAGAAATTGACCTTAGTTTTACCATTTCCTATTTTTTCCTTGATTTGACTTGCTAAAGGTAATCTTTTTTTCCCTTCAAAAAAACCCGGTGTTTGGATTTATCACTTGTCATTTGTTTTAAAATATATTAATTTCTCATTTTATGTGTATTTCTTGTGTTTTCTGTAGAGTTTCTTGCCCTGTAACTTTTTGAGTCTGATGTTTATTTTTTGTTTTTATTTGTATACAAATGAAGGGTTTTGGTTATCTCTAATTTCAGATATGTTCACATCCCAGCTACATTGATGTGTCTTGTTTTCTAAGTAGTTTATCATTGTGTTTTAAGTTTTTGGTTAAATAAGAATATTTAAAAATTTCTGTGTGGTTGGCTTTTTTTAAATTGTTGCTACTTGTAGCATTTTTATCTTGTAGCAAGGAAATATGGCTTATGTAGTTTCTGCTTTTTAGAATTGAGGTTTTGGAGCCCAGCATTTAAAAAAAACGTTTTATGAATGTTTTAAGTGAAGCTTTATTTAGTTTGTGTGGGACAGAGGTGAACATGTATTCAGCCACTTTAATTATATTATTCAAATTTTATTTTCTTATCTTGGGGTGTAAACTACCATAGACTAAATGTTGTCTTAAAGTCTTCTAGATCTTTTTCTCAATTTTCAGCTTGTTTGTCTAAAGCTTTTGTTTCATATATTTTGATACTGTTGTTTAGTATGTAAATTCTTGTGTCTGTTAGGGGTCATTCATAAAAGACTTGCTAGTCTATAAAGTTTTTCCTTTTCTGACTTGCTAGTCTATAAAGTTTTTCCTTTTCTCCTTTATACTTTTACTTTGAAATTAACCTCTTTGAGATTGGAATATTCTTTTTTTGTTTATATTTGCTTGATAAGTTGTCTATTTTTTTTTAACTTCTATATAATTTTTTGTTGTCTCTAAATAGCATGTCTTGTTGGATTTTATATTTCAACCCATTTGGAGAGTTTTTGCAATTTAAGAGGGGAGACTAATCCATTTGCTTTTATGTTAATTACTGACTTTGGTCTTCTGTGATCATGTTTTATGCTTTCTCACTGATTCCTCTCATTTCCTAAATGGACTGTAATGTTCTGGGCTTTAATTTTCTTAGTGATTTAGGAAATATGCATTCTCTTTTAAGTTTTACAGATGATGATGGTATCATTTAGGATTCAGGACCCATGCGAGAGAAAGAAACCATACCAGTACTTTGAACAGGGAAATTTAATATGAAAAATTATTAACTAGTAACAGGAGATTAACCACTAAGATGGGCAAAGACAACTCTAAAGAATATAGGACTAGCAGATGTAGAGAGGAATCATACCTGTAGACTGAGAAGAGAGAGTACTCAAGTAGGGAACATTCTTTTTTATGGTTGAATAATATTCTGTGCGCTTGTGCACACAAGCTTGTGTGTGTGTGTGCGCGTGCGCGTGTGACGTTTTTGTTACCTGTTCATCCATTGGTAGATTATCTGAGTTGTTTCTACATCTTGCTATTGGAAATAATGGTGCATCGAACATGGGGGTGCAAATATCTTTTGGATTCAGTGTTTTCATTTTCTTTAGATAAATACCTAGGAGTGGAACTGCTGAATCATATGGTAGTTGTATTTTTAATTTTTTTTTTTGTATTTTTAATTTTTTGATGAAGCTCCATGCTGTTTTTTATAGTGGCTGCACCAGTTTACATTCCCGTGAACAGTGCATGGGGGTTCCCTTTTCTTCACATCCTTGCCAACACTTACTATTTCTTATCTTTTTGATTCTAGCCATTCTGACAGGTGTGAGGTGATGTCTTATTGCAGTTTTGATTTGCATTTCCCTGACGATTGATGATGAGCATCTTTTCATGTACCCTTTGGCCATCTGTATGTCTTTGGAAAAATGTCTATTTAGGGCTTCTACCCATCTTCAATCAATTGTTTTTTTGCTATTGGGTTGTATAAGTTCTTTATTTATTTTAGATATTAGTGTCCCTTACCAAATACGTGATTTGCAAATATTTTCTCCCATTCAATAGCTTGCCTTTTCATTTTGTTGATGGTTTCATTTGCTGTGCAGAAGCTTTTAAGTTTGATGTAGCCCCACTTGTTTATTTTTGCTTTTGTTGCTTTGGGTGTCAGATTAAAAAGTCATCACCAAGGGGCATCTGGGTGGCTCAGGTGGTTAAGCGTCTGCCTTCGGCTCAGGTCATGATCCCAGAGTCCTGGGATTGAGTCCTGCATCGGGCTCCCTGCTCAGTGCAGAGCCTGCTTCTCCCTCTCCCTCTGCCATTCCCTCTGCTTGTGCTCTTCTATCTCTCTGTCAAATAAATAAATAAAATCTTTAAAAAAAATAAAAAAATAAGTCATCACCAAGACCTATGTCAGGGAGCTTACTGCCTATGTTTCTTCTAGAGTTGTGTGGTTTCAGGTCTTACATTTAAGTCTTTGATCCATTTTGAGTTAGTTTTTGTGTATGGTGTAAGTCAGGGGTCCATTTTCATTCTTTTGCATGTAGCTGCCCATGTTTTCCCAGCACCATTCATTGAGGAGACTGTTCTTTCCCCACTGTATATTCTTGGTTTCTTTGTTGCAAATTAATTAGCCATATATGGTTTATTTCTGGGCTCTATCCTGTTCCATTGATCTGTGTGTCTGTTTTTATGCCAACACCATACTGTTTTACTTACTACAGCTTTGTAATATAGTTAGAAATCAGGGAGTGTGATGCCTTCAGTAAATAATGGGCAGATATGACTCACATAAAAGATTTTTGGGGTCCTCAATTTTTAAAAGTTGAAAGGTATCCTGAGATGCCCCGAAATTAAGAACTGCCAGTTTAGATTAAACTGGCTGGATATAAGAAACATCTGCTCAGAGAATCCACAGCTGTCTGTGGTCTTTGATCAGAAGTGTGGTGCTGAGAGAGGCTGGTGGTGGCTGTGTCCTGCGTGTGCGGTGTGGCACTGTCCTGTCTTTATTCCTTCATTCTTGGATTCTGATGCTTTTCAACTTAAATAGCAGCAGAAGTGACTAGTTAGATTTTTTTTTTAAATTAAAGAATATTTATTTATTTGACAGAGCACAGGTAGGCAGAGTGGCAGGCAGAGGGAGAGGGAGAAGCAGGCTCTCTGCCGAGCAGGGAGCCGGATGTGGAGCTCGATCCCAGGATCCCAGGATCCCAGGATCCCAGGATCATGACCTGAGCCAAAGGCAGCCGCTTAACTGACTGAGCCACCCTGGCGCCCCAGATTTTGTTGTTTTTATTGTTCTTTTTCCTATCTTGATATTAGGTGAGCAAAATAGCAATTAGTGCAATAAAAATCTCCTTTGCAGATGGGGTGACTGAAATCTCATGAGGGGAAGAGATTTGCTCAAATAGTGAAACTGATGCTCAAACCAAGTCCAGGCCTTGTTTCTCCACTGTAGCCAGTCACCATGGGATCTGAAATCTCAAACACGATGAATCCAAGGACACTTGTTCATTTTTATTTATTTTTATTTTTTATTTTTTTTAAGGATTTTTAAAATTTATTTGACAGAGACATAGTGAGAGAGGGAACACAAGCAGGGTGAGTGGGAGAGGGAGAAGCAGGCTTCCCGCAGAGCAGGGAGCCCGATGCGGGGCTGGATCCCAGGACCCTGGCATCATGACCTGAGCTGAAGGCAGACGCTTAACGACTGAGCCACCCAGGTGCCCTAGGACACTTGTTCATTTTTAAATAAAATAACTGCTTATATTACTGTATCTAATAAACTTGAGGGACTCCTCTCCCTGAACACTGGCATAAACTGAAGGTTTGAAGAAATCCATCTTTTTGAACAATTAAAAAATGCACCTTTCATGAATAGTCACGAATAATTATGGAGGTTCTTTCTATATCTTGGGAGTATATCTTGTACTGATTCCCCTTGAAACTAATTTCATGGAAGAGCAATTGTCATCCTTTCCCATCACCATCACTAGATGTTCTGCCCCCATGTCTCCGTGCAGAGAACAGTTGGCGGAATATACTTGAAGATTGTCCTGGTATAGTGAAGTGGCCAAAAAGCAGAAGTTGGACCAGATTTTAGAAGCGATGCATATGGCTTGCCCTCTAGGCATGTTATGGATTAATTGGAAGATTATACATATAATTTATTCTCTGCTTCCAGAATAGCCCTTGCAGGGAAACTTAATATTTTTTTTTTTTAAAAGATTTCATTTGTCAGAGAGAGAGAGAGCAAGCGCACAAGCAGGGGGAGCGACAGGCAGAGGGAGAAGCAGGCTCCCCGCTGAGCAAGGAGCCCGATGTGCAGCTTGATCCCAGGACCCTGGGATCATGACCTGAGCTGAAGGCAGACACCCAACCGACTGAGCCACCCAGGTGTCCTGGAAACTTAATATTTTATGGAGAGTAGAACTGTTCAAAATATGTGGGTGTTGGTTACTTCATTACTCCCAGGGAGAATTCCCTACTCCCCAACAAAAAAGGTTAGGTCTGCCAACTGTAGTTTTATGTTTAAAATTCTTTATTTGAGGAAGGAGATGTCAAGAAAACTTGCCCAGATTCAGGATTTGTTTGCTTGAGAAATCTACAAGTTTTTTTAAATTTAATTTTATTTAATTTTATTATGTTAATCACATTACAGCATTAGTTTTTTTTTCATTTTTTTATTATGTTATGTTAATCACCATACATTACATCATTAGTTTTTGATGTAGTGTTCCATGATTTCATTTTTTGTGCATAACACCCAGTGCTCCATGCAGTACGTGCCCTCTTTAATACCCATCACCAGGCTAACCCATCCCCCCACCCCCCTCCCCTCTAGAACCCTCAGTTTGTTTCTCGGAGTCCATAGTCTCTCATGGTTCGTCTCCCCCTCCGATGTCCCCCCCTTCATTTTTCCCTTCCTACTATCTTCTTTTTTTTTTTTTTTTTAACATATAATGTATTATTTGTTTCAGAGGTACAGGTCTGTGATTCAAGTCTTACACGATTCACAGCGCTCACCTACAAGTTTTTAACATCCATGGAAGTGTCCAGTGTCTGCCCTCCAAAGTTCAGAATTGGTTCATAAAATCTGGTAGAGGAAGAGGAGGGTGGCAGCCATGTTTTAATTTGGTATTTGGTTATAGGAACTGAGGCCTGGCAGTGAGCCACTTTTCTGCTTGATGAGTTAAGAAGAGCCTATGTGAATGAATGGCTTCTGAATACTTACAGGATAGCACCTTGGAGAATTGGGCTCAGAGGGAAGGCCGGGGTCTTAGCAGCGATGAGGCTACGGGTGAGGACCAGGTGCTAAGCCAGAGGGATTTGGAGGCAGTCAACCAGCAGTAGCTGTCATTTTCACAGGGGGAGGGGCTGGAACTAGAGAGTGGGACTAGGGAGAATCATGACAGATTCTTAATGGAATTAACTTCCGAGTCACCTGTTTGGTTTTCTGCTATTGCTTCGATGATAATCAAGTATTTTGTTCTTGCCTTTAATAGTTCTGGAGTGACATGCTTGTTAGGACTGGTTAAGAAAGTGGCCGAAACACGTTCCAAATTCTAGTAGTCTCCATGAGGCCCTTGGGGTGTGGCCCTAAATGCCACCCAGCTGCCTCAGCATACCATGGCTCAAGTGCCATCTAGTGGTGACTTGGAGGAATTGTTCTAAACCAAGGAACAAACAACTGGGTTAAGACTTTTTGACCTTCAAATCCGAGAAATAGAACATGTTCATTCTCAAGTGTCACTGCTATTTTCAAGTGAACTTACTGCTTTGGAAGTCTTTATTTTGAACTAGGTGAATTCCAAAATAATACTAAGCCCTAAAATCCCTAACAGGTAATGAAGACATAGAAGCAATGATTTTTTCCTTGATGACAAAATCACAACAAATACGTAAAGGAAAAACCAGAACAAAGCTAGTGCTGTCTGAGAAACAGGTTCATCTGACCTGAGACTTAACGCTCTCCCTCAATAGACTGAGCTGTTAATGCCTCACCGGCTAGCCCTAGTAGGGGCTCCCTGAGTGTGGACGAGGCAACGAAGGTCTGTCTGCATCTCTCTCCCATGGTACCTATGATGTGGCTCTAAAGTACCATGATTGATGGTGGAGCAATTTCTTAAATGTCAGGGTGCATTGTGGGTGGACTTTTCCCAAGGAGTCCTTTGGGAAGCCATGCACTTCCTCCCAATAGTGCTCCCCTGCTTAAAAAAAAAAGCCTTTGGAACTGCTTATTGGAATTGTTTAGAATTTCTTCAGTGGTGCTTAGGAAAGACTGCCGTGGAGGCCGTTTCTGTAATGGGGTTGGGAAGGAGACAGATGGGGGCAGGAAGACTGGTGAGAAGTTCTTGCAGGAGGAGCTCAAGGTGGGGTCACCCCAAGGTGACGAGGGTGGGGGCAATGAGGACAAGAATTCAGGAGGTTTTGTGAACTCAGAACTGAAAAGTGATCGGACCTGGATATGGAGGCAGAAAAACAGCTCTGGGTTGGTGGTCTCTGACAGAAGGTGGTGAGGGGAACTGATTTTGGAGAAAAGGTGAAATGTTTGCTTCTAGTGGAACTATCAAGCAGGCCTTGGGTCTGGAGGTCAAGAGGATTGTCATCACTGGAGACTGTACTTATTCATGAGACAAACGCTGTAAAGTACCTGTAATAACAGCTTGCATTTAGTAAGCACTAAGGCTGCCAGGCCTCAGTTCCTATAACCAAATACCAAATTAAAACATGGCTGCCACCCTCCTCTTCCTCTACCAGATTTTATGAACCAGTTCTGAACTTTGGAGGGCAGACACTGGACACTTCCATGGATGTTAAAAACTTGTAGGTGAGCGCTGTGAATCGTGTAAGACTGTTGAATCACAGACCGGTACCTCTGAAACAAATAATACATTATATGTTAAAAAAAAAAGAAGATAGTAGGAAGGGAAAAATGAAGGGGGGGACATCGGAGGGGGAGACGAACCATGAGAGACCACGGACTCCTCACCACTGTGAGGGACAGTGCGAAACCCCTGCGCAGTAACTTAATCCTCACACAACCGAGGAGTGTGGGCGCGCTCATGTCCTCGTTTCATAGATGGACGTAAAGTGGTTTCAGAGGGCAAGTTATACCCATTTCATCCCCAGTTAAGACGGAATTAAGTGAGAGAGAGTAGGAAACAAGAAGAAACAAATGAAAATATCAACATTATTCCTGATGAAACAAGACTGGAAGATGGGGCTTAGATCTGTGCTTACAGTAGCTTTCTAGTACTTCCCCACTCAGCACAGCCCCCTTGTGAGCCAGGGTGAGTTTGTGGAGCAGAAGCATCCACTCAAGACTGCTGCCTCTCTGAGAGACGCTGGTCTCTCAGGGCTTTGGTCCTCTGTGCTTGGACGGGTTCTGGCAACTTCACAAAGTTCTGTTGATTGCCGATGGCAGCAGGTCCGTTTATAAAGCAGGGCTGGTTTCCTAGAAGACAGGCTTCAAGATGAGGATTGCAAGAGAAACTAGCCCTCAGCAGGCAGGCGTGGGCGGGGGGTCAGGGCCCTGGAACGGCCTGCTGGTTGTGCTCAATGGACTGTCTCCGTGGACTTCAGGAGCACTGTGGCCTTAAACCTCACTACACCAAGTGTGGTCTCTGCACCAGTGGCTTCAGCATCACTGGTCCCACTGAACGGGAATCTGCATTTTAACATGATTCCCCAGATGGCGTGCATGCACATTAAAGCTTGGGAAACTGCTGGAACCGTACCCAGGTGCTGCCTTATCCATGAAGGAGAAGCTTGTTTTTCTCCTGCTTGCTCCCCACTCTCGGGAAGCCTTGATTAATATTCTCCTCCCTGCAGAGGCCTTCCTGCTCTGAAGGCTGCCGACCACCCCCCTCCTTCGATCACTCATTATATCAACAATTTGTCTGTTATTTGGGAGCGTGAAAAAAGCCTTCTCAAAACATGCCCTGAAGCTCATGGGGCTTATGTGATAACTTACTCAAACCAACCTGATACTTATTTCATTTCCCTGCATAGTCCACTCCAAAGAGTTTTTAAAAAGCAATTTTCTGAAACCTTTGGATAGGCCGTTTGTTTCAGTATAAGACTTTTTCCCCAGAGGGATTTGTGATTATAACTGGAGTGAGAAAACTCTGTTATTAGAAATAATATTTGGTCCTAGAAAACTCTAGAGAACTTGGGTGGAAGGGGGAATGGTAGAAAGGGCAGGGGGTCGGGGTGAGGATGGGGAGAACAAGGACTCTTGCTGTATCCACAAGGTGCCATTTTTGTACTTTTAACGAAGAGGCAGAGAAATCCAAGGAAAAATAAAGGTTCAGAAAGGTGCTGGTTCTGGAACTATGCCGTCCGATATGGACATCAGCTACATATAGCTATTAAAATGAACCTTTAAAAAAAAGATTTTATTTATTTATTTGGCAGCACAAGCAGGGGGAGCGGCAGGCAGAGGGAGAGGGAGCAGCAGGCTCCCCGCGGAGCAGGGAGCCCGACGCGGGGCTCGATCCCAGGACCCCGGGATCATGACCTGAGCCGAAGGCAGATGCTTAACCAACTGAGCCACCCAGGCGCCCCTAAAATGAAGATTTTAATTAAATTTAATAAAATTATGTTCAGTCATCCTAGCCACATTTCAAGTGCTCAATAGCCACATTTCCACCATCAAGAAAGTTCTTTTGGGCAATGCTATTCTAGAAAGTCATATAAAGTTGACATATTAGCTGCTAGCATGTAGTAGTAATGTTTATTTTTTTAAGATTTTATTTATTTGAGAGAGAGAGAACACAAGCAGGGGGAGGGGCAGAGGCAGAGAGACAGGGTCAAGCAGACTCCCCACTGAGTGTGAGCAGGGAGCCCGATGCGGGGCTTGATCCCAGGACCCTGGGATCATGACCTGAGGCGAAGTCAGACACTTAACCAACTGAGCCACCCAGGTGCCCCAGCAGTAATGTATTTCTAACTCAAAACTGACTGTACGAGAGGAGGTCCGAAGATCTGCCTGGTCTTCCCGAGGCGTGGTGGGGTAAGTATGCCTTTCAGCTCTGTAATGCTTTGAAGACAAAACAAGGGCAACTGTGCTCGTTTTGTTGAAGTGATAAGGAGCTGTGGGTCATGTACTGAGCCCAAAGCCGGTGACCCGGTTTCAATGTCCTGTGTCACGCTGTGTGTCACACACACAGTAGGGAATGCTAGTGGTCTCATTACGTAAGGACAGTGTGTGTCACTGACTGGGAAGTGTGCTTGGGCTCCAGAGAGAGGGAGAGAGAGGTGGTGTGGTTCTGAATTACACACGGGGCTTAGAAGATGAACACTCATGCAGTAGATGCAGCAACAACAACAAAAGCCAACGACAGCAGTAACAGAAGGTACACTCTTGTCGCCCTGCACTTCCAAGAACATGCATATTATTCTCTCTAGAAGAAAACTGGCATGGTGAGCAAGTCAGAAGTGAACTATTTATTTATTTATTTGAGAGCATTCAAGGAGGGGGTGGAGGAGGGATAAGCGGACGCCACGCTGAGCACGGAGCCCAACGCGGGGCTCGATCTCACCACCTTGAGATCATGACCTGAGCTTAAATCAAGAGTCTGATACCTAGCCAACTGAGCATCCCAGGCGCCCCCAGAAGTGAGCTCTTTAAACCGTATTAGAATATGAAGCTGTCCAAGTTTAGTTTTGCTTTTGAGATTCAGTTTGAACAGTTTCGAAACTAACCCTGACTGCAGGCTGATTTACGTCACAGGCTGTCTGGCAGCTCCGCAAAATGGTATTTTCAAACACAAAGGTATTCGCATTCTTCTATAGCTCAACATTTTATATAAAATGTGTCTGTACATTTCCTGCCTAAAATTCAAAGCACCTTGTCTTTGCAGTTTTCTCCTCTGTCGATAAGGAGCTTTCTCCTTTTGACTTGTTTAGTCGGCACTGTTGATTGGTTCTCCTCGTACACAAGTACAACGGCGTCTCAGAATTCATTCTCTGTGCATGGGTGGGTCTTTGATAGCCTATTTCAATGTATTTCAAGCTCCGTTGAGATTACGTGGACACTGTGATCACAGGTGCAAACTTGCTAAGCAACACTGAAGTGGTCAAGAGGGAAGGAATGCCCAAGTCAAGGTCCACAGCTGAGGACGAGGTTAGGATGAGGTCAAGGGTTAGGGGGCCTTCATGGCTCAGTCCACTTCTCAGTCTCATGTCTGCTTGGCCATCTCGGGCCGGGGGGACATGGAGGTCACTGCCAGAGGTCACTGTCCTCCGCCCGGCAAATACCAGTCCATCCGAAACCCGGATGGTTCCCCACAGCACATAAAAGAGAGATTACTCACTGTATTTGAGAGTCATTGTGGGGTGTGCAGACCTGTCTAGTCCCCCTAGTACATTTGAAAAGGTCAGAATAAGCTTCTAAACCTTAATTTCCCTACGTTTCCTCAACTACACGATCAGGGCACAAATTTCCACATCACGGAGCAGGAAAGAAGCAGGAGGGCAGTTCTGGGGCTGTCTTAGCACAGTGGCAGGGGAAAAAAAAATCCCATCCTGCAATACGGCATGGTATAAGAATGCCTGCAAACTAGGGGTATCCGCCTACGGCTACAGCAGCACGAGGGAGATGGAGTGCGGCGCTATGTCCCTGGACCGCCGGAAATGTCCACAAACGGGTTACATTCATCACGGCAACACCCACGCCCTGGAGCACTCTGCAGGCTTCTGCCCCAGGGCTGGGGGAGCACGGGGCCTCACCCCTGCCTCAGGCTGGTCTTTTCTTTGTCCTCCCACTGGGCCCCGTTCAAGTCCAGCAAGGCCAGCTTCAGCCCACCCTCCCCCAGTCAGTCCTCCTCTGTCACCCGTGGGGCTGACACACATTTGGTTTCGTGTATCCTAGACCTCATTTCTTCCCGTGTCTTATCTTAGCTTCTTAGCTGGATCATGAGCTTCTTTGAATCACGTCTTCTCAAGGATGTCCCCAGAAGGAGTCTTGTGTATCTCCGTTATCTTGCTCACTCTTTGTCTGGATCCGACTCTGTTTCTCTGTCTCTGTGGGTCTCTTCCCCTTCTCTCTCTTGTCTCCTGGCACCTCTAGCCCACTGACACCAGATCTCCTTGTCAGCCCCCGCTCCTGACGCCCACGCCCGCAGATGAGCCTTAAATCTGGAAGTCCCCAAACGAGGACTTCTGCTGCGCTGGACAGAAGGGAATGGGAAGAGGGAGTCATTGAGGAGAACTTTCCTGGCGATGAGAACAAGCTCTGTCCTTAGAGTCACAAGTCCTGGGTTTGAGTCCTACCTCTGTTAGTTGTCGGGCTGTGTGACGTGGGGCAAATGACTTGATGTCTCTGAACTTCTCTGTGTGGTAGGCAGCTGTCTGCTCTCATGGATTGTCATGAGAGTCGGGTTAGTGTGTTTGTGAGCTGCTGAGCGCCCACACCTGCAAAGCTTCCTTATCACCCATGCTCTTCACGACTTCTTGACCATAGTTCATGGAGAAAGAAAGATACTAGAGAAAGCCTTGTGCCAGGTTCAGAGCCAAAACATCGACTGCGTGGGGGAGGCCGGGAGGGCCTGCAGACTCATCATTCCACAGTGTCTTGACTCAGAAGTCCTTGGCATTGATTTGTATCTGAGTGAGTGGATGTGCTGATTAGTTGTACTTGGTGAACCAAAAGCACAACCAAAATATGTTCCTTTGTGGGATTTAAACAAATTAACAGGAAGAGCAGTGTGGGGGATGAGTGTGGAAACGCATTTCAGTTTGAGTTTTCAACCCTTAACACATATGTTCTGAAAGCCACTCTGTAAAAACATGCTTCTGTCAACTGTACAGTTAGCTGGGTGATGACCTTCCTCCCTTATGCTGATGGGGGAGCAGTGAGGGTGGCATCTGTCCCCCGAAGGGCAGGCAGCAGAGTGGGGAGAGCTTTGGATTCATGCAGCCACTACCACGAAGGAGCTGTGTGACCTTGGGCAAGTGACCTACCTTCTCTGGGCTTGAGTCCCTTCTCTTGTAAAGTGGGGGCCTCCTTTACAGGGTCTTGTGAAGAGGAAATGTAAAGTGTCGAGGCCCCCACCCGGCACGCAGCAGGCCTCCAGTCCACGGTAGTATTACTGTTACTTAATACGCCCAGAAATGGGAAACAGGACCAAACCACTGTTACTTTGGGGTTTTCTGTTACAGTGGAACTTAATCCTGACTAATACACTTACTTTACAAATAAATTCCCCACATCTCTTAGGAGAGGCATCCAAAGTTACAAGCCCCAGACTGCCTCCACACGGCCTAGCCTTTAAGCCTGTTTTGTATTTTTCCAAAATAATTCCCACTTTCTCAGTTAACATTTCCAGTGGTAAGTTTTCAAATCCACGAATAAAAGAGCTATCTGTCTCGGTTTGGGCCGGTGGGACGCAAGCAGAAATGGAGGTGAGAGATGTGTTCTTAAAAAGACGCTGTGTGCCCCTCTTCCCACTTTCTGCACTGTTTTTACTCACAGCACTTATGACACCAAACGTATGGGTTTGGTTTCCCACACCAACCAATTCTCTGGTTCTCTGGACACCAACTGGGTGTCCTGCAATTCAGTTCAGCTCTGACGTTACTGACCTGGGGTCGGTGTCAGATCCCACGGGGTAAGGGCTCCGTCCCACAAGGCTGCCCCCACCTCAGATGCCAGTCACAAGTCCCAGGCTGTCACCTGCGCTTCTGACCAACTGGCTACAAATCGGGGGTTCCCATGACCCCCTCGGTTTTGGCAATTTGCTAGAATGGCTCACAGAACTCAAGAAAGCACTTCACTTACTGTTACTGGTTTATTATAAAGGGTATGATAAGGGGTACTAGTGGATGGCCAGGAGAAGAGGTACACAGGGTGAAATTTGGAAGGGTCCCAAGCCCAGGAGCTTCTGCCTCCAAGACGTCGGGGCATCCCACCCTCCCAGCATGTGGATGTGCCCACGATCTGGAAGCACTCCGAATCCTGTCATTGAGGACTTTTAATGGACATTCCATTACGTTGGCATGATTGATTAAATCATAATCAACTGGTGACTGCACTCCACCTCCAGCCCCTGCCCCTCGCTGGAGTGGTGGGGGGGGCAGAAAGGTCCACTCCTCTAATCACATGGCTGGTTCCTCTGGCAGCTAGCTGTCCATCCCGAAGCTATCTAGGGGGCCACCAAGAGTCACCTCATTAGCGTAGACTCATGTATGGTCTAAAGGGGCTTGTTATGAATAACAAGAGACGCTCCCATCACCCCTACCACTCAGGAAGTCCTAAGAGGTATTAGGAGCCTTGTGCCAGGAAGTGAGGACAGGACACAGTCGCCGCTGTACCACCGGGTGATGCTGAGCAGGGCAGCCTGGCTGGGAGAGAACTATTGTTCTCTCTGTAAGAGGTTCCTAGGTCCCCGGCACCAAGGAAGGCTACGCTAGCCCCAGCTTGACCATCTCTGGACTTCCTGAACATGCAAAAATATCCCTAAAGAGGCTGATGGTTTCTTCCAATTCCCTACTGGAGACTTCAGTCGGGGTAACCAGGCTTCAGCGCCTAGTGAGGGTGGGTCAGCTGTGGATGAGCGAGAGAAACAGGAAGAGGAAATACGCCAGCCTTATGGGCCGAGTGTAACAATATGGTCCACGAGATGAGGCTGGACGGTAGAATTCACCTGATGTGGGGCCCAGACACCAATGGCCTCAGTATAATTCCCACTGCGGGAATTGTGTTGAGTTGTAAATTTGGGGGCAACTGGCCATCAGCCGGAAGAGACTCAAACACAGGGAGATGGGAGGGCCAGGTGAGGCTTGAGGAAAGAGCTGATTGGATAGGGGGAAATGAGGCAAGAGCCCTGTGTTAGTTTCCTAGGGCTGCCATAGCCAACTTCTGGCGCAATGGAAATGTACTGTTGCACGGTTCCGGAGGCTAGAAAGCCAAGATCAAGGTGTTGGTAGGTTTGGCTCCTTCTTCTGTGCCTCTCTCCTCGCCTCTGGTGATCTACTGGCGATCTTCGGCCTTCCTTGGCTTGTAGACACATCAGACCTCTCTGTGTTTTTATCTTCACATGGTGTTCTCACTATGTCCTAATCGCCCCCCTTGATGAGGACACGGTCATATTAAATTAGGGCCCACTCCACAATGACCTCATTTTACTTGCTCATCTGCTAAGACCCTATTCCCAAATAAGATACTCACAGGTACTGGGGGTTAAGATTTCAGCATCTTTTCTTGGAGGGGGGATACAATTCAACCCATAACAAGCCCTCTTCTAATACTTGGAGGGTTGTCACGTGAAAGAGGCTTAATTTTCTCCCCCATGATCTCAAGGGCGAGAAGCAGGGCCAGGGTGGCAGTTCCATGGAGACAGATGACCAAAGGCGCAGGGCTGTGCCTCAAGGGTTCTGGGCCTTTGGTGGTTCTCCGTGCAGCTCCATGCTTCCCTCCTCTCCCGCTGGTACCTGAGGGCCATTTCCTTTCCCCCCAGTCCCTATCTAAGCAAAAACAAAGATGCAAATAAATTATTGGCCAAATAAAGTATCATCTAAGCTGGAACACTTCTGAGCAGGGCAGTGGTGGGTGGTGAGCACAGTCGGCAAGGGGGTACACTGACTCAGGTATGAGGTGTCAACAGCAACAACAAAACCGAATAAAAACAGACTTTTCACGATCACTGTGCATCAGCAATAATCAATTCCGAACCATGGCAGTGATAACATACTCCTTGACAAAATGTTTTGTTGGCTTAAGTCATAAACAATCGCTAGGTTACTGTTGTAACATACATGTAAACGTCAAATTAGCTTGTTTTAATTTCTTATCCTTTATTTTTTTAAAGATTTTATTTATTTATTTGAGAGAGAGAGAGAGAGCCAGCATGAGGGGCAGAGGGGGAAGCAGACTCCCCGCTGAGCAGGGAGCCCAATATGGGGCTCCATCCCAGGACCCCTGGATCATGACCTGAGTCCAAGGCAGATGCCAACCGACTGGGCCACTCAGGTGCCCTAATTTCTTATCCTTTAAGAAATGAATATTACATTCTACCTGGAAGTTACTTTGAGAGCACCCAGTTCTAAGGTTGGCCCCCAACCCATGGGGACTCCGTGTCTACATTCATTTGGAGAAGAAGTTCACAACTACCCAAAATCATTCAGGCTTGGTGAGCAATTCATGTCTCCAACCCTTGGGTGAGTCCTCCTGCTTTTAAACAATAGACTTGAAATGGACAATGACGGCGCAATGATTATAAAGGCGAAGAAGCAGAACTTGAGTTACTTTAAGTCTGTCATTCTTCAGAATGACAGAATAAATTAAAACATATACTCTCTTTTATTCTCCCTGTTGTAGCACAAATGGTTCATCAAACACACCTGAGAGTTTCCAAATTAGTTGTTCACGTTTAGGAACTGTTGGCGCAGGCTCTGGTTTGATGTGGCTGACCCTCTTGAAGTGATGCCCCTGTCCGGGCCATGATTTGATGCAGGAAATAGTATCAAGCTCTTCCAGCAATTTCCCTATTAAATTCCCTAAATTAGGTAACTTGCAGCTTCCATAAGTGGAAAATCTTTCTGAATGTTGATGATATTATAAATGATGCTGATCTCTTCTCAGATTCTGCTAACCTAACAGCAATTAACCATTTTCTAGGCCTTATGAAATTATCTGAGCTTTCTATATATTCCGTATCTCTAATTATTGACAACATTATTGAAAATTGTTCCTGGGAATGTCATGTTTAGTTAGGTCAAGTCGAATGTTTCAGGCAGGTGAGAGGTAGGGCAGCACGCTTGGCTGAGCGTGTGGGCTCTGTTGCCAGATTGCTAAATGTCAACTCTCCTTTCTAGTAATTAAATTAAGATTATTCATGCCGGTGATGGGCTGGGGCTTAAGGAGTTGTAGTGTGTGTTCCATTCAAGGGAGGTGAAATTCAGCAGAGACTATGGAAGGAGGGACCTACACCCCACAGATCTGGGCCGCCCTATATCATCTCCTCCTTTCACATGGGTGCCCACTTCTCCTGCCTCTCACTGTCGGTCCCTCAGAGCCTGCAGTTCCTCCATGTGGGCCATGGGAGGGCAACTCCAGATCGGTGGCCGCAGGCAAGGGCAGCCACAGCCTCTGGGAGTGGGGCTGGGGACTGGAAACGTGTGCCCCACTGACATGGAGTTCAGGCTGCTGTGGTCGAGGAAGCAGGTATGGCATCGTGCACTGGGGAGCTCCAGAGGGCTGGTGGGGCAGGAACCTCGATTCCCAGGGCCCTGGCTTTGGCCAAGTGCTGACTCTTCAGGCGCTGGGTTGTGGACAGGTGCAGGAGTCCCGGGGAAGGGCCCAGGGCGAGGGATATTTGCCAACCACTATACAAGAACTTCAACTTTTTGCCAACCAGTACGGCTGGGCACTACCCAAATACAGATCCCTGGTCACACAAATCTCTAAGAAAAGCCAAACAGGCATGATCATCGTGGTTCATACCTTGTGGTTATGGTTCCCTAGAAAATGAACAACGCATTTCAGTGTGGTGTGAATATGAGTGCTTGGTATTGTTCTCTATAATCTTTTGTATTCAGTGAAAAAAGTTCTCAGAAAAAGATCGTCTAAAACACTTCTGGAAGATTCAATTGTGTGACATCTTTTTAAAAAACTGTCAGCAAAACCAAATACATCTGCTAAGGGGTTATTTGGCACCATTGGCATTTTTAAGTAAAATTGCAAATTAGGTAAATTTTATCTTTGAAATTCCTCATTCCAGTTTCCTGCCCCTGTTACCACTGTCCCTGTGGCCGCTTCTGCTCCCCACGGTCCACACTTGACCACCCTTGTCCTTCTGTACAACATGGCAGGTGATCGACGGGTGTGCTCCATCTGTTCCTCTTTTTTTTTTTTTTTAAAGATTTTATTTATTTGCTGGAGAGAGACACAGCAAGAGAGGGAACACAAGCAGGGGGAGTGGGAGAGGGAGAAGCAGGCTTCCCGCAGAGCAGGGAGCCCGATGCGGGGCTCGATTCCGGGACGCTGGGACCATGACCTGAGCCGAAGGCAGACACTCAACCGACTGAGCCACCAGGCGCCCCTCCATCTCTTCCTCTTACACCCAGGCTTTGGCTCTTTTATTTTTGCTTTGAATTGTTCCTTGAAGGAATAATTTTCCTTGAAGATGTCTGAAGGACACAAATACCCAAAGTTTTGCTCTGTAATAGCAAAGATTTCTTCTTTTAATATGAATTTAATGGCTTTTCAGAAATTGACAAAAGTCAACACGCTACCTTGTAAAGGATCAGCAGCTTGTAGCCCTGTTTTTAACACACCAAGAAGTAAAAAATGAAATTCAAGGAGCGTATTTGTTATTTTCTGACCAAATTGTTTGTTGAAATTGACTACATCCAACTTACATGAAATAACTAATTTATACATTGCTCGAGTCCAAAACTGATCAGAGGATTCAGTGAGCAAAATAAAAGGCAAGCTAGAGTCACAAATAAAATGATTTCTCCTCTCTGTCTCCATGCTGCCTGTGAATCACACAGCAAATCTCCCTTTCTCCCACCTCTTTTTTTCCTTTCACTCTTCATTTTACCTCCTAGACCGGCTGCTCTGTGGTTTGGCCCCTCTGACTGCCTGCTTTGGCCCCCTTGACCTGATGCCAACACTCCTTTCCTCTTCCTGATAGGCTCCTGGGACCCTCCAACGTGATCCCTTCCTGGAGTATTTATATTATCAAAGGAGACAGCGGGGCACCTGGAGAGGACAATGCTCCAACCCAAAGAACACAATGAGGACTAGGGTGTAATGAGCACCTACTGGGTGTTGGGGGCACAAGCATCACCTCATTTCATCGCCACAACAGACAGGTTTACTTCCCCATTTAACAGATAGGGAAGTGGAGGTTTGGGGGCTTGAGAAGGTACAGTTACTCGGTCAAGGGCACAGAGCTGGTGACTCTCTAGCGGCACTGCTAGAGTCTCAACTCCTGGCCCGTCCTCAAGACTGTGCCCCTTCCTCTCCCCTCCCAACCCCTCCCTCCCTTGGGCCCTGGCCTCCAGAGCCCACCTGGGAGCCAGGCCCCTCGTCCCTTGCCCACCGTGCCCGGGCTGCGGCGAGCGGCAGAGGAAGGGCTCGCTGGTCCCGGCTGCCCATCTGCGGCCTGAACAGGAAAGAGACAAAGGTCCCATTTGAGGGCTGCTGTCTGTTTCCATGTCTCTAGCTGCTGAGCAACCAGGAGGAAAAGCATTTGAGGTATTTCCACGGGAAATGGTAGCCAACAAAAGCGCCGTTGGGTGGTATTCTAGTTAATTGCAGGAAGGCGGGCAGCCCTCCAGGATATTACCTTTCTTGGGCTGGAAAGTGTTTCTTTGAAAAACGTTTCAGTTCAGCCGAGGCCTCCTAAGTTTTCGCAGATTTGCTTGTTCATAACTACGAAGAGAGTCACCGAGTCGGTCCTTCGGGGGCCGGGAGGGGGTCCGGTGGGAGGCAGCATTGGGCGGGAGGAAACCACTCTGATGACAACTCTCTGCTAAATGATGGCTGGAAAACACTGGATTATATTTCCCAGCCGGTATGAATTCCTAAAGGGGGCCATTCCCCGGAGGCCCGCCTCCCCCAGACGGAAACAGAATCTGTGACCCTGAATGAAATGTCTCTTGCCCCCGTGAAGGGGAGAGGGCCGGAAATGAAGAGAAGTGATCACTCTTCTTATACACACTTAAAAAAAAAAAAAAAAAGAAGAATGAAAAGAAAAGCATTTGCAAAGGTGCATGAATCCAAGCGTGTTACTCCTGACACACTGGGTTTGCGTGTGCTTTTGCCTCTCTGGAATGCTTCCCATTCACAGCAGCTCGGGAAATGAGCAAGGCCTCCATCTTTCTCTGCACTTGAGAGATGAGGCCACCGCGTTCATGACTCACCATGCAGGTCACCCTGCGCCTTCCGTCAGTCTGTCATGACCACCTGTTTACCGGCCACCTCCTCTATGCCCCGAGCTGGGCGGCTGGCAAGGACGGTGAGGTGGCTGCTGTCGAGCCGTGGATACACACGCCTCATTTAAGTGGAACAGTTCAGAGCAGCCCCAGGTGAGCGGGAGCCCACGTGGTGTTCTGAGAAGGGGGGGCTGAGGGTGGTTGGAGTGGGAAGACTGGCAGAACCTCTTGTAGGAGGTGACCTTCCTTCCCCCGCAGGGCTCTTTCCATCAGAGCTCACTGAAGTCTAGGACTGTTCCAAAATTGAATATTTTCGTTCTTGTCGGCGATTGTACATTTCATATATGCTAGTTGCTATCAACTCAAATGCAGAGGCATAGGAAGTAAAAGGGCAAAGTGTCATTTCCCCTAGTGCCTGCAGTTCTGGTCCCCTGCCCCCAAGATGAACATTCTCAACACTTCAGCACGTTGCTGTGTATCCTTTTGGACGTTTTCATCTGTATGCAACCCGCATGGTCTTTTCCTTGGACACTCCTCCAGGTGTGTCCCGATCCTCCACGCTGCTCTGCCTCTCTCTGCCCCTGCAGGGCACCGTGAGTGGTATTCACTCCCTGGCTAGCTACCTTTCTGCCAGGTGTCTCTGTCCTGGCTCACAGCTCCTGTCGGCGGCTTCCCGAACTCTCTGCATTCCCACAACCGCCTCTTCCCTTTACCTTAGAACATGCACGCCTGTGTGTGTGTGTGTGTGTGTGTGTGTGTGTGTGTGTGTGTGTGTGTGTGTGTGTGTGTGTGTGTGTGTGTGTGTGTGCGCGTGCGCGCGCATGTGCATGCGCTCACCCCTGGGTGCTTCATTATGCCTTGCCGATTCCCTCAGCACTATAAAGAACCCTTTTTATTTTATTTTATTTTTTTAAAAGATTTTATTTATTTATTTGACAGAGAGAGACAGCGAGAGAGGGAACACAAGCAGGGGGAGTGGCAGAGTGAGAAGCAGGCTTCCCGTCAAGCAGGGAGCCCCATGCGGTGCTCGATCCCAAGACCCTGGGATCATGACCTGAGCCGAAGGCAGACGCTTAACCGACTGAGCCACCCAGACGCCCTAAAGAACCCTTTTTATTAAACTCTCCTCAGATCACCCCACTGCAGGTTTTGTAGGACCTTGACTGACAGTAAGGCTATTTATTGTTTTGTAGTCTGCATATACAGATGTATATGGATGTGGGGGGCAAACATAGCAGTGTGTATATGTGTATGTGTATGTAGCTCTCCTGCTTTTTAAGGTGAGCATAGTATTCCACAGTATTCCATTGAGTGGATGGGCACTGTTTACATCATCAGTCCCTCTACTGATAAACATTTAGGGTTGTGTTCAGTTTCTCTCTTTGGTATCATGACATCCCCAAATATGTATATGACTTCTTCCAAGAGCCTAAAGCGTGACATAGAGCAGTGGAGGGGTACCTGGGAGAGCCTGGGTAAGGCACTCCATTTCTCTGAGCCTCGGTTTCCCCATCTGTCCAATGGGGACAGCCTACTGTATGGATCATTGACCCTGGAGGCAGGTGATGGCCGGAGATCTTGCGGAGGCTGCATCTTTGCATCGCTGCTGTTGTGAGGCTGAAGGGCAGGCGGTAGCTGCTCCCCATCATGCTCATTCACTGCGAAAATATTAATTTCTGGAAGAAGCCTTGAAGTGAGAACAAGCTATTAGCTCTAGAACTGAAACAGAGACAAAATGAAGATGATAAGAGAACGGGATGATTCTTATTACAATTCAGAAGTGTTACGGGAGAAACAATGTGTTCCTGGGGTATCTGGGAAGCTCCGAGGGGCGATGGGGCCATCGGAGAGGGGGCGTGGGCGGCTGCAAGGCCCCGCGGCTCTTTCCAGGCCCGCGGTCCCTGTCCTTCCAGGCTGGGGGAGGCCGCGCCTGCCCACCCCAGGGGCCTGGCGGCGGATGAGGGCGCGGGGAGGCCCGCGGCCGCGGCGAAAGGCGGCCCCGGACCCCAGCCGAGCGCGGCCCCCGCGGCCCCGACCAGCAGGTGTCGCTGCTGCCCCAGCGGACGGCCGCGCACACGCCCCGACAGCTCGGTTCCCGCCCCGCAGGGTCTACGGTCCGCAATCACCGGGTCAGAAACCTGTTCTCCCCTACGCCCCTACTGCTGCCTAAGAAAAGGAGCGACAGCCCTCTTCCTCCTCCTCCGAGGAGGCTGGGAAGGTGCTGTCGGAAGAGAATTCCATGCAGGGTGGCCGTGCTGTGTCCTCCCTCGCCCCCAGGCCAGGGCAGGCGGCGTGGCTCAGCACGCGGGGCCCCAGGGCGCCGCTGGAGCAGTCGGGGTGCTCTGTGCTGGGATGAAGGGCCGTTATGGACCGCAGAATCCAGCAGGGGGATGGGACAACTTGGAGGGGAATTTGCAAGTGTAACAAAGAGGGGCCCGGCCTGGGTCTGGCAAGCCGGGTCCATCTCCTTCCCAGCCGGTTTTTCTTTACCCCAGAGGCTGTACTAAGGGTCCTGTTCTAGGTTTTCACTTATTCCTCTGAATAATAGGAGAAAAGGAAGTAGCTCACCCGAATGGGGTTAGAGGGTGACCGAGGGTCCCGTTCCCTCAGCACTTGAGCAGTTGCTGGGATGCACGACTTTGGTGCTAAACCCTGGAGAGCACAGGGCAGCCGGGAACACCTTGGGTCATCCTAACCGGGTACCAGCCACTGTTCAGGCTTTATCTCATTTAATTCACATCGGTGGTAGCACTGTCATCTCCATTGTTCAGAAGAAGTCACTGAGGGTCAGAGAGGCTCAACAAGCTGCCCAAAGTCTCAGAATGGGGAGGGAAGAGCTGACATTTGAATGAAAGTCCCCTTAACTGGTGGTCTTTCCATGGCACTCCATGGTCTCCTGGATGCCTCTGAAGTTGGGAGTTGAGAAGTGACTTTCAAAGGCAAATCTGGGAGGCCCAAACAGTAGGCAGCTGTGGGTCGTGGGCATAGATAATTATAACGTGCGCTGCGGTGGTTGCCTGAGCTGGGGCAGCAACCCAGGAGCTCCTCAAGGGCTTGGAGTTGTGAGGGAAGCAGCGTGCTGGAAAGTGGGGGCAGATGGGGACGTGTCAGCGAGTGTGCAGGCGGCAGAAAGGTGTGCAGTGGGCCAGGCCAAGGGGGCACTGCTGGGGCTGCCTGGGCTTGGGGGGAGATAACACCAGGTTATGTCAGCTGGAGAGGAGGCAGACCATACCACCAAGAAGGCCCTGATAACTTCATCTACTTCCTCAGTAGTCAGGACAGTTTTTGGAAATATCCTTTAGTACAAGAACAAAAGCCTAAGCCTGGTGGGCTCAGGACTCATGTATGCTGAGCCGGGCAGGACCGGGTGGGCAGGAAGAAGCAGATCCTGAAGGATCATGACCGCTTGTCATGAAATGATGTCAGGTTCTGGCAGAGAAGCTGGGAACACGCTTGAGCTCGCATGAAAACCCAAATGAAATGATCCACAGGGTCCTGGATCCGTCCTGTAAAAGCAACTCTTGTCAACCCAGGCTGAGTGCTGTGCTCAGGACCGGGGTTACAGAGCGCAGTCCCAGCTTTCCTATCTCTGCCTGCAAGAGCTCCCAGTCCAGCTGCTGACAGACTCCCCAGCAAGGCACTGAGACCAGGATGAGTGACAAGCTTATTAAGGCAACTGTCCCCTCCTGGGATCTGCATGCGTCTGCCGAGCAGGGTTGCTACTAGCCTTCACAGGTGACAATGAAGGAAAATACCACCCCCCCCCCCAGATGTGCACAGCTTTCGGCAGCACAGCTTTGCAAGTTCAGACCCCGAAAGCCCCCTCAGCTGGGTGCCTTTGTGCAGTGCATAAACTGCACAGCTGTGCATGGCGGTCCTGTGGACGGAAGCCTGTTTGTGTCAGGGACTGAGAAGCCCTTTGGGAGAGAATCTGTCAGGAGGGAGGAGAGTGACAGACAGGAGTGTGTTCAGGAGTGAAGCTGGAGTGTGCTCAGAATGGTCAACTCTGCCTGGGAAGCACCCAGGAGAAGTTATTCAGGAAGACAAGGAGGAGTAGGGGCCTCTTGGGCAAAAGGAATAACATGCGGGGAGGCACAGAGGCATGAAATCTCTAGGCCATCTGGAGGGTGGGGTGCAAGATGGGGATGGTGGGGACGAGATGAGCAGAGGCCGGAGGGCGGAGGCCCGGGCGTCTGTGCGTTGCTCTGTAGTTGAGGATGGGATGAGCCGGCCTGGAGAGAAAGGGGTAGTAAGGTGGGGGAGGCACGGTGGGGAGGAAACACTTCTTTTTGTAGGCTCCCTTCATATTTAGTCCCATCCCACATGAATGCTCTGCCCAGAGACCTTCCTCCGTAGCTCTGAGCTCTGTCTCCTGCCCATCGTGCCTGCCCCTGCTGGGAGTCTTGGGACTAAAACTTGGGAACCTGACTCTCAACAGAAATGCCGCATCTGAGGAAGAGAGGTCTGATGCCACCTGTGTGTCTGCTGGGAGTAATGGGGGACAGAGACTGAGGGGTGGGGGGCGGTGCTTGGAAGGAGCCAGCCCTGTGCTTGGGCTGGTCTGAAAGATACTCCTCACACCTGCCTCCTGCTTGCGTAGACCTGGCTGTGGGCACTGTGTCCACCCCTGACGAGGGCACCGGGTTCCCCCCCCCGGCAACCTGCAGAAGGGCCCAGCAGCTCCCACTCACCCCATGGCCAAGGCATTAGTTGCCGGGATGTCATGATTATTTACCCTCCTCCTGGTGGGTGGCCACATCTCGAGGAGTGGTCCTGCCTCTCACCCATGTGCGTACCAGTGTGGGCCCAGGTTTGGCTTTCCGTAGCCAGAGAATTTAGCAATTTTCTTTTTTCTCTTGTGTTCCGGTTTCTCTTTTGGAAGGCACAGGAAAGAGGCTGGAAAGGGCCCCCTTGAGTGAAGCTGATCTGGAAGGGCTGAAAGTGTGCAGACAATGGTTGGTAGGCCAGGCTGGCTGTGTCCCAGGGGCTGAGCCCCACGCTGGGCTGCTCTAACAAGAACTTGAACTGAACCGAACCATGACCCCCAAATTGGAAAACACTGCCCTGATTCACTGAACCCAAAACCGAATCCAAATATTATTATTTTTCGACTGAACTCTGAATTGAACTGTTTTTTTTCCTAAATACCTACCAAGCCAGTTTGAACTAGACACAAACATATGTGTTTTCTGAAACTATTGAACCTGAACTTCCAAATAATCTCCTATCCGAGGGCGAAGTGAGACTTTATTTGCTTGAGAGTGTCCTATTCCCAGCAGGCTGGCAGAGTTTCACTTATGGCAGGAGTAACTCTCATTTGTTCAGCATTTTGACCTTCCTCCTCGTCTTTAAATATAGTGGAACGCACAGATCTTAAATGTGCAGCCTGATTGGCCCTGACAGATGTGTATCCTCGAGGACCTGGTACCCGGTCGAGATCTAGAGCGTTTGCGTCAGCCCGGAGAGTTTGCCCCGTCCCGCTCCATCCCACCCCCAACAAACAACCACTGTTCTCATTTCTGTCTCCTTCTGCTTTTCATTTGAGGCTTAGAAACACCTACCCGCCGCCCCCACCACCCTGGAAAGAGGAAAAACAAATAAAATAATGCCCATTTTATGGATAAGAGAACTGAGGCTCAGAGAAATGCAGACGTCGTGCTTGAGCTCACGGAGCTAGGTGGTGGCAAGAGTTCGAATGACCCAGTTTTCCGGTTTCCCAGCTAAGTGCCCCCTCTTTCCATTTCCAGCCAGCTGCTGGACGGAGAAGCGGCTTTAGTACCTCCGTGGGCTTCCTAGGGAATGTAGCCCACCTCTGGCTTTCAGGGCACAGTGGGACTTGCTTGCCTCACAAACAGTGGTTTCACCTATTTTTAAAGATCTCTTGGCAAAGAGGGCCCTGCCTGTCTTGGTCCGGCGCTGGGCTGCCCCTGCAGATAGGACCTACTCGCGGGGCCTCTGCACACCCCTGTGGTGGTGGCCTGCACTGGGGTGCCTGTTCCCTGTCTCCAGCCTGCCTGTGTGTGGCTGTCTGTCGGTGTCTCTGGCTGCCTGTGTGTAGACAAACTGTATCTGACCCCCGAGGAGCAGTGTCTGTCTCCTCAAGCAGTCGAGCTAGAGAACATTGACCAGGTTCCCAGGCTGGTTTTCCTGGGGAAACATTTTCCAGAGCCTACAACAATGTTGCATTTGATTTGATTTTTCTCCCCCCTTTGCAGGCGATTGTGTGGTTTGGGGTGTTTTGCTCCTAGTTATAATCCAATAAAGAGCAGCTGCTGAGATTTTTCCAAGAGTGCTGCTTTCAACCGCCCTCGTTGAAAATGCTCTAATTTATTTCAGTCGCTTGTGGGAAAACCAGCCTCAGCTCAAAACAAAGGCGTCCTGTGCTGATGTAATTGCCCCGTGAGTCTCTCCTCAGGGCTCCAGGCTTGCTGATGGTCACTGAGGCGGCCCAGGAAGAAGCTTCCTTTCTAGATGGTGGCAGTTATCTAAAAGAACCTCTATTCCGAGCCTCTCAGGGGGTGCAGAGGCCCCGAGCCCAGAGTGGGGCGGGAATCAAGGTGTTCTTCACGGCTTGCCCATTTCCTGTGGCTCACAGGGGTCCGTTTGCGGGTCCATCACACCTTCATGTGAATTAATTGGATCATTTTTCTTTCTGCTTAATACATAGTCAATCCCTGCCCATTGAGGGGCTAGAAGTTTGGGAGAAAGAATGGATTGAGAGAGAAGGAATTTTGGCTAAACAGACCTGTAGGGGGGCCCAGGTGGTGGCACCTGTGGGAGGGCATTTTGGGCACTTTGGTATGTGGCCGGGGGGGGAAGAGATGCCAAGGGTAGGGGGTAGACCTCAGGGGTCCACCTATTCTCAGCTATCCAAGCTGGCCTGTTCTGTCTTCCATTCTGTCCAGGCGCCACCAGACCCCTGGCTAAGATGATTTCAGACCACCTACTCATTGACTTGGTCTGGTTGTGTGAGATTTCTTCTTGTGAAGCCCAAGGGCCTCCTGGACTCCAAAGGCCAAAATGGCGGCTCCCATGGGAGAGTGATGTGTGAAACATTTTTGTTACTTAGCTCATAGGTAAGACTCTGACTGAGTTACACTGGGTGGTGCCTCCTGTCTGGTGATAACTGTGTTTCCAAGGGAGGGACTCTGGGTGTGTGCTCTGGGGCTGGCTGTCTCAAAGGCCCTGTTTTCCATTTTGTTTGCAAAGTGATTTCCATAGAGCCACAGAGCTCTATTTTCTTCAAGTTAGAGGAAGTCACAGGCTGGTGAGCATTTGCCTGGGAGGTGCCCTTCCTCCCTGATGGGCCCCCCTCTACCGTAAAGCCATTCCTTCCCTAGAACCCCCTGGTGGGGCAGAATGAATGGGGGGGGGCGGGCAGAGACTTGCACAGGCGAGCCCTCTTCTGGCCTTTGGTTCCTAGTGGCGACTTAGGTACAGGGTCCCAAACACTCAACAAGTACGGATTTCTAGGATTCACAGCCTTTAGAGATTCTGGTTTAGTCTACCTCGTGCGGGACTCAAGCATTTTTATTTAAGTGTCCGTGTTCATTTCAAACCTTCAGAGAATTAAGAAAGTATAAACCAAAACGTTTCCGCCCCTCCAACAGTCACATTGAGCATTTTTGCAAACTTTCCAGTCTTTATTATTGTCCATACCTTTATATCTGGAGAAGTTCCACACGCCCACTTTGGTGTCTTTTTCCTTTTGCGCATCATGAGTATTTTCCCGTGACATTCAGTATTTTCTGAAGGCATGTTTTGTGCAGGCCACACATAAGGGAATCTTTGTCTGCAAGTCTGATTACTTCCGTGGGCTGGGTTCTCGGGTGTGTGACAAAGTTCTAGAGTAGACTTCGAAATACTTAGCTTTGCGCATTCCCTTGTGCTGGGTTCCACTCCCCTAATACACCCACCTCCTGCCCCTTCCAATGGGGAGCATTTGCTCATTTATTTTCTTAGTTTTAAAATGACAAAAAAGCTCATGCTCAAGGAGAACCAGTCAAACAGTGTGAAGGTGTGTGAAACAAAACAGCCAGTCCTTGGGTTTCCCCTGCTGAGCACGTCCCCCTGAGGACCCCTGCGTTAGGGATGCACCTCTCATTTTTAGTGTTACTAAGTTCCTCAGCTGGTTCTGCGGCATGGAAAGATGGGGAGATATTGCGGGGGACAGAGTAGGCTGGGAATCCGAAATCTGAGGTTCTGTCCCGGCCCCACCACTCACCAACCAGCCCTGGGAATGCGAGCATGGTGAGAAATCCTGGACCTCACCTCCTTTGCAGTGTAGGGATGATGACATCCTTGAGGCCTGCCTGCCCAAAGGCTGTTCTGGGATTGGATTTAGCCCCATTGAGCAGGCAAACAAGCAAACAAAACAACAAAACAACATAAAACCAAACAAGATTTCTAGTTACATTTGAATTTCAAATAAACCGTGAGTAATTATTCAGTATAGATATGTCCCATGCAGTATTTCATTTTATTTTCTCTGGCAACCCTACCTGGGATGGAGCACGTGGAAGTGAGTTGGAGATGGGCCCTGGCAGGATGATTTCTCAGGGCCCCAGCTGGCCCTGTCCCTTTGGGTAGAGAGGGCTCCTTTCTCTCAGGGAGATCAGGGCTCATCCATCCTTGACAAGTGGAGGAGGGCAGAGGCCCTGGAGCAGCAGGGGCAGGGAGAGTGCACTGCTGTTTACTGAGCACCTACTGTGAGCCCGGCAGGTGGTAAACACTCCAGTCTCCATGTTTACCCCCTGCTTGTAGGTGCTAACCCTGCTCCTGACTCCCTTGCCCTCCCAGACCTCACCTCTCAGCACCCGTGTGCAATTCTTGCCTCGTCAGGCAGTATATGTGAAAATAATTCTGGGGCTTCAGCCGTTGGCTTTCTATACTTGTCTTCAGGTAGGCCCTGGGTCAGGAGTGGTTTTCCCCAAAGTCCCTACCTATCTAGCCTCCCCTGGGGCTCCTCGGATCCCACCAAGGCTCAGTCTTTTATGCAGGTGTGAGTGGACGGCACTGGGGCTGCCATTTGAGAAGCCCCTGGACCCCAATCTTTATCTTTCCTTCTTGGGTGACTCACAGAGGGCTGATTTTCCTGGGCATCTCTGGGCAGAGGCAGGGGTCTGCACCCTTCCTCTCCTGGGGCCCCCTCCCAGGCTGCCGGGGCATGGCACTCTCCTGCAGTGCCTTCTGACCCCTCAGTAGCCCTCCTGGCATCCCCCGAACACCCCACAGACCTCCCCCACCTGCTAGCCACAGCTGCAGGGCTCAGGACTTTGTGCAACCCCATGAGATACAGATACATTCAAGTCAGAATGACTGAGTATGATATAACTCTGCTCTAAATTGGATGCCATTTTAACCTGTATACTATTATAGACCGAGGGTATTTTATTTTATTTATTTTTAAAAAAATTTATTTATTTGACAGAGAGAGACACAGTGAGAGAGGGAACACAAGCAGGGGGAGTGGGAGAGGGAAAAGCAGGCTTCCCGCGGAGCAGGGAGCCCGATGCGGGGCTCAATTCCGGGACCCTGGGATCATGACCTGAGCCGAAGGCAGACGCTTAACTAACTGAGCCACCCAGGCGCCCCCTGAGGGTATTTTAGTAGAAACAACTGCACAGGGAGGGGAACACTTACATTTGGAAACGTTCTACCCTTCGAGAGTTATTTCACTCAAGGGCAACACACCTGATTCCAGGAACTGAGTCCGAGAACGTCCTGGAGACTCACACTGTCCCTGTGGCCTCAGTGTCTCCATCCCATGGAGGTTAGTAATGCCAATGAGTGAAGCACAACTCTTTGGATGTGTTCTCTCTCCTGGATAAATAAAGTCACTGCATTACTTCTGTCCCATCAGTAAGGATGGTAATGATACCTCAGATTTATACAGCATGGTATTTTTTTCTGATCCGTTTCATTTATTTATTTTTAAAGATTTTATTCATTTATTTGAGAGAGAGAGGGAGGGAGGGAGAAGAAGGGAGAGCGAGGGAGAAGCAGGCTTCCCGTGGAGCAGGGAGCCCGATGCGGGTCTCGATCCCAGGACCCCGGGAACATGACCTGAGCCGAAGGCAGGCGCTTAACCGACGGAGCCACCCCGGCGCCCTTTTTTGATCATTTTAATATTTGAAACAACATTGAGAAAGCAGAAGCCTCTTTTCTGCCCCCAGTTCCGTTCCCTCTATTTCTCAGTTGTCCACGCTGAGCAGTGTGGGTTATAATCTAGACCTTTCCATCTGTGCATAAGTATGTCTGTGTGAGTGTTTTGTTTTGGACCTGGCTGGCCTCACACTACCCATATCCTGATCCCGCTTTCCTCGCTTAGCAAATAGACGGTGAGCCCACAGTCCTCTTTTATCCTTGCCCGTGGTCTGTCCCGCCCCGTGTGGCCGAAGCTTTGTTCCGGCAGCCTTCCCCTCCCGCCTGACACTGAGGGTGCGCCCAGCTCTGCTGCTGTTGGGCACCAGCTGCGAATACCCCTGTGTTGGCCGGCACCTAACTGGTCATGAGCCGACCTACAGAAACTCATCCCCGTCTGGAATCTGATGGGCGTAGGTCAAGCATCATCCCTCTTCTTTACCGACGGAAAGCCAGAGCACAGATGCGCCAAAGTCGTGTGGCTTCGAAGCCAGTAAGGCACAGTCTGCTGGCATTTGGGTCCCCGGCCCCAGGCCCTCTTGCTTGGAACCCGCTTCTCACGCTTCAGTGTGCACACGCGTGCCCTGGGGATGGTGTGACAATGCGCATTCTGATCTAGCCGGTCCGGGGAGGGCACCCTTCCCCTAAGCTCCCACGTGGTGCTCGCGCTACCGGTCTGGACCACACTTGGAGCGACTAGGTTTTCCTGTAGGTAGTATCACTAGTGTCTAGAAGACGTTTGCAGTGTGGGGGGCTTGGCTGACCTCCAGTCTGGTGGGCACTTGGACCACAATCACTGTAAGTGCCAGAGATCAGAAGTACCCACTGCACACATGATGTTAGAGCCAGAAGCACCCAGGAGACCAGCTAGTTCAGAAGACTGAGGTTGGGGTCGGGGAGCCAGGGCTGAGCCAGAGGCCAGGACTCTGGATCACGTGGGTCTTTTCCACCTGGGGATGCCGGGGACGGGCTACTGGCAGCTGGTGGCTGCTGGATCCCAGCACGCATCCCCTGTCTGAGTTCCCTCTCCCTATGTCTCGCCATCATGGCAAAGCTCGGTTTGGAGAATTGACCAGGGAAGATGGTTTAGACAGTGAAGGTGTTGGGCATGGCCCTTCTATGCAGAGAGGTACTCCCCTGGGCTTTTTTTTTTTTAAAGACTGATTTGAATTTAATGACAAATATTCCATATTGATCGCTGAACACTAGAATGCTGTCTAAATGCTTATGACTGTGCCCAACTTCTGGGCCTGTTCACGGGAGGGCTGGCCATTTCCTGGGTTTGGCAGTCAACACTCCTTCATCCCCTGTCTGCCAGCATGCTGGCTGCACCCTCCTGACCATGGAACCAGCCATCTATCCATCTATCCAAAATGTCTTTCGCTTTCCTACCATGAGCCAGGAATGGCCCTATATGCCATAGGGATATTCAAAGGTGAATGAATCAGGTCCTTGCCCTCAAGACGAGGGAGAGAAGTCAAGATACAAATAACTCTAAGAACATTGCTCTCACTGTCCCAGTTTCCAAATCATACTCACATCCTCCATCTCATTTAGTCTTTAAAATCAGAGTTTGGGTCCTTGCGAGAGAGGGTGGCTGAGTCAAGCCACATGCCACCAGTGGTCATACCCCCAACACCTCCTGGGGGCTGGTTCTGTGTGGGGAGTTGCTGAAGGCCCTAAGTGATGGGGGCCCTCGGGGGGAGGAGGGATGAGGGGACAAGACAGCTGATGTCAAAGCTCCTGCAGAGGGTTCAGGTTCAACATGGGAGGAGGATTCTGGGAACGTAGAGATCTGTCTGTCCCTCCCTGGGCAAGTGGGACTGGGGAAGATATTTGCCCACAGTCATGCTGCATCCAGGGCAGAGCTGAGGCAGGTCCACTTCTCCCTGCCCCGTCCCTGTCCAGTTCTTCCAGCCGTGGAACCTGAAGGTCAGACCCTGGTTGCCCTGCGTGCCTCTTCTGGCTGGTATCCTTCTGCACCTCCTCCTCTCAATTTAGAGTTAAATTGCTTTTTTAACGTCATGACTTTGGGTTAATAACCTTGAATGAGTCAGGTTAAAGATCAGCCCCTCACTAAGTGGCTACTCCAGTAAAGTAACCGAGGGTTTTGGGGGTGGGCTACTGAATGCCCCATTAAGGTTCACATGGATGTCTGGGCAACTGGGGGCGTGAAGATGCTGGCTGGGCATGCTGAGGGGAGGGCAGCTGCTTAAATGGTGGGTGTGAGGTGTTGGCAGTGGCTGGTGCCTGCCTCAAAGATGTGGGTGAGGTGGAGAGAATGGGGGGCCCCCAGAGCAAGTCCTGCTCTCCTCATAGGCACTCCGCACCTCCTCTGCATTCAGGCTTGCAGGTGGGGGCTTGTCCAGTGGTTTCAGTGGGAGGCGGTCGGGGGAGAAGTGGTTTCGTTGGTGTTGACACCCCACCTCCCACTCCAGCCTCTGGAAGCTGGGGGTGGTGCTGAGAGGGGTCCCCACCTGTGGTGCTGATGGGTTCCAGCTGTGCTCCTGTGCCCCCGACTCCGTGAGCTGCTAAGTGGGGCTCGGGGTCAGGGGAGGCCTGGCAGACCTTTGAGTTCTCATGGGCCCTGTAATGAAAACCAACACTCAGCAGATCCCAGTGTTTGCCCCAGGCCTCTGTCCTTGTGCCTTAGGGGTCTGGAGTTGCCGAGGGTCTCTTCAATATTTACACTTTGCCAGCACCCCTGGGAGCACCTTCTGCCATCTGCTCACAAGCCACGTTCTAAGGCCCTCACGTATCGCCCCTCATTGGATACTCCTGTTTCACAACGAGGAAGGCAAGGCTGAGGGAGGCTGAGGGCCATGGGTGGGCCACACGACTGCAAGAGGCAGCTGGGGATTGCGAAGGTCTGCCTGACTTGCAGCTGATGCTTCTTCCATGTCGGTCAGATTTCTAGCATTTAGGCTAGATCATGGGGGAATGTGCTCACTGTGACATGCCTGGCCTTGGCAGCTTCCTGTTTGGTGTATGTTGAGATTCTGTAGCCCGATGCTCATTGTCCCTAGGCCGGGGATGGGGGAAGGGAAATGTGGAGTTGGGGTCCTCTGGTTCTGCATCCGCTCCTGTCTCTCCGTTTCTGGCTTCACTGAACCTTGGACTCCTGAGAAGGAGAAAAGAGGATATTAACCATGGGTGACTCCCTCCTGTTGCCCCGGTGCTGTTGCTTTTTCACACAGGGAAAACTGGGGTGTGGGAGGAGGTGGTTTGCCCCAAAGCTACTTTCAGGAGGGTTGCAAGAAGTTCTAGCTTCAGGGGAGTAGTGTTGCCTGATAACTGTGTATCTGGCCTCAGTCATTCTGTGCTGGCTCAGTTATTTGATTTATTTAACCTGTATGTGCATGTGCGTGTGTGTGTTGACATGGGCATAATTAGTATACAAGTGTGTATGGCACCTGAGGACTTGAGCTATTGATGTATCTTGGGGCAGGTGGGAATCCTTGGGAATGAAGGTTTCTTGGAGGCAAGAACTGAGCTCTGAGTTTTCTATAGCTCCTCATCATGGCCTGACAATGGGTGCGTTTGCTGTACCCCAGATGTGCGTCTAAAACATGTGTGTGTTATTAGGTTTCCTGAATGCCCATAACTTAATGCACTAGGAGAAAAGGGATGGGGATGGTTCCCCTGCAAAGAGAGGGATCGTTTTTGTATTTGGGGCTAAACCTTCTGTACAGTGATCTCTGAAGGAAACACTTGACAACGGGACATCCTAAAATGAGAGGCAGCTTGACAATAACAGGGCTTCTTATCATTACAGGCGGGGTATGGACTATGGTGAGGCAGGGGTCCTGGGTTTGGGGCTGCGACAATCTGTAACTCAGGGTGAGTTGTGTCACTCTGGGCCTCGGGGCCAGCATGTCCTCGGAAGTGAGGCAAGGAAGCCCGCACTTCCCAGATTTTACTGTGCACATCAATTCCCTGGGGATCTTGAGGAAATGCAGGCTCTGGTTCAGTAGATCTGAGGGGCTTGAGAGCATTTCTTTTTTTTTTTTTTTAAAGATTTTATTTATTTGTTTGAGAGAGAGAATGAGAGAGAGAGAGCACATGAGAGGAGGGAGGGTCAGAGGGAGAAGCAGACTCCCTGCTGAGCAGGGAGCCCGATGCGGGACTTGATCCTGGAACTCCAGGATCATGACCTGAGCCGAAGGCAGTCGCTCAACCAACTGAGCCACCCAGGCGCCCCTTGAGAGCATTTCTAACCAGTGCCAAGTGAAGCTGATCCTGCTGCTCCACAGGCTATGCTTGGAATGACAAAGCTCTAGAAAGTCGCCAAGAGTCCTTTCTTTCTTTCTTCTTCTTCTTCTTCTTTTTTTTTTTTTAGGCAGCGAGGGGCAGAGGGAGAGGAAAATCTCAAGCAGGCTTGACTTGGGACTCTATCTCATGACACCGAGATCATGACCTGAACCAAAATCAAGAGTCAGATGCTTGATTCTTAACCGACTGAGCCACCCGGGCGCCCCAAGAGTCCTTTCCACGTGAATATCCCGAACTACGGTTTTGAAGTGGGCAAGCAGAGCTGGGGTCCTCCCATTTCAGAGGTTTCTCAAGCACACAGCACTGGACCCAGACGTCACACACACACATCACAGGAGCAGAGAGACAAAGGCAGAAAGGATGGAAAACTGGGCAGTGGACACCATGTGGCTGGGAGCAGACAAGGCGAGGGATGCAGAGCATAGTAAGAACAGAGGAGGAGAGACTCGGGCACAGACAGAGACAGGGAGACACAGGGAAGGAGGACAGCTTCCGAGAGCACAGATGGAGAGCGGAGGGAAATGGCAGGGGGCATGGGGAGAAGTGGAGGGTCCCAGTTCTGCCTCCTTCAGTGGTGGAGTGTGCTGCCCCAACCTCCTGGTCCCCTGGGGGGTGACACCGCCTTCAGATCTAATCACAGCAGCTCGAAGCACTGAGGGGTCCCATTATTTTATTTCTCATGTTTATATTTGAAAAGAGATTTTCCCTCCCCTGCCTTTCTCCTCCCCATCACCAGACTCCAGCCACCATCCCAGGCCCAGAAAGGTAGGACAGACGCCCTCCCCCATTAATCAGAGCTGAGGCCCGTGTAATGGCGGTGAGCACGGGGACTGCAAGCTACTGTCTGATTGAACATTAGTCATGCTGCACGTTACATTCTCTAATGAGAAAATTATTCCAGATTGCCTCGAGGGATGGTTGTGATTAAACTATTTGCCTTGACTTCCTCTGCTAAATTGAACGTGCACAAGTGCACACACACATGCTCACACACACACATACACACACTCACAGAGTCTCCCCAGTTAGAGATGCTCACCCAGAGCCTTGGAACAGGGTAGGTACAGCCTCTGAATTCCAGAGGCTTCCCACTCCCAACCTGTTCACAGCTTGCCTTCTCCTGCTACAGTTTGAAGACAGCGAGGCTCCGAGGAGGGAGAGGGGAGAATTAGTGGGGCCATATCATTACAGCAAGGCCCCAACTGCCCACATTCTGAAAGGGGCTCGGTTTCTCTGGGTGAGCTTCTCCTGGGTGTCAGATGTCTGTCTCTTAAAAGGAGAGTAATTTTTTTCCAGGCAAGAATCTGGGGCTCTTTTCAGATCCTTCTTTATTTTCTCTACTCTGTAGCTCCAATTTTATTTGGACCTCCTTCCTATGCATAAGCTGGGCCAAGCCATTAATATGCAGCCCCTGTTTGCTGTTACAGGTTTTTGAAGCATATTTCAAAAGAGAACCAAAGCATACTCTTAAATGAGTAATTCATAGGAACTAGAAAGTTTTTCTACAGAATTTATAACATAAAAAATCTCCCAAGAGCATACGTGGTCTTGGTTATTGGGACACCAATGTACCACTTCTCCAGTTGCTTCCTCTTTAAGTCCTGGCCAGATTTCAAGGTCTAGCACAAATGTTCCCTTCTCTGGGGTCCCTCTCTGACTGTCACCTCAGTCACAATTGAGCTCTTCCAATTCTGGGCTCTTACCATTTTGTCTTTAGTTGATGGAACTACATGAACGTTTACTGAGTACCAGATGAGTCAGCTTTTGCTAGGTTATTCTGTGTCAACCAATAACCCCAACTTCTCAGTGGTTCATTCTGGGATCCAGGCTGAAGGAGCAGCACCAAGAGGGAAAAAGAGAGCAAACTTGGGTGGCTCTTAATACTTATGCTCAGATATGGCATACGTGACTTCTGTTTGCCTCCTATTGGCCAAAGCAGGTCATGTGACCAAGCCTGAAGTCAGGGGAGTGGGGAGGAAGACTTCCTCTCAGGAGGGAGGGCTACCACAAGCACCTCCATTTATGGGGGTGATGTGTCCTGGGTATACCGGGAAAAATTCAGCACCCTCAGACTTATCTGGAGTAGTTTCGCGTCCATTCTTAGCATTCTACCAAAATTCCCTCACCATGATCATTATCACACATAGCGATTCTTTTTTCTCTTTTTTAGAGAAATTGTGTGCTGGCAACATATGCTTCTGTCAACCACTCTCCTCTCAGCTTCTCGATGAGTTTTCTCCTGGTTCTTCCTATGCCTCTGGCCACCTCATCTCGGTCTCTCTGGGCCCATCTCTTCCCCTATCTTTTATATTCCTCATAGTGTTATGTTCCCTTTGGGTTGGGAAGTCTCTTCCTTTGAGTTGATGTCAACTTCCTCTTCTATCTCTGTGGCCATAAACTCGTTTTCCCTGCTAAACTTGGTCCTCCTCTTCTGTGGCAGATCAAATATGGCCGCACCTTCTTTGTAGCCCCTCCTATCAAGAAGTGAAATCTACTTCTCCTCCCCTTGAATCTGGGCTGGCCCTGTGACTCTGTGAGAGTCTGAAGCCTAGGCCTGGGAAAAGCCAGCTGCCATGTGAGGAAGCCAGTCTAGCCTGATGGAGGGTGAGAGGTGGGGGAGAATCAAAGTGCCCCAGCTGACAGCCAGTGCCAACCGCCAGGCTCAGGAGTGAGGCCAGCTTGGACTTTCCAACCTAGCACATCTTCCAGCTCAGTACCGCTGAATGAGTGAGCTCAGACAAAGCTGGCAGAGGAGGCGTCCAGCTAACCCCCAAACCACAAGCAACCATAAATCTTTGTTGTTTTAAGTTCCTAAGTTTTGGGGTGTGTTATGAGCAATAGATAAGTGTAGTATCCCATATCGCCCAGATTGGTTAGTGGCACTGCCACCTAACCAGCCTTCTAGCCTCAAAACCTGGGGGTCATCCTGTCACCTCCATCTTCCTCAACTCCACATCCAATAGGTCAATAAGCCCTATAAAAGTGATCTGAGTGGGGGGTGGGAGTTGTTCAATGAGTACAGCGTTTTAGTTTTGCAAGATGAAAAAGTTCTGGAGATGGCTTACGAAACTATGTGAATACGCTTAATTCTACTGAACTGTACACTTGAAAATGGTTAAGATGGTAAACTTTATATGTATATATTTTACCATAATTTAAAAAAGTGATTTAAGCATCTTCTGGTCTGCCCCTCTTCTCAATCCCTACTTTCCATGCTGCTTTCTTCCTGAGATGTGGCTCCAGCCCTGACACTTACTTTAAAACCCAGCGTCTCCCCTTCTGCCTTCAGGATAAAATCCAAATCTGCACTAGGAAATGGAAGGTTCCCTCTCTTGGTCTGCTCTCATGTCCATTATCTACCTTCTGCTCTTACTAACGTCCTCCTACTATCTGGGTGCATTCCAGGCCCTTCCTTACCTCCATACCTCCAAGCCTTTCTCAAGAAATTCCTTCCACTAGCATGCCCTTAGTGGTTTTTATTCAGCATTAGCAACATCTGTTAGGTCTTCAAAGGGTCCTGTTTTTAAATATAAGTGAGGTTACCAATATATTCCAACTCTTAATTTTTTTCTTTATCCTTTGGCCTAGTATTTTAATTCTGAAAATCTAACCTATGGAAATAATACCAGTGCCAAACAACCAACAGACACCTTGAGGTGGATGGCTGGGAGTAGATGAGAAGGATGGGAAATAGAAGCCATGGTCTATCATGAGAATCATGTCATATCACAGGATATCCACATGTAAAAACATTTTGTCACGTGTAGCTTCAGCAGGTGTCTAACATTTACCTTGTGATGGTGTCTTGCTGAGCACTTCGAGTCAATATCACTAATCCTTACCACACCCCCTGGAGGTGTGAGGTGTTGCTTACTATCACCATGTTACACATGAAGAAGTTAAGGTTCAGCCAGGAAAGGTAATTCCCCACCGTTTTACTGAGATGTAATTGACGTACAGCACTGCATAAACTTAAGGGGTACAGCATAATGATCTGACAAGGTAATTTTGGAAAATAAACTTTTTTATGGAAATATACATATGGAGGAGTACACACATCTTCTACAGAGAAAGCTGTCATGAGAGAAGAGATTTGTTGAAGAATCATATGCCTCCAAGATGTCAAGTAGCAGGTAACTTGCCTAAAAAAAAAAAAAAAGAATAATTAGGTCTGGTGATTGAACACCTTGACAGCTTAGCACAAAGTGAACACATCCATTGACCACCACCCAGAACAAGACATAGAACACCACCAGCGCCCCAGAAATGTTCCCCCTTCCTCGAACCCTGCTCTCCTTCCCAAAGATAGCCATCATGTGGCTTCTAATGCACAGGTGAAGCTGTTTGCCTGGTTACTCCCTGAGTGAAGGGACCAGTGTCTTTCTACTACCCATAACATGAGCCCCTGAAGTGCACAACATTCCCACAGGGGCAGTGATAGGAGGGCTAGGCCTGACCCACAGTTCTGCTCTGTCCTGGCCCTGACTTTGCTGGGTGGAGGTGCAGGCATCTGTGTGTCTAGGGAGAAGGCCATGCATTTCTAGCAATCCGAGAAGGGCCTGTCAGGGGAGCAACTCACTTTTTCTCTATCACATCCAGGGGCTTGTCTTTTAGGCATGTGCATGGGGTCACACACACACACACACACACATTTCCTGGTGATCTATCTATAGCGTGAAGTCCGCTTTCAACTGCAAACCTTCCTGATAAATGTCTGATTTCTCCCGGAAAGCTGTTGTGAACTTCATGTAAGGAAAGCTTTCAAAGTGACCCTCCATTTAAGCCTGGAGTCAAAGCCTTGTGTGTTTTCTTTCCTTTTCTTAACTGGAAGGTTATGTGTTTCTTAGCTACTGGTCAGACTGGATGAGACTGCCAAAAAGCTTTCAGGGAATTTCCTCACCGTGTAACAAATTTATGAGTCATATGAAAAACTGGGAAATGCTTCAACCAGCTGCCTCTCATTGACTCACAGCCTTTTTTACAACACCTTAGTGCTGGGGCCTTGGATGGAGCCAGCAGAAGGGTTTATTATAACTACAAATGGCCTGACATTGCCTGGGAAGAGGCTGTGTTGAGCTTTCATCTTATCTCCACTCTCCTGTCCTCCCCAGCAGAAAGCTATAAAAGGTCTCTGAAACGCTTCAGACACTAAAAGGCCAACCACAGAGGTCCTGCTTATTCCATAAAGGCCAGGCAGATGGATAGGTGGGTGGATGGATGGATGAAGGCAGATTTGGGGTCTTATCCTCCATCTCTGCCTAGATGATCAATGGGTAGCTCAAACTTAACATACCTGAAACCGAGTTCTGATCTCCCCCCAACCCATGCTGTCCTCCCCATCTTCGAAAATGCTCCCTTCCTCTGGGCCAGATTGCATTTGCCAAAGATGGCTTTGAAAATGTACCTGATGCCCCTGCCATGCTTTTCTGTGATAAGACATTGCTGCTCCTTCATTGAGAGGTAAAGTTCACTTTCCACCCCCTTGAAATAGGTGAGGTTCTGCAGCTGTTTTGACTAATAGAATATGGTAGAAGTGACGCTGCCCCAGTTTGGGGCATAGCCCTTAAGTAGTCTGGCAGCTTCTTCTTCCTGCCTCCCGCCATCATGTAAGAGGTGCAGCTGCCCAGGGACCACCATGCTGTGAGAAGAGAAGGAGAGAGAGAGAGAGAGAGAGAGAGAGAGAGAGAGAGAAAAGAAGAAGAAGAAGAAGAAGAAGAAGAAGAAGAAGAAGAAGAAGAAGAAGAAGAAAGAAGAAAGAAGAAAGAAGAAAGAAAGAAGAAAGAAGAAAGAAGAAAGAAGAAAGAAGAAAGAAGAAAGAAGAAAGAAGAAAGAAAGAAGAAAGAAGAAAGAAGAAGAAAAAGATGAAGAAGAAGTTGCTGCAGCCGCCACCTTGGGGGTAGACCTGCTACCCTGGTCTCCCCAACTGCTACCACATGGAACAGAAACAAACTCCCCAGCCAGGTTTTCCTAAGTTTTGACCCACAAAAACATGGGCAAAACAGATGGTTTCTTCAAACCACTAAGTTCTGGGGAGGTTTGTTCCACAGCAGTGGGTAGCTGAAACACCATCTTCCCAGTCACCAGACCCAAAACTTCCCAGAGCCATTCTTGACCTCTCTCTCTCTCTCAGACACACATCCCACCTGGATGCAAATTCTGTGGGATTTATCTTCAGTCTATACCCAGAATCTGACCACTTTTCATGACTCCTTTGCTGTGTCTCCAGGCCAAGCTGTCACCTCGTTTCCCCCCTGGATGATTACAGCAGCCTCCTGTCACCCCTCTTCAGTCTCCTCTCTGCACCGCAGCCTGGAAGGAGCCCGTGAAGCTGAACTTAGACCATGTCCCTCCTCTGCTCAGGATCCCTCAAAGCCTCCCACTGCACTTGGGCCCTGCTCCCTCTGGCTACCTCTCTACCAACATTTCCTATTTCCCTCCCCATTGCTCACTCTGTTCCAGAAGCACTGGCCTCCTTGTTGCCCCTCTGTCTAGCCTCAAGCCTGCATTTGCTGCTCTTTTTTACTGGAATACTCTAGTCCAGATGGCTGTGTGGCTCATGCTGCCACCTCTATAAAATCCCACACCAGCTGGCACTTAGGGATCCCCTTCTCTGTCCCCCTATCCCTCCATATACCCTCCGCTGCCCCTTCCCTGCTGCTCTTTTCTCTATGACATTTGTCAACTGATGGCTGCACACTCCAGCTGTTCAGTTCTTTTTTTTTTTTAAAGATTTTATTTATTTATTTGAGAGAGAGAGAATGAGAGACAGAGAGCACGAGAGGGAAGAGGGTCAGAGGGAGAAGCAGACCCCCCGCTGAGCAGGGAGCCCGATGTGGGACTCGATCCCGGGACTCCAGGATCATGACCTGAGCCGAAGGCAGTCGCTTAACCTATTGAGCCACCCAGGTGCCCCCAAGCTGTTCAGTTCTTGTCTCTCTTCTCCATGGGATGTGAGACGTTACCCCATGGGGGCAGATCTTTGGTCTGTTTTGTTCACAGACATTCCTTAGAGCCTAGAACCCTGCTGGGCACATCGTAGGAGCTTGAAAACCATTTGCCCAATGCATGAGCCAAACTTTTCTGAGCCTGAGCTTAACTCCAAAATGAGGAAAATTACAGGCGCTTTAAAGGGTATTGAGGACAAGTGAGGTTTAAGCACAGTGGTGCATGGCATTGAGCCTGGTGCAGAACAGTGCTCAGTAAACCTCAGGTCCTTTTTCCCACATTCCTACTTACTCCCAATAACCAGCTGCTTTAAGATTCTATTCTAGAAAGGCTGGGAAGAAATTACATGTGTGTAAACTTGTATACATTAATAAAAATATATTAATTTGTAAAATATTAATATACTAAAATATATTTAAGATCTATATTATATATATAAAAAGGTATGGGGAAAATCCAAATCTATTTATAGTAAATGGTCCGTGGATATATTTAGCTTGTTTCGTCTTGCATTATGTTTTTAGTCTTTACCACCTTCTAGAGTGATCCCTTCTATAAGTTAGTAACTATGTGATAGATTGTGTTCTCTGGGATCTGTCAGTCATTGACTCAGTGGCTGGGTCTCTTGTTTGCGGTTCTGGGTAGAGCAAATATGATTGGTCCAGCTTGTGTCAGTTGTCTGAGCCTGGTCCAATCAGGGGTAGCGAGGGGTGGGAAAGCAGGGTTACACGCACAGCTGGTCCCACTTAGGCCCACCTTCAGCAAATGTTATGGGCGGGGGCAGTACCCAGAGAAGAGGGCTTGGGTGGGGCAGATACCTTACGATGTGTCATCTACACCCCACTTTCCTATAATTGTCACAGGCCTGGGTCCTGCTGATGGGGGCATGTCCCCTGATCTCATATTCTAAGGTCTGGGAGCAAGTCTGTGTCCCCCAAGATCTGCCTTTTGTAGGCCACGTCCTGTCTCCTTCCGCCTTCTCCCTCCAGTCTGGGAAGTTCATCTCTTTGGTCTGCCTTTCCCATTAGAGGCCTTTCCCTACATTCCTCCTGGAGACTGGTGGCTCACTAACAGCGGGGCATTTAAAGGAGGGTTTATGGGCAAAGGTGTGGGTGTAGGGGAGCCATAAGGGATTGTGCCTTGCCCGGGGCTGGTATAGGCCGAGCTGTTACCACTCTTAGGCCCAAGGGAGCCAGGTGGGGTGGTTACTGGTACTTGGAAGGAGAGCCATCTAGAGAAGCAGAGGGATGCAACCAGCCCGAGGTGGAGACGCAAGGGAGGGAAAGAGGTGCATGGGCACCCAAGCCTCACTCTCTCCTCTCCTCTGGCTCCTGCCAGGCTCCTCATTGTTTGAATCCAGAGGACAAGTAGATCACTGATGTAGCCCATGTTTGGTTCCCTGGGGCCTAGAGCAGAGAGAAGGGTGGAGGATGGATGGGTTGCAATAAAGGAAGGCCCAGGCACTTCCCTCTGTTCTTTCTGCAGCTGTCTCCAAGTCCAAGTCCTTCCTTGTACTCACTGTTGTGGGCCTGGCTGTCCAGGGGCCTGCCCAGGAGAGATACAATCTCCAGTACTCCTTCAGATAACATCCACCCTTTGGGGCAAAGAACACATTTGCCGTTATCTTTAGGAATTCCTGAGTCATAACTGATGATTAATTCAGTCTACAATGCATAGAGTTTGGGTCATTTTTTCCCTGAGCATATCCTTATACTTGGCCCACTAAACTCCAGCTACACACGCATGCCTCAGGACCCCTTCTGTGGTGCTGTCCCGGTCGTGCGCAGTTGTAGGCTGACAGAATATTGTTGCCAACAGAGACCTTAGAGCTGATTTCCTGATAGCCCAATGGTGTCATTCTCCTTGTAAGAAAACCAGAGCCCAGAGCAAGGAAGTGACCTGCTGTCAGGAAAAACTACTTACCACACTCACACTGCCGGTCACCCCATGTGTGGATGTTTCCCCACACCCATCGATTCTCGGACACCCGCTTGGGTGTGCGACAATTCTAGTCAGTTCTGATGCTGTTTACCTGGTGTCAGCATCAGGTCCCACAAGGGCTCTGTCCCACAAACTGACCCCACTGCAGACGCCTATCACGAGTCCCAGGCTGTCAGCTGTGCTTCTGGTAGACCAGCTGTAAATCAGGGATCCCATGACCCCCTCCTTGGGTTCAGTAATTTGCCACAACAGCTCATGGAACTCAGGGAAACACTTCTGTTTGTCAGTTTATTATGTAATAAAGGATGTGATAAAGGATCCAGAGGAACAGCCAGATGAAGAGACACAAAGTGTGAGCTCTGGCGAGGGGGTGCAGAGCTCCTGTGCCCTCTCTGGGTGTGCCACCCTCCCAGGACCTCCATGCGTACAGCAACCCGGAAGCATTTTGAACCCTGTTCTTTTGGGATGTTTATGGAGGTTTCATCACACAGGCATGATGGATAATTGACTCCGTTTCTAGACCCTCTCTGCACCCCAGAGAATGAGGAGCAGGTCTGGAAGTTTCAGCCTTTGGATCATGGTTTGGTCTTTCTTGTGACCAGCCCCCTACCCAGGAGCCTACCAAGAACAAAAGATGGTCCTATCACTCGGGGAATCACAAGGGTTTTAGGAGCTCTGTGCCAGGAACTGTGGGGAGAGAACAGTTATATTTTTGCTACGATTGCACACCTGCGCAAAGCCACACAGCCAGACTGGTGGCAGAGCTAGGACTTTGCTGCAGCCCTCCTGACCCCTTGTCTTTGGCTCTTTCTACTTTCCCCTGTTGCCTGGGGATTGAATGCCATCAGATAGGCAGAGGACAGCCAGGCCCATCTTTCCCTTGTCCTCTCTGTTCCTTCCTTGTTTTGTCTCATTTGTTCATCCATTCACACTTTCTAGGAGCTAGTGGGTGATTGCTATGTGTCACACGCAGGCTCAGTCACTGATTATGGCAACATTGCTAGTACCAAATATAGCCAGTTCATCTCCTCATGGAAGACTCACTTCCCAGTGAGGAGGGACGTAGAAGGGAGGAACAACCTTGTATGTGTTAAGGCTTAGATTGTGGGGCTGCTTGGTACCACAGAATAAGCCACATCAACTGATACATAGCTCATGTTTTAGAAGAAGAGAGAAAGACGTTTCTAGTAATGTGATAGAATTATGGGATGACAGAAAAATGAAAACGTGGAGGCAGGAGTGATGGACCCCACCCAGTCCACAGAGTAGCCCTGGGCAGCAAGGCTAGGTCAGATGTGTTTCTCATAGCTGGACAGCGCTCAGTCTGGACTATAGTCCTAGCTCAACCACCAATCTGCTCGGTGACCCTGAGAGTGCCACTTTCCCTCTCTGTGCCTTGTGTATAAAATGATGGGGTCAGACAGGATCATCTCTGAGGTTCATTCCAGCTCTAAAATTCTGTGTTTTAGAACAGATCTAGCGAGTGGATTTCCTGACATCTTGGTCTGTGCTTCCTCCCGCTGACTGGCTCTGGACCATCCCTTTGTGTGTCAGGGGGTCCATGTTGCCTCATGGGGATGAAGACTGATTGAACAAAGGGAAGGAAATATTTGTTGTTCAGGCTGCTGACTTCCAAAAATAATAGTTGTAAAAGCCATAACTAGAGATTTGCTGGCAGAACTTTGAGGAGAGAAGGAAAGGTTCTTGAAAATTCTCAAGGGGAAGTCCTGAATGACAAGTAGAGAAGCTCTCTCTTTCCTTCCTTCACCTCCTTTTTGCCCTGCACGGGCATTGTCCCCACTTCCCTTCCCCAAGCCACCACCACCACTCACTTGCCAGATGAGTTTGAGTAAATGATGGGCCCTGAGGGCCTCAGATTCCTTCTTGGCTAAATGGGGCCATGGTACCTTCCTCCCCACTGGTCCAGGTATCAGGTGGGAGAGTGGGCACAAAGTACCTGGCCCAGGCATAATCCACCGTGGGCACTCACCAGTGACAAGTCCAGACCCTGTCCGGTCCCTGCCCTCCCCCAGGGCGGCCTCCGTGGAATTTGGTTCCTGTAGATCACCACTTCTCCCAGGCCCCAAACGCCCCACCTTGGCTCCAGCTACCACCCCCTACAACACTTCACCATTCATATATCATTGCCACACAGGGCTGGGACTATGAGGTGCTCACTCTCAGGGTCATGCAAGGACACAGCCTGAAAAAGGAGCACCTCCTTACACGTTGTGTCCCTCTGGCGCCCCCCCCCCCCCCCGATCTGTCCAGCTGATGTGTGGCTGGTCTGGGGTAGACAAGAAGCCTCTAATGCAGGAGTGCTCAAACTTCAGTGAGCACTCAAGCCACCCGGAAGGTTGGTGAAAGGGGCTTTTTTGCCAGTCTGAGCCCCAGAATTACTGATGCAGGAGGTCTGTAGTGAGGCCCCAGAATTTGCATTTCTAGCAAGTTCCCAGGTGACACTGAGGCTGCTGGTCCAGGGACCACACTTTGAGAATCACCACCCTAGGGAATTGCAAAGTGGCACAAAACTCTCTTGAGGGCTGCTTGGGAAAGTCAGGGATGAGCCACTTCCCTCCCCCTGTTGATCTATTCTTCCTGTTCTCTGGATTTGCTGCTCTGGCTGCTGGTCATTCTCCTGCGGCTCCAGAGCCTGGAGACGTTTGCCTAATTTATGGGACTTGGCAGACACTCAGAAGCCGAGGGAGGACAGAAAACTCCTAACATACAGCACATCTGACTCTTATGTTTGGGCATTTTTTATTACTCAGAGGGGAGAGCATACACGTGGAAGGCCTGTTCCCTGGCTTGCCATAAAACTTGGTAATGGAGTGCAACAGGGTGGTTATGAGTCATTCAGGGGGCTGCGCCCTTGCCCACCCTGGAGCAAGCAGGAGGTCTTTCTGGAAAGTGCTGGAGCTGGCACTCCGTGGCAATTGGTAGGGATTTGTATGCCCTGTGGGCTCATTAGTATCATTCCCTTGGAGGGAATGGAGGGCATGCCCTCCTCCTCCTTGCTGGCTGCATCATGGAAATGATGGGGAGCCTTCTTGACCATATGATTGGTGGCCACACTCTATAGATGGCAAAACAGTGGATGGGAGGGGCTGGGCCCTGGTGAGCACAGCTGCCATCCCAGCTCAATCTTCTACTTCAGAGAGAAACAGATATCTACCTTGATGTTTAGGCCACTGCTAGGTGAGGTCTCTGTCCATTGCAGCCAAGTCTATATCCTAAGTAATAGGTCCACTTGCCCACGAGGAGCACTGTCTTTCCCTGGGAGCCAGTCTTCTTCAATCTCCCCAAGCCTTTGGAGGTTAAATGAAGGCTTCCTCCTTTTCACTGTGTGGACACTCTGAGTTTGTATCTGAGGGGCATGTCCAGATCCTGAGCAGAGTCAGAGCAGTGACTCTCAAACCTGGTCATGCATGAACACACAGAGGTTTGGTTCCTATCCCATGCCGAAACCTGACAGGTTAGAATTTCTGGGCCTGAGATCCAGAAACTGTGCATTTAATAAGCTCCCCAAGGTGACATGGTCCCAAGATTTGGACACTGATTGGTTAAGTTTATGTATGCTTCAGGACCTCCTAGCCTGGGTTCCCAACATGGCCTGGCCCGCTATATTTATTCAACAAGTATTTACTGAGCACGTTCCTATTATATGCTGGGCACTATCATGGAGCTCACCTTCTAGTATGGGAGACAGACAAAGAACAGCTAAACACATTCACGTATAATTTCAGGTAGGAGTACCTGCTATGAAGCCGAAGAAAACAGGGTAATACGGTAGAGGGTGGGGACAAGCTGATCTAGATTGGCTGAGAGGGAAGGCTTCTCTGAGCAAGCGCCGTTTGAGCAGGTCTGAATGATATGAGGGGGTAAGCAATATGGACAGTTATAAAGTTAGTTATATAATGTTATAATTGTAACTGTATATTTATAATTATATAATGTTAGTTATAAGCTGAGCTGGCATAGCAAATAGACTTTCAAAATCAAACAATTTAAAGAGTAAGACATTTCTTTGTTTTTCACATAATCCTTCAGTGTTGGTGTTCAGGCTGATGGGATGGTGTTCCTTTATACAGTCATCTGGGGACTAAGGCTAATGACTGCTCTATTGTCTTCAAATTTTGACTTCCAAGGTCTTCCTGGCATCACCATCCCACTTGGATAGAAGGTCAAAGAGCTTAGGGAAGTGTGTTGGGAGTTTTCTAGGGTCAGTCTGAATGGGACCAACATTACTTAGGCTCATTACCACAAAAGCAAAGCTGGTCACGTAGTCATCTCCACTGCAAAGAAGCCTGGGAAATGTAGTCCAGTCATGTGCTCAGGAACCAGGAGAAGATGGATTTTGAGGGATGGCCAGTGGTCTCTGCCAGAGGCAGGGGAAGCAGCAAGTGCAAAGGCTCTGATCAGGGAGTGAGTTTGGTGTATTTGGGGAACAGCAAGGAAGGCCGTGTGGCTAAAGTAGTGAGATGGGAGGAGAGAGGGTAGCAGATAAAGATGGAGACGCAGGCAAGGCCTACTGCCAAGGTATTCTCCCTCTCCTGCTCGCTTTAGTGAAGCTTTAAAAATTACAATCTTTTTGAGCATAGCGTTCTTCCAGTGTACACAAAAGTAAAGAGAATCGCTTAATGGACCTCCAGGGACCCATTAGCTTATCAACGTTTGGCCAAACCTACTATAATTTAAAAACAGTATACAAATTTCTCAGGCATCAAGAAGAGGGGTAAGTCCCTCACAGTTCCCTACTTACCTCACACAGTCTCTCAGGGAAAATTCTGACAGATATTTGGAAGCATTTTGGACCTTTGGAAGAAAAAAAATACCATAATGATCCAATCATTATTGTTACCTTTATCAGAATTTTTAATTTTTATATCAAATGAATCAGCTATAAAATTTTAAAGGTGGAATTACCTATTTTTACTGTGCCACAAGTTACCTCAGAGCTAAGTGGCTTAAATTGACCATAAACATTTATTATCTCTCAGACTTTCTGTGGGTCAGGAACCCAGGAGTGGCTGGGCTGGGTGGCTCTGATTTGGAGTCTCTCATGAGGATGCTCTTAGGATGCAATGAGGGCTACGGTCAAATGAAAAATCTGCTTCTAGATGGCCCACTCACGTAGTTGACAAGCCGGTGCTGGCTGTTGGCAGTAGGTCTTAATTCTGCACACAAGCCTTTCCCTAGAGCTACTTAAGCACCTTCATAAGGTGGCAGCTGGCTTTCTTCAGAGTGAGTCGCCCAAGAGGACAAAAAGAAAACCACGATGCCTTTTATAACCTAGCTTCAGAAGGCACACACCATCCCCTCCATGGTATGCTGTACTCACATGAATCACCCTGATTCAGTGAAGGGGGATTACAGAATGGGGTGCAGAGTAGGAGGCAAAGACCACTGTGGGCCATCCTGGAGGCTGGTGACCACAGAGGCTTAGGCTAAGTTCTTTACAGTGATCTCTTTGAGACATAACCCTTTCAATGAGCCTTAGAAGGACCAGTTTTGGAATCAGTGCCTAAATATGAATAAACAGAAAGATTTCTGATGACTAGCTGACTAGGATTCGGGGATTTTGTAGTTAAGAGGGAACTTAGAAGTGATGTATTTCTATACTCCCATTTTACAGAGGAGGAAATTATTTCCAGAGAGGCAAAATGGCCTGTTCCAGGCTAGAGGGTGAATTTGCGGCTAGATAAAGATGAAAGACCCAAGCTCTTAACTCCTGGATCTGCACTGCTTGGGACAGTGAAGGAACCTTACATTTGGAGTCCAGACATCTGGTCCAAGGTCTCTGCATGGGTGATCCCTTGTCCAGACTCTGCCCCCTGAGCTTGGTCATTGTCTAAACAAAAATGTCATCCGTTTGGGACAATGTTTATGGACAGTGTCAAATATTCTCAATAAAACTCAACATGCCCTTTAAAACATTGGGTTGCTGATGCTTTGTACAGCCTTCTTCATTTAATTTGTTTTGCCCCAGTGAACAGTGTTAGGGAATTTAAAGCCATACAGTTTTATTTAGTTAGCTTCATGGATCTCTGAGACATGCTGTCCATGAAACAGCAAACTGGGGCACCCGTGAACACCAGACTTGCGGTTCTCTTAAGCTTTTTTGTTTGTTTTGTTTTTTAGTTGCATGCAACAGAAACCTCACTGACTAGCTTAGGCAAAGAAAAAAGTTAATTTGTTAGAGAGACTATGGGGTGCCTCACAAATCAAAGGAAGCCCCAAACAACTAAGATTTGGAACAAAATGGGGCAGCCCCTGATGGCTTATAGCCCAGATCCTCTTCTCGATTGTTTCCCATTGACACAATCCAGCCCCAAAGATTTCCAGTCCATGTGTGCTGATATGGACGTCAAAATCCTGGGAAGCAGAACGTCTCTGACCCCCTTTGTGTCATGCGTCCTTGATCAGTCAGCTGTGGCCAGTGGCCAGGATCAGGTAGCATAGACATGGCCTTTGGGGCCCACCTTGAAATACCTGGCTCTGTCCACCACTGAAGGGGGAGTTCCAGGGGGGCTACGTAAGAGGTGTCTATGGTATTCTGTGAAATTCTGCCATGCTAGCAGGGCTTGACCTTGAATAGTGTACAAAGTCATTCCTACCATTTTACTATGCAGGAAACCAGCATCCTTAATAGCACTATTAACTCACTTGTTTTCACTTATTTTAAGCTTGGAGCTTTGGGACTTAGGCCAATACCCTTTCCTTCTTGGGATTTAGCTTTTCATCTGTATAGTGAGGGGTTTGTCCCTTCAAGTTCTAATACAACCTGTTGGCTATACCACTCAGCACCCCTCTTCTTCTGCCCTGCTGTTGGAGATTCTCTGGTTGGGGTTCACAGTGCACATGTGATTATGTACAAATCTATGTGTGTGAATTCGGTCTCTAAGAGGGTATCACCCACACCTTTGTACTTACGTACTTTCTAAACTACACTGGTGTATAGTCTCTTAATGAGAATGGATCAGCTCTGGGTTGAAATGATCATGTGACAAGGGGGAATCACCTGGATGGATTGTTAAATTTTCCAAGCAAGAAATTTAAGGGCTCATGTATCTCTCTTTACAATCTGTAATTGTTGGTATAATTTAGGCTAGAACTGGAATTGGAAGTTCATCCAGGGCTTGACTGATAGAAAGTGCAACAATCAGTGGGGGATGGGAAGAGGTAAGTGGGTTTGGGGTAGAGGCTGTGGGTAGAGAGAGAGAGAGACTTCAGTAAGTCTCAGAGGTCACTTAAGGGTTAATAGGTTCTTGAACTTTGATGAATAATCTTTGACAAGCCTGTAGGAACCCTCCAATCTTCAACAATTGGGAAAACTCAAATCAACTTTATGGTTCATCCAGGGTTGTGGGGGTGGTGATGGAAATGGGAGCGAGGAATGTGCCAATGGAAAGGATCCATCCACAGCTGGGGAACACCTATCACCAGACCCCTCAAACCCCAACTTGGTCTCCACCCACAACATGGAGTCCGACTCAAAGATGGGTCCTGAACCATTCCAACCTTTTCTTGGGACCCCAAGTCAAAATCTTGGAGTTAGACAATTATGACCAGACAAGCCCTCAGAGATAACATAGCTTGATCCCAATACTTTCTTCCCAAGTTCTCCCAAACTCCCAAAGTCACGTCTTTGGCAGGTCCACACTGGTAGGTAATTTTCCTCTCTGGGGTCACTAGTTTTTCCACTGTGGAAAAAGTTGGCTGCTGAGGAGACAAGCATCTCACTCTCATACACCCAATCACATTCAAGGCTCATCGCTTTTATCATGGAAGAGAATCTTTCCCAGAAGTCCCCAGCAGAATTTTCCTTTTGTCTAATTGGTCAGAAGAAGTGGGTCAAATGTCACCCTAAATTCAATCACTGTCAAAGAGCCATTCAATTGCCACTACCTGTTCAGACTAATCCTGATTCATCCCCTGGGGCTGGGGGTTGCGGGGGGCAGCCCTTCTCTGAGCCCATGGCTGCCTACTAGGTGTGTGTACAGCAATGTAGTGGGTAGATGTGTGCGAGGTGGGGACACTGGAGTGAGGAGAACCACTGTCTGACATAACTCTGATGGCACCCAGCTTGGCCATCTCATCTATATTTGGGCTCTTGAGTGACCCGCCTGTAGTTACAAGTAAATAGGCCATGGACGGTTTTAAAAATAATTTGTTTCTGTGTGTGTGTGTGTGTGTGTGTGTGTGTGTGTAGCAGACTTATGCACATGTATGTGACAGAAAGAGAGTTATGACCCAAGGCCTTATAATGTTCCTTCCTTAATTAGACTTGCGGAAATGCACCATTTTCGCTTTAAAAGAAGTGTAATGAAGATGGATTATAGTTCGGGGTCTGATTGGAAAGAACTAGGAACTAAGATTAATTAGCAGCAGTATGTGGTTTATTTTCAAGGTCGTTTTTACTCGGCTTCCAGAAATCCTGGCCTAATATCTTCAAACTCTCACTGAACTTTTCATGTGCAATGGGGTGGAGGATTTTGTGTTCTTGTTTGATGGGGAGAGGCATTTGCCTTCCTGGAATACTCTCCAGGCGGCCAGCCCCTGTCACTTGCCATGTTGAGATGTCTGTGGATGGCCATCCCAAGCTAAACTGACCCTTCCCATTCCTACCCTGTATGGCTTCAATGTGAAATGCTTTCCAGCTGACATTTATCAGGAGGCCTGTGGGTGTTGGATCTGAGGGTGGTTTTTAATTGTGCAAGCTGTTTAAAATCTCCTAAAATTCCTCCGCATCCTTTTTAAAAAATTAGTGCTTAAAATTCTCAAGGATTTTTCAGAACAGAGAGAGAGAAAACTTTAAAATAGCCCATCGTTATAGTTTCTGTGCACTTTGGAAGGTTTAAGCACTTTATGGATAATTCTTTGGTTAGCTTTCAGCCTTTATTTTCTTCCATGACATCTTTGACTTCTCCTGAAAGGCTACTTCTTCTCCTTTCTACCCAGGGGACTATCACCACCGCATAAGCCCATTAGTAGATCCCTGCTTCTCTTGGGATAAAAGCTAAACTTCTCACCATGGCTCACAGGGCCCAGCCAGCTCTGCCCTCAGCCTTCTCCCTTCCTCCCTTTATTCCAGGCACACTGGCTTTCTTTGGATTCCTTAAATAAGTAAATCTTTTTTTCTGCTTCAGAACCTTCACACATGCTGTCCCTTGTGCCTGGAACATGCTCCCCACTTGGTCATTGGACAATTCCTTTTTACCTTCCACGTCTTGGTTTATATGTGACTTCTTCACAGTGACCACCTTAACTTTTCCAAATGAGACCCCTCCTTTAAGTACGTACCACACCATCCTGTTTGAGTCTTCCATAGCACTCAACACAGTTTGCCATTATTGTGCCTATTTCTGGGTATACTTGACCAAGGGCAGGATCTTACCAGCATATTCACCATGGTATCTGCAGGGCAGAGCTCCATGGGCTCTGGGTCAGAGCTGGTTGATCAATGAGTGAAATCCTGCCTGCTTGGTCAGCTTTCTTGGGGCCACTCATCTGAGATTGCTCCTTTTACAGGAGCAATCACCTGAACTGATCCCTGAGGTCCTTGGAGGCAGTGACCAGGTTTGATATGGCTTTATGCCCCTCCAAGTCTCCTGCCTCTGCTGTCATCTTAATAAAGAGTTATTGATTGATTAATTAAAAGAACTCTGTTTCCAAGCAAGAATCATCTGCTTCTGCCCAGCTAACCACTAGGAAATGCAGTAAAAAGTCATAGCTGTTAGATATGTAGATTGATTAGGATACATTTAGCTGCAAGTAATAGAAGTCTTAACTTTTGGTGGTTTAAATAATAAAGATACTTAATGATCTGACATCATCATAGCGAACCCTTATGACTGTCAGCCTTTGTTCCATGTGCTTTCTTCATATACTTAGTCCTAATATCCTTCCTAGGAGGGAAATGCCACATGTGAGAAAACCGAGCCACCTTGCCCAAGTTCAAGTGAGTGATAGAGCTAGGACTCTGTTTCTGTATATATACCAACTGTTTCTCAGTTGGTGTGGCCCCGGGGTTGACATTTTTCTGCTGCTTTGTCCTGGCAGGTCTTGAGGTAGCAGTCTGTATTATGCAGGAGCTCAGGGACATCAGCGTGCTGAGTCAGTGTCTCTGTGATTCCCTTGGGTGTCCTGTCGTGGTTACTATGGCTCTGTGCTTTTCTCCATTATACAACAGCTTCTAGAGCAGGAAGCTGGGGCCAGGGGACACAAGTACTTTCTCTCGTGCTACCCTCACCTGTTACCAGGGAGGAAAGTCTCTTCCAGAAGCACCTGGAGAGTTCCTTTTGCATCTCATTAACCAGAGCAGGGTCTCATGGCATCCCCACACCAACCCTGGCAAAGGGAAATGGGGTGGCCATGAATGGCTGGTTTCAGTTGAACCAGTTTTCATCTCTGAGGACTAAATATGCTGCCACCAGAATAAAATTGGTTCTGTTAGCTGGAAGAAGTGGGGGATGGATGGTGGGTAGACCCCACCAGGCCTAGTCCAGCATGTATGCTTTATTGAGGGAAATGAGAAAGGTGTTCAGGATCAGAAACCCATGAGGCAGGGCTTGACCCTTGGGTGGCATTCAAGGACTCCAATTTCCTTTGAATATTAATCCCCAAGCTAGTCCAGTGTTATTCCAGAGATGTGTGCATGTGTTTGTGGGTGTGTGTGTATACATGAGAGGGGGTCCAGGGGCCAGGCAGGGGACCATGGCTGGTGGTAGAAAAGGAGCCCAGCATGTTCTTCTTCCTTCCCTTCTGGCCCTGCTGCATGTGCCGTCCTGGGATTTCAGACTTCACCGACAGACAGTATATATACATGGGGTGAGTGGGACATGGTAGGGACGGCATCTTTCTGCCCTAACACAGGCCCTTAGCACCTGCTTGGGTGACCCGAGAATGCATATTGCATACTTGCTGTGTGTCATTTGTACCCATATCTCAGTTAATTTTTACCACTGCTCTATGAGATCAATGTTATTATTATCACCCCCAGGTTTCTATCATGTCTTTGGGAGAAAAATAATATTCCTTGTTCTTTCCTTTAAAGCAAAGGCAGTGGATTGTCCTGGGAGTGAATTTAGAAAGAATAGCATCATTCTATTCAGAAACAGACACAACCTTAAAGCTCATTTCATCCAAGCTTCTTGTTTTATGGTGTTGAAACCAAGACCCAGGGAAGGATATTGGCATGCCCAAGGCCATGTGGTCAACTTACTCATTAACCATTGGAAGGTCCTATTGTTACCATGGAGAATGAGAACACATCGGGCTTCTTGCTGGGAAGGCTTTATAAAAAACCAAATCAATATACTTAATATCATTTTTGTTCATCTCCTTGAAAGATGCAATGTGGCAGTAACGTCCACGGTCAAAATTTTTATGAACTCTGTGGAAAATATGATGTTAAAGACTTTTGGTAACCACTTCATTAAGCTTGGCTTTTTCTTGGCCACCACAAAAGGTAAATAAACCCTAATGAGTAATACGCCCAGTCTGAGATCCTGTAAGCTGTACAAAGAGCCAGTGGCTCAAAACACACTCATCTCCCCACCCCAAGCCCCAGGGGAGTCTGAGAAAGGTGATCCTAGCCCTGCACTGTGCACCAAGACCTTCAGACAAAGACTTATTAACCCGCAAATTAGATACTAACTAAATAGAGCCAGAATTTCCATAGACTGAAAAGAATTGCATAGCATCAGTAATACTGTAAAGTTAGCACTCTGCCAATTGGCCTCCCATCAAAGCAGAATTCCTTGGTAACCAGTACACAGAGATTAATGGGGGCTGCTGAGCCTAACAATGACCCCAGGCCTTACTCTTTCATTCCTCTTGCAAATTCTATGCTAGATGTTGGGGATTCAATAGTGATTAAGACAAAGTTTCAGCCCTCAAGAAACTCGTTGTTTTTTTGGGAGGAATTGCAGTACAAGGAAACAGACTATAATCTTGGGGTGCAATGGGAACTTGTAGAAGGAATAACTACTCTGTATTGAGGGAACAGAGCCAGGAACACTTCCTTGGATGGACTGGAGAGTTGAAGGAAAGAGCTCCTTTGTAAAATACAAAGAACTTGAGTGTGTTTACAAGATGATGAGAAGGAGCCACTAGAAAGAGAAAGGATTGAGTTCAGTTATTGGCCCGAGGTTCCTAAGAAGGTGGAAGGGGATGGAGCCAGGCGGGAGGATGAGCCTTAGGAGGAAGGAGAATCCTCCTTGTGAAGCAGATGAGGAAGAGACAAGGGTGGGCACAGATGTAGGTGAGCAGACAAGAGACTAGCGGTGGGGAAATAGGAAGATGCAGCTGCTTTGGCTGAACCAGGAGGTATAAGCATCTTATGAGTACGTGGGGGTTGGTGGGAAGGTAAAGGGCTTCATGAGAGGGGGAAGTTTAACAAAGCTGCTTGGCAGAACAGCATCGTGGCCTACTGTGTTGTAGAGGATGTCTAATGGGTGGTGGTGGGGGCCCAGCAGTTGTCAAGGACCATGGGGGAAGATTAGTACCAAAATGAGTGGTTGGGTAAATTTCCCCAGAAGTACTCAGCATTATGAATATAGGAGCAGAGAAGGCAGGGCCCAGTCTAGGATTAGTTTCTTTTTTTTTTTTTTCTTTTTCCCCAGGTAGATCGAGGGGAAGGAAAATAGGGCAAAAGGATTAAGAATTTTTGTAAGACAGGCTGAAATAATTGATCATGGGGCATAAAGAAGGGAGTGGAGACAGAAGGGGTTAATACATTGTGAGAAATGAAGAAGCCAAAGGTCTGGGGGGGGGTCTCAAAAGTTTAAAACTGGATGCTGTGAGATTAGTGGAGGAAAAATGTTGGAAGATACAGGTGATTGTTGATAGAGAATGGACTATGAGAACTTTGCTTCCAGGTAATGGTGAGTTAGGTTAATTAGGCTATCCTGCATGCTGAAAACAACCAAAAATTCTGGATAAAATACCAAAAAAATCTTAAAATTGACAAGAGCTGACAAGATTGTAAGGAATTATTAGGCCAGCATTTAAGGGAAAAAAGAAGTCAGAGAGGTAGGTGAGCACAGGATCTGTTTTTGTTTTGAGGGAATTTCACATTTTAGTGAATTTGAACTTTTGTCTACCAAAATCGAAGTCAAAGACCAGCACAAAGTGTAATGTCTAATAGGAAGCTTTCCTCACTATAAGTTGGGCTTCCTAAGAAGCCTTAAAGCAAGATGAGCTAAATTATTATATTTTTTAAAGATTTTATTTGTTTATTTGACACACAGAGAGAGCACAAGCAGGGGGAGTGGCAGGCAGAGGGAGAGGGAGGAGCAGGCTCCCTGCTGTGGGGCTTGATTCCAGAACCCTGGGATCATGACCTGAGCTGAAGTCAGACGCTTAACCAATCACCCAGGTGCCCCAGGATGAGCTAAATTAAACCAACTGTTACATGGTCTTATAGCTGATTTGTATCATCTGGGTGATTCAGGAAAACTCAAACCTCAATTTTGGATTAAAGGTGGGTTCTAGACTAAGGTTACCAGACAATAATTTTTCAAGTATGATGACTAGTACAGTGTCAAAGATAACTATAGCATGGAAATAAGAGAACATGAGTAACTTGTAGGTGTAACAGACCCATTGACTTCAGATACTTTTATTATCAGATACAGATTATGAAAACACTATGTTTATTCTGTTCAAAGAAATACAAATTAGCTTAAAAATATCTGCAGGGAATAGGAAACTATAAACAATGACAGAGGTTGGAAAATCAAACAGAATTCCTAAAACTGAAAAATATAATAATCAAAATAGAGAATGTTCTACCTTCTGAGGTAGAGCAATTACTTGTGTTGACATTGTCTAGAGTCTGGCCATGAGGAGCCTGTGGCTGAGGAGAGGGGAGGAGTTCTTCAGAGGAGTTGACATGATGGAGGACCTGAGAAGGAGGGGGTTGGGTGGGTCATTCATGTGACCTGCAAAGTCATCCAAAATTATGGCAGGACTTGGGGTGGGGGAGGCTAAGTGCCAAAGGTATTACTGGATAAGAAGAAGGTTAGTAGATGACAGAGATGAAGAGAGTTAGAGTGGTCTTGCCAGATGAGATCAAAGCATCATGGCACAAGGGATTCTAACAGGAGTTAGAAGAAGTGATCTGGAAGTGGCACTGAGGACTGCAGAGATGGAGTTCACCTCTCTTTCAAGAACTGTGCAGGGGGGCGCCTGGGTGGCTCAGTCGTTAAGCATCTGCCTTCTTCTCAGGTCATGATCCCAGCATCCCGGGATGGAGCCCTGCATCGGGCTTTCTGCTCAGCGGGGAGCCTGCTTCTTCCTCTCCCACTCCCCCTGCTTGTGTTCCCTCTCTCGCTGTCTCTCTCTCTCTGTCAAAAATTAATAAAATCTTAAAAAAAAAAAAGAACCGTGCAGGGTCTGGTAATTTCTAATAAGTCAGCCTGACACAGTCTCATGCATGCTGGCAGAAGAAAGTCCTGAGTCAGAGACAAGGGACAGTTTATTACTCACATCACTTGCGTGGATTCTTTGAGCCTCAATTCCTCCAGAGTGATGCAAAGAGGTTCCAGTGATATATGTACATGAGGTAGGTTATGTTTCAAGACAGGAATCCTGAGTTTAGAGACTCTGAATCTTTTATAATGGACAGTAAGGTGGCCTGCCCTCTGCTCTGGAGAGAGACACCATCTCTATTGTCCAAGCCTGGTCACTCTACAAATACTTTGAAAGGAAAGTCCAGAATGAAAGTAGTCAATGCATCTGCTGGCAACATATACTGAAATGTGAAAGACCCTTGGAGAACTGTCAACACTTTCAAGCTCCAGATCCACTGGGTGTGAGGATGAATGGTTTTTACTTAAGAGGATTCCAAAGAAGAGTTCTCAGTGGCTGGCAGGATTATAGCTAAGGCTAGGAGGTGAAGGATGTTATGAACTTCTTTGAGGAAGTCAGGAATTTACAGCATTTCTTCCTACCCAGTGAAAACAGAAGTGCTTATTGCATCATTAAAAAATTTTTTTTGAAAAAAAATTTTGTACCAGAATTATGTGTGGTATATCATAATGCAATACGACATTGTGTTGCAGTGTGATCCAGAAAAGACTCAGTGGGGGAGGGCCACTGGACCAGGAATGGGGAGCCGTGGATGGTCCCATGGGAACATTGCTTTCCCTCCCTGCTCAGCATTTCCTCATCTGCAAAATGAGAAAGAAGGAGCTATTTAATAGTTTGGAGATCCCTTTGTAGCTCTAACAATCTATGATCTCCATACTGAGAAATAATATCACACTTAAAGAAATTTTCAATTCGCCAGAAAACCCTACTTTCCAGCCAGGCTGGGGACAGAGTTTGGTAAAAAAAAAAAAAAAAAAAAAAAAAGATAAAAAAAAGATTAAAAAAATGCAGGGAGTGATAGAGGCAGTGATGACAATGACCATGGAATAGAAGATGAAAGATGTGGCCTCCAGCCAGTGATGTGTTTCATCTGGCTTTGGACGCCAGAAGTATCCATGGATATTATGTTGCCTAAGGCAGTCAATTTGTTTGAACTTTCTGGAGAGGCTGACTGACCAACTGATTTCCGAATGCAGGAGTAGACACTTAGAGCCTCAGAGAGGCAGTATGCTTCAGAGCATGAATGTGGGCTTTGGAGCCCAACAGCCCCGGGCACCAATCCAGCTTCTTCCACTTACTGGCGATGAAACTAGAGTGTGCTACTATTTTGTGGCCCGCCCACAGCCCTGTCTTTTGGGAGATGCACACTCACTTTCTGCCCATATCCCTGCTCTCTCCACGTGGTTCTGTGGGAAGTGGCATAACTCACACGATCCCGACCCCTGCCCACAGTTGATTGGTTAAGGGGTGGGTGTCTAGCCCAAGCTGAGCCAATCAGAGTCTTTCCCTGGGATTTCTGAAACTGGAACTGAGGAATGGCGACGGTCCTTCTCTGCTGGGGGAAGGCTGTGGATGACGTCCCCGTGGTCAGTCCTTAGTGCCAGTGGAGGTGGGACGAGAGATCTGGTGGGATCCGAGCCCCGGCCGCTGGTTCCTCTGAGGCCTGGCTGCTTCTCGCCTTTCCCACGCATACTTCTTAAACACTGCTGCATCTTGGGAACCCCGGAGTCTCTTCTTGGTAAGATTGGCCAAGTTGGCTTTAATCATTTGCAACCAAAAGAGGGATGACTCATTTAGGAATCCTGGGCAAGTGACATCACAATTCCTCAGCTTCCTGAATTAGAAAATGGTAAAAACTGGGATAAAATATATAGTATAGCTGCAGGGCTAGCCACGCGGATTAACTGACAGAATTTAGGAGAACACCTGGCACCAGGCCTTGCCAGTAGGGGAGCTCAAGAAATATTCTTTTCTTTCCTTTTTGGCCTTACAGGCAGGTAGGGTACTATTTTTTTAAAGCTAATGTTTATGGAGCCCTTACTCTGAGCCAGACAATATCCCTGGTCCCTAGAACACATAATCTCCTTTAGCCCCATGGTGGCTCCTGTTTATCTCCATTTTACAGATGAGGAAACAATGGTGAAGGGAATGGATCTGGGCTATGTGCTTGTTCACTGGAGGTAAGGCCCTCCAGCCCCATCCAAACCCTGCATTGTCTAAACCTCAGAGGAGGTGGGTTTGGAACCACTGAAACACGGGTGTGAAGGCCAGTGTTGAGAATTTACTACCTTGACAAGAGGTTTAGGCTGGAAGCAGAGATAGTTCTAAGAAGGCTTGGCTGAGGTAACCATGAACAGGAGAGCTGGGGCAGGCACGACTTTTGAGCCTTTTTTTTTTTTTTAAAGGTTTTATTTATTTATCTGACAGAGAGAGCGAGACTGCACAAACAGGGGGAACAGTAGAGGGAGAGGGAGAAGTAGGCTCCCCGCCAAGCAGGGAGCCCGATGAGGGGCTCGATCCCAGGACCCTGGGATAACAACCCAAGCTGAAGGCAGACGCTTAACGACTGAGCCACCCAGGCGCCCCCACCTTTTGAGCTTTAACATCCTGGAGGAGACACTCCTTCCCTCAGCGGATGGAATCCTTAGCTCTCCTAGAGAGCACAGTGGGTTCTTAGGAGTCCTGCCCACAGCAGGAGGGAGGGAAGTATATACATTCAATTCCCCTTGGTACTTCGATGCTGCCTTAGGCCTCAAGGGACAGCCACTGAGCTTGGGTACAGGGCAGGTGGGGTGGGGAGCCAGGGAGGAGGCAGGAGCTAGTCCCTAGGGAAGATGAGGAGCTGAACTGGGGTAGCCACGGGGGGTGGGGGTGGGGAGGATGAGAGTTCTTTTAAAGATCTGTCTGGACTTGGTGGCCAACTGGATACAAGAGGTGAAAGAAAGTGAGAGTTAGTGGGGTTACCTCAGCTTTGAGATAAGGTTGTTTCCGTGAAAGACTGAGGAGGATTAATGAATTTTCCTACTGTTAAAAGGGAAGAGAGAAAGAAAAAAACAAACTATCAAAACAAAATATCAGTTACCGGCATGGTTAAGAAATGATCATCACTTCTGACTTTGGAGGCATGGTGTGCGTCTCCTTCTCGCACGTGCCATTTGTCACATCATCTACATCCACAGCCAGTTCTCTCCAGATGCTCTGTCGTCCCTGCAGATCCCAAGGAACAAAACCAAATGCCTTTGACTTTTCAGCAGCCTGGTGTGTGAGGGCCGGGTGGTGGGACCAGCGGAATCTGGCCGTAGGAGAGCTGAGTCCTGGGTCCGTGTTCCGGAGGCGCTGGTAGCCGGCTGTGCGGACACAGACAGCTCCTTGCACCGCCCCCCCTCGCCCCCCCGGCCTGTGCAAGAGCAGCTTCGCCCTCTTCCTGGTGCGGCCACCCACCTGCTGAGTGGGCCTGGGGCCCTCCCTTACCCCTCTTCCACAGGCTTTCCCTTCTGTCGGATACCCCGGGGTCTGCAAATAACATTTCTTTCTTTTTCTTTCCTTTTTTAAAAAACAAGTTTCTTTAAACCAGTGGAGGAGACTATATACTTCAAAGTTCTTCCAGCGCTCACATTTGTGGATTCTCTGACCATGTCGGGGCCTCGAGGACAGTGGCAAGAACTACACGACTTCACCATGTCTTAATTGGGGTGCTCCTCAGGCCCCCTGCTGTCCTCGTGGGAGTTCAGAGCCCCCGTGTGAGTGCAGGTGGACATCAGAGCCCAAAGACCCCGGATGCCCCGACCTGCGCAGGCCCGGGGTTTGTATCTGCATCTGGTAACCATTACCTCGGCTCGCGGGGTTACGCACTCTCTGGGAAGCCTCCGCCTGCTGCTAGAAAAGACTCGATTTCGCTTTCAGCATAATAATTTAGACATCATAAGGTTTAGGGTTACCTGAAGGAGTAAAAGGGGAGGAATGTCATCTGAAATCGAGATTCTAATCATCTCTGGTGGGTTTTTGATGTGTTGGTTGGAGCCTGGCTGTTGGCCCAGCCAGGGCCCCTGGGACAGGCTCTGCCCAAAGATGCATGGTGGGGAGAGGCTGCAAGGGGCTGTTACTTGGGCTCTTGGCTGTATCTGGAGAAATGGTTCCCTCCAGAGATGGGGGGCGGGTGCCACTCACTCATCTCTCACAGATGGTTTGATCCATCCTTCCCCCCGAGTCTGGCGACCCTGGCTGGGTCTTGCACGCTTTGACTTCCTTACTCCGTGGGCATGATGAGCTCTCCCCCCGGATGCCACCCCCATCTCCATTGGCACCACTGTGTCCTCTCCCACCTTCCCCCATGGGCTGACACCCCCCCACCCTGGCCTGTAGCCCCAGAGTGTGGCCATCTGCAGCTTGGCTCGACCCTTCCTTCCCTGCCCTGGCCCAACTTCTACGGGAAATGAAACGACAGGGTCACGGAGTGCCTCATGCGTCCTAACTCACACGGATTAATGAGTTGAAGGTGAAGCCATTTGAGATCTTGAACTCTAAGGTGTCTTTCACAACAACAGCACAGATCCATGGCTCAGAGCCTGTTTCTCCTCTATTTAAAGAAAACCCCCAGAAATAGGCCCTCACCATCTCCCTGTTTTCTGATGAATTAAACGCACACCTCTCAGTTTCGAATTCCAGACCCTTTGCAATCTGGTCCCAATCTACTTTGTCAGCTTCCTCCCGCCTCCATTACCCCCCCTTCCCGCCCCGCAGACCCCTCAGTGTGGCCGCACCCTCGCCCCAGGCTGTCCTTCCCACTGCTCCCGCTGTCTGAGTGGCCACCCTCCCAGCCAAGAAGGAGCTAAGGCCACACTGCCGGAAGCTTCTTGGTGCCTGCCCTGCTTGCGGCTCCTCCTGTCTCCTCTCCTAGTCTGCATCCTGGAGGGCAGGACCGGCATCTCTGTCCTCCCCATGATGCCTGGTGCATAGAAGGGGGAATCTGAATTTATCCACTGAGAGGAAATGGGAAGGGGAACAGCAGGTCTGGCCTTGGAGTGGTGGGAGAAAGAGACCAAGTATACGATGAAGTTTCGGGGAACTCTGAGGGGTCTCTTGGCCCCCCCACACTGTGGTTCTGTTTTTCCACTGTATGTCCCATCACTAGAGTATGTAAGCAACAGTTCCCATGGCCACGTGTCATGGCCACGACAGAAAGTGTCATTATTAAATTTTCTCCTCCATAGACTGTAGGTTTGGGAATATTTTATCTGCCAAACGAACTGCATTTATTCACTAATTTATTTTCCGATCTTTATCATTCTGAGGCCCACGTAGCTGCCCCTTAGAGCTTCTGACCGGACGAGCTGACCCGAGCCGCTGGGATACACTCACAGCTAGGGGAGAGGAGCTCCACGCTTTCAGTTTCCCTGACTTCATCACAGAAAAACACGGGCTGTCTTCAGGGTTCCAGAAATAATGAAATGAAGGGCCCCCTCATTGCCTTCCTGAAAGCTCACTTGGAAATGTCTGGTGTAAAGTTCCTTGTTTTCTGTTACAATGCAAATCCCCTGGTTGGAGTAACGGTTCTTACCTGCACCTTAGTGAATGGGTTTCTCGGGTCTTACCAAGAGCAGGTTTTGCGTGTGTGTGTGTGTGTGTGTGTGTGTGTGTTTAAAGATTTATTTATTTATTTTGAGGGAGAGAGAGAGAGAGAGAGAGAGAGAGATAGCAGGGGGAGGGGCAGAAGCAGAGAATCTCAAGCAGACTCCCCACTGAACACGGAGTCCGACATGCGGCTTGACCTAACGACCCTGAGCTCAGGACCTGAGCTGAAATCAAGAGTCTGACACTCAAATGATTGAGCCACCCAGGTACCTTCAAGAGAAGGTTTTGATAGGGGAAGTGTGTGTGTGTGTGTGTGTGTGTGTGTGTGTGTGTGTGTGTGCGCGCGCGCGCGCGCGCGCGCGCCCTCAGGACAATATGCGGACAATGTGGGGAAACTGGGCAGCCCAGGAAGACAGGTATTTGGAGAGCTTTCCTCGTACCCCTAACTGGCCTTGACTGGGTCCACACACTCAAACCACAGGGGGAGGGGATTCTGAAGTCAGAGATTGGCAGACTGTTGAGTCACACCCAGCAGCCATCTTCCCTTCCTACTACAGAACCCCATTTTACTCAAGAATGCGTGTGGGTGTGTAAGATAGCTCTGGCTGGGCTCACACCCCATTTCTCCCTGATAAGAGAGGAGAAAATTCCTTCCTCCCTCCACCTGCCTCACACGTCATCATGTGAAGGTGTAATGTTTGGATCGTGATGACCATCTGTGACCACCGAGAAGAGCCAAGGGACTTACATAGAAAAGCCTTGACATCACTGGGGGGCTGAAAGAACCCAGACAGGAGCCACCCACCTCTAGACTTTTTGTTAGCAGAGATTACGAATCCTATAATTTAAGCAACTATGGTCAGATTTTGTTCCTTGGACCATCTTAATTTTTTTTTTAAAGGTTTTATTTATTTATTTGAGAGAGAGAGAGCACAAGCAGGGGGAAAGCTCAAGCAGGGGGAAAGCTCAGAGGGAGAGGGAGAAGCAGAATCCCTGCTGAGCAGGGAGCCCGATGTGGGACTCGATCCCAGGACCCTGAGATCATGACCTGAGCCGAAGGCAGACACCCAACGATTGAGCCACCCAGGTGCCCCTGGACCATCTTAATTTAAGGCTTGTATAGGCATTATATCGAGTACAGGCCTCACTGAAGGGCCTGGCAGGGTGGGAGAGAGAAAGCCCCTTATCCTCGGGCTGTTGGTTCTGAAGGCAACCCAGAGTGGGCAGGGCTGGGCTCTCCATGAAAGAGAGAGTCTTGGGGTCTGAGCCTGGCTCTCGGTCTACAGGGCAGAGCCTGAGTGCATCTTAGCCGCAGCCTGCTCACCCACCTCTACTCTCATTGTGCTCTTACCAGGCTCCTTGAATGGAGTATGGATGATGGTCTTTTCCATGACAATCTTGCACCTTCCCCCACTGGTCCAGGTCCTTTTTTGAAATGGCTTTCACTCTTGTCTAGAATTTCCTATTTTTTTCCTGCATCTCCGAATTCTACACATTTCTCTAATCAGCTCAGATTCCCACCCCCCCACCCCTGCCCCTCTCACATCAGTGCTCACCGGACCCATGGGTCTCTGAGGAAGTAAGGAGAGCGGAATTTCCATTCGGTCGCACCCGTAGGGGATTTGGCTGATGTCTTGCCCACAGCCCCTGGCACTGACCATTCTTATATACTGGTGGTGACCTGATGCAGGCCCTGTGGCTTGTGCCTGACAGTTTGGCTAGAAACACTGGGGCATTTACACTCCAAGGAGCAATCCTCCATTGATGCCAGTGGGGTATAAATTCCCCAGCTCCCTTGCTCCTCTGGTGGGACAACTTTGAGGCATATCCTACTCAGACTCTCAGAGGTCCCAGGGGCATTTAGCCCCAGATACCCTCGTGGTAACCTGCTCATTACTACACCCCAGATGGGCCCCCTTCTCTTCCCTGTCTCCCTTCCCTATTCTCTTGCCGATGCTTCCTGGGATCACCTCCCAAGTAAACCACTTGGACAAAATCCTTGTCTCAGGCTCTGTTTGTAGGAGAATCCAGCCCAAGGAATATCTTTTTCTCATTGCCTATAGGATCAAAACCCAAATCCTTTGCCTACCACATCTCAATTCCAGCCTGAGAGTTTGGGTCCTTTTGCAAAAGGGCAAACTGGCTAAAAATCTTTTTGCTCTGGCCTCCAGCCTGATAATTAGTCCTGGCCCCCACTCACCCTGTACCGGGTGTGTGAATGCAAAAATATTTTCCTTGCCTTGACCATCAATTTTTGAGAGACAGGGGTCCAGATCCCTAATTCTTTGTGCTTCCTGGAAGCACCTGCTCAATCAGGGCAGATGAAGGTCCAGAAAATTCCTGTCTGTGACTCAGCGCCCTCTTGACAAAGAGGAAACGGGGTGAAGCTGATTTCGAGGGGAGGCAGACTCCAGAGAAGGAAGACCAGAGTTGCGCGGGAAGGCAGGGTGGGTGAGAGAAGAAACCGAAAAATGTGCAAGTCATCAAGCAGCAGGGAGCCCTGCAAGCCATTAGATAATTAACCAAAGTGAAAAATCAGAAAGCCAGCTTGGGCCGCCATTGCAGGGGTGCAGCTGCTTTCAGGGTTTGATTGAATAAAGTATTTTTATTAACTTCACATTTTGCCTCTAATGTCCCCCTGTTCTTTCTCATCCTGGATCCCTCGAATTCCTTGACTCCCGGACTTGGTGATAGGCAGTGGCAGCCCCCATGCCCACTCCACTCCCCCTCATCTTTCTCTGCCACCTGAGTTACTTCCCCAGAAAACACCCCCATGTGGATGTTCCTCTGCTGAAAATCCCTTAAAGCCTCTCTATTGTTCGAGAACTGAAGTCCAGAGAAGGCCCTCGTGGTCTGGCCCCCTGCCTGCCTTCCTGGAAACGTCTCCCCAGTCACCTCATGATCCCCTCTACAGGCTTCCAACAGGCCTCCTTTCTCCGTGCATCTGTGAGGATGCAGATACCGGGGTGAGGGCCCCCACCCCATACCTCTCTCTCCTCTGCCTGTGGACTCTTTCTTCTCCTTCAACGCCGAGCACCACATCAGCTCCTGTGGAAGCCACCCCTCACTCCTTCAGGCAAAGACCTCCCCTGGGGCCCCCCAGAGCAGATCTGTGGCTGCCTGGTATACACCGCCCGCCCACCAGACACAGCTCTGTGGAAGCGAGACTATGTCTGGTTCAGCCGCCACGGCGTGTGCTTTCTGCCTCGGACCCTGGAAAATGCTGCCACTTCCTTTGAGGGACGTGGTTGCAGCTTGGGCTCCCTGGAGAGCAGACTCCGAGAAGGGGTTTGTGCACAGGATGTTTAGTGGGGAGGGCACCGGGGGTTGGGGGGGGGGTGAGGGAGCAGGCGTGGGCAGAGGGAGAGGGCAAGCTGCCATGCAGGCCCCATGACAGCCTTGGAGGACCCTACGGGAGGCTCTGCAGCAAGTGTGGCCTAGTCAGAATCCACCTGGCATGGGCTGAGGTCGGTCTTCCCAGTACCCGAGACTGATAGATTGGTCCTGGAGGTGGGTGGCTGGGAGACGACAGACCCTGAGCAAGGCAGCCCTCTGCAGCTGAAGCATGAGGGGCTAACAGCTAACTGCTGCAGCCCTAGCAGCTGCAGAAGCAAGTCCTTCCTTGAAGGGGGATCGGGATGGTGCCTGACAGTGTCCACCCACAGAGGGACCCCAGCACCCCCAGGGGCATGAACTATCTCTCCTCTGTTCCTCCATACTCTGTATATGCTTGAATTAAAGCGTCTACCGCATGGGGTGTTGGGCCCACCAGCCATCACTAGGACAGAGAGCGTGAGGACACGGTGATAGGAGTATCTTCTTCACCGAGCCCAGAAGAGGGTCAATAGGTGCATGCATGGTTTATCCAGGTGCCTTCAGCCCTGCAGTGTGTGCAGAGCACCTGCCCTCCTGAAGCCCCTGAGCTGCATCCTTCTATCCGCGAGCCCAGCTCCTTCCCCAGGCCTGCCCAGTGCCAGGTGGGCCACTCCCCACTCAGCCCTTGGGGCACTCACATTTTGCCTGCCTTTGTTTTAGCCACGAACGCTGCAATTTCAAGGTTATCATCCTTTCTGAGCTCTTCTGCTGGGTCTTGGATCCCAGGGAACCCCTCCTGGGTTCCAGGGATGATATAAAGAAGGGGATGGAGGGGTTGCTACGTGCACTCGGGCTGGTTGGCCCCAGATGACAGGGGGCTGGACTGGTAGTGAGGGGGTGGGAGGCTTGGCCGTCATCAGAGTTTCCCTCTGCAGGGAATATGCTGCAGACAAAGATGTATGGTTTTGGCTGGGGTTGGCAGGGGGTCAGATGCAAGGCAGAGGGTCCCTTGGCCTCCTCCAGGGGAGAGCTGGGGCTGGAGACCATGTGGAATGCATTTAGTCCTGAGAAGGCACAGCAAGAGCCATGGCAGTGCGGGTCTCTCAGGGCCGGCGTCCAGAGAGACACTGGTCCTTGTGGGGGAAGCTGTGGAAGCACTGGGTGGTGCCAGGCGTGCCCCAGGTCAAAGGAGCCCAGACTGAGTGCTCCTCACATCCCAGCTAAGCCCTGGGTGGGGTGGGAGTCCCCGGCCCAAGCCTCAGAGCCTCTCCAGCCTTCCGTTTCCTCCGCCTTCCCTGCCCACCTGGCTGTGCAAGGGTTAGTCATGCACTCGAGGGGTTCCTGTGTTCTGTAGCTGTGGTGTCTGAGCCCCAGTCTGGGACCCACGGCCTGACAGAGACAAATACGATTTAATGAGGAGCCATGCTGAAAAATCAGGGGCTGAAGCTGACGTATCCATGTGGTGTTAATTGAGGAAAAACATGAAGTCCTCCATTCTTTCCTGAGAGTCTTCCAGGCATTAGGACGCCTTCCCCCCCAACCCCCAGTTCATTAAGCCCCCCAGGGACATGGATGGGCCAAGTGAGCTAAGAACTGTGGCGTGGGGGGTGGGGGAGGAGAATTCTTTCTTAGATCTTTGATTTTTCTGGGCGAGCTGGAGCCTACGGACCCTTTTCAGAACAATGTTTTCAAAAGCCTAAGATAAAAAAAAAAACAACTCAAGGATTACCAAGTAAACCAATGACACTGACTTAGTTATAAACACCGTGCTGGAGCAGTATGTGTGTGCCGTTCCTCACTCATTAGGCCGGGAGATTGAGCAGCCGGTCCTGGTGATGCCATTTTGCAGACGTGAGGAGTGTGGACAGTATTTTGAGGGAACAGTTCAGAAGGCTCCCGTGGAAATTTTGCTGCAGCACACAGAGTCCCGGGGGCTGGCCGCAGTGCTGGGGGCCCACATTCGCAATGGAAAGAAATGCTAGACTTCAGGCAGAGGTGGGGGAGGAGGAAGCGTGCTTCTGGCCACACGCTGAGCCCAGCTTACGAGCCTCTGCCTAGTCCCTCGTGCGCTTGTTACTGGCTGGGGACTGAACAGGTATAAGTCACCTTTCAGAGCCTTGTTTTCTCACCCGTAATGTGGGGATGGCTACACTGACCAACTCAGACTTATGTGAAGGCCAAATGAGATGCTGTTTGAAGAGGCACAGCTTCTGGATGCTCAAGTCAGAAACCTGGCTGTCACCCTGGGTGGCCCCTGGGCTGGGCTCCCTCCTCCCCCCTCCCACTACAGCTCCCCAAACGCTGTTACCCCCACCTTGGCACTGTCTCTGCAAACTCCCTTTCCATTCCCACTGCAGCAGCTACGGGCAGCCCCGGGCCCCCAGACTTCAGTCTGCCCCCTTCAAATCCAGAACTCTCCATGCGGCCAGAGTGGGATGCTCACACAGGTACCGCTGGGCCACTCTCGCTTCAAGACCTTCCAGGGCTCCCAGGCGGTTTCAGGGTTGGGCCCAGATGCCACGGGAAGATTCTCTGCCCTCTGGCCTCCACGCGCTCCGTGCCTCCTGTGGGCTACACCCGCCTGTCCTGTTGGGTGCAATGGCACCGTGCCCCCTCACCTCCAGGATCTCCGCTTGCTGCTCCCTGGCTCAGCACAGAGCCTTCCTCCCTTCTCCTTGTTAACCCCTCCTCCGGCTTCAGCTCAGGTGTCGGCTCCTCTGGGGAAGCCCTCACTGACCCCCAGCCCCAGGTAGTCATCCTGCCAAGGCCTCTTGTGGCATCTGTGAGTGTTTCTGTCACGGTCACTGCTAACTGCGAGCCTTTGTCTGCTCTGCCTCCTCCTGCGGGGTAGGGATGGGTGCTGACGGCTGTAAACCATGTTTCCCAGGTTCTTTGCCAGTAATGGCTTCCGGTTAAGTCCCATCGCCGGGAAGCAATGGCAGGAGGGTGGGAGCAGAGGGGTTATTTCTTAGCTTCTTCTGATGGAGACTTTGGCAGGGTCCACCGTGCCTCCATGGCCTCAGCCCCCACGGGCTGGGTCGGGTTCCTGGCTGTTGCTAACTGGGATGCCTTACTATCCTCTGTGGGTCTCTCTTTCCCTGACCAGACCCTGATTTACCTGGAATGTTCACTTCTCTTGCCCCCTCCAGACTGTGTGTCCCTCACCTTGTTATCCTCAGCACCAGCAAGCAGATGCTGCATCCATGGGGTGCCCTAGGCTCCTCTCTGTCCCACAAGCACCCCATGCCCATTCCTGCCTTCGCGGTTTCATCTCAATATTTTATGCTCCCTGTTCCTCTCTCTTTCCCAGGCCCATCCAAAGTCTGTCCTTCAAGGCCCCTCTCAAATGCATGAAGTCCACCTAGAAGCTCAAGCCCTGCTGGTACTGGTTCTGGGGAACTCCAGCAAGGAGGAACACACAATTTGCTTTTGTTTCAAGGCGTGTTCTTCTGTTCCTCCAACGACTGTAACTCTTGATGGCAAGAAGAGCATGATCATAGAGACAATAGCTAAATGAGGCCCAGAGAGGCTACATAACTTGCCTAAAGTCACACAGCTGCAAAGTGGCAGAGCTGAGGCCGAGTTGGAGCTGCCTGGTTCTAAAGACTTAGCAGAAAGTGCCCTCCAGGTTGCTGAGGTTGGGGAGTTGGTGTGAGGAAGATTGAAGGGGTATTAAAAGGTAGGCAGAGGGTCTTGTTACTGATCAAACCTCAGTTTCTCACGCCAAGGTACTTGGGCACCAGGCCCCTGAGGACAGACCCCTCTCCCCTTTCCTTCCCTTCCCTTCCCTTCCCTTCCCTTTCCTCTTCCCGTTAGTCTGTCACCGCCCCCCCAGAACTAGTTTCATAGCTTGTTCTCAGCTCAGAAGTCCCTCCAGCCGTTTCCAACAACTTGCTGCTTCATGTGAAACCTCATCCAGGTAATTTTCCACTTCACACTGCAAAGAATAATAGCCAGGGGGCTCTTTTTATAGGAAAAACTCAAAGCTGAGCAGCCTCCACTCCTGGGCAGACAGCAGAAGTCTGCAGGGCAGCGGTGCCCGAGGAGCTGGAAAACATTACCTCTGCATATAGATTTCCACCCATCCCTCGCTACTGCTCGCCGTGCTGAGTCTCGATATTTCCTGGCCATCTGAATCCACTTCTGTCTCTTTAATCACAGGTCGCTGTGAGTCTTTGGGCCCTCCTGCCTGGCCTTTCCAGGAACTTGGCGTGTGGTGTTTTTGAGGCTCTCCTACCCGCTTGGAGGGATTTAACTCACACCTGCCTGCACACCGCCTTCCATTTATGCCTCACTGGGGAGCAGGGATGGAAGCGATGTCCCTGAGTGCCTACTATGTGTCATGCATGATGCCGAGTTCTTTTAGATCATAAGTTAAAATTGTCACCATCTCTGTAACGGGTTGGTTTGTCAGGAGCAGATGCTGAGATGGAGTTTGGGGCACAAGATGTTTATTAGGGGTGAATACCTTGGGAAGGGGGATGGGGAGGAGGCAGGATGTGTGTAGGAAGATGTTGAGCTGCGAGTTAGGAGAGTATAGTGATGTATAACATTTGTTGCTAGAGTGGCTCATTGACGTATTTCCTATGCAACTAGGGAGAGAAAATGTGTTTTTGATAAGCAGATAACATGCAGCACTAGACAATGTCTGGACCCCAAATGCCTGGCACAGAGGTTCGTGATTCTGGAGGCTGGCATGGTCACGGAGGAGTAGGGACTCTGCTGATCTTTGAAACGTGCTTGAAATTTGTCTAAATAGAGGAGAGGGAAAGGTACTCTAGGGAGCAGGTATAGTGGGATATAGGAGATGGAAGTCGGAATTGACAGGGCCTGTATAGGGAAAGTGAGCCAATTGGCTGGGTTTGAGGGGAACAGAAGGAGCCAAGTAAATGAAATGGAAATGGAGAATATGAAATTCAGCTGATTCTCTTCCATTCCACAGGCTTCTCTTGAGTACCGATGATATGCCAAAGCAACTGTCAGGCCAGACATGCTCAGAGTGAACAAGAGGGCCCTCCCCCTTGCCTGGCTGACAAGGCCTCAAGCATCAGCCTGTCTTCTGTGTTTTGCAACTGGAGCCAGGAGGCCAAGCCAGCAGTGGACGTGTCCTGACTGCGGGCCCGTTGCAGGAAGGATGAGGAGGTCAGCCCTGCTCGAGGGTACCCCCTTGCCCTGGGGTTGGGCCAGGCCGCCGAGCATTCTCCTTCGGGTGAGGGGTCCTGGCAGGAGATGAGGGAGGAGGCCTGCTCTACACTCTTTACCTGCCTGGGGAGGTTGAGGGGCCACTAATGCCCTTCAGGTCCCCCAGGAGGACAATGGTGAGGCTGAAACCAGCCCTCCCTCCTGCAAGGTGCCCTCAGGGTGAGGCCTGGTGGGGAGGGGGCCGGCCAAGGTGGGGTCAGGAGGTGGGAGAGTGGGTACTGTGGGTACTGTGGGAAATGCCCTTACCTATGGCTTCCAGGTTGGTGGGATTTTGCTCACCTGTAAAACAACAACAAAAAACCCCCCAAATAGACAAAAAACAAACAACGTCTTGATTCAACTTAAGGGTTGCCAGCTTTGTCTGTTGCCCAGTGAGGACACCAGGAGAAAAACCAGTGTTAGGAATTGAACTGTGTCTCCTGAAAAAATATGTTGAAGTCTTATTCGCTGGTACTTGTGAACATGACCTTATTTGGAAATAGGGTTGTTGCAGATTGAATTGGTTAAGATGAGGTCGGCCCAGAGTAGAATCGGCCCCTAATCCAATATGACTGGTGCTCTTATAAAAAGATGAAATTTGGACCCAGAGGAAAGGTGAAGGCAAAGACATGGGGGGAAGGACATGTGAAGGCAGGGGCAGAGAGGCAGCTTTAAGCCAAGGAAGGCCAAGGATTGCCAGCCCCCACTGGAAGCTGGGAAGAGGCGAGGAAGTGTTCTATGCAGAGTCTCAGAGGGAGTGGAGCCCTGCGGGTGCCTTGATTTTAGACCCTGAGCCTCCAGAACTGTGAGACGGTCAATTTCTGTGGTTTTAAGCCACACAGTCTGTGGTCCTTCGTTATGGCCACCCCAGGAAACAAACACACCCACCATCTAATATCACCCATGTTTAGGATATTCTAACTCCCAGAGCAGAACTGACAATTTCAGGATACCCTCTGAGTTGAATGCATTTAGCTTTATGCAAAATCTACTCTGAGGATATAGTTCTTTCCCTTCATCTTGGACCAGTGTTAGGACTTAGACTAGCTCCCATCCTGGACTGATGCTTGTGGGCTTCTGCTGTGTGGAGGAAATGGGTCAGGCTGGCAGCCACTGTGGCCTCGGGGGGTCCCCCTCCCCTCCTCCGGCCTCCGTGTCCTTGGGGGTTGGTCCCTCCTGCCTCTGAGGCTGGGTGATCTGCCCTTAGGGATGGCTGTCTGGAGGCTCAGGTGTCCGTAAAATGTTCCTTAGTTACTTAATGGCTTGGAAAATGCACATCCAAAGCTATGGGATGTCCCCAGACCTGGGAGGGGGAAACTGGAGGTACTGAGGACAGCATGAATAATGCTTGTCTTCATAGGATACTCAGAGGACACAGTGAATATTGTACAGGCTGAGACAATGGCCACCCTGTCTTCCAGGGCCCAGGGAAGGTTACCATTTTGTCTTTGTGATTGGGTGCTAAAGTGTGTGCGCCTGAGAAGCATTCAAACTGGTGGCCCACCAGTGCATCTCTGTTGATGTCATTGTTGCCTTTGCAATTTTAGGCTTTTAGAGCTGTGCTTCTCAGAGTGTGTTCTATGGAACTTGGGTTCATTGTGATGTTAATAGAGGTTGGGGGGGAACAATGATTTAGTGGTAAAATATTCCTGAGAAACATTGGGTCCCACAACCTTACACAGATTGCTCTCCTGCAGGTCATCTCAGGGCCTTCAATATGCTAAAGGACATTGGGCATTGTTAGCATGCAGCATTTCCCAATTTCAACTGGCAGTGGAACGTTCTTCCTCTTATACACGGTGTATTCCCTGAGACTATTTTCTGAAGAGTACTCCTTGGGGACTGTTCTTCTAGAAACTAGGATTCTGAATTTCTCTATTCAGTAGCTAGCAGAATGTGTTGCACAACTTCATACTTAACCTGGCCTCCTGATGCTAGTGGTCAGGTGATGTCAACGATGCTGACAATGGTAAAGATGAGGTTAGTGGTCATGGTTCTGGTGGTGACATTTATGTTAAGAATGTTGGTAATGAACGCAGGTAACTTGGTGTAACTTTAGTAATCCCCTAAGGAGAAGGAACTCCCAACTCAGACTTTCTATGTATTGATGACACTATTAGGCTTTACGGAGTTAATGATCCAGGCTAGTAGCAAGGAGATGGTGCCCCCAGAAGACCAGGAATGTGTAACCCAGGGGGAGTCAAAGGGCCCAGAGCTAATAAAGCACTTAGCAACATGGGAAGCCCACTGAGGGTGTACACCTTTGTTTCCTGGAACCTCTGTTGACATGAATGAAATAAAAAGAATATGATTTGTGTGACCACAGGATTCTTAGCATGGTGAGTGGGTGGGGAAACCTGTGAAGGTTTATGACCCCACTAAGTGATGATGCTGAAAAAAGTGTGTTTGCTCCTTGTAGGCTTTGTCTCTTTGGAATGGACCATTTGTAGCTCAGTCTTACTGGAGACTACAAGATGACTTATGACCCCCCAGGAGAGCTGAGGGAATCATGAAGGCAGCTGTGAAGTGGCTACAGGAGTTTTTGACCAGGGCAGTGGGGTTATTGACAATGGTGGGCTGACGGTAAGAATGATAATGTGGTGGTGAGGTCATGGTGAAGGTGAGGACCATCCTGGTGGTGATGAGAATGGTAATGGGCATGACAGAGGCCATGACGGTAGGGCTACAGTAGGCTATGGAGGCAGTGATGAGGACACTCTGAGCTGTGGTATTGGTGAGTGTTGGGGGAATCATGGTAGCACTGTGCACCAGTAAGAGTCTAAGTGACTCTGTGTCCTCTTGCCTCCTTTCTTTATGGGCAGGTCAGACTTTGTGAGATGCCACCCAGCCTGATGAGAATAAGACCTTGCTTCAGGAGGCATTTGGTTGTCTTCTGTGTAGAGAAGTGGCCCTTCACTTTGTCCATAAATCAGCCTCGTAAACTTTCCGCTTTGCAATTTGCAGTTGTCAGCCCCACAAACCACTCCTGCCTGGAATATGGAGCTTGAACAAATAAATCACACTTATGATTCACGTCAGCAGCAATGTCATCATTGCATCGGGGTCTAGACCTGGGCTGACCTGCCCAGGGGACACAGGCGGCCCCCCTCAATATTGTTCAAGCCAAGCACACCATGATTCAACACTGAATTTCTAGACAGAGGCCCTTATATCAAAGTGACATTTAATAGCACACTTCTCCCTCACTGGAGTGGGGCCTCACTGGGGATGGTAGACATATAGCTTCCCTGGGAGAAGGGGGAATGACTCAGAGGCAGGCCCATGCCCTTTCCCTGTGAGAAGACCACTGTCGGGTCCCCAGCCTATAACTTACCCAGCCCGGCCACTGACATGGTGTTACTCTATGTAATGAGAGCACATCTGCTCCCCTCTTCCTCCACATGCCCATTCCCCCTGATTTTAAGGAGGAAATACGGCTCTGCCTGGGCCTGTGTCAGGGTGGCCCCCCACCTTAAAGGTGATGAGATGGGTCATGGCTGCCTGGAGGTAGATGTTTTGCACCCATGTAACACATTCTGGCAAGGGCTGCCCATTGATTTACCTCAGGCTTGCTATCTGTGGGTCCTTGCTGTTCCTGGAGGGGAGCACTTGGTCAAGGCCTTGCCCACCTTTGGGTGGGCAGAGTTCTCATAGCTGTCCACAATTTTCCTGGCATGTGTCCAAGTCCTGGCACCTGTTCAATGAAAGCCATTTCCCCTTGTTTCTTCACGTCATTATACAATGGGCAAAGTGACAGTGGGGTTGCCCTTTTGGCTCTTTGCTGGAAGGAATTTTTGGTTTTATTTTATTTTATTTATTTATTTTTGTTTCTTTTCTTTTTTTCCTCTAGGAACGAAATAGCATTTCAGCAACCTCTGGGAAAAGAAATCTGAGCTGGTTAGCACAGTGTTAAAGCAGACTGAACATCTCATTTGTAGAGATATCAGGTATTTTCCTATGATCTTAAATGGTTGGAATTCCAATTAGCTGGGGCATGGGGGTTGGTGACGAAGGCTCCTGTTTCGGCGTTCTAGAAATGAAGGTCTTTGGGTGGGGGGAATGTCTGTGGTTTAGTAATTAAAAGTTCTAGAACACGTTGGAATTAGATATTTTTGGTTTAGAATATAAATATATACGGAGAATATATTTTTGGGTCATTTTGGGTGTACTTTTGGAGGGCAGAGCTTGTGTATATTTGGGATTGCAGCACTAAAGGGATGCTCACTATGGTTTCAATGATGCCATGAGGAACAGGTGACTCACAAAATACACTACCATTCTGAGGGATTGAATTCCAATTTGGCTTTTGCTTTGAAATATTTCAAAGCATAGTATGCTGAGAAGTGAAGATATGACAAGATGATTGTTTTTTAAGATTTTATTTATTTATGAGAGAGAGAGAAAGCGAGTGGGAGGAGGGAAGAGGGACAAGCAGACTCTCAGCTGAGCAAGGACACAGGGCTCGATCCCATAAACCCAAGATCATGACCTGAGTCAAAATCAAGAGTTGGACGCTCAACCGACTAAGCCACCCAGGTGCCCTGTGACAAAATTATTTTTTAAAGTTTTGGTTGTAGGGATGCTGTGGTTGACTCCCCAGCACCCATTACACCCCAGATGGTTAAGCAGCATAAGTTAGTCATGCTATTCCCATGCCACTTGCCAGGGATTGGCTCAGCCCCCGGCAGGTGTGAGCCAATTTGGGCCAATGAGATTCAAGGTGGGGGGGGGGGCCCTGCTCAGAGCTTTTGGGAAAGAGCAGCTAGTTCTCCTCCCACCTTTCTGGCTGTGAACAAGGCAGGATGTGGCTCCGAGTGCTGTTGGCAGCCATTGTAAGACCATGGGCGGTGGGGGAATGGTATTAGGATGAAGCCAGCACAGCTGCTGACAGAGCAGAAAAGTGCAGAACATGGGTTCTGTGGCTGAGCCCTGCCCTACCTCTGGACTTCCTGTTCTGTGAAACAATAGAAGCCATGATTGTTCAAGCAAAGCTGGGAGAGAATTTCTGTTACCTGAAAGGGAAAGCATTTGTCCACAGTTCCTGTTCCTCAGAGTTCTCAAATGTTGATTGAAGAGAGGAAAAGCACAAAGTAAGAAGTGTAAAATTTTAAAGAAAGATACTCTATGGCAGGATTTGGGCAATCCTTCCCGTAAGGGGCCAGATAGAACACGCCGTGGTCTTTGCAGACCAGATGGTCTCTACTGTGGCTACTCAAGTCCACCATTGTAGCATAAAAGCAGCATAAACAGGAAGTATATGAATGAGCATGGCTGTGTTACAATAAAACTTTATTTAAAAGAACAGATGGCAGTCCAGGTTTGGTCTATGAGCTTTAGTTTCCTGGCCACTGCTCTGGAGGTTTATAGAAAGGAGACATCCGTAGGGACCGGGGTCATGAGAGGATTCCTGGAGGATGTGGGTGCTGGATAGATAGAGAGGACATGAGTCAGCCACATTTCTGCATGTGCACCTTTAAAGACCGTGCCCTTCTATTTTCTGATGTGATTGTGGAAAGGGAAAGTTAGAATGCGTATCAAGGGCACACCTGACAGTATCCTTGTAGATTAAACCAATTCTGCAGTGCCCACTCCCCAGTCCTCAGTGATCAGTCATGAAAAGCCCAAATATCAGAGGGCCACACATAGAAAGATGCCCCACCAAGGTCTGCCTCCTACCTGGAGAGCCCATGGTAGGTCTAGGCACATAGAAGCTTATAGAAAACAATTCAAGTAGTATAGATGTGAGACTCTTCAAAGCAGAGCGTTGAGACCACAGGGTCCAGGTACACTTGTGAGTCTCATGTGACTCATGTGAAGTGAGATCTGGACTGTCCCAAAGTCAGAGGCTCCTGGGACTCACCTACGTGGGGGGTGGTGGGCAGTTTCTTGGAGAACCTGGGCCATGATGGTGGGCCGAGAGCACTGCCTACTAAGGGTGACCCCGAGCATGGGTATGAGTGGTGACCGGTATGGGCATAGGGAGCAGAAAGGAAGAGAGGCCCAGGGAGAGAGGGAGGGTGGTGATTCTTTAGGACTGAGTTCTAGGCCATCCAGAGAGCCTGGTCCACACTCCAGGGGGTACAGGGAGCAGGTAGCTCACAGGGAGGGAAGGGGTTAGGGGAGGAGGCTGGAGTTTGCAGGGGAAGGAGAACCTTTCTGAAATGTAGGGGCCAGGGAGAGCCCACATGCTCCCCACCCTCCAAGGCTACAATTTAGAGACTTAAAAATACTCCCACCAATGTTTTCTCACTTTGATGTGTGAACACGAAGTGATCTAGTTGGAGAGAGGAAAAACATAAACCAAACTGCTGAGTAACATCCTTTTGAAAAGAAATACGGACTTTGAAAAAGAACTGCAACAACTTGTGGAAGCTTTCAAAGGGTGTTTTCTTTTCTTCTTTATTTTTATTTTTAAAGTAAGTCCCACACCCAACATGGGACCCTGGAATCAAGAGTTGGATGCTCTACCGACTGAGCCAGGCAGGTACCCCTTTTCTTTCCTTATTTTTCAAAGCCCAAGCAAGGGTTTTAGTGAAACCAGTATTGCTGTCTCAGGTTCCAGAACAGATGAGCATGTGCGCAGCTTCAGCTGGTGGTTCAGGGAGACCAAGGAAACCCCCAAATAACCTTCTTTCTAATCATTGTCCCTAAACACCGTTGAGGGCTGGTTGGCGCCCGCTCCCCTTCACTTGCTAATGACCACTCTGGCGCTGGCTCCTGCCCACCTGCCCCGCTGACCACCCTTCCCTACAGGTGCTGTGTTTGCTCCCCAACTCTGCTCCTCTGAACCCCTCATCTGCTCCACCATCCCCACGCCGCCCTGGCTCTGCCTCTGATGCTGGGCTTTCAGGCCAGCCTTGCATCTGGTTTCTCTTTGCTTCTTTCTCCCCCTTTGTCTTTGTTTGCTTTTAGGAGGAGATGGTAGTTTTTATGACCCCCTTCCTGCCCGCCCCCCCGCAATTGTTTTTTGTTCTGTTTCAGCTGTCCTCTGCCTCTCGCTTACCTTCATTCCGCTGGGCTCTCCATGACCTGCTCCCAACAGGGCCAGCTGCTGCTTCAAGCTTGACTCAGGCCCTCAGAGATATGTGGCTGCCATTTCTCAAAGGGGGAGGTTTTTCATTTCTTTTGTGTTGTTTTTCCTCTTTTCTATTTGTGTTTCTCCATGCAGGATATAAACTTCTCAGGAGAGCTTACTTTTGAAATGAGAGGGTTGCTTCTGAATTTCTGGGGCCGCAGGCTGAGATAAGACTGTCTTGAAAGGCCTGCTCCCATGAGCAGTAGGGCTGCATTTTCTCTCCCTCCTTGCCCTGTTGGGTCACCTTCTGGAGCAGAAAGCAAATTCAACAACTACTTCATCTGTGCAACACATTACTCCCTCAAACCTCCTCCTTTTTTTTTAAGATTTTTTTTTTTATTTTTAAGTAATCTCTACGCCTAATGTGGGGCTCAAACCCACAACTCTGAGATCAAGAGTCACATGTTCTACCAACTAAGCCAGCCAGGTGCCCCCAAAACTCTTCCTTTGAACTTAATAAAGGGATACTACAAATGATCAGAACATGGAAGCAATAAAAATTCTCAATTGTGTCACAAACAATTTTTCACCAAGTGATTAAAATATTGCAGTTGTGTAATACAGATTAAAAACATGTATTGCTCTTAAAACTGATTGATTACTAACCCTCTAAATCTTTGCTTTCACAATGTGGTTCCTGGACCAGCCGCATCAGCATCTCCTGGGAGCTGGTTAGAAGTGAGGATTCCAGCCTCACGCTCCAGACTTACTGAACCAGAATTTGATTTTTTTTTTAAAAAATTTATTTATTTGAGAGAGAGAGAACATGTGAGTGGGGGGAGGGGCAGAGGGAGGGAGAGAGCGAGGGAATCTCGAAACAGACTCTCCACTGATCATGGAGCCTGACACAGGGCTCCATCCCAGGATCCTGAGATCATGAAATCAAGAGTCTGTTGCCCAACTGACTGAGCCACCCAGTCGCCCCTTAGAATCTGCATTTTAAAAAGATCCCCAGGTGATTCCTGTGCCCATTAGCATTCAAAAAGTCCTGCTTTAATAACCCTTAAAAACATTAAATGGCCCATTATACCAAACAAAAATCAACCAAATACTTAAATAGTCACATGATACAGCACGAAGACTGTGGCCAGAATATCTCCTTTTAACCTCTGCTCACAGAGAAGCCATTGAGTTGACCTGGCCTCAGTTTCGATGTGCCAGATGGGATGACGAGAATACCCTCCTGCCCTCTGCACCTGTCAGGGCCGGTGTAAGTTTCTGGGTAAAGATTAAGTGAAACAAATGGGTCAATGCACTTTGTAAAGCACCATAAAATGTTAGCTGTTACATTGTGCACAATGCCTCATTTTAACTGCGGGGAATCTTAGCGCTTTCTTTGTCAGAGTCTGCCTAATACAGGTATGGATAGTGAGGAGTCACCACCAGTCATGATGCACCAGGACAAGACGTATCAGAACACTTCATCCGTAGATGGGGACCATAGTAACTCCTGCTTTAGGGGACACCCGCCAGTTTTTTTTTTGCCTTTGACCAGCCTCTGAAAGTCCTTCCTACAACTGGGGAATTTTGTCCCATATGGGCCTTGGTGGGAAGTAGGGCTGTTTCAAAGTAAGAAAGCCTAAATTAGGACAGACTCTTGCCTCTCCTTGTTGGGCTGCCAATCTCCACCTCCACCTGCTGGCCCAGGACACTGGCACACGCTGGCTCAGGCTCAACTAAGCTCACCTGTCCCTCCAGGAGTTTGAATCTGGGACACGTGATGCAGAGACACAGAGATAAGAGATGGTGGAGGTTGATTTAGCAGATATAGCTGCGGTAGTCCATTCCGTGATGACATTAGCTGGTCGTGATTGAACTCAGGTCCTGGCTTCCCTTGCCCGTTTTCTGAACATTCCCTATAATTCTCCGAGATGCCCAATATCCTCTTGGTAAACTCTTTTTCTGATGAAATCGCCCTAGTTTGTTTCTGTCACTGGCCACCTAGAAGCCTGAGTGATAACTCTACCCATCTTACTGGCTTGCTGAGAAATAAGGAGACAAGACATAGTAGATGGCACTTGGAAATGCCTTGTTAGTGACAGCAAGAATAAACAGTGCATCTACTTTTGTTTCAACTTGATAGAGCCCCATCCTTTAATCACTGAATTACAAGCTGTGGCTCCTATTAATTCATGGGCAGATGGTCATCTGTACCTTCCCATGGAAAGGAGCCCTGTTCCCTCAATGCTCTTCCTCTGCCGTTGGTCAGAGGCTAACAATGTGTCCTGGTCCTCTAAGGTCAGAGCTAAGATCCAGCTCGTTCTTCTTATCAACAAAACCAAGGGGGACAGGTCTCAGACTTCTCCCATGGCTTTATCCATTTTTGCTCATGTGCCATCTACTCCAAAGCTGTTTAGGTCTACCTCTCAATTTCTTTCTTGATCTATCAAGACGTGGGTTACCAGATTCCCTCTATTATCCCCCCAAATTGAACGTAAAATAAATGAATTTCATCAAAGCCATAGTTCCTTGCTTATGGTCAAAGCTAACATGATAGGCCCTCCTAGGAAGCCAGTAGGGTAAGTTATGTGATTACCGTTATTCCTGGTTAGCTCATGTCAAAATCTGTCATGAATAGCCTTGCTTCCCCTGTTCCATTTATTTCCTTCCAGGGCCATGTGCTGGTGATTACCAATCTTTGGGGAGTTGAAATACCTTGTCATTATTTCTTTGATTCCAAGGCATGCGTCCCTCCAGCAAAAAAGGAAAAAAGATCACAGTGTGTCATTTATTTTTAAAAAGGAAGCAAATGAAAATTAACTTTGCACTGGAATCTCCTGAGATGTCAGGTTGTCTCTTGAAAGGATGACATCTTGACATTGAGAAGCACCACTTTAGAAACTCCAAATTATGTGAGAGAAACAGCTGCTTAGGTTCATCATTTGTTTCTTCTTCATAAATTTGCAGTTTTGTGCAAAACGTTGATTTAATCTCTTTTTCTTCCTCAGTCCAACCTGTGTCTTACTGAAGATGAGCATAAAAAGGTGTGATCTTTCTGCCGCCCTGCCATCTGCTTGCTTTCCTTTTTTTTTTTTTTTTTAATCCTGTGTCCCCAGGGTGCCTGGGTGGCTCAGTCGGTTAAGCGTCTGATTTTTGGTTTTGGCTCAGATTATGATCTCAGGGTCCTGAGATGGAGCCCCGCATCAGGCTCTGCACTCAGTGGGGAGTCTGCTTGTCCCTCTTCCTCTGCTCTTCCCCCCATAAATAAATAATCTTAGAAAAAATCCTGTGTCCCCAACCTTCCTTTGCAAAATGGAAAAATGCCAACCTAACACCTTCTACCTTCTGCTCCTTTTTTTTCTTTTCCCTCTTCTTAAAAAATTTAGCTGTAAGAACCTCCCCCGCCCCCGCAACAACCTGTGCTCCAGAGTAACTCCTGAGCATGTGGCCTGGGAAGCCCGTACCTGGTGGTACTGTTAGTAATCACAAGACTGGAAATGCCAGTGTCGCTCAGGAGGAAAATGGACAAAACATTGAGCTATACCATTCACATGATGGAGGATTACACAATCGTGAAAAACGAATGAAAACCCAGTTGCCTGTAACAGTGTGGAGAAATCGTAGAGACATGGCAGTGAATGAAGAAAGCAGGCTGCAGAGGACTGAAATGGGTGTGTGCCACTCTTGGGCTGAAGCATTTCATTGCTGGGGAGGTGATTTGGGGGAGACCTCATATCTCGATTGTGCTACCCCCAAAAGTCAAAGCATCTTGGACTGGAGTTGCCACACGCAGGACAGGTGTCCTGGAGAGCCAGTGGGACCTGCAGTAGGTTTTGCCTGAGCAGGAAGCAAACCTCCGATGACGTGCTAAGCAGCTGAGATTTTAGGCTGCTTTGTTACTGCAGTGTGACTTAGCCGGCCCTGGCGCGTGCAGACGCACATGAAAGCCGTGTGATAGGTGAGGGGGATAATGATCAACACACAGTTCAGGATGTGGCTGCTTCTGGAGGGAGCGAATGGGTTGGGAACGGGATAGAGCACACAGGGAGATGCACATGTGAAAGTGATGTTCTAGTGTGTAAGTTGGGTGAGGGGTTCACCGGTGTGCATTTTATAATTAAACTTTATAATTTATACATGTTAATGCAGATGCAAAATATGACATAATAGAAAAGTTTAAAACACTCTAAAATAGTTTAGAAACTCAGCAGCATTAAAGGCAGAATCAGTGTAGTGAGTAAATAGGGGGTTACCCTGAAATTCTCTCAATTTGCTGTACTGTTCGAAAATTTTCATAATAAAATGTTGGCTAAAAACTCTGAATGGTCAACAGTTACATTAAGAACTTTGTAAAAAGCTACCCCAACACAACTATTTTGATTTTTTTCCAGCTCTTATATCTATGCATAGTGTTTTCATAGATGTGGTTGTAGTGTATGTAGTATTTTATAGCTTGCTTTTTCATTTAATAGTTTATTATCGACATTTCTCCAGAATTCGTGTGTTTTGGTGAGTACATGCGTGTTTGGGGAGTTCCTTCTATCCCATGCAAATGCGGGTATCCCTTTTAGACCCCAATCACACTCCAAAAGCCAAAGATAGTCTTTAACTCAGTGGTAAGAATAATTAGAGCTCAAACACACACTACTTTGTCTAAAGTTTCCTTAGGAGATGCTGTGCCTATCTGCCAACTGCTCTTTTCTCGAGGTAAAGGGAAGCTGTTTGAGATTAAGACACACTGGACTAGTAATAGCGTTTCCCCCAATTCATTGTTGCCTGCCTACTATGTGTTAGGCACTGGCTGGGGAAATCTGTTACCTTCTCTCTCTTAGCCTCTGCTACTTCTGCCCCACCACCATCTCAAAAACAGCCCTGAATTAAAGTCTCCGAGGGTACACACTTACAACATGCTTAAAAAAAACCCCACATATGTTTGAAACATACCTCCTTTATTTTTTTTCCTGGTTATAAAAGTTATTCATGTTCCTGGTAGATAATCTAGAAAATACGTAGACATAAAACCCACACATCTTCCCACCACCGAGAACTAGACTGCTGCTAGTGTTTTACTCTTTTAAAGCAATGTACTTTTTAACGGTCTTTCTGCCTGAAGGCGAAGTGTTAAACTACAACTATTCTACTCGTCCAGTTTCTTCTGTGCGCCTGCCCGGCCATAACCCAGATGAAATTAACACCAGTACCGTATGGTCCATCACTTTTTATCCATGCAGTAGCTGTAACAAGAAGTCTTTCCCCGTCATCATTAAGATATGATTTAATATGTCATCAAGTATATAAAAGGCTCTTCCACTCAGAATAGCAAACAGCTGTTCACCATGTCCAGTGAGCCTGGAGCCAGAAGAAGGAGACTGAGTGGTTGGGGCTCTGGGCAACTTCTGGCCCAGCGCAGGGAGGGCAGAAGTTAGTTCCTGGAGGGTCGGGGCCGAAACCTATTTATTCCCTGTGTCACCTGAGTGCCCAGCTATTGGGGCTTGGATATTTGGGCTTGAAACTATAGAACAATTACTTGCTTTCCCTGTGTCTCTGTCTCTGACTTTTCAGGACAGCATGGTTCGTGGTTTATTGTGGGAGGGCCGGGGGTTGCCCAGTTCTTTCAAAGTAGCCTGTGTCGTCATCTGCAGTCTTAAGTGGGGTAGATTTTGTGACCTCTGGGGGTTCTGTTCACACAGATTGGACTTTGCCATTTCTGCTGTCAGCTTCCTTTCCCAGAATTCAGTTCTCCTCTGTTCAGCTTCTGCTGGCTGCCCTCTTGCCCGCTGGTCCTCGCCAGCTCTCGGCAGGAGGGCTGAGTCTCTTACTCCACCGGTTGGAGGAGTGGATGGAGCCTCTGACTCGGAGCAGCTTGTGTCTGTTTAGTACACCAACTTTTGGAAATGCCTGCCATGTGCTCTACATGGCTCCAGGGGCTTGGGATGGTAGTGGACAGCATAAAAATCCGAGTAGGGAACTCGGAGGCTGTCGTAACAACCCTCTTGATATTATAGATAAAGAAGCCAAGGCCAGAGAGGGCACATCACTAGCTAGAAGTCACAGTAAAAGAAATATAAGTAAATATAATGACTGCCCTAAGAGATTTTGCCATCTAAATATATATTATGGATGTCTCAGTAGGTTATACTACATACTTATTGGAAGCTGGAAGATTTTAGAAGGCTACGAGGAAATGTAGGTAGGAACTTCATGTAAATAGAGACCCAAAGCCATCAGAAACCCACGCTATACTGTGATGAGAAAGAATCCCATGTGAGGGGATATACTGTGCTAGCAGTACCCCATTCATACCCTTTGGTTGTCACTTCAATCAGCACCAAGAATATGCTACCACTTTCTTCTACAAAGCATCAGCTCCTGAGGGCCTGAAGGCTTTTTCTTAGCCTGCCTGCACAGCAGATGGGAAATTCCTAGGAGGTCACATGCCCAGGAACATCCCTTAGCCAATGATAGGATAGATACCCCAGCTCCCTCCCTCCTAAGGTGGGTGATCGAGGTGTGTTCTACAGCCTCCTCAAATTTCCTTGTGGGATTGAAAGTTGTTACCAGTTGCCCCCTGTAGTAACATGTACATTCACACTCTCTTCATTGGCTTTATTCCCTTCTGTCTCTCTTCCTCACTCCCTTACCAGTGTTTACTGGGATCACCTTCCAAATAAACTCTTCACACTTGAACCTTGCTCTGGGTCAGCCTCTTAAGGAACCCAAACTAACTCAGGAGTTATCATCACCCACCGGCCTCCCTGAGTGTTTGCCCAAGACTGTGCCTCCACAGGAGAAATGGTTGTTAACACACAGGACTCAAAGTGAAAACCTATAGAAGATGATTTGTGTATCTACTCTGAGCCATAAGAAACTGGGCATATGCCCACACTCCTTTGTGTAGATGACCTTGTCTTGCAAGGGGGCGGGAGTGGGTGGTAAGGAAGCGTTTACTGAGCACCCACTGTATGCCAGGCTGTGTTAGGCTGCCGTATGCCCGAGCCCTGTGAGGTAGATACTCATTTGATCCCATTTTACAGATGGGAAAAGTGAGGCCAAGCAACTTGCTGGACACTGTCACTAAGTGGTACTCACATTTGAATCCAGTGCTATCTGACTCTAAATATGGTCCTTTCCCAAGCTCTCATGCTGTAGCCTAGAGCTTACAACTATGCCCATCAGCCATGACCCTGGACTTGGGATGCCTTGCTGCTCGCAGTGGCATTCTTAACCATATCCTCAGCCCATAAACACTGCCCCCTCCCCATTCCAAAACAAGCCCCCACAGCAGTGACCCTGAACTCTCCCTTTCGTGCAGACATGCCCCAGGCTGCCCTTTCAGGGCCCCATTTTCCTCTCTGTTTCAATTAAACCTCATGGGTCCTGTATGCAAATATTCCATAGCAGGAAATGAGGAGGGCTGGAGGTGAGGTGTCCCAAGCTCTCCTCAGGGGGGACCTTGGTCATTAGCCAGCCTTTGGTTGCCTCCAGCTGTGCCTGGGGTGTGACTGTGGGTATGCAGTGGGTTAATGTTGGCTCTGCTGGTCAGGAGGTGGGCTCAATGGCTGTACATTGGCTGAGCTAGCTCTCTACACGTCTCTCCTGCCGTCACATCCACCTTGTTTTGTGGCACTGTCACCCAAGTCTCATTTCCCCTCAGGTTCCTTGAGGACAGGAGCTAGGTCTATTTGACTTCTGTGCCATCAAAGAATCTGGAACATTCCATTAGCAACAATAGACATCTGCTGAATGAATGGCATGACTATTTTCTAGAATCGAGCTTCATGAGCACGTATCTTCAAGGAATAAGCTTTTGATTGCTATTAAATTTTTTTGACTGTTTTTTTTTTATGAAAATGGTCCAACTATCAGAACAGTGTAATGAATACTTTTGAACATAATGAATAGTGTAATGAATGCCTCTATGCACATCACCTAGATTTAATGAATAGCATTTACCATATTTGATGTAGTTCCCAGGAAGCCAGGTCTCTTATCTGCTCCAATTGCAATAATGACACAGTCTTGCACAAGGACATCTTGTCCAGTACTTCACAGAGATTGCACACATAGGAACTAAGCCTCAGGACCCTCCAAGTTGACTGTTCACCCAGTTCCGCCCCAGTTACTGAGGGCCCACCCTGTGTAAGGCCATGTGGAGGGCACACAGTGACCTCATCTTTTTAGATGAGGAAGTCATGGTCCCCAGCCTTGAGGCATTCACCCAGAGTCTAGAGAGGGCATAGACATGTACACAGATATTGCATGATGACATGCTAAGTATAATGCTCCATTTTAGAGAGTGACAAACTGATAACCTGAGAAGTCTGCGGTCTCATCTCTAGTGAACCTCATGAGCTCAAAGGGGGGAAGTGGTGGCCAGACTGGGGCCTTGAGCTCCAGCTTTGCTGTTACTTAGCTGTGTGTGATCCTTACCAAGTCCCTGTCCAACTCTGGACCAGTTTTCTCCTCTGTAAATTAAAGGGTCAGGCCGGAATCTTTCAAAGGTCCCCCTTCAGCTTTGAGTTTCTAGAACTTTCCACGGTAAAGTATTTAACCAGCCTTCCCTCTCCTTCTTGTTTGCCTGTAACCTCCTCTCTGAGCCAGAGCCTGAAGGGATTTCCAGCTTTGCCTGGATTCCATGATGGGTTCTAATTCCACTCTCTAGTTACCCACGCCAGGGTAATTCTCCCAGTCAGGAATTCCTCTTGCGGAGCTAACCCATGTCCCTGTTGCTGCAGTTTCCATTAATTTCCTTTGACCTGTCCTTGGGGGGAGCTCATGATTACTGATAATTCTAGTTAATCCTTTAGGAAAAGGAAACTAACCATCTAATAGGCAGAAAGAGGGAATGACTTGGCATGCCATCTGCAAAATATAAACCTAAAATATTCCAGAGTGTTCTCTGAGAGGCCACAGCCATTGCTGCCTGAGAGCCGGCTACTGCAGGGCCTTGTCTCCCAGTGGTGGGCACACATCGGAGCCGAGCCAGGAGCGGGCACGGGCATTGGCAATCCCTGCTGCTTTTCCCTCTCTGTGTGTTTGTGGCATAATCATTTTACTCACTAAGGCAGAACCACTCCAGCCCTGTAAAGGGCTTTCTGACATCTCTCTGAGCAGCTGACCTTCCCCCCTTTCAGAAGATGTCATGGTTTATTAATTCCTTGCAGAAGCAATAAGAACTGGGTATTGGCTTAATTTGGGGCCAATTTACTGTTATGGTAGAAAAATGGGCCCTGTCTCCTTTGATTCAACACAGGGGCCTATAGTCCCTCCCTTTAGTCCTCCTGTGCCAGGCTCCCTCCCCCCCGACCCACTTCTAACTCTGTCGCCTTAGGCCCATTATTTACTCTTTCTGAGCCTCAATTTCCGCAGCATAGAATTGGGGTAGCCATATTATGCATTTTGCAAGATTGTGTGAGTGGATATTTAGTTACTGAGTTATTTTCGGGTCCCTCTCTACCAAGAGTTTCAAATTGAAATGCTGTTTTCGAAAATCTGGGGATTTCACATAAAAAAGACAGATATTCAGCTTTTCACAAACAAGCGGAAGCCATGCCAACCTTATGTCCACATTCCCAGGCGGAACGACTGTCTGGAGCTGAGTAGAGGCGGCTCCCTTTAGGAAGGATGCCCTGGACTTGCCTGGGTCTCTGGGCCTTCTTGCCCCACCCTACATGGCTAGGGCCAGGGACTTGCTTCATGTCCTGTCTGGCCCGGAGGCCTCGAGTCTGTGGCTTGGTGGGTCTCTGGGTCTTCCACACATTCTACAGGTAGAGGGTGTGAGAATATATGTGGCTCTGTTTTCAGCTGTGTGGTGTTGGTCGGAGAGAGTGATTTCATCATCTGTGTCACCACGAGATGGCGTGGTGCCTGACACCTTCGAGCTGGTCAGCACGCCACATGTTTGTTAGCTGAACCATGTGACAGTGATGCTTCCAAAAGGATTGTCTTAATGACATGTTCATAACTTCAACCTACCTTATAATGTACCTGACAGCAAGGAAAGGAAGAGAAATAGGTGTCTTATGTGTCCTATATGTGGATCTTCTTTTAAAAACATTTTATTATTTCATGCATTATACAAGTGATGAATATTTGCTGTAGAAAAAATAAGCAAAAAAAAAAAAAGAGAGAGAGAGAGAACATTTCAACAAGGATGTCATGGAACCATGGAGCTAAGCAGAGCTGGAATGTTCTGGAGCTCTCAGCTCTCTTCCTGTAGCATCAGACCTCACTTCTGTGTTCTGATCCCCATTCCCTGGTCCTTGGCATCATCATCTTTGAAGGAGGGAGCCCCATGAACAAACCAGTTCCCAGCATTTAATCTTGTTTCCTCAAGCACAGCTCAGTGTAGGGTTGCCAAATGCCAGCTCTTTAGCTCAAACGCATGTTCCTGTTTTCTGGAAGAGTGTAACTAATGTGTCATGGGAGACCCCTTCATGGCTGGCATGCTCACGGGTCATCGCCTGATTCGGTCCTCACCAGCACTGCCCACCCAATGGAATCGGGGGCGTAAAAGAACTCAAGCAGGTTGGCTGTGAGTCGGGAGTGTGCCCAAGCCATCCCAGACACCACCTTGGATCTGTCCTACGTCAAGGGCATCGAGCCACAGGGCTCAGAGCAAGTTCCATACATTTGTCCCCTGCTGTCTTGTAGTACCATTAACAAGCAGCCCTGAAATGAAAAACAAAAAACAAACAACAACAACAAAAAACCTCATCACCTAAACCTTGTAAGCTTAACTCTACGTGCTGTACCAACACCAGCTGACCCAGCATGTGATGAAAGCCTGGCAGAAGTGGGTTGGGGAACTGGATTTACCCATTTCCGGCAGTGTGACCTACCACGGGCCACTTTTCCTCTCCTCAGCTGAGCTCTCCTTCAGCAACTCGGGGCAGGCCCCTGGCCTTACCTGTCCATTCTCTGGGACACAGTGCGACCCAAGGTAATGAGAGATGAAGTGAGCTATGGAGGGAGAACAGCATGCGAGAGCATTTTCTTTCCTTCTCTGGTACCCTCCAGGCCTCAGCATTTCCTCTCCTCTGCCCCCTTACCTCAGAGTAAGGGTCTGGGGTCTTAGGGTCAGGCTGGAGTCCCGATCAGACACCCTAGGATAACCAGCCCTGGGAGAGAGGGGAAAGCCCCAAGCCCAGGGCTGGCACCAGGGTGAGGGGGCTGCCCTAACCTGTGTGGGGACAGGGGGGCTGGTGCCTGGTTCTTCCTCACAGCCTCACAACCTCACAACCTCACAGTGAAAATTTGACTTAGCTCGGGCCATTCTAGGGTAGATGGCTTTTTCTCTCCGTCCTTGGCCTTCTGTATCTTGCTTGTGTTTCTTCCTGCCCCGGTCCAGCATCTCTGGCTCCTCAGGGGCCCCCATCGCGGCCCCCCAACTGCTAATGTTCACTTTGCGGAAAATGATAGGTGACAGGTTGCTCCCTGAGATACCCACAATCAGATAAGCCAGGAGGGGAAACGAGTTCTTCGGGAAGAGAAACAGACTGCACTTTGGAAATTAAATATTCCTTAGAGGAGCACCGGAAACTTAAGATTCCAGCCACGGGTTTCTGAGGACGGCTCAGCAGAACGACTGCGCCATCCCCGGGGTGAGGGCTGAGAAGCGTTGCTCCCCACATCTGCAACTGTCATCTGGGGCCGGGGGCTGGGCTTGGCGTCCACCCCCACCCAACACAGGCGACGGGCCCCAACCCCTCTTCCCACCTCCCCCTGTGGGAACCCCGGCCCCCCTCTGCTCACTCAACATTGCATCTCGTGCTTTCCAATTTCAGTTTCTTGATGTTCACTTTAAGCAGGGATACGAGCAGCAACCTGTTACTGCCATTCCCTATGTGGGGAAACTGAGGCACAAAAGATTGAGCAGGAGCCCAAAGAACAAAAGAGCTGAAGTGTGAGTGCCGCTCTGAACAGAGCTCCGAATGTGCTCTTCTTTGCCCACCCTGCGGGTGCACATAGACACACACACACACACACACACACACACACGCTGAGTTTTACAGCTCTCTAAAATTTATGAGGAAAGTTGAGTACCCAGAGATCTCTTAATTAAGCGGCCTTCCCCTAGGAGAAAGGAAATGGGCTTCCATATTCTTAGCACCAACATCAGATTGCATGATTTACTACCCACGGCTTGTGCTTCTCCCCAAATCAACTCCTCTGTACTACAAACATCTATCACTTTGAAGGCGGTTCAAGCGTCACCTTCCCCTCCCCCTTCCCTGGTACCCTCCAGGCCTCAGCATTTCCTCTCCTCTGCCCCCTTGCCTCAGAGTAAAGGTCTGGGGTCTTGGGGTCAGGCTGGAGTCCCGATCAGACACCCTAGGATAACCAACCCGGGGAGAGAGGGGAAAGCCCCAAGCCCAGGGCTGGCACCGGGGTGGGGGGGTTGCCCTAACCTGTGTGGGGACAGGGGGGCTGGTGCCTGGTTCTTCCTCACAGCCCACTATGGCTGCTGATGGCTGCCATGAAGATATATGGGTTTAATCAGGCCCCTGACAGGTAAAGACCCTAACAACGAGGACAGTTTGTTCTCCCAAACTGTTGAGTATCTAAGCCCAATGTTTACTTTGGAATTGAATGAATAACATTGTTCTGGGAAAGGAAATTTAAAAAAGCAGGCTTGTAATTTACAGTAGAGAGGAGAGCAGATCTGGAGGTCTTGTCCCCCCCCCGCCCCCTTCACTTTCCAGGCCCAAGTCCCCCTCCCACAAACCATCTCTCTTTTTGCTGTTTTAAACTTCTAAACACACCACAACCAACCAGCTCATCTTCTTAGCCCTGCCAGGAAAGGTCTCAACATTGCCAGGCTCCCTAGAGCTGCCAAGAGAACTCACTGCTTTAAGGCAAAGGTCCTGCCCCCCCCAACCCTTTTTAAAAATCAAAACCAAAGACCACTGAAATTCCAAATGCTGTGAGACCCATTCAAAATGTGGAGTGATGGGTGATGATCCGAGGTAGGCCAGAGGTGCGCCTGCCCCCACCCCACCACATCAGGAGAGAGTGACTTCTTATCAAAAATAAAGGCAGGGCAGGGAGCCTGCCAACTGCCCCCCCAACCCCCAACCCAAGCCAAACCTCGCAAGACACACCCCTCTCCTGGGATTGAGGGGTCCCTTGATTGGGATTTATTTTTAAAATAAATAAATGGAGGGACAGAGGGAGTGAGGGATCGTACCTTTTTACCCAGCATCTAGAAAATTCCCAGGGACTTTTTGTTGAAGAGAGACCAGCGGTACTTCTTGCCTGTGCTGAGGTGTGGGGTGGTGGTTTGTAGCAGTGGACATCCTGGTCAGCCAGGGGGTGCTCGAGACCAGCCTGTTTAGTTCAAACAGACCTCTCATTTCCAGATGAAGCATTCCTCTGCCCCACAGAGATCAGCTTAGAGCCCTCCACCCAATCTCTCTTTCTGGAGTGCCCCTCAATGTAAAGAAGGAAGGGACCTGTGCGCTCAGGCTGCTGAGCTGGGGGAGGGTGTTTCTCCAGAAGGATCCCCACCCCCTGGGTCTGGCCGGAGGCTAGAGGGGTCCCTCACACTCCCAGCTGGCCTCAGACAGGGGCACCTACCTCTCCGGCTCTCTTCTAGAAACCAGGGCCTCGATGCCCGCCTGCCCGTCTACCTACTTCGGATGCCTTGGATTAGCTAATTGATGGGTTGTGGGGGGGGGGCTACTTTGAACATTTCAAGGCCTGGTCAGGGGCCAAGTCTCATTACTTCACTTCAAAGTCAGAAACTCCATAAAAAGTTCATTGGTGGAGCTGATTGTTCCAGATTGTCCCAACGGAACTGAACCCACCACAGCACCCCAGGCTTCATGTTTTAATGTGGGGCGAGAACACGTGTGTGGTACTGGGTCACGGCGGGGAGGGGAGGGAGCTGGAACCCCCAGCCCGGCTTGCATTTTTTTCTCCTTTCAAACACTTAAAACTTACAAAAGAACTATAACCGCACTACCCAAGATTTGGAAAACAGAGAAGAGCAAAAGAAAATATTCCAGAAGCCCACAACTTAATACAATAATAATATTTCTTCTAGGCATTTTTGGTATGTATAATTTTTTATATACTACAAGTCAGCATATGCATATAAAATGACCTGGGTTTTTTACCCCCCCTTTTTTTTCCCTCTAAGCATTAAATCATAAGCATTTCCCCCCACCTCTTCAAAGCCAGTATTTTAAGTGGCTGTGTGATATTCTGTCCTGGAATGTGGAATAATTATTATATATTGAGGTTGTTTATAGTTTTACATTTTTATAAATAACAGGAACATCGGCATATTTCCCCTGGGACCGAGTCTTGAATTTCTTTCTTTTTTAAAAGTTAACATTTTTCTGATTATAAACATCATCCATATTTATTTTTTTTAAAGTGTGGAAAATCTGGGAAAGTATGAAGAAGTTAATAAAAATCACCCATAATTGTTGTGCCCAGAGAGAATCGTTGTTAACTTTTGAATGTATTTCCTTCATATATATACATATATATACGTATATATATATTAGAAACAGGATCATGCTGCACAGAAGTTTTGTAGGTCCCTGGGGCCAGGAGAATAAAATTGGCAGAGGAAATATTATTTCCAGGAGAGATTCAAGGCGTGATATGTGTGGATTTGAAACTGGACGGCATTTTCGTTCTGACCGTGCAAGCTGGGACAAACCTGTGCCCAGCCGTGGGGCGGGGAGGGTGCCCCAAGGGCCGCTAGTGGTGCAGCTTTATCAAGCCCCGTGGCCTTGCTTTGGGGTTGGGGTCAATAGCAAGGCCACGGTGGGTGCGAGCAAACGCACTTTCCTCATTTCTTCTGACAAGCGCTGCAGAGCCCCTGATTTATGGCCACACTTCACGGGACACTAGTAAACGTCCCATAGTGTATTTTGTAAGAGTAATGAAGTCTCAGTAACCCCAGCCCTCCCCGAAGCCTCTGCTAATAAATTTCCTTCTGGGAGAGGGGTGAGCCTGCTAGGCACTTGGCAGTCATCGGGCTGTGGATTAGCAGAGGGGCACCAGGGCCCCCCCAAGGGCTGCTATTCGCCCCAATCTTGCTCCGAAGGAAATGGGGGCTTGGCTGCGCCCCCCACCTCCAGCCACCTCTAGAATGCCGAGCTCTCAAAAGGCAGGAGAAAGATGAAAAGTGAGTCAAGGAGCTGGAAAAGGAGGAGGAGAAACCCCAAACCATAATTGCCCCTTTCCTTCTGCAGCTCAGATTACTGGCCAGGGGCTGAGGGGCGGCAGAGGGCTGTTTCTTTTTTGACTACTGTTTCCCTTGAGTTGGAAGATGAACTATGGGATGAAAGAAGACGGAGGGGCAATTGAGATGGGATGAGTTGGGGGTGGGGTTGTGCAGGGTCATCACAGACCAGGAATGGGGGGGCAGGGTTTCCTCCGGCTCCAGAAATGGGGCGGGGGAGGGGTGAGGGGGGCTGGGAGGGGCTGAAGGTATTCACATCCCACCTCCACCCCGTGGCAACACAGACACTTCAAAGGGCTAGGACAGAAGAAATATTTGTCCCTACCCCCTTGAGCCTCCCCTTCCCTCTCATACATTCGGTTTGGATATTTCTTCACTCATTATTTTAATTCAATCTTCCGTTCAGCCAGAGCCTGCCAGGTCCCACATGGTGGGGAGGTGGGGAGGGGGGTAGTGGTGGTGGCCGGGGACACAAAGATGGATAGATACAACCCTTGTGGAGGTAACAGAAGTCGGAGCTAGTACTTAGTGAGTGCTTACGGTGTACCAGGCACTGTTCCAAGCCCTTTACATGTATGTATCAGTTCATTTACTCCTCACAAAACCAAAACACGTATGCATTTTATTATTACCACTTCTGTGTTCCTTAGGGTTGAGTGGCTTGCCCAAGATCTTTCTGGTTCCTGAGTCCAGGCTCTCAGGGACCCCTGGAATCATGAGCGCCAAGCAGGCAGGCCCCCTAGACTTCATCCCCAAGAAGCAGATTATTCTACAAACTAGGACCCTGAGGCCCAGAGAGGAGAAGTAACTTACCCAAGGTCACACAGCAAGGTGGCAAGGCTGGGACTAGAGCCTTACGGCTGGACCCCGTGGCCAGAGCTCTTGCCACTGTCCTGCCAGCAGGCCTTTGGCCATCTGATCTCCCTCGTGCATATTCTGAGAAGACAGTGAAGTGAGAACACTTTTCTGATGTCTGGAAACTTCCTGTTAGCAGTGAACTATGCTGAAGACCCACCCAACGGACCTGGAAGGAATCATGAGGAAGGTTGGTTAAGGAAAGGATAGGAACTCCAAACCCACAGGCTGGGGAATGTTCTGATATCAGTGGGGTGGTGAATGAGTTTTGAAAGTTAAAGATTGACATTTTAGTGACTAGACATTTCCCATGTGTAGAAACTTCCCATATAGAGTTTACCAATTTTCCCACGGAGACTTGCAGCTGTGGCATGATTGCCTGGAATAGGACACCCTGTGTGAGCGTCCGGAACAGGCAGACGCTGGTGCACAGGGGAGAAATGGCCTGAGAGCGGTCAGCTTGGCGTCAGAGCCTAAACGGCCGTGTCCATCAGAGACTCAATCATGAGATGATTCTGGTGACCCCGTTGGAACTCCCAACCCTAAAGGCAATCGCCTAGTGCCTGAGACAGACCTCATGGTTAAGCAAACCTCATGGATAAAATCTGAATTTGGACGCGATGGATTTGGGGAAAAGTAGATCTGGGTGTGAACTGCAGTCTTTCACCGCCCTGGGTTGTCTCTCGGTCCCTGTTGTTGTTGTTGGTGGTGTTTGCTTCAGCTACCTCGTTTGTAACCGGGGGATTACTGTGAATGTCCCTTTAAGTTCTGACCCACAATTGCCATGGAGGACGGGTTATACTTTAAGCAGAGCTCAGAATAGGCTGAATGTCATTCACAGCCCCCAGTGTCACTCAGAAAATCAAACATTCCAATTCACTCTCAAAAAAACATTGCAGGCTGGTTCCATAGCAGGACTGGGGAAGGGCCATCAGTTGGGAGTGGATGTCACAGGCCAGCAGTGGTTCATCACATCTCTGTGATTTGGATGCAAAATAAGGGCAGGGAGCCATCCTGCAATGTATACGGGGAGGTGGGCGTGGTACGACCCCGCTGTCCCCGATCCTCACCGCACCCCTGGGCAGTTCGTGTGCTTATGGCCGTTTACAGATGAACGAGCCAGACACTGAGGGCCTCGGAGACTCACAGTGCTTGGACGGTGGGTGTGAAATGACACAGACAGGGAAGTGCAGCGCCAAGTAAAGAAGTGCTGAAGACCACGGTTATAAACCGTCCCCACTAAGTGGCCTAGCACGCTGTGGGCAGACCCATGTGCCTGATCTGTGTCAGTACCGTCCCTTGTCTCTCCTTCTCTAGGGCAGGGGACAACCGAAGGGGCTATGTGCTGTGGTGATGGAACACTGGATTGTGAAGATTTGGCGGGCCTAGGTTCGAGTCCTGACTCTAACATTGACTGGGGGACAGAGAGCAACTCCTTTTCCTCTCTGGGCCTCTCTAGCTCCGCTTCCAGGCCCTCGGTTAGGGGTCGTTGAAGCCTGAAGGGCCAGTGTCCTCGACCGTGGAGCACTGGGCCTCGCTCGCTGCAGGCTTCAATGAGTATTTGTTGCATTGAGTTAGGCTCCTGCCCGGCTCACAGAGATGTTACACCCTAGCCCAGTTAGATAAACTGGGGAGGATGAAAGTGATTCCCGCACACAGCTGGAGGGCTATTTGTCTCCGTCAGAAGGAGAATGGTGAGGACCCGGGAGAGCCCGACTCACCCCCCTCTGTGGTCTTTGTGAGGACACATGGGAGTGGGGAGGGTGCCCCCGGCAGAGGCAGACACATCTGGGGTTTCTCAGTCTTTCAAACCTGGACCGCCTTCTGATGAGCATTAAAAAATCTCGTGCCCTCTCTTGATGCTTTTTGAAATTTCAAAATAAATGAAATAGTGACTTTAGAAAAATCAATGATAGTTTTAGAGCATGCTTTTTTCCCAAACTTCTCAGGACCCCTGGAGAGTCTGATAAACACGAGGCAGGCACTGAAATATGCCATTTTTCATTCCAGGCAGGTGTGGAAATTGAATTTATCGGGCACTGCCCGGGTTTGAGGTAAGAAAGAACACTCCTCTCTTCGCAACTCCTCTCACTGTGAGGTTTTCAGGATTGGGTACTGTAAGTGTGGCCTTGACCTGCCCCAGCCAGCAGTCCTTGACCACGGTGACAAGGCTCTGTGACAAAATAGAGTGCCATGCACCGTACATTCTTGCTATCATCAATAATGTGCCTATAATTATTTATGATGCTGTACTTGTCCGCTGGACCGCGCTGCCTTTGAATTTTGGCTTCAACTTCTCAGCAGGAGTGAGCTGTGGGCAACTTAGAGGTTATCTCTTTGCTCATCATTTATTCCGTTCATTACTTCGGTCTCACCTGCTGTTGTTTTTTCCTGTGTGTCAATTTCAGCCAGAACTTCCTGGGTGTCCATGACACAAGAGACTCTCAGAAACACCCGCCCTTGAGGAGCTTAGGCTAGCTTAGAGGAAACCAGGCAGAGACCCATTGTAGGTAAATGATTAGGTGTCATTATGTGGTTGAGCACCTTAAAACGCAGTCTTTCTGTCCAAGGTAACTATTTTTCCAACATTCTCTTCCATTCTCTAAGGCCAGAACAAATCTGGCTTACTTACGAACTCGGGCAATGCATCTAACCTCTTTGAACATCAGTTGACTTGAAACCAAGGTTGAGTGAGACGGTGTTTAGAGCCCCTTCCGGGTCTGCCCAGGGTCCCAGGGACTCCTGCCACCACTGGAGTGGGGCCCATTGCCCTCACAAACTGAAGGTCCCCTGTCCTTGAAACTCTCTGCTCCCACCTTGTCTGACTCCTCTCAAAGGCACCTCCCTGCTCACTACCTGGCCCCTTTCTTTTTCGACTCCTTGTCTTTTTTTCTTCTGTCTTTAAGGAAAAAGTGAAAATAGGAGAGCTGGCATTTCTAGGACATTGTGGGTGGTCTATAAGGGGGACGATGAGGTAGAGGGCTGGGGGGAGGAGTGCACTGTTGACTCACCGGTCACCCCATGGAGCCAATTCACACCATCATGGCCCTGCTCACTGCCAAGAGACCATCACCATGCTTGTGGTGGGCTTGCTGCCAGGGCCACTGGGAGGCCTCCCGGGAGCCCCGAGTGAGTGGAAGGGGGATAGCCACTTGGCCAAGGGCTGTGAAGACCCTTCATCAGGCAGATGACAGAGAGCCCCCTGGGGGCTGTGGCTCTCCCCAGCCCTCCTTCCCCCGGCCCACTACACCTGGCCCTGCAGACTGAGCTCCATGCCCCATCCTGGCATGTACAGGGCACAAAGAGCGAGCAGCTGCTGCTTAGTATGGCGCCTGACCGCATGGCTGGTAGGTAGCCAGTTAAGGTCAACTTAATGACTGACTGCTTCACACCCACACCACATTAAGCTAAAATAGTTACACAATAGACAAAGGACCTTTTACATGTCACTTATTTTCTTATTAGGATTTATTTAGTTTTTCTTGTCCAGTGCTCATTGTTTTGAAGACCCAAGGATGATGAGGTGCATTTGAACTGGGAACAAGAAAGCCTGGGACAAATCTCTCCACCTCCCTGTGCCTCTGTCATTGGACTGCACAGGCAGTGGTGAAAACAGCATCTGTTGCCTCACTGCGGGATCAAGCCCACTGGCGGAGGGGACAGGTACAGTGGCCGTGACAGGTGGGAGGGGCTGTCATGTGCAATAACCCCAAAGAAGAATGTCCCCCATTCTCTCTGGTCATTGGGTCCCAGACCCCACATTCCTGGCATCATCTGGGAATCACCCCACCTAATACTACTGATCATGCTGCAGGTGATGTGAGTGTGAACGAATGAGGCCATTTTCCCTAAGCCATCCAAGACGGCGAGTTCCGTGGGTTTTCTTCAGGACCTCAGCTTAAATGCTTCCTCATCCTTTTCTGAATCAGAATCCTTTTCTGAAAAGACTAAAGGGTCAAGTGGAGCAAACAGCCTCCGCAGGAAGAGAATTCCAGACAGAGGGGCTAGTAAGGGAGTTTGGCTGGATTACGTGAGCAGGGCAGGCAGGGAGACCGCTCAGAGAATGGCCAGAGGCCAGGGTGCATCGGATCTTGCAGACCATAGGGAGGACTTGGGATTTAGTTGTAAGGGCAGTTAGAAGTCATTGGTGGGTTTTGAGCAGGGAAGTGGCATGATCTGGGAGGGAGAGAAAGGTGAAGATGGAATTTACTGGTGGACTGAGTGTGGGTGTGAGTAAAGGAGCAATCAATGACAACTTCAAGGCTGTTGGTCTGAGTAACCAGAAGAATGGGCAGTCTGGCCTCTTGGAAGCCACGTCCCACCCACTGTACCTTGCAGGATCTCTTGTTCATTCCTTTCTGTTCCCTCTCCTGCTGCCTCATTCAAACTCCCATCACTCCTCACAGGGCTTCCTACAGAGGCCCCTCACTGCCAATCAACACAATTGTTGATCAGGTTTAATTATTTCACTTTCATGCCTGAAAACTCTGAGGGCCACCTGGATCTGTTACTGTGTAACAAGTTGCCTGGCAGCTTCAAACAACATTTATTGTCTCGCAGGAATCTGGGTGCATCTTAACTGGGTCCTCCTTAGGGTCACAACAAGCCAGTCAGGATAGCAGCCAGGCTGTGGTCTCATCTGAAGGTTCAGCTGGAGGAGGACACACTTCTGAGCTCACTCATGTGCCTGTTGGCAGGATTCTGTTCCTCATAGGCAGCTGGATTGAGTATGTCAGCTCCTTGCTGGCTGTTGGCCAGAGACATCAATTTCTTGACATATGGATCTCTCCCCAGGGCAGCTCCCAACATGGCACTGGCTTCCTCAGAGAGAGCCAGTGAGAGAGCAAGAGAGGGAATCCAAGAAGGAAGCTGTAGTCTCTTTCTTTCCTTCCTTCCTTCTTTTCTTTCTTTCTTTCTTTTTCTTTCTTTCTTTCTTTCTTTCTTTCTTTCTTTCTTTCTTTCTTTCTTTCTTTCTTTCTTTCTTTCTTTCTTTCTTTCTTTCTTTCTTTCTTTCTTTCTTTCTTTCTTTCTTCTTTCTTTCTTTCTTCTTTCTTTCTTTCTCCCTTCCTTCCTTCCTTCCTTTCCAGATTTTATTTATTTATTGGTCAGAGAGAGAGAGAGAGAGAGAGAGCACAAGCAGGGGAGTGGCAGGCAGAGGGAGAATCAGGCTCCCTGCTGAGCAGGGAGTCCAGTGTGGGACTTGATCTCATGACACTGGGATCATGACCTGAGCTGAAGGCAGATGCTTAACTGACTGAGCCACCCAGGCGCCCCAGCTGTAGTCTTTCTTGTAACTGATTTTGGAAGTGACATCTCATCACTTTGCCGTACTCTCCTTGTTAGAAGTGGGTTGCTAGGTCCAGTCCACACTTAAAGGGAGGGATTTATACAAAGGCAGGAATGCCAGGAGGCAGGGATCTTTGGCTGCCATGTTCAAGGTTGCTTACTACTCCTAGCCCCTTTCCTGCTTCTTCTGTACCCACCCCTCACTCTGATCATGTCACCTGACTTGCTGGTCCTGAAAGAGATAATCTGTTTTTCTCTGTTTTCTGTGTCATTGCCTTTGGCCACTGTGCACTTTTTGCCTTGAACTTTTAGAGATTTTTTTCCTTCTCATTATTTCAGCCCCAGAAGTAACACCTTTGGCCATAATCCCTCCCCACAACTTGCTTATGCCAGCTATTGTAGTCCATGTTCATATCTATGCTCTGGGACAGGACTGTGTCTTATTCATTTTTGGGTTCTTATTGCCAAATATGGTATATAGCACATAGTAGATACTTAACTCTTTGTTCAGTATGAATGAGTGATTTTTTAGTTAAAGCAAAAGAAAAAATTCAGGAAGGTAGGCTTACTCACAGGATGGATTCCAAGGTTAAAAGATCTGTAAGATGATCTGTTTTGGATCATTTGTGTCTAGCTTCCTCTCCATTGGGAATTCCTAAAAAAACCTATTCAACTGTTCCTGCAAGTATCTGAGTGACCTCACTTTGGGCCTCTCACAAATCTCGTGAGACAAGAAGGGCGGCAATTATTGTACCCATTTTATAGAGGCAGACTGAGGCTTAGGGATGCTAAGTATCATGACCACAGCTGGATGGCTAGTCCCTGGTTTGGTTCAGTTCAGAACATATTTATCAATGCCTGTTATGTTTCATACAGAAAATGCCCAAGTTTTGGCGCCTGGGTGGCTCAGTTGGTTAAGCGACTGCCTTCGGCTCAGGTCATGATCCTGGAGTCCCTGGATCGAGTCCCGCATCAGGCTCCCTGCTCAGCAGGGAGTCTGCTTTGCCCTCTGACCCTACCCCTCTCATGTATTCTCTCTCTCTCAAATAAATAAAATCTTTAAAAAAAAAAAAAGAAAATGCCCAAGTTTTCATATGGAAAAGTAAGATATAGTTCCTGTCCTCAAGGGGCTCACAGGCTCATCATGGACTGACATTTAACAGAGCCCCTAATATGAATTTCCTACCACATGAGCTGCCTCTAAAATGATTGAGGTAGTAAAAATGTGACAATGTAAGGCCAGAACAGTGGACCCCAAACCTGATGGATCTGTGGAACCATCTAGAGAGCTTTTAAAAAACACAGACTCTGATTTATGCGTCCCAAACAGGACCCAGGAAGCTGTATTATTAAAAACCAAGTGACACTGATTGGCCCAGGTTTGAGCCCCTCTGGTCTAGTGGGCTTGGTCTTAGGAGAACACTCAGATCTGGAAGTATCCAACTCGGAAGAAGGGGGATTTCCCATTAGCTCAGCCTGTGAGAACTCCACAGGTATTTCTATTCCCTGGACTGCCCCCACCTCAGAATGGGCCTTTGGCTCTGCCTTATTCCCTGCATGGTCCCTACACTGCTCCCCTGAGCCCCAGTCACACCATTTCCTCATATTTCTGGTCACACCTCAGCTGAAACCTGACCTGCCTTCGGTGTCTTGCCCAAGTTTCAGGTAATAAAGCGCTCTCTGGGAACAGTTCCAAGATGGCGTGCTCTCCTGCTGGGCCACAGTGGGCTGCACTGGCTTCCTCTTCTGAATCCCCACCACCCTCCAGTCTGGCACTTCATGAGACATCTGCTGTCACAGACGTCTGTAAACAGGCCTGGCAAACTCCTGGAAGGCGATCAGTGTGGGGTTTAGGTTTTGACCCTTTATCTCCTTCAAGTCTTGTTCAGGTATCACGTTCTTAGTGAGGCCTTCCCTGACCACCCATTGAAACCTCATTCTTGCTTCCTCCACACCCAATCTCTCTGACTGCTCAAATCCCCCCATAGCATCTATTACTTTCTAATTCACTAAATTACTTATTTATTCTTTTTTCTCATCATTCTCCTGACAACAGAATATGGCTTCTAGAAGAACAGGGCTTCCCACCCCCTCCCCCTGCCTGCCCCGTCCATGGATATATCCTCAGCACCTAACACAATGCCTGACACAAAGTAGGTGCTACAGAAAGATGTGTTAGATGCATGAATCTTGAGTAATGCCCTTGTAGGCAGTGGTGCTCTCTAAGTGCTATTTGTTTGTTTGGTTGCTTGAGAAGGCCAACCACATTAGGGCAAACCAATCTCCTTCTCTTCTAGAAGAGGCCCTGGACAGATAGCCCAGGCTTGGAGACTCTCATTTCTTGAGGTTGATAGAATGAGCCTTGTTGAGACTGACACGGCCTTCCCAGCTGGGCTGAAAAATGCCTTTGGAATCAGATGCCAGGGAGGCAATGGGCCAGCTCCAAGACTTCCCAAGGAGCTGGAGTCAGGGCTGGCTTCACATCCCGTTCGTCAGCCCCAGCACACAGAGGAGAAGCCTTCAGCTGCCAAGGACTTTGTTTTATTGTCACTGTAGTTGGCTCCCCCATAGGCAGGAGCTGCCAGGGTAGCAGCCATCAAGCCCTGGACACTGGGCTGGGGTAATAATAGCAATTCCATAGTTCTCATCTGAGCTGCCGCCGAAAGGAGGAGCTGATGGAGGTGGCTGAGAAAACAGGAGCCCAGCAGCAGCAGCAGGAGGAAGAAAAGCTGGTACTGGCTGTTCTCTCTCTCACTTCCTCACAGACCTGGACTTGGGACGTGGCTCATGGACCTTCTTCCAGCCCAGTCTCAGTTCAGTTTTTCCAAAGCTTGTCACAGAAAGAGGGCCAGGATGTTATTCTTAAGCCATAGGGACATAGCAGAGAATTCTCAGGTAGAAAATTGTGATACCATCTTGTAGACCCTTCTGTAGACAGCCTACATCACAGACAAGAGACATTGCTGCTTGGGATGCATTTGACATGTTACTAATGTTATTTGTGCCTTCTGGTTTTTGGAAAGACAGGACATTGGCTTGTTGAGAAATTATACAAAACTGTTCTCAGAACTCCTGAACTGTGACTTCTGCCACGTGTATGGGATGATAAACCTTTGCACCAAGCTGGTCTGAGATACCCCTGAGTTCTGGCCTTGGAGTAGGCAGGCCTAACTACACTGAGTGGCTGTTTGGGAGTCTCTGAGTTATGTGTATACTCCTGTTCCTTATTTAGGAAGAGGCAATAACTGATGTCCTGAAACCTGTCCTTTAAAGAGCCTTCCTCTGGCACCTGGAGGTAAAGCCAGAACTGAGAGTGCAGATTCTCCAGCCTCTCCTATCCAAGGCACTGGTCAGGGAAGTGAGGGTGAATGGACACCAGCCTCAGAGAAAAAAGCCGGTAGCTCATGTGAATATCAGTTTTATAATTGCATGTAGTTTATCCCTCCAAGACCATAGTTAAGGCTCAGTGACATTTCCAGTCTCCCCTCTAGCATCTGTTCAGAGCAGCCTTTCCTGAAAACCATTCCCTGGTATATGAAGCCTGGCACATATAGTCTACTGGGAAACACAGGTCTGGAGGATAAGCTTCTAGAAATCATTCGGTCCAGGGCCCTGTGACATTTTCATTCATGCCCACATGGCCTCCCAGTGAGGCCCCCTGGACTTTGAGGAGAGCACAGGATAGTTTGGGCTCACTATTAGGGCCAGCAGCAGAGCCCTGGAGTCTGGGCAGTTAAGCCTCTGCTCCAAGCTGTTTTCAGGTGGAGGAGTGTTTCTACCATCCACTCAGACCCTAGCAAAATTAAAGTTGTATATAGGTTTGGCTTTAGACATCCCCTCCATTCTCCTCTTTTTACCACTTCCTCTGGCTGCCTTCTCTGGTGCTACCATCTGCCTACCCTACCAAGACAAAGCAATGGACCAGATTATGGACTTTGTTTCCCCTTCTTTGATCAAAATGTCCCCTCTACCCAAAAGGCAACAGATTGTCAAATCATCCAGTCTTAATAAAGATGACATTTTCCCCCCGTGTCCTAATCCTATAGCTCAGTGAAGATAACAAATAATTATAATAATTTACACTCATGAGCACACCTTAATCATTATAGATTTTTCTACATATTATTCATTCAGTAGACTTTATTGAATGTCTACAACAGACTTTACCTATTGTGCCCACATTCCTTACTGGGTACTGGCAACACTGCAGCTTGAGAAAGTGTCATAAGAAACTAGCTGGAACATCATAGTGTTGTGTTCATGACTGTGGGGTAAGCAGGAAGGGAGGGTTTGCATCTCTTGGATCAGGTGAGGTTCAATACAGAAGGTGATGAGCTCATCAGGGGGACAAGGAGTAAGGTGGGTGGCACAGGCACAAGCTCATGTGATTCCCAGGAGAATCCTAGAAGTTTGGCAGAATTGGTATAGTTGCCCTTATTTTTGCCACTGAAGAGGTGAGGTCCAGAGAGAGGCAGAAGCTTGCCTAAATTCATTTTGAAAACCAGAAACAGGACAGGAAACTGAACCCAACTCTCTTGAGTTCATGTCATTTCGTTAGCTACCTGGGACACCAGGGCTGTCCTCCTATGTGAAGATGGCTGACTTTTGTGGCAGACATTTTTTTTTTTTATAGTTTATAAGCATGCATTCCTAAGCACTGCACTTTAGTGTTGCCCACATCTTTGACATATCTTTTTAAGTCTCTTTTTATATAAACTTTCCTTTCCCATCCCCTTTTTGTTCCTTGCCATGTATTTGTTGAAGAACCAGGGTCATTTGACCTATATGGCTTCACACAGACTGGATCTTGCTGATTGCATCCTCATGGTGTTGTTTAGCATGTTCTTCCACCCTGTGCATTTTTAATAAATTAATAGTTAGACCTTGAGGCTTGATCACATTCAGGTTTGATTTTTCTCCCTAGGTGATAGGTAGTAGTGTGCTGATTCATCAGGAGCAACATAAGGTCTGATTGTCTCTTCTTTTGTGATGTTAGTAGCTGTTGATCCCCAATGCCTAGATTGATTAATTAATCCATGTTTTGTTCTGATATCTCCAGTCTCTGCTTCAATGCCTTGCATCTTGCTTTGCCTCTGTGGTCCGATCTCTGGAGAGACATGACTGTTTTTCTGATTTCCCTGGGTCCTATCCTTTCAGCCTACACATCAGCCTCAGTCTCCTGTACCCAGCTCAGGCTCTCAGAACATCTTCTTGATTTTTTACCAAATATGGGTATTTGCAGAATTCTTGTGTGACCACCTTGAGCTGTTATGGAAAGGAAGGTTCCTACTCAGACTCATCTCACTGCTTGGCTTTCACATCTGCCCATGGGCCCTTTTCATACAGATATAGTTGTAATAAATGGCCAGGAAGACCTTTCTGAGCTCGGAGGAAGGATGACAACAGGACAGCTTGGAAGCATCATAAAGATTTTGTCATGGAACCTGAATTCTGCATCTTCATAGTTGCTGAAGAGACTGCCAAGTTGTTCACCAAAAACATTTCCTTTGTCTCCTAGCCACAGGAGGCTTTTGTCCCCTCTTCTGAGTAAGATGTGTCCATGTGACTGAGTTCTGGCCAATGGAATGTAGCTAAATATATCACTCAGGCCTAGCCCATTAACAAACACTGAGTGATTCCATATCCTTTCTCTCCCATCTTGAGGCTGGATGGATAGGGTCCAGCAGAGGACTTAGAGTGTTAAGAGTATGGCAGACACACAAGATGGAAAAACCCTAGGGCACTGAAAGACCACATGGGAGTCTGCCCACTGGATTGGAACATGTGTGTTGGACTTTGTGGGAGACAGTAATGAATTTTTATTGAATTAAACTGTTTTAATTTAGGGGGTTGATATAGCAACTAGTGTTATTTGCCCTGGCTTATACAAACCCTTTGGAGAGTGAGGAAGTGGCTCATGATGAAAGCAGAGGAAAGGAAAGCAAACCCTGAAGAAATTAAGGCAAAATAATTGGAACTTGATCACTTCTAAGTAAGTTCCATGTAGTATGATGCCTTACTCAACGTGGTATCACCTCTAACCCAAAGGAATTATTTCTGAAAGTTGTGGCTATCCGAGTTACCTGAGTACCCCTTGTGTGTGGGGTGCTGTTTTTGGAGAAGAGGTAATGAATCACTAATTGGGTAGTGCCAGAGCTCCTTTTGAGGTTGAAGAGATGTTTGTGCAAAGGGCAGGCAATGAAATCATGGCCTCTCCACTCTAGGAGCAGCAAGAAGATGGGGACCCTGAGTCACCAGTGGGGCAGAATCTGGCCCAAATAATGGGAAGAAGCTATTGTATTAACAGTTGTGCAAAGAAAGGAATAACCCTAAGATTTCAGAGGAAGGACTGATAGAAATCATCACAGATCTGAAACTTCAATCTCGACATCAGCTGACTCCATCTGACTCTATACGTTCATCCAGATGTGTCTTGGGCAGAGAACACTAGATCTCATCTAAGAGGTGACCAGAGAATGTCTGCTAGTTTAGGCAGCATTTTCTCCTCATGGAGTTTTCTTCCTTCCTTCTTCCTTGGGAGACTTTTGTTTCTCAACCTTTATTAAGATTCCATCTCCTTTCCAATGGTTTTTCAGCCTTTGGAGATCAGGTAGATATTCTGGCCTTGGTCTTATTTCATCATTGTTACTCTTTAGACCTTCAGACACCTGATGACTTAAGTTCACCAGAGGCTGGCATTGTGGGTCACTGCTTCGGTTAGCTTCAGCTGCTTTTTATAACACACACACAGAGGCATTCTTCTCCCACCCGGGCTTCCCTATAGGGCTTCTTTTTGAGGTGATTAAAATGTTTTGGAATTAGTGATGATAATTGCACAACTTTTAGTGAATACACTAAAAACTCATTGAACTATATATGCTTTAAGAGAGTTAGTTGTATGGTATGAGAATTATATTTCAATAAAGCTGTTTATTTTATTTTATTTTTTAAAATTAATTTATTTTTTTTTAATTTTTAAAAAGGATTTTATTTATTTGAGACACAGAGATACAGAGAGGGAGAGAGAGCATGAGCAGGGGGAGAAGCAGAGGGAGAAGGAGAAGTAGGCTCCCTCCTGAGACAGGAGCCTGATGTTGGGCTCGATCCCAGGACCCTGGGATCATGACTGGAGCCGAAGGCAGATGCTCAACCATCTGAGCCACCCAGGTGTCCCTCAATAAAGCTGTTTAAAAAATAGAAGGAGGTCAGTCTCTGGATCCAGACTGAGTTCAAACCCCAGCTCTTCTGGTTACATGCATGATCTTAGGCTAGTCATTTACCCACTCTGTGCCTCAGTTTCCCCATGTGTAAAATGAAGATAATTGTAGTCTCATGGTGTTGTGAGGATTACATGAATTAGGAATGGCTTCTGGCACAGAGCAAGGACTCCATAAGAGTTACCTTTAAAAAAAAATTATTGGTGACCTATGTCATTATGTACAATGATTCAGCCATCCATACCTAAATCAAGGACCAAAGAAGGCTTCTCAGCAGGGAGGGTCTGGGGTGATGTCCACAAGCAGGACCATGGCTTGGAGAACTGGGTAGCTCCCACATTGAAAGAAGCACTCACAAAACTTGCAGAGCACTTAGTACATCCAAACATACATAAATATAGAGTCTGGCTCAAGATTTTTGGCCTGAGTCCATTGAGAGTTATGAATCCCTCTTTGAACAATGGCAGCTATTATTAAAATCTAGAGACTTTGAGTTGGATGCTTTCTCTAGCCCAGACACTGATTCAGAGCTGCAACATTCTAAATGGTAAGGCTAGAAATTGATGCCGTTTTTGAGGCTGATTTATTGAGAGGTTTCTTGATTTGGGTCAGGTTCCTGCAACATTTGGAAAGTGACGACTATAGCATCATTATTTCCCCCAAATGACCAAAATTATAGCTGGTAACCTGAGGCCAGTAAATTTCCCTGCAGCAGATGTTAAACTCTTTTAAAAGATGATTAACAATGGGAGACTTGGCTCCATGGCAGAGCAACCAATCGGGTGGCGTTGCTGAAGTCAACGTGTGAGGTAAGGGGCACATCCAGAGCCCCACGGCATGGTGGGGAGCCCCGGCTGGAGGCTGCAAGAGCCCACGTGTTGTGATGTAAATCAAGCCTGTGGTGCTGGGTGGCTGGATATGTGGTGCTGTGACAAGAGACCTAGCCTGGTGTTGGATCTTGGGTGTTGGGAGACTGGGGGCTTGGGGCTTGTTTCTGCCTGCAGTGTGACTCAGGGCAAGCTCTTTCCTTTCTCCGGGATACAATTTCCCCACCCTTTAGAATAAGGAGGGACCACAGTTGGTGGTCTCTGAGGTATTTTGTGAATTTTAGACTGATTTGTTCTATTACTTGAGAAGAATGCAGATACATCATTCACTAATCTCCAAAGAATTTGTGATTTTTAGGTGAAACAACCACAAAAGAACCATGATAGGTTATACAGTTATAATGATGCTTGACTTACATCACTACCACCAGAGAGCACAGGAGGGGAAAAGGCATGAAGCTGGATCCAGAGAGGCCATCCCTGGAACCCAAACTATGTTGCTGCGACTAGACATAAATGTTTGCTGGTTGAGGACAAGACTCCATCAGAGTCCCCCACGGGAAATGCTATGCAGCTTTTACTCATCTTTCTAGCAGTTAAGTTCTTCACCTGTTCATCTTTCCCCCCTTTTCTGAAGATTTGTCATCTATTCATGAGGTTTGTGAATCAACTACTCAACATATACACTTACATATATGCACATGTACACATGTGTGTAAGTAATTGTTGGGTGGAGTTGAGTGGTATTCTAATGAACTCCAGTGCAGATGTCTTGGGATCCCTTCCCCATCCATTCCAAATTCTCCAAATATGCTCCCAGTGTGAGATCACTGGAGATGGGAAAGGCAGCATTGAGATCCTTTAGAAAAGTCCCAGATGATCTTTGCTTCCCCCCATTCCCAAGGAGAAATGGCCCAGAGTAGAACTTGAATTATTCCAAGGATTTCCTGCCATATTATAAGACTCAACACAGCAAACCCCTTGAAGAATCATGTATGCATTCATTCAACAAATATTTATTGAGCACTTACTAAGGGTCAGTTTTGGCACTAGCTCTGGAGATACAGTGCTGAACCAACAGAGAGGAAAGAGCTTAGAATGTTCTAGGAGATGAAAGAAGGCCAGTGTGAGGAGTGATTTGGTCCACTCATTCAGGCTGCTATAATGAAATACCACAGACTGGGTGGCTTATAGACAACATTTATTTCTGAGAATTGTAGAGGCTGAAGTCCAAGATCAGGGTGTCAGCATGATTGGATCAGGGCCCTCTTTTGGGTCACAGACTTCTTGTTGTATCCTCACATGGTGGAAAAGCTAGGGAGCTCTGTGGGGTCTCTTTGGTAAGAGCACTAATCCCATTCCTGAGGGCTCACCCTCATGATGACCCAAGCACCTCCAAAGGCCCCATGTCCAAATACCATCACTTTGGGCATTAGGACTTCAACATATGAATTTGGGGGGACACCAACATTCAAGTCACGGCAAGGAGCAAGGTAAGTGAGGGGGGAGAATGACGTAGGACAAGACAGGAAAGGTAGGCAGGGATCCAGTTATGCAGGGTCTAGATGACTTGAGAGGTCAATTTGTTCATCCATAGTCTTGAGAGAAGCAGCACACAGAGAGACATGGTTGAAGGAGGCCATGTAGATTTGGGGTAACCCATGACATTTCTCAAATCTATCAGATTGAATTCTTAAGTTATTTTTAAACACAATGAAAATTAGCTTTTTCATGAAGTGAATTATTGAGCATACATGAGAAATATCTGGAGCAGAGAACAGAGTGTAGCCTTTAGATTCAGACTTGAATTTGAATCTGGGCTCTGATGATTGCTGGGTGACTGGGGGCAGGCTATCTAACTTGTCTGACTTGGGTTTCTCTCAATGAAGGCAGCAGTACCTATCTCACAGGCTTCACAGGAAATAATACATAATGTTATGCTTGCACTATTTACAGGTCCTGGCACATGGTAGCTACTCCCTTTACCACGCTCCATTCTACCATAAGGACACCTACATACTATGGTTCTCAGTTGCAAGCAACAGAATCTACTCTGGCTAGTTGAAGCAGAAAAGGATTGTATTAAGATATAGTGATGAACTCCCAGACTTGTTGGAAGAGTTGCAGAAACACACTCAGGACTGAGGTTCCAAGAACACTCCCTGACCACGCTGCAGAACTAACCCTGTCTGGAAGCTGCTTCCCTCACAGATGACCTGGAATCACTCCACGTCTGCCATGACTCATACCGGGAAGAATGGAAATCCCTGAGCCACTGGAGTTTCTGGTACTTGCTTGGTGACCCATTTATTCTGCTCACTGAGCAAGAAAGGGCTAGAGACCCCCTGCTGTTTCTAGCCACACAAACTTGAGCTACACTGTTTTCTGTTTTCATGCTGGGTCATCTGATTCTACACAAGCTTAGTTTGGGGTGGCACATTCTCTGACCAAAAAAAAAAAAAAATCTATTTTTCTGTACAACTGATTGATGTCAGTCTGTCTCAGAACTCCTAATAACCTTCTTACTTTTTCTAGCCTCTAGTAGGGAGCAAGGATTAATTGTGCCATTTGGGCTTTCTTTTTTTTTTTCTTTCCAAGCAGCCTCTCTCTCCCCCTGCCTCCCCCCAGGTCTTCTATTTCTCACTCTTTGTTTTTCTGTCTTCTTCTTCATTGCTTTAAAACCAAACAAAATCACACTTATTTTTTGAGAAACCTTTGAGATCGTGGAGTCCAACCCCATATATAGCCCAGAGTGGGGCTGTGGCTCATCTGAGATCCAGCCGAAGCCCCTTGTGACCTGAGGAAGTAAAATCAGGGCCTTTGGATTCTTATTTTGGCCCAACCACTAACACAAGGTGAGAACCCTTGACCGTGCACTTCCTGTTTTAGTCAGGACTTCAGGCTGTAAGTGACAGAAACTCAACTGAAACCAACCTTGGCCAAAAGGAACTTTAATTGTTCATGTACTCTGGAAATGCAATGGTGGGTTGGGACTTGGAGTCAGGCACAGTCTCTCTGTGGCTTTTCTCTACTTTCTCCTACCTCAGATGGGATTTCTCCACACAGTGGGGCCATGGCTGCTGGCTGCTCTTGACTCACATTTCCCAGATTTATCACTGAAAAGGAAAGGGCTTCTCTCTTAAGCCCTAGCTTATAAAATCTCAGGAAAGGTCTTTGGTCATGTGATCCACCTTTGGACCAATCATAGAATCCAGCCAACTGTGATTGACAGTTGATTGACTGAGTTTGACAAACAACCATGTCCAGGGTCATGGAGTCCCACAGATATGAAGGGAGAGAAAGGAAATGCAGGTCCTCTGAAGAAGCTGATGGGGTGCACAGGCATGACCATAGAAGGTCACTGTGGGCCATCCAGCACCATGATTTGTGTGGCCTCTACTCTCTCTCTCCACATTTGCTCTTCTCATCCCTCTGTGTGGTACTATGGAAGGAAAACAGGCTTAAAGTGGAACAAACAGAATTTGCTTGAAGAGAGATTCCCTTATACATGTTTCCTAGGAAGAAGAACATGTTAACGTGCAGTGGTCCAATGGATACAAGCCCATTCATACATGTCACCTGTGAAAGCAGGATTCTGAGGGAATGAGACAGAGGACTGGTCATTTTTATGGTGGGATAAGAAGTTGGAGTGGTAGTCTTTGGACAAGGCAGAGCAGTGGGGCACAAGACTGCATTTTCTCCTGCCAGCAATACCAAAACCCAAATCCACTTTCTGGTCCTTGAAGCTCAAACTCATTAAATCATACATTCTGATTTGATGACAGCCTCTTTAAGGAAACAATAGCATTGTTGTCTAGACTGTGAACATCAGACTTTGACCCAAAAGTCTTGTTGTTATTATTATTGTTGTTATTTAAAGCTTGCTAATGAACACATAGGGGCAGGGCCCCGAAGTGATTTTGCTGCATTCCTTGTTTGATTGAATCTTCTGAATAGCTCACTGACTTACAAGGCAACATTTTTATTTGAAATTTTTAGGGATGAAAATCCCGCTAGAAGATATCAGCCCTTGTCCCTATGAAGGGAGGCAGCTCCGGAAGCAGCAAGTCAGAAGTCAAGTATAAAGCCATTGGCTCACTCTGAAATTCATCTTTTGTCTATTTTCTTTATAATCTGATCCAACTCTGCCTCTGTCATCTTCTCTACGACTTCTTGACTTTTTTGTAGAAGGTAGAACTTTATTACCATATGAGTGACTAGCCATGAGGAGTTCTCTCTCTCTCGGTGGCTCTACGCTGCTTCTAAAATGCTGCACCTGCTGTGGCTCTAGCTTTGTTCTAGATCTGTTTCCATGGCTGTCTAACAGAGGAGCAACTGTCCCTGCGTGTGAAGAGCCAAGGGCAGGACTCAGCTGAATCCCGATTTGCTGAAATCTGGCGGTGACCCGATGTCATGTCAGACAGTCGTCTTCACACATTCAAGACGGTGCATTGTGGGGCAACGGCTCCAGAGGGGAAGCAGAGTTGTGTTTAGTTGATCTTTTCCAGAGTATAGAGAAGTTTTTCATTTTTCTCCTCAAATAGCCAAAAAAATATCTGGTTCAATAGATTCTGCGCTTGGACTTTCCCCCAAACACAACATATCTCCTTGAGAGAAGACAAAAATGTGAAGGATATCTACACGGTATGGTCCATGCAAACCACCCTTTGTGAATGATGTGGAAGATGCTGGGTGTGATGGCTGGGTGGTCCCCGTCCCCATTCTGGGAGACCTGGGACTGGGTTTACGGAGGTTGGAGTTTTGGGGGGTGGGGGAGGCTCCGCTCACCCACTTGCCTTGTTCACTTTGCAGAAGGTGTGGCCTCTGATAGTGAGCACAATCAATTCTTTGTTTAATAAGAGTTACTCAGAGATAGAATTATGAACATAAATAATCACTTAAAGGAATTGTTGAATCTGGGCTGAATGCAAGCTGATCCTAGGGTTTATTCTGGAAGCTGAGCTTTTAAAGAAAGTGCAGATTTCTCTCTGAGAGTGTGGACATTGTATGATCTCGAGTTCCTGTGGTTTTGCTATATTGAAGTGTTGGAATGGGTGGGGGAGGAGAGAATTTGGAGTGGGTTGTTGTAGAGCTAGATGCATAGGCACAAGCTGGTATAGACATGACTAAGACCAGCAGTAGAGATGGCTTGACAATCTCAGACTCCTTGGGCATGGCCCTCTGCTGACAGCCTACTCTTGGTTGCCTTGGGGGATGTTGCATTTTGCAATATGCCAGCTGAATATACTACACTGTCTATCTGAAGCCCAAATACCCACTGAAAAGAACTTCCTTTAGAAAAATCAAATAGAGAGTGGTCCTCACATCTCACTCAAGGCCATCTAGGCCCTAGTTACAGCACTGTCATGAATCAGGGGGAGCTTGTTGCCCCAGGACCAGACATAAACAAAGCTAGGCTTTCATTTCTCCACCAGGCAGAGGGGAGATGGCCTCATGTGTGCAAGCTCAGCTCCATGTGTTTTGTGGAACATGGTACATTAATTTGCTGTGCTGTTTTGGGAGGAGAGGGCCACCTTGCATGGTCATATATAGCTGGAGGACATCTAATGAGCCACCCCCCTTCCAGATGTCTTCCCACTACACAGACCTGTTGAGTTCTTCCCATCCAGACTGACCTCCTCTCTGTTCATCTGAATACTAAGCAGAACATAAATAATAGTAAGGCTCCACTATGGAGCTTTCCGGGACTTCTCAGCTCCTTATGTCTATTTTGTCTGATACTGTTTGCACTTCCAGATTCTTCCGGTTAGTATTTGACTGATGTAGTTTTTTTCTACCCTTTTTTTACTTTCAACCTTTCTGTGCCCTCATATTTTAGATGTATCTTTTATAAGCAGCCTATAGTTGACATTTTAAAAATTCTTATCTGATATCCCTGTTTTTTAAATGATGAGTTTAGTTTTTTTACACTTATTGTGATTGCAGACATATTTGGGCTTATTTCTGTCATTTTACTCTGTCCTTCTGTTTGTCTTGCTTTTTCTTTTTTCTCCTTTCTTACTCTTCCTTTTTGGATTAAGTTTGTTTTCTTATTTTATTCTCCCCATCTTCTCACTAATTTGTATGTGATACATGCCGTCTATTCTTTCATTAAAATTTCATGATGCATATTAAACAAATTCTTTTTTTTAATTAAAAATTTTTTTATTATGTTATGTTAGTCACCATACAATACATCATTAGTTTTTGATGTAGTGATCCACGATCCATTGTTTTTGTATAACACCCAGTGCTCCATGCAGTACGTGCCCTCCTTAATACCCATCACCAGGCTAACCAATCCCCACTCCCCCCTCCCCTCTAAAACCCGGTTTGTTTCTGAGTCCATAGTCTCTCATGGTCCGTCTCCCCCTCCGATTTCCACCCCCTTCATTTTTCCCTTCCTTCTCCTGATGTCCTCCATGCTGTTCCTCATGTTCCACAAATAAGTGAAACCATATAATTGACTTTCACTGCTTGACTTATTTCACTTAGCACAATCTCCTCCAGTCCCATCCATGTTGATGTAAAAGTTGGGTATTCATCCTTTCTGATGGCTGAGATTCCATTCCTTTCTGATTCCATTGTCTATATGGACCACATCTTCTTTATCCATTCATCTGTTGAAGGGCATCTCGGCTCTTTCCACAGTTTGGTTATTGAAGACATTGCTGCTATGAACATTGGGGTGCATATGGCCCTTCATTTCACTACCTCTGTGTCTTTGGGGTAAATACCCAGGAGTGCAATTGTTGGGTCATAGGGTAACTCTATTTTTAAATTTTTGAGGAATCTCCACACTGTTTTCCAAAGTGGCTGTACCAACTTGCATTCCCACCAACAGTGTAAGAGGGTTTCTCTTTCTCCACAACCTCTCCAACATTTGTTGTTTCTTTCCCTGTCCATTTTTGCCATTCTAACTGGTGTAAGGTGGTATCTCAATGTGGTTTTGATTTGAATTTCCCTGATGGCTAATGATGATGGACATTTTTTCATGTGTCTGTTAGCCATTTGTATGTCTTCTTCAGAGAAGTGTCTTTTCACATCTTCTGCCCATTTTTTTGACTTGATTATTTGTGTTTTGGGTGTTGAGTTTGAGAAGTTCTTTATAGATCTTGGATACCAGCCCTTTATCTGTAGTGTCATTTGCAAATATCTTCTCCCATTCTGTGGGTGGCCTCTTTGTTTTATTGACTGTTTCCTTTGCTGTGCAGAAGGTTTTTATCTTGATGAAGCCCCAAAAGTTCATTTTTGCTTTTGTTTCACTAGCTTTTGGAGATGTATCTTGAACGAAGTTGCTGTGGCCGATGTCAAAGAGGTTACTGCCTATGTTCTCCTCTAGGATTTTGATGGATTCCTGTCTCACATTGAGGTCTTTCATCCATTTTGAATTTATCTTTGTGTATGGTGTTAGAGAATGGTCGAGTTTCATTCTTCTGCATGTGGCTGTCCAATTTTCCCAGCATCATTTATTGAATGAAAGGGGAGAGATCACGACTAACACCAAGGAAATAGAAACAATTATTAGAAATTATTATCAATAACTATATGCCAATAAACTGAGCAATCTGGATGAAATGGATGCCTTCCTGGAAACCTATAAGCTGCCAAGACTGAAACAGGAAGAAATTGACAACCTGAATAGGCCAATAACCAGTAACGAGATTGAAGCAGTGATCAAAAACCTCCCAAAAAACAAGAGTCCAGGACCTGATGGATTCCCTGGGGAATTCTACCAAACATTCAAAGAAGAAATAATACCTATTCTACTGAAGCTGTTTAAAAAAATAGAAACAGAAAGAAAACTTCCAAACTCATTCTATGAGGCCAGCATTACCTTAATCCCCAAACCAGGCAAAGACCCCATCAAAAAGGAGAATTTCAGACCAATATCCCTGATGAATATGGATTCCAAAATCCTCAACAAAATCCTAGCTAATAGGATCCAACAATACATTAAAAGGATCATCTACCACGACCAAGTGGGATTTATCCCTGGGATGCAAGGGTGGTTCAACATTTGCAAATCAATCAATGTGATAGAACACATTAATGTGAGGAGGGAGAAGAACCATATGGTCCTCTCAATTGATGCAGAAAAAGCATTTGACAAAATACAACATCCTTTCCTGATTAAAACTCTTCAGAGTATAGGGATAGAGAGAACATTCCTCAAGTTCATAAAATCCGTCTATGAAAAACCCACAGCGATTATCATCCTCAATGGGGAAAAGTTGAGAGCCTTTCCCTTAAGATCAGGAACACGTCAAGGATGCCCACTCTTGCAACTCTTGTTCAACATAGTACTAGAAGTCCTAGCAACAGCAATCAGACAATAAAAAGAAATAAAATGTATTCAAATTGGCAAAGAAGAAGTCAAACTCTCTCTTTTCACAGACGACATGATACTTTATGTGGAAAACCCAAAAGACTCCACCCGCCAATTACTAGAACTCATACAGCAATTCAGTAATGTGGCAGGATACAAAATCAATGCACAGAAATCAGTTGCTTTCTTATACACTAACAACGCAACTGTAGAAAGAGAAATTAGAAAAACGATTCCATTTACAATAGCACCAAAAACCATAAGATACCTCGGCATAAACCTAACCAAAGAGGTAAAGGACCTATACTCTAGGAACTACAGAACACTCAGGAAAGAAATTGAAGAAGACACAAAAAGATGGAAAAATATTCCATGCTCATGGATCAGAAGAATAAACATTGTTAAAATGTCTATGCTACCCAGAGCAATCTATATCTTCAATGCCATCCCAATCAAAATTCTAATGACATTTTTCAAAGTGCTGGAACAAACAATCCTAAAATTTATATGGAATTAAACAATTCTAAATTAATATTTTAACCTTCTTCCCAGATAATACAAGAAACTTGCAAGACATTAACTTTATGTGCACACCTTCTAGACTAATATGTTTTTATGTTTGGTTTTCAGTTTTATCTTTTTTTTAACCCCAAAATAGATATTATCATAATTTATGTATATAAAATGTTTGGTTAGATTTACATAAATACTTACTAATCTCTTTATTCATCAATCCATTTGCATATGACCTCACTGATATGAAGAATTCTTAATCTCAGGAACAAACTGAGTGTTACTGGAGTGGTCGGGGGTGGGAGGGATTGGGTGGCTGGGTGATAGACATTGGGGAGGGTATGTGCTACGGTGAGCGCTGTGAATTGTGCAAGACTGTTGAATCACAGATCTGTACTTCTGAAACAAATAACGCAACATATTTTAAGAAAAAAGAAAAAGAAGAAGATAGCAGGAGAGGAAGAATGAAGGGGAGTAAGTCAGAGGGGGAGACGAACCAGGAGAGATGATGGACTCTGAAAAACAAACTGAGGGTTCTGGAGGGGAGGAGGGTAGGGGGATGGGTTAGCCTGGTGATGGGTATTAAAGAGGGCACATTCTGCATGGAGCACTGGGTGTTATGAACAAACAATGAATCATGGAACAGTACACCAAAACAAATGATGTAATATATGGTGATTAACATAACAATAAAAATCATCAATCCATTTGCATCTTAGACCTTCTATCTGGGATCATTTTTCTTCTTCAAGTACGTTCTCTTGAAGTTATCATTATTATTATTTTTTTACTACTGGCTTGTTTGGATGCTCTTTATTTTTATTTTAGAAAATGTCTTTATTTCACCCAAGTTCTAAAAGATAAATTTTTCCAGGTACACAAATGTAGGTAGACAAAGATTTGCTCCAAGCATTTGAAGATGATTTCCGTATTTGCCCTTGAGAATTATGTTTTTTAATTTTTATGCCCTTTTTTTGATGGTTGGTCTTTTCTCAGGCTGCTTTAATATCTTTCCTTTATTGTTGGTGTCCTTTAGTTTACTATCATATATCCAGGTGTATATGTGTGTGTGTGTGTGTTTAAATACTTCTGATACATTTTGTGCTTCTACCTGATTTTTCACCAGTTCTAAGAAAGAGAAGCCACTTTTTCTTTGAGAATTGCCTCTTCTCCATCTCCTTTTCTCTTTCCTTCCGGAAGTCTGATTAGAAATGTTAGCGCTTCTCATTCTATCTTCCACATCTCTAAATGCCTCTGGTCCCCATTGGTCTTCCTCTGCTCTACACTCCTATACCTCTAGTTTATGCTATGACATTGAATGCAGACATTGTTTCTTCTGCCATTCCTTGTTTTAGTTCTGTCTCCCTAACTAGACTGGAAGCCCCTTGAGGAGAGTGCACCTGTTTCATGTGCTACTTGTAGTCCCATGACACTTGGCTCAGTGCCTGACGTAGTAAGTGCTCAATAAATATTTCATCATACAGGCCCATTATTTCATGCTCCCAAACTACATCCTACCCTGAAGATTACACATATGACCTCTTAGGAGCCTGATGAGTGCCCTGGACCAGGGCACACCCATTCTTCCTCTATAAGCCCTTGCAGGGTGTAGTGCTTTGTTCCACTGGCCTCAGCTGACTTCCTTGGATAGTACCTTTTACCTCCTTCAGCCCAGGGGACTCACCTGCATCATTGGAACTCATTTGTCTTTCTTCTCTATCTGGTCTTTTCATGCCATCCCTGTTTGTCAGTTACCCACAGTCTAGAAATACAGTTTCAGGGGCAGACCTTGAAAATATCTGGGAATGAGTGCTACTTCTAAACAGCAATTTAGAGTTTGAAATCTGCCTCCACTGGCTGTGTGGCCCTACACTCTGAGCCTTAGTTTATTTACCTATAAAATGGGAATGATGTGGTAAAAAAATTTGAGATAATGAATGTGAAAGTGCTTTCCAAATGTTGGCGTAGTTATTGTCTGCAAAACAATGTTAAATGATGGCTATGACCATTAGACAGGAAACAGAAAAAATCTATGTATTAGTTTTGGAAAAATGAAGTTAAACTATATTATTCTGTCTTTTAAAAGATTATTAAAAAAAAACTTTACCGATCTGACTTCAATGAGAAAGTGCTGAAAGGAAAAAAAAAAAAACCCAGATTTTTTTCTGGACTGCAAAATAAAAAATAATTTAAAGAGGGAATTGAGTGGTTTATTTAAAACTCTGAGCATCTTGAACCTATTTGAAACCCTGTGTCCCCTTTAAATCACGTTGCTCCCGAGTTAATAGGTAAGATTACAGCCAGGAAGGAGACGGTAACAGGAAATAAGGGAGAGGATTTAAAACGTAAAAAGTGTCAGGCTTCAGAACTTCAAGAATGCTGAATCCCATCGCATTCCAGCATCCTGCCCCACAAGGCTTTGGAGAGGCCACTGCTTTGCAAGGATCCTCTTCTCTGTTGCAAACCGCTGGAAATCAAAGCCACATGTGAGCCTCACACTCCACCCTGTGACCTCCCTCCAGCTCTGCATGCCGGTTCCTGCCCTCTCTGGGACCCGGGGACCCTGGAATCTTGAAACCTTTGTAAGAAGCAACTTCATCCTTGGACACTCTTGTGGCAGCAAGATAGAGGGATGTCACTACAGTGGATGTCCCTTGTCATCTTCTTCTTCTTCCTCCTCCTCCTCCTTCTTCTTAATAAGTCATTGTTACAGACATGGGTCATTTCTTCTCAACCACCCAGTGCTCTGTGAGATGAATAGGAGAGACCAAATTCCCATCTTATAAATGAGAAAACTGAGACTTGCTCCAAGTCATGGGGCTTTTAAATGGCTGATATAGAATGACAGCTCAGGCTTCCATTATTCTCCCAGGACTGTGCGGGGCTGGGCTAGTGACAGCACCACCACACATCAGAAATGATCCCAGGATCCCAGGACCCCAGGGGCTTGCCAGCAGTTAAAAAAAAAAAAAATACCTGTTACAGAAGCCAGCTTCTCTTTCATCAGTGAGAACACTAAGACCCACTTACCCATGAACCTACACACAGGGGTGCATTTTCAAACCTGGGTTTTGTGAATTTTGTTCCACACTCAAAATGGATTTAGTGTTATGGATTCTGATTCTTTTAAAAAGTGGAAATCTATATTTGGTGTTTCTCTTAACTAGAGGAATTACAGTTGACCCTTGAACCACATGTGTTTGAACAGTGTGGGTCTACTTACATGTGGATTTTTTACTGTATGGTACCCTCTTCCTTATGAGTTTCTTAATAACATTTCTTATTCTCTAGCTTACTTTATTGTAAGAATACAGCATATAATACATATAACATCCAATATATGTGTTAATCCACTTTGATGTTATCAGTAAGGCTTCCAGTCAACAGTAGGTATTAGCTAAATTTGGGGGGAATCACAAGTTATATATGAATTTTCAACTGTGCAGGGGGTTGGCGCCCCTAACCCCTGTATTGTTCAAGGGTCAACTGTTATTTAGCAGTGAAACTAGAGCTTTCAGTCACTGAACTCTCTCCATTCTACAAAGTACTTTCATATCCTCTGCCTTATTTGGTCCAGAAACCCCAGTGCCAACCGTGGCAATTAACCAGGATGTTGCTCATCACCATGGAAGCTGGTATTCCCTGGGTATTTCTACAAGCTCTCTCACTTCACAGATGGAGAAATGGAGTCACAGAAAACTTGACCCAGAAGTAGAGTTGCTCGCTTGTCACTCTAAATCACCCACATATTATGCCACGTGACTCTCCTCGTAGAAACATAGTTCATGAAAAGATCCTTGCTTTGAGAGTCAGGCGACTGGGTTCAAGTCCTGCGGTTGGTGCTAGCTAGCTGAGTGACCTTGGGCAAGCTACTTTCTTTCCTCTAAGCCACTTACTGTACTCATTTATAAAATAGGGGGAAATAGTACCCACTTCAAAAGATTTCTGAGCAAATATAATGTGATTGTGTACCAAATTTTTTTTTGTGTACCAAATTCAATGTTTGTCACATAGAATGTGCTCAATAATAAAATATTAGCTAAATTGGAATCCCTCTAAGATTTAGTTTTCTTATCAGTAAAAGAGGGATAGTAATCTCTGCCTGCCTTCTTCATAGGGTCACTGAGTATCCAGATGAGATTGTGGATATAAGAAAACTTTCAGAAATAATGTTAAACTGTGTTGCAATTATGAGAACTTTATTAGTTTATAACTGTGTGGAAGTTGCTGATGTCCCTTTACAAGTACGATCTAGGCATGCATTGGCTTTTTCTCATGCCCTTCTCAAAACCAGAGGGTCTGATTAGCCCTGTTTTGCAGGCAGAGTCACTTTGCCTGTGATACCAGTGACTCTTTGACCAGAGTCACTGGTATCAGCACAGAATGTAGAAATGGGGTCGGACATGGAAGCCTGGCATTATGGATAAGTGCCCAAAGAGAGGCACAAGGAGGCAAGAGACTTCATATTCTCCCTGTCAGAGAGGGCTCACAGAATGGCAATGTCCGTGTTGAGTCTGGACAGGTGGGTAAGACTGGGGAACATGGAAATAGCAGAGGGCAATATCAGGCTCCAGTAACACCATTTGGGTATAGGCAGGGAGATGGGAAGTCATGGCTAATGCAAGAGAGATAGTAAGTCTTCTCATTTGGCAGGAGCAAAGGATTGGGGAAAATAGAATTGATCAGAAAGTGCCCAGACCAAGAGTCCAGCCTCTAGACCACCAAGAGAATGTACTGGAAGGTTCTGGAGTGTGACGGGAAGAAGATTCCACTCAATCCCTTGTGGGTGTGGGACGGGAACCCAGATCAGAGCTTTAGAAGGCATCTCTCTGCTAAGGGTGAAAACTGGGAAGACATCCATCTGGTTTAGCAAAACAGGTGGGTGGGTTTTCCCCTATAATCATTACTTTTAATGATTAGGTTCAATAATAATTATGTCCAATGATAGTTAGATCCAATAATATTGGTTGCTAATATTTATAGAACATTTTCCATGTGCCAGGCACTGTTTGAGTAGTTGTGTTAATTTCCTAGGTCTACCGTAGCAAGTACCACCAAGTGAGTGGCTTAAAACAAGAGAAATTTATTCTGTCATAGTTCTGGAGGCTAGAAATCCAAACTCGAGGTGTTTGCAGGGCCCCACTTCCTCCTACGGCTTTAGGGGAGAATCCTCTTCTGCTTCTTCCAGGTTCTATGGCTCCAGGTGTTCCTTGGACTATGGCTACCTCATTCCAGTCTCTGCCTCTATCTTCCCCTGGGCTTCTCCTCTGCGTGTCTCTTATAAAGACAACTGTCATTAAATTTACGGTCCACTCAGGTAGTCCAGGATGATCTCATCTGGAGACCCTTCACTTAATTTCATCTGCAAAGACCCATTTTCCAAATAAACTCATGTTCACAGATTCTGGAGATTAGTGCATGGACATATCTTTTTGGGGGCCAGCATTCAAACCATGCTTTATGTCATTTCATTCTCAAAGAGTGGTTACCCTGTGAGGTAGGCAATATCATTACCCTGGCTTTATAGATGAAGAAACTGAGGCTCAGAGAGGTTGAGTAGCTTGCTCAAAGTCAAGGCCAGTAAGTGGCAGAGCTGGGATATGAACCCCAGCGGTCTGGCTCAGGGCTGTGTGTACTCCTGTCATGTTATTCTGCCTCTTTGTGATATTTGAGAGAGACATCACCCTCACAGCTCAAGACACCAGGAATTTGGAACCCTTCCGTGGCAGGAAGGGGGAAGGTGGGTAAACGATGTTTAAAAGGAGAAGATAAGGTGTGGCCAATGAGACAGGGCTCTGACAAGTAGGAGAACAGATGTAGTCAGATAGAAGGAAGACAGCCCACAAGACTCTTTGTGTGTATGTGTGTGTGTGTGTGTGTGTGTGTGTGTGTGTGTGTGTGTGTGTGGTGGCTGGATGGGTGCCAAGGTCCTCTGGAGCAGTGAGATGTTGTGTGGGTTCCTGGGTTAGGTTGTCTTCCCTTCATCTACCACACATAGCAGGTGTGGATTCATGGAAGCTTGGGGAAGGGAGGAGGAGCCATGGGGTCACATAGGAGTGGGGAAAGAGGACAACAGCCACAGGAGCAGAGACCTAGAGGATAGACATGTCCCAGGAGTCTCTGGATCTTGGGGTCAAAGCTGCTTCCCCACGTTTGTGGGGGATGAGTCTGGAACCACTTCACTTGGCTGTTAGAGGAGGCCCGGGGGTGGTGTGCACTCCAGGAGGCTGGAGAGGGTCCCCGGGACATGGAGGGAGGGCCTGTCTGCCCCCATGGCTAACAGAAGGCACCCCCCGCCCTGGGAAGCATGGGGAAGATGTGCCCACAGGAGAGGAAGCAGTCCCTCACAGCTGGCCATGCTGAGGGCGGGGAGCAGCTGCAGGGAGCCCCAGGGAGGACAGGAGGATGCCTTTCTTCACCCATCTTTCTTCCTCCCCTGTGCTATTCTGGGAGGGAAGGGACGTGAGGACTGGAGTCGGGAGGGCAGAATTTGCCTTGGTTTTCTCTTCTGCAGCTCTCTGACTTGCTGTTTTCCTGTTTTTCACCCTCACTGCCATGGTAGCCTCAACATGGAAAAGTGACCTTCACAGAGCAGGGCAGGGACCACCACCCCCCCCGGGGCAAAGAAATGCCTCCTCCCAAACCTCTCCTGGCTCTTCTGGCTGGGTGCTCACCGAAGGCTGCAAGAGGCCGTCCCTCATGAGAGTCCCTTGGAATTTTGTGGGGAAGAGAAAATGAGGCGAGATGTATGAGCCCCTTGCGGAACACATGGTCCTATACAAATGCCAAGTGTCGAGGCACCTCCAACAGCTGGACGCACGGGGCAGGCACCCAGCCAGCTAGCGTGGGCTGGGGCTGAGGTAATCAGAAGTCAAAGGTCAGAGAGACCCAGCTGCCTCTTCTCACTCTGGTCCCCACGGTGTTGTCCCTGCGGAGCTGGTTCTTGGTGCCACGCACCTCCACACAGTGTTCCTCCCTGGCGGGACCTTCCCCCAACTGGGCCAAATTAAGGGGCTCGTCCGGGCCCCACACTAAGGTGTGAATCTCTGCTGCTGCCCCTTGCGCCCCTACCTCAGCAAGGCTGCCCTGGCTGGAGGCGAGGAGTTCATGTGTGAAGGGTTTGCGAACGGGGCAAATAGGAGATTTCTTTGGATTTCTCCATTATTAGCATTGCATTTTCTCATGACTGCCGCCTGGGGCTCAGGACAGAAAAGGTGGCAAAGCACAAGGCCTGGGGGGCGGGGGGCGGGGTGAGGCGATGAGGTGGTGGTGAAAACGTAGGGCAGACACATGCTCCCCAAATATTCCAGGTGCTCCTGTGCATGCCTCCCAACCTCTTGTGCGGCTGAGGTGGAGTCCGGGGACTCTTTCTGGCCAGGGGACGATGCGCAGAATGATGGGGGTCACTTCTAGGCCGAGGCGGCTAAAGCTGGTGTACCTCTTCTACCACCCGCTTCCCTTGTTGCAGCAACCCTGGAGACCACGTGGTCCCGAGGCCTCAACTGTTGGATGGAGCAAAGCTGCCCAACCTGCCCTGGAATCTTCCGGAGTGGGAAATAAGCTTCTAGTGTGCTAAGCCACTGCATTTTGGGGGCTGACTGTGGGACTGCTCGCATTAATTACTTTGATGAATACAACCCCTTACATCAACATAGCCCCTTCAGTCATATATCACAAGCTTTCCCTAGGAAACAGTGTCTCGCCTTATGAGCAAACTGGAGCACTGACTTGCCCAAGGTCACGCAGCTAGAAAAGAAGCCGATGGGACAGTTGGGAGTGAAGCAAAGCACAGAGGGGGCAGTCAGAGTGAAAGGAAGAGGCTACCCCTTTCTTGGTTTACAGAGCCAGGTAGGAGGCCAGGCCGAGAAGAGGGTAGAAGGAAGGAAAAAGGGAAAGCTTCCAGGAGAATGCACCCCCTTAGCCTCATGGCTGGCGCAGTTGCAGGCAAGGGGGTGCCCTGTGTGAGGCCCCCAGCACCAGGGAGGCAGAACCGTGAAAATGTGTCTCTGGGGACTCCAGTGCCTGGATGCAGGTGTGCTCTGGATGGGAGCACCAGCGGCAATGAGACCACAGAGACTTGGCAAGAACGAAACGAGCGGGACGGAGATGTCCAATGAGCGCTCTGCCTCAAAGCCACCCCTCGTTCTGACCGGGCTGTCATTGCTCAATGTGCTTTGGGGCCCCTCTTTGGGGTGTGCCTGTTTGCTAGCCACATCCTTTATAACTAAGCCACTGAAGTGCTGGTTCTGTTTTTCTCTTTCTGGATCATTTTAAATTTATTTTTTGAATAGATAACGTATACAGGGTTCCAATACTTAGCAACGTTTAAAGGCCTAGAGTAAAAAGATGCACACCCACGTTTGTCCTCTCTATCCTCAGTTCCTAGCCCATCTGACGGGTAGACACTGTTGCTGGCTCATTATTCCATTCAGATTTTGTTTTGTAAATTTGCAAGATAATTGTATTTTTTTAATTTTTAAGATTTTTTTTTTTATTTGAGACAGAGAGGAGAGAGAGAGGAGGGGGAGGGGCAGTGGGAGAGGGAGAAGCAGACTCCCCGTTGAGCAGGGAGCCCAATGTAGGGCTCGATCCCAAGACCCTGGGATCATGACCTGAGCCGAAGGCAGATGCTTGACCCTTTGAGCCACCCAGGTGCCCCAATAATTGTATTATTTTGATCCTTGCTTTTCTCATGAATGGTGTCACATTTTAGTGCATTTTGCTTTTCTCACTTAATACATCCTGGAAGTATTTCCATACCATAATAAAGAGCATAAAGAATCCTCTGTCTTTTCAATACATATGTAGTATTCCATTACAGGAGGTACTGTGAATGATTTGACCAGTTCCCCCATTGCTATTACAAACAATAATGCAACAACATCCTTCACGTATGTCATTTTGCATATATCCCAGTTTACCTGAAGGATGAGTTCCTAGAAGTGGAACTGCTGGGTCAAAGGTTAAGGTGTATTTTGCATTTTGATAGATGCCAAACTGCCCTCTGTGGGGGTTGGTCGTGCCAATTTTTATTCCTCTCAGCAAGGTATGAGAGTGCCATTTTCTGAACAATTTCACTAGCAGAATGTGTGTTCAAACTTTCAGAATTTTATCATTTTGATGAGAAAAGAGGAATAGTTTTGTATTATATTATCATGAGTGAGGTTGTATGTATTTTCAAGTGCTTAAGAGATATTTGTAGCTCTTTTTTTAGAAATTATCTGTTCCTATCCCTGGCCTATTTCTGTGCTGTGTTGTTGATCTTTTTTGTATTAATTTGTAGGAGTTCTTCATTTATTGTAGAGATCAACCCTTTCTTACTGAGAATAGGTTGCAAATGTTTCTTCCTAGTTTGACTTCTAAAATTTTTTTTTTTTTTTTTTTTGCTTAGGGTGTTTGTTGTTTTTTCTGTTCCACCATGCAGAAGTTTTTGATTTTCATGTAATCAAATCAGCCTCTGCTTATATAATATGGATAATCTGTTATAGTTAGGCAACCCTTCTCTACCGCAGGTCTTTAGGGAATTCTTCCAAGTATTTTTCTAGCACTTTTATAGTTTTATTTACCTCTTGTCTAAGTCTTTGATCAATTTTGAGTTTTCTTTTTTTTTTTTTAAAGAGAGAGAGAGTGCACGCGTGAGTGTGTGTGGGGGGAGGGGCAGTGAGGTGATGGGGAAGCAGATGGAGAGGGAGAGAGAGAGAATCTTAAGCAGGCTCTACACTCAGTGTGGAGACTGAAGGGGGGCTCGATCTTACGACCCTGAGATCATGATGTGAGCTGAAATCAAGACTCAGAAGCTTAACCGACTGAGCCACCCAGGTGCTCCAATTTTGAATTTTCTAGTTGAGTCCAAGTTTACTTTTATCTATCTTATCAGCAAGATACTCCAATACTGCTTATTCAACAATCAATTTTTTCACCAATGATGTGAAATGATACCTTTATCATAACAAAATCCTATATTATTTAGGCTCATTTCTGGTCTTTCTATTATGTTCCATTGGTTTGTCTATGTATGTGCCAATGTTACCATTTTTAAAAATATTCAACATGTTTTATATCGGGTAGGATATGACCTTCTCATTTCTCTTCTTTTTCAGAGTTATCTGGGCTATTTTTTGTTTGGTTGGTTGTCTTTTCCATATGAAATTTAAAATAATATAATCTGGTTAAAAAATACATGTTAGTATTTTTACTGGAATTTCATTGAATCAAAACAGTAACTGAAGAATGATTGACGGTCTCCTTGGACATTGAGTCTTCTTATCCAAGACTGTGGTGCAACTTTCATTTGTTTGAGTCTTTTTGCCTCTCCATCAGTTCTAGTCCTTTTTCCAGATGGAAGACCTTGGGGAGATGCAAACACTTCCAAATCCACAAGCATTAGCTGTCCATAATACATCAACAACTTAGGGCCCTGCTTGGTCTCCTTGCATCTCCTTCTGGGCCAAAGCTCACTCGCCCTGCCCTCACCCTGCTGTTTGGGTTGGGATTTGGGGAAAGAAGGGAGGATCTGCCACCAACAGATAGAAAGAAAGACAAGAGAGGGGGCGTTGGAACTGGGTGCGGGGGGGGAGACACCATCTGGGTATCCAGAACTGAAAGTCAGCAATCTTGGACAAAGATAGAAAGGGCAGGGGTGGAGGACTGCGGGTTACCGGTAGGTCTGCAGGAAGGTGGGGAGGAAGAGAAACCAGAGGGTGGGCAAGAACAAAGGGTGGGGGAGGAGGAGGGGGAGGAGAAGGAGGAGTGGGAGGAAGGGAAGAGGAGGTGAGGGCAGGAGGGCGGGGGGCGGGGGAGGCATCTGGGTGGAGCCCAGTTCCAGTGAGGCTCTAAAGAGATTGCAACCTCTTCAAGGGCTGGGACAATGTCTTCAGTGTCAACATCTTTTTAAATATGTAATAAATAACTTACATATAAAAGTGTATAAAACATATGTTCCCAGCTTACTGAATGGCTATGAAGTCAACTCCCTTTCAGCCACCACCATGTCAAGAAACAGAATGGTTATCAGCACTCCAGAAGCTCCCCATCATGTGCCTCCTAGACCTAACTATCATCCTGATAGTTTATGATCAGAAGACAATGGTTATTATAATAAAGAAAAAAATGTTGACAAATTCAAGACCAGGGCTGAAATGCTCTAGAAAGGAGATTGGAACCCAGGCTAAGGAGAGAAACCTAAAGAACAAATCAGGAAACTGAGATGAAGGTGCAGCCCTGGAGCAGAGGTTTGGGAGCAAGGCCACTACTCCATGGGGATGTGGACCCTCGGCATCTGCATGGCCCCCTGGCTGCCTGGCTCAAAGCATGCTGCTCCGGCTGGCCCAATAGCTGGGGCAGCGGCTAAGTGCACATACATTCAGGGCCTGGGGAGTGGTATAGTGCAAGGTTATTTTACTTTAAAAATTTTTTTTTGTTTACTTATTTATTTGAGAGAGAGAGTGGAGGGGAGGGGCAGAGAGAGAGAGGGAGAGAGAGAATCTCAAGCTGACTCTGCACTGAGCCAGACGCAGAGCTCGATCCCACCACCCTGAGACCATGACCTGAGCCAAAATCAAGAATTGTATGCTTATCTGACTGAGCCCCAAGATTATCTTGGTTTTAAGGAGCAGAACCTGACTTCAACTAGCCCAAGTAAGCAAGGGGGAGCTTGGGCACCTCCCAGCACTGAGGCCAGCTTGTCCAAAGACTCCATTGGGGAAATGAAGAATGTTGATTTCTTGAACTCTCTGTGGGCTACTGGTCTCCCTCTTCCATGCTTCTCTTGGCTTCTTCTCCCCACCCCCCACCTTGCTTTCTCAGGGTACTTTCTCCTCTTGTCCAAGGCCCAAGAGAACCCTTCTTTCTATACCAAAACATTTTTCAGTTCCTGCTTCCCATGCCTAGCTCCCTTCCTCAAAGGAAGAAGTCTGATTGCTCCCCATACATGGGTCCCACCCTGGGCCAATAGGTGGTGCCGTGGGCCCAGACAGTCCACCTCATTTCTGAGGAGAACACCGTGAGTAGGGCTTTCTGCAAATTGTCTACCAAGAAGGGCATGGGCAAGAAGCCTCCATGTGGCCGGCCCTTGGTGTTTGTGGATCTAGCAACTGTAGTTTTGAGGTTTGATTCATCCTTGAGAGGTAATCAGGCAAGTTGCTGAGACCTGAGTCATGGGGACATGTGTCACATGAGCAGCCAGCACCCCCTTCACCCATCAAGGGTGCATCTCAGGACTTTGTTTCTTGGTGCCAAGAGACCTTCACAAGAAAAAGTTCCTGGTGATCTAAAAGATGATTTTCTGGGCGCCTGGGTGGCTCAGTTGGTTAAGCGACTGCCTTCGGCTCAGGTCATGATCCTGGAGTCCCGGGATCGAGTCCCACATCAGGCTCCTTGCTCAGTAGGGAGTCTGCTTCTCTCTCTGACCCTCTTCCCTCTCGTGCTCTCTATCTCTCATTCTCTCTCTCTCTCAAATAAATAAATAAAATCTTTAAAAAAAATAAATAAAAGGTGATTTTCTTAGAGTGGAAAAATAGATTCAGAAAACTCAGGATTCTTTTTTTTTTTTAAGATTTTATTTATTTATTTGACAGAGAGAGACACAGTGAGAGAGGGAAAACAAGCAGGGGGAGCGGCAGAGGGAGAAGCAGGTTTCCCGTGGAGCACGGAGCCCGACGTGGGGCTTGATCCCAGGACCCTGGGATCATGACCTGAGCTGAAGGCAGATGCCTAATGACTGAGCCACCCAGGTGCCCCAGAAAACTCAGGATTCTTAATGTCTTGGGCCTATAAAGACTCTTTTGCTTTTTGGAGTTGGAGTATTTGGGCAACTCTTAAAAGTCAAGGTTATCTGGGACTAGTCAGGAGCAAAAAGGGCATGGCCCACCTTAGTTTCTGTCATAGGGGAGAATGAACTTGGAAGTGTGCCAGGCCAGGTCAAAGGTCACTGTAACACAGACAGATGACTGAGGATGCTGCGTGTGAAGTGGGGCAGGGCAGATAGTTCTGGAATAAGTGTGTGCTTGGGGTGGGCCGTCTGCTTGTGTGTGGCTGGCTCCATGCTGAGGGATCTGGCCTCTTGGCCTAAAGAGACCTGGAAGGACAAGACAGGGGCCTATGCTCTCCACACATGGGCATTTAGGAAGCAACTCTGTTGTGTATTTTTAGGAAAGGGAAGGATCAAAGTCATTCAGTTCCTTCACGTTTCCATAAGGCGAGGCACCATGGGCAGAGAGGGCCTATGAGGAATCTTTGTGGGACCCCTGAAGCCCCTTAACATGTCCCCCTTGCCCTTTTAAGATCTGGAAATGCCTACCCAAAGGGAAGTCTTTGGCTTGAGAATGTTGCTAGAAAGCCCATAACAGATCATTCCCATGTTCAAAGCATACCTCAGTGAGGTCCATCTTGACCAACTTTATTTATTTATTTATTTATTTATTCATTCATTTTTAATTTAAATTCTAGTTAGTTAACATACAGTGCAATATTGGTTTCTGGAGTAGAATTCAGTGATTCATCATTTACATATAATACAAGTGTTCATCACAAGTGCCCTCCTTAATGCTCATCTAGCCCATCCCCCCACTCACTTCCCTCCATCAACACTGTTTGTTCTCTGTTGTTAAGACTGTCTTATCGTTTATTCCCTCTCTCCTTACCACCCCCCCATCTGTTTCCTTTCTTAAATTCCGCATATGAGTGAAATCAAATGGTATATGTCTTTCTCTGGCTGACTCTAGCTCCATCCACATCAGAGCAGATGGCAAAGTATCATTCATTCTCTTTGATGGCTCAGTAATATTCCATTGTTTATATACACCACATCTTCTTTATCCATTCAATCAGTCAATGGACATCAGGGCTCTCTCTATAGTTTGGCTATTGTCGATAATGCTGCTATAAACATCGGGGTGCATGTACCCCTTCAAATCTGTATTTTTGTGTCCTTGGGGCAAATACCTAGTAGTGCGATTGCTGGGTTGTAGGGTAGCTCTGTTTTTAACTTTTTGAGGAACTTCCATACTGTTTTCCAGAGTGGCTGCACCAGTTTGCATTCCCACCAACAGTGTAGGAGGGTTCCCCTTTCTCTACATCCTCGCCAACATCTGTCATTTCCTGTGTTGTTAATTTTAGGCATTCCAACAGGTGTGAGGGGGTATCTTATTGTGGTTTTGATTTGTATTTCCCTGACGATGAGTGATGTTGAGCATCTTTTCATGTGTCTGTTATCCATCTGGATGTCTTCTTTGGAAAAGTGTCTATTCATGTCTTCTGTCCATTTCTTAACTGGATTATTTGTTTTTTGGGTGTTGCATTTGATAAGTTCTTTGCAGATTTTAGATATTAACCCTTTATCAGTTAAGCCATTTGCAAATATCTTCTCCCATTCCGTAGGGTGCCTTTTAGTTTTGCTGATTGTTTCCTTTGCTGTGCAGAAGTTTTTATCTTGATGAAGTCCCAATAGTTAATTTTTGCTTTTGTTTCCCTTGCCTTTGGCAATGTGTCTAGTAAGAAGCTGCTACAGCCAAGTTCAAAGAGGTTGCTGCCTCTATTCTCCTCTAGGATTTTGATGGATTCCTGTCACACATTTAGGTCTTTCATCCATTTTGAATTTATTTTTGTGTATGATGTAAGAAAGTGGTCCAGTTTCATTATTCTACGATTTGCTTCCAGTTTTGCCAACACCATTTGTTGAAGAGACTGTCTTTTCTCCATTGGATATTCTTTCCTGCTTTGTTGAAGATGAGTTGACCATATAGTTGTGGGTCCATTTCTGGGTTCTCTGTTCTGTTTGACCACCGTCTTTAAAATCACATTCCCACCTCCAGAACCTTCCAGTTCCCCTTATCCTGCAGTATTTTATTTTTATGGCACTTTTGACCTAACATATAATACACTTTTTTTTAAAGATTTTATTTATTCATTTGACAGAGAGATAGAGAGCACAAGTAGGCAGAGAGGGAGGGAGAGGGAGAAGCAGGCTCTCTGCTGAGCAGGGAGCCCGATGTGGGGCTCGATCCCAGGACCCCAGGATTATGACCTGGGCTGAAGGCAGCCACTTAACCCACTGAGCCACCCAGCCGCCCCTATAATACACTTTTTATTATTTTCTGTCTCCTTCTACCAGGATGTATGCTCCAGGAGGGCAGAGGTTTTTGTCTGTTATGTTCAGGAATACAACCCCACTGCCTAGAAAAGTGTCTGGCTTACAGTGGACACCCAGCACACAACTGTTGAATGAACTGAACGTCTATAACCCCAGGATGTTAAGATGGGGGTGGGGGGCTATATAATATTTTAATCTAGGATTCCCAGACTTTTTCAGTGGGAAGTCCTCTTTTAAGCTCAAAACATTTCATGAAGACGTATATGATGATTGCCAGACTTGGAAAGTATGAAGTGTTTTGAATTTGTCCTTGAAAATGAATTTGTACTTTATTAATCTATATACATTTGAGAAACAGTATGTGACGCTATCTATATCCATCTGTGCACTATCCTAACATTGCCTGACACACATATGGATTCACAAACTGTTTGCAATAGCTCTGAGGACACCAGGGCCTGTAGCCCACAGGTTAGACTCCTGTTTACAGATGGAAAGTGTTTGAATAATGACAGCAACAACAAAGACAGCTACGGAGACAGCTTGGTCTCCATACATCTCCCTCTGGGCCAAAGCTCACTCACCCTGCCCTTGCCCTGGTGTTCGGGCTGGGGTTTGGGGGGAGAGGGGAGGATCTGCCACCAACAGATAGAAAGAGAGACAAGGGAGGAGACGCTGGAGCTGGGTATACCACCATCTGGATATCCAGAACTGAAAGTCAGCAGTCTTGGACAAAGATAGAAAGGGGTGGGCATTTAAACCATTTAAAACTCTTAGCAATATGGACAACTGAGCACTTATTAGTTTATAGGCTTTTTAGTTATTTGAGAGGTAGACTCAAAAGGTTTGGAAAGGCTGACAGCTAAGTTTTGAGTTGGGCAGAGTAGGAAAGAAGGGACTTAAGATGAGCATGGGCTTTGGAGCTATAGAGAAAATTTCCAATTTGTGCTCTGACCAGGAACATCCGGGTGACCAGAAAGTTACCTCTCTTGTTGCCTTTGGGCCACGGAGAGGAAATGGAATGGCGATGCCAGGTACTTAGTGCAGTACCTGGGACATCTGGATGCTCAACAACTGCTCCTTCCCCTTAAAGTTCTGAGGGAGAGGGCAATGTCCAGGGGACAGTGTCCAGGAGGGTCCTTGGCATGTGAAGGAAGGGCACTGAAGTGGGCATATGGTGCTGAAAGAGGGGCTAAGGATGTCTTGTGCCAGGAGCGGCAGGGTGATCTCCAATGTCAGGGAGTTAGGGCTGTTGGGTTATTGCCTGGTCCCTGGAAGCATCCCCTTTGGACGGAGAGGTGGAAGCCCTGGGTACATTTGTAGTGGATGAGGGGCACCTCTGTCCCTGCAAGTGGAAACCATGTGTTCCTTGCTGAGCAGCTGATGAGATGCAGTCCCATAATTAGAGAGAGAGTCCTGCTTGAAGCCTCAAACTGAGACTCTAATTCTAATCAGCATTTTAATTCCAGTACATTTGGCAAAATAAAAACAGCTGTGAAGAAAGCCAATGAAAAAGACAAGAGCCCTCATCCTTGCCTTTCAGCTCTCCAGCTTTGGGACACACTTGGCCATTTCAATTGCTTTTCCTCTCCGCCTTCTCTTTTAGACTTTACAGGGAACATGATATCTGCCAACGGGCGTATGCTTCGATCCCCTGACCCGCAAAGAAACTGCCCAGTTTCCTGATTAGGGCTGGCCCTCTGTCTCTGCATGGGTGTCTGTCATTTCAGTTGGGCTCTGTGGCAGGACCAGTCACACAGATATGAGCCACAGGGATGCCAGAGGGTCTATTTTCAAGAGACTGGGCTGTGAGCAAGTCACAGACAAAACCAAAGAACACAACCCATCGCCCCAGAGCACCACTTTTCAGTTCCTGATGGGTTTGGCCTCTGTCCTCCCTGTTTCTGTGGGTAAGTCGAGAAGTGTCCACTTACATAGGATGTAATTTTAAGAGCTCCAAGATGCCCAACTACCCTTTGGCCTGAAATAGAAATGCTCCTCCTAGGAGCATGCCTTCAGGTCAAAAACGCTCCTGTCAAAAAAGAAGTAGTTAATCCGAGAGGGGCAGCCTGCTTTACCCATTAGCATGCATCAATACTAGAGCAGGTTTCTGTTTTTTTTGGAGAGGGAGGGTCCATGGTAAAGGGCATGTAACATAGGATAGGCACTTTTGATAGGGAGGCAGGTGCCAGAAAATATCTGTTGCCAGGGGAGGAAGTCTCTAGTGGAAGGAGCAGAGCAGCTTGGGGACCTGGCATCTAGGGAAATTATTGTGAGAAAAACAGAGGCCATCAGCTCTGATTTTACTGACTTCACTGTCTTGGCCGACTTGGCCGATTCAGGGCCATGCACTGGGTCCAAAAGTTCATGGAACTAACAGTTCATTTATGAATCTGCCAGTGCTCACCTCTTATTCTACTATGTTTTACAAGGGAAGTGAAGACCCTACTCCTACCTACCCCAATTCAACCCAAACATCAGGGAAAGCCCTAACAATCTTCTAGGAGCCTCCAAGTTGGAGGGCAGGGCCGTGGCTTTGCTACTTGAATGCCCCTTAAGGGGTGGGGGTGAGTCAGATGCATGCCATTTTGTTATGCTCTGTGGTTGATGAAGGAACTTGCAACCTGGTTTTGCTCTGTCTACCAGGAAAATGAACTCAATGCAAAGAGCCCAAAGAAATTTAGGTGCTATAAAGTAGGACACTCTAAAAATGAGGCTTGTTTCTGTACTTGGTTCAGCTCTAATAAGAGGGAAGTAAATCCATCAAACAAATAAAATATTTAATGTTCTTAATATTTCTGATGTGCCAAGTTCTGTGCTAGCTACTGAGGGGGAGACAGCAGGAATGTAACTTGGGGGACCACACTTCCTGTTTCCTGGGGCAGTCCTGGCTCGTTCTGATGTAATTCTTATCAGCTCCCTTTTTAATCTCAGGAGGGTCCTACTTTGGACAATACATTCGGTATTTATCTTCAGTATAAAAATGCTCCCAGGGAGCTCCCAATTGAGTTAGAAAAATTAAGCAGCTCACGTTTTCGGAATGAGTGGCATGAGATAAGGCTGGAGCAGCTTATGGGAGTCCATGCATGGTCAAAAGTGAGCCCCACAGTTCACTTCCATTTGCTATTTCGGTTCTTGTAGTAGCTCCAGGTGGCATGGCTGTGGGGCATCAATGCACCCATCCCATGTCGGTAGCACATTCTGGAGACATCCCTAAGGTCTACAATGTGAAGGGTTCCCCTTACAGTTGTGTGTCACAGCTCCGTGGGTCTTGGGTTTGGAAAGGGCTGAGGGATTATTGTCTTATTCCAGTTATTCACTCTTGTCTGGAAGCCTGCCAGCACCCTAAGAGCAATGGTCAGGCTTTGTTCATCTTCACATGCCTTGGTACAAATATGTGCAACAGAGCGGTTCTCCGAACATGTGGGCTGAACAGAGTTAGCTTTAGCCATCAACCCCTAACAAAAGCTCCTCAAAGACCCTCATGAAGATGGTCTGACACAGTGATCTTCAGCACTAAGATGACTCGTGCGCCTGAGCCCTTCACAAGGGTATGGCATTGACATCTTGGTGGTGGGGCCTGATATGTGTGGGGTTCTGTTGTGGGGTTGGGATTAGAATTTCTGGACTCTCCTCTCTTGGATCTTGAGTCTGTGTGGTGATGGGAGGGCAGAATCTCCTAAAAGGCCAGTTCCACATTGGGTGACTCTCACAGCCTGTGGTTTTATGATGCCCATTTGCTGGGTTCCCATCAGAGGTGCTGACTCTGGTATAGAGAATAAATCCAGGGCTAAGGGCCTTCTGCTGGGGGCAGGTTACAATTCTGGAAGCTGTTGATGAGAGGAGAGGGGTCTGGTCTCTGATCAGGAGAAGGGGTGGCTGGGAGCAGGAAGGGGGCAGGGAATGGCTGTAATGGTCACTGAAGGCCACCATCACCTATTTAAAATGTCCCCACCGTGGACCTCTCCAGCAGGGCCAAGGGCAGCCCGGAGGGAAGAGGTCAGGGAGTGTAGGTCCCCAGACATGGCCTCCTACCTGGCCTTCTGAGGCTTGGTTGCAGAAGGTTAACTTCATGACTGGCAGGGGTCACTGATTAGTTAGCTGGGGCAGGGATAGTAAAAGAAGAAAGAAGGGGAGATAAAGATAAGCATATCTAATCCCATGAAAGGTCTTGGGGACATGAATAAAGGGAGGTTCCTCATATAAGGACAAGTGGAATTTGATAAAGTGGCTTCTTCGTCCCCAGCCTTCTGCCCAAGGTGTCAGGGTTCACCAGATAGGGATGGAGCAGGGCAGAGAGCAGGCACGGGACAGCACAAAGGTGCCTGGTGGCAGGCCCAGACTCCTGCTGATGGCAGAGATGTGTCCAGAACACGAGAGTTCTCCCCAGCCGGCCGTGTGCACACAGCTCTCGGGGAGCCCCAGGGAGGCATGATGTGGTGGGGCAAGAGGGAGAATCTGAGAACCAGTTCTGAAGTTTCGATCAACTTTTAAAAAATGGATTGCTCTCAAAGCACCCTGGGAGTTGTTTCTATTTGCACTATATCGTTTCTCAGATGGGGAGGCAAGAAACAGAGTGTGAAAACAGATGAACTTGGATAGAGGGATTTCAGTTCCCTGAAACCTGCTCCCCAAAAGTGGCCCTAAAGTCTTGTGGCCTGGCTTCTGCTCTTGAGCCAGATAATCAACAGTCCAGTCTCAGTCCAGTCACTTTTTACCTGGATGGCCCCACTTCCCTGAGCCTTGTTCTTCTCAGCATGATGAGCTGTGTGAAGATCGAAAATGACGTATGTATGGGGCTCTGTGCCAGCCACGTCATTTGTGCTCAAGAAATGATGGCTATTAAAAAAAAAAGAAAAGAAAAGAAAAGAAATGATGGCTGTTAGTGCTGGTCTGCGTGCATAATGGAAGTAAGTTCTTACCCAGTACCACTGAGTGTCAAGAGTCCCACTAAGCAGTTTGCACACCACAGCCCATGCATCCCTTCAGCCTACTTCCTAGGTGAAGAAATGACATACCCACCAGGGCACACAGAGGTTTGATCTCTGGCTAGTGTGGTAGAGCTGGGATTTGAACCCAGGCAGGCAGGTTTCAGAGTTCAGGCTTGTTCTACTGCCTTGGTCCATATCAAGCCCAGAGAGAAACCCTATCCTTCCTTGCCCCAGTAAAACTTGTGACATTGACACAGTTCGCATGGAGTCCCTGTCCTCTCTCCCTGGGCTGTCCCTTCCCTTTTGTGATGGCCCAGGTACTCAGAGCCCTTCAACTTTCCCATGTTTCCACCACTAGGCTTTTGTGTGGCTGGTATGGTTTGAGGCACTCTGATTACATCTTCTCATCAAATCCTCTGGAAGCTCGATGAAACTCCCAATTTATAGATGGGAAATGGTGCTCCTTGGCTCAACCAACATGGCTCTCCCTTCCTCAAGGGTCCTGTTTTCCAGGCGGAATGTTCCAGGTAAGGGAGCAGGGTGAGTGCTGAGGCACCATGGCCCTTTGGGGAGTCGGCACATGTCTACGTGGCTGGTGCATGGTAAGAGGCGGATCAGTGGGGAGACAAGGCCCGAACTGTGCTCTTTGCTCAGCCTGAGCCTTGAGGGCTGTAGTGACCCATTAGTCCTCACACCACCCTCCCAGTCGTACCTCACGCATCTGCCCTGATTACAAAACCTTCCCATTTACCTCTGGGTCTGCATTGAGAGAAGGCTCGGGGAGACCAGCAGTCCCATGAGTGGTGATGGGGGACTCTAGGCCTTGTTTTCCAGCCCCTCCTGTGGCCTACAGTGGGATCTCTCGACCTCAAGTGATGCTGTGTCCTCGGCTATCAAATAGGTGTAGGTGCAAGGGTGGATGTCCCTCTGCTTGGTGAGAAGGGCAGCTGAGGTCATGGGAAGAGGCTTCTTGGGAGGGAGGAGGCTGGGCTTCCTTGGGGCAACACGGAGGCTCCCGGAGACACGCCGGGGCAGAAGAAGGTTTGTTTCCGAGGGGAGGAGTAGAACACTGACAGAGAAAATGGGGTGGTCACAGTGCCCTCCTCACTTCTGTTCCTGGGTCAACACACTGAGTGAATCCAAACCAGCCAGTTCATCCCACTCAGCTTCTGTTTGAACTTCTCTCTGTGGGTTTCCTACCTGGCTCTCTAGTGAGAACCTGTGTAGTCATGGTGACGCTCTTACCTTCCGATTCTCTGAGAATCTTTGCCTTAGTGAAGCAGGGTCAGTCCCATACTCTAGAATTGTGGTTCACAGACCCGAATTTTCCAGATTTCTGATTGCCAATCCTCTGCTCTGAGGCAGAAAAATCTATAGGTTCCACACTTTCCAAAATGTCCACAGCCACCCTCTATCTTCCCAGTCTTGAGTGGACATGAGAGTCAGAGGCTGCGACCCTGGTCCTTGTATCTCAGTTGGATGAGGCCTGTGCTCCCAATTCAAAGAGACCCTGGGGTTCTGTGTCCCAGAATTTCTAAGAAAGTCTTGATTTCCATTAGCCTGCCATGTTAGGAGACCACATGTCAGGCCAATGCCAGATGAATGTGTCCTGATTTTTGTTTCAGAAAATATGGTCAGCATAAGTGGGGAGAGAGACATTGGAAAGAACAGTAATTGGAGCCTGGTCCTGGGCATGAGGTGGAAGCCACAGAGAGGCTCCATTTCAGTTTGCTTAAGCAACAGTAGCTATCATAGCCTATCAGGGTGGAGGGGCCCTCAGCGTCAAGGTTGTCTGGTTCAGCCTCAGTCTTTCCCTAAACATGGCCTGGCAGTGTTGAGTGTTGGCTCAAAGTCAGATAGATGCAGGTTTGAATCCTGGCTGTGCCACTTCCTCATTGTGACCTTGGGCAAGAAGCTTAACTTCAATCTCTAGTTTGTAAACCTGGAAGAATAATGGCACCTATGCCACAGCGTTGTTTTTAGAGTGAAACAAACAAACGAATGGAGTTGATTAGTCCAGCAGTGGCTCAATGGTGGTCACCATCCTCCTGCTCCTCCTCCCCACGTGCCTGGTAATGTGCTAGATGTGGGGACACCAGGGTGAACAAGTTGTAGGCCCAGCCTGGGTTAGAACTGCTCGTTGTCGGCTCTTCATCCAATCTGTTTCCTTTCCTTCCCTCCCTCCCTCCCTTCCTTCCATGATGAACCCTGACTTATTCAGGATGGCAAAGTGTCCCTCTAAAAAATACTGTGTCCCGATTATTTTTTCTTTTGGCTGATAAGAGGTGGTCATGTGATATGATCTGAGCCAATGAGGTGTAGGTGAGAGTCACTGGTGGGACCTAACAGATTATTTAAAAGGAGATGATGTTAGATGTGGAGTAGCCACCCATGACAGTGATGGGGCAAGCATGATGGCAAAAGTCACACACTGGATAGAGCAGAGCAGGAAGAGAGAGAAGGAATTAAGTCCTTAATGGCACAGTCAGCAAAGTGGGAACCGTAGGTTAAATGCAGTCTATCTATTTTTGCCAATAAAGTTTTATTGGAACACAATCATGTCCATTCCTTTATGTATTGTCTGTGGCTGTTTTCATACTACAGTGGAAGAATGGAGTAGTTGTGACAGAGACTATGTGTCCCTCAAAGCCTAAACTATTTTTGATCTGGCTTTTTCAGAAGAAGCTTGACAACCCCTGCTTAATGAGATTGGTGTGTCCTGTACCAACTCTGGAGTGCTCATCCCCAAATGTCTTAGCGATGGTAGTATAAATCTTTGTGTAAATCATTTAATTCAGTGGATGTTTTGCTTTCTGACTCTCTGATGCAATACCAAAGCTTGTATTGCCCTATAATATTATTGCTTTTGGTTCTGCCAAGATGTTGCAAACTTCTGCTGGAAGACTCAGGGAAGGGTGTATCTGTGAGGGGTCGTAGGCTGCAAGCAACAGAAACTCCCTCTAAGTGATCAAAGGGGAAAGGAAAGTTTTGGACAGACCATGAAAGGTTTGAGAAGTGATCTGAGAAAGGCCAGGTACTTCTCTCTTATTTAAGCCACTGTTTTGGTCTCTGTTATTCCTAACTGATATAGTCACCAACTTCCAGGAAGCAATTACTCATACTGAGCTGAGTTCCAGCAGCTTCCACTAAGTAGATTTGCCCTTGGGACTGTACACAACACTTCTGAGGTCTCGTCCAAAAGACAGTCCATCAAATATTTCCCCCAACCCCATCCAATCTCCACATCACCACTATCTTTTCAGCTCTAGTTTCTACCCTGTTCTCTGTGGGACATGTCAGTGTCCTTTGAAAGTGTCCTGTTTGCATCCAAAACACCTCACACCATAAAGGCTCAGGCCAAGCAGGTGGATACAGAAAGACTGTCTTCTACTCCATTTTAGATTCTCCACGCCACAATTTCTCAGCCAGCTTTTATAAATGGCCAGTGAATCAATATGCACCCTGAATGCTGTCATTTTAATCTTTTTATTTAGCCCCAGTGAATTATGCAATTTATTGTATTAGTTTTTTGTGGATGCTGTAACAAATTGCTACAAACACAAATTTAAAAGAACACACATTTATTATCTTAAAGTTCTGGAGGTCTAAAGTTTGGAATGGGTCTCAATGGGCTAAAAGCAAGGTGACACAGGGCTGTGTTCCCTTCTGGAGGCTCTGGGGGTAAATCTATTCCTTGCCCCTTCCGGCTTGCCCACATTCCTTGCTGTCCACATTCCTTGGCTCATGGTCCTCTTCTTCCATCTTCAAAGGCCATCAGTGTGGGGCCAAGTCTTTTCCTGCTGCCATCTTTCTGGTTCTGACTCTTCTGCCTTCCTCCTCCACCTTGAAGGACACTCGTGATTACATAAGGAGCTAATCCAGGATAATTTCCCTGTTATAAGGTCAGCTGATTAACAACTTTGATTCCACCTTCAGTCTTCATTCTTTTTGCCAGGTACCATAACATATTCAGAGATTCCAGAGACTTCTTCAGGGAGCCATTATTCTGTGTACCACACATATCGATGGTGGGAACTCTGACTACCACTGATTGATGCTTCCTGTGGGCCAGGCGCTAAAGTTCGTACTTTATAGACAGTGTCTTATTTAACCCCATATTAAATTTTGGTGGCAAAATTCTAAGATAGCTCCTAAGAGTTCTGGCCCTGGTAGGCACATCCTAAATAATCCCCTCCTCATGAGTGTGGGCAGGACCTGTGAATATGATGAATGTCACTCCTATGATAAAGTTACATAATATGGCAAAGATTATGAAATCATTAATCACATGATTAAGTTATATAAGACTTCATTGTAGCAGACAGGGAGAGAGATTCTCCTGTTGGCCTTGACGAAGTCAGCTGCCATGTGTTGAACTGCCAATGGAGGGGGCCACATGGCAAGGAGCCGAGGGCAGCCTCTAGGAGCCAAGAGCAGTCCTGTCCAACAGCCAGCAAAAAATGGGGACCTCAGTCATACAGCTGCTAGGAGCTGAATTCTGCCAACACTTGAATGAGCTTGGAAGCAGAATCTTCCTCAGAGCCTCCAGATGAGAAGACAGACTGGCGGACACCTTGGGAATCCCTAAACAGAAGACCCTGCCTAGAGTCTGACCTACAGAAACCGTGAGACAATGACTGGGTTCGTTTAAGACCTGTGTTTGTTTAGGCAGCAATAAAACAAATACATCTTAATGTGAGAGACTGAACCTCAGAAAATGTAAGAAAACTGCCAAGGTCAAAAAGCTAATAAGGGGCAGAGCTGGTAATCAAACTAAGGTCTATCTCCAAATCTGAATTTTTAACCACTACTGCTTTCCAACTGACAAGCATAAATAACAGATTTGGTGTTATATTTTATTGTTAGTACTTCATTTGTGCCTGATAGGAAAACAATTCCCTTTCTAGTTTTTGGAAATGAAATTATGACTTTTATCTGCAATGAGATACCTCACTTGTTCTATACCATTTGGGCATTTCCAAGCTTCTGCTGGGCTTCCCATTGTAAAGTGATGCCCTGGTTTTGAACATCATGGCACCAAAATTTAAATTCTGAAATAAGCTGGATGTATGACCAGGTTTAAAGTAGAAACTTGTTGTTTCAACCAAACTTCAAGGTGACAAAAGCTATAAAGCTGTTCCTGCGAGCTCATCAAATGAGTCCATGTAGTAAGCAAGCCAATGTCTTGATCTAGGTGAGAAAACTATTGATTTTTTTTTTTAAAGACTTTATTTATTTGACAGAGAGAGAGATAGCGAGAGCAGGAACACAAGCAGGGGGAGTGGGAGAGGGAGAAGCAGGCTTCCCGCGGAGCAGGGAGCCCGAAGTGGGACTCGATCCCAGGACCCTGGGATCATGACCTGAGCCGAAGGCAGACGCTTAACGACTGAGCCACCCAGGCGCCCGAGAAAAATATTGATATTGTACATATGCACACAACAGACGTAGGTCATGTTGTAAAGGCAACGAATGCAAATCAGTTGAAAAATGTTACTGAATTTTTAGTAGATTTTTATCTTTAGGAATGTTCTCTATCACAGATGTAGAAGAAATCACTCCCATCAAAACTTCTACATTAAAAAGGGGCCCTCCTACTTGAAAGGGAGTCATGTAAATTCACCTCTCCCCCCATGGCCAGTAGCTGTTCAGAAAAGTTGTTCTGGTTATCCTGGGTACTTTGCTCTGTGGCATGTGCCTTTTATCAGATGCTTCCATAAGCCCTTTTGATATGAACACCAACTCACAATTTTCTAGAAGGGAGCTTTGAATGAAGTGATTGTGTCATCCAGAGTGATTTGTGGTTTACCTGTTGGGGTGATTAAGAAGATTGTGGGAGAGCAAAGCTCCTTGGTACTGGCTATTAAGCGCTACTAGGCAATTAGCCCGTGCTCTGGGGAATGGTTAGTTAGTAGTTTTCCACTTATTCTTCTGGGCCTGAGAGGAGCAGGGCTTTGGACAGAGGTAGTTAGGTGGAGTCTTCTCTTCTAGAGCATGGTCAACTAAACACTACAGCTAAGATTCTTTGCCTGTGGGATGACCCGTCCTTGATCAGAAAATCCCAGAATCCTTAGCAAAGAAATGGACCCACACCATCCCAGGGAAAGAACTCCTTACAGTGGTCTTAAGTTTGGGCAAGTCATTCTGCCTCACGAGCCCAGTTTTCTGGTGTACAATGTGGACAGCATCTTCCTCACAACTCTGGGGAGGATCTCATAGAGCTAAAGTTTAATAGTTTAATAGTTTTCTATTACTGCATAACAAATCACCCCACACTCAGTGGCTTAGAAAAATCTTTTCCTTATCTCCGTTTCTGTGGGTCAGGAGTTGGGGTATGTCTTAGCTGGGTCCTCTGCTTAGGGTCTCACAAGGTTACAAGGAAGGTGTCAGCTGGGGCTCAGTCTCATGAGAGGTTCGTCTGAGGAAGGATCATTTTTGTTAGCAGAATTCAGGTCCTTGCAGCTGGAGGACAGAAGGCTTCACTTTCTTCCTGGAGTCCATCATTGACTCCTAGGGACTACTGTCAGTTCGTTGCCACATGGGCCTTCCAACAAAGGCAGCCCATGACATGGCAGCTTGCTTCTTCCAACCCAGCAAGGAAGTGAGATATTCCACCAAGATAGGTGTTATGATCATATAAAATCATATTATCACATACATGTAATTTCACACGATCTGTCACATTTTTCATATTCTACTGGTTAGAAACAAGTCGCAGGTCTCAAGCTCAGGGACTGTGGCTCACACAAGGACATGAACACCAGGAAGCCAGAAGCACATAGGACACTGCCATAGCTCCTAAACCCCTTCAAACCAGGAAGTTTGTTCAAATACTGAACACCCTTTCTTCCTGCCGAAATCATCAGACCCTCCAAGGACATGGTCAATAATCACCATAGCCCATTCATTTGCTCATTCACTCACTCAACAACTAGTTGAGAACATGCTATGTGCCAGGCATGAGTAAGGCACTGACTTTTAACCCCTTCTTCCTTCCTAAACTAATGTCGGTCAGAGTTGAGGTCCAAGAATTTGGAGAGATCTGTAGAGAAATGTATCTTTTGATACATGAGAAAATGTATCTTTTGGTGGAAATAGAAACTACAATAAAATGTATGCAATTGTCTATCTTGAGAACAGCCTACCATAGATGTAAACTGAGGATTGGGACAACCTTCAAATCGTGAAGGAAAACACAATCTAAAATATGATTATTATAAGATAAACTATAATTGATCTCATATTAAATAGGCTCAAATGAAATGATGACTTTTTTGGAAATTATGAAAAATTACTTGTGATAGATGATCTTATCATTTTCTGTTATCTGCTGCTTGCCTGAAAGAGGACCATATATCCCTGCCTTTTGCCATGGGATTCACAGTGCCCCCAAGAATATACTTCCTGGCTCCTGCTGGGCATGGCCAGGCGACTTGCTTTGGTCAATGGAACGTGGTTAGGAAGTAGTGTATACCATATCTGCTTGGAAGCTTTAAAAGCCATTGTGACTTTCCTTCTGCCACAAGAATGGCATGTTCCGGATGGGGGGGTTCCCCTTCAGTCTGGGCCCAGGATAAAGACATGTGGCGCAGAGCTACACCGGCAGGTACATAAAATGTGAGAGAAGTAACACTTGTTGCTTTAAGCCACTGAGATTTGGGGTTGTTTCAACTACACATAACTTAGTGAAAAGTGACAAAACATAATCTTAAACCAACTGTGCTTTCTTTACATGCAAGAGGGTGCTAGATGGTGCTGTCCCTGTTGTCTGAGTTTCTGCTGGGACATTACAGCAGAGGGGAGGAATGGAAGTTTGAACTAACAAGACACTGAAACTTTGATTTAGATTGCACTGGACTTCCTAACAATTTCAATTGAGTCATTTTCAAAGGAGACCGAGGGGGTGGAGGGATGGACAAAATAGGTAAAGGGGATGAAGAGGCACAAACTTCCCATTCTAAAATAAATAAGACATGGGAATGTAAAATAAAGTAGGGAATGTGGTCAAGCACGTAACAACTTTGTATGGTGACAGATGGTAACTAAACATTGTGGTGACCATTTCATAATGTATATAAATAGCAATTGATGATATTGTTCACCTGAAATGAATACAATATTGTATGTCAATTATTCTTCAATGAAACCAAAAGAAAAGGAGACTGTTACACTTGCTAAAGGGGACAAGAAAAGCTGTCATCCAGTCTTGGAGAAGTCAGACCCAAGAGCCTGCGATTGAAGGCAATAGTGGTGACAAGAATGGAGCCCTTGCCTGTTGGTACCCTGACAGTGTTGGCCCATTTTGTAAGTCTGTTACTTTATTTTATATGGCTCTCCTTCCTGACAGAAGATGAGGAGCTGTTAAGGCAGCTGTGGTACCCAAGAACAGGTACCTGGTTCTAGAGAAAGGCACTAGTTTTCTTAGAATAGGAATTTGGGGATGGAAAAGACTCTAGAAGCCATCAAATCCAACCCCTTTACAGATGAGGAAATCAGGATTCAGAGAGTTGAGGCAATCCATTTACTCTTCTTTACCCTCTGCTCACTCAGAGAATTGGGGGTTTAATTTCTAGAGTGAACATTCCTCCTGGGAAGAGATGACTATACCAGTTACCCTGCCATCTAAAGGGCACATGGTATTCTCTTTTATCCCTCCTGTAAGTTAGTGATTATGCCTTGATTCCCCAGGTTCTGTGTGCCCCTGAGTGTCCCACAAAATTGAGGTGTGACCCAGCCTGCACCCTAAGCTAAGCTTGGGGTTTCCCCAGGAAGTAGCTTGCAACACACCAGGAGGAACGGGTCATGGTCCTTAATCCGTTTGGCTCCATTATGTCTGATCTTCCAGTTTCTCTGTTTTATTTCCCTTGAATGTTTGGTGTGCTTCCCATAAGGATGCTGGCGTGAGAGAAGCTGAGACCCAGGCCCACCTAGGTGGATTTTCTGGAGGACCCCGCCCAGATCTCATATTGCAGAGACATCCCTTCTGTGGGTCAGGGAGGGCCTGGTGGAAGACTTCACCCACCTCACACAAGCACACACAGGCACAGCCACCCTCTGAAATGTCTGAATGATCTCCCCAGAGCCAGGGCTGTAATCATGTTCCTCCCTTCCTCACACCAGCACCGCAATTTAGTTGGCGTGCCTGTGGGTTCCTCGATGACACGTCAACCTCACCAGGACTGAGAATTAGAATGTCAGAGGTAGAGAACCCTTCAAAGAGCATGTCCTCCATTGCTGGGATTTCACTTTTAACTGCTGAAGTTTTAAGCATTTTGGGGGTAAGTCGACAGGAATGAAGACAATGTGTGGAAATTGTTGCCTTTGGCCCCTTCTGTTGCTGTATCCATGTGACCTACCTGTCGCTCTGCCCCGCAGGGTGGGCTCCTTTACTTTGCACCTGTGCATTATCGAGTCCCTGGGCTAAGTCACCAGTGCGGAGGCTGGGGCAGGTTACCAGCGCAGGCCTGGCAGGCAGCTCTCCTGATTGTGCCAGGCACACAGTAAGTGCTCAAAACCCCCAGTCCAGGGCGGTGAGAACATGTGAAGCACAATAGGCCTGTCTTGCACTTATAACAGGGCTAGGACTTGTTCCTTCGGGACTTGGGGACACCAACCATAATTAAGGGACCCAACCCAGCTGACTTCCCTTGAATTTTGGTTCCTCAGTTTAGAAATGCCATGTTTGTGGCTTCAGATACATCAAGAGAATTGAACCTGAAAGATAGGCAATTTGGCCAGGTTTCAAACCCACTGAAAACTCCAGCTTTAAATTTAGATGTGATCTGGAAACTTGAGTTTCAAGTTCCCCTTGACTTGGGCCAAAGCCTGAATTTCAAACTACTGCACATTTGAATTCATCCGTTCTCATGTTGATTTCCACAAACTTCCTCCCTTTTCCCAACTCATCTGGTGGTCATATCTTTCCTTTGGCCATTGCAGGCCCTGGCTTTTCCTGCACTGTTGTCCGTCACCATGACTCAGACATGTACTGCACATCTTGGCGTGGTCTTGTCTCCTTGGTCAGACTGTAGACCCCTTGTGGCCTGGGGCTGTGCTCAGGCCTCTTTCCTTCCCCCTCAGTGAAATTTGCACAGGGTCCAGCCTGTCGCCAGTCCCATTTGAGGCTTGAGGGCTGCTCAGTCGTAAAGATAGAAACCGGGAGAAGGTGAGTTCCAACCAGATTTCCAGAACCTTGGCTTTCTGATTTGGTTAATTATTCGTTGAAAGTGAACAAGTAAATAAGCAGTGCATGCCTCTGGAGAATAGTGGTTTGAATTCAGAAGTTTGCACAATTACAGAAAAGTTTGGTGAAAACCAAGCCATGCTACGTGGCAAAATTCAATCCATTGTGAATAGCTTTCCCTCACTCCTGCCATGTGGCTACTCCCAGACTTGTCTGTCTCCATTTTGTTGGGGGAGTAAAGGAGTAAAATGTTAGAATTTGGCACATGGGGCAGAACTAGAGTTCAGATCACATGCATCTTTTCACACCTTCTCTCTTCTTTTTGCAGAAAGAGGCGTTATTGGTTTCCAAGGGCTGCCAACAAAATACCACAAACTGGGTGGCTTCAACCACAGAAATGTATTGTCTCCCAGTTCCGGAGGCCAGAAGTTTGATCAAGGTGTTGACGGTATTGGTTCTTCTGAAGGCTGTGAGGGGAAAACCATCCCAGGCCTCTCTCCTAGCCTCTGGTGCTCTGTCGTCTTTGGTGTTTCCTGTCTTAACCAGCTCTGCCTTCATCCTCACATGGTGTTCTCCCCGTATGTGTGTCTTTGTCCAAATTTCCCCTTTGTATAAGGACACCAGTCATTAGATTAAGGGCCCAACCTGCTCTGAGGAATAGATGACCTTGTTTTCACTTATCATATCTGCAGCAACCCTATTTCCAAATAAGGCAGCATTCTGAGGTACTGGAAGTTTGGACTTCACATATGATTTTTTGTTGTTGGGGGGCAGGGGACACAATTTAACTCATAACAGAGAACATATTCTTCCTGTTTGAATTGATTGTTCTCGAAATCTGGGTTTACCAATTTGATTCAGTCTGTGCCACACTTATGAGTTTGGATGATAAACATCTGGAAGAAGCTAGGGATGGGTTTCTTCCTCTCGGTCTCCATAAAGTGATCCGTCCATCCATTGTTCACACACACACACATACACACACACTTTATACAGCTGGGACTTTGGGATTTTATAATGAAGGTCCCTGCCATGCCAGGGGTGATACTTGGAGTCCTATTTGCATGTGTCCTATGAGCTACCTCAGAGGAGTAAGGCCTAGGTTCAGAGCCCAGCCCTGTACTGAACCAGCTCTGTGATCTCAGTGACCTCTTCCTCTTTGAGCCTTGGGTTCATCTGTTATGCAGCAAACCCTGGAGCAGAGCCTGGTGTCCAGTAGGTCCTGGAAAAATGGTGGTGGCAATTAACGTTATTACTTTTGTGAGGAGAGAGAGTAGAAGGATGGACCCCAGTTTCCAGGAGCTCAACATAAGACATTCCCCCAGGTGGATTCCCAAGCCCTGTAGCAGACACCCCCTCATCTGATTTGTCCTCACAACAATCTTAGAACTGTGGTTCTTAACTCTTTTGGGACCTGGATCCCTCTGAGACTCTGATTAAAGCTGGGCACTCTCTGCCCCACACAGCACGTGTACATGGACTATCTGCACAGATCTGCTTGTGATTTCAGATGGTATATGGCTCCTCTCCAGCCCATCAGGAGGCTGAGAATCTTCCCATAAGAGGGAGCAACCTCAGAAAGTCATCTGTTCATTCATAGACACTGATTGTGTGGCTGCCACACTCTGGGTCCTGCAAGAGGGGGCCAGGGAGTAAGGGAAAGTAAGATGGGAGACCCTGCCCCAAGTTGCTCACAGGCATGGAGAACCATAATCAGAAGCAGAAATGACTCAATCTTATAGGAGAAATGCAGCAGTACTTACGTGAGAGTTCAGAGGAGGGATATTGTTTCCACTCTGGGGGAGTGCAGAACAATCCAGTGGTTCAGTGGAAGGCAGGACACGGGAGTTGGAAAATGAAAGATGAATGGAAATCTGGCTTCATGTTATATGTTGGTTGGTCAAGGGGCCCTCCCCGTCAGTCCACACAAGTGCAGAGATGTCAGTCTGTGGGTGTTTGCCTTCACCTGAATGGAGCCGGTGGGTTGATTCCTAAAGCGCTGCCCCTCTGTTAAGAAGCCACATAAGAATTCATGTTGTGCTCTTCAGATATGGTCTTCCTAACTCACTATCACCTCCATAACACAAAGCCCACTTTGCCACTTGTACAAAACACACAAGACATGGACATTCTGCCTGTTTTCAATCTTCACCTTTGTCACGGGGTCTCTGGCCCTCAAGGGGTCACTGTCGTTGAGGCTGGGGAGGACATGGCTCAGGTTTCTGTCCCGCCCCATACACATGGGTCTCAGATGCCCTGATGGGGCTTCCAAGAGGGAAGGGCACATCCAGGGGTAATTGATGGCTAACTTCCACTTTCTCTTTACCAGGAGAGAATTTCTTTCTACCCGTACTCCCTCTCTTCGTTATCCACTTCACACTAATGGCCAAGAGCTGAAGCTTCTTGAGGTCAGAGAACATTCTGAGATGCCAGGTTCTGTTCTGCTTCAGCTGCCTTGAAAGCGTATCCATTTGGTTCTGGTTCATAATGCTTCACTAGGAATTTTTCTGCAAGACTTCAGTTCCTTTTAAAGTTCAGTGAAAAGACTGGTATTTGGGTTGGGTGCAGGTTAGGGCTGGGCCAGTGCTGAGGCTCGCTCCGGTTGGGGTTTTGTGGGGTGGTCGTTTGCGAGACTCTTAACTCAAGCTGTCCCAGCTGGAGAGGGCTGGGGCCTGTGGCCCTGGAACCCACTTCACAGAGAGGGTTCTCGAACTGCTCTGAGGAGAACACAGCATATTGCCCTCTGCGTGTGGGCTTTGAAGAGAAGCTTTAAGTTCCCGCCGTCAGAACGCGTCTGCCGTAGCAAGAAGTTAGGAAAGTGATTTCTGGTTCGGGCTTGGGCACGAACTGGCAATGTGAGCCCAGGTCAGTCCATTCCCCTCTCTGGGACTCGCTCTCCTAATGGGTAAAATAAGGAAGTTGGACTAGAAACTAGATGAGGGTTAAAGTACCTCTCAAAGCTCAAATGAAATGTTATTTCATTATTGAAGGACTGCACTCTTGTTACAGAAAAATTGGAAAAAAGCAAGAAACACCACAAACACCACTGCTGTAAAAACACCTTAATTTTATTTTATTTTTATTTTTGTTTTATTACATTATGTTAGTTACCATACAGTACATCATTAGTTTTTGACGTAGTGTTCCGTAATTCATTGTTTGCATATAACACCCAGTGCTCCATGCAACGCGTGCCCTCCTTAATATCCATCACCTTTATTTTAAATTAACTTTGTCTCAAAGGAAAAGACATGACGTGTCCCTTCCTCTGTGGCTCGCCCACTTCTGCCTCCATCACCGTGTACCCTCCCAGGTCCCACTTCCTTAATGCTGTGCTCGTGGGAGAGCTCATCGAATAGCTTAAGCAGCCTTCCTGACACCATTTACATGTTCACAGGGGCCTTGGATGTCGTCATGTGAGGCTCCCTCGGTAGCTGGGGCTGTGTAGCAGTCCTGGGGGCCCACAGGTCACAGGCCCTCCCTCTCTGCCTCGCCCCTTCTTGCCTTGTGGTAGACCTGGTGTGGAGTGCTTCCTTTGCACCAAGCACTGTGTTGGGGTAATTCGGGGCACCATCCACGCGGACGGGAATGCACCTCTTCGGGGTGCTCATGGGTCTCCTAGCAAACTGAGCACAGAGTTCCTCATGTCTCCACCACCCAGCGTTACAAGGTGTCCATGTCACCCTTTGCCACACCTGAAACTCACCTTTAAATAGTCAAAGGCTCTCATTCGTGTTAGATACTCCATGGCAATATGTCTGCTTTTAGTTTCTTGCTTTTTGGCCTTTCTAGCTGGGTGTCATGAACACAGTCAAACCTTCATTCTAATGGATATCCATTGACCTCCCGTGGATTTTCACAGGACATTGAGCAAAACATACCTCCCTCCCACGGCCCATGTGAGGCCCAGTGAGTTTGTAAGTAAAGGGCTTGCCGGGAGACAGGTAAGTGCTTTAGTTCACAGTAACTATTATTCTAGCGGCCAATGATTAGGTGATGATAGAGTCAAGGCAAGCGATTTCTGTAGAGCAGTTTGCCCCTCTAGGAAGTGGCTCTTAAACTGTCCTGGCGCTTTGAATTCTTGGATGTGAATGAAATCGTTTCTCTTCCTCTCCCTCATTTCCAGTTGAGGGGCTTGCACCTGCCTGGGGGCGCCTTCTCTCCCCACCCCCCAGCCTTCCTTTTCTTTCTCTCCCCCTTCCTCTTCCCTTGTTTCTCTCTCTTAAAGTTCAGAAGGACTGCACTCTCGTTAGAGAAAAATTGGAAAAAAGCAAGAAACACCACAAATGTAGAAAGAAAGAACATGTCCCCTGGCATCAGAGAAAACCGCGTTTTGGTCTATTCCTACTTTCTCTCTCTCTCTCTCTCTTTTTTCATAGTTTTGAGTTTCCTTTGCTTGTTTTACATGTGGAAGTCATACTGTAGATAGAATTTTGCGCCTTGCTTATTTTTAGCTGTAATTATAACAAGCATTTCCCGATGTTAATTTAAAATTCATCGCAAACCTCATCTACACTGGTTGCGGTAATACGGTTGTATGGGATGCTCCTTATAGGGTTGATATTCCCTTCTTTCCAATTTATTGTTCCTAATACACCGTGGCTGGGAAACCACCCACCAAGCCTGTTAGAACTGTGAGGAAAGTAGAAGTTACTTGGTCTTGTGATCTTATGGGAGGGCCTGAGGGGCTTTCCTCAGGAGCCTTTGGGTTTGAATTTTGTAACATATTCTTTAGTCTCTCAAAGACTTCCTTTACTTACATTTTCAGTTCTTGATTGAGGCCCCAATGGTTGAGATTGTCAAATAATTGACCTTTCTATTTTTATTTATTATTATTATTATTATTTTTTTTTTTTTGAGAGAGAGGGAGAGTGCATGTGTGTGGGTGGGAGAGGCAGAAAGAGAGGGAGAGAGAGAGAATCTTAAGTAGGCTCTTTGCTGAGCCTGGAGCCTGATGCTGGGCTTGATCCCAGGACCCTGAGATCATGACCTGAGCCAAAATCAAGAGTTGGACACTTAACTGACTGAGCCACCCAGGTGCCCCCTGACCTTTTTATAAATGAAATACTAATGTACTAGTAGAAATGATAAAATCTACTCTTCTCCCATTGGAGACAATTTCATATTAAAGAGGTAGAATAATGTACTTGTTAGGAGCTGCCTGTGTCTAAATCCCAGCCCTCCCCCATCCTGGCTGGGTAACATCAGGCAGCCTCTCTGTGCTTCAGTCTCCCACATAATGGGATGACGATGGTCCCCGCCTCACGGGGTTGTTGCGAACAGTAAATGAGTGAATCCACGTAAGGGACTCAGGACAGCGGCTGGCATTTTGTAAGCTCTAGTGAGTGTTTGCTGTTGTGGTCTACGTATGTACAGAGCATTTTAAAATTTCTCAAACATTTTGACTGCTCTTTAGGCTTTTTTTTTTTTTTTTTTTAGATTTTTTATTTATCTATTTGACAGAGAGATAGAGAAAGCCAGAGAGCCCAAGCCGGGGGAATGGCAGTGGGAGAGGGAGAAGCAGACTCCCCGCCGAGCAGGGAGCCCGATGTGGGACTCGGTCCCAGGACCCTGGGATCGTGATCTGAGCCGAAGGCAGACGCTTAACCGACTGAGCCACCCAGGCGCCCTAGGCTTTTTTTTTTCAACTGAAGCACAACATAAAATGTTAGATTAGTTTCGGGAATACAACATACTAATTTGACAATTCTACACGTTACTCAGTGTTCATCACGATGTAGTTACCACCTGCCACCATACAATGTTACCACACTATTACCGACTATATGCCTTATGTTGCACTTCCCATCTTTGTGATTTATTTACTTTATAACCGGAAGTTTGTCCCTTTCTTCTGTTTCATCCGTCCCCCCTCCCCCACCTCCCCTCTGGCGACCACCAGTTTGCTCTACATATGTAAGAGTCTGTTTTTGTTTGTTTGTTCGTGATGAATGGATAAAGAAGATGTGATACACATACACTACGGAATATTACACAGCCACAAAAAAGAAGGAGCTCTTGCCATTTGCCATAACATGGATGGACCTAGAGGGTATTATGCTAAGTGAAATGAGTTCGACAAAGACAAATACCATGTGATTTCACTTAAGCGGGGAGACTTTTTGTTTTTTAAAGAGGCTCAGGGGTGGAAAGAGGAGGCAGATGGGAGGGCAAGGCCTGGAGTGAGGAAGAGCAAGGAGGAGGAGACCCGGGGTGCAGGGTGCAGAGGCTGACACCTGGGTGCCTCTGCCTCTAAGGCTGGGGAGTGGGCCCTGGTCTCAGGGCCCCCAGGGCATTGCCCGAACTGGGCCAGGAAGTGCGAGGGGCCCAGCAAGGGAGGGGTCAGGAGCTGAAAATTAGAACCTAAAGGAGGAAAGGGACTGGGGTCTTGCCCTCCCCAGGGTCACAGCGCCGGAGGGAGGGCAGTGCAGAGTCTGCAGATAGAGCCTGGAGTCTGGGGGGAGGGGGGAGAGTCTAACTATAGAGTCTGCAGTTTTCCTTACAAGGGCTACAACACAGTTGCATTCTGGTAACGGAAGTGAAATTAAAAATATGAGCAGGAAATAAAATTAATTTAAAAATATCTGAAAACATGTATTCTGTGGCTTGTCCAACTGGCTGAGTTTGGCTGGCTTGTTTTCCCTCAGACTGACTGATTAATAGGACAGAAATGAGGAGGTGTGAATTTATTTTGGACCCAGGTGGGGAGCCAGGGGGGTTGGCATCAACCCACTTAGGCTAAATCTGTGTTTTAGAGTCCAGGAGAGGTGCCCATATACTGGATATCCTGGGGGGTGGAGGAGTTGGACGAGAAGCATTTCAGACTGAGCTCCTTCTCAGCAAGCTTCTAGAAGCAGTTTGCTTTCTTCCATCTTTTGAAAATACAGCTGCGTAGGCCCAGAGGCAGCCCTGTGACTAGTGGACTTGGGGGCCTGTCCCCGGCCAGGCTGAGAACATGGAGCCGTCCCAGGAGAGGAGAGGGCAGTGCAGACATCCAGCCCAAAATGCTCTCTGGGAGGAGGTAGGAGGACAGGTCGGCATTCAGGGACATAAAATAAAATCCTGCTGGGCTGTTTTCCTCACGGAGCATGGAGAATCATTTAACAGCATGAAACGTGGTTGAGAAGCAATAAATAATCTTCAAATGAGGAAAGGCCACCGTCTGGGAGGTAGAGAGAAGGAGAGAAGTTGATTTCGCTGCAGCCCAAGACACGCATAATTAAAAACAAAGACATCTTTAAGGCAGATCTAAGTTGGCCTCCCTGGCCGGCTCCTTCACCCTACAAATCCCCCATGTTCACCCCCACCATCTCCTTTTCCCGGAAAAGCCTGGGAACACCCTCAGAAACAAAAAATCATCTTAACGAGAGAAGACATGTTCTTGAAGACATTTTGATTTCTAGTTTACAAGTTTATAAGCTTTCGGTAGAAAGATGTCCCACACTCAGGCTCTAAGTCAAGGGCACATCGTTGCAATGCTGGCCTGCTCTTCTATGTGATTATTTTTACAACATTTGCAATTAAATGCAGATTTTCTGCGGCCTGAATCTGACCGGCCAAGGGTCTCCGTCCTTCTGGATCTCTTGGCACACACGCTCAGGCACACAGAGCTGCATGAGGGCACACGCTCAAGCAGGACTGCAGCCTGCCCACCGCACACACAGACGGAAACCACCCTGACACACACTTGCCCGTGCAAAAGCTGCCTTTCTCCAAACCAGATCTGCCCTCTTTCTGTTGCTTCATCTTGATAATTAAAATTTTTCTCAACTAAAAGTGTAGGGATAATGACCCTTTTTTTTTTTTTTAAAAGATTATTTATTTATTTGAGAGAGAGAGAGTGGGGGTGGTGGGCAGCGGGAGAGAGAGAGAGAGAGAGAGAATCCCAAACAGACTCCCTGCTGGGCGCAGAGGCTAGGGCTCGATCTCATGGCCCTGAGATCATGACCTGAGCTGAAACCAAGAGTGGACACTTAACTGACTGAGCCCCCCAGGTGCCCCCACCTTTTTCAGTACTCCAGAAATCTAGAAGATAATATGATTATATAAGCTCATATTTTTTGATCTTGAGAGAAGGGGTTGTTGTGTGTGTGTGTGTGTGTGTGTGTGTATGTGTGTGTGTGTGTGTGTGCATATGTCTGTCTTGGGAGGGTGGGGGTCCAGGAAGAAGAGGGTGGGAAGAGCTCTGCAGAGACAAGGAGAAATATGGCGAGTCTGACAGAAGGCGTGAGGAATTACTGGTTACCGCACTTGAAGGAGCAATGACACGAGGGAAATGTGAAAATCTGGCATGGCCTGCGAACTGACCACTTTGTGGACTTCCTGAAAGTTCCACCTTGCCCTTTCTCCTGGGATGGCCAATGCTGTCCAGCATTGATTGGGAGCAACGTGCAACAAGAGAAAAGATTGATGTTTAGTCCTACAACTACCAGCCCCTGCCCAAGCCTGTGGAGTGTGCGCTCCAACAAAGGGAGTGGTTTTGTGCTTTCCCGAGTCAGTTCAGAGTTCAGAGCAGTAAAGGAGTTCAGAGCCCACCTTACCTAAACAGCCGAGCAGGGTAGGGAACAACCAGGCCTTGAGTGGCAAGAAGACCTAGACTTAAATCCCACTGGCCACTTCAGGAGCAATGTGATCCTGGGACCATTCCTTGACCTCTCTCAGCCTCAGTTTCCACATCTATACATGGGGGCCAATGATCTCCATGATGTGCAATTCTTGTGAGGCTGTGAGATCGTGTGAGAGCAGTGGCTGGCCTGAAGTAGGTGCTCAAGGCTGAGAGGCCCATGCTCCCCTCTCCTACCAAGTCTTCCAGGCTGCTGTTGTAATGGACTTGGTGGAAGGAAGGCTGTACCCCCTTTTAGGAAGCTGCCCCACTCTCCTACACCCTGGCTGCCTCCCTGGCCTTCCCCTCAGCACTTGGAGCTGGAGCCCGTCACTCAGGTCCTGGAAGGATCTGGAGAAGGTTTTCAGGAAGGGGAAGAGGGAAGAGCGATAGCTCCATCCAGGCGGGGCATTGAGACAGGAGGAGGCGGGCCTGGCATGGGAGACAAACTCTTGCCTGTCTCCAAAACAGCTGGCCCAGATGTCTTCACATTCTTCTGGAAAGAATTTGTCCGGTTTAGTCTGAGACTATCTTTGACCGCCCTGAGCAGCCCCCATGGGAACAGTTCTGATGCTGTCCTTTACCAGTTGGCTTTTTTTTTTTTTAAGACTTATTTATTTATTTTGAGAGAGAGAGAGAGAGAGCACAGGGGGCAGAGAGAATCTCAAGCAGACTCCGCACTTAGTATGGAGCCTGACGTGGGGTTCGATCCTACGACCCTGAGATCATGGCCTGAGCTGAAACCAAAAGTCAGATGCTTAACCAAGTGCGCCACCCAGGCACCCCACCAGTTGGCATTTTTTAGACGGGGTCATTGTTTGTTGCTGGGGTGTCTTTGCTCCTTGCCTGAGTTCTCCTGGAGCCCCTGGAGCATCCACACCCATGCACCATTGTACCAGCCCTGTGAGAAGGAAGCCAGCAGTAAGAGTCACCACCCAGGAATGAGGGGGAGAGTCACACACAGGTATTCAGGGGAGGTCTGTGGGGGTTGATGTCATTGATGTGGAAGCAGAAAACTGGACTTCCAGACATTGAAATTTTAGTCTATTGTCAATTTTTTAAAAATCCATCTTTTTCGACACGAAGATAATTGAATATAAAACATCCCTCCCACCCTTCACCCAGACTTCTCTGAAGTTGGGCTTTTGACATTGATTTTCCCAGCTCAGTATCAAGTATAGCCATCACTGAAGATCACCAAACTGCTGTTTAGACATTTTAAAGATGCAATTTGAGTTCCAGGCAGGGGAAAGGGGTGGATAAAAGAGATTATGTGATAATGATATGGCTGTGGAAGTCTGTCAAATAAAGTGCATTTTCTCTGGTGGGCAGGCTATTTCTGGAGCTGTGCATGAGTTGCTACACTGAGGGATGTGTTTATCCTAATGGGAAGCAGGACTGAGCTAGGCCACAGCTCCCTGCACAGTTTTTAGAGTCTTAAGATACCACAAAGACATTTGTGGTGTCCAGAAGATGCATTTAGTCTGCCCTGGCCCTTTCAATGTGTGCTGACTTGGCTCTGACAGGGACCAGAGGAAGGCAAGGAGAAATCTAACGGCTAAAGTGGGGGAAAGTGTGTCTGTCCAGACATGCCCATGAGGATGCTTTTGGATATAAAGAAGAGAAAAGGCAATGCAAACTGACTAAAACAATAAAGAGTTTACTTTATGAGCTAACAAGTAGCCCAGAGTCAGGGGATTCAGGTAGGGTATGATCAGGGCGATAACCGTTTTCCTGTAATCCTGCCTGCTCTGCCCTCTTCTAATTCTTTTCCTTAGGCTGACTTCCTTGTGGCTAAAAGATGGCTGCCAGTAGCAGCTCTGGCACTTGCTTCTTTGGTCATGTCCAGGGAGAAAGAGAGGGGACCTTTCCCCCTTCCGTCTGAACTGGTCAATTTAAGCCACCACCTGGATTAATAGGACCCACGAGGCTGACATCCTGGGCTGATTGGCCTGACCCAGATTTCTGAACTCAACACAAGCAAAGAGATTTGAGTCACCCTAACTCCTGCGATCAGGTTCCCCTGAGACACAGGTATTGCTGAGTGGGGGGGCAGACTTTGCAAGGAAGGCAGCGGGGAGACAGGGGGAGAATGAGAATGGGTTAGATATGAAAGCAGTTCAGCAACCAAGAGTGTTCACGGCCAGAAGCGCAGAAGCCCTGTTTTGGCAGAGCTCTACTGTGGGCTGAGAGACTGTCAGTCTGGCTTTTCTGCTTCACAGAGTCTTTGGGGATCAAGAAAGATAATGGGAAAGTAAAATCATGAAACAGATATAAAAAGTATAACTATAATGTAAAGTATAAAACATATGTATATGAGTGCTATTCCTACTCGAGCCACAGATGGCTACCTCACAGATGAACAACCTTCTAGCTCAGTTTTCTCTCCTATAAAACGGATACAGTAATACTGCCTTATCATCCTTTGCAAAGGGTACAGAAGTTACAAGTATTAATTCCAGTGTTCTTAGAGACCTGCTTGGTGGCCCAGATTGGGGCTTGATTTCCCCCATAGTGGAATGGTGACAACCCAGTCCCTGGTAGTCTCTCCCCGTTACCCCAGCCCTGGCTGGTCTTGGCAACATTCTGTCTGGAAAGCATAAAAAAGAAATTTCCCCAGAACTGTCAGTCACTGTCCTGCTTACCCAATTGGGGGCTGGCCCTCCTGGATAGAAAGCATGATGGTATTGGATCGCAAGTGGGAGCCCACCTCTTTCTAGGAACCCAGGCATGGCTGGTCAGAGCCAGTCCCGGGGATTAAGCCTGGCTGTGAGCCTGTCGGTGTGGACAGGGACAGGGAATGGAACCTGCTGGCTGGGTCCCACACGCACGCACACACACACACACACACACAGCCACACTGGCGACAGGGAACAAAGAGGGCTATTCCAGGGTGGGAGTGAGGAGTGGGGTCTGCTGTGAGGCACCCGAAGACACAGGTGGTCTTCCACGCCCAGAGCAGGACACTCTGCCACTGTTGTCATAGGCAGTTCAAGTCTCACCCAGAGCTGAAGTCATGGATGGGAAGGTTGTGGCTTCTACTCTTGGGGCAGCCCCTGGCAAGTAGGATTTCATCCTCTCTGCCGGCCCAGCCTTGATTTTCATGGAACAGAAGCCAGCATTTCTCTTCCCCCAGATGGCAGCAGATCGGGATGCTCCTCTGCGCCCCTCCCTCTTCCTCCAGGTCTTGTCTTCTCACATGGGGACAGACACTGAAACATGTATCACACGCATACGTAGACAGGCAGGCATGTGCACGCAGACACGCATGCAAACACAGACATGCATGCATGCGCAGACACGCACAGACATGCACACATGTGCACACAGACACGCACAGACACGCAGGCATGCACACACACACAAACACGCAGACACGCTGGCATGCGTACACAGACACGCACAGATATGCACGCATGCGCACACAGACATGCACGCATGCGCAGACACGCACAGACACGCAGGCATGCGCACACGGGCATGCACAGACACGCAGGCATGCGCACACAGACACGCACAGATATGCACGCTTGCACACACAGACATGCATGCATGAATGCACACACTCCCTCCAGGTCCTCTCAGGTCTTGTCTGTTCTGTACCTTTGGCCACCACACATCAAGAGATTGTATTCCATCTTTGGACATGGAGGGCAATCACAGGAAAGACCTCTTCCTTCCTTACCGAGAGACACTGCCTATGGGAACGTCTCAAAGGAAGAGCAGCAGGCCATGACCACCCCATGCCCATGTGGGGTGAAGTTTCAGCAACCCTCAGGAGGTGCTCTGAGGGGAGAAGCCGCTCCTGCAGCTTTCCGGGTTTCCCACAGTGCCTTGCACAAACAGTGACTGCCTAAGTGGCATCACAGGGGCTTGTGATCCAGGACACTCCGAGGTTTTACAGAGGGGGATCTCGGGCCTCAGAGAGGAGCTTCCTCCAGCCACACTGCTGGTCTCCAGTGGAGCCTGGTCCAGGGCCCGTGCTCTGCAGGACGTGTTGGGCAGCTGAAGCCCGAAAGAGGGACTGCATTTCCAGAAACATGTGTAAGCTCCCCCGGGAGCTTGTAAGTTGAGAAAAGTCTGGAGATGTCAGGGAGGCCTCCAAGGTCCACCTCTGTTCACCACAAGATGGCAACAGAGCTTTATGCCAGCCCCAGCGTTGGGGTGGTGTCCAGCATTCTCTGAGGACTGGACCTCTCATCTCTAACCCGGATGGTCTGAGTATTCCTTTGATATCTTCAGGTCAGGCTGAGAGTTCGTTTAATGTGAGCCTTCCTGTTTTATGGCCTTGAACTCCATTCTGGCCGGCATCCTTTGACGCGTTCTGATCCCCTGTCCCTTTCAGCTCTTCTATAAGCTCTGTGGCGGTGTGGCTGGCAGGACTCAATTCTACTCACAGGACTCTAAGAAGACTAGTGGGAAGACTAGTCAAAGACTGAAAACCCATTAGACACTAGGCAAATATGCGTAATTTAGTGCCATATGTGGGGCTGAATTTACATTTTTCATTCTAGGAGAGGAGTTTCAAGTGGCTCTTCCATCTGGAAGCCATAATGTTTGAATCATGCACCCTCTTTCCAGTAGTGTCCCCAGGCTTCCTTTTGCCTCTGCACTCCTTAAGTGCTCCTTCCTATTGGGCTGTGTCTGGCTGCAGTGGGCCCACTGGGGTGGTGGCTCTGGGAGGAGGTTGGGAGGCTGGTATGGGAGAGTGGGGGCTCACAACACACCACCCAGGATCCTGATCATACTCCCTTCACTACTAGGGGACTCTCATGAGGTGGCCAACCGAGATGTCTGTGGAGGCACTCATTCCTGGCATGCTGGTCAAATAGTGGTTATTCACACCCCAACTCAGCCCTGGAAGGCTGGGTTGCCCAGGGAGGAAAGAACAAAACAGGACAAGAAGTTGTGCTGTTCAGCTCTGCCCTGGATAAAGGTGTACGGAGTGAATGCTGCGAGGGCAGGGATGTGTCGACTGCATGCATGAATGGGGTGAATTAATGAATGGGGTAAATAAATGAGTGAGTGGCAAAATGGAAGTCAAGGTGAGAAGAGGCAAACTCTTCACCACAGGCCTCTGGCAGCCTTTCTGTGTGTTGCCAGTGTTCCTGAGCCTCACAGATGGCCTAATGGTCCCCAGAAAGCTGTTTGTGGATCCCTAAGGAGTCAGTCCTTCAGCAAAAGGAAATAGCTATGAAACAGCAAACTTATTCTCTGTTTTGTGCTGCCTCTGCTCAGTTGGGGATCCTGGAGAAAGCTTGGTTTACTGATGTAAAAATGAGCATCTCTACCCATCAGAGGCATGATTCGAGACCCTCTGCTTGCTGCCTGAAAGATAGCCTTGGGGGCAACTCTGTGATCAAGGGCAAACATATTTTTTATTAAGTACAAAAACAATACATTTGTGTATATATCTTTGATCCTCATTATTCACCAATTCCATATTTGTTTTTTTAATTAATTAATTAATTATTTTTGAGAGAGAGAGTGCGCGAGCACGAGCAGCGGGGGGGAGGAGCAGAGGGAAGGGAGAAGCACTGAGTAGGGAGCCCGATGCGGTGCTCGATCTTAGATGACCTGAGCCGAAGGCAGACGCCCAACTGACTGAGCCACCCAGGCGCCCCCCAATTCCATCTTTGTGAATTTGCCTACTCACGAACATTTATTTGTAACCCGCAAATCAACACACTTGGTGCTTTCACAGCCATTTGTGGACATGGGCAGAGTGACAAAAATTTGGGATCACCCAATGGGCACATTCCCTACTGAGGTCAACCAAGGTGATGCTTGTTTCAGCTCTTGGACTATAAACAAATATCCTTATCCCAATCTATTTAGCACCATGTGTTTTGCTTTTTTTGTTGTTGTTGTTGGTGATTTTGTTGTTTAAAATGTCCCCCAGGGGTAGTGCTGAAAAAATGTGTAGTGTTCCTAAGCCAAAAGGAGGCTGCGCTATGCCTTGCAGAGAAAGTACATGTGTTACATGAGCTTCATTCCAGTACGAGTTGTAGGGCTGTTGGCTGTGAGGCCAATGTTACAAATCAACGATACATATTAAATGAGATGTCTTTAAACAGAAAGACGCATAAACCGAGGCTAGGTATTGCTGGCTTGATGAAAATGTGACCAAAGGCTCACAGGAACCTAACCTTGTGTTTCCCCCTAGAAGCAATGGTACAGTGGTCACTAATTCAGTGTTTGTGGTGACTTTATAGACTTTATAGAACAAAACTGCTGCAAATAACAAGAATATATGTAATAAAACATATAATCTCTCTTTATCCATCCCCCCTTCTCTAGTCCTGCTCCTCTTGCCCAGGGTCAGCAAACTTTGTCTGTCAAAGGCCAGATAATAGTTTTGGCTCTGTGAACCATATGGTCTCTGTGACCATTGTATCAAGAAATAAGCCATGGGCAATATGTAAATGAGTGGGTGTGGCTGTGTTCCAATAAAACTTTATTTATAAACACTGAAATTTAAATTTCCTATAATTTTCATGCATCCCAAAATATTACTCTTCTTTTGTTTTTATTTCAACCATTTAAAAATGTAAAAGCCATTCTTAGCTTGGGGGCATGACAAACACAGGCAGGAGGTTGTTTTTGGCTTACGGGATTCAGTTTGCCAAAGCCTGACATAGATTATATGTTGGAGAGCTCTTCCTGTTAATACATGTAGATCGACCTCATTGTTTTAATGGCCGCTCAGTATTCTATTGCGTGAATTTACCTCAACTTATAAAACTATTTCTTTATTGGTGGACTTGTAGATTATTTCCAATATAATAATATTACCTATATCACAGAATATCCTTGTATATACATCTTGAGGCATGTGTATGAGTATTTCTAGGGAGTAGAATTCTAGAATTGGAATTGCTGGGTGAAAGGGCTCAAGGCTATAAGCACTTTGAATGTTGATGTGTTCTGAGAAGGCAAATGAATAATGAGGGAGGATTTCTGGGGCAGGCTGGGGCCTTTTTTCTCAGTCTGCTTTCTGTCCATAGAGCTGGGCTGCCTTGTGAGAAGAAAGTGGTCCTTGCTGTGTCCCAGAGACTCCTAAGTACCACTCCAAGAAGTCCCTTTCACATACAGATCCATGGTTCCCTCATCACAGAGCCAGGCCAGAAGAGCGACCACAGCGTCTAATCCTGTGGAGATGAGTAAGAAGCCTGGAAATGGGCCTGCTTTGCTAAAGTAGGATCTGAGGAGTCCTTGGTGGGAGAAGCCACGGGGCCGCTCTCAGGGAGCCTGCGTCCGAGGCCTCACCAACTGTCAGCCTCCCAGGGGGGTGGGTGGGTGTTTACTGCAGGGCAGTGGAAGGCAGAGGAGGACTGTGCTGTGATCAGGGAGAAAAGGAGAGACCTGCATCAGGAATTCTTGCCCAGCCTGGGTGGCTCAGTCGTTAAGCGTCTACCTTCGGCTCAGGTCATGGTCCCGGCGTTCTGGGATCGAGCCCTGCATCGGGCTCCCTGCTCAGCGGGAGGTCTGCTTCTCCCTCTCCCACTCCCCCTGCTTGTGTTCCCTCTCTTGCTGTGTCTCTCTGTGTCAAATAAATAAAATCTTAAAAAAAAAAAAAAGGAATTCTTGCCCAGGTTCAAGGGTAAGGTGAGGCCCTAAGTGGCAAGACAGCTCAGCCAGCGAAGCCGAGGAGATGGGAAGTAAACTAGGAAGTCAGGACCGAGGCCAGGAACCAAGGCAGGACGGTGTAAGCCATGCCCAACAGGGCTGCAGATGAACACAAGCCGGAAGGCAGACACTCATGAATGGGCCATGAGAGAAAGCACACCGAATATAGGGGCATCCCCGTGAGAACATCACCTGTGTAATGGCAAGGAAATACAGCAATAACGACGTAGGACACCAGAGCAAGAGATCTCTTTTAACTTGTGTATGGGCTGAAGGAACAAAGCACCAGAGCTGGAGAATATAAATATCCAGGAGGGAGATCGTCGATAACACTGACTCATCCAACAAACACATGAAGGTACCAGGAGCCAAAGAGTGTGCTGGGCTCTGGGAATGTAGGATTGAATATGATGTGATCCCCAGTGTCTGGGCTTCTCGTGGAGTGGGGGCAGCCGGACACAGGAACCAGAGGCTCCACAGAAGAGTGTAGGGGCAGGGGAAGCAGACAAGGGCAGGGCCAGTTCTCTGGGAGGAAGTGGGACAGATGTGTGGGGAAAGGTTTGTTGTTTTTGTTCTTTTTTTTTTTTTTTAAATAGGCTATTTTCTAGACCGGTTTACTTCACAGCAAAATTGAGGGGAAGATACAGAGATTTTGCATAGATCACCAGCCCTATGTATGCACAGCCTCTTCTATCTTCCTGCACAGAAGGGCACAGTGGTTACAATGGATGAAGCTACACTGATACATCAGTATCTCCCGAAGTCCAAAGTTCACATGAGAGGTCATTCTCGGTGTTGTATATTCTATGGGTTTTGACAAAGGTATAATGACACGTTTCCGCCTTTAGTTTGCCATACACAATAGCTTCAGTGCCCTGAAAATCCTCTGTGCTCCATCTATTCATCCCTCTCCTCCCTCCAATCCCTGACAACCACTGATCTTTTTACTGGCTCCACAGTTTTGCCTTTGCCAGAATGTCATAATAGTTGGAATCCTATAGTCTGTAGCCTTTTCCAGATTGGTTTCTTTCACTTGGTAACATGCAATTAAGTTTCCTCCCAATCTTTTCATGGCTTGATAGCTCATTTTTAATTTATTTATTTTATTTTTTTTAAAGATTATGTATTTATTTGAGAGAACGAGAGTGAGAGAGCACGAGCAGGCAGAGGGAGAAGCAGACTCCCCACTGAGCAAGGAGCCCAATGCAGGATTCACATGCTGGCTTTGGGACCCTCTGTCAGGGCTCTAGGGATGACTGAGCAGATCCGGTTTTTTTTTTTCCAAAGATTTTATTTATTTAAGAGAGAGAGAGAGAGCACGAGTGGGGTTAAGGGGCTGAGGGAGAAGGAGAAGCAGACTCCCTACTGAGCAGGGAGCCCGAAGGACACGGGGCTCAATCCCAGGACCCTAGGATCATGAATTGAGCCAAAAGCAGACACTTACCCCACTGAGCCATCCAGGCACCCCTTGATAGTTCATTTTTAAAGTACTGAGTAATAGGGGTGCCTGGGTGGCTCAGTCGTTAAGCGTCTGCCTTCGGCTTGGGTCATGATTCCAGGGTCCTGGGATGGAGCCCCGCATTGAGCCCGGCATGGAGCCCCGCATCGAGCCCCGCATCGAGCCCCTCATCGGGCTTCCTGCTCAGCAGGAGGCCTGCTTCTCCCTCTCCCACTCCCCCTGCTTGTGTTCCCTCTCTCGCTGTGTCTCTCTTTGTCAAATAAATAAATAAAATCTTAAAAAAAAAATAAAGTACTGAGTAATATTCCACTGTCTGGATGTATCACTATTTATTTATTCATTCACATATTGGAGGACATCTTGGTTGCTTCCAAGTCCTGGCAATTAAGAATAAAGCTGCTATAAACAGTTTTTTTTTTTTTTTTTGCGTGGTTTTTATGTGGACGTTAAGTGTTCAAATCCTTTGGATAAAGAAAGGTTTTATCGGCAGCTGCACCTGAAACAGGAGCACTGTGGGTTGGTCCGGTGGGATGAGGGGGATGGGAAAGCCCTCCAGGCCAAGGAGATGGTGTGAGCCAAGGCACAGTTGGAGAGGCAGCTGGGCGCCCATTTGGAGCGCACACAGCGGAGTGCAGGGTGGCCGGCGGGGTACAGGGTCAAAGTGAACTCTGTGGTTAAAGGTGCAGGTGGGCTGCAGGCCATGGAAGGCCTTGTTTAGCCAGCCTAGGGGATGTGGAGTTTATCTTTACCTAATGAGGAGCCACTAGAGGGTTCAGGGGGACCAGCAGTCCCAGTCTGCCCGGGGTCTTTCTCACAACAGTGAAATCCTGCATTCCAGAAACTGCTCCCATCCTGGGCAGACTGGGATAACTGGTCACTCTAATTTTGAGCAGGAGAGTGATATGGTCAGATTTGCTTTGAAAAATATTTGTATCTTTTTTGTTGTAAGAATATTTTTAGATTCAGAGAAAAATTGCCAAGATAGTGGAGTGAGTTCAGTATAACCCTCACCCAGCTTCCCCTGTTGTGAACATTTTACATACATATGGTAACATTTGTCGACACTGTGAGATTAACATTGATACATTACCATTCACTGGATTTCAGCCTCTTTGGATTTCTGCAGGTTTTCTACTCATGTCCTTTCTGTGTCCCAGGTTCTATCTGGGATCCCACATTTAGCAGGTTTGTGTTTAGAAAGCTAGACTGTGGCTGTGGTATGCAGAGTGGACTGGAGAGGCGGGGTCTGGAGACCAGGAGATCTGAGGGAGCCTGGTGGGAGGTGATGAGGTCAGGAATTCCAGCTGTGGCAGGTGGAGGGGGTGGCTAAGGGGGGGTAGACTCAGTGGGACTCAGGATTCACACTTGCTGATGACTCCCTCTAAGAGAGTGAAGTGGAATGGTACTAGGTATTGCTTGCTCCTACATTTTGTCCAGTCACCTATGCAGCAGATAATCCCTGAGCACCTACCTGGCACTGGTCAAGGATGTCCTCCGGACGCATGGCTATGGGTTCCACCTGCCACCCTCACACATCTCCAGCTCCAGCCACTATTTCACAGTGCCCCCCGACTTCTGTCATCTGTGAGTGTGCTAAATCTGAACACTTCTTAAATGAAGTCCAACTGAAAGAATTTTCACAGCCTGTCCTTACTGCTGCCAAGAATGTATATTACCAATTTTTCAGTGGAAGCTCAAACGTCCTTTTGTAATAACCTGGCCTCTGAGCACTAAGTTTGAGGGGTCACTACAAGTTGGGACTACGCCTCAGGGACCAGTGCTGCCCAGTGAGAGGTGTGTGTGTGTGTGTGTGTGTTGGGGGGGAGGCAAGCATGAGGCGGTGATGGGGTTTGAGACCCAGGGGATCTGGGTGCCTACTCCCTTGGGTCACAGCCCAGGGTTAAAAAAATCTGGAGAAATCCTGGTTGGCATGTTTCTAGCCCAGATGGAAGAGAAATAGGACAACTGCGAAAGGTGCCAAAACCAACACAAGAGAAGCCCCTGCTGCCAGCAAATTCGAGGTATGTTGGCACGCACAGCAGAAGAGAAATGTATTCACCCTGTTGGAAAGGGGAAGACAAGAAGACGGACGGCCGTTGAGAGAAAGCAGGTGCTCCTTGCCAACTGCGAAACGTCAGCTCGGGGAAGAACCACGGCTTCCAAACAACTGAGCAGGACTGGAGCAAGCGAGGGGGAAGGGGCGCAGACAGCCAGGCGACAGGCATCTGGAGAGGCAGGGCTCACGGCTCGTCAGCCTGGCTCCCCCGAGCAGTGCCCTGGGCCACTCAGCCGGCTTTTCTGCACCAGCGGGGATGCGTCCCATGCCCACATTCTTTCTGGCCTCAGTAACCTCCCTCAGACTGCTCCCTCCTCCATCTTCTGCTTATTCACACTCTTCCCATCTTTGGGGGGCAATTGTCACCTCGGGGCACATCTCCGCACATCCAGGGTAACTCCCGAATTAAAAATTCTGCATCATGAAGGGAGAAGCTAGGAAACTCGCATCTCTAGCCTCCTGTGCCCTGTTCTGTATGTGAGGTGTCCACATGAGACTTGGTTGGAGGCAGCACCACCATCAGGGGACCAAAAAGGGAGTAACAGAGACTTGGTTCCTGAGGTTATAGAAGGGATTGAGCTTCTGGTTTCCAGTGCAGAGGGTCTTATGTGCCAAGTGGCTGTGGGGTCTTCTCTAAGAAACTCCTTTGTGTGGTTGGGCCCTTTATGGCTAATGGCGTCAGAATGTGGCTGTCCTGGACATTTGTGTACTCTCTAATAGTCTTGACTAAACTCCCTCCCTCCCCTCTTAAGTGAACAAGAATGGGTTCTGTTGTTTGCAACTAAGAATTGCAACTGAGTGATGGGCATTAAGGAGGGCACGTGATGTGATGAGCACTGAGCACTGGGTGTTATATGCAACTGATGAATCATTGAACAGTACATCAAAAACTAATGATGTACCACTGTATGTTGGCTAATTGAATTTAAATTAAAAACAAAAAGAATTGCGACTATCACACTACCTGTCTTAGTCATCTGGGGCTGCTGTAAGAGGATACCATCAGCTGGTGGCTTAACCAACAGGCCCTTACTTCTCAGTTCTGGAGGCTGCAGTCCAAGAGCAGGGTGCTGGCACGTCCAGTCTTGGGAAGCACCCTCCTCCCGGTTTGCAGATGGCCATCTTCTTCATATAGCCTCCCATGTTGGACAGAGAGATCATCTCTCTTCTTACCAGGGCACCAGTCCCATTCATGATGGTTCTATCTTCATGGCATAATCAGAGGCCCCAACTCCTAACACCATCACACTGGGGATTAGGCTTCAATACAAGACTTTGGGTGGGGTGGACACAAGCATTCCATTCATAGCACTGTCCTGCAAGAGCAGCTGAAGAAATGACTTCTCTACCATCCTCTCTCGGCCCTTAGATTCTGTAGATGTGCCTGTCTTTAAGTGCACCACCCCTTTAACACTGAATTGCCTGTTGTCCTCTAGCTTTGGCAGTGGTGGGGTCTGCTTTCTCACTGGGTTGGAAACATCTGCAAGCAGTGAACCTACCTTTTCTTCTTTTTGTCTTGCTTGCAGCATCCCATAGCTGGAAAAGGATTGGGAGCATGTTGGCCAATCCACCCATTTTCTGCACAAGGTGGTCCTCATGTCAATGACCGGTCAGGTGATTGGCCAAGCACCGGAGGGGGCAGGTGCAGAACCACATCACTCCCGCCACGTGGGTTTGTTTATGTGGAAGATGCATTGTGACAGTAGGATTTAAACAGAGCCTTCTGAGGAGTTCAAAAGGCTTCACCAACCTCCAGCTTGTATAATTTATACTCCTGAGAAGTCCACAGATAGGAGAAAGGCTATTCTATTTACAGGAGGTAAAACCAAGGTCCCAAGGAGGCAAAATCGAGGTCCCAAGGAAATCAAGTCATTTGTCCAGGATCAGTATCAAAATTAGGAGCCCCTAGCTTCTTGGATTCCGAAGTCTGTTTTCGGGAAAACCATAGCACGTGGGTTCCGGTAATGGAAACACTTCCCAAAATGCATTTGGGGCTGCCCCCTGACTGATGCTGAGTCTTCAGGGGCTCCTTGGAGAGGAGGGGCTGGAAGGTCCCTGTATTAGGTATCTATTGCTCTTAACATTTTGTCCGAAATTGTAGTGGCTTAAAGTGACACCGGTCATTTATTACCTCTCACAGTTTCTGTGCATCAGGAATTTGGGAGTGGCTCAGCTGGGCAGTTGTAGCTCAGTGCCCCTCATGAGGTTGCAATCATGGGATGTCTGTGACCAGGGTCCTCCTGAAGGCTCCTTCACTAACCTGTCTGCTACTGGGCTGGGAAACTGGAATGACTGGGGCCCCCAGGCATCTCTCTCTCTCTCTGTTTCTATGTGGTCTCTCCAGCAAGGTGGCTTCAGGGTGGTTCGGGGCTCCCAAAATGCATGTCCTAAGAGAGAGCACCAGGCTTAGCCTCAGAAGTCATGCAACATCACCTCCACCACACTTTGTGTTTCAGTGAGTTAGAAGTGGGTTGTTGAGCTGGCTGTATTCAAAGGGAGGGGAACTAGGCATCATCTCTTTATGGGAAGAGTGTAAAGAATTTGTGCACATATTTTAAAACCACCCCAACTTACCTGGCTAATGGGTTAGAAGGACCAGGATTGGAAGAAGAGATCTAGCAGCTCATTGTCTTCTTAATGACCAGTGTTCAAATATTGAGGAAGAGCCAGATTAGGCGGTCTGATTTGGGAGGCTTTCTTCAGGGTGCTACCTCATTTTTAAGCTGCTGTGAATCCTTTGGGGAAAAAGATACCCGAGAGTAGCTAAACAAACAAACAAGCAGACAGACAAACACACCCTTACTGAATCACTACTAGTAACAATTCATAATGCCTCTCTTATGTTTGCATAACACTTGGTCCAGATCCACATTGAATGACTTGTCGAAGGTCAGATAACAAGTCAGATCAGAAGCAGAAGCAGAAGCAGAAGCAGAAGCAGAACTCAGGTGTTCTTGTTTTCTCTTTGCTCTGCTGCATTGGCAGAACTCCCTGGATAACCTGTCTACTACTTGATGAGAATATTTTCATTTCGCCTTTCCTCAGAATAGCAGGGACGGTACCCATCATTGACTCGTGGACTGCTGCGGGAAGGCTAACAGAGGGGCAGCATGGCTCTGGCTTTTGCTGGGCAGGGCAAGGCTTTGCATGGTTAGCAAAGGTGCAGAAGGCGCTGGAGGTAGTCCCCAATCTCACAGACCCAGAAACTAAGACGGGCGCGTGGGTGGAATATTGCTTAAGTCCTTTAATCAGTCGTGAGAAGGCTGCCATTCACATCCAGGTCTCTTAATGTAAAATCTAGTTTGTTTTTTCCCCCCACCTTGGGTTCCTGTGTGTTTCTGAAATGAAAAGCAAATGGGTTTTGAAAAAGTTGCCTGGGCTTATTTCCCCATTGGGGTGCTCCTTGCAGATACCCAGCTTACCAAATCAGTCAACGTGCAATTATTGAAGACTCTGTTTACCCAGCATTATGCTAGGTATCAATGACACTCAGTGTAAAATCTCGGTGTATACCAAGTTTACGGTAGTGGTCCCTGGCATCAAATAACTTTATGAACCAAACCCGCACAGAACTTACCATTTAATCAAATATCGATCACCTAGATGACACAAAACGGTCTGACTTCACAGAAATCACGCCCTAACCAGTACTTTCTAGGAAAAACAAATAATTAATAGTAGTGCGTTTTATAAAACACACACACATACATATGACGGCAGAGAACTTAAGCACTATTGGAAAATCTGAAATGTGTGGCGGCCTTCTAATTAAAAAGATTATTTCCTGCAAACTCAGATGGAATATCCTTCCCCTGCTTCTATTTTTTTTTCCATAAAACAAGCTCTCTGCGAGCAATGTGAAATTTATTATGAGAGGGAACACGCTCGCTTTCCAAACATCCCAGTCAGTCCGAGGAAACAAGGCAACGATGACTCGGAAGACGCCTTCCTTCACACACACACAACACGCAGACACGCGCACGCACACGCGCGCGCGCGCACACACACACACACACACACACACACACACACACACACACACACACGGCCATTCACTATGTCCGAGCACAGGCCCTCAGCAGGCTCGGACAGCGGGGGGCATGTCCGGTGGATCAGAGCAATGCTGATTGAAATCGCCCATTGGGCCTCCTACTCCCACCACCAGACTAATCCAAACTCCAGCTTTGTCTATTGTACATCCTCCACGACTTTTCCCAGCCAAGGCTTAAATGACTCAAGTTCCACCATGTTCCCTGGAGGGGGGATACTGCAGCCAAATAGAACGAATTCACCATTTGGAATTTTTCCCCTTTTATTGGATCTAATTTTTCCTTCCCTTGTTTTCCTACTGTCATGTTCTTGCTGGATCCCTTTGGACCACCCACTGTGCCTGCTCTTCAAACGTGTGGACTGGAATTTCCCATCATTATTTGCTCTATGACACATTTTTGAATTGTCAGCAGTCACGGCTGTGGTACCGGCGTCCCATCCCTTAGATTCAGACACACTGTGGGTCTAGCCGCCTGGCTAACCACACTGTTGATTCTCTATTATGTACACATACAAGCATCACCTCTTTGTGCCAGGGTCCCAGCATCTCTGCGCGCAACCTCCTGAGTCAAATTTAGCACAGTGAAGCAAGAAAATCCAGGATGTGGCAAAATAGGAAAAGTATCTTTGAGACCCAGAAAAAGGTTAGCGTGCCCCAGCTGAGGATCCCTGGGAAATAGGAATCTAAAGAAAGTGAAACTCTAACCCGCCTTCTTTTCCCCCTTAGGCATTTTTACTCTTTCTTACGACATTCTTGCTACTTGAATTTGAAATTTCTACAATTTCCGAAGTCTTTTTTCAAAGCCTTAAGCTGAAAGCAACCATGTCTAATTACAGGCAAATAGAATCCTCTGGCTGTTTAATTCAGTCATAATCTGGGAATGCCAGAAATAAGTCTGATAGTAATATTCACCAGTTATTGATAAATGCACCCACACAGAGGCCATCTCCTTGCAGTCCACGAGGTGGCACAGAGCCCATCGTACGGGCGAGAAAACGGAGGCATAGAGACTTTAATTAACTTGTGTCCGTCACAGGCCTGGAATCGCAGTTCAGATGAGCTGGAGCGCGTACCCACTTCCGACACTGCCTTCCACTCTCCAAACGAACTCATCTTGGAATGACTGGGGAGAAGGCAGAGGTGGAGGGCCTGAGAACCGGACACACACACACCCCCAATTTGGCACCAAGGAGCTTCTATCTACTGTTCCTCATCACACATGGAACATTATGTGTCAGACCCATTTGCAGCTCCCAGGGACGACCACGGCTAGGCCGGATCTGCTCGTGTGCGTGCCACTCACACAGCTGTCACGACACTGCATCAGCGGGGTCTAAGTCATCAGGTATAGACGGTCGTGGGTAATTAGGACCGTGCTCGAGGGGAAGGCCTTCAGGCCCAGGAGAGGCTGTTGCACAGCATTGTCCTTTTGTGGTTTGCTTTTACTTTTGAAAGGCTCATCAGGGCTGATGTGATGCCAGTGACTCCAGCCATCGCTGAGGCTGATGCGCCAAACCCCCAGTGAACCAGAGTGTCCGTGTCAGTTACCCAGAGATACCGGCCCCCCCGACCTCGGTCAACAGTAAGACCTCCGATCCCATGTGTTCCCATTGACCTTGACCAGGAGGATGGGCACAGCTCGGTGCTTCTCATATGCCTCATCTCTGAGCAGGCAAATTCCATCCTTTCTACGATCACGACTCAGCTCAAATTCTGAATCCGTGGCTTGGTGTCAGTCACAAGTTCTGGGATAGTCTCAGCTATGATACTTCTGCCCCATTTCCTCTTTCCTCAGCTTTTGAAACTCAGATTAGATAGCTCTTTGACCCTTTCACTCTATCCTGTATGGCTTTTAATCTCTTTTGTATTTTCTACCTTTTTATCTCTCTGGGCTACATCCTGGGTAATTTCTCCAGTTCTTTCCTTCAGTTCCCAAAGTCTCTCTTGGCGTGGTGTATGGTCTCTGTCAAATGTATCCATTGAGTTTTTTAATTTCTATTTTATTTCCTTATTTTCTAGAGGTTCTGTTTTATTCTTTTACAAATCTGCTTGTCCTTTACTCATATTTTAAAGATACCCTTCCATTCGTTGATTCTGCTGTCATTTCGGCAGGCTCTTGCTCTTAGTGACTTGTTTCCTTATATTTGTGGTGATTTTTAGCTGTGAGCTTCTCATCTTTCTTAGAAATTGCTGGAAATTCTTCAAGGCCTTGGGAAAGGTGAATTCCTTCAGAGAAGATTTCTGTTTGCATCTTGGGGTGCCTGTTAGTCCTCTAGTCTGGGATCACTTTAAGGTTCCTGCCTGGTTTTTCAGATGACCCACGTAGAGTGAATTTAGGCTATAAACACACAAGAAGTCTGGCTTATAGTTCTCAGGAGAGATATTCCCCTCTCTTCCCCAGTGCCAAGATTCAAAATAAGCAATTTTTCTTGCAAGTGTTACTGGCTCCCCAAATCTGGGAAGGAGGTTGGCTTTATTTTCAGTCCTTCCTTACACTTAGGGTGTGACCCTTGGAGGTTCTAATTTTATGGGACCTCTCCTGTGGGACTGTGCACCTTGGGCAGACCTGAGTTTGGTCTGCTGCCCACAAACCCTCATAAGGCTCCAAACACATCCATTCTCAGGTGCACAAGATCCCGAAAATTCCTTCAGGGAATTCCTTCACATGCCGGCTTGAGTGCTCTCCTCACTAGAGTTCTGCTTTCATTTATTTCTTTGGCTGGTATTTTCCTTACTTTCTTGCTAACTCATGGAGACATTTAAAGATAATAAAAATATTTTCCCTGCACTTCTGGTTGTTTTAAGCAGGCTGGCGAGTGTGGACATCTAATCTACCACATTGCTAGAGGTAGACACCTCAGTTTGAATCCTACCATTTCCGCAGCCTCTTCAGCAGACAGAACTTCTTCCTCCTCAAAGCCTCAACACAATGTAACCAAGTTAGTCACTTGCCATTGGAAACAGCAGACTCCTCCTCAACAGCTGGGAGCCCATTGGAGCCTGGGTTTTTTTTACTCTCTATCCCATTGGAGACTCAGAACTGACCAGTTGAACGGTATGGCAGGCCTCTCGCTCTCCCTCTCCCCCTCGTGCACTGTATTTTACAATTCCCTGCCCCTGTGGTTTCTCCCTGTTTCCTCTCCTCCTAAGGAAGTGAACAACACAATGACTGTCACCCTCTACTCTATTTGGGTCTCAATGAAATACTTTCTCATGAATCTGAGGAGAGGAAAGCTCATTTTTCTGAACTGTAGGAAACAGTCAGTCTGGGATAGTATATTTAGATACTCACATGATTATAACACATAGTGTGGAGACCTCTGTGTTAAAGTACAACTGATGTTTCAAGTTGTAAATGCAAAGAAAGAAAAGTTAATTCGACAAATATCAGTCTATGAGACATGAATCACTGTCTATGTAAAAAGTTGCCATTTGATTAGGAAAGTATAAGACTTGCCTGAGATCTTTCCAAGATATTCAACAAGTATTTATTAAAAAAAAATCCATCATGCAGTTCCTATATGCCAGACCCTCTGCGAGGCACAGCGTCCAGTGGTCTTTGCAGGGTCTTCCCATTTATAGGGCACGCAGCTCATGGGGGTTGGAACATGAGGCTGGATGTAGGCTGGTGGGCGGTGGGCTGGAGCGTACTGTGGATGAGTCATCAGCAAGAACGGTAGGCAGCTAATGCTTTCTACCCCCAGGCCCACTCCCAGACAGGATGGATGGCCTGGGCAGAGGTTTTTTTTTTTTTTTACTTTATTTATTTATTTGACAGAGAGAGAGAGCACAAGCAGGGAGAGCAGCAGGCAGAGGGAAAGAGAGAAACAGATTCCCGCAGAGCATGGAGCCCAATGTGGGAGTCAATCCCAGGACCCTGGGACCATGACCTGAGTGGAAGGCAGACACTTAACTGACTGAGCCACTCAGGTGCCCCATGTTTGTCTTTTTTTTTTTTTTAAAGCTCCCAGGTGATTCTAATGACTAGCCAAAGTTGGAAACTACTGATTCAATGAATAATTTAAGATGGAATTTCCAAAAAAGGGGTTCTGAGGCTGGGTCACACAGTGCAGGGGTCTTGGTCCACTCATTCCTCCTTGCTGCCCAGGTGTGGGGCAGCCAAGGCCGCCAGGCATGTTCCCACCCTGACAAGCAGCCTCATCTGTCTGCTGCCTGGGCCATAGGAACATGATACTTCCCATGTTTGCCATAATGTGGGAAAGGAGAGGGGAGGGAGATCCTGAAGTGGAATATCTGTACCATAGGATTTGGTGGGAATTGGCAGTGTGATTTAGTGAAAAAAATCAAGGATTCAGGGTCAGATAAATTGAGGTTCGTATTCCTGCTCAGCCACTGACTTACTGTGTGAGCTTCAACAAGTTATTTTGCCTTTTTGACTTCACTTTTCACATCTGTAAAGTGGAAATACCACCTACTTTTCCTGGTTCTTATATGGATTAGAAATAATGCCTGCAAAGCACTTAGACCCGGAGTCGGTTCCTATAGGCAGGTTCCTAAGGAACTATGTATAGTTCCTTAATAAGTAGTAGCCATGATCATTGATGTGGTTACCATTGTTAGAGAATTCTACCCAAACCACCACCAGGCCCAGAGCCAAAAAATTAAGACTGAAGGAGCAAAAGATGGATGGAATCGGGCAGAAACATGGGATATGGTCTCCTCAGGTGTCAGTCATAGATTGTCCTGTGTGTCTGTCTTGAGGGCCTTTGTGGGTTCCAGAACTGGTGCAGCAACATCAAATCAAACCCCACTGGGAAGTATTGGTGCAGCCATTTCTGCCCACACCTGCTGCTTCTGGCTCCTCCTGGGGCCTCCAAGGTTCTGGCATTGCTCCTGTTTCAAAGACACTGCAGGAATCCCTGGTCTGAGTCTGGGGACTGTGGGCCCATCCCAGAGTCACCTTGGGTCTTCCAAGCCAGGCTTCTAAGGGTCAGGAGAGGATGCATGAGAAGCTGGGCAGGAGCTGCAGACCCTGAACAGGGTCTTCCCTGTTCTTCCCTGGGACATGACAGAAGGAAAGAGACACAGCAGAGCCCCTGCTCTAGGCCTGCTGACAGACTGAGCTGTAGGGCAACTTCCTGAGGAATGGCAGGGCCTGCCCGCTTCCCCGGCAAGCAGGTCTCCCACCCAGACGCTGACCGGAAGTGTCCTTAGGGTGATGATAGCCTGAAAAGTAGAGGTGAGCGTGAACACCAGGACACCTGCCCTGAGCCTGAAGGGACTAGTGGGGTGTGTCCCAAGGGAGCAATGTCTGCAGAAGGATTCTCCCATCACAATTAGATTGGTGTCAGTTTTGGGCTGGCCCTCGGAAGCCCATTGAGAAGGTTATTCATGGGGTTGTCATTGTCCTCTTTCCATCCCTCATGTCCCTCCAATCTCTAAGACCCTCAGTTATCCTCCTGATACATCTTTTGCCTGTCCCTTGGTCTGTTGCTTAATCTGTAACAGGAGGAAGACGACCCCTATGCAGATGCTAACACACACCCCATTAACAGACTAGTTGGGGCTCCAATCCACATTGATGGACCCCTCGACTGTGCTCTACCCAGGCCAGACTTGTCTCTTCAAAAAGATGGCCAGCTCCTTGAGGGCAGAGACTGTCTCCCGTGTCCTGTGCAACCCTGGCTCAACCTCGTGTTGGAAACAGAATCAGCCACGGATGTTTCCTATGAGCCTGCTCATGGCATCCTGCCAAGAGAGGACGAGTTCAGCTCCTCCCACATTCACAGAAGCCCAAGGTTCCTTCTGCTCCTTCTCACAATAACGCTGCTGGGCAGAGGAAGCCCCTTTGGCTGGGGGTGGCCAGGTCGGGTTCCCTCCTGAGGTGCACTGCTCAGGAGAGGGAGCCATGCCTGGCTGAGTCAAGCTAAGGCCCCTCCTGTGCTCAGGAGCATCTTCCCTTTACATGTCACCACCTTGGTGGTTTCCAGGAGCTGATGTGTGGACAGCGTGTATCACAGCCTCTTCTTGGCCTTGCTCATCCCTCTTCGTCTTCCTCTTTGATGGTCTGAGTCCCAGGATCCACATATGGTTCATTTTGGTATTTAAAAAAAAAGAACTTTCCTGGCTGGAGGGTTCTGGCTTCCAGGAAGGCTCTCCCATAGCATGTGGGAGTCGGAAGCTGATCCAGGGGGCCTGACTGTGGTCAGGCTGTCTGCACTCCCTCTTCCTGGAGGCTGTTTCTCTTTGACTCACCTCTTCTTCCATTGTGAGTTATTCTTGCCTTGACCAGCCAGACCACATGGTTAGAAGTTCTGGAGAAGCCCACAGCTTCCATTTGGCTGGAATGACTCCTCAAGAGAACTTGGATGTGACCTTGGTCAAGACTCCCTCCATACCAGGCCTGTCCCCTCACCTGCCCAAACCTGAGGGTTGGACCAGGTCTCAGCTTCCACACTGGATTTGTAAACCATTTTGCCTTCTGATAAGTATTGAAATCCCATGACTTCTGCCATCAAAGGATACTCTGAATGGCTTCACTTAAGAATGATACTTATTTTACATACATTGCTTCATTTAATTCTGTAGATAAAGTCTATCTAGGCACAGGCCCACTAGCCAAGATTTTGGAGAGCTGGTCTTTCTGTCTTTTAATTTGTGAAAACAATAGAGAATCTTTCATTCTTCCAATAGGATGTCTAACAAGTACGGGTGAAAGGACAGGTGCCCCCCCTACCCTGGGCCCAGCTTCCTGGAGAAATACGCAGAAGGAGGCCAGGGGAATGGAAAGGGCCCTGGGAGATGTGAGTCCATGCAGAGAAGAGCCCCAGAAGCTTATGCTCTCAGGAGCTATGCTGGGAGAGGCCAGCTTGGCTGTGAAAGACCTAGCTGTCCCAGGATGTTGGCTCATAGGCTCTGAGCCTGCTAGCCTCCTTTTCCCTCTCCCGTTCTGGGACTCATGGGGCCCGAATGAGCAGAGGAGGACCTGAGATCCTGCGAGGAGGCCAAGAGAAGGAAGAGGCAGGACCCTGGGTGAGGGAGCTAAAGGCTAAAGGCAGCAGGAAGCTGCAGACGGAGAAAAGAAGGTCTTCCACAGCCCAGTGGACTTCTGAGAAAGCAGATAAGGCTCAACCTTGAAGTCAAGACTTGGGTACATTTTGGGACTCCCTGTTCAAGCTTGACTAACAGGAACAAGGCTGATACACCCCTACTTTACGTCAGAGCCTGTGAGTATATTTTTCTCATACCACATTTTATTCTCTACCCCCTACATGGGGGGTTTCAACATGCCTGTGTCCCTCTCCCCGCCAATTACACAAAATCTACAGCCCTGACAGTCTTTGTTCAAAGACCCTTGAGAAAGTCCTGGGTCTCCACAGCATCACTTTCTCAACCACATCACAGCTTTGGTCTCCCTAAGATTTTACATGCATCTAGGTCTCCTTGTCTGCCTCCTTCACCCTAGAAGTCCTCCCCCAACGCCCAGCTTCCACACAGGCAGCAGCCCCTGACACAATCACACAGCCTCTGTTCTTTCTGCTTCCCATGGGCCATGGCCTTTGCAGAGACCAACCGAAACCAAAGACCCTAAGCTGGATGTGTAACTCATGGTCCATCTCCCTGTTGGCGCCCCTGATCCACAATTAGCAGCCCCCAACTCCCCATTCCAGGGCGTCTCCACTGATGAAAATGAACAGAGTATTTGAGCAACAAAATAAATAACATGGTATTGGATTATAAACCAAACTCTAAAATAAATATCCAGGAGTCCATACTTGTATAAATAAATGACTGAAGAAATAAATAAATCCATGAGGGAGAAGAGACAAATCTTCCTACAGAAAAGACTCCAAATTATATGTAGGAACTCCGTCCTCCAGGAAGAGGAGCTCAATCTCTCCCCTCTGGGGGTAGGGACTGCGCACAGTGACTTGCTTCCAGGGAGTGGGGCGTGGAAGGGGGGAGCACTTTACCCCAGAGAAACCTTGGCCAGGTGATCGAGGTCGGCCACCAGTAATGGGTTGTGGTGGCAGCAAGTGCCCCTGGCATGGTGCACGGAGGACTTGACCTCTGTGGTTTTCTTCCAAACCCAGAGCCCCAGTCTAGTCATGGAAAAACGTCAGACAGACCCATATTAAGGGGCATTCTATAAAATACCTGGCCAGCACCCTTCACAAATGTGATGGTCATGAAGGACAAAGGGCTAAGGGACTGTCACAGCCAGGAGGAGCCTACGGAGAAAGAACGACTAAGTAAATGTGCTATGGTATCTCGGCTGGGATCTTGGAACGGAAAAAAGGACATCAGGAAAAAAAAATCTGGTGAAATCTCAGCGAAGTCTGGAGTTTAGTTAATCCGAAGGTACTGGTGTTTCTTGGTCTTGACCATCGTCCCATGGAAATGTAAGATGATAACATTAGGAAAAATGCACTGGGCAGGAGGTATAAGAAAACACTCTACTGTTTTTTAACTTTTTTGGGTAAATCTAAAACTATTCCAAAATAAAAAGCTTCTTTAAAAAGATGAGGTGGGCAAAACTAGAGGCTTCTTTCTTTGTACATCTGTGCTTTAATTCACAATTAATATATAAATGCAATCTCATTATACAGAATTCTTTCAGGCAGAAGCTTACAGAACAAAACCTGAAAGCCTCCGTTCTGGTCCATATTGCTGCCTTCGATCACCTGCTCTCAGCCCATGGTGTCAGTGAGGGCTCAAACCTGGGAACTGTTCACCCGGGGCCAGGCCCTGCCCGCAACGCTCTGTCTTTACCGAGCCATTGAACTTAATCTTCATAATGATCCATTGAGGTAGGCCCTGCTAGTCCCGCTTGAAAGACAGAGAAACTGAGGCACATGGTGATGAAAGATGTTGGGCCAGGGTAGGTGAGAGGGGTTAGAGCCAGGGAAGCAAGTGCCAGCATCCACCCTGGAGCCACTTAGAGGGGAGACGCCACTCCCACTATGTGCACACAACCCTTGTATGCACATGTGCGTACGTACGCACACAAGCACCCCTCTTGTTGGGACTAACACCCATGTTGTCAGCAACTTACTTTTTATCCTAAACAGCTTCAGTGTGCCTTCCATGTCAGTTTCAGGCCCATCACCACCTTCCCTAATTGCTCTGCTCTGGTGGTTTTCAACTGGGGGCAATTTTGCCCCTGGGGGGCATCTGGCAAAGTCAGCTGACATTTTTAAGTTGTTGCAAATGGCTGTGGGTGCTCCTGGCAGATGGTGGGTAGAGGCCAGGGATGCCGTTAAACATCCTGCAATATGTAAGACAGCCCAAAATTATTATTCTTCTGGTCCAGAACTATCTGGCCCCAAATATCAATGGTGCTGAGGTTGAAAAACCCAGCTGTATGATATTCTGTGGCAAAACCAGAAGATCCTACAGCTCCCCTAGCTCCCATGGAGGGACTACTGTCAGGTCCAGCACTTCCCAGCTCTCTCTGCTTGGGCCTGGACTGTCCCTTTCTGCATGGGCTCACCTCTCAGCTCTCCTCACAGAATGTGGGCACTTCTCAAAGCCACTCTGCATGGCAGCTTTCGCGAGGCACCTCACTTTTTCCTCAACAGAATTGCCAGCTCTGACAGAGCAGTGATGGGGTCCACTTCTGTATCATCCACGGGGCCCAGTGCTCATTGTGTGGAAGGGAGAATCAGACAGTTATGTCTCTCCCGTTCCTAAAGAAGTCTAACTCTTCAAGGTGATATTTCATCCCACGGCCTCCCAGCCCCGACGACAAGGTAGAATTACCTGGGAGCTCTAAGTCAATACAAATGTCCAGCCCCTTCCCCGATACCAGCTGAATCACAGTGTCTTGGGATGGTCCCCTCCACATCCGCATTTTTGAAAAGTTTTCTCAGGGATTCTAATGTACAGCCTAGGGGGAGGGCTCCTGGGCTGGTGAATGACCACTGCGGACTTATCACCAACATCTGACCCGGATTCTTGCAGTTCTTGAGATAACGCCTGGTGATAAATTCGTGTCAAAGAAGGGGTCTCATCAAGTTTCTGTTCTCTGATCCAGGGCTTTGCAAATTGTTTTGTGCACATGAATCACCTGGGATCGTGTTAAGTGCCGCCTTGGATTTGGAAGGTCTGGGGTAGGGCCTAAGACCCTGCATTTCTAGTTCCCAGGGGATGCTGATGCCGCTAATCCAGGGACCACACTTTGAGTAGCGAGGCTTTGCATGTAGTTTCAGCGGCTAGGGGTCTTCAGGCTGCCCCCCAAACTTAGGTTCTGAAACCTTTGCTTGTTCCTTGGCCAGTCACCCAGTCACCCTCTTGGAAAACTCACCTCAAGCCCAGTTGAACAGAAACAAAAGCTCTGAAGAGAAATGGCAGATGTTTATTGGGGGTTAGAAAATAAAACCAAGGAATAAAGCAGGACTGTGACAACTCCTAAAGCTTACAACAACAACAACAACAACAAAACAACAGCAGCAACGGTAACAACAACAGCAACAGCAACAAAACAACAAAACAGCAACAGCAACAACAACACACAACAACAGCAGCAACAGCAACAACAAAAACAGCAACAACAGCAACAACAGTAACAACAGCAGCAGCAACAACAACAAAACAACAGCAGCAGCAACAAAACAACAGCAGCAGCAACAACAAAACAACAGTAGCAACAACAGCAACAACAGCAACAACAGCAACAACAACAACAACAAAAGTCCAACCCAAACCCAAAGCAACTCCACCAGGAGCTTCAGGGCCTCTTCCAGTTTTAACAGTCCGGACTCAACGTCCATTAGAATGTCAGCTAAGACCCATCAAGAGTGCAATTTCCTCCCGCAGACCGGGACCTCGCTTTTTGCTGTTCTAGCTGCACTCTGTTCTCCATCAGTGGGATTTACGCATATGGAACCGAGTGTGGAATCGGGCCCATTACATTTAACTTCCTATATCTGACATATTTAATACCTACTTTTCAAATAAATGAAATCCCTGTTTAGTGCTGGCTGGGAAAGGTGCAGCTGGTTAAGGGATTTTTCACGGGCAGTTCTGTCTGTACGAGGTGGTTCCGTCAGACCCAGCAGCCTCTTGAAGAGTGTGCAGTGCCCCGAGTCTCCCAGAAATTGGGGGACAAAGTAATCGAATAATGAAACAACATTTATAAGAAATAGGCAAATGTGTTTTTTACAAGTCTCTCTAAAAGAAGAGCTGCTTTATGTCAGAATTACAAACACTTACACTTAGAAATGTATGCCTCAGAATTGGGGTGAGAGAAGCTTCCAGAAGGCACGATATCTATGTACCTACCTTTATTGTGTGCCATTCCAGAGAGGTTCATGGGTTCTGAGTTTGTAAAGCGTGATAGTGGAGTGACAAGTTGATCCAGTTTTGACTGATCCTTTAGGTGCTCACAAATGCTCTGAGCTGACCATCAGTGACTTAGCTCAGGGGACTGGGAAGTGGGCAGCTGAGGCTAGATGTCAACACCCACCTACACTCTGCCCTTACCAACTGGCTGCCTGGCCAACAGCTGCCAAGACAGACACACCACAGGGTATCTGGGCTGGGCCTGCCCTGGCGCTCCAGAAACTGGAGCTTCTGGGGAGAAGAGCGAGGCAACCCCACCCCCTACCCCCACCCCAAGGACCCCTTGGCAAGAGTTCATTGGCATAAGGTCTCTTGGTTGGGGGCTGATGGGGAAAGTGACATGTGTACAAGTCAAGGGGTATCCAAGTGGAGAGAAAAACAAGATAATGGAGGGGATGATGTGTGTTTCTTCGTCTTGATGGAGAGAAGCTGAGAAGCTCTGTTCAAGACCTGTTCTGGGAGCTTCCAGGGTCCAAGCACTGCTGCTTTTCAACACAGGGACAGGGGGGTAGGGGCAGGGTCGGCCGTTCTCCCCTTTCATTTCTTCTAGCCAGAGTCACCTTCCTGCCATTGTAAAGGGTATGTGTACAGCAGAGCCTGTCTTGACCCTCAGCCTCGGGGTTTGAGGTCCTGGAAGGGGCCGAGTTGAGGGGGTGGTGTGTCAGTAGAGTGTGTGAGGGGCGCTGTGCTTGCAGAGTTCGGTTCTTGGCTTTCTAGTATTCCCTTTTGGCCACTGACCTCAGCCCAGCACAGAAGAGGCCCCAAGAGCAGAACACTGAGAAAAGCAAAGTAGAGAACCAGGAAAGAAATCCATCCTTGTGATGTTGCTGCTCTAAGTGTCCTCAAGCCTCAGTGCAGGTCCAGGGCTCGGTTCACTTGTCTTCCAGCCTGGTTCTCCTACCCTCCCGCGAGGTTCCAGCGTGCCAGACCACCTGCATATCAGTACCGGGGCCGTGTTGACTAAAATGTCCTCTCCTTGTTCCTTGTGTTGCTGTGGCTGCTGGAGCCATCTGAGCAGCTCCCGACAGAAGACAGATGGATGCAGAGCTCCTCTCTGCCCCCCGCCCCGCCCCCATCTCAGCCGACACAATAACAAACAGCCCTGTAAAAAGCACTTACATTTATGAACTGTTTATAAATTTACCGACGTTGATTTATGACCCTTGGCTGGACCTGACTTTAGACTCTTTAGGGGTATTTCTTTCTTTCTTCCTTTCTTTTTGGGATTTTTTTTTTTTAAAGTGTTAATGTTATGGTTCACATTCTTAATATAGCCACACGCCAGGAACTACGAGGAAGACAGCTGGGAGCCCAACCAATGACCCATGGGCAGGAACTGAGACTTGATTTATGCCGGGGACTGGGGCTGGCGGAGAAAACCACTTCTGATTGGTTCGGGGATGGGCTGTCGCTCCCCACGAGCCCTAAGAGGCCAGCTAGGCTGTGAGGGGCAGTTGGGAGAAGCAGGAAGAAGACAAAGTGGATCTAGGACTGTGTGGACCTGACCACTTTCTAGATGCATGACCTTAGGCAAGTGACTTGATCCCCCTGAACCCCAATTTCCTCATCTATGCAATGGGGATAGTAATACTGACCTCAAAGGGTTGTTTCAAGAGTACATGAAGCAACATTTGTCACCTACCTGGCTGTACCTCCTCTGGAGAGGTACTCGGTAAACGGGGATAGAGATCACGGCATGTAAACAGATCTGTTTGGGGGCACGCTGGGCTCTGGAGAACCTTCCAAACGAACTTCAGTCAACAGTGACTTTTCCTTATTGCTTATGAACCAGTTTCACGGAAAGTTTGGATGGAAGTGTGCCACTGGTCTCTTCAACGGTGGTGTGATCAGGGTCTCTGCACAAAGTAGTGGTCACCCCCGGGCTCCTCCTCCCAGTCACGCAAAGACTCTGGAGGGGTTGGGAGGAAAGTGAGAACAAGGAAGGTCCTTCCACCCCCTCAGCTGCTCTGCCCATCCCTACACACACCAGGAAAAACAAATGCCATTTTCACTGTGTCATTACACCTTAATTACTTCCCGTATCATTATCTACATCTCCCTAGTCTGCTAAGAAAACAAGGCACTAACAGGTATTGAACACCTTGAGTTGTCAAGATGGTGGCAGGACGTCTCTCTTTGCCAATCTCACATCACCCTCTGAGGTGGGTATTGTTCTCTCTTTTACAGATAAAGAAACTGAGGTTCAGAGAAATGAAAGTAACTTGCCCGTGATCACACAGCTAGTAAGTAGCTAAGACTCCTAACCTACCCATTATCCCCAAATCTCCTCTCTTTCTCTATCTATATATAGGTATTAAAACCAAAATACCAACTGAGTGCTCCTTGTGACATGTGAAAACCAGCCCAGAACACAGCATGTCCTTCAGACCAGGAAATGTCCCAAGTTCGCTTGTGCCCGCTCAGCTGCTGTAATGGAGACAGACCCCACCTTTCACCACAGAGCCTTTCTGGGCCCAAAAAAGAGCAGGGAAAACAAAGTCAAAAGCGAAAAATTGGGCCAGAATCCACCGGCAGTGACCCTCTCGGACACCAGGTGGCGCCCGAGTAAGGCCAAATGGGGAGTGTCGGGCTGGGCCCATTTCCGAGGGGAACAGCGTCCACAAACTGTCAGATAGAGTGTGTAAAGGGGACTGCCAGAGAAAGAGAGGTGTCCCGGCTCCGGCTCTGGTAGGGTGGCATTCTGGTGAGAGACTATATGAGGACGCCCCGTCTCAGTAGTGAGCCACTGTGGCCGAGCTCCTGCTGTGGTCCAGGCAGAGTGATGGGCAGAGGCTGTGGCCGCAGGGCCCGCCAGGAAGGCTGGAGGGACAGAACTTGGAAGATGTGGGTGGGAGGACTCCTTCTGTTTATCTGAGAGGTTCTCTTCCCAGTGTCCCTTTAAAGAGGCATCCCCAGCCCCTCCCCAGCTCTGGGAGGCCCTCCGTGGGTACCCTGGGTGGACACCAGCTGAAGTCCCTAGTTACATCGGAGGAGTCCTCCTCAAACCCCAAGCTTCTAATCGCCGTTGAGAGAGGGAAGAAGACTCTCTGATGCAGTGGCTGTCCCTCAGAAGTGAGGCCCTTCTGGGGCACCTGGGTGGCTCAGTCGGTTAGGCATCTGCCTTCGACTCAGGTCATGATCCCAGGGTCCTGAGATCGAGCCCTGCTTCGGGCTCCCTGCTCAGCAGGGAGTCTGCTTCCAGCGTGGAGACCCTTGCACTCCTCTCCATCTGTGTGTTGGTTCCGGAGCCAAAATCTGCTAGTTTCATAGAGACTGAGCTCACTCAGCAATTCATTAATTACATGCCAAGGGAAGGAAAGGAAGAAAAAGCTGACAAAAATTGTTCATTCAAAGTTAATTGCTGCCCATAGTCTCACTAATTGAAGTAGCTCAGTTGGTTTGCACTTATGTACCTGTGCTGTGTTTTAAAATGGGATGTTGCGCAGTATAAACCAAGCCACATCACAACCTAACGATCTGGAAAATTTTGGTGTAATAAACAAAGCTGGCTTTGAGTTACTCAGGAGAAACGTACATTCGCCTATGCCCACAGACACACGCACATGCACACGCACACACACACACCCAAAGCACCAAGATCTCAGACCTTCTGTTCGTGTCGTTTCCTCCATAGTTCAAATTAAACACAGTCTCAGTCTCTTGCTCTCTCTCTTTCTCTTATTAAATTTATTTTTAACAGCACCTTAAAAAAATAAACATACCCCTCTGTGCCACTCTTGTGCCAGGTGCAGCCAGGGGCAAATTTTTACAGCTGAATTACATGACCTGAAAAATACGGAGTACATAATGAGGACATTGAGAGACCCCCATCCTCAGAGCCGGGCCAGCGGCTGGTGTAATAACATTCCTGGAGAGAGCAGTAGCCTGAGCAGTGGCAGAGTCAGGGCTGGGGCCCTGACTCAGCATGAGGAATTGTATATATCTTGGAACTCTTTCCCGAACCGAAACATTATTGCTAAGAAAGGGATAGCAGAGCAAGCAGCCATGGGTCTCCAGCCCCGGCTCACACACCACCGCATGTGAGTCTCCCCCAGACCCAGCTCTGCCCAGGGCGCGGATGCAGCCAGAGGCCCGGGAAGTGGCAAGCTCTGGAATGGCTCAGACGAGGCAGTGGGGCAGGGCCTGGCCCTCTGCGAGGTCCCCCGCAAGGTGCTGTGGACATTTAAGTCCCGTGAACCCCTTCGTTGTAACCGCTGACTGGCCTCAAGTTCTCTGAAACCCTCAGTTCTCAGGAGCTCTTTTCGAGGTAAAGTTCACATAGCATAAAACGAACCATTAACCATTTTTTTTTAATTAAAAAAATTTTTTTTTCCATTAACCATTTTAAAGTGTACGATTCAGAGGCATTTAGCACATCCACAATGTTGGGCAACCACCACCTCTGTCTAGTTCTGAAACTTGTTCCTCACCCAGAAAGGAGACTTCTTTCCCATTAAGTGGTCACTCTCTGCCTTCCACCAGCCCCGCCCCACCGCCCCCAGTTCCTGGCAATTTCCAGTCTACTTTCTGTCTCTTTGGATTTACCTATTCTTGGTGTTTCATACAAATGGAGTCCTATGCTAAGCAGCTCTTTATGTAAGACAGAGACTTTAAAACCTTTCATTGATATCCATATGCATACAGTGTACCAATTTGAACTGTAGGGCCTGACAAGTTTTCATAAACAGACCACACCCAAGTAACCACCACCCAAATCAAGCCACAGAACGTGGTTAGCTTCCAGAAGCCCCTCATGCTACCTCCCAATCCTGCTGCTCAGAGAGAGCCACTCTTCTGACTTCTGTGTAGTGGATTCCTTTTACTTGTTTTCATCCTGTCGTGTGTGGTTGTAGTTTGTCCATCTTCACTGCTGTGTACTATTCCCTTGTGTGACTACCACAATTTATGTGTCCATTCGACTGTCGAGGGACATTTGAAAAGTTGCCAGCTTCTGAGCTATGTATTTTTAATTGACACTCAAGTCCAACAAATGTATTCTGTGGATTTCTCAGACAATAGTAGATTAAAAGTATGAAAATAGAAGAAATGGGTCCTATTGGGTGAAGGGGTTGGACTGAATGGCCCTGGAGGTTTTCATGGCTCAGACACTGCTGTGCTATGACTTGAGGCACGGTGACGGAAGGCAGGGCAGACGGAAAGCTAAGCATCTCTGAGTATACTCTTCCTGAATAAACTGGGGACCTTCCTGGGAAAAGGTTCATGGACTCAGAAAAGCCCCGGACAGTTTCTAAGATCCAGAGTCACCTGTCCTTTGTCCCCAATGTTGGACCCCAAATGGACAGCTGCTTCCTCTGCCCACAAGGACATGCCTCAAGGCCAACCTGACTGTCCCTTCCTCCATAATCTGTGTTGTGCAAAGGGAGAAGTTCTGTCTGGAGAATCGGCTGCCTGGGGGCTGCCCCAGCCGGTTCGTTAGGAATCTAGGCTCACCCAGGGCTCACAGTCCTGGAACCTGGTAAGCTCCAGCTTGCCCCACAACATGGCCACTCCAGAGAGACCACATGCCTTGAGGCTGGTGTCCAGTTGACCTTGGCCAGACGGAGGAGAAAGACATAGGAAACCTCCAATACACAGCTTTACAGTTTGGCTGAGGCAAATTCTCCAATTACCCCTCTTAAAAATCAGTAACACATTAAAATGTATTTCCCTTTCCATATGTTGAATTCCTGCTACACTGTCTATACCCCTCTCCACAAAGCTGAAGCAGGCTTCGTCATCCATAGATTTGGCCTTGGCTGGCCCCATACATTTCCGAAATGAAAATCTGGGGCGGCTACTTCGAAAACAAAATATCCACGTAAAAGAAATGCAATCATGCAGACATCCAGATCTTACTTACCATCTTACTCTTTGTTTTTATGCAGTTAAGCTCAGGGCATTCCCGATGCTTTCGTTTCCATCCTCTGTGTTACGTACAACCTGTGTGGGGAAATGGATGAAACGCTCCCCCACCAGGAAACTTCCAGATATCCCCTGTGCAGGGAGAAAAGATGACGTCGAATGTAGATTTCTCCAGCTTCATTTCCTTTCCCCTCGTGGATGCTGTGAGAATCCTCATTGCCTAACCTCCCTGTGGACCTTCCATCACCGGGGAGCTGGTTTAGGAATGGCGGTGGGGGGGGCGGGTCTTGGCAAAGAAAGCGATGGAGAGGGAGAAAGGGGCTCACTTATCACCTCTGTGAGCAGAGAGAGAGTCCAGAACGGGGCCCTGATTTCTGGGTGCCTTTGGCTCTTCTTGCTGCTTTGTCTACTCTGCTCATCCTTCAAGGTTCAACTCAAGCCTCCCCTTGCTGAGGAAACCTGTCCCGACCTGCCCCCTCCCTCTCTGTCCCCTCCTTCTCCAGCTCCTGCAGCCCAGCTGTCTGTTGACACCGACCTGGCCCAGGTGTGGCACTGTGGTCCGTCCTTCCTCCCTCCCAAACCACCAGCCCCTTACGCCGTGGGAAGAGAGGGTGGTGTGGCCCACACCTTCTGCCTCTACCCCAGCTCCCACCAGCACTCAGCAAGTGGCAGGATCTCCAGCATGTTCGGACGCTAATAACAGCGGTATGAAGTGCTTGTGTACCTGGCATTTTTCTCTGTTGTATTCTCAACAGAATTCTGTTGTATTCTGGGGCTTTAACTCAGAATTCCAGGAAATTGAAAGTGAGAGATGATAAGCAGATCTGAGACGAGCATCGGCTCCCTCTGATGGACTGGGGGTGCCCGGAATCCCCTGTGGAGTGTACCAAGGGCGGCTGGGCTCGGTGTGGAAGGGTGCTCGGATCAATTAGCAATGTCTGCTGTGGGCAGAGAGAGGCAAGGAGTAGCAAGTGTGCCACAAATTTGCCACGCCTGATCTCATCCAACTGCTTCATCTTACGGTGGAGGAGACTGAGGTGCGGAGAGGGGAAGTGACTTTATCCAAGGAAAATCAATTTCCTAAAAGGACTCTGCGCTCCAGGCGATGAGCTAACGCATTGGCACCGCTCGCATGCGGTTGTCTTGAACACGGTCTCCATAAGACCATCTTCCGCTTCCTTTGAGGTGGTGGATTTTGACACGGGAAGACATATTAGGGAAAGGCATGAGTCAGATCTTCTGAAGCCACTAAAGAGCATATTAAGCCATCGACAGCTTTTTCTGATTTTCGGTTTCTTACAGTAGTTGAACTGATTTTTTTTTTTCTTTTAATGTAAACAGACTTTCCCCTCTGTAGCCAGCCAAGTCCCCCCTGGTGAATCTGTTAGAGTATGGTGGCTTTTATGACTTCACGACTAAGAGAGTTGGAAAAAGCAACTGGATGTCATAAGAATTTGTGCTGCTTTTTCTGAGATCAAGCCCCAAGGTTTCAGCTGGGACTTTGCTCTCTTCATTCCTTGAAATTGGCCATGCCCTGTCGCGTTGCTTAGAGTAGACTTAGCATTGACTTCATTCTGGATTAGTTTCCCGTCAGTTGTTTAATGTCTCTAACCCCCGTAGACAGTGTGAACTTCTCAAGGGCAGGGACAATGACTTAATATCACCATGCACCCCACCCCCCTCCAGCCTAGCAGACTACCTTGAACTCTGCCCACTCACTAGTTCATTCATTCTTGTATGCCCACACATGAAAACCATGTGTCTTTCCGGAACTCATTACGGAAGGAACTGCTTAGGCAAGCCGGGTCATGCAGTCTTGACTATTAAAACTCATGGAACAAGGACCCATCCCAATGTGACTTTTCTTTGCGTGGCTTGATGGCTTCTAGGGTGGTGAACACACTGACACAGGGTTCCAGAGGGGTCTGATTAAAGGGCAGGCTTGGGAGAGCTGGGGAGAAGCTGACAGCAGTCCCCCGAGGAGATAAAAATATCTCCAGCTTCAGAATCTTACCTACTATCTCCCTTCTTTTATTCTTTATCTTTCCTTTTACATATTTTTTTTATGTGAAAAATTTCAAACAGAGGCAGAAGGGCATAATGAAATCTGTGACCCCATCACACATCGATTATCTTTAACTCAGGCCCCGTCTTGTTCCATCTTTGTTTACTCCCTGTCCCTGATGCTGGATTATTTTGAAGTGAAGCCCAGAATTGTATCGTTTCATTCATATGTCTCAACATATGAATGAAACATATGAATATCTTTCAGCCCAAAGATAAGGAATTTTTCAAAAGATACTCATAATGCCATTATACGTCTAAAAATGAACAACTCCTTAATAACATCCAATATACAGCTCTGTGATTGTCTCATGAATGTTCCTTTTCTGTTTTTGAACAGTTAAAAATTTACTTGTCTGATTCAGTATCCAAATAAAGTCCATGCATTGTGCCTGGTCACTATGCTTCTGAAGCCTCTTTGAATTTATAGTGGTAGTTCTTATCTAGGGACAATCTTGTTCCCAGGAGCACTTGGCAACGTCTGGAGACATTTTTGCGGTTGTTGCAATGTGGGGGCGGGTGCTGCTGGTGTCGAGGGAGCAGACAGAGGCCAGGGATGCTGCTAAACATCCCACAGTGCTCAGGACTGTCCCCACGACAAAGACTAATCCAGCCTTAATATCAAGAAGATTGACATTGAGGGGCGCCTGGGTGGCTCAGTTGGCTAAGCAACTGCCTTCGGCTCAGGTCATGATCCCGGAGTCCCAGGATCGAGTCCCGCATCGGGCTCCCTGCTCAGCGGGGAGTCTGCTTCTCCCTCTGACCCTCCCCTCTCTCATGCTCTCTGTCATTCTCTCTCTCTCTCTCAAAAGTAAATAAAAAAAAAAAAAAAAGAAGATTGACATTGAGAAACCAAGACCTAGAGGTGCCACCTCTCTCTGTTTTTCTTGCAGGTTCTATGTTGAAGCAACCAGAGTTTCGACGGCGCCACAGAGGTCCCCTGCTCTGGACCGCGCTCTTTGTACCTTTATGGTGCATTCAATGCGGCCCTCTGCGTACTGAACTGCCTGCAATTTGGCGGTTCCATCTGCCCACATTTCCTCAAGGTCTCTCCTGTGCCTGGGCGTCCCGCGCGCACGGGCATTTTGCTCAGTGGGCACGCCCTCTGCCTTTAGCCAGGTCCTTGTGTCGCTCGCTGGTCGACCTCCCCCATAGACAGTGCATGCCTGCGGGAAATGCAGCGTGAGCCCTACTGTCACAGAAGAGGCATTTCTGGAGGGCATGGACTCTTCTGGTGGCCCCATTTGGCCTCCCTGGGCCACCTTCTCCCAAGAGGGCTAGTCATCCTCCAGCTTAAGCAAAGCATCTATCTTTCTGTGGTTTTGAAGTTGACACGAAGAAACTTGACATTTACACAGATGCAAGCTTTCAAAGCAGGTTCCAGGAATTAAAGTTATTCTTAATTAAATTAGCCCTTGAAAGGATCCGGAAGCTCTGGTTCCTAGCAGCTGGTATGTGGTCCGTCCACATTCCCAAATCTGCACGAGGTAGTTCACACACACCCCATGCAGTGTCCCCCCTCACTTGTCCGAAAGCCAGATTCCTGCCTCCCCCATGGTTCAAGACAAAGCCACAGACAAAGGTAAGGAACAGGACTCCTGCGTGGTGAGGAAAACAGCTCAGGGCTCTGCAATTTAATCTGTAAGACGGATGAGCCCTTGCCCAATAATTGTGCGTAAAGTGAGATGCGCAGTCAACAGCGAGAGGTGAGAATTGACAACAGAAGAACAAACAGAAGGACTATTAAGAACCCCCAATGGTCTGGGCCTATTTAGGGTGGAGATAAATAGCTTTACTCATGTAGCCCTAGGGTTGTAATTACCACCGCCATCCTCAGTCTTGAGGACGCGAAGGCATAATATCAAGAAAGGAAGGAAGATGGAGCCTCTGTGATGAGGGGCTGACTGCTCATTGGCAGCTTCTCTGGGTGCTGGGGAGCAAGAGGGAGAAGGTACCTGGAGCTCCAGAGGTTCACGGGGACACACAGACAGGGTTCGGGTGGGGTGAGGTGGATTCCACGAATGAGGGAACCCAGGGCAGATCAGGGGTGCGCGGGGGAGGCAGGGCCGGCCGAGATGCTCTGTGCGTTCACAATTGTTCTCAGAGCAAGCCGGGGAGAGACATAGTGTGATGGACATTTTGGAAAGGTTATTCTGGCCGAAAGTGTCAGGGAGAGGAAAAGAGAGGGGGCAAAACCAGGTTTCCTTAGTGGTTGGCAGTAACCCAGGCAAGCAAGGGAGCATGTGCATGAAGGCAGTGGAGACAGTAAGGGGGGACAGGATTACCTCATTTAATCCTCCCCGCACCCCCGGAGGTCAGAATCATCTCTCTTTGTGACGAGGCCGACTCCTGGCACTGTCAAGGTCATAGTAAGTAATGCCGTCTGGATTTGAACCCCGCTCTGACTTCCAACTCAGAGCCTGTTCCAGGCCACCAGCGTCATCCTTCTGTTTCTGTCTTTCAGTTAAATGATGTTCAACACAATATGCAGGAAATAGGGCGGGAAAGCCCAGTATGTTTTGGAAGGATTTCCATAAAACAGTTATAACATCGAAGAGTGCATTGTCTGGGGAGAACCTAGTAACTCAAGAAGCCGGTGTTCCTATGCTAAGTGGGGACTGTAAAAAGCCCAGTGTCAGCCACTGGGACCATGGGCTCCCAGAGAGGCCCCTTCCTTCCCGGGGGACACCAGGGTGGTGGATTGGCCCCCACAAGGCCCATGGCTGACTTAGAGACTCATGGAAAGTTGAAGAGACTTTGATCGAGGACAGTGTGGGTGGCCTTTGTGGAGAGCACAGACCCAGGACCTGTTCCCTTGGGCAAAGGGCACCTACTCACATCAGACCCACCTATGGTCTACAGGGGAAGAGAAGAATGGAATATTTCAGTCCCCCCTCCCCCTTTTGCTTGCTTGCACTCTCACACACAATCTTTTAAAATGTAAAGAGCAAGGGGAAAAAAGTCTATTTGTACCATCTGGCTTGTTCTTTAAATAGCTCATTCCAAGGAAGAAATATGTTCTCCTTGCCTTAATTTATGTTTCTACCTTTTTCTTCCAATAAGCCTGCAGAAGGAAATGGGGGGTGGTGGTGCAGGGGGCGGGGGGAATGCAGTTCTGATGGCCTGCAAGGATTCGACCATGGCTCTGGTATGCTGCTGCCTACCCAGCAGTATTTAACCCAATTACAGGATAATAAGGGCTCAGACAAATTATCTGCAAATAGATATGTCTATATGTAAACCCTCATATTTGGAACATGCATCTGGAGCCAAAGAAAAGTTAAGCACTTAGCCAGAGAGGGACTGAGCTCACAGATTCTTTTCCCCCTAGCCCTGTGTGTGTGTAGATCCTTGAGTTAGATAAATAAGAAATCCCAGGTACAGACTAGATGGTCCTGCTTTGAAGCTGTCCAGATGGACGGTATGGCGCTGGGACCGTGCCCATCTAGGGTCTGTGCCTGCCCAGTGAGCCAGGGGACACCGAGGGGCTCTGCCAGGTGTCCAGGCCTGACCGCAGCCCCTGGGGTGTGCGCAGCCACCCTGCTCCTGCTCCTGCCCCAATCAGCTAGGATGGCGTTCTCTGGAGGAATGTTCACAAGTTGGCCCAAATGCAACTGCTTCAAGCCTCATAAGCAAAGGCAGGAGGCTGGGCTGGGGAGGACAAGGGGGCAAAAGTGGAAATGACCAAAGAACTGAAGCTTGCATTTTATGGTTCTAAACCACTGGCCAACACTGAAAGGGCTTTACAGGTCCACTTGACAGCAGAGCGGGAAACTGAGGCCCAGGGAGAAGGGACTTGCTAAGGGTGGCTTACAGGGAAGTTAAGACAGAACCCAGGCACTGTGGCCCAGCACAGGGCCCTCCAAAGGGCCAGCGCTGCCCTCATAACCAGGCTGGTGAAGGAAAGGATCTTCGGCCACAGAACTCTTCCCTGAGAATACAGTTTTAGAAGAGAAAAAGGAATTCATTTTCTCTTTTTCCCTAATAGTTTACACCTTGAGGGGGGAAATAAGCACTTTTAAAATTTGGGGTCTATACTGTGTGCAATCAAAGTACAGATTACGTGATGCAAAATTCCTTTGTCGCCAGTGTGGGGGTGCACATGCGGGTGTGCGCTCGTGTGTGTATGCGCGTGTGTTTGCACACGGGAGTGTGATGGGGACCAGCTCTGGGGCAGGGGTCCCTCTCCGGCGCAGCACAACAACGTGCTAACCGCTCTGTTGGTTCCACAGTCACTCTGGGAGCGCGTTGCTCCATCTGCCCCATTGTGGTTTGCACATGCGCACAGGGCTCTCACCGCCGTAATGCTCTGCCGAACCTCACAACTGCTTTCTTTAGACAGGGTGTTTGCTGTTCTATTCGGGGCAATGGACACCAGCCCACGTCTAGACCTCGGAAAATAATTTCGGTTCCCGGGGAGAGGAAGGTGGTCCAACTGCAACAGCTCTCCCTGCGGCTGGAGGAAAAAGGAGGCTCTCGGTGAGGCCTGCTAAAGACACCTTTACGGACAGGCCCCCCCACCCCCGTCATTTCCAGGAACATCTTACATCAGATTGAACATCTGCAGGGCTCTGAGGACGATCCAGGCGGAGTCCAGGGGAGCCTGTCAGAGGTGAGGGAGGGGGCGAGGAGAGACAGGGGTGGGGAACAAGGCCCAGAGCCCCAACCTGCAAAGCTCCCTGTTGCAAGATGCCCGCAGTCTGCCCAGGCCTGCTCCTGCCTGCTTCTACCACCTGTTTTGAGTACCAGGACTTTCAATTCATTTCAGTTTCCACGGATCAGGGGGCAGCGGAGCAGGGAGCAGGGCAGGGAACGGTAGAAAGACCGGGGTGTTGTTTTTGTAGACAGGAGGCCTGGTTTTTGTCCGGCATGGAGAGATACCCAGGTGTTTTTCTGCAGCCCCTCGTGCGGGGCCTGGCCTGCTGGAGTGGATTTCAATTCTCCTGTGCCAAACTACACTTTCAAGAGGTGTCAGATATCGAAAACCTCTCCCCCGAGCCAAAGTAAGCATTTGGCGGGGAGGAGAGGTCCAGAAGGGGCGAGGGAGAAGAAGATGCTGGTTAAAAAAAAGGCAAAAGCAGAAGCAGTAAGAAAAGTTCTTTCACATGGTGTTCCAAGTTGGCTGTTTCATTTTCAAATAATTGGTTAAAAACCCGTGCGTCAAGCCAGGTAAGTCTGTTCTGCATTGCAAAGGAGCCTGGGCAGAGGCCGTTCTTGGCATAGGCTGGATTTTGGGGAACAGAGCTTGGTGGGGTGAGCGAAGGGGCTGTGTCTGGTGACCCTAAGTGACCTGTCCCTTAAGGGAGACCCAGGGGGAGAGCAGAAGTGACAAGAAAAGATGGGAGGGGAGTGTAGGGAGGGAGGGCGGGGAGGGGAAGACAAAGGAGGAAGGGGAAGGCAAGTGTGGGGCAGGGCTCCTCACTCAAGGCTCTGGCCGTCGGAGCTCAGGGCCCTGCTGGTATCCTCCTGGGCAGGCCTCTTGTCTCGGCCCCCAAGTATCAATAGCTGTGTTGACCTGCTGCCCCTTCCATAGGGGTCAGAATTCTCCTCTCTAATGACTCATGAAAGCATAAAATTAAGACATTCTGGGAAGCCAAAGGAATCTGGTTGAAAATGTGTTTGGGGAATGGAAGGCATTAGAAGAATGCTCATGTCTGGACGATTCTGTTGTTTTCGTCCCCTGTTTTCTCTTCACATTAATGAATGAGTCACGGTCGTCTTTAGGCCTGTAAAAATGCTCCAGAAGGGGAGTCAGGGAGGGTTGGGGAATCTGACAATCTCATTTTCTCTGGCTCTTTGGACTGTTCAGACTTGTTGCTGTTTTTCTCTTCCTCTTTCTGTCTCCAGAGAAAGGCTCTTTCGTATCAATAAGGACCACAGCTTGAGTCCCCTTCCTCCTTCCTCCCTCCTCCCACCAGAAGGCAGAGGCTGCCCACCTTGAATAAAATCCAGCCCAATTAGGGGGATATGCAGGCCAGTTGCCCCGGACCTTCACGCGGTACTGGACCTGGGAGGCCGGCCCGACCCCACACCTGCCTGGAGCAGGTCTTGTCGGGGCTCTGTCTTCTTGCCTCAGGTGCAGACCCCAGCAGTGTCTGCCTTGGGTCAGCTCCCAGCCTACGGCCCATCCTCGGGGTGAGGAGAGCTAGCCCAACCAGCAGAGGGTTAAAGAATAATCCTTTAGCTTCTAGAAAGCACAGAAGACCCCCATTTTCCTTCTGGTGCCTTCCCTCCAATATTTGATGACCCACCCCATCTGGACTCACCATCCAGTCCCCTTTCCAAGCCTGACTCCTGGCTCGCAGGCATCATCACCTCGCCACCAGGAATTTCAGAAGTGGCCCACATTCCATAATATCTCTTGAGGGAACACTTTCTTTCTTCTACCCCCGAAAAAACACCTCTTCCTTTAATGCTGTTATTAGGAATTACTCTGGTAGCAGAAGGACGGGAAGGAGGAGAAGGAGGAGGGCCTGCACTTGAACTACTCCATAGAGGACACTCCAGTGGAGCTTCCCCAAAGCCCTGGGCAGTTACTGCTCTCCGGTGGAGAAATGACAGCCTGGACCTGCCATCCTGTCTGGTGCCCCTGACCTTGCTTATGGGCTTTGATGGCTTCTCAGCTTCCCGGGGGACCACAGACTTGTCTTACGGAGCACCTACAGCGCGCCTGGAGCGGTACATCTCTCTGCCCCACAGACCCTGTGGCTGCCTCACGGAGGCTGCTGAGACTGGCAGAGGTTAATAATCGGCCCAAGGTCCCAGGCGGGGTCCACACCTGGACTCGTCAGCCTCTACGCAGGAGCCACCTGCCTGCCGGGGCCTCAGAAGCATCTTTCCAAGCTCGGACTCATTTTTCTCCTGCCAGACGATGGAACTGGCAGCATCCACAGCCCACTGTCCTCAGATCCCCGGCTTGGCATTGGGAGTGCATCTTAGCTTACGGCCAGGCAGCCTCCTGTGCCCAGACCTGTTGGGGAGGGACGTCAGGGGGGAGGAATGGGGCCCCAAACCCTCACCCATTCCTCCCTCTCTCCCTATCCTAGCCGATGTCCAACATGTTTGAAGTTGTCGTGCCAAAATTAGGTGAGGAACACACGTGCCTTGTTACCAAGCCACATGGCAACAACTATATAAATGATTAAATATGTATCAGATTCACTTCCCTGTAAGTTTGATTTAATTACAACGCTAAAATTCTACATACATATGTTCTGTTTTTATAGGTTTTTGCTTGTTGAGTATGGTCATTTGCTCAAAATAAATTGAGGGAACACTGTTTATATATGCTAGTTTCAGAGCCAGGAGAGAAAAGCTGATGTTTATGCAAAAAATGTGATTATAAAATAATGACTGTGTTTTTTCAGCAAACAGACTAGGACTCCAAAGACATTCCACTGGAAAGCTCCATCCTATTCCAGGGAAGCTGCCATTGCTCAAGTACCTTGTGGCAACTCTTTTGGAATTGCCTTCAGAGTCCATTTGTGTGGGCCACATGGAAAAAAAATAAACCACTCCACCCCACCTCGTTATTGACCGAAAAATCCGATTACCCAGTTTGATTACTCACCTAATTCCTTGGGGTTGGCCTCAAATGGCTTTCAAATGCTTCTACGTATCAGATCAACCCGTAAATGATGAGAACTAGCAACCTTCGAAGAACATTTCCAAGAATGCTGAGCAGGCTCTGGGAGCAATAACAAAGACTTGAGATCCAGGCAGCGTTGGTGGGTGAGGTCAGTGTTGAGCGGAGCCTTGAAGGACAGGAAAGCTCGGACCGATGATAACGAACAACCTACACTCTCCCAAGTGCTTCTCCCACCTGTTCTGTCTTTGGAGTCTCCCAACAGGGCAGGCATGATGATGACCACCAGATTGTAGAGGAAGACTTTAAAGCCCGGGAGAAAATCATGGTGTCTCTGTCATTCTTTAACAGAGTTGGGACTTGAAGTCAAGGCATTGTGCACCTGGGTCCTCCTGTGTCCCACAGTATTTCAGGAGGTAGAAGCCAGTCACTGGGCTGTTTGGAAGACAGGGGAAGGGCCAGCTGAACGAGTAGGTTGGGCAGCCTTTGGAGCAGATGAAGGAGTATGGCAGAGACAGATGCTGTAGCTAATGGCGATACTCTTTCTCTGGACCTGGATGCCGACCCTGCTGGCTGGCTCACTAAACACATGCCCTGGCCACCTTTCCTGAGGGCTGACCCCCGGCAGCCAGAGCTCTGATGGTGGCAGTTTAGAAGGATTCGATGCCGAGGCGCTGAGCGAGGCACCGGAGACAGGCTGATTCAGTTCGTTCTCCCGAGGAATCCTGAGTGTGCCCTGTCCTTGCTGTGCCTTGCTTTCCAGCAGTGATGGCTTCTGTAAAATGGGGACCAGAGTCCTGTAAACTGACACCTGGTTTGGAGCTTCTTTTTGTCACAGGAGAATGCCTTTTGCAATTGCACCGTTCCCCCACTGTTGGGAATTCCAGATTTTTATAGACGGAGTCTAGGGAAGGTGGGGTCGCGTCCCTCCCCTGGAGTCTCACCCAAGCTCTTCCCCGCACTCTTTTGGACAAAAGCCTCATTCAAGAGGAGTGGGAGCATTTTAATCCCCCAACTTTCCCTTTCCTTGAAGCAGGTGAATTCTTCGGTGTAGTTTTCTGGAACCAGGATCTAGAAAACCCAGGGCTTGCTTCCTCTAATTAACCGACAAGGAAGTGAAAACATGGAAGGCAAAGATTTACGTCAACAGGAGCAGTGTTCTCACCCTGGGACCCTCACCCCAGAGCAGGCAAGGGTTGGCCAGCAGCCAGAGGGGCGCTTCTGGCAGCCAGCTGGTCTGGGACAGCCCTTTGGAGGCCGCCTCCCTCATTCCTCAGCTCCCTCACTTCCTTACCTGTTTCGGTTCCTCAGCCCCTTCACTCCCTTGCCCCTTCACCTCCCTAACCCTGCACTCTCTCATCCCCTTCCTCATTGCTTTACCCTTCTTTTGTCCTCTGCCCCTCCCCCATCCTACTCTCTTCATGTCTCCCATCTCCTTATTCTTTGGACACTTCACCCCCTCACCCCCCTCACCCCTCACTCTTCACCTGCTCACAGCCTGCTCCCTATGCTACCCTGCCCCTGCCCCCCCCCCCCCCCCCTTCCAGCTACTTCTTTACTCCAGCTACAATCTTCTATTAGAAGCAGCTGGGTTTGGAGGAAACAAACCCAGGCCAACTTCGTGGGAGATTCCGGGTGTGATAATTTCTAGGGCCACTCATAGAAAATCCAGCTCAAAAATGACTTGGACAGTAAAGAAGTAATACGTTAGGACATGGAATTGAAATTCTAGGACTGCTTCAACCGTCAGGAGTGGTTTGATCAGGGCTATGTCTTCAGTTCTTTGTGCTGCTCTCAGCTCTGGCGGTTTGGGTTGGTGGCTTAGCTTCATTGCAGCCCCAATTCCCAGACACAGCAGCAGCAGTTTTGGGCCTCACATCCACATACCACAGCACTGAGAGCAAGAGAGGGAGCTCTCCGGCCTCACTACCCAGTGCCACAGGCGCCGTGTTCTACAGGAGCTCTCCACTTCACTCTGATTGGGCTAGCCTGAGCCAATCACCACGGCCAGGAGAAGGTTGCTCACTGATTGGCTGGCCAGGTTCCTTCCCGTCCCAGAGCAAATCACGGCGGTGAGGAGGATGAGACTGTGCTGATTGGTTTGTGGATCTGGGGGAGGGATTAATTTCCCTAAACCAACATTGGTGCCCCACTGTGGGACAGGACTGGAAGGGGACCTGGGAGGCTGCCACGTTGTCCACCTCCCCAGGGAGCTAGTCTTTGGTCTTGGATACAGTCTGAGCCATGGGGCATCCTAGTAAGAGGATGGGCTTCAGGTCCTGACAGACCCAATTTGGACCCGTGGTCTGCCACTCTCAAGTTATGGAAGCTTGAACAAATTACTTAACCTCAATGAGCCTTAGTTTTCTCAGCTGTAAAATGAGCATAATTCTACCTGCCTTCCAGAGGAGTAATATATGCAGAAGAGTCTGCATGATGCCTGGACACCCCAGGCAACTGATAGATGGCAGCAATAACTATGATGTGAGAAGTTTTAAATCCCCAGCGCAGGAGCAGGCTGTTTGTCCCCCGCCCACTCACCAGTGCCCCCTACTGGGAGGGAGAAGCCCTTTGTGTTGCATCTGAGCCAGAGGCCAATACAAAGGTCTCAGGTGACCCGATGGGCCTCTTCCCAGACTCTCTGGCAGTAGGTGAGTCAGGGTCCATGGAGATGCAGCTCATTACTTCATCCACTGCCCCAGGGCATCCTGGGAAAGATTGTTCCGGATGACATATTCAGGACTGGCAGGCACCAGGCTTTGAAACCTTCTTATTTGCCTCCTGAGTACCAAGCAAGATTCTGGGAAGAAATACAACAGTCTTGACCCTGGACATCGGTGTGGAGCTTCAGGGGATGAGATGGGCTTTGGAGTCAGGCAGCTCTGGTTTGGAGTGCTCCCACTTAGGAGCTGTGCGGTTTGCCCCTCTGAGGAATGATTTCCTCATTTGTAATAAGAAAATGATAATGGGACTGACTTCAAGGGTTTATTGTATAATAAAGCGTGTACTCCACCTAAGACTGTGTCAGGGAGTAGAAGCTTATCAACAAATGTTACTGTTATTATGATCAAATGCCAACAAAACATTTGTATTTGAAGAATCTCTTTTTATTTCATTTCTAATATTCTAGGATCTTTTGAGTGCCCCAGGGGTTCACTAAGATTAATAGGATGCTCATGTTATCCTTTTAGTTAAAGTTGCATCAACATAATTCAACCAATATTTACTGAGCACCTCCCAAGTGCCAGGAGCTGCAAATGGGCTGTGGTGTGTGATTGTATAGGTTGTGCACTGCACAATTCCAGGTGTCCTGTAACATCCTAACCTATGAAAATGACCCCCCTGCCCTGGAATTATATGGCACACATCCTGCATGACCACACAAAGTGCTCTACCTGCTCTCCACTCAAACCATTCCACCATTATATAATTGAAAACTTGGATTTGTGTGATGTAGAAAGTAGTATGGTGAGTTTTTGTTTTTGTTTTTTTTTTTAATCAAAGGAGAGGCTGGGGCAAGAGCCAAACCATACAGGACCTTATTGGCTGGGCTGAAGATTTGGGTTTTTATTCTTGAAGCAATGCGAAACCATTGGAGGACTTTCAAAGGGGAGCAACACGATCAGATTTGCATTTTTAAAATATATCCTCTGGCTACTCTGTAGAGAATAGATTACAAGGGCCAGTGTGGAAGTAGGGCATCCTCCTTGCGGCTTTTATGGGAAAGGAATGGTCATGGCTTGGACGAGGGTGGCAGGAAAAACCAAAGAAGGAACAAATTCAAGAGTTAACACGTGCTGGAGTGGAGAGAGGAAGGTCAAAATGGCCGCTTGTGAGTTTTCTGAGGGGAGAAAGCTCATGTTTGCTCAGACTTCGTAATGAAATCTGTGAAGGTCTTTACGGTGGTCCTTCTATCTCCATGCATTTGGACTTGTAGAGTTTCCGCAGCAGCGCAAGAGTTGAGCTCTAAAGGGCAAGCAGACAAGGTGAGGTGGAGAAAGAGGTTCGGGCGCAGAACCCCAGCTCAACAGTCCTGCTCAGAAAGCTGCTATGATCTCAGTGAGATCAGAGCCATGCCTTTGTCGTGAGCTGTGCTGGGAGCCTCAAACAGAGCAGCGATCCTCACCCGCAGGGGAGAGCGAACCCAGCATCTGAATTCCCCAAAGGAAGGAGCATTTATGGAAACCTGCCAGAGACACTGGAAAGATGAGTCAAGTCCAGGCACCGGGAGTCTGGACAGATTGAACCAGCCCTCAGAAGTGTACCTGTTGGAACACCTATTATTTGACTTCTCAACTGCCTTAATCCAACCCACAGAGGTGCACCCTACCTGTATGCACATCTCCTTCCCCCTCTTCCCACTGGAGCCATTAGTCACCCATGTCTCCTGGCTCCCAACTGTAGTCCTGCTGTGCAGAAATTACCAGGGTTTCCTTGGTGCCTCCTCAGGCAAAGGTCCCACACAGCCCCAACGGTTCTGCTTCTCCACCACAAGGTTTGACGCTGACCACTGCCCTGGACCCAGGCGGATGGGCCACCTTCTTCTGGAGGACTGCCGGGCCTCAGAGACCCTGTCTTTCCAAAGCTTGATTATGACGACCCAGACCCAGGGCTAAGAGGTTGTGCTCAGTGGTGGGGTACCCGCTGGGGGTTAGATAACCCAAAGGATGATATTTCTAAAAGGAAATATCATCTGGAAAAACAAGTCAAAAACAGCTCCAACAGGTCAAAGCCAAGTTTTACAAAGTTCGAGCTCTCAAAAAGAATGACAGTAAAGATGTAAGCTTTCCATTGAAAGATTGCAAAGCACTTGTCTTTCATTGTGTGTAGTTTTGCAGTGCATTCATTCAGAAAGTGTGAACTGGGCACCAAGTATGTGCCAGGCAGTGTACTGGATGGGGTGGGGGGGGTGGGGGGTATCTAAGAGAGCAGGATAGCCACCCACAGGGAGTTTATGTTCTAGTATGCTGGAACCAAGCAGCTCCTCTCTGCTCAAGGTCTGAGAACGTGTGCCTGCTGTCTGGATATGCCTAACGCTGTTCCCACCCATGAGAAAAGTTGCATTTCTATGTTTTAAATAACCAGTACAGCCCCAGAGTATGATGACAGCCACCCAGCGGGAACATGGATATTCTCATGATACCAGGCAAAGAAGATAACAACCATGAACTCAAGCCCTCGTGGCCAGGATTCTAGAAGGATTCTTAAGGTGAGGGCTTTGCCAATACCTGGAGAAGCAAGTAGTAATAAAAAGAGCCAGCAGTTGAGCTTTACTTGTTCCTTCAGTCATCATAACCATCTCACGAAATGGGCACCATGATTATTTCTACCCTACAGATGAGGGTATTGAGACAGAGAGCAGCAGGTAAGCAGTTTGCCTAGTGAGGGCCACATGGCCAGCAGTACCTGAGGGCCCAGCTCCAGAGCCCGGGCCCTACCCCCGCACCACACACCTTTTCACAGAGCGCGTCCTGGAGAGGAGCCTGAGTCACCAGGAGCAAGGACGTCGGTCCGTCCATGTTGCCTTGACTGGGTTCCAGGACGAGCACATGAGGGAAAGTCAGGGGAAACTGAGGACTCTGCCCACGTGCCGACACAGTTGGGCGGGAGAGTGGCTGGTTGCACAGCTGTATCCCAGGGGTGCACTGACGGGCTGGGTGGGTGTTATCCAGGAGGGTGCTTTCTAGAGAACCACATTCGCAGAATGTTGGAATCAAACGTTCTGACAAGGCTGCCCTCGAGCTCGTCCTGTTGAGCGTTTTTGTGGGTGACTCGGATGGATGGTGAGCAGCTGTGTCTACAAGCTGGCAGAGGTGGGCTGGCCGAGTGGAGCTCTGTCTTTCAGGGTGGTGGTCTCCCCAGAGGAGGAGGAGGGGAGGAGGTTAGAGGCTCTGATGGGACGACTTCCAGGAAACAAAAGCAATCAAAACCTAGCAGAAGGAGGGCTTTCTGGCAGGGAGGCCCAGGCTGGATGGGGTAGAGATGCTGGTTTGTGGTCTCCTGTCCCTGTGCTACACACCCTGGAGCCTTAGGTTCAAATCCCATAAAGCCCTGGCTGAGTCAGCCCAAAGGGGTTCCTCGCTCAGCCTGCTGGCAGTTTCCTGGGACTGGGTCCCTCAGAAGTGATGTCAGGTGTGAAAGGTGCAAGCGGAGGCAGAGTAAGGGACAGGAGTCAGGTCTCTTGGCCTGGCCTGCACTGTCACCCCAAGATCCTGTGAATGTCTGGAGTCTCCTCTTCAGTCCTCTCCAGGACCTCAGCTAGAAGACATTCCCGTCACTGCCACTCACAGATGAGCAGGAATTAGTTTCTAGGTTCCCAAGCCAAGGACCAAGGGGAATAGAACGGAGATCAGATAGCATTTTTTTTCCTAAGGGGGAGAGCATAAGGAACCAGCCAGGACACTGGCAGCCACGCAGGGCCCTGCAAAGCGAGGTGGGAGGATGTATCAGTTCCTGTTGCTGCTGTAACAAACCACGGCTGACTCTGTGGCCTGAAACAACTCTGTTCATTATCTCCAGTTCTGGAGGTCAGAAGTTTGGCCCAGCGTGGCTCAGCTTGGACCTCACAAGGCCGAAGTTGAGGTGTCCAGCGGTCTAGTTTCTTATCAGGACGCTCTGGGGAAGGTTCCCCTCCAAGGTCGTTCAGGTTGGCAGAATTGGCAGAATTGGCAGAACTGGCAGAATCCAGTTCCTCGCTGGACGTTAGCCAAGGAGTCTCTCTCAGCTTCTTAAAGCCACTCACATTCTGCATCACTGTGCCCCTCCACCTTCCAGCGGCGAAAGTGGGTCAAGTGTCTTTCCTGCTTCAAATCGCCCTGCCTTCCATCTAAATAAAGCCCGACCTGCTTCACAGCTGGCCCCGGGGCCTGCCCTGCCGAGTGTCCCAATCCAGACTGGGGATGTTACGTGCCGTAAACACGTGGTTCCCTTTTGTCAATTGACGTTGCTCAAATGCATTGTCATTTCCACCTCAAATAATATATGTGGCAGGGCCAATATATTGGTTTACCCACACATAGGCTCACACAAATGACTGCCCCACTGGAAAATATAAAGTATCAGTGTATTTTCATGTAACCAATGGCAAGCATTTAGTTTTTTTTTTTTTTTTTCGTTTTTTTGATCGTATTTGTTGACCGACAGCTGGAATTCCATGCATTGGCTAAAAAAAGATCCCCAAAGATAAAAGATAGAGAAGAGGTAGTAACTGATCATAGCATCATTCCCTATCCTACATACACACATGCATGCACAAATACGCAAATACACATACATTTTTGTACACATATGCACACACGTGCTCAGGCACAAATCTATACACACGTGCACTCAGACACGTGCGTACGCTAGGGGCCTACGTGGCACTATTCCTGGAATAGAACACAAGCTGCATAGTTGCCATGGTTACCATCCCAAGTAACAGCAGTCCAGTGGTGTAACGGTCCCCCGAATGGTGACAAAAGAGCATGCCTTCATCAATGCAGTAACTGTGACTATGTCTTTGCTCCTGAGGGGCCGACTCCACATGTGGCAGAGACACAGACAGAAGCCCTCAAGGAGGAGCAGAGCAGGAGTCCGAAGAAGGTGTTTGCCCCCCACCCCCACCCCCCGCCCAGAGAACTGAGGCGCACCCTCGAGTCCCTCTGGACTGCTGCAGGGTCTCTCAGTGGCGTGCACCTGTTCCTGGTGGCTGTCCGGGGCTCCAGCAACCCTCTTTACAAGCACCTTTCCCTGGCAGGCGTCTCATGGGAGCTGCGCTGTCCCCTCCTCCCCTGTGTGCCTGGCCATGTCTCCACATCCAAAGTGGGGGCCGGATGCCATCTATTTCTGCAAGAGATAGAGATCACCAAGATCTCCACTCCCATCTCTTCTTTCCTGTCCATTTCTTCACTGGGCCAGCCACCCCTGCTCTGCACCACACATGAATCACTGTTTCAGATTTCAGAGAGAAGGGGTAAGACAGATGCCAGCAGTGTCCTGTGAGCTGGCGGAGCTGCCTTGTGCCCAGCTTCCCCCAGGCTTCTCCTTTTGCCTCCATCCCCCTAAGCAGAGGTGAAGCATCCAATTCCAGCCCCTGCCTATCCAGAGTGGCCCTCGATGCAAACCAGGCATCAAGGGGAAGCCTCTCTTAAGTGATGGAGTCATTTGATTCCGCGTAATGGGATCTGTCGGTTATGAATGATCTTGGCTATATATTATAGTAAATCTGAATTTAAAAAAGCTTAACCCACAAAGACACTTAGTTATCTTACAGAACAAGAAGCCCAGATAGGCAGTCCCAGGGTGTAGTGGCCTAGTGATTGAGAAGGTAAAAAGCAGGCTTGCACCACCCGCCCTTGCACCTCCTTTCTAGAACTCACTGTTACATCTTTACAGTAATTGACCAGCAGGTTGGGCCATTTCTCCAAGTGCCCAGCCTCTTTTTAGCCTTTTTTAGGGTTACAAATAATAATAACAGTAACCCTGAGGCCTACTCTCTGACCTTGAGGAGTTTATTCTCTATTGGCAAGTCTGATGGCACATCTGTGAATTAACCTGAATGCAACCACAGTCTCTCCAAGCATATCCCAGGACATTCTCTTCTTTAGACCATCTGCTCAAAGTAAAGCAAACCCAATTCCTTCCCTACTCGACCCTCATCCCCACTCCTGTTCCCCTGCTCCCCGGGTCCTTCCTCCTTTTGTGACTAGTTCACGTCTTCTCAGAATATAGGCTTCTCACGTCTCTGATAACTGGGTATATTGCATCCTCTAACATTCCCTTGAAAAACCACTTCCTCCAGGAAACCTTCCTTGATTGCCCCAACTCCATCTTGATGCCCTATTGTTTGGTGTGCCTTAGCCGCTGCGCTTTCATTTTCCATCTGTGGGGTTGGTTGCTTTGTAACCAGCTTCAGGTTAATTCGCAGATGTGCCATCAGCCTTGCCAATAGAGAATAAACTCCTCAAGGTCAGAGAGTAAGTCTCAGGGTTACTGTTATTATTATTATTATTTGTAACCCTAAAAAAAGCTAAAAGGAGGCTGGGCACTTGGAGAAATGGCCCAACTTGCTGGTCAATTACTGTAAAGATGTAACAGTGAGTTCTAAAAAGGAGGTGCAATGATGGGTGGTGCAAGCCTGCTTTTTACCTTCTAGTCCAGAGTGAGACAGGACACTCGGGACAGGGCTGTTAAACTGAGGTCAAGCACAGGCTTCCCAGCGCCTCCAGTGACAGCTGTGTGACCTTGGGCGCATTATTCCGGTCTCCCTCCGAGCCTTGCTTTCTTCATCCCCAAACCGAGGACAACACACCCACCTCTGGGCGGGGTGCGACAGTTAAATCAGAAAGCACTCGGGAGCTGCACATGGCGGGGCACACAGCGCGGCCAACTGGCTGTGACTTTGGCCCTGACAGATGGGTCAGAAGGGGTCTGTTTCCTTGAACCCGTAGGATGCTATATTGTTTATTCTTGGACTTCCATCTGTTTTGCTTATTGTTATTTTCCCAGACTCTAGACCAGGCTCTGCACGGGTTTGCACGTAATGTCTGTTGAATAGAAAGACCAGTTGTGGTGTTTCCACAGCAACTGTCAGGGATGCGTTTGTTTTCACACGTATGGGGAGGTTTTCCTGTAGCTTCCCCCACTCCCTCCCTCTGCCTGCGGTAGCCTATCCGGCTGGGTCCCATCATCCGTCCTGCTCCTGCCGGTTTGCTCTGTCTCCCCACTAGCCGAGAGACCCCAACCCCACTGACTCCTTGTGCAACCCCCACTGCTACAGGCTCTTCTAAGTCTATGCCAATCCTCTGACCCTGCTCTTTAACCCCAGCTCTGTGGTTGCTGAAGGTCAACCCTGGACAACTCCACATTTTCTCAAGTGGAATCCAAACACCATCAGCTGAGGGGGCTCATGAAGACAGTGGCCGGTGGATCCCACTCAGAGCTCTGGCTCCTTCCTCCAGCTGGGGCTCCCCCTCAGCCCTCAGACAGACTCATAGGCATGTAGGGTCAAAAGCACCCCCCTTCTCCTTTTATTTTTTGCTTCAGCTCAGGTGTGTATCAGCCGGTATCCAGATTGGGGCGGGCCAGTAGACTTGGATCCATTTGAGGTCCCCCACACCTCCTCGTTTCCCCAGAAGGGAAAGGGGGGCCATCAGCAGAGGGGGACCCCTTCCTCACAAACTCTGTGGCAACATCCTGGGTGGTGAGTGCTGCTCTGTCCGCCCTGAGGATATGCCTGCCAGGAGCTCCTTGGCCAGAAGCCAGTGACCTCCCACCCCCAGCCGCAGGATTCACTGTGGATCTCGGCTTCCCTTTCCACAGGACAGTTGTTACCCCTCTAAGCCCAGACACAGCTGGCCCCAGGGAGAGAAGCCAGGGCACCAATCCCAGGCTCCACCCAGGCTCCCGTGTGTCACTCCCTACACCTCCTTTGCTTGCTTGTTGCTCCTTGCCCCTCTCTCTCCTGCCCTCCCTCGCTCCTTCGTTCCCCTAGGCTTCAAGGCTGTCCTCCAGCCATACCTCAGAGTGGGGACCTGATGACTGTGTAGCTGAGGGCAGTTTGACATCACCTTTGTTCTAAAAACCGCTCCTTGGCTCCTTTGACAGGTTCATATCCACGTTAGGGTTTGGCTCCAAAGCCACTGGTCTTTCTTACTCCGTCCTACCTAAGAGGAGCCACTCATGCTCCGCAGAGCTCCCCAGCCGCTGAGATCAACAGGGGTTCGGGTAATGACCATCCCACTGTTCTGAGGGAAAGGACAGGGGCCTGTGATGCTTTTGGCTCCTTGGAGCCCTTCTGCAGAAATCCCTGCAGCCCCCGACAGAGTGTTTCTCAAATCCCCTTTAAACATGTTCATATTTTCAAAACATAAGAAAGCAACGGTGGCGTTCGGCTGCTGTCGGGCCACGTCAGGAGGAAAGAGGCAGAACCCACACCCTGCCACTTACATCCCTCCTGGCAGCGGGACCTGGTTTTTAGCCAGGAGCAGCTCATCACTCCTTAAGTAATAAGTTTCACGCCATGGGGTTCTTGGATACTGAGGTTTGATCCTTGTCTTTGGGGAGGGGCCTGGTAAGGCCACCGGAATAGGAACAAAACAGTATTCCTGTAGCTCAGAACTGGGACAACCCTGCCCTAGATCCCTCCCCTAGCTCCTGCATTACAGTCATCCCGGATACGCTGCGACATCTTCTGGGGTCTTGGCCGTGTGGGTCTCTCCAAGCTGCTGCTCCAGATCTAGACAGTGGTGACTCAGTGGCTCTTTCACTAAGGCTTCTCCTCCTGACATTGGCCAGTCGCTCCCAGATTGCCTCAGTTTCCAGCACACTCTCAACCCTGTCTCTGAGTGCTCATGGCCCAGAGCAAGTGAACATCCTTACCAACCCCTTTTGACAGCCCCAAGGTGATCAGTCTTGATCCTGTGACACAATCATCTTTCACTCCCAGTCTCCTTTCTTTGGAACTCTAGCCCAGGCCCAGGTAACCTGTGTCAGAGTGCTTTGGCTAAAGGAGAATGCAAAAGGAGAAGATGATCTGTGTTGCACACATTCAAGTTATTTGGAGAAGTCCCCTGCTCTTCTGGAGATAACCCATTGTCCTTATATCAAGTAGATGCATTTGCAACCTCTCTTTCCTTCAAGAAGTGGCTCTCAAAGGTGTCAGGTAGTAGGAGCACCTGGGGGGTTTCCAACCCCTCTACACACACACACACACACACACACACACACACACACACACACAGATTCTGACACCTCCACACTGCATGGGTGTAGTAAACAGTGCTGGTTGCCCACTGTGCCATATTGATGGTAGCTACCCCCTTCCTCCCGATTGAGGCCCCCATCCCTTCCGTAATGCAGGGGCTGAAACCCCGGGAACTACATTGTTATATGTAAATCACAATGTTATATGTAAATGAGGGTTACAACTTCACACAACTACATTTCCCAGAATCCATTGCCAGCAGGCTCTGGTTTAGACTCTGCAGTGAGAACCGGGAGGAAGAAGAGAACCACAGGCCATATCTTTCCTCCAGCCATGGAGGAAACACGTTGGTTTTGGCAGATGTGGGATTTCGCAGCCACCTCTGGTTTTTCCTCTGTGAGTAACCTGCCTCAGCACTATAGGTAGTTAGGTAGTACTAGGAGCTAGGGGCTCTAGAATTAGTGGTGGTTTCCTGCGGTAGTAAGTTCCCGATGCCCTGAAATCTAGCAGTGTTTCTCAGAGCTGGCACCAGCCTTCCCTTCCGTTCCCTCTTTTAGTGCTTCCTACAGCACTAAAGTGAAGACTCAAGTTCCGCTTCCAACCCCCTTCCTACTGAAACTACATGAATCGGGTTCTGTTTTTCTGACAGATACACACGTTGAATATCCTTCATTCTTTCTTCCTTATGAAGAGGATCTTGGTTTCAGTAGGCTGGCCATTGGCCCAGCTAAAATGTCCAGATGTTGTCACTGTGACTGATAAACCACAGCAAACGTCTACCAGGGACTTGGAGGAAACGTTTTGCTTTTCTGATACCAGCATTGCCCCTTCTTCCTTGCTCTTTATTCCTCTCTTCTACTTTCTGGCTGGAATTTGGAATTAAGTGGATGGAAATGAAGCAGCCATATTGTGACCATGAGGGAAAGGCCAAGGAAATTGCAGAGATCTCGGCCTTGGAATTCTTAAACCCCTGAAGTAATAGTAGGAACTGCCTCTCCTGGACTTCTTGCTTTATGAGGGAAAAAAATTCTCCTTAATTTGTGTTAAGTACTGTTTGGACATGATTTATGTTATTTTTAGCCCAGAGCAGTCCTACCTAATTCAGTATAGGTGCCCATCTATCTCACCTCTTTGGGGATCTCTGTCGTACCGAGCCACATTACTTCAGGTGCGTTAAGATAGAAAACTGGTTGTAGACTTCTGCATGGAGGATTCCTTCCAGAGGCTCCTTGGCCTCTCATGAGAATATAGCCCACTCCAGCTGCTTCAATAGCTCCCAAACCTGTCCAGGCATGTCTGCATCCACAAGATTTCAACATCTTAGGCAAACCTTCCAGCATTCAAGCATGTATGGAATTTATCTAGAATCTCTTAATCAAACAAACTCAGTTCTAAAACATAAATTATCTCTCTCATCTCTATAAAGCCTCCCTAGCAATCACAATGTTATATGTAAATGAGGGTTACAGCTTCACACAGTCTCCCTCCTCTGTTTTTTTTTTTTTTTTGAAAGACTTTATTTATTTATTCATAAGAGACAGAGAGAAAGAGGCAGAGGGAGAAGCAGGCTCCCCAAGGAGCAGGGACCCCGATGCGGGACTTGATCCGAGGACCCTGGGATCATGACCTGAGCCTAAGGCAGACACTTAACCATCTGAGCCACCCAGGCACCCCCCCACCTTCCCTCTTAAAAACAAACAAACAAAAAAGAACCTCTCAGATCTCACAACTGGCCTACTTTGGAAAAAGTTGTAAGTGACTGAGGCCATGCCAGGAGTAACAGTGACAGAGAAGGACGTCTGCTTATGTGAAGTTAGTGGGTGGTGTTTTTGCTTATTAAGGGAAAAAAAGTGATTCTGTCCTAAAATAAAGAGTTTGATTGTTTCAGATTTTGAAAGAAGATGGTGAGGGCTAAAACCTCTATGAAGATAGGAAGCAGTAGAAGCTTTGTGGAAAGAGAAATTTATTTGCCTTGAATTATAATACTCATAAATAATGAGTCTTAAAAAAGGCAGTGGAATGTCAAATGTAAAATTTTGCCAAACCTGGCTAAGGTTTTATGGGTTTATTAATAAGATTCTTAAAAAAGAAACTTATTTAACATTTACTGCCAAATACTATGTTAATGCAAAAGTCAGAAGTTTGTTTTCTCTCTACCGAAGGGACAAATTATTCAGTCTGCTCTTAACAAGTGGTAGTAAAAGATTTTTTTTACTAGATAGCAGAGATTCTATATTTCAGAATGTCTTCCTTCCTTTCTTTTTTCTTTTTTAAAGATTTTATTTATTTATTTGACACAGAGAGAGAGAGACAGTGAGAGAGGGAACACAAGCAGGGGGCTGGGAGAGGGAGAAGCAGGCTTCCCGCTGAGCAGGGAGCCCGATGTGGGGCTCGATCCCAGGACCCTGGGATCATGACCTGAGCTGAAGGCAGATGCTTAACGACTGAGGCACCCAGGCACCCCTCAGAATGTCTTTCTGTGCTTTGTGCCATCTTTTTTAACATAGAAAACTACAAAACTTTCTTACTTTTAGAAAGGCTGAGGTTCTGTAAGAGAGTTGTTTCCGGGGTCTCGAGACCATCTTTGAGTTTGCAACAAAACCTAAAGCAGGTTGTAATTGCAGCCAAGGCTTATACTCAGAAAAGGGGTATAGAGCAAGACAGCAGGAAAAAGATTATTAATTTAAGATATTTTATAGATCTATAAAGATAGGCATAACTAGTAGGAAACAGTAATGGCTTCTGTCCAGTAACAATGTAAATGCATTTTGTTCAGAGGAGATATAACTACAGCTGACCCTTGAACAAGGGGGTTTGGGGTGCTGACCTCCCCACCCCCACGCTACATAGTTGAAAATCTGCATATAACTTGTGACTCCCCCAAAACTTAACTACTAATAGCCTACTGTTGATGGGAAGCCTCACTGATAACATAAACAGTGTGTGTGTATATATATATATATATATATATATATATATTTTGCATGTTATATGTATTATATATTGTATTCTTACAATAAAGTAGGCCAGAGAAAAGAAAATAGTAAGAAAATCATAAAGAATACTTTCACAGTACTCTCCTGGATTTATTGAAAGACGTCCGCGTCTAAGTGGATCTGTGCCATTCAAACCCGTGTTGTTCAAGGGTCAACTACGTTTGTCTAGTAGGAAAGATAACTCCAAAGGTTACAGTGTTTTTGCTCTGTGGGATATTAACCGATTCTGTATCTAAATTAACAATCCTATAAATAGTTTGCCATTTATTTAATCAGTATAGTTGGCTCATTCCAGGTTTCTTTGAATCAGTCTTACCATGATGCTCCTTCCACTAATGATACGTGCTCACTTAAAAACAAAGCCCTGAACACTCAGAATGAAAAGAACATCGTTGTTGAGATCAGTTTCTTAATGTTCCTTTTAAAATATCATGAATGTTAATCTTCTGACTTTGCAGGAAAACAAAGAGATATGATATTAATCATCAACGGTAGCCTGCAACATCTTCCGACACCATATGCAACAAACCCAAACAGAATGTCTTATGATTCGGTAGAAGTATTGGTACAAAATAAAGCCCCAAATGTCTATTTCTGGAACGAGAAACAATTTATAGATTGACCATTTCAACAAAAACATGACCAGCTTATTTTGCTAGTAATGGACGTGTGGGATGCCAACAGTGCTCAAAAACTCTGTCATTGAGAGTTGAAAGGCTAAATACTTAAATACGTTATCCGAACGGCGAGCCTGTTTTGGTGAAGCACATGGTCCAAAGAAAGAAAGTTTGCCATCATCAGTGACTAAAAGATTACCATGAGTTAACTTTATATATAAACCAGCATTTGAAATCATCGGAATTTCTGAAAATATAGTTTATTAATGTCAGTAAAGAAATTAAAAAACAGAAAGTACTATTAGACTTTGTAACAATATCAAGTGGTTAGTTAAAAATAACAGTATTTTCAGATATGAGATACTTAATAAACTTCAAAAAAACAATAATTTCAATATGGGCATATTATTATAGTCTAGATTTTGTTATAAGACATTTATTTACTACAACGTGAAAACTGCTTTTTGGAAAACTTATACATCTGGGCAATAAAATGTGAACCATTAATAACAAAGCTTCAACTGTTTCACATTGAAGTGTTGTTAATAATTTACTTATATGTAAAATTCAAGACTTTGAAGATAGTTTAATAGATTTCTGTTTGCCTTGTGGAAGTAGTAACATTTGATGTAATATATTTTAGTTTATCATCAATGCCTAAGACAAATAATTTTTCACTGAGGAACATTTACATGAAAATCTCATTGTACAGAGTACCAGGATAATGCTATGGACAATATCTGAGATTTCAACCAAAATTTTAGAAAATCCTCCAGCTGTTTTAATTTGATATAGTCTAAGTCACTATGTTCAGTTGTCTTTGAAAGATGCAATGGGAAATGTAAACAAAGAAAATCACTTTAAATCTTTCTTCCATCAATTTTATATTTACCACCGTTCTTCAAATAAAACACTCTTAGGGATTAAATAATAAGTTGAAGAGATTAGAATTTAAATAATAAAAACTGGAAGAATATTGAGACCTCAGGAGGCAGCCTGCAGTGAGAGAGCTACAAAAGCAGGCTGGAAATTGTGTCAAGATTTGGATATTTGTTTTAACAGAAATGATGAATAGTAATAGTTGAACATTTTGAAAAATAACTTTTTTTAGAGATTCGGCTTTAATAAATGATGTCCCAACAAAAATATCAATTTTTTTCTTGTAAGAAAAAACATTCTATGGGAGTTAATTTGGGGGGCGACGTATAAGACTAGATCTGGGAAACGATGGAAGAGAAGCAGGAGATGTTATAGAGACAAAGAAATAGGATGCGTCTTCTGTTTGCCCCTGTGGACCCTCTCTCCTCTTCTCTGTTCTGCTGTCTGTCCTGTCGAGGCTGGCCTGTGTGGGCTCATCACAGTGCTCCCGTGTACTTGGTCTGCCAAGTGGTTTTGGCAACTTGGAGCATCAGCAAGAGGTCCCAGAAGGGAGGGACTCTGAGGTCAAGGTGATTATAGCCAGGCTATAATTCCCTGCTGGGAGTTGCTGCCCACCTCCATCTGCGTCCTGACCCAGGGCCTGCCCGGCTGCCTTGCCCGCAGTTCTCTCTGCAGACTTGGTAGAATTCGCTTCTTCTCAGCCTGGGCTGAGCGAGGACTCCCTACTGCTCCCAGCCCTTGGGTGCTGCGCTGTCCCTGGCCATCTTTCCTCTCCTCAAATTACCCAGTTTGAGTGTCCATCTGTTTCCTGCTGAGACCTTGACTGATTCATATACCATTTGAAAGAACAAAAAATAGGATCTACTCCAAGGGGGAAAAAAAACAAAACCCTACTAGCTAAAAAAAAAAAAAAAAAGAAGAAAAATGTTTATTGTTTGACAACGCATAAATGAAAAATATAATAAATGTTTATGTTCTTTCAATCTATTGAGTCCTTCAGTGTGACTAAACGACATTTGGGTTAAAGGTAAACAAAATAAAATCGGGCCAATTAATTAAATGTGACATTCCTATAAATGATTTTGTATGACTCCTTCAATAATGGAGATGTGGGATATATAAAAGGCAGTATTTTAATTTGTAATAATGAATAGTTGTGTATTTTTAAAGGTGGCCGTGACATCTAGCATAACAGAGGGCGCTACTAACGTGAATAATGAACAATAGATGGTGGAAACCAATTTAACTAAGGAGAACTTAAAATAACACAATCCAGACTTTATTATTATTATTAACAAAGATACTGCGATTTCTTTTGGTCATTGTTAGAGGTTGAATCATAACCACAGTTTTTCATAAAACTTAGAAAACAGTCAAAGGAATAGGACCCGTGGTTTCTTGCCAGCTTCCCTGGGCAGAGGCGAGAGGAGACAGAAACGGGCCCCACACCTCGGCTGGGAACGGGGCAGGCCCGGCCGTCCCTCCCAGAGGGCTGTGCGCGCCCTAGTGACGACGGCAGGCGTCACTGGATGGCCCCGAGAGAGAGGACCCGGGGAAGGCGCTTGCAGCCTGCTCCCCGGGCCTCTGGGAAAGAAAACCGCTCCGCAGTCAGTATTAACCGCTTCCCCACCTCACTGCTCCCGAGAGACCCAGGCTGCTGGTCTTGGGGCGGGGGGTGCAGGCTCTTCCTGGGGGGTTCTGTCTCCAGGGATGGGGGCTGTGCGCAGTTGGGGGCAGGCCGGCACCCAGCCGTGGAGAGGTGGCCGGCTCTCTTGAGACAGCGATTTCTCTGCAGCTCCCGAGCTCTGGATGGCAGCCCCGCCAGACTCACGGGCGGGGGGCCCCCGCTGGCCTGGAGTGAGACCAACATGGAGGCGGGTCTGCACCAGCCTCCCTGGGGACGGTGCACACTAGTCTGCGGTGAGCTCACGAGGCTCAGCTAGCCCTGCCGGGGCTAAGGCAGTTCCTGAGCGAGAGAGGGCTTCTGACACGTGGAGGCTTCTGACACATGTCCCGCCTGGGAGGAGTGCGCTGGGGGCGGCGGGGGAGAGACACCGGGGCAGGAAAAGTGGATTCTGGGGCCTGCCGGACAGGAGGGGAGGTGGGCACAGCCCTGCCAGCTTGTCCCAGCTGTGCTGGCCTTCAGGCCATGGTGGGCCTGCGAGGCTGGTCTCCAGATGTGCCCTTTCTAATGGTCTCTCTTGGACTATGGATTCCTTTCATGCTGGGGGACCAGGGACAGGCGATTTCGAGAGAGAAAAAGTGCACCCGGGCCAGGCCCAAGAAGTGGGTAGGACCCTCAAGGAGATTTCATTCATTGCTTCAACCCTTTCTCCCTCTCCCCCGGAAACCCATCCTGGGAGGCAGGAGGGATATATTTGATATATTCTTGGCTTAGAGTCACACACACACACACACACACACACACAGACACACACACACACACACACACACCAGTCACGCTCCAGTTTTGAGAATGTCACACATTTTTTTTTTTTAGTGTGGCTGTGATGATGGCATCCTTACACACTGGAAAGGGATTCTCCAGAGGCAGAGGCAGCTGGAGGGGGTAATGGGATGGGGCAGACAGTTATAATCCTCCTGTGACTCTCCAAAGTGCACAGAAGAATCTGTCAGCCATTTAGGAACCACAGTGTCAGGCTGCGGCTGCCCCAAGAGGAGGCTCAGAGACAGTTCACACCGTGGCGGCTGAAGCCCGCGGTTTGGAGATGTGTCTCAGCTAAGCCAGCTGTCGGCACCCAGCCCTGAGCATCAAACCGCCTCGAAGGTGGGACCGGGGCCACTTGGGAGGCTCTTCTCAGGTTGCTAATCCTTACGCCGCCATCTCTGGAAAGAGAGACAGGCACAGGCAGCCGAACAGGGCGGTGCATGGGGCAGGCTCCTGGGCGTGTTCTGCTGGCCCCACCAGGCCTCCACTTGCTCAGGGGAAGGGAGTTGGGGGGTGGACAAGGCAGGCAGCCACCTCCACTTCTGAGGGACGCCATGAAAATGAACACAGGTGCCTTGTCTAGTGGGTGTAGAGGACAAGCCCGGAGCAGAGAAATAGAAACACCTTCTCTAGCTGTGTCCTCCCCAGCCAGGAAGGCTGGCCTTCCTCTTGGTGGCTGTGATAAGTCATCTGTATGTTCTCCCCAGGACCATCGTATCCTTTCCCACAGTATAAGCCGCCATCTTAGTGATGACCACAATTTCCACCCATTGCACTATGAACCACCAATTCATGTTTTTCTCCACTGCCTGGTCCAATCTCACTCTGCCCATTCTATTTACTCAACACATTTATGAGCATCCACTATATACCACACCCAGTGCTAACCCTGGAAATCTCATGAATTCAGAAAGAGGTAGGTCCAGATTCCAGTTTGGCCACTTATTAGTTGTATGACCTCAGGTGTCACTTAACCTTCCTGAGCCTCAGATCTTGTAAAAGGGGGACAATCCCACATGCCTTGGACTGCAATAGCCAGAATTAAATGTAAGGTGCTGAGCACAGTAGCAAGTACCTTAACTCTTCTTAGTTCTCCTTCCCTTCCTCGAAGGTAGAAGTCTTGCTTGGTGCTTCCCCAAATGCCCAGTAGCACCTAGCACACAGTGATCACTCCGGAGAGATTGGGTGAGAGACTCCACATGCTGTCTGGGGGTAAGCTGGGACAGGAGAATCATCCATGTGCCTTGTACTGGACAATCCAGCTGTGCCCTTCAGCTCTGGTTACAAGCCTTATGGCTGTAGTTGTCTTGGAGACACTATCACTACCGTTTCATTTTATTTTTTTCTCTTTTGTTAGCAAATGAACGAATGAAGATGCAAGAGGTGGCACCTTGCCAATAGGAAAGCTGAGCAGTGGAGTGGGGGAGCATGCTGGATGGGGCCAAGAGATCTGGTTCAAATCACAGATATGTCATGAACCACATGTGTGCTGGTGCTAAGGCTTTTAACGCTCTCAATGTTCAACCCTGCCTCCTCCAAAGTCATGTGGCTCATCCCTGCCCCATTTACTCTGTAAGGTTGCTGGCAGGGACTAGAGCCTCAGATAGGCATGATTAAAATGATATGGAGGATGAACAGAAATTTGGCAATAGGGGCTATCACTGTTATTGCTCGTTAAACCACATATACAATTGTGTTAAGTGAAATTACTGTCATGTTGGAAAGAACAGTTGATGGGATTGTTGGAATTTAGGTTTTAAATTTGGACTTAGCTACTAACTCGCTGTGTGACCTTGAGCATCTCATTGCCCACTCAGCACACCCAGAGTCTGGGTGAGGTCATCTGTTATATCCCTCCAGGATTTGAAGGTTGAATACTATGAACAGACACTAATGACTTTGAAAAGTAGCAGCCCCCCTCCAGCTCTCCGTGCTTTGGAGAGTGACCATCTGTTGACAATGCACTAGTTGGCTGCTTGAGGCCAGACTCTCTTGGCGGTCATCCTGGGGGGTGTCTGGGGAGCAGTACGGGGCGGCCCAGGCCATCGCCACAGCCCACGTGTAAGGCAGCTGTGGGGTTGTGAGCACATATTTGAGAGGAAAATAATTTTCCCTCAATAGTAAATTGGGCAGCTGTAGGAGGTGTGGATCCCTGACCCTGGGGTTTTCCAAGCCCCGTCAGACTTCTGACTCCCACCTAGTGTACTTCTATCCCATACGCAGGGAGGGCAACCTTTGGATTCGCCCACTCCCAGGCCCGGCAGTCCTCGATCGGGGCTCTTGACACACTGCCAAGCCGAGCACATCTTTCAGACCTCTCCCCACTGTTTTGTGCTGTTTTGCCTCTCCTCTCAGTAGTCCCACATAATATTCCAACCCGATAAGGGAAGAATTTGGGAGCCACAGAGCCTCTGTATTGGAAGAATCTAGAGAAATTTGTTACCACTGTCCTCAAATCTTTCGAGTAGTTTTGTCAAGAGAAAATGAAATCACCCAAAGTGGTGCTTTTTAAAGTTCAGTTTTAAAACATTGTCTTACAATAGAGCCAATAATAGTGCACAGTGATGCGTTTAGATGGACCTCAAAATTGAAAATTCAGAATTAGGGGTGACAGTTATAATCACATTAACATCGGCAATTTATTTCTGCATTTGTTATTGTGGGTCATTAAGAAGATAAATAGCTGCAAATGGTAATCCTTTTTAATTAGCTTGCAATCTTTGGGAAACACTTTAATTAAACAGAGATGGCTAAGAAACATCACTTGAGGTCTGTTTAAAAACAAGCTCACCTGCCTCTCTCTTTCTGGGAGTTAGGGTGCATTAGCAAGTTTAGAAACCACAGACAAGGTTAGTCAGTGTCACGGAACATGGCTTCCACATCTGTGTACCTCAGGGCCCAGCACAACCTTTAGCTCATAATAAGAACTTGATAAATGTTTGTTGAATAAATGAACAAATGGTCAGTTTACTTAATGTTTTAATCTTGAGTCTGTCTTCCTGCCAACCCTCTACCATATTCTCAGTGAAGGTAGATGGATGGATGGATGGATGGATAGATCGATAGATAGGGATCTAGGAATGTCTCAGAGTAATCTTATGAAGAATGAAATCTCATCGTACAGTTCTCTGGGTGGATAGCCTATACACCTTTATCTCTCTCTCTATATCTTTTTTTTTTAAATAGGGTCCATGCCCAGCGTGGAGCCCAACATGGGCTTGAACTCACAACCCTGAGATCAAGACCTGAGCTAAGATCAAGAGTGGGACACTTAAGCTAACCAACTGAGCCACCCAGGAACCCCCCACATTTATATTTTCATACAAAAAAACTTAATTCCTGTGGTGGCAGACATTCACCTTGCTAATAACCACATTGCTCAGCGCCCATAGCAGCTGGGTTTGGCTATGTAATTAAGTTCTCACTGATGGAACATAAGCAGAGCCAAAGTCTGGAACTTCTGCATCACTTACAAACAATACATGAAAATAGATTGCCCTCCATTTCTCCTCTACCTTTGCTCCCTATGAGTAGGGATGCTCATACGGTAGTGACCCAGGTCTCTAGAGAGGACAACTCTCTAGAGGGCCAACAGAGAAACAAGATGGAAGGATCCCAGGTGCCAAGGGACCGAGTGGAGAACTTCCCTGTTGCTTGGGGACACTTACCTCCAGGCTATCACGGGACAGAGAAATATCCGTCAGCCTGCTTGGGGTCTCCATTCCACTGCTTATACAGCCTACATCCTAACCACTACACCAGTCTGGGATTTACTCCTCAATTATAATCACTTTTTGCAGAGGGTGTATTTTGCTAAAACTATAAAAGGTCCAAGGTCAGCATGTTGTATGTATGAGAATCCTCTCACCTTTTCAAGGACAGGTGTAGAAGGGACCAATGTGGTGAGACAGCAGCAGAAAAGGGAGAGGTTCTTAGAGATGTTGAGGCAAGACACCAAGGCTATCTTCCCTACCCCATAGCTCTGACCACTCCTCCTCAGTCCAAACCAAGTTTTGACTTCAGAAGGGTAAGAGCAGCCTTTCAAAAAAGCAGTCCTAGTCCTCATCATCTCAGGCCTCCCGTCTGACCAAGAACTTCTAACCTTTCCCCTTTTTATGTGGAGTGTGTGTGTGTGTGTGTGTGTGTGTGTGTGTGTGTGCGTGTGTGTGTGTGCACGTGCACGCATGTGCATGCATGTGTTCTGTGAGGGCTAGAGAGGGTTGGGAGTGAGAATTTAAATAAGGCCCCCATCTGGAAAACATGCTCTAACTTCCATCCTGTGTGTTGTGCCAAGTGTCCAACTGGGATGGATGGTGACTGTCATGGCAGGCTTGGCCTTTTCCCTAGACCCTAGGGTACAGCCATCGCTGGCTTATTCCCTGTGGGGTACAGATCCCCCAGCCCAGCAAGCAGCCCCTTCTCAGCCTAGGCCTTCCATCTCTGACTACAGAAAATGCCATGGAGCTAGCAGCTCATCTCACTCACAGTTGCTCATGGCTGTTCACTTCCAAGGGCCTTGTCTTTGTCTCTTTTGATCTCTCTGAAGCTGACACAAAACCCCAGGACTGCAATAGGACTTTGAGCGGAGTAACAGAATCAGGCAGAGGGAGAGACAACAGCCTATGCTGCAAAGCCTTTTCGGCTGGCTTTGGGTTGGATGTTTAATGAGAGCAAATTCTGGAAAACCCGGGAAATAAAAACTGAAAGATGTAAATAGGGAGAGATTATCGCTGAATTCTTGTAATTGTCTTACAAGCCCCTCTGGAGGGGCAGACAGTGACTAAGAAGGGACTCCGCCATGGGATGACGATTAGGGCTTGGCAGGCAGAGGTGCGGTTTATAGTTGGTCCTGAATGAAGCTAAATGTTCCAATCTGGGTTTTTTCTATCACTGGTTTTGTCAGTTTTCCTCCTCCTTTCCCTGCCCTGCAGGCTTGTTAGGCATGAGTCAGGAAGAGGAGGCTGAGTACCTAGGGAAGTGGCTGGTTCCCTCCAATTTAGTGGATCCCCACTCGGAAGGGCTGGGTCGGCCCTAGCTCTGCCCTAACGGGTCACATGAAGGGACAAAGCTTCTTTTAACCTCTCTAGGCCTCTGTCTCCTCACTGGAGGTGTGGTTCCATGCACCTCTCACCACCTCTGTCAGCCTGTTCTTCCCTTTACCTGTGTGCCCATCCCTTGTGCTGGGCCCCAGCCATGGGGTCCGGGGAAGGGGAGACCTCAAAAGGCCAAGGTTCCTGCTGAGGTCATGAAGCTGAAAAGAAGTCCACTTATCTGGAGCTGATCTGGCTTCAGTTAGCTGGATGAACTTGGACATGTTACTGAGCTTCTCTGAGCTTTAGTTTTTTAATCTGTCAAATGGGAGTTGTGGCAGACATGGTGCTAGGTAGATAAACCAGACAAAGACAAATACTACATGGTTTCACTTACATGTAGAATATTAAAAAAGAAGAGGCCAAACTCACAGAAATAGTAAATAAGTGGTCACCATGGGCAAGGGCTGGGGGAGATAGAGAAAGGTTGGTAAAAAGGGACAAACTTCCAGCTGTAAGATGAATAAGGTCTGAGGATCTAATGAATAACATGGTGATGATAGTTGATAACGCTGCACTGTATACTTGAAATCTGCTGAGAGAGTAGAACCTAAATATTCTCACAAAATATGTGTAGATACACACACACACACACACACACACAAATATGTAAGGTGATGGATGTGCTAATTAACAAGATGGGAGGAACCCTTTCACAAAGTATACATACATTAAGTACCATGATGTACATTATAAATATCTTACAATGTTATTTGTCAATTAAACCTCAATAAACCTGAACCAAAAAGGGAGCTGTGAAGGCTAAATCAAATGTTCCATGTAAAATGCTTTGCATAGCGCTGGGTTCAAAGTGAGTGTGCATTTCGTATTTACTGCTACTACTATTATTTTCTGACTTCTTGGGCCAGGACCTCCCTGCTGCAAACTAGACTTGACCTCTGAATTCTTCAGTATCTCCTTGGCCTCAGACTCTGAAGCACAAAGGGTTGACCTGGGTAAAGACGGTTTGACTCACCCATGGTGAGAAAAGCACACCCTTAAAAGATTTTCCGCCAACCAACAGCTACCAGGCACCACAATACCCATTTTGCATACTCATTCCCAATTCTTTCAGCATTCTTACAGGTAAGGCATGGTTTTCTTCATTTACAGAAAAGACTGAGTCTCTGGGAGAGTAATAATTGACCAAGGTCACACACTTAGAAAGTGCTGGAGCCAGTATTGTACCAGTTGGGTCTGGTGCGAAAGCCCACGAAACACTATCCCTGCCATGGGTATCAGATGGGCCCTTCCAACTTCACCTTGTCCTCTGATGTGGCTGACCTGGACCACGTGAGCAGGAAGGGGGCTATGGGTTTGAGTGTACACAGTAGGTCAAACACTTGATTCTGGCCACATGGGCATCACACTCGAGCCAATGAAGCCAGACTGCAGGCTGGAGCTCCCCTCCCAGGGAAAACTTGTGGAAGAAATAAAGTTCTGATTGGAGATATCCAGCCACAGACTCACAGAAAGATAATGGAAACTCACTGAGGCAGAATTTTATTTTAATTAAAAGATTTATTTATTTGATAGAGTGTGCACACACATGCGAGTGGCAGGGCGGGGGGGGGGGAGAGGGAGAGAGAGAATCCCAAGCAGACTCCCCACTGAGCACGAGCCCAACATGGGGCTTGATCTCACGACGCTGAGATCATGACCTGAGCCGAAATCAGGAGTCGGATGCTTAACTGACTGAGCCCCCCAGGCGCCCCGAGGTAGAACAAGAACTGGCAATGATTGTGTCTCATTGCTATCTAGGAAGAAAGAACTCACCAAGCAAATTAATAATGTAAACAAGATTTCCCAGAAGACTCTTCAATCCATGTAATCCTGTCTAATTCAATAAACATTTCATAAGGGTGTTGAAGATACAAAACCGAATGAATCTTTCCTTTTCAAAGGGAGCTCATAGGCCAGCCTAGAAGGAAGCATCTAAGTGCTTATACAACAAACAATAAAATTTAAAAATTAAAAATTAAAAAAAAATAAGGTTCTGCATGAGCACAAAGAGGGAGGAATTGGGTTTGGCAAGGTCGAAGAAAGCTTAAGACCTAATCAACTATTTTGGAAACTCTCTCCCCTTTAGAAATAACCTTTAATTGGAAAGATTAATTTAGTAATTAGAGTTATTCCCATCGAGTTGTTAAAGCAGGATATCAAAGGGCTGATCCCACCTCAAACTTTGGTTAGCCTAATTGAAACTACTGAATGAGTTTTCAAATAATAAAATCTCTCCCCTTCTAGAGATATTCTGTAATTTAGTTGTACATTTAGTTCAAATGCATGTTCCTCTCAGTCCAGTTTCTTGGTCCAGTGGGCCGTGTGTGAGCAGATTGTGTTTTCCATTTCTCAGGGGGCCTCAGAGTATTTTTGCAATGAGCATTTTCCAGAAAAATGTGGAGAATATGGCAGGGTGGGACTCAGGGCCAAGAGCAAATGGAAAGCACATAGGATGGTACCAAGGGGATGGGACCTGGACCACAGACTTGGCATTTAAGCAGATTTCTTGGAGAGACGGGAGAGGAAGAATGCGGGGAAGGTGTTAGTTAAGAAATGGCAACGTTCAGAGGCAGAACTGGCAAGAGGCAAGAACAATGAAGCGGGAGGCTTTGGGCCTGAGCGGTCTGCTCTGGAAGGTGCTTGGGAGGCTGTGACCCTCCCTGGCAGGACGTCGGAGCCATGGGAGGTCGACAACAAACAGTGGGCGCCCTCAGTGGTTACCTCCCCTGGCTGCAGAGCCCAAGTTGGCTCGATCACACGCCCCCTCTCTCAAAAACCAACAGCCCTCCTTGAAAACTCACCCAAGTCCGACTACACTGACTCAGCAGGCCCGGGAAGCACCGAGAAACCCTCTGGGGGAAATCCAAAGCCCAGATCTTATTCTGAGAACCTCCCACCACCGGAAGGAAGAAAAGATCATGAAACTCAGCACTTTCCAGCTCGCCATTCCTCTCCACCGTGGTGGCACTGGCCAGGGGTTGGCGGCTCTGCAGCTATTTTTACCCTCAGATTTCCGGAATTGCCTACCAATCCTGGTTACAGGACACCACAGTAAACTCAGCTCCGTCCACAGCAATCACAAGAAGTCTAAGCCACAATGCGCAGCTGTGCACGGCCACACTCATCCGTACCCCAGACACATGGGCCCCAACTCCAGAGTCAAATGCCAAGGCCTACGCTGGACGGCGAGGGGGCAGCTCCCTCTGGCTGTCCAAGGATCAGATGTGATGTGATGCACGTCGTGGCCAACAGCCTCTGGCCCATTGGAAGAGGGCACCCAAGTTCAGGGTTCATGTTTGAATCCTTTGAAGGGCCTCTAAGTTGAATGTTCCTGCGGTTTGTGGTGGACCTAGTTCAGAATAGTTCTTTACAGCCACAGAGAGCTACCGTGTGGAGAGCCGTCTTGCTCTGACCCTGTTTCAGTGGTCACCAACTTGACCATGGTCTCTCTCCTTCCCCTCTGAACCCCTCACCTATGAGCCTCCTGGCAGAATTATCTTTTGCTTGCTGTCTTCCATGTGTCTTTCAGTCTACAGCCTTCTTTCAGGGGCTCGGATGCTGGTGTATTTGAAGAAGGAAATACTTCCTCATGGTGTAGATAGATAAATAATGTCAATGCTGGAGAAATACTTTATACCAAGACAGGATTTTCTTCTGCCCAGTATCCACATGACAAAGCCTGTGAACTGTGAAGCCCCACTGCAGGCTTGCTCAGGTCGGCTCTGAGGAGGCTGTTGAAGGGAAATACAAATGACCACCGTGTTCTCTCCTCCAGCAGCAGCCAAGGGCTCTGGGTTTCTCTGGGGTGACAGCTAGAAAATAGGCAACGAAAAATGTCTTATAACTCTTGTTAATAATGGCAATTATTATTGCTGTAATGGAAAGAATCCTGTCTGCAGGCGAAAGGTCCTCTCAGCCTTCTCCTGGAAGGAGGACTTCGCAATGAAACTTTCTGACTCCTTGTGATCAAAATGTTGTCAGCTGAAAGCAACTGAATGTCCAAACTACCATTTTCTCCTTCTGTTACTGACCAGTTTTTTAGGCCTCAAAACACTAAATTATAAGCCTTTTCTCATTGGATTTCCCTCAGAAAATTAACTTGGATCAAGAAGGATTCAGTGTGGGTCGGCCTCTAAATCTGCCCGGCTCAGGGAGCTCAAATGTTGGCCCCCTGCCCCTCCTTCACAGGTCCGGCTTCCGGTGACTGCCCGTCAGGGGATTTGCAGCCCCAGCAATTTCCCGTCTCAGTTCTGGAGCTGTGAGTCACCCGCTGCACAGTTACAAGCCCACCAGCTAGGGCACCACAGGGCTTAGAAGGCCAGGCTGGGGGGTGGGGGTGGGGAGGTGAGCTGAGGTGGCGGGGCAGAGGGAGAGACAAGAAAGTTACAAAACAATGGACTTGATAGGCCTACAATTTCATCATGCAGTATTCGAATATTAGACCCTGGCCCCAAATAGCTGCTCACTTACCGCCTTTTCCCTCTGTGTTGGCTCCAAGAAACACGAAGTGAGAGGTAGCTGAACAAAATGCCCCATTCATGAGAGTCTGGCGGATGCAAGCGAGTTCATGACTTGATAATCCCTGACAGCCCTCATTTAATCAGGGAGCTGCAGGTGTGAAGGCCGCTGGGGGTGGGGGCTATAATCTGGGCCAGAGGACTGGAGCTCTGTTGGTTGAGGGACCTTGTCAGGATAGGGCAGCTTTCCAAGTTGATAAGGGAACAGTGCCAATTCAGAATGAATGCTTAAGGCAGAAGTCTCTTTTCATGGCAAGAAGTCAGAGGCTGTTCTCTTCATTTGACGTGTGTGTATAAATGCTTGGTTTCCTCAACAAAATTAAGCTCCAGATAGCCCAAAACTGGCAAAAGGGGGAGAATCTCCTGGTGGTTCGGGAACTTGTCCCTCTCCTGGTCCTGACTCTTGTCCCTCAAAACTGATCTTCCTCTTAGGGATCCATCCTAACTGCTGTTTCCTGCACACCAACTGCAGGACACAGCCCTCCTCAGCAGCCGGAGCACGCCACATGACCCCACCAGTGCCACCGTGCCAGGCTTTCCCAATTTGGTCATGGAGAGCGTCTCTCTGTGGGGAGGAGGGCCTCCCCTGGGGAGCTCTCCCTCCTCTTCCATCTCAGAGTTTTATGGGGGAAGTGAGGGCACCTCAGGGCATGTTTGCCTGACAGAGGAACGGGTTTATGCGCAGGGGCAGGATTAGCTGCCACCATCACAGTGTGATTTTAGGAGTGCTTTTGGGAAAGTCTGAGGTCAAAACATTTCTCCCATACTGCCTTTCTGTCACCGATCCCTGAAATCCCTCAGCTGAGGAAGTTGCTAATTTTAGTAAACATCTTGTTAAATTACAAGTACTGTTGAGAGTCACAATGCATAATGCTGTTTCCAATATGACAAGGTATCAAGAGGAAACATCGAGAAGTGAGAGAACACAGGTCCTGCCCCCAGTGACTCTACCAGCAAACTCCTGACTGGCAAGGTGGAGGCACAAAAAAGAACTTGACGTGAGGCAGCTTTTGACAACCTCTTCGAGCCTCAGTTTCTTATCTGTATAAATAACGGGAGTGATGATAAAAACAGCACCTGACTCCAGAGGATTGTTAAGAAAATGTAATGAAGTCCAGACATCTGTATGAGCACCTCCAAATTATACTAGTCATGTGAAAGCTCCCCACTGTGCTGTTTGCCAGAAGATGGGATCTAGGCAAGTGCAACTCTGCTGTTAGATCCCTCCAGGTGGTTTTGGTTACCACCTAGCAGAGGACATGTTCTCCAGGGATGGAGGCCACAGATGTACCCCAAAGACTTGGGCTCATGAGGTCTCAGAGTCAACCGCGGCACAGAGGAAATGGGAGCCTCTGGGTCTCTAGGTACACAGCTGTCTTGTATCTGTGGGAACATCAGGTTTTCAACGTCAGTACACAAAATTATACTTCAACTTAGTGAAAATACCTATTAATAAACTCATTCACCTGGTCACCTAGATAACAACCAGTATTTGAGGAATGGGGAACAAAAACACCAGGAGTCATTCAAAACAAACCATTGAAATCCAAGCACCATGTCAACACACTTTGCGAGCAGACAAGAAAAATGTAAGACTAAAGCTAGTTCTAATGGCTTTTGCTAAACAAAATAAACCTAGAGGGGAAAATAAAAGTATTTCTTCCAACTGGAGTTTTTACAAGGGGGGAAAAAAATCAAATACTTTCCTTAAACTCTACAAAGCAAACAAAACCCTTCAAAAGTCCATGAGAAATGGCAGGTATTTAGGTGATTAACTTTGAGTGGACATGCAAGAAATGTTTCTGGAACACTGTGGGGCAACTGGCCGGGGCAGCACTTGTCAGAATCATCAGGATTTGACAGTATTAGAAATGCAAGCCTGGAGCTACAAACTTGAAACCCGGGACTTGGAAACTGAATCCATACTTAACTCCCCCCCCATGTTAACTTCCCAACAGAATAAAACCTTAATGTCTTCTAAAAGCTATAGTTGTGGAGAAATAACAGGCAAAATATTTGAAATCATTAACATTTACTGGGGCCTTCCTTCTGCTTTTCTAATTGGCTTTTCTCTGTGTAGTTTGCTCGGGCTGTCATAACAAAATATGACCGACTGGGTGGCTGAAACAACAGAAATTTATTTCCTCACAATTCTGGAGGCTGGAAGTCCAAGATCAAGGTGTTGGCAGGCCTCGTTTCTCCCGAGGCCTCTCTCCTTGGCTTGTGGATGGCCGCCTTCTGTGTCTACACATGGTCGCCTTTCTGGGCGTACACATCCCAGGTATTCCTCTGTGTGCCCAAATCTCCTCTCCTCATAATGACACCGGTCAGATTGGACTGGCGCCCACCCTACTTTAACTTAATTACTTCTCTAAAGGCCCCAAATATAGTCCCATTCTGAGGCACTGGGAGGTAGGACTTCAACCTAGGATTGGGTGGGGGGGTGCGGGCACAGTTTAGCCCATAAAACTGTTCTCAAGCTTTCTCTACCTTTGCCCTGGGAAGATTCTCTTGTTTTTTTTTTTTTTAGCTCAGTCTGTCTTTGCTTCCACCTCTGTATCTCTTTGTCTTTCTGACCCTCTGTATTCATGGTTCCTCTGTGCATCCCAAGTCCCTGTCTGGGTATCTGCCTCCCACCATCACCCCAAGCCCTCTCACCCACCCCATTCTTTTAGTCTTTCTCCAAACATCTAATATGTAATTTCTATGTGCCTGTTATAAATGATGGCAACAGAAAAATGCTGTCCCTGCCTTTAAGGCATTTTTATTCTAGAAGTTGAGATGAGATCTGACCTCACATAACTATATATAAAGGCAGCCTGTGATGAATACCATAGAAGACTAGAGCAGAGGTTGGAAAGCTATAGCGCACAGCCCAAATCTGGGCAAATACCTGTTTTTATAAAGTTTTATTGAAACACAGCATGCCATTTACTAATGTATTACTTCTTTCTGCTTTTGCAGAGTTGTGTAATTGTGACATAGATCTTATGGCCTACAAAGCCAAAGATGTTTACCATCCGACCCTTTATAGAAAAATTTTACTGACTCCTGAACTAAAGTCAAATTTTATAGGAGATGAGAGGCAGGAAGGAGCTCACCTGACTGTTATCTTCTGGGATGTCACTGAGAACTTGTGATTTAAGCTGAGCTTTGAGGGATGAATAAGAGTTCAAGAGGTAGAGGTGGGGGGTTCTAAGCAACATCAACAGCATGAGCAGTGTGTGAGGTGGTAGGAACTGAAGACACAGTTCGGGCTCTAAGTGAAGACCCTCAGACATCAAGATAGGAGCCTGGACCTCAATCAGAGGGCTCTGGAGCATCCTGGATGGTTTTTGAGCAGGAGGTGACACATAACTAGCACATTCTATGTGAGAGGCACTGCATGGAATGCACAGATGAGTCAGACCCAATTCCTGCCATCAAGGAACCCATGACTCTAATAAAGGGAATAAGACAAGTACCCCAACAATTACAGTACAAGGCAGAATAATGCTTCCACGGGGGAAACTTAAACCAGTAAAGTGATCAAAGAGAGGTTCAAGCAAAGTTAAAGCTGATGAAAGGGTGGAGGATAGATTATTGATAATAAAGATGGTTCAGATTCACTCAGTCTGGAGTATGAGTCAGGTCCTCTGCTAGGTGCTTTACACACATTTAATCTCATTTAATCCCATAACAATCCTGTGAGGAGATAAGGGAAGGGAGGCTAAGACTGAACAGGGTTCAAACCCGTTAGATTCTGCCGTATTCCGTACATCCAAATTAGATACACCATATTCTATATATCCAAGTTAGAGTCTCCCATCCACGCTCTTTACCCCTATGCTGACAGGGGAGGCAGGGAGGTCTCTTAATAGACATTTGCGGGCGCCTGGGTGGCTCAGTTGGTTGGGCGACTGCCTTCGGCTCAGGTCATGATCCCGGAGTCCTGGGATCGAGTCCCACATCGGGCTCCCAGCTCAGTGGGGAGCCTGCTTCTCCTCTGACTCTCTCCCCTCTCATGCTGTTTCTCTCTCACTCGCTCTCTAATAAATAAATAAAAAAAAAAAAGAAAAAATAGACATTTGCAAAATTCTATCATTTGGACAGAAGCAAACAGGAAGATTCAGGATTCATGGTATATAGGTTAGTATTTGAGTAGGTTCTAATTTTTGAAAAAAATTTCATAGTGTAGAAGGGTAACTGTTATGCCTCAGTAAGTGTACTCGGCTCTGATGTGTGGCTTGTGAAAGAATGGATTCCCTGCTGTTCCTATGAGTTGGACGTCTACCTCCATTTCACCAATGGACCATGGGCCACAGTGCTTCCTTTGAGAGATGGGCAGAGAGGAAAAGCTTGTCCTTCTAGGAGGGAACACTAAAGAGGCGTTGTTCTCAATACCAGGCCAATAGTGTGTGCTCATACCATAATATTTTGTACTGACATTTAAATGCACGATAAAAATACTGAGAGAAGTCCTTCTGAGCCCTCCTACCATCCTCCCGAGGGGCCGGGTCGTGCTCCAGTGCTGACACAGCTCCTAGAGATGCCTCGTGAGGCCTTGTGCTACTGAGAACTGCGGCTCAAACTGCAGCAGAGCAGAGGGCCCGGTGCCTGCGCGAGGACACCCCCTTCCGTGGTAAAATAGAGGCTGTATAGTCCTCACAGCCAGCAGGAAGACAGCAGGGCTTCTTGGCTACGTGGGGATCCTGATGGGAACGGTGGGGAGCTAACCCCAGGATCTCGGCAGCACAGAGTGGATTGAACACAGGAACTCAGTAGCTCTGGGGTCCCCCCACCACCCGCCCCCGCCAGGTTCCTCACATACCACTTGGTTCCAAATGACAAGCTGCAATTACAGTAAAGTGCTAAAGTTACAAGTTGTTCTAAACACTCTTCAACAAAGAATATTCTGTGAAAAGGAACCCCAGGCGGTTATAAACCTTTTCTTGCTGTGTAGAAACCATAAGGTTTGCATCCAAGAATGTGTTGTCTGTTTGAGGCTGGCCTTTATTCTTTCAGTCGGGTGCCAGTGGCATGCATTTCAAATAAGCAGTTGTCTGTGGCCCCAGAGTCTGTGGCTGGGGCATATCTAATCACGTTAAACAGCCGTTCATCCCAGCTGTCAGCTCTCTGGAAATCAGAACATTATCTGCAACCACACACAACTCAAATAGAAGGTTGGCACTGGGAACCCCGAGTCTCCAACTCCTCCCTGACCTTACTGTGGTGGCCCCTGGTTTTTTCTTTTCCTATGTGACTGTATACAACAGTAGCAAAACTATTTTAGGGATTAAAACAGCTAATTGCAGATTTCCATCAGGGCCAGCCACTCAGAACACAGGTTTGGAGAGCACGTTGGTGGGCTTTGCTTGTGGGGATGGTTTTGGCTTGTTTGCCCTGTGAAGTGGCTCATCTACACCCCGGACCTGCAAAGCTGTTAATTGGAGGCTCTTCCATGTAGGCCACTTGGTTCTAGGGGTGAGAAATTTGGTGGGATTTAGTGTGAAAAAGCATGTGATGTTTTCTTGGCCCTAAAAGCGTGGCTAGAAGGGCCTTGAAAAGTCATCTAGTTGGCCTGCTTGCTGAACAGATGAAGAAACTGCAGTTCAGAGAGTCCCTTGGCCAGAGAGGCAGAGATGGGATGAGACTCTGGGTGTCCAGACTTCCTTCCTGGTGCTCTGACTTCTGAGATGTCTGTACAACTCCATCGTGTTGCTTAAGCTTAAAGGAGGCACTAAAACAGGCTTCAGGCCAGGTTTCAATCCAGCTCCCCTTTCCCTACTTTCTGACACATAGCAGTATGACCTGGGGTGAGCTGTAGCTGCGCTCTCTGTAAAGTAGGGATCATAAGGCCAGCCTATCAGATCGGTCAATTAATTAAATGAGAGCATTATTTAACGGTCTCAGCACAGTGCCCGGCACTTTGTAAGTGTCCCCTTGACACTGCTCGATGGACCTGTTCCTAATTAACGCGTGGCTCCTTTCACTGAGGGAGATCCTGCAGATTCTCCACCTGGGAGGAGCTGCACTGGAAGCTGATTTTCATGCAGTGAGCCCCTCCAGCTTCCTAAGTGCTTCCTGGCATTTCTGAGAAGTGGTCTCCCCAGGGTTAGTGGGACACAGTCCTGAGAAAGCTGGGGACATAAGGGGATCAGAGAAATTCAGGAGAAAGAGATCTGTTCTTTTCCATCAAGAGATTATAAAGGTCTTATAGTCCAGTGAAAAGAAGAACTTTAAATTATGGTTCTCCCTTTTCTTTAGAATAGAGTGATAGTGCAAGACAATGTGCTCAACAAAAAAGTGGTTCATGTGTCTCTACCACCCACCCTGAGGAGATGCTGCACCGAGCATCCAGCAAGGGCCAGCCAGGTCTTTCTTCCTTCCTCCAGGGAAACGTGTTGCTTTCGTGAGAGAAGAAAGGACAGGCTCAACCCTTGCTTGCTCCATCCTTTTCCACTGACCTGGAGATGTTGGGAATGAAGAGTTTATCCCTTTGCCCAAGCAGAAACCTGCCTTCTAGGATACGTGGGAAAAGTTGGAACTTTGTGGCAATTTTGCCACAGACATCTTTGAGGAAGATTAAAAAAAAAATGAAGCACCACATGAAAAGAAATGAGAACTGACAGAAAATCATGAGACTGATTTAGAGTCAGAGTTGGAAAAAAGAAAATTTGATGACTTCAAAGATTTTTCTCTCTTTTTCTCTCATTAACTTTGTCTTAGTCCATTCAGTCTGCTATAACAAATACCATAGTTTGGGTGCCTTATAAACACCAAATATTTGTTTCTCAGAGTTCTGGAGGGTGGGAAGTCCAAGCCCAAGGCACTAGCAGATTGGTTGTCTGGTGAGGCCCTACTTCCTGGGTCACACATAGTCATCTTTTTGCTCTAACCTCATATCTCTTGGGCCTCTTTTATAAGAGCACTAATCTCATTTATGAGGGCTCTACCCTCATGACCTAATCACTCCCAAAGGCCCCACCTTCTAATACCATCCCCTCGGGCGATTAAGATTTCAACGTGTGAATCTGGAGTAGAGGGGGGCCATAAACATTCAGACCACAGCAGGGTTTCTCTTTCAAAGAGAACATTAAGTCCAGGTAATACAGCAAACGTCTTTATTTTACTATAATGCTTATGTCCTTTATTAGTCTTAATTCTCTGCCAGATCCTCATCTATGATTTCTTAAAGATGAACAAGAACCATGATGTGCAGTTCTGTGACTTGAAACTCTACTTCTGGTATAGATTCTTTCAAAGAATATGTTCAGCATAGAGGTTAAATTTTTAAAATTCTAAATATCAGCCAACCCAAATCACCATCTTACTTTAAAAATAACATCACATAATCCTAATTATGTAGAAGTTATTCATGAAGAAAAGGATGGTTCAAAACCAGAAAATCCATCAATATAATTCCTCATATTCATGGATAAAGGACAAAAGGAATCACATTATCACTTCATCCTAGTTGCAAAAGAAGCACTTTCTAAATGTCAACACTTACATGTGTTCAGAAAATAAAACCTATGCTATAGGCTGAATTGAGTCCACTCCCTCAAGCCCCAAATTCATATGTTGGAAATCCTAACCCCCAAGGGGATGGTATTAGGGGGCGGGGCCTTTGGGAGGTGATTAGGCCACAGGGCTCCATCCTCATTAATGGGATTAATGCCTTTATAGAAAGGCTCCAGAATCATTCCTTGCCTCTTTCACCACTAGAGGAGAAAGTGAGAAGTTGGTAGTCTGCAATCTGAAGAAGGCTTTCACCAGAACCTGACCACGCTGGCATCCTGATCTTGGACTACCACTCTCCAAAACTATAAGAAAGAAATTTTTGTTGTTTATAAGCCACCCAGTCAATGGTCATTTGTTAGAACAGCCTAAAAGAACTAAGACAACCTCTTTACAAACCAGAATTAGATGGGTATTTCCTCCACTCAATAAAGGTCAAATACATCAAAAAGCAAGAGTAAACATCATGTTTAAACTTTAGGGATCCCCTTTAATACTGGAACAAAACAAGGATCTCATTATTGTTGCTATTACTTAGTGAAGTATTGGTCCTGGCAAAAACTCTAAGTACCCTCTCCTCCCCCCACCCCCCAAAATCCACAATGGAACAAGACAACAATAAGAAAAGGCATGAAAATTAGCGGAGAAGAAATAGCTGTCCTTACCTGCAAATAAGGAAAAACAAATCAGCAAACTCATAGAACTGATAAGGAAATTTAGTAAGGTGGCTAAATACAAAGTTTAACTTATAAATATATCAACTAATGGCATTCTTTCTAGGCTGGCAATAGGCAACTAGGGATATAAGAAAAAACATTATTGTTAATAACAGAAAAACTGAAGTATCCAGAATTTAATTTAAAAAATACACCATGAAAGAGGTGCCTGGGTGGCTCAGTCAGTTAAGCTTCTGACTCTTGATTTTGGGTCAGGTCATGATCTCAGGGTAGTGAGATTGAGCCTCGAGTAGGACTCCATGCTCAGCACCAGAGTCTGCTTGGGATTATCTCTGCCCTTTCCCCTCCTCGTGCGTGCTCTCTCAAAATAAATAAATAAAATCTTAAAAAGAAAAAAAAAAAAGCCAGTGCCTGGGTGGCTCAGTTGGTTAAGCATTTGCCTTCAGCTTGGGTCATGATCCCAGGGTCCTGGGATCAAGTTTGGAATCAGGCTCCCTGCTCAGCAGGGAGTCTGCTTCTCCCTCTGCCCCTCCTCCCACTCGTTCTCTCAATCTCTCTCTCTCAAATAAATAAAATCTTTAAAAAATTAAAAAAAAATAAAGAATACACCATGGAAGAAAATTAAAGTTCTTTTAAGAGATGCCACAGAAAATCTAAATAACTGGGAAAGATAGTCCATACATTTAGATGGGATTGTGTAACATTATAAGATTGAAATATCTTCTCTAAATAATCTGTGAATTCAATACAATCCTAATATAAAAATCCACTGCATATTTTGAGAAACTCAATATATTTATTTAAAAATTTTTATGGAAACATAGAGGTCAACAAATAATTATGTCAACACAACATGAGCAAAAAGGAGAGATCTGTCTTACCAAACATTAATATACATTAATAAACTTGAAACCCGGATAGAAAAAAATGGGCAAAGGATGTGAATGGGCAATTTACAGAAGAGGGGACCCAAACGGCTGAAGAAGCCATCTGTCCATGTGGAAAGATGCTCAAATTCAACAGAAACCAGAGAAATTCAAATCAAATCAACAGTAATGTATCACTTCACACACACTGGGATGCTAACATTGAAGAGTTGGATAATGCCAAAGTGGCATAGATCTGGGGAAATAGGAAATTTGGGGGAAGTACAGATAGGTGCACCCACGCGCAAAAGCTACTTGGTAATACTCAGTCAATGAAGTGTGTTTATGCCCTATGTCTCAGCTGTCCCCCTCCTCCACCTATAGCCCAGGAATTCATCCTCTGGGTCCATATGGGCGTATGTAGGAGCATGCTCACCACACATTGTTTGTGGGAGGTAGAGGAAACCCCTGTATAGACAATGGGGTAAAAGCTCACTGCGGAGTACTGTGTAGCTGAGAAGCATGGTGTGATGTGGATATAGCTTAAGAACATGGTGTTTAGTGGGGGGAGGGGGTGGAATAAGAAACAGAATGAGGTTCATAGGACCATATCATTCATACAAAGTAAATATTTGCATCCTTAAATATCACACGAGTACTTAGAAGTATGTATGCAAATTCAAGGATATACATGAAACACATGAGAGTGGTTGCCAATGCAGAGAGAGGAATGGCGGCAAGAAGTGGGGAATCCATGGAACAAGGGCTAGACACTGCAGACTGACCAATGACTGAGTGCTTTGAGTGAGGCATCATGCTCTGCATTTGTGGTCCATATAAAGGTGTAAGAGTAAGAGAATTCACTGCATTTAAAAGAAAGTTCTAAGCTTGGCATCTATTTTGACATTGTACAGATGAAAATTTGGAGTGATTTATTCTCCCAAAGAGATGTTAGTGAGTCTAGTAGGATTTGGCACATTAGATTTGACAGATTCTGGCTATGATTAACTATGTCTCCAGCATCTTGCCTGTTTCCATTATGTTTTAGAAAGAACTGAGGCCTAAGGTAGTTTGAGAGTTGGTAGTTGGAAAACAGTGCTTTGTTAGGCATAAAATTTATAGCAAACGTTGGTCATTTTGGGAGGTGTTAACACCAAACAGGTGAATTGGAGAAAGAAGTAGAAGGCCTCACTTGAAAGACTGCTGTAAAGGAAAAAAATGATAAAAGAACAATAATGAGAGATATGAGGTTAGGACTGATGGAAATTTATATTGTTAAAGTTTTACTGATCATAAAATTTTGCCCTGGAGAAATATTATCTCAACATTTCTTTCTACATCTTGTTAAGTTCCTTTTCTGTACAAGGAATGATCCATACACTAATTCATTTCATTCTCTAACAACCCTTCAGCTTGGGTCCAACTTTACAGAAGAAAAAACCTGAAGCACAGAGAGGTTCAGTTACTTTCCCTAAGCCATGAAGGCAGAAAATAGAGAAGGATTCAACCCAGACGTGGCTAGCTCTTTCCAATGCTATATCCTAAAAAGTATGTGTACTTAACTATGCTTGTAAAGAGACTTACTTTTGACATTATAGTATGGCATGCAGGGTTCAGTGCAGGAAAACAGAAACTACTCTGTATTTTTAAGTGGAATCGGATTTAATACCATGAAGTTGTTGCTTAGGAAATCTTTGTAAGAGTTGAAGTGGCAGGCTCTCAGCTGGACCACCAGAAGGGACTCCCAGAACACTGTAGAAATGACCTGCCAATCAGGAAGATGGGAAAAGGTAAATCGGGAGATCAGAAACCACCTCAATAACTGAACCAGAAATCAGGAAACCAGACCAGGAAGCTGTTATCATCACCAATGTTCCTTGTAAACACCCAAGAATCTGGTTATTGGACACTGGAAAGCTGTCTTTAGCTGGTACAGTTCTTCAACTGATTTTCCAAAGCCACGTAAATGGAATTGGACCCTGTATCTTCATAACCTTGCTTACTAGCAGAAAACAGCCAAAAGCATCTGGACGGAGGCTTCTGTCTCATTTCTGTACCCAATTGGCAGAGCTTAACTGTCATCTAAAACTCTGCCTGAAAGGGAATCTCGGAAGTGTAGTTTTTAGTCTCCCAGAGTTTGTAGTATGGGACACACACTAGAAAGTTGTGTTATGGAGGGTGAGTCCAGCACAGGCATAATTTTATTTGAAACTCTAAGGTCATGCCACTAAAAGTAAGAAAGTCAATGAACTAGCTTCTGACTAACTCAAGAATGTACTCCCTGCCTGAATCCTGTATAACCATCATCATCTATTATCACCTGCTAGCAACATATCAAATAAAATAGACTTTATCAAATAAAATAAAACAGTAACTAAGAAAAAGTCATCCTCAGTGTTGATCCAAGTGGAACTTCTAGATATAAAAAAGTCATTAAAAAAAAAAAAAGAACCAAAAATCCAAAAACTTCAATGACTGGTTAAACAGCAGATTAGATATAGTTGAAGAAAGAATTGGTGCACTGGGAAACAGGTTGAAGAAATTACTCAGATTGGAGTCCAGAGACACATGGAGATGGAAAATATGAAAAAGAGGTAAAGGGTCATGGAAGCTAGATGCTACACATAGGAGCTGCAGAGAAGTCAACTCAGAGGATTGGGGAAAATATTTGGAGGGAACTGCCAAATTATTTCTAGAATATATTAAAGATATGCATGTCCAAGTTAGCTAGATAAAAATAAATCCACTCTCCAAGACACCAAAGACAAAGCTAATATAACAAAAGCAACTGGAAAGGAAAAGTAAAACACCTTTAAAGGAGTAACGGATTCATGGTAGACGTCTCATGAGCAACAATGAAGGCCAGAAAAGATGCAATAATATCCTGTGTTGAAGGGAAATAACTACACCTAAAACTCTATGCATAAATTACCATTTTTTAAAGGAAGTAAAACACAGATTTTTCCATGAACGCAGAGACTAAGAGCATTTAAAACTCACAGACCCTCACTCAAAGATCTAAAGGACAGACTCCAGGAAGCCGGAAACTGAGTCTATTAAGGAGAGGAGGAGATGCAAGAAAAAATGGTACACAGGGAAACTGGTAAATATTGATTAATTCTTAATAAGGATTGATTTTTAAAACAGCAATAATAACAACTGATTTGAAGTAGGGGGAATTAAAAACAAAAACATGCTAAAAAAATAGTAACGAAGAAGATGGGGGTGGTAATCAGAGTTAAAGCCTTTCAAGGCCCTTGTTTTGTTAGGAAGGAGGGAAGGGATACTGATTAACTTCAGACTTGGTTAGGTCAGGATGTGTGGTTTGTAGGTTAGGGTAGCTTTTTAAAAGGCAGAAATAAATGTATAACCAGGAAAACCAAGGACTCCTCATCACTTGTCCCCAAGAAAGGGAGAGAGGACGAAGAAGGGTTCTTGCTGCAGTCTTCACTTCAGTGTGGAGGACAAGTTGTACATTTTATTTTTATTTTTTTTAAAGATTTTATTTATTTATTTGAGAGAGAGAGAATGAGAGATAGAGAGCACGAGAGGGAAGAGGGTCAGAGGGAGAAGCAGACTCCCTGCCGAGCAGGGAGCCCGATGCGGGACTCGATCCCGGGACTCCAGGATCATGACCTGAGCCGAAGGCAGTTGCTTAACCAACTGAGCCACCCAGGCGCCCAAGTTGTACAATTTAAAAATAAATACTTTTCTCTTTTAGTCCTAAGTCTATGGGAGAAACAAGGAGGAAATGGACAGTTTTCCTTGCTGGAGATTTGCTAACCCAGCCTTTGTTTGGTGTTACTCAGCAGGTGGAAAGAGTCACAGAGCAGGTAGAGCCCTGAACTCTGCCCTCTGCCTGGCTGCTCCCACCTCCGCAGCCCTCCTCCTCTGGGCCCTGGCTGCCAACTCAGCTCTAGCCTCTGTTGGCTCCCTGAGCTGGGGCTGTGGCTCTCATCGCCCCGCCCATCTGCATCCTAGCTCTGGCTCTGCCTTGCTCTTTCTGGGACCTTTCCCAGTCCCAGAACTTTGAGCTTGTCCCTGCCTCCTGCTCAGCTCTGGGAACAAGACCTGCCCCTGCCTTGCCACAGGCTGCCTGCTGTGTCCGGCTGTGTCCAGACCATATCTTCACGTGGCAAGAACTACCACTTCCCGAGCATCTGTGAATCATCCTCATGCTAGACATCTTTGGGCAAGTTACTGAACCTCTTGGACCTTAATGTTCTCAGCTGTAAATGGGGCTAACAATAGCACCTAACTTCTAGTGTTGACATGTGGCTAAATGAGTTATTATATGTACAGCTCATAGAATGGTGCCTCGCACAAAGCAAGCACAACTTAAGTGTTGGTTAAACAAGAGTTAGTTCTTTTTTATTTTTTTAAAGATTTTATTTATTTATTTATTTGACAGAGAGAGAGACAGCGAGAGAGGGAACACAAGCAGGGGGAGTGGGAGAGGGAGAAGTAGGCTTCCCGCCAAGCAGGGAGCCTGATGCGGGGCTCGATCCCAGGACCCTGGGATCATGACCTGGGCTGAAGGCAGATGCTTAATGTCTGACCCACCCAGGCGCCCCAACAGGAGTTAGTTCTTATTAGTCCCATGTTACAAGTGAGGAAACCAAGGCCTAAAGAGGCTCAGTACCTTGCCCAAGGCCACACAGTGAGCGGATATGGCCTGGCACTCTTAGTGGCTAAGGCCTGTGTGCATCCCTCCTCCTCTGCAGTGACGGGCACGGTACCTCTGGTTCCCTCTGCCCAAACGTTATCATGCTCACTGAGGCCAGAGCAGACTCCAGCACTCACAAATGGGGCATTGCCCCAGCATTGCCCCAGCCTAGGAGGGGGTCTTGTTCCAGGTCCCAGATTTTATTGGGGTTATCTGTATCATGTCCCTGGTAACTGACCATGTTTGGCTTTGAGAACAAGCGTGGGCTGAGCCACCGCAATGAAACAGCAGAAAAACTGGACAGAAGTGCTCATACCAGACTGGAATGCTCTGTGTGAGAAACGGGACGAGAGAGATGTCCAGATGAATGTAAAATTCAGTGGGCAGGGGGTGTGCCCTGTGACCGGCAGCAGCCAGCCCAGCAATGAGACCATCGGTTTGGCTGGAGTCCCGGAGCAGGTTGCCCACCTGGAGAGGGGGTAGTGACCACTACCCTGAGCATCTCCCGGGGCCTGGAAGCACAGCTGTGGATCTCCCCTCATTTCCATAGGAACTCAACTACTGCCAAAGCAGCATGAGCAAATGAGCAAGGTACATGAGGGCATTGCTCAGACATGCTTTGAGGCATGGGCGCCAAAGACACGGTTTGTTTAAAGTACCCATTGCAGAAGAGCCTTCAACAAGGGCCACTGGTGCCTCCAGAATTGAACTCTGGGCTCCTTGGGTGCTGCTCAGGGTTGACCACCCTTGGTTTACAAGTAACACTCTGAGTGAAACATTTTCATTCACACCTCACCACTTGGCACTCTGGGCTCACTGACCACACTCAAATCCTGGTCCCCCCCCCGCCCCCGGTAGACTGTCTCAAAGGGCTTTGTGAGGGATACAGGATATAAGCCCCATAAAACACATAAAAACATGCACATGCTCCAGAACTAACAGCTCTTATTATTGGGAGATGGGCAGAATAAAGCAATGGTGGTTATGAGCTCTTGATTTAGAGTCAGGCAGTCTGCATTTGAATCCCAGCTTTTAATTCTCAAAAAAAAAAAACAAACACAAAAACTAATTTCCCAGTGCCTCAGTTTCCTCATCTGTCGAATGGGGATAAAAATGCTTACCCCCTTGAGCTTGTTATGAGGATGAAGTAAGGCAAGGTGAGTAAAGAGCTTAGCACCAACTTGGCACAGGACAGCCTCTGTACATAGAGGGTACAATAACAACGATGATCGTGGTCCTTAAGGAAACTGAAGATTTGGGAGGTAAAGTAACCTGTCCAAGGTCACCCTCGGCCAGTAAATGGCAGAACTGGGTCTTGAACCAGGTTTTCTGAATCTCCCTTAGGAGATCTTGCCCAGCTGCCACCTGCCTTGGAAGCCCCTATCTCCTTTCATGTCCAGCGCAGACTGAGAGCTTAGTTTTTGCGAGGAAGTAAGATGCAAGGACCTGTTTGGAATCCTGAAGACCTTTCACCTTTAGCCTGTAGAACTCATCCCAGCTCAGGAGGCGGCATCTTGACGTAGTTTCAGAAAAGTGAATTTCCAGTTGAGGGACAACAGTAGGACACCTTGCAAGAGAATTGGGTTAATGGGAGATATTCCTCAGAAAGGATAATTTTACTAGAAAGAGAAGGGAGCTGCGAGGGGGAGAACCAGAGCAAGCCTCTGGGCAAGGTGTTGACTGGCGTAGTGGGGTGGGGCGGGGGGGGGGTGCGCTGGAGAGGCTTGAGGAGGAGCTAGAGGAGGCTTCCTGGCCCTGGGGCAAAGGCCGGGTGAAGGGCTCTGTCCATGGCCTCCCCTCTGAGAGACTATCTCTTCACTCTGGGAAGCCAGCGGAAAGCTCTACCTGGTTTGTGCTCCTCGGATTGTTTCCAATTGCCATGTGGAACTGCCAACATTTTCCACATTAAGAACAAATCAAAAGAGATTTTTCACTAAGCATGAGTTAGTGGAAGGGAATGAGAGCAAATCAAATTCATACAAAAATAGAGGAAATTAATTTTTAAAAAGCCCAGCCAAACACCCTGTAATTTTCAGTGATTTCCTTTCAGGGAAACTGACCACTGTCACTATAAACAAAGCAGAGAATAAATAAATAAAAAGGGAAAGAAGGTTGTGCTTTTTTCTCTTTGCCTCCCTGATGGATGGTTTATAGAGGCCTCAGGATAGAAGTCGGCCTCTAATTGGTCCCAGATGGCGCCTGCCTCTGCCCCGGCTTCAGTGTTTCCCCGTGCCTCAGTCCAGGCCTGCCAGACGTGCTGGTGGTAGTGGGAGCTGGACACTTGTCCCCCGGCTGTGGCTGCAGCCAGATGCAGACGGGCAATAGAAAGTCAGGGTCACAGAAACCTCGTTGCCACCGTGGAAATGACATGCCGCCAGAGCCGGTGCCTGCGTCCGGCCTGAGGGACTGGTGGGCGTCCTTTCTCTTAAGGTCCCGCCACCGAGGAGAAGGCCCGGCTGGGCAGAGAGTGTCTCCTACCGTGGGAGAGTTGGCCCTTCCGATGCCCCGCCAGTACTGTGGCATGGGGAACAGCTCTTGTGAGCAGTCTCCAACCCTTTCTGAAATGAGGCAGGGTGTTTGTCACAGTTACAGCAACCAACTCGTGGCATCTTTGTTTCTGTGGGGTTGGGGATGGGGTCTCCATGGACCGCCCTCGGCTGGCATTGCTGTCTCAGCCGGCAGGAGCCCCTTCACCCCGCGCTGCCACTTCAGCACCTCTGCCTCTCTGCTTCCCTTAGCATGTGACTCCGGGGTGATCGCTCGGGAAGCGTCTTCCCTCGCCTTCCCCCTCCCCCACCCAGAATGCCATATGAGTGGGTCCCCTCCTGATTCGACAACTAGAATTTAGCAAAAATGGGGGCGGGACATGTAGCTAGATTCTGAACCTCTATTCTCACCACCTTGGCTTCTCTACTGACTATATTTGAAGGACTCTGGTATTTTTTTTTTTTTTTTTTTACAAGAGCAGACATTCTATTCGTACATGAGAAGACATAAGCCTTTCTCTATGAAGAATTTGAAAATAACTTCGTTGCTGAGTATCTCTTGCAAAACAAATATCATGATGAGTTAGGTTAAATGAATTAGAAACAGATGGATAAAATTTATCTGCAATACACAGAATTTCAACCCAGAGGGAAGGGGTGGGGGGGTAGCCTTTGGGGTTTCCATGATCCCAAAATACAAGGAATGGGGCTTGAGCCATTTGACTGATCCAACTAGCTAATCTGGGAGCATCCAGTCCAGCCATCAACAGAGACGTGTGTGCAGCCCTCCAAGGAGCATGGTTATCAAGAACACAGAGCTGCTATCAGGTTTCTAAAACGTGGCTTCCGAAAATAAGCTGTTCTAATTTACAGTATACCTTCTCCTAACTACTCCCCTGGAGCACATGGCCCCATGGAAGATGGAAATTACTTTGGAGATAACCAGTTGCTGGGTTTGGCATCCATTCTGCAACAGTTACATGTGTGGAAAGAGGCCCTGATTGGTGGGGTGGGAGTGTGCTGAGTGGGGCGGTAGGGGGAGTGGGGCAGGGGCACACATCGGTGGTTTCAACAAGAATGCGAAAATACTATATTTTGTGACAAAGTTGCTCCAGGGTAGCAGATTGTTCACAAATCAGTTACAGATTTCCCTAAAATATGTTGGGACTTCCATGCAATTTGGGGACCAAATGCATTTGGGGTTTTGCTGAGCTCAAAAATGGGAGCAGAGCTGGAGACAACTACTGGTCCCAGCAGTTGCCCCCGGGGCCAGTCCTCACCCTTCCCACACACATGGCCATGCTAGTCGCACATCTGCAGGCTGGCTTTGCAGGATTCTCAAGAGAAGTTGCTGTCCCTTGTTCTCCAGTCTGCCCTGTGGGGTTGTTAGTCTTTCCATAACCGATCTGAGCCTGTGAGTACCACTGCCACGTAGCTATCTTCATCGTTCAAAGGAGGAACGTGCTTTCCAGTTTTAGGACATGGTGTTCTAAAAATGACACCAACATGAAAAGTGACTGGGGATCAGACTCCTGAATTTAATGTTCAACCAAAAATTTTAGATAATTCGATCACAGAACCCAACTATGGTCCTTCCCAGAAAATCAAAAGCATTAATTAACTTATTAGTTCATGCTTAACACTTCTGAAATGAGACTCTGTTTTTGTTTCCATCTTGATATCCTTAGTTCGGCCAGGGGCATGGCATCTATTCAAGCTGGAAATCTCAGGTTCCTCCTTGATCATTCCTTCTTGCTCATTCCTTGGATCTGGTCCAACGGAAGCCCTGGAAGTTTAAGTAGAATCCATATACTGTCAATGTCCCCCTCCAGGCCACCAGCATCTTCTGTGTGGACAACCTTAATTACCTCCAAGATGGAGGTGATTTCCACCCACTGTTCTTCCAGTGCTTCCACCGATCCATCCTCCACACAGCTGCCCCAGGGACTATTTTTATTCTCAAAATGGAATTCAGATCATGATGCATTTTATGTACTTTACTCTGCATAAAAATTAGTGGCTTCCCACTGTTATTAAAATTAAATCCCAACTTCTCACTGTGACCTTTAAGACCCTGCACAAGCCAACTCTTGCTTCCCTCAGCTCCCTCTCATTTTCCCCTCTGCACTCCACTCCATCTTCCCTGGAGTCCAGCTACGCCTCCTCCTCCTCCCAGATACCTGCACCCATTTCAAGCCCTTCACAGACACACACCACTGGTCCCTTCTCCTGCTGCCTTTGAATCTTGCAGCTTAAATGTCTTCTCCTATTTGATTCATAGATAATGATCCAAAACCCCAAGAGCTTAATGTAAGTCAGCCATCAATTAGAGCAGAAAATAGAAAAGTTTTCTGGCCATAGCTCTGATGTTCAGTCTTTGACCCTTGTTAACACAAGGATAAAGACTATGTGTACACACATACATTAACACACAACACGAGTTAACACCTGATCCTGGCAAGGACTTTGCTGGTGAAGAGGGGCTGATAGGAGCAAGGCTGGAGCTCATGCACAAATCCTCACAATGAAAAAACCAACTATAACTCTGGACCCTCCTAGCCCAGGAAACCCTGCCAGGGTGGTCCTGTGAGCAAGGGCCTCTCCCCTCTTTCTTGGCAGGAAGATGAGGATCCTGGGACACCTACCGGGCTGGTGGTAAGTAAACTGGTGAGCATGAACATTCCATTGCACCCGGCAGACAGCACAGTGATATCTAATCCAGACTGATCCTCTGGAGCATGAAGAGGAGTAAAAGAAGAGGAAGGTCTGATTTAGGACACAGGAGGGCGGAGCGGGACTCTTAAGGCATTTGAGTCTCTCTTCCATAAGCTATCCCCATTACACAACAATGCCTGCTCTCCTGGAAACTTTTAAACATTATAGAAAATTTAGATCTAGGAAGAACAAATCTCCTAGAGTTCCCTAATGTAAAGACAACTATTGCTATTTTTTTAAAAAGATTTATTTATTTTAGAGAGAGAGTGCGCACGCACATGAGCAGGGGAGGGGCAGAGGGAGAGAGAGAATCTCGAGCAGCCTCCCCACTGAGCACGGAGCCTGAGGCAGGGCTTGATCTCATGACCCTGAGGTTATGACCTGGGCCGAAGTCAAGAGTTGGACACTCAACTGACTTAGCACCCAGATGCCCAAACTACTGCTGTTTTGATGCATTTATTCTGGTCTTTTCTTTGTGCAGGTTTTTGTTGTTGGTGGCGGTGTACTGTTACACAGTAGTCATCATACTGTATTTATAACTTTCTGTCCTGCTTTTTCCATTTAATTTAAGCATTTTCAGGTTATTACCTACTCACTGAGAATATTGTTATTAGAGGAACGGATATACCCAAGATTCAGTTTGTCTTTCCCCTATGAGTGGGAATTTATCTGTAATAGTCAATTATTATACACAAAGCAGTAGTTCACAATTTTGTATGAAAGATTTAGGACAACTTTCTCAGGTTTAGATGGATTCTTTAAGATGGGCTAGTTACTTTAACTTATAACTTTAATTTAGTTCATTGTGGTCAGTAATAATTTTTAAATTTTTCTCTCTTGATCTCCTTTTGTTTTCCCTCCGATTCTTTGTAAAGCAACTTCAAATGGTTGTAGGAGTTCTCACCAATCTGTAAGTGGGATAGCTGCTCAGCAAAATCTTTTCTCTCATCTTCCTAGGCAGACAACCGAATCCATTTCCCGGTTTCCCTTGTTGGGAAGCTGTGTCACATGATTAAGTTTTAGCCATTGGAATGTGAGATGAAGTGAGGCATCCTACTTCCAGGCCAGGTCATGGTCTCCCATGTATGATCCACCATAGTTTTGTCCTTCCAGCAACTGGGTGAACATGCTTTCGAGGATGACAGAGCCATGAGATAGAAGGAGCCTGGGTCCCCAAATGACATGGAAGAGAATCACCCTGCCTTTCTGAACAGCTTCCCAGAATTATTTATGTAAGAAATAAACTTGTATTGGGTCTATTTGTTACAACAGTTTACTCCACACCCACAAATACAGGGTGCAAATACAGCCCCACCGATATTAATATCCAACTTTGTTCCAAGTCCCTAATAGTATGAGTGTAGGACCTCATCCCCCTCACCCAGGTATTTCTGGAGGTCCTGGGCTCATGTGTGCACAGAAAAGTTCTGCTCACCGCTATCTACCTGCCTCACCAAGGAATCCTCTCTCCTTTTCCAAGGTGAGTACAGTGTAATAGTTATTGGCTCCCCAGGGGTGTGGCCTTAGAGTTCACAGTTGGGGACATGCTCTGAATTCCTCAGGGCTAGGTACTATCAAAGGCTCCACCTGGCCAAATGGTTGAGGCACCTCACCTGAGCTGTCCTCTGGGAGGGGCTCCCTGGGCTCAGGTAGAACCCAGAGGCAGCTAGATGGAGCTAGGATGTTCTGAAGGGCATTGCCTAAGGCAAATGCAAGGATAACCAAAAGACAGTTCTCCTCAAGCCTCTTTTTGGAGAGGCAACAACAGCCAGAGACAGCAGGCAGAGGGAGCAGGGTGGCGCAGAGGTGAAGCAGCACATCTTGAACGTCCAGGAGCTCGAGAGTAGGGACTATGGCCCTGCCCATGGGGGCCTAAGGGCCAAATCTGTTTAAATATGTGCTACAAAATTATAAGGAGCTATTTCCCGAGCTTCCTAATTAAAAAAAAAAAAACAAACCCACATCAATGACTGGGTCATAAAAATGTCATTTCATATTCCACGTATGATGAAAACTTCCTCCGTGCCACTGTACTTGCTAAGGAGCCTCTTGCTCTGTGATGGTCCCACCTGCATAGCTCCATAGTCTGCAGCCTAGGGCAAATTCCTCACCTTCCTGGGCCCTCGAGTCCTTCTCTGTAAGATGGGGACAAAAGTGGAACCTGTCTCAGAGGTACTGGGAAGACTGAATGGATTATAGCCTAAGTCACATATGCTGGAAGATACTATTATTATAAGATGCAGGGGTTTCTCTGGCTGAATTCGACAGTGTAACATAGACTATGACCTAATTTTTATTCCATTTCAGGGTTTTTATTTTCATTTTAAAAAACTCATACAGGTCCAATTATTTTTTTCAAACTTGGGCTTTTTTGATGCTCTTTGGGAAAATCTCTGGTTTGGTTAGTGACAAACTTTGAAAACTAGCATTTGGGTTTGGTTTGGCTTTTAGTTGGAGAGAGCAGCTTGGGCTGATTTGGGTGCACAGTTTGGCTCAGTTCAAAGGCTGCCCCTGGAATTCTGATTCTCTGTTGCTCACCGGGGCCTGCGCCAGGGAGACCTGCAGTGCCCTAAGGATCAGCACGTCTGCCCATCCTGCAAGCTGCTGTGCCTTTAGCTCTGCATCAAAAAGTTCCTTGAAAAGAGTGGCTCACAAGCATTTTGCAATGTGACAGTTTTAGAGGTCTTAGAACCATGCACCTCACATTGCAGGACCCTCACAGAGACAGTTCTGTTTCTGTTTAATAAGCACTGTAAGAGCTTTACCCAAAAAACCCACAGGCACTTGGAAGGGTCTGCAGCAGAACCAGGTCTCAACCTGAAAGTTCAGCAGATTTTGCTCAAAGTTCAGGTCCACCAATGAATTCTAACTTCCGGCCTCACACCATTCGAGCATCACTGAATTTGTAGAAAATGTTGAAGTCATCCACTGAAAAATTTCTTTTAGATCTATTTTCCCAACTACCCTGAACCAGAGAGATGAAGTGAATTTCCAAGTCACCTGACAGCACATGAGGGCACAAGAAATACCAGCGAGACTCCTGACATCGGGTGTCCTGCTTTAGCCTCCAGAATTTCCTTATCTTTAAGAGGGTGCCTATGTATCTGAATGGGATCCTTTGGTTCTCTGATAAGTCCATAGTAATCCATCACTCAAGTGAATAGTGTGTTTTCTCATTTTCCTTTGGGTATCTCAAGAACTGAACAGAGATTCAGGTCTGTAACACAGAACAACAACTCGTAAATGAATGTGCTATGATTTTATTTACATAGCCTCTTCAGGGATAATTATTTTCCCCTGGGATCCAAGTTTCCACAAGCTCTAAGTACAGAGGGAGGCCCATTAACAGTAAGAACCCACAACTCGGTGGCTCTTGCTTCTGTTTGTTCAGGGAGGATCTTGGTCCCCCAAGGATTTGTGGGGGTCATCCCCAGAGACACAGCCCATGGAGTGTGGAGAAAGAGCTCCCTCTTGTTGGAGCTATAAAAGCCTCTTACTGCTGTGCTGCTTCGAGATTTTGTTAGCAAGCCATCTTCTGTTTGCCTTCAGCCTTCTCTCTTCTTAGGTCCCACATATGAATCCTTGTGGGTTTCAGAGGCACCTGAAATCAGAGTCACAGATTTCAAGCTCAAACCCTCTTCAGAACCAGGGCTTCCCTCTGACCCCGATGGGGTACCCCCTCCCCAAACTGGGCCAAGCTGGTCCCATGGGGCTGCCTTGTCTATGGAGTTGTGTTCTTCCAGGTGTTCCTTGCCCCTCTGGTTGTATATGTTTCTGGAGACCCTGCCCACAAGCTTCCCAAACACACCCCAAGGAGTGCAAATTCCAACTGAGGCCTCCTCTGCTTGTCTTGATTAAGATAAATAGTGGCTGTGGGTAAACGAAGATATCATGAACTTATCAGTTTATGAGATGGAGTTAAATCAGCCACGTTAAATAAGTAATGAGAAAGCACACTGTAAAGTATAAGTGCTCTGCAGATAACAGACTGATTTGCCAAAAATCAGTTGGCCACATAACCTGTTTGCTGGTGTCTCCCACTTCACTGCAGTCCTTATTTGGAAGGGGTCGGAGGACCTGTGGCCCACTCCTGCCTTTGATCAGGCTGAATTACCTACTAACCAAAATCGTGTTTCTATTAACTACTTATAATGTTGACAATAATTCACACTGCATGAAACAGTTTCCACAGCCTTTGAGGGTTTTTTCTTGTTTTTAGTTCTAGTTTTGCTCAGGCTTTCTAAAGCCAATGCCTGAGCTGGCTTAACAGGGTTCCAGGGACCCTGCTTTCAGAGCAATAGTGGTATCCTCCCCTGTCCTTCACCTTGTCCGACAGTTGCCCCTGGGTCCTGTCCTCATAAACCCCTGGGAGCAAGTCCTCGACACCCGCTCTCACACCATCTGAACCTGCCAGCTTGGAGTGCAACTGTCATTTCTGGAAAGTTCCAGGGACAAGATTTATTCTAACCAGGGTAGGTTGTCTGCAAATTCAACCAGTAACAGTTTTTCACACCCCTTAGAGGCACTGAAGGTAGAATCTATTCTTCCACCCCTTGAATCGGGGTGGACTTTGTGGAAGTGACAGTCTAGAACTTCTGAGCTCAGGCATTAAGATAGCTTGAAGCTTCTGCTATCCTGAGACTCATCAGCTACCCCACGTAAGTCAGACGCTCCTCCAGAGAGGAAGGTTCCATCGGCTCTGGGCTATTCCAGCAAGAGCAACTGAAGGGCCATCCAGCCTCAGTGTAGCCTCCAGACTGTAGAATCATGAGCAAGTAGATGGTTCTTGTTTTAAGCCACTAAATTAAGGGAGAAAATAGAATAAAACTTCATTCTCTCTTCCCAGAGATTTCAGGTTGTGGACATTAGTCAGAATGGATCTAAAGCCCAGACTATAATCCAGTAACATGAGAGTACAACAGCCTTCTGAAATAAAACCGGTAGAGTGGCAGTGATCAGAGCTCAGCACACTCATTAGTGGCCACAGTGCTTCCTGTACTAAGACAGTAGCCAGAGGCAGAGAGAGACTCTAATCCTCTACATAGCTAGTTTCCACTGAGAACAGCCAGACTTACATACTGGAGTTTCCTCGACACCTAGGGAAGGGGAGGTGAAGGGAAGGTGGGGCCTCAAGCATCATCCTCTGAGATAATAATGAGGGAGGGGTTATATTTTGACTCCCAAACTGTAAAGACTGACACCCCAGGTGTATTACTATTATAATTTCCTGCTTAATTTTCCATCTTGAAATTTTGAGGAGGAAAAATTGTTGGGAAAAAAAAAACAGTAACAGAAGAAATACCCTCCCATTCATACTCAGTGTCAGTCTTTCCTTCCAAATACATATTGTGTGTAGAGAACACCAAGAAGTAATTTTTAGCATAAGAGGAAAATTGTTCATAACATTCCCACAACCTAGTGCTTGAAAATATGCTCTTGCCTTCATTGAATATATGAATGGTTAAAATATTGATTTCTTTTTTTAAACAAAGGCTCCAAAAGGTGAGAGATTTGGGTTTCTTCCGTTCCCACCCCCCAAAATCAACAAATCGGAATACACCTCCACCTCGCTGAACTTGAACTCCAAACGTGTGCTTAAGGGAGACAGGCCTGACAGCCCAGGGACTTGAGGGTCCCATTAACAGTCGTCCACACCCATTACCCTGTCTCTCTGGATTTCCTTTCATGCCACGGTTCCAACACTCTTTGCAAAGAGAGCCGGTGGACAGATTCTGAAATTTGCATGCAGATCCTTCTTGATAGTAAAAATGCTTCAAGATGTGGCTGGGAGGGCTGGGTGGATGACTTCTGGGCTTTGAAAGGCCCTTCCTGGTCTCAGCCTCATGGTGGAGTGTACCAACAGTCAGTGCTCCAGACAGAGGGACTCCTCACCTCCTCTGCAACAAGGGGTTCCCAGAGGAGACCATGTGACCCAGAGAGTGATGTTCTTTGGAGCATTTGGAGGTCAAGGCTCAGAGAGGTGGGGATGGGCAGTAAGGGACTGCAGAAGCCAGGGTGTGCGAACACGGTAGTTTTGCGAATCCTGTTCAGTGACTCTCATCATGGCTTGAGTTCATCCAATGACCAAGGCTGGACTTGGGGTGAAGGGAAGAAAGTTCACCCACCAGGTCACTCTGCCACATCACTGAGATGGTTGGAAGCTAGGCCTGCAGATCTGTCAGACCTTTTCCTTTAGCTTCAACTTGCCAGGTTTCTAGGATTCTTCCATCAGGCATGTTGCTCTAGCATGGGTTTTCTTAACCTAGAGTGATATTTCAGTCTCTCCATGAGTTAGGGTGAGGAAAAAAAGGTACATTTTTATTTTTATTCACCTCAAATTGAAATCTAGCATTCGTTTTTTATTGAGATATAACTGGCACTTAACATACCAGTTTCAGGTGTACAACATAATTTCTTATTTTTTTTAGAGATTTATTTATTTGACAGAGAGAGACACACAGAGAGAGGGAACACAAGCAGGGGGAGTGGGAGAGGGAGAAGCAGACTCGCCGCTGAGCAGGGAGCCCAATGAGGGGCTCGATCCCAGGACCCTGGGATCATGACCCCAGCGGAAGGCAGACACTTAACAACTGAGCCACCCAGGGGCCTCATAATTTCCTATTTGTACATATGGTGAAATGATTGCCACAATGAGTCTAGCTAATATCCATTACCACAGTTTACAAAATCTTTTTCTTATGATAAGAATTTTGATTTAAAGATTTACTTAGTTATTTTATTTTATTTATTTTTTTCCATTTAAAAAATTTTTTTATTGCTATGTTAATCACCATACATTACATCATTAGTTTTTGATGTAGTGTTCCATGATTCATTGTTTGTGCATAACACCCAGTACTCCACGCAGAATGTGCCCTCTTTAATACCCATCACCAGGCTAACCCATCCCCCTCCCCCCTCCCCTCTAGAACCCTCAGTTTGTTTTTCAGAGTCCATCGTCTCTCGTGGTTTGTCTACTTAGTTATTTTAGAGAGACAGCGTGCACAAGCAGGGTAGGAGGTGGGGGGAGGGGCAGAGGGAGAGGGACAGGGAGAGAGAATCTCCAGCATACTCCCTGCTGAGCGTAGAGCCCCATGTGGGGCTTGGTCCCATGACCCTGAGATCATGACGTGAGCCGAAACCAAGTCAGATGCTTAACCGACTGAGCCACCCAGATGCCCCTCTAATGATAAGAACTTTTAGGATCTACTCTTTTAGTAACTTTCAGTGAACAATACAGCATATTAACAACTATAGTGACCATGCTGTACATTACATTCCTGTGACTTATTTATTTTACAACTGGAGGTTTGTACCTTTTGACCACCTTCACCTGTTTCACCCACCCCTCCTTCCCCTTTAAACAAAAGCTTTATCATCAGCAGAAATCACATACTTTTTAAAAAAATTATTTATTTGAGAGAGAGAGAGTTAGCATGGGAGGGGGCCGCAAACAGAGGGAGAGGGAGAAGCAGGCTCCCTGCTGAGCAGGGAGCTGGACGCTGGGCTGGATCCCAGAACCCTGGGATCATGACCTGAACCGAAGCACTTTTCAAGTGCTTTACCTACTGAGCCACCCAGATCCCCCAGGAAATCAGATATTTTCATATTATAGTTGCATACATAAGAAAATATTACTTAAGCGCATCACTAGTTCAGTATTATGGCAGTCATACCTACTACTAAAACTTGTTATTTAAGGTCTTAAAGAAGCACATATAAAACTATATCATAGCATACCTCATAAACATAAGGATGGCTCCTATCAAAAAACCAAACCAAACCAAACCCCAAAACACAACAACAACAAACTTGCTTGAGGACACAGCACCAGTTCCTAGATAAATAAGGACGGCCCCTGCAGAATCAGGACTCAAGGGTCACACTTTTCAAACATTTTTATACAAAGCGAAATATGGATGTGTTAGGGAGTAGAAAGCAAACTTTCCAGGAATTTTTGGGCTAAAACATGAAATGTTGAATACATTTTGTGTATATGTGGCTGGTTGTTTGAATAGGACTTCAGCAATTCCGGGATTGACAGTGTCTTCCCCCGTGTTAGGGACAGATATGTCCTTTGAAAATTTGAGAGGTGCTGGCCAGAAGTTGGCCCCACTATAGCCTGAACATGCCAGTTGAGTAATGTGGAGGAGGAATACCTCAGGTCCCTCTTTGGCTCAGGTGCCTTTAAATTTGGGAAGATGCACAGAGTGGTTGAAAGAATAAAACTTTTCACAGGAGGTAAACTTGGGTTCAAATCTGAGCTCTGCCACTTATTAGCTGTGTGACTCAGGACACAATACTCTGCCCCTGGGTCTGCGTTTCCCTACCTGTAAAACCGAAACAGCAGTATCTACCTCACCACGTATATAAAACACCCGGTCCCTACAAGGGGCTCCATACAATCGAGTTTCAGAAAAGGGCATCCAAGTTCTTTTCAGCCTGTGGACCCACTCTCCTAGGGATTTCGTGGCCCCAGGCCCCAATTTTCATCCTACCTCCTGCACCTCAGCCCTGTCCGGAGGGACGGATCTAGGAGAGAGGCTTAGGCGAAGCAGCCCTTCTCCTCTTTCTCACTCTGTGCCTGGGCGTCTTCAGTCTTTTCTAGCTGCCTCAAATGCTTCCACTTGGCCCACAAATCTGAGCGGGCTGACAACAGGCCGGCGAGCCCGTGCAAAGGTTGCTGAGCTGAGCCTGGGTCACCCCATCGGCACCTCGGGAGGCCAGCAATCCCCTGGCTTCCACCAGCACGCCGGGATCTCAGCACCCTAAACCGGCGGCGACACAAGGCCAAAGGGGAGGCTGCCACAGAGGCCCAGAAAAGCGCGCAGGCGTGGTCCTGCCTGTTTCCCGCCTGGCGCGTATGAGGCACACACAGCGCATGCGCAAGGCACACAAGGGGCCGCACAGGCAGGCAGGGACACGCATGAGACATGCACGGCGCATGCCCGAGGGACGCAGGGAGTACGCACAGGCACGCAGGGGACACATGCGGTGCATACGCGAGGCCCGCCGGTGCTAGGCACAGGCACGCAGGGGACAGGCATGGGGTAGGCTCTCCTGCGTACTCCTGGCTTTCCAGGAGGCTTGCCCGGGAGATGGGGGGGGGTCGGGGACCCGGGAGAGGCGGGAGGCCCCGGGATATTTTTGACAGGTCTCAGGAGGAAGGTTCGGATGGTGGAAAGGAAACCAGCAGCCTGAGCAGGTCTTGAGGCAGCTGCGTGCCTGGGGCAGTGGTTGGGTCAGGCCGGGGAATTGGGCCGGGTAGGAGCACTGGAGGACAGTAGAGCAAATGGAAGAGCTTAGTCTCCTCGCCTCTCAAGGCCTGCATTATATGGTCCCAGCTCGTGTCTTCTCGTTTCTCACTGTTCCCCCATCATACTCTCAGCCGTAGACCTTTCCCTTGGACTGGGACAGACCCATCCGGTGTACCCTGGAATGAATGCCCCGAGCCTGGTCCTGCCCTCTGGACAGGGCTAAGCGACCTTGGCAACTGGGAATAGCTGCCTGGTCATCGGCAGCACCCGCTGGGATTCCCACTTTGCAGTCAGCTGCTTTCTTCAGCCATGGCAGCAGTCTAGAATTCCTCTAGGAAAGTATTGTGCTTCAGGGGAGAGAGCGCCCTGGACAGGGAGTCCAGGTCTTGGTTCTCTCCTGGCTTTGCCCCTTCCTGGGCTGTCATGGATCTTTAACTCCTCAGTTTCCTGCCCAGGAAAATGGGTCTGATTTTATATCTGCCTTGTGGTAGTGAGAATTGAAAGAGGGAATAGAATCCAGGTCTTTGTGCCCTGCAAAGCTGTGTAAAAGCCATTGTTGTCGTTTGGTGTTTGGTTGCCATTTCCACCATGCCACCTTCTGGGGAGCCTGTCATGAGCCAGAACAGCCAGTTCCCCACAGTGGCTTCATTGACTGCCTTGGACCTTCGATTGGCGGTCCCCCCAGGTTCCCCACAGGTGGGGAGCAACTCGTACAGCGCACCAGTCCATGAAGTGGGAGGCTCAGGCTCCTCTTCCACCGAGGTCAAAGGATGGGCTGTGGTTTACCCATGTTGGATGTTTCTCAGACAGGCTCAGTGACCTCATGTTATTAATAGTGCAGAATAAGAGTGTAACACCCTGCATTTGTGCTTTCAAGTTTGAAAGGCCTTTTCATCAGTATTACTTCTCACAGCAACCTTATGGGGCTAGTATTATCCCTATAGTATTATTCCCATTTACTGATGTAGAAACTGAGGCATGGAAAGGTTAAGCTACTTATCCAGGTTACCGGATTTCTTTTTTCCTGTTCAGGCTCCTGATTATAAGAGCCTCTGTGGTTGGATGGGGGTAGGTTGTAAAAGAACAACAGCTGTGAAAATCACCCATAGACAGTGTCTGGTTCAAAAGTGAGGGTGTTCAGGTTCTTCCAAAAGCATCGCTGATAAATGGGTCTAAAGCTAAACAAGACCTGAAATGTTGGGGCTGGTATGGAGGCCAAGGACCCTGTGAGAGATGAGGCTGGGGGTCAGGGGCATGGTCAGAGGAAGTCCTTCGTGGCCCCACAAAGGTACCACTATGTCTGCTTCAGCAAACCTGAGTGATGTCCCAGCAAATTCTGCAGTGGTGTCCTTGACCCTGTGATGCCCAATATCCCCCACCTCCTGCCTCCCGGAGCCCTGGGCAGGGAGGAGACTCCAATTCAGCCATTCTGAACAGGGTGCTGTGGGGGTGTGTGGAGGACTACAACTGGCACTTAGTAAGTGAGCCAAAGGGTGCCTGGCACCCTGACATTCTGCATTAGATTGTAGGAGATGGTCTTATAAAATGAGTTGTCCCACAGCGTGCACAATTGTCAAATGTCCAGCTTCTACAGTCATTCCTGGAGGTGAAAATCCTGCTTTTATTAGAACCCAATAAAATTATTTTTGCATGGTTTTATAGTACATTAAATTTTCCCAAGAATGCAACCAATACATAAATTAAGATGGTACTTCAACAAGGTTCATGATTTAGTTAAAATTTGTCCCCACTAGAAATGCTGCGGGTGGCTTTGGAATCCCAGTACCACCCACCTGCATCCCTCTTCCTTACTGATGTAACTAGCACAGGGGTCCATTCACAGGTGCAGCTCTGCTTCATCAGGGTTTTCAGGATAGTCACGCCTGGGTATTTGCATATGACAATACCTACTAAATGATCATCAATGACTTCCTTTTTGTTGGAGTTAAGTTGTCGACCTTTAAAAAAATTTTGTGTGTACATGCATAGTACCTTTTCCTTTCATTTCAGAATAGTAAAGGAGCATGATGAAATATTTGAAATAGAGAGGAGGCGCTGCATTTGAGAAGGTTGAGAATCCCTGCTCTGAGCAAATAGCAGTTTCCTTCTTTTGCTAAGAATCATAGTATTTCAGGGTTTGAAGAGACCTTGAAGGTCACCCAGTCCCACCCCTGCCTCCATCCAGTGCTCAAATCCGTGCAGTTGGAGTGAGGACTCAGGGCCTTCACACACCTCTGCCTGCTTTCTTCCTTCTGTGGTGTGACCCCTGTAGAGTCCCGGGGTGGGGCAGAGCAGGAGATGGGCCTGGAGGATGAAGGACCCAGACTCAGTGAGACTTATGGGTCTTGGCATGAGGCGTTGTAGATGCTGGGGTCCAAGAGCCACTTCAAAAGTCCACTTAAAGCTCTGGGCACTAGCTCAGTGGGAAAATAGTGGGAAAACAGTGCATTCCAAGTAGAAATACTCTACTCGCAAAGGATCAGTCTGTATCAGGGATCCCGGAAATCTGGGATCCACCAAGCTAGTAAACAAACACACTGCCTCTCAGAACATGTCCCGGCGTTGGAGTTCTGAATGACACTGTGGGCATCTGATTGTCATGAAGCACGGGGCTAGTTGGAAATCAATAAAGAGATGCGCCGTGGTCAGCATGAAACTCGAGAGCACCTGGGCGAAGATGCCTACTCTTGGTAGTTTATTCAGGAGCCCAGGGTCTATGGCTCCATGTTCTAGGATAAAGGGACTGTCAGAAGGTGTGCTTTAGCCAGAGCTAGCCCGTGTTTCTGCTGAGTGTCCTCAAAGCTGCCTCGACAAAGAGAGACGGGAAGAACAGAACGCTGGGATAAAACCCGCCTTCTGCATTTTGACCCAGTTGCTTGCTGTACGCTGCTACCACATTCCATCCTCACCCCCATCCTTCCTCCCTGCTGTCCTCTCTACCTCATGAGCTTGCAACTCCCTTGTCCCATCTTATGCCCTGTGCCCTTTCCGCTGGGGGCTGGACAGCCTTACTCCACCTACTTCCCGCCTGCCCCCCTGGGCTGACACAGAGCCCTCTGTCTTCCCGTGGAATGCAGTAGCAAATCCTGAGCGTGGTGTTGGACAAGGAGTCCGGCTCCCCCTATAAACTTTTTATAGCTTAGGAAAATAAACATGTGGTTTAAGGTCTTTGCATAGGCAGTGCTCACAGAGTTCGAGCTTGCTTTACGGAACGACGAAAGAAAATATTGGTAGAGCTAATAAATTTCTGAGCCAGCCAAGGGACAGTCTTCCAGAAATCTCGGGGAGGCTTTGATGGTTTAGAAGATAAAAAGAGGAGTTACCTTTGCAGCTGTCATGCTGCTCAGAATGTGCCCACCTGAGTGACGCGGCCAGCCTCCTGAGTTCCCTGGGGTGGGCGTTTCTCTGGGGTAGGCGTTTCCCTGCTGCTGGAGGGCCCTTGGAGATCGCTTTCCAGATGTGGAAGCAGGGTCCAGAGAGAGAAAGTGGAGGAAGTGATGCCGGGTCACACAGCTCATTAGAGCAGGGGACCAGGGTACTTTCACTCAAATGGCTCTCAGGCATCTGCCGTGTGCTGGCTGGCGGAGCAGGGAGCCTACGCGGTGCGTGCTGCACGAAGCAGGTGGCAGGGAGGGCTTTTAGGGCCATTTCTGAGGTTTACTTCCTGGGTTTGTTGAGGAGCAGAGACTCTGGGAGGAGGGTGAGTGACTAGAAGGTTTCCAGTTGGAGCACTGGGTAGTAACAATAAAAATAATAATAAGCATCGCTCTTGCTACTATTTGTTAAGCATTTATTCTGTGCCAGGATCTGAAGTCACCCCACTGAATCCTTCTAGCTCTGAGAGGCCAGGACTACCATCTCTATTCTGCAGCTGAGGAACACTGCAAGCCACTTTCCCACAGTTGCCTGGCTGGGAAATGGCAGAGCTGGGAGTCAGACCCAGGCTGCCTGACCACCGGCCCCCTGCCCCCCGACGTTGTACACCTGCTCAAACAGCTTGCAGCAGCAGGTCATGGGAAAGGCAAGAACAGGTGTAGGTCAGGTGAGTGTGAAGACCCCACGGGACTGTCAGGCAGGAGATGGGCATACGTGTGTGTGTGGGGGGGCATGTGGATTTGGGGGTCATGTCCTGGAGGGTAGATATTAAAGCCAGGGAGCTCTGGTGTGTAGAGAAGGGTGCTGGAGGGTCAGGTGAAAAGCTGGAACACAGTAGTGGTTTATGGCAGGCAGGAGCTCCCAGGGCACTGACAGTGGGTCTGGACTTGCTTGCTGCTGAGCAGAGGCCACACCAGAGCGGGCTGTCACCGCTCAGAGGGTCATGGCTCTTGAGGTTGACACTATTGTTCTCCATTGAGAAAAAGGTTTCCCCATGACCAACAAGGACATGGGAGGGCGCACACATGTCCCTCTGCCTTTGTGCCTTCTAGAGGGACTCATTCTTTCTAGACCAGTCCAGCAGTATCAGAATCAAATAACCCTAAAATGGAGCATGCTTCTTGGGCCCAGCATTTTCTCTTTTAGGAATTGATTCTGAGGACATAATCAGGGACATGCATGAGGATGTGCATCACGGCATTATTTTTATTTGTAAAAAAATCACAAATCATAAATGTCTCACCATAAGGGATCAAAGACAATGAAATACATGTAGCCAATAAGATCAAATTTTCGAATAATATTTATAACCAACAATTTTGACATATTGTTAAATTTTAAGTGGTCAGGCTATGAACAGTATGACTAGCTCAAGACAATTTCTTATAAAGAATGGACACATATACATATTTCAGCACCCATGCCTTGTAGTTCGTAGGCTTCTCTTTGGATGGGGAGATTGTGGGGGTGAGTTCTCTCTTTCTCAGATATTGCAAGATTGTTTTGTTTCTGTTTACATGGAGTATATATATATTTTTTGTATTTTTGAAAAAAGTTCTTACTGTAAGGATTCATCATAAGTAATATTAGCAGGGTGCCTAGGTTAAGCCTAGGCCTAAGTGACTAAGCCACTGAGTGGTGGCTCAGTCAGTTAAGCATCCGTCTTTAGCTCAGGTCATGATCCCAGGGTCCTGGGATCAAGCCCCACGTTGGGCTCCTTGCTCAGCAGGGAGTCTGCTTCTCTCTCTGCCCCTCCTCCCCACTCGTGCTCACTCTTTCTCAAATAAATAAAATCTTTTTGAAAAAAGTAATATAAACAAAAGCTTGCCTGGTACTTATTTCATGCCAGGCACTGTTCTGAGTACTTTGCAGGGATTACAAAATTGAACTCCCAGGAGGATTCAGGTGAGGGAACAGTGGTTCAGGAAGACCAGGATAGTTGCCCAGGCTCACAGAGCTGGTGTGTGGCAGAGCTGGGACCTGAGGCCAAGCCATCAGGCAGCAGGGTTCATGCTCTTAACCACTGCCTGACACTATCACTCCCCCGTGAGACAGAGGTGGTCGCCAATGCCCACAGGGATGTGGAGGACATGCATGTGCTGCTGTTGGTAGCAAGGGTCGTCAAGTGCCCTGTAATGGCAACGCTCAGGCACTGTGTTCAGTGAATGAATGAATGAAATAAAGAATGAATGCACACATGCAAATGACAGGCCCCACTTATCCTCCAGGATCTGAAAATAAATCCTCACATGCTTTTTGCTAGATTTGAGCATGACCATGACGGGACTGGAGGAACCGTCCCGCCCCAGCCTGAGAGTGGGTAACTTGTCTTCCTCACTTCGTCTAGGAAATGTCTCCGATTGCTGAGAAACCTGCCCTGTCTGCCAGCGTCCTGGGAGAATGGAAGGTGGCTTAGGGCTTCATGGCTCTGTCCCCACCATGGGGGTTCACCAGCTATTGCCTTGGTGGTCTCCAGTGGACCGCCCAGAATTTCACACTTCATGGGTTCCTCCCACATTGGTTCTGGGGTTAGCTGAGTGGCCTGCTTTGGCCGAAAGTACATTAGCAAGTGTGAAGCAAGCAAAGGCTTCGTAATTGTTTGCACATCAGGCTTATCTTCTCAGGATGTCTCTCTTGGAGCCCAGCCACCATGCTGTAAGGAAGTCCAGGCTAGATCACTGAGTAATATGAGGCCGTGGCTCTGAGGGGAAGAGGCCATCTTGGACATTCCAGCCCCAACCAAGCTCCCAGGCGAATGCATCTGTTGAGTGAGTCCAGCCAACCTCCCAGCTGAGACCACTCAACCCACAGATTCAGGAGAAAGAATACATAGTTGTTGTTTTAAGCCACTAAGTTGTGCGTGGTTTGTTTTGCAGCCATAGATAACTAAAATACTGATCTTCCTGTTCTGGACGGCTCTTGGAAACAAATCCACACAGCTTTATTGAGCACCCACTATGTGCCCAGCACTATGGGGCTAATAATGAAAGGACTCTGATTAAGAATCCTGAACCTGGGGAGATGAGACTGTTAGATGCAGTAAGACTGAAGAAGCATCCCCAGCTAAACTTGCTGCACGATGAGGAAGGACAGCTGATTTCACCACTGGTTCACCAACAGGGAAGTTGTTGTAGCTGATCTATTTGGTAAACAGGGATGGGCTACATTGACCTTTTACTTCATTATAAAATAGTCTTTTGATTCCTCTGGATCCCTGTGTTGGCAGATCAAATGATTCTCCGTGAACCATTTGCATGGGCCCTGGGAACAAAGAGGAGAGATGAGATGGGGAATTGAGTGGTATGCTCATTTGTATGTGGACCATGGGTCCATCACGGCTCTTTAGGGGGCCCGGGGGGATATGTTTGTGCTTCTTCTGAGCTCTGCCTGCGACTGACCTGCCCAGAGCTTCAGGGACATGCAGAAAGACCCACAGCCTATACCATCAGAGCTGGAGAGACTCGGGCATCACCTGACCCAATGTCCTCACTGTAGACAGGAGGAAACTGAGGCCCAGAAATGGGAAAGGCTCACTGGAGGGCACACAGGATGTCTTAACTCCTCCATCACTGGCCTTCCTGCTAACCAGAGCTCAGCTACCCAGCTCCCGTGTGTGCTCCCTCTTCCTGCCCAGCTCCCCATGTGCCATCCCACCCCCACCCAGATCTGGCTTTGGTGGCCAAGCCGAGCTAGGCTGCAGGGGACAGCTTCAAACAGGGCCTGAGAAAGTCTACCCAGCTGAAGCAAAGCTAGACACATTAACCTCCACTTTCAGACAAAACACATGAAATTGCACATGTGTGGAGAGACCATCCTGCTTAAAACAAATCCTTGAAAGATGTTCTGAAGTGAGTCCTTTTAGGAAGCAGACAGCCCATCATTTTGCTGTCTTTTGTGATTTTTTTCTGGGTGCTGCTTGCAGGGAGCCATAGCATGCCTTGCACACTAGAGGGAACGACAACTGTCCTTGGAAAGGATTCCAAGGTGTCCCGTTCCCCCACCTGGCCTAAAAGGAGGTCACTTCTTTCTTTGCTTCCCAATTTCCTCCCTGGGACCAAGTGAGGAGAGCCAAGACTGTGGGCAATTCTATGACTCAGAGATACATCTGGAATATGCAGGAGAGCCTGGAAGGCTAGCCCAGCCCAGGAGTCATCATTGCACAAAGCGGGAATGCAGGCTCTCGGGGGAGGGGGTTTCTCAAGGCCTGGGGCTGCAGGTGCCAAGCCAGTAGGAGACTCCCGGCGAGGCTCCCGGCTGGAGGACAGGATGAGTCAGGCCCTGAGGTGTTTTCCTCACATGGTTTCGGTTCTCAGGTCAGGATCTTGGCGCCTGAGGGGAAAGCCCGGTCCAGGCTGCGGGGAAAGCCTCAGTGGCTGCAGCTTTGCCGTGCTTGGATTGGGTGTGGCGGGGAGGTGTGTGGCTGCCAATAAGTGATTTATAGCATGTTCCCTCCTGTGTTACATTCTCATCTTTTCATGTTGCAGCCCAATCTCCAGTAATGGGATCTGCAGAGGCGGTGGCTCCCCACACGGCTGCCCGGAGGAGGGGCCCGAGTGGGGAAGCCGGCCCAGTCCCAGCCACTTGGCCTTGATTTTCACCGTGGTTCTGTCACATCTCCAAACTCTGCATCCCAGAACCTTTGTCATGAAGCCCTTGCTAGTCCTCCCTCCCTCCCCGCTTCCTCAACACCCCAGCCTCTTAGGGTCTTGTCTGAAACCACACCGTTCTGGGCTGGGGGTTGGGCAGGAGCCCCACGTAGGAGCCCTCTTCTTGGCCTCCTGCACATCACACAAAGCCCCCAGATGAATCCTCTACCACTTGCTGTTTGAGGATTCCCAGAACCTTTCAACTGGCAGGAATGGAAAGGACACAGCCCCTGTGGAAAACAGTTGTGGGTCTTCAAAAAGTTAAACAAATAACTATTATCTGGCCCAGTAATTCCACTCCTACGTGTACAAGAATTGAAAGCAGGGACTCAACAAATACTCATATACACATGTTCATAGCAGCGTTATTTACAATAGCCAGAGAAAAGTGTCCATCAACAGAGGAATGGATAAACAAATAACCATACACTGGGATATTATTCAGTCATAAAAATGAATGAAGTACCACTAGATGCTACCGCATGGGTGAACCTTGAAAACGTGCTAAGTGAAGGAGGCCAGGCACTAAATGTATGACATTTATATGAAATGTCCAGAATAGGTAAATCTATAGAGACAGAAAGTGTATCAGTGATTGCTGGGGGCAGGGGAAGTGAGGGGGGCCTGCTTAATGAGTACAGGGTTTCATTCTGGGGTGATAGAAGTGTTTTGGAACTGGCTAGGAGCTGTAGATGCGTAACACTGTGAACGTAGTAACATAGTAAATGACACTGAACTGTATACTTCCAAATGGTTAAGTTTGTGTTATGTGAATCATACCTTTAAACTTTTTTTTAATTTAAAAAATTCAAAATTTAAAAATTAAAATAAAAAACTTTTTAATAAAATCTTTTCCCCACTGCCTACAAATCTCACAAGTGCCCTAGCACACACATAAGGTGTTCATACCTGCAACTGCTCGCCCAGAACTCCAGATTCAGGACATGAGGTGGTTAGTGAGGTTGTCAAGGCAGGAAATTTGGGATTGGCTTGTTGTGGGGCTGGGGCTGGGGCCACAAGGACCGGCTCTTAGCTGGGGCTGCACTAGAGGCCACCCAGGGCAGGCACCTCACCTTCCAGACTCTCTTCTCTCTCCTGGTCCCCAGGCATGAAGTGACTGCAGGCCAAGGGAGGATTCACAATGTGTGACAGTGACGGCTGAGAATCCTTTGTGGCTCACTGGGGACTGTTGTGAGGCTTGGCCCCATAACCCCCTAGCATCACTTCCAGCCCTTTGTGAGTCACTCTTGACGCCCCCTCTCTCCAGAGCTACTCTTACCTCCACACCCTATGCCCCCCCCCACCCCAAGCAGGGTCCTTTCCTCTGCTCTCCTTTATGGAGCACCACATCTTCCTGGAAGACCACCCCACGACTCTGGCCTCCGGGGACACCCCCTCCCCAAACTCCTGAAGTAGCCGTCTGGGCCTCTTACTTTGTATTCACTGTACCTGGGGATGGATGCAGGTCGATCCCATGGAACAGCCTTTTTGGTAGTTCCAAAACTCCAGTATCAGCCATACTTTGCCTTTGCCCTTTGATAAAATTAATGGCATCCTCTGCACTTATTTTATCTTTTGTGCTTGGTCAGTATTTCATAAATAACAGTTGCCATTTGAATATAGATTGTTGCAAAGCTCCCTCCAATCTAACACAATGGCTTCCCCTTGGGCTTGTCAGATGGGTGATCTGACCTGGGCCTGCCCCGGGACTGATGGAGGCAGTGTCTTCAGCAGGAAAGCATTTGCCTGCAGGGCTGTGATGACAAAGAAGGTGGAGCAGGGAGGCTCTGGGGGTGAGGGATGTGGACAGTGGGGGGATGCCAGAGGCACCCCAATCCTAGCTCGGGATAAGCCCTTCTGGGCAGGGCTCCCAGTCTTCCAGGCCAGGCCTGCTCCCAAAAGAAACCCTGGAAGAAAAATACTGTTTTCCAGGAGGGCTGAGGGTAGAGGGTCCTGTCCTGGCTTCTCCTGAGCTGCTGTGGCAGGTCCCCTGGTTTCTCTCTTCAGATTCTTACTTATCTGTCTCATGACTTTAAGGCTTTGGGTTTACAGAAATAAGGCCCCAGCATGAAAACAAGCAGGGAGGCATGTGGGGCCTGGCAGAAGATGGCATATCCAGACCAATCAAATAAAACAATCCCCTGGGTATCTTGTCTCTTGCAGTGGTTTTGAAATGGTTTCTCTATTTAGAAGGAAAGTCTTTGTTTCCATTTGAATAATGTTGAGGATTCATCTCATCAGGAGAAGGGTTAAGATAGGCAACTCTGCCCCTCTTTGGCTCCAATGTTGGGGCAAAGGGGGTTTGCGGCAGGAGCGGGGAGAATAGGCAGGCAGAAGGGACAGAGACTCTCAGCCCAGGCCTGGCGGCTATCAGTCAGGCACCGGGGTGGGCGGGGGAGAAGACCATGAGGGTGCAGAGCACAGGAGATGGGTGGGCTCAAGAGGAGGGAGACTGAGAACAAAGAAAAGTGAATACCCACATGGGGAGAAAAAGGAAAAGGTTGGGGGGGCGATGGGGGGGGGAACCCAGAAGGAGGCCTCCCCCTCTCCCTCCCCCTCCAGACACTGACGTTCTCCGGGCTTCACTCTCACATATGGGCCTAATTCAGGTAGAGTGAAATCTTGCATTGCTCTGGGTAAAAATTATTGCTTCGGATAATGAAATCTTTGTCATTGGAAACTCCAAAAGGGGAAAAAAAAAAAAAAGGCCCTTCAAGCCGTGACTTATGGGCATTGTGGTGATGGAAATGAATTCATCATCCCATTTTCCCGCATCAACTAGGAGGACAAGCTTGATTCATAACTGGACCATGTGTGGCTGGTCCCCACGGGCAGGGTGGTGGCTGGGCCTGCTGAGAAGCCAGCACGGGAAGCTCCCAGGACGACCGGTGGGGGTGTGGGGAGCGATAAGCATCTCCTTGGCATGCCCTGGCCTCGGGTTTTCCTGAGGATTTTTCCTGAGCTATCAAAACATTTCAGGGCTGTGCGGAGACTGTCTGCTTCTACAGAGAAAATCCCATAATAGCTCTATGAAACGAGCCGTTTTTTTCTTCAAACCCTACACCTCACACCCACATAAAAATCTCCCAGACAAAGCCATGTGACCTTAATGGGTGAGCAAGATGGCCGAGAATCTCTCTCTGACCGTGACGCTTCTTGTCTGAGAAGCACAGCCTGCTTCTGGTTTCATATTTCATTGCTGCCCCGGTTTCCCTGCCGGCCAGTTCAAGGCAATGAGTGGCTGGATCTGTTTGATAGAAGATGAATTTAACTGTGGCCCAGCGGTGGCAAGCGTGTTGCCCACAGGACCAGGACCCCTCGGGGCGGCTCTGATGCTGGGCCATGACTTCCTTCTGTCTCACGGCAGGGTTTGGCCATGTGGAACCATTTCTAAGATGTTGTTATGGGGCAGAGTTATTTTTGTTTCCCTGAAGCCTCGAGGTGGGTGCACAGAAGAGGAGGCGGCAGGGCTGGGAGGAATTTCCAGGCCGATTCAGTAGGAGGGGCTTCACAGGGCTGGGGCCCAAGCCTGGTCCACCTGCGCGGAGGCCCACCAGGTAGGGCTGCCCACTCTGTCTATGACGTCGGTTGGGCGACATCCCTTTGAGATGTGATTTCTCCCCTGCAACACTTTTTCACAGGGAAATGGGATTGAGGTGGTTGTGGCTATAGAGAGAGAGGGATGTTGGGATGGACAAAGATGGCCTTTGCTGGTGTTCAGAGTCTGCTCCCTTCATTTGATCCTTCACCAAATGTTTGGTGAGCACCTGCTATGTGTGAGCAGTGATGTGGGTGCTGGGGATTTGGGAAGAACAGGACAGACATGGCCCACCCTCTCGTGCTGGGGGAGGGGCAGAAGATTAATAATAAGTGAATAAATGGTTGAAGTGCCTAGAAGAAAATATGGTAGGGTGAGGCAGTGGAGAGGGTTGGCGGGGTGGGGGGGGGGGGGCGCTTCTTTGGATTGGGAGGTCAGAGAAGCCTCTCCAAGGTAGAAAAGTCACTTGAACTGGATCCCAAAGATGAGATGGGGCCTGCCATGTTGAAATCTGGGGGAGTATTCCAGAGCAAGGCAGAGTCCCCAGGTGGGAATGGAAGACCCAATTTACAGCAACCCCCAGCAGCTGAATATTTTCCCAGAGCCACCTTGGCAGACCCTGGACACTGGTCAGCCAAAGATGCCTACCTCAGGCTGGGAATTAGTAACCAAGACCTAACTTGGGTTTACCCACCTAAGGAGCCAAGGGCCCAGGACAGGTGGGAAGCCCAGGGCCCCTCATCTTTGTTTGGCTCAGGCAATGTGGAGAAGAGGAACAATCATAGAACTTGGAGGTAGCCATGCCCAATTTGAGTCCCGGCTGCCTGGGGCACTGAGCAAGTCATTTTACCTTGGTGAATCTTGGTTTCCCCATCTGTGAGTTCGGGGGATAACTACTCTCAGACTTGCTGTGTGGATTAGGAATGACATATATAAGTGCTTTAGCACAGCTCCCGGTGCCTGAGGATTGGTAGCTCTGTTTTAGGGTCTCCCCAACACTCCCAGGCCTGCCTCCTTTTCACTCTCCTGTCTCCCTCCACCTTGCATCTTGTTGTTTGGGGGCCACGGCCCTGCCTTCTGTATCAGCCCCTCACCCCACACCCTGGCCTGGTGGTCTTGGCCCAGCTACTGACCATAATTCTCGAGATCTCAAGATTGCCTGTTTTCTTGGGACTGCAAGCACTGTTGCTTCTAGAACTATGACTAGGCAGAGGCACCCTTTCCAGATACCCTCCCATGCAGACCCTCTCCCAGAACCACCTGTTCCTCCAGCGGCTGACCCCTTCTGCAGGCCAAGGTCTCAACCAAGCCTGGAGTCAACCCAGGAGGAAATGGAGCTCTGAAGACAGATCTGAGTGGGATCTCAGCTCTGCTTCTTCTAGCTGTGGGACCTTGACTAAGTTACTTAGCCTGTCTGAGCTCAAATGTTCTCATCCGTAAAGAAGGGTACTTTCAGAGAAAGGAAGGTATTATCACCACAACCTTATCCGTTTCACTTAGGAAAGGACGAACCTTAGTTTAGGAAATGCAGGAAGGACACTTGGAGGGGGGAGGGAGCCCTTGGGGGAGGCTGGAGGAAGAGGGGGAATAGAGAACCATCCCAGTCCGCATAAGAAGGGACGGGGAGTTGGCCGTGGGCCGTGGGCGTAGGGCAGGGGGATTATAGCAGAGAGAGGGCTGGAGCAATGTGGACCCGAAGCTGAGGGGAAGGAAACAGCCCAAGGACCTCTTAAGAACTTCAAAGCCCAGTCTCAGCAGCGTGGAGTGAGATGGATGCTTCCTGCTATTGCCCCTGAGTCTTCAGAGAATTCTCGACACCCAATTTCTATGCCTGATTGTATGCAGAGGCTTGGGGAGTCAGGGAAAAGGGTCATCCCACTTCTGGGTCAGCGCGAGGGAGGCATCATAAAAAGAGCAACAAAATCCAGAGAAGAGAATAACTTAGCAGAAGTTATCTGCTAATCTGGCCCAGAAGCAGGGCCAGAGGAGGCCAGAATGGATGTGAATCTCCAAGAATTCCCAGAAGTCTTGGGGTGGGCGCTAGACATGCCATGGGAGGGGGTGCAAGCCTGTTAAGTGTGCATCTGTTTTCCTGGGCCTCCCAGGACTGGTCCTTCTGGTGCTATGACTGGGCAGAGGCACCCCTCCATCGTGGTCTCCCTCACCTGGCCTGGGCCAGACTGTGGGGTTCTGGTGATTTCTGCAAGGGAGAGCTGCAGGGGCAGCTTCCTCAGAGCGTGGTGATGCCTGGCTGGTGCCTTAATGGCCTCTGACAGGCCCGTGCCCCCGCTGCAGCCTGTGACTGTCAGAGCAAGCCTCAGAAAACAAACAGCACACACGGAAGCGATTTCTGCTCATTTCTGCTCTGAGTGCTGGCACGCTCTGCCGACTGGCCAGTTATCTGAGTGAGCAAAAGCTGCCAAGGAATTCCCTCCTGTCCAAGGGTTTGTGAGGCAGGGTCCTTGGCGGGGGGGAGGGGAATAAAGCCAGCTTCGGAGAGTGAGTCGAGTCACCCCACCCACTAACGCCTGTGTGGGTCTCCCCCTCTACCTTGAGGTAGGAAGGTTGGAGTGCAGCACCTCTTTAACACAAAAATCCAGGTTCTAGGCCTGGGGCTAAGAGGAAAGCCAGATGCTCAGGCCTGTCCTTGGTCATCCTGGTGGCCACTGAGCCACCAGGAGATCTCCTATGTGATCTAACCCAGTGCGGGGGGGCGGGGAGGGGGGAGGCGGATGCAGGAGAGGGGAGAAAAGAGGAAAGTCTTGACCCAGAGACAGAAAGAGATAAGCAGACCGCTCTTGGCATAGAAGAGACATCAAACCACATTATTTGCTTTCAATCAAATTAAGTCTGGCCCTGAGCTCTCATAGCCACTTGTGGGGCCCCACTTCTGGGATAACGCAAGAGCCAGGGAGTTTATGGGGCAGAAAACAGGGGGAGGTTCACCTTCAGCTCCTCTTGGTGGTGGCTCAGAGCAGGAGCCTCTCACACTGGGGTCAGCTGGGACCTCTGCCTCACCTACGGTGACCAGCTTGTCCCAGTTTGCCCAAGGCTTTCCTAAGCTAAGCACTGAAAATCCTTTGTCCCAGGAACGCCTTCAGTTCTGGGCAAACTGGGATGGGGGCTTACGGTAACGCTTCCCACTTCCCATCACTCAGGTGCCTTGGTGGCCATTTCCCTGGGAAGTCCTGTCCCCTCCCACAGGCTCCTCTGTATGGGGTCCCGCCTCCCTGTCTTGGCCCTCCCTCCCACTGCATGACCTCCTTTGGCTTCTCGAGCTTTGGGAAGGCAAAGGCCCGGAAGATGGATTGGTCAGAGCAGCCTGTACTCGCAGCCTGCACCACGAGCCTCCACCGAAGTGCCAGAACACAGAAGCTTCCGACCTGCAACAGAGGGACAAACCCAGCACACGCTAATATCTCGGTGACTTTCCCCGCACCAGTCTGTATAAATCACTTCACATGGCTCACAGGTCGGGGAGTTACGGCAAGTCTGTGTTGTCCCAAGAAGGCTTTTTCTGGGACCTTCAGGAGCACAGCTCCTGGAATCCAGGGCTTAGACAAGCACTTTAAGCTGTAAACATGTAACCCCAGGGGGCCCCAGCCTCCACCCTCAGCATTTTCCCCTGCAAACGGTGCTTGCTCACTCCAGAAAGCCTTCCACTCCCTGACATCTTTCCCGATGGGAAGTTTCCTCTCAGGGGACATGATACTTTAAATTTTCTGAAAATCAAGACCAGCAGCCTCAGACTTCGGTGTTGGCTGCTGGTACCAGAAAGAGTCCATGATTTAAGACCGTTCTGCACAAGGTGCAAAAGCCAGCCTACAGATGGTGATGCTTGTTAGCAGGGTGAGAACCCACAGGCGGTGAGGGGGTGGGGGGGTGCCAGTGGCCATAGTCGGGCCTGCGGCCAGCCCGGAGCTCACCTGTTTCACTCACTGCAGACAGAAGTAGGGGGAATAAAGGACAGGGGAGTGTTTTAGCCACTTAAGAGAACAAATCGCTTTTAAGTACTACATGTAACCAAATGATGTGCTAATTCCACTCCATTCTTCACTGTTGCACCAACCGAAGCACTAAAGCATTCTTCTGGCCAGTAGCCTGTGTCAGGTTATCCCCTGTCCTCAGAAGGAATAAACTGTATTTCTTCAGACATTGCTTGATTTCTTTAGGAACAGTATGTAATCCAGAGTTTTGATACATTGCATTTAGTTCTAGTTAGCTGGTACGCGGCTCTAGTTAGCTGGTACGCGGCTCTAGTTAGCTCGTACGCGGCTCTAGTTAGCTCGTACGCCATTCTAGTTAGCTCGTACGCGGCTCTAGTTAGCTCGTACACGGTTCTAGTTAGCTCGTACGCAGTAGGCCCATCCGAATTGCCATCCCAATCCCTCCAGGTGCCCCCTGATTTCCAGTGCCCGGGGCAGGGTGAGGGGGAACAGGGCTGGGAGACGTGGTGACATTACCCTCAAGAGGTCGGGGACACTTCTGAGCATCTGTGGGTTCCTGACTCAAGGGCCTCCAAGGTGTCACCTAAAAAGTGGCGTGGGTTTTCCAGGAGCAACTCGGCTGGAAGACCACGGGCCACACTTCCTGCAGCCTTACCCAGCAGAACCTTTCGGAATAGACTCGCAGGGGGTGGGTGCACATCCTGGCTCACACTCCCTCACCTCAGCTTTATGTCTTGTGGGCTGAAGGAACAGGCCCCGTGCTCAGGCTTCCTTTTCTCTTCTCCTACAACCTGCTAGTCAAAGCTGCCCTTCTCCTGCACCTTCTCTAAATGAACCAAATGCCATATTTTGGAGGGCTGGCCAGGCCTCCGGAGCCAGATGAAACTCACTCGACGCAAGTGTCACTCACTGGGATTTCCCATTCTCCTTCCAGGCATGTGAGAGGATTCCATTTTCCTGCCCCCTTGGAGCGAGGCAGGACCATGTGACATGCTCTGGCCAAAACAACATGAGCCAAAGAGGCATGTGTCATTTCTGGTTGGGAGCATTAAGAGCTGGCACATGATTTTTCCAAGCCTGAGCTTTCCTGCCTCCATGTTGACGGCCACTGTAGCAGAGAGCGGAGGCTCGGAGAAAGACCCACTCAGACCCAAGGGGCACATAGTCTCCATAGCTCACTTCTGACTTGGTCAAAGAGGATAACAAAAGACAAAGAATATTCCCGAGGGCTGATCCAGAGGTCACAGAGAGCCACAGATGATGGACAGTGAGATCAGGGCCTATACAGGAACAGTCCCTTCTGAGGAGACGTCCCCTCAGGTGGGACATTGGTGTCTGCTCACGTGTCCCTTTGTTCCAACTGAGTCGGAGTACAATTCTACCCCCGTGCCCCCTTGTGCTTTGAGGGTGTGGGGGCAGCCCAGATCAGGAAAAACCACAAATAGACCCGGTGATGGACAACAGAGCATCAGCCAGTGGTGCTGGACCTCCACCAGAGGACTTTCTGATTGTCTCCCTTGGGGAGGAGGGGCCTTGAGCTTTCTAGGGATGAGGACAGGAAGCAAATATTTTGTGAGTGGCAGGGCTCATAGCTGTGGTGCACATTAGCACTATTCCACAACAAATATTTCCCGATCTCCTTCTGAGCACATAGGGCGAGTGTTCTCAGGTGATAGGGCCGCCTGTTGACTTGCTCTGGTCCATGAAACATGAATAGAGGTGATGTGGGGTACTTCTGGGCAGTGCACAATTTGCCAGTCTCCATCTGTGTCAGGCACTGTTCCAGATGCTGGCTGCTCTATCAGCCTGCGTCCAGAGTGACGACAATATAGAGCTCTGGGCCAACTGAAGGACATGTTTCATGAGCAAGGAATCAACTTTTTTTGTTCTGGGGCCCTGAGGTTTTGGTTTTATTGGTCATCAAAGCATAATCCAGTTCATTCTGACGCGTACTCTCTAACATGCACACTCATTTGTTTATTGAACAAATGTTTACTTTGTGCCAGCCTGAGCCCCAAGGATACAGAAATTAATAAAGCTCAGGTCACTGCCTTTAAGGAACTCACCATTTGGTAAAGGAGACAGGGCAAGAGTCAAACAACATTTTCCTTTACCCTTCCACCTCATACCTGCATTCTTTGGCACTTTTCTGACTCTATTCTAGTAGTTTCTGCATGTCTGCCCTCCAGCCAAGCTCAAAGCCCCTGGTTTGAGGGGTTGGTGAGAGGATGGATAGATAGATGATGGGTGATGGATGGATGGATGGATACATGGAGAGAAGAATGAATGGATGGATGGGGTCAAGTGGAGCTGGTCTGATTGAAGAGGCACCCTCCAGGGCCCATCCTGTACCCTTTCTCCACACCATATGAAGCTCACAACAATAGGGACATGGTATGGTCCTTCTCTGGCTCTCAGTTATTAGCAAGCCTGATATTGTTGATTCTAAAAATTTGCCTGAGTGATAACAATACTTACATCTTTTTGATGCACCTTTATTAGGCACATTCTATAGCCACCCTGCTTTCAAAGGGCCAGATGTAATTCTTGAACAGATGGACCTCAGTTTTGGCTTCTGAACATCTTCCTGGAAGAGCCCCCACCACCCAAACCCCTGTAACCCATATTTCTCTTTTCCATTTCATGCTGTGACTGATTTATTAGAAATTCAGGGCAATTCCAGGAAGCCTTGAATCGGTCTTCTCTCCATAGTTGCTTAGAATAGGATGGGTCAGTCTTTCAGGTTGGACTAGCATGTCAGCATGCATTTTTAAATGTTTCTTTTGCTTCTGAGCATAATTTGAGGCTGTTTACTCAAAGAGTATGTTCTGCAGTAGATGTTAGACCAAGAACAAATGTTGAGAGCTCCTTGGGACCCTGGTAGGATAATGTCCGATAGGGCTGGTTCTCGGCTAAATTGTGAAGTCAAAATCATGGTCTTCATCTCTGTTTTTGACATCCTTATCTGATTTATGTCTTGTGGTCTCCCCTGACCCAGCCTGGGTACTGGAAAGAACACCAGACTGGAGGTCAGGATGTCTGAGCTCATCCGTGATCCACCAGGAACCAGCTGGGCAAGTCACCGCACGTCCCTCAGCCTTGGTCTTCTCTGTAAGAGTCCAGGGTCACAACTGGTGCCCTCCCATGCCCTGGCCATGTCCAGAGCGCTAAAGTTCTGTGACACACATACAGGAGTAACATTTTTATTTCAAATGAAATATTATGTATGATTGAATAGGTAAAACAATCCTATGGTTGAGTACATAATACTATGAAAAAATATACAACAAGAAGTCTCATCCTATCCCACCTCCATGTACGTCTTCCCCATTAGAAACTGGGAAGGGTCTAAGTAAGAGCTTACCCTACCTGCAAGCTAAGGAGTAAGTCGGCCACATTGTCATGGATACTGTCAGCAGAGACAAAGGACTTTGTTATTCATGGCTGCTTGCTAGCAGCGTGAGCTTGATGCTCACATGAGTTTTCCACGTCCCTGATTTCCATGGGGATGGGGACCATGGACTGGCCCAGGCGGGTGCCGAGCATGCACAGAGCGGGGTGGGTTGCCTCACCTCGGAGGACCCAGGAACTTAACAACCCGCAATCTTCTCTACTGGGCTGAGAACAAACCTGACCAACCTCTGCCCTGAAGGGAGACCTTATCTTTATTTTACCAGATAACAAACAAGTTTGTTTTCCGCTCTGGAGTACGCACTATCTCTATCTTCTAGGGGTATTGCTATAAAACACCCTGGGAAGGATGATCTCCAGCAAACAAGGTCAGGCCTCTGCACAGAAAATTGCCTCCCAGCTGTAACCATGCAGGTAGCTAGTTACTCCTACTGGTTTCGTAGGCAACCTCTCAGACTTTCTACATACAGCTGGAAGCAGATATACACACAATTTCTAACCTTACCGATTAGTTGCACAAACGCAAAGCACTATGTTCATCATTATGCACTTCCCTTTTTTTATTTAACAACGTAAGATTCTCACTTTTTTTTTTTTTTTTTACTGCTGCAATTTCCATTGTGTGGATATGCTGTTTCTTTAGCTAGTCCCCTACAGAAAATGGACACTTTTTACTATTTCAAAGAATGCTGCAATAGATGATCTCCATCTGGAACATGTGCCAAATTGGAATGAAGAGGGATTGATCACTGGGCCCAATGGTAATGGAATTTGCAATTTAGTTAGATATTGTTAAATTGTTCTACATAAGGTAGAACCATAATTTTGGGGCTTTTACCAACTTCACCCATTTTATCAGTCAAGGGCCAGGGTGATCCTCTCAAGAACAGGGAACAGGCAGGAAGCAGATAGGCGGCAAAATAGGAAGGAGTCAGTTCCTTCTCATGCCTCCGACCTTGCAGGCCCCTTGTAGCGCCCCCTAATGGCAGAGTCTCAAAGGGAGCCCCTGGTAAAGGAGAGTCCCAGCCCCAGGGGCACAGCACAGAAGGGAGAAGAGTGAGTTTGGAGCTCAGAATGAATTACTTAATAACTGGCACACCGCAAGACGTGTTGTCAAATGTTTGCCTTTTTTCCATGCTGAGAGGTGAGAAATGACATCCCACTGGAGTTTTCACGTGCATTTCTTTTATTATGAGTGCAACTGACCATTTCTGCATGTGCGTAGATGCCATTTATATGTTCTTTCTGTGAGTTCACTGTTCATACCCTTTGGCCATTTTTCAGTTGAGCTGTTGGTCTTTCTTGGTAACATCTTAGTCCAATAAGCACACTTAGCTGAATGATTCCCCTACGCAGAGAATGTTCATGTTGGAGGCGGGGATCCCAGTGGAATGAAGCTTGTGTGGGGTAGTTTCAGACATGGCGAAACCCAGCTTGGGAGATCATGGGGCCTTCAGGGACCCTCACAGCACATTCTCTTAGCTCAAGCCTATACTCCTTGTGTCACTCAGGTCCTGACCTTGGAAGCCACCTCTGGCCACCTCGGACTGTGGCTTGGACGGTGTTTGCACATCTGTGGTCTCCATGGTGAGCCCTTCTGGAGACCCATGCCAGATCCTTATTTGTGCCCAAAATCCAGGTGGTCTTTGCCAATGCCACTTCCTCAACTGACTCATGCAAAGTGGGAAATTCTGTCATAGGACAGTTTTTTTTTAAAACCTGGAAAGTACTGGAGAGTTTTTACTCAGATTCAGGGTATGCGGCCTTGGATGTGAAACGCACTTTCCAAAGGGGAACAGAAACCTGCATAAAATGGTTAAATCATGCAACAAGTTGGGAAACCCCTCAGCTACTCTCAGCTGAGAACCAGGAAGGAAGCAGAAAATCCTCGAATGTCCCAGAATGTCCCTGTACCGAAGACCTTGCTCTTTCCTTACCAGGTTGAGCCTCCCCGGCCTCCATTCACAGCCTGCCCCCTCTGCTATAGATGGGGTAGTGAGGCATTTGCCTTTGAATCATGATAGCTGCCATGCACCATACCCTTGAGTGGCACCGACTTGCCAGGTTTTCTTTCTAATGCCTACAAGAACTGGCAACTCAGGGTGACGATCCCCATTTTACGGAGGAGAAACGGAGCAGGTCACTTGTTGCAGGGCACAGTGTAGTAAGTCTGGAGCCCTGTTTGTTTATTGGGGTGAAGGTGGAGCCCTTGAAGAGGGTTCAAGATAGGGGTGCAGCTGCGCTTAGGCAGCTCTGCAGGACACAGCAGAGGCAGAAACTGTGGAGCCCAAGGCAGCCCAGGGAGACCTCTTGAAGAAGGAGGCGAGGCTAGAGCGGGGCCTGGAAGGCTGAGAAGAGTCAGGGCAGTGGGGCAGGCAACGAAGGAGAGCGGCACTGCAGGCAGGTGAGCCCACCGGAACAAAGGGACGTGGTGGTCCCGGCACGGTTGGGATCCTTCTGGCTCAGGTGGGCACTCCCCATCTCTACCTCTGCAGTGACAGGCGTGGCACCTACGCACGGGAACTCAGGCTGGAAGCATTCTTGCACTGCCCGAATTAATGCTGTGTAGAAGGGGCTGGGCCTGGATGCTGCAGAATTAGAATAAGAACAAAGGGGGTATGACCCCCCCCCCCCCCCCCCCCCCCCCGCTCAGTGCTGAGCGGAGCTAGAGCTAGGGGCAGGGCTGGCCTGAAGGCTTCTGGAGGGCACCCTTCTGACCGCCCGGCGGGAGCAAGGGCTTTTTTTCCCCATGTCATTGGTGGGGAAACTGAGTAAGGTTGTCCGGGTTATATGAATACGGAGGTTGAGTTCTTAGTCAGTTTGCTAGGCTGTCATCTTGTATATCCCCCTTTGTCATAACTTAGCTTCTCCTTTGGCAATACAAGACGGCCGATTTCCTAGATCAGTAAATATTCTTCTACCACACCAGTTTTAATGTCAGCATTTGGATGCAGAATTTATTAACTAACTTCCTGTACCTGTTTTCCAATTTTTTTTTCTTAAATAAGCAAAGCTGCCATGAGCATTCTTTTAGCCAAAGCCTCGCGCCCATCCAGGACTATCTCTTTATGGTACACCTCTAGTTTACGAATTGTAGGCTTGAACGGTGGGGGTGTTTTAACTGCTTTCGATACAAACTGCCAAACTGCTCACCAAGAGTTTGTGACGATTTATCTTCCCACCTGCCTTAGGGACAACTGTCTTACTACATACTGATGCTGGATTTATCATTTCAAAACATTCTCACTGATCTGATAGATGAAAAGCGGGGACTTGTTTTAATTTGCATTTTTTTTCCTATTCTGAGTAAGGCTGGATTTGTCCCTCAGTGTCCCATAGACCTGTGGCCCCCACTTTGAAACTCCCTTTGGATCTCTGTATTTTCTATTTATAATGAAAAAGGGATGACACCAGACCCCTTCCCCGGGTCAGCAGGAGACTCCAAGGCTCCCCAACTCCACACCTCCCCAAGAAAACTCTCTCCAACTAGGCTCCAAATGAAACTATTGAACCTTTTTTTCTTTCTCACCTTAGAGAATTTTTTTCCCCTTTAATACAAGATGAAACACATTTACTGTTTCTTTTGGAACTTATCCCCAAGTTTCACCAGGTATAGAAAGCATCCATTACACGCTCTCCTGCAGTAAAGAAGAAGGAAAAGAAAAAAGAAAGAGGAAAACATTCCTGCTCCCCCAAACTCTAAGGGGACTCTCAAACCAGGACAGAATGCATGGGAACCAGTTTGGAAATCGGTCCCCCTTGTCCCTGGGAGAGCCACTCAAAATTTTCTTCCTCTTCTGTGGGAAGTGAAACAGAGCTTAGGAGGTGAGGGTGGAGATGGAGCCAAGTTGTCTCTAAAGGTTTCCAGTCTACAGGAAATGCTGAACTCTGCCTCCTCTGGCAGTCCAGATGTGGACAGCTACAGAAATGACCGTCCCTTGGGTACTGGCCGGATGTTTCAGGCTCCCGCCCTTGGCATCATCCAGGGTGATACCAGAGGCAGGTTTGCATTCCAGAGCTGGCTCTGGTGGCAAATTCCTAAAGTGGCATTAATATCCTCCAGCTGGAAAGCAGGAGCCCTGGTGGCACTGGGGGGACAGGTTTCCCCCTGACCTTTGCCTTCTCCCTGGAGTGTTCAGTGTGTGGTTGGAAGCTTCCACACCAGCATGACTCACATGCAGCACTAGATCCTGGCCAGGGTCCCAGGACAGCAGGGGCGCAGGCGGCGAGCTCCGTGGCCTCACGTGTGTTAATGCTGGGGTAAATCCCCCTCTAGGCACCTGCCCCACTACTAAGCCAGCTGTCTGAAGCAACACAGGATCTGACAGTTGCTTTTAGTGCAGTGAGTTGACGAGTGATGCTATCCAGTAATATTCCCGGCTCAGTGGATAATAGTGTACAGTAGTTAAGAACCAGCTACATCATTTACTAGTTGGGAAATCTCCTCAAGTTACTAAAACACTCAAATTCCCACTTTGCTCACTTTTTTTAAAAAAAGATTTTATTTATTTATTTGAAAGAGACACAGTGAGAGAGGGAACACAAGCAGGGGGCGTGGGAGAGGGAGAAGCAGGCTTCCCGCGGAGCAAGGAGCCCGACGCGGGGCTCGATCCCAGGACTGGGACCATGACCTGAGCCAAAGGCAGACGCTTAACTGACTAAGCCACCCAGGTGCCCCCCACTTTGCTCACTTGCAAAATATGAATAATCAAGATTCCTGAATCTTATGGAAGTTGGTCATCTCAGTGAGTGACAATTCCGCGCCTCTAGTTTGCTTAGATTAAAACTCTGATGGTCTTCTTGATCCTTCTCTCAGACTCCTTATCCAACCTCTCAGCAAGTCTTAGCTCTGCCTGCAAAATATCAAAATATATGCAGGATCTGAGCATCTCTCACCATCTCCACTGCTTCCTTGCTAGTGCAAGCCACGTCATCTCTTGCTTGCATCATTTTATTAGCTTCTTAGTAGGTTTCCCACTTCTACCCTTGGCTTCCTGCAGTCTGTTCTCCACATGGCAACCAGAATCCTTGTGAAAACGTATGGGTGGACTCCCTCTCCTATCGCTTTCTCAACAGCCATGTCCTGATGACACTTAGCGGCCAGTGGTGAGGAACAGAGAACTCCCACCCACCCCTGTGGGAAGGGACCACCTTGGAAACAGGTTCTCCGGTCCCAGGAGAGCCTTCTAACGATGACAACCCCTGCCCAAGTCCTGACAATAATAACATGAGAGGCCCTGCTCCAGAACCTCTCATCTAAACTGCTCTGTGCAATCATACATGTTTGGAGTGATTTGTGACACAACGCTCAAGCACTCGTATACATTTTGGTATCTGGAAGAGGGGCGCGACCACAGCACATACGTACAAATCTGGCTTTGGAACCAGGAAGTGAGCAGAAGCTCGAAGGACATTGACAAGAGTGTCAATGAAAGCCCGGAGTGCTTTGAATAGTCTGGACGTGGAGGAGGTGGCTGGCATGGGTTTAAGGGAAAAAAAGCATGTTGTTAGAAACTGGATGAAGGGGAATGCCTGGTGTGCAGTGGCAACCAGCTTAGCAATTGCATCACCTATAGGTAATGGACATAGGCGATGTCCCCAGCGAATGGGGTGAGCTAGCTAAAGATATTTCCAGCCAGAGCGCTAAAAGTCTTGCTGCTTGAACTAAAATGCAACAGGAGGGAGATAAGGTAAAGAAGAGACTGCCAAACAAAAGGGAAACAAGATTTTGCTGATTTAGAAGCTTCCCAGCCACTTCAGATACCAAATGATAAAATTAAGAAATATCTTTCAACTGAAGTTCAAATCAAGGGCACTGCCAGGAAAGAATGATCCCCAAATAAAGCTGATGGTGGCTGTCAAAATTCTTTGTTTAAAGGCGTCAGAAAGATATAGGGGCGCCTCAGGCTTTCATTCGGCTAAATGAAAGGTGCTTTATAGTGCTGAAGGATGGGGGCGCCTGTGGGTGGCTCAGTCGGTTAAGCACCCGACTCTTGATTTTGGCTCAGGGTGGTAAGATCGAGCCCCGCATCGGGCTCCCTGCTCAGTGGGGAGTCTGCTTGTCTCTCTCCTCTGTCCCTCCCTTCATGTGCTCACTCACTCACTCACTCACTCATAAATAAATAAATAAAATAAAGTGCTTAAGGATGTGTCCCACAGATCTTCATAAACAGTAGGGCTTCTGAGAAACTTAAAGTCAATGGTGCGCTTTCGTAGGCATTGCAGTAGAATCCTAAGGTGGAGAAAGGCTTATCTCAAGGGCATGTGTGTGTGCGTGGCCTATGTCTCATGGAGAAAACCCCAATAAAATTCAAAGGAAAACCAAAAAATGTTAAAGATAATTACACACACACACACACACACAATCTCCAGACTGTATTGAAAGGCACAGAGACAGTACAAGATAAATAGACGTTTGGACCTCCAAAACTCGACTGGCAGGAAGCAGACTGAGGAAAAAAAACGTAAAGGATGACTCAGGAGATGAAAGCAAGAGCTGCAGAGGGGAGCATGAAGAGCCCAGAAGGTAGCCTTAAGAGCCATGGAGAATTATTTCCTGGCAGAAATCGGACTGAGCCCTTATCACTGAACTTCCACCATTTTCCCTGCTGAATTTCAGAAATCTTATGGACCAGTGACTCCTTTGTGTCTTGCATTTTCCCTCTTTTTGAACAGGAATGACTATAGCAGTTAGCCATGTCCCAACATTGGATGTCAGGGGCTAACTCGTCTGTCTTGTTTGAAGTTCTTATATTAGAAAGGTGCTGCATTCAAGGAGCTTACCTAAGGGGCTATACTTGAGGAGCCTCGTTTGCCCCTAGATCTGACTGAGATGATGAGATTCTAGACTTCATAATGTCCTCTTGTTTTCTGTGGCATCTCTACACTATGTGTAGACATGTTCCTTTTCTCGTTCCTAAAATGGTGCACTTTCGTGTGCCTCTTTCTTTCTTAATTAATCTTGAAAGAGGGTTGTCTTTTCAAAGAAACAACTTTTGACTTTGCTGATTTCATTACTTTCTGTTTCATAAATTTCCGCCTTAGGCTTTATTATTTCCTTCCTTCTACTTCCTTTGGGTTATTATGTTCTTGTCCTAATTTCTTAAGTTGCGTGGCTATCTCCCTCATTTTGATGCTTTCTTATTTTCTGATGTAAACATAGAACGCTGTAATGTCCTAATTGCTCTTTGGCTGCAGCTCCCCACTTCTTCTCCTTCTTCTTCTCTTTTTTAGAGAAGGAGACAGAGAGTGGGAGAGGGAGAGAGAGAGAACCTTAAGCCGACTCCACGCCACTCCATGCCCAGCACGGAGCCTGACACAGGGCTCCATCTCACAACTCTGACACCGTGCCCTGAGCCTAAATGAAGAGTGGACGCTTGACTGACTGAGCCTACAGCACCCAACTTCTGATACAGAGTATCTACATGGTGTCCATCGGAGGCATCCACCTCATTTTATTTGTCCGTTCCCCTAGGGATAAACATTTAGGATTCCCCTCACCTCTCCAGCACTGAAGTGATGCCACACGAACCTCTTTGTACATACCCCCTTACTAAACGATTGCTAGAACTTGGGGAAACACATGCTTAGTTTTCTTAAATGCTGCCAGGTGGCTGTCCCGGATGGCTGTACCCATTTGTGTCTCTCCAGCAGGTCATGTGTCCTCACATCCTAGCACCGGCACATTCAAGCAAGACCAAGGGAGCCTTCAGGTGGCATCGGAATGCTGCGTGCAGCTGTCACAACGCAAGTTGCGTTGTGTCTCAGAGGAAATGGCCTCCTCCTGGGCGGGGCCGCACGACGGTCTGGATGGCTAGGCCACGCGATGGGGAAAGGGAGGAACAGCTGGAACCAGAGCCAGGTTACAACCTTTGAATCCCGGGGTGTAGCCTCATGGGATTCTTTGTGGAAGGCCTAAAGCCTTGCTTGTGGGTGGAGAGGGCTCTGTCAGGGACGGGGAGGCAGCCCCAGCAAGAAGCCACTTCTCCCTCTCCGGGTGCCACCCAGGGTTTTGTGAAGGGCTCACGGTCTCCCTTACACATCCGTGACCCTGAATCGTGGTCCCTCTCGGCCCCACCCCCATCCCCTTCTGCCTCCCTCCTGCTCTGCCATGTCACCGAGGACTCGGCTCTTGCCCAGGTGCCCACTGCGGGGCTGCTGGAGACCCAGCGGGAGCAGGGGGACCGCCACGAGGACAGGGTGGCCCCAGGGGCAGCTTCCTGGAAGACATTTTAAAGACAGAGCCTGACGCCCAACCCCAGTCTCTTGTGATCTTAATTTGTGGCTTTGTCTGATGGGATTCGCTTCCTTCGGCATCTTCCTCTGGCTGTTTATTTGGGTAAAGGATATTCTCCTCCCTTTCATGTCTGAGCGGTTTCCTCCTGTGTGTGTTCACTGTGAGGTCTTCTGCACGCCTCGGCCCCACAGGGAGGGGTGGGTGCTTCTCCTGAGAAGGGAAGCCTTTGGGGTAGGGAGGTCAGACAGAGCCTCCCTCGGGGTTGCCTCCTGGGGGGCCACCTCGGCCCTGTGGGCAGTGCCTGCAGAGCTGACTGAAACTCTGGGCAGATTTGCTTGGACTTGGGCTAATAAGATTTTTCCTTTAAAAGGAACTTTCCATTGTTTGTTTTAAAAGTGAAATGAGCATTTTTTCCAACCGCAGGGGCGATGCTGAAGGAGCCTGTAATTTCTAGGATCCAAGACTGGGACTTAAAAACAAGAAGAAAAGGAAAATACAAAAAGCCTTCCAATTAAAATGGTCTCTCTCTTCCTCCCCTCGGGCATTCTCTTGTCTCTGGCTTCCTTCGGCGCCGGGGCCACAGAGGGGCTCTTGTTTCTGCATTCTACCCCGAAGTCTAAGGAGGTACCTGTGGCTAATGAGACAGGAGACACTGGGCCGAACAGGGGAGTGAGCCTTAGACTTGAGCGCACACCTACCTTGCACGGTTCACTCCCCACTGGACACTGGGCCACGGCCCGGACCCTGCTCGCAGGGAGCCCGCAGCCTCGAGGGAAGATAGCCAAGAACACACGCTTGGCTTTTCTCCTCTGCTACACGGACTGTGGCCGATAATCACAACATGCACTGATAAGAGGGACAGCACATGGTGGAAAGGAACAGAGGGGCACAAAGAAGGGCTGGAGCAATTGTCCTTTGTTTCTCTTTTTCTTGGCTCCTTCTAGAGCGAACCAGGGGGTGCACACCGGGCAGGGTACTGGGATAAAGAAGACTTCAGCCCTGCTTTCTGGAGCCCGCAGGCTTGGGACAACAGATTCACTCTCTAGTCTGGACCGAGGCAGGCAGACCAAGACTAAGTACCCAGTACCATGACAGTGCTAAGCACAGTGTCACGGAGGCTGAGGAGAGGGAGAGAGGAGTCTTGACTAGGGAGGGAAGGGTTCAGAGGAGACTAGAAGCTGGGAATCCCACAGGCCTTTGGGGGGCAATGTATTCCCCTTGAAGCAAGTCCGAGGGCAAGAGGGTGCTGGCCTGGGGTAGACACACAGTGCAGATCCTTGAGGTTGGGCAGAGCGTCAGGGTGGCAGAGCGGGGGGGGGGGGGGACAGTGAGGCTCCCCCCCACGAGTAGGGAAGGGGGGCTGCCAGTCACTGTTCAAAAGAGCTCAGAGCTGACCTGGCTTGAGTGCTCAAGTTCATTACCAGTCTTGATTCCTCCTTCTAGAGTTTGCAGAGCTTGGCTGGAAAGTTTATGAGAACTGGCTTATTCTCTGGTGTCTTGGCACTTTCCCTTCATGTCCTGATTGGAACCAGGGAGGCTGTAAGTGCAAACGTTTTTGTACCTTAGAGTAAATTATATCTGCGTTCCTGGAGAAGGCCGTGGTGAAAGTGTCTCTTGTTTCCAGTGGCCCCACTCTCCCCCCTCAGGAGACCTGAATTCCAAGCCGGCGCTACTATAAAGTTGATGAATGCATGCCAGGCCCTAATCCAATATGCAATTGCCCTTCTTTCTCCTCTCCTTTCTGCAGGGAAAGGAAGCTGGATTTTTTAATAAGGTAATAGCACCTCTTTTATATTTTCCTTTCATAAATTATAAGGAATTGAAAGCAGAATAAGGCAGCAGCTTGGCATAATGGAAAGATTACTGAACTGGGTGGGGGTGTAAATTGGTACAACCACTTTTGGAGAGCAAATCGGCAAATATCTAGTAAAGCTGAAGCCGTGCCTGTCCGGCGGCCTGGCGATCCCTCTCCAGGGAAGTCCCTAGAGAAACCCTGGGCCACGTGTCTCGGAGATCCAGCAGCTCAGGCCGGGACAGTGACACACCGGGCAAAAAGAGTCTCTCAACAGGATGGTGGAAAAGTTGCATCCCCCAGACAGAGCCGAGACATTCATCATGATGAATGTAAAGAAATGATGATAAATAAAGAAATTACAGTATCTGAGTAGCTAAAATGGATGAACGAGCCTTGCATTTACCATCATGGTTAAAGCTCAAGAACATAATAGCAAGTTGCAGAAAGGCTTGTACCATATAATGCTGTTTATGTCAAGTTTAAAAACATACAGACTGATCCTGTGTACTGTTTATAGACATGTACATCTGCTGTGTAAGTATAGCAACCAGTGGGAACGGTGAATGCCAATGTCAGGATGGGCACAACCTCTGGGGAGGAGAAGAAGAGGGGAATGGAATTGGGGGAGGGACCTTCAGCTGGTCATAACGTTTTATTTAGAAATGAAAACTAGGCCATCTTTGCAAACTGTAAAAATTCAGCAGTGTTGGGGCGTGAGTATATTATTCACTGTGCTTTTCGGTTTGCAGGGGTCCTGGTTTTACCCCAGCTCTGCCACGAATTCACCACTTCTAACGTCTCTTTCATGGCTCAAAGGTCTGATAGGAAGTTGAGAAGTAATTATGCAATGAGATCCAGTGGGATCGAAGGAAGGAAAGTCAGTACACAGGGTCTCCTGTGGGAGGGGGCTGGGTGGCACCTTCTTAGCCTGCCCGAGTCCTCAAACTGGGTTGCGACCCAAGTATGGAGGAAGAAGTGTCACCATTCAGATGGTTTACTGCTCCACTTTCCCAAGACCAAGAGTAGGACAGCGTATAGTATGTGGTCATGAAGGAGCACTGAACTGGGAGTCTGGAGATCCGGACTCCAGAGACCCAAATCCCATTAACTGGCTGTGTTACCTTGGGAAATCACGTCCCCACTCCTGGTGCCCTCATGGGTGAAAAAAATGAGAAATATGAGGGATCACTCTTGTTCTCCCTAAGGAGGGGTGTTTGTGTTGACCAAATAAGACAATGCCCTAGACAGTGCTATAGAACGGAAGGCACTGTTACTTTGTCATCTCTCCCTGATCCTCAAATCTGCTTCTTCTTCCATAAACACCCAGCCTAGGCTAAGGATTTTCTCTGGTCTACCCACTCTTGTGTTCTACCTCTAAGCCACACTTTCTTTTGGAACAGAAAGACTGGCCCCAGCTACATATAAGCTTCTGGATTCATTAAGTATTGTGGAGCTTGAATTAGATATCCAAATGAAGATGTCCTGTAAACAGCTGGATCTATCAGTTTGAGGCTCATTGGAGGAGTCAAGGCTAGGGATATTCATATGGGAGTTCCTGGCGAAGAGATGGTGTTCAAAGTCCTAAGACTAGATGAGATCTTCCACGGAGGAGGAAAAGCCAGCAAAGCAGGCCAGGAAGAAATGGTAACTGAGGGAGGGGAAACCAGGCAAGGATGGTGTTACTGATGTCCAGAGAAGAGGATGAAAATGGAGAGTTATTATCTGTGCCAAGTGCTGCTGAAAGACTCAGTAAGAAAGGAGAGAGGTGACAACCAGATTTGGCAGTGTGGGGTCACACTGATGGCCTCAGCCAGAAAGGGGGAGACTTGGAGAAGAACAGGTTTGAGTGGGGAGGAATCAGAGCACATGTCCTCATAACCTTTGGGGTGGAGGCTGCAAGCCATGTAATTCCAGCTCCTCGGCCACAGATGAGGGACACAAGAGTAGACTCTTTCCTCAAGCTGAGCTGATTAGATTGTCTGTCCCTGGACTGGGGACTCGAGATGCAGGGACTCCCGTTGATTGACCAGTGCCTCTGGGTCTGGAATGGCTTTTTTTTGAGCTAAGTATAAGTGGGCAGGATGTCACCAGCCTCCTTGCTTAGGGAAAGATCCTAGGCCATTCGGTCCCACACAGAGGAAGGTGCTCCATACTCTACCCCCTTCAGTGTGTCACTGCTGTTTGGGGAGCTTTGTGCCATTACCACAGATGCATTTAGGATGGGGCTGAGCAGTGTCTTAGTACTAATGCCAGAACAATCACCAGGCCCTGTGCAGACTGCTACCAATGGGAGATACTTGTTGGTTAGCCATGAGACTCCCTACTGGGCTTCTGGGTAGGGCTGTGAGTGGTGACCCAGGAGTCTGAGGGTGCTGATTTGGCAGTCTCTAGATAGTGAGCCTACTTCTCTCTTGCTGCGCTGGATCCTGCCAATCTTCCTTTGTCACATCCCCTTTGTTTGTCCCATCCATTTCCCATACTGTGCAATAGCCAGTCTCTGGGATCCGGTGGTGTCTTTCTTCTCGCAATCATCAATGCCATCAATCGATGGATTAGGGTGTTAGAGCTCTTCAGGATTTTGTCTTTTGGGTTTCCATAATCTGGCTTTTTGAATCCAACAGTCTGTTCCCCTTCCTTTCGGATTAACAACCCAATATTCCCTGAAAGAATGGATGCCACTGACCAAATAAGATCAGGCCCAAGGAAAGCAAATTGTTCAAGATGTTATCCCAGTGCATAAGGGAGACAATGCTAGTGAGTGGAAGCAACAGAGAGAGAAGTGGCTGTGTTTCCTCTAGCTAGCTAGCTTCCAGTTGTTGTCCCTTATTAGATCTGCCCCATTTACTGCCCTGACTCCTTATACCAAAGCCCCTTTCCTTGAGCCAGTTTGAGAGGACGCTTATTATTTTCCCACCTGAGGCAGTGGGAAGGGTCCAGGGAGCCCATCTGGGAGCTCAGTGAAGCTGTTGACAACACAAATACTTTTCATGGGGATGGGGTGAGGCAAATGCTGGATGGACACAAATTATCCTCACTCTCAGAGATAAGACAGACCCTACAGTCACTTCTGCCACTAAATGAGTGGGATTTCACAGAAATTTCAGTGACTAGGCCTTGAGTCCTGCCATCTTTCTGGTTTTTGTTTTTGTTTCTTTCATAAATGTCAAGCCTTTAGAGCATGGGTCTAGGGCTAGTGATCAATGCCACAGTAGATGCTCAAGAAATGTTCAGTAAGTGGATTTTGATTTTGTTTTTGTTTTTGTTTTTGTTTTGTTTTTCTAGAGAGAGTCCTTTACTTCTGGTTCAGTCCCCACAAAGATCATTCAGCATCTGATTGGTGACTAGGAGCCACCTCACTAGCCCACGTGATGTGTCACTCTTGCTGGTCTCTGGTCTGAGACCTCCAGTGTCATGCCGTAACACAAACCACCCTCCCATTTCCTTCAAACCCTCTCTTTCTCCCCACCCTCCCCCCAGTTGTTTTTAAAGATGCTTTTATTGTGGAAAATTTCAAACATAAAAGTTGACAGAATAGTGTAATGAATCTCAAAGTACCCATCTCCCAATTTTGGTAGTTACTGGTATTTTCCCAATATTTCATCCATTCTCTACCATTTTTTTCAGAAGCATTTTAAAACAGATACCATATGTATTAGTTTTCTGTTTTTTGTTGTAACAAATTACCAAAACCTAGTGACTTAAAGCAACATAAATTGGTTATTTTTTAGGTGTCTTCAGGGCTGGACTCCTTTCTGGAGGTTCTAGGGGAGAATCCGTTTCCTTGCCTTTTCCAGCTTCAAGAGGCTGCCCACACTCTTTGGGGTCTGGCCTCCTTCCTCTATCACTTATGTGATTAGATTGGCTCACCCAGGTATTCCAGGCTATCCCTCCAGCTGAGGATCCTAACTTAACCACATCTGCAAGGTCCTTTTTGTATGTAAAGTAACATAGTCACAGCTTCCAGGGATTAGAATGTAGACATCTTTGGGTGTCACTCATTTGCCCATCACACAGGCATATTATTTAATTTCACCCTCAATACCCTCAACAAAGTAGTTTTAGAGGGAATCCACCTCCATGTAATAAAGGCCATCTATGAAAAACCCACAGTGAACATCATCCTCAATGGAGAAAATCAGAGGTTTCCCTCTAAGGTCAGGAAGAAGACAAGAACGTCCACTCTTACCGCTTTTATTCAATCTAGTACTGGAAGTCCTAGCCATGGCAATTAGACAACAAAAAGAAATAAAAGGGATCCAAATTGGTAAGGAAAAAGTAAAACTTTCTATTTTTGGATGACATGATACTACATATAGGAAACCCTAAAGACTCCACCACCAGAAAAAAAAAAAAAGAAAGATACTAGAACTGATAAAGAATTCAGTAAAGTCACAGGATACAAAATCAATGTGCAGAAATTTGTTGCACATCTATACACTAATAATGAAGCAACAGAAAGAGAAATCAATCCCATTTACAATTACACCAAAAATAATAAGATACCTAGGAATAAACCTAACTAAAGAGGTGAAAGACTTGTATTCTGAAAACTATAAAACATTGATGTAAGAAATTGAAGATGACACAAAAAAAATGGAAAGATATTTCATGTTCATGGATTCAAAGGACAAATATTGCTAAAATGTCTATACTACCCAAAACACTCTACAGACTTCATGCAATCCCTATCAAAATACCAACAGCATTTTTCACAGAACTAAAACAAATAATCCTAAAATTTATATGGAACCACAAAAGACCCCAAAGAGCCAAGGCAACCTTGAAAAAGAAAAGCAAAGCTGGAGGCATCACAATTTCAGACTTCAAGTCATATTACAAAGCTGTAGTTATCAAGACAGTATGGTACCTGTACAAAAATAGACATAGATCAATGGAATGAAATAGAAAGCCCAGAAATAAAACCATGGTTATATGGTCCATTCACCTTTGACAAAGCAGGGAGGAATATCCAATGGGAAAAAGACAGTCTCTTCAACAAATGGTGTTGGGAAAACCGGCCAGCTACGTGCAAAAGAATGAAACTGGACCACTTTCTTACACCATACACAAAAATAAACTCAAAATGGATTAAATACCTAAATGGGAGAACTGAAACCATAAAAATCCTAGAAGAGAGCGCAGGCAGTGATATGTCTGACATCAGCCATAGCAACTTCTTGCTAGATATGTCTCCTGAGGCAAGGGAAACAAAAGCAAAAATAAACTATGGGGATTACATCAAAATAAAAACCTGCACACTGAAGGAAATGATCAACAAAACTAAAAAGCAACCTACAGAATGGGAGAGGATATTTGCAAATGACATATCTGGTAGAGTTAGTATCCAAAATATATAAAGAACTTATCAAACTCAATACCCAAAAAGCAAATAATCTGATTAAAAATGGGCAGAAAACATGAACAGACACTTCTCCAAAGAAGACATCCAGATGGCCAATAGACACACGAAAAGATGCTCAACGTTACTCATCATCAGGGAAATGCAAATCAAAACCACAATGAGATAACATCTCACACACGTCAGACTGGCCAAAATCAAAAACACAAGAAACAACAAGTGTTGTCAAGGATGTGGAGAAAAAGGAACCCTTTTGCACTGTTGGTGGGAAAGCAAGCTGGTGCAGCCACTGTGGAAAACAGTATGGAGGTTCCTCAAAAAATTAAAAATATAACTACCCTATGAACACTACTGGGTACCCCTAAAATACAAAAACACTATTCAAAGGGATACATGCACCCCTATGTTTATTGCAGCACTATTTACCATAGCCAAATTATAGAAGCAGCCCAAGTGTCCACTGATAGATGAGTGGATGAAGAACACGTGATATATAAATGCAATGGAATATTATTCAGCCATAAAAAGAATGAAATCTTGCCATTTGCAAGGACATGGATAGAGCTAGAGAGTATAATGTTAAGTGAAATAAGTCAGTCAGAGAAAGACAATTACCACATAAATTACCAAATTCACTCATGTAGAATTTTAGAAACAAAACAATTAAGCAAAAGGAAGGAGACAGAGAGAGAGAGAGAGAGAGAGAGAGAGAGAGAGAAACCAAAAAACAGACTTTTAATTATAGAGAACAAATGGATGGTTGCCAGAGGGGAGGTAGGTGGGGTGCCTTTGTCGTGCCCTTGTCGTGATGAGCACTGGGTCATATATGGAAATGTTGAATTACTATATTGTACACCTGAAATTAATAAAACACTCTATGTTAACTACATTGGAATTAAAATGAAAAGTAATTTTACCCAGAATAATTCAGTATGCATCTCTAACTATTAAAGCATATCTCCATGACATTATCATCTCTTAAAAGTTTAAAATTCTTTAAAATCAGCAATAGCCAGTCCCTATTCAAAGCTTTCTGATTTTGTCGTCCTGATTCGCTACATTTGTTTGTTCAAATCCAAGCATGTTTATACATTGCATTTGGTCGTTATATTTCCCAAGTCTTACTCTTTATAAAAACTCTCCCATCTACCACCCCATATCTTTTAAATGCCATTGATTTGGTGGAGAAATCAACGTATTTGACCTGGAGGAGATCCTACATTTTTTACTTGGTTGATTGCTTCCTCATGGTATTGCTTGATTTCTTCCTCTGTCCCCTGGATTTCTTGCTCCCTGATGGTTAGAGCTACAGGCTCAGGTAGGATCAGATTCAAGTTTGTTTGGCGACCGTTCATTGGGGTCCATCACACCATGAAACATACAATGTTCAGCTCCCCCCAGCCTGCGGGGGTGCTAAGATTGAAGTGCAGGTGGTGCCATCCTCACCCTTCCACTGGGAAGCTCCCCATCAATCTTTTTACTCAATGATTTTGGCAACCTTGGTTATTGTTGCTAGATACATTATTGCATTAGGAGTTGCAAAACAGTGATTTTTATACTTCTATAATTCTTTCTTGCATTTATTATCTGGAATTCTTCTTCAAAGAAAAACTTTCCCTAACAACAATTTGGTTACTCCAAAATACTGTTCATACAGAGAGATGGGCCAAATGCTTGAGTCCTTCCAATTTTTAAAAGCAATTTTCGGAATAATGAGTTGGTGGCTCAGTAACCTACAAAATGGTGACATGGGAATTTTTCTTTTAGAATTGTTTAAGCTTTTATATATATATGTGTATGTGTGTGTGTGTGTGTTTCAATTTTTTTGATGTTCAAATTATCCTTAGGCCAACAGGAGCCCCTTCAATTAGACTCTCCTAAGTCCTATGTCCTATTGAGTAGATTCATTAGAATTAGTCTTTGATAGTTTTCTTGCTTTCTGGTACAAGATATCCAAGGCTTATCTTGTATAAACAGAATCAACCATTTCTTCACAAATCTTTGGTCCCTTCTGATATAAAATCACATTTAGAGACTGTGAAACTGGGAGCTTATTGCTACCAAACCTTTTCAATGGCTAGGACTAGGAAATATGTCATTTTTTAAGAAAATAAAAGAATTATGAACTCCTCAATTTTCCAATGTGAACTAAAAACCACTAAGGCTACTAAATGGTGTTTAAGATTTCTTTCTGGTTCTCATTGTCCTGAAAATGTATCTTACTAGGAATATATAATCAAAATACTGTGTTTTAAAAATAACCTTGTAGGAATTCTTTTTCTGTGTGGCTGTATCAACCAAATTTATGTAAAATTAAAATTATTTCTTTCAGTTTGAATAATTTTTAAATTTTAATTTATATGTTCAATTATATATCCCTAATGCAGTTATTACTGCTGGGAACGTACCTTGTTCATTGTCAGTTCTTTTATTATTGATCTTCCCCCGTTAGCAATTAAGTTCCATAAGAGGAAGGTTCCCTTCTGTCTTGTTCACTGCTTACCCACAATACCAAGAATAATCCCTGGTATATAATATACCTGCCCAGGATGCCCATAATGTGGCCATTGCTGATATATGAGAATACATCACTGCAACAGTGACAAGTAGGCATTATTATTCCCAGGGACCAGATGAGGAGACTAAGGCCCAAGCAGGATAATCACTTTCACACGGAGTAGCGAGTGGAGACTTGAGTGAGGTTGGGCTGGCAGATAAGATCCTGGACTCAACAAATCTAGATTTGGAGTACTCCTACTGCCCAGTTCAGAAGCAGGAGCCCTAACTCCCTGTGTTCTGGGAAAGGAAGCTATAGCAAGAGCCCTTTGCCAAATGCTGGGTGCGAGGCAGGCCTGGGCCACTCTAGGACCCAACTCCCACACCCTTAGGCCATAGTCGAAAACCTCCCCTGCCTTTGGTTTAGAAAAAGAAAAAGGACCTCTCCCAGAAGTTCCCTACGGTGGAAGGAGCCTTGATGTGCAATCAGAGACCTATTTTAGAGATCTGGCTTCATCATGTCTTGGCTATGTGCCCCAGGAAAGCCACACAATCTCTGTGAACCTCAGTTTTCTCATTTGCAAAATGGGCTGACAGTCTGGGCTCTGATCACTTCTCAGGGTTGCTGTGGGATTCAGAAGCACTGTGGTCTGTAAAAGTTTCCCTAGATAGAAGGGGTTTTATTGTCTCTCCCTTCCATTCTCTTCTCTGATGGCATTTTAGCAGAAGTGTGCTCCCCTCTGCCAAAGGTTTTCAAAAAAAAAATTTGGCCAGGAATACACTCACCCAGGAGACAGGCAAAATACTTCTCTGGAGGAAATCATCAGAGGAAAAACAAAAAAGAACCGAAAGACAGGGAGTGAATGGAACATTTGGCTTTTGGTGATTGCTTACTGTGGCAGGAAAAAGAAATCCTCCGAATCCATGAGAGAGTTAGAGATAATGCTGATGACAATGGAAGGTGCTGTCGGAAGGGGACCCACTCACTGGCTGTGCTCTCGGCATTGCCTCCAATCCTGCTGGGGAGGAATTCTCACCTCCATTTTATGTGGGTGAGAGACCGAAGCCCAAAGAGGTCAATGTCATGCCCCAGAGCAGACAGCGGACCAGGACCAGAACCAGAACTAAAAGCCCAGGAGGTTCTTACTAATTCATAGTGCCTCCACGTCCAGGAAAGTTCGGCAAACTGTATGAGGTGGTGGGGTGAGAGACTCCCACAGTTAACTGGAAATCTGCCCTGAGCTGAGCTTCACTCGGCTTGACTGAGGAAACACTGTAGAAGTAGCATCCTCTGTGTGCCGCTGTGTGGTCCTGGGCTTGGCACGTCGAAGGCTCAATGGATGGAAGAAGAAAGGCTGTTTCAGAGGGTCTTGGATGGTCCTCAGGAAGCCGGAGCGGTTGCCAGGTTTGCACACATTCACAGCAGCCCTACGAGCCGGGGCTGGGGCCAGTGGCCGTTTTTGGCTTCGTGGCCTGGGGGCCAGAGAGCAGTTCATGGTTTCAGAGGAAAGGGAAGAGGCCCAGAGCAAGTCACTTAGAGGCCACTTAGATCCACCCTGATTTCACAAGAGCTGGACCCACAGGAGTAGGGAGACCCGTTCTAGGTTTAGTTTCGGCACAAATTTAAGGCAAACGTATATCATAAGGCCTCGGTTTTCTTCACCATAACTGATGGAGACGCAAGATCTCAGCTGAGTGTTTCTAAGCCCTCAGGAAAAGGTCTAGAACCTTGGCCAGGTTTTATGATTTACTTGTCTTTTGGCTATCTGAAAGTAGACAGATTTGCTACGATTAGTTTTTAACCTCGAGTTTTGCCTCTCTAACCGCTCGGAGCTCCGTTTTCTGTCTAGAATCATATGAGGATCTCCAATTCTCCCCTTGGTTCAATCTGTGTGTCCTCAAACCCCTCTGCACCTCAGATTCTCATCTGTAAAAAAGAAGGGTTTGTTTTGCTGTAAGGATTGAAAGAGAGATAAACATTTGCATATGTGTGTATATGTCAGATAATGGTATGTGTAATATCGTAAGTACTCTTAGATGACTTTCTCTTCCTCTCTCTTCACTGCAGAAAGTTCTGTCCCATTCTCCGATCTCCTTTCTCTTACCATCATCAGAACACAGATGACAGGGATCAGTCGAGACCTGAACTTCTCGTTCAGAAATCCCACCTCGAAACCACAACAGGGAGAAAGGTTTTCCTCTGGTTCCAGAGAAAGCAAACAAGAATTATGCCTGCATGTTGCTGGAGTTTAATTATTAAATAGAATGATGTATTCATGACATATACATGTTTTTATTACTTCCATTTTGCTCTCGAGGGGAATAAAGGACTTCGTTCTCTTTCCATTCTTTTCCTGATTGGACTTTTGTGCTCGTTGACTTCCCTGCCTGTTTACCTCTTCTAAAACCTCTCTCAGGTGCTGCAAGCTGGGAGCAGAAGGCACAACTCGAGGGGATCTAGGGCTGCTGCGGAAAGCAACCAGTGGTTGCTAAGGAGGGCTGCAGAGAGCATATTTGTTCAACATCCTTATTCCTGCCTTGTCGAGTCCAATGGCATATTATTTCCACTGGGTGGGAGCCAGCACTGAGTTCCTCCCCGTTGTATCCAACCTTGAACATTTCTCGGAGATTATGTTTCATCCAGGGATTAGCAAAATGCAGAGGGGAAAAAAACCTGAGAAGGTGTTTGGCACGGGGGCTTAGTGCTGCGTTAGCACAATCTGTGGGCATTCTCGGCTAATTGGAGAACAGCAACAAACAGAAGGGGCTCGGGAGCTCCCAGGAACGTGTCGTCTTCGGTTACTGGAAATGGTCTATTTATTGAGTGTCAGGCTTTTTTGTATGTTTTTGTTTGTTTGTTTTTGAGAATCCACCCCTTTCCCCCAAGGACACTGCAAATAAGCAAGCAGTTCTCTCACCCCCTTGTCTTGCACACACCGCCACTTCGCTATCAGATCTGGGAGTGGTGAGGGAGAGGCCAAGAATTCTTTCAGACCTGCCACATCTCAATCATTCTCGAGCAAACCTTGAAGAGTCTTTTTCTTCCTTCTATAAGGGGACACCCTTTCACTCAGCTGTTACAAGCAGACACTCCACCCCTTCTGGTCTTGCGAGCAGCGTCGGGCAGGCGGGTGGTGTCTGTGTGAGGCGAAGGGCAGCGTCCGGGGCGACCTCTAAGTGCCTCGCACCTTTTTCTCTTTGCCCCAGACCTGGCCTCCCCTGTTGCATCTCGAGCATACGGTCCCTAGTGAAGATGTCAGGAGAACAAACACCTGCCAGGGAGGAAAAGAAGGGAGGCTGGCTTGAGCAAAGCTGTCCCCTCCGGACCCAGGAGCTGCTGTGCCACAGCCTGTGCCCAAACCCTCAGAACCCCGACCTTCTACAGTCCTTCCGTAGGATTGGGCCAGGGGGGAAGCAACACACCAGCCGGCACTGAGCTGCCACCAAGTTGCTACAGAGCCCGGAGTTCCAGGTCAAGTTTCTTATTAAAACTCCAAGGCCAGTGGTTGCATTTAAATGGTTTCCAGCACACCTGAGCAGCATGTGAGGTCACCAGCTGATCCCATAGAAACTGGACGAGGGCCAGGGTCCTGGGAAAGAAATCAATAACCCTTAGATGCCAAGAAGACCTCCAGAAAAGGAGGGCAGGGGGTTGAGGGTGCAAGCAGCGGGTCTGAGCTTGGGATATGCAGCCAGAAGTTGAAGCGTGACAGTAGAAAGAGACAAAAGTGCTAAGGCGGGGCATAGCTGGAAGACCCGGCTTTAGCAAGACATAAGAGAATTCAAGTGAGCAAGAGTCACAGAATCAGTCTTTGATGTAGTGTCCAAGGGTGGTGTGTTAGAGTACAGTATCTTTCTGGGATTATTTGGCTTGGGGGTTCCAGTACTGTGCTAAGGGGGTACAGAGACCAGGACCATGGGGTCAGGCTTGATTTGGAGCAGTGAGCCTCACCCCCACCTCACCACATGGCCACACACTGCTCCCCGCCCCAGGCAAGAAACTATTTTTACAAATGCATGCCACAGGCCAAAGGGGGTCATCTGAGTGGAATATTGGAAATGGCTCTGAACTTGCCATTGGAAAACCTGGATTCTAGTCCTGTGCTGCCACTTACTAGCTCCCGGCAAGCAATTTAACCTGCGAGAGCCTCTAGTTTCCTTAGCTGGCACATTATGTAAAAAAATACAACTGAAAGAGATTTAGCACTATAAAGACATTCAGTCAATCACCTACATTTAGATTTAAGAAAATAAAAGCTACTAACAAAGCTTTGGTAGATTGACTTAAAAAATATCCACACTTTGTCACTCTTCCCTGTCCACACCCTTTGCAAGGTCACTTTGCAGTTAAAGAAGAACTTTTTTTCCCCACCCCTTGAATCTGGGCAGGTCTTTGGTTTGTTTTGGTCAATAGAAAATGGCAGAAGTGACACCATACCAGTTCTGAGCCTAGGACTCAGGAGACCTGGTGAGCTTCCTCTCTCTCATGGATTCTTGCTAACTGCTGGAGGGTAAGGCCATGGAGAAGAGACCAGTTGTCTCAGCCATGGCCACCCTATGCCAGACGTAGTCACCTGACTCCCAAGTGTCCAGCCAAGAAGAACACAGCTGCTTACCAACCCACAGCAGATCACAGATGCATGATGAAGCCAGCTGAGAGTAGACAAACTCTGGACTCATCAACAAAAAGAGCTTTACTGGATTAAGCTGAGTTTGGGAGTGTATGTTATGTGACAGTAGCTAACAGATAACAGAGCTTGTAGATTACTTAGCCAAAAATTAATCAGGTAGAACTAATCATCAAGGCTGAGCTCGATATCTCAGTCAATGGCAGAAGCATATGCAACTGGTCACCGAGAAGAACAATATGGTGGCCAGCCCTGAGGGGCTCTTCCCTGGCCACACTCTTGAGCGGGAGGACGGAATGTCACATCAAATGGTGTCTTGTTCAGATCTTAGGTGAGTTTGTAATATAAGAATAATATATTAGTGTGTCAGAGGCAGTCTCCAAAAGGAAAGCCAATATTTATTTGAGGTTTATAAAAACATTATTGTAACAAATGAATTCTTTCTGTGGAATCTGTTAAACTAATATGCAGCATCATAAATATAATAGTTTGAAGTCAGAATCCCCATGCTTGATTTATAGATTTACCAAATTAACCTGCCAAATTAATACCCTTCTTGCAAAGACAAAGAGACTTCCACGGGTGGGTTCAAATGCCATGTGTCGTCTCTAGCGTAGCTTTTGCTGCGAGGCATGTGGGACTTCAGTGGGGGTGAAGGGCAGAAGAAAGGAATAAATAAATGCACGGTGCCGGAGTTAGCAAAACTAAAAAGAGAGTAGGGCTGTCTCCACAGAAGATGGGCACTAGTCCAGATCTTTGTCCAGACAGGGCTCTGGGCTGGGGTATCTGTGCACAAGTCTGAGCTGCTGGGTGGGACCTAGCAGGAGTCTCTCTGAAGAGGAAACATTCAGGAGGCTGGCTCCGGGGGACTTCTTACACCAAGCTGAAGCTGGATCTCAGTCAGAGGGTGAAGGGGGTGGAAACAAGAGTGTCCTGGGGGTGGGGTGGGGGGTGAGGACTGATAGAATGAGTTCTTCTATCATCTCAGTGGACTGGAAAGGATCCCCAGAAGCCAAGGCAAAAATGCAGAGTCCTCTAGCATTGGTGAGAATGGGTGTCATGCTGGCTTGGTTGGGACTGGGTCAAGGACTGGACTAGTTCCTTTGGAAGCCTCTGGAAATCATGGATGGCCAGTGGAGAGGATTTGAGCCATCACATCCTTTTATGTGAATGGTAGACATCACTGGGTTATTGATGTCAGAGAAGCCTTTCCCAAAGGACTTGCGGAAGGAAGTGGAACACCAGTGGGTTCGTGCCCAAGAATCAGAATCCTCTCCCCCCGCTCCAAGAGCTAGAGCACCAGGATGGGAGAAGAATGGATGTGGGGGGAGAAGCAGGCTTGGGGGCTGAGGCCAGTGAGGGCCAGTGCCTCAAGTCTGTGGGCCCATCTTGGAAAGTGGCTACTGAACCTTACAGGGCTCAAGGCTTCTTCCTGCTCTAAGCTCCAGTGATGCCATGGTTTTATGGCAGATTTATGGAGAACAGGTAGGCCACCCCTTACATTCCATTTCCCCTAATGCCAGAACCAAACTGGTCTCGAATCTGAACAGAACATGGTTCTCTCTGTAGAGACTGGTTCTGTAGGCTTTAGGCTGAACAACAATGAAAAAGCCTCCTCCTGAAGCTAGGGGTGATCCTGGGGCTTTGGAGCAATGAGCCATTTTGTCTGGGACAAAATAACTTCTTCTGTAGCACTTTTCCCCTAGAAGTAATGACACCATTAATATGGACTGCTGACCCAGCCAACATTTAAGCAGCAGAACTCTGCCCCCTCTGTGTGCTGTGGCATCATTCCTGCAGGACCAGTCCCAGGGCTCCTGTAAGCACACACAGAAAGTTGATACAAACCAGAAAAACGTGTCCTGTCAGGGCAGAAGGATGACAAGAAGTGCCTCCCCAAAGTAGAGAAACGAGAAACGATGCTCCCTCTGAGGGGACCTTGCTCTTGGCTGACACAAGTCAGTGCAGGGACATAAGGCTTGGCAAGTGAAGCCCGAGCCAGAAGCGCGTGTCCCCGTGGGCCCCCTGGCCTGGTGCCCCAGCCAGCCCACTTGCTGCCCAGAACCAAACAGCCTGACACCTTGTTCCGCTAGGTCTCATGCCCCCCTTGGGACTGGACAGGTAGGAATCAAATGTTGGGTGGCAAGGAGGTCTGGAGAGAGGTGGGGGTTGGGAGCGAGGACAGGAGGAAAGGCCTCCTTCATAGGCTCACATTCTCCCCTCCTGCCAGACTTCTTTGGGCTTCTTGCCACTCACTAATAAAGTGACCCCGGGGACTCAGGTGAGCTGGAGGGAACTCCTGTCTTGCTCCAACAGCTGCAACAAGGTGGTTATTTTCTCTCACACGAATGTGGGTAATGAACAGAGAAAGAGCCAGCGGGCAGATCATGTTCCATAAAAAAACACATGCAGACAGTGCACCCTTCCATTGACGCATGCCCGCAGAGATGAGAGACCAAGTGTGCGAGACGTGTCCTGTGCAGGGATGTATGTGGCCCCCAGAGCAGTGGGAGAAGGCACAGTTCAGCACAAACCGTACTCAAGATCAGTTTCATTTCCCTTCTGGTGTAGCCCTAGAGCAGGCCGGCAAATGAGGGAGGCTACAGTTTCTTGCTTTTCAGGGACATCGCCACTTAATAAGTGAGAGAATCACAACCACATTTCAAAGATTCATTCAGTTTTCTCATTAAGATTCTATAGGATTTTTTTTTTCCCCACAGCAACAGCCTTGCCAAAACAATGTTAAAAATAGACCTGGTAATACTTTTCACATTTGTAGGCAGTCATGAATGTTTAACAGTGTATATGTCCAGCAGATGCACATAACTTTAGAATTAGGCACTGAATTATATAGGACATATATTTGCCAAAAGGATTAAGAAAAATGAGGCAAAGAACAAACCTTGGGCTTGGTTTACCGAGGGGAAGCAAAACCTGTTAGCCAACTTCATTTTCTCGAAGGAAGGTGTTTGTTCAATACGTAGACTATTTGGGGGTAAAATACGTGTGGATAAAATTCAAAAGCAGATAAATCTGGATATTTTGACTTAGTCAGCTCATATGGTCAATTCTCCAAATTCAAGGGTCTAAATTCTGGCTCTCAAAGTGTAGAATTATTTCTGAGAAAGATAGCACGCTATGCTTGTCTAGGCCTGCACTGCTTAGGAAAGGACACAGTTTGGGTTAAGCTGGAAGCGGTTTGGGTCAGAGGCTCCCCCCCACTGAGAAAATGTACTCAGTTTGACAGCCTGATATCTTAAGCAAGATAAGATAAGGCATTCAGAAAATGAGACGCTACCTAAAAAGAGGTAATGAAGTAAAATATAATTATAATGATTAAAAAACCTATGTACCTCACATGAGTAACTTTATTTGGGGAGTGTCCTGAGTGAGTTCTAAATAAATCACTGGCTCCCAGAGAGAAAGGGCTGCAAAACTGGCCTACTCGGCCTGTAAAGAATCCTTCCGCAATTGGACCGACTCGACATTTTCGAAGTATATCAAATGTGCCTCCATGCATTTGAGGATGGAGAGGCGGATGTTTCCTGAGATCTCAGCTCTACTTTTTGTCAGTAGTTAAAACTGATCAACAGATGATAAAGAATTGATGGCTTTATAAATACAGTTCTTAAGCGTAACCATCATAACTTTCTGACTATCCTGGGCTAGGACTTTTCCATCTCTAGAAGTACATCTACAAATGGAAGTCTTCCTGCTTTTTGGTCAATCATGGAGGTGAAGATTAACCCTCTTCTTCCCCCAGGCCTGAAAAATTATTTTGACCAAAATGTTTAAGTCAGGGGTTTCATGTAGACACAGCTTAAATGAGTCATTAAGAATTTTATTGGTTAAAGTAGGCATATTTTTTTCCTAGTAGACATAATGACATAACAGTAATAAAAATGTAATATTCAAGTAATTGCTGTAATGTAATTACAGTTTGGTCATAAAGTAAGATTAGGGGTCTGGGATGGCTGTTTTGTGGGTGTGTATTTCAACGTCTGACTGCAGTCTCTGAGGTGCCGGTACCGTCCCCCTGGAATGTGAGTACAGTCCGTCACATAACCAGGTGGCTGGGAGCCCAGCTTAGCCAGCATTATCTAGGCGGCCTGCTTACCCGGGCTGCCCTCTCTGGACCCCAGCATCCCGCCTGCTGCTGATCCCTAACCAACACTGTAACCGAAAACAGCGTTGCTGGTCTCCCAGCGACCACAAAAGGGGAAATAAAGAGGGCCAGACTCCTCACTAGGGAAGGGACCAGATGGAAGTCAGGTGCCATCTGGGAACAGACCCCTCTGCCCCACTGCCCCGTAGCTCCCAGTCTCCCTCTACTCCCTCTGACCCCAGGACTCGGAGTTCTGCTCCTGTCTCTGCTGTGCCACAGAGTTAGCCTCTTCTGGCTTTTGGAGGGGAGAACGGTTTCCAGGTTGAGTCTAAACAAAAAGAGCTGAATTAGGCATTTACCCAAAGTATGTTTTATCAAAGGATTTGTCATCATTGGACATATTCTTTCAACTGTTATAAATGAATTTCTGTGTTTCTTATTTAATGGCGTGGCCTGATGACAGAATTAAAGCAAAAGAAGCACTTAACCATTTGTGAACCAAAACAATACATATTTTTTCCTTTTTTTTTTTTAAGATTTATTCATTTATTTTAGAGAGAGTGAGAGAGCGCACATGAGCAGGGTGAGGGGCAAAGGGAGAGGGAGAGAGAGAATCTTCAAGCAGGCTCAGTGCCTAGCAGGGAGCCTGACATGGGGCTCAATCCTGGGACCCTGACATCACGACCTGATTGGAAATCAAGAGTTGGATGCCCAACCGGCTGAGCCATCCAGGTGCCCCGATAGAAACATATTTTATTATATTTTTTAAAAGATTATTTATTTGAGAGAGAGAGAGAGAGCGAGAGAGAAGGAGCAGGGGGAAGGGGCAGAAGAAGAAGCAGGCTCCCTGGCTGAGTGGGGAGCCTGACGTGGGGCTTGATCCCAGGACCCTGGGATCATGACCTGAGCCAAAGGCAGCCCCTTAACTGACTGAGCCACCCAGGTGCCCCTAAAAACATATTTTAATTAACGATATCTGCAATTGGGCACCTGGGTGGCTCAGATAGTTAAGTGGCTGCCTTCAGCTCAGGTCATGATCCCGGGGTCCTGGGATCGAGCCCCACATCGGGCTCTCCGCTCGGTCAGGGAGCCTGCTTCTCCCTCTGCCACTCCCCCTGCTTGTGTGTGTGCACGTGTGCTCTCTCTCTCTCTGTCAGATAAATAAATAAAATCTTTAAAAAAACTCCAGTATCTGCAATGAATAATTGAAAGGACATCGGGTTTTTCCTTGTTATTAGCTTTCATTTGTAATTAATGAGTAATTTGTGGGGAGATAATTTGAGACTATGTCAATATCCACCCCTTATCAGTCTTTCTCCCTTGTTGATGATTCCATCTATATTTATTAGTTGGCATTCTATAGCAGAAGAGCTTTTGCTTTCTCCTGTATTTTTTGTTTTACTTGTTTATATTGTATGGACTCAAGGATATTTATTTTATTCTATGGGTGATAACCCCTTACTATCATTATTTATTTGGACAAATTGTCCCAGATCTGGCAAGTGAGAGCCTCTTCAAGCTCCCATTTCTGACATGTTCCCATAGTTCAGGAGCAATTTCTCATTTTCTGTCGAATTAGGATGTTCCAGGCTGAGAGATGTCCCACGCACCTTTCCCTGCCACAGTCCTGAATCCTCTATTTCTCCAAGGAGCCTGAATGCCGGTGGAGAATATTTAGAAACTAGAGTGAAAGAACATCACTTTTTAAATGTGCAAAATTTATTTCCAGTGTGATTGGTAAGTAGTGGAAGAATTTAGGGCATGTAGAAAGAGCTGTGCATGTGCCACGGGTACAGGCTGCCTTTGGACCCTGAAAGAGGTGGAAATCTGGAGGAAACCAGCCCCTCGTCCCCAGTAACATAGATTCATCCCACACTATGTCAATTACAGTCTTGGCAAATTGATAAGATACTTGGGCTTTTCTTCCTCTTAGCAAATACTGTTCTCTAAGCCCCTGATACCTTTCAATGTCTGCTGACCCATGGTTCAGTCACACAGTGAGGATGTAGAATATTTTACAAACTGAACTTCTTGCCAGTATCTGTGATTTTAAATACCCGTTGTCTCTGAATGCCCTCCTTTATGCACGTCGATCACACACCTGCAAAAGCTGCCACGAATACAGGGGACTGCCTGCAGTGTGTTTGTGCCTCCCCATTCCTTTTGGCGTGTCTGCCTAGTAAGCAGTGTGTGGGGTCTCACTCTACATCTTGAGTCTGTGGTCTTGTCTTCCACCATGGTGACTGGCCGAGCCGAGGCCTCAGGGAAGGTGGGAGAGCCAGCTATGCTGAGTCAGAGGGTGGCAACAGAGGGCACGGCAGGGCCGGATGGACAAGATTTCCTCTTCGACTCCTTTAAGTGAAGTCAAGGGAAAACAAAGCTTGGGGTCTGACTGATCTGGAAGGGGTGTTGGCTTTTACTTGGCATCTACACCCTTACTGCTTGAGAAATGTTATTTTTCCCTTAAACTTCTATCTCATTAATCTTGTGTTAAGAGTGGTCTAACCCTATTAGCTGGGTAGGCTGCTTCTGTTCCAATTAGCATATATTTCCATAAGTGTTGAGAGGAGAAGGGGATGGAAGAGGCAGAATTTCTAAACTATTGACCCGGAGGGACTTGTACGAAGGTGTGTCTGACATGAGTGTAGAACAACGGAGAAAGCCCTAGTAAATGGTAAATTATGGTTGGCTCTGCTGATTTATGCGAAGCAGAATGAACTGTGATGGAAACATAAAATATTTCTAAGCTTACACTTTAGTCACTCAATACACATAAAACTCAATTTTCTTCCTTAAAAAATAGATATTTTGAGCACTGAGACTTTCCAGAGGAAACCCACTTATTTGCTATCTTTGTGTTCACTCGTGTCACACGTTCCAAGCTTAAAAGTTGAAACTGTTTTGATATTCTCCAGTGAAAGGTACTGTGTGATGCCCCCATTTAACTGTAAATCGTACTATTATGTTATCCCTACCATTACATGAAGTGATTCTCCTTTCCACCCACAGTTTGGAGGGGTAATGTCAGAACAGGCCTTTGATAGCCAAACTCATTGTTCAAGTATTGACAGGCTGGTTGCCTCACCAGAAAATGCAGAAGTCAACCAAGGGAGCTTATTTCAGGAATCAGGTTTGTCGCTGTCTATGATACGTATAACCAGGAGGTAAACAGGAAGTGCTGAGTTGGCTTGGTTTACTCCTACAGGCACGGAGAGAAATAAAATCAGTGTTTACCAAATGGAAAAGCACAAAGTTGGTACAGAGAGCGATGCTATTTTCATGTTTCTAAAAAGGTATTACAAATAACACAAAGTTTCAAACCTATAATTAAAAACTATTTTAAAAAAGTTTTGATTAAGTTCCCTTCAAAAATAGACCTCTTAGGCTGAAGCCAATTTCTTAAAGGGTTTGCCTTCCATCTATGCTGCTTTCCCCTAATGCATACTCTGTAAATGCCCCTCTTAAATAAGACTTCAATGGAAAAAGTATGTCTGAGGTCATCTAGCAGAAGTTCAATGCTCCTGGGGCGCCTGGGTGGCTCAGTTGGTTAAGCATCCAACTCTTGGTTTCAGCTCAGGTCATGATCTCAGGGTCATAAGATCGAGCCCCGCATCAGGCTCTGAGCTAGGTGTGGAGGCTGCTTGAGATTCTCCCTCTCCCGCTGTCTCTGCTTGTGCTTTCTCTCAAAATAAATAAAAACTTAAAAGAAAAATTCAATGCTCTTGCTTAAGTGGAGAATCCAAGGCCCCAAAGTGAACCTAATTTATCAAATGCCACATAGCAAGAGGTAGAGCCAGTCAGAGGCAGGGAGAATTTAGGATCCAGGCAAAAGTTATAGATAGACTGAATTTCTTAGTGCCAGACCTAAGGACACAAACCTTGTGGTAAAGGGGCTAAATGCATTGTTGGTGTCATCTTGGCCAGAAGCTGAAAGGCTGGTCCTATGGGTCCAAACTGAGGAGGCCCCCCCACCCACATTCAGAATCTCTGGACAAGACCCTTTCTTCGTTTGTGTCAATAGCCTCAACTGAAAACCGAGGTGATCTGCAGTTCTAATGTGAATCTAAGAAAAGAAAAGGACTGAAAAAGGTGATGATCCAGGGAAATGAATAAATAAATGGAAATGAAGATAGATTATTTTGGGCAAGAGTAATTCATAATATTTAAAAACCAAGTAGGGTTGACTGAGGTCGGTTAAACTTTAATAACCCAGATTTCAGACCAACATCAACACTCAAACCAAGAATAGCTGAAGAAAAGAATGGGCAAAGTACAAGATTAGGCAATTCAAAAAAAGAACATCTAGACATGGCCAATAAACACATGCAAAATGTTCAGCATCAATGGTATTCACACATGTGGAAAAAAAACAAAAAGCAAAACCCTACAACAATCAGACTTTACCCTTCTTTAAACTCGTAAAGGCTCAAAAGGGTAATGACACCCAGTGTTGGTGAAGGCACAGAGAAGTTGATTGGAAAACACCACTAATGAGAATGCAGACTGGTAAAACTGAATGGAGGGCCATTTGGACATGTGTCAAATTTTTTAAAATGAACACCCTTGAGGTCACAGTGCCAATTCTGGGAATTTACTTTAGAGGAAATTTCCACGACCAGTTTAGTGGATCGCAGATGGGCACACATTCTTTGCTGTTCCTCTTAGCAAGAGGGAGAGTGTACTTCCCTTCCCCTTTCATCTGGGCTGGCCTTGCGACTAGCTTTGAGCGCCAAATATAGCAGAAGTGGCATTGTGGGACTTCTGAGCCATGCCTTAAGAGGTTTGGTGGTTTCTGTTTCATCTCTTTTAAATGCCAGTTGTCTTTTAAGTTCAACTACCCTGAAACTACCATGCTGTGAGGAAGCCAAAGCTCGTCACAAGCGAAAGGAGAGATCACTGAGGCTCAAAATCTCCAAATTATGTGCTATGGTGAGCGCTGTGAATTGTGTAAGACTGTTGAATCACAGACCTGTACCTCTGAAACAAATAATACATTACATGTTAAAAAACAAAGAAGAAGAAGATAGCAGGAAGGGAAAAATGAAGGGGGGGGGAATTGGAGGGGGAGATGAACCATGAGAGACTAGGGACTCTGAGAAACAAACTGAGGGTTCTAGAGGGGAGAGGGGTTGGGGGATGGGTTAGCCCGGTGATGGGTATCAAGGAGGGCACGTATTGAATGGAGCACTGGGTATTATATGCAAACAACGAATCATGGAACACTACATCGAAAACTAATGATGTAATGTACAGTGATTAACATAACATAATAAAATAAAATTAAAAAAAACTCCAAATCTACAAGCAAAGCCTTTTTGATCCTTCTGGTGCAGCTCAGGGGCCCTCTGCATGTGGCCGAGTAATGGCTAGATGATGCCACATGCAGTAGGACCACCTAGTGAAGACCTGCGTGAACCCTTGGCCCCCCAAATCATCAGAAATAATAAATCACTGTTGTTTTAAGCCACTGGGTTTTGGGGTGGTTCGTTGCACAGCAAAAGAGCACTGAAACAGAAACAGGAAGGGTCACCCCCTCAGGTGAAACATCCCAGCTGAAGTGTTTACTGATGAGAGCAACAGGAATGGAGACTGGCTTGTGGAAGAAGGAAGTCATAAATACCAGCTATGACCACTGGACAGTTATGAGTGTTTCTTCCTTACTTTAGTATGAATAACAGGGCCACCTGGGTGGCTCAGTCAGTTGAGCGTCTGACTCTTGATTTCAGCTCAGGTCATGATCTCGGGGTCATGAGATGGGAGTCCTGCGTCGGGCTCATGCACTGGGCATGGAGTCTGCTTAAGATTCTCTCTCTCCCGGGACGCCTGGGTGGCTTAGTCAGTGAATGTCTGCCTTCGGCTCAGGTCATAATCCCAGGGTCCTGGAATTGAGTCCTGCATCGGGCTCCCTGCTCAGTGGGGAGCCTGCTTCTCCCTCTCCCTCTGCTGCTCCCCCTACTTGTGCTCTCTCTCTCTGACAAATACATACAATAAAATCTTAAAAAAAAAAAAGATTTTCTCCCTCTGCCTCTGCCCTTCCCTCTTTCCTCTCAAAATAAATAAAAAAAATCTTTTGTATGAATACAGCATATTTATTTAGGTATTAAAGACTTCTTTTTCTTCATCTCCACCCCCTGCCTGCCTTCCCCTTCCACTGTTAGCTAACATAAGAGGTATTAATAGTGGTTAGCCATGGATCTTTGTATTTAAGTTACAGGATATCAAAGGGGAATTATCATTTAGAGAAAAGAACATCACCCCCAAATGAATAGATCTTTATATTCTATTTTTAAAATAAAGTTTTATTTTAGAATAGTTTTACATTTATAGAAAAATTGCAAAGATAATACAAAGTTCCCACACATGGGCATACCTCATTTGATTGCATTTCGTTTTATTGTGCTTTGCAGATATTGCAGATTTTACAAATTGCAGGTCTGTGGCAACTTTTCATTGAGCAAGTCTATCCGTGCTACTTTTCCAACAGCATTTGCTCACTTCATGTCTCCATGTCACATTTTGGTAATTCTCACAATATTTCAAACTTTTTCATTACTATTATATTGGTGATGGTGATCTGTGATCAGTGATCTTTGATGTTACTATTGTAATTGTTTTGGGACATCATGAACCCCATTCATATAAGATGACAAACTTAATCCTTAAATGTTGCATGTGTTCTGATGTTATGATTACTTCACCGAGCACCGGTTCCCCCATCTATCTCCTTTTCCTCGGGCCTTCCTGTTCCCTGGGACACAGTGATATTGAAATTAGGCCAATTAATAATCCTACAATGGCTTCAAAGTGTTCAAGTGAAAGGGAGGAGTTGCATGGTCAACTTCAAGTCAAAAGTTAGAAATGATTACACTTAGTGAGGAAGGCATGTTGAAAGCTCAGATTGGCAGAAAGCTGCACCTCTTGTGCCAACCAGTTAGCCAAGCTGTGAATGCAAAGGAAAAGTTCGTGAAGGAAATTAAGTGCTGCTCCGGTGAACATAAGCCTGGTAAAAAATGAAACAGCTGAGATGGAGAAAGTCTGAGTGGTCTGGATAGAAGATCAAACCAGCCACAACATTCCCTTAAGCCAAAGCCTGATCCAGAGCAAGATCCCAATTCTCTTCAATTCCGTGAAGGCTGAGAGATGTGGGGAAGCTGGGGAAGAAAAGTCTGAAGCTAGCAGAGGTGAAGTCTAGGGAGAGGAGTCATCTCCATAACATCAAAGTGCAAGGGGAAGTAGCCAGTGCTGGTGGAGAAGCTGCAACGAGTTCTCCAAAAGATCTAGCTAAAATTATCCAAGATGGTGGCTATGCTAAACAACAGATTTTCTGTGTAAACAAAACAGCCTTCTTTTGGAAGAAGATGCCATCTAGGACTTTCACAGATAGAGAGGAGAAGTCAGTGCCTGGCTTCAAAACTTCCAAGGACAGGCTGACTCTCTCATTAGGGGCTAATGCAGCTGGTGACCTTAAGCTGGAGCCAATGCTCATTTACCATTCTGAAAATTCTAGGGCCCTTCAAAATTATGCTAAATCTACTCTGCCTGTGTTCTGTAAATGGAATAAAGCCTGGATGACAGCACATCTGTTTACAACCTGGTTTACTGAATATTTTAAGCCCACTGCTGCAACCTACTTCTCAGAGAAGAAGATTCTTTTTCAAAATAGTACTGCTCATTGCCAATGCACCCAAGAGCTCTGATGGAGATGTACAAGATTCACCTTGTTCTCATGCCTGCTAACACAACAACCATTCTGCAGCTCATGGATCAAGGAGTAATTAAGACTTTCAAATCTTGTTATTTAAGAAACACATTTCATAAAGCTAGAGCTGCCATACACAGTGATTCCTCTGATGGATCTGGGCAAAGTAAATGGAAACAATTCTCAAAAAATTCAACCTTCTAGGTGCCAGTAAGGACATTCACAATTCAGGGTAAGAGGTCAGAATATCAACATGAACAGGAGTTTGGAAGAAGTTGATTGTAACCCTCATGGAGGACTTTGAGGGGATCAAGACTTGAGTGGAGGAAGTAACAGCAGATGGGGTGGAAACAGCAAGAGAACTAGAATCAGACATGGTGCCTGAAGATGGGACCGCATTGCTGCCATCTCATGACCAAACTTGAATGGCTGAAGAGTTGCTTCTTATGGAGGAACAAAGAAGGTGGTTCCTCGAGATAGAATCTACTCCTGGTGAAGATGCTGTGAAGATGGTTGAAATGACACAAAGGATTTAGAATATTCCATAAACTTAGTTGATAAAGCAGTGGCAGGTTTTGGAGGGACTGACTCCAATTTTGAAAGAAGTTCCACTGTGGGTAAAATGCTATCAAACAGCATCGCCTGCTGCAGAGAAAGCATTCGTGAAAGGAAGAGTCACTTGATGCGGCAAACTTCATTGTCTTCTTTTAAGAAACTGCCACAGCCACCCCAGCCCTCAGCCACCACCACCCTGATCAGTCAGTGGCTAACAACATGGAGTTAAGACCCTCCACCAGCAAAAACATAACTACTTGCTAATTGAATTTTTTAGTAATAAAGTATTTTTAAATTAACGTATGTATATTGCTTTTTAGATATAATGTTATTGCACATTTAATAGACTAAAGAATAGTATACTCATAACTTTTATATGCACTGGGAAACCAAAAAATTCATTTGACCTGCTTAATTGTGATAAATCACTTTATTGTAGTGGTCTGGAACACAACCCATCTCTGGAGAATGCTGTACTCCACACTGAGTTTCTCCTATTATTAATATTTTACACTGGCATGGCATATTGATCATAATGAAAGAACCAGTTTTGATACATTACCATTCACCTAAGCCCATACTTTATTCAAATTTCCTTTGTTTTTACTTAATGTCCTTTTCTGTTTCAGAATCGCATGTAGGAGATTACATATATGTCGTGTCTCCTTAGGTTCCTCTTGGCTCTGATAGTTCCTTGGACTTTCCTTGTTTTTGATGGCCTTGACAGTTTTGAGGAGTACTGGTCAGGTATTTTGTAGAATGTCTTCAACTGAGATTTATTTGATGCTTTTCTTATAATTAGATTGAGATACTTGGTTTTGGGGAGGAAGCCCACAAAGGTTAGCCTGCAGCATGTTAAGTGGAAGCATTTTGCTATTGTTTTTATTTGGAGGATTTTAAAATATGGTTAAAAGCGATACGTATGGGTGCCAAATTGACAAAGTTGTAGACTGTGGTCACCAGTACTGTGTCAACTTGGTGAAACTGAAACCCCTTTTCCAGAATCCCCTTCCCTCTATGATTCTGAGTTAGAGTTGGACAAAAAAAAATTTTTATGTGAGATTTGGAATATAGAAGTGAAGCAGTTTTTAACCTTTGAAGTTCCTTGTGGTTAGATGTAGTTACAGACAAACAGAGAAGTGCTGATAGCTCTAGCATGTTCTCCCTTTCCTCTGTTTGGGATGCAGCTCTTCTTCTTGACGGAAGACCCTGTTTACCAACAGTGGCTCCAATGTCACTACCAGACACTTGGTGGTGAACCCACAGAGGTGGTAGTTACACAGAAGCCTGGCTTCCTCCAGGCCTTCCCATAAGCCATGACTCTGCAGCCATTTTTGGCAGGTGGTTGTGCTTTGCTTCTCAAATTGAGGGGTTGGTGACTTTTTCTCTGATCCTCCAACTTCCTTCCTAGGCTTTTACTTTCCCAGCTTTACTGGCTTTTACTTCCACAACTATGTCACATCTGATTCCTATAACAAAATCTTTATCCCATAATGCACACAAGTTCTGATTCTGTGACTAAACTCTGATGGATACATCAAGCTATGGGTGACTAATCCTTGACCTGAGAACAATTATAAAAGCTAGGAAGAAAATAGAAAACAAACTGTGTAATCGTCTCATATGCTGTCATTACAAATTGCCACAAAGCTAGTGGCTTAAAGAACACAAATGTATAATCTTACAGTTCTCTAAGTCAGAAGTCTGGTATAGGCCTCATGGATTAAAATCAAGGTGTTGGGGTGCCTGAGTGGTACAGTCGGTTGGGCGACCAACTCTTGGTTTTGGCTCAGGTCATGATCTCAGGGTAATGGGATCAGGCGGTGCATTGTGCTCCATGCTCAGAGCTGAGTCTGCTTTAGACTCTCTCTGCCTCTCCCCCACCCCCACCCTCTCTCCCTCTCTCTCTAAAATAAATAAATTAAAAAAAAAAAAGTCAAGATGTTGGCAGGCTGCACTCTTTCCTGGACGTTGTAGGAGAGAACCAGTTTCCTGCTCATTCAGATTGACTGGAGTATTCAATTCCTTGGCTGTAGGACTGAGGTGCCACTTTTCCCGCTGGCTGTAAACAAAGGGGCGTTTCCCAGGTTACCACATTCCTTGGCTCATTGCACCCTTACTCCACCTTCTTTGTCATGTTGCATCTCTCTTTGTCATGTTGCATGTCATCTTTCTCATGTTGCATCTCTCTTACCCACTTTTTTGCCTCCATCTTCTGTTTCTATTTTTATTTATTTATTTTTTAAAAGATTTATTTATTTTAGAGAGAGACAGAGAGAGAGAGGGCATGAGTGGGAGGGGCAGAGGGAGAGGGAGGGAGAAATCCCAAGCAGACTCCCTGCTGAGTGTAGAGCCCTACTTGGGGCTTGATCTCATGACCCTGAGATCACAACCTGAGCCAAAACCAAGCATCAGACACTCAACCAACTGCACCACCCAGGTGCCCCTCTCTTCTGTTTTTAAAAGCTCATGTGATTAGGTTGGGCCTACCTGGATAACCTATGATAATTTTCCTATGTTAAAGTCTGTTGATTAGAAATCTTAATTCTATCTCCAACTTTAATTCCCTTTTGTTATTCAATAATAACACATTCACAGGTTCTGGGGATTTGTGTCTGGATATCTTTGAGAGGCCACACTTTATTTGTGGCAACAGAAAAAGATGAAACTGGTCAGGATTTGAAAGGACGTGAAACTGAAGAAGAGGAAAATTCACTTTTCTCCCCCCTCAGGGAATCTGCCACTTAAATGTGAGAGGAAGAAAAGCCATGCAGGAAGCAGAGGTCTAGGGCCTGTGATAGTCTCACTGAGCCAAAGGTTGGAACATGAGGTTGCCAGTAGCCAAGGGACTGAGATCTCAGAGAGGACGAAACTCAGAGAAGTAAACCTATAATTCTGCATGCAGTTTCTCCTTGAAATATATGTTAACCCCAAAGTTGCACATGTGTAGGTTGAGAGCAGGAGCTGGGAGGCTAAGGAGGTGAGCAGAAATTTCATCCATCCTGTGGGTAATTGGGGCCAGAAGCTGGATTTCAGAGCTTACCAGGGTTGAAGGGGTCTGGTAAACAATACAAACCTTCAGCGGAGGCCCTAGGGATACTTTCCATGAATAGGGGCAAAGCAGAAATAGATCAACCTTGATTTGACTACACTCCCTTCTACCTATCAGAAATGAAATCCTCTCTGGAAGAAATCATCATCCAGAGCTTCTGTATTTTTTCACATACAATGTCTGCCACTCAATAAAAAACTCCTAGGATACAGAACCAAATGACTGAAAACCAAGAGTAAAAAAATCCAGACAACAGAAGCAGATCCATAAACAACCCACACACTGGTGTAATGAAAAAGGGATTTGAACTTTTTCTTTTCTTTTCAAGAATCAAATGGTGATTATATAATGGAAAAATAAAAAAGAACTGAAGTTAAAAATTTAATACATGGGCTTATCATCTTCATGACTTACTTATTTTATAACTAGAAGTCTATACTTTTTAATTAATCCCCTTTATCTCTTCTACTCATTTCCCCACCCACTTCCTTTCTGGCAACCACCAGTTTGTTCCCTGTATTTAAGAGTCTTTGTTTGTTTAACAGAATTTCAGATGCAGCAAAAGAGAAGATTAATAAAGATAAAATGGGTCAGTAAACATCCAGATTGAAGCAGAGATAAAAGAGACATGGGAAATAAAAAAAGGCCATAGAAGACATACTGTACATGGTGAAAAGTCTGACATACATGTAATTAAAGTCCTAGAAGACAAAAAGAAATATCTGAAGAAAAGTAGCCGAGAATGTTAAAAAATTGATGAAAGATATCAAGCCACAGATTCAACAAATTATACGAACTCCAAAAAAGATACTTACAAAGAAGGCTACATGTAAGCATGTCATACTGCAAAGGCTGGAAAATAAAATAAAATCTCAAAAGTAGCCAGAGAAAAGTAGACACATTACTTTCACAGGGGGCAACAATAATGCTGACAAACAAAATGACAGAAGCCAAAAGACAAAGGAAATAGGATATATACAGAAAATAATGTACATTCTATAATGGCAAAACTTTGGGAAAATCAGAATATCCAATAACAAGATACAATCAATTAACAGTAAATCAGCCATGGTATGAAATATTCAGCAGTAAAAAAAAAATGGCATATGAAAGCGTTATAATAGGTTACAAAGAAGTATTTATTGTATGAACATATTTTGTGTGTGGGTATATTAAAATGTCAACGTTTAATCTCAATGTTAAAGGGCTGTGGATAATTCTAATTGTATTCTTTATGCTTTCCTGAGTCTTTAAGGTTTTTGTTTGCAAAATGTGTATTTTTTAGGTAATTAAAGAGAATTATAAAGAACACGTTAAAGAGTTCCAATGGTAAAAATAAGTTAAAATCAAGGAACACAAATTAGTAAGCTCAACAGTTATGATGAGGATAACACTGTAAATTTAAATGCAAGCATATCAATAATTAAATGTAAACAGTCTAAACACCTCAATGAAAAGGCCAAGATTATAAAACTGGGTGAAAAACCAAGACCTAATTATAGACTGTCAATGAGAGAGACATTTTAAATATAGAGAAATAGATAAATTAAAAGTAAGAGGATGTTAAAATATATACCATATAAACACTAATAACAAAAATGAAGTAGATTTACTAATATCAGACCTAGTAGACTTTGGAAGATGAAAAATCGCTAGGGATAAAGAGGACATTATATGATGCCAAAGGGAACAATTAATCAGGACATATCATTCCAAACTGTATATGCAACTAAGAACAGAACTTCAACATATACAGAGCAAAAACTAATAAGACTTAAAAGAGAAATAGACAAAGCCACAATGTTAGTCGACAACCTTAACATTCCTCTCTCAGTAATTGATTTTTTTAAAAGGCAAAAAGCTAGAGAAACTGAACACTATCAATCAACTTGACCTAATTGACATTACCCAACAAGAGCAGAATACATGTTTTCAAGTGCACATGTCCATATTCTGGGCCATAAAATAAACACAAAACTAAAAGAACTATAATCATATAAAGTATGTTCTTCATTATAAAATTAAACTAAAATTTAAAAACAGGAAGATACCTGAAATATTCTCAAATATTTGGAAACTAACGAACACATTTCTGAATAAGCCATGGGTCAAAGACAAAATCAGAAAGGAAATTAGGAAATATTCTGAGTTGGATGAAAATGAAAACAAAACACATCAAAGCTTTTGAGATATAGCTAAAGCAGTGCTTAGGGGGAAGCAGATAGCATCAAAATGCTTATAAAAAAGAAAGATCTCAAATGAAAAAAAAAGTGTGAATTAAATTCAAAGCAGCAGAAGGAAGAAAATAGTGAAGATAAAAGAAGACTGATACTGAAAACAGGAAAAAAAAAAAAGAGGAAAAATCAATGAAACCAAAGGCTGTTTTGAAAAATAAGTACAATGGATAACTCTATTCAGACTAGTTGAGAAAAGAAAGGAGAAACAAATTGCCAATATCAGGAATTAAAAAGAGAAGCATCACCACAGATTCCATACATATTTAAGAATAATAAGGGAATTTCATAAATAACTTTCTGCCAATAAATTTGTTAAGTTAGATGAAAGAGAACCTTGAAAGACATAAAGTACCAAATTTTCTCAAAAAAAAAAAAAAAAAGGATAACCCCAATAGCTTTACATCTAAGGTTACTCATAGCTAAAGACTTGCCCACAAAGAAAACTTCAGTCCCAATAGCCTCACTGCTGAGTTCCTCTGAACTTAAAAAAAAAAAAGAAAAAAAGATACTGATTCTACAGAAACTCTTCCAGAAAATAAAAAATGAAAGTAATTCCCTACTCATTTTATAAGGACAGCATCATCTGATCTAACAACCAGAAAAAAGACATTATAAGAAAATTCCACATCAATATGTTTCACGAACACAGATGAAAAATACTTATAACAAAATACTACGAAATCAAGTCCAGCAAGAAATGAGATTAAGACATCATGACCTAGTGGCATTCATCCTAGTAATGAAACTTTCAAAAATCAATCCATGTAATGTATGATGTACCATCATAAAAAGAAAAACTGTAAGATCTCCAAAGATGTAGAAAAATAATATAAAATTCAACATCCATTCATTATTCTCAGCAAACTAGGAATAGAAAGAAGTTTCCCTCAATGTGATAAAGAACATCTAAGAAAATCTTACAGATGTTTTAATGGTGAAAGACCGAATACCCATAAAATCAGGAAAAAGGAAAGGAAACTGCCAACGTTTTTCCCAAAGAGGTTAACATCATATTTAATGGTGAAAAACTCAATGTTTCCCCCATAAAATCAGGAAAAAGGCAAGGATGTCTATTTTCACCACTTGTACACAACACTGTACTTGAGATCCTAGTCACTGCAGTAAGACAAGAAGAAATAAAAAGCATACAAATTAGAAAGAAATAAAACTTTTTATTTGTAAATAACATGATTATCAATGTAGAAAATTCCAAATAATATACAATACAAAACAACCTATTTTAGTTAATAAATGAGATCAACAATATTGCAGGATAAAAAGTTCATATACAAAAATAGATTTTATTGCTATATATTAGCAATGAACCAGAAATTAAAATTTAAAAAAAATCTTAGAGCATCAAACATGAAAATCCATAGATAAGTCTAACAAAATATGTACTAGATTTATATTCTGAAAATTATAAAACACTGATGAGGGAAACTAGGAAAGACCTACATAAATGAAGAGCTATACCATATTTGCTGATTAGAAGGCTTAACACCACTGTCAATTTTCCCCAAACTGAGTTCCAGATTCAAAGCAGTTCCAATCAAAATCTCAGCACACGAGGGGAACCTGGGTGGCTCAGTTGAGTGTCTGACTCTTGATTTTGGCTCAAGTCATGATCTCATAGTCATGAGATTGAGCCCTGCATAGGGTTTGCATGCTGGGCATGGAGCCTGCTTAAGATTCTCTCTCTCCCTCTCTCTTTGCCCCTCCCCCCTTAAAAAAAATCCCAGCACATGTTTTGTAGAAATACTGAAAAGCAAAGAACCTACAATGAAAAAAAAAAAGGTTCGAAAAAGAAAAAGCTAAAGGATTCATAAGACCTGATTTCATGACTTAGTAATCAAGACGGTCAGGTACTGGCCTGAAGATAAGCATACAGATCAACGGAACAAAAGAGAATCCAAAATAGACCCATGTATATATGGTTTTAGATAAATATGTCAAGATAAATCAATGAAGAAAGGATAAATCTCAAAAAATAGCATTGGAACAATCAGACATCCATATGCAGAAAGAAAAAAAAAAGAACTTCAACCCTCACTTTGCATCATATACAAAAACAAACTCAAAATGAATCGAAGAACTAAATGTAAAAGTTAAAATTTAAAATATGAAGAAGAAAACATAGGAGAAACCCTTTGTATGCCTGGGTTAGATCAAGATTAGATAAGACAAAAAGTACGAGCCATAAAAGAATAAAAACCAAAAATTGGACTTCAAAATTAACAATTTCAGCTCTTCCAAATATACTTTAAGAAAAGTCAAGCCCCAGACTCAGGAGAAAATATGTGGAAAACATATTTCTGTATAAAGGCTATAAAAAGAACTCTTATATTTTAATAAGAGAAAACAATCAATTGTTCAAAAGATTTGAATACTTTAATAAAGAAAAGCTACAGATAGCAAATGAACATATGAAAAAAGCTTAATATCATTAATCATCAGAGAAAAGAAAGTAAAAGCACAATGAAATATTATTACCTACCTATCAGAATGGCTAAAATTAAAACAAAACAAACAAACAAACAAACAACGGAATGAATCATAACAAATGCTGGCAAAATTATGGAGCAACTAGAAATCTCACATTTCTGGTGGGAGGGCCCATTGGTTCAGCTGCTTTGGAAAACACTTGCTTAGAAAATTAAATATTTACTTACCATATGATCCAGTAATCCCACTCCTAGGTGGGATATATCCACCATTTATATCCAATATAAATGAACATGTAAATCCACAAAAAGCTCTGTCCATCCATGTTCATAGCAGATTTATTCTTAATAGCCGGAATTTGGAAATAATCAAAATGTTCACTCAGTTACACAGATAAGCAAATTGTGGTGCATCCATACAATGGAATATTACCGAGCAAAAAAGGAAGTGAACTACTGGTCCACACGACAACATGGGTGAATCCCAAAAGCATTACGCGAAATGAAAGAAGTCAGACACAAAAAACCCTTAAATCCAAACTCATTTAGAATTATTTCATTTTATTTGCTATTCTGGAAAAGTTAAAAAAAAATAGAAATCAGATCAGTGGTTGCCAGGAATGATGGGTGGGGATTGATTACAAAGGAACATGAGAAAACTTTTCGGCATTAATGCATCTTGATTGTGGTGGTGGTTACATGACTGTGTTTATTTGTTAAAAGTCACTGAATTGTACTGTATATCTAAAAAGGAGTTATTACTGTATGTAAACAATACCGCAACTAATTTTTTTTAGAAGAAATATATTCTATGTGTCCTGTCTAAAAAAACTATTGTACTCTATGAGGTAATAAATAAATACGCCAAGACATTTGCTAACCTGGAGTTGTGGGAAAAAGAAAATTTGAATAAGTAGTGAAATAAATGTATCAAAAAGTTTTACAAGACATTAAATGAAAACCTAACTATGTAGTAATTCAACTCTTGCTTGTAGTGGCCAAACTTCTCATTCTGTTGAAAATGCCCAGGGGTTTGGAAGTCCTAAAACATAAAAACCTTTTTAAAAAGTTGTGCTGAGGAACACAGCTGAGGAGGTTCAGAGGACTTTGGAAAATCAGGGCGAAGGTGGGGAGTAAAGGACAAGCCAGGCCAGAAGTGAGAAGGAACGGTGCAAGGCTGGAGTGCAACCCCGTGGGTATGGCGTTGCAAGACTTTGCAAAACTAAAGACCGATCAATGACTCGTCCATCTAGTAAAGCACTGACTGAGCATGTGCTAGGTGTCGGGCCCTGGTCTAAGCGCTGAGGGTACGGCAGTGGACAGTCTGCATTCTAGAGGGAGGAGGGAATGAACAAAACACATGAGTATAACAAATGGGAGGCAGGTGTTAGGGTGACGAAGCCAGGGAAGGGCGGTATGAGATGCTAGGGCAGAGGCTGGGGTTTCAGTATCTGAAAGGGTGTGCAGAGAAGGCCTTCTTGGGAAAGTGATGTTTGAAAAAAGACCTGAAGAAGGGGGAGGAAGCATGAGGAGAGCTCTAAAAATGGGTGCTTTCCAACACCGAGCGTTCGTGGCCTACTCGACTCACATCCACCTACTTTGCCGAGATCTGTTTCGTTTCCATAGTAAGGATATAAAAAGATGCCATTTAATGCAATCACTGGTTATGATAGTTTATAAAAATGATTTATGGAATACATATAATCTTCATTTCGCCTGAACAGGAAACATTTGAAATCCAACTGAAAGAAAACTGCACACCTCAATTTCTTTTTAAGCGCCACTCCCCCTCTTTGAGACCTGTCCCTCTTTTAACATTCATTATACGCAATTCTGGAAAAGCTGAATGGCACAGTTTAGTATTAATAAATTTCTGAGTATTATTAGCTGGGAAAAGGGGTTGGGAAAAACCAGGAGGAAATAGCCTATCCATATGAAAACAATAATCACATAGTATTTATTGTCTGGGATTGAAATGTTTCAAATACGCAAAGCAATAAAATGTCAGGAAAAGCAAAACTTCCTAATGTTAAAAAGATCATAAATTTTTCCCAAAATAAGACATATAAAAAAAAGTTCAGGTGATACTTTATGTCACAGGAAAAATATACACTTAAATCTAAGTTATAGCAGCTCAAAAATCTTCAGAAGGCACAATCTATCACCACAAAAGCCAGAAGAGCCTGATGAAAGTTACTGTGAGAGCACAGAAAGCAAGAGGTATCTTTTTTTTTTTTTTTTAACATGAAGAAATACCCGGACCCATGCGTTCTGTAACTTGTACTTTTGTTAACTCTTGAATGAAAAATCATATGTAAAGTCAAAAACTACCAGGATTTCAGGATCACTTTTAAATGAATTGAATTTTATAAATCACATGGGCACATATGTATATATTTAAAACTAGAGTGGCACCTACATGGGCAAAACATGTTTATTTAATCTACAGGTAATTTAATGTAGGTGGCCTCCTGGGCCCCTTTCACGAATTCCACTCTCACACAGGTCCCTGACTCACTGTTTGGGAATTGTAGACTCCATGTTGATTGCTTGGCTTCCAAGGGTGCTATTCTCTTTTTTACATGAATGAATGAATGAATGAATGAATGAATGAATGAATAACAGAGACAAAGAACCCAGACATTTTAATTGTAAACTACACTTGGGTGATAAACTGTTGCTTCCAGTTCACAAAACCTCATTATTTTCAAGCTAACTAGATCTTCATATTTGCTTTATGTTCAGTGGACATATTACTGCATTACCTTTAGGGAAATCTCAACCTAAAATGGCTCACTCTCTTTAAATAAACCAGTAGGAGAACTGGCACATTTTCAAAGATGGTGCTATATATAGAAATAGCAAGTATGTCTATAATTCTTTTTCAGGTTTGTACAGATGCAGGTGGGACACTGAGGTCACTAACCCCTTCAAACAAGACTGAAGTTACAGTGATCTACTCATAAAGGCTACAAGAAGCCTGATGCTTAGAGTGCTCTGGTTTCTCTGAGACACTGCATTTGTCTTTAAGAAAAAGGCTGTGATCCTCTACAGTTCATGAGATTTGCAGCCAAACAAGCATCAATAAAAGATTAAACAGATTTAACCAAACAACCAAAAAAAAAAAAAATTCTGTGCTTATGTTTAAATGAAGAATTTCTTTTCCACCAACCAACCAACATGTTTATTGAATACCTAATATGTGCATGTGGTGATTACAAGAGGGTATACATCCAAGACTTGCCCTCAAGAAATTCGTAATCTGGTGCAGGCTACAAGGCACACAGAGAGACAATTAGCGACACAAAATAGGAAGTATAAAGAACAAGAGGGGCATAATTAGCTCAGAGGAAGCAGAAGGTAGCATGCACTGAGGCAACCTTTATGGGAAAGAGCTAGGGAAGGAGGCCACCATGAAAACCTAGGAAAGGGGAGGCAGATTTATTTTTCATGCTGGGAACAGAAACACAGGACGTCCTACATATTGTAGGGGAAACACCTCCTTTCAGGTATGAGTGCAAGCTAAGGAACTGCTTGCTTGTAGTTTAGGGTTGGCATCTCCATGGTGGAGTACCCCACCCCTCATGTCTGCTGTCATCTGGCGCAGCCCCCCCGCCCCGGAACACAGGATGTTGACACCATGCTGATCCCACCTATTTTGCTGCATTAACTAACAAACTGCCTAAGTCCATCTGGACGCACTGTCTCTTCACAGGACAGATCTATGGAAGTGTGGCAAGCCAACTCACCCACAGCACACTCACTGCTGCTTAGGGACGACTTGGCTAAGTGACAAGAAGTGGCCAAGGCACTGGCAGGTGAACTAACGTCTTATAAGTAAAGTGGTTGGAAGAAGTCAATCCATGTGATTCAGAAAACAACACTGCAGGTATGCTGGGCCATAGGCTGGTGTGCTGCTATTTGGGAATCCGAAGGGACCTAAGTCAGCAAGTGACTTGAGCTGAGGCAGAGCAGACCTAGGGTTGAATTAGGGAAGCTGCTAACTACTGATGAGAGAGGAAAATCATCATTTCTGATTCATATCACGCTCAGCAACTTTCTTTCCACTTTATTTTCTCTCCTTGTCTGCCATTCCCCCCAAGCACATGCACAGAAATCCTGGGCCAGGAGAAACAATGACTATGTCATCATTAAGGAGCAAACATCTAAAAAGGGCATTTGGAGTCCATAGTTTCTCATGGGACTCGGAGAAACAAACTGAGGGTTCTAGATGGGAGGGGGTGGGGGGATGGGTTAGCCCGGTGATGTGTATTTTTTAAGTTTTTTTTTTTTTTTTTAAGATTTTGTTTATTTACTTTTCAGAGAGAGAGAGAGAGAGAGGGAGAGAGCACAGGCAGGGAGAGTGGCAGGCAGAGAAACAGGCTCCCCACTGAGCAAGGAGCCTGATGTGGGACTCAATCCCAGGACCCTCGATCATGACCTGAGCCGAAGGCAGATGCTTAACCAACTGAGCCACCCAGGCATCCCCCGGTGATGGGTATTAAAGAGGGCACATACTGCATGGAGCACTGGGTGTTATACAAAAACAATGAACCATGGAACACTACATCAGAAACTAATGATGAAATGTAAGGTGATTAACATAACAAAATATAATAAAATTAAAAAAAGGGCATTTGTACAAAGTTTCAAGGGATTGTCATAGGTACCTGTGTATCTGCCAATGCAAACACATGTAAACAAGACGGGGATTATTTTATAACAGGAGGTACATACCTTGTATGAAAGCATAAAATAGCGTAAGTAATTAGAGCCTTCTGGAGAAACGTGATCTTCATACAGGAGAGGCTTTATAAACATGGATCTTGGATCTTTGAGGAAATTTTTCTCACAATTTGTATAGGGACTCTGAGTATGTGCATTGATCATATGTATTTATATTAAGGTTTAAGACATTATAGAGGACTTGGCATCATTCATGTGTAACTATAGTCTATTACACATGATGTGATAGTCCATTATATACTTAATACTTGGCCTTAGAGAAGGAATATTCAGTTAAAATGAAATTTTCTTGTAACCAAGTTAGCTCCATCAGCCTCCTCTCTACTACGTATGGGCGATGGAGGGAATAATGGGGCGCATCCCATAGAGGGGCTGTGAGTATCTAATGGGACAACTTGCACGAACTGTTTGGTACACAGGATGACACATGGAGTGCTGTAATTATTATGTCAAACTTATTCTTAAAATGCTGGTAAAATATAGACTCATTTTTGAAAGCAGGCAAAGTGTTACCTGGTTTAAGTAAAATTACACAGGCAATCTTCTTGATTCTTGATTTTTCTCAATATTTTTTTTCTATTTTTTCCTTTGGAAAAAAATGGGAATAAGGAATATTGGGTGGTGATGAGCAGAAGGAGGAATGTGAATATAATGCTCTATACAGAATTACAGTGGTTTCCAACAATGAAATATTGTATGTAGGTTTTATGTGACTTTCTAGGAATTGATTATTTTAAAATATGCTTCAATTGCCAAAACTCCCATGACTTATGATGGCCTGAATATCTGATATTTTGTTCCAGAAAACAAATGTCAAGTCTCTTTCCTCGTGTTGGCTTTTTTTTTTTTTTTTTTTAAGCACTACAGTATGACTCCCAACACTGGAGACTTACTTTAAGAGATATGACTTTTTTAATATTTGAGTTTTTAAAGGCATCTGGCCCTTATTTGACCATCATATTCATATCCAATCCCTGCAGGCATGGTTTTGTTGTTTAAGTTTGGCTTGATGCCCTCTGCAGAAACCCTCTGCTTTAATGAACACAACTCCATGAAAACTGCTAGAGTCCCCTGCCTACCACCACCCTCTCCCTTTACTCTAAGAGCATGGAAAGTTTCATCTTGGATTTCAAATAAGGAGATAAAAATAAGAAAAATACATTGCTGGAGAATCAGCTTTCTGTGGGAGCCACTGCCTTGACATATTCATTCAACTTGATGCCCTCCTATTATTTGCAGAAGTGTTTATGTACTATGAAATGTTCAGCCAGAGCATACTGGAAACTGTAAAATAGTTTATGAGATGTATACATGGCTGAAGGTAGAATTTTAAATGCAACCTGGGAAGGTTCTATCTAAATTCCAGGAGGGTAGAGGAGGGAATACTTTCTCTGTAGTGATTCAGTTTTACACAAGGGGTTATATGAACTGGAAAGAAATACCTGATTTGGGAACTATATAACATTTTTTTCATAAAATTAAACTTTATAATTTCTAGACAAGTAAACTTGTTTTCTTTCAGACCAAGAATCGCCACTTATGTTTATTTGTCTTCTACGTGGTAAAAGCATGAAATGTGGATTGTTTATTATTTTATAAGAAACAAAGGACAAACAGTAATAAATGAAGAATTTTCCCCAGGTACAGGAATTATATACACTATTTAAAAAATATTTGCGCTTCTGATGGTATTTAAATAAAAACCCTTGGTTCTAAAATTGGAACATTATTTTTGAATCTTAACTATTGCAATATGTGAAGGCAGGAAGGTTAATGACATAGCCTCAAGACGGCATGTTCGGAACATCACATTCCAAACTTAGGTGAAGGGAGAAATATTTCTATTTCCTTTACCCTCAGATCTATGAGGCCGTGTCAATTTCCCATAAGAGAGGCTATTTTTATTGATCTGTAGGTTTTATTTATTTTTTTCAGATTTGAGCTCCAAAACACAAGGCTACAAAAATACAGATTATTTTGTGTATTCACATTTGATTTAGAAATGAGCCTGATGTGGCTGTTTTTGTTTTTGATAGCCTCTACCTCATGAAGTCATTGTGAAGATCAATGAAATCCCAGAGGTGAGGTTCCTGACACAGAGTCGGTGCTCAAAGTGTGTTAGTCCCCTCCCCGCTGCTTGCAGACCTCTTTTTTTAAGACTGATGTAAACTGACATATAATACAGATTACTTAAGTATACCATGGGCCCTTTGAGGAAGATTTTAATGTAACACGTATGCTTTAGAATGTTTAGGATTAGTATCATTTAAAAAATAAATGTAGGTTATTGTCTAGGATAAACATGCCATAAAATCCCAAATGTGTCTTGGTAGTATTTTACGCAAATCCAGTATGCTGGAGCAAAATGGTGGCCTGAGAATGAGGGGCCGTGGATCTGGTCTCTGGTCTGTCACTGCCATTACGGAGTGACCTTGGGAAAGTTAACTTCCCTCGCCAGGCTACATACTTGCACTGGGAAAATGAATGGTTGTTTACAGTGATCTCGAAGACCATCTCTGCTCTAACATTTTATGATTTTACCTCACATTTTAATCTTGAGAGAGCAATTTACTGAAGTTGCATTTTCTGAGATTTTCCTTCTATAATTTTTTTTCTGTAACCGCTGCTTAAGAAAATTTTATTTCACTTCAAATTCAATGTTGTTGAAAGAGTCAGAGAAAGGAGCTAAGTGTAGAAAAGAAAAAAAAAGAATTAAAAATATTAATATTGAGCAATTATGGGGACATCTAGGCTGGTTTGGGACAGACATAAATGACCTTGTTTTATTCTAAATTCAGCTCACTGGCTTATGATGAAAAGTGAAAGGTTATTATATGGACTTACTGGGCAAAACCAGATTTTATAAATAATTACCTGTCAGACTGTTCAAGATAGACAAACATACGCCAGACCAACAAAAACACAGACCTGTCATATTTCTGAGAGAAATGTACGTTGAGTCTTCCTTCTCTGGGACTATAAGGAGATCAGGTAGAATAAAATGAAGGGAAAAAACCTAAACCCTGTATTTTTTGCCTTGTGCATAGTTTAAAATGTAAAATGTGGGAGAGAAGGAATTTTGATGTGAAAAATTAGCCCTGAAAATTTTATACATCTATAAGCCTGGCAGATCGAAACCAAATACAATAAATGCTGTCGTTTTAAAAGTTAGGATGTTTACTGCAAGCTTATAATTTTCCATGATTAGGGATGCCAAGAAAAATAAGAATGATGATAAAAAGAAAAGTTTAATCATACATTTCAACAAGCACAGATGGAACATCAAAACCCCTTGGCAATTTTTTGATATTATATATCTGCGTTTTTTTGTTCTTGACATGAAGATTTTTTCCAGAAGGAAGGACTAACACAGAACAGGTAAATGATAGTTAACAAATGTGAATAATATGGCACAATCATATTAACGGAGCCTCATGATGATTTGGTCACAGGCAGAAAATCTTTCATGCTTCTTATTTCTGTTTTTATTAATGCTTTACAAAGGCTCTTTCGGTGTGTGCAAAAACCATGATAAAAATAAAATTGCACAGAAGTCTTACCGAATTAAAGAAATAACTTCCTTTTTTGTAATTCAAGTTGAATCAGGAACTGTACAATTACATCTGCTACATTTTGATTGGTTCTCCAAAGTTCGAGTTCCTCATTTAATGGAGAAAGTATAGATGCCAGAAGGGTAGCTCAGCTGCTCCCAGCAAGAAATGACCCAGTCCACAATTCCCGTGTAGCTGTGGGCGCGCTTTGAAGGGAGAAAGCAAATCGTTCAACTCCCCTTTGTCAACTGATTCTGATTATTGTGCTCCTAAAATGGCTGTGTGTGTGTGTGTGTGTGTGTGTGTGTGTGTGTGTGTGTGTGTGTGTGTGTGTGGTGGGCCCAGGCCAGAGGAGGGACAGGGGACAGAGAGACATGAAGACAGGGGAGGAGGGCCTATAAGAGGGAGAACACACATGACAGGCAGATCTGCAGGAAGTTCGGGAAGAAGGCATGAAAAAATAACATGGACTCTGTAAGTGGGGGGAAGGGATGCGAAGCTGGGGAGAGCCAGTTCATCAGATCAATTAGGTCTCTGATTAGTGTGAGTTTATAAAATGAGTATGTGTCTCTAAAAGATGTGTAGGATATACATAATCAGCAGATGTTGCAGCGAAGTTGGTGGGACAGCACAAGGGGAGAAGTGACTGTCCTTTTAATTTTGTTTCCTTTGTCCCAAACCTGGATTACAAAATGCATCAAATAAAACATAGACTAAACACTGTGGGGCGGCGGGGGGGGGGGGGGAGGAGAAAAGACACTGCTTTTAAGATATGTGAGCTGAGGGCAGTAAATCCATTCCAAATTAAAATTTCAAAATTGTGTGATCTGCATTCTTGTCCACCTACACACTATCCCAAACATCCTGCCATTAATTAGCTAAACGGCCCAGCCAGTAAACAAGACGAAGCACTGAGGGGACTGGAAAAAGAGCTGGAGTCAGCCAGCTGATAGTCACAACAAACCAACCCACTCCTGAGGATACAGAGAAGGTAAACTTGTATTTTATTTTGTCCAAAGAGGGGAACAGAAATCACCTTACTATAACAGTGCCTTTCCTGTTGTTACAGTCACAGTCCCATCAGCAGGCCAGAAAAGCCATCCCATTCCTGCGGTAGGCACTCTGTCAAAGAAAAAGAAATCTGCAATGAATTATCACATCAAGTCAAACTAGGAAAGGAGGCAAAAAGCAAGCAGGGCTTTCTTCCCGTCTTGTAGACTCTGCCGCCTACACTCCAATAGGGTGCTCCATCTGAACATTTCTGGGGCCACCACTCTGTCTGCTAGAAGGTCAGTGTGGTTAACAAGTGGTTAGTGATTCTATTTTGGGGGGAGTGGGAGATATGCAAAATAAGATATCCCATTTTGTTAATTGGGTTTGGTTAGGTCAAAGACATGTTGTGTTGAATCTGTTTGTCCTTTATAAACATGTGTTCTCGATTGGATATGCTCAGGAATCACTTCTAATTAACTATCTTAATAGCCTATAAATTACTGACTTGTTATAGCCTTCCCAGGCCTAATTTATAGCCTCCGTGAAAAGCTTGGAAACAGACACTAGCAGAGGCCTTTTCTCCTTGCTAAAATACAGTGATCTCTAAGGAATTCTGTACATTACTGATGTTATAGAAAGCTCGAATCTTACATAATTTTACATACATACACATGTACATATAGATGTACATATGAATATTCATAGTGGAATAAAATATTCCATAAAAGAAAATGGGAAAATAGATACTAATGGCAAGAATATGATGTATTCCAGTAAGTCAAGTAAAACTGCATGAGTTTTCTTCCTGCAAGATATATTCTACAGCTCAGAACTGCAAGAGCTGGACTATACACGGCCTCTTGTGACTTGTCTTGAGTCTCATAATGAAACCCAGAATGAAACAGAACTAAAATCCAGGACTTAGGAAGAAAATTACCCTTTTCACCACATTTTTCATTATTTAAACCAGGACTAGTCATACTCAGAGAATCCATAACCCTCAATTAGATGGATTTTTTCTACAATCTGTTTTCAGAAAAACAGAAAAATGACAAAATCTCATATCAAGGATTTTTTTTTCCTTTAGGCTAATAACTTTGATGCTAGAGTTTGTATACTTCCAATCCAATACATTTACCTTCAACAGCCATGTTACAGGAAATATACAGTAAGTTTTTATGAGTAAGGTAACGCTATGGAGGTGCCGAAGAGTTTACATCTAGAAATGGTTAGATTACATTTATAATTACACCCAAAGAGAGAAAAGTGGAACCAAGCTTTTCAGAAAGACCTCCACCTACGTGAGGTGAAACCAAACAGCTTTTCTGCATAACTTTCTGTTCATCATAAAATTCAATTAACTTCAAAACCTCTCCTCCAAATATCCAGCTTATTCAGGATTTACTATGGTTGTCAGGCTTTGGGACGCGGGCTGAAGTTTCATAGATTGGTTATGTGGCTCTGCAGATCAGCATTTCAAGAATGAGAAAACAGTGGCACATTCCACCTTTCATTCCTCAGGGCTCTCTCTGGGAGCTTGCCCTTTACCATCAGACTTTTTGTGCCACTGGATGCTTGGATTGAAGCAAACATTTTAACAAGGACTAGAAAAGTCCAGCTTTACCTCCTAAGAGCGTGCCCTGGAAAATAGTGTTAAATGAGTTCCTCAGAGAGCCGCAAATAACTTGCAGGAATGGATAGAGTGTCTTCCCACAACCACAGACAGGGGAGCCTCAGGCCTTGAAACAGCCCCTACTACCACAGTTGCCTTAGAGAGGCTTATGCCAAAGTAATGCTTTCAGGTTCTTGACCTTGATGTTTGAAATTTTACAACCACAGTGACAACCTTTAACATAACATAATATTTAAAGCACGGGGCTGGTTTACATGGAGATAAATGGACCTGGGAGTAAAGCTGGATTCCTCATAAAGGTAAATGGTTGAAGTGAGTCTTGCTTGAAAAAGAAGTTTTGGCTCAGGAGAAGACGGAGTCTTGGCTGAGCACACCTGAGAAATTACCAAGTTTCATCTTTCCAGGGTGGGCAATATGAAATGGTTCTGTCTAGTATTGAAAAGGTTACTTTTCAAAGATCAATTCACAATCACAGATGATTTATCACTATTGTTTGCAAATGACTGTAAGACTAGAGACATTCAGTAGCAGAGACTTTGAGTAGCTGAATTTAATGAGAAAGCCAGAGTTTAGAGCTGTCCCAGATTGCTGGAATAAGTTCTTCCTACTCCAATTTTAAAATAGAGAAGGGACAAACAAGCATGTGTGATTAGTGAAGAGCAATTTCAGCAAACCGATCCCCTAGGGTCCTCCACCCTGAGTCACAGCTTTTCCCTTTTGATGTACAAAGGATGTATGTTGTCTGTGGAGGGTGATTATGGGAACATCCTAAATTTGGCATCCTTTCCAGAGAAAGCAACTTTAAAGGAAGATGGATGAGGACAACTCATCTTTGTGTCAACTATGAATTTCTCTCTGTTTGTGTTGTGCATGCTGAAACTAAATTTAAACACTGCTTGGTGTGAGGGCCTTCCAGAAGCCACATTCTCATGAACTACTTCGTCTCCTACTTACTCTCTACTGTCAGAGCCTATGAAGGACTCCCTGCTTCTATATCTTTACAGATACTCCTACTCAGTAAAACCCAGGCCTTGATCGGGTCTCCCACTATTAAAAAGTATAAATTAATCAATAATGCAGCCAACTTCAACCCAACAACCCAGCTTCTACATGCTATATACCACTTAAACTTTCTTATTTAATAAAGCTCTGTTCTCAACTACTAGTTGCTCCTATGTGGATTTGTTGAAACCCTTAGACATGCTAGCATCTCTCAAGTTACCAGCAAAGATACTTCTTCTTTTTTTTTTTTTTTTGAAGACCAACTGCCTAAGTTCATAGGCTCTTCATTTTTCTTAAATTGAGAATCAAGTTAGCTCCCAATTTTTGACATTCATATATTCATTTGGCTCCAAATTACGGCCTACTACCAGAGTCCCAATCTAACTGGATGAGCTGACACATATTCTGCCTATTGCATTAGGCATTGATGGGTAGAAATTAACTCATAAGTTTTCACTTTTGAAGTACAATTTTTTTCTTATCTACATATAGACCAGCTAGAGCAAAAATTTAAATCTTAAACGGGTTTGTTGCTTCTTTTTTATGGGCCATCATAAATTGTACATTTCAAGGAATATAAATTAATATTAAAAAGCAAAGGATTAATATTTAAACAAAAGGTAAATATGCTACAAAACATAACCTGTAGCTCCTAGTCGAAAACAACTGTATGTATGTTATTTGCACCATTAACTTGATTAGTAAGGCTTTACCTACAGACAAAACTACCCCTTCCACCAGTTTGGATTTATACTTATTCTCCACTACTAGCTTTCCTGGTTCTCTTCCACTTTCTCAAAACTTCAAATTAAATACAACAAAAATTTCACTGTAGGGACTGACATTGGCAAGATGGCTGGCTAGAAGGTCCCAAAGGTTGTCTCCCCACAAAAACAATGAATAAACAACTATAAACAGACCAAACAGCTCTGGGAAAGCTCGAGACTACAACAAAGAAGCAGCAGGAACCCTGCAGGGCTCAAATACTGAGTTGTTTTCAACTTAAAACAGACTGTTACAAAATTTACTATGAAAGCCTCATGGTAATCACAAAAAAAAACCCTATTAAAATATACAAATGATGAGAAAAGAATCAAAGCATATCACCTTAAAAATAATCAATTTTCAAAGAAAGTGAGAGAGGAAGGAAGGAACAAAAGAACTACAAAACAATCAGAAAACATTTAACAAAATGGCAATAGTAAGTCCTTACCTACCAATAATTACTTTAAATGTAAATGGTTTAAATTTTCCAATCAAAAGACACAGAGTGCTTGAATGGATTAAAAAAGAAAAGACCCAACTATATGGTGCCTACAAGAGACTCACTTAAGCTTTAAAGACACTCATAGGCTGAAAATGAAAGAAATGTAAATGGAAAGCAAAAGACAATAGGGGTAGCTATTTTTATAATAGAAAAAAATGAACTTTAGGTCAAAAGCTGTAACAAGAGATAAAAAAGATCATTATATAATGATAAAGGGGTCAATTCATCAAAAGGCTGTAATAATCATAAATATATATGCACCCAATATCACCTAAATATATTAAATGATTAACAGATCTGTAGGCAAAAACATATTGATGCAAAAATAGTAGTGGATGGACTTCAATACCCCATTTCAACAATGGGCAGATCATCCAGACTTAATATCATTAAGGAAATAGTGGACTTGACCTACACTTTAGACCAAATGGATCTAACAGACATATATAGAACAGTCGATCCAAAAGCAGAAGAATACAAAATATTCTCAAGTGCACACAGAACATTCTCCAGGATAGACCATATGTTATGTTATAAAACCAGGCTTAAAAAACTTAAGAAAACTTCAGTCTTCTTTTCAAGTATCTCTTCTGGGCACAATGGTATGAAACCAGAAATCAGTAACAAAAGGAAATCTGGAAAATTCACAAATATGTAGAAATTAAACAATGCATTTCTGAATAGTCAATGGGTCAAAGAAGAAATCAAAAGGGAAATAAAGAAAGTATCTTGAGACAAACCAAAAAGGAAACATAACATACCAAAACTTATGGGATGTAGCAAATGCAGTTCTGATAGAGAAGTTCATAGCAATAAATGTCTGCATTAAGAAAAAAAGAAAGATTTAAAATAAACAATCTAACCTTATACTTCTGGGAAAGAAGAACAAACTAAGCCCAAAGATAGCAGAAGGAAGGAAATAATAAAAATGATAGCAGAAATAAATGCATAGGAAGACAGTAGTTAAGATCAACAACTAAGAGATGGTTTTCTGAAAAAATAAAGAAAATTGATAGACCTTTAGCTAGACTAAAAAAAAGAGAGATGATTCAAATAAATAAAATTATAGATAAAAGAAGAGACATTGTGATATCACAACAATTCAAAGGCTCATCAGAGACCAATATGAACAAGAATATGCAAGCAAATCAGATAACTTAGAAGACATGGATAAATTCTTAGAAACCTGCTACTTACCAAGATTGAATAGAAGCAATGTCCACAATAGCCAAACTATGGAAAGAGCCTAGATATCCATCGACAGATGAATGGATAAAGAAGATATGGTATATATAATGGAATACTACTTAGCCATCAAAAAATGAAATCTTGCCATTTGCAACAACGTGGATGGAACTAGAGGGTATTATCCTAAGCAAAATAAGTCAATCAGAGACAATTATCATATGATCTCACTCAGATGTGGAACTTAAGAAACAAAACAGAGGATCAAAGGGGAAGAGAGGAAAAAATAAAACAAGACAAAATCAGAGAGGGAGACAAACCATAAGAGACTCTTAAGCATAGGAAACAAACTGAGGATTGCTGGAGGGGAGGGAGGTGGGGGGATGGGGTAACTGGGTGATGGACATTAAGGAGGGTACATGATTTAATGAGCACTGGGTATTATATAAGACTGATGAATCACTGACCTCTACCTCTGAAACTAATAATACATTATATGTTAATTAATTGAATGTAAATAAATACAAAAAAATATGAATAGAAAATCTGGACAGACCAATAATGAGCGAAGAGACTGAATCAGTAATATAAAATCTTCCAACAAATAAAATCCCAGGACCAGAAGGCTTCACTGATGAATTCTACCAAACATTTAAAGAAGAATTAATACCAATCCTTCTCAACTCTCAAAAATTGAAGAGAAGGAAACATTTTAAAACTCACTTTACAAGGCAAGCCTTATCTTGATACCAAAGCCAAACAAGGACACTATAAGAAAAGAAAATTACAGTCTAAGACTTTGGTCACCAATTCTGATGTGGGTTTTTTTTCCATACCAACAAGCAATTCTTGGACACCAGTTCAGTGTCCTACAATTCAACTTAATTCTGACACATCTGCCTATAGAGTATCATATCCCACAGGTTAAGGACTCAGTCCTATAAAACTGCTGCCTCCCCGCCACCCCCCCCAGCCCCCCGCACTGTAGATGTCAATCACAAGTCCAGGTTACCACCTGTGCTTCTGAATGACCAGTTGTAGACTGGAGGGTTTGATTAATTTGCCAGAGTGGCTCACAGAACTCAGAAAAACATTTTACTTATAAGATTACTGGTTTATTACAAAAGTATATAATTCAGGAACAGTCAGATGAAGGACAAGCATAGGGCAAGGTATGAGGTTAGGGCATGGAGCTTCCATGCCTTCTCTGAGTATGCCATTCAACCTGAATCTCCATGTGTTCACCAACATGAAAGCTCTCTGAATCCCATCTTTTTTTTTAATGGACTTTGTTACATAAACAAGATTGATTAAATCTATGGCCATTGGTGACTGAACTCAATCTCCAGGCCCTCTTCCCTCCCTGGAGGTTGGGGGGTGGGATGGAAAGTTCCAACCCTCTAATCACATGATTGGCTCCACTGGCAACCAGGCTCCATCCTTAGGTGCATTCCAGAAGTCACCTCACTGACATAACAAGAGACACCTTTATAGCCCATGAGAAATTCCAAAGGCTTTAGGAGCTCTGTTCCAGAAATAGGGATGAATTTCAAATGTATATTTCTTATTATAAATCACAATATCACACAGGCCGTATCCCTGCTAAACACAGATGCAAAAATCCTCAACAAACTCCTAGTAAACCAAATTCAGTAGCACACTAGAAGGATTATACACCATGATCAAGTGACATTATCTCTGGGATGCAAGGGTGATGAAATATACACAAAGCAATAAACATGATACACCACATTAATAGAACAAACTGTAAAAACTTTATGATCATTTCAATAGATGCAGGAAAAAGCATTTGACCAAAGTCAACATCCATTCGTAATAAAAACTCTCAACAAATTAGGTGTACTAAGAATGTACCTCAACATAATAAAGGCCATATATGACAAACCCAAAGCTAACATCATGCTTAATGGTGAAAAGTTAAAAGCCTTTCCTCTAAGATCAGGAACAAGACAGTAGTGGAAGTAGTGAAAGTCCTAACCATAGCATTTAGGCAAGAAAAAAAAAAATAAATGGCATCTAATTCAGAGAGGAAAAAGTAAAATTATCTTTATTTGCAGATGACATGATCTTATACATAGAAAGCCCTAATGATGCCAGCAAAAAAGTTTTAGAACTATAAATTAATTCATTAATGCAGGACACAAAATCAACATAAAAAAATCTGTTGTGTTTCTGTACACAAACCATGAACTATCTCAAAGGGAAATTAAGAAAGCAATCCCATTTACAATAGGATCAAACACAATAAAGTCATTGGGAAAAAATTACCAAGGAGATGAAAGATCTTAAAACTATAAAACACTGGTAAAGAAATTGAAGAAGACACAAAGAAATGGAAAGATAACCTGAATTTGTGGGCTGGGAGAATTAATATTGTTAAAATGTCTATATTACCCCAAGCAATCTACAGATTCAATTCAATCCTGTCAAAATTCCAATGGTTATTTTTTTTTCTTACAGAAATAAAAAATATAAACCCAAGGTTCATATGGAACCACAAAAGACCTTGAATAGCCAAAGCAATCGTGAGACAGAAGAACAAAACTGTATGTATCACATTTACTGATTTCAAACTATGTTACAAAGCTGTAGTAATCAGAACAGTATGGTACTGGTATAAAAACAGACACAGATAAATGGAAAAGAATAGAGAGCCCAGAAATAAACCTACATGTATATGGTCAATTAATTTTTGACAAAGGAGCCAGGAATATACTAGGGGAAAGGACGGTCTTTCAAATAAATGGACAGCCACATGCAAAAGAATACAACTAGACCCATATTTTACACCATACACAAAATCAGACACAAAAATCAATTCAACATGGATTAAAAATTTGAATGTAAGACCTGAAACTGCAAAGCTCCTAGAAGTAAACACAAGGAGTAAGCTCCTTGACACTGGTGTTGGAAATGATTTCTTGAATCAGACACCAAAAGCAAAGGCAACAAAAACTAAAATAAGTGGACTACATCAAAAGAAAAAGCTTTTGCATAGTAAAGGAAACAATAAATTGTAAAGGAAACCTACAGAATGGAAGAAAATACTTGCAAATATATATCTTATTAGGAGTTAATACCCAAAATATAAAAAGAACTCATTATTTAATGGCAAAAAGGCAAATAATCCAATTAAAAATGGGCAAAGGACCTGAATAGACATTTGCTCAAGGAAGACATACCAATGGCCAAGGAATACATGAAAAGGTGCCCAACATCACTAATCATCAGAAAAATGCAAATCAAAGCCACAATGAGATATTCCCTGACACCTGTTAGGATGGCTATTAACAAAAAGATAAGGGATAACCAATGGCAAGGATGTGGAGAAAAGGGAACCCTTACACACTGTTGGCGGGGATGTAATCTGCTATAGTCACAGAACAGTATGGCGCTTGTTCAAAATATTAAAAATAAAATTACCATAATGACTCAGCAATTCCACTTCCTGGTATATATCCTAAGGGAAATGAAATCAGTATCTTAAAGAGATATCGGTAGCTCTGTGTTCACTGCAGCATTCTTCACAATAGCTAAGCTATGGAAACAACCTCAATGTTCTCTGATGGATATATATATATATATAATATGTATATATATTATATGTATATATCACATATTCTTTTAAGAATGTATGTGTGTGTGTGTGTGTGTGTATGTATACACACACACACAACCGAATATTATTCAGTCATAAAATAGAAGGAAATCCTGCCATGTCTGCCAACATGGATGAACCTGAAGGGCATTACGCTAAGTGAAATAAGCCAGCCAGAAAAAGACAAATACTGTATGGTATCACTAAATGCTGATTTCACAGAAACAGAACAGAATGAGTAAAATGGCGGTTGCCAGGGGCTGCGGGGAGAGGGAAATAGGGAGATGTAGGTCAAAAGGTACAGACTTTCAGTTACAGAGGAATGCGTTCTGAGGATCTAATGTATGGCTAGAGTTGTAAGATGGTATTGTGTACTTGAAAGCTGCTGAGAGTAGATCTTAAGCAATGTCACTACACACACACGAGCAAGAGTTAACTACATGAGGTGATAGGTATGCTAATTACTGTATCTTGACCTTGGTAATCACTCCACTATGTATATGTATATCAAATTACCATGTTGTACACTTTAAATATAGATGATTATATTTGTCAATTATTCTTCAATAAAGGAAGAAAAGAAAAAAAAATTTCATTGTAGTGGGTCCCAAATTCACTCACATATACTTCATTTCTAAAGGCCAAAGACAGACAATTTTGGTTCTATTGCTTGAATTCCTATAAACTTGAATAATTTGATTTTAGCAAATCTTTATTGAGTTCTTACTTTACGTAAGCCACTATGTGCTTGGTGGTACAAAGGATACATAGAGAAGTAACACAGTCCTGGCTCTCAGCAAGCTTCTAATTTAATGTTAAAGGTTTAACTATCAAGTAAAATGCACTAAGAGGTCATTCTCAAGAGTGGGAAGGAGGGACAAAACAAAACATCCCTTTTGTTTATATTTTTTGCTTTTTATCACAATTTTATTTCAAATAACATTTAAAAGGACATGAGTTTTGTAGCTTTTTTAAAGCAGGGAGGGGCAAAGATTTAAAAACGCTGAGATACATGGTTTATAGTTTACGAAGCACTTTCATGCCCATATCTAATTTAGTCTTACCACAACTAGTAAAAAAAAAAAGTTATTATTCCCGCTTTTAAAGTGACATGACTAGTGAGTGGTAGATTTAGGATTTCAAACCCAGGGTCTGTACGCTTTTCATTATACCACACTGTCTTACACTAAGCAAAAGAAAACAAAATCCCTGAAATCTCACATAATTTATTCTACCCAGATTACTATTGACATACATATTCTCCTAGTCCTAACAAACTCAATTCTTGCTCAACATCACTTAAAGGGTAAATTAAAATTTGAATTCTAATTTAAAGTAGAGCAGACTGGTATAATACTTCAGAGGACAGAGATGGGGCTTGACTCTAAATCATCTTCAGTTTGGAGGCATTTGCAACTGGTCCTTATTTTCCAAACCAATTTTGAGAACAGTATATAGTAAAAAACAAAAATAGAAACAAAAACCAAACAAACAAAAAAACCACCGTATGTCCAAATCACTGGAGAACTTAGAAAAATAACAGATACTCCAGCTCTCCTTCAAGTCAACTGGCCTGAGTGGAGTTTGAGCAATCCAGGTGGTTTGGATGCATGGTGAGGGCTGAAAATGGAGGGAGAGAGGATGAATACACCACTAACAGACCCCCAAAATGGTTTTGTCAATAAATGGCTCCTTTTCAGAATCTGTCATGATTATACAGTAAATCATGTTTCTTAATGGAAATCCTAATGTTGGCATATAATTTAATATAGGAGAAATAGATATTAAGGTTTTCTGGTCATGCCTTTTACCTAGACGGCAGATGCGATACCTCTATCTCTCATGTTTCTCACTGGAGGGTCATTATTGTTTTACCCTCCCTGATGCTGGGCTGCCGTTGTAGAGGAACACAGTCCTTCAGACTGCCACACCATGTTTAATTCCATAAAGAAAATGCGGTTTGTAAAACTGACTAAACCAAGCAGAACAAAACCCTTTGCTTCTATCTAGAATCAAAGAACAATAGAATTCTGGGATGGGAAAGTATCTTGTGAACTCCTCTCTTCCAATTCCTAATTTAACAGATGAAAAAACCAATGCCGAGAGAGAGAGATAGAGAGAGAGAGAGAGAAAGAGAGAGAAAGAGAGAGACCCATCACTGGTCAGCCCAGGATTCCTGACTCAGTCTAGGGCTCTTTATGGATGGTTCTCATTCTGCCCAAAGCTATGTGTTTAGCTTCTCTGACCCTGATGGGGAAAACAGATGTAGGGAAAGAAATTGTTTTTCCGGATTAAGAGCCCTTGGGAGCAGCACAAAAGTGAAGGGACTGAAGTATGTGTGTGGGGGGGTGGGGCTTAATGATGTCTGAAACAGGACAGCTGAGTAGTTAGAACAAGGCAGGCCATTATGAGCTTTTTGTTCTACTTCTGAGTCTTCTGCTATATGATAAGCTCTTCCTTGGAGAATCACTTAATTTCCCTAAGTGCCCAAAAGAATAATTTTGATAAATGGATGAAATATCAAAATTAGTAAGAGAAACGTGGCTGAAAGGTTCTATGGCAAAAGTATGCATCTTTGGGACCTTCAGGGGGTGACATACCACATGTTCCCACAGAAGTTTTACTAAGGCTGAGCAAATAAGGTGGCCTGCCTGGATCTGTTTGGAGTTGGCCAATTTGAGTTACACCGAGTAGTAAAAAGGACAATAAAAGGATTTGGAGCATATACTCTCCCTTTCCCAAGCTCCCCCGAACTCCCAATTAACAAAGTGTACGGGAAACTCTTTGCATTTTAGTTGATTTGTGGGCCCCAGGAGCTGCCCCGGTTATCAGGGGCCTGGTGGTTTCCCAAGTGTTCTCCTGCACCCTACAGGGAGGAAGAAGCACAGAAGGAAGGGGTCCTACAGCCACTAGCTTGGCTTTGCTGGAGGGAAAACGTGGGGAGGGAGTGGGGCAAAAGAGAAGCAACAGGCTTTCTTTAGTCCTTACTTACTAAGTTAACTCAAGTGTTTGCTTTATTAAAATAGCCAGTTGAGCTGGGGTGGGAAGGTAGGTACTTGTCCGAATTTCTTGTATAAATGCTGTCTCACAAGACTGCTAAGTTAGCCCTCCCTTCTGCCCCACCTGACTCCCAAGTTTTACCAGTAAAAACCAGTTGTGCTTCTATCTGGCCTTTTGCTACCACTCTTCTGGCAGCAACACTGGGGACTATATCAAGTTGTCTCAAATTCGACTGCCCCCAGATGCCCCAGTTCAGCCCTGCCCTCTGTGGGGTCTCTGGATTCAGAGTCCAAGCCCTCTCCCAACCCCTCCTTTCGCCTTAGGAGGTGACTGTGCCCCGAGAGACATGCTGTTTTGTTTTAATGCTACAAAGCTTTGAAGCTCTGGAACTTCATATCAAAGCTATGTAGTAGTTTTTTAAAAGATAAAATAGGCCCCCTTTTCTTGCTGCCCTTGTGTCTGCGTGTGGGCAAGAGATTTAATTACAATGAATAAAACTGAATGGTGGTCTAAGACTCTTAAAATCAAAGTGGTAACCATGGCTGAATTTCATTAGCAAACATAAATACAAATAGGCACATCTTGTTTGTACCAATGCCATGTGACTTTTCCCCTTTTGATAATTTCATTCTAACTCTGATATTTCAGAGAATCTAAATTGAAACACATGATGTATAGCACTACAACATGCAAAGCTCTTCATTAAACAGCTTCCTTTTTTTGTGTACTTCCCAATGTTATAAATATCCTGTGAATATCATGGAGGGCAGTTTGTCAGACAGCAGAGCCTTGATTTAAGAACAGTGGAGGGAGCCCTGCCCTTTAAATAAGAGGTCTTGTCTGGCTGGCAGAATGGGAAAAAAGACATAGCATTAACTCTCATTCTATTCCAAGTAACTGGGTGCCTATAAATCTTGAGGAACTTGTCATTTTATGCATGGTTTTCTCTATGTGTGTGTCAGATTCTTCTTATTACCAAGTTATCTCACCATTCTGAACACAAACATTTCTAAATTAAAATTTAGTTATTAAAATTATAATTTCTAACTGTCTAAGTCATCTCGATCAAATTATATGAGTGATGTGTTAATTTTTGTTGTTGTTGAGCAAAATAATTAAGTGGCTGATACATACAACATTGTATTTCAGAGAAAAGGTTTTTCGTGAATGTTATCTTTGGCAATTTTATATGAGACTAAAAGCATACCATTTCCACATATAAATTATTCTTCCTATGATACTGTGTGCACTCAAATACATCTATAGTTAATAGTTTAATGCCAATAATAAGTTATTCTTCACCTACTTTATATTGCAAACAATCAAAACACAGATGTCTGAAATTATTCCAAGTTGCAAACACACATAAGAATATGTGTAAAGTGTCACATTGGCAGGAGTTAGTAACCAAAATCTCCATTATGGAGGGGGGGGGGTCTCAGATTCTCAGATCTAACAACATTTAATTCTCATTTCTCTTGATTGACTCATAGCCTCTGGAAGGCAGAGAACTTGCTATTTTATTTATCTTTATATGTCTAGGGTATAACCCAATGAATGGCCAATAAGTAGGTGCTCAATAAAGAATCATCTATTGAATGAATGCATTTGACTAGCAAATAGCTTACTTTCCTCTGGACAACAATGAGCAATGTTAACATGTGTTCACCATCAGAGCAGGGGCTGGGCTATGCTCAGCTCCTAAATATTAGGCTTAAACCACACACTTATCATTTCACAAGATAACCATCAGCAGCAGTTGTTAAGAAAAAAGAAATTAGTGACCTCACTAATTCAACCATAAGGCATACTGCAAAGTAAATGGTTATTCTGATATTAGTTCTTAGTACCCACGGGAGCATTTCTGGGCTTCTCATTATTGTTATCTGCCAGGAGTAAAACCTTTTGCACTGATGAAGCCAACTGCCTTGTTTGCCAGAAAAAAAAGAATCCAAGTCATCTAAAACAATATTGCTAAATTGTTTTGCTGTGTCTAAACATTTTAAGTCCAAATATTCTGTTACTGAAAATTACAATTAATAGCAAGTTTATAGTAGATAGTATAAAATAATTTTTTCTTTACAATCCTGGTTGTGTGGCAATGTTACTTAATTGCTTTTTCCAAGTCTTCAACAATGATACAAGCTAAAAATAAAAAGAAAATACTGCCTCAATGGCCTTTGCCACATCAAAAAATATAACACAAAGAGTAAGAGCAAGGATGACAAGAACTATTTATCAATAATCAAGATACCAATTTAGAATAGTAAGTACATTATAATTAAGGTTCTTAAGAATATTTTGAAGATAATGAGTAATAAAATTATGACAGAATAATCAGGATACAGTAGTTAATATCAACCACATATGGTAGCCACCTGAGGAGGCATATTTCCGTATGAATCTACTATCATTTATTTATTTATTCAACAATACAGAGTGCAAAGTGCAGTGGATACAACAGTGATCACAGATGTGGTTCCTCCCCTTCATGTTGAACAGTTTAATGGGGGGAGACATATTGAATGAGAAATGAAAGAAACGATGGGAGTTACAGAATGAGAATAGGGTGTAATGGGACCATATGAGAAGGTGGTAGGGGTGGGTGGTGGTGATGAAGGAGATTTCTTGAAGGAAAAGATATTCAACTGAGACCTGAGTTGGAGATGGGAGGGGTTAGGTAGTAGGTGGGTAAGACCCAGAGGAGAGAGAGCTTGACTTACCTTAATTCCCAGTGCCAGTCTATAAGCTAGGCTTGTCACAATAAATATTAAATCCAACCCACACTACCTACTACTGAAGGGTTTCTCAAATTTCTGGTAAGAAATGCTCATGTTACATAAGTATTCAACCAATTCTTTTGAATCTCTGCTTTAGGGCCTGATACAAACTTGCCATATTAAATTGGAATAATCTGAGGACTTCTAGCTCTGGTCTGGCATGTAGTAAGAAGCTTGGAAGCTGCCACTCTGTCCCTACAATAACTAAAAGCTGAACGAACTGGAAAATCAACAACTCTTCTTAGATCCAAAGAGAAGTGTGGTCGGTCATAGGGCAAACCACTTCTCCTAAGATCAGAAAGACAGACAGGAGAATACAGAGAATCACAACTTACTGAGAATACAGACTGAATCACAAACCTCCATGGGAACTGGTGCCAGAGTAGAGAAACCTGAACCGTATGTAATGGAGAAATTGCTAGAAGCTCACGTGGACAAGTCTGGGAGATGACACTCTAAGGGGACGCAGTCATGGGGGAACAGGGAAGAGGGCCCACACTTTTGCGAGTTTTACCTCCTGGAGCCCTACCAGGTTCTCACAGTGGATATCACTGAAAAATCTTCTCATGTTTTGGGCAGGGAGAGAGGAAAAAACATTTTGAAATATGCCAGAGCATTCTGTTCTTCTCAACAAGACTTACCCTGAGGGAAACTATTTAACCACAGCCTAACTGCTTAGATTTTATCAGAGTCTAACTGACCTGGGAAAAGGGAAATACCCAACTTGTGCCCACTGTGGCCATCCTGTTCACCTAACAGGGCAGTGGTTGGAAAGGGGAAGACTAAGGCATACTTGTGAAGTTCATACTTGTGGCGTACTTGTGAAGTTCATAGTCCAGAGGCACACACTTGCTAAAAGACTGAGACCCAATCATACTAGTATAGAATGCTTCCCTGCGCCCCATCTTACTACCACATTAGTAAATGCCTTTTTATAATAGTTCCTTTTACCCAGTACATCATGCCTGGCTATTAAGACAAAATGGCAAGGCATACTGAAAGGCAAAAAACAGTATGAAGGGACAGAACAAGCATCAGAACCAGACCCATCTATGATAGACATGTTGGAATGAAGAGACCAGGGATTTAAAGTGACAATGATTAATATGCTAAGGGCTTTAATGGACAAGTAGATAGCATGTAAGAACAGATCAGCAATGTAAGCAAAGAGATGGAAATTCTAAGAAAGAATCAAAAAAGAAATGCTAGAGATAAAAACCACTATAAAAGAAATGAAGAATGCCTTTGATGGGCTTATTACTAGACAGGATCAGCTAAAGAAACTCTGAGCTTGAGGATATCTTATTAGAAACCTCTAAAACTGAATAGCGATGACTAAAAAAACTATAAAAAACAGAGAAGAATATCCAACTGTGGGACAGCTACAAATAGTGTAACATATGCATAATGGGAATACCAGAAGAAGAAAAGGAATAGAAGAAATACCTGAAAAAATAATGACTAAGAATTGCCCCAAATTAAAGACAGGCACAAAACCACAGATCCAGGGAGCTCAGAGAACACCAAGCTGGATAATACCTATGCCTCCAAAAAACCCACCCCCCCCAAAAAAACCCCAAAACCCAAGCCTAGGCATATCATATATAAACTATAGAAAACAAAAAATATTTAAAGATGCCAGAGGAGAAAAACACCTTACCTAGAGAGGGGCAAAGATAAGAGCTACATTTGACTTCTCTTCAAAAGCCATGCAATCAAGAAAAGAGTGGAGAGAAATATTTAAAGTGTTGAGAGAATAAAACCACCAAGCTAGAATTCTATACCCTGTGAGATATAATCTCTTATAAGTAAAGGAGATATAGACTTTCTCAGATAACAAAAATTGAGGTTTTTTTTTTTTTTTTTTTTTTTTTGCCAGTAGCTCTGCCTTGCAGGAAACAAAAAAATTCTTTAGCGAGAAGGAAAATGATACAGGTCAGAAGCTTGGATCTACATAAAGAAAGGAAGAACAATGGAGAAGGAATAACTGAAGGTAAAATAAAAACTTTTACTTTTATGCTTAATTGATCTAATAGCTAACAGTTTGTTCAAAATTAAAGCAAGAGTATAATTGATTATGTTGTATATATACATATGCTTATGTATACTTATGTATAAATGAAACGAAGCAATGATAAAAGGAGGGAGGAATTTAGGTTATTTTGTTCTTATAAGGTACTCACACTATCCATCAAGTGGTAGTGTTATTGGAAAGTGGATTTTGATTAGCTGTAAATGTATATTGTGAATTCTAGGTCAACAACTAAAACAAGTTTAAAAAAAGGAATATAATTGATACGCTAAGAAAAGAGAGAAGGTGGAATCATATAAAATGCTCAGTTAATACTGCAAAAGGCAGAAAAAGATTAGAAGACAAAAATAGGAACAAAGAATGAGGGCAACTAATAGAAACAGTAACAAATACGGTAGATATTACTCCAACTATATCAATAGTCACTTTAAATGCCAATAGTCTAAATGCACCAATCAAAAGTGAGAGATTATCAGGGTGGATCAAAAAACAAGACCCAACTATACATTGTCTCTAAGAAACCCACTTTAAATATAAAGACACAGATAGACTAAAAGTAACTGGATGGAGACAGATATACCATGCTAACAGTAATCAAAAGAAAGAGGAGCAGCTGTATCAATTTCAGACATGGCAAACTTTAGAGCAAGAAAAGTTATAATAATCCTTAACAGGAGTACACCTAACAGAGCATCAAAATACAGGAGGCAGAAACTTACAGAACTGCAAGAAGAAAGAGATGAATCCACTATTACAGTTGGAGACTTCAACATCCCTCCATCAGAAATGCACAGATTCAGCACTCAGAAAATCAGTATGCACATGGTGGAACTCAATAACACCATCAAACAACTGGACATAATGAGCATCTATAGATTACTTCATCCAACAACAGATTACAAATTCTTTTTATGCTCACATGGAACACTCACCAAAATAGACCACATTTGGGGCCACAAAACATATCCTAACAAATTTGAAAGAATAGGAATTATACAATGTCTGCTCTCAGACCGCAAGGAAGGTAAACTGACATTGATAATGGAAAGATAGTTGGAAAACTCTAAAATACTTGTAAATAAAACAGCCTATTTCTAAATAATACATGGGATAAAGAAGAGATCTCAAAGAAATTAAAAAATATTTTGAACTAAATAGGAATGAAAACACAACTTATTAAAATTTGTGGGATGTGGCAAAAGCAATTTATAAGGAAATACATAGCAGTGAATGCCTATATTAGAAAATAAGACAGATGCAAAACCATTCATCTAAGCTTCCACATGAGGAAACTAGAAAATAAGAGCAAATTAAAGTTGAAAGTAAGCAGACGAATAGAAATAATAAAAATTAGAGCAGAAATCAATGAAATTAAAAACAGAAAAATCATTAGAAAAAAAAACCCCACAACCAGTTCTTTGAAAAGATCAGTATGATTGGTAAGCCTCTAACCTGGCTAAGAAAAAAACAGAGGGGACTCAAATTACCAATATCAGAAATGAAAGAGTAGAAATCACTATCCTATGGACATTAAAAGGAAAAAAAAAAAAGGAATATTATGAAAAACTTAAGCTCAGAAATCTGATAACCTAGGTGAAATGGACCAATTCCTTGAAAGACACAATCTGCTAAAAACTCACACAAGAAGAAATTGAAAATCTGAATAAACCTGTATCTATTAAAGAAGTTGAACTAATAGTTAATAACCTAACTTAAAATAGTTAATAACCTAAAAACCTAAACCTAAAGAAAGCACCAGGTCCAGGTGGGTTCACTGGTGAATTCTGCCAAACACTTATGGAAGAAATTATACCAGTTCTCTACAATCTCTTTCAGAAGATACAGGCAGAGGGAGTGATGTCTTAACTTATTCTATAAGGTCAGCATTATCTTAATACCAAAAAGAGACAAAAACATTACAAGAAAACTATGGGCTAATATCTCTCAAAAACACAGATGCAAAAATCCTCAACAAAATATTAGTAAGTTGAATCTGGCAGTGTATAGAAAAAATTATATGCCATGATCAAGTAGGATATAGACCAGGTATGCAAGGCTGGTTCAACATTTAGAAATCAATTAATGTAATCTATCACATCAAAAGGCTAAAGAAGAAAAGTCACATGATTATATCAATGGGTGCAGAAAAAGCATTTGACAAAACCCCAAAACGATTCATAATAAAAACTCTCAGTAAACTAGAAATAGAGGGGAGTTTCCTCAACTTGGCCAAGAATATCTACAGAAGTCCTAAGCTAGTATCAAACTAGAAGCTTTCCCTCATGATCAGGAACATGGCAAGAACGTTCCCTCTCACCACTGCTTTTCAACATTGTACTGGTAGTCTTAACTAATTCAATAAGACAAGAAAAGGAGATAAAAGTGACACAAATTAGGAAGGAAGAAATCAAACTGTTTTTGTTTGCAGATGACATGATCATCTATGAATAAAATTTGAAAAGAATCAACAAAAATATTCCTGGAACTAATCAGTGAATACAGCAGAGTTGCAGGGTGCAAAGTTAATATATAGACATAAACCATTTTCTTAATGCCAGCGATGAACAAATGGAATTTGAAATAAAAAACACACTATTAAAAACACACTATCATTTACATTAGCACCCCCCCAAAATAAAACACTTAGGTATAAAGCTAACAAAACACATACAAGATCTATGTGAGGAAAACTACAAACCTCTGATGAAAGAAATCAAACAAGAACTAAATAAATGGAGAGATAATCCATATTCATGGATAGGAAGACTCAATATTGTCAATGTGTCAGTTCTTTCTAACCTGATCTACAGTTTCAAAGCAATTTCAATAAAAATCCCAGGAAGTTATTTTGTGGATATCAACAAACTGATTCTAAAGTTTATATGGAGAGGCAAGAGACTCAGAAGAGCCAGTATAATATAGAAGGAGAAAAACAAAGTTGGATCACTGACACTACCCAACCCCAAGACTTACGAAGTTACAATAATCAAGACAGTGTGGTACTGGCAAAAGAATAGACAGATCAATGGAATGGAATAGAGAGCTCAGAAATAGATCCACATAAATACAGTCATCAACTGATTCTAGACAAAGGAGCAAAGTCAATAAAATGGAACAAAGAGTATTTCAACACTTGGTGCTGGAATAACGAGGCATACACATGCAAAAAATGAATCTAGTTACAGATCTTTAGCCATTCACAAAAACTAACTGAAAATGGATCATAGACCTAAATGTAGAATGCCAAACTCGAAAACTCCAATAAGATAGCAGGAGAAAATCTCGACAACTTTGGGTTTGGTGATGACTCTTTAGATACACCAAAGTCATGAACCATGAAAGAAAAAATTAGGAAGCTGGATTTCATTGAAATTAAAAATGTCTGCTCTGCAAGAGATACTGTCAAGAGAATGAGAAGACAAGCCACAGACTGGGAGAAAATATTTGTAAAATATTAAGACTATTATCCAAAATATACAAAGAACTCTTAAAATTCAGCAGCAAGAAAACAATCTGACTAAAAAAGGGGCCAATGACCTTAAGAGGCAGATTACCAAAGAAGGTCTATGGATGGCAAATAAGATTCTGAAAAGATGCGCCACATTATATGTCCTCAGGGAAATGTAAATTAAAACAGCAATGAGATATCACTACACACCCATTAGAATGGCCATAATCCCAAACCCTGAAAACAATACATGCTAGTGAAGATGTGGAGCAACAGGAACTCTCATTCATTGCTGGTGGGAATGCAAAATGGTACAGCCATTTTGGAAGGCAGTTTGGCAGTTTCTTATAGAACTAAACGTACTCTTACCATATGATCCAGTAATTGCACTACCTGGCATTTACCTACAGGAGTTGAAAACTTAGATCTACACAAAACCTGCACATGGATATTTACAGCAGCTTTATTCATACTTGCCCAAACTTGGAAGCAACTAAGATGTTCTTCAGCAGGTGAATGGATAAATAAACTGTGGTACTTTCAGACCATGGATTATTAATCAGTACAAAAAGAAATGAGAAATTAAGCCACAAAAAGACACGGAGGAAGCTTAAATACATACTACTGAGTGAAATAAGACAATCTGCAAAGGCTCCATGCTGTAGGATTCCAAATATATGACATCTAGGAAAAGGCAAAACTATGAGGACAGTAAAAGATCAGTGGCTGCCAGGTGACAGGGGTGAATCAGCAGAAGACAGGATTTTTAGGGTAGTGAAACTGTTCTGTACGAGACAGTACAGTGATAGACGTATGTCATTATACATTTGTCCAAACCCTTAGAATGTTCAACGGAAGCTTTCCTACTAGAACATTAGAGTGAACCCTAGCGCAAACTGTGGACTTTGGGTGACAATGATGCATCACCGTAGGCTCACGAAATGTAACCCATGCTCCATCCTAGTGGGGGATGTGGATCAAGGGGGAGGCTTACACACGAGTGGAGCCAGGGGTATATGTGTACCTTCTGCTCAATTTTGCTGTGAAACTGAACCTGTTCTAAAAAAAGAATGTATTTTTAAAAATTGGGATACTTTCTCTTGACATTTATTTCAAAACTGAACTACCATATACTGACAATGACAGGCATGCCTCCTCCATGCCTTTCCCTAATTAGGTGTTCTTGAGGCGCTATGGACATATTCTTTTACCTTGTACATATTATACACCTCTATCTCTCTACCAGTATTGTATTAATGGAATTTGCCACAGACATTTGCAATCTGCCTCAGTCATTTCAAAAATTTACCTCCAAAATATCCTGAATAACCGAAGTGTGTTCTCCAATGTGAAAGATTAATTTGAATACAGGTATCGTATTAAGTGACTAAACTCCCAAAGGTATGGGACTATCCCAAGTCAGATATATTATTGATACAGCAGTGACAGTGTTCGTTTTATTGCATATTATTCTAATCAAGCTTAAAAGACAGGCTATTTGGGTCATGGTAATTAGGATACCGCACTGGCCCAGATCATCCGTATCACACACTATTGTTCGAATCTACCGTTCACTGGTTATATTGTCTCTCAAAACCAGTGAGAAGGTTTAGATTTAGCACATTAAAAAGAATTCACAAGAATAAAAGGCACAGCATGGGGAATATGGTCAATGGTATTGTAACAGTGTTGCATGGTGACAGACGGGAGCTACACTCACGAGTGTAGTAACATAGAGTAACATAGAGTAGCTGAATCTGTTATTACCCCAAACCAATGTAACATTGTGTGGCAACTATACTCAAATTAAAAAAAATAGTTCTTAGTTTCATGCTTAACAGAAGTCATTACTATTAAAATATTTAGAAAAAATATTTTATTAGTCACCAGCCAAATTAAAAAAAAACAGATCTTTTGAAGGCCTGTGAAAAATTCAGCACCAATTCTGGACTACAGAACTAAGAAGTTAGGTAACATTATTGTGTCAAACTGGTTGGCCAAAGTTGAGATCAGAGTCATCCTTATGAAAAAATGTGGCAGTTATATTTCAGTAACTCCTACCAGGACTTCTTGAGGAAGGGCTGAATGAATTCTACCTTTATGTATGCTATTCATGTAACACTCAAATGAAAGGCAAGCAAGGCAATCTATAAAGTATAGCTTCAGGATGTATAATTTCTGCACTGAAATTAATTCAATGAATCATTTCAACGAGGCTTTAGGAGAAAGAAAGGAAAGCCATTTTGCAAATGAACCTCTCTCTGCCTGTGTCGTCCATGTGGTGGTGGTAGTGATTTGAGCAGGCAGGTCCCATCACCCGCAGGGGCCACTGGCCCCCCCGTGCATGTAGCCAGCCTCTTGCTTCCCACAGCCAAGGGAGGTGAGAGAAGGTAACGTAATGCGTGAGTAGCTACCAGGAGAAAAGATGGGAGGGGAAAAAAAAGCTAAAGAAATATAGTATTTCAATCAAAGTCTGAAATTTGTAGAAGTGGTTTTGGTCTCCATATAGTAAAAATATTTATCCAAGAAACTCCTACTCGGGTGTGAACATCCTACTTCTAGTGGGATTTTGTTTGGCAAAGGGCTGTGAAAGAGTAGGAGCTAATACAGAACATGTCTATAAACAAATTTATTTAGTTAGCACAGATTGACACATTCACTAGAGGATTTCAGCAATTACATGTGTAAAACTATTTCCTACAGTGGTTTCCTTTTGTGATTTTGCTAATTTATTCAATCTAGGCCATTTTCATGCACTGACTCTTATAAGCCATGTAGCCACCCAGGCTGAAATGAACATATGGAGACTCTGCCTTCTTTCCAATGCTTCATGTAAATATAATTATATGGTGATATTAAAGAGTCAAACCATTAATGACAGAAAGTCAAGTAAGGTTGTAGTACCTTAAAACACGATGTTAGAGTCTAACTTTGGAGAAGAGCGATTTTTGAGTTTTGGCTCTGATAATGTACACAGAAGTATTCAATAAAATGCAAACCCATGTATAAGGGTAAGGTGTTTGTATTTGTATTCAGTATTTTTTAAAATTTAAATTCAATTAGCCAACATACAGTACATCATTAGTTTCAGATGTGGAGTTCAGTAATCCATCAGTTGCATGTAACACCTAGTGAGCATCACATCACGTGCCCTCCTTAATGGCCGTCACCCAGTTACCCCATCCCCCTACCCACTTCTCCTCCAGCAACCCTCAGTTTGTTTCCTTCAGTTATAATTATAACAATATACAATCAAATCATATCCTTGTAGAATTTTAACATTAACAAATGTATGTTCATTTAAATGCATATTCTCAACTCTGGAAGCACTTTGATTATAATTATCTAGTAACACATATTTCTATTTACAAATGTTGGTATAATTCATTATATTAATTAGTTAATAAATAACTTCTACCTTTTAAACTCTGTTTCAGCCATTATTAGGGCTCCCTTGCCTTACAATTATATGCTCAATAAATATTTGGTAAATGAGCAAAGGCTATTCAACTTTGGCTAGTCCTCATGGAAGAAAACCAATACAGATGAATACTTACGTTTGCAAAATAACTTATTTCACAAATTGATAATTTTTATTTCTCAAACATATATTATTTTCAAATATATTTATAACTAAGGAAACAAAATGCAGAGTACCTTTTCTTAAAGGATTACAGAAGTACTATCATGGGGAGGGGGTGAGTATCCATAAAATATATTTATATGAAATAGAGTCCTCATCCTCAAAATAGCTGGGAATCACTGGCCTTGTTCCAGAGCATGGGTGGTCTATCCAGGTAGAGTATGGCAGGGTCTTGGCATTAAAGGCAGAGGTAACTTGGGAGGGTTGGTCCACTGAGTAGTCTGAGTGATAAGCTACAAAAATCTCCAGTCTGGAGTCTCAGTCTAGGCTACCTGAGAGCTCTCTGTGCTGGGTGCTGAAAGCTAAGATGGGAGGGTATCAAAGAGCAACCTCTACTATAAATGAGTAGGTGGAGGGAAGGTATTCTATCACTTCGTTGTTCTAAAGTTAGGTTGTAATTATATTTTTAAAAAATGTTAAAAATCCTTATTTATTAATAATGGAAAGGTAATGATGGTAATTTTTTTTTTTTACCCCTTAAAGTACCATGGTGAATTTCTTTTGTTCCTCTCTTTCTTTCTTTGATCATTTGTTTCATCACAATAAAATTAGCAAGGCCATTTCTATGGGTCTAACACTGGAGCTGATTTTATTTACAATTACTATCTTGACATAATGGCAACTAGACAGTGTTAATGGTTAAATTGTGTCCTCCAAAAAGATAAGCTGAAGTCCTAACTCCTGGAATCTGTGACTGTGACCTTACTTGGAAATAGGGCTTCTGCAGATATAATCAGGTTAAGATGAGGTCATTAAGATGGGCCCCAATCCAATATGACTGGTGTTCTTTGAAGAAGAGATAGAGACACACAGTGAGAAAACCACATGAAGACAGAAGCAAGAGACTGGAGTGACGCATCTACAAACCAGAGAACATCAAGGATTACTGGTCATCACCAGAAGCTCAGAGCCCTCGGAGGGACCCAGCCCTGCTGACACCTTAATTTCAGACTTCTAGCCTCTAGTACTGTGAGATAATACATTTCTGTTGTTTTAAGCCACCCAATTTGTGGGACTTTGTTATAGCAGTCTTAGGAAACTAGTAAGGTTGGCAACCCACCTCCTTTTATTATTTTCTCCTCTAGATCTGTATGGCGTGGAAGAAGCCAGGCTCTAACCAGACAGTCTGGAAACTAAGGCCGCTGATGACGTCCTTACAAACCAAAAGCAGTCTAGGAAGTAGAAATAGCTACTTCTGTAATCACTCATTTTCTGGGCCAAGAGGGTCAAATGAGATCAGTTCTGCTTCTACCTGCCCAGGAAATTTTTTCTTTCTGGGTTTTATAGCAGGTCCAGGGGAGCCAAAGTCACTTGAAACAAAGACTGGCCCCAAGTATACTTTTAAGCAAGGCTTTTTCCTAAATGATAAATCTAGGAGGTGGGAAACTTAGGGTAATATTCTCAAGACTGGCATTTTCCTCTTAAGCACTGTGTAAAGTAGAAGAAAAAAAGAATATTAAGGATTGGCCTCTAAAGGAAGAAATCTGAGATATTTTAAAAGCCAAGTTGTTGCTAATGGCCATGACACCACAGTCCCTTGCTTTAAGGTTAACCTAAGTAACTAAGATCAAGTTACTTTATTTTTGGCCTAGCAAACCTTAGGATCAGTAATTCCCATTTTTATAATGTATAAGGGAATATTAAAAATATAGTAGGGTGAAAAAATTTGTGTATGGGGAAATATGAAACAAATTTAAGGACACTCACATGGGAGTTGTATTTCTGGTAGCCGCCAACTGAGAAAATGTTAATGATCTAATCCTTCGGTGATGTGTTTAAACGCATTTTATCAATCATAACAGTATCTACATAGTGTTGAAAACATACCAAGATATATCAGTTATCCTCTCTACACACAATGCTTAATGTGCCGTTGGGTCTGGGGATGTCCCATTTAACTCTAAGGCTCTTGGGGAACGCAGGTTTGCAGGTCTGAAAATGGCCCCTGGCCTGAAATTGTATATTCATTCATTCACAAGTATTTATTGAATGCTTATTATGGGCCATGCACTGTTCTAAGTGCTGGGGATGCATCATGGATACACTGAATCTGACTTTCTAGTGGGGTGAGACAGTCACTAAATAAACACACAATCTACAATATGACAGTGGTGATAAGTGGTATAAAAACTAATAAGGCTGCGTGAAGGGACAAAGAGAGATGGGGTGGGAGTGCCGCCTCTTTGACAAGGTAACATTCAGAATAAAGTGAGGGAGACAGCCATGCAAACACCTAAGTGTGGGCAGCCTATGAATCCTAACAGCAGGGTGTGAGGCATAACTGAAATCACACTTAAAGGAAAACCCTGGTAAGATCATCGTAATACTGACAACATCCTATCTTCCTTCCAACATTTTCTTCTGTATATCCTGTGTGAAAGGCACACAGTGTGCTCTGAGGAGTCAGTGAAACAGTTGTGGTTCTTGTTACTAGGAATCTTACATAATGGTCAGGGGGGTAGGGAAAGGGAGGAAGTTACTTGCGTGTATATGTGTATTCGTGTGTGTGTGTGTGTGTGTGTGTGTGTGTGTGTGAGAGAGAGAGCACATACACACACGCACACATAAAGCTATCAAAGAACCTTTCCAAGAATGAGGGTCACAGCACTGCTCAGTCCTATGGGAGTGACAGAGCCATAGTTTCAAATCAAAAAAGGAAAATTAGCTGATTTTCAGAAGTCTGTTCTACCACTCATTGGCAAGCGCAGAGTGTGAGCTCTTTACTAAAATATTTGCAAAAAACCCACAAATCATCTCCTAATCAATTTTTCGTTTTTCTTTTTTCATCTCTAAATTCAATTCAAGCAGTTAAAATATCTTTCCTCAGAGGTTAGATCTTAGTGACACGTTTCCTTTAAAGCAACCAGTACCCCACAGCATGTGAACATCTGTGTGCCGAAAGGGAGAAAGTGCACTGAGCCTTCCCTACTGTGAAGTCATCTGGGAGGAAGAGATGGTGTGTATTTGGGGCACGTATTTGCAATACAGCAGCATACAAACTTAAATACTGCAGCATACAAACACTACTTTTAGGAGGATCTCAAAGTACATCACACATTATACATAACTTGCCCCTTCTTTAGTTCTGAGGTCCTATAGAGAGCTCACTTATTGACAGCCACAAATACCAACTCTTTCAAGAGACACTTGGGGGTTTTAGTAGCTGCTGAGAATGCTAGGCCATGGATAAAGTCCTATCTAAAGCCCCTTGGGTTTAGTAATAAATAAATGTAAAAGTTCTGCTTTCTCTAAAAAGCAGTATCAGTTTAATAACAAACCTATCCGGACATGAGATCATGAGGCTGGTCAGGGCTGCCCACTTGCTTTGGGATTATTTCAATATAAGAGAATGAATGGAAAGAGAGGGAGAGACATTACCAGCCATAAATCATTCAAATGCTTTTCATGCTTTCATGGAACTCTTAAATACATATCAACAAACACTTAGATGATATATAAGGATAAGAAAAATTAGTTTTTTAAATGCCAGGGATAAGGGCAGTTTGATGGTCTGCGCTTCGACAAAAAGGGAGCATGACTGCCATGTAGTGACAGCCAGGCCATTTAGCCAGTTTCCTGTAAGGCAGGAGGGGCCATTTATCACTTTACCATACAGCAGCAGCACAAGGTGACGAACAAACACTTACATCAGAATGAATCATATCAAACATTCAGTGATGTCACTTGCTCTTGGTGGGCACTAAGAGACACTGCTCGATGAAAAAGACTCAAGTCCACTGACATTTGAAAAGAAATGTATTGTTATGTGGAAGGGAATTTTTACTGGGCACAGTGGCCACCTAGATGACAAGGTAGATTAGGTAAGAAAGTTTCCAATATTGCTAGAAATTTTAGAAATTTTAAGAAATAAAAGTCTAGTTTCAGGACAGATATACTTTGGTGTGCTAACCAAAGACCTTCTTGGTGGCAGAAATTATTATAAGTATACCTAGTGGTATACGTGCGAAAGCATTAGAAATTCCAAAATGAGGCATACACATGCATAGAAAAAGGCTAAAAACAATGGTGTTCCTCAATCTGATAAAGAACATGTATAAAAAACCCACAGCTAATATCACTCTTAATTGTGCAGGGCTCAACACTTTCCCCATATGATCACAAATAAAGCAAGATATCCACTCTCACCATTTCTATTCACCATTAATACCAGTGAAATCAGTCAAGAAAACAGAAAAAAAAGGCATACAAATTAGAAATGTTGAAATAAAGCTGCCTCAATTCAGACAATGCAATTGTCTACCTAGAAAACAACAAAAAAATCTAAAAATAGTTCCTAGAACTAATGACTTTATCAAGGTTTCAGAATATGAGGATGACATAAAAATCCATTTTATTTATATATTCTAGTAATGAGTAAGTAGCAACTGAAATGAAGAAACTATAAAAACATGAAAAAACATGATATACTTAGGGACAATTTTAACAAAATATATGCAAGACCTGTACAATGAAGATTACCAAATGTTGAGAAAAATTTAAAAAGACCTAAATGAATAGGCAGGTATATTGTGTTAATGGATTAGAAGAAAATATTGTTAAGATATTCTCCATAAACTTGTCTATAGATTCATTGCAATTCCTTTCTAAATCCCACCAGGCTTTTCCATAGAAAAGAGACAAGCAGATTCTAAATGAAAATGCAAAGGGCTTGAATAGCCAAAAACTTTTGGAAAAGAATGAAGTTGGAGGACATATACTACCTGACCTCAAAATTAAGTATAAAGCTAAAGTAATCAAGTCAGTGTGGTAACAGCATACACACAGAGATGGAGATCAATGGAACAGATGCAAAAGCACCAAAAGAGACTCACATGTATGTGGTGCATTTATTTTCAGCAAAGGTGCCAAGATAATTCAGTGGAGGAAAAGACAGTCTTTTCGAGAGATGAAGCTGGAGCAACTGAATATTCATATGCAAAAAGAAAAACCCCTTGATCCTTACCTCACACCTTATACAAACATGCAGAAATGAATCACAGACTGAAACATTAGAAACTATTAAACTTCTATAAGAACAAACAGGAGAAAATCTTTGCAACCTCATGATAAGCAAAGATTTCTGAGCTAACACACTTATACCCAAAGAAAAAAACTGACAAATTGGACTTCTTCAAAGTTACAAACTCATGAAGACATGCCCCATAAAGACTAATATGTGAATGTTTATATATCTTCAACTTTATTCATAATTGCCCCAAACTGGAAATAACCCGAAATGTCCATTAACATAGCTAGAGAATGAACTGTTGATACATGTAACAACACAGATGAATTTCAAATGCATTATGCTGAAAGAAGAAGTCAGATTCTAAGTGGTACATGTGTATGATTCCAGTTATATGATATTCTAAAGGAAAAACTATGAGGTCAGAAAACAGATCAGTGGTTGACAGGTCTGCGGCTGAGGGAAGAAAACTATAAAGGGGCATGAAGACTTTTTTTTTTTTTGCAGTAATGGAAATGCTCTATATCTAAATTGTAATGGTGGTTATAGGACTCTTTATATCCGTCAAAACACATCAAACTACACACTTAAAAAGAGTGAATTTTATCGTATATAAATTATACGTCAGTAAAACAAAACAAAAAATAATTATGCTTTTCTGGGGATGGTCAGGATTTGTACATCACAGACAGGAAGAATATTTGGACATGAACAGCGCTAGGAAATGAAAACAACACCTAGTTTTCAAGTTGAGAAACTAACTTGGAACTAGTATGGCAGCATACTAGTTTTTATTAGAAAGACCCAGTTGAATAGAAAAACTATATGGCTAGGAAGATTCTGTTAAAACCAAAGTTAAAAGTGTGTATATCTATAAAATCAATTCGTCAGACATGTACTGAATGCCCACTATGTGCCAGGCATTGGACGAGGAACCACAGGAAGACAGGAAGACAGATCCCTGAGGCATGCAACAGCATCTCCAGGGACTCAGGATGTAGTGGATGCAAGCCATCCTGTCATATGCCATCACTGCAAATGACTAGCAATCAGTAAAAAGATGGGAAGTGGCATTTGCCTGTCAATGCCTGCAACCTAATTCTGGAGACCTGTCCTTTGATAAGAGTGCATGCAGTAGCAGGCTTTGAAAATTGTTCTGGGACCATCTCTGACCCTTGGTGCCTTTCATCACTTGCTTTCCGACGTTGCTCCTCTTCTGCACTATAACTTTAGAAAATTTGACAATCATGAACTTCTTTTCAACTTAATGCAAAGGTCTCATTAAGGACAGAAGTGGCGGGGTTCACTCATCTCTTCAAGAGCTGGCCTTCTAGATATTCCAACAAGTTAGCCACAGAGATAGCGACAAGAAGCTTGACAGTAGTACAGACACCAGAAAGCCTTGTGGAGGAACTTCAGAGCCCTTCACTAAACCATGTGGAGCAGACGATCAAAGAAACAAAGAGAGCTTTTAGAAGGGAAAATGTGGGGAAAGGAGGTAAGACAGAGATAGACGTGTATATTGCAGGGAAACTGAGAAGAGTCTTTGGAGAGAACATGGGAGGCCTGACCTTTCTGAACATTTTTGTCTTTCTCTCAATTGAAAATACTTTTTAAAGAGTAAAGAATAACTTTCCACATCAGGAATGGAGTTTTTAGCATTACAGTTTTTTTTTTCCTGTGTTTAAAAACAGAACTTGAAAACACATAAATGTGACTTTTTCTTGGTAACTGACATTAAGGATCGGATTGAACCCTTGGGCATAAATCAGGACAATGCTCTGGCAACTGGACCCTGAGCACCACAATGAAAGGTTAATACTTCGTTTCTTGCATTTTATTTTGGGACTGTGCTAAGTACTATATACTTTTCCAGTTGCTGATACAGTTATTTTGCTAAGCATAAAAATGCCACTGTCTTTCTTGCGGAAAGATTTTTTTTGGGCATTTCTGTAAATGACCTGAGACTACAAGTCTGGTCACAATCAAAGTGTCTGCACATTAAAGGGAACCAGCCATGATTAGTTATAACAACTCAGATTAGCTGTTACATAAATATTTACTACAGGGAACAAGAATTGTGAAAATAACACTTAATGCTCATGTTTATGTATACCCATTGCCACTTGACTCACTCTACAGCTATCAGATTACTGGGTGGAAAGTCATTTTCAAATGTAAACTCTTAACAGTTATAAGAAGATTTTTGTAACTCCCTCTGTCTTTTCTTCTGCTTTTCTTTTTCACCTGGTGAGATGTCAGCCCAAGCTACTGTAAGACTACTGGAGGCCTATGGGTGCCACCAATTTTCTCTACATTCATGACACACATACATTCTTCTACTGTTGCCAGTTATCTCTTTGTGTCCATAAATTCTATCTTTATAAAGAGACTTTTGGAGGTCTTTTTTTTTTTAAGATTTTATTTATTTGAGAGAGAGAGCATGCGAGTGAGAGAGAGCATGAGCAGGGGGAAGGGGCATGGGGAGAAGCAGACTCCCCGCTGAGCAGGGAGCCCAATGCAGGGCTTGATCAAGATCAAGACCTGAGCTGAAGGTAGATGCTTAACTGACTTGAGCCACCCAGGTGCCCCTTTTTTGATCTTTCTAGCACAGTGATTTTTCCCAACAACAGCTGACTGTCCATTAGAAGTACCTGGGAATCTTAAAAAATCCTGAGACCCAGATGGCACCCTCAGGTAATTAATTTCTGAAAGTGGGGACTAGGCATCTCTATCCCAATGTTTGGTCAGAATGGAGGAGCACTGATGTAGGGGAAAAAAATCAAGCCCTCATTTGTTTTTCAGGTTTATTCTGAGTTTTAATACCCCACTGCCTTCACCCCTGTGATAGGAAACATATTACAGTTCTGTTCTGTGTACATGTGCTGTGTGGGTCTCTGCAACTGGACTCAGGGCTTTCTGGTCAGCCAGCTTATATGTGAACCTTTCCTATCAGAGACTGGTAGATATTAAAGAAGTCCAAACTGCTTGCTGGTGAGACATTTCCCTTGATTTATCTTCATCATTTAGCTTCAGTTGGTTGACATCAGTAACAATGTATTTTGTGTGCATGTTTGCACGGTGGCGGTTTATGGTTGACAAGGTACTTCTGTAAGCACTATCTCATGTGAACCTCACCATAGTTCTGGAAAGCAGGTGGGATTACTATGCCCATTTTAGAGGAGAAAAATGTGGCGCAGGGAGGTTAAATGACTTGTCGACATCTCCCAGAATTCAGTGACAGAGGCCAGATGAGGAACCAGAACATCTAACACCCAGTGCACTTTCCACTCCTTTCTACCCAACTCTCCTCTGAAGAACAGAGGTGAGAGATGGTTTTCTTGTTACCTTGTGACGCTTTCAATTCAAATGTGATATTAAAGGCTAAACTCTAGCTAAAGCACTAGGTACCCTATATGGAACCAGATTAATGCAATTCAGTGACGTTCCTGGAAGATAATATGTGGTCAACAATTATTTGTTGAACGAATCAATATGCAAAATCCTATATTCTTGTGGCAACGTATATGACCCTTCTACAGAGGAGAGCTGGAGAGATTAGCACTCCACATGAACCCCAATTTCCATCCTGGTTTGATCTGCTTATAATGGTAAGGACCCAGAAAAAGGGTCAGAAATAGAAATTCAGTATTGAGGCTGAATGATTCTTGGAAGAGTACAGAGGCAGACGGACAATAAGCATAAACATAAACACAATCCTAGATTCTTCCTGTCTGGAAGAATAATCTCAGGAAGTCACTAAATGTGTGCAGGAGAAAATATTAACTGACAACAGCTTTTAAGACCTACATATTAGATGAAAATCACTGTGCAGGAAAAATAAAAGACAGCAATTCCAGCAGATGAACCAGATGTATGACCTGAAGTCTAACTATCGAGGCTACAAATTTATACATTTAGAAAAGCAAATTCATAGTGTTGGTGATGTATTTAGCTGGGAAGAAGCCAGTTACTCTATATTTGTAATCATGCTCCCAACACACCTGGTGAGGACCACCACTGGCTGACATTCGGAGCAATGCATAGACACCACTTCCTCTTTAGATATTCAAGTCTGCGTAGCTGTAAAGTGGTCCTGAGGCCAAGAATTGGTCAGACACGATGACCAAATTCTGAGAGACAAAAATGCTACTTAATGGTAAGATGACTTCCAAGAAACCGAATCAACAAGTTCCAAAAACTGAAAGAAGGTACTAATGTTCAGATGAGATTTTAATGAAACAAAACTAAACAAGATTTAAAGAGTCCTAAGGGATGATCTCATGATTGAAAAATAAAAACTTAAATAAACAAAAAATGGACTCATAGTCTCCACACTCTTTTTTCCTGCTTCCTTTCAGGTTCTCGAGTCTCTTAATGATTCCCTGGGGGGGCTTTGAAGGGACACACACTTCTTGACATATATTAGGCAGGTCAAATCCAGATGTATGTTTTTTGAATTAAGATGGCTTATTTAAAGCAATAAGAAGCTGCCACAGAATAGCCAAAATTATAGATATTAAGGATGGAAAAGGCCTATTAGATCATCAAGTCTGTCCTTCAGGGCCAGTGCCGGAGAAACAATCAAAATAAAATGATCCACTTGCTCCAACTGTTCTCTGTGGTTAGCAAGACAAAAACACTCTCAAACAGAAATGAGTCTTGGAAATTTATGACTGAAATGCTGAACTCTTTTTTTTTTTTTTTCAATTATTTGGCTCTTTGTCAGTCAGAGTCTGGGGAAGTTGGGCTTCCTTTGTGATAGTTTCTATATATGATATGTACATATGTATGTATATATCTAAGTGTATCTGTGTGTATGTACAAAACACATACAGATGTTTTGAGACCACCACTTATCATGGCTCGCAGTCACCTCCTGCATAGTCACATTTATATTTATGAGAAGCTCCTGATTCATCTAGAAGCACAGATTTAGATTATGTTCAAGATTTGCCAGTGCAGGCATCACACTCATAGATTAAGTCTTCTCTTTTCTGGGAGCTCAAGATGTAATGAGTCTGTAACTACTGAGAGATGGTGTACGTGGACACTGAATTTAGTCCATAGGATGGAATTCTAGATATAAGCATTAAGAACTTGAGGAACTTTTCATGTGTAGAGACCGGAGAAAGTGAATAGCTTTTAGCTTTCCTCACTGGAATGGTTTCAATAATTTTGAATAATACCTTTCCATGAGGCTTTTTAGGTATATTTCTTGAACTATTAGTATACAAAATTTACCTAAATACAGGAGTAGGATAAAGCCACACCAGTATGGAAGGGATAAAAAGAGTTTTCCAAACTGGTGGAATGAACAGAACGTGGGTATACAAAAGATTTCTTTTTCAATGGTAAACAGATAGTCTTGTTAGGACACAGATGTGACCCACAGCAATGAGCATGCTTGGGTTGGTGACCAATGCAGTTATGGCTGGCAGCACAGATAGACTTATAAGGTAATTACAAGGAAAGGAATCCAACCTCAAACTGATCCACCAAAATACTCATTCTCTAAAGCTTGTGTTGGCTACAGTGGAATTAGCAACGAGAAAAAGTGTGGTTTCTTTATCAAAGAGCCATCACTGAGTGGCCCTACATCTCCTTGAAAAAATGTGTCAAAATGTTCTCTAAACAGCCTTTTACATTTCCATACTAATGTAGACACACTGTTGCCTTCTAGTTTCTTAAAATAAAAATGTGATAGAAAAAAATTTTTAAGACGATCCTATAGGGTTAACTATGGCCTTACAGTAAAAATACATGAATGTGTCTTAAGTTATGAAACACTAGTGTACCTTCTTTTATTGATTTCATTGATGAGATCTTGGTATCTGGAGTTATGTCTATAAAAAGCTGGGGGGCATCAAACCCTTGGTCACAAATATAAACTCCTTAACACAGTTTCTATGGGAAAATCCAAAACTGACTCACATCATTTTGACTTGTCAGGCCTTCCCCAGGAACTTAACCCTGCCAAAGGGATGAAGATTGACTCCTTGTTTAAAGAAGAGGGGCCCCAAAGGTATTTCCTATCAATTTGGGTGCCAAAGGAAATGGAAAATCCAGCATCCTCAGACATTCGAAGACCAATTCATGGTAATGATACCATATCTTCCATTTTCCAGTTTTGGGAAACTTAAAAGACTTGTGCTGCTAATTTTTATTATATTCTAGTAAGGAAGGAAGAGGCTCAGAATCAAGTACTTAAAAATATTTATGCCAGAATTAGGAAAATGGGCACCTAAGAACAAGTCATTATTGGTGACACTAGACAAAATCCCCACTCTAGTCACCTTTTCCATTTTGCTTTCTTCTACCTTTCAACTAATTCCACTTTTCTATTTTTCCCCTAATTATGCACTGCGCAAGGCTGTGACAGGCTCAGACCTTGCCAAACTTCATTAACTATACTGAAAAGCTCCGCCATGGAGCTGTGAACATTTAATGTGGCACCTACCTAAAAATGGTTAAGGGCAAATTTCAGTAAGTCTTCAGTTTTACATTTTTAGTTAACTTCTGATTGTAGGGCCATTGAAGGATTTCATCCTTTGGAAAACTGAGTGGAGAAGGAGCTATCTCTGCTCCCATGCCTCTTCTTCCTTTCCCTACTCCCCTTCCAGCACCCCCCCCCCAAGAAAGAGTAGTCACAGGCATTAGAAGGCAGTGACAACGTCTAAAAAATTTATGCTCTATTTGCCCATTCTTCACTTTGGAGAACAGACTATTTTCATAAATTCTCTGTATTTTGTACCTTTTAGTGTTTTTTTTTTTTAACAAAAAGACCATCAGCACACGAATAGTCTTGTTCTCCCCATAAAATCAGCAGTGAATTTGCATAAAATGAATGCTACTTCTTACATATTTGTCTTTGTGAGCTAACCTTCCAGCGAGGGCAGAAGGAAGATGTATTAAAGCAGTATCTGACGATGCAACAATTTGCTTTCACGCTTTGTCTTCAGGAGGTTCCATTCTACCACCTGGTTCAAAACAATTATAAACTGAACCTTTCAAATCAATGCATTTCTAAATGATGTCCTAGTGGCTGTAGAAAGCATTTTGCCTAATGACTGCCTTGTTCTTCTGGAGATTAAGAGAAATAAGGTTTTGTTTCTTTATGATAATTATAAAGGCTAACATACGGTATTGAGTCTGTGCCGGGCACTATTCTAAACACTTTATGTGTATTAACACTTTCGATTCTTACAACAATCTATGAAGTGGGTGCTATTAGAAAGGCTGTGTAATTTGCCCAGGGTCATGTAACTACTAAGCAGTGCAGTCGTGATGTGAACTTAGGCGGTTGCTCCAGAGCCCATGTTCTCAAGCTGTATATCATCCTGGCCTTGGAATCACTGATCCCCTTGGGAAGCTCTAATATCATCATAGGAAACATGCACTCAATAAATGTATGCATGTAATAAATATATGCTACCTAACATTGGGCTGTGCACTGGAGACAGAAATATGAACAAGGCACAGACATCACCATAATGGCTTGCAGTATTTTAGACAAATGAATAATTGCATTATGTTTGGGTCTTGGAAATGCACATAGAACAAATTACAAAGGTGGGGCGCCTGGGTGGCTCAGTTAGTTGAATGTCCAACTCTTGATTTGGGCTCAGGTCATGAGATCGAGCCCTGCATCAGGCTCTGTGCTCAGTGCAGAGTCTGCTGGGGATTCTCTCTCTCTCTCTCCCTCTCTTTCTGCCCCCCCACCCCCCCTCCCCACTTGGGTTCTCTCTCTCTCCAAGTAAATAAATAAATCTTAAAAAAAAAAAGGAACAAATTACGAATGTAAAACAGAGGTGCCCCCCCCCCCGCCCCCCCCCATACTGAGTGGAATAAAAATGAATACAGGGATGGTGGTAACAGGCAAAAAAGAACTGGCTGAACTCAATTTTCCCCAAAGCAAAATACACCACACCATCATCTCTCTGTGGACTTTTGCAATCACCTGACTGGTCTTACTTCTATTCTGGTTTGTAAGACATTCTTGTCACAGTAGACAGAATGATCCTTTACCTACTCCGAAAAGAAGCAATCAGTGAATCAGGAAAAACTAATACTGAGCAGTAGACACCGTGAATCAGTCTGTTCCTCTGTTGGACTTAGTTCTGGAGTGGGACAGCTTAGTGGGGTCAACGTTGCTGAATGGCCTCCCTCTGTGGAGGTTCCTCTCTCCCTGTCCCCATTTGCTGCTTCCTCCAGCCATAGTCCTTTCTTTTCCTTATGCCTCTGTGGACCCAGCTCTGATCAGCTTCTGCTGGACTCTCTTGGTGCTGTGTTCTAGTCCCTGCTCGTGACCAAAAATGCACTGAAGCAGAAATGCAAGCATTTTTAATATATCTAAAATGTGATTTAAAAATATTATTCATGGGGCGCCTGGGTGGCTCGGTCGTTAAGCGTCTGCCTCTGGCTCAGGTCATGAGCTCAGGGTCCTGGGATCGAGTCCTGCTTGTTTCTCCCTCTGTTCCTCCCTCTGCCGGTCAATCCCCCTGCTTTGACACTCTCTCTGATGCATAAATAAAATCTTCATAAAAATATTATCCATATAACAGATAAACAGAAACTTATCATTTAGATAATTCTTTTACCTTCTAAAAATTTTCTAACAGAATCTGGAAACACGATAGCTGTCTTCAAATACGCGAAGGTCTATCTCATGAAACAGGATTAGCTCTATGCCTGAAGTTCCAAGAAAACCCCTTGAGATAAAACATAGTATTTTCTTATCTAATAGATAAAAACAAAAAGGAGGAAGCACAATATATGTTCTCGATGGGGTCCCTGTGAGAATGGACGCCACCGGAGAGTTCATTCTTTTCCATTCAGTTCTGCAATTTTCAGTTTCTTGGTTCTCCAACACCAGACAGACTCCAATGAGGAGACCACATTTTCTGATTTCAAAGCTTGTCAAGATCCTTCCGGAGAGAAAGAAATTCCATCACACGGAACTGTACGTAAGCACGTTGCACTTTCTAGAGAGGGTCACAGAGCACTGCGCACTTAACTCTGCCCCCCTCCGCCCAGGTCTCGGCCGTGGAGGAGGAGGTGAGATCCATCTCTCGGGCTGGCCAGCTTTGATTGGCAGACGCTTCTACTGAGGCAGCAGTTTCTCATCTCCCTGGCTTTCTGGCCCGCACTGTAACAGATAAGGGGTAGCAGACATCCTGTCTCTAGTGCACCCAGAAACAAATGCAAACTAATGCAAACCAGAATCAGAAGGCACGGTTTTTCTGATTTTGCTCTCCTAATGAAACGGTCATCTTCATTCACAGAGTGGTCTGTTTCTATCTTGCCACACTACTCTTGCTGTGCAGTCACAGGGACCAACATGAAATGCGCAGTATTTGACCCCTGGTCAATTCCAGTTTCTTGAATACAGCAGGGAATCAAAAGTTAATATACTGCCAAGGCTACTATGAAAGAGGTGGCGTGTGCATGGTTTTGTGAGCATGTGTGTGAAATGCAGACACGTAACAGATACACTCATGCATTATACACGCCTGGTAGATAGGTGTTCACATTTTTTTTTTTTTTCTATTTTGGTTCAGGGACAGCCGTTAGGCTTTCCCCCCTTCCTCTGAAGAGGGACATTTCTGTCTCAGAGGCGGCCAAGCATTTACACTACCATTACTCTTACTTAGTAGCAAGACCAAAAAGCTTCGTATTGTCTGCCACTATGCCTACTCAAGCTGATCATCTTTTAATAGTTTCAATGAAAGTTGTGCAAGGAAATGATATCGTACAATCTCGGGTCTCTAGGGAAGGATATGGTCATTCCCAGAGGAGAGCGAGCCTTTGCTGAATCTGCTGCTTTATGAGTAAAACAGGAAGCTTGGGCCTCTTTTATTGTACCTTTCTCATTTTTGAAAAGCCATCCAAATAGTTCCAAGTAGAGCTGAAGCAAAGTTATTAATGTCAGGGAGCCAAGATCTTTCTCCATGGTTTGCTGGATGAGGAAGGGAGAAAACTGTACTCAGCTGTCCTTTGCTGCTTCTGCTTGAGCCAAAGAAGCAGGAAGGAGAGGGAATGAATAAGTGAAAAGAGATGGTGTTTATCTCTGAAAAAAATCACAATGTTCTGCACTCAGCTCCGGCAGTCAGATGTGGCCCCTGCATCTTTAAGACAGATCATTCCTTCTGTGAGACACGACGCACTAATTAGAGTGCTTCTGCCAGAGAGAACTCACACATGCAACCCATTAGGGAAAATATAATTTCTTTTTCTTTAAGAAGACTCAAGATCATTAGACATGGTTTCTTCAATGCTAAAAAATCAGGCCAAAAAATGAAAACAAACAGTTTCAAGTATTTGCAACATAATGCCCACATGTATTTATGGAAATACAGTAAAAGTGCCCTAAAATGTGGTTTGATGTTTCATGCTGCACTGTTTTTCTATCTTTCCAATTCTCTAACATGTGTCCTCTTATCTGATCTCGCTTTAGTTTTACTACATTCCAAATATTCGCAGAGCAGTAGCCACAGTGATTCCCAAATAGTTGGGCTTTCAGGAGTGAATGACCCACAGGAAGCAGCCCAGAAGCTTGTTGTAAATTAAACAAACTCCTTATAAATTAAACATGGTAACATATGAACACAAAGGTAGGGCATGACAACATGACATAACTTTTAAAAACAGCAATTAAATGTATAGTACTGCTTTCTCTAATGATGTGCTATGCTAATTTAAGGCTAAGGTGATGATTCTGTTGATTTAACAGTTTAACATGGAACTCATAAATGGGAATAAAATCTGTAATAAAGAAATCGTGGGGACTTTACCATTTATGAGTACAGAATTCGGTATGTTATTATATGGGAGAAAGATATACATTTCAATCCAATCAATTTTCTCTGTCATAAACTAACCCAAGTCATTTAGGCTGAAGAGTAAGCAGGCTTTTTAGAAATTCGAAGAAAATATACCCTTTAATTAAATATGCAGATTCTGAATGGGATAGTAAGTGGTAAATTATCTTTTTCATTTCTGTTTCAGGTTATTGTCTATGTTTTGCTTCTTTCACAGGTTTACCCTTTTACCCTGTTTTTTGTTTTTCTTTTGGCAGATATTCTGAAGATACAATAGAAATGTAAGACACGACTTATAACCCCCTTATCAAACATAAAGTACTGTAAAGGACATACAAATTCCACTGTGGTAAGAGGACAAAAGCAGAAAGAAAAACATATCATCTGACTGTGCAGGGGTTTGATGAAGGAAAGGGTTGTTCTATTTGCAGGAACAGCCTCGCCAGAAGGAATGTGTGTGCGGCAATCCTTTGCATTTCCTGGTTTACTCTGCTCTGGATCAAAACAATCCTCATCAATCAGATTGATTTTTAGTGTTCATGGTTAGCTCAGCACTAACTGACTTTGTTTTTAAGATAAATTCAGATATACAGGGAATCCAGCTTCTACAGCCATGTTACGATTGATACCAGCGTGTGGCATTATGAACACATTTCCTTTATATCCTTTTTTTATTCCAGAGTCCAGATTTTTTGAGTCCATTTTTTCCTACCTAGAACCTCTGTCATATAAAAATCCCTTTATAAAGTAGCTACTTCTGTACAGGACAGAAACATTATAGTTACAACCCCTTGGTCAGCAGCTGTCAAGCTATCCGAATCAGCAACTGGCATTACTCTCTTGATCATACTGGTGGAAATCATATACATTTCTGCTTTAGTGGCAACAGATGAAACCTGCCAACGTTACGGGGTAACAAGTGCAGAGCAGGAGGGAAGTAATGATTTCATATTTTGTTCCCCACTCCCATCACATTTAACTACGTGCAGGTCTTGGAACACATCACGCTCTCCCTTCCTCAGGCCCCTATACTTCATACTCATGCTGATGAGACTGATCTTTCTGGACCTTTCTGCTTGACTGATTTCACTAGTCCTTTAGGTTTCTATTTATTTTTTATTTTATTTTTAGAGATTTATTTATTTATTTGAGAGAGAGAGAGAGATTGGCGAGCACACAGAGGGAGAGGGAGAAGCAGCTCCCTGCTAAGCAGGGAGCCCGATGCGGGGCTCCATCCCAGGACCCTGGGATCATGACCTGCGCCAAAGGCAGATGCTTAACCGACTGAGCCACCCAGGTGCCCCCTTTAGGTTTCAGTTTAGATAATGCATCCTCCAAGAAGCCTTGTCTTTTATCGTTAGGCTAAAGTTAGGCTTCACCTATGTGTGTCCACAGCTCTGTTGACCTCACACCAGCAATGACTACACTTCATTATAATTGCCATATACTTGCTTGTAAGCTCCTTTGGGTCGACAGCATAGCGTGTTCAGAAATTTGGTCAGAGCACGTGGCATTTAGCCTGCCATGTAGTCACAGGCCCACAACTGTCTGTTGAACAAATCAGTAAGATGTTGATAATGATGACAATGTTAATGATGGCTAAATTTGCTGAGTGCTGCTTGTGTGCCAAGCACTGTTTTAAGCCTTTGCATTTACCCTTCACAATAGCCCTATGAGGCAGGTGCCATTACCATCCCCATTTTATAGATGAAGGAACTGAGAAGTAAAAACATGTTACAGAAGATAATTATATATATTAAGAACTTAATAAAATGAATAAACTTAATAAAACTAAAACTTAATAAAAAAAGAAACTGAGGCACAGAGAACCTTCAGTACTTTTTTGGAGTTGCTTCGTTTTGAAAATGGCTTGTCAATTTAGGCGAACTTAGTTTATATGCTGGGAACTAAAGTGAATTGAAGGATAACTACTAATTGGTAACAGATCCAAATAATTGTTAGGTTGAATCATATGAAACTACTGATATTCAATTGGTCTTGACTTACAGATGCGGCAATTTCATCCATTTTGACCTCGTGTACTGAGTTCAGCTATAGCTCAGTCTTTATCCTTGTTGCCTACCCTTCGCCCACAGCTGGAAAATATACCACACTCCTACATATTGTCATGCTAAAGAGTGACAGGTACATGGATAGGGACCAGAGAAAGCATTTATGCATAGAATTCTTTTAAACTGTGTCAACAGAGCCTTGTTTCTATGGTTGGCTAAGACTTAATGATCTCTTTGCCATATATAACACTTTTGTGAACAATGACATTGATTGTAATGCGTTCTGCCTATGTAGACCACGTCTAGGGCCCCAGAAGAGGTAAAATCAGTAATAACATGTTTTTCCATAGTTTTAACTCATATATGATGACATAAAGCCAAAGGTAAAAGGAAAAAAGAATTTGGAGTTGAAAATGATTTAAATTTGCCAGTTCCCAGCACTTCTGGAACATTGCCAAGGTTAATTTGGATTGGGCCTTTCAAAGTCTGCACTGCTCTAACCTGATGTAGCCTAAAAAACATACTTGATATAAAGAGGTAAAAAAAAAAAAAAGTCCACCTAACTCAACACAACTGATAGTCTGTTCTCAGGTTGCCTAGCCCCACATCAGAATGTTCTATTTGTTTCATTCCAGAAGAGGGTGATACTGTGTCTCTTAGTGAAAGGTATTTGTGATGAGAATAACTTATAGGCTCATCCAAAGCTACGGAAGGCAAATGCTCACAGGAGGGAACAGGACTTGTTTGCAGGCTGGAAACATTTTTAGCATTCGCTGGAGATTTTTATTTTGAAATCTCCAAATTCAACAATTCTTTAGCCTCTGTAAACTTTCAGATGGAAAGCTCCAATATTTAGAGTAAATAATGTCTAAGCTTCCCCTTCCCAGCAAGTTTTCTTTTTCTCCCCTGTCATAAGAGTGTTATATCCTGGCAACTGAAATACAGAAGCCCTTTGTAGTAAAGCTATCATAATATACCCCTCAGAATGTGTTGCTAATGAGGTTATAGCTTACTAGAACCATAGAAGGGCATTGAAAAAAGAAAATACCCTGACAAATGTGTTGACCAAAGGATGCCAACAACTCTCCTAGGGTCCTGTCCGAAATTCAAGGATTTACGAAAAAAAAAAAAAGTAAAAATGAACTTTAGTGTATGTGAAAAATCATAACATTGAAACATAAGTCCATTTATCTTTTAACTATTTTTCTAGTTCTCTTCCAAAATTTTACTGGTTATTAAAACACTGCTGTGTAAATACAAATGTTCTGCTTTATAACTCACCCCCTATTTCTTGTCCTTACAATATAATAATGTCATTGTTTGTTATATCACACTTATTCTTAAAGTCATAGGGCTTGATGTGAAGGACTTTAAATAGCACAGTGAGGAAGGGCTTCTGCAGAAACAGGAGAAGGGAGAATCAAGTAGAGAACGGGGAGTTCAGAAAAGGACTCTGAAGGGCTTCTCCAGTTCTGAGAGTCCTGGAAGAGTTCATATACCATGATTTTCACCAAGCTAAGCAGCACTCCTCATAAACATCCTCCTGTTCCCGAATCAGGCTGTCTAAGACCGGACTGTCCACTGACAAGGTCACGGGTAATGTACTACCAGAATTTCAGTGAATCCATTCAAACTCCCAGACTGGGGGTTTAGCTGCAAATAAATTTCACTAGCGTACGCTAATTCATATGCTACATTTTCTTAGCATACATCCTTTGGCCCGATGAGTAAACGAGCAAATGCCCACTTCTCTTTGGAGAGGCTCACAAACAACTGCTTCATATAACCAACTATCTTGAGTCAGGACCACCAGAACTGAGAACTGATGGCAGTCTATAAAACATCAACACTCTCAGTGATAAGAGACCACATGCGCTGTAATTAGAATCACAGATTGTAGGAGCTGGAATGGGCCTTTGACGTAATTTAGTTCAAACTTCTCCTTGTACAGTTGAGCTTGAGTGACTTTTCCAAATGTTATTCAGCCACTTAATGGCTGGCCTGGGAGTAGAACCGGGTCTCCTGACTCTTATTCCACTGCTTTTGCCATTATAACAGGCTTCAGCCATGATATGCTGTTTAGACAAGGTCAGTAAACTCAGGCGCTATCAAGACTTGATGGGGAGGGATTCCATTAGTAGGGGGCCTTAACAGAAAACACCCTGCATCTAATTCCTAAAAATTCGAGTTGAGGGATAACTTGGTACTCTCTCAGCATGAAAAGGCAAACAGAACTGTATGAACTAGGATCCAATTCTAATGAATCTGTTAAAAAAATTGCATAAGGATTTAGCATGTACTAAATGTAAAAAATTTACTCTAACTTGGGCATTTTCTTTCTTCATCTCATATTGTACCCGTGTCATAGGAACGAAGAATTTCTGTTGTGTGCAATAGCCAAATTTTTCTCCAATGACAGTATGTTATCCTGAGGGGAAAAAAAGCACTAAACTGGGAATCAAGAAGCCTGGTTCTGTTCTGGGCTTTGCCATTAATTCAGTGGGATGCTCGAGCTTTCTGAGTTAGTCTCCTAGTCTGTACCCTGAAAGGTTCTGTGAAGGTGTCCTAGGAGCTGACAAAAGGGGCCAGGAGAAGAGCAGGGGGAGGCCAGGCTAGGAGGTTCTGAATTTTCTACCCCAACCTTAACTGGGCAGGTTAACTGGGGTTTCTACCCCAGCCTTAACTCTGCTTTGACTTGACTTTGACATCAGGCTAACCTGTAAGATTTTGTGTGAAGAACAAGCTATGTGGTAAAGTTTCAAAACCACCAAAAAGTTGAAAGTGCTGGATTATTCCTTCTAAATCTGATATTCACTTGCCAACTTAGAGGCCCTCAGTCAACAGCCTGTCAAAGAATAAGCTCCTAAACATGACATTCTCCATGCCTTAGCCCCCAGCTTTCCTTTTCCTTGTGTCTCCAGGAATTCTGCACCATGTACTTCATGCTTTAATAATCTCGAGTTGTTGGCAATCTCCTGACCAGGCAATGCTGCTCCTCTTTGGAATTCTACTTTTGCTCATGTTCCCTCTGCATCTCTTCCTTCCCTGCTTGGCTAACTTCTTATCCTTCACAATTCCGCTTGGGCAGTCCCTCTCCTGTGAAGCCCTCAGGAACCCCGGGAGTATAGGTGAAGTAACCTCCACTTGCTCCCATTTCATCCTGTGAAGGATTACCACAGTAATTAAACAGTATAACGAGATTATAGAGTTTTCTACTATCTCTTTCAACGGCGTGGTAAGTGTCTTGTGGGCAATGTGCCTTTGTCTTCCATATTTGTTAAAATATTAGTGCCCGAAAGTTCAATAAACATGTCTTGAAAGAGGGAATCAATAAATAAAAAAAGCAAAACTTGACCTAAAAAATTGATTTAAAAAAAAATCCTGAAAAAGGCCTTGATGCACAGCTTATTTCTTTGAAGTTTAGTCTCTTATTGTGCAAATCTTAATTCTAAGCTGAATTAAGAAATGATTCTTCTCAACAAGGATTTGCCTGTATCATTTGATATCTGTTTATTATGAAGCAGAAGGAACGTATAGCCAGAAAGAGCAATGCTCCATTTAAACACTGCTTTAAAACTTTCCTGCAGAGAAAAAAAACTGAAAAAATCATTGATTAAAAAAAAAAAAAAATACCCGAAAGCAACAAAAGAACAAAGTTAACCAGAGAAAGGGTCAGTACACACTTGCAGAATATTTATATGTATATTTATATGTATCTATAGTCTATCTTTCATCCATTCACTAATTATTCCTCAAGTGCCCACTACTTACCAGCCACTCTCAGAGGTGCTGGGAACGCATCTGTGAGCAAAAGAGGCAAAGTTCGTGCCCTCTTGCAGTATCTTACACAAATACACAGCACACACACAGATAAATACACAGTGTGGTAGGGGTGACAAGTGCTTTGGGAGAAGGCAGTGGGGACCGTGGAGAGGGGATGGAACTTGCGGCACAAGTAAGCTGTCAGGGAGGGCCTGTCTGCTGAGGCACCACAGGACCAGAGAGACCTCGAGGAAATGAGGAAGTAGGCCATGCAGATAGATGCAAAAAAGCAAACAAGGTAGAGAGACCTTAAAGTGGAAAGGCCCTGAGGGAGTATTTGAGGCACAGGAGAAAGGCCAGCCTGGCTACTGCAGAATGAGCAAGAGGGTGGGGGCTGAGGGATGAGTTCTGAGAGGTTGTCAGGGGCAAGACCAAGCAGAACATTAGACGTAGACTTGGAGTACGTCATCCATGCGAAGTAGTATGTTCTCCAACCTTCTGAGGAATTCTGCTGTCAAAGGGCAGTAACAGTAACAGTAAGCTGAACTGTCTAGGACAGGACCCGGGTCGGGGAGACTGGAATCTGTTCACATACGGAGAGGAGGGGGAGAAGTGGGGGCAGACATCTGCCTGATGAAGCCACAAAGGCTTCTTCAGAAACAGGTCCCAGAAAGAGAGAAGTAAACAAGAGGTATTTTTGAGGTGGAGAAGAAAAGAATTCAGAAAGCCTACATTGGCCTTGGATTTTTTTTTTTTTTTTTTTTTGTCAGCAAAGCAGACCGTCTAGCTGAGAGTCACAGAGCGTAACTAGGGGCTCGGGAAGAGTTAACTGTTTTGCTATAGTTCCTACGGGGATGCTAATGAACAAACCCCTCAAACTGTCTTACTTCCCCACTCCCTGGCTTGAAGGGGAGATGACAAAAAAGGTCTGCATGAATTGTGTTTTATTGTTCAACTGGGGAGTTGGGAAGAATGAAGAGATTAAAAATGATGAAAGCAGAAGGCTCTCGTATGACTCAAATGAGCCTCAGTCTTTTTCTGCATCAGCCAGGGTGACAACTTCTTTTCTGGTCCAGGGGCTGCACCATTAAGACCTGAAACCATTCACTCGATGTATGTCCTAGAGAAAGCTCTGGCTACACATATTTATTATTCCCCACAGCCTTCAATGGCTGCTTGAGTGGAAGTTCTAAATTATTCTTCAGCTGGTAAAATAGTAGCTCGCAGTGAGACAAGCAAGAAGGAGTGACCAAAATCAGTATAAACACAAATCATTACTAGGGGCTGTTCTTAAATCAGAGGAACAGCACATTTGGTTAAGAGCCATTCTGGAATTATAAAGGATACCCAAGCCCTAGATATTCTTAGCTACTACAGAGAGGAAAGTGAAAGGAAGCATCAGCACGGTACTTTAATTGCAGTTGTTAAATTAATAACAACTAGAAAAAAGTATCCTATTTCTCCAATGAAATGAACTAAAAACAAGCACTGTAATTCCTGAAATTTGGGTCATAGATCATTAAATCTTCAAAGAACTTTTCAGATAGTTGCTTATACAGGAAGATGCAACTTAATTAATGAAATTCATGTCATAATAGAGGGCCACTAAATCGTCAGTCTTCAATTCGGAATAATTTAAAGATCTTCTACTACAAGTATGATTCGCTAACGTCTCATCAACTAGTTGGAATTCCAACTTCCCTTGCTGTCCCTTCCAGCAAGTTCTCCTTTTTTTTTTTAAGGCAGTAATAAGCAATCCCACCCAAAATGCTGATTTACAATCACAGCCTGCATGTGTGAGCCCATAACAAACGTGCATGACACATGGTAGAATCTCATTGGTTCACACCCCTGCAAAAACCACCCCCCCCCCCCCCCCGCTTTCAATAAAGCGAAGGCCTCTTTACCTAAGTGCACATTAGCTGCTGGCTTAGGCGGGCTGTATGACATGGCTGCCTCCCCAGTGGTCAGGCATACCACAGCAAGGCACTCATTAAGCTATAGAGTTTCATTCCAGTAACCGTTCAAATACATTCTTCATTGTACCAGAAAGTATGTTTGTTTGATGCTAGAACTTTGATTCCAGCCCCCCCATTCTCTCTCCGTACCTCCTCACCCCCTAACCCCTGTTTTGGTATTTGTTCCCATGCTAACATATTCACAAAAATTCAGTAATTCTCAATGGGTCTCTTGGTCATTAGTGCAAATTAGTGAGGTTTTACTGAATATGGTCAGATTTGATTTGCCAAGTTCTTTTCCCGTTAAGGTTTTAAACCCATGTGTATTTCAAGGGAAATCTAATTTGTAGGTTTCGGATTCATTTACACTCAAGTCACAAACGGGGTTCTGTGAGTGCCTCCAGAGCTGGTGTACAAGAAGCCACAGGAGCTGGTTTCCCTGCCTTTTAACAAGTTCTTGTTAGAATATTTGCTTTGAAGTAGGTATTTGGACCGTGCTGGAAGCAAATAGAACTAAACCCCAGGAAAATGTAAAGTAAAACTTAAAAACCAAGTTTAAAACAGTTTTCCTTGCCCCCACAATTATACTTTTTAAAGAAAAAAACTCTAAGCATGAAACCATCCACTTCAGCCCTTTAAGGATGATGTCACCCACCCGCCCTGCCTGGATGAGGCTGCGTCTCATGTACTTTTGTCTTGCAGGGTGACAAGAAAATCATCCATGAGAGGAGGCTTTCTTTGTCTGCTTGGCCCCTACCCTGTCCATCTGTCATTCCACAGATCCTGTTCAGCTGCCGGGCTACCCACCATTCCCGCCAGGGCTCTACTGCTGGGATTCTTTCAGGTGTCATTTCTGTCCGCCGCTGGTCCCACACCCACTGACTGACTTGTGCCTGTCTCCCCTTCTTTGGAGCTCCTTAGTGCTGCCTGTGGGGCGGCACTTTGCCCCGGTAACCACTTCCTGCACATCCCGGTGTTTGCTCCAACCTCCAGAGAAGATGGACTCTTGGTTACCTAGTCATAGATTCCCAGTGCTGCTTTCCAGCGGGGGTCCACAGCTGCACACCAATGGCTGCAATCTTTGACCCTCATGCTTCTTCCTCCAGGTTGCGCTTCTGTGATGATGATTTCTTGGGAACCTATGGTGGCCCAGATGATGGACCCACTGCTGATTCTGGCTGCCCTCTGTCACTCTGGATTGCTCTGAGGAAAAGGGGCCAATCTCCCTGACATTTTGATGACCCACTGCCACCGTGCGAGGTGGTCAGCAGGAGGATGGGAGTGCCGATGAGACTCTGTGTCCTTGTGGACGGCAGGAACGGTGCTGAGAAAGGCAGGCCATCTCTAGCAGCACCAGCTCTTGTCCCAACGCCAAAAGTCAGCAACTCTCAGCACTGAGAATACACTGCTTTGTCCCCCCCCCGCCCCCCGCCCCCGCCGACGCCCAGAGTGCCTGCTTGGAAAGACAGATAGCGTATCACACCCCAAGGACTATGGCAATACCCAAAAAGCCCTTCTTTACCAACTGCTGCCTACACAAACAACACCTTCCAATGCCTGGATGTTCGCTTCAAGTGACTTTGGAGAAAAATAGCCATGGATGCTGTGAATGCCGGCAGGACTCCTGAAGACAGTGGTAAACTCTGAGCGGAGAGCAAAGGGCTGAGATGGAAACCACTAAGAGCAACGAAGGCTCCAGTGGATTCAGACTGACTTTAAATTGCAACTGTTCTGAGAAATCTACAACAAATTCAGGGACTAGCAAAAGAGGTACATTGACAAGTGTGCCTAACAGACTCAGACAATAAATACAAATACACACACACACACACACACACACACACACACACACATATAGCTGTATTATACAATGATATTTTTATATATTATATATACAAAGAAATCTAAACCAGTTATGCACACCAACGCATGAGAAAGCCCTTTTCTGACCTGCCTGCAATCTTCTACCTCCTTTAGAGAGAGCTGCACACGACCCATTAGAAGATCTAGCATAATTATCTCATAACCACCACTTAAGGTGTCCCTAGAAAAGGACCTCTGACTGCTAAGGATAGTGATTCATTTTCACTCACCTAGGAATGTTTAACAAGGTAACAAACCATGTGTCAGGAACCAAGTGAAAATTCTCTTCAGTTAGCTGAGAAAGAATTTCTGGGGATGACAGCAAAAAGCAGAAACGACATCTTTTTTTTCCCATTTCCCTGCCCTCAAACTTGCAAGGCAAAGGTAGAAAGCAAATCATTCATGTGTGTAGGTACATTGTACCCAAATGCCTATCACAAGTCTTTTCCTAATCATCTGCCAAATTTGCCTTTTAAAAATTTTTTTATTTATTTATGTTTTTGAGAGAGAGGAGTGAGCAAGCATGGGGGGTGGGGGCAGAGGGAGAGAGAGAAACTCAAGCAGGCTCCATGCTCAGCAGTGTGGAGCCTGACGTAGGGCTGGATCTCAGGACCTCATATCATGACCTGAGGCAAAATCAAGAATCAAATGCTCAACCAACTGAGCCACTCAGGCGTCCCTTCTTCTTCTTCTTCTTCTTCTTCTTCTTTTTAAAGATTCCAGTATTTCTCTTCATTTCTCCCTCCCACTTCCCAGCTCTGTCCTTTTTACTGATTTAAATAATGGTGATTTTAACAACTAGAATTAACTTATAAATAGCTTCTACTAATGGAACTATGTCCTTTTCTCATAACTCTTTCCTTAACTATGCATATAGAACACAGCAAGATTTAAAATGGTGATCTAAAAGAATTTCATCAGAATGGTACACTTAAGATTTGGCATTTCATTGTATGAAAATTTTATCTTAAAAGAAGAAAGACTGGGGGCGCCTGGGTGGCTCAGGTGCTTGGGCGACTGCCTTCAGCTCGGGTCATGATCCTGGGGTCCTGGGATCGAGCCCTGCACCGGGCTCCCTGCTCAGCCGGAGGCCTGCTTCTCCCTCTTCCACTCCCCCTGCTTGTGTTCCCTCTCACGCTGTCTCTCTCTCTCCCTGTCAGTTAAATGAATAAATAAAATCTTTAAAAAAAAAAAAAAGAAGACTGAACTTTAGCTCAATGCTTAAGTGTTGATGTCTGCAATTTACTTTGAAAGGCATAAAAAAAAGATAGTTGATGGATGAATGGAGGATGGACAGCTGTGCAAGAAAACAAGAATAAAATATTAAGTGTGGATACAGTTGGCGGATATATGGGTATTCGTTATAAACTCCTACCAACTTTTCTATATGCCTGTGTGCTTTATGTTACAAAGTTTCCATAATAAAATATTGCTTAAAAGTTTCATCAAGCTACCCCTATTCCTTTTACACATTTGTTGATAGTGTATTTTCTCTGACTGATTTTGGAAGCTCATGAAACTTTAGGTTTTTGCTTCTTAACCTAAAAGGAGGAAAGTCAGTACAAACCACCTGGAATGAAGAGAGGATCTAGATATTTCTAGAGCGAAATATCTAGAAGAGCTGCTCTGTTCTCCCAAAGTTCATCTGTTGAAGCCCTAATGCCCAATGTGACTGTATTTGGAGACAGAGTTTTTAGGAGGGAATTAAGCTTAAATGAAATCACAAGGATAAGGTCCTAATGTGATAGGACTGGTAACTTTCTAAGAGGGAGAGAAAGACCTCTCTCTCTCTCTCTCCCCATGCCCTCACACCGAGAACAGACCACATGAGGAGAGAGCAAGAAAGTGGCCATTTGCAAGCCAGGAAGAGCACTCTCACCAGGAACCGAGCTGGCCAGCACCTTGGTCTTGGACGTCCCAGCCTCCAGAACTGTGAGAAAATAAATGTCTGTCGTTTAAGCCCCCTAGTCTATGGTATTTCGTGATGGCAGCCCAAGCTGACTAACACAAAGTCTGGAAGTTAAACATCTGTGGGTATTTGGGTAGTCTGCATGCAAATAACACACAGGGAAAAGAAGATGTGAATTAGTACATTCAGAGTTAGAATGATGAGGAATGTTATAGCTCGAAGGGGTTTTAGCAACCATGTCGTCAAAACTCTCACTTTACAGATGAGCAAACAGAAGCTCACAGAGGTCAAGTGATTTGTCTGAGGTCCTTCAGAGAGATTAGTGGCAAAGTCCAAGGACTTTTAAGCCCAAGCCTCTTGATTTCTGCTCTTTTCAAAGCCACGCCACGCAGCGTCATTAAATCAAACCCCTTGAGCTAAGTGTTAGCAGCCAAAAATCTAATTTCTTTCCCTTTACTGAAATCTCTGAAGAATTCAGCTCCAGTTTTGTGACTCTGTACTTTTCTCTCTACTCATTTTTTTTTTTTTAAAATCACAAATCAATTTACCCATACAGGATAAAAACTAAACCAGAGTCTTCTGATCAAATACACAATGTGTGTAAATATATAAAAGGGTAAGTATAAACACAAAAACCTACACTTAAATTTGGACAAGCGTTAACTCAATTATTCATTTCGGCGTGGCACGCCTAAAGATAGCATATATGCACACAGAAGGCATCTTTCTTCCTAATAGTTGCCTATTATAACATAAAGGCATTCTAGAAAAATAATAAAAATGTATTTGTTTTCCAAATTAATCATTTATAGTCTAATTTAGCACAGCATTACATCTTTATAACATTTAAAATATCCATTTTGATAAAACATTCTCATAAATAGACCAAGAAAACCGGGTTAATAAGCTTGTGTGTTTTATAGGGCAATAAAATAATACATTTTTATAACACTTAAAAATAATATAAAATATAAAAATTGAATGTAATAACTGAACATTATTTTGTTAAAAAAGTGTTCTTATAGAACATTTTATTTAACTTTTCCACTAGGTAAACTTAGAGTATACGAACGTAAATATTCTTAATGATGTTGATACAGTGGAAATGTGCCAGTGACATCCAGAAATGGTAATAATCTATTATTACCAGTCAATACTTAAGACAGTTTTCTTTAACGTTTCTTCAATTTTCTGCATCAATTTAGTTTCACTATACATAGCCGCTGAGGAGTCACAAGACAATCTATTCCATAATTTTTCTTTTTCTGTCAGTAGTAGTTTGAATCTACAACTATATGGTGTGTTAGTAAAAATAATGTGATCAGTTTGTCACAACTGAGGCTTTTTGACAGAATGTGTTGCAAGCTCTAAAGATAATTACTCGAGAGGAATTTTAAAAATATTTTGAGTAAAGCACTGTTTGGGAATTGTACAGACATTCAAGGACATTTTGTTTTGAAACACACAACCTCTGAGAAATAACGTCTGGTTATATTTGAAAACAAAACAAACAATAAGAACAGTAAAAGTAATCAAGATTTCTGGTTTCACCTCGCTTTTTAAAATGGCTCCAATGATGTTTGCACTGTCTGTGGCCATGGAGCATCCCAATGTAATAACTGCATTGGCGACAATGAGATTGTACTTGGGTGGTCACCCAAAGCGGAATCACAATTAGTGGAAAAGACTGGAGAATTGGAGAACAGAGAATCTATCTTATTTTATTTTATTTATTTTTTAAAGATTTATTTATTTGAGAGAGAGGGAGAGAAAGAGAGAGAATGTGTGCAGAGGGAGAGAGAGAGAATCTCAAGCAGACTCCCTGCTGAGCACGGAGGCAGATGCAGGGCTCAATCTCAGGACCCTGAGATCATGACCTGAGCCCAAATGAAGAGTTGGACACTTAACCGATGGAGCCACCCAGGGGCCCCCGGAGAATCTATTTTAAATCCAAACCATTATTTACTGCTTTAATAGGCTGTGCCGGGTACAATGAAATTTGTTCTCTTTCTCCAAATAAGAGAAGCATGGAGACATGGCTAAAGCAGGGTAAAATGAGTGGTTACCAGCAGAACTGCGGCAGCCATGACAGTACTTGGGAACTAAGTAGAATTCTCTTCCACACTCCTAGGTGGTGATACCCTGGTGGGACTTGGTGTTGAAGGAGGCACTGCCATATGTCCCATGGACCTTCAGAATCCTGGGGACAAGTAACATCCCATCTTCTCATTTCTTTCCTTTTCTGTAAAACAACCTCGGCAGAGTGTGATTGGGGGTCTAGCTGTTTAGATGCTGTGATAATCAACTGTGTATTTTGAAAATAGATGAGTGACAAGGTTTGAAAAGTATACGTGCCAATAATGTGGTTTAATAGAAGACAGGGATTCAAGTTCCAGCTCTACTACCTCAGAAAACGATCAGCTCTCATGAGTCTCAGCCTCCTCATCTGCAAAGTCATCATCCGCATTGCTAACACTTACAGAGTGCTTACCATATTCCAGGCACTGTTCAAAGGGCTTTATGTATTTGAACTCATTTAATCCTTAACAAGCCCATGAGAAGGCACTATGATGAGTCACATTTTCTACCCGAGGAAGCTGAATCCCAGAAAGGTTAAGTAACTCGCCCAACAATAAAGCTTACTCCTCAGGGTTGTTGTGAGATCAAATACAAAAATCAATGGGATGACTTGTGATGGAAGGGATCTTTAAGATCATCTAGTCTTAAACTCTGACTGCAAATATGAGGCATCCAGGGTTTGTGAAGGATCAGGTTAACTGAAGAGTTCAGTGAACTCTTCTAGATCTTATTCTAGGGGTCTTTTAAAAGAACCTCTTTCCTATTCTGCTTTTCTTTAAGTTTCATATATTCTTTCACTTATATGTATAAAATTCCTGTAGGGTAGAAAAGTGGGAAAGAATGGTCTTTCCTACTTTTTAAAAAACAGGTTAGAAAACTCAGGATACCTCAGAGTCAGCATGTAGTACAGCTGGACAGAAAGTCAAGGTCAATTGCAGGACAGCGGTAATGATGGCAGGATTAGGAATGCTATAAAACCATCTCATCCCATCCTGATCCTCTTTAGAGCACAGTGTCAAAGCATCTTCCCCCCCCCCCATGATTTTATTTATTTATTTATTTATGAGAGAAAAGCAAAGAGAGAGAGTGTGTGCACATGCATGCACAAGCAGGGGGAGGGCCAGAGGGAGAGAGAATCTGAAGCAGACTCCGCGCTGAGTGTGGCGCATAGATCCTGACCTGAGCCGAAATCAAGAGTTGGATGCTTAACCACCCAGATGCTCCTTTGCAAAAGATTCTTATGCACATTATCACATTTAATGCTAACTCTACCTTTGAGTATATAACTTAAAATGTTATTAGTTTTAAAATCGAGAATGGCTGAGTCTGAGGTTTAAAAAACACAGACTTTCTGGAGTCAAGATTCCAAATCCCAGTTGTGTTGAGTCAGCCCAAGGTCCTACTAAAAGGATAATGTGAAGGCCAGGCGGATTAGTTAGTGTGGGGTTGGGCTAGACATCGAGAACGGAGACCTTCTCTCTACCAAGAGGACACACACCGGCCCCTCAATATTTTCTGAGAGAGCGGGGGTTAACCTCAACTCTTTCAGCAGAGTCTCAGGTTTATTTGCCAAAATGGATTTTTAAAAACAATGGCTGAATTACCCTACAGTCCATTAGTCATCCTACAGAAATCTAATGTTAGAAAAATGTTCGCTTAAGATTTAGTGCGGGAAAAGACTGAACTATGTTCAGCAGTTCTTGGCTGTGGTCCTTTACTCAACAGAAATTTCCTCCTTCAAAATCATCAGTTATTGAATGTAATATGGCTTAATCTTCAGCGTTTGTACTTATGGAGGATAGATGAAGCTCCTGACTTTGCACCATGTTTTTTAACTGAGCCCAAATCGCTCTTTTCCTAAAGACAATATCCTGCTTGAGCTGCTGTGGTAGCCAGTTTCTAAGCTGGTCCTTGATAATTCTTGCCTCCTGGTACTCATGCCCTGTGCAGCTCCCTCCCACACTGAATTGGGGTTGGTGAAAGTGACAGTATATGACCTATGGGGCTGGGGCACAGAAGGCACTGTGGTTCCCACCTTGCTCTCTTGAATGGCTTGCTCTGGAACAAGCCAGCTGCCGTGCCATGAGAATACATCTGCAGTCCCATGGAGAACTGGGGTCTCCAGCCAATGGCTCGCACTAATCTGCCAGCCACGGTAGTAAACCACCTTAGAACTGCACCGTTCAGGCTCAGCGAACACCTGGCTGACACGTGACTGCAACCCTCATGGGAAAGTATAAATCCAAACTGCTCAATCATGCTGCTCCCAAATTCCTGGCCCACTGCAATCCTGAGATAATAAATGATTACGGTTGTTTTAAGACACTACGCTCTGGGGTTATTTGTTACAGATATGATACAGTAGATCAAGAATACTGCTGCCAACCTTGAGAGCATGAAACAGCTTACTGTGATTCTCTTATAATCCATAAACCATCGTCATTCCATCACTTGCTACAGAGTATGTACTATTACTAATGATCACAGTTGGCCCAAAGGCCAGCAGTTAAATCACTGTATCCTGACTTACACTTGGTTGTTCTGAGAGGTGATTTTTCCAAGCTGATGATAAATACAACCAGGCTGTCTCCATTTCATTATACTGATTTTATGGACTTGCAGAATTTCTGATTTGATGAAATTATTGGCAACATATATTTAATACATTTCTCCAATGTTAAGTTAAAAAAATACTTGCTTAGTTTACTTTTTTAAAATTTTATTATGTTATGTTAATCACCATACATTACATCATTAGTTTTTGATGTAGTGTTCCATGATTCATTGTTTGTGCATAACACCCAGTGCTCCATTCAATAAGTGCCCTCTTTAATACCCATCACCAGGCTAACCCATCCCCCCACCCCCCGCCCCTCTAGAACCCTCAGTTTGTTTCTTAGAGTCCATAGTCTCTCATGGTTCGCCTCCCCCTCTGATTTCCCCCCCTTCACAATGGAATATTATGCAGCCATCAAAAGGAATGAGATCTTGCCATTTGCAACGATGTGGATGGAACTGGAGGGTATTATGCTGAGCGAAATAAGTCAATCAGAGAAAGACATGTATCATATGATCTCACTGATATGAGGAATTTTTAATCTCAGGAAACAAACCGAGGGTTGCCGGAGTGGTGGGGGGTGGGAGGGATGGGGTGGCTGGGTGCTATGGTGAGCACTTGGTTTACTTTTGAAAGGCACATTTTGATGTGGCTCTGACTGTGGTGGAGAAAGGAACTGTGGAGGACCCAAAGAATAAAGAGAATCTGAAAGAGCTGCAAGAGACCAATCTCTCCGCTGACATCCACTGCAGTGATTTTCCAAAGGAAGCTATTTAACAACTCCCCAAGGGCCCAAAAGGCTTCATTTCCACCAGTGCAAAAATGTAGCAAGATTTTCAAAAAGATAAGTTTTAAAAGCTAGGGCACTGGGCACTGGATCTCAATTCTAAACAGAGAAGGAATGCTACACATGAATTCATGGAATTTGCCTGCTGCCAAAAGTTTGATTTACCCACACTGGTACTATGGGGGAAAGTATTTAAGGGGACTGCCAACCATGCGATCCTGCTTCTTAAATTAGACCCATTCTACAGAAAAGGAAAGTTACCTCACACTCCAGAAAGTTTTTAAGACAAGCCAACTCTGGGCCTAGGACTGTGCAAGGAATTGCAGAAAGGTGTATTTATATAACTCCTGATATGTTAGAGACCAAGACACTAACATACCTGAGTGAAAAGTTAAAACAACCACCCAGATATTTGGTGAATTGAATTTCCCCTGGTTCTCTCTTACTCTGAGCTAATATTTTTTAAAAAATATTTAAATAGGTAGTAAGTACTTGAAATTGGTTTAAAAACTCCAAACTATAGCAAAGAGTATATTAACTAGTAAACCTCCCTCTCATGGCTGAACTAGTTCATCGACAACGACTTTTACCAGTCTCCTATGGTCCTGCCACATAATCCCACGCACATACAAGCACATGCAATCATATACACATATATGTGTACAGACATACAGGTACTGATAGTCTCCTCGATTACCCCTCTTAATATAAATGATAACACAATATAACTTTCTGTTGTTCTCTCTCTTAGTGTTTGTTTCTTTTGGTAACCAATGTATTTTGGAGATTACTTCATCTTTATCATATATTACATTCACCATTTATATTTGGGTATAATTCTGATCCTTCTACATTGTTCAATTAATCTAATTATGTGCCAACATCAAACTTTGAATTACTATAGCTCTGTAGTATGTTTTAATATCTGGCCTGGCTAATTAATACTCCCTCCCCCTGTTTATACTTTTTGAGAATTTTCCTGGCTCTTCTTACATATTTGATTTTCTATATGAACATAAAGATTGCCTAGTTAAGTCCTTACCCCTACCTCAAATTTCAACTTTTAAAAAATTGGGAGTCAGAAGTGATGTGTCTTGGTTTTAGTTTCACAAATCCCACACAGTAGGTACTCAGGTTCAGTCTCCCCATATACTATATTCATATAATATATACCAATTAGCTTAAACTTTACATTTATTAGAATTTTTACTATGTATGAATGTTCACTTTTATCATGTCCTTTAATATTCCTGACCACATCGGGACTGAGCAGGACATTTATCAGGGCTCTCACATTTCAGATGGAGAGAGAGAGAGGCTTATGGACGTGTCCTTGAGACTGGGACCAGGAGGTAAGGGCCCGGACACTCAGCTCAGGGCTCTCCCCACCATACCAAAGGCAGAGAGCACTGTGAGTGTCCAAGAAATATTTTAAAAACAAAGATGGTTTTCGTTTTATCACAATGCTACATTTCAGGGATGCTGGCAAACTATCAAATTATTATACTTTTAATGAATTTCAAAACTTACAGTAACACCAGCAAGGATACAGTGAAATCTGAACTCTCACAAATTGCTGGCGGGTGGGGGTGGCAGGGGGGGTAAACTGGCACAGCCCCTTTAGAAAGCATTTTGAGCAACACATACTGAGGGTCTTCAAGTGCTTTAGAGGAAGAAGAAAACTGCTACTGGGATTTCTGGAAAACCTTCGCTTCCTTCCACTCACGAACGTCCATCCTTTGCTTGGGCTGGGCCCATTTCCTCACTGTCTTCTGAGGGCCTGTCCACACCTCCCTTCTCCTCCCTTCTCCCTCCCCCCCAACTAGACCCTGAACCTTGGGCTGACAAGGACTCACTGAAGGCTCCCCCCACCCCCTCCCCCATTTCCCAGCCTTCTGCATCAGCTTCCAGTCCCCACATGCAACTCCTCCCTTCTCAGTCTGGTAGCTTCTCCTACCTTCTCTGCCACATACCCTGCGGGAGACATGGATTACTTCTTCTAGGTTACATTTCAAAATTAATAAATACTGCTAAAAATGGAAACTTTTTCAAACAAATCATATCCCCTCACTCATCCCATGGAATTTAAGTAACTTTTCCAGAAACAACAACAAAAATAAGAGATTCTTGGAAACAGTTCTCTTAGAATAATAATACACCTTGATTTAGAATGACCAGAAAATATACTCTATAGAAATTAGTTTTAAGACTGTGAAACTTCTCCACAATTAGGCAAAGTTCTCATTTCTTGTTTGAATCTTCCTATGATTTAGAAAAACTATTTTCTTCTCTTAAATTTTAAAAAAAAGTGTTCACTTCTTTCCCAGGTGAAATAACAAGCTTAGATATAATTTTTTGGGTAAGTTTTTGCTAACATTATTGGTAACAAACAATACTTCATATCAAGTAACTAGGGAGGACAATTTAAAATTGATTTCATTTCCTCCAATGAGCTTGGTTTATTCTTTATTTGAGAAATTTCTGTTGTTCCTATTCTTTTTAGTTCATCTTATATTTTCTCAAAATTAAATCTAATCACTTTAACTGTGCCTAGCCAGCATTCCCACCATGTGTGTGACAGTGGTTGCAAGGGCAAATTTGCTATCTATTTCAGCAAGATGGTCTTTCTTTGGGTGGATCCAGAAAAATATCATAAATAACCTTCAAATTGTTCCAAAGGATGTCATCACTATTGGCAGAGTTGTGACCACAACTTCTGGTAACAAACTCAAAAGATGATGCATTGCTCAAAGCACAAAAAATACCTCTGGAATTTTTGCCAAAATTCCAGCATGTATACCTTTTCCTTTGCCAACTGTGTGAATACTATGATGATGGTTTTGCCGTTGAGATACTTTTAAATGATTTAAATAAGGCTAAAATTTTTATTTTAATTTTTTGAAAATTTAATATACTCCTATTAAATATTTTTATAAAAATATTCACTATTCTAATGTCTAATGCCCATCTAGTTGCCAATATAAAGAATGATGTGCACTTTCCATCTAGACCTACACTTGACAAATACATATACAACTTGACAAATCATAGGAGTTGGCTACTCGTATTTCAGCTACCATGTGCAACTATTGTGGGTACTGTATTAATTTGTGAGTATATCCAGAACCTTCACTTAGTACATGAAGAAAAGGGCTGGATGAGTTACTCTGCCCTTTGTCTTACTTAAGAGCTTCTCTAGCTCAAACCCTCCCCTTTCTTCTACTCAAGCAGTGTCCATCTAAGACTCTGGTGGCAGCATAATCCTCAGACCTTTATAGCATTCAACAGCAAGTGCCTTCTTTGGGGGTTGGGAGGAGTGTAGAATATATATGAAATTTACATATAAAATTTATACAAAATTTTGCAATTCTAACCATTTTTAAATGTATAATTCAGAGGTATTAATTGCATCCACAATATTGTGCAACTATCTTCCCAAATAATTTTTAAGCTTTTCAAACAAATGCTCTATACTTGTTAAACAATAATTCTCCCTCTCCCCTGCCCCTGGAAACTTCTTACTTGCTGTCTCTATGAATTTGGCTGTTCTAGATATTTCACATAAGAGAAACCATACAGTATTTGTCCTTTTGTGACTGGCTCATATCACTTAGCATAATGTCTTCAAGGTTCATCCATATTGTAGCGTGGGGGCAGAACTTCATTCCTTTATATGGCTGTATGTAGAGACCACAATTTATTTATCAGTTCATTAGCCCTTGACTTTTGCTGAAGGCGCAGTGTGGAGAAGTGGGGTCTGAGTGGTGGTTGTTATAGGGGACGTTCCCTGTACAGTGTGCTGCCCCATGAAATGTACTGCCACCAGAGATTCTCGATTACTCCAGCTGTTGTGTTTCCCTTTGTCCCTGAATTCCTGAAGCACCTGCAGTCAGTGAACTTTAACATTTATCTCCAGTGAGTTCCTGTTGCCCTCCCCACAATTAAACTCCGAGCTCCCTTCCTGTCTTCAGGTGTCTGTGCTGGGGGTTCCAGGGAAGGAAATAAGGAGCGGCTCTCAGGGTGCCAGTGACTGGGTCAGGTGGTGGGGGGCTCAGGAAGGGCCATGGTTTTCCTTCCTCTTCTCTCCAGTGTCTCACATGGCACTAACCACATACCAGGAATTCAAAATAACTGCTGATTAATTCGTTGGAGAACGACTTCTTCCCAAAAAATAGGTGAAATGCTCATGACCTTCGTTCTTCCTTGCCCATCAGGGGAATGGACTTCGTTGGCCAGTGAGAAGAAGTGAACCCTCAGGAACAAGAGAGAGGCCTCAGAGAATCTGGTTTCCTGATGATACATGGGGCAGGGGCTTTCTTCTCTTTTTCTTTCCCTTTCCTTATTTCCATCTGCCTGTGGAGCAGAGTCACCACCATCCTTCCAGCTGACAGTGTACATCAGGACACATGTCTGGGCACTAATTTCCCTTTGTTACCATCCTGAGAATTCTTCTGTTTTTCCAAAGGAAAGCAGAATCAGCCTCTCTGTGATGTCTGCTTGAATTCTCCTACAGCTAGAAAACATGTAAAGCGCTATCTTCAAACTGCAGCTGTCCAGTGATTTTACTTGGCCATATAGCACAAAATACTCTATGCTGGGAAATGTATTTCTTAATGACGTGAGAGAAAAGCTCCTCACTGAGAATGCAGACAACTACCATCTGTACTGGAAGTGACGTATTTCATGGCAGTGCATGAAGTTGTTACCTAAGGAGAAAACAGTTCTTCCAAACTGGAAAACAAGATGTCTAGACTCTTCCTCACTGAAGGCCATGCATAAAAATGTGTCTGAAACTACACAGGAGCACATCACTAAGAAAGATACTTCTAGCAGAAAAACTACTTTGTGTCTTGGAGAACACATAAGCATCTAAACAAATAGACATGTCTTAATATCCAAATAATTCTGTTATCTTGGGTTCCTCAAATCTTGTTGTCCAAGTGGTTATTTCTGGTGCCTAAAGTCTTTCAGACGAAAGCTTTCTGAATGGATAGTGATGATTCAGTGCCACCTCTACCATAGTGTGGTTTCATATTTATAACTGTTGTCATTTAAAAACATCTATTAACTATCAACTTTAGTCCTCATTTAAAGTTTTCAGTTTGATAGCTCATAAAATAGCCACATTGACTAAAACCTGACTTCGTCAAGTACCATTACAAACAGTAATTTTCTGTTACAAGGTTACTTCCAGAGCCCAACAGTTGGCTATTGCTCTCCCAGATAAAACAAAAACAAAAACATATGCAAAAAAAATAACTTGCTATCAAGAGGAATTATGAAAACAAGATTGGTTTCTGTGATAAAATAAAACTGTGTGAATTGAATGTTTTATAAATATTATCTAATTTCCTAAATACCACTCTGCAAAATGATCGAAGAGTGATGATAAGAGATCAGCTTTGGAGCCTTGCAACCGATAGCAAAGTTCCTTCTACTGGTTGAGTATGTGGAGCTTTGTTCTCGGTGCTGAAATGCTGAGTGTAAGCAAAGGTCAATCAAGGCAACAGGTGCATGTTAGCGCCAATTATGGTTTCAGCATGATGCTAGGAGCTGAGCTTCATTTCTCAATATGCTAAGATTCAGCAGTATGTTTGGTATATAACTCCCCACTGAACATATCCATTTTAAAACAGATACTGCTCATGACGTAGCTTATTTTGCCTTAGAGTATAGAGGAATCAATGATAAATGCTGGATGGTAATATTGAACCAACCACATCATTCTTTTTTGCTGACCTGCAGTGATCTATAAGCTGTTTAATCATAGGAGTGGAGTGTCCATTTATACAGGGCACACCAAGTTCAGGGGACCTAAAGCTGATCAAGGAGATTAAAATTGGAAACTTTGTCCACTGGAAACTTGTTCTCTCTTAAGACCATCATTCTGTCCATCTGATCAACCATTCTTCCATCTTTTATGTTGAACTCCAAATAAGCCAAAAAACACTGTACTTCGCTAAGGGAGATGCTAAGATGGTTAAAACATGGGTCACTGGTCTACCTGAGGATAGGTCCTCATTAGGTTTGGATCAGACTAGGAAATACAAAGTATCTTAGAGGAAGTGGGTCAAAGTTTAGGACTTGACTCAAAAGGAGAAAACAGTTCTGAGAAAAGTCAAGGAAATAAGAAAGAGATGGGATCTGGACTCCCAGAGTGCCCTGCATCACCAGGAACTCCCTGGGCCTACATTTACCTGTTTCTTTTCTAGAGAAAGGATTTTTTCATCTAGACTTTGCCTCTAAGAGGAGGATGGGCACTCCAAAGCTGTCTCAAGGTTAAAGTGGGGACAGTGACAAAATTTTCCCAAGCAAGTATGTAAGAAACACTGTTACTAAAATTAGGAAGGACCTCAGAAAGTTTGTTCATATGACATTATATTTTTCTTTCCATTGAGGAGAAATAAAGAAAAATATTCAATTTAGGTTGGAAGAAAGGAGAAATAAAGAAAAATATTCAATTTAGATTGGAAGAAAAATGTGTAACTATGGGATGCTGGAATAACCTGAGAATAGAGATGTCAAGTTAAATTCTTAGGAGATTTTTGGAAACCATAAATTCTCATTTGTCTTGAATAACTTAAGAAAGATCCTGCTAAAATGGACCAAGAGAATGGACCAAAGATCATACTACTGACTACCTTAAAGTATCATCACCAAACAATTTTGTTGAATTATGAATCCTCTTACCTAGGTAGTTGAAATATTAAATTGTCTCATGCGTACAAAATAAGAGGACAATGACTGTCCACTAACAGAAGTTTAGGAATCAGTAAAAGTTGGAGTAGGAAACATCTGTGGGGAAGGGTCCTTCCCTGGCCCACAAGCTGGAAACTTATAATTAAAGTCCATTTGCAATGTACTACATCTTTCATTCTTTCCTTACAACCTAAAGCTTCAAACTTCTCGAAACTCCCGTTCCTGGAAAAGCTTTTGGCAGTCACTTTTGCAACCCACAATTTCTGTGGCTTTTCATCTTTTCACTGTATACTCTTTCGGCATCTAAGCCTCACTGCCCATATGTGGTCAGTGATGCCACCACCACCGGAAGTAAGACAGTCCTCAGCGTGGGCCTGTTTGCCCACACAAGGGCAGAAATGTGGGGCAGGAAAGGAGCCAAGCATTCATGGATCTCAAGATATTGTGAAACTATAAAGTTACACATTTTATACATGTGGAAGTGGACACTGAGACATTAGGGGATTCTCTAAAGGCTATGAAGACGGCCAATCAATGAGTTTGGGTCTCCATCCCATACTCAGAGGTCAGGTTGAGACCCCTTTTCCAATTCTTAGTAAACAGGCCTTCTTCTTTACTTTTGAATTCTATTAGGATAATAATGATTTTAAAAGATAGCATTCTTTGCATTTTTTTTGGAGCATGTTTTATATTTTAGCACTGTGCTAGGAGCTTTCAAGTGTTATTGCTAAATATTTACTAAAAATTGCTAATTTTTACAAGCGATTAAACTGTAGGCTCCGGCAAGTCATCAGACTCAAAACTCTTGAGAAGCCATCAAAGACAGTAGAATGTTAAATAATGCAAAGAGTATCAGTGAAATTTTTGGTTCATTTAAGACAATCTTTGTATATTATTTATTTAGGATACTAATAATGGTACCACCTTCTAGGTTGTTGTAATGATACACATTTAAAACCCTTAGAAATCTTTAAAAGGGGCCCTATATACATGTGTGTTTGCATGTACACGCACATACATGCACACACACAAATAAGTTATAACTATCTAAAAGACTGTATGTGTGTGTGTGTGTGTGTGTATTTTTTCTCCTTTTAATAAAGTGCGAACTTAATGCAAATACCGCACCCACATCTCTGGTGCTGACTTTCTAACAGCAGTCCCACCTGTAATGCTTCCCTGAAAAGCATGTCAGTACCATGACTGACTAAATCATGCGAATATGTCTGACACACTCCTGAGACACCTTTCACCTTGATGGAACACAAGGAGTTCCAAATAAATTTTTAGGAGTATAAATGAAGCCGCCCGAGTCTGTTGGAATACATACCTCCAGGCTTGGGAGGACCACGGCCAAGCAGCTTAGAAGTTCTTTCCTTTGCTTACCATAGTTTGTGAACTACGGTACTGAGATCTGTATGATCGTAAGTTGTTTTAAATGCTTCCACATCATTGCAAGCACAATCATGAAATCGAAAAATACTCCTCTACCACTGTATAGAACAGAAGAAGAGCAGTTCTTTGCAAAGCTTGCTTAAGTGAGATAATTTGAGCGTTTAAAACCTTCTTTAAAAACTGTATCAATCATGTCATGCTCTCTTAGCACAACACTGACTTCCTTATTAGCAAATTCACTCTGAGTATTAAGGTTACCCTCGGTGGTGATAGCTGCTAGCCTGTTCCATGGCCAATGAACTCCTAGAAAATGAGTTCAAAACGACGCATCATTTTGTCCCACACTCTTAAAACTTAGCTCTTTAGGATCTCTCTTTAGAAATATGAAACCCCTCAAAACCACTACCACAAATAACCCACATTTTAAATAGCCACCAAGCCACCTGCTTTTCTCCAGAAAACACCATAAGCCTCACAAATTAGTAAAACTATGTAAAGCCTACGAAGTCTCTATCTTTATGATGAGGTTTACTGTTTTGTTTGAGACTCTATTTCTCCTTTTCTGAGAAATGAAAAGTCCCCACCACAGATTCAGTTCAAGGCACAGACTTATTTGCAAAAAAAAACAAACAAACAAACAAAAAAAAACTCATAACAGAAGTGGATGCCAAAGAACACTTCTTTGTCACTTTGGTCTTGACTTGGCATAGTGTTTCAGGTGGTATTCATTTGGAATAGAGAGATCGATGACATAACATGTCCAGTCCTCCTCTATAAGTGGCTTTACTCGAAGTGGGTAAGGGCAGACAAATATAAATTCATCTGTCCATAGGCAACCAAAAACATACCAACTCATCTTGGAGTAATTTAACCAATAGAATGATTTAGAGGACAGTGCAGTGGCACCATTTTTGGAAGGTAAAAGCTTAGCAGAAGGAACATAAATCAAAGGTGACTGGCAGGTAAGGGATATATGCAGCCATCAGCCAAACCATGTGCACACTGGCACAGATTCAATAAGATCATTTATAACATTTTCAAGGCAGGAGTACACAAAAGGGGGTCTGGTGCTAACTAAATCCACAGATAGCTTACATGCCACTGAAATAAACACTTCCAGATGCGGTGTACAAAAACCTTTCACAGAAAGAAATGTTTTCTTTCATAAATCTGAAGGAGGGGCTCTTAGTGAGGAGGGGCTCTTAGTGTGGAAGGGCAGAAAGTCTGAAATTGAGACTGAGCTGCTTATAGCCTGGAAGTGCTTGCTGAGGTGGAGCAGTTGTGTAGGCAAGGCTTGGCTGCACACAGCGGGCCTCCACCGAGAAGCAGCCCCGCGATTTCTGTGAAACCAGGGAAAGCACGCGAACAGCGTATCACTCCATCAGTCCTCAAAAATCTGGTGTCAGAGTCAGTGTTGCTCTCCTTCCTTATAATTTCTTTTTTTGGGGGGTGTGTGTGGTGGTAGAGATGATGGGTTCACACAGAGATGAAAACCGCTAATCGAAGTTTAGAAAAATGATGCTTTGCAACTTACACTAGCACAAAGCTATTGCAGGCATGGCTTTCATGATGAAAACATTTTTGAAATCTGGTTATAGTCATCCTTCAGGAATGCATGACCAAATTCATTAATGGCTTAGAAAGTCAATTTGTTCATAAAAAAGGCATAATAATGTGTGGGACTTCCTGGTTATAACACTCCCAGAAGTTCAAACAGAAAGCTAGAATGTCTTTTTTATTTTACTTTATTTTTTAAGTTCAGGTGATCTATGCATTGAGCGCCCCACCCACCCTCCAGAAAGCCCCTTGAAATTAGTTTCTTTGTTGAATCTTTAAACTTAATGCAAATTCTTTGTAAGCAACTGAGCACTTATTCCTGAGAATATTTTTGTCTGTTTTATGCACTGACCTAAGTTATAAATGTGCCATCTTTTATTCTTCTTTCATTTGGGGTCTTGTTCTATTTATTCTTGATGCCAAATACCTCTTGAATAGATTCTATCTTCTCTGGTGCTAATGTTCTGCCTTAGCAGAGACTTCTCGGGCTTCTTGCTTACAATACCTAGTTGGCCTCTGTGCCTATTCTACCCCCCAACCCTAGTCCCTCCTCTACTGAGTTATTTTTCTACTATATGGATCTGGTCATATCAACCCCTTGCTCCCAAACTCTCAAATAGTCCCTTGGTGACTGTATCAGTTGTTAAAAAGAAATTTTCCAAACAAAATCTTCCTCAGAACCCAATGTATATCAGAGATAAAAATTCACCTGTATTACTTAGAGAAAATGCCTTCTTCCTCGCACAATGCCTGCACAATAATCTGGGATTTCTGCAGAGCACGGTTAGGTAAGTGTTGGCCTATATCATAAAGTCTAGCTAAACTGGCTTGGAATTTCAAAGTCCTCAAACTGTCATCACCCCATCTTTGAGGCTTCATCTCCCTTCAAGGTATTCCAGACTCGGTTCCTCAATTCTGCCTGAACAGTCAGACTGCTTTCATACATCTAGCCTCCCCCCATACCCTATTTAATTCCTGCTTAAAAAAAAAAAAAAGGTTTTATTTATTCATTTGAGAGACAGCACAAGCGGCGGGGGGGTGGCCAAGGGAGAGGGAGAAGCAGGCTTCCCACTGAGCAGGGAGCCCGATGCGGGGCTCGATCCCAGGACCCCGAGATCATGACCTGAGCTGAAGGCAGACACTTAACTGACCGAGCCACCCAGGCGCCCCCCTGCTCTTTTTTCTGCCTGAATTATCTTTTCAAAATTCTTACTAATTTCTCTTAGCTCTGTTTCATAAGCTTGGTTCAAAGGTTAATGGCCCCACAAAGCTTCCCTAACTTCCTCAGGCAGATTGTGCTCTCCTTCTCTGTACCTGAAGCACTTTCTCCAAACTTCCAGTTGCAATACCAGTCACATGCACATCTCCTTTGCGGTGTTGGAACACCCAGTTACCTCCATGTTCCATACCCCCACTTCAACAGATTTCTAACACAAAACTTGGGAAGTATTTACTGAATTAATAATTGGAGCTATCAGAGCTTTAGGGGTCTGAGGACATGTTAACACTGGTTCTTCTCCTTCTCAATGGTGAGTAGTTCAATTGTACAAATATGGATTTTGCCAAACGGACTCTTTTTACTTTGTCCAAACTCAGAAGGCAAGTGCTGTCCTTTGTATGTGAAGTATGCTGTCACCCTAGCAGGAAGGTACGTGCTTTGAATTGGTTTTCCAGCAGTGGTGGGTGACAGATGGACTCGTACTAGTGCAGAGTCTTGCCTTACCTCCTTATTCTTTTTTTTTTTTTTACCTTTAACCATTTGTGAGCTGGTTGTGAGTGAAAGATACTGCTTGCCATCGAAAACTGAGGGTATTTTACCCACACGAGGATCAACCCCTATTATCCTGTCTTCTTCAGACAGTGATTCAGAGAAAAGCACAGTAGAGCCCAGGCTGCTTTTCTCTTCTCCTCTCCCTCTCTTTAAAACACTAAAGGCTTGCTTGGATGAGAAGTGCTTGTCAGCTATAACTGACTTATTAGGCTCTTATCTAATTAGTCTAGAATACAGGAATAGGTGTTTTAGGTTAGATCAGGAATGAATAATTAAATCAGAGCCAAAAATGTAGTTTCTAACTTCTCTACTGGAAACTATAAAATCTGCACAAGTGTTTGAATTGGAATTGACAGGAACCTGTAGGCCAGGCTGTGAGCTTCTGGAGCCAGAGAGTCAACTCAAAATGCTCCCTCCCTGGTATTTCCATCAGGGGCACAGCTGCCCAACTGTCACCTTGAATGCACCTGGGCAAATCCAGAGCCTGACACTGGGCTCTGCCCTCATGACCTCTGCCAACTAATCAGCCAAAATATTTCCAGATCTGGAGAGCCTACTCCACATTTTGGGTATATGCCCAGAACTGCAAGTGCACTCCAATCAGGTGGGAGAGCCTATCCAGGTGCCAGGGCAAGCATTAACATCTGACTGACATATGGGCCGTGAATTTTCTCTTCTCACAGCTTGGGGTCATGCAGAGGCAGTGTGTGGGGGTGGAATATTTGATCTGTGCATACATAGCCTAGGGGATTTGGTTTAAATCAAATTATAATTAAAATACCAGTTAGGAAAACAAGGCATAATTATTTTTTTCCTGCATATTTTTTCTACCTTGGATATTACCTTAAATACATGTTGGGTACAATAAAAGCTAGGTATCAGTTTCGTTTTGGGAAGGTGTAAATTTTCCACTTAAAACAATCCACTTATTATGTTGTGGGATTAACACTGCAACTACATCAGTAAATTAAATGACAGTTCAATGATTATATTTGTGAGACTAAAGTCTGTAATACTATTTAGGAAATCATCAAAAAGTAAATCATCTCCAGTTCAACAGGCTCTCATCATGGCTGTGGTAGGGGATTTTTGTCACACTATCAATAAAACAGAACACAAATGTTTCACTTAAACAAAACACACGTATGAATGTTAGACGTTTCTGGCAATGGTCAATAAGCAATGTATTTTAATAAAACCAGTGTGCTCTTTTCTAATATTCACACCCAGTCAGATATAAAATATTAATTGAAAATTTAAATGGCATTTTTGCTAGGTGAACAGGAACAACTTAATTTACTGAAGCTGTATGTCTAACTCAATATATAGAATCTTCTTATGTATTCACAGACTTAAAAGAAGATTCTTGCCATTTTTAGAGTATAATTTTTTAAGTTTAGAAATATCTGAGCTGAGGTTAGTTCCTCCCAACTAATCCTTTTGCTGCTTTCATGAATTTATGAGTTAAAAGAATCCTGTGATTTTTTTTTTAAAAGAAAGAATAATTTCCTTTTGGGAGTCACGCTAAATATTTTCCCACTCTCTCTCCACTCCCTCAGAAGACTGCAAAAACGTAGAAACTACAATAACACATTCAAATCTCAAGATCTGGTCCTTTTAGAATATTCTGCTCAAAGAGTTTCTCTTTGCTGTCAATTATTCCTCTTTTCTTGCATTCATGTTTGAATTCTTCCCCTATTATCCAAGATACAGCCTGCCTTTTACAATAAATAGAGATGAATTAACTTCTTGAACTACTTCAATTTTTAAAAGTCTTTGAAGGACACGAACTTGGAGAAAATACACAGGGCTGGTTAGGGCTCTCACCTTTCATTTCTACTTTGAACATGCCCCCCACCCCCTGGCTACCCCCCGTTAGAGAATACTGGTTTTCTCCTTTTCAAGCTGTGTTCCTGAAAACTCTAGTAGGATTCTTTGAAGGATTTCCAGGGGCCTCATAATGTTTGATTTGAACGTCCATTTACGATTTCTGTGCTACTCAAAATAAAGTTCTGTCATCTCATGTTTTATATTTGAACTTCTTGTAAATGCTTTGTTGATTAGCTTGTCATGTCTTGGAATTTGGGCTTGTTAGTTTTATTTTTTGATATTTAAAGCAGATCAGATAAATATCCCATATACAGCTGTGCAAGTTTGAGTACATCACTTTAGAATCTATACCGCATGCTGAACCAAATTCAAGGTCTTTACTGCTGACATAGAAATAAAGGCAGAAAAAAAGCAAAATGTGTTTGAATGATAACTATTTACTGTAGAGACAAACTAGTTGTTAATGACAGCAGAATTTTCAAATTGGAACTGGACAAGTCCTTATAAACAAATTCGCTGGCTGCCCCAACTTAAGGTATTGCTGTAGATGGAGGGGTTCAAATGAGAGATCTTGTTTTACTTCTCCTCCCTTTCTGCCTAATGATTAAAAAAATTAACTGAACAGCTTTTACAATATAATGGGACTGTGCCACCTCTATCTGGCAATACAGAATTATGATGCTATGCTTACAATAGCAGAAATAGTTTCATTAATGAAGTTCACCAGATGCGGATTCAATGGGCAAAGCAAAATAAATGTGACCCTGAAACTTCAAGTAAATATTTGTCAGAGAAGGGTCGTCAGGTGACCGAGATTTTCTTTATGACATTGAGTTGCTTATCATGTTTTAAGAAACCTTAAAAAATATTTTCCAGAAATCCGTGAAGAATTACCCTGGCTTAGAAATCCATATATTAATCTTCTTTAAACATTACCAATTTAAAAGTGTGAGTACTTGTTAGGTATTGTTAATGAAATAACTTTTTATTTTATTATGTTATGTTAGCCACCATACATCATTAGTTTTTGATGTAATGAAATAACTTTTAAGCAAAAAATTCTAACTATTTTTCTTTTGGGCCAAGACTATTACAGGCCTGTGTAGAACATTAGTAAAAATTGCTAGGATATAATATTAGAATGTCACCTGTAACTTTTTTTTTTTTTAAAGATTTATTTATTTATTTTGAGAGAGTGAGAATGAGAGAGAGAGAGAGAGAGCACATGAGAGGGGGGGAAGGGTTAGAGGGAGAAGCAGGCTCCTTGCTGAGCAGGGAGCCCGATGCGGGCCTCGATTCCGGGACTCCAGGATCATGACCTGAGCCGAAGGCAGTCGCCTAACCAACTGAGCCACCCAGGCGCCCTGTAACTTTGTTTTTGAAACACCCTTCACTTAATGAATGAGATTTTAAGAGTGGATCTTCTAGATATACAGATTTTTTTGAAATATCTTATGAAGAAGCCCTTTTCTACTGGAACATCTTTTAATACCTCTTGGAACACTTGTCTTCTACACAATGTAGTTTGGAAAATATGATCTCATGTTTTCAGGATAAGACCACTTAAGGAGTTAAGAACAGAGACCATTCCGCAAAGAGGAAGTTTAATGAGTAGGATTAGTGAGAATTCACTGAAGACCATTGTCATGGTCCCAAGGAACCACAGAATATTCCTGTCCACAGATAGAGTTCTAGTACTTACTATGTAACTTTAAGCTAGCTACTTCACTTTTCTCTAAATCTCAGTTTTCCTATCTAGCAGGGATAATTAACACTCATCTTGCTGTGTCTTGAGCAAGTGAAAAGCAAGTGAAAAGTTTCTTCTAAAATAGTACATAAATTATTATCTGATCAACCAACACTTGTTTCAGATTCTAATGATTTTCTCTGCCAAACTCTTCCAACGACTTTATTCCTACATTTCAAACATTCTCTCCCTAACTAATCCTAAACTGAACATTGTGTTAGTTGAATCATACAAAATTTCTGATAGTCAACTGTTTTTCACCTAGAGAAACTGTAATTTCATATAATTTGACATAATGAATTTCGTCACTGGAATCCCCCTGCCCTATTTCAAAATTAAAAACCACTACATTAGAAGTTTCACAGTGTATTCTAGAGAACATGGACTTTTAGGTTATTCTTATATGATAAATATGATAAATATGTTAATTTATTTCTGAGAATCACTAGCCCACAACTATAAAAAGGTATGTGGCTCCAAGGATAGATTTAACTTCCAAAAAATTTATTGAGAAGACTTTTGCTTCCAGTCAAAAACACAAATATTTAAGACTTCTTACCCAATTTATCCTTGATATTTACATTTGGAAATTATTCTAGTATTTTGTGACATTTCATTTTCCAGTTTGAACAAATAAAATGCCGACAAATCTAATATAATCATGATGTAAGAATTATTCACGAACGTCTAAATCAAAATAGTCAAAGAAATCTGCTATGCCGCTTTTGTTTTTTCCAAGCTTAATGTGAGGAATTCCTAAAGGCAGGTTCACATTTTCCATAGCTCTGTGTCTGTTTCCAACAGTCTTCAAGAACCAAGGATATGAGAGCATCCCTAGCACCCACAAGAGATCTCCCCACATCGAAGTCAGTGGCCAGAGTGGAGGGGCAGTCAACTGAGAGGGAGAGGTTAGATTCCAGGGTCAGCCCTGTTGCTCACTCACAAGGTACCTTTGGGTGACTGCAAAGTTTCTCTGAGGCTGAGACTCACTGGCTTTCACAAGTCTTAGCCAGCTTTAAAATACTGTGTAAGACTGATGAATCACAGACCTGTACCTCTGAAACAAATAATACATTATATGTTAAAAAAAAAAAGAAGAAGATATTAGGAAGGGCAAAATGAAGTGGGGGAAATCGGAGGGAGAGATGAACCATGAGAGACTGTGGACTCTGAGAAACAAACTGAGGGGTTTAGAGGGGAGGGGTGAGTGGGGATGGGTTAGCCTGGTGATGGGTATTAAAGAGGGCACATACTGAATGGAGCACTGGTTATAGGCAAACAGTGAATCATGGAACACTACATCAAAAAATAAATAAATTAATAAATTAAAAAAAATAAAATGTATTAAGAGAAAAAAAATACTGTGATTCTGTCTGACAATTTAAGGTAGCTGAATGGATACTGAAGCACAACTCGCTTCTAGGGATGCACTGAAGGTATTATATAGGTTAATGACCATGTTTAAACAAGCAACTTTATTGTCTCGCTATTCTAGTTCAATAGAAAATCACCTGATAACATGCAAGCTCACAGGGGTTAACACAGTTTTCTAGGTGAGTATCACTCAGGAGAAACTAAAATAGATTTAGGCATTACACACTGGATTATATCATCTCACCCAGTGAACAGTTTCCTTTTTCTGGCTTTCAAAATTATACACCTGATTTTATATCAGCCATTTGGAGCACTTCCCATTGAAAGCTGGGATTGAGCTTCAGAGTAAGTAACCATGGGCACCACCCACTGCTTGTAAATAGTGAGGATCTAGATAAAACACATGTCCGACCTTCTTCTGTATGATAAACTATCAGTACACTGGGTTACTCTTTGGAGTATTTTCCCTAAAAAACATTTCATTCACAAAAATTTTAAATGCTTTTTCCTTCTAAACATGCACAAGTAAATTCTAAGAATATTTTTTAAAAAACCATTACCAAGGCATTTCAATTTTTAGGCTGAGAGAAGAAAATACTCTTCAAACAATTAAATACCAATTAATTTTCTGATAGGACAATTCATTTAAATCTTTTGCTATACCTTTTATTGAGGGGCCCTGATATCCTTCTTAAATTAAGTTCTATTTACCCTTCACTATTCTATATTTTCTTAATTTTCTAACATACCAGCACCACTTTCAGTAAATGAAAAAATTACTAAAGAAATTAAGAAGTCAGTAAAATGAAAAAAAATTTAAAAATTGAGGCATGAACAGACACTTCTCAAAGAAGACATACAAATGGCTGACACATGAAAAAAATGTTCAACATCACTAGCCATCAGGGAAATGCAAATCAAAACCACAATGAGATACCACCTTACACCAGTTAGAATGGCAAAAATTAATGAGACAGGAAACAAGTATTGGTGAGGATGTGGAGACAGGGGAACCCTCTTACACTGTTGGTGGGAATGCAAGCTGGTGCAGCCATTCTGGAAAACAGTATGGAGGTTCCTCAATATGTTAAAAATAGAGCTATCCTACGACCCAGCAACTGCACTACTAGGTATTTACCGCAAAGATACAGATGAAAAGAAGGGACACATTCACCCCAATGTTCATAGCAGCAATGTCCACAATAGTAGCAATGTCCATATCTGTGGAAGGAGCCGAGATGCCCTTCAACAGATAAATGGATAAAGAAGATGTGGTCCATATATACAACGGAATATGACTCAGCCATCAGAAAGGACAAATACCCAACTTTTACATCAACATGGATGGGATTGGAGGAGATTATGCTAAGTGAAATAAATCAAGCAGAGAAAGTCAATTATATGGTTTCACTCATATGTGGAACATAAGGAATAGCATGGAGGACCACAGAGGAAGGGAGGGAAAACTGAATGGGAAGAAATCAGAAAGGGAAACAAACCATGAGACACTCTGGACTCTGGGAAACAAACTGACGGTTACAAAAGGGAGAGGGGTGAGGGGATGGGGTAACCATGTGATGGGTATTAAGGAGGACACGTACTGTGATGAGCACCGGGTGGTATATGCAACTAATGAACTGCTGAACACTACATCAAAAAACTAATGATGCACTTATATGTTGGCTAACTGAACATAATAATATGTTAAAAAAAGAAAGCTTCTATCAAACAACATCTTTCTTCATGAAGATAGAACTGTTTTCTAATGTATGTGTGGATGCATAAGGAAAACACCAGATACTCAACTCTGAGAAACAAGTCTAGGTAGAGAGCGACTTTTGCCCAATGTCTTCCTTTATGAAGATAGAAGCATTTTTCAAAGGATGTGAGCAAGAAAAAAAGTAAGTTGAGGCAATAATTTATTTAAAAAATTATCACCAACTCTGATATACTCATCAGTCTGAGATTTTTTCAATAACTTACACAAACATATAAACTTATATAAATTGAATTTGATGAGGCGTTATAAATTTGAGACCATGCCATTTTTTCCCTTCAGATTTCTGTTTCATAAGAGCTAGTATGCAAAATCTAGCTAGTATGCAAACATGGAGTGGCAACTACGTACATTCAGTTACTGAGACCTTATTTTTAAGGTGATAACGTGATAAAAATCCATTAATGTTCTTCAACCATTACCAATCCCCAAAGTAAAAATGAACACATTTATTCTCAGGAACAATCATCTTTAAATGATATTTAAATGTTAATGGTAAAAACCATGAGTCTGATAAGAAATCACATTGTTATTCAAGTTTTAGTTTCTTCTGGGATTACGAAGTAAAGCCTCTGTGTCTTTGCGTGTGTGTCTGTGTGGCTGGGTGGTGGGCGGCGGCTTCTATTTCAGTCTGTTTGTATTCCTATTTGAGACCTTTTAGAAAATATACTACTACTACTACTACTTCCAATATTATTAGTATAATTTATTAAGTGCTTATCACATGTCACCCAAAAAGACAAATTATCCAGTTAAGAAATGGGCAGAAGACACGAATAGACATCTTTCCAAAGAAGATATCTAGACGGCCAACAGACACACGAAAAGATGCTCACCATCACTCATCGTCAGGGAAATACAAATCAAAACCACAATGAGATACCAGGTCAGAATGGCTAAAATCAGCACCACAGGAAACAGATGCTGGCAAGGCTGCAGAGAAAGGGGAACCTTCTTAGACTCATGGTGGGAATGCAAGCTGGTGCAGCCACTCTGGAAAACATCATGGAGCTTCCTCAGAGAGTTAAAAACAGAACTACCCTATGATCCAGCAATTGCACTACTAGGTATTTACCCAAAAGATAAAAAAATACTGATTCTCAAGGGACACATGCACTGCGATGTTTATAGCAGCATCATCAATAACAGTTAAATTATAGAAAGAGCCCAAATGTTGATGGACTGATGAATGGATAAAGAAGATGTGGTCTATATACACAATGGAATATTACTCAGACATCAAAAAGAATGAAATCTTGCCATTTGCAACAACGTGGATAGCGCCAGAGTGTATTATGCTAAGTGAAACAAGTCAGTCAGAGAAAGACAAATATCATATAATTTCACTCATGTGTAGAATTTAAGAAACAAAACAGACAAAAAAAAAAAAAAAAAAGAGAGAGAGGCAAACCAGGAAACAGAGTTAACGATAGAGAACAAACTGAGGGTTGCTGGAGGGGTGGTGGCTGGGGGAATGGGTTAACTGGGTGATGGGAATTAAGGAGGGCACTTGTTGGGATGAGCACTGGGTGTTATACATAAGTGATGAATCATTAAATTCTATTCCTGAAACCAATATTACACAGTATGTTAACTAACTAGATTTTAAATAAAAATTTGAAACAAAAATAAGCAAAAAGAGCTTATCACATGTCAAGTTCACAGTACACCTTAAATTCTATCATAAGGTATGTTCTATTATTACCCCCATTTTACAGATGAAACTGAACCATAGAGAGGTTAAGAAACTTCCTTAAGGCTACTTAGCTAGTAGGTGGCAGAGTTGGGATCTAAACCGTGGTCATTTAGCTCTAGGATCAACAGTCAATCACCACACAATATACCTTCTGTAAATACCAGCTACTCTGAGTGCAAGGACAACATAAGATGATGAGTGTCAAAGTCACTTAAGACATCTGAGGATGCATATGTACTCTAAAATAATGACTACAAATCACAGATTCTGAAGTGATTTTCAGAATTATAGGAAAAATAAACAATAGGCAAAAAAGTAAGATTAGTTTTTAAAAATGTTTTTCAGTATGTGTATACAGAAAGTCAGGTATATAGGGTTGGGGACAACTGCAAAAGTGTGTTTTAGGGAGCAGATTCTGGAGCTGGGAGTTTTAGCCTTGGTTCCGTCATTTAGTCTAATTAATAGCTTACCATCAGAAAAATTACTTCAGTCCTTTAGATATGATACTTTCTCTGATCTTCTGCATAGGGTTGAGAATGAATGAGAACACAGAAAAGAAGGCAATCACCAACTAAAAGCATTATGCTAAACATAGCCCTGCTCTAACTGGTTGAGTGGAGATGGTGGTTTACAAGTGTCTCCACCACACGCTCGTCCTCACAGGCAGTGAGCTGATGTTTCAGCTCTCCACCCCTTTCCTCTCTGTACCCCCAGCTACTCTGTGCAAAGAGCCTGTGCTCTTCTTCTCACCTCCACCTAACAAGGCTTCAGTCATTCTTTTCTTCTATCATTTCAACTAATTCCCAAGGTGAAGAACTCACAATTCTTTATGCCATGAATTGCAGTTCTGAAATTGATCAAGTTGTGCTTTTGTATAAAATTATGCCAAAAGTCATAATATGGTAGAAGACAAAAGGATGACTCACTAAAAGCCGATTTTTACTGGCTTATTGTCGATAAGTAATACAGACAATATTGTGTAACCTACTCGTTATTTTAATTCTCCAAATCAATTTCCAGTTACTGGGAATTGCTACATACAAATCAAGTTTGGATATTCTAAATTAGATGTCACATCTATATCTACACCAGACAAGCACTCTACATTTGGAATGACAAGGTACATAGACAATCTCTGTTTCATATAGATAAACCAGTCATTCATGAGTATTTTAGTTAACACAGGAAATGTTATTCTGGAGGTAACTGAGTTCAGCCTTTCTGTATGAAAATTTAGGTCTCAATCTATGGTTACTATAGAGGCAGTCCACATGCCTCCTCTCTTCTTACAAGTTGCAGCTCAAAGCCTAGGTAGCAAAGAGTCCCTAGTGCAGCATGAAGTATTATCTCCGAGAGTGGGTATCAGGGAACTGGACATCAGCATCCCCCAACATCAGAAGCACCTCCTTAGAGAAAGTTGAAGGTATATCGGAGCCAGGGAAGGATGGCCATATTGTTAGATATACAGTCTGCAAATCTCTCCCACTTTAAAAAGAATTTTTAACTAATTTAAAAGGCAGATTTATGAAAGGTACAGCATAGGGAATATAGTCAATGATACTATCATGGTGTCGTACGGTGACAGACGGGAGCTACACTTGTGGTGAGCAGAGCATGATATATAGGGAGGTTGAATCACTATGCTGTATGCCTGAAACTAATGTGTGTCAATGATACTTCAATAAAAAAAAGGGGCAGATTCATGTATTGTAATGTATACCATGAAACTGTATCTCCCTGATCATATTAATCATGATATAAAATAGAGTAGGCACATTCAGTCCTGCAGGCTGGGCAAATTAGTATAGCTCTAGGTAATGAAGCAGACCTGTCAAGGTGGGTCCTTTCTGAGGAGTGATAAAAATGTGGGTGCCCCTCTCTGATGATTTTTTTACCATGGGCTGTGTTCTGGTAGTGGCTAAGTGAACATTCTGGGTCATGGTTTATTTGTTCTATTTTTCCAGATCTATTTAAATTAAGCATTTAAAAATTTTATCATTATCTTAAAAAATCATATTGATTATATGTTTATTAGATAAAAATTAGCTTAAATTGTATCTGAACTTTAGTTTCAAGTGCATTTTCTGACCATATACCACAATCTTAGATTATCAAAGCAAGCTTACATGAATGCAGAGTACCAGTTAGATATGAGGGTGTGAATACACATACACGCACATATAAACAACGTCCTCGACCAAGATGGTGAAGTGATCTGTCCAGTGTAGTTAAGTATAAAAAACATGGAAATATGAAGGAGCCACCACCTCCTTTTGAGGAAATATCAAAGACTTTATAATTGGGAGATTTTCCCCTTAAATTAGATACATGTTCCTTTATGTAATTTTATCTATTATTTTAGTTACCATTTTAGGTTCTTTCTCAAAAATCCAGCTTCCCCTTGCTACTCTTTAATTACTTCTAGATTATTATCAACACTGCCTCCTTTTCCTTCCCTCTCCAGTCCATTGCCTCAACCTTTTAGTCATTAGTTGGCTCTTAAATATGGACTTGATATATTTAATCCTTTGCTAGAAGACGGTTCTTTCAATTTCGGTTTTTAAATTCTTCCAATCATCTCCTATTTTTCTAAATTTCATCTTTCTTTTGGCTCATCACTAAAAGTAGTCTCACCTATCATGCAGAAAAAAATAAAACAAGAGATTCTTGATTTCATTCTGCCTTTTCAATTGTAATAATCTAAAAACAGTTATGCAGAAGGATATATTGTTTTCATCAGCAGTATTGAAATCATGTTCTCACAATATAGAAGACAGATTTTAAATACTAAACAAAAGTGAGAATAATAGTTATCATTACAAAAAGCTTCTGGAGACATATATAAAAAGCTCCTGATACACGCTTGCTGTCACAATGAGAATCCATACAATTAACTGCTGAAAATAAAGAATGGAAAGAAAGCATGCCCTTTAACTAAAAAACAGGAAAGAAAAACAGATGATCTAATGTAGAAGAAAAATCATGATTTCTATCAAGAGATCACAGTAAAATCCACTCTCAGGAGAAAACACATAACTTTTTGCACTGATGTATGTATATATGTGTGTGATGTTATACATATCTACTCTGCTTTAGTGTAGTAAAGCACAAGTGAATATGAAGAAACTAAACAGTAAATTCTGCTGTTCCTCAGTCTTAAATCCAACCTCACTTTCTGAAAATCAAACCAATGCCTCATAAACAGAGAAAGACTTGGAGAAAGTTCTATTAACATGAATGAAGATTTTTTAAAAAGGGCCACAAGATGAGCACTTAATTAAAACACACTTTCTTTAGGCTGTTGAAATATAAAGTCTTTAATTCTCCATTAAAAAAAAAACAACAACAAACCCTGATTATAAGCTTTAAAACCATCTGAAGATGTGAAAGACTATCTGCATTTCAGCCTACTTCAAAGCCGGTAAAGAAATCATTTCTTCTTCTTCCAACTCAGAGTATGTTTAGGAGCAGGACATCTGATAGAAGTGGTATTGCCAATCTAACCAATTTTAAAATATAAAGTGCTTCTAGCAATATTTGGAGACATATAATTTGACAAAAAAGTTTTATAAACCTAAGCTTTGAAAAATAGAAAATATAAGCCCCAGCAAAAAAAAAAAGCGCATCATTGGTAATTGAAAGAAAATAATATTTTGTAGAAAAAAAATCATCCTTCCAAAAAGAGACAAAAATGACTAACTTTTATTTCCCAAGGGAATTATGCCACTTTTATACAACAAAATTACAGTCACCACAAATTGCTTTCAACAATTCCACTGCTTCTTCATTTGACCACTTGAAAATCAAAATTCTTTCAGATTATAAATATAACTTTTTATAACTCTGTTATTACGTACTGTGAATGGGGAAAGGGGGCCAATCTTGTGGCCGTAGCGTCGAACGGCCTCTCTGATGTGGCAGGGCTGGATGGCATCGCTGTGAGCCTCAACACCACAGGCCGCAGTGCTCTGCGACAGAAAAACACATAAATTGTTACTAAATCAAAAACACACAACAGAACTACAGTGTATAAAATATGAAAATAAACTTTTATAAAATGGATGTTCCCCCCCTTTAGGATGCATGTCCCTGCTGCCCTACATGACATTTAAAAAAAGACTCCGTTAACAAATCAAAGATGACTTTTCTGTGACCCCTTTCTAGCAGACCTACCAAATGCAATTTTTATGCCCACAATATTTCACCTAGGCCTGTATGTCAAGGTACAAGAGAATACAGCCACCCATGTGCAGATGAGAAGTGTCGTGGGGGATTGCAGACAGAACCACAGGAAGATTTGTTTTTAAAAAAACACTTAAACATTTATTATTATAAATGTTTCTTGGGAGCTTGTTGAGCATATTTCTGAAATAACTGGAGGGTCATCAATTTTAAAATGAAAAATATAAAATTGCTATATATTTATTTATACTGCCGGAGCTGTCACAGACGATCATTTTAACGTGGTTCCCAATTTTCTAGGTGTCCTCAGGGCAAAAAGAAAATAAAACAAAACCTTTCTATTTTAATCTGCCTCATGTGTAAAAGGCAGGTTTGAAAGTACAAAAAGACACAAGAAAGAGAAAAACTATTTGTAAAGAGAGTATGGATACCAGCTTAAGAAAGGTGTGTAACATGATTTAAAAAAAAAATTAAAATGTTCAATAGGAATAAGATAGTCTCATGGTTCATTTGCAGACTCTGGTTTCCCAAATACCTGATCTAGATCCTATCAGTTACCAGTCCTGTCAAGTTATGTAATATCTCTGCACTTTGGTTTCCTTATCTGTAAAATTGGGGTAATAATTATAATTGCTTTCTACTGCAGAGGATACCAGATGCCAGTCATTAGCATTAAAGAATCAAGAGAAAGAAACAGTAGTTTGTGTATTACTATAACTGTATTCTAGAAGTCAGTCATAGTCACATAAGGATTATTTGTTTTTCTGATAATTACTATAATTACCACTTACATAATTCCTTGTAGGAATATAACTAGTATGACCTCTATGAAGAGTAATTTGGCAAAATCTTATTAGATGAAAATGCACAACCATTTTGAACCCAATTTCATATCTAAGAATTTATCCTACAGATATATGAAACAGGTACAAAATTTTATATACCTATACATCTATATCTATCATATGCGTGTGCACACACACACACACATATACACACTCACTGCAGAACTATTAGGATTGATGAGCTAAATGTTCATCAGTGAGGGAACACTAAGATAAATTGATACATCCATGTAATGAAACAGAAACTACAGCAACCACCAAAAAGAACAAGGGAGTTCCATACATACTCCTATGGAACTATCTCTAAGATGTACTGTGTGAAAAAACGCAAGGTGTCCAACTGGGTGGTACTATGTTACCATTTATTTTTTAAAAAGCCTGAACATTATATACTCATTCAAGCATAGACTATTTTTTGCAAGGGTATACCAAAAATCAGTAATAGTCCTTATCTCTGTGAGGCTAAGTGGGTGTCTAAAGGACTGGGATTAGAAGAGACATTTTTCACTGCATATCCTTTTGTACTTTTCAAATGTATTTTCCATGCATACTTGTGCATACTTTTCCTATAACTAGTAAAAAAAAATTTTAAAAATTCCCATTAAATGAAAGCATCAGTTAATTATCCAAGCTGAACCTGAAATAAGATGTAAAATATAAAACAAAGCAGATCTTGATTATTTTTATTATTTTAACAAGATATGAAATAAGCCAAATAGGAAGTTACTCTAGAGTATCTTTCTCAATTTCATTCCACAATACCCTAAATAACAGATCTGCTATGCCCACAACAACACAACTTGTTATCTTAACCCTTCACTTGGCACTCATATGAAAGTATACAGGATTTTTTTTTTTTTGAGTGCTTTCTCAGTTCTTATTCCAAATACTTTGTGTCAGTTGGAAATGAATTACCAGGTACCTGATAAGGGTAAAGGCTCTTCTCTGAGTCCATTTGGCCCCAAAAGATGAATATGACTAATAGAGACTCATTAATGGTTGCAGCATTTTATCCACTTGTGGAAATGAACACAAATATTTAGCTGGATCTAGAGTTAAGTTTTCCAGTGGAAACTCAAGTGGAAATACAAAAGAGAGACGTCAAGAGGGTCAATATCCTGCATATTACATTGGGTGGGAAGTTCCTCTATGGCGTTTCCTCTCTCTCTGCAACTTGGGTTTGTTTTTCATTTCTTTCCTCCATGGTCAATGTAAGATTCTACTCTTCCTTACTTTCCCAGATAAATTTGTTTTTTGTCAAAACCGTAGAACGTTTGGTCAAAATCTCTCAGAACCTCTGGCATGGCAATCAAATAGGATTTCAGAACACTGAAGGAAGCATAAGCTAGAAACTTATGGTGGAATTGGGATCTTTGCCAAAAAGATGAAGTTAACTTATATGGAAATACTCAATTTTGTGAAAAATGTTATTAGATTTTCTATTTTGCTAACTTCAGGTTTATGTGCTAGAATTAAGCAACTGCAAACAGCATACAGTTACCATATGCATTTCTATACTTTCTTGACTTGCCCACTGAGTTCTTTGGAAGGGAACCCTTAAATCTGAAATGATGTATTTCCAGTGTTGCTGCCACCTCAACCAATCTCTTCACACTTCTGTCAACATTCAGGCCTTCACCAAGGTACTTTTAAGCCATTCAAACTCAAAATTCATACCAAGTTGAGAATTTTTAATTTAGCAGTGACTCTAGCATTTTAAACAGAAGTTTCAATATAGCTTCCTTGGACCACAGCTGAGAGTTCAAACTGCTGAGAGATTTTATTCAGTATAAGCCAGCAAGGATAAGCAGAGGCATGGTGCTCAAATCTAGGAATATGGAGGATTCCACAAGATATTTCACCTTCCAGAACGCAGCGCCAGCTTTTGGATGAAGAGACATAAGTAAAGATGAACATAAGAACGTCAAAGAACACCAGATTGGTGTCAAAGGACCTAACATCTGAGGAAGAACTTTACAAGGCAGCCTGTACTTCACTCACGGAAATAGTCTATTTCGGCAGAGATTTCAGCACTCTTTGGACAACAGCACTCAGTATTTTGTCAAATATGTAGGTTTCATTTTTGAAAATTTAAAAATAAAGAGTATCCTAAAGTACAGGCACACTCAGAATGGGAAAGATGGTAAATAAAACTGGGGTCCGGGGAAGCTATACTGAAACTTCTGTCGCTGCTGAATCTCTTACAAATGTTCATACCTGTCCGGACTTTTTTTTTTTTTTTTTAAATTGTTGGCAAGTTAACTTGTCCTATCCTTTCTCAGCCTTTCTCTTGCCAGTGAAATCCAAATTTAAGAAGGACCTGGAATATTGGATAATTGCCACTTATTCTTTCCACATAATGGTGGACTAGATCTTTTGTTAAACTCGAAACATTCGTTCTTACAGAGTAACACATACCTCAGATTAGAGCAAATGAAGGGCTAGTACTACTATTACTAGTACTTCTATTACTCACTGACCACAAAGGCTGATACATAATCTGACTGGCAAGGCAAGTGTCTTCCTTCTACTTACTGCTGTACACATTGCTTTCCCAGAGTTTCCTTTTTTATGGAGAATGTCTTTTCAGATGAAGGTGGGCCCTTCTTTGGCCAAAGGTTACACTATACAGTATAGTTAATTTTAGCAGTTAATTTTCTCATTTCAAAGTTTAACTGAGATGTTAATTGTTACAACTGTAGTTCTATATAACTAGAAAACTCTGTAACTCTTTTCTTTAAGGAAATTAAAACTAGAAAAAGTACTTCAGGTGAAGACAAGAGAATCACTAAATTTTAAGGATTCATACATTAATAAATCTGGAAAGAATGCAAGATTTCTAAACTGTTCCAACCCCATCCCCTGAGAAAATGAAGACAAAGGACTTGCCCAAGATTACAGTGACAATATTGGAATATGGCTATACATTAGATCTCTTGGCTTCTAGGACACATAGTTGATATATAGAGGCTTTATTATTTTATGTAGAATGAATTGTACTGTGTTACCACCATAGTGGAAGTTTCCAGGGAGTAAATAAAAACACAGCAAGAGTCTGTAGAAAGATGTGGATGAATAAATAAAGGAATAATAGCTTTAAAGTGGGATGTTATTCTGATGTCACTGATTTTGAATTTACAAAAATTCAGATATGAACTAAGCTAATACTTACTTAGGAAATCTTCGCTATAAAACAACTTTAATGTAATAGTGTTCAACAAGATTAGGAGAGAAATGTTTAAATATTGAAGAGGAAAAATAACTCTTTATACGTCTTTGAGAATCCTTGAAATTTTTAGGTATGTATGCATAACTGTATCAGGTTAATTACATACTTAGTAAGCAAGTCCACTGAAGAGGTCTTTTAGGTAACACTTTGTTACCCTAGTTTTACTTACTGAGTGAGCTGGAGCACTATAGCTAAAATTCTTTAAAACTACTTTACAGTACAGAAGTTCCTTATAGTTCAAAATTCCCCTTAATAAATAAACACTGAGCTCTGTTGTTTTGTAAATGGAAGAGGAAACCAGATATGAGGCTAAAACTTAAATTTGCTTACTATCATTATAAAATTATACCTTGGCATGGCTCCGCTACTTGTCATGGCAAATGGTTCTTATTGAAGCAACTAAGTTTTAGATAATAGTATCACTTTAGACAAATTATTAAAAAACAAGAACATGAAAGTGATAGAGATTGATCAAAACCACGCAGAAACTGGAAAGGGGAATGCCTATATTTAGAAGAGAATGGCAGTGGCTTGAGTTTCCTGTTTTTACTCTTTTAGCAGACGGGCAGGCCCCAGTCAGGATAGGGGGCACATGACCTTAGAGACTCTAAGAAATATAGGCCAGAGTTCAGGGCACCCACAGTAGGTATAAAGTGAGGAAGGAAATACCAAGAAAGGACAAAATCAAAGAAGGAGAGCCCCAATTCACCATACAAACTTTACCCAAATCTATTTCTCTGTGGTACTGAATCCAAGAAACCCAGTTAAAGCTAAATGAACTGAGGAGAGATTCTAAGCTGCTGTCAATGAAGAGGAGTTTGGGTTTGATGTTTAGAGCTGAGTGCAGAATAGTAAACTGTCTGCTTAACACACATGCCCACATCCCAACAACTATTAACACCAACAGTTCTTCACAGAAATATAACAGAACACAAAATCTCTACCATATATTACCCATGATGTCCAAGATATAATTCAAAATTACTAGGCATGCAACAATATAAAAAATTGACTGGGAAGAACTAACTGAGAGAGGAGGCATTATTTTGGTCTCCACTGAGCCTAACGAAGTCTCAAAGAAAGCATGACTTATACTCAATGGAGACTAAAATAATCCAGATATTAACTGATCAAAGAAGGATTTTTAAAGTAGCTATTATAACTATGCTCAAGAAGATCAAAGAAAATAAACCTGTAATAAGTGACAAATAAAAAAACCAGACAAACAAAAACTAAAAAGAAATCAAATGGAAATTATGAAACTATAAAATAAAATATAACAAAGAAAAAATTATTGGATGGGTGTAACAGATTGGAACTGACAGAGGAGTCTGGAACATGAAGAAATATCAATAGAATTTATCCATCCTGAAGAACAGAGAGAAAAGACTGAAAGAGAAATTAAATAAGTACCTGTGGAACAACATCAAAGTAACTAACAAATATGCCTTGGAGTCTTTGAAGTGGAGGAGAGACAGTGAATGAAGCAGAAAAAATATCTGAGGAAGTAATTGCTGAAAATTTCCCCCAAAAGACATAAACCAATATTTAAGAACCTCAATGAACCCTAAGCAGGACAAATACAAAGAAAGCCATGTCTGTGGACAGCATGGTCAAACTGCTGAAAACCAAAAATAAAGATAAAATCCTGAAAACACCCAGAGAAAAATAACACATTACAAACACAGAAACAGTAATACAAACTCCTGACATATGATTAAAACAATGGATGCCAGAAAACAGGGGAGTGATATCATTAAAGTACTGAAACAAAACTACTAACTCAGAATTCTATATCCAGTGAACATATCTTCTAAAAATAAAAGAAAGGATATTTTCAGAAATATGAAAACTAGGAGAAACCATCACCAGCCAACATGCACTGTAACAAATGCTAAAACAAAATTTAGTAGAGCAAAATAGGAAAGTAATACCAGAAGGAAGTCTGAGCATAAAAAAGAGAGAGACATAGAAAGAGAAAGAGAGAGAGAGAGAGAGAGAGAAATGAACAACAGTGGGGATGGTAAATGTTAGTTTATTTTTTCTCTTTTTTTCATTGAGATACATTTGCTTGTTTAAGGCATAAGTAGTATTATGGTTTATAACATGTGAAGATATAAGATGTATAACAACTATAGCATAAAGGAAGGGTAAGAGTAAAGTACACCAGTCTTATAAGAGTCTCACATTTTATGTAAGTAGTGCAATAACTCCAAGTACGCTGAAAATTTAAGGATATGTTGTAATCCTTAGCATAGCCACTGAAAAAATGATGCAAAGAGGTATCACTAAGAAATGAGTAGATGAATTAAAATGAATTTCTTAAAGAGTACACAACCCAAAATAAGGCAAGAAAAACTGAGAATCAAAAATAGAACAAGCAGAAAACAAATAGCAAAATAGTTGAACTATATCTAACCATGTCAATAAATACAATAAATTTCAAGGAAATGCAAACTCAAAGTATAACGAGTCACTGTTGAATATCCATTAGAATGGTTAAAAATAAAAACAATAACAGCAAGAGCTGATGAACATGTGAAGCAACTGGAACTCTCACATACTGCAGGTGGAAGTATAAAATGATACAAACATTTTTTTGGGGGAAAAAAAGTCTTGGAGTTTCTTTAAAAACTAAACACATATATATTCTGTGACTCAGTAATTTCATTCCTAGCTATTTACCTAAGAGAAATGAAAGGCATTTGCCCATGAAGACTTGTATAATAATGCTCACAACAGGTTTACTCATAATACCTCAAAAACTGGAAACAGCCTGGGTGTCCACAAAATGAGAATAAATACACTGATATATTCATACAACAGCACATTACTCAGCAGTAAAGAGGAATAAATTACACTTATACTGAAAAACAAATTTCAAAAACATCCTGAGTGAAAGAAATTTCACTCAAAAGAGCATACGTACTACATTTTCTTTATATCATTTCCAGGACAGAAAAAAACTAATCTATGATGAAAAAATCAGGACAATGATTGCCTCTCTGTGGTGGCAGGAAATGACTGGGAAGAGGCATGCAGCAACACTCTGTACTGATGATAATGTTTTATATCTTGAGAAGTGTTTAGAAAACATCAGGTTTATACCTCTGTCAATACACATCAAATGGTATATTTAACAACTGAATGGTTTACTGTGTATAAATTTTAGCTTAAAAAAAAGAACCATAAACAAATTATACATAATGAAGTATTAAGCCAAGAAGTGTACTAATATCTGTAGCTTACTTTGCAGTGCAGCAAAAAAAAAAAAAAAAAGATGGACTGACAGATGGACAAAAGAATAATTAGATGCGTTGATATAATAAATGTAAATACATAAGTATGTAGATAATACAGCAAACATAGTATAATGTTCATTGTAGAATCCAGATGGCAGATGCATGGCGTTAAGTCTATAATTCTCTTAATATTTTTGTATGTTTGAAAATTTTTATAATAAAATCAATATCTTGCTTTATCCAGAAGAAAGCTATTAAAAAAGTTTGAGTAGAAGTCATTAAGTATGGTTAAGCATAAATTGGCTGTTTCTAAAAATTTGAATTATGAGAAAAACAGAGCACGTTTTCCATATCTCTGAAGCAAACTCAACAACTTTATCCCCTCTGCACCGGAAAAAAGAAAAAAAAAAAAAACAAAAAAACTTATCACTGACCTTTTTTCTTTTCCTTTGCTTGGTTTTAGCTGAGTCTTGTCCAGCACTCCCATTCCCTAGGGATCCTGATGTGGTTTTCCCTGAGTGCTGTGATCCAGATGATGGAGCAGTGGGTGTAGGAGGAGGTGTGTTCTCAGGGGACTCTGGGTAGGACTTCATGCAAGACCCCTGCCCAAAGAGATGTGCCTTTGAAATCAAGTGACCAGGACTTCTAACATTCATTTGTGTTCAATATCTCCCGAATTCAATACTTCTTGAAGCTTACAAATATCAAAACACGATTTATTATCCAGTTCACAGAAATGATGCCTCATTTGTCCCTATTGGTCTAAATATGTTAATTTTTAATCTGTCTAGCCATTTAGATGAAATCAGGATTTCTCAAGACGCAGCCTCCAAAATTTCTGCTGATTTTGCCAGATACAGAGATCTCTACTTGCAAGTTTTGTTAGCATGTCAGACTTACATGTCTCAAAAGGCACCTCTGAATCCACCCCCCCCGCCCCAAACTGGATGGTACAGACAGTATTTGTTATCAGTATGTCCAGCCTTCTACCAGTGACTCCAACTCAGTGTCTGAGGGTCACTGTGGATATTTCCGGCTCCTTTTATTTCTAGTTCCTTCCTTCTTTCATAATATCCCTCATTTCGACCTGGTTTCTTCGGCTACGACTGCAAGTCTGTTTTCTTTCATGTGGATGCACTTCAAATATTTGAGGACTATTACCTTTCTCAGCTTCTTTTCTTTTATAGGTCAAACTGCCTCGAATTCCTTCAACCATTTATTATGAGACAGGTTTTCAGGTTCCTTCACCCTCTCACTACTCTCCTTTAGACATTCTCTACTGTGTCAAGGTCCATCCTCTAGGATGGTGCCTCAACACTAAACGAGACAAAAAAAGTTTTCTTATCAGTGACATCACAATATTGGCTCCTAAGGAATTTACAGGCCAATAAAAGTCTATAAGTCTTTTTCATATATGGTATTATTAATCTACATCTTCCTTATCCTACCAACTATACTAAACCATACTACCTGCTGGCCTACACTTCTCTATAGTGTATTTGTATTTAAAAAACTACGCTAAATTTTGTAAAGTGTTTGGCTGAAATGCACATATTGGTTTCAAAAGTATATCTGTCTATTGTTCTGAGAACTGTATTATTTATTTAAAGTTAAAAATGAGCAAGTTTAAAGGGAAGCTAGTAAAGAATATACTGGAACTCCGTATTATCTTTGCAATGGGCTCTGTAAATCTAAAAATTATTCTAAAATAAAAAGATTTTTAAAGAAAAAAAAAGTATTTCTTTGATTTGCCTGCCTAGGAACCTTATCAAACAAGAAGGAATAAGCCTAATTTGGCATGAGTTATTTTTAGAAAAAACAAGACAATTCCTAGAGATCACTGCTTCCTGTGCATAAACCATATATTAGAAAAAAAATTTTAAAAATTAACTTCAATTGGGGTGCCTTGGTGGCATAGTCGGTTAAGCATCCAACTCTTGGTTTTGGCTCAGACACCTGGGATCGAGCCCCATACTGGGCTCCATGCCTAGTGTGGAGTCTGCTTGGGATTCTCTCTTTCCCTTTCCCTCCACCCCCCCCCCCCCCCCGTGCTCTCACTCTCTCTCTCAAATAAATAAATAAATCTTTAACAAAAATTAACTTCAATTAATATTACACCTGCCAATCTGAGAACCCAAGCTTAACTAGCTTGGTTCCTCATATATTTAACACTCAAAAATGATAGTCATTAAAAGAGAATGTATTGTGTATTAACATCATGCCTTGAGAGCTTGATTCCAATCCATTGTACATAGCACCTCCCTTTGGATCTTCTAAAACACCCATTTGAACTCATTACCTTTAGCAGCCACGAAACCTTCAACTCTTCCTTAACTCTAAGAGCCTAGGGCTCAATTTTCTAACCTGATTCCTCCTTCTGCTCCTCAATGAATCCTTTGCTTGAATATTTTAATCAGAGTTTTGTTTCTCCCTTGTACAGTTATGCCTATGCCGCCTCTGAGGCCTAGAGCATTCTCCCCACTTTTACTATCTCATCAAAGTCCTATCTTCCCTCAATGCCAGTGTCCTCTCTCAAGTTCTTTGCATCCGGGGCTTCTTTTTACCTCTGCACTTCCGGTCTACGCCACTCATTTGGAAATTAGCATATATGCTATCTTGAATTGTCTTTTTTGTTTGTTCTTTATTTCCTTGTTTGTTTTACAGAAAGTCCTATCACCCTGAATACAGATCATACCAGTCTTCGGAGTCCCCCTTTTGTACCCAATTTGGTAAAGCCCTCAAAGCAGGCCCTTGACGTTGGTTGCTGGTTTGTAACGTTGATGAGTAAGATTCCTACTTTAGAGTGGCCATTCTCTGTGTTTCGTCAGGTAATAAAGGGCAGGAAGATTTCCAGTCTCTCTGAATGTTCATTTTGACCACTAGTTACAGGAGGAGGGGTGTCTGGAAGGCCAGGGAAACGCTTGAGGCTTTGCTAACATATTTAGGCGGGATGCTTTCCGACACTCCTGCTCCCGCCTCCCAGAGAGCCCGGGAAACCCAGCACACACAGGCCATTTTTCTTAACTGCTGGGTAGCTGGGAGCAGCAGCTGTGGTTGCTGAGCAGTTGCCCAGGGCAGCTTGGCCACCCTGGAGAACCAAGAGAGAAGGGAAATAAAGAGTTTTCCTAGCCATGCAAGCAATCCCTTGAATGTTAAGGGAAAACTAGGCTTGTTATGTTCACTGTAAATTTCTTCAATTAGAAATGTTACAACAAATTTGTCTGATGTTAATGAAAAGCATACTTATACACATATTCATAAAGTGAACATGTACCAAAGATATCTTTAAAGGGTGTTCTTTGACATCGTAATTTGGGTTTGTAACATAAAGAAAACAAAGTGTTTAATCAACTGGGTAAGCTTTAGGGACTTTTAAAGTGTGATGACTGATAATGATGTATGATCTTTTCTAAGAAAAAAATGGATTTTTAACGGGCATAAACATTTTAATTTCTACTTGGATTCCAAGCCAATCTGATTCTCCAAGGGGCACAAAAAGATGTCAAACTTTTGGCTTGAAATAAAATATATTGGTTTATATCTTTATGTAGTTTCCAAGTATCCTAGAGCAGACGTACTTAAACTTGGGGTCCATCACAGATCACTTAGATCCATAGAATGATTTCAGAGGGTCTCTGAACACCCTGAAATTGTATGCAAAACTTGTGAATGTGCTTATGGAGACAGAAATTATAGTTTTTGTCAGATTCTCGAAGGGGCTTAGACATTTTCAGGTTATACATTTCACCCAGCTTTGTCCAAAGCTCACTTCATAATTACACATGGAGATGTTAAGCTAACCTCCTTGCTGCCTTCTCTCTGGTTATTAGATTGAATTACATGAAATTGCTGTATATGCCAGGAAAAAGGGTCAAATATCAGCAAATGCATTCAATAGATGATACTACATTTCTAGTTTGTAAGCACATGACGCTCACAGAGAGTCTTTCTTATACTACAACATGGTACACAGTTATTGCACAATGCCTTAAAGTTGGCAAGACCACTTCATCGCCCCCCTAGGTGGAGGTCCCGGCAACATAAACTCGATCAGAAAGGATGTGATCCTCCCATGATAGGGCCAGTGTGGACACGGAGAATAAATGGAGCCATGCTCCTTTAAATCATGTTTAGAGATGGGTCAATAATTGGGAAATAAAATGATTAATAAATGTCAGGAGTTATTAGGACATGAATAATAATGATTCTCTTGTCTTTGAGGCACAAAGAAATAAAGAACTATTCTCAACATTGTTCATTTGCCCAAATCAGTTGTTCACCTCCCATGGACATGAGGTGTGCTCTCCAACTATTCCTCTTTCACTGGAGGGCTAGGGAAGCTAAATAAGGTCAGAAATAGGTGAAAAGACAATTGTATTAAGTGGATGATTAAGGCCTACAACAGTCCGTGCTCAGTGAATGTTTGTTTGAATGTTGAATATGTTAAGATTCCTGATTGAAGGCTATACATTCCTACATTACCTTTTTCAAAGAACTAGTAATGTAAACACCAGACACATGAAAAATCCACAAGAGGTGTCAAAGACAGATTTTTTGCTACTTACCTCAGGAGAGTTGTGATACTGAATGAAGGTTGCAGAAATGGCATGGCTGAAGGGGTCTCCCGCCTTGGTTACCATGTCCTGCCTCACAAGAAGAGCCAGGTCCACTAACTAGAAGATCAGAGTAATGAAAATAAAGTCACATGGCTGGAAATAATCAGTCACCAATGTCACCGAAGTGGCAAAACTAAAAGCAATACATTCCACCTGTTATTGATAACACGGTCTGCTTAAAAATCTGTATTGTGGACGTGAGCAGATGCTTTCATTGATAAGTAGACCTACCCATGAGTATAAACAATATATTCTGACTTTCCAGGGGAGCACTTCTCAAATTTTATTTAATAATCACTAGGGAAGTATTTTAAAATACAGATTTCTGTGCTCTGGACACCAAGATTCTAATTCGGTACGTATGCTCTGGGTTACATTTCAACAAGAAGCAAGGAGAAGCTGATGCTTGTGGTCAGAGGACCATGCTTTGAGAAGCTGTCAGAGAGCAGTGATTCTAGACTCAGGTTTTGGCAAGCACTCAGGAGACTGTACATAGCCAGAAAGATATGTTTCAAAGCTCAAAAATAATCTCTAAACAGGGCAGATGTGTACTGAGAATTCAATGTTGAGAAAAAGTATGTAGGGATTCCATTTCTGGTTAGGATTGAGTTGCAAGCAACAGTCACTTTTACCCTAACATCTGCCAGGGCTGAGGATACAAAGAAACATAATTGAACTGAATTCCAGAAAATGATAAGATTGTCATAGGATAAAACTCAAGGCTGTTCTCATTCCTGGTAGAGTAGCAGGTGGAGGAACTTTGGTCATGGACAGAGGTAAGAAGAAAGGGATGCCTGGGTTGGCTCAGTGGGTTAAAGCGTCTGCCTTTGGTTTAGGTCATGATCCCAGGGTCCTGGGATAGAGTCCCTCATCGGGCTCCCTGCTCAGTGGGGAGCCTGCTTCTCCCTCTGCCTGCCACTCCCCTGGCTTGTGTTCCCTCTCCCCTTCTCTGATAAATAAAATCTTAAAAAAAAAAAAAAAAGAAGAAGAAAGCAATCCTGTAAGGCCTGCTATGACAGATATTAGCATTCTTACCTGTGCCACTGTTTCATATGCTAGATATGCTAAAATTTCCATTGCAACAACATTGGGTTTTATCTCCATACTGCTGCAGTCCAACCAGTCTCGAAATTTGGAGGCCTTTTTGGCTAGGCATCAAAAAAAAAATATGGAAAATTTAGTTTTTGAAGTGTTTTAATACTTGCATATTGCTATCACAAAATGAAAAATATGTCTCTTGAAAATTGCATTTGAAAAATAATGCATATAAAACACCATGTTTTTGAAGTTTTATTAGTGTCAAGATCCTCAAGCCCCAAGAAATGCCTTATGCATTTGGGTCTTTGATTTTGTACCTGTGCTACATAACACGGTATACTAAATGACTTAATATTCAGCATTTCTCACAATGTCAGAATAAGTTACCATTGGCCATAGCTTATGTTTTAACAAAAGTCAGAGGGGTTCCTTGATGCAACTTTAACCTATTCTTGTGGAAAGAAATTCCTGCAAGAAAGAACCCGGGATGGAGAAAGAACATACAGAAATTGTATTTGCGATACATTTCCAAATGTGTCTATTACCAGAATAGGTTCAAAGTCACATATTTAGAATACAGTAGAAAAAACTTAGGCCTGCAGTTACGTTTTTCTGACTACAAAGATGTCCGAATTCCTAAGCCTGACTCTCAAAACCCTCCAAACTGATTTCAACCTGTCTTTCTATGATTGCCTCCTGAAATGCGACCTGGCCTTGAGTCTAGCCCTCTCTTTGTTCACCCTGCTCCTTTCCCTCCATGGAATGCCATCCCGCCTCTCTTCCTCCTTCACATGAATCCCGCCTGTACTGTGTAGTTCCCCACACTACTCATTTCCTGAACTCTTGTATCATCAGATGTCCTTTCATGTCTGCTTATAATTTCTCAAACCATATTAGAAACACCATGCATCATGTCTCTCTGCATACCTAATAGTGCCAAGCGCACGTGGAAACTTCCGGTTCAAATCTCCAAAATGCCACAATGCTAAGCAGAGTCTAACCTGATGTAGAGCCTTTATTAGATATTACTAATCTAACTAGTAATCTACAGGGAGGAGATTGATGGTAAAGATTTTATCATATCTATAACATAGCAATCTTGTAAAAAAATCCACTGATTATTCTTTTGGTTAATCTGGTCCCATGGGTCTATTAAAACACTTAACAGTCACTCAAAGCATGATGTTTCTATCCTTATAGATGTGGTCTTCATGGATTCCAAGTACAGAAGAGGTTTTTTTTTTTCCCCCCAATAAATCACAGAAGACTTGAAGTCTTGCTATGGAAGTGCATGTCCAAAGCTGTCAACTGTGGCAGAATTATGATAATCCTCTTAAAGCTATCTCCCTAAAGTAACCAATCTTCCACATACTCTCTGACATGCAACATTCCATCTAACTAGTCAGCTGCATTAGCTCACAAACACTTGTTTAACATCTGTGGAATACTTCTGAAGTCAAAGTTAACAGGCGGCAATTTGGCAGGATCAATAAAACGTACCTTGTTCACTTCTCCCTCTGACAGTCTGTTAAGAACGCAGAAACAAGGTATTTTGTGACTATGCTCTAAACGATTTGTTTTAAAAGAGAGGGAAAGGATAGATGGTTCTTAGTATTCCGTAGGATCTGTCCACCTAAGCAACAGAATTGGTGGCTTTCTCACTAGATGTTAAGTACTAAGAATGCAGGGATGAGGACCCTGTGTCCACCACTGTATCCCCAGCACCTAGAATACTTCCTGGCATCAGCAGTCTCACAATAAATATTTCCAGAAAAAAAAATGAATGAATGGACAAATGGAAGATACTTCTTTAATAAAAGGGTAGGGTCTCTGTTCTGTAGCAGAAAAGGCGCACAGAGGGTCCCATAAAACCACTGTGAGTTACAGCTATTCCAGCAACAGGTGAACATTCCCTGAGATAATGCCTTGTCCCCTGCAGAAGGACTGCTTCAGAGACAGACCTTCCCATGGTATTGCTGGTTCCAGCAAAAGAGGCACAGATACTCCTAGTCATGACAGTTTGTTTCTATTTGGCGAGGGGTGAGTGACTGTTAAGTCCTTCACCTTTACTGCTCTTCTCAATATATCAGGAGAAAGGGTAATTGTGGACATCGATCAACAATTTAAACAGAATCCTTAACAAAGGTCAGAAGTTCCCAAGATTATCAGCCTTCTGACACTATCTGGTTTTTTTTAGCTTGTGCTGGAATTAAAACAACTTTTTATAATAACTTCATATGGGAAATTTAAGGTTAGTTAATCCTCATACAAGTCTTTTTTTCTTTCTCATTACTGACCGCTAGTAAAATCTAAGTTTCTCTCAATATCCCATTCTCACATCCCTGCATACTATCTCACTATTTCTACCTCATCCCTCTCACCAGTCTTTCCATTCCCCTTTCCTTAGGGCCCTTCTGTAATGCTCATTCCTCTCTGAAGAAATTCTTCCACAACTTCAGTCTCTTCAAAATGACTGCTATTTGGATTAATTGCAAATAGCCTTTCTCAGAGGGCACGCTTTCCCTGGAGTCTTTTATAGTAGAGGTTCCTTATTTCTTTCCTTCTGTACATATTTATTGATCAGTCATTGACTGCCAACCTGTTCATTTCCCCATACACCAGAGGGGTGGGGGGTCATGTCTTCATTCTCTTAGTTTCTCCCACAGGGAAAATACAGGACAAATGGACAGAGACTTCTTACCAACAACAGAGTCTAAAAAAAAAAAAAAATGGGATCCTGTTTTAATAAATAACTACTAGCCCACAACTTCCTACCCAACTAAACTACCATTTAAGTATGAGGGCAAAATAAAGCATTTTTAAGACAAAAATGAGTGCTTTAAGCACTTACAGAGCCTTGGGAAAAACAAAATTAGGCTGACAAGGCATGTTTACTAATTACCAACTTTAAAAAATTTAAGTCAAGGACGCATTGTAAAAAATTAAGGATAGCAACTAAAATAATAGAACTAGAATATACACTATACAAACTGGTTGAGAAAAAATGGAATGAAGAAAATCCAATTAATCCAACAAAACAATGAAAAGGAGGAGGAAAAGCAAATAAAAAAGGCACAGTAAATTTAAAACACAAAGACAGCACATATAAACCCAATGTATAAGTAATTAAACACACACAAACTAAATTTATCAATTAAAATACAAAAAGACTCTCAGATTTGACTAAAAAGAAAATCTATATATTTGTTTACAAAATCCACATACAAAACAAAAGGCTGAAAGAAAAGGCTTGGAAAATGATTTGCCAATTTATAACTAAATTTAATCTTTGTGACTTAATATGAATATCAGATTTTAAAAGACTTTCAGGGAAATGATTATCTAACTTACATAAATATAAAAACAAAAGACTGGTGAATTTGATCCCAATTCTACAACTTACCTTCAGTCTACAAAGTCATAGACTTGTAACTTTTAAAATGCACCAGTAGTCCCAATCAGTGAATGCTATGATCCAATATTTAAGAAGGTACAAACAGCTGGATCGCAATTCCTATATCCTCGTAATTTATCAGAAGGGGAGAAATGAAAAGAGCCTAACATTCCGACCAGTTGTGGGTATTAGTTCTGAATTTGCGGACCCACTTGGATTAAGCATTCCCAACCACAGTGTTTTGGCATATAAAACAGATTCTTCCACTAGGGTTTCATAATGAAGCACCTATGGGCATCATACAAAGAAATATTTTTAAATGCCCAAATTCCTTTTCTTTTTAAAAAAAGTAAGCATAATATACTGTTTAAACTATAATTATTTTATATAGAAAGGGAAAGCATTAATTTGTAATTTACTATACTTTATTACTGAGTTATAAACAAAAAACTGAGTTGTTAAAAATGTGATTTTCAAACACAAGATGTATTAGGACCGTTCAGTAGCTATACATTTTAGCGTGAAAAGAGCGCTTCTGTTCCTTTAAGTGAATTAAATTTAAAATATGATTTTAAAAAATAGTTCAATAGCACTAAATGTTACTTTATAAACTGGAGATTTATACTTATAAAAGACTTGAATGCCATTTTTAAACCTAAAAATTACAATACAAAAACCTCTCATTTGCTGAAATTGCCATGATCTGAAGTGTCATTTACTTAATGCTTCACAGATGTACGATGCCAAATTGTTAGTCAGACTGCAAAGTATATTTAGTTAGGAAAAAAAGCTTCCAAAACATGTTTTCCTATATTTTACTGACATTTACATGGGGCACTATGTGAAATGTGTCATTTATTTGCACTTTATGATCTATAAATGAAGCTCTCATTTTCTGTTTTCAAATCAAATACATTGTTATTATGGCCACAGAACAGTTTTTCCGTTTAAAGACACCATTGTGTCTATAATCCCTCAGACCAGGGTCATGTGCTTCTCTTGTCAGATTTTTAACTGGACTTTTCATCACACTTACTCTTTGACCTTTCCCCTGAGAGGCTTAGTCATCATTGAACTGTTGCGGTAAGGATGTTTGCTACACAATTGAGCCCACTATTTATCATGAGCCTTTATGTACTTTTAGTAAGCCTGTGTGCAATGATGGGACGGTACTAATTTTATCACTAGGTTATTAGTGTTACAAGAGCACAGACTGATGAATTCGGCTAACACTGAATGCTTGTCACAGTAAGAGGTTACAGACAAAAATGGAAGAGACTATTGATACGTTTCCTTGTGGTAATATGAGTAGGCATAAATAAATGGAAAGCTTGGTATTTATTAATATTGGGGGCTTTTAAATGTCATGACTGTGCTACTAAGAGTCCATTACAGGTCAAGTACAATCAGCAATACTAGTGTTAGTAGGATGAAGAAACTGGAAAATAAAATGAGAATGTTAAAGAAAATGGAATTTTTTGGACTAAAAGTATGTGAATAATTAACATGGTTCTCTGTGTCTTACTAGCACCCTTTAAAACCTCTTTAGACTATTAATTACAAAACGGTAGAGTGGGGTAAAATCTTTTATAGAGTCCCCTACAATGCAGGGGCTGTTTCTAAGTTATAACTATGCATATGTTAAATTCACCCATTTCTAAGGAATGGAGATTGTGTCATACTTTCGTATATCTATAACACATGATCTCTTAAACATATAATGAAGCAAAATTAAACATTTACTTACAGAAACTTAATTGTCGACTTTCACAGAATTCTGCATATTGGGCTGAATCCATAATTCGAGTTTGTCTTTCTGCTCTCTGACAGACAAAAAGACACACAAACAATGTTTCAGAGCAAGGAGACCATTATCTATGTCTTCCTCTTGGCTAAAATGCAGAATTGAAATTCCATTTTCCTTCCCTGACTTTAAGTAAACAGTTTCGTACTACCATAAATATCATGAAACTTGAAATTATGATAAGTAACAGTAGTTTTGCAACTTGTGTCTTTTGGAAGCGAAGTTTAAAATGCCATTTTCTTCTCCTCTGTTATTGTCACTATACTGACAAAGCTAAAGGATCTTACTTCTTAGATTGTGTACTAAATTTTCTTAATTGTACCATCCTTTTAAAGAAAAACTGTGAGTGGGTAATAACAAATCAAACAGAAAAAACTGCTAATCGTTATTGACCATGTACTGCCCTAAAGCTGGGGATTTTCAATGTTAAAATCGGAGTCAATGAATGGACCCCATATATTTTCCCTCCGTTAGAACATGGAGCCAGAGCTAACAAATCCATATTTTAAATTGCAAAGAAAATAAAGAAAAAGGTAAACACAACACAAAACCTTTCATCTGAGTCCAGGTATGATTCACAGTTTGGTATAGTTTCATTCGTGGGTTTTTGATTCAGTATAGCAGATGTTTGCTGCTTCATTGTCCCACAAGAGGTAGGATAATTATAATTCACCCATAGTTCGGTGGGAAAGAATATGACCACTTCCGCTTCCTTGGCAAGGGAAGCATTTTGAAATGAGACAGGATGGTACTTCTTGGAATGAGATTCTGGCCAGTAAAGGAAAAAATTCCCTGAGACGTTAATTTTTTTTCTGCTTTGAAGGACTTCTGGGAAGTTTTCTTTATCACAGTTGGAGTACACAAGTACCACTAACGTCTGGATGTTTTTATATTTTTTTAAACTGAAATTATCCTTTCTTCATCTTGTTTGATTTGGGTAGTAGTCAACTTAATTCTGATGATATATCTGTTGATGGGATGAATAATGGTATACTAACTGCTGCTCGATACAGGAAAGATAGATGGGGTGGTGGGAGTTATACTAACTCCTGTGGTTCCTTCTAAGACCATTGACTATTTTTACCCTTGCTTCTCTTCTTCTACTCCATCCCTCCCTTCTTTCCTTCCTAATCTCCCCCTCACCCCATACATACAAACATGCATATGTGCAGACATAAACCCAGACTTCTTCATTCACCCTCTAGGTTCAAGAATCCTTTTTGAACATGTATTACATATGTACATTACATAACAGACACACACATACATACATACGTGTGCATAAGGATCCTCTTGTGCATATATCTGAAACATTAGGTTTCCTTAAGGGTATATTATTGGGTGAATATTTATATACTTAGAAATATTTTTTTTAAAAAGATTTATTTATTTATTTTAGGGGGGAGGGGCAGAGGGAGAGGGAGAGAGAATCCCAAGCAGACTCCCCGCTGAGCGTGGAGCCTGACGTGGGGCTCCATCTCAGAACCCTGAGATCATGACCTGAGCCGAAACCAAGAGTCAGATGCTTAACTGACTGCACCACCCAGGCGCCCCTACTTAGAAGTATTTTTTGATACGTGAATGCATTATTTAGTCTTGTCCTTCTTTTTAGTGTATCTGATACATGACTCTGTAAGTATATGCTAATGGACAGTAGGAAGTAAGGGAGAATTCTGAACATAACAAATCAGTTACTGATGTGTTTATTAAAAAAAAGTTCTAAGGCTAACACTGTATCATTAATGTCTGTCTTTGACTATATAAAAGGAATCTCTCAGATTTATTTTCTAGCTCCTAGAGAATTTCTGACACATGAAACATGAACAGTGAAACCTCCATGGATTGAACAAATGCTACCATTTTAGTCTACAATCATGGCAAATGACCATCATCACCATGATGTGGCTAGTCCTTGATTATCCATGCATTCCTATAAGTCTTCTCTGCTGCTCTCCAGCCAGGCAGCCTCACCCCACCCAACACACGCGAAACAGAAAGGACTTCGATAAATATGGAAAACGAAAATTCCTAATGGGATCCTTAACACTAATTTTTCTTCCACCATGTTGGACAACCGAGATTTGGTCTCTGTATACATGCTTACATAGTCGATGTATCTGAATAAGTATGTCTGGAAATGAAAGTTAGGAAAACCTATCCTAGGAGATTCAGGCTGCCAGGGTTGCCAGTTTTAATCAAGCAAGGCGTTTAGCTAGATGGGAAATCCTGAACCACATTTAAAAGACACGGAAGGACTTTAAATTATTATAGCTAGCTTCATTCCTTTCAGACACCTAATTCAATGTCTATCATCTTTTCTTCATCAAGCATCGTAGTCTGGTTTCAATTCCTCTAGCATCGAAGCAGTGGAGTCTCATGAAGCTGGCCCTAGGGCCCGTGCAGGAAGCCACTGACCAAGTGTCCATACAGCAAATGCTCCGGGAAGAGCAGCTGACGTAACAGCAAAGATGCACAAGCATCTATAAAACCACGGCATGTTGGGGCACCCAGGTGGCTCCATCAGTTGAACGTCTGGCTCTCAGGGTTGTGAGATCGATCGATTCCTGCGTCGGGCTCTGTGCTGAGTGTGGAGCCTACTTAAGATTCTCTCTCTCTCCCTCTGCCCCTCCCACTGCGTGTGCATGTGCATGCTCGCTCTAAAAAAATAAAAAAATAAAAATAAAAACCACAGCCTATCAGAACTAGAGGGAGACTTAAAGCTCATCTTGTTCAAACCCCCTTATTTTAAAGATAAGGAAATTGAGGTTCAGAGAGAAGTGATTTGCTAAAGGTGATCAAGTTAGCACTGAAGGCCAGGACTCTCAATTCCCAAGCCAGCCTATTTTCATTATGAGAAGCTGTCTTCGACCTACAGTAATGTTTTATATTTTTCTTTGGAATCCTCTAAAGTCTCTACATTCCCTTACTAAACTGTATCACATGGCCACCATAATTAACGTGCTCAAAGTGTTCATGACCAAACAAAATTAAGTAAGGCCCTGGGGGTCAGCAAAGAAGGCACAACCTGGGGATAATTAAGTGCAGAGTGTTCCAACTGTAATGTACCTGACAGTGCACAGGTGTGCTGCAAACACATCACAGGTGTGCAAACATACTGTCCCCCCGAACCCCCACCACTCCCACCCTACCCGACCTTTTCAATGCTGCACAAGGTTGGGGCAGCAGAATTCCAGGGCTGGTATCTTGCTATAAGTTGCCTTGTCCATTTACCTCAGTGTGGCATAAAAATACCATTTTCTATATGTGCCATGACATGAAAGAGGTTGGGAAGCAGTTGTACTAATACCAATGTCCTTAATATTACATGACAGAGCACATACGTGCTATTCACAGCAGGGTCAAGTGCGCTCAAATTGAAATCAGAGACACTGACCGGCAGTCAAGGGTGCTGAGGATGATACAGATATGCTCATCGTGCTAATTTGTTTACTTCTCTTTTTTCTCCATGAATTATTTCAAATAACCAAAGGAAAGGGCCAAATGTGGCCTTGTGAAAGGATCCAAATCACTCAGCATCTGATTATATTATCTCCAGTCTGTACACTATCACCTTAAAATGGGAAAGGCAGGAAATATCTAACCGTTACAGGCTATGTGTTCTTTAAAGACAGTAACTGTGTTTTCCTTCTCTCATCTCAGCATTGGCCAATGCTTAGCTTGGTTTACCCGGGCCCCAGTAAACGTTGCTGGCTAGCTGAATGGGCAGAGGGCAAAAGAAATGCGTATAAATCCTTGTTGTCTTATCTAAAATCAGGAACTGTTATATTTGTAATCAAGTTGTCCAAATTCCAGAGACAGTAGGCAGCTTTTTAAAGATAAAGTCCCATTAAAAAGAAGTCAAGACATTGGCCAACTATCAAATAAGCTTGGTTCCTATTTTCTGTGTTGTCCTGATTCCACTTTCCCTTCTGCCTCGATTCGGACCACCCATTCCAATCCACACTGAAGTGCGCACTGACAGTCCTTTTCTATTCCCAGTACTGTAGGAAATCTCTGGACAAGACGCAAGGGGGAAAATCATAAGCCTCGCAGAGCAGCATGGTCAGAGTGACAATGCTTATCTATTCTTTCCAGAGAGCAACACAATAACCTTTAACATAAACAGTTTTAACAGCTCCATTTTACAGTTGAGGACACTGAGATTTAAAAGAAGTAAAAAAATGTTTTAAAAAACATATAGTTAATAAAGCAGCCAAACTAATAAGTAAAACTTGGATCCTAAATGATCTACTCTGAGGTATATCACTGATTAATCATGGCAGGTTAAATCATAGCTTCATTCATACTGGATATTCTCAAATTACACAATGTTCTCCTGATCTCAGACTGCCACATGAATGAAAGGTCATCTCTGGATTAGTCATGCTTTTGTATCTGCAAGTCCAATTTGTTTTCTGCTTAATCTGTCGATTCTGCCCACTCTTTGGTTTCTTTAGGTATTAACACTGCTCTTGAAAACTCATAAAAATATGGTCCATACTCAGAGGCTTTTTAAAAAATTAAACTGTACTAGTATTATGATATAGCAAAGTATTACCATATAGGGGCGTACATGGAAAAATCACTTTTGGAAGAATTATTCCTAAGATTTTCCAAGCACCTAACAATATTTCAAAATTTCATTGGAATGGCTTGTTAAAAAGGTAAGGGAGAATAGTTATGCTAATAGTTCTTCATCTCATTACCAAGAAGTTACAGCTTTCTCTGGTTATTGTAAAACAAACTCAGAAGGCAGAATTCCATGCCAGATGAAATCATTTTTTTGGGTCCTACCTAAATGAAAACAGGGAAGGAAATGTCCCGACAGATGCAGTACCTAGTATAATTCGTTTGTTTGTTCGGTACCTTGAACACAAGAGACTCTTAGTATAGATTTGTTAATTTAAATGTTCAGTGCAAAGTTTTCATTTCAATTAACATGAAACTGCTTGTGTCTTGGAAAAATACTTTCAGTAGTGACAATCACCATTTGCCCCTGTCTCTACCAGTTTGAGGTATGAGGCTGGATTACTTATGCAGCATACAGTTTCATTTAAATTCTCCACATGCTTTCACTGAAGCATACGTAAAGGTTAGAGAAACTATGTGCTGGCATATCTCTTGGCGGCTTCTCAAGACACATGACATTTATCTTTCTACAGCAATACCGAATCACAGAACATAACTTTTAAACCAAGATGAAAGTTTATCTGTCTCACTTCCACCTTGGATTTTTAAAAAAATCTTACTTTGATTACTCTTAGAAGAAGTCTTATGATTGAAATGCAAAGTCTTTTCTGCATGGAAAAGGCAAAATGCCAACAGTAACCTACCAACTACCTCATGTTAAACAGGAATTGGTTGCTGAAGTTGAAAACCTCAGATGGAGTGCCTGGCAGTGGTGTCCAGCAATGTGAAAACATGCAACTTATGGAATGTTTATACATGTTCATGTATGTTGTGGTTCATCTGCAGAATGATACCAATAGATCAGTAAACACCATAGAATGCTCAAGAAACTTAGAAACCATATTCCCAACTCACTGCAGATAAAGAAGCTGAGGTTCAGAAAGGTTAAAGGGTTTACCTGGATTGTTGCAGCGTCAACTCGGTACCCAGGTGAGTGCTCATTCTGCTTGCGGATTGGTCTGTAATTTAGTGGATTCTCCTACCCAAGAGTCAAGTGAGTCTCCCTCAAACCATCTGGTACATTTTCCTTGCCTTTACACCCAACTGTAAGGCTCATCAATTTGGGCCTGGAATCCTGCAACTGGTTCCTGGGTGATTCCTTCCAAATATTTTAACTCTCCCAACCCATCTGGGTACAACAACTTTAAATAAAAACAGAGAGAAAAGGCCGTGGCACATAGCAAGACTTTCCCATAGCAGGGTCTCCTCCATCCCCACCCCACTTTCATTCCTCTGCCTCATAAACTTAAACAAATGGCTCTCAGCTGATCACTGCATCAAATTCAAGCTCAAATGCTTGGCTTCCAAATGCAGCCATAATCTGGCTCATTCTCTATAGGTAAGCATTGTTCTCACTAAAACCTAACATCTCCTGTGCTTTCCTCAGGACACCCTTTGTCACATCTGCCATGTTCCTGTCCCGTGTCCCTCCCCCAAGACTGTGCTGGCCATCTCCCCCTCTTCGACACCGTATTGAACTCCTTCCCCTTCAGCATAGGTACCACCTCCTCTAGGAAGTTTTCTCTGAAGCTCTCAGTTCACCCTGTTTTCTCTTCTGGAACATTTGTTCTTCTTGATAGATTATACCCCTGCACTTTTCCACGTGTTCTACTTTTGTTTCCCCTCAAAAGCTGTAGTTGCAAGAATGTATTATTAACTGAAAAAGGCAAGTTGAGAGCTGGAATATTTGTATCTTGATCTCATTTATGATTAGAACACACACACGTGTGTGTGCGAGTCTGTGTGCAAATGTCTAGAAGCATATAGGGTATATTTTAATAGTATTTATCTCTGGGATTAGCATTACAGGGAGCTTTTAGTTTTTCAGTTACATGTTTCAGTGATGTTTTAACTTGTTCTTAGGTGAATTACAATTAAGAGAAAATATTTTTAAAAATAAAGAGAACCAAGGGGCACCTGGGTGGCTCAGTTGGTTAAGTGGCTGCCTTCGGCTCAGGTCTCATGATCTCGGGGTCCTGGGATCCAGCTGAGCCGTGTCTGGCTCCCCACTCAGCGGGGAGTCTGCTCCTCCCCCTGCTCCTCCCCTTGAGTTCTCTCTCTCAAATAAATACATAAAATCTTAATTAAAAAAAAGAGAATTTAAAAGTAAAGAAATTCCTCTTGAGTTAACTTTGCTTGACCTACAGGAGGTCATTAAATAAATGTCTACACACACAAAAATAATCAAAGCTGTTATTCAAGAGGCAGAAAATCACAGAGAAACAGCACAAGTTTGGATATATGTTCTCACAGAGTGAGAGAGTGCGGGCGAGAGAGGGAGGAAAGAGAATGTTACTGCATTATTTAGGGAGCCAATGCAATCCTTACTGTCTCTGAATCATACAACTGAATAAAAATACAGTATATTTTCTATTTCACAGCCTAAAAAATAAAACTTTCCATTGATGTTAATTTTTCTCCCCCCCCCTCCACCGCATGATTTTCAAAATACATCAATTTTATGTGTCCAGGGTTTTAAGAATATATTACAGTAATCATAGGAAGTTCCCTAAAGAAGCAGTTACAGACTCTAGGAGAACATTCAAGGGATTTAAAGGGAATTTTGTGCTAAAAACAAGTGAGTAATTCCCAGCAAGTACAAAGCAACAGTGATTGAGAAATACACAAAAGGATATTTGTGATAGTAGTTCATAATAGAGTTGTTTCAAAATATTGAATTTTTGGGGGTCTATACTCTATGGGTCTAGATATGTTAATTAATGTGACTACAGGAGTTTTTCTATTATATTTCAACTATCAAGAAAGAGCATGAATTGGTTACCTAAGAAAAATATAGTTGTTACTTAAATAGTACATTTAAAATTGGTTCAATGTCGGGGTGCCTGGGTGGCTCAGTTGTTAAGCTGCCTTCAGCTCAGGTCATGATCCCAGGGTCCTGGGATCGAGTCCCACATCGGGCTCCCCTGCTTGGCGGGAAGCCTGCTTCTCCCTCTCCCGCTCCCCCTGCTTGTGTTCCTGTTCTTACTATCTCTCTCTGTCAAATAAATAAATAAAATCTTAAGAAAAATAAAATTGGTTCAATGTCTATTAAAAATTTTCAACTATGAATTTATTAAGCTAGTAATGGGGAAAATTACACACAATAAATTATTTCCTATCCTCGGATAAAACGTGTGCTCTCTAAGAAAAGTATAATTTTTTCCCTTGTAATCTAGTACCACACAACCACACAATTCCATGTTTAGTTGTAAATCCTAGCACAGTGTTAGCACTAATTTTTACTAACATTTCCCTGAAACTGTAAACATGCTCTGTAATAACTAAGTTGGCAAATAATATAAAAAGCTATGTGAGCTTCTGCCCAAACCAGTTCTTTAAAGTAATAGAAGAAGACTGACCTCTTTTTTATTTTCCTGATTGAGGATGCTGTAACCCTTTTTTGTGGCTTTTATTTGGCTGCATATCCAAAAGTGAACGTACTAAATTAATACATGTAAGCTCTTTAGATATTCCGAATAACATTCCTAAACATTCTTATTGGTTTATGTAATATCCAGATGAGTCGACATGGCTTTAGAGTCTAGCAAATATAGAAGGATATAGTTAAATATTTTAGTTATTTGGGATAAAATTTTATAAAACTGCCTTGGAAAATATGCATATAAAGCCACTATTGCACAAAATGTAGTCCATATTTTCTCTTCAACCTTGAGTTAGAGCTGTAGACCTTTCCATTTTCATTTAGCAAGATCAAATTCTCAAGCAGTTTCACACACATATCAAATGGAGGCTGGCTTCACTTACATAGTGGGAAAGTCTGGCACCTTTAAAATAAAATCCTATGGAGGAGGAAGCTTGTCAGTGCAACATGGCTCTCATTATCCTCTTCAAGGATCGATGGAACTCTCTAACAGAACAAGAGAGTGCCTGCTTGGAATCTCCCTTTGTTGCTACTATGTGATACATCTAAGTTTTTCCTATAAGGATTTTATTTTTGCATGTAAAAATAAAATTTTTATCTTATATTACTTCATCAGTTAATTCCCTCTAAGGTTCATCAGCCCTACCTTTAAAATATATCTGGAATAAACCACTTTTCATCACCTTCTACCTTCGCTGCTACTACTCTGGTTCAAGCCGTCATGATCATCTCTCCCTAGATTATGGCAATAATCTCCTCATGGGTCTTCCTGCTTCCACTCTTCCTCCCCGACCCCTGCCAGTCCATTCGCCACACGACAGCCAGAGTGATCCTTTAAAAGATGAAAACCGGGTCATGCCATTTATGATCCAAACTTCCAATGGTGTCACATCACGCATAAAAGTAAAAATTCTCAGAATGGCCCATAAAGCCCTACATAGTCTCGTTCCCTGTTACCTCTTTGGTCTCATTTCCTAGTACTGTCCTCACTTACTCCCCACTTCAGCCACACTGGCCTATCCTGAGGTTTCTCGAAAACGCCAAACACATTCCCATCCCAGAGCCTTTGCGTTTGCACAGCCCTGTCCTGACGATCTTCCCACCCCGTCACTGTCTGGCTGGCTCACTCACTTCCTTCAGGTCTCTGTTCAAAGGTCACCTTATCAGAGAAGCTGTATATGAGCAACTTTATATAAAACAGCAGCTTCTTGGGGTGCCTTCGGCTCAGGTCAAGATCCCAGGGTCCTGGGATCCAGCCCCGCACAGGCCTCCCTGCTTGGACGGGGAGCCTGCTTCTCCCTATACCTCTGTTGCTCCTCCTGCTTATTTTCTCTCTGTCAAACAAATAAATAAAATCTTAAAAAAAAAAAAAAGGAACAGTAGCTTCTTGCTGGTCATTCTCTATTACTCTGCCTCCTTTTTCTTCATAGCTCTTGCTATCATCTGCCACAATAACGTATTTGTTTATTGTCCATTTCTTCCCAACTAGAATGCAAAGCTACTTGATGGCAGAGACCATGTCTATTTTATTCACTGCTAAATCCCCAAAGAGCTGGACACATAGTAGGTGTTTCAGAAACATTGGTGGAATTAAATATATATTCATATTTATATTCATTCTACATTCTGTATGTGGGAAAGCTAAATACCTCTAAGGCAGGGTTTCTCAGCCTTGGCACTACCGACATCTGTGTTGTGGGGACTGTCCTGTGCACTGTAGGATGTTTAGTGAATTCGTGGACATCCTTTACCTACCAGATGCTAACAGCTTCTGCCCACTACCGAAATGTCTCCAAATATTGCCAAATGTCCCCTAGAGGGCAAAAGCATACCCAACTGAGAACCACTACTCTCAGGGGAAGGGTACGACCATTGGCTGACTCACTACTATGTGTCAGGTGCCATGGTTGGTCCTTTACATTATCTCTTTTAAGTCTTCTAAGAATCTCAATGTGCACATACGGTTCTTATTTTTTTAAAATGAAGAAGCTATAGCTCAGATGTTAGGTAGCTTGTCTAAGGCTGCTAAACAAATAAGGCTGCTGCAATCTCAAACTGAGTCTGTCTTATCCAAAGTCTATGCTCTTTCCTTTTTTTTTTTTTTTTTTTTACTACGAACCCTCATAAATGAAATGACTAAAAACAGAGATCCTTTGATAGAGGTGAGGGAAGCAGCCTTGGAGTCCTCCAATTATCCTCTTCCTCTGAAAGGTATTCGTCAGTGAAACACCAAAATTTGCAGGACAAAATGTGAAAACCACTGTGCTCTCCTATGCTGCCTGCCCTTCAAGGAACAAACATTATGCTTCTATATGTGGTTTCAGAACTGAGGCCATTTCAGACATGAGATTCACAAGATGACCACGAAATTGAAGGACCAACAAACCTCCATGCATCAGTCAGAGGGATCTTTTAAAAATGTAATCACGTTGTGTCACTTCAATCTAATCCCGCTTTGGTTCTGACATCATGGTCTGTTGCAAAATGACAGGTTTATCTGTGGGGCATATATACGAAAGAGGGCTCCTAAAATCAGGACCGGAACACATGCTGTTACTTCTAACCCTCCTGAGTCAGTGCAATAGAGCCTGTCCCGCCGTCCTACCAGAACCCTCCTCCCTATCCGCAAGCCACACTACTGCTACCAGAAACGCTCAGCGGCAGCCTAACTACTGGGCTCGATGACAGATCAGAATGGTCAGTTTAAAGTCTCCACTGTCTAGAATTTATGTTCATAGTTGCAACCTCTCGGTTTATACAACACCGAAAAAATTGGCTATTCCCAGAGTAAACCTGAAGTGTTCTATCTAAGAAAGGAGCTTAGTAAGATGGCCAAATGATTCATTTAGGAATTTTCAACTGAAGGAAAATGCTGCTGTAGACCAACTTTGATATAAACGGGGATATCAAAAAAACACATTTTAACAGTAACTCTGAATCACACATGCTTTAAAAATTCATAAAGAAAGATGAAGTGATGAAAAGATGAATAAAGAAGTCTATTACATTATGACCCAGTGAAGAAATGAAGTCACCAGTCTATGGAAAATTCTCGAGGGAACATATTATAGAGGAAAAAAAATAGGCTTTTACAACTGAGTACCATCTGAGTTAAGATTAGCAACAAACCAAACCAAATTAAATTGTTTATTCCCTACCGAGAATGCTCTTAATCATTTTACAGCTGAAGTTTCTTTTCTCATAACTGGCTGAGTTGTTTTCGTGAGTCAGAAATGAACAAGTTCATCAATAGAAATCGGCCACAGAGACTGATGTAGCCGAAAGCATGAGTTAACATAAAACAAAGGAAGAAAATGACTTCCAGAGTATGCCAAGTTTTAATCACTGAAAAAAACCAGCAATAGACTTGACCAAATACAGCTATGAGAATACAACAGTAATAATCATAGCTATCGAAATTGCTTTTGTTTCCAATGTAATACATGAAAATTCCTAAATATTTAACAGGAAAAAGCAGAAATGTCTACACATTCAGAAAATTAATGTCTATTTTCAATTCTTAGCTTTAAAAAGTCTACCTACTGAATTTAGAAAATAAACAAAACCAGATATCATCTTTAAAATGATTGTGTTTTCAAGATCTTTGAAAGATAAAATACTGGAGCGATTTATCTCCTGAAGAAGCCCGGGTTGTACTTAGATTCGGTATTTCCAGCAGCCTGAACACTATGACAGCCTCTTGGGCTTCAAAGAATGCAGAACAGCAAAATCCCCTGGAATCATAAATGTAAAACCTATAATTATGGTTATTTAACAAAATCGTTTCTGTTAAGATATTTGATGATGAAATTCCCATCCTCAGATGTCAGTGCCCAAATTTTAATCAGCCTTTACTCATAAGTAAATGTATTCTAACTGTTATTTGATTAAACGTCAGTGGCCATTAGGCCCAGTTCTTAAGTAAGAAGGCTTACAGCAGGCATGCCACAGAGAGGGTGTGGAATGGATTATGAGGAAAGATGAAGAAAGGAGAATTGTTTTAGTAACTTGGTGATGTGAGGCAGTGTTTCACCTTAAAGCAACCACAAAAACCTGAAAGAAGCAAAGGGGAACTTTGGCAGCTGGCAGAAGGGAAGCTCAGAGGTGGTAAAACGCGGGAAGTCAAGTAAGAAAGAATCACGGCCCAGAAGAACAGCATTTCTGAGTTTCACATATATTGTCTCACTTGCTGGTCCTCTCAACAACTGTGAGACATAGGAAGATCAGCTGCTAGTGACGTCTCCATTTTAGAGACAAAGAATCTAAAGCTTGCTGACTCTCTGTGGAGTTTTTAAAAAAACTTATTTTGAAATAATTTTAATTTACAGAAAATTTGCAAAATTTAGTACAGAGAATTCTGTGTCCTCTTCAGCCAGCCTCACCACCCCAATCTCTCCTTAACCCTTCTGATCTGAGAAGCCAAGCCGAGCTATGTGTTTAGTACTTGGATGAGAGTTTCTGTGGCTTTTCAGGACATATTGCTAGAAAGATTTAAGATTCCTACTCCAAACCTGTGCTCTTTTCACTATATCACTGACTCCTATAACGGAACTCTTTATCTAAATATATGGAGTTTTCTTTCTGAATATAGACAGGATTGTCCAAGTAAGGTTTACCTGAGTAAAATTACCCAAAGGGTACAACTGTATATTACTACTGTATGTTACAGTTCTACACACCTACAAAGTGTGCAATGATCTAGAATATTCTACCTGAAATGCTCTTTAGTGGCTCTAGTAAGAAACTGGTTTAGTTTTTACAGAACTGAAACCCTACAACTTGAACTATGTGCAGTTTGACAAGATCTAGAGATACATTCTAACATGAATAAATTATTTAATAAGATATAAGTGGACAAATGTCACAAAATTACTTTACATAGTGACTTAAGAAACACACCAAGTTTTCACAGTCATTTTACTGGAGGAAAGCAATCAGTGTTAGGTAGATAGCTACAATAATTTGATCTTTCATAGATGCTATAAATTCCTTCACTGCTTCTGGTTGTAGTCATTATGAGAGGAAGGTTGTATCTAAACTCAATTCCATTTGTATGTATGCCTCTGGAAATCTAGCCATATTGCACATTTTTACAGAGATGTTGTCCAAGATAGCTACTACTTGTGGGTGCTTGGCACTGAGCTAGGTACATTACATTTGTTACCACAAATCCTTCCCAACAGTTTTTTTTTTTTTAAGATTTTATTTATTTATTTGACAGAGAGAGAGAGAGAGACAGCTAGAGAGGGAACACAAGCAGGGTGAGTGGGAGAGGGAGAAGCAGGCTCCTGGCTGAGCAGGGAGCCTGATGCGGGGCTCGATCCTAAGACCCCGGGATCATGACCTGAGCCGAAGGCAGACGCTTAATGACTGAGCCACCCAGGCGCCACCCCCCCTTCTCAACCGTTCTAAGAGGAACGGTTCCTGTGGAAGAATCTGAGACTCGGAAACATTAATTGTCTAGGGTAACAAGGATACCCTGGTGCAAGATAAGGGATGGAACTGTGATTTGAACACTGAAATTTGTCTGACCCCAAAGCCAATGCTCTGGTTAGAACACCATGCCATCTAAAGAGAACATCATAAAGAAGACAGGCATACCATAGTTTGGTAAAAGATAAAAATAATCTGTCATTCTAGAATAAAGGGTTTATCATCTTTTGTGATGACTGCCATCTTTGATTAGGAAAATGATGCCAGGAGAAAAAAGACATTGGCTCAACACCTGAGAGGATATGTATAATGCGGTGTGTGTGTGTGTGTGTGTGTGTGTGTGTACGCGTGTGTGCATGTGCATGCACGCACATATGTGTTGTCAGGTTGTAGCTTTTAGGAGGGAGCACATTACTGTGACATAAGCATGGTCTCATCTGTCTGGGAAGGTCACCCTCTTTGAAGGAGTGAGAAATAAGGAGGGAGGGCTGGGTGAGGTGAGAATGGGGAGAAGAGAGCTGGTCAGAGCCGTCCAATAACCCTGATGGTCACTGGAGCAACACGTTTCATAATCAGATTGCCTGCATGTAGGTGAATTGAAAACAAAACAAAACAAAACAAAACACCACACCACATAGGCAACACTGAAATGAACAGTGAAAATGTGATCTTGTTAAAATAACAAATTAAAATTCTTCATAGCGCAAAAGCCATCCTCAAAAGCCATCCCCTTAGAATTCTTTAATAGTGGTGCTTTCCTGGTGCATTTATGATATGATGAAATAAACTACAACCTGATTTGTACACAACTTTTAAGTGAGACTCCTACTGTACCACATCAGGTATCCCATAAGTACAGTAAAAAGAAGCATGCTCTGGTACTTTGCAGACCCTCCTTTGCGTAATACTCTTTAGAGGATAGAAAAAGACACAGCCCAGATGGGACTTATTTTCTATACACAGATTTTTAATTTCTTAAGTCCCAGGATGGGTATTTTGATCAACAAAAACCACAAAACCTAAAATCAAAGCCGTTTTCCTATTTTCCTCTGGAATTTAAGAGACAAGAAATCTCCTAATAAATCCTGAATGATTTCTTCAATCTTTCAGTGTTGGGAAGCCTGGATAAACAAAACTCTTTAAATAATACAAGACTTAGGCTGAAACTCATTAAGACATTAACACTTGTCCTGCAAGTAGGATAGTTCCTTGACCATCACAGGCACATGACAAAATATTCCTTTGATGCAAATAAATTAGACTTAATTTGTCAATAATCTGAGAAAGAATTAACAAGAAGGAAAAAAATTAATGTCCTATGTAAAAGACCTTAACTTCGTCCAAAGTGGAGCTTTGGAGCGGACAGTGAGAGCCCATACAGAAGCCTGTGGGAGAGGGGCCAGGACAAGCCACCGTTTTACAGCTTCCTTGACACATCAAAAGTGATGAGTTCACAGGACAGCTGAGAATTATCTGCTCTCATGATGAGGCACAAAGAAATTTTGTTTCACAATTTATGAGTTCATTTCACTGGCACAAACTAGGCCCTGTCTGAGAGAACCTGAATTTCTACTAGCATCAGGCAAAACAGAGTCCAGTCGCTGCCAAATGGATTGGAACTGTCAAATGATTTCCATTTATGACTTGTAAGTAAAACAAGTTTTATACCAGACCAGGCCTATCCTAAGACACTAATGACTTTCTCAAAGTTTATTCTCAATTTTATCAACCTGGGGGGCTCATTCCCAGGTTTTCCTAGTTAAAATACTTTTGGCTGGGCGCCTGGGTGGCTCAGTTGATAGGGAGTCTGCCTTCGGCTCAGGTCATGATCCCAGGGTCCTGGGATTGAGCCCCACATCGGGGCTCCCTGCTCAGCGGGATGCCTGTTTCTTCCTCTCCCGCTCCCCCTGCTTGTGTTCCCTCTCTCGCTGTCTCACTCTCTGTCAAGTAAATAAATACAATCTTAAAAAAAAATTAAAAAAAATTTTTGGCTGCATGCAATCTGATTCAGAATTACAGTTACTTAAGAAAGATAGAAGTTTATTTTTCTTCACGCAAATGAATTCTGGAGATGAGGAGTTCAGGCTTGATGTAACCACTTGCTGAAGTCACGAGGACCTCAGTCTCCTAAAGCATCTGCTCTGACATTTTTCTAAGCTGTGGCTTTTTTTTCTTTCCCATTTTAAAAGTCAGTTATTCCTTTTATTGAGATATAATTGACATCTAACAATGTGTAGGCTATGGCTTTGTCTTCATGATTCAGAATGGCTTCTCAAGCTCCAGATATTACATCTGCATAAAGCAATCAAATGTAGGAAGGTAAGAAGAAAAAGTGAACGTACTTCTGTTTCATGAAAACTAACAGGGTAGTGAGATAAAATATTCATGCTTACACATTACTGGCCGTATCTCAGTATGATCAAACCTAGCTGCGAGGCAAGAAAAGGAAGCTGGCATTGTGTCTGGATGGCAATATCACCAGCTACAAATCAGTTTTGTCACAAAGGAAGAAGAGAGCAGCTACTGGGCGGTAAGTAGCTGCCTCTATCATGTTGGCATAGGGTTGAGGTAGGAGTCATTACATTTATGTGATCTAGCATACTGATTTCCAGACCTGATTTTTACCAGTCATAAGTGCAGAGGCTTAAGAGTAAGGATTCTCTCCCATCACATCAGTCACCAACATTTTAAAAAAGTACATTATATATATATTTTTTAACGTCATGGAGCGTTCTCAGAAGATAAGGAGAGGACAACACTAAGTCAAACAAATAACCAATAACATTAAGCCAATTCCAAAATGATTGAGATGCTCTAGTCTAGGAAGAAATTGATTTAGTTGTATTTAATCTCTTCACACATCATCAGGGTGAGCACAACTACTCAGTGAAGGTGAGTCATATGAATAGGGGCTTGACAAATAAGTCACTCCAATGGGGGCTTAAATGCCTTGCCATTTTTAGTCTATGCACTTTGCATCAATGCTGGCTGGCAGCTTGGGGATGTTACTCTTGACCTGTTCTCTTCTTACCTTTTACTGGAATCCTAGATCTAGCCAATGAAAAGCTACCAATCTCAAACTTCATCAAAGAAAGAAAAGATGATTGAAGCAGACTGGAGTGGGGAGGGCTGAAGTGATCCCAAGAACAAGGAACTTGAAAGCAACAGAATATCTTTAGCACTGGATATAAATCAGTGCAGGGTGAATTTTAATAAAGAGGAAGGCCACAATATCTGAAAAATACTTTTTCATATTTTAATGAAACACCTAAAATTGCAAAAAGTGCAAATATTGCAAGCTTTTCAAGAGGTTCTACATTGATGCACTGTTTTATTTTAGTGAGAAAGACAAGCAAAAAGCAAATGAGATGCCATTCAAGATATATCTGAAAAGGAATGGATAGGGTACATTATAGGATTAATACAATTTCACCTCAATCTCTCTATATTCAAACAGTGCTAAACAGTAACAGTGGAGTTTTAATCCTAATCTAAAGCTGTGAAATATTCTTACATAATTCCGAGGGCCATTCTATATCATCAGACGAAGGCTGGAGCGCCCAGCGAAGAGCATGCTGACCTGGGACTCGGAAGACCTGCACTTGAGGTCTTGGTTTTGCCTCTAACACAGGAAGGGAACCATTAGGCTGGGTTGCTTCCTCTGTGGCTGACTCCTCTCTTCTTGAATCCAGCTCTGATGTTCTGTGTGTATTCTGTATCTTAGGGAGGTCTTAAAATGTTTAGAAATACTTCAGAGTCATGGGTCCTAAGATTTAGGAGATGAGACAACCTGTTCCAAGTCAATGATGGAAAACAGTCTCAGTTTGTTTGTAATGATTCTGATCTAGAAGAAATATCATTGGGAGAAGCCAACAGGTTCCTAACCTCTGGGAAACAGCCAGATATTTCAAAACCGTAAAAACGTGTGTGAACCATTTTAACCACAGCAATGATGCGGCCATGTCATCCGCTGCATGAGCTTTCCTCATGACTCCCATTGACTCCCACTGCTCACAAAGAAGGGCACTGGATTTAGAAAATTAGGAGGCCCTGGGATACTGAACAGAAGAGATACTGTAGCATTCATAAGAATCTGCACTTTCATAACAGAGGGAGAGAGAACAAAGAATTCCAGGTACTTTTTTTTTCCTCGGAAGTTAAAGGACAAGAAAATCACCATCACTGTGGCTTCCAACACCTCCCCCTCAACATGCTCCTTTCGGGAGGGAATTAGGTCTGATAGAAGAAACCGAGTAAGACCCACTAATGAACTCTGCAAAAAGTACAAACAACTATGCAGCTCATGTGGAAGCTGAATATCTCTTTTAAGAATAAGGAATATGCTGAAAGCTATTAGCAAACAGTTTTTTTTTTTTTAGAGAAGAGTATCTAAGAGACTAATATTCAAAGGCATGTAAATGTTCTTTGAAATTAAGAGCACATTTTCAAACGATTGTCTGAGTCAGATAAACACAGATGCACGGAAGAAAAGAGAAACCTTATAATCGAATAAGGTTAGTTATTTGTAAATCATCATAGCCCAATACGTTTTCATTGTACTGGTCTACTGTAGACGATTGTACTGGCCTACACACACAGATCTACTTATTAAGTAAAACAAAACATTCTCCAGTACAAGAAAAGTCTTTGGTATTCTGATTATAAGGAAATAATAGTGAGGCTTCAAAAATGTAGGTAAATTTAGGAGACACATATTAAAATTCCTTTAAGAAAGTTAATGTCTATTTTCCAATAACAAAGGTAGGGGGTACCTTCAGTAGGCAGGAATGGGAACATAAATTTGCATATTCCTCAAGAGAAGCACATCCTTTGCCATTAACTGAAGAGAGGAAAAAAACCCCTACCATGTCCCTATGAAAAAGAAATCAGATTTGGTATGCTTGTGACACTTTAAAGAGCATATTATGTGGGAAAACAAAATAAACATTTGACCTGGCAAATGAAAATGGATTTGGAGTTTCAACCTATTTGGCAGACAGGTAGAATTAAATTCAAGTCAAGTATGCAGAGAAACTAATATAGCATTTAAATATTTGCTTAAGTAACGCAGTATTTAAAATAACATATTCGAAGACATGTTTTTGTTGAAATGTTTTACAGTTTTAGTGAGGATATTTTTGAGAGAAAAAGCTTGACTGAAGCACATTTTACTTTCTCTCTTTGTCATTCTGTGAGCTTCAGTGGGATTTCTACATTTACTCTTTCATGAGCCATTTTCCTTTAAGTCTTAGATAACTGTATAATATCCCCTGTAGCTTTTAAAAAGAAACTAGATTTAGATTATGAAAATAAGTTTTGAAGTAAAATACTGAAGGGCTCAAGATCAACTCCAGCGTGTTTGTGGGCATGCTCTACATGAGGGAATGAATGGATGAATGGTCTGGTGCAGGAAGCAGCTCAGGCACTGTCTGCCTACTCTCACTGCCCCCATTGCTGCAAGGCTAACCCTACAAGCCTCCTCATGAGAGTGGGGCCGCATGGCCCTGCCTTCCAGCCACATTGCCAGGTCCAGGCCTGGACACCCAACAGAAGCTGGGTCAATCAGAGGCCACCTCCTTGATGCCTGAAACTGGTAACCCAGAGAACTGGGTCTGTCTCTCTCCAGGTGATGAAGCTAATTTGGGAGCATCTGCTGGCAGTATATCACCTACCACATAGAGTGAGAGAGAAGAAAAAAGTGACTTCATTGGTGACTGAGTTGTAGTTCCTGAGACCCAACTGTATGTCTACCCTTGGGCTGCTTAGAAGAGACACATCTTTACAACATGAGAAATTTGTCTATTTGTAGAATTCACTAATTTTCTAAACAACATATCAAACAAATTACAAGTCAGTGTTTTATAAATTTGTCCTCCCTAGTCTCTACATGAATCCATGATCTTTTTTTAAAAAATATTTTATTTACTTGAGAGAGAGAGAGAGAGAGCAAGCAGGAGCAGGGGGGAGAGGGAGAAGCAGGTTCGCCGCTGAGCAGGGAGCCTGACGCAGGGCTGGATCCCAGGACCCTGGGATCATGACCTGAGCCAAAGGCAGACGCTTAACTGACTGAGCCCCCCAGGCACCCCATGAATTCATGATCTTTGTACTGTCTGTATAGTCACAGAAAGAAGAGCTGAAGTATAACCCCTATGACAACTTTGCTTCATCATCCTGAAAAAACTGACCTCTTTCCTATTTGTAACCAACACTTCTTTTATTCAATAGCACACTGTATTATATCTACATCATTAATTCACCATTAGGACATTGCCAGTAGCTTGGACATACATTACATAAAGGCCTTAACACAATCAAGTCCTTTACTCGGGCAGAAATATCTTCCTAAATAACGTTACAAGAAAGCAGGTGGAGGTACCAAATTTCTATTCAATACTGATTTCTAAAACCAGTAGTTTTCTGTTTCCAGAGAAAACAAGCTTGATAAGAGAATTTCTAGAGATGACAGGCAGTTCTGCATCATTGAAAATTAGTGAACATGTAAAGGTTCACATTTAAAACTAAATTACAGAATCCTCCAACTCATAAATATAACTTAAAACTTTAAAAAAAAAGAAGTCCCTTTAGAAAAATAAATTTAGATGAAAACAGAGAAGGAGAGAAACCAAGAGACTCTTAACTATTAGGAAACAAACTGAGGGTTGCTGGATGGGAGGTAGATGGGGAAATGGGTAACTGGGTGATGGGCACTAAGGAGGGCACTTGATGGAATGAGCACTGGGTATTATATGCAACTGATGAATCACTAAATTCTACCTCTGAAACTAATATGCTATATGTTAATTATGGACTCTGAGAAACAAACTGAGGGTTTTAGAGGGGAGGGGGGTGGGGGGATGGGTTAGCTCAGTGATGGGTATTAAGGAGGGCACGTTCTGCATGGAGCGCTGGGTGATATACGAAAACAGTGAATCGTGGATCACTACATCAAAAACTAATGATGGTGACTAACATAATAAAATAAAATTTAAAAAAAATTTAAAAAGTCCCTTTAAAAAAGTTTGCTTTAATAATATATCTTCTCATAGAAATACTGTCTTAAATGGTTATTTCCCATGTAATCTAAAAAAAAAAACTCTTTAATCCATATGAAGCTGGATTATACTCAGTTTATGTAGGGATCTGAAGGGACATAATTAAGAGAATTTTGTCCCCTTTCCATATGGACCAATACTATGCAAAATTCTGAAGACATGAAGTTGGTGTTTGATACCTTCTCACATTTCTGAAATCTCAACTTCCTAACATCGCCCTCTTGAATTTTCTTTTCCACAAGCACACAATGTAACATATCGCTTAATGTTCTTTACTCTTTAAATTTCCCTAAGGTTCAAAACCTCCTTCCTCCTTACTGACCAAAACTGTTTAGAGAAAGTCCCTTTCAGCTAATGATTGAGATGAGCAATGTGATTCACATCAATATATAAATAACCAAGTGTCCTTGGCCCTTCATATGTTTTCAAAAATTTTGAAAGAAGATACAGTAATCTCTTATCAACTATTTTGAAAATTTGTGGATTTAAGATAACAATGATTCACATTTGAAAAACAAATATGATAAATCCATTATCTTTTCAAATGTGTCATTCTGCTCAGAAATTACCTGAAATGGCCAAAGAAAAGCAAAAATAAAGCAAAATATCTTTAATCAGCCTTGAAATTAGGGAGGCTTGCAACTACATACAATCAAACTCAAGGAATTTCTTCCAGATAAAAATTACTACTTTTCTTCTACTTTCCTTTTCCAGACAGTCCACGCACCCATTTTCCTCACTAGCACTTACATTTTTTAACTATGATCCTAGGCAAGGTGTAATCTCTGTACTTCAGGGTTCTTGTCTGCAGAGTGGGGATAATAATAGAATCTACCACATGGGTAGACTGTGATATGAGCTAATACATACGTTAGGGTTTAGAACAGTGTCTGGCAAGTAGTAAGTCTGCTGTCATTACTATTATGTTTATTTCTCTGCTATAGTAAACATTCTGTCAAGGAAATAGCCATATTATGAATACTACTCTATATCCCAAGGATCAAGTACAGTAGTAGGCACCAAGTGGGTAATCAAAGCATATTTATCAAATGAAAAAAATAGTAATTTATTTTAAGGTTGATGAATTGCAACATAGAGGTTTATTATTTTCATGTTGATAAATTGCAACATATAGGTTTAAGTTTCCTCAGAATTTAAAAATTACCACCAAAAGATTTAAATGCAGGGAGACTCTGAAATTACAAATAAAAGACAATTAAAGAAAATGGGCAGAGAAGCATAAAAGAAAGAATAATAAAATAAGATAAAAACATCTCTGCTATGTCAATAAAATTAAGTAATCTCATTAATTGATAGAAATTAAAGAAAAAAATCTTAAGATTTGGGGCAAAAGTCAAAATTCCACTATATATGCTGTTAGTAACAGTTACATCCAAACCAACTGGCTCAGAAAGATTGAAAGTAAAGATCAGCAAAGCTATAACAACCATAGGTATTAATCTAAACAAGAGGGCCAGTTTCTCCTGATGAAGGGTCCATCGACAGTGAAGAAAAACGCTTGCACTTCTCCGTCCTAATACGGGAGAACTGGATTGTATACAGCAAAAATAGCTGGAAGTTAAAAGACATATTTATCACAGCACTGAAAGACTTACTTTTAATATACCTCTTGGTTTCTATTTGATTAAGTAGGGAAAAAATGTGGGGTGCCCAAAATGACCAACTGGGATGTGAAACAAACAGTGAAACACCTATTTATATTTATTTGTAATTTTAAAAAATTGAACACATTTTACATGGACTGCTATTGCTACCCTCAGTCAGTCCATAGGCCCAAGAATTGCATGTGGTGGTTAAAACATCCTGAAAGAGGGTAGGTAGTGCTTGCACCTGGACGGGCTAACTGTGGCACACTCATGAGTCTGTTCAGTGTGAGGATAGTGCAATTTGTTTCACCTTACTTGGCATAGGTGGATGTCTTCATTGTGTTAATTAAAAAAAAATATGACCACCAACAGTAGGATCTCTGCAACATTTTGAATTGAGATGCAGAATGGATATAAAAATCTTTTATATCACCCAAAGTCTCACAGGTTAATTCCGAGCAAAGTAAATAAAAGTGTTATAGAACTTCAAAACAAGTTCTTTATAGATTTTGGATACTAGCCCTTTATCTGATATGTCATTTGCAAATATATTCTCCCATTCTGTCAGTTGTCTTTTGGTCTTGCTGACTGTTTCTTTTGCTGTGCAAAAGCTTTTTATCTTGATGAAGCCCCAGTAGTTCATTTTCGCCCTTGCTTCCCTTGCCTTTGGCGATATTTGGAGTGGTGGGGGGTGGGAGGTATGGGGTGGCAGGGTGATGGACATTGGGGAGGGTATATGCTATGGTGAGTGCTGTGAATTGTGTAAGACTGTTGAATCACAGACCTGTACCTCTGAAACAAATAATACATTATATGTTAAAAAGAAAAGAAGACGATAGTAGGAAGGGAAAAATTGAAGGTGGGGAAATCGGAGGGGGAGATGAACCGTGAGAGACTATGGACTCAGAGAAACAAATTGAGGGTTTTAGAAGGGAGAGGGTGAAGGGATGGGTTAGCCTGGTGATGGGTATTAAAGAGGGCATGTATTGAATGGAGTATTGGGTGTTATACGCAAACAATGAATCATGGAACACTACATCAAAAACTAATGATGTAATGTATGGTGATTAACATAACATAATAAAATTAAAAAAAGAACTTGAAGACAAATGAATGTTTTTTTCTGTTTAGAATACAAGACCAATATCCCTGATGAACACGGATGCAAAAATTCTCACCAAAATACCTAATACCAAAATACCAAAAATTCTATTCCAAAAAATAGAAATGGAAGGAAAACTTCCAAACTCATTTTATGAGGCCACCATTACCTTGATCCCCAAACCAGACAAAGACCCCATCAAAAAGGAGAATTACAGACCAATATCCTTGATGAACACGGATGCAAAAATTCTCACCAAAATACTAGCCAATAGGATCCAATAGTACATTAAAAGGATTATTCACCACGACCAAGTGGGATTTATCCCTGGGCTGCAAGGCTGGTTCAACAACCACAAATCAATCAATGTGATACAATACATTAATAAAAGAAAGAACAAGAACCATATGATCCTCTCAATAGATGCAGAAAAAGCATTTGACAAAGTACAGCATCCTTTCTTGATCAAAACTCTTCAGAGTATAGGGATAGAGGGTACATACCTCAATATCATAAAAGCCATCTATGAAAAACCCATAGCGACTATCATTCTCAATGGGGAAAAACTGAGAGCTTTCCCCCTAAGGTCAGGAACACAGCAGGGATGTCCACTATCACCACTGCTATTCAACACAGTATTAGAAGTCCTAGCCACAGCAATCAGACAACAAAAAGAAATCAAAGGCATCCAAATCGGCAAAGAAGAATCAAACTCTCACTCTTTTCAGATGATATGATACTTTATGTGGAAAACCCAAAAGACTCCACCCCAAAACTGCTAGAACTCATACTGGAATTCAGTAAAGTGGTAGGATATAAAATCAATGCACAGAAATCAGTGGCATTCCTATACACCAACAATGAGACAGAAAAAGAGAAATTAAGGAGTTGATCCCATTTACAATTGTACCCAAAACCATAAGATATCTAGGAATAAATCTAAAGAAAGAGGCAAAGAATCTGTACTCAGAAAACCATAAAATACTCATGAAAGAAATTGAGGAAGACACAAAGAAATGGAAAAACCTTCCATGCTCATGGATTGGAAGAACAAATTTTGTGAAGATGTCAGTGCTACCTAGAGCAATCTACACATTCAATGTAATCCCTATCCAAATACCATCCACTTTTTTCAAAGAAATGGAACAAATAATCCTAAAATTTGTATGGAACCAGAAAAGACCCCGAATAACCAGAGGGATGTTGAAAAAGAAAAGCAAAGCTGGTGGCATCACTATTCTGGACTTTAAGCTCTATTACAAAGCTGTCATCATCAAGACAGTATGGTACTGGCACAAAAACAGACACATAGATCAATGGAACAGAATTGAGAGCCCAGAAATGGACCCTCAACTCTATGGTCAACTCATCTTCGACAAAGCAGGAAAGAATGTCCAATGGAAAAAAGTCTCCTCAACAAATGGTGTTGGGAAAATTGGATAGCCACATGCAGAAGAATGAAACTGGATCATTTCCTTACACCACACACAAAAATAGACTGAAAATGGTTGGAAGACCTAAATGTGAGACAGGAGTCCATCAAAATCCTAAAGGAGAACACAGGCAGCAACCTCTTCGACCCCAGCCGTAGCAACTTCTTCCTAGAAACATCGCCAAAGGCAAGGGAAGCAAGGGCAAAAATGAACTATTGGGACCTCATCAAGATAAAAAGCTTTTGCACAGCAAAAGAAACAGTCCACAAAACCAAAAGACAACTGACAGAATGGGAGAAGATATTTGCAAATGACATTTCAGATAAAGGGCTAGTATCCAAAATCTATAAAGAACTTCTTAAACTCAACACCCAAAGAACAAATAATCCAATCAAGAAATGGGCAGAGGACATGAATAGACATTTTTCCAAAGAAGGCATCCAATGGCTAACAGACACATGAAAAAGTGCTCAACATCGCTTGGCATCAGGGAAATCCAAATCGAAACCTCCATGAGATACCACCTCACACCAGTCAGAATGGCTAAAATTAACAAGTCAGGAAACGACAGATGTTGGCGGGGATGCGGAGACAGGGGAACCCTCCTACACTGTTGGTGGGAATGCAAGCTGGTGCAGCCACTCTGGAAAACAGTATGGAGGTTCCTCAAAAAATTGAAAATAGAGCTACCGTATGACCCAGCAATTGCACTACTGAGTATTTACCCCAAAGATACAAATGTAGGGATCTGAAGGGGTACGTGCACCCCGATGTTTATAGCAGCAATGTCCACAATAGCCAAACTATGGAAAGAGCCAAGATGTCCATCGACAGATGAATGGATAAAGAAGATGTGGTATACACACACACACACACACACACACACACACACACACACACACACACACACACACGGAATATTATGCAGCCATCAAAAGGAATGAAATCTTGCCATTTGCAACAATGTGGATAGAACTGGAGGGTATTATGCTGAGTGTAATAAGTCAATCAGAGAAAGACATGTATCATATGACCTCACTGATATGAGGAATTCTTAATCTCAGGAAACAAACTGAGGGTTGCTGCTGTGGTGGGGGGTGGGACGGATGGGGTGGCTGGGTGACAGACACTGGGAAGGGTATGTGCTATGGTGAGCACTGTGAATTGTGTAAGACTGTTGAATCACAGACCTGTACCTCTGAAACAATTAATACATTATATGTTTAAAAAAAAAAAAAGAAGAAGATAGCAGGAAGGGAAGAATGAAGGGGGGGGAATTGCAGGGGGAGATGAACCATGAAAGGATACAGACTCTGAGAAACAAACCGAGGGTTCTAGAGGGGAGAGGGGTAGGGGGAATGGGTTAGCCTAGTGATGGGTATTAAAAACGGCACGTACTGCATGGAGCACTGGGTGTTATACGCAAACAATGAATCATGGAACACTACACCAAAAACTAATGATGTAATGTATGGTGATTAACATAACATAATAATAATAATAAAAAAGAGAATACAAGTGTTACAAATTTGCTGAACTTTTCCGATGACCATTGGATGCTACCAATAGATACTTAGAGTAAATAAACATAACTTATATATCCCTTTAAAGGGAAGAGTAGTTATACTATAAATGCTTTCATTTGGATGTTCCAAATGATGGAATATCTCTGATTTACAGATATTTGGAAACATTTTCATTATTATTAATTTCTTTGTTTATACATTTATTGAGCACCTACTATCATTATATGCTATTGTGGGCACTGGAGATATTATAGTGAACAAATCAGACAAAGCTCTTAACCTTCTGGAGCTTATATTCTAGTGGGGGAAGACAATAAACAAACATATAAAAGACTGAAGATGGTAAGTGCTATGAACCAAATATAGTGGGGAAAGTGGACAGAGAATGATTGGGTAGGAGAAGCATTATTTTTGTCTTAATTGCTCAGGCTGTGTTAACAAATGTATGGTGGCTTAAACAACAGAAATTTACTTCTCACAGTTCTGGAGGCTTTAAGTCCTAGATCAAGATGCTAGCATGGTCACATTCTGGTAAGGACTCTCTTCCGGGCTTGCAGACAGCCCACTGTCTCCTGTGTCCTCACATGATAGACAGAGTTCTGGTGTCCATTCTTCTTCTGGTAAGTGCACTAATCCCATCATAAGGGTCTTGCCTCTGACCTCACAAACCTAATTATTTCCCAAAGGCCCCATTTCCAAATACCATCACATTAGAGGGCTTTGGGGCAGGTCTCTGTGGTGATGTGCTGTTTGAGCAGAGTTCTGAGGGAAATAAGAGGGTGGGAGAAGAGTACGTGACAAAGTCTGCAAGTGGCAATGTGTCTGTCCAGTTGAGATCCACTGAAAGTGGACATCTGGAGAAAGATGGACAACTGACCAATGTACCCTGCAACAGTGGAGGTTATTGTGACCTTAACAAGAGAATTTCTATAGGATGGTGGGGATGAAAATGGGATTCATGAGGGTTCTAAAGAGAATGGAAGGAGAACAAATGCAAACTCTTTTGAGAAGTCCTACTCTAAAGGAGAGCAGAGAGAGTGACTGCAAGTGTTTTTGTGTGAAGGCAGGGAGATTACAGCACTTTTCTGTGCAGATAAGAATTAATAAAGTGTACCAGTGTTGTGGTAGGAACTTTGGAAGTACTCCTCTCATTGATTCTCTTTTCTCAGTGAAACAGGAAGCAAGGTATCAGCTGAGCAAGGACAAGTCAAGCCCTAGAGGTCCAATGAGAGAGAAGTTTAAACAGTTATTAAGGGCAGTGGGAGAATAGGATGTTCTAAAATTGCTGGGCAGCACTAAGGCCAATTTGAGGCTCTTAGTTATAAACTGGAAGGGAGACTAGTTAGATTGATTGGGTTTCCCTCTACTCATGTTCTGCTGCTGGGACTTAGGCATAACGTAGGTATAAAATAAGCAAAGAATTGGATTTAACCAGGATTGGGTTTTTTTTTTTTTTTTTTTTTTTTTTAACCAGGATTGGGGTTTTGCTAAGGGCATGTGTAAGTGTGAGCTCCAAGTATGAATAAATTCCTAGAGCTAAAATAATCTATTAATATATCTAACTAAATCTCAAATTTTTGCTGACCAGGGTTCTGTGATCAAAAAGAGTTTGCAAACTAATGATAAAAAGGAAGTGAATAGGTTCTCTGGATCTTCGCAAGCCCGCCAGCATGTCTCAGGCTGAGTTTGACAAAGCTGCTGAGGATGTTAAGCACCTCAAGACCAAGCCAGCAGATGATGAGATGTTGTTCATCTACAGCCACTACAAACAAGCAACTGTGGGTGACATAAAGACAGAACGGCCTGGGCTGTTGGATCTCAAAGGCAAGGCCAAGTGGGATGCCTGGAACCATCTGAAAGGGACTTCCAAGGAAGACGCCATGAAAGCTTATGTCAACAAAGTAGAAGAACTGAAGAAAAAATATGGAATATAACAGACTGGATTTGGCTGCCAACACTGCATTTCATCTAAACTGATCTAATGCCTTGCTTTTCTAATACTGTGGATGACATGAAATAATGCAAATAGCCTGTTAACCTAGGTCCTGAAGACCGCACAGGACATGGCTCCAACAGAGTAGGGCCTGCCATGGTTACAGACCTGCGCTGAGTAGTTTTTATCCATAGATCTATTAAAAGCACATTTGTTACTTAAAAAAAAAAAGGAAGTGAATATTATTAATAATGATGATATAACAGACACATAAAAATCTCCCTACCCTGTCCATGGATCATTTATAAAAAGTCATCACATATTAAAATACCAAGTAAATTCTAGTAAATTCCTAAGACTAAAACAATATATCTAACTAAATGTTAAAATAATATATCTAAATACATCTGACTACTATGCAATAAAGCAACTAAAACACCTAAGAGGGTCACAAACAAAATACCCAGCCACTTGGAACATATATATTTTAAATATTCTCCTATATGAATTAGGCCAAAAAGTGATTTGAAAGTTCAAAATCAAGTATTAATTATATAAATATACAATAATATATTATTAATAAATGTTAATATTAAATATTTACAAATAATATTTAAGTAATAGAAGTAATAGATATTTTTAAACTCTATGGGCTATATCAAAAGCTACGCTAAGAAACATTACAAATGTAATATTTCCATTGTTAGACAAAAGTTTTGCTAATAAAAATAGCAATGAACATATCTGAGTTTTTAAAAAAGTCTTTGTTCAATTATTTCCTTAGGATAGTACCTAGAAATGCAATTTCTGGATCAAAGAACATAAAGGTTTGTTTTTTCTTTTCATGAGTTTGACAGTGCCACGCTTTTCTCCAAAAAGTTGTATCAATTTATGTTCCTATTAATATATGAGATAGTCAATTCTCCACAACCAAGTAAATACTGAATAATTCTTGGTACAACTTAAACAAAATACATTTTCGAGCTGAAATGAAATGTGATTTTTTTCCCCCGTAGCTTTGGTTTGGTTTTTTTTCTTGGGGTTGGGGGGCAGTGGAAGTAGGGGGAGGTGTGGAGATGAGATTCAATATTATTAAAATGTATTACAAATGATTTATAAATTTTCTCTTAGTTGTCTCTTGCCCCAGAGAATCAACAATTCTTTGAATAACTCCCCAATATAACCAGCTGGCCTACAGTCATCATATTTAAAAGTACCCAAGTCCAACACAAATGGATGGAATGATTTAAAAGAATATCAAGAAGAGAATTTTTTGCAAGAATTTATGAGTTTGAGATGACTGATATCCCAAAGAAATAATATCCAGGCAACCAACATCACTCTTTGGTTACAATAAATTAAATTAAATTAAATTAAATTAAATTAAATTAAAAAACCTTCACCAGGAGTTTCTATGATTCACAGGAAAAGTTTAAGCAATGTTTAATTATACAAATAATGTACTGTTTTCTACTTCAAAACCATATAGTGGGTTATCAATAAGAACTGCTTAAAACAGTGAGAAAAATTCCCCCAAATTTCACTTGAAGCATTTTTGTTTTAACAGAGAGTGATACCTGCCTTATTAGGCTATTTTATTTTATTCTATTCATCGTAATGAACTCATTGTATGGCCACAAGGAACAAGCCTTCCAAGACTCAAATATCCTCCCCACTAAGCCCAGATGGATAACAGGAACTCCACACAGAGCTACTCCCTATGAAAAAAGATTGCAAGTTTTTCCTCATTTTTTCCCTTTTCCCTCATCTCTTTCTCTCTTTCCTCTTCCCTCCCTCCCCACCTCTCTCCCTCCCCACCTCTCTCCCTCTCTCTCCCCCCCTTTCAGTCTCTCCTTCACTGGGATAATTTCCACAGATACAGCAAAGGAATGCAGCAGTATTTTTTGGAGATATTTGTGTATGTACTAAATTCTGGTAAATAGAGTCTAATTTTAAATTATTTAAAAGCGCGGCTAGAGCAAGGCAACTGATGAATTACCGAACTCTAATATGAAACTAACGATGTATTATATGTTGGCTAATTGAATTAAAATAAAAAAAAGAAGTTAGCTGAAATAAATAAATTCACTAGACCAGTAGTCTAAGTATTTGTATACAAATGTTGAATAAAAAATATATAAAACTTAAAAAAAAAGCTCTGCTAGAGCTTCTATATAATAAGGTACTTTTTCAAAATACAAAGAATGACTTCAGCGATTTTAGATTTTTCTGTAGTGTGCTTTCCCAAAGGTGGTCACTTCTGTACTTACAGCTTTTCCATTATTTCAGAGCAGATCAATAGACCCATTATCAATGACTGTCTTCTATTTAAGGTGCAGAATAACTACAAAAACGAAATGTCTTTTCTTCAAGAACTTTTAAAAGATTTAATAAACACTTTAAAAGAAAAAGGTAAAATGTCCAAACTGTTAATATTTATTACTTATTTTAAAAATTAAATATCATGCTAAAACAGTTTACTACCTGGCTATATTAATTGTGGGGGTATGGCTAAACATTATCTTTCCTGACTATAAGAGCCAGAGTAGTGGTGGTAATAATTAATGAATTATTAAATCAAAAATCCCATAGTTTATCAATATAGTACATGAGGCAGATAAATTCAGAAGTAACTTTTGCGAATCTGGTGATTTGTTGGTAAACTGTTCCTTGGCGTTAGAAGGACTGAGTGAAACACTTTCCAACTGTATGAAGTACAATGAATGGAGAGGCAAAATTTTCATGCCACAAAAAATTCAACAGTAACTTAAGGCAGCTGCACATTCAAACTAATTTCTAACTATACATCAGTCAATAACTAAAAGATTTTTCAAAAGAGGTATTTAATGGATCAGAGAAGTGAGTAATGTTATTATTTGAAGATGATAAATTATAAAACCTTATAATAGCAAATATATGAGAAAAGGCATGTAATATGTATTACCAAATGTGAATTGACGAACTAGGTAGAATGGACCAATAGTCACAGATGGTATTGGTCCTTTTGAAACAAAATCTGCTGACTGAAGCTGTAACTGATGCTCGGTGTCAGCCTGTAGACACATTTGGGACACAGTAAAAGTCAACGCTGAAGCAGTAGGGTTGGAAGAAATTCTATAATTAAAACTGGAAAAGCCACTTTTATTATAATTTGAAGAGGAAGTTATCTGAGCAATGAAAACTATTAGCAACTGAAAAGTACCTGAAAAAGATTTACTGGACAACTCCTCATACGAAAAGTTCATATAGGTACATAACTAACTGCAATATCCTTTTTGCAATCCTATGTGAGTCAGAAGAAATGACTGGCTTTATGTACCTGGAAACTGCATTATTTAAATAAAACAAAAAAATATTCAGATCATCCAAAGGAGATATTAATAATATTCACATATATTGTCTACAAGAACACACCTATTTTAGTTACCTTACTTGGACAAATATTTACTGAAAGTTTGTAATGTACAAAGCACTGTACTAGGTACAAAGGATCTGAAAGTAAAATAAGTCCATGCTCTCAAGGACCTTATTTAATAAGCTAAACCATGGGGGTGCCTGCGTGGCTCAGTTAAATGTCTGCCTTCGGCTCAGGTCATGATCCCAGGGTCCTGGGATCGAGCTCTGCAGGGGGCTCCCTCATCTGTGGGAAGCCTGCTTCACCTTTTCCCACTCCCCCTGCTTGTGTTCCCTTTCTTGCTGTCTCTCTGTCAAAAAATAAATAAAATCTTAAAAAAAAAATAAGTTAAACTAAGGAAACACAGTGAGTTATAATCAATCACATTCTAAAATACCCGAACCATTTAAGGCAACATTTAATTGCTGGATGGAGAAGGCTCAGTAAAGGGAAGAAAAGTAAACGCCTGTTTAGGGAATTACAAGTTCAACGGGGTTCCTTAAGCAGCGTGTGTGTGTGTGTGTGTGTGTGTGTGTGTGTGTGTGTGTGTTTTATGTGTGTGCACATGCATGTTTTGGGAGGGAATATTGGAAAAGTGGAGGAATGGTGAGAGATGAAGATGAAAAGGCTATTTGAGGCCAGATTAAAAAAAAATGTATTCATATTATGCTTAGAAGTTAAGACTCTTCTGGGGAAAATGGAGAGTCATGAAAAGCAGAAGGCTGGCAAGATCCGATCTGCCTTTGCGACCAGCCCTTTATGAAAAGCACAGTTTGCAAAGATATGCGAACACCGCAGATTACATTGATCACTAATTAGCTATATTTATGTCTAAATGAGGAATGCAATGATCTCAGATGGACAGTAACTGCATTAAACAGCCTGACTGGCATGATGTCATGAAGTGGCAGCAACAGTAAGAACTGAACTGAAGACAGCTCCTCAGCATGGATGCAAAAAGGAACAGAGGGAAATCATCTATACCAAACAAGCAACGATCTGTTAATTTCACTACATAAACTACAGCATTAAAAAGACAAAAATCTTGCCACAGAATACATTTATTTTCATATTTAGAATTACTAACTTGTTGAGATTAAACCAATACAGATAAATAAAAGCCAGACTATGCAACAACAATCTGCCCACCTACTGTGGGGAATGTGGGTGAAGGAGAAAGAATAGGGAAATATAATCCACAAAATATTCAGGGCAAAAATATTTTGGTTATTACAACAACCACAGTTTGAGAACTATAAACATTAAATGTAAATTAGTGGTAAATCTTGTGGTGTTCTTAAAGTCGATGATATTTTAAAACTCTTCTCTGCCAAGGTGTTTTATAAACAAGTTGGTGGACTGATCTCTAAGAAAACCCCTGTAATGTATCTTTTAAAAGCGAAGGATATCATTTTAAAAAAAAGAACAAATTATTTGAGAAAGAAAATATTGATTGATTCCATAAAAACCTAACTGAACAGTATAATCAGATGTGTTAGTCAAATATCCATTTGTGCAAGACCAGACACAGCAGTGCAGAGAGGCCTGCACACATGCATTGCCACTGGTAGGCACAAATGTTTAGTTTGCAGGGCCGGTGTGTATCGTTACCCTCAAAAATGGTTCTCTAGTTTACTAAAATTGAAACTCCTTGATGTGGGGAAGGTGGAAGTGAATGGTAATCATTGTTCCTATATTTTACTACCAAGTTCTGATTTAAAATATTCTATCCCTGTCATAAAAGATACTTGTGGACATCCAATCCGAAATCTTGGTTTGGATTAGGGAAAGCAGAATTACTATGAGGATTGTTTCAATGCTGTCACTGTGTGGTTAGCCCCCAGGAGTCGAGGGAAAGATTAGTGAGAAATCTTTTTAAATTTCACCCAGAGACTAACAGTTAAAAATTCTAAATAGGTCTGACAAAATGGGAAGGATACTAAAATTTTTATCATAAAGACGGTAATCATTTGGCTAATCTTGCTCTGAATTTTTTCTATAGCAAAGTATAAGCCAAGAAATGAAGCATCCTATAATGACAGAGCACAATTAAAACAGCAAAACCCAACCACTTCTAGTTTCACACCCGATACATGGAGTGCTCTCATCCGAGCAGAAGTCGGCCTCTACCCTCAGCTAGAAGCCCATAGTTCACTAGTGGTTAAGGAAAGCCTAGAAGAATCCTTGAAGAACCATCAGTCAAATGTGCTGTATTAAGCCACAGAATGATAAGGACCTGGGTAAGGTAGGGGATGTTCTATTTTTATAAGATCTGTAACTTTTCATGTCATTAATTAAAAAATCTCTTCTCCAGAAGATGCCTTTCTCAGGTTTAGCAAAGCTTTTATGGCAATGAATATACAGATCTTTACCATTACATACTCAGAACATAGCTCTAGCTATGGCTACAAAACAATCTGATAGAGTCTATAAAGACACGAATGGAAATCAGTCTCAGAACAACGCATTGTATCAACCTTTGGGTTCTCCTGAAGTCATGTAATACTCCCTGTTCTGCCATTTCTAGGCCAGAAAAACACATACTAAATTACATTAATTCTGCTCCATGTAGTTGAAATTACCAAAGGTTTTTTTTGGAGGTATTTTTATTAATACTTCCTGCAGAATGATTTCATAGAGTATTTTTCAATTATGTGATCAAAAATTACCTTCAAAAGAACAAACAGACATACGAGTGTGTTCTCCTGATGAGTCTCTGTCAGAGTCTAACCCTGACATACTCTAGTTTCATGTTTTAAGATGTACCCTAGTTCTGTTCTGTTTCGTGCCCTCTTCACAAACCATACTGAGGCTAATTCTATGGCCCTGTCTGAGGCTAGCCATAACAATTTCTTAAAGAAGTAATGTGCTTTACCTCAGAAGAAACTCAATTTCAAATAAAATAGCAAGCAAAACAGAAAATACATGGCTCCATCACACAACCAATAATCCACCAAGAAGGTTCAAAATTCAAGATCAAATAACAGAATGATAATAACAACCATTTATTGAGCCTGTATTCCCCTTAACAGGGTATACAGTTATCTTTTGATTTGCCACTTATTACTACAGGACCGTGAAGGCAGAAGCCATAATTTGTCTTTTTTATAGACATAACCTCACAGAGTAGGTAGTACAGTGACTTAAAAAGAGTCTCAAAGAATAAATGCCAAACGAGTTCAAGAGTGGAAGGAAGGATGGGTGATCAGCTTGAATCCAAAGAAAATGATTTCTACTCATTATACATGCTGTCTTTTAGGGAAAACTTCCTAGAGATCCGAGGAGACTCAAGGTTGTAATGCATCACTCTATCAATCTTGCTGTCATAACGTATGATACTCTATACTTATGGGCCGTTGTGGCTGCCTCTCTGAATTCATTCCTTCTTCCTAAGGCTCCAGGGATCCATGCCTTTGTGAGGAGCCGAGTACACCTTCAGCTTTAGGGATGGCAGCCCATGACTTAGGCTAAGCCAATAAGAACATGTCATCCTACTAGCTACTGTGGGTGCTAGGGGTTTCAGAAGATCTTGTGATGTAAGCATTTTCAGAGTTAATCTTGGACAAAGGCATTTTCTCTATCATAACCTAGAGAACTGGTGCTCCTGTGAGGTCAGTCAGCCAAAAGATTAGGCCAACAAAAACAGAAAAGGGCAGAAAAGAGAGAATTACAGAGAAATGGAGCTACAAATCCAGTGACATATTGTGAACCTCAATATCAAACCTTGCTTGAAGCCAAATCTACCTCAGGTTGTTTACCTGAACCATTTCCCTGTTTAATTCATTTGAAATGGTCTTTTTGTTCATTGCAATCATGTGAAAATGTTAACTGTTTTAAACTTCTTAGATCATTTTTATAGCTCTGAATATAGTCTGTGTCACACCGTGTGGTTATATTCTCCTACTCCTCAATTACATAATATGAACCTATTTAATTTGCTCACAAAGCATATCCTGGCAGCACCATGTATAGACTAAATACTTCTGATGGGTGAAAAAAATGAAAGGGTAAACTGTAGAATCTCAACTGGAGATTAAAAGAAACCACATAAATGATAAATATATAAAATCAAAACAGCATACATTTACATACGCAATTCACTTACAATCTCGTCACCCGATGACAGCCACTGTTAGTTAGCATGTGGGTATATAACCTTCCAGTCTTCATTTCTGTGTGTGAGGGAATATACACATTCCCTTTTTATTGGTTAACAATGTTCTCCTGTCCCACTTCCACTATTAGAAGTAGTGGATGAACAGCCTTGAGTATAAGAATGTGCATATGATCAAAATTTCTGATTACATCTTAAAGAGAAATTACCAAATGTGGGTTTACTGGGTTGAAGTAGATGAATGCTTCTAAATGATATTTAATAGTTTCTGATTTCTATTAAACTTCATTTACACCAACAGTTAATGTGTACCCAATTCCACCTTACTACTGACCATTTTATAAGTGAAAATGGCATTGGTTTATTAAAAGCAACCAGATATTTTGCATGCTTATTAGTTATTTTTATTTCTCTGTCTGTGATTTGTCTATTACTTTTCTACTGGAATGTTTTCTTATTGACTAAAAGATTATTTTGTCACGTTTTTACATGAGTTTGCTTTTCAATTTTGTCTTTCTTTTTCTGATATCTACAAGTTATATAATTTTTATGTCATCAAATTTAACAGTCATTTCCTTTGTGGTTTTTTTTGTCTCCAAACTGGGCTTTCTTTTCAGAAGACTTTAATATAGATTCTGTTTCCACTATTGAAAAATTCACAATATATATTTGCATATAAAAGCCTCTGAAAGGTCCCAAAAGAAATCTCAATTTCTTAGTTTAGGATTTTCACAAATTTATTTGAAAATAGACCACGCCCCCGTCCCCACCCCCAACAGTGCACCTGTTAACATCTTGAGTAGTTCTTTAAATGCTTGTTTAGAAAACAAAAGCCTGGAAAGTCCTTCCACATCCCCCAATTGATAGTTACCTGTGTTTATTTACACTTTTTTTTTAATGGCTTTACTTTTCATACCTAGTACTTTAATCCACCTGAATTTATTCTGATACAAGTATAAGGTTGGGAACTATCTCTTTTTTTTTCTTTCCAAATGTTATTCAACTGTGTGGCATCTTTCTCCGATTGATTTCCAAAGCTACCTTTATTGTGATTGAATTGCTCTCTATACTTATGTCATTGGCAATATTCTTTTTGTTGGTATGCTTATTGGGTTCTACACCAGTACCACACTATTTTGATGACAGTAATTTTATGAAATGTTGTATCTGGTAGGATAAACTGAACTCTGCCCTCTACTCTTCTTTAATGAAAATTTCTTTGCTTATCTTTTTTATCACTTAAAATAACCTCTAATATCATTTGAGAGTCTTAAAAAAAATTCTGCTGAGATTTTTGTTAAAGTTACATTAAGCTAATAATTTGGGAACAACTGATACATTTATAATAGTCCATCTTTGTATCCATGACCAGATTATTTCTTCACTTACATACTCCTCATATCTCAGTACATTACAAAATATTACTTTCATATTTCTCTTATATTTCTTGTTAATATGAAGTTCCCCTCCAAATAAATTTTGTCCTTTTATTTTGATTGAGATTGTCTTTCTCCTCATTTTTACTAACTCTTACTGAAATATGGAGGAAACTACTGATTTTTAAAGTATCTATATGATTTAATGAAGACTTTAATTGGTTCTAATAGTTTTTAGATTGATTCTCAAGGATTACCTAATAAAAACTATATTATCTATACATAATGATAAATTTTGTCTCTTATCAATAGCTGTGCCTTTATTGCACTGGTTAATGCTTCCTGAACTCTGGCAAATAAAAATGATTATATGGGCATTCTAGAATTTAATGGAATTCTGTTAAAATTTTTCAAACTATAATGATGTCTGTTCAATAGAGTGAGATATTCTTTACATTGATATGGAGGTACTTTTCTATTTCTAGTTCATTGAGAATTTCTAAAAGGAATAGGAAGTGAATTTTGTCCAGTCTTTTTTATCACCTCCTTATCCATATGATTGTTTTTCTCTGACCTAGTTATTGGGTATATAACACTAATGTATTTTCTAATATTAAGCATGCTTGAATTCATGAAAATAATCTCATTCGGTCATGGCACATTTCTTATTATATATACTGGTAAATTAAAATTGCTAATATTTTAAGATTCCTGCATCCATTTTCATAAATGAGATTATATTATGATACTTTGTAAAATTTAATGCGTTTTCCTTATTTTCTTTACTCTGAGATAGCTTATATAGCATGGTAATGAACTGTTTTATGAATGTTTAAAAGAGCTTTTCCATAAATCATTTTGGATTCATAGGCTTTTGAGGACATAATTCTTTAAAAACGTTTAGCATTTCTTCCAAGTTTACTGATCTATCCAAGTTTTCTATGACCCGTTGAGTAAAACTAATCATTTATGTTTTCTTAGGAAGATACTCATTCCCTCAGGCTTTTCAAATGTTAGTAACAGAATTATATGTGAACTGATTTCTCCAGTCTATGGCTAGATCCACACTCCTTGATAATTTTAGCAGCTATCTTTTCTTTTCATTTTTCTTATTGAGACTTGTTACAGATTCATTCCGCCATTTTGTTCTTATTTTTGCAAAGAGTTCCTTAAATTGGTAAATTTAATTATTTGTTTTCTAAGTTTATGCGTTTATTTTTATATTTTCATTTTTCCTGTTTTCTCTTTTCAATGTAAAATTTCTTTTTTTTTTTTAGAGAGAGAGAATATGTGCAGGAGTCGTGGGGGAAGGGCAGAGGAAGAGAGAAAATCTTAAGCAGACTCTACGTTCATCATGGAGCCCCATGCGGGGCTCAATCTCATGACCCTGATATCATGATTTGAGCTGAAATCAACAGTTGGACACTTAGTTAAGTGTTAAGTTAACTCAGTCAGTTACTGAGCCACCTAGGTGCCCCTTGATGTAAAATTTCTAATTTTAGTTGAATCATTTATTTTAATTTTCCCCAATTTAACAAAGGCTTAAAAGCTAAAAAGTTGCCTGTGTTTTAAATAAAGTTTTGTCTAAATTTTGTAAATTTTACATGGACTATTCTCAGTGCTGTTATTGCCCAACTAGCCAATGGTAGTGATTTTTAATCTGTTGTGGGTCCACTAGTTGCTCCTATTAGTTGTTGGTTTCTTCTTTTTAAATTTTCGATTAGGGTTTTATATGTTTAACTTCTCTTACTATTTTCAGGTTTTCTTTTTTCGCTCTGGTAGGGTAATGTGCTCTATAAATTTGTACATTTTTGAAATCTGTTGACCGTGAGAGAAAGACTCCTGTGATGTTCTGTAATGATTTTTCCATGAAAAAAATAATGAAACCCCTTCTTTACTGATGATATACAGATCCCTTATGTAAAATCAAAGAAGTTCTTCTGATTGAGGAAAGTGTGGGGAGAGGAGAGAGGCTAGAGAACCACCAAACTTCTCCTTACCTTCCCTAAAGAGCAGCTTGGAGTCCTTGGAGATACCTGGATAAGATTTTAAAACCGCTGCTCATTTATAAAATGTTTTATATGCATCTATAGATAAAGTTAAATTTTTATTATTAAAAATTTTCCCCACAGTCAATCTGTTAACGACTGAAATAGTGTGTTTCAGTCTTAACAAATGCATTTCTCTGACCTCTTCCTGAATTACTGGAAGCTTGTACTTTTGTATATTTCAATTCTCTGGAATTTGATGATTGATGATTAACATTTTGTATTTACTCTCTTCACCACAGGTAGCATCACTTAGTAACATAAAATTACTGACATTGTTCTCTTTTAAAGCTTTTCCCCTGGAATCTTTTCTCTGAACTAATAATTGCTACTATTAGCATCTGAGTTTGTCTGATATACCTTTGATTGTTCTTTTACTTTTACATTAAAAAAATCTACTAAAACTATATTTCTATTCTTATAGAATACACACATGCAGGCATAACAGTATGTATGTAAAAGTATATGTGTTCCTATATATATCATCTGTACGTAGGCACATAAACTATATCTTTCCAGTATATCAATTCTGTATTTCTTAATCTCATGTACACTTAAATTTCAAACTTTTTTCTGGGTTTCATTTTTAAACTTAATGTTTTTAATTTTTTTCATATTTGTAAATATCATTTACCTTACTAGGGTTAGCCTTTTTTCTTTTATGATGAATCTTATCTACGATATTTTTGAACTCCTAGTCTTATAGGCATTTTATTTCACTTTCCATTGTAATTAAAAAATAATAATAATAGATAGAGAAGGGGAATGGTAGAAAGAACAGACTGCAAAACCAGGAGAAGATGGAGAACGTCTATAGCAACCCACCTCTCTGGCTTCTTCAGTGAGTTTTCCAATATACTTAGCTCCACAAAGGACAACACTGGATTTCAACCTCCCCAGGGATCATAACCTCATTATTCTTGGGGCATAACTGAATGGTGAACCTGATTTCTCTGATCATTCAGATTTTATGAGAAATTTTGTGTTTTAAAATCTATGGCCAATCACTTTAGGTTAAATTCAGATGGCCACCTGGAGTGTTATTCAATTTTAAGCCAATTAAAAACATTTTTAAGTGATCTTAAATTTTATGTATTCTACTCTGCTTTATTTCTGGATTCCAGTGTCAGGCCTCTGAGGTTTTAGCACCTTAATTAAAGTCTGGTCTCTCTGATGGGCTTTAATCTTTGCTTTCTTGTTTACTTTTATCAATTTGAAGATTAGTCAGAAGGTAGAGTTCACTCAACTTTTTAAAGATTCATTGTTTATATCCCTTTCCCAAACCTAGTAGTTTATTAGACCAGATATTTTACTTGATTGATGATAAACTTGAGCTTCTCAGGTTCCTTCACAGTAGAGCAGCTGGGTCTTAGGCAAGGCTCTTCTGTGAGTGACCACAATCACTCCATTAAGAAAACCCAAAGATGGGGTGCCTGGGAGGCTCAGTAGGTTAAGTGTCTGACTTCGGCTCGGGTCATGGCCTCAGGGTCCTGGGATCAAGCCCTGCTTTGGGCTCTGCGCTCACTGGGGAGTCTACTTCTCCTTCTCCCTCTGCTTCTGTCCCTGCTCATGCTCTCCCCCCACCAAATAAATAAATAAAATCTTTAAAAAACAAAAAAACCCAAAGCTATTTGCAGTTTTTTGTGCCCACCTTCTTGGCCTTTGGTTGACACAACCACATTTAATTGATTAACACTCAAAAGATTAGAACGTAAGAAACAGGATCAACAGTAAAACACACCTGTGTCATTCTGGGGTGGAGGTTAAGTGGAGGAGCTGAGAGGAGCTGTGAGCATTCAAATGTATTATTATGCTTACCAAATCCCTGCTTCTGTTTCCTAGCCCCTCGAAAGCAATTCTGAACATTATTTAATCTTTATTTGAGAATTTGTAAGGATCTTCAGAGACAATGGATCATAGATCTCTACTATACATATACCTAAGTGTTAAAAACTTGGTGTTGGAGGAAAACTAAAATAGGGTAAGAGTTAGATAACTGTCATGATGAAGGACAAGCAATTAGAAATGGAAGTAAAAATCCAGAGTTTTTATATTTCAAGTCATATAATCTTTAATAGTGCTGAAGTAAATTATGAGCGAAACACAAAGCCAGGCACACATAGAAATCACCTAAAACAACAGGAAAGAACTCATTTTTTTTTTTTTTTTTTTGTATACTCGCTCAATGTCTTGAGTAAAAGCTAGGATCCCAGGTGGGTTTTTATGTCTATAAAATTTTTTTCTCTTCTAAAGTATGTTTAAATGAAAAAAAAAGGAAAGAAAAGCAAAACAATAATAAGCTTTGTTGGTAGGTCTATACTATTTTCATACATTCTTGGGAAGAAGGTAGCAAACAAAATTTCTGCAACAGTAAGTGATGCTTAGAGAAAAATGAAATCACAGAGTGATGCCAGGACTGATTATTTCACTGCACTTGAAAAGCAGAGATTGCAGTCTGTGAGTCCAAAGTGGTTTCATATGGACTGCTGCAGTTGTGGTTTATGCTTGAAACTATAACCTGTCAAATTAGAAGCAGGCAAGGCCGATGCTCTTAACGGTTCCACTTTCTACTCTCTGTAGTTATGTCTATAAGTTCAGCACTTTTTATTCAGTTAAACTCTGTTATTTGGATGAGTAGAATCTCAAAACTGCTCTTTGTTATCTTGGTTAGAGAAGATTTTAGTTATGATAGAAAGCTTAAAGATCTGCCAATCTGATTTTTATTACATAGATGAAGCTGACTTGCGTTGTAACCATTTTCACCAACTATTGATATTTTATTATCCTGGTTACCACTATGTAATAGATAACTACAGGGAAGAGGTAGATAAACTACGTCAGTTCCCACGCTTTTCCTCTTCTGCCTTTCCTGTTACTTTATTGACTTTAACTTGTACCTTATTGACTCAACATTTTTTCAAGCCTACAGTAGCCTGCTATTATGAGCTTACTGTTAACAACATGCTCCATTTCTTCTCTTCTCCTTGATTATGGAATGCCCTTCCAGGCAGTGGGCTTGGTTGACAGAGATTTTCCCATCAAAACTGAGAAGCTACTTGTTCTATTTTATTAATGTTTCACGCAGAGTCCTTTCTTAGTGAATCTTTCTTAATGCCCATTAGTGTAATATAAAAATGTTTTTTTAAAAAAGCATAAACAATATTTGCTCTCTGTATAATGCATTGTAAGTGAAACCATTCCACTAAACAATCATATCCTGTTTAGGCCAAAATGACATCAGAAATATATGTTTATCATCTGCTTTGGACAACTGAGCATGATTTTGGCCCACGGCGAAGTTGAACTAAAACCATTTGCAGTTGCCCCAAACCAAGATAACCACACATTTTTAAGGTAATTGATACCTAAAGAGAACATTGCCTTCAGATCACAGTTCATGATCTAAGCATACTAATTCTTTAAAGAAGGTTGTTAAAGCTTATTAAGCATGTATGTCTATTGGACTTCCTCCAGAATTTAACATGAAATAATTATATTTTTAGCATGCATAGAGATTATTAGCATGGTCTTTTGGAGTTTTGGAATTCCTTCTCTTGCCCAATTTAAAGAGAAGGGGAAAATGGAGATTTTTTTTTTTTTTTACATGTAGAAGTATAAGAAGAAGGGTGATAGGAATAATGCTTTGTATTTTGGAAGGCACTCAAATAAAATCAGTCATTTTTATTTTTGAATAAGTATTTAAGGAAACAATAATTTTATGAATAGATAGCTTAGGCAAATAGAAGGAGCACAATTTTCATATGTGTTGTGAAAACATATCCAGGGAACCCAAACACACAGGACTAACTTTGTGTTACGGGGCTATAAGCACGTAATTGCCCTGGATACTACCTTAGCTAGCGAGTCTATTCATAGCCTGAAAGATAGCTCTTCATGCTATATGCCAACACGAAAGTGGGAATATTGCCTTTGCCCACAAAGATAACTGGATGGTTTGGAACAAAAAATAAGTTTGGAATAAAATAATACCAGTAAAAGTTAGGTCTAGCAAGAAGCTTAGGGAAATCTACTCATATTTAGAGGAGGAAAGAGAGAAACAGAGCACTGAAGTTGTCTTCCAAAGTCTTGTCTGAAGGCAGAGTCCAACACCCTTAGAGGGAGACTCCGCTGAACCACGCTACTTTCAGACATGCAAACACACTGTTCTGGGCAAATCGGGTAACAATTAAAGAACATAAGAATAGAACCCAATAGCATAAGCACTGCAATGGGTATTCTATTACTGTAAGAAGGGAAGAGTGTACTGTACCTCCATTCTTTCTTGTTTAACTTCATCAATCTCATCATCTTCAAACATTGCCAGGAGTTCCCCTGTTTGGTCAATAGAGTTGAGAAAGTCTTGGGCGATTTTCTGTCTTTTGTTTGCATTATTGCTGCCACTCAGTTTGTCTTTGTGAACATAAGGGAAAGAAAAAAATGTGCTTAATAGGTTTACATCAACACCAATCACTACATGTATTGAATACTGCATATGAAATTCAGAATTGGAGTTCTCTCGAAATAATCTTTAAAGGAAGAATCTTTGCATCCAAAACAAAAGCATAAGCCATGCAGAATTAAATCATTTATTCATGTCATGAGTAAGGTTGAGAGGATAAAAAACCAAATTGTCAATTAACATAGTAAGTTTGAATGGACTGTTAAAATTCCTTACAAAAAAAAAAAGAGTCCTTTCAGATTTAGAAAAAGAATCCTGCTATAGCAAGGCTAATTAATAAATAAAAACAAAGACATAAATAAATAGCATCAAGATTGAGATGTGATATTAAAAGGAGAGAATATTATGTATTTTATTGTGGCAATATATTTGAAGAGAATATATCTGAAGAGTAAAGGGACAAGATCTCACACTTTTTCTCTTAAGAGGTAAAACTATCATGCTTATCTAAAAGCAAAACATAACTTTTAAAAAGTTATTGCAAAAGGTCAAGAAGGTGTTTAATATTGCAATAGGTAATTAATAGTTTAATGCATTAATATCAGTGTGGATTAGGGAGAAAAAAACTAGATTATTTTTTATTTTTTTATTTTCTTTAATGATTTATTTGAGAGAAAGAAGGAGAGAGAGAGAGAGAGAGAGAGAGAGCATGAGGGGGGTTGGGTCAGAGGGAGAAGGAGACTCCTGCTGAGCAGGGAGCCCGTGAGGGACTCGATCCTGGGACTCCAGGATCATGACCTTAGCCGATGGCCGTTGCTTAACCAACTGAGCCACCCAGGTGCCCAAGAACTAGATTATTTTTTAAAGTGATAAAATACATGGGCAGATACCAAAGAAAGAAAACCCAAATATCTTAGGGTGAAAGCATCCAATCTTTCACCATTAAGTATGATGTTAGCTGTGGGTTTTCCATAGATATCTGTCTTGGTCTGTTTATAGCATAGACCATAATAAATATATAAATATATCACAGACTGGATGGCTTAAAAACAAGTATTTATTTCTCACAGTTCTACAGGCTGGAAAGTCCAAGATCAGGTGCTGGCAGACCTGGTACCTGATGACTGCTTCCTGGTTTGCAGATGGACTGTCTTCTCCTATCCTCACATGGCCGAGAGCTAAAACAAACTCTTCTGTGTCTCTTCTTTAGAAGGGCACTAATCCCATTCATGAAGGCCCCTCCCTCATGGCTTAATTGCTTTCCAAAGGCTCTACCTCAAAATACCATCACATTGAGGATTGGAATGCAACATACCAATCAATTCTGGAGGGACACAAACATTCCATTCATAGCAATGAACTTAATCAAGTTGAGAAAGTTCCTTTCTCAGTTTTTTGAGTGTTCCTCTCATGAAAGACTTTTGAATTTTTTTCTAATGATTTTTCTACATTTATTGAGATGATCATGTGATTTATGACCTTTATTCCACCATATGATGTATTACATGAATTGTTTTCTAAATTTAAACCAATCTGCCATTTCTGGGATAAATCCCATTTGGTCATGGTGTATAATCCTTTTTAAATGTTGCTGGATTTGGTTTGCTAAGTATTCTGTTAGGGATTTTCACATCTATATTTAAAAAGACATTACAGCATCCTACTGAATCGGAAAAGATATTTGTAAATGATGTATCTGCTAAGGGGTTAATATCCAAAATATACAAAGAACTTATACAATTCAATAACAAAAAACCCCAAATAATCTGATCAAAAATGGGCAAAGGAGCTGAACAGATATTTTTCAAAGAAGATATACAGGTGGCCAACAGACATGTGAAAAGATGCTCAACATCACAAATCAGGAAAATGCAAATCAAAACCACAATGAGAGATCACGTTACACCTGTGAGAATGGCTAGATTAAAAAAGGGCAAGAAATAACAGTGTTGGTGAGATGTGGAGAAAAAAATAACCCTCATGCATTGTTGGTAGGAATGTAAATTGATATAGCCACTAGGGAAGATGGTATGGTGGTTCTTCAAAAAACTGAAAGTAGAATTACCATATGATCCAGTAGTTCTACTACTAGGTATTTACCCAAAGAAAATAAAAACACTAATTCAAAAAGATAAATACACCTGTATGTTTATTGCAGCATTATTTATAATAATTAAACTATGGAAACAACCAAAGTGTCCATCAATAGATGACTGGATAAAGAAGATGTAAACACACACACCACACACACACACACACACACACACACACACACACACACACACACTGTAATATTACTCAGCCATACACACAAAAAATGAGATCTTGCAATTTGTAACAAAATGTATAGACCCAGAGGGTATAATGCTAACTGAAGTACTTCAGAAAGAGAAAGACAATCTCATGATTTTACTCATATGTAGAATTTAAGAAACAAAGAAAAAAAGACAAATGAAAAAATAGACTCTTAAATACAGAGAACAAACAGGTGGTGGCCAAGGCGGAGATGGGGTGAGGAAATGGGTAAAATAAATAAAGGAGTTTAAGAGGTAGAAACTTCCAGTTACAAAACAAATAAGTCACGGAGATGGAAAGTACAGCATCGGGAATAGAGAAAAGCAATGTATTAGTCTTTAGTTTTCATTTTGTGTGATATCTTTGTCTGGTTTTCATATCAGAATAATACTGGCCTTGTAAAATGAGCTGGGAAAGGACTGGTCTTAATTGTTCTTTAAACATTTGGTAGAATTCATCATAAGGTCATTAGGCCTGGGTTTTTCCTTGGGGAAGTCTTAAAAGTACTAATTCAAATAATTTACTTGCCATAGGTGTACTCACATTTTCTGTTTCTTCTAGATTCAGTTTCAGTAGCTTGTGTTTTCATAGGATATAAAGTAGGTATTTATAGAATTGGTTATATTAACCATTGTATTTACCATTTCTGCTTCTTTTCATTTCTTTCTGTAATTTGAGCAGCCATCTTGTGTCACTCCTTCCTCCAATACAGCTTTGTTACCACTCGCCTCACTTATGTTGTTACTGTCAAATATATTGTAATATATATCTACATGTATATATATATCTACATGTTATAGACTTGACATTACAATTATATATATTGTTTCATACATCGTTTTTTTAAATCAGTTAAGAGGAAGAAAGGAAAACATGTGCAATTATATTGTCTCTTATGTTTTACTTACATAATTACCTTTACAGGTACTTTTGTGTGTGTGTGTGTGTGTGTGTGTGTGTGTGTGTGTGTGTGTAATCAAATTATTGTCTGGTGCCACTTGCTTGAGCCTGAAGAACTTACTTTCATATTTTTTTATGTGGATTTGCTACCAAGAAATTCACCCAGTTTTTGTTTATCTGGGAATATATTTTATTTTGCCTTCACTTTTAAAAGATAGTTTTGCTGGGTATGTTTCTTGGTTAACAGTTTTTTCTTTCAGCAATTTGAATATGTTGTTTCACTGCTATCTGACCTATATTGGTGGTTTTCTTTTCTTTTTTTTTTGATCTATAGTGTTAATGAGAAATCAGCTGTTAATACTTGTGGAGTTCGATTGTATGTGATGAGGTGTTTTTCCCTTGCAGCTTTTGTGAGTTTCTCTTTGTCTTAGTCTTCCTACATTTCTAGAAGAATATATGTGAATGTGGATCTCTATGTGATTATCCTAATTGGAGCCCCTTAAGCTGCTTGGATGTAATGATTGTCATCAAAGTTGAGAAGTTTCAATCACGATCTGTTTGAAGATTTTTTCTGCTCCTTTTTATCTTTTTCTTTCCTTCTGGTAGTCCCATTATGTACATGTTGGCTCATATCAGGATGCCTCAAATTTCTCTGTTAATTTTTCTTCATTCTTTTTTCTCTTTGTTTTTCATACTGCATAATCATTAACAGTCTGTCTTCAAGTTCACTGATTCCTTCTTCTCACTTTAAAGCTACTTTTGAGCCTCTTTACTGAATTTTTCATCTTAGTCATTGTGCTTTCCAACTCCAGAATTTGCATTTGTTTCTTTTTTATGATTTGTATCTTTAATCATTTTTAAAATTTTTATTTAAATTTCAGTTAGTTAACATTCAGTATAATATTAGTTTCAGGTATACAATATAGTGATTCAACACTTCCACACAACACCCAGTGCTCATCATGACAAGTGTATGCCTTAATTTCTCTTAATTGATATTTTCTATTTTGTGAGACACTTTAATCACACCTTCCTTTTGTTCCTTAAAAATGGTTTCCTTTGTTCTTTGAACACATTTATGATAGCTACTTTGAAGTTTTTGTGTGCTAAGTCCAACATCTGGGCTCCCTCAAAGGCAGTTTGTGTTGTCTGCTTTTTTGTTCCCTTTTTATGGATTACACATTCCTGTTTTTTTGCTTGTCTAGTATTTAGTGGTTATTGTTGTTGAAAATGGACATTTTATCTTATAGCAACTCTAAATAATAATTCCCTCTTCTTCCTGGGGCCTGTTGTCATTGTTTGCTTGTTTGGTTGTCTGTTTAGTGATTTGGCTTGACTGGTTCAATAAAATCTTTTTTTCTCACAGCATGTGGCCTCAGAAGTTGTTCCCCAGACAGCATAACTGTGAGCATGCAACTGGTCTCCTCATTCACCAGGGATGACTGTGGTGTTAGGTTCTCTTTGGCTGTCACTTTCCCTGATCTCTACTAAGTTTCTGGCTGGTTTAATTCTATGGGTATCACATACAGCTTTTAGCTTCCACTGACTTCTGGCTGATTGCTCTACTGTTTTTGATAATACTCTTGGGCATTTTCCACAGATTGGTCTGAATAATGTCAGGCCCCTTTGCAGAGTCCAGATATTGCCGGCCTTTACATTTTGCTCTGACCCCAGAAAGACTCTTCTTAGCTGTCTCTTCCATTTGTTTCCTCTGTTAAACCTTTAGCTGACACACTATTTTGTTTGTTGTTACTCATATCACATAGCTTCCAGCTTCCTCTTAATTACTAACCATTAGGATTTCCACAGTTTTCTATACCACCCTTAGGTATGAACTTCCACATGCTCGGTTCTAAAAAGTCAGTCCTCACAGAGAAAGCTGCAGAACTCTCTGTTATCAAAGTCTGCCTCTCCCTCTGGGCTAAACCTCTGCATCACTGTACTGGAGCTGGGGGTAGAAATAGCAATTGGCTTTTCCTAGAAAGACTCCTAGATCTGTGAGTGGATAGCCAGGCAGGGATGGTAGTCCACTGTCTTCTAGGCTTGTCCCTTCTGGTGTGGAGCTTTATTCCCCATGAGCAAGCTAGGGTGGGGCAATCAGGGGCCCAGTATTCTTAGCCTACCATGTCTGGGGTAGAGCTTTCCTGTGAACAGAGAACGAGTGGAAGCTCCAGTCCTTTTAACTGTGCCTGCATGGAATACAGCTTCTGCAACATGGAGCCAGAGGAGATGAGAGATGCCAACCTCCTGGGGGGAAACTGTTGCCCTGGACTGGTAGCTGAAGAATCAGCTGTCCAATGTTCTTGGAAACACTTGCCCAGAGTAAAGCTTCTACCATACTGAGCTGAGGTGCCAGGAGGGAAGAAGAAGGATAATGGGAGCAGGTCATGGCTCAAATCAAACAGACTCTCACTGTTATTAATAAGATTTGGATTTTCTTAAATATGTACTTCTCCATTTGCTATATATGCTTAGGAGAACTTCTAGAGACTTTAAGCCATTACTTTTTAAAGTTTTCACCAGTAAAATGTGTTTCACTAGGGAAAGAGTCTATCCTCATATGGCCATTCTCCAAAGTCCCACCTCAGTATTAGATATATTTTACTGGTTACTTTATCGTGTAAGTTATATCAACTATTTTAAAACTTTATATGACACAAAAAACTAGATAGTTTAAATGAAAATAAAGAGATGAGATCTGAAATAAATAAGGAGAAGGTATCAGACTGATAGGATAGTGTTTGTACAAGTGAATGCTAATCTCACCACTCTGAGCTTCTTGGTGTTCTGAGTTTGGTATTAAAAGCTATCATTTATTCAATGTCAGGGATGTATCAGGTTATTTTTTTTTTAAATTTTTTTTATTGTTATGTTAATCACCATATATTACATCATTAGTTTTTGGTGCAGTGTTCCATGATTCATTGTTTGTTCATAACACCCAGTGCTCCATGCAGAACGTGCCCTCCTCAATACCCATCACCAGGCTAACCCATCCCCCCACTCCCCTCCCCTCTAGAACCCTCAGTTTGTTTTTCAGAGTCCATCATCTCTCCTGGTTCGTCTCCCCCTCTGACATACTCCCCTTTTCTTCCTCTCCTGTTATCTTCTTCTTTTTCTTTTTTCTTAAAATATGTTGCGTTATTTGTTTCAGAAGTACAGAACTGTGATGTATCAGGTTATTTTCATACATTATGTTAAACTCTCATAAGAACTCCACCATGAGTGGTATAATTTTTGACTTATGAGAAAACTGATCCTCAAGTTCACATAGAGAGAAAGCACACAATTGGGACTGACTGGAATTCAGGTCTGTATTCTTTATGCTCTTCAAAAAAGGAAGCATTTAAATTCATCTGGAGAACTATTTTTCAGAAATTAAATTCTATGAGAATTGCAGGAATATTAAATAGGCAACACTGATTAAACATTTGATATGAATATTCTTTCTTTCTTTCTTTCTTTCTTTCTTTCTTTCTTTCTTTCTTTCTTTCTTTCTTTCTCTCTTTTTTGCATGGTTATTAAACTTGCTTATTTGCTGAAGGTAAATCAAAATTTACTTCTAAAATTTGTTAACTCTTCAGTTGGTTTTGAGCAGTTTTCTGAAGTTCTTAATCCAGTAGAGTTTGTTTATTTATCAATGTCTTTATTAGCAGTGGATACCCACTATGCAGTGACTATATTCAATGCAAAATATTTGAGTTATTCTAAAACACACATATTTATTTTGACGTATTGTTTAGTATGTTTCTGCTTTCACCTTAGCACTGCTTGATTCTGCAACATTAATATTTTTTTCTAAATATTCTGAAATGGGGAATTGAGTTGGAAAATCAGATAAAGAAAATTTTCTACTCTGTGTTGGGCTGTTGGTAAGATTTCAAACAGCACAGTAATAACACACCAAAATGAGGTGACTTTACATAACACTGCATATCAGGTACTTTTTATAATAAATTAAGAAAAACCCATATGTCAATTTCAGAGATATATAATAACAGTTCTGGCTTCCTACACCCACAACAGAAAAATTATGCTTGCTAAGATTAATTATGTTTTGAATCCACATGATTTTCTCAGTTTCACGACATTCTGATATAAAACAGGCCATATGATTAAAAGAACTGACATAGATTACTATGAAGCCATGTAAATAGAAAATCATAAGATTTAACTGCCAACTAAATAGATATTTGGATAATTTCTAAGCTACATTATTTAACAGAAGCACACATATTCTTCTGTGATGGGAAAGTCCACAATGACATTGTATCAGTGTGTCACCCAGCACGCACATGTCACATTGCTCTCAGTTTAGTGTTTTGTTTTTTTTTAGGTTACCTTCCAGAAGGTCATCCTCATCTATGCCCTTGACAATCTTGGATTTGTAGTCTCGGAAAAACATGTACTTTAGCAGTCTTCTAAGCTTTTTCTGTTAAAAATATGAAATAAAAAATCTTATACATTACATTCACTTTACTGATTATAGAATACTATGATAACTAAATTTAATAAAATTGTATTCTAGGATCACTGTGAAAAATACAGCAATTCTTAGCTTAATACTATGGAATAAAAGATGTCATCATATTAAACATAAAAGATAAAATACAAGCATTTTAAAAAGCACTTTTTATTTGTAAGTATCCAAAATGCTCCAGAATTACAGTCGTTGCTTTTTTTTTTTTGGTCTTATAAAAAGTCTTAAATTCTTCCTGAAGATTGTCACAAGTATCACACTCTATCACACTCTCCATACTAAGATAGTTATAGTGATTTATAAACATCTAGACAAGGATTTTGTAACAACTGCTTTAAAAAGCCAAGCAACTCTCCTTTTCATTGTTTTTTATTCTCTGGAAAAAATTTTTTTTTTTATTTAGAAGAGTTGGTTTATGTTTTATATTTCTGAAAAACATTCTATAATCTGAGAAATATGTTTTAATGAGACTCAAAGCTGATGAATGATAGTTGGGTCTTGATGGTTTTCTTTAAGTTTATTAGAAGACCATAATACTGCTTAACTTAAAAGGTAACTAACTGATAATACTTTGTAATATGTTGTGTGCTTGGTTCCTGACCTTCAGGTTTAAGATTCCAAATTATGGCTGAAATATAGTGCATTTCACAAAGTTCTTTTACACGCATCTTATTTGATCAACCTTGAAATACAGACAAATATAATCATCTCCTTTTTATATACAGGGAAACAGGTTACAACTAGAGGTTAGTAGGGCCAGAAGTAGAACATAAGCTTTGGACTTCAGTTTCTTTATTTACAATTTTAAGTAAAGTGCCTACCATATAGGACCACTGGGATGAATAAACGAAAGAATGAGTGAAGGTACCTAGAGCAAGATAGTAGACAGTAAATAAATACTGCTTGAATATAAAATGGAATTAGGAAGAGAAAAAACATACACCTATAAATAGTTCTTCTGCTCCCCTTCTTTTCTCTTTGTTCTGATTGTATTCAATACTTTAGATTTTATTTTGTCTTATGTTAAACCTACGTAAACTACTTTACTTTTGTTTGGAACATGTCAGCAGATAAATATAATTATTATTTTGAAAAGAAAGATGAGAACTCTGGCAGCTATATTACAGCTATGTTCTCAGTTGATGAAAGGATTCTGGTTAAGAGTCCTTCTGGGCACTAGAGGGGCCCTGTCAGTTAGTGTATGTTCCTATAGTATCACCATGATTTTAAATGTTGATTTTCCCAAAAGGCAGGAGAAAGTGTCAATGTGGACTGTTTTTTGTGCTAGCCTCTTTACCTCTGTCATGAAAAAGAAAAGTTGATTGGACATATTCTGTAAAGTACTAATACTAACTCCACTGTTCTCCAGGGGCCTTCATGAAGGACCTTGGCTCCAGGTCCTCATTTCTGTCAAAGGCAAGCTCCTTCCACACAGCAGCACTGCTGCCCAGTGTCTATTACTTCTTGGTCCTCTAAGTATAATGAAGTCACCAAATCCTGTACTCTTTACTGTCTCCCTGAAATCTGCTTTCCTATCCACTTCCAGAGCCATCATGCTCACCACATTTTGCCTTGATTACTGAACCAGCATCTTGGCTAGTTCCTTTGCATTTGGTCCATTCTACGTACAACTGCATGAGTCTCAGACACCTCCACTTCAACAAATCCTTCTGCCTCTCGTCTAATCACACAACTTTGGAAATCCTGCTTCTTTAACTAAATCATACAGATTTCCTAAACCAGATTATAGCTTCTTGATAGTGAAGACATTTCTTTTCTCTTCCTTTATATTCCTCATAAGATCAAATTGTTAATAAGAATTTATACAATTTAATGGTAGACGAGTCATGGTGTGGTTTGTAGGTTTCTGAATCTTACTCTATGAGGAAGACAGAAAATACTTGATCTAAGTTTAGTCAACCTTCAGTCAAACAGAATTAAAAGATTTCACAGATATAAAGTAACTGGATATTGGAAAGGGTGTTAACAAGGTTCTCCAAAATGTTAATGGAATGTCTTCTGATAAAAAACAAACAAACAAACAAACAAAAAACTACAAAAAAAAAAACAAAACAAAACAGCCACGAGCATACAAAAATGGTGGAAGAGGAATGGGTACGTGTAATGAAAAGGCCAGAAAAACAATGAAGAAGTGAAAGATGGACCATCAGAAACAAAACACTGCCTGCTCACTGGGGATAGCAGCTACCATACATAACACATGGTAGTTACTCCACTAGTTTTTGTACATGTAACTTTTAGATGACACCGTTATTAAAAACATGTAAAACATTATAAAATATTTTCAACTAGCTACTCGTGGGAGATAGGACAAAACTAGACAGGTAAGTATCAGCTTAAATATTTTATTTTATTTTATTTATTTATTTTTTTAAAGATTTTATTTATTTATTTGAGAGAGAGAGTGAGAGATAGAGAGCACAAGAGGGAAGAAGGTCAGGGAGAAGCAGACTCCCCGCTGAGCAGGGAGCCCGATGTGGGACTTGATCCCGGGACTCCAGGATCATGACCTGAGCTGAAGGCAGTCGCTTAACCAGCTGAGCCACCCAGGTGCCCAGCTTAAATATTTTAATTACCAGAGTTCAAAGAGTAAGAAAGGTAGACCTTTACCATAAAAACTCTAGACATTATTATATTGATGCCACTGAAAGACTCATCTTGACTGATTGATTGTTTTCCTATAAATCAGTGTCACAGAATAAACCTTGAAACAAACCCTGGGAAAGCCTGTAATCTTGTGTAAAATTAGAAGAAAAATAAATATGCCACTCAGTTCTATCTCACGTATTCCAACAAAGCACATAATTGATACATAGTGAATATTATGTAGCAATGAAAATGTTGAAAGAGATAGGGAAGGATAAGTGAGAATTAGTTGGCAGCCTAGATCTACATCAGTGCCCTGGCCCTTGGTGAACAATCAATTCTCTTACAATAAACCATTTTGTGCAAACTATGAAGACTAAAACATCAGTTTAATAGTTGTATTCCAATTTGAAAGCTGTATAAGAATGATACAGTTCCTTATATAAGTGTAATTAAGCACCAAACATGGCATGTTAATACAAGGAAATTGTTTTATATTACCTTATCTTTGCGCATCAAAAACAGAAGGTCTTCAGCAGAGATTACCCTTGCTCCCCGAAGCTGAGAAACTTCAGCGGCTTGCTGTAACTAATAACAAAGAGAACTTAGGATTTTTTTCTCTCCATAATCTAAATTAAGTATACTACAGTCATGATGTCTCAAGAGAGATAAATATTCTAAGAGTTAAAAACCTTTGGGAATAATCTGGCAATCACATTACTGCTTTTGAAAGTGAAATGTCTTATGTTTTAAAGTAAAAAAATGCCATTAAATTAACTTATAAGCCCACCTGTAACTGATACAATAAACAGAAATCCCTGATTTCTTTCATGCAAAAGAAAAATCATGTGCAGCTTCCAGAAATGCATTAATGCACCTGAAAATAATTTTATGAAATTTTATCCTCATATCCATGTGAGCAATGGTTTCACTCAGTATCACTAGTTGAATAAGTATATTATTAATCTGAGCTCCCATGCTGGTATGATTTGAAATAGGCCCATTCAGAACTTTAAAAGATCAACAAAAACAGTAGCTGTTTCTAATATCCAAAGGAAAAAAAATAGTTTTAGTTTTGGCAAGTCTTCAGTGGGCAAAGGATTCAGTCCATAAATCATAATACTGGACTGCATTAATTTCTTTCCACACTAATCACATGCATACAAAAAGTTAACTGTATCTGGAATGTACAACACAAAACATACTGCATGAAAAGTTAGATTCCCCCTGAAATGTTCATCTGGGCCCTTATATCTACAAAGTTGAGAGTTTTCTGGAGTTCAGAAGTCCTAGAAACACAATCTTACTTGAAAATGACCTGGAAAATAAAAGAATGTGAAAAATGATAGTTCTATTTTTTGGCAAAGGCAAAATCGGTTTCTTATTTTGATTAGTTGGAAGGAACATAAAATATGTCCAGATGAAAAAAATAAAGATGCTGGAGAAAACACTACAAATATGTGCCTGTAACTTCTTCCAAATTTGATCAAACCACGGTGATTGCACCACACCATCTCTATCCAATATTATAAAAATATTTACATATAAAGGCTGTTCCTAAATGCATTCTTCTTTGAAGGGAATAAATCTAACATATTCCTGAGAACTAATCTTTAAAAAGTGACACACTGTTATCTTAACAATAATAAGGAATCAAATAGTGCATTTGTACTAGAGAAATTCTGCTCGAATGTTTAAGCGATTTTGCTAAGTAAGCTTCAAACCTTGTCTAAATACACAGACTACAAAATAGACTATAAACTCCCTATGTGTCAGCCTTACCACTGAATTTCCTGGATACTGGTGGTTGGTATATAAACATAATTCTACCTAAATATAGAAATTTAAATTTAACTGTGAGCCATTTAAAAAGAAATCTTGGGGGAAAGGTTTTAAAAAGATGATGTATCTACTCAGAAACCAAAAGTTTTCAGCAGGAAAAATTTGAACATATTTTTCTAAAAACTGGCAGAGTGTCAGGGAAATAAGTGTACATGTTTTTTTTTCAAATAAAAACATTTCTATCACAGTATAAAATACACACAATCAGTGTGGAGAAGAATATGGGCTCAGTATCCATTTAAATGTGTGGACGTATATAGGGAACGTACAGGGAACCAGGAGGCAGCCCTGTCAAGTAACTTTTGTTTTCTTTCACAAAGGATGGTGAGGATTTGACAAAGTACTATACAGACGGAAGTAATTTCACCTATGTTAAGAAAGGATCAGGAGAAGTATATATATCCCAAAAGTTTCCCCAATTAATCACTTATCCATACTACATATCAATAAATCATCTGTCTTTATAATCCTCTTCAAAATGTCAGTTTACAAACACATTAACCAGGAAAAAATAGAAAATGGAAAATAAAGGCATAGGACACTTGGACATTTTAAAACACCTTTGAAAACCAGTAGATGACTACCGTAGGGATCTGGAATTTATGTCATGGTATGTGGTCATAATTAGCAGGAAAATTTAACTTTAGTTTTCATCTATCCGATGCACTAATTTCCTTCACCTAACTTTGTGCCCTTACTAGCACGGGCGCTGCTAGAATTCTCCTAATACGCCCCGGACTTTCAAGAAGTGACTCCTCAGGACTGAACATGATCACTGTGCTACTTCAAACCTATCTGCCTTGATGTGCCTCATGCTCCAAAATTACCTCTCCCAAACTCTGACCTCTTCTCTATAAAGTGAGGTGAGCAATCTTATCAGCTAATTACAGTGATCACACAGTAGAACTGTGTATTACACATTGGCTTCCTTCTAGAAATTTTTGTTCATGCCCACCAGAAAAGAATAAAGAAACACCTCTTTAACAATATAAAGCTTAAAAAGCTTAAAAAACGGGTTAGCAGCTTGTCAGTCCAGTTCTACAGAATGCTGAGCTCAGAATTGGTGCCTTTAACGTGAAAGCAGTTCTAGAGCCAGGAAACCAAAGTCACAATATATTCCTAATACCTTCAGTGTTAAAAAAATTGATTCTATATTCTAAGAAATCCCTCGATCTCTTAATCTTTGAAACTAAATGGAAGTTGTAATTACTTCACTACTCACTGTTGCAAGCTAAATATTTCTGGTAGTAATTAGAATAACATGAAATAATGGTGCATTTCACAATTTTTTATTATAATGAAAGTAGTATATATTTAATTGTGATATAAAATATGCAAGAAATAATGGAACACAAAAATACCTTAAGACCAATCACTAGTAGAATGAGTATACAAACTTAATTTTCTTAACTATATGGATAAAGGTATGGTAACAGCAACTTAGTACAATATCGTGCTACAAGACATTATTATTTTACCACAATAGCAACTCAGGTACAGCATGTTTTTTTCTGATAAATATTATTTGTTTTTCAAAGTAAACAAAAAATAATATACTTGTAACAACTGTTTAAAGATTGTTTATTTATTTATTTGACAAAAAAAAGAACAGCAGAGAAGGAACACAAGCAGGGGGAGTGGGAGAGGGAGGAGGCAGCTTCCTGCTGAGCAGGGAACCCAATGCAGGGCTCGATCCCAGGACCCTGGGATCATGACCTGAGCCGAAGGCAGACACTTAATGACTGAGCCACCCAGGCGCCCCTGTAACTGTTTAAAAGACAAAAGTTCCCCTTGCATATTAACACCCATCATGTCTGCATTTTGAAGTATTTTATGACACTTTATTTGGAATTTGAGCATAAACGTCCTTTAAATTTTACATGTCATCTTAAATGCCTAATCTTTGATCCTGCAAATAAATCTCCTCTTAATTTCTCATTGCTCTCAATGACACTAACATTCAAACTCATTTTATTTTCCTCACTCTACTACCTTTTCACTAACCTCTGTTGATTTTGTTTTGTTTTACTTGGCTCATGGTGTTGAATTTGCTTTCTACTTCCACAGAATTCATCCTAATCTACGCTTGTGGGGCTATTTGCTTACTGGTTTCAAAATTTCAGTGTCTCCAAATTGTGATGCAATCTAGATTTAAGTGCTAGAACGATCTTGCTCAAATACAATGCCCGTAATTCTTGTTCCAGGATCTATGAGAAGTCACTATTATCTAACTTCAATGTGGTCTTTAAAGCCTGTGGCTCACAGATTTTTCACTATATCCTCATTCTCATTATATTTCTTGGTTTTTTTCTGATACTATTCTACATTTAAACTCCAATAATTTCAATTCTATTTTCACACTTTCGTGCATTTGTAATGATTAATTTAGTGTGTCAACTTGATTGGGCCACAAGGTGCTCAGACACTTGGTCAAACGTTATTCTGGGTGTGACTGTGAGGGTATTTCTGGATGAAATTAACATGTGAATAGGTAAAATAAGCAGACTGCCCTCCCTAATGTGGGTGGACCTCAACCTATCAACTGAAGAACTGAATAGAACATTATTACCTCACACCTATCAGAAGAGCTAAAATCAGCAACACAAGAAACAACAGGTGTTGGCCAGGGTGTAGAGAAAGGGGAATCCTCTTGCACTGTTGGTGGGAATGCAAGTTGGTGTGGTTACTCTGGAAAACAGTAAGGAGGTTCTTCAAAAAGTTAAAAATAGAACTACTCTATGATCCAGCAATTCCACTACTACGTATTTAACCAAATAATACAAAAATACCAATTCAAAGGGATACCTGCACCCCGATGTTTATAGCATCATTATCTACAATAGCCAAATTATGGAAACAGCCCAAGTATCCATCGACTGATGGATAAAGAAGATGAGGTATATATATAAAATAGAACATTACTCAGCCATAAATAAGAATGAAATCTTGCCATTTGCAATGACATGGATAGAGCTAGAGAGTATTATGCTAAGCAAAATGAGTCAGTCAGAGAAAGACAAATACCACATGATTTCACTCATATGCTGAACTTAATAAAGAAAACAAACAAGCAAAGGGAAAAAAGAGAGAGAGGCAAATCAGGAAATAGACTCTTAACTACAGAGAAGAAAACTGATGGTTACCAGAAGGGAGGTGAGTGGGGGGATGGGTGAAATAGGAGATGGGGATTAAGGAGGGCACTTGTGATGAGCACTGGGTGTTGTATGGAAGTGTTGAATCACTATACTGTACACCAGAAACTAATATTACACTGTATGTTAACTAACTGGAACTTAAATAAAAACTTAAAAAAACCATAAAGGCCAAATAAAAGGGAATGGAACCCTTTCTGTCTACCTTGAAATGGAACATTGGTCTTTTCTAGCCTTCTCACTTGGACTAAAACAGCTCCTGTTTTTCAGGCTGGACTCAGGCTGGAATTACATTTCACCTCTCCTGGGTCTCCAGCTTGCCAACTACAGAACTTGGGACTCCTCAGCCTGCCTGCCTACCTACCTACCTACCTACCTACCTACCTACCATCTTTCTATCTATCCATCCATCCATCCACACCCCCCCACACACCCCTTCCCCCAGATCCCTTATTGGTTCTGTTTTTCTGGAGAGTCCTAATATAGAACTATACTCAAATTATGAGAAATTCTTGATTCTTTATGGGATGCAGCACTTTCTCCTTTAAAATATAGGTTTCAAAATAATTTTATCAAAGAAAAAAGACCTATGATTATCTTCATACAATAGTGTCTGTTATCTAACCTCGGTATGAAACTCATATGCTCAGGTAACAACATGTTAATTATACTCATCAATGAGTTTCTTCTTTATCTTCCTCAACCAGTTACTTAATACTCTCACTTCCCAACTACATTTTGAATAATATCTCTTGGTCCAAGACCACCATTCCCCGACAGGCAATTTATAAATGTTTGTCAAATGTTGGCAATCCATTTCCCATTGACAGTTGTCAGTTTCCTCATCTTTGATATAAATGAATTGGGTTAGATGAAGTCAATAAACTCTGCATTTGTCTGGGACCCACATAAATTCAGCAGAAAGATTCCTCTAAAGTTCCAAAAGGTCTTAAAAGTACAGCAAATTAATTTCACAATTATTAACATCCTGAAAATATTCCATTTTAACCACACTTCTGTTGCACCTCTTTCCTTTGGGTTTTGACTAAATCCCTAGATCTTACCTTTTGAGGATACATAGTAAATAAATAAATAGTAAAAGGCAAGAGTTGTTGAAAGCTATGTTATGAAAAGCTATGTTATGAAAAGCTAGATTGTCCCCTGGCCCAAGATTTATTTGTCTGTCTTTCTATCCATTGGGCCATCACTCACTATTTACCAGGCCAGATTCTAGGTCAGACGATGAAAGGACAGCTCTGCTTACAACTGTACTTCTCAGCCATCGATCCTCTCTGAGCCTCCATGTTGTGACTGAAAGAGTTCAGAAATCTGGATTCCAGGTCTAGCTCTACTACTCACATATTCACATAACTGTGAGATCAGATACATCAATAACTTCCCTAGATTTGTCAGTTTATAAATATAGTTTTTCCATTTGAAATGGGTACCCCATGATTTTAATGACTATTAGGAGAGTTAATAATCTTAGCAGTAACAATAGCTACCATTTATTGAGTACCTAATTTGTACCAGGCACTGTACTGTGTGTTATACAGAATTCAATTAAACAGTTTTAAAATTTAAGTTAAAATGTATATAACATTAAAAGTCAAGCAATACTCTTAAGTTTTATAATGACAGACAGGACTACCTTACCACACTTCTTTTCAGTGATTCTGCTTCAAGAGGCAACTACTTTCAACTTGTTCAGCTTGTTCTGCTGTTATTTACCTCCATATTGGAAATATGCTTATAATATGTTTGTTTTCTTTATTCTTCAGCTTGAAATAGTGTCAATTCTTACTATAGAAGATAAAGAAGACTTAGTGTTCTCAGATGCCTCTTATTTAACCACCTCCTTCCTCCCCTCTTGATCTTATCTATAAAATATAATTTAAAAAAATTAATACCCAGTGTTTATATTTTTAGACTGTGTAAACACTATTACAGCTTGGCTACTATGAACAAATTTCTTTTTATAATTTTTAAAAACATTTTTCTTGTAGTTAATAATTTCTTTGAGTTGTTTCTTTGCTTATTTATTTATTTATTTAGTTTTTTTGTGACTCTAACACTGATCTCAAACTCTTTGAGAGATTTGAAACATGTAAGGATTTCTTTCAGTTTCATTGTTTTTGTTTTCCCTTAGAGACATCTCATCTGGAGTCCTCCAATTTTTCAACTATTCCTTTTGGATTCTTAATTTCTTGATTCTATTTCTTGCTCTTTCTTAGTTTACGTCCTTATTTTGGTAGATTTTTTATTCTCGAGTATAGATGTAATAGCTGCTTTAAAAACCCCTATCTGCTAATATCAACACTGGGTCATCTTGCAGTCAGCTTTCATTTTGTTTTTTCTCTGGGGTATAAGTCATGGTTGCCTGTTACTTCATATTTTAAGGAATCTGGAATTTTATCTGAGATATTGTGAATGATGCCTTATAAGGACTCTGGATTCTGTTATGTTCCTTTAAAGAATATTGATTTTTTTTTTAATAGGCAGAATGAAAACTAGAAAACTAAAATGAGCTCAAACTGCAACACCTTTCTTCCTCCCCCAGTGGTGGGGCTGTAGCTGAAAAATACCCCTGCTAGTTTCCTGAGAAGGGGTTTATGGGAAATAAAATTTTAAAGATCTATTCTGAAAATTCATTTAAGCCACCTTCATATTCAGTTGGTAAACTGAGTATGGAATTTGAGATTAAAAACCATTTCCCTCAGAATTTTAAAGGCGTTGCTCCACTGTCTTCCAGCTTAAAATGTTGCTGTTGAGAAGTTAGTTGTTGTTATTCTTAAGCCTTTATGTGACTTTTTTTCCTCCTCTGAAAAACTTTTAGTGTTGTTCTTTTCATACCTGAAATTCTGAAATTTCATGCTGCTGTGCCTTGGTGAGCATCTTTCTTCACATATTTTCTTGGTACTCACAAGGATACTGTAACCCATATATTTCTGTCCTTCATGTCTGGTAAATATTCTTGCATCACTCTGAAAATTTCTTTCTTTCGGTTTTCTGGATTCTTTTTAGAATGTCTATTAATTGAATGTTGGTGGTCTCTGTGCCTAGAATCTCTAATAGCAGAGTTTGTTTTATTCAACCTCTCCAGAGAGTAAACCTATGGTATTCTGCCAAATGGATAAAGGATAGTTGACTGCCTATATGGTTTTGACAGGGACTGCGATAAAATTGCTTCTTTATACTTTCCACAAATTTTTCTGGTTTTCATCCAATCCTTCTTTCTTCAGAGGTACCTTCAATCCTGATTTTTTCAAGGTTCTAAGGTTTCATTTTTCTCAGAATTTTTAAACTTTTGGCATTTCTATCCACCTTTAAGCTTCCATAATTTTTTTTAACATATCTCAGCTGTTATTTAATCTTTACCCATTTTGTCTTTACAGGTTTATGCCTCTTTAAATTATTTTGCTGTTCTTTAGTGTGGTTTCAGAATGGTTGGAGATAAGCACATGTATCATGCATGTTTAAGCAAAGAAACTAATACTCTTTAATTATTTATTTATTTTTAATTTTTTTTAACTTTTTTTTAATGTTAACATTTATTGAATGTACTATCCTATGCTTCTTGTCTTCTATATATTATCTCATTTAACCCTTATAAAAAAACCTATGAGAGATAGTCAAGTACAAAAAACTGGTACTAAATAATAAATGCTTAACATCAAGCCATTTATCTTTCTCTCCAAGTTTAATTTCTTATTCAGAATACAGGAAGTTCTGATCATTAAATCAAGCCTTACATTGCATAGAGAAGTCTACCCACAAAAACATTTATTTGCCTTTCAAAACATTTTCATTGCTGGCAATGAAATGGTTGCCAAAATAAAAATGGTTTGGATCAAAACATACAAGCCAGTTGCTTCATGCAGACACAGCTTAAGGACTGAGGACTAAGCAAATGTTTGAAAGGAAATGGATTTGTAACTAAATACAGTTAACATTCAGGACACTATAAATGTAAGATATATGACTTCGTATTTTCCTATCATATGATCTCCTTATTCTTTGTTGGTGATTGGTCTTCCACTATCTTAGACATCTGAAATATAAACAAGTATATAAATTGATAAAAGATGTGCCTAACTTTTTAGAGTTTCATTTTAACTCTTCTTTTAAGAATGGTAAGTCAAACACAGTTAAGTCAAGTTTTAAAAAATATGATAAAGCTATAATTATCAGTATCTCATAACTCAAAGAATTCATTTTTATTTATATACATAAAATATTACCTTTAATTCTTTAATCATTAAAGAATTACCAAGCCACCCTCAATATAAGCCTCAAAGTTTTAAAAATATCCAATAAACAATGACTGCATTTATTGTATAAGAACAGCAAACTTGACAAGGAACTAGTTCTTTGGTTACTCTTATTTAAAAATGAAATCAGGAGAACAACCATTTGAAAGTTTTCTTTTAAACTATTCTGCATAGAAGTTATTCATAAGCAACTTTAAAGTCTAAACACATCAAGGTTTGCAAGTAAGCAAAAGGATATGTTGGAAATTTTTTTAAGTTGAAGTTAAAGTAATAAACTAGGTTATAGTTTAAATAGTACACTATTCTGGATTATACCTTAACTACCATACTAAATTGGATTATAGTTTAAATACTATACTATTAACTAACTATAGTTAGTATTTAAAATTTAATTATTTACTATTTAACCATTAAAACTAGACTACTATTTAACTGCTTCAACCAGTATACAGAAACAGAGGAGGCAAACCATGAACCTTTTAACTATAGGGAACAAACTGAGGGTTGCTGGAGGGGAGGTGGGTAGGGATATGCAGTAACTGGGTGATGGGCATCAAGGAGGGCTTGATGTAATGAGCACTGGGTGTTACATGCAACTGATGAATCACTAAATTCTATCCCTGAAACTAATAATATACTATATGTTAACTAACTTGAATTTAAATATAAAAATTTCAAAAATAAACTAAAATATATTACAATTGTAGAAAGATGGTAGATCTTGACTTTGCTCAACATTCTACATAGCTATCGTTTAGTTACTCAATAACTGAAAATGATATGGTGTAAAGATCTAAGGGTGTACATTTTATTTGCATTTAAAAATTTAAAAGCATAAACATTTTGGTAGATTACAAAATGTGTACTTTTCTTGTCTACAATTAAAAATAACTCTTTTTTTCTCTGCTTATTTCATGGCATCTCTGTGCTTCCTTCCATATTTCCTTCTGTTCCCAGTCTTCTATAAAGGTGTCCACTCAAAGAGTTGTGGCCATTAGTTATTTCTCCAAAGGACAAAAATCTAACAGGTAAAAGACTGAGTTAATTACTTTTCTTTGGAACTTTGCCTAATTTTTCACATGATAACCTGATTTCATTTCACCCCAGAATGTTTAGGAATAAACACAGGTCTCGTACTAAATCTTCATGGTTAGATCGGGTTATTAAAAGCAGTGAATTACAACAGACCACACAAAGACCAATGTAATGATTAGAAAAATTATCAAATGGAAAGAATAAAGTAATCCTAAAGAATAATCATGAGGAATAAGGAAAACTGATTTCTAATTTTATCTCTATTAATATTACCCTTGTTTCAGCAAAAGCAATTTTATAATTTGGTCCTTCTGTTGAGAAAATACATGGAGAAAGTGCCAACTTTATAATTTTAGAGTTATAGCTTCTGATGCTGGGTGTTATAACCCGTTCGATGCATGAGGAGGGCAAGGGTCTGCTATGAAACTCAGTTTAGGTGTGGTTACTGTGTCAGTACTGTGTATCTTGAAGAGTGGTCCAGAGCAATTAGATTATTACCTCCTTTTATGGTCTAACTCAGCAGATTATCTCCATGTGGACTACTACATAAACTGAATTCACAGTTTAATCAAGAAGCTTTAAAAAATCATTAACTTTAAAAAAGTTTCCAAAACCATTGTTTTCCCTTTCATAAAATTTTTAAAAATGCCTATGGTTTGATGTTTACGTGAGGCATTGTCATGCAACATATAGCAATCCTTGAAAAATTGCTATCTACATTTATTCAGAAATGAAAATTTAAATTTCAGGGCCAGTTTGTCATTTCCAGTATTCACAAAGATTAAAGGCTATTATTGGACTACTGCTTAGCACTAACAACTTATTTTACCATAAACAAATTTAGGATGTAAATAATTTGTTTGGATATATACATATACATATATACACACAATACATATATACCATATATATACATATATACATATATACATATTTCTATGCATACAGTGTATCTATCACTAAAATCCCTTTCTTAACAAGTTTTTAAAAAACAACTCTCATCTAAAGTTAAAGGAAAAAACTATATAGAGTTCTTTTGATAGGGAACTAACAGCTTCCATAATCACTTCTCATGTCGAATCACCCCAACATGAAATATAATGCATGTCTTAATGTACATACATTCTTGAAGCTATAGTTTTAAACAGAAGAGTGGCTCTTTCTGGTCCTCGGGTTCTTCAAACAGGAACTAAAGAAAGGTGAACAACAAATGAGCTCCAAAGATGCTTTTGGCTTTTACCTTCTGGTTCTAGTTTTTAACCTTAGGTATAGTTTACTTTCGGCTTCATAATTAAATGCTTGCATCAATGAGAGAAGAAATAAAAAAGAAAAGTTTAAAGAGGTGAGGTGCAGGAGGGAGTCAGTTTTCCCAAACAAACAAACAAACAAACAAAAAAACTACTTAGTTTAACCAGTAGAAATAGCAACCAATCCAATGAATTGTGTAAGTGTGGAAGGAAGTATGAGGTTGGATCGTCATCTAGCATTAATGACTTATTTTACAATAATGTTCACCATGGTACTCAAATCAGCAGGTGATAGAGTTAATTATTCCAGTATCCTACCCAGTAGTTCCAGATACATTTGAAAGCCAAAGTCAGTTGCAAAATGGGATTAAAGCAATGCAATTACTAATGCATAAGAAAGACTGGTCTGTATCTGATTCTAATCTGCTCTCTGCTTTTATCATATGATGAACAGAGATAATTTGTATATACTTCCCCCTCAGTCTGTCAGAGAAAGTAGCCCTTATTCAAATTTTGTATTCAAACACTGCTTGCATAGGAAAACCAATCAATGTTGTATACAGTATTTATCAAATTAGAAGACATATATGTAAAACTAAACGAAAAGTCAGGTTTCCTGAGCTCAGATGTCAGGCCCATCCTCTACTCAAGAATTAAAAAGGTTACTAAAAAGGGCTCAAAAGGTGATATAGTACAGATCTTGTTACACTAACAGGTCATTGTGAAGATAAAATGAAATAATGTGGTAGAGGCATTTGGAGGACTAAAAAGCACCATAAGAGCATAACATATTGCTTAGTAATGACTCATTCTTGGTTAGAAGATGAAAAAAGTAATCTGTATAAGAAAAGGGGGGAAAAAAAAAGGTCTACTGATAATTTGGTAAGCAGAGAAAATGTTTTAGGATTGTTACTTAAACCCAAACCAGGATATTAAGAGATTCCTTCACATCAAGCTAAAATGATACAACCGTCCAACAACACTCCCTCGGTCACATTCTGAGAAAGCAGACAACATAGAGAAGACAGAGTCCCACATCCTTCAAAAATTGCAAGCGAGGGGCCACAGCCTCTCTGAGGTCTCCTCTAACTCAAGCATAGACCTAATCACCCCCTTTCCATTGTGTTTCTGGGGACATTGTAGGACTTCAGCCAGCTTACCACTTATCGCCCTATTGTGTAAAGATCTCTTTACAAGAAGAAGGCTTCCCTTCCAGAATGCAAACTCCATTAATGTAGTCTCCACAGACCACACAGAGGTTATTAATCTTAAAAGAGTCTCAAAGACATTGCTACAGATTATCTGAAATGTCTAAAGAAAATATTGTGACTCATCTGGAGTTAGCTCAGTTAGATACTAGCCATGATGAATTTCCAGCCTAAAGGCAAATCAAGTTGTGCCTCCAACTCTAATCAGGATTTGTAGAAAACTTCAATTTATATAATTTATCTGGCTGACTCTCAGCTAATATATGTGTGTCTGGGGTATCTTTGGGGATGACCCATATGGGATCACTGATATTTACTTGAATATATCAGTCAGGGGCTTGGGCGGAAAAAAAAAAAAAAAAGATGGCATAGTTAAACCCGGAACTTGGAGGACAGTTTGAACAGAAACTATTTATGAAGATGTGGGGAAGGTTTAGGGAAACCACAACGGGTAGTGTGGCACCCTCCTGGCTCTCTGAGCAACAGGAGGCCATTATGAACCCTAGGCTTAGAGGGGTAAGGGGAAGGCAGCCACCACCTGAGCCCAGGAGCTGGACAAGTCCACCCTGCCATAGATAGCCACCTTCGGCCTTACATTCATTCATCCCACTCAGCAGTCCTGCTGGTGCCTCCCACTGGCCAAACTCAACCAGAAGTCAGAGGGCAAGAGAGATCTAAAGAGATGAGCCTCCCAGGGTGCAGAAAAGGCAGAAGGGTGAAAAGTGAGTCTGGAGGGACATTAGATGCCCATTATCACATGAGTCTTCAGACTTAACTAAGGCTACTTCCTTCCTTAAATACCAGAAGTAGAATATTTTCATTTCCTTTTAAAAATGCTTCTGTTCAGACAATTTAAAAACAGAAATGGGTGGGAAGTGTCCTCCTCCAAATAAACAATGTGATCCAGTGATGGAAATTATAATTCTAGATTCTGAGACTTAATTTAAGGAAGAGTAGCACCAATAATATGAAGAACAAGAACATAAACTAGCATTTATCGAATACACTATAAGATGCTTGACATAACTGGGGGCGCCTGGGTGGCTCAGTCGGTTAAGCATCTGCCTTCGGCTCAGGTCATGATCCCAGGGTCCTGGGATCGAGCCCTACATCGGGCTCCCTGCTCCGTGGGAGGCCTGCTTCTCCCTCTCCCACTCCCCCTGCTTGTGTTCCCTCTCTTGCTGTGTCTCTCTGTCAAAAAAAAAAAAAAAAAAAAAGATGCTTGCCATATCTGACATATTTTTAAAATTGTTAGTTTTTCAAATCTTTGCAAAAATCCTATGAATTAAGGGATATTAATATTTTATAGTTTTTTTATAGATAAGGGAATAGCAGCTCAGAGCATTTATATGACTAAGATGGGATTGGAACAAGTCTGTTGGACAATAACTTCCTGTTTCCATTGTATCCCATAGCTAGTAGATAGCTAACTTTTCCATTTTCTTCATGTAAACTAATATTTAATAGTTCCCTCATATAAACTAATATTTAAATATGTAAAATTCAGTAACTTGACCAATCAACATTGAGTACTTTACAGAATTTAGACAGAATTAACAGCTTAATATAGTTTTCATGGAGTTTTAAAAGTCTCTGATAAATTTCTGTAAATATTTTTGGGTAAACATAGTTTGGTTTTTGAAGTAGAAAAATCTTTTTCATACGGTCCATAACAGATCTACTCTTAGACACACAGCAATTAGTTTAGAAGTCTGAATGTGCTATTAAGACTTTAATTAAGGGGTGCCTGGGTGGCTCAGTCGGTTAAGTGTCTGCCTGAGGTTCAGGTCATGATCCCAGGGTCCATGATCCCAGAGCCCTGAGTCAGGCTCCCTGCTCAGTGGGGAGACTGCTTCTCCCTCTTCCTCTTCCCCCTGCTCCTGCACTTGCAAGCGCACGCTCTCTCTCCCTCTCTCAAATAAATAAATAAAATGTTAAAAAAAAAAAAAAAAAGAGTTTAAATTCAAAGTTAGCAGCTAATGTTTCCGCTCTAACCCTGGGTGTATGATCTTGTGCCAAATGACTAATGTGTCTTATTTTCAAGTCCCCATTTTTAATATGGATGTCATGACACTTGCATTTCAGGATTGTGCAAGGACCATGTTAAATTATACATGCAAGGGGCGCCTGGGTGGCTCAGTTGTTAAGCGTCTGCCTTCGGCTTAGGTCATGATCCCAGGGTCCTGGGATCGAGCCCCACATTGGGTTCCTTGCTCAGTAGAAGCCTGCTTCCCTCTCCCACTCCCCCTGCTTGTGTTCCTTCTCTTGCTGTGTCTCTCTCTGTCAAATAAATAAATAAAATCTTTAAAAAAATTATACATGCAAAGTGTCTGGCACAGATTCTCAAGAAATATTCATTCCTGTTGTACCTTCACCATTCTCTGTCCCAAAGGATGTGTGTCGGAGTTCATGTGAAAAGTTGGAGCCCAGGGCCTGATGAGAAGTCCTCTCTGCCTCCTTGTAGGGAAGGGTGGATTTGGGAAGGGGAATTTTCACCAACTAATTTTATTCAAGTGTCATATGTTTACAGATTCTGGTGTCATCCCATCCCCATCAATATCTGTGCTCTATTTAGTAATGTAGTATCACAGTCATAGCTATGGATTAGAAGGGAAAAACTCTCCCACATGATTTACTTTTGTGATAATGGCAATTGGTGAATATGTAAATAAGTACTACAAATACATAAATAACTGTAGGCAGAAAACTCACTTTGCATTTTTACTTCTCTAAAGCACCTAACCTAGTATGTAGTACAAGTAATTAAGACAATAAATTAAAAATAAGAAAGAATAAAGTAAGTTGGATGATTAATCCAGGTCTAAAATCCCCGAACAGAAGTTCTAGAAGAGAATACTATGGAGGGAAAGGAACATTTGAAGAAATAATTCAAGAAAATTCATAGCCCTGAAAAACATAAGATTCCAGACTGTATCTACTAATTGTTCAACACAATGGATGAAAAAGGGCATACCAAGTCACCATACACTCATTCATTCACAAATATTTATTGAGAACCAGGCACTACTCTTTTTTTTTTTAAAGATTTTATTTATGTATTTGATAGAGAGAGACACAGCGAGAGCAGGAACACAAGCAGGGGGAGTGGGAGAGGGAGAAGCAGGCTTCCCGCTGAGCAGGGAGCCCGACGCGGGGCTCGATCCCAGGACTCTGGGATCAGGCACTACTCTTGATGGCAGGGATAGAACATTAAACAAAATAGACAAAGTCCACACTGTCATGGAGCTTATATTTTAAGGGTCAGGTGACACATAATAAACAATTTAACATGTCATACTAATTCCTATGCTACCACAAAAAGAGTAAAAAAAAATTTAAGAAGGGGGAAAAAAGAGTAGGTAGGATTAGGTGTGCTGGAGAGATACGTGTGGGTTGTTATTTTATAAGGGTAATCAGGGAAGTACTCATTAAAGTAACACCTGAGCAGAAACCAGCAAGAAGGCGGTGAGCCACCTGGATATCTGGGAGAACATTCCACGCAGGGGGAATAGGAAGGATGAAGGCTCTGAGGCGAGACCATTCTTGGACAAGAGAGAGGAAAAGAAAGGAGGCTAATCTGGCTATAGAAAAGAGTGGTTATGGATAAGATCAGAAAGGCAGCCAAGGTGGGGTGGGGTGCATGATATGTAAAACATTCTAGATATATTACTCTGAAGTTTTGGAATTCTGAGGACAAATAGTAGATACTAGAAACTTACAGAAATAAAGGAAAAAACAGTTCACATGTAAAGGTTAAATAATTAGAATTTCATCTCCACAACAACCTTTAACACCAGAAAGTAACGGAGAAATGGCTTCAAAATCCTGAGGTAAAATAATTTCTAACCTAAAAGTTTTTGCATATAGGCAAACTGTCAAAAATCTCTAAAGGTAGAGTAAGCTAATTTAAGACATGCAAATTATGTAAAAATTTACCTCCATAGATGCTTTCTTTTTCTTATTTTTGACTTATTTATTTATTTCTGGGTATGGCTGACACACAATCATGAACTCTTTCTCAGAAAGCTAATGGACAAGATATTCCAGCAAAATAACAGAATAAGGAAAAAGGAAGAATTTTCCTTGGTTTACTTCCTTGTAGGAAGTGGTGTAGGACATAAATATGCTACAGAGCATGAAATAAAATCCCCAAGACATGACAGTAGATACCCAGGATGGTAAAGAGCAATCTCTCCAGACTGGAATAAGCAGACAGAGGGGGTCTAGGAAAGGTATTCCCGAGAAAGATGAAATCACAGGAAATACCTTTTCTTATTTATAATGAAAGGAGATTCACACTTGATTGAGAGCTGGGTATGAATTACTGGCAGATAAATACAGAACTAAGCAAAGGGGTAAGACAATTGCTGCAAGGAAAATAAAACAAAAATTACAATAAAATGCAAATACGATACTGTACAGCTTGGTTATGGATTCAGGTGATCTCAGAGTCAAAACAAGGTAAACAGTGACTAACGAATTAAGTGAAAATTAGGATATAACTGTATTAGGACATTGGAGCAGTAGTGGCTGCACTGGAAAGGGAGTGGTGGGTGCAGGGAGAAAAGGAAGGATTAAGGAATAAAAAGGAAGAAAGATTACATGGGATAGAATTGAATAGAATGAGAAATAGATGAAAATTCGACGGAAAGGGTCAGTTTATTTCGGTGGGAAAACAGAATTATTGAATCAATGGTTTGACAAACAGCTAACTAAAGAGAAAAAAGATTTCATCTTATGCCATATGTCAAAATAAATTCCAGGTAAATTAAAAACTTAAAATGTAAAATACAAAATGATACAAATCATGAAAGAAGATCCAGGGCCTACATCCAAGGGTGCAGGAGACCTTTTCATGCACAGCTAGTAGTCTGTGAAGAAAACCTAGGCCTTGTGGGAGCTAATTTCTAAAGAAGACCCCCGTGAATGGCTCCTGTATTCATGCCCTTAGAAAGTTCTCTCCCACAGTGAACCTAGGCTGGGCTGTGACTTGTTCTCCTCAATAGTCATAGAGGAGGTGATGTTCCAGGACTTTCCTGCCTTGACAATAAAAAGCTGCTGCAGCTTCCACTTTTGACATTTTTAGAGTATGGTACCATCAAGTAGACTCTACTGGATAGACCATATAAAGAGACTAGACGGAGAGGAGAGGCACTGAGTCTACATAGGGAAGGAGGGAGCTCCAGCCTTCCTAAGCATACTAGTCAAGACTCCGGATGACATGGCTCCAGGTACCATCTGACTGCAACTAAGTGAGAGGCTACAAGCAAGATGAAAAGAATACCTCGTTGAGCCAAATCATCGGACTACAAGAAATAATAAAATGATCCTTTTAGAGGGAGGGAGGGGCAGAGGGAGAGGGAGAGAGAGAATCTCAAGGAGGCTCCACACCAAGTGTGGATCCCAAAGTGAGGCTCGATCTTACAATCCTGAGATCATGACCTGAGCTGAAATCAAGAGTTGAACACTCAACCAAATGAATCACCCAGGAGCCCCAAGTGATTTTTGCTTTTAAACCCACTATGCTTTGAGGTGGTTTATTAAACGGCAAGAAACAAAACAATAAAAATCTTATAAGATGGTCTAGGACACAATATATACAATAAAGTATTGGAGAGACATCCTTATTAAAAGCTGAAAGTCCAAAAAGGAAAGTAAAAACACATGAATATGTAAAATTTTAAAACATTTTCATGGATTATTTGAAAAAATTCTGCAATGCAATTTTAAGAGATGTAATGACTTAATGTTTTTAGAAATTTATAAGAAAGAAATCCATTAGAAAAATGTATGAAGAGGGGCACCTGGGTGGCTTCGGCTTAATCAATAATTAGGCTTAATCAGTCATTAAGCCTTCCGCTCAGGTCATGATCCCAGAGTCCTGGGATGGAGCCCCGCATCGGGCTCCCTGCTCTGCTGGAGGCTGGCTTCTCCCTCTCCCACTCCCCTGCTTGTGTTCCTTCTCTCGCTTTGTCTCTCTCTGTCAAATAAATAAATATCTTAAAAAAAAATCTTTAAAAAAATGCATGAACAGGCAATTCAAGAGGAGCAAATCCAAATGTCAACCAACATAAAGATGCTCATAGTCACTAGTAGTCAGACGGCAAATTAAAATGATATATTTCTTCACATTCAGTATTTGAACTGAAGTTGAAAGGAGCTACAACTTCTATTGCCAGCAGGAATAGGAGGAAAAGAATCTGACAACATATATTAAGATTAATCAAATATGATGAAAAAAGAATGCTATCAATAGAGAAAAGGTAAATTATATTCTGCAGCCACCAAATGTCCATCGACTGATAAATGGATAAAGAAGAGGTGGTGTGTATATATATATATATATATATATATATATATATATATATATGTGTAAAATGGAATATTGCTCAGCCATTAAAAGAATGAAGTCTTGCCATTTGCAATGACGTGGATGGAGCTAGAGTATTATGCTAAGCGAAATAAGTCAGAAAAAGACAAATACCATATGATTTCACTCATATGTGGAATTGAAGAAACAAAACAAACAAGTAAGGAAAAAAAAAGAGAAAGACAAACCAAGAAACAAACTCTTAACTATAGAGAACAAACTGATGGTTATCAGAAGGAAGGTGGGTGAGAGGTAGGGGAAATAGGTGACAGGGATGAAGGAGTGCACCTGTTGTGATGAGCACCTGGTGTTGTATGGAAGTGCTGAATCACCATATTGTACACCTGAAACTAATATTTTTTTTTAAGATTTTATTTATTTATTTGACAGAGACACAGCGAGAGAGGGAACACAAGCAGGGGGAGTGGGAGAGGGAGAAGCAGGCTCCCTGATGTGGGGCTCGATCCCACGACCCTGAGATCATGACCTGAGCCGAAGGCAGACGCTTAACGACTAAGCCACCCAGGTGCCCCCACCTGAAACTTACATTAACTGTAAGTTAACTAACTGGAATTTAAATAAAAACTTTAAAAAATAAAAATAAATAAAATGTTAGGTCTAAAAACTGTCAAAAACTAAAAAAAAGAAAACAACAAAAAACCCCAAAAGAAATTCTGAAAAACAACGTAACAGAGTTTCACTAATTGACTTAAAGAAAATTCAATGATGTATTTTTTAGCAAGAAAAACAAGATGCAGAAAAGTACGTATGATATAATCCCATTTTTATAAAATAGGTAACAAAGTGAAAAAACCCTATGCATGCTGATGTTTCTATGTACATACACATATATCTATACACGAATATTAAGGCATGGAGAAAAAGGGTAACTAAATGGGCATCATGGATTTAGGGATGCACAAATACCAGCGAAATAGAAAAAAAAATCCCTTAAAAAAGGCACTTATGATATGAACACAGTGACACATTCAGTTACAATTATTTATATGTATCCCTGTATATTGAGACATAACAAAGTTAAATCTTTGTCTCATTCTGTATATCCAAATAAATTACAACGGTGCAATTTTAAATGTAATAAATAAATGTAGCTTAAGATAATGCATGGGAATATTAATCAGTTCTCAAGAACTTTCTAATCATAAAAGCGTTACTGTTGAAGGGGGGAAAATCAGTGAACTGGATTACACCTACAATGAAAACTTCTGGCATAAAAAAAAGACTTAATGAAAAGGTACATGCTGGAAAAATATTTTTCTTTTTTTTAAAGATTTTATTTGACAGAGAGAGACACAGCGAGAGAGGGAACACAAGCAGGGGGAGTGGGAGAGGGAGAAGCAGGCCTCCCGCTGAGCAGGGAGCCCGATGCGGGGCTTGATCCCAGGACCCTGGGACCACGACCCGAGCCAAAGGCAGATGCCTAATGACTGAGCCACCCAGGCACCCTGGGAAAAAGATTTCTAAAGGAGTTCATAAAATGTTACTATCCTAAATACATAAAAAGCTCATGGAAAACATTCAAACCCTAAAGTAAAAATGAGCAAATGATATGAATAAAAAAGTCACATTAGAATACAGGTGGCTAATGCGATCATAAATACAAATTAAAAAAACTATAAATTATTACTTCACACCTCTTAAACTAGCAGATTTTTAAAAATGCTAATGCTCTTTGCAGGACAGAATTCAGAAAACAAGCTAATTCACTGCTAGAGAGACAGAATCTTCTGGAGGGCAGTTTCAGCTTGTGTGCTAACGAAGATAATACCCTCTGACCCTATAATTTTATATCTAGGTATCTATCTTAGAAAATAATCAGATATTGACAAGAATTTATGAACATGGATGTTATTTTGCACATTATTTAAAACAGCAAAATCCTGGAAAGGGCATACACTTCTACTGACAAGAAATAGCTTCCTCACAATGGCATGTTACTCTGCCATAGGAAATGTTTTTATGGATATTCACCAGCAGGAGAGAGTCTAATGATAAAATGTTAAATTTAAACAGAAGAATGCAAATCAGAAGTACAGTAATGATAAAAATTTTTTTGAAGTAAAATTTTATTAATAGAAAGAGATAATAAGAAAATACATGAAGACACTGAGTAGTTTCATCTAGATAATAAAGTTGTAAGTGATTTTTATTTAGTTTCTATTTCAATATTTTTCAAATTTGCTACAATTAACTTTATCTCTTTTAAACTGATACAGTTAAAGAGATACACAATTCAAATTGTGTCTTTAGCTTTAAAAGGTAAGGGATTGTTTAATCAGGTAAATATTTTGTGGCTGAGGAAATTTATCCTGGGGCTTACGAACTTTCTAAAACTGCATATAAAATGTTTAGATGGGAGGCAATCTACAATTTCATCAGATTCCCAAAGACAACCAGGACAAACCACTAAAAGATAAAATTTTTAAAAATTTATATATAAAAATCCTGATAAAAATATCCAAAAGTTACTTTCCAAAACTACTTGAGTTTTACTTACAGTGTAAACAGTCTAAAATTTGTCTTCCTGGGCCTAACAGAGACACTGCTAGCTGGCTTGTTCAGATGTTCAAACTAATTCTTCAAACCAGCCCCACCCCACCCCCACCTTTCCTCGCCTCCCCTCCCCGCACACACTAATCTAAATACTTTCTTGTATATACAGGTTTTAGTAGCATTAAAAAACATGTATGACAGGTTGTAAAACCAAAATGAAAAGAGCTGAATGTGTAATACCCACCAATAGCTCATACATAGACAGGTATAGAAACCATTAAAGAAAATGAAATGCCCAATGATTAGAGCAGCTCTTTATATTATAAAACTGCTTTGTTTTTGTTTTTATGTCACTTTGCATAATAGTCAGGAATGAATATTTCGCCAGGATAAAAACAGTCAAAGCAGTTAATAATTTCTACTCCACTGTACTTACAAACACTGAATGACGCTGCGTGAGAAGTGCCTGAGTTTACTTTTGGCTTTAAATATACACAAAATAGCTATCACAGTCTATGCAAATATGAAAGAATCCTCTAGTTGTTATTTTGTCTGAGGCACCCAGGACTTCTTTATTCCCAATCTGCCGTTATTTTTATAATGCTAAAAGAAAACTATTTCTCAACATAAACAAGATAAATGAATATAGCATATAAGACATACAAATATAATTTGAAGAGAAGGTATGATTTTTAAAAGGTTCTCTTCGTATAAAAACTAAAACTTATTCAATAAGGACTAAGTTGGCAACTAGTTTAATTATACTTTGCTATGTATATATATTTTATGGCACTGGTTTTTAAATGATTGAATAGTTATTAAAAATTTTAGCATTATTTTCAAGGAGCATCTAACTTAGATTTAACTATCAGATCTTTCTGGGGAAAAATGTTTCTGTTAAAGTGTATTTTTTAATTAACATTCATTTCCCAAGAACATTGATTTGAAAGGGCTATTTCATTTTCCTTTACTGCAGAGAGAAAGGATCCCATTTAAGCTTTAGAAGGCCATGGAAAAATATAAACAAGTTGGCCAAACATAATTTCCCATTTATTCTTTTTGAAAAATTATGAAATAAAATCTATTATTTAATTACATTGGATCAAGAAACAGGAAGAAAAAGATGCACTTAAGTCACAACAGCTATAAAAGAATAAATTATTATGCTTCCTCTTGGAAGAAAAGTGTTTTAATATGTGGATGAGCATTGTCTAAACATTTCAAATCTACTTTGCTAAGGTGTAAAAGCCTTCAAATAAAAATCAACAATAAAATGGCAAGTATCAAAATTGAAGGAATAAAAAACATGTTTGTTAGGACTAATTTATGGGTGTTTCTGTAATATCAAATTTAGTTTTTGCTCCGAAATCTGTTTCTATCAGTCTACTAAACATCACACACACACATACAATTTTGACATGCACAGCTAAGAAAATTTTATTAGACAAGTAGGATTTATCTTTGCCATGCTTGAATAAAATTTACAAGATGTTCCAAATTTAGTACAATGGTTATAGAAATAAGAGTAAAGGTTTTCAGCTTTTTAAACCTGCAGTAGGATTCTGGAGTTGGTCAGACTCCAGCAGGGCACTAAGAGGATGAACACTGATGATTAGATCAGACAGTCACTGCCTTCATATGCTTTGCAGCAGAAGTCAACAAACTTGTGTAAAGGGCCAAACAGTAAATATTTTCAGCATTGCAGGCCATACACTTTGTCACCTCTACTCAACTCTACCATCGTAGCGTGAAAAGAGCCATACACAATATATCAAAGAATGAGAATGGCTGTGTTCCAATAAAATTCTATTTACAAAAATAGGCAAAGGGCCAGATTTGGCCCATGGGCCATTATTTGCTAGTCCTTGGTCTAAAGTATTGTAGAGAAAATATGAAAACTATATTGTATCAGAAGAAAATGCTATGCTATAAAGTAAAACAAATAAGCAAACAAAAAAACAGCACTCAAAACTACATAAACTTGAGTTTAAATGTGTAGCCATTATATACCTGTAGCTAAAGAATAGCTGGAAAAACATAGGATTAGTTATATTAGCTGTTCAAAGGTTTTGATCTGACCTTATAAACTACTTTGTTAAAATAGCATTTAGAACTTTTGACATTTATTTGCAAAGTATATCCTTGCAAAGTCCTATTTTATCCTAATGCTTTACAACCAGGCTACAGGCTCCTCACAAAAACCAAAACTAAACTTTTTCAAATAATTCATACTTTTAAATAATACACTAAATATTCTATTTCTACTGTGTTCTCATTTACTCTCAAATAGTGAACAAGATGATCCTGATTACTGATAATTTTGTTGAATGATAGAGAAGACCCGTAACTTTAAGATGTATAATTAATTAAATGTTGACAGTGATAAGGAAATCTAGAATACAAACCCCTAATAAGCTCCAAACTTTAAACTTGTTACACTTACTCTCCCTCTCTTCTTTTAAGGGATTTTTCCCTTTTATATATGTGTGGTAAAACAACTGGACCTGAAACTCTTGAAAAGCAATTAATTTCTTCCATTTCAAAAGTGAGTTAGTATTGATTTTAGCGAAGATATCTCAACAGAGAACAGGTCACTATTTTTTGTATTGTTTTATAGAAGCAAGACTAAAGCAAGTTTTGGCTTTTAATCTGTCTTCATTCATGTATTCAACAAATATTTACTGAATAAATACTCGGCACGAAGCTACGAGTTAGGGTACCATATTGGAAAAAACAGCCATGATCTCTGCCTTCAAGGATCTTATGACAGCAAAGAAATATATCAATGAACGAAAGTTTTACAAGTCATAATAAATGATATATAAAAAAAAGCCCAAGTTGCTGAAATAACCTATAATAGAAAAGGCATCTACATTAGTCAGGGTGTCAAGGGAGGCCTTTCAAACTGGTGACATTTTAGCTGAGATTTAAGACCTCAAGGAATATAGGGCTGTAGTCATTCAAAGTCCACTCACTGGTGGGGATAAAGGGTAGAGAGATGCATACCAGGTAGAAGGAAGAACATGTGCAAAGACTCTTGGACAGCAAAGAACTTGGCTTGAATGAGATATTGAGAGATGACAATAGTGAGTTAAAGAAATAAAAATGAACAAATGAGGACAGAGAAAAGGACAGCAGTCAGTTCATACAGTGCAGTGTTGGCCACCATAAGAAGTCTGAATTTATTCTAAGTGCACTGAAAACCACTAAAGAGCTTTAAGTTGGTGGACCACATGATTTATCTAAATTAGGACTCTGTGAGTGTGAAAGAGTGCATTATCAGTAATTACACCTGGATAACTGGCTTAAACCAGAATGTCCTGGGTAAATGGAGACCTAAACAGAAGAGTGGCAAGGTCTAACTGCATTCTGAGAACCTTCTGCTGTTGTGAGGAGAATGGACTGAAATAGGGCAAGACCAGATGCAGGAAGACCAGGGAGTTTACTATTGCGGTTCTCTAAAAGAGAAAGTAGTGCTTGATGGTACTGGTAATGGGAAGCAGTAGATGGAACTGAGATACTTTGGAGGTAGACTCAACAGAACTCCTTGATACCCATCCATAAGTTTATTCAAGGATAAGATTGGTAAATTGGCAAGTAAAGTACTAATAATGAAGTAACGTATGGGATATATTGACTCACTATACAATACTTAAGATACTAAGCTGTAGACCTGAGACTAATGTAACACTGTGTCAACTATACTCAAATAAAAAAAAAAAAAAAAGAAGAAGAAGAAGAAGATTGACTCCACAAACTACTACAGAACCATAAACGGGCACCTGGGTGGTTCACTTGGTTGAATGTCCAACTCTTGATTTTGGCTCAGGTCATGCCCAGCATGGAGCCTGCTTAAGATTCTCTCCTTCTCCTTCTGATCCTCCACTTCTCTTTCTCTCTCTCTCAAGAAAAAAATTAAGTTAAAAAAAGTTTAAAAAATTCATAAATACATGCATACCATCTTCAACAGTTTTAACTAATCCTTTGTGTACTCATCAAAAGTAATGAACATTTATGAAAAGTGCTAGTAAATGTTGATTTTATTCAATTATTTAAAAAAAAGTGGTATCCTTATGTAAAGTTAAACTCAGGTATCTGGGATATATAGAGTTCCTTAATTTACACAGACCGATATAATCAATAACAGATAAGGTTTTAATAGATTTTAAATATTTCATTATTTTACAAGTCTAAAAGTTCAGCTCGCATGCATTTCTTTAAAAATTTTCAAAATTAACGAATGGTTAATGTCAAATTTGCCAAATTAGAAAATTGCTTAAGAAATGGAAATTCCCCAGGAGAACACAACATACAAAGAGAACATGCCCTCATTCATATCCATCACCTCATAAAAAATCGTTTCTTCCTCACTAGTCACAAGTCCTCTAACCCAGTAAAATTGTCTTGTGCCAACAGAACATTACAAATATATTTGTACATTCTCAGGATGCAGTGATTTTGTCTTTCTGGGCCCCACTATCCTCATGTAAAATGGGAGATAGTCAGAATTTCTTAGGATTAGTGTTAAGATGAATATGGTCTCTTCTACAAGAATACACAGACACCACTGTATGCAGACCTGTGTATTAAGGTAAGATAAGCTAAAGAAGAAACATGCAGCACATTTTCCAGAGGCATTGACTGAATTAGATAGTAATTAAAATAGTGTATTTACATTGAAATAGACACAGATACATTATGGTATAGAATACAAAATTTTAATTAAATTTCATTTTTAAAAAAATTTCTTAAAAGTCACACTTAACTTAAAAATCCATTTAGTCTAATCTACCCTTAAAGGAGTAAATGTACACAAGTACTGAGGACACAGTAAGGCTATTCACTGTACACCTGGAACAGGGCAGACACTCTATATATGGTATTCATAGGGAAAACTAGTTTTAGTGCTTATGAAATGGCTGGTACTAAGTTATATACATATAATTACTTTTATGAAAGAATCATCCCTTTCTCAACATTTTGTTCAAAAAAAGAACTTGTCCTCCTTTTCCAAATATTTAATAAAACAGTGTGGCATTCAGCCCATGTAAAAAGGATCTTTTCGGTCTCATTGGTGATTTGGACTCTCCCATAAAACGCACACTCTTCTGGGAACCTCACAGCTAAAGACAAACAAAAGCAAGGAAGATTACAAAGAGAATGTAAAAATTTTAACTCAATTAATTCCAACTGAATTTGCTTTGATTCTCCAATCATATAAAGGAGAGAGGCAACAATACATACACACAGACAGAGATAAGGAGCTTAAATACTGTAAGTTCCTTACCCCAGTCCTTCTCCTCACCAAAATTCCCACACAGAACAATAATCAGACTTAAATGTAAGTTAAAAAACCCTTTCTGACAACTCAACATTTGCTCTGTTCTCTGTGCAGAACACTATATTACGTACTGTTTAGAGTTGCAAATAAAACAAGAATAGAAGAGTAGAAAAATGGAGAGCAGAAAGTCCCACCCAGAATGCAAGCTGGTGCAATCCCTCTGGAAAACAGTATGGAGGTTCCTCAAACAGTTGAAAATAGAGCTACCATACGATCCAGCAATTGCACTACTGGGTATTTACCCCAAAGATACAAATGTAGCGATCCGAAGGGGTACGTGCACCCCAATGTTTATAGCAGCAATGTCCAAAATAGCCAAACTGTGGAAAGAGCCAAGATGCCCATCGACAGATGAATGGATAAAGAAGATGTGGTATATATACACAATGGAATATTATGCAGCCATAAAAAGGAATGAGATCTTGCCATTTGCAACGACGTGGATGGAACTGGAGGGTGTTATGCTGAGTGAAATAAGTCAATCAGAGAAAGACATGTATCATATGACCTCACTGATATGAGGAATTCTTAATCTCAGGAACAAACTGAGTGTTACTGGAGTGGTGGGGGTGAGAGGGATGGGGTGGCTGGGTGATAGACATTGGGGAGGGTATGTGCTATGGTGAGCGCTGTGAATTGTGCAAGACTGTTGAATCACGGATCTGTACTTCTGAAACAAATAATGCAACATATGTTAAGAAAAAAGAAAAAGAAGAAGATAGCAGGAGGGGAAGAATGAAGGAGAGTAAGTCGGACGAGGAGATGAACCATGAGAGATGACAGACTCTGAAAAACAAACTGAGGGTTCTAGAGGGGAGGAGTGTGGGGGGATGGGTTAGCCTGGTGATGGGTATTAAAGAGGGCACATTCTGCGTGGAGCACTGGGTGTTATGCACAAACAATGAATCATGGAACACTACATCAAAAACTAATGATGTAATGTATGGTGATTAACATAACAATAAAAAATAAAAAAAAAAGAAAGTCCCACCCAGCATTTAAGGAGCCTATCCCCATATGGGAGACCATACATGTATCTCGAAGGCTGAAAACAAACATATGGAAATTCATAAATAAATATGACCTGATTAAAGCTGTGCATAACTACTACTGGATAAAATTGCATCACTTCAGCTTTCACTTATTTCAAATTTGTAATTGTTGGGATATGCTGGACATGGGAATTCAGCTTTGACTCATGAAAACTGACTAAATGTATTGAAGCTGCAAACAAATAGAAAGGCTTTCAAGAACTATTCACTCCCTTTCTAAAAAATGAGAAACTCAGAAATATGCAACTTAGAAACAGAATTTCTTCATCTCAGGTCTATGAGTCAAGAAAGACATGTTTTACTCCACTTGTATTTATAACCAAGTGTGCTAAATTATTTTATTCAAGCAGAGCTACTACAGTTTCCTCTCAATTCACCTAGCCATCTAAAATGATAATTCTAATACTAACAGTAGTAGTAGCGGCAGTAGTAGCGGCAGTAATATCCATTTATTAAATGCTTAAGCCCCCGTCCAAATCAAACCTCTATCTTCATCTCCCACCCCCACTGCTGCCAGCTAAAAGCTCTCCACACTAGGTCCTACTGGTATTGTGTTTGAATCTATTGTTCTAGTAGGCTGCAATAATCTTCCAAATTCTATCTAATTCCTACTCAATTTTTTTAAGATTTTATTTATTCATTTTGAGAGAGCAAGCGAGCACGAGGAGGGGCAGAAGGAGAGGGAGAGAGAGAGCATCTCGAGCAGACTCTACGCTGAGCGTGGAGCTTTATCTCATGATCCTGAGATCATGACCTGAGCCGAAATTAAGAGCCGGACCTTTAACCAACTGAGCCACCCAGGTGCCCCTTGTTTCTAACTCCTACTCAATTTTTAAAACTCAGCTCAACCTCATATCCTCTAGGAAACCGGGCCTAATTCCCTGTTCCCAAAGTGCCCAGAGCACTACTGAATAAGTGCTGGCATATATCTGGTACATCTGGTATACCTGGCACCAGAAGGGCAGATTTCCTTTTCTATCTTTACCATATACCATATACCAAATACCATATACCATATTTGAAGTCAGAAACCACATCTTTCCTTGTTATGTATCCAGAGCACCCAGCATTATAGTAGATGCTGAAAATATATTCCATTAAATGAATGAATGTGTTGGGTATTATTCTAGGAATTTATATTTCTATATAAGAATTATATAGGTATAAGAACTACTTTAATATTTTACCAATAGGAACAGCTTCAGAGGTGGAAAATAACTTGATCAAGGTCTCAGAATTACCAAGTGATGGAGTCAGAAATAAATCCAGGCCTGTTGGGTTGCGGCCTAGGTAACTCTATGCTGTCAACTCAAAATATTATCCTAGGTTCCCAGGTCTTAGATTCCTGGATGTGATCTCTTCCAGTATTGAAAATCGAGCTACCACCCTCTGGCCAAATGAAGAGTCATTTTAAAGTGTGCAAACTGGGATTTCAGTTAAAAAATTTAGTGTTTCAAATTGCCACTGAAGGACTTCTCAAAGCTTTCGCAGCCATATGAACAGATATCTCTAAGGTAGCAGTTCTCAGTTTCACACGGTGGATTATTTCATGAGAGGGAAAAAGAATGAGGGGACCACCAACTCCACCTATACCCAGTTGCCATTGAAAAGAAACCTCACCATTACTCATGGGAAAAATGGCATCTGAGAAAATACTTTAGAAATGTCATTAAGTAAATTATTAATCCACACCGTAAAACAGACTACAGACGCTGTCGTATTATAAACTTTAGAAGAAACCAGCTGGCAGACCACCCAGAGACTCCTAGGAGCCCATCAGTGGTCTGTGGGGACCACACTTTGAGAACCACTGTTATAAGAAATGAAACGGCTTCCTCCTCAATAATTCAGGGACTCATGGTTTTTGTTTTTTTCTAGGGGAACACACTACCCTTGTAAGCCAAAAATAATCAAAGCAGTAAGACCTCTAAATTCTTCTAAAACACTGTCATAACCCCAAACTACCTTGTTTATGGGATGTAGTCATGTGGACAGTGAACTTCTACATATATGTAAGTATATATGTATAGACTATATACACATAAACACAGCTCTTATTTAGTTTTTTTCATTTCTTTTTTTTAAACTGTGGAACCACCAGTCATTCTGGAAAAATAGAACTTGTTGTTTTTCTTCTTTAAGATTTTACATTAAATGAATGAGTATTATCAGAGATACCTAATATTAGTATCTAAACTAAACCAGACCACTGTGTCATTTCAAGCATGATCTAGTCTGTCTAGATAGTTACAGTCTTGGTCTATAATGCTATCATCACTGGTGTAGTTTGCAGCTGCCTTCTCAATCAGTTTAGGAACCACAAAAGAGAACAGTCTTCATACTTTGCAGTAAGAACACACTTATTGGTCTCTGTCTTTGTGCCAGGAAATATTTGAGGAGCTGAGGATACAACAGTGGAAGAGAAAGGAAAGGAAAACAGTCTAAAATCATCTTTATCACCTTAGAATTTATACTCTACTAAGGAGAAGGACAAAAATAAGGAAAGGAGGACAGAAGTATGATAGGTAATCATAAGAACTGTCAGTGGGAAGGAAGAAAAACACCGATACTTTTAACAGAGTAGTCACAGAAGGTGATCTGTAGGAAGTAGGGGAGCAAGACAGGCAGGTATCTAGGGAAAAAATGTTCTAGGCAAAGGAAGTGGCAAACTCAAAGGCCCAGAGCCAAGTCACAGCAAGGAGGCCCATGAAGCAGAAATGCAGATGAGGAAATGTGGTGGAAGACTAGATCTTGCATGGTCTGGCAGGGGACTGAAAATTCAGGCTTTGACGCTGAGTGAGATGAGAGGACAGTGAGGAGTTTTGAGCAGAATAGTGACATTATCTGACTTACACCTAAAATGATCATTCTGCTCTGTTGAGATTAAACTCATCACATCAGGACACATCAAAAGCAGAGAGCCTACTGTACATTGGAGATACAGGTCTGGAGGCCAGTTAAGAGGTCTGGGTTAGAGCTATAAATTTGGGACTTATTGGCATGTATCTGGGACTTGAAGTCAGATCCTAGAAAAGATCCCAGGAAGGAGGAGAGACAAAGCCAAAGAGTGCCAGGGACTGATGTCTGATTAACTCCAGACTGAGAAGAACAGCCAGCAAAGGAGGCTCAGGAAAGTGAGGCAAAGGACAATAACAGAGTTTAGTGCCCCAAGAAGCCCAGTGAAAACATTTCACAGAGGAGGGAATGTGTGACTGTCAAATACTGCTGAGCAGTCAAGTAAGATGAAGACTGAAAATCACGACCAGCCTCAGCAACATGGAGGTCTCTTGTACCTCAATAAGAGCAGTTTCAGAGAAGCAGGGAGGGCGAGATCTGACTGAAAGAGTATAATGAAAACTGGACTCAAACAATAATTTAATAAGAGCATAAATATATAAAATTAAAATACCAACATCTTTTCTCTACACACAATAACTGAAAAAGATACTAGAAGAAAATATCCCCTTTCAGTGAAAAAAGGAAAACACTTAAGGAATAAATATCACAAAAATGTGCAAAGCTTATATGAGGAAAATTTGTAAAACAAAACAAAACAAAAAAAACTGCTGAAAACCATTATAGACTTGAACATATGAAAAAACACATCACTGATTTGTAGACAGGAAGACTCAATAGCATATAGATGTCAGTTTACTTTACATAATTTATCAAGTCAAGGAGATCCCTCTAAAAACACCAATACATTCTTCTCTAGAGCCAGACAAATTTATTCTAAAACTCAGGTAGAAAAATAGCATGCAAAAAGTAGCAGTTAAAAACTTTGAAAGGGGAATAGGAGCAAGATGGCGGAGGAGTAGGAGACCTGGATTTCGTCTGGTCCCAGGAATTCAGATGGATAGGGATCAAACCATTCTGAACACCTACGAACTCAACAAGAGATCGAAGGAAAGAATAGCAACAACTCTCTGAACAGAAAAGTGACCACTTTCTGGAAGGTAGGACGTGCGGAGAAGTGAATCTGAGGTGATATACGGGAGGATAGACGGCGGGGGAGGGGGCCTTCATCAGCAGCTTCTGGCAAGTGATAGAGCCGTGGAGCACAAAATCGGAACTTTTAGAAGTAGGCTCTGCTGAGTGACATCGCTCCAGTGGCTAAGCGGGGCGTGGAACCCTCGCTGAGACAGTGTGGCTCAGGACCTTCGGGGTCACAGAAAGACCGGGGGTGCCTGAGTGCAGCAGAGCTCCCAGGTATCGGAGCGGGGAAGCTAGCTGCAGAGACCGAGCCAAGGTGCGGGCTCTCAGCTTGGGGTTGCCATAAACCGTCATCCGCGGCACAGTAGGGCCACTGCTCCTCCAGCGGGGACCCAACAAGTGGCAGATCTGGGAAGACCCCCCCTTCCTCCCCGGGGAGGAGCAGTACGGGAGCGCACCGCAGGGATCTGGGTTTGGAGACTCCAGATGGGGTCATGTGCCAGAGATAGAAATGCTCAGTCACAGGCCGGGTGAGCACAGAGTGCGGCCGGAGACTGGGGAGACGGGAGCGATTGACTGCTTTTCTCTGGGGGCTCACTGAGGAGCGGGGCCCCAAGTTCTTGGCTCCTCCAGGGCTGAGACTGGGAGGCTGCCATTTTCACTCTCGTACTCCAAAGCCGTATGGAAAGCTTACAGGGAACAAAAGCTCCTGAGAGCAAACCCAAGCAGATTACTTGGCCTGGACCTGGCAAGGGTGGGGCACTTCCGCCTCCGGCAAAGACATTTGGGAACCAGGGCAACAGTCCCCTCCCCCAGAAGATCAGCAAGACAAGAACAAGTTGACCGATCAATGAGAACGGAAGAACTGCAGCGCTAGGGGAATACTGCACATAGAATTCATGGTTTTACCATGATTCTTTAGTCTTTCAAAGTTAATTTTTTTCTTTTTAATTTTTCTTTTTCCCTTTTCAACCAACATCTTATCAATCCCTTTTTTTTTTTTTTTTTCCAACAAAAGCGGCTCAACTTTATTGCAGGGAAGCTAGGGAGAAGCAGGGCAAGTGAGGGTCACTACCATCGCTGAGCAGGACTGCCAGGCCCCTGGTCTGTCGGGAAGGCAGGAGATCAGTGTCCTGCTCCCTTTGGTCCATCTTGGGCCCAGGGGTCCGGGCCCTCGCTACTTGGGGCCAAGGTAGGAAACAGCCTTTCCTGTTTTCTCCAGGGTCTCCAGCAGAATGTCCACGCTGTGCTCAGAGTTGATGCAAACCTTCTTGTTGGGCAGGTCAATGTCAAACTCAACTCCTCCCAGTTTGTTCAGCACCTGGCTGACGGCATTTGAGCAGCCTTCACAGGTCATGTCCACGGAGAACTTGTGCTTCGGCATGACTGTGGATTTGGTGGTGGTGGCGGCGGCGGTGGCGGCGGCGGTGGTGGCTGCAGCTACGGGAGCGACGTATCAATCCCTTTTTTAAAAAATCTTTTTTATTTTTCATTTTTAGAGATATATTCTATCCCTTCATAGTAGTTACCCTTATTTTTGGAATATATATATGTAAGTTGTTCTCTCTTTAAAATTTTGAGATACAGTTTCTTCTAACAGATCAAAATATACCCTAAATCTCTAGTGTATGGCTTTGTTCAAGTCTCCTGCCTGATCACATTCTCTCCCCTTTTTTTTAAATCCTCTTCTTTCTTTTTTCAACCAACTTATCATTTCCTTTTATAAAATCTTTTATAATTTTCATCTTTACAATCACATTCCATCCCTTCATCGTATTAACCCTTATTTATGTACATATATAATTTTTTCTTTCTTTAAAATTTTGGGAGACACTTTCTTCTAACAGACCAAAATACACCCAAAATCTAGTGTGTGGCACTGATCTATGCACCAGCCTGATCATATTTGATCATATTCTGTTTTTTTGCTTGTTTGTTTTTATCTTTTTCTTTTTTCTTTCTTTCCCTTTCTTTCCCCCCGGCTTCAGGTCTTTTCTGATTTGTTTAGTGTATATTTTCTGGGGATGTTGTTACCCTGTTACCATTCTGTTCTCTCATTCATCTATTCTCCTCTGGACAAAGTGACAAGACAGAAAAAAATCACCTCAACAAAAAGAATAAGAGGTAGTACCAACTGCCAGGGACCTAATCAATATGGACATTAGTACGATGTTGGAACTAGAGTTCAGAATGATGATTTTAAAGATACTAGCTGGGCTTTGAGCATGGAAGTTATGACAGAAACTCTTTCTGGAGAAATAAAAGAATTAAAATCTAACCAAGTCAAAATCAAAAAGGCTATTAATGAGGTGCAATAAAAAATGGAGGCTCTAACTGCTAGGATAAATGAGGCAGAAGAAAAAAATAGTGATATAGAAGACCAAATGATGGAAAATAAAGAAGCTGAGAAAAAGAGAGATAAACAACTACTGGATCACGAGGGCAGAATTCGAGAGATAAGCGATACCATAAGATGAAACAACATTAGAATAATTGGGATCCCAGAAAAAGAAGAGAGAGAGGGACATAAGGTATATTGGAGCAAATTATAGCAGAGAACTTCCCTAATTTGGGGAAAGAAACAGGCATCAAAATCCAGGAGGCACAGAGAACCCCTCTCAAAATCAGTAAAAATAGGTGAACATCCTACCATCTAATAGTAAAACTTACGAGTCTCAGAGACAAAGAGAAAATCCTGAAAGCAGCTCGGGAGAAGAGATATGTAACCTACAATGGTAGAAACATTAGACTGGCAACAGACTTATCCACAGAGACCTGGCAGGCCAGAAAGGACTGGCATGATATCTTCAGAGCACTAAATGAGAAAAATACGCAGCCAAGAATACTATATCTAGCTAGGCTGTCATTGAAAATAGAGGGAGAGATAAAAAGCTTCCAGGATAAAAAAAAAACTAAAGGAATTTGCAAACACAAAACCAGCCCTACAAGAAATATTGAAAGGGGTCCTCTAATTAAAGAGAGAGCCTAAAAGCAACATAGCCCAGAAAGGAACAGAGACAATATACAGTAACAATCACCTTAAGGCAATACAATGGCACTAAATTCATCTTTCAATAGTTACCTTGAATATAAATAGGCTAAATGCCCCAATCAAAAGACAGGCTATCAGATTGGATAAAAAAACAAGACCCATTGATATGCTGTCTGCAAGAGATTCATTTTAGACCCAAAGACACCCCCAGATTGAAAGTGAAGGGGTGGAAAACCATTTACCATGCTAATGGACACCAAAAGAAAGCTGGGGTGGCAATCCTTGTATCAGACAAATTAGATTTTAAACCAAAGACTGTAATAAGAGATAAGGAAGGACACTATATCTTATTTAAAGGGTCTATCCAACAAGAAGATCTAACAATGGTAAATATCTATGCCCCGAACATGGGAGCAGCCAGTTATATAAGGCAATTAATAACAAAAGCAAAGAAACACAACAACAACAATACAATAATAGTGGGGGACTTTAACACCCCCCTCACTGAAATGGACAGATCATCTAAGCAAAAGATCAACAAGGAAATAAAGACTTTAAATGACACACTGGGCCAAATGGACTTCACAGACATATTCAGAACATTCCATCCCAAAGCAACAGAATACACATTCTTCTCTAGTGCCCATGGAACACTCTCCAGAATTGATCACATCCTAGGTCACAAATCAGGTCTCAACCGGTACCAAAAGATTGGGATCATTCCCTGCATATTTTCAGACCACAATGCTTTGAAACTAGAACACAATCACAAGAGGAGAGTCGGAAAGAACTCAAATACATGGAGGCTAAAGAGCATCCTACTAAAGAATGAATGGGTCAACCAGGAAATTAAAGAAGAATTAAAAAAATTCATGGAAACCAATGAAAATAAAAACACAACTGTTCAAAATCTTTGGGATACAGCAAAGGCAGTCCTAAGAGAAAAGTATATAGCAATACAAGCCTTTCTCAAGAAACAAGAAATGTCTCAAACACACAACCTAACCCTATACCTAAAGGAGCTGGAGAAAGAATAGCAAATAAAGCCTAAACCCAGCAGGAGAAGAGAAATAATAAAGATCAGAGCAGAAATCAATGAAATAGAAACCACAAGAACAGTAGAACAGATCAATGAAACTAGGAGCTGGTTCTTTGAAAGAATTAACAAGATTGATAAACCCCTGGCCAGCCTTATCAAAAAGAAAAGAGAAATGACCCAAATCAAGAAAATCATGAATGAAAGAGGAGAGATCACAACCAACACCAAAGAAATACAAACAATTATAAGAACATATTATGAGCAACTATATGCCAGCAAATTACATAATCTGGAAGAAATGGATGCATTACTAGAGATGTATCAACTACCAAAACTGAAACAGGAAGAAATAGAAAACTGAACAGACCTATAACCACTAAGGAAATTGAATCAGTAATCAAAAATCTCCCAACAAACAAAAGCCCAGGGTCAGATGGCTTCCCAGGGGCATTCTACCAAACATTTAAAGAAGAATTAATACTATTCTTCTGAAACTATTCCAAAAAATAGAAATGGAAGGAAAACTTCCAAACTCATTTTATGAGGCCACCATTACCTTGATCCCAAAACCAGACAAAGACCCCATCAAAAAGAATTACAGACCAATATCCTTGATGAACACGGATGCAAAAATTCTCACCAAAATACTAGCCAATAGGGTCCAACAGTACATTAAAAGGATTATTCACCATGACCAAGTGGGATTTATCCCTGTGCTGCAAGGTTGGTTCAACATCCACAAATCAATCTATGTGACACAATACATTAATAAAAGAAAGAACAAGAACCATATGATCCTCTCAATAGATGCAGAAAAAGCATTTGACAAAGTACAGCATCCTTTCTTTATCAAAACTCTTGAGAGTATAGGCATAGAGGGTACATACTTCAATAGCATAAAAGCCATCTATGAAAAACCCACAGCAACTATCATTCTCAATGGGGAAAAACTGAGAGCTTTCCCCCTAAGGTCAGGAACACGGCAGGATGTCCACTCTCACCACTGCTATTCAACATAGTATTAGAAGTCCTAGCCACAGCAATCAGACAACAAAAAGGAATCAAAGGCATCCAAATCGGCAAAGAAGAAGTCAAACTCTCACTGTTCGCAGATGATATGATACTTTATGTGGAAAACCCAAAAGATTCCACCCCAAAACTGCTAGAACTCATACAGGAATTCAGTAAAGTGGTAGGATATAAAATCAATGCACAGAAATCAGTGGCATTCCTATACACCAACAAGACAGAAGAAAGAAATTAATGAGTCGATCCCATTTACAATTGCTCCCAAAACCATAAGATACCTAGGAATGAATCTAACCAAAGAGGCAAAGAATCTGTACTCAGAAAACCATAAAATAGTCATGAAAGAAATTGAGGAAGACACAAAGAAATGGAAAAACCTTACATGCTCATGGATCGGAAGAACAAATTTTGTGAAGATGTCAATGCTACCTAGAGCAATCTACACCTTCAATGCACTCCCCATCAAAATACCATCCACTTTTTTCAAAGAAATGGAACAAATAATCCTAAAATTTGTATGGAACCAGAAAAGACCCTGAATAGCCAGAGGAATTTTGAAAAAGAAAAGCAAAGCTGGTGGCATCACAATTCCGAACTTCCAGCTCTATTACAAAGCTGTCATCATCAAGACAGTATGGTACTGCACAAAAACAGACACATAGATCAATGGAACAGAATAGAGAGCCCAGTAATGGACCCTCAACTCTATGGTCAACTCATCTTTGACAAAGCAGGAAAGAACGTCCAATGGAAAAAAGACAGTCTCTTCAACAAATGGTGTTGGGAAAATTGGATAGCCACATGCAGAAGAATGAAACTGGATATTTCCTTACACCATGCACAAAAATAGACTCAAAATGGTTGAAAGACCTAAATATGAGACAGGAGTCCATCAAAATCCTAAAGGAGAACACAGGCAGCAACCTCTTCGACCTCAGCTGCAGCAACTTCTTCCTAGTAACATCGCCAAAGGCAAGGGAAGCAAGGGCAAAAATGAACTATTGGGATTTCATCAAGATAAAAAGCTTTTGCACAGCCAAAGAAACAGTCAACAAAACCAAAAGACAACAGAATGGGAGAAAATATTTGCAAATGACATATCAGATAAAGGGCTAGTATCCAAAATCTAAAAAGAACTTCTTAAACTCAACACCCAAAGAACAAATGATCCAATCAAGAAATGGGCAGAAGACATGAACAGACATTTTTCCAAAGAAGACATCCAAATGGCCAACAGACACATGAAAAAGTGCTCAACATCGCTCAGCATCAGGGAAATCCAAATCAAAACCTCAATGAGATACCACCTCACACCAGTCAGAATGGCTAAAATTAACAAGTCAGGAAATGACAGATGTTGGCGGAGATGCGGAGACAGGGGAACCCTCCTACACTGTTGGTGGGAATGCAGGCTGTTGCAGCCACTCTGGAAAACAGTATGGAGGTTCCTCAAACCATTGAAAATAGAGCTACCATACGATCCAGCAATTGCACTACTGGTATTTACCCCAAAGATACAAATGTAGGGACTTGAAGGGGTACGTGCACCCCGATGTTTATAGCAGCAATGTCCACAATAGCCAAACTGTGGAAAGAGCCAAGATGTCCATTGACAGATGAATGGATAAAGAAGATATGGTAATATATACACAATGGAATATTATGCAGCCATCAAAAGGAATGAGATCTTGCCATTTGCAACGACGTGGATAGAACTGGAGGGTGTTATGCTGAGCGAAATAAGTCAGTCAGAGAAAGACATGTATCATATGACCTCACTGATATGAGGAATTCTTAATCTCAGGAAACAAACTGAGGGTTGCTGGAGTGGTGGGGGGGTGGGAGGGATGGGTTGGCCGGGTGATAGACATTGGGGAGGGTATGTGCTATGGTGAATGCTGTGAATTGTGCAAGACTGCTGAGTCACAGACCTGTACCTCTGAAACAAATAATACATTATATGTTTAAAAAAAAAGAAGAAGAAGAAGATAGCAGGAGGGGAAGAATGAAGGGGGGGAAATAGGAGGGGGAGACAAACCATGAGAGACTATGGACTCTGAAAGACAAAGTGAGGGTTCTAGAGGGGAGGGGGGTGGGGGGATGGGTTAGCCTGGTGATGGGTATTAAAGAGGGCACGTTCTGCATGGAGCACTGGATGTTATACGCAAACAATGAATCATGGAACACTACATTAAAAAAAAAAAACAACTTTGAAAGGGAAGAACAATGAAGGAAAACTGTCCTACCTAGATTATTAAAGAATATTATTAAAATATCATATAAAGTCTCTATAACTAAAAAAGTGTAGTAATGACATGCAAACAGCCAGATGAACTGGTGAAACAAAACAAAGTCCAGAAATGGATCCAAGTATATATGGGAATTCAGTATGTTATTTTTTTCAAATGGCATTTTTTAAACCACTGGGGAAAAGGTAGAAATTATTAAACTCTATTTAATAGATGGAGTTGGGACAGACAGCCATTTTTGAAAAATGATAAAACTGGATCAATATTTCATCTCATACTAAGAATAAACTCAATTTTTATAAGTGGATTTATTTTTGGGTGTTGAATTTTACAAATTCTTTATAGATTTTGAATACTGATACTTTATCAGATATGTCATTTGCAAATAGCTTCTCCCATTCCGTAGGTTGCTTTTCAGTTTTGGTGACTGTCTCCTATGCTGTGCAGAAGCTTTTTGTTTTGATGACATTCCAATAGTTCATTTTTGCTTTTGTTTCCCTTGCCTCAGGAGACGTATCTGGTAAGAATTTTCTATGGCTGATGTCAAAGTGGTTACTGCCTGTGTTCTCCTCTAGGATTTTAATGGTTTCCTATCTCACACATAGGTCTTTAATCAATTTTAAATCTATTTTTGTGTATGGTGTAAGAAAGTGGTCCAGTTTCATTCTTCTGCAGGTGGCTGTCCAGTTTTCCCAACACCATTTGCTGAAGAGACTCGTGGTGATGAGCACTGGGTGACGTATGAAGGGTTGAATCACTATATTGCACACCTGACGCTAGTATTACACTGTATGTTAACTAATTGGAATTTAAATAAAAACTGAAAAAAAAAGAAGATACAAGTATTTGGAAACCTATTGGTACAAACATGGGAATAGCTATATGCTTTCCTCATTGAAACCACTCTGTGAATAAACCTTTCAATTAAAATAAAAGGATAAATTCCAAATGGATCAAGACATAAGTGTAAAAATATAAAACCATATAATACTTCAAGAAAATAAGAGTGCTTTTCATACAACCTGTGTATGGAAAAATGTTTCCAAACTGATTTTAAAATGCAGCTACAATTGAGGAAAAGATGGCTATATTTGACTCTATAAAAACAAAAATCCTCTGCATGCAAAAATCACTATTAGCAAATCCAAAAGAAATGGGAAACTGGGAAAAATACTTGGCAAACATGCAATACAAAAAAAGAGGCTAATATCCCTAATTTATGGAGAACTATCAAAAATCAGGGGGAAAAAGGTAATGAAAAAATACATAAAATATACTGCTAGCTCATGAAAAGAGATACAAAACATTGATTTCAACCTTACTCAAGAGCAGAGAAAAACAAAACTGCACTGAGATACCACTTCTTACCTATAAGACCAACAAAAATTCAAAAGCTTGACTTTATTATCCAGGATAAAAAAAATCCCCCAAATCAAGGGGATTTTACTTTATATACAAAAGTATATAAAGAATACTATCTTTGCGAAGATATCTATATCATTCTATATAATAGGTATTATATATGTACATATAGATTCATATGCATGTTTGTGAATATATGTATGTATATACATAAATACAAAAAAAAAAGAAATGGACTTTCCTGAGAAAATCTTTAATATATTGCTGACTTCTGAATCATTTTAATGTTTCATACATTCAAGAAATCACACTGAATCAAAGAGAATGTATGTAGTTGGGGCAGAAATGAACCAAACTAGATATTAATTGATAACACAACATTCAGAAGGAAAAAATACCCATATATATTTTAAAAGAATCAACTTTACCAAGATATAATTTACACATAAATAAAATACCCCCATTTTAAAGTGTAAAATCTGATAAGTATTGACAAATGTATACACTCCTGCACTAACCACCACAATCAAGATGTGTAGGACGTTTCTTTCTCTCTCTTTTTTTTTTTTTTAAGAGAGAGAGAGAGAGAGCACAGGAGTGGGGGGGACAGAGGGAGACAGAGAGAGAGAATCTTAAGCAGGCTCCATGCCCAGCTCAGAGCCCAACATGGGGCTCGATCTCAGGACCCTGAGGTCATGATCTGAGCCAAAATCAAGAGTCCAATGCTTAACAAATTGAGCCACCCAGATGCCCCAAGATGTGTAGGACATTTCCATAACCCCCAAGCCCCTAGTCAACCACTGATAGGTCTTCTGTTACTATGGATTAGATTTCTCTGTTTTAGAGCTTCATATGAACGGAACCGTACACCATATAGTCTAGTTTGGAGTCTTTCATTCAGCCTAATGTTGAGAGTCATCTGTGTTATTTGTGGTATCTTTAGTTCATTTTTTTAAATTCTTGAGTAGTATTTCATTTTATGACTATTCCACAATTTATCCATTGAACTTTTGATAGATACGTGAGTTATTTCCAATTCGGGACTATGATGAATAAAGCTGTTTAAAACCATCACGTAAAAGTAATTGTACAGGCATTTTCCTTTCTCTTGATTCTTCATTTCTCTTAGGTAAATACACAGAACTGCAGGGCCCTATGGTAAGAATATGCTCCTAAGTAAATGCAAAACTCATTTTCAAAGTGTTCGTGCTATTTTACCTTCCCATCAGCTCCTCATCCTCACCAGCAATACTTTCAACCTTTTCATTTTTAGCCATTGTAATGGAAATATAGAAATATCACATCATGGTTTTATTTTGCATTTCCCTAATGACTAATGACGTTGAGCATCTTTGCATGTGTTTACTGGTCATTCACAAACGTTCTTTAATGAAGTGTTTTTACAAATTTTTGTCCACTTTTCATTGGGTTGTTTGTCACATTATTATGGATTGATCAGTACTTTATATATTCTAAATAAAAATCCTTTGTCTGACATATGTATTGTTTCTATCTACCCTGAGGTTATGAAGGTTTTCTCCAATGGTTTTTTTTTCCGGTGGTTTTTTAATAATTTTTACACTTTTAGCTTTCATGATATTTATATAGGTATGAACGAGAGGTTCAAGTTCATTATTGTTTGTGGATATCCAGTTGTTTCAGCACTATCTGTTAAAAATACTACTCTTTCCACCTTAAATTACTCACCCTGTCAACTTACTGAAATTCAACGGAACATATATGTGGCTCTATATCCGCATTTCTTATTCTATTCTGTTGATCTATAGGTCTAATCCTTGTGCCAATACCACTGGCTTTGATCACTGTAACCTTGAGACAAAATAAATCATCTCGTTTGTTCCTTCTCAGAAGTGTTTTGGCTATTCTACATCCTGTGCATTTCCATATAAATTTTATAATCAGCTTGTCAATGTCTCTAAAATAGCCTACTGGACTTTTAATTGGGGTTGCAATAAATCTATAGGTTAAGGAAACCCAACAGGACTGATTTTTCCAACCGACGAATTATCTCTCTTAATATATTGTAGGTCTTTTAACTAAGCAATGTTTTGTAGTTTGGGGTGTATTGTTCTTACACACATACCTTTCAATTTATCCCTAGGTACTTTGTTTTTGATGCTATTTCAAAGGGTGTTTTTAAAATTCTAATTTCATAGCTAGTAAAAAAATACAACTGATTTTTGTGGATTGACATTGTGTCCTTGACCTTGCTAAATTCAGTTATTAATTCTCGAAACCTGAGTTTTACATTTTTTTCATTTGTTATGCTTTTTGTTTTTCATCTTATTTTATGGCATGGTTAGGGTATCCATCACTACAACATGATCAAGATATGTGATACAAAGAGCATCCTTGCCTTGGCTTCATTCTTAAGGAAAAAGCATTTGGTCTTGAGCTTTACACTAAGTGGGTTTGTTTTGGTAGAGATCCTGGTATAGCAATTCTGCTATGCATATTTTATATATTAGAGGATCGACCAAATAAGTATATATATTGAGGCTGTTGATAAGCCAGTTTTTTTTTATGAAAGAAAGGAAAATAAAATAGAGACTAAAAAGCAAGAATTTGATTGTTAGAAAAAGATAACAGGGAAGCAGGAACTAGAGATGGCCCCTATTAACAACTTTTTTGAGGAATTTTGCTGATAAGAAAAGCAGCTAGAGAAAGAAGGTCCAAATGAAAAGGGGGGGGGGGTTCAGACCAAAGAAATAAGAACATATTTTTATGCTGATAAGAATAATCCAGTAGAGGGGTGCCTGGGTGGCTCAGTCGTTAAGCATCTGCCTTCGGCTCAGGTCATGATCCCAGGATCCTGGGATCGAGCCCCACATTGGGCTCCCTGCTCCGTGGGAAACCTGCTTCTCCCTCTCCCACTCTCCCTGCTTGTGTTCCCTCTCTCGCTGTGCCTCTCTCTGCCAAATAAATAAATAAAACCTTTAAAAAAAGAGAATAATCCAATAGAGAGTGGCAAAGTGATGATGGAGAAGAAAGACATGCTGGTGTCTTTGTGTGAGTGAGAAGGGATGGAATCTACTGGACAAGTGGTCAGGTTGGCTTTAGACTGAGCATGGATAGTCAAGTCATAGTAACAGGATGGAAGGCATGTAGGTGGGCAGCCATGCAGGAAAAAGAGCAGATGTGGAAGGCCTAATCTATTTTTTCCAACTTTCTCAGAGAAGTAAGAAGCACGCTGTAAGTCGAGAATGAGGATGGGAAAGAAGTTGTCAGAGATTTAAAGAAAAAGATAAAGGTACAATATGTCATCCACGAGACTGGGAGACAACATAATGGGGGAATATGTATTAGGTATCGTATTTTCTATATAACATATATAGGATATATATGTAAAAATACATATAACATTATATATTATGAATATCTCACAGGGCATCAGCAAAAACCTTATTTGAAGTTACTGGTTATGTATTTAATGTGAAACCAATCAGCATAATAGTACATTTTTTTCTCCATTGATAGCTGTGCAGATACAGGCGACTGCTTGTCAGAATTTAACCAGCACTGAGTTTTCCAGGTGAATTAGACAAAGGGGAAAAGGCCAAGGGAATTAAACACATATGCAAGGAAATGATCATAGTTATTGGCCGTGAAATTTATAATTAGGGGAGGTATTGACTATTTTAAATTGAAGTTCTAGAGGGGTGCAGTTATTGTTCACAACGAGGTCTTGGGTGTGACCATGGGAATTAATGGCTGAAGCAAGCTAAAGGACAGTATCATTGGAAGAGAGAAAATGAAGAAAGTGAAAGACCAGGGTATTGGAAGGATCATGTATGTAGCTATTGAATTGACCAAGAATTATAGCAGGAGTATGATGACCAGAAAGACAATAAAACAGTAAGATCTTTTGAGAAATCAAAGGGAATGACCTATGTATTTGGTGGTATTGTCTGATGGAATGATAGTTTTAGTTATAACAGGGAAGTGAACAAAAAGCTTTTTTGAGGTGAGTGAGTGATAGAAGATTTAAATCATATTTCCTGAAATGGTATAGTTAATGGCGTGGGAGAATTATGCCATGAGGGCGTTATGAGTTTGAAAAAGCATATTTAAAATAAGACTGTTACAATTTGTTGTCATATTTAATTCATTCTGAAATTTAAGTTAATATTAAAGAAGGGCATGAGACTTCTTTATCAGAAGTGATAAGAGCTAAGAAGGATCGTTCAACAGATAACAATCATATCAAGTTTCACTAGAAAGGTTCTCTAGGAATGTGCTGAATGTAATTTCCAAATTATGGCATGAATGCCATTCAATAGCTTTGCAAAAAATCTAATTATACAAATGGTAGAATTTTGTATAGACTGCATTTCTCATCATTATCAGTATAATTAAACATCTTTGATGTGCAGATGCTCTTATTTAACCAAATTTAAAGCAATAGCAAAACAAAACATCTACCTAAATACAGCTCTTAGAAAATGCCCCATTATTACTAACAGACATTACCTTAGTCCTGCTGACAGGAGAAAAAAATTTCACAGACTTTACCTTACTCCAAATTCCCAAGAGGATCTCTAGTGTACTGGGCACTACACTAAAGGCTGGGAATGCAAAGATAACTAAAATGAAGTCCTCCCCCTTAGGAAGGTTGTATTTTATGGGTAAGACAGACCAGGAAAGGAGGGGTTGGGGGAAGAGTATGAAAGAGGAAAAAAAAGCATTCCAGGCAGAAGAAAGCATAAGCAGGGCAGAAAGCAAGAAAAGGGTGTATGTGTGTATACGGGTGAGTGAGTAAGGTGGGGGCAGAGTGGGGAGAAGAAGAGAAGGAGAGAGAGAGAGTGGGAGAAAAATTAAGAAGTCAAGGATGACTTTATGGGTTTTTAGTTTTATTAACTGAGTAGAAGGCAGTATCCCCACATGAGAAATAAAACATTTGCAGGAAAACAAAAATTGGAGGGATAAGCTGAGGGGTTTGGTTTCATGTACACATATGAAGTGCCTGCCCATAAGTGGCAAAAATAAGTGGACAGGCTCAGACCCACCATAATATAGATGGTATAAAAAAATGCAAGCATGGTATGCAAAATGGCATTCTCAGCCTCCGAATATGTTTTATTTGACCTGTTTTGAGTTGTTGAAATTTTAAATTATTTAAAAATCAGATTGCACATAAAGATCCATATTTCCAACTTCTCTTTAAAAAAACAAAAAATAATGCTAGATCTAACCTGGCAACAGACCACTGCTGCTGAATAGCAGTTTTTGACATAATCGTTACGATTCAGTGTTTTACACTCCCCTGTTGCAACACTTATTTAAGTTATCTGACTGGATTCTATGTGCTTCTGAGTTTACTTCATGATCTGAATTTCCTTGAGTGACAATATGTACAGAGTAGTAAAAACATGGATGCTGAAGCCAGTGCATGCCTGGGTTCTTTAAATCTCAATTCTACCACTCCCCAAACTGTGTGACATTGAACAAAGCATTTAGGTATATCCTTCCTTCAGTTTCTACACCTATAAAATGGGATAGTATTTATCTGAGGATTATGCTGAGGATTAATGAATTAATAGATGTAAAATGCCTAAAACACTGGCACATAGTAAGCACTCAAAACATTAGCTGTTCCACTGAATGTAAATTCCATGAAGGTGAGAATTTTTATTCGTTTTGTTTTCAGTGAAATATCCCAAGCCCTGGAACAGTGTTTGGCATATAGTAGGTTCTCAATAAATATTTGGTGAATGGATAGGTGAATAAATAAATGAATAGCAATTACTCTATCGATATTAAAATAAGCAACCTTTCTTATATTACACTTGGATACCCAGAGATATGTACATAGCTTAGCATCTCAAAAATTTAGGTGTGCATTATTTAATATTTCAGAGATCATATATTTCATTCTTTGAGGGAAAATGTATTATATATTCAGACTACAGGGTAGTTTCTGATGTAGTTTGTTATCCCTTCATGCATTTCTTGAGAAAGTACTGAGAAATATTTTTATTTTATTATGTTATGTTAGTCACCATACAGTACATCATTAGTTTTTGATGTAGAGTTCCTTGATTTATTGTTTGCGTATTACACTCAGTGCTCCATGCAATATGTACCCTCCTTAATACCCATCACCGTGCTAACCCATCCCCCCCCACCCTCCAGCCCCCTCCCCTCTGAAACCCTCAGTTTGTTTCCCAGAGTCTAGAGTCTCTCATGGTTCGTCTCCCCCACTGATTCCCCCCCTCCATTTTTCCCTTCTTTCTCCTAATGTCCTTCATGCTATTCTTCCTGCAATCAGCATGCAACAATCAATTCTATTAGTTAATCCTCTTTTTTATTTGAGATTTTATTTGTCAGAGAGAGAGAGAGAGAGAGTAAGCGGGTGCACACAAGCAGCGGGGAGTGGAAGGCAGAGAGAAGCAGGCACCCCACTGCGCAGGAGCCTGGGATCATGACCTGAGCTGAAGGCAGATGCTTAACTGACTGAACCACCCAGGTGTCCCTAGTTATTCTTCAGATTATAATGACATTCTTGATGAGAGCTTCACTAAAAAAAAAACTCACAAAGAATAATCTGCCATTCTCCCACACCTATCTCTGATTGCAATATTTGGTAAGAATTTGTATTGCAAATTAACTTCCTTGCTATTATTTTACTCAAGATGTTTTCTTAATTTAGCCTTTATAATACAAAGTGAAACTAGGGGGCTAAAAAGTTTCATAACACTTTTTTTCAAGGTCATTCTAAGGAACCTTAGTATTTCCTAATATTAGAAACAACCCATGGGATTTGGGGAATGATGGAGTGAGAATCATGACACACACTGTCCCTAAAATAAAAACTGGCAAAATCATTGAGAACAAACACTTCTGAACTCTGGAAAATAGCCAAAGACATATATAAGAAGCTGAAAAGCATTTATCCAAGAAAGATGACCGAATTGTGGTAAGAACACTGGGGTATGTGGCACACTAATCTGAGTTGCAACCATCAACGCCCTCTCTTCTCCATACTCCCACCAGTTCCAAGGCAGGTTAAGCAGGCTGTTAAGCTCCACGTGACTTGGAGCTCTGTGGAAAAGCTTTGCTCCCAGGGCACAGTAAAAACAATAGTAATTGGTGGCAAATAATCAGGAATCCCAGCATCAGAGCTGTCTAATGCTGCAAATGTGGCAAGCAAGAATCAACCAAAAATTTAAAATGGAGATCTGTAGAACAAGACAGCCACAGGGGGTTTTGAAAAGCATGTACATTCCTGGGGATCTGGAAGGCTTACACATGCACATTTAGTAAGCCCAGGAAGGATTCCAGTTATCTACTTATCCATAGTACACCAAGAGGCCCTGTGTCTCTGGAGCTACCCATTAGGAAGGGAAAGAAAAGACGGACTTGTAAACCATCCAACCTTAGAATGTGTACATTACTACACACAAATCTCTCAGCAAAGGTGGAAGCCATACTGATTCATAGCTTTTTTTTTTTCCCCAAAGATTTTATTTATTTATTTGACAGAGAGAGACACACAGCAAGAGAGGGAACATAAGCAGGAGGAGTGGAAGAGGGAGAAGCAGGCTTCCTGTGGAGCAGAGAGCCTGATGTGGGGCTTGATTCCAGGACCCTGGGATCATGACCCGAGCTGAAGGCAGACGCTTAATGACTGAGCCACCCAGGCACCCCAATGATTCATAGCTTTTAAAGAAAAGTGACCAATCCCTGGCTGACCATTAAGAAGGAAGTGTGGTCACACTACAGTGTGTTAAAAAAAAAAAAAGCAGTCAACAGAAAGTGTCCTTGAGGGGGCTCAGATGTTGGACTTAGTAGTCAAGGATAAACAGCTTTACATAAACTATTATAACACAGACTGAATGGTGCATTTGTAAGTATTCTATAAAGCTCCAAAATAAGAACTCTCCTCTCTCTACAATCCAAAGAATTTATTAATGATTTAAAAGAGGCATCTTAGGGAAGCACTGAAATTAGCCCTCAAAAGGCTATTGTTATTTATTATTTTTTTGTTTTTTTATTTATTTAAGATTTTATTTATTTATTAAGATTATATATGTTAATTATATATAATTAATTAATTAAATATAATTAATTATATATAATTAATTAATATATTAATATTATTATATTAAGATTTATTTATTTATTTGACAGAGAGACACACAAGTAGGCAGAGCAGCAGGCAGAAGGACAGGGAGAAGCAGGCTCTCCTCGGAGCAGGGAGCCCAATGTGGGGCTCAATCCCAGGACCCTGGGATCACGACCCGAGCCAAAGGCAGACACCCAACGATTGAGCCACCCAAAATATTGTTATTTAAATTATTAAATGGGAATGCCCAAAAAGTGCTACCTAGCATTGAAAATAAGGAGAAGAAACAACAAAGTTTAATTCATTTCCTTTGACAAGCTTTTTCCATGTAAAATACTTCTTACTACAGACCCAACCTTTGACCAATTCCTCCTAGAGATCAGGTATTTGTACCATACTGTGTAAGTTGAAGACAATGTTTATATTAGTCTTCCATGTACTCTTTAGACGTATTTTAAAACTAGTAAAATAAATACAGCTAAGTTTTTAGGAATGTTCATTTAGAAAAATCAAAATTTTTTTCTTAAAAAAAATAAATTGAATCATAAAAGGTCTTGTGATACCACAAAACTAACCTTCCAAAGTGGAAGATAATAAAATAAATGCCAAAACTTTAAGCTTTAAACTTTTACCTGAGGGAGTAGGGATTGAAGGAAGGAAGAGATGGGTATGGTTAAGAGAGGGATGGGAAGGTGAGGGGAGGGAGCGAGGCAGTATTGTCCTTCTCAGTATAACTCATTTGTTTTTTCAATAGTCATGTATTTCTTATTTGGAAATAAAAAAAAAGAATGTTCAGACAACTGATATCAAAGAGCTAGCAATGCCTAGAATACAAAGTTTAATTATTAGATCTGTGAACAGAGATACAGTTAACACTTTTAAAAGCCTGATTTGTGAAAGACTCCCAAACTGCTAGGAAAGCCAGGTGGAAAAAAGAAATGTGCAGTTAGCTAATTAGCAGAATAAAAAAAAAACAAAACAAAGAAAACAAAAAATCTAGGAAAAATTGTTTAAGTTAACTGATAGTAGAGGCAGTTCTAGATAGAACTTACGTATCGTTGTGATATTTCCTTCTTAAAAATATTTCACTTGAATATAGCCTGAAAAGCCTGATGTGTCCTTAATTTTAGTTATTATGTGAAATAATGCCAATTAGAAAGTAATCTAAGTTAGTTATCTAAATTAAAATTAGAGAGAGAGAGAGAGAGAGCGCGCATACAGCATGAGGGGGAGAGGAGGAGAGAGAGACTCTCGGTCAGACTCCATGCTGGGAGCAGAGCTGGATGTGGGGCTTGATCCCAGGACCCCGAGATCATGACCTGAGCCAAAATCAAGAGTTGGACACTTAACCAACTGCACCACCCAGGCACCCCATTCACACTCACCTTTTAAACTCCTTTATTCACTCAATAAATATTTACTGAAATTCTTCTGTATTCTACGCTAATATGCTATACACAAACTTGTAAGGATTAGAATAATGTACTTAGTACAGTGTCTGCAATAAAGTATTATACTCTACAGTGTGATTTTCCATTTTAGAAAGGCTATATTAGAAGTACCTGTGGGACTTTTTGAAACCTCACACATACATACACCTTTATTTTCTCTTTTTTCCACTAAAAGGAAGGCATAACTATCGTTGAGAAACACTGTTTTATAGTATGACTTCAGCTACCTCTCCAGTTTCATTACCTTTTTTCCCCCAACATTCTTAGCTCTAGCCAAATTCATTATTCACTGTTTACTAGTTTGTAAAGTTGCCCATATGCACATGTTCACAGTTATCTGTTCCTTTTGGCCCTGAATGACTGTCCTCTGTGCTTATCCATCTTCAACCTGAAATCCTGTTTATCCTTCAAGACTCACCCCAAAAATTCCAAGTGCTTTATAGCTATTTCTGATCTTTTAAGTAGATCTTATTTTGCCCTTGGCTGAACATCTAAACACCTTACTTGTATTGATGACATGTCACAGATATAAGACAGGAAACATCAGGAGGGTAGGATCTGTGTTTTCCCATCTTTGCCTTGCTTTCCCTTCAGCATTTAGCATAGTGCTCTTTACATAGTATGGAATTAATTTTTGGTATACTACATTGGAACATACCTTATTCAGAAATGAATGATTGTTTCTACTTTTAAAACCAGAATTTATTACAATGTAGATCCATAATTTTTATTATTTTGAGCTTTTGCAATGTTATGTGTATAGCAATTAAAAAAATTCATCATATATGAGTATATAAATCAACATTAGGCTAATATTTTAAATGGTATTCATGTTTAAAAGAATTTTAGCCATGCTATCTTTGAAAAAGGCACCAATGTTCTGAGTTGTTAAATTCAGAGTTATGTTCCAAAATCAATTGTAGTATAGTAACTTTTTTATCCAAGAGGTGTTTTTTTGGCAAGGACCCAAATTTAAATTAAAGGGGATTCAACTGGGTAATAATGTGTTGTATGGGCATCCATCCACACACTGTTAAAATTAACATATTATCCCATATCCAAATTTTCTTAAACAATTTGGACAGTACCTAGAATCAATCTACTTGCAAATACAAAGTAAGAAATTTTTTATACGAATATGCCTCTTACCTACCATTTATACTGGAATCTGATAGGGTAAAGGATACAAATGTCTCTTTTAAGCTAATCATTCAATCCAACTCCTGATAAACTCAAAGTGGTTGTAGACGTTTGTGAAAAGTTGAAGTATATATCTTGTAAAGTAACTTACAAAATACAAAGTAAAGTAACAATACAACATTGTACATTAAAATAAAATTATGGATTCTGTACTGTAATAAATTCTATTTCATCAAATATTTATTTAGGAGAGACAGAGAGAGAGAGAAAACACTTGCGAGTGAGGGGATGGGCAGAGGGAAAGAGAGAGAGAGAGAGGCAGAGAATCTCAAGCAGCCCTGACACAGGGCTCAATCTCATGACCCCAAGATCACAACCTGAGCTAAAACCAAGAGTTGGATGTTTAACCGACTGAGTCACCCAGGTGCCCCAATAAATCCTATTTTTAAAAGCATTAATCAGAGCATGATGGTAAATATGATAAGATTATAATTCTTAGACAAATTCCTCAGCAGTATAATATGAGATACAAGGCAACATTATAACCAGCAAACATTAAATGGAGCATCAAAGCAGCTCAAGCTTCTTAGGAGTGTATTTTATTGCTTTCATCTGTGATTCCTCCATGTATTTTAGAGTGCCTACGGCACAGTAGAGGGTCTACCTTTGTAGAATATGTAAATATAAAACACTGAATTAGAAGATGGGGGATAAAGAAAAATATGGATCCTGTCACCACAAAAATTATAAAGGTAGTAAAACAAGGGTAGCGAATAGGAATAGCATAATGACAGTTCAAAGAAGAGGTATTAGAAGAACCAAAGCAGAGAGGTGTTAAACAGCATTCTAGGATTCTGAACTGGCGTTGGGGGGGAGGGGAGTGACATGACAAAAGTTGTCTTTAGATATTAACAGTATGTGTTAGAAGGGGAGGAGACAGGAGGAATTAGTATTGAAATCCAGATATCACCACATGGATTAATGTTATAGTTAAAGAAAGAGAGTGAGAAAAAAGGATGGATATGTGGTCTTAATACTACTCAGATTTATAGGCCCCTATAAATTGGCATAGCACATTTGGCTTGGTTTAGAGAGTTCTGGAGGGAAAAAATGTAAGTATGATTCATAGAAGTATATGTAAACTAATGGAAGGAAACAGGGTATTCGTAGACGCCTCCGTATTTCCTAGAAAGTCCCTATTAAGAGTTTTAAAGATTAACTGCATCAGCACACTACTGAAAGCATCTCAGATATATGAGCAGAGTGGGAGGAAACCACCAAAAAATCCACGTTTAACAAAATTATGTTTTGTAGGGAACCCTTATTTTTTTTTAAGTCACTGAATAAGTTTTATATTTTGAAAAATATTTGAATGGTAATTTTGAGTACCTTCTCCTCTGCAGCTCTTAGGTCACTCCTCTGACACGAAGGAAAACACATTAACTCCATTCCACTGGTGTAACTAAGCCTGGAGAGGAAACGACCAGGAACCACTGGCAGTAGCATCTGTAAGTGCTGGGAGAGGACAATGGCTCTGCTCACTTCAGCACCAAAGTGGCCATCTGTGGCAAACCCATTAGATTAATGCCACGTGTCAATATATCACGATTGATCGGTCGTTCCCAAAAAGGGCTTCTAACAAAAAAAAGCTTCCCAATGCATAGAAAAAAATCTGGACATTTTAACTGGCTGTGACTCCAGTATCATATCCTTATTACCTTCATGTAATCTGGAAATTTAATGGGAAAAAGACCCCTGCTATCCAATAAACCCATGTTATCCAAAGAACATTCTCTAATCAGACTGGAATTAAAACACACTGACATTTATGAGAAGGTACAGAGCTTTCAGATAGAAAAGTAGATTTCCAATTTTTTCAGATCACCCAAAAGCCAGTCTATAAATTATAGAACTCAATCTATTCTTATTCAGTGTTCAGAGATACAAGTTTCTGCTAAAAGGAGGGCTGCATGCATGGACAACAGCTGGGAAAATGAAATCCCTTCAACTGAAAGTGGAAGGAATTTCTTTTTATGAATTGGAGTGCTGAACTGGAAGCAACTCTTCCTATGAGTATATAGTAAGTAGCCCATATCACTGCGTTTAAAACCACCAATGAAATCACAGGAAATAAAGCAGATGTGTAAGCGACAAACATCTGAGACACAAAACAAATTTCCTATTCCTTGTAAGTCTTCTGCCATTTAGTTCTAACATAATCAATATTTCATTCTACTTAAATGAAAATAAATATGATAAAGAATAATAAGCCCTAGAACCAAAAAGAAGTTTCTCAGTATTTTGTCTCTGTCTCCCCCTTTGCAAAATGTAACATGAAGAAAAATGGATATAGTAGTAGAAAAAAATGTATCTTAATTTCAGGCAATTTCCTGTTTGGCAAGAGTTTCAAGTTTGTTGAGAGATAGGAACAATGAGGCCATGGTTAAGAGACATCTGGGAAACCCAAATTTTTATTCATCCCATAGGATGGTGAACCAAGGATTTCCTAGGCCAACATAAAGAAGATCAAATCTACATTTTAAAATCATTTGTCAGAAACATTTTTAAAAAGCTGCAAAAGTCACAGGTGAGGAACCAACCCAATCAAATCACTCGTCATTATTTTCCTGTCTTTGCTTTGCCCCTTTATCCATGAAAGATGATTAACCTGCAAACTCAGTTCTTCCTAGGCATGGAGCCAATAAGAATGAGTCAGCAGCCAGAAAGGGCAAAAGAGAGTCTGGAGTTTTAGTCTGATATCCAATGTGCACAGGAAGTTCTTACATGTTTACGTGTCAACCAAGACAGAGGTTTCCCAGAATTCCGACATGTACGCCATACCTTCTGCCTGGGCATCTCTCCCAGTTATCAGCTTGTGCCCCGGTTTTCTTTGGGGGCTAGAGTCCTGTCAAACATCAGTCTTTTCAAACTGAGTCCTCATGTCCCAACTTAGCTTTTATTAGATCCTTTTCCCTGGGGAGGAAGACCTTGACTTTTTATCAGTTGCTTACTAAAGACCAACCTCGACCCATACAGAATCGCTCCTTATATCTGACAGAGATACCTGATGCCCAGACCTACCAAAAGAAATACACAGGTATTCCCTGAATTAAACCTGAGTTTATTGGTCCTTGATAGCCAGCTCCATAAGGAGAGGTAATCCTTCCACAACCAGACCTGCCATGCTAATCACCTCTCTACAGTGACTTGTCATTGAGTTCCTAGGATAAAGAGTCTGGGTGAGAATGACAATATGCTTTAACATATATGACATTCCTATTATTATGTCACACCAAGCAATTTCCATGCATTTTTGCAGTCATCAGAACAATGTTATGAGGTAGAGACTAATATATCTCCATCTTAAAAAGAAGAGACTGAGGATTACAAAGGATATGGGACTTGCCCCCAAAGTTAACTGGCAGTGTGACTCTGTAAGATCACCATTATTTTAGCACTAAAAAACCCCCAATACCTGCTAATTAAACTGACACAATGCTTTCTTATCAGTGGTGCTCAAAGTGTTGGCCAGACCACAAACTGTTGTCAGTCAACAAGATAAGAACTGAAAATTAGTGTTTAGAAATTTTTATGACATTTTGATAATGCTGTTTTAAATTGTATTTTATAAAAGTGGTGGAGATACAACAAAACAAAAACCCAAAACTGGACCTTTACTTCAAATAGTTTAAGAAACAATGACTTAGAATTTTGACTCTTCTAAATTTCTTCATCAGTATTCCTGTTTCTCCATGTTAGCAATGCTGCTCCACAATCAGCTCCTGGGTTTTAATCTGAGACATGGATAAGCACTTTCAAACTCTTGGATACTGACCCTTTCTCTGTATTTCCAGAAGGACTCAGGCAATAACAGCTGTGTCACAACACATTCAAATTTCAGAAAGTTAAAAAGTTAAAAAAAAATCATGTTTGATTCCATAAAACAATGGGTAGCATTTGTTTCCCTGTCATTTCTAAAATTTCTTGATGCTCTCTACTGTTTATTTGTCCAAAACACAAACTTGAAAGGTATTACTTTTTCCCATATAGTCTGTTTTTTGTCCTGTACGTATACTCATATACAACATTTTGGCTGATATTTTGGCAGATAGTCTTCATTATCTATGCAGAAGATGTGTGGTTAGTCCACAAGCAGTATTAAATATACAGATCTATATAACCCAAACAATTTAATTAAAGACACCAACTGAAAACATTCTAGAAGCTCAATTTTCCCATAAATTCCTTAACCAAAATGCCCTGATATCTAAATTTGTCCTGTTAATTAATTAGGCTTTGCCAAAAGTTTAGAGAATGTATTCTATTCTGGGACATCATTAGTGGCTACTTTTTCTTTCCTGGTTATAAAAGCAATGCATACATGTTTACCATGGAAAGCTTGGAAAATATTAAAAAGTATAATGAAAATAAAAGTCAACTTATAATCCAAAAAACAAATTAGTAAATGGGCCTTTCCAGTTTATAAGTTTATAAGTCTATCTACTCAATAGATTATTTAATTTGAAAAACTAAAAATTAATGTTTGGATGACTTCACTGATTGGGTAATTAAAATATGAACACCGAAAGATGAAGATGAACACAGAACCCTAAGAAATCTTATGTGGAAGAGCCACTGGACTTCACCCACTACATTACACTACCACACCTATAACACTGTAGGGGCATCATGTTCTAAACACCCAGCTAAATAGTTTTTAAAAATACTTAACATCTTATGGCTTGTTTTATGAAGTACTGGGGATCATGTCTTTACTTTTAGCTTTGGGAAGACCAGGAAAAATACATGAAGTGAGATACTGAGGAGGGGTATAAGATAGAGGTTAGATACAAATTCACCAAAGGTCACTCAACTTTGACAAACAGAAGTAATTCATCTGTGAGCATACCTACAGAAGAGAACAGAAAACCAGAATGCATGATGATACCAACTTGTTGAAAAGCTATCATAGATACAGGGAGATAATACTATGTATGTTCTAGAAGAGCACAAAATAAAAAGACTAACAAACCCAAGGAAGCTGGATACAAAGGAATACACTCCATATGATTCCATTTATATGAAAACCAAGAAGAGACAAGATAATCTATGGTGATAGAAATCACTTGGGGGCCATGGGAGAGGTTGTGACTGGAATTTTCTAAAGGAATAGAAAAGTCATTCTTTGTTTGGGGTGGAATTGTCAAAGCTCCCCGGACTGAGCAACTGAAATCTGTGCACTTCTTGTGCTACTTTTGTATGTATGAATATGTATACTTACATATACATACTGGGTGTAGAAGAAGAAGTATTAAAATTTATCTAATTAAGCTCTCTTTGTACAATGAGTAATTTAATAAACATACATATACTATGTTCCTAGCATATGCTAGGTGCTCTAAATTATTTGTTTTTGTGTTAAAAGTGAACATATCTTAAATTGACTTATATGTTCCCATACAAATATTGTGATTAAAGTAAAACACACTCTTGGGGCGCCTGGGTGGCTCAGTCGGTTAAGCGGCTGCCTTCGGCTCAGGTCATGATCCCAGGGTCCTGGGATCAAGCCCCATGTCAGGTTCCCTGCTCAGTGGGGAGTCTGCTTCTCCCTCTCCCTCTGCCTCCCTCTCTGCCTACTTGTGCTTTCTCTCTCTCTGTCAAATAAATAAATTAAATCTTTAAAAAATAAAAATAAAACACACTCTTTAGTCTCCCTCCTAAGGAATGGTAACTTGTCAATTCTCTGATGATAATATAATTCAGTGCCTTTTTGGCATACAAAGTATTGCTTAGTTTTTAAAAACAGAATATGTCACTGTTTGCAGAAATAAAAACTAAAATTATGGTATTTGAAAAATTATTAATGTTTGTTATCAACAAATTTCCATTTATGTGCTTATATATTTTAGACTACCTTCCTAAAGCTTGTAGTTAAGCCTAAGAAAAGTACCTGTATAACAGTGGGCACTAATACCAGACATGGTCACGTTGATGTTTTGCTATACTTGGATAGTCAGAACTGTCCTTGGCTTTTCCGCCTACATGGCCTTTCTGAGCAACACTCAGGCTTCTCCAGTCTAGAACATTTCCAACACAGCAGTGTTAATCACTTGCAAAACAACCACTGAATTTCAAAATATTTCTTTAGGAGAGAAATGCTGACTGTCTTCTGCCTAGATTGTTATGCCTGAGTCATTACATTATCTGGTGCATTTTCTCATTATGAAATTCCATCTCATGATAGCAAATCCTCAATGCTGTTGTTATAGATCTTTCAAAAGTATGTGCTCTTATAATTCACGTGCTTCTTTGTGACTTCAAAATTGCTATTTATATAACAACTGCAAGTTCCAGGCAGAAGAAACTATTATTATTTCACATACACGATGTACCAACAGTACGCAAAACACTGCCCAGAATGTTCTGATTCTTCCAAATTCCATACTTCTTCTCAATTCAGTTAAGGAAAGAAAAAAAAAAAGTCTTCCTGATTTAAAATTGAGTCATTTTTTATCATAAATAATAATTATCTAAAATTACTATGTTTGCATGTACTGAGGATTATAACAAATGCCATGTGTCAAAGAGGGCATTACTAGAGTAATTTCCAATATCTATAGAATTAGTTCATATAATATATTTAATGGCCTGTTACATGTTTAGCTGGCAAGTTTCTACATTTACTAACCCCATAATTTTAAATTAGAAAATTATATTTCAACCTACTGTTTTTATTTTGACTGCATCCAAAATATATTGATTGTGGCACATATAGTCAATAAATGAGCCATTATTTCTCCAAGGTGTGTAAAATACATACATAGTGATGCCAGTTGCATTAAATTTTCCTGCCAAACAGGGAAACATTTGAAGTTGTGTTAACTATAAAATCAGGATTACATTAATTTTAATAAAAGGAAAATATTTACCTTATTTTTTTTTTAAACTTCAGACATGCAGTTATATGAATGGTAACCTAATGCTGACTGTATAAAATATGAACTATGCAAAGGTTTTACAGCTGGTTTTGATCAGCTTCCTTTGTTTAACATTAAAAGTTAACTTCCAGAAGACACATACAAGCTACAGGTAATGGTTACCAGATGGAGATGTCCTTACTGTTATTCTGTCTGATATCATGAAGAATATACTGCAAGAAGAGAAAAACAACTTGGGCAGTGATTCTGATGTTTTCTGAGGTACAAACAGACTCTTCCCAACTTATGTGGGTGAGCAAAGTCAAAGACTCTATAGCATCAAAATGCTTCTGCACTTTCATAATAGTTGAAATGGTTATATTTAGCATACATGGCCTAACATTTTTAAAATTTAAACCAACATTTTAAATTATCAGCTCCTTTAATCAAAATGATTAAGCTGCATCCTGAGTAATAGTAATGTCTTCTTGTTCATAATCAGCTCAGAATAAAGTGTTTGCTCCCCATTACATATGCCACCCTTTCCACTCTATGTCCAACAACCATCCAACCTACTCGTAAGCCCAGGGAGAGTCAAAATGCCCAGTTTCCTAGCAGGGCCCCCAGCAATACTGTCTCTGCCCCAAACTATTACTGTACTGATATTAGGTTATTATCTAGAACAGCAAGTGCAAAATAAGCCTAAAACTTTACAAGACTCTTAATTTCTATTAGAAGTGGTCTAGTAGCTATTAAATTTTTATGACCCTTTGTTCCTCTTCATGTATGCTATATTCCCCTCAAAATGAACTGTTTTTCTCAAACTGTTCTCCTATATTTACCTTCTACTATCTGACTCCAAAATTATTTCCAATCTCTATGAGATCAGACATCACTACTTCCTAGTCCAGATAAAAATTATTTCCTTCATGGTGCTTTCCTTGATTCTTTGAGGAAAAACTAATTTTTCCCTTAAGGAACCACCATAATATCTCATATAGCATTATCTCTTCACTAGCAGTGTATTCATTTCAGAATTTATCATATATACCATTAAAATATAACCTTTCTCATAAGGTAGAAATCACCCTATATGATGCCTAGTGTAGGATTTTGCTTATGGTTGGGATGTAAGAAATGTTCAGAGAATAAATAAATGAACTCTGGATTTCTGCAGGGCCAAGTACAGTGGTGGTATGGAAGATGCTTAAAAAAATCATTTATGTCATCAAATGTACTAATACCACAAAAACACAAAGGACACAAATGTTAAAAAAATTATAATAAAAAATATGCATGTTTCAAATTTTCTTTTTGCCTACAATTTCATGAAATTTTAAAACTGTATATCGTGGGGGGAAAAAGAATACACCAAAAACAACACTGGAAAATAAAGAATGGCATTAGTGGGCCAAAATGTTTAGAAATTCCCAAGACATAAAAATTCAACAGAATGAGATGGAAGATTGGTTGAGAACAAACAAAATCTAAAACAGAAGAAAGAGAGGACTTTCCAGAAGGTAGGAACAATTCCTGGGAAACTCCAAACTCAAGAGAAAAAAGCAAGAGGGAACCCTGAGACAATAATCTGGGTGATTAATGGAGGAGCAACAAGAGACTTACCAAGAAAAAAAGAATGAGGATTTTCATTAGCTGGGTTAAGATGCATTCCATGAAGAGTAGAACCTAGGCGGACAGGTATACTCACACCCTAGGTCCCACACCCTAGAACCTTACAATTTCCTATTCAGTTTCACACCGACTACTTCCAAGACATGCCTGGGCTCTTCACAGGGTATGTCTTCTTAAGGTCAGCTAGTTCTGTGAATATGTGCATCTCTAAGCCTGTGGCTGGATATGAGCACTGGGATACTTATACACATGTATGAGAGACCCTGAATCAGGAAGCTAGGGTTCAAAAGAAAGCGGGTTACACTGCAGGCTGCCACAACTTTCCAGTATGAAACTCTATGTAGTCAGATACTTCTAAATTTGAACCTGGCAGTCCAGGTTGTTAGAAAGATATTTGTCAAGGTAGGCGATATATATTTCATATAAAAATTAAGATTGATTTATAATTTAAGAAACAAAGCAGATGAACATGGTAGGGGGAAGAGAGAGGCAAGCCTTAAACAGACTCTTAACTATAGAGAACAGACTGAGGGTTGCTGGAGGAGGGGGGTAGGGGAATGGCTTAGATGGGTGATGGGTACTAAGGAAGGCACTTATTGTGATGAGCACTGAGTGTTGTATGTAAGTAATGAATCACTGAATTCTACTCCTGAAACTAATATTACACTGTATGTTAACTAACTAGAACTTAAATAAAAACTTGAAATAAAAAAAATTACACTAAAAAAATCCCCACAGAAAACAAAAAACCAAAATCAATTAATGTAATCCACACATAGATAAAGTAAAAAAAAATCATGATTATTTCAATAGATGTAAAAAAAGAAAAAAATAGATAAAAAAAGGATTTGACAAAATCTAACACCCATTCATGATTTAAAAATGAGAAACAGGAGAGTCCTCAACCTGATAAAGAATATCTACAAAATACATGCAGCTAACATCACACCTAATGGTGAGAAACTAGAAGTTTTCTCAGTAAGACCAGGAACAAGGCACAAATATAACCTCTCACCACTGCTTGTCAACATCCTACTGGAAATCCTGCTAATGCAATAAGACAAGAAAAAGAAAGGGGATAGATATCAGGAAGGAAGAAATAAAACAATTACTGTTCACAGATGAAATAACGTAGAAAATTCCAAAGAATCAACAAAAAGTCTCCTGAAACTAAAAAGCAATTACAGCGAAGATTTAAGATACAAGGTTAATTTATGCTTTTCTATACACCAACAATGAACAAGTGGAATCTGAAATTAAAAACACAATACTATTTACATTATCACCCCCAAAATTAAAACACTCAGGTCTAAAGCTACAAAGTGTGTACAATTTCTATATGAGAAAACCCAGAAAATTCTGATGAACAAAACATGTAAGAATCAAACAAATGGAGAAATATTCCACATTCATGATTAGGAAGAATTATCATTATTGTCAAGATTTTAGTTCTTTCAACTTGACTTATAAACTCAATGTGATTCCAACCAAAATCTCAGAAAGTTATTTTGTGGTTATCAAACAAACTGATTCCTAAGCTAATATGGAAAAAGACCCAGAATATGTCAATGTAATATTGAGAAAGCATGTCAGAGAGCTGACACTATCTGATTTCATGACTTACTATAAAGCTTCAGTAATCAAGATAGTGTAGTACTGGCAAAAGAATAGACAGAACAACAGAAGAGAATAGAGAAACAAAAAATAGACTCAAAATATAGTCATCTGAGGGCGCCTGGGTGGCTCATTTGGTTAAGCAACTGCCTTCGGCTCAGGTCATGATCCTGGAGTCCCAGGATCGAGTCCCACGTTGGGCTCCCTGCTCAGTGGGGAGTGTGCTTCTCCCTCTGACCCTCTTCCCTCTCGTGCTCTCTGTCTCTCATTCTCTCTCTCTCAAATAAATAAATAAAATCTTAAAAAAATATATACTTATCTGAAAGGTAATAAAATGGAACAAAGATAATCTCAAAAATGAAAATTTTTACAATGTGAATTTATACACAGATCTTACACTCTTCACAAATTAACTCAAAATGGATCTTAGACATTAATGTAAAATTATAAAACTCATTTAAGATAACACAGGAGAAAATCTAGAGGACACTGGGTTTGGAGATAACTTTTTAGATGTAACACCAAAGGCACAATCCATTAAAGAAATAATTGATAAGCTGTACTTAACTGAAATTAAAAATTTCTGTCCTGTGAAAGACACTTAAAATTAAAAGACAAGCCACAGACTGGGAGAAAACAGTTGCAAAAGACACAACTCATAAAGGACTATCATACGAAATATACAAAGAACTCTTAAAACTCAACAGTAAGAGAACAAACAACCTGAGTAAAAAAATGGGTCAAAGATCTTAACAGATACCTCACCAAAGATGATATACAGGGAGTTCTAGTCCAGAATAGCAACACAGGAGGCTCTTGAATTCAGTTCCTCCTATGAACACACAGAATCTATAGCTACACATGGAAGAAGACTCTCTGAAGGAAATCTAGAAACTAGCTGAGAGACTCCTACACATTGGGTGAAAAATAAAATATATCATGGGGCGCCTGGGAGGCTCAGTCCTTGGGCATCTGCCTTCAGCTCAGGTCATGATCCCAGGGTCCTGGGATCGAGCCCCATATCGGGCTCCCTGCTCTGCGGGAAGCCTGCTTCTCCCTCTCCCACTCCCCTTGCTTGTGTTCCCTCTCTTGCTGTGTCTCTCTCTGTCAAATAAGTAGATAAAAAAATCTTAAAAAAAAATAAAATCTATCAAAACAAGTTAATGGCACAACTACTAGGAGCCACTAAGAACAAAGAAGGCAGATTAGGAAATCAGAAAGGTATGAGACACAACCAAGATGTAGGGCCAGGCTGAATGATAAAATTCATCTCTTACACAAGACTATTCCATCAAGGGGCGCCTGGGTGGCTCAGTCATTGGGCATCTGCCTTCAGCTTGTGTCATGGTCCCGGGGCCCTGGTATCGAGCCCCGCATCGGGCTCCCTGCTCAGTGGGAAGCCTGCTTCTCCCTCTCCCACTCCCCTTGCCTGTGTTCCCTCTCTCACTGTCTCTCTCTCTGTCAAATAAATAAATAAAATAAAAAAAAAAGACTATTCCATCAAGACTAGGAGAAGTGGCTCTTTTATCTAAAGCATAGAAGTCAACAGAGTCAAGGAAAATAAAGAAAAAGAAGATAATGTTTTGAACACAAGAAGAAAACTCCAGAAACAGACCTTAAAGAAATGCAGATAAATGATTAACCTGATAAAGAGTTCACATTAACAGTCATAAAGCTGTTCATCAAGGTCTGGAGAACAATGCTTGAACAAAGTGAGACTTTTAACAAAGACAGAAAATATTAAAAAGTACAAGACCAGAAATCAGAGTTGAAGCATACAATAACTGAACTGAAAGTTTTAATAGAAGGATTTGCCAGCAGACAAAATGAAATGGAAGAAAGGATTAATGAACTTGAAGACAAGGTAGAAATATTCATTCAATACAAGGGGTAAAAAGAAAAAAGGATGAAAAAGAGTAAAAGGGGCATTATGAGATGCCATCAAGTGAACCAATATTTGCATAACAAGGGTCTCAGCAGAAGACAAAGGCAAAGGGAGCAGAAGCTTATTTGTAGAAATAATGGCTAAAACCTGGGGAAACAGACATCCAGATCCAGGACATGCACAAATTCAAAGAATATGAATCCCACACTGGGACACATAATTAAACTGTCAAAGGTTAAAGAGAGGAGAGAATCTTAAAAGCAACAAGGGAAAATCAACTTTTTATGTACAAATGAACCCCCATAAGACTGTCAGCAGATTTTGCAGCAGAAACTTTACAGGTCAGAAGACAGTGGCATGATGTATTCAAAGTGCTGAAAGAAAAAAAAAAAGGCATCCAAGAATAGTCTACCTGGCAAAGCTGTCCTTCAGAATTGAAGGAGAGATAAACAGTTTTCCAGACAAGGAAAGCCTGATGAGTTTATAACCACTAGAGTGGCCTTGTAAGAAATGTTCAAGGGGCTTCTTTGAGATGAAACAAAAGGATACTAATTAGTAACAAAAAAATATGAAAGCATAAATTTTACCAGCAAAGTTAATATACAGTTAAATTCATAATTCTCAAAAAAATTCATAATTCTCAAATGTTTTAATGGTGGTGGATAAATCACTTGTAAATCTAGTATGACAGCTACTACTACACTATCCTGTTAATGGATATACAAATAAAGAATGTAAATTAGGACATTAGAAATAGAAAATGTTGGTGGGGGAGTGTAGAAATGTAGTGCTTTAGTATGCATTTGAACTTAAGTTGTTATCAGCTTACAATAAACTTTTATATTTTATTTAAGTCTCATGGTAACCACAAAGCAAAAACCTATAGTGGATATATAAAAGATAACCAGAAAAAAATCTAAGGATATTACAACAGAAAAGCATCAAATCACAAAGGAAGAGAGTAAAACAAAGGAACAAACGAACTAAAAAACAGCCAGAAAGCGATGAACAAAATAACAATTGTAAATTCATATCAATCAATAATTACTTTAAATTTACATGGACTAAACTCTCCAATCAAAAGACAGAGAGGGACTGAATGGGTTTAAAACAAAACGAACAAACAAAACAAGACCCAACTATATTGTTGTCTACAAGAGACTCAGTTCAGAAGTAAGGACATACACAGAATGAAAGTGAAGGGATGGGAAAAGATATTCTATGCAAATGCAAACCAAAAGAAAGCTAGGGTAGCTATACTTATGTCAGACAATAGACTTTAAACCAAAATGTACTGAGACATAAAAAGATCATTATAAAATTATAAGGGATCAATCCAACATGAAAATATAACTTTTGTAAATATTTATGAACCCAACAAGGGGGAAAATAAATGGTAGATACATGTCAGTATACATTGGTCCAAATCCACGGAATGTACAATACCAGGGATGAACCCTAAAGTAAATTCTGGATCCAGATGATAATGATGTGTCAATATAGGTTCATTAGTTGCAACAAATGTACCACTCTGAGGGGTGGTGATGATAATGGGAAAGTCTATAAATGTGTGAGGGCAAGGGGTATACGGGAAGCTGTCCTTTCTGCTCAATTTTGCTATGAACCTAAAACTGCTCTAAATAATAAAGTATTCAAAAGTAGATTTTATGAATACTTTTCTTCTTTTTCTTTCTGTTTTTTTGTATTTATGAGATGATGGAGGTTAACTAAACTTATTGTAGTAAGCATTTCACAATATATGTACACCTTTAACTTCTACAGTGATGTATGTTTACTAGATCTTAATAAAACTGAAAAAGGAAAAAAATAATTAAAAAAAGAACTGTTGTAATTGATTAAATATGATTAAAGCTAAGCGGATATTGATAAAGATACTATTATAGATTCTTGAAATGGAAGAAACACACTGCCAGTAAAAATGTGGAATTAAAAATACTTAACTATTTCAGTAAAATGTAGGAACTCAGAGAAATAGAGAAGTAAAAGTGTTCTAAATGTTACTTGGGACAAGTTAGAACAGAAAAATAAAAGCATTCTTAGAAAATGATTATGGAGAGAGGTAGAGGAATAAAGTATTTTAATGGGAGCAATTGTGGGTATTTTGTTTTTAAGTGATGGCAGGAAATGAAATGGTGAGTGACAAGAGGGGAAAGGTAACTATTACTGGCATGTAAAAGAATAAAAAAACCCAAAAAGTAATAAGAAGAAAGAAAGTGATAAATGGTAACCTGATAAAATTAACAAATAAGGAAACATAGAGAAAACATGAAAAATCAATAATCATAAGATGTTAGAAAAAATAGCTTAAAATTTTGAAATATGTAAATCCTCTTGTTAAAAAATAGATCATCAGATTTGCCTTAAAAATAAATGTATATGTTATTTAAAACAAGTATTCTTGGGGCGCCTGGGTGGTTCAGTCCGTTAAGCATCTGACTCTTGATTTTGGCTCAGGTCATGATCTCAGGGTAATGAGATCTAGCTCAGTGTGGAGCATGCCTGAGATTCTCTCTCTCCTTCTCTCTCTGCCCCTCCCCTCCAGCTCGTGTACACATTCTATTAAAAAAACAAAAAAAATCCCCCCAAAACCAAAACAAGTATTCTGAAAACTAAGGGATGAATAAGGAATATAAGGAAATCATGAATAAAGAAGATAGCAGAGGGCACCTGGGTGGCTCAGTTGGTTTAGCATCTGCCTTCCACTCAGGTCAGGATCCCAGGGTCCTGGGATCGAGCCCCCCATCGGGCTCCCTGCTCAGCGGGAAGCCTGCTTCTCCCTCTCCCTCTGCCTGCCGCTCCCCCTGCTCGTGCTCTCTTTCTCTCTCTCTCTCTCTCTTAAATAATTAAATAATAAACAAAGAAACAAAATCTTTTTTAAAAAAGGTTACAATATTAGTATAGGAAATACAAGAGTTATAAAACAATGTCACAATTTATGAAAATAAAAGATATATGAAACTGTATATTCAAATAAGATAGAAGTTAACCATAAAATATAAAATACTAGAAATTCAAGACTTAATGAAAAAAATTTTTTTTATTAAGTTTTCAATACATCTCTCTCAGACTTGGCCAGATCTACTAAAGCAGATATAGATGAAGTGAATATTGTAATCATGTGTGTATGTGTATCTTATGTATATATATATATATATATATAAGTGCATGTACACACACACACACACCTCCATCTGTTCTTACATCCCTTGAATAAAAAACCTTAATTTTTTATGTCCCCAAAACAAATAACAAATGGCCACATATTTGGCTATATATCTACACAATTTGAACAAATATAAAAAACATAAATATACAAAACGTAAAGTATATTTTCTCTGGTCATGTTGTAACAAAATTAGAAATAAAAAAGGATTGTTAAAGTACTCAAATAACTGGCACACTCTCCAGGGAGCAAAGAATAAATCAAACCTCTTACTGAAAATTACATGGATAGCAAATGAAAACAGGAAGCTGTGGGTCAGAGTTAAAACTGTAATTACAAGAAAATTAATAGCCATAAATCTAGTTATTGGTAAAAAAAAATAAAACACTAGTAAACTTAGTCCTAACTTTTAAGAAATTAGGGAACAAAGAACAATAAAAAAATAATAAACCAGAAAGAGGGACAAAGATAAAAGAATAAATTAATCAAAAAGAAAATAGAAAAAACAATGTAGACATAACAAATCAATCTAAGTGCTAATTCTTTCAGAAGAACTGCTAAAACTGATAAACTCCCTTGGAGATTAATTAACGAATGGAAAAGAATAAACAGGCAATATAAGGAATGGCTATTCCACAGGTACGGAAAGAAAGCAATTATTTCTTTAAACCTTCATAATCTGAATGCAGAAAAAAAATCAACTGGGATAAACTTTCTAATAGATTTGGGTATCAAGGTATATTCTTGTACTAAATGCAAATCCGTGGCTATTGTATTAGTCAGGACTAGATTCAACTGCACATCAAAGAACACCCCAAAATAATACCATTTTAAACAAAATGGGGGGTGCCCGGGTGGTTCAGTTGGCTGAGCATCTGCCTTCGGCTCAGGTCATGATCACGGGGTCTTGGGATCAAGCCCTGCATCAGGCTCCCTGCTCTTGGGGAGCCTGCTTCTTCCGCTCCTCCCTGCTCGTGCTCTCGCCCATTTTCTCTCTCTCTCTCAAATAAATAAAATCTTAAAACACACACACACACCAAAATGGAAGCTTATTATTTTCCATCAAGCAAAAAAAAAAAAAAAAAGTCCTGAAGAAGGTAGGCTAGTGTGGCGGCTATGATGGCTCTGCAATGTCTTCTACAACATACATTCTGCTCCCCCATCCTGGTGCATGGAATTTGTGTTCAAGTCATTTTGAAAAGAAGGTGGCTGCTAGAGCTCCAGCCACCACTTCTGAATTAAGTAGCTTTTCCCCAAATCTCAAAGACTTGTCCCACAATAATATGGGCCAGAAGTCTGGCTAGCAGATGGAGTCTTTTGTTTGGACAGCACTGTGCCAAAAACACATGAGTTCTTACTAGGAAAGAAAATGAGAATGGATGTGTGCTTAAGCTACTTTTAATTGCTGTCACTGTAAAAATTTGAAAACCTCAAGAAAAATAAAAGTTTCCTAGCAAGACATAAAATAGAAATTTAACCTCAGAAGTAAAAATCATAACCAGACCAATTATCTGAGAAGAATCTGCGAACTTTAATAAAGATCAACCTTTAAATGACCCCAGTGTCAAAAAACCTTACACCTTATTTTGATCTAAACTTTAAAAAGAACAGACTGAAGAATAATGGCTCATTTTGTGAAATCAGAAAAACCTTAAAAATTAATATCTGATAAAGATAGTAAGTAGGAAAAAATTATAAAAACACTAAATAAACTATTAACAAACAGAATCTGACAATATACCAAAAGAATTATATGCTATGATCAAGTAGTTCCAGGAATGCAAGAAAATCTCAATTTTCAAAATTAAAAACTTCAAACATTTCAAGAAAATTTCAGAAAATTTATCAGTCTGAAACATAACAAGATTAAAGGGGGAAAAGAATCATATAAATTGATAAAAATTTAGGCGTCTTTGCTAATAAAACCTCTAAGTTATATCAAAATAAAAGCAAACTACCTTAATATAATAAAGTCTGATTAATGAAAACTATAGTGAACACCATCCCAAACAGAGATGTGATAAAGGCATTTGCAAATGAATCATCATTCAAATGGGTAACAAAAATACAAAAAACATTTAATAGAAAAATGGATGAGGGCTACAAAGAGACTATGCACAGAGCAACAAATGAAAGTGATGAAGATGAGTGGAATGTTCTTTTGCTGCATCAGTAGTAAGGAAAATGCAAATCAAATGTAGCAGTGGGGCAGGGCTGTAAATCATCAGGTAGGCAACATTACACCATGGGCACGACTCCTAAGGGCAAATAATACTGGTGCAAATATAAATTGTTAGAGTATTTCTGAAGAGATATCTAGTAATACCTATTAACACACACGTTTTGTTCAGCAATTCCACTCTGGGGAAGATGGCACAAAAGGACGTATTACAAGGATAACATGAAGGAAAGTTTGTTTGAAGCAGCAAAACATTAAAATAGACGTGAATGTCCATCAATAATGCAAATAGCTGAACAAAATATGGGGCAATCCCATTCTCTAAGAATATTATAAAACAGTGAAAGGGAATGAGGGAGTAACATGGTAAGTATGAAAAGCAAGCAGAAACCTAAATGCAATTTAAGTAATATGATCTCAGTTTTGTAAAACAATGACAAAAGACCACTACTATAGTTGTAACTTTTCTCTAAATATTTATGCAGAAAGTGTAGAAAGCTATATACACCAAGTCGTTTGCAGTAGGCACTTGATAGGAAGAGATAAAAAAAAAGTTTAGGAAAAAGTGGTCACGATCTGTTCATATATTTCTTTTAAATTATACATATTTATGTGTGTACGTGTAGAAAAAGAGAAGTACAATAGGATGGTGATCAAAATGTTGGTAATAATTATCTCAGAATGGATACCAATTCGAATTCAATTGATTTTTCCTTTCTCCCTCAGTTTTATATTTATATTACAGTGAACATGTGTAAAAAACAAAATGAAGAATAGGTGCCAGGGGAGTTCAGAAGACAGAGAGTGAGAAAAAAAATCACTGAACGAGAGAAGTGAGTGAGAAAAAATTAATGAACATTTAAGTTCGAAACTTGATTGGCTAATATATATTAAATAAAATTCAAATGGTTTGATTTCAGATTCTCAGTACAATGATTATTGTCCCATAACATTTGTTTTTTAAGTTCTAGCTCATGAATTTGCAGAAAAGACTTTGGCTAGATGAAGTTATAGTCTAGAGGTACAGAACTAAACAGATTTTTAGCTTTTCCTGGGTCACTCCTTTTTATTATGCTTTCATAACTTTATTCTCAGAAAAATAGCAGAAAGCATCAGATGCATTCATATTGTCACAGATATCTAAAACCGCATTCTAAAATTAAGGACAAATGATTTTTGAGTTGCCTGCCATTTTGGATTAGTTCTATTTCTAGGAGAACAAGAATTGTTATTGAATTTCAGCTATAAAATAAACTGAGCAGCTACTTTAAAAATATTCTTAGAAACAATACTGTATACTAAAGAAAGGTGAAAACATAAATTGAATATTTTACACATGACAGATAGATACTAAGTTCTGCCAACTTCTGGCATTTCTCCCTCTCTTTTATACTTCAATTAAGATTATACAAAAGATAAATCTACCTTGACATAAACTTTTGAAGTGGAAATACAGGTCATTAAACATAAAAAGGAAAGAAAAAAGAAAAAGAAAAGAAAATACCTCTAAGGGAAGAAATTGATGTTTTCTGCTTCATTTATCTAAGCTCAGAAGAAAAGAAACCAAGTCACAGACCCTTACAGGTAGAAGAGATCCATGATTTTATGCAATATAAGGCCAGGGAAGTTATTTATAACATGTGCTGTAAGGTAAATTGCCCTCCCACATTGTAATACCAAGTCTAAATCCTCCAAAGTTTACCAAAAAAAGTCTCTAGTTGAAGAGTCTAAACAGATATGTCAAGAACTGTGAGTCTGGATCTCTAAAATCCACCCTTCATTGTAGTCCTGGAGTAGATATGGCTTTAGAAAGAAAATCATAAAGTGTTCTGCATTCTCATGAAAGACATGAGAATTTTTGTTTCATTTAGCCTCACAGTTGATGTAACAAGTCTTCTCTCTAAACGAATTATCAATTACCTAAATGAACTATTGATTTCCATTTTAATACAGTCATTATTTTGGCAAAGGAGAGATCAGATCTGAGTGTCATGCAGATGGTAAGACCTCCAACTGCCTCTGAAGACCCATTATTTCCAATATGCATAGGATTGTAAAAAGGCATAACTTTAATTTTGCATTTGCATCTTAAACATTTTAATTATAGTGAAATCACCTGTTTAACAGAATTAGGGGGCACCTAATGATCTCAAAATCATTTTGTAGAATACTAACCTACCTCACATTAAAAGAGTAGAAACGCAAACCCCACTATATTAAATAATGTTAATGGAGTTAAATAATATTGATACACTAAATTGTACATTGAAAAATAGTTAAGAGGATAAATTTTGTGTTACGTGTATTTTACTACAATAAAAAAAACATATTGCAATATACATACCCACCAGAACAACTAAAATAAAGAAAGGCAGTACCAAGTGATGGCAAGGATATGAAGTAATTGAAAGTCTCATACACTGTTGGCAGGAGCATAAACTGATATAACCACTCTGGTAAACTGTTTGTCATTATTTATTAAAGCTGAACTTTTGCATACTACATAACATAGAAATTCTGCCCCTAAGTACACCCAACAAAAATCAAAATACTTGTTCGAGAATATATTCATGGAAGCATTATTAAATGATAGCTCTAAGTCAGAATAATTCAAATGTATATAAAAGTAAAACTGATCAACTGTTATGAATGTACACAATGAAATGCTACCTTGCATGAGGATAAACTATTGTTACACATAACAACATGATGAATCATGCAAATATGATATTGAACCAAAGAAGCTAGACTAAGAATATGCACTGTAAGATTTTATTTATATGAAGTTCAAAGTGAGCAAAACTATATTTATGGTGTTAGAAGTCAGAATATTCTGTTAAGAAATAAAAAAAAAAAACAGACACAGACTGGGATAAAATATTTGCAGATGACAAATCCAACAAAGGACTTGTATCCAGAACAAATAAGGAACTCTCTAAACTCAGCAGTAAGAAAACAAACACTTCAGTTAAAAATGGGTAAAAGACTTGAACACTTCATCAAACAGGATATACTTATGGTAAATAAAGGACAAAAATATATTTAACATCATTAGCTACTTGGAAAGTGCAGATGAAAACCACAAAGAGATACTACTACACACTGATAAGAATGACTAAGAAATACTGGCAATATCAAATGCTGGTGAGGATAAGGAAAAACTCGATCTTTCATACACCGCTAATGGGATTGCAAAGTGACAGAGCTACTCTGGGAACAGTTTGGCAGTTTCTTTTAAAATTTTTCAGGATGATTTTAACTCTTGAATCTAAAACTTTCCCATACAACCCAGCAATCACAAATCCATGGCATTTATCCTAGGGAAATGAAAACTATATGTCCACACAAAAACTTGAATGCAAATGTTAGTAGTTTTATTTGTAATAGCTCAAAACTGGAAATAATTCAAATGTCCTTTAACAGATGAATACATTAAAAAAACCATGGTACATCCAGAAAAGGAAATACTATGAAGCTACAAAAAGACCATACTGTTGACTCCTGCAAAAATCTGGAATGACCTCAAAATCTTTAGGCTGAACTGATTTTAAAAGGCAATCTCAAAACATTAGTCACTGTATGATTCAACTTGAAAAACTGCACAGGCGGATAACTGATTATTGGTTGCCAGGGTATAGGAAAGAAGAGGGTTGGGGGAACAGCTGCTCAATTATCAAGGAGCAGCACGAGGGAGTCTCTGTGGGGTGATGGAGCAAGTGTGTATCTCGACCTTGGTGATGGTTATACAAATGTTCACATGTGATAAAATAACATAGAACTACATACACACATGAATGTATATATGTAAAAACTGGAGAAATCCTAGTTGATAATGTACTAATCTCAATTTCCCAGTTTTGTGTTAATATGTTACCATAAAAAGCAGCTGGGTGAAGGGTTCCTGGGAAGCTCTGCATTATTTCTGCAACATTTTGTGTCTACAGTTATTTCAAATTAAAAAGTAAACAACAAAAAGAAGTCATAAAAGTGGTTATCGTTGGAAAGGGAAGTAGTATCTAGAAGGAGTCATGATGGAGGTCCCTGGGTGCTGGTCATGCACTGTATGCTGTATGCCATTCAATGAGTGCACTCACTCTGTGAAAACTCATCAAGCTGCAAATACTTATGATTTATGTACTCCTCTAGGTCTCTGTGTTCATGTTACGCTACAGAAGTTTACTAAAGAATAAGTAAGTATAATCTTTATTAACCTATAGATTTCCTAGGAAAGTTACAGTAAAAATAAACACTTGAAACAGTACAATGAGTAAATCATGTTCAGGTATGGGAAATACACAACAAAAGTGACTTAATTGGGGCACAGTTGTTCTTTTAGAATTCTTCATATTATCAGAATTTAAAGCATAACAACTATATTGTTACGTTCATTAGAACACTACTTATCAGGTTCAGTAAGATCCTCTCTTACTGCCACATCCTCTCTCACATTTTTGACCGTAGAGATGCAGATAATAATTACGCTGGGATAATGGCCATAAACCAGGACTTCTTGAGCAAGCTAGGACATGTGTTCACAGGACTTTTAGAGCAAAAATTCCTTAATAGATTGACATCATTTTTGCCTTCACTTTCTCATCTCCAGTTCTCTTTGTGATTAATTCTAGAAAGATTTTTGTCTCCCATCACTGAATTGGAACTACTCTTGCCAAAACTATCAAATGCAATAATCAACTCTCTGTCCCCATTTTAACCTCCCAACAGGATGTGAAACATATTCATTATCTGGCTACCAGGATACCACACTCTGCTAGTATCACCCATGGCAAGGGCCTGTGTCTTTTCTCCAACTTGTGAACGTTGGAATACCTCCAGGGGCCACTCTCCTTTTCTCTTCCTCAGTGATCTCATACTATCTTATGACTTTAAATCCCATTTATATGTTAATGACTCCAAAATTTTTATCTTTAGCACAAACCTCTCTCATGGATTCAAGTCACATATTAACTGCTGACTTGACTCCTCCACTTAGATGTCTCACAGGCATCTCAAATTTAACACAAATAATGCTATTATTATTATTATTGCTATAAAACTACTATTCATCTAAGTTGCTCAGATAAAAATTCTAAAAGGTTACCTTTGATTTCTTCCACACCTTCACATCTAATATCAACTCTATGAGAAGTCCTGTTTGGTGTCACCTTCAAAATAAAGCCAGAGCTTCTGGCCACCAGCACTACCACACCAGTGCAAGCTTACCACAAACCATGATAGAAGCCTCTTAGCTAGTTTCCATGCTTACATTCTGAAACTCCTACAGTCTAATCACCACAAAGCAGTGAGTAATTTTTTTAAAGTTTTAAATCATACAGGGGGTTCTGGGGATCTGTTATGTAATGTGCATATAGTTGAAAACATGATACTGTACACTTAGAAATTGTTGGAATGGTTAAAAAAAAAAGAATTAGTACCTTTCCTTTGCTTGGACAAATATACTTCTGAAACCCATTTGCCTTTACCTCAAAGTCAAACTCTAAAAAGATAAATTTTTTTAATTTTTATTTTTTTATTGTTATGTTAGTCACCATACAGTACATCATTAGTTTTTGATGTAGTGTTCCATGATTCATTGTTTGTGTATAACACCCAGTGCTCCATGCAATACCCATCACCGAGCTAATGCATCCCCCCACCTCCCTCCCCTCTAAAACCCTCAGTTTGTTTCTCAGAGTCCATAGTCTCTCATGGTTCGTCTCCCCCTCCGATTCCCCCCCCTTCATTTTTCCCTTCCTTCTCCTAATGTCCTCCATGCTGTTCCTTATGTTCCACAAATAAGTGAAACCATATGATCATTGTCTTTCTCTGTTTGACTTATTTCACTTAGCACAATCTCCTCCAGTCCCATCCGTCTTGATGTGAAAGTTGGGTATTCACCCTTTCTGATGGCTGAGTAATATTCCATTGTATATATGGACCACATCTTCTTTATCCATTCGTCTGTTGAAGGGCATCTCGGCTCTTCCCATAGTTTGGCTATTGTGGACATTGTTGCTATGAACATTGGGGTGCATATGGCCCTTCTTTTCACCGTATCTGTGTCTTTGGGGTAAATACCCAGGAGTGAAATTGCTGGGTCACAGGGTAGCTCGATTTTTAATTTTTTGAGGAAACTCCACACTGTTTTCCAAAGTGGCTGTACCAACTTGCATTCCCACCAACAGTGTAAGAGAGTTCCCCTTTCTCCACGACCTCTCCAACATTTGTTGATTCTTGCCTTGTCAATTTTTGCCATTCTAACTGGTGTAAGGTGTTATCTTAAAGTGAAGACATACAAATGGCTAACAGACACATGAAAAAATGTTCATCATCATTAACCATCAGGGAAATTCAAATCAAAACCACATTGAGATACCACCTTACACCAGTTAGAATGGTAAAAAAAGATAAATTTAAAACAAACCCTGTATCAGAGCACAAGTCAGTCCCCTATTAAATATTTTAGTAATTTCCTATCAGACTTAGAACAAAATTCAACTCCTTAACATGATTTATCTGTCAATGTAAATCAAACCTTTTAAAAGCTTCTTACCTGTACAGAGTGAAAGTGACAGAAAGAGAGATACAATACCCACGTAATCCAGGCCCCATGTAACTTTTATACTTCATCTCCTACCATTTGACCCCTCACTCATTCCACTCCCAACACTGATACTTTTCACTGTTTCTGAAGCTCATTCCAGTCTGGGGGCCTTTATATTTCCTTTCCCTCAGTCTGGAATGCTCTTCCCCAAGAGCTATGCAATGGCAATTCACATTATTTAATATTTTGCTCAAATATCATCTCCTATGAAGTAATCTAATTATACCTTTCCCTTTCCTTATCTTGCATTATTCATTTATTTACCAAAATAAAAGCTCCACGAGGGCAGGCACTTTATGTACCATTATATCCCCAATGCCTAAAACAGTTCTTGACACATGTGTAAGTAAATCTGGATGGAACCAGAACGAGGGAACCCCTGGGTGGCTAACGATCCCATCTGACCTAACTCTACCTCTTGTATATACAGTGTAATTGAGGACACAGGATTTTACTTTTATCAGAATTCACACAATTATATACTATTTTTAGCAGGATTCTGCCTTAAGGGTAACAATACAAAATTGCAGTAGTTGTAGAATATTTCACTCTTGGGCCTGATAAAACATTAAACCAGATACTATTCTAAAGTAACTGCCTGCCTCGGCCAATTTTTACACCTAGTACAAAAAGATAAAACAGGAAAACTTTCACTCAGTTATATGTAAGTGTGATGCTTTTCTTTAATTTTATTTGGGCCTTTAAATGAGATAAGGGATTTGAATAAAATGGAAACAAATGAGCTTGTAAATAAAAAAATGCATTATCTATGCATTTTCATTAAGTGCATGAGAAAACAATGTAATCTGAAATTTTCCTGTCCTGTCTTGTAATAGGAAGCCTTAAATATTTAATTATTCTGAAGCATCTATACACACAGAATCACAATATTTATGTACATTTACTACTGCTCCAATTTTTACTGAATATAAATGTTGGCTGACGTTCCAAATTAAAAGTTTCAACCCATTTAGTCCAAAGAAAAACTATGTGCTCCATAACTGTTACCTACTTTATTACTCATTTTTGATAAATTCTTTTCAGATCTTTTATGTCAAATGTGCTAGAGTATAACTAAAGAGATTGGGCACCCCTCTTCTAAGAACTTGGTTGATTCTTGAGTGAACTTGATAATACTGAAAACATTAATTCAGAAATATATTGAGATCCAACCCAAAAAAGAATCATGTGAGAAATATACTAGAAATTAAAAATGAAGAAATGGTAATCAAAATTCTTCTCTAGGAATGCCTGGATGGCTCAGTCAGTTAAGCATCTGTCTTCAGCTCAGGTCATGATCTCAGGGTCCTGGGATCAAGACCCGCATCGGGCTCCTTGCTCAGCCAGGAGCCTGCTTCTCCCTTGCCTGTCACTCCCCCTGCTTGTGCTCTCTCTCTCTCTCTCTCTCTCTGACAAATAAATAAATAAAATCTTTAAAAAAACAAACAAAACCCAAAATTCTCTTATTTTTCTACATTTCTCTAGTCTTATCTTTTCTGTTAACCAAAACAGCATTAAGACTTCAGTAGACATCTATCTTTTGCATCTAAAATAGTGCTTATCAAATAACAGATGATAAATAAATAATGAATGAGTCAAAGGAAGGATGATCAAATATTTTTGCTTGTCTTGGGAAAAGATATTACATAAATTATGAAACAACAGCTTATGAGATAAAGTTCCCCCTTCTAAGTTTGCAGATTAACTAAAAACATCATTACCACTATTAAAATTAAATATAATTCAATAATGATTATCTCCTATATTTAAAATGTTGGATTTTTAGGTCTGAAAAAACTCATACTCCATTGAAAGATATATTTGGATATTCAAATACTCTGAAGTTTTCAGCAATTTTATTAGAGAAGACTTGGAAATTAGTCTTTGTTATTGATTTTGTAAATCCTCAAATGTTCTACCTTGGTTAAAAATTTTCATCTTAACAATATCTTTCCGCACTTTAGTGAAAGATAGAAACAATGAAATGATTAAATTTCATTCTGTGCATTGGCCACCTGGATTTCTGGTTTAACAACTGCTTACTTCATAAATAAATTTTCTCCAATTTATATATAGATTTTCACTTAATTGTAGATAATCTGATTATTAATCTAGATCTTTAAACTTTATTACTAGAAAAACTGGAGCACTTAAATCATCCTTAAGAATTCACAGGAAATAGGAAACATAGTATCATAAGGGCACCCTTTTCAAAAATTAGAAACTCTCAGCATGGTGACTATAGTTAATAGTACTGTATTGCATATTTGAAATTTGTTAAGAGAGTAGATCTTAAAAGTCCTTATCACATGAAAAAAATCTGTAATTATATATGGTGATGGATGTTAACTAGACTTACTCTGGTGATCATTTTGCAATATATACAAATACCAAATCACTCTGTTATACACTGAAACTAATACAATGTCTTATGTCAATTATACCTCAATAACAAAAAAATGAGAACTCAATCTTGCTTCATTCCCCACCAACTAGTTATAGGAAATCTTCAATGCTTACATGACTAAATGTGACCTGTTACTTCTATCACCAGGAACCAAGCTCACACAAACAAGACATTCACTTGGACTTGTGACTTGAAGGAACTATGTACATACATAATAAGGCACTGGGATTTTAAGACTCTTGGTTTTAAAAACTCCCTCGAGTTCCTTCCATCTCTACAACTCTATGCCTCTTTGAGTTTTGCTGTGTTCAAAATAGCCTCAGCAATTGATTCACAATGAATTGTGAATGTTATTATGTAACTAGAAAAAGTGTGGCTTACTTGCTGTTGAAAAGAGGAGTAACTGGTCTGTGAACAGGTACACCGCTAAAAAAAAAAGTTCAATGAAATTCTAGTTCCATAGCTATTAATAACTAAATTTCAATATGTAAGATATCAGGAATAGTGAACACTAGGTGTCAGTGTAAGAAATGGAAAAATATTTTTAAAAATTTGTTTCCAATCAGGTGTATAACAAAGAAATCAAAAGCAGCTGTGACCACATTTACTTATAATTGCATAATTCAGTTAACAAGCCAATCTTTCTTTCAAACAAAAATTCCTGTTCCAAAACCATCAAGAGTTTAAAATCAGATTAAGCTGATTATTAGAAGTTACAAGTCTTTTGTAACTTCAGCTACATAAAACGCAGCAAATTAATTTTACTTTTAAGAATAGATGTTTTGAAGGATGGTGTTAAAAACAGGTATAAGCCTGGAAGTATTATGTTGCATATTTTTAGTTGGTAGAAAAGAATTATTTTCACAGTAATAATGCTGGATGATTAATAAAGGATATTGAATTTTCAGTTTTGCCCTGAACAGAAATACGAAGCCTGAAGGTATTAGAAATTACAATGCTTAAAGGATCAATTCACAAAAGAACACACGAACTTGGGAAGGATGACTGACTCTACCCTCAAATTTTGGTGCCTAGAGGTAATTTTTAAACTATGAATGCTAAAATTAATACTAAGAATTGCATCTACTAACTGTATCAATATTTCAGATAAAAAGCTTTCTTTATAGACTCTTCAGAGTAAAGACTTTTAAAACAGGCTTTAGTTTTAAAAAGATAATTATTAGCAAAAGTTAACATCAAAATAGTGCCCATATTTTACAAAGTGCATTCATAAGAAATACCTAATTTAGGTCCAATAATACTAACTTAATAAATCTGTATTCTTTTTAGCACAGCATCATTTTGGGGACTTGAACTCTGTTCTGTCTACTGAGCTCTCCCACCTACCCAATTGGCCATTTCCATGTTCCAGCTTTCAAACTCCACATCATTATTTACTTATTTCATCTTTCCATATGTTTTTCAAGCGTGTTGAGAAACTTTTCATACAATATTCTGGAAGTCATTCATTTGTAGAAACGGAACAAAACTAAGTACGCTATTCATCACTAAGATACAAAATGTTGATTCAAAATGCATTTAGAAAAATATTTAAGGATTTGCTGGAGAGAAATAAATGCTTTTAGTTAATGTTGCACTCTTGTTTCACTGATAGTTAAGTTCTATTCAAATTCTAGTCATAAAATGAGAAAGTATGAAGTTCATGGAAAAACTTTCCAAGCTTGAGGATTGAAGCAAATTAACAAAGGCAATTTAGACCACTCTTTGTGTAGGTTTCTTCCCAGGCACATAAAGTCAGATGGTAACAGACAAGGAATGAACAGGGAAATTCACATATAATACATTATTTAAACTAATATCTGTGAATTTTAAGATATCTTAGTGTACCAGGAATGAGAAGTAGAAATGAAAGAAACTGAGATAACACTATATATATGATTTGACATTCAAAGGCAGGAAAGGGGCTCCAGAAATACATACAGCATATGTCTCTTCAAGCTTTCTTTCTGGCTCTTTAGTGTCTTTGCCCTTGACACTATGTAACTCCAAATGTATAGATTAATGATTAAAATTTTTGGCTGTTATTAATTAAATCACATTTTCATTGGCAAATAGTGTGGATCAGAGCTAGGTCATTTATATACATTTTCTTATATAATGCCTATGAGATAGGTAAATTCCTACAGATGAGTAAACCAAGACTCAGAGAGATGAAGAAATATGCTCCACGTTGCCTAACTGGCAAGTTATGATGCCGAGATTCAAACCCGGGGATGTTGTCTGCAAACACCTTCTACTGTACTGGCATTTCCTAAAAAAACTCTTGTGGGTTTTGCAAAAGTAACCAGGACCATCACAGTTTGAACAATGATTAGTAAGTGAGAATATGCCAAGTTGGTATATCTAAATGTCCTAATAACAACTTAGTACTTCCATCAGCTTTGCAATCAGATAAACACTGAAAGCTGACATGGTGGGTATGATTGTTATATCATTTTGAATTCATTTATTCTTGCTGATATAGGATTTAATTTACACCCATCATGGACTATTATTCACATAGCAAATAAAGTTCAGAACTTGTTGCCATCTAACTTAAAGCTGGTAATATCTCTTGCCCTAAATACTTCAGTATCCTTCCTCTAACAGAAGGATAGAAGTGGCATCCTGAGTCTTTCACTATCCTATATAAAATAGCCAGGTTATTCTATCCACCTTCATGAGTTACCACTTTCTGAAGTTGCCCCCCAAACCCCAGCAGTCTACAGAATAACAAATAAATTCCTCAGTTTGAAATTCAATGACCTTGAACATCCAGTCCAAAGCTTCTTTTTCATCCCTTTCTGTAATATAAATTTAGGAAGGGTTGTTTATACTCCAATTGAAAATCCACATGTCTTGATCAGAGGTGATTTCATATAAACCAATGCCTAAATTTGGTTTCTTGGCATAAAATGCAAACTCTGTGTAATTTATCTGACATTTAAAAATAGGAATTCTACTCCTGACAACATCATTCAAACCCATTCCAAAATCTAAACATAGTTTTCATTATTAATGGTTACTAAGTGGCTTATTATCCAAGCATAAAGACTTAGTTAAAACAGAAACAATTGGTTTTGGAACTCAAGTGTAAATAAAAGGATAATTTATTAATTATCATTCCCTCTTTTGGAGAGTAGCCATTCAGTCTTTAGTACTGACAGAGATAAATAACTTTTTTCTTGCTTACAAGAAACTTTCATTTCCTGACTAGCATAAAAAGAGAACAAATAAATTAGATATGTTAGAAAAAAAAAACTTCTAAATTCCAGTATTTTAGTTCCACGAGAGACATTTGCAAACATTAACTATATCACCACCTGATCTCTGATTTATATGAAGACGCAGTGGCTTTATTTTATACTCAACATGTTAGAAAATATAAAACTTATTTTGAAAAAAAAAAAGAGCTAATACTTTTGCTTTTAAATGGAAAAACAAAAATAAAAATATTGAGTTCCTAGTAAACCTAAAGCACCCATAGCAATCTTATTCTTACCAATGAAAATAAATGCATGCCAATTTAGGAAAAGAAAAATATTTGATTTCTTTCACCTTGCCATAGACGATATGATTGCACAGAATAAAGCTGAGGCTTCTATGAGGGGAGTAAAAGTCAATACAAGAAGAGACTGAATAAAATTATTACTCTTTTTATTACATGTGGACCACAAGAAATTTGTTAGGAATACTGTGAGGTATTTTAATTTCCATATTATCATCAAATCTTATTTGAAGTCTAGGGATCTTAACAAATCAGACTTCAAGGGGAAACTTCAAGAAGCAACTTGTCTCAATGACAAAGTCTTCACTAGAACTTTTCTTCTTGAAGCCTATTACCAATGCAAGCAGCAAGAAGGTAACTTCCTAGAAAAGTTCATGCTTTACCTACCTTGATTTCAAGTATGCTTAAATCTCTTCTTTCGTTTACATGTACTTACCTTTGTCCAGAGATCTATCAAATGATGCCTATTTTAATTTTATAAAATTACCCATTGTGCCTAAAATATTTTGCTGGTTGTTAAGACAATTTCTCATGTTGAAGGAAGCCCTTATTAGAGACTTGATATTGAAATTGTATGTTCCATACCAAAAGAAGATTTTCTTGGGGCTTCTCTTTTTCAAATATCTCTTTTTATTCACAAACCCTTTATAAAATATAAATCCTATTCTGAAAATAATACTCTTCACTTCAGAAAACCTCAGAACACTCAAAATTAGAAGGAACCTTAAAGATACAGAGTAAATTCAGCCAGACAAGTATCCATTCATACCCATAAGTGAATCATCATTTTTCATTCTAAAGATTCCCTACACTCTCTAGAGGAGAAATTACTTAAATTCCACAATTACTACTTATAAGGTATGTGACTTTGGGCAACTTGCTTAATCTTTATGTTCTTCAGCTTTCAAACCTATAAAATGACAGTATCTTCTAACTCTCTAGATTATAAATATTTAAGTAAAATGATTGTTATTAGAGATACTCATTCTGTCACTGTCCACAAATTCAAAGTTTGAAAAATAAAATATTTTTATTTTCTTAAGGACATCTGCCCAAACATAAAGTTTTTGGTCTTTTATATACAGTATGCAATGCTGTATACACAGCATAACTAAATTTCTAGATAAAAAAGATTGAAGTTTATTATTGAGACTTTTTTCTAAGTGTATCACACACTATCTTCATCTTCTAAAGAGTACCCTGAATGGGGGCGCCTGGGGGGCTCAGTCGTTAAGCGTCTGCCTTCGGCTCAGGTCATGGTCCCAGGGTCCTGGGATCCAGCCCTGCGTCGGGCTCCCTGCTCCGCGGGAAGCCTGCTGCTCCCTCTCCCACTCCCCCTGCTTGTGTTCCCTCTCTCGCTGTGTCTCTCTGTCAAATAAATAAATAAAATCTTTAAAAAAGAGTACCGTGAATGTAACAACTTTTCTAATTGGTTTAAACCTTCACTGTGAATATCACTCATTTTTTGTTAATGTAAGTGTGACGGTCTCTTCAACCAAAGAATTTTATTAACAGACTTTAGATATTACAATATACACTTTCTGGAACATACTTCATAAATTTTACCCCTAGACCAACTAGATACCTATAATTTTGTGTTTGTGTTTTTATAATCAATTATTTTCTCTTGGTTCCTTCACTCTTAAACAACTTCATGCTGCGTCTTATCAGCACCCGCCTTTGTAACTAACTGCCTTGCTCCTCACTGTTCTGCTGCTTCTACTCTACGGCAAAAAAGAAAAACAGATAAATAAACTTTCAGATGAAACACACTCTGGGTAATGAGCATGATTTTTCTACTACCTACTGCCTTTTACTGCTTTCTGCCAGATTCTTAGCTGGATTGAAAGAGCAAAGTCAGTAACATTTTACTGATAAAACATTTTAAAAATTAGTCTCAAAACATTCTTAAGATATTTTTTAAGCCTTTTCTAATTTACAAATTTATTTAAGGGTTCTTTTATCTCTTTCTCTTTAAAAATCTGAGGTCAATTTTATATCATTGCTTCAAATACATAAATATTAACTTTTCAATTTCAGATTATATACATCACTTAGAACTTCAAAATAACTTATTCCAGAGAAGGATTTAAGGGTAGTTAACACATACTTGGTAAACTAAGAATGTGACTGTAAATTCAAGACAGGAAAATGACTAGAAGTATTTGAGATCATCAGCATAACAAATGCTATCACAATTAGTAAAATAATACCCCTAATAAAACAACAGGATGGAAGTAGACACCTAAAGGCTAAAACACATTTTTAAAAAGACTTATTCTATATTCTTTGAATATAGAATAATATATGCTGAGCTCTGAGAAATAAAGGCTTCTAACTATATATATAATGCATATACAAAATATATATAAGTATATTATATGTATGTAAAACAAACAAAGCAATGTTAAACTGGGTTAAATTTTTATACATTCAAAAGCTATATAGAAATAACAGTTATTTTTTTAAACCTGGAAAATGGTCTATATATGTACAATAAGACAATATATGTAAAATCTTTAGCAGACTAGCATATAGCAGACATTTACTTTTATTTTCTTCTTTTCTGCATAATCTGCACATGAATCAAGAGTAACAGCAACATTGGGGCAAGAAGATGCTGAGTTATGCACATATAAAAGAGTGCCAGAGATTTTAGAAAAGGTACTAGAGAATAGGAGTTTGAAAACAATCTCTTGGTTCAAATACAGTGAAGACAAAATCTGATGCATGAGAACCTGGGAGACATATGCCACATAAAAGGCATTAAAGGTAAGAACAAAGAGAAAGGGAGGGAGAACCCAACACCTGCTAATCCAGATAGGAGACTGGGCAATCCCTCCTTACACATATGTTTATTATTTATTTATTTATTTATTTATTTATTTATTTATATATTTATTTATTTTTTTAATGTAGGCTCCATGCCAAATGTGGAGCCCAATATGGGGCCCAAACTCAACCCTGAGATCAAGACCGGAGCTGAGACCAAGAGTCAGATGCCCAACCAACTGAGCCATCCAGGCACCCCCGCGTGTTTATTTTTTTATTAATTTTCATAATTAGAGATTATTAGAATAATTCGGAAAATACATGCACATAATGAAAACATAATGCAAAAGATTGGCTTTCTACTTGCCTGACGAATTCATATAGTGAAAGTCCAGTATGATTTTCAAAAGGAATGATAGATAATTATATTCTATAATAAAACAGATTGTTTTGGTAAGTTGTGTTTGATAAGTTTCAGTGAACAGAGAAATAAAAGTAGTTATACAGGCATCAGAGATCATGATAGTTTTTAAACTTCACTCAAAATGGATATTATCAAAAGAAGGCTATTGACAGCATTATCAATTCAGCCATGTAATTTCCAGTTGACACAAATCTCTACCTATTTTAATTAAGTGATGCAACTCAATCGGGAGAGTGAGAATTTTATGGAAGGTCTGCATCTCTTTGGTAAATATGAAATTCCTGGAAAGAGTGCATTAAGCATTTTTAAGAGGTTTCAGTCAGAACTGAAACTTTCAGCATAGGTCAGAAATCCAAGCTTGGCACAAGAACCAAGTTGTTAGTAGAGCTTAGCTTAAGTCAAGTGACAGGATTCTAGCAGACCAACAGGAAGAAAGTGAAGAAACCTAAAGGAAAATCCTTGACACACGTGGAAAGGTGGGGAGTTGCTGTTTTACATCTATGCTAAGAAAACCAAGTAACACGAGACACTACTTATAACTTACCAGAACTGTAAACACTTTATACTGAGACTGTCTTACCTTGTAAAGTTGAATAATTGACTGAGTGGGATGTAGTGCAGCAGGGAAAAAAAAAAAGACATGTTAAGGGAGGGGAAAGGCCTGGAAATTCCTCCCTGGTTGGCCCTTTAGGTTATGGCGGTAGCAAACTACCCAGGACAACTGGTGGGGAAAATGCAGCTGAAGAGGTACTCTGCCTAGATATGCCCATTTTCTGTCACAGATTAAAAATTAAGTACCTGGCAACTGTAATACAAACTTACTATTTTTTCAAAGATTTTATTTATTTATTTATCAGGAAGAGAGGGAGAGAGAGAGAGGCAGGCAGAGGGAGAAGCAGGCTCCCTGCTGAGCAAGGAGCCTGATGCGGGACTCGATCCCAGGACCCTGGGATCATGACCTGAGCCGAAGGCATACATTTAACTGACTGAGCCACCCAGGCGCCCCCAAACTTACTATTTTTTAAAAAGAGGATATTAAAATAGTATTTCTTGAGGCATGAGGTGGTAATATCTGAGAGAAAATAAGACTAATTAAATAGAAAATATTAAGATCAATTAGAAACAAGTGCTGTTCAAAACAACTAGTAAATTTTCCACAGCACATTCATAAGAAAGTTATAAGTAAAAGTCAAAAAAAGTAATCGCTTTTGAGTGGGACATACAATGTTCTGTATCTTGATCTGTATGTATATGTGTGCACTTGTGTCTCCCACAAAGCAGGTGTGTTTTTAAGCTGTTTGTAATAAATAGTACTTGATTTACTCCACAGTAGGAACAGACAAAACAGGCCAAGATTTTTTTCCCAGATAGTATTTGTGAACTCCTTTATCCCACTGATGTAAACACCGAGCGTGTTCCAGTTTGCTGAGTTACATATACATGCTTTGACTTAGTACAAAGTCTCAATGTTTAGTTAGCTAGAAGACTGTTTCCATTCTGTGATTCATTAGGTCCCCGTGGTACCTCTACTTCCTTTATTTTATGCAATCACAAATTATATTAGTTTTTCCTATTTTGATAACCCCTTACAATTGAAGTTCTGCACAGCAAACTTTATTACTATTTTAAGTTTTTATTTAAATTCCAGTTAGTTAACATACAGTGTACTATTAGTTTCAGGTGTACGATATAGTGATTCAACACTTCCATACATCACCCAGTGCTCAACACAACAAGTGCCCTCCTTAGTCCCCATCTCCTATTTAACTCCTCCCCCTACCTGCCTCCCTTCCAGTAACCACCAGTTTGTTCTCTATAGTTAAGAGTCTGTTTCTTGGTGTGCCTCTCTCTCTTTAAAAACATACTCATAAACCATTACTGAGGTGGTATAAGTGACAGCCTCACAGAAATGGTAATGAGGCTCAAACAATGCCTTACGTGAGCTCCTTCTACCAGGGAGATTAACAGTCAAATTCAAAAGCATGAGAAGTAAGAAGGCAGGTGGAGGGGTGTGGAGGAGACGGACGACTCAGTGCATGCTAATCCATGTGAGAGAGTTAAGCAATCACTCTTCACACACATGAACTTATCAACTTGCACATATTTTTTTAAAGATTTATTTATTTTAGGGGGGGAGGGGCAGAGGGAGAGAATCTCAAGCAGACTCCCTGCTGAGCGTGGAGCTGGATATGGGCTCGATTTCATGACCCATGAGATCGTGACCTGAGCCAAAACCAAGAATCGGATGTGTAACTGACTGAGCCACCCAGGAACCCCAATCAATTTTCATATTAAAGATTACTTGACTAACCCTGTAAACTGGTTTTGATGTGAAAGCAGTACAAGAGATTGAATAGCTTACTAGTTCCCTAGTAGATTAATACCGTGAAAATCCAATATGATTTTGAAGGGGAATGATAATTATATTCTACGCATGAAGAGATTCTTCTTATCATTAACCTTGAATGAACAGAATGAAAGCAGCTATATACCAGAAGAAGTCATAATAGTTTTAATCTTGAAAGGATAGTATTATTATTATTGAGAATTGTTATTGAGAACATCATTTAATAGCAACTAGTCACACAATTTCAAATTGGCACAAATCTCTACCTACCCTCAAATAGGAGATGCAGCTCAACCTGGGGAGTTGAGGGAGAGGGAAGCTTAGGATATGAAAACATTGGCATCTCTCTGGTAGATGTGAAAGAGCGTTTCAATTCATTTTCCAATCCATTTCTAATCTAAATCATGCCATTAAATAGTCCTGTTATCTTATCAGGATTAATCACAACAATAACCACTTAGTACTAGCATTACTATAACTTGGAGAAAGGATGCTATGCCCCAGGAACTTCATTCACTAAGTACTTCACATACATTTTACCTAATTTTTATGACCCTCTATAACCACTGTAACTATTAGCATTGTCATTTTACAAAATAAGGAAATTAAGACTTTTGGATACCCTCTCTCTCTAGTGACAATTTCTAATTTGTATTGGACTGAATCATGTAAAATTGCCAATATTCAATCATTCGTGATCTATAAAAATGGCAATTTCATTTTGATTCAAACCTAGATAACTTAAAATAATTTCTGAAGTGTAATTCAACTTTAAAATCCTATGATTTTAATATCATAACTTGTTCTTTAATAACATCAAAAGCCTTATATAGATTTTAAACTATGTATTTTCTTCTTTCATTATTTAACGTACCCTATAATCCTGCAGAACTCCAGTAAAAAATAGTCAAGTGGGGCCTAAGTAGTATTTCTGGCTGAAATACTACTGACTAAAAATCAGGGGTAGGACTGGGGGTAAAGGATGAGAGGGTAAAGGCCTCAGTTAAGAAAACAGGTCAAAGAAACTGGCAACAAAAGAAGAGATTTAAGGAAAAACTTCCTGATTTGCCAATCTTATTACTTTACACAGAGTAAAATGCTGAAAATACAAACAGATCCAAGATGGATTTCAGAAATTCCTGACTGAAACAAGCAATGGCTATTGGAAGAAGCTGTCGGTATTTTGAGGTAGATATTTGGTTCACAGAGATTAAACATGGAATTAAATGAATATTTCTTGCTTATATTCTTATATTAAGTACAAACTTGATGATTAAAATTGTATTTATATCTATAATTGCCCTCTATTATTTCTCTTATGTCTCTAAAATGAAGAAAATGGCATTCCATGTGTGTACATACATGTGTTATTCATTTAAACTATTCCAATCACTTTTATTAATACAAGGTCTATATTCCATTTAATTGTCACCAAGCATTTTAAGCACTAAGCGGCATATGCCTACAAATACACATCTTTAAGAGGACATCCAAATGGCCAACAGACACATGAAAAAGTGCTCAACATCGCTTGGCATCAGAGAAATCCAAATCAAAACCTCCATGAGATACTACCTCACACCAGTCAGAATGGCTAAAATTAACAAGTCAGGAAACGACAGATGTTGGCGGGGATGCGGAGACAGGGGAACCCTCTTACACTGTTGGTGGGAATGCAAGCTGGTGCAGCCACTCTGGAAAACAGTATGGAGGTTCCTCAAAAAGCTGAAAATAGAGCTACCCTATGACCCAGCAATTGCACTACTGGGTATTTACCCCAAAGATACAAATGTAGTGATCTGAAGGGGTACGTGCACCCCGATGTTTATAGCAGCAATGTCCACAATAGCCTAACTATGGAAAGAGCCAAGATGTCCATCGACAGATGAATGGATAAAGATGTGGTATATATATATACAATGGAATATTATGTAGCCATCAAAAGGAATAAAATCTTGCCATTTGCAATGACGTGGACAGAACTGGAGGGTATTATGCTGAGCGAAATAAGTCAATCAGAGAAATACATGGTATCATATGACCTCACTGATACGAGGAATTCTTAATCTCAGGAAACAAACTGAGGGTTGCTGGAGTGGTGGGGGGGGTGGGAGGGATGGGGTGCTGCGTGATAGACATTGGAGATGGTATGTGCTATGGTGAACACTGTGAATTGTGTAAGACTGTTGAATCACAGACCTGTACCTCTAAAACAAATAATACATTATATATTAAAAAAAAAAAAAAAAGAAGAGAGCAGGAAAAAAAAAAAAAAAGAAGCTCCATCAAAGAGGCCAACTCATACACAAATACTTTAAAATACAGTGCCTCATACCCAGAGCTCCTCAACAGAGTCATATAGGATATGCTTTTTTTCTTTTTAGGGGCACTCATCCCCAGAATAATTTTTCCCCCCCAATTTTTGATTGAGCAGATATGGAGAGGGTCTGGTAGTTGTGGGGTTTTGTTGTTGTTGTTTTAAAGAAGATGGCTTTAATATGAACTCCAAGTTGAAAACTACTGCTAAATGCCTTGGGATAGATGATATAATCAACTACCTTATTCATTAGACTTGTTTTTGAATGGTTTTATTGACTTTAATAATCAAGATCTACCAAAATTAGGTAAACAAACATGATGCTTTGAGTAATGTCTAGCATTACTGAAACAATTTTATGGCATCTTAAGATCTGTTTTGAAAGAGAAAAAAACATTTAGGTGTATTAAGGTATAAAGCAAAAACAAATTCATTAGGCTACAGTCAGACTCTGTATTGTTTCTTAACAATTTCAAGGAGTAGCCTCATCTTGTTCACCTAAAAGCTGTCTGAAAGTTCAGATCATGTTTTTACTTTTTTAAAAAACACTGGCAATTTTGTTGCCCAGATCTGGTTACAAACCACCAGCCTATAAACTGGTTTCTCAAGTCTGGTTCTTGGACTACTTGGATTACAAAGATCTTGGGTGTTTATTAAAAATACAAATTCTTCAGCCCCACCCAAGCCCTCCTGAAAAAGAATCCTTTGGAGAGTATGGATGAATAATCTGAACTTATGTTTTGTGGATAATTTTTAGACAACTTGACAACTGACACTGATTCTGTACTTAAGGAGACTCTGGATTTTTATAGTCCCCTATCATAACTTAGAATGTTTGTGTAACTGAAGAATTGCTAGGTAGCCTGAATAAATATCAGCTGCATGCCTATTCTTTTATGTGTAAGAGTTCAGAAGAGAGATTTTAAAAAGCCAAGGGATACTGGCAAAAGTATCGGACGTCTACGTTTCTCTTTCCCTTTAAGTTTTAGATAAGTTTTATTAAATTTTAGCTTTCAGTTGCAGAAAGAAGAACAATTTAGCTGAAGTCCTAGCTCACTGTCCTAGTGGGTAAAGGTGCTTTCTGACAGGATTCAGCACCACAGAAGTTGTGATGATGGGATGCCTCTCCTCTCTTCTATATAGGCAGTAGCAAGACTCCAAATCCTTCCTGTTGCTTCTATAATTTTTGTATTACCTCTGATAGATCACTCTTCCATTAACAGAGCCAAGTTGCATGGGTGAAGAAAAAAGTAAGTTGCATAGGAAACAACCTTCTTTATTATCTTTGTCTGTAAATTTCTGCGACATACATAACAACCGTTCCCACAGCTTTTGAGGAAAAGTAAAATTTCTTTCAAAATGACAAAATTTTCTTCCAAAATTCGGTTTCTTGAAAAGTGAAACTGGGGAGAAATATGGAAAATATGGGTACAATATGCTGCATAAGTGCATCAACACTGAATACTTTCCTGGTTAAGTCAATGAAGCTGGTCTGGTTTACGGCCCACAGGTAGAAGCGGCCACTGAGCAAAGATTTCCATGCTAAATTCAGGCCTATGTTGTTTAAGGTTTCAATTTCAATGTTTCAAGAGAAGCCAGAAATCCTGTTTTTATGTAAAAGAAGTCCAATTTTTAAATGTTGGCAATTAATTTCACATCTTTAGGAATATAGTCCAAGGGAAATAAAACATGCTTCTGTGCTACATCTATGCATAGGTAACAGTTTATAATGTTTATTCTGATGCTTACTTTCCTCAATTTAATACAATAAATATATGTTGTTTCCTATAAAAGATTTAACATATATTTTTATGTAGACATGTATATACAAATGCATGAAGAACTCCAGGTTGGATACCACTTGTCAAAACCCTCATCACTTTTTATGCATATTAGCATTACCAGCTACCATGTTTTAAAATTATTTTTTTTACTCAATTTACTTAAACTAAAAACAAAAACAAAAAATAGCATACCAGTTTCTCCACATCTGTACACCCCCCGCCACCACACTACTGGCAACCACTATCCTGTTCTCTCTATGTATGAGCTGGCTTTTATATTTTTTAGATTCCATACATAAGAAAGATCATATGGTATTTGTCTTTCTCTGTCTGAGTTACTTAACTAGCATAATACCCTCTAGGTCCACCCATGTAGTTGCAAATGGCAAGATCTCATTCTTTTCTACGGCTGAATCATATTACATTGTGTATATATAGCACAATTTGTTTATCCATGCATCCATCGACAGACACTCAGGTTGTTGTTTCCATATCTTGGCTATTGTAAATAGTGCTGCAATGAACACAGGCACATACATCGTTTTGAATTAGTGTTTTGTTTTCTTATAATAATACCAAGTAGAATTGCTGTATCATATGGTAGTTCTAATTTTAATTTTTTTGTGAGAAATTTCCGCACTGTTTTCCACAGTGGCTGTACCGATTTGTAATCCCGCTAACAGTGCAAAAGAGTTCCCTTTTCCACATCCTTGCCAACATGTGTTCTCATCTTTTTGATAACAGCCATTCTAACAGGTGTGAACTAATATCTCATTGTGGTTTTGATCTGTATTTGCCTGATGATTAGTGATGTAGAACACCTTTTTGCATACCTGTTGGCCATCTGCATGTCTTCTTTGGAAAAACGTTATTGAGATTTTCAGGCTTTTTTTTTTTAAAGATTTTATTTATTTATTTGACAGAGAGAGACACAGCGAGAGAGAGAACACAAGCAGGGGGAGTGGGAGAGGGAGAAGCAGGCTTCCCGCGGAGCAGGGAGCCTGATGCGGGGCTCGATCCCAGGATCCTGGGATCATGACCTGAGCCGAAGGCAGATGCTTAATGACTGAGCCACCCAGGCGCCCCTGCCTATTTTTAATCAAACTGTTTTTTTTTTTTTCCCTATGAACTATGTGAATTCTTAATGTATTTGGGATATTAATGCCTTAGCAAATATATGATTTCCAAATATTTTCTCCCATTCAATAGATTGTCTTTTCAGTTTGTTGATGGTTTCCTTTGCTGTGCAGAAGCTTTGTAGAGTTTGATATAGTCCCACACTTGTTAACAATTTTGCTTTTGCTTTTAGTATCAGATTCAAAAAATCATGATGAAAACCTATGTCAAGAAGATTACTACCTATGTTTTCTTCTAGGAGTTACATGGTTTCAGGTGTTATGTTCAAGTATTTAAATCCATTTTGAGTTAATTTTTGTGTATGGTATAAGACAGTGGTCCAGTCTCATTCTTTGGTATGTGCCTGTCCAACTGTTCCAACACCATTTCTGAACAGACTTTTTTTCCCATTGTATTTCATGCCTGCTTTGTTGCAAATTAATTGACTATATATGCATGGGTTTATTTTTGGGATCTCTTATAATAATACCATTAATTCCATTCTATTAATACCAATAATTCCATTCTATTAATCTATGTGTCTTTTTATTCCAATACCATACTGTTTTATTTATTATACCTTTTTAATATAGTTTGAAATGAGAGAGTGTGATACCTCCAGTTTTGTATTTCTTTATTAAGGCTGCTTTGGCTATTCAAGGTCTTTTGTAGTTCCATATAAATTTTAGGATTGTTTTATTTCTACTAAAATGACATTGGAATTTTGATATGGATTGACTTGAATCTGTAGATTGCTTTGGATATTAAGGACATTTTAACAATATTACTTCTTCCAAACTCTAAGCATGGAATATCTTTCCATTTATTTGCATCATCTTCAATTTTTTTTCTTTAATGTCCTGTAGTATTCACTATACAGGTGTTTCATCTCCTTGGTTAAATTTATTCCTAGGAATTATACTCTTTTTGATTCAAATTATAAATGAGATTGTTTTTATCTTAACTTCTCTTTTTGATAGTTCATTATTAGTGTATAGAAAAACAACAGGTTTTTGTTTTTTGATTTTGTATCCTTTATTGAATTTGCTGACTTGCAACTTTACTGAATTTGTTTATTAGTCATAACACTTTTTTCATGGAATCTTAGGGTTTTTTTATATGTAATATAAATAGTGGAAATTTTACTTCTTCCTTTACAAATAATGGAAATTTTACTTTTTCATTTCCAATCTGGATGCTTTTTATTTCTTTTTCTTGCCTGATTACTCTAAGAGTTCCAATATTATGTTGAATAAAAGTGGTGAAAGTGGGCATTCTTGTATTCTTCCTGATCTTAGAGGAAAAGCTTCCCCCTTTCCACTGTTGAGTATGATGTTAGCTTGGGTTTGTCATATATGGCCCTTACTACTTAATTGAAGTACAGTCCCTCTGTATGTGCTTTGTTGAGAGTTTTTATCACAAACGGATGTTGAATTTTGTCAAATGCCTTCCTGCATCTATTGAGGTAATCATAGGATTTTTATCCTTCTTTCTGTAAATGTGGTGTATCAAACTAATTGATTTGTGCATGTTGAACCATCCTTGCATCCCTGGAATAAATCTCACTTGATCATGGTACATGATCCTTTTTATGCATTGCTGAGTTAGTTTGCTAATGTTTTGTTGAGGATGTTTGTGCCTGTATTAATCAGGGATATTGGCCTGGAATTTTCTTGTGACTTCCTTGTCTGGGTTTGGTATCAGGGTAATGCTGGCCTTGTAAAATGAGTTGGAAGAATTCCTTCCTCTTCTATTTTTTTTTTTTTTTTTTTTGGAAGACTTAGAGAAGAACTGCCATTAATCCTTCTTTGAATGTTTGGTAGAATTCACCAGTGGAGCTATCTGGTCCTGGACTTTTGTTTATTGGGAGATTTTTGATTACTGATTCAATCTCCTTAACAGTAATTGGAATGTTCAGATTTTCTGTTTCACCCAGACGCAGTCTTGGTAAGGTTGTGTGTTTCTAGGAATTTATCCATTTCCTCTAGGTTGTCCAATTTGTTAGCATATAATTGTTTATAGTAGTTTCTTATGATCCCTAATATTTCTGTGGTATCAGTTGTAACATCTCTTTCATTTCTGATTTTGAGGCCTCCTTTTTCTTCTTTATGAGTCTAAAGTTTGTCAATTTTACCTTTTCAAAGAACCAGCTCTTAGTTTCACTGACCTTTTCTATTGTCTTCTTAGTCTGTTTCATTTATTTCTGCTCTAATCTTTGTTATTTTCTTCCTTTCATTAACATTGGTTTTTGTCTGTTCTTCTTTTTCTAGTTCCATTAGGTATAAAGTTAGGTTGTTTGAGACTTTTTTGATTTCTTCAGGTAGGCATTTAGCATTAATTGGTTGTTCAATAGCATGTTGTTTAATCTTCACATATTTGTGATTTTTCCTAGTTTTCTTCACATAACTAATTAATTCCTAGTTTCATACCACTGTGGTTGGAAAAGATGCTTGATAGGATTTCAATCCTCTTGAATTTAGTAAGAATTATTTTGTGGCCTAACATATTATCTGTCTTGGAAAGTGTCGAATGTGCACTGGAGAAAAAGTGTATTCGCTTCCTTTTGGATTGTAAATTTAATTTGTATGTGTCCATATACATTATAAAACCGTTAATTCCCCAAAGGCAAAGACAATTTTTTGTTCACTTTGTATCAGTAGAATCAGAGCTACATTAGTGTCACTCAAGGGTTTACTGAATTAATGAACACATAAAATGAATACATGAAATAGAGAATACCTAATGATCTATTAAAGCAAGAAACAGTTTGAAACAGTATATAGCACTCTAGAAACAAAATGGGGCTTACTTTACACTTTTGTTTTTAGGACATTGTTAAAAATATAACTCTCATGTTCAAAGAACAACTGATAGCCACTTATATATAATTTAAGATTGTGTGGCTAAAGATTTAGTCCCATAGGGATTCCCGCATATTGAACAGTAAATACACAGAGAGTATTTTAAGATACTATGACTATTGGATCTGAAAGGACACTGCAGCATTGAAAACACCACAGCTTTCTGAATAGCAATTCCTAAAGACTTATCTATATATATAACAGCCCTATGCATGTTTGGGTTGCATCCAGATATCACCAAGTGACATCAAAACATAATGTGGTAGTTTTCAAACAATAAATAAATATTGTTTTAAAAACTATCAAAAGAAGTCTCTGACATGCAGGTTAAAACTAAGAGAAACAGATGTATAAGCTTCAAGAATATCAGGAGACTACCATCAAAGATAACTAACCAACGAAGCTCTTCGTTAATTGATAAGCTTAAATCTGAAATTGATAAACTATTTCACTTAATTGCAAATGAATCCCTATTTGGAAACAACGTACTTTTACTTACTTCAGTATCAGAAATAGAAATTCTTAGGTAACCCTGTGGAACAAATGTGCTATGATAAAAATGTACCAAGATTCTAATGCAAAGAGAGCAAAAAAGAAGAAAGAAAAACAAAATTAGAGAAATTCATGATTGTGGTGATCATTTTGCAATATATACAAATATTGAATCATTATGTTATGTATCTGATACTAATATAATAGTATAGGTCAATTATGCCTCAATAAATAGTTTTTAAATAAAAAGAAAGTAGATTCATTGAATCAGGTAATACAACAATGTTTAGAAAAATGATTAAATTCAAATATCCAGCCAGTTAAGTTGGAGTAAGCACACTCCACACTGCTTCTCACAATGAATACAATAAAAGCCCTGGATATAGTGCATGCAACAACTATCTGAGAATTCTGAATAGTAAATGGTAGGAAGCAGACCTGAGAAGGAAATGAGAACCTGAAATACAAAAACCTGGCAGTGAGTTCCATGGGTTTTATTTTGCACTAATAACTCCTACCTTGGACACAAAAACCATGTAAATTTAGGTCTGATTACCAGGCACACACAGAAAGTTATGAGAAGCTCTATCATTCCGCTCCAACAAAGGTGAATGGAGACCTCAAGGAGGCAGGAGGGTGGGACAAGGAAGAGGAGTGTGAATACCCTATCAGTGGGTAAAACAAGGGAAGTTGGGGGGAAGTGACGTAATAGTTATGAATCTTGACCGTTGTGGTAGTTATAAGACTGTGCATTTGTCAAAACACATAGAGCTGAAAAAACAAGAGAAAAAACATGGATTTTGTCATATGTAATACAAGCAATACACTTCAAATACAAAACATCAAAGTAGGAAGAAAACATAATACACTACAATGTGTAGTGGCTGCACTGTATTCTAGGTTAAGGAAGTATCAATATTTAAACAACTTTTTTCCCATTATGTTTTCTTTTCTTTGAAGAGCTGAAATGTGCTGAGATGCACAAGCTCACAGGAGATGCCAAAGAGATGAGGCCAAAAAGTAGTAGCAGGAAGTTGTAAGAATTTAGCAGAGATGTGAACTGGCTCACAACATGGCAGAGTTTACATTTTATGTCCAGGAAGTTACCTGCCAGCTAAAAGAAAAACAACCAAAATTTTCAGAGGAGTCCTGAGAGTATATCGTCTACAATATCCACTTTCCCAACAAAAATTACTAGGGGTGCAAAGAAACAAAAGGATAACGGTAAATAGAGGTGTTGATGGAAATGGATTCCAGTGTGATCCATATATTGAATTGAGAACATAAAGACTTTAAAGAATATATTACAAATATATTCAAAGAATTAAAGGAGGGGAGTGATGTCAGGAAAATGGCCAATTAAGAACTCCCATGCTTACATTCACCCTCAGCAACAATTATGTGGCCACCACCCATGCACAAAAGGGCCATGTGTGTGCTTTAGAACCCAGGTAGGAGACTGTGAAAGTCCAGTGCAGTCCGAGGCTGACGAGAGCTGTTTTGCAACTGATTCACTGAACGTGGTACTGGCTACAGACCCAGGCTACAGCCCTGTGTGGCCACTGTACCATCACCTGCACCACATACCGAAGGACCTGGAAGGAGTCATGCCCACCTGTGCCTCAGGTAGTAGAGAAGCTCAGTCCCAGCTGCGGAACTTGAAATGGTCTGTGTACTGATTCCAACCCCCTTAGCCATTGTCCAGAAGCCCCTGCAGGTAAGCCCAACAAACTTGGTCTTTCTGTACATTCTGAAAGGGCCCTGTAAGTGGGCTCCAGTCCCTCCTGGCTGCTGTCTCAAGGAGTCCTGCTGGCACAAGAACCAGGCAGGAAACATTTCTGTCCACAGACTAAAATCACAAATCAAGGATTTTTTTTTCTGACCCCAATGGTAAGGAACTAGAAATCAATAACAGGAGGAAAACTGGAAAATTCTCAAATATGCAGAAATTAAATAGCACTCTTCTGAATAACCACTGGATCAAAGAAGAAATAAAAAGGGAAAACAGAAAATAGCTTGAGACAAAAACAAAATCAGAACAATTTTTTGTTCTGGGATGCAGCAAAACCAGTTCTAAGAGGGAAGTTTATAGCAATAAATGCCTACATTAAGAATAAAGAAAGATCTCAAATACACAACCCAACTTTATGCCACAAGTATTAAAAAAAAAAAAAAGAGCAAACTAAGCCCAAAGATAGCAGAAAGAAATAATACAGATTAGAGCAAAAATAAATGAAACAGAAACTAGAGACACAATAGAAAAAAAAAATCAATGAAACTAAGAGTTTTTTTGAAAATATAAACAGATTGACAAATCTGTAGCTAAACTAATGAGGAAAGAAAAAGAAGACTCAAGTAAAATTATAAAAGAAGTAGGAGACATTATAACTGGTACACCAGAAATGCAGAATATCATAAAAGGCTGCTATGAGGAATTAAATGAAAACAAAATGTATAACCTAGATGAAATGGATAAATCCCTAGAAACATACAGCCTACCAAGACTGAATCATGAAGAAATGGAAAATCTGAAAAGACCAATAATGACTAAGAAGTCGAAGTGGTAATCAAAATCTCCCAACAAAGAAAAGCCCAGGATCAGACAGTTTCACTGGTAAATTCTACCAAATATTTAAAGAAGACAATCCTCAAATTCTTCCAAAAAACTGAAGAAGAGGGAACACTTCCAAACTCATTTCGTGAGGCCAGCATTAAACTGACACCAAAGTCAGATATGGACACTACAAGAAAAGAAAACTACAGGCCAATATATCTGATGAATACAGATTCTGAAATTCTCAATAAAATTCTAGCAAAGCAAATTCAAAAGTACATTAAAAAGAACATACACTATAATCAAGTGGAATTTCTCCCTGGGATCCAAGGTTGGTTCAATGTATACAAATCAATAAGTGTGATATGCTACTTAAATAGAATGAAGGATAAAAACCATATGACCCTTGTAACAGATGCAGAAAAAACATTTCACAAAATTCAACACCTTTTATGATAACAATTCTCAACAGATTACATGAAGAAGGAATATAACTCAATATGGTAAAGGCCATATATGACAAGCCAATAGCTAGTATCAAGTGAAAGATTAAAAGTTTTTCTTTTAAGATCAGGAACAAGACAAGGGTGTCCTTTCTCACCACTCTTATTCAACATACTATTGGAAGCCCTACCCAGAAAAATTAGGCAAGAAAAATAAATAAAAAGTATTCAAATTAGAAAGAAAGATATAAAACTGTTTGCAGATGACATGATGTTACATGTAGAAAACATAAATAATCCACAAAAAAAACATTAAAACCAACAAATGTAGTAAAGTTGCAAAATACAAAGTCAATATGCAAAAATCAGTTACATTTCTATACACTAGCAATGAGCTACCTGAAAGAGAAATAAAGAAAAGAATCACATTTACACTAGTGTCAAAAAAAAAAAATTAAAGTTCACCAATAAGGTGAAATGTCACTACACTGAAAAATTATGATATTGATGAAAGCAATTAAAGACAACACACACAAAAAAATGGAAAGCTATCTTGTGCTCATGGATTGAAAAATCAGTATTATTTAAATGTCCATATTATTCAAAGCCATCTTACAGACTCAATGCAATCCCTACCAAAGTTCCAATGGCATTTTTCACAGAAATAGAAAAGACAATGCTAAAATTTATATGGTACCACAAAAGACCCTGAATAACTGAAGCAATCTTGAGAAAAAAGAAGAAAACATCACAGGCTGATTTTGGACTATACTACAAAGCTATCATAATTGAAAACAGCATGGTACTGGCATAAAAATGCATACAAAGATGAATGATATAGAATTAAGATTCCAGAAATATACCTATGCACACATGATGAACTAATATTTCATAAGGGAGCTAAGAATATTCAGTGGAGAAAACAGTCTCTTTAATAAATGGTATTGGAAAACTGGATACTACATGTGAAAGAATGAAACTGGACCTCTATCAGACACCTCTCACAAAAGTTAACTCAAAATGGAATAAATACTTAAATGTAAGACCTGAAACCATAAAACTCTTAGAAGAAAACTTTGATAAAAAGCTCCCTGATATTGGTCTGGGCAATGATATTTTGGATAGGACACTAAAAGCACAGCAAAAAATAAACAACTGAGAGTACATCAATAAAAAAGCTGTTGTAGAGTGTAAGTCACAGTCAATATAAAATGAAAAAGCATCCTATGAAATGGGAGAATATATTTGCAAACCATATATCTGGTAAGAGGTTAATATCCAAAATATTCAGGGACATCATATAACTCCATAGCAAAAAATGAATTTTTTTTTTTTTTAAACTGCACAGAATGAGGGTCAGGAGGCCTCAATTCTGGTTCCAACACCAGCAATTAATAAGCTTGTGTCTTGGATGAGTTGTTTCTCTATACATGGACATTCAAACTGGAAAATATAATATCCTCTCTGTTTTTCCCCCTGAGATTTAATGATTATCAAATAAAACATGAACATGAAAATGTTGGCAAATTTAAAATTGGGGAAGGACCTGAACAGACATTTTTCCAAAGAAGATAAACAAATGGCCAAAAGGTATATAAAAAGTGTTCAACATCACTTGTCTGCAGAGAAATGCAAATCAAAACCACAACGAGATATTATCCATGCTAGAAGAACTATTATCAACAAGATATGAGACTACAGGTGCTGTTGAAGATGTGGGGAAAAGCAACTCCTTGTACATTGTTGGCAGGAAAGTAAACTGAGATAGCCACAATGGAAAACAGTATGAAAGTTCCTCAAAAAAAGACAAAAACAAAAACAAAAACAAAAAAACCCCAAAACCTGACACAAGACCCACCAATCCTACTTCTGGGTGTATATCCAAAAGAAATAAAATCTTTGAAAAGATCTGCACCACAATATACATTGCAGCATTATTTACAATAGCCAAGACACAGAAACCACCCAAATGTGGATTATGGATGAATGGATAAAGAAAATATGATGCATCTGTGCGTGTATACATGTAATGGACTATTATCTGGCTACATAAAAAAACCCCTGCAATTCCTCCCATTTGCAACATAAAATAAACCTTGAGAGCATTATGCTAAGTGAAATAAGTCAGAAAGAAAAGACATCTACTGTATGATCTTATTATACGCAGAATCTAAAAAAAAAAAAAAACCACCAAATTCATAGAAACAGAGTAGATTGGGGGCCAGGGGCTTAGGGGTGGAAGAAATGAAACACTGTGGTTCAAAGGATAAAATTTCCAAATATACAATGTATCAGTTCTGAGGACCTAATGCACAGCATGATAAATATAGCTAATGATACTTTATTGTATACATGAAAGTTGCTAAGAGTGTAGATATTAAATATTTTCATCACTCATGCAAAAAATGTTAAATATGTAAGGTGATGAATGTGTTTACTAAACCTAATGTGGTAATCATTTCACAATATAAATAGCAAATCATGTTATTGTACACCTTAAACTTACACAATGTTACATGTCAATTATATCTCAAAAAACATGGAAATAAAAGAATTAAAGAAAAAAACTAGTCTTAAGAGTTGAATGTATAGAGAATTATAAGACAGGGCATAAAACACATACACACATAGACACACATATATTTTGTAATGCCTGCAAATATACAATGCTAAGAAAGGACTAACTTTAAAAACATTTCTCTATTATTCTTTTTATCTGAAGAACTCACTCTAATACATGCCTTAATATGGCAAAGGGAAAAAAGCAAGACCTTCCTCTAGTGAGGTATCTCATTCCACTTTACAATTACTGAGATTTGGACAGGGTCAACCTCACAAACACAGATCAAAATTATTATCCAAATAATACATGGATTATTACATGTATACGTAATAAGAAGTTCCTTTATTATGAGGAAGGACCCAAACAAATTCTCCTTTATACTACTGCAATGACCATCATCAAATAACTTCTATAAACTTGAAACTTCTATATCTGAAATGAAAGAACAATATAAAAAATGTGTCCATAATTCAAAAAGGGATATTATAGCCCAATAAGATACATTTTCACATAGTATAACAGAGAATACTATTATTACAATGAAAAATATATCAGACTGGGTGCCTGGGTGGCTCAGGTGGTTAAGTGTCTGCGTTCGGCTCAGGTCATGATCCCAGGGTGCTGGGATCGAGTCCCGCATCAGGCTCCCTGCTCCTTGGGAGCCTGCTTCTACCTCTGCCTCTCTCTCTCTGTCTCTCTGTCTCTCATGAATAAATAAATAAAATCTAAAAAAAAAAGAAAAATATATCAGATTGACTAAATAGATTAAAGATTACAGAAGAATCGAGAGCGGGGCAAGATGGCGGAGGAGTAGGAGACCTGGATTTCGTCTGGTCTCAGGAATTCAGTTGAATAGGGATCAAACCTTTCTGAACACCTATGAACTCAACAGGAGATCGAAAAGGAGAGTAGAACAACTCTCTGAACAGAGAAGCGACCACTTACTGGAAGGTCTTTTCTGATTTGTATAGAGTATATTTGCTGGGGACGTTGTTAACCTGTTAGTATTTTGTTCTCTCATTCATCTATTCTCCTCTGGACAAAATGACAAGACGAAAAAAATCACCTCAGCAAAAAGAACAAGAGATAGTACCGTCAGTCAGGGACCTACTCAATACGGACATTAGTACGATGTCGGACCTAGAGTTCAGAATCATGACTTTAAAGATACTAGCTGGGCTTGAAAAAAGCATGGAAGTTATTAGAGAAACCCTTTCTGGAGAAATAAAAAAACTAAAATCTAACCAAGTTGAAATCAAAAAGGCTATTAATGAGGTGCAATCAAAAATGGGGGCACTAACTGCTAGGATAAATGAGGCAGAAGAGAGAATCAGCGATATAGAAGACCAAATGATGGAAAATAAAGAGGCTGAGAAAAAGAGAGAGAAACAACTACAGGATCACGAGGGCAGAATTCGAGAGATAAGCGATACGATAAGACGAAACAACATTAGAATAATTGGGATCCCAGAAGAAGAAGAAAGAGAGAGAGGGGCGGAAGGTATACTGGAGCAAATAATAGCAGAGAACTTCCCTAATGTGAGGAAGGAAACAGGCATCAGAATCCAGGAGGCACAGAACCCCTCTCAAAATCAATAAAAATAGGTCAACACCCCGACATCTAATAGTAAAACTTACGAGTCTCAGAGACAAAGAGAAAATCCTGAAAGCAGCTCGGGAGAAGAGATATGTAACCTACAATGGTAGAAATATTAGACTGGCAACAGACCTATCCACAGAGACCTGGCAGGCCAGAAAGGACTGGCATGAGATCTTCAGAGCACTAAACGAGAAAAATATAGAGCCAAGAATACTATATCCAGCTAGACTCTCATTGAAAATAGAAGGAGAGATAAAAAGCTTCCAGGACAAACAAAAACTAAAGGAATTTGCAAATACAAAACCAGCCCTCCAAGAAATATTGAAACGGGTCCTCTAAGCAAAGAGAGAGACAAAAAGCAGTGCAGATCAGAAAGGAACAGAGACAATATACAGTAACAGTCACCTTACAAGCAATACAATGGCACTAAATTCATACCTTTCAAAAGTTTCCCTTATTGTAAATGGGCTAAATGCTCCAATCAAAAGACACAGGCTATCAGACTGGATTAAAAAACAAGACCCATCGATATGCTGTCTGCAAGAGACTCATTTTAGACCCAAAGACAGCCCCAGATTGAAAGTGAGGGGCTGGAAAACCATTTACCATGCTAATGGACACCAAAAGAAAGCTGGGGTGGCAATCCTTATATCAGACAAATTACATTTTAAACCAAAGACTGTAATAAGAGATGAGGAAGGACACTATATCCTACTTAAAGGGTCTATCCAACAAGAAGATCTAACAATTGTAAATATCTATGCCCCGAACATGGGAGCAGCCAATTATATAAGGCAATTAATAACAAAAGCAAAGAAACACATTGACAACAATACAATAATAGTGGGGGACTTTAACAGCCCCCTGACTGAAATGGACAGATCATCTAAGCAAAATATCAACAAGGAAATAAAGACTTTAAATGACACACTGGACCAAATGGACTTCACATTCCATCCCAAAGCAACAGAATACACATTCTTCTCTAGTGCCCATGGAACATTCTCCAGAACTGATCACATCCTAGGTCACAAATCAGGTCTCAACCGGTACCAAAAGATTGGGATCATTCCCTGCATATTTTCAGACCACAATGCTTTGAAACTAGAACTCAATCACAAGAGGAAAGTCGGAAAGAACTCAAATCCATGGAGGCTAAAGAGCATCCTACTAAGGAATGAATGGGTCAACCAGGAAATTAAAGAAGAATTAAAAAAATTCATGGAAACCAATGAAAATGAAAACACAACTGTTCAAAATCTTTGGGATACAGCAAAGGCAGTCCTGAGAGGAAAGTATATAGCAATACAAGCCTTTCTCAAGAAACAAGAAAGGTCTCAAATACACAACCTAACCCTACACCTAAAGGAGCTGGAGAAAGAACAGCAAATAAAGCCTAAACCCAGCAGGAGAAGAGAAATAATAAAGATCAGAGCAGAAATCAATGAAATAGAAACCACAAGAACAGTAGAACAGATCAACGAAACTAGGAGCTGGTTCTTTGAAAGAATTAACAAGATTGATAAACCCCTGGCCAGACTTATCCAAAAGAAAAGAGAAATGACCCAAATCAACAAAATTATGAATGAAAGAGGAGAGATCAGAACCAACACCAAAGGAAGACAATTATAAGAACATATTATGAGCAACTATGCCAGCAAATTAGATAACCTGGAAGAAATGGGTGCATTCCTAGAGATGTATCAACTACCGAAATTGAACCAGGAAGAAATAGAAAACCTGAACAGACCTATAACCACTAAGGAAATTGAAGCAGTCATCAAAAATCTCCCAACAAAAGCCCAGGGCCAGATGGCTTCCCAGGGGAATTCTATCAGACATTTAAAGAAGAATTAATACCTATTCTCCTGAAACTGTTCCAAAAAATAGAAATGGAAGGAAAACTTCCAAACTCATTTTATGAGGCCACCATTACCTTGATCCCAAAACCAGACAAAGACCCCATCAAAAAGGAGAACTACAGACCAAGATCCTTGATGAACATGGATGCAAAAATTCTCACCAAAATACTAGCCAATAGGGTCCAACAGTACATTAAAAGGATTATTCACCATGACCAAGTGGGATTTATCCCTGGGCTGCAAGGCTGGTTCAACATCCACAAATCAATCAATGTGATACAATACATTAACAAAAGAAAGAACAAGAATCATATGATCCTCTCAATAGATGCCGAAAAAGCATTTGACAAAGTACAGCAACCTTTCTTGATCGAAACTCTTCAGAGTATAGGGACAGAGGGTACATACCTCAATATCATAAAAGCCATCTATGAAAAACCTACAGCCAATATCATTCTCAATGGGGAAAAACTGAGAGCTTTTCCCCTAAGGTCAGGAACACGGCAGGGATGTCCACTCTCACCACTGCTATTCAACATAGTATTAGAAGTCCTAGCCACAGCAATCAGACAACAAAAAGAAATCAAAGGCATCCAAATCGGCAAAGAGGAAGTCAAACTCTCACTCTTTGCAGATGATATGATACTGTATGTGGAAAACCCAAAAGACTCCACCGCAAAACTGCTAGAACTCATACAGGAATTCAGTCAAGTAGCAGGATATAAAATCAATGAATAGAAATCAGTGGCATTCCTATACACCAACAACAAGACAGAAGAGAGACAAATTAAGGAGTCGATCCCATTTACAATTGGACCCAAAACCATAAGATACCTAGGAATAAATTTAACCAAAGAGGCAAAGGATCTATACTCAGAAAACTATAAAATACTCATGAAAGAAATTGAAGAAGACACAAAGAAATGGAAAAACGTTCCATGCTCATGGATTGGGAGAACCAACATTGTGAAGATGTCAATGCTACCTAGAGCAATCTACACATTCAATGCAATCCCCATCAAAATACCATCCAAATTTTTCAAAAAAATGGAACAAATAATCCTAAAATTAGGATTAGAATAGCCAGAGGAATATTGAAAAAGAAAAGCAAAGCGGGCGGCATCACAATTCCGGACTTTAAGCTCTATTACAAAGCTGTCATCATCAAGACAGTATGGTACTGGCACAAAAACAGACACATAGATCAATGGAACAGAATCGAGAGCCCAGAAATGGACCCTCAACTCTATGGTCAACTCATCTTTGACAAAGCAGGAAAGAACCTCCACTGGAAAAAAGACAGTCTCTTCAACAAATGGTGTTGGGAAAATTGGACAGCCACATGCAGAAGAATGAAACTGGACCATTTCCTTACAGCACAAACAAAAATAGACTCCAAATGGTTGAAAGACCTAAACGTGAGACAGGAGTCCATCAAAATCCTAAAGGAGAACACAGGCAGCAACCTCTTCGACCTCAGCTGCAGCAACTTCTTCCTAGAAACATTGCCAAAAGCAAGGGAAGCAAGGGCAAAAATGAACTATTGGGATTTCATCAAGATAAAAAGCTTTTGCACAGCCAAAGAAACAGTCCACAAAACCAAAAGACAACCGGCAGAATGGGAGAAAATATTTGCAAATGACATATCAGATAAAGGGCTATCCAAAATCTATAAAGAACTTATCAAAGTCAAAACCCAAAGAACAAATACTCCAATCAAGAAATGGGCAGAAGACATGAACAGACATTTTTCCAAAGAAGACATCCAAATGGCCAACAGACACATGAAAAAGTGCTCAACATCGCTCGGCATCAGGGAAATCCAAATCAAAACCTCCATGAGATACCACCTCACACCAGTCAGAATGGCTAAAATTAACAAGTCAGGAAACGACAGATGTTGGTGGGGATGCGGAGACAGGGGAACCCTCCTACACTGTTGGTGGGAATGCAAGCTGGTGCAGCCACTCTGGAAAACAGTATGGAGGTTCCTCAAACGTTGAAAATAGAGCTACCATACGATCCAGTAATTGCACTACTGGGTATTTACCACAAAGATACAAATGTAGGGGTCCGAAGGGGTACGTGCACCCCAATGTTTATAGCAGCAATGTCCAGAATAACCAAACTGTGGAAAGAGCCAAGATGTCCATCGACAGATGAATGGATAAAGAGGATGTGGTATATATACACAATGGAATATTATGCAGCCATCAAAAGAATGAAATCTTGCCATTTGCAACGACATGGATGGAACTGGAGGGTGTTATGCTGAGTAAAATAGTCAATCAGAGAAAGACATGTATCATATGACCTCACTGATATGAGGAATTCTTAATCTCAGGAAACAAACTGAGTGTTGGTGAGTGGTGGGGCATGGGAGGGATGGGGTGGCTGGGTGATAGACTTTGGGTAGGGTATGTGCTATGGTGAGCGCTGTGAATTGTGCAAGACTGTTGAATCACAGATCTGTACTTCTGAAACAAGTAATACAAGATATGTTAAGAAAAAAGAAAAAGAAGAAGATAGCAGGCGGGGAAGAATGAAGGGGAGTAAGTCGGAGGGGGAGAGGAACCATGAGAGATGATGGAGTCTGAAAAACAAACTGAGGGTTCTAGAGGGAGGGGGGTGAGGGGATGGGTTAGCCTGGTGATGGGTATTAAGGAGGGCACGTTCTGCGTGGAGCACTGGGTGTTATGCACAAACAATGAATCATGGAACACTACATCAAGAACTAATGATGTAATGTATGGTGATTAACATAACAATAAAAAAATAAAAAAAAAGAGGGTACCTTGGAAACTGTTAGGTTCAAGGCAAATAAAGGGGCTTTTAATCCCCATACAGCTAGAGATTTGGCACACACACAAAAAAAAGATTACAGAAGAATCCATGAAGTTAAAGATAAATCAGTAGATTATGCACAAACAATGAATCATGGAACACTACATCAAGAACTAATGATGTAATATATGGTGATTAACATAACAATAAAAAAATTTAAAAAAAAAGATAAATCAGTAGAAACTACAAAGCCAAACAAAGTAACAACTAAACAGAGAGGAAGAATTTTTGAAAAAAAAATTAATTCAGAGGCTCTCGGAGATTTGTGAAACAATAACAAATGGTTCAGCACACATGTGATTGAAATCGAAGAATGAAAAACATAAACATAAAATAATGGCCAAAAACTTCTGCAAATTGGCAGAAAACATTAGTTTCCAGATCCAACAAGTTCAGCAAACTTGCAAGCAAGATAATCATGAAGAAAGTCCTCCATACATCAAACTTCTAAGATCCAACAATAAATAGAAAATCTTGAAATGAGCCAGAGAATGACATGTTACAAATGGGAACAAATGAGTAAGAGCTGGGGCGCCTGGGTGGCTCAGTTGGTTAAGCAACTGCCTACGGCTCAGGTTATGATCCTAGAGTCCCAGGATCGAGTCCCGCATCGGGCTCCGTGCTCGGCACGGAGTCTGCTTCTCCCTCTGACCCTCCCCTCTCTCATGTGCTCTCTCTCTCATTCTTTCTCTCAAATAAATAAATAAAATCTTTAAAAAAAAAATGAGTAAGAGCTGACCTGTCATCAGAAACTAATGTATGCTGAGAAACACTGGAGTGGCCCATTTGCACAGCTAAAATGAAAAGATTAGCAACTAGAATTCCACATATAGAAAAGATACACCTCAAGAAAAAAGGTGAAAATAGATACGTTCAGATGTAGAAACTAAAGATAATTCATCACTGCACACCTGTACTATTAGAAATGTTAGTGTTTGCAGGCTGAGGGAAATTATTTAAATGGCAATTTATACCTATAAGAACAAATGATGAGCATGGAAAATGGTAAATATGTGGGTAAATGTAAAAGATTATAATACTTCCTACTATATTTTAATTGCATTTAAAGGAAAAGCTACAACACTGTGATGTGAAGATAACAGCGTGTATAGATTTAATACACTAAACAGTAAATATCTGATCATTTTTTTAAGATAAAAGGACACAGAGACACAGGGACAAAGGAGAGAAGGCCATGTGAATATAGAGTTAGAGAAAAATAACTGCCAACTGAAAATTCTTTACCCAGTATTTAAAACTTGTATTTCCTTCTAGTCTCCATGTTTTCTTTTTTTTTTAAATTATTTTTTAAATTTAAATTTCAGGTAGTTAACATACAGTACAGTATTGGTTTCTGAAGTAGAATTCAGTGATTCCTCACTTACATATAACACCCAGTGCACTTCATAACAAGTGCCCTCCTTAATACCCATCACCCATCTAGCCCATTTGCCACCCACCTGCCTCCATCAACCCTCATTTTTTTCTCTATCGTTCAGAGTCTCTTATGGCTTTCCTTTTTTTCTTTTTCTCCTTCCCATATGTTCATCTATTTTCTTTCTTAAATTTTACATGTGGGTGAGAGATCATATTACCATGGTATTTGTCTTTCTCGACTGACTTATTTCACTTAGCGTAAAACATTGTAGCTCCATTCATGTCGTCGTTGCAAAAGGCAAAATTTCCATTTTTGATGGCTGAGTAATATTTCATTGTATATATATACACCACATCTTCTTTATCCATTCATCAGTCAATGGACATTTGGGCTCTCTCCATAGTTAGGCTATTGTTGATAATGCTGATAATACATCAGAGTGCATGTATCGCTTTGAATCTGTCTTTTTGTATCCTTTGGGTAAATACCTAGTAGTGCAATTGCTGGATCACAGGGTAGTTCTATTTTTAACATTTTGAGGAACCTGCATGCTGTTCTCCAGAGTGGCTGGACAAGTTTGCATTCCCAACAATAGTGCAAGAGTGTTCCCCTTTCTCTGCATCCTTGTCAACACCTGTTGTTTCTTGTGTTATTTTTAGCCATCCTGACAAGTGTTAAGATGGTATCTCATCATGGTTTTGATTTGTATTTCCCTGATGAGTGATGTTGAGCACCATCTCATGTGTTTGTTAGCCATCTGGATGTCATTGTTGGAAAAGTGCCTATTCATGTCTTCTGCCCATTTCTTAACTGGGTTATTTGGGTTTTTTTGGGTGTTGAGTTGATAAGTTCTTGGTAGATTTTGGATACTAACCCTTCATCAGTTATGCCATTTGCAAATATCTTCTCCCATTCTGTAGACTGCCTTTTAGTTTTGTTGATTGTTTCCTTTGGTGTGCAGAAGCTTTTTATCTTAATGAAGTCCCAATAGTTCATTTTTGCTTTTGTTTCCCTTGCCTGGGGTAACATGCCTAATAAGAAGATCCTATGGATGAGGTACAAAGAGGTTTCTGCCTGTGTTCTCCTCTAGGATTTTGATGGTTTCCTGTCTCACATTTGGGTCTTAAATCCATTTTGAGTTTATTTTTGTGTATGGTGTAAGAAAGAAAGTCATCCAGTTTCATTTTCCTGCATGTTGCTGTACAGTTTTCCCAACACCATTTGTTCAAGAGACTGTCTTTTTTCCATTGGATATTCTTTCCAGCTTTGTCGAAGATTAGTTGACCATATAGTTGTGAGTCCATTTCTTGGTAGTCTAGTCTATTGATCTGTGTGTCTGTTTTTGTGCCAGTACCATACTGTCTTGATGACTATAGCTTTGTAGTATAGCTTGAAATCCAGGATCGTGATGCCTCCAGTTTTGTTTTTCTTTTTTAGAATTGCTTTGGCTATTTGGGGTCTTTTGTGGTTCCAGACAAATTTTAGGATTGTTCGTTCTAGCTCTGTGAAAAATGCTGGTGGTATTTTGATGTAAATATGTAGATTGCTTTCGGTAGCCCATTTTACCAATGTTTGTTCTTCCAATCGTTGAGCATGGAATGCTTTTCCATTTCTTTGTGTCCTCTTCAATTTCTTTCGTAAGTGTTCCGTAGTTTTCAGAGTACAGATCTTTTACTTCTTTAGTTAGATTTATTCCTAGGTATCTTATTGTTTTGGTGCAACTGCAAATGAGATCAATTCCTTGATTTCTTCTTCTGATACTTCGTTTATTGTTATATAGAAATGCAACAGATTTCTTGATTTTATATCCTGTGACTTTGCTGAATTCACGTATGAGTTCTAGCAATTTTTTTGGTGGAGTCTTTCAGGTTTTCTACATACAGTATCATGTCATCTGCAAATAGTGAAAGTTTGACTTCGCTTGCCAATGCAGCAAGGGAATAAAGGTCCTTAACTTACAGGGGAAGACAGGTTCACAGCAGATTTGTCCACAGAGACTTGGCAAGCCAGACAGGAGTGGAAGGAAATATTCAAGGTGCTGAATGGGAAAAATATGCAGTCAAGAATTCTTTATTCAGCGAGGCTGTCATTCAAAATAGAAAGAGAGATAAAGAGTTTACCAAACATAAACTAAAGGAGTTCATGACCACTAAACCAGCCCTGCAAGATATTTTAATGGGGACTGTGAGTGGAGACAAAAATGACCAAAAGCAACAAAGACTAGAAAGGGCCAGAAAACAAAACCAGAAATACCAACTCAACAGGTAACACAATGGCACTAAATTCATATCTCTCAATAATCACTCTGAATGTAAATGTGCCAATCAAAAGATATAGGGTATGAGAATGGATAAAAAAACACAATCCATCTATATGCTGACTACAAGAGGCTCATTTTAGACCTAGTCTCCATGTTTTCTAATGAAAATTCTGCTGTCTTTCAAGTCATTGTTTCCTTATGGTAATGAATCTGGGTGCTTTTAGGATTTATGTCTTTTGTATTCAGCAGTTTAACATGCATTTCTTTGGGTTTACCCTGCTTGGAGTTGGCTCAGCTCCTTGAATCTGTAGATTTATGTATTTCAGTTTCAGATGTTCCATTTGTAGTAGTAACAAAGATCAAATACATAGGAATAAATGTAATAAATATGTGAAGCCTATAGAAAAAAAATGCTAAAACACTCATGAAAGACACAAAAGTGGTTTTCAAAAAAGGTAAAGACATTCCCTATTCTTAGATGGGAGTCAACATTCTTAAGATGCAGTTCTCTCTAAACTGATTTATAAATTCATGAAATTTCAATAAAGACACCAAAAAGCTATTTTATGGAGCTAGGAAAATCTGATACTAACATTCAGATAAAAAAATAAACATACAAGAATAACCAGGAACACACACAAAGAAAAACTACAAGGAGTCTAGTTGTAATAATCTTTAAAATACACCATAAAACCTATATAATTTAAAATGTATTATCACATGCATAGAAAAATAAGACACTGGCAATAAATATAAAATCATAAATAAATCCCAAATATGCTTATTTAATATATGATAAAGGAGGCATCTCAGATCATCAGGAAAAATGTGGACTTTTTAATAAAAGATGCTGGCATAACTGGGTAGTCATTTGGATAAAGATAAAATTAGATACACATCTCACATGATAACAAGAATAAGCTACAAATGGATTAAGGACCTAAATGTTAAAAAGGAGACCATACAAGTCTCAGAAGGCAACATGGGTGAATTCCTCTTCAAATTCAGCATAAGGTAAGACTTTCTTAACTATCTTTCAAAATTCTAAGACAATAAAAGGTTGATATATTTGGCTCTGTTGAAATTAAAATATTTGTATGTCTAAAAAAAGTCATAAAATCAAAGTCAAAAGATAACTCACACACTGAAAGAATGTATTTGTATCATATACTACAAAGGATTGATATCTCTAATATATATGGGACACAGGATCAAAAACCTGATGTACAAATGGGAAAAGGACATGACAGTGTTCCTAATGGCCAACACTATAACAACGTAAGCAATAAAAATAAATAATGATATTACTGCATAGTGATCTTAAGAATAAAATTTAAATATACATTAGTCCATACAAATATACATTAAAAATTGAATAAATGGTGATAAAGGATAGATATTCCTTTAAGAATAACTGCAATTAAAAAATATAAAAGGAAAGCAGGAAACAGAACAACACCATTAGGCAAATACCAACAGTCATAATGGTCTCAGACAAGATCAACTGATGAATGGTAAAATAAATAGGCACAAATTTTTAGAGAAGGAAAATATTTGCAGAGACACAAAATACCTCCCCCAAGATATTTATTACAAAATGAAGAAACTTGTAACTTCATTACAGTGAAAAAATTCAGCGTATATACCACCTTAATCAATTTATCAAGGTTAAAATCACAAATAAAACATCAAGAACATGACCATGTTGATGCAACACACTGAGAAAGACTCATTACTTCTGTGGTATTCTTGGCAAAAATGCACAGCCACGTTCTAATCATAAGAAAACATCAGACAGATTGAAAAAGGAAGAGCGTCCTATAAAACAACTGTCTAGTATGTTTAAAAAGGTGTCAAGGCCATGAAACAAGGAAAGATGGAGGAATTATCCTAGAAAGGGGCCAACTACAAAGACAAGATAGCTAATTATGAATTGTTACCCCAGACTAGATACTGGGACAGGAAAGGAACATTAAAAAGAAAACTGATGGAAATTGAATAAGGTCAGTAATTTCATTAAAAATATTATACCAACGTTATTTCCTGATTTTGATAATTGTACTGTGGTTACTTAAGATATTAACAGAGGAGGATGAAAGGTATCTGAGAATTCTACGTACTATTTGTGCAGTTCTTCTATAAGTCTAAAATGAAATACAGAAAAGTTTTGAAAAGCAATTTAGAAAAATTGTACTTATATAGTGATAGAAAACAATTCAGGGTTACCAGGGGGTCAGGGAAGGGGGGAAAGTACTAACTGCCCGGAGGCACAAGAGAACTTTTTTGGATGATGAAAATGTTCTATACCGTGATTGTGTTCAGAATCACAGGACAGTATCCAGTTGTCAAAACTCACTGAATTATGTACTTTGAGTGGTAAAATTTTGTTTTATGTAAATTACACCTCAATCCAGCAGACAAAATAAAGAATTTCAAATGTAAATACAATCTTTAAAAACAAGTATTGGGTTACAATCCCAAGCAGAATGGAGAAACATCAAATAAGATTATATGTGCTCTTACCAGATTAATTAACTGTGTGTGTACCACGTCTTCTACCAAAACTGCTGTTTCATGAAGAGGCCTCCTAGCATCACCTAAAGAAAACCTGCCAAAAAAAAAAAATTAAGCATACCAATATTAAAAACTAACAAAGGCAAAGAGTCAAAGTTATTGATTATCATAATCTGTTAATAAAGTATAAATTGTTCTCTCAAATAACCAGAGTGGATGTACAATTTTCTATGGACAAAGAATTGCATCTCTCCCACACAAGCTACAGCTTCCAAAGAAAATGCAGTGTTAGCTATGCTATTTCTTGATCTGTGCAGTCATTTTTAAGGGCATTTACATTTCAAATGAAAAATATTAACAACTACTTCATAATATTGGCCACTAGAAAATCATGTTACCATACCCAAAGTACTAATAAAGTAACATACTAATAGCCATTTAGAAAATTATAAAAGCATGCAATGTAATTAAGTAATGTAATTAAAATGAAAAGTTGCTTAGAAAAATTTACATAAATGCCATAATTTATCATTTCTAATTATATACAACAGATTGTCAAGAATGGATTATTAAAAGTACTTAAAAGTACTTTTCTCAACTTTCATATGGTGGACCAGATGTGCAGAGAATCCCTTCCTGGTAAAGGACATTTGAAAATGCACAATACTATATTAACAAATTACATTTAAAGTTTATTTTAACCATCAGTGTAGGAGATAAAACAGAAGGCTGAGAAGATGAGAAAATACAGTTCCACTGGATACAGAGCCCTGGAGCAAAAATTTATTCTGAAGGCATCTAATTATTCATAGTAGCCAATAATCTGGATTTCATCTGGCATTGTATTCAAGATGTAGCAAAGAATGCTGGGACCCCAAGCAAGGCAGGAGATCAGTTTGAGGAACCAAATATGAAGTCAGTGATATCTGGTATGTGTGAAAGCACTTTGGCTATCTTGCTGGAGGCTATGGGTGAAAGAACAAAAAATGTAATGCTGGCATGAGGATGGACAAATGGAACAGAATAGAGAGCCCAGAAATAAAATTTTGCATTATGTACGACTGATTTTCAATAAGGGTACCAGGAACAACCAATTTGGAAGGGACAGTTTTTTCAACAACTGATGCAGGGAAACAAGATATCCACATGCAAAAGAATGAAGTTGGATTCTTACCTTGTACCATATAAAAAAATAAACTCAAAATAGATCAAAGACCTAAATTAAAAAGCTAAAACTATAAACCTCTTAAAATAAAACCAGGAAATCTTCATGACCTTGGATTTGGCAAGGGTTTCTTAACTAGGACACCAAAATAACAGGCAACAAAAGAAAAAATAAATAAATTGGAATTCATCACAATTACAAACCTTTATACATCAAAGGACAAGACAGTGAAAAGACAACCCACTTACTAGGAAAATATTTGAAAATAATATATCAGATGAATCACCAGAATATATTTATAAACTCTTATAACAATAAAGAAAAAAAACAATTTTAAAATGGGCAATAGGCTTGAATAGATATGTCTCCAATGAAAATATACAAATAGCCAACAGCAAATGATAAGATCCTCATATCATCAGTCATTAGACAAATACGAATCAAAACCACACTGAGATGCTACTTCAAACCCAGAAGAATGGCTATTGTCAACCAAATGGAAAGTGCTGGCTAGGATACAGAGAAACTGGAAACACTGTACATTGCTAGAGAAAATTCAAAATGGTACAGACACAGTGGAAAAACAGTTGGGTGGTTCTGGAAAATGTCAAACACAGAATGAGCTTTTGACCTGGCAATTCCACTCAAGGGTATATACCTCCAAAGAAATGAAAATTGAAAACAGGGATTCAAACAGGTATGTGTACACCAATGATCATAGCTACATCATTCAGAATTGTCAAAAAGAATTGTCAAAACAACCCAAATCTCCATTAACGAATGAATAAACAAACTATATACATATAACTAAATATTCAGCAATAAAAAGGAAAGAAGTTCTGATACATGCCCCTACATGAATGAATTTTAAAAACAGTATGCTAACTAAAATAAGCCAGACAAAAATGACAAATATTGTATGTTGCCACTTATGAGTTATCCGTAATAAGAAAATTCATAGAGACAGGAAGTAGAAAAAAGGACACAAGGGGACTGGAAAGTTTTTGCTTAATGTGTAGAGAGTTTGTCTGGGATGATAATAACTTCTAAAATAAATAGTGATGATGATAGCACAGCATTTTGAATGTATTTCATGCCAGGCAATTGTACAGTTAAAAATAAGTAAGTGGTAAATTTTAAGTTATACCACAATAATCAATATGGATGAAAAAAAATTAACCAGACTAGATTCAGCTATAAAGGGAATTAGGGTTCAGAACAGCAGATCTGAGGAAATTACCCATAACACATCATGGGTAATAACGAAATATCATGATCAATGTTATGCCAAATATGTTGGTACTGTGGCGAAATGGATAAATTTCTTAAAAAAACAAAAAAACAAATGGCCAAAGCTGACTCAAAAAGAAATAAAAAACCTGAATAAGTTTTATAAATTTTAAAGAAATTAAATCAGCAGTAAAAAATCAAAGCCCAAACAAAACCCAAGCAAATGTTTCTCATCTGTAATTTTGTATCAAACATGCAAAGAATAGATTATTCTAATTTGATACAACTTTTAAAGAGAATACAAAAAGATATATACTCCCTAACTCATTTATTTAGGCTAGTATAACCTGGGTTTCAAAACTAGAAAAAAACAGTGAAAGAAAGTAAAATTACACATAAGTTTTACTCATGTATATAAACAGAAAAAAAAACCATAATTAAAAGGCTTGAATCAAACAAAAGGTAGAATGAGGGGGAATTTACTTTCCTTCCTACCCTTCTCCTATGACCTCATGGGAGCTCCCTATGATCAACTAACAGAAAAAGAGAAGACTCAGGCCCTGGTTTACATATGGTCCTGCATGATATGCAGGCACCAACCAAAAGTGAACAGGCTGGAGCACTGCAGTCCCCTTCTGGAACATCACTCAAAGTCAGTGGTGAAGGAAAATCCTCCCAATGGGAAGAACTTTTAGCAGTGCATCTAGTTGTTTATTTTATTCGAAAGGGCAAATGGTCAGATTTGCAATTACATACTGATTCATGGGCTATGGTCAATGGTTGGCTGAAAAAGTGGTAAGGAACAAAATTGATGAGAAGGAAATCTGGGGAAGAGGTAGGTGGACAGATTTCTCTGAACGAGAAAAAAAAAGGTGAAGATATTTGGATCCCGTGTGAATACTCAGGGGCAACCTCAGCAAAGGAGAATTTTAATAATCAAGTGGATACTATCGGTTTTTTCACCCAATCATCCTGTCATCATTCAATGGGGCTCATGAACAAAGTGGTCATGGTGAGAGGGATGGAGGATATGCAGGGCCCAGTAACATGGAATTCCACTAATCAATGCCATCATTGTTACAGCCCCCTGCTGAGTGCCCATCTGTCAGCTGCAAAGATCAACACTGAGTTTCTAAACTGGCACCATTCCCCAGGGTGATCAGCCATCTTCCTTGCAAGAGGTTGATTACATTAGACCACTCCCATCACGAAAATGAAAGGGTATGGTTCTTACTAGAATAGATATTTACTCTGGATATGCATTTGCTGTCCCCACATGCAATGTCACTGCCAAAACTAACATCTGTGGACTTACAAAATGCCTTATCGGTTGTCATGGTACTCCATACAGCATTGTTTGTGATAAAAAAAAAAAAAAAAAACAACTCACTTCATAGCAAAGGAAGTGGTGCACTGGGTCCATGCTCAAAGAATTCACAAGCACTAGTCTTAACATGTTCCCCAACATTATGAAGTAGCTGATTTGACAGAATGGTGGGAATGGCTTTTGAAAATCCAGTTACGTGCCAACTAGGTGGCAATACCTTGTAGAGCTGGGGCAAGGTTTTCCAGAACACTTACACAACCTGTGAATTAACATCCAGTATACGGTGCCATTTCTCCCACAAATAGGATTCACAAATCCAGGAATCAAGGGGTGGAATGGTAGTGGCAGCACTCATTATTACCCCTAAAGACCCACTAGCAAAATTTTTGCTTCCAGTTCCCATGACCTTATGATTTGCTGGCCTCGAAGTCTTTTCCAGAGGGAGGAATGCTTTCACATTTACTCCACTGACACAACAATTATTCCATTGAAATGAAATTTTAAGACTGCCGCTCAGTCACTTTGGATTCCTCATGCTTCTGAGTCAACAAGCAAAGAGGGAGTTACTGTGCTAGCTGGGGTGAGTGATGTTGACTACCAAGTGGAGACTGGACTGGTTCGCCACAGTGGAGGTAAGGAAGAGTATGTCTGGAATACAGGAGATCCCTGAGGCCACCTCTTAGTATTACCATGCCCTGTTATTAAAACCAATGGAAAATTACAACCACCCAAACCAGGAGAGGCTATTAATGACCCAGATCCTTCAGGAATGAAGGTTTGGGTCATTCCACCAGGCAAAAAGCCACAACCAACTGAGGTGCTTGCTGAAGGCAAAGGGAATACAGAATGTGTAGTAGAAAAAGGTAGTTACTAATACCAGCTATTCACATTACCAGTAAGAAAAACAAGGACTGTAATCATTATATTTCCTCCTTGTTTTGTTATAAATATGTTTGTGTGTGTGTGATTATTGGGCAAATATTGTTTCCTTCCCTTCCTTATTCCCTTATCATGTAACATAAGATGTATTGGATCAATAGCATAATATTTAATTATGTTTACATCATAGTATTTAACTTAGGGATATTAAGAAGTGTAAACATCACTCAAAGAATTAACCTCATCTTCTGGGAAATGTGTTAACACATTTTCAGTTGTACACTGGATAATTGTATCAAGTTAGGCAAAATATGACCCTGTTATTGTCTTTATTTGGAGATTAAGAATAGTTTAAGGAGATGTATACGGGTGTCAAGGTGACATGGGGTAGTGGTTAATCTTATGTCTTAACCTGACTGGGCTAGGGGTGCCCAAATATTTGGTTAAACATTAATCTGGACATGTCTGTGAAAGTAATTCTCAATGAGATTGCCTGAGGCAAACTTGCCCTCTCCAACATGTGTGGGCTTCATCCAACCTCTTGAAGGCCTGAAAAGAACAAAAGGCAGTGTAAGGGAGAAACACTCCCTCTGCCTATCTTCAAACTGGGACATCAGTCTTCCACTGTCTTTGAACTCAGACTGGGACTTACACGATCAGCTCTACTGCTTCTCAGGTTTTCATACTGTTTACTCCCCTGTCTCCATTTTGGTTTTTGAATTTCACAATGTACATCTTTTTACTTTGTGTATCATTAACAAATTATTGTAGTTGTCAGTAATTTTACTACTTTTGTCTTTTAGCCTTCATACTAGATGTATGAATGATTTACTCACCACCACTGAACATTTGAGTACTATGAATTTAACTGATGGGATTTGTACTTTTATATGTTTTCTAGTTACTAATTAGTATTCTTTCATTTCAGTTTGAAGAAGTCTCTTGAACATTTCCTATAAGGCTAGTCTAGTGGTTATGAACTCCTTCACTTGTCTCAAAAACTCTAATTCTCCTTCAATTGCTAAGGACAACTTTGCCAGGTCGACTATTCTTGGTTGCCAATTGCTTCCTTTCAGCACTTTGATTATATCATGCCACTCTCTTTAGACCTGCAAAGTTTCTGCTGAAAAAATTTGCTAACAGTCTTGTGGGGGTTCCTTCATATGTAACAAGTTGATTTGTGGCTTTTAAGATTCTTCCCTTGTCTTTAACCTTTGACAATTTAATTATAATGTGTCTCAGTGTGGGTGTCTGGATTCATCTGATTTGGAACTCTGTGGGCATCCTGAATCTGTTTCTTTCCATTGGTTATGAAAATTTTCAGCCATTATTTCTTCAAATAAGCTTTCTACCCCCTTTCTCTCTCTTCTTCTTCTCTGGTACCCTTATAATGCAAATATTGGTCTGATTAATGGTATCTTCATTTAAACTATCTTTACTCTTTTTTTTTATTATTCTTTTTGCCCCTCTGATTGCATGAATTCCACTGTTCTGTCTTCAAGTTCACTGATGCTTTCTTAGGCTTCATCTAGTCTGTTGTTAAACATCTCTACTGAAATTTTCAGTTCAGTTATTATATTCTTCAACTCTATGATCTCTGCTTGGCATATTTTTTAATATTTTCTATCTCTTTGTTAAAATTCTCACTTTATTAATGCTTTGTTCTCTTGATTTCAGTGAGCATCTTTATGACCATTACTTTGAATTATTTATCAGGTAAACCACTTACCTCAGTTTCTTGAGTTTTATCTTATAATTTTGGTGAGAACATCTCTTTCTCGTTTCCCATTTCCCTTCATTCTCTGTGTTGATTTCCCTGTGTGCATTACATAAAATGGCCACCTCCTCAGTCTGGACTGATAGTCTTATATAGGAGATGAACCTTATCATTCAGCCCTAGTTCTTGATTGTCTCTCTAAATTTAACCTTCTTTGTTCTTACAGACTCCTAGGTAACTTAGGTATGCCAAGAACTATCAGTGTCCCACAAGGAGAAGGTCTCAGTCAGCACACTGATTTAGGCTGATTGGAAGCTGGACCCCAAGGCAGGATATTTTAAAATATTCAAACAGGCTTCCCTGAGGGAATGACTAGTAGATGGGTGTTTCTCTCTGTTCCCTCTGTGCTGAGCCCTGGGGTGATGGTTGGTTGAGAACTGTTTCTTTGCTTGCTACACTCCCATGGGATCTGCAACTCAAGATCTGTTGGCCACCACTACCAGATCAAGAGATGTGTCCCTTGGGTGGCAGCCAACAAAATCCAGGTCACCAAACATGTGCAAAAGCTCTTTTCAGGGTGATACTCTTGAATTAGATCTGGTCAGAGGGAGAATGCACAGGCCTCCCCGGTCTGTGGGGAGGTTCACAATCAGTCCCTAGATATGTGCCAAATTAGAAACTTGACGCTTAATCAGTAGTTTTTTATGATATGCAAATAAGGCCTCTTACCAGGAAGGACTGGAAATGGGCATTTCTAACTGCTATCTCTGTGCTGAGCCCTGGGAGAAAATTCAAATAAAACTTTATTTTGGGGGACACAGAAATGAAAGCTCCACTGGCCACCACAGCCAGTGTGTCCTCTAGATGGCAGTCACAAAAGCTGGATCACTAGATTTGTGCATAAGCTCCTTTCATGAAGATACTGATGAACCACAGTGGGGCAGAGGGAATACTGCAGACATGTGATAAATGAGAAGCCTGACCTTCAGGCTGCAGGTTTTGTTCCCACATTTTTATTGAGAAATAACTGACATACATCACTGTGTAAGTTTAAGGTTGTACAGCATGATGGTTTGATTTACATGTATTGTGAAATGATTACCACAGTAGGTTTAAGTTAACATCCATCATCTCATATAGATACAAAAGAGAAAATAAATAAAAATTTCTTTGTGGTGAGAACTTTTAGAATCTACTCTCTTAACAACTTTCTTATGTAACACACAGCAGTGTTAACTATAGTCATCATGTTGTACATTACATCCCTAGTACTTATCTTATAACCGGAAGTCTGTACCATATGACCGTCTTCCTCCAATTCCCCCTCCCCAACCTCTGGCACCTATAAATCTGAACCCTTTTTCTATGAGTTTCTATGAGTTTGGTGGGGTTTTTTTGTTTGTTTTTGTTTCTGCTTTAGATTCCACATAAGTGAGATCATATAATATTTGTCTTTCTCTATCTGACTTATTTCCCTTAGCATTATGTAGTCTAGGTCCATTCATGTTGTCAGAAATGGTAGGACTTCCTTGTTTTTTATGGTTGAATAATATTCCTATGTTTGTGTGTATACATATACATACGTGTGTGTGTGTGTGTGTGTGTGTATCTTTATTCATTCACCCATTGATGGACAGTTCAGTTGTTTCCATATCTCAGCAATTTTACATAATGCTGCTATGAACATGGGGGTGCAGATATTTTTTCAAGTTAGTGTTTCTGTTTCCTGTGGATATATATCCATAAGTGGAACTGCTGAATCATACAGTATTTCTGTTTTTAATTTTTTGAGGAACATCCATACTGTTTTCCATAGTGGCTGTAACAATTTGCAATCCCATCAACAGTGCATGAGGGTTCATGTTTCTCCACATCCACACAAGCACTGTCTTTTTGATGACAGCCATTCTAACAGGCATGAGGTGATATCTCATAGCTTTTATTTGCATTTCCCTGATGACTTGGGAGCATCTTTTCATGCACCTGTGGGCCATCTGTATATCTTCTTTAGATAAATGTCTATTCAAATCCTTTGCCCACTTAATGTAATATTTGTTTTCTGGATATTGAGTTGTATGAGTTCTTTATATATTTTGGATAGTAACCCCTTATTAGACACAAGATTTGCAAAAAAAATTTTTTCCCCATTGCACAGGTTGTCATTTCTTTTGCTGTGCAGAGGCCTTTTAGTTTGATATAGTCCAAATTGTTTATTTTTTTACTTTAACTGTCTTTGGGTTAGGTGTGATTTCCAAAAAATCATTACCAAGATGCATGTCAAAAAGCTCTTCTCCTGTTTTCTTCTAGGAGTTTCAGATCTTGCATTTAAGTCCATAATCCATTTTGACATAATTTTTGTGAGTGGTGTAAGACAGGGGTCAAGTTTCATTGTTTTACATGTGTATATCCAATTTTCCCAGAACAATTTATTGAGGAGACTGTCTTTTTTTTGAGTATTCTTGGCTCCCTCGTCAAATAGTAGTTGGCCATATATGCTTGGCTGCAGGCTACAGCTTTTAAGAATGCAAATAGGTGAGAGGCTGCTGGAAAGATGGCAGAGTAGGAGGACCCTGGGCTCACCTCTTGCTGTGTGGCCACCTAGAGAACACTTACATTGGCATAAATACCCCAGAAAGCAACCCGAAAACTAGCAGAACAGACTCTCCGCAGCCCAACATAGACAAGACGCCACAGAAAAGCAGATCCACCCCCTCCAATTGCTTTTGGCAAGATCCCATCAAAGTAGTGCCACAATCCTGGAAGTGTGCGTGCAGCCCAGACAAGGGTCAGCACCACTCCAAAGTGAGTCCTGCTCCAGGGAGAGGGGAAGATAACCACACACCAATCTGACTGTGACCCCAGCAGTGGGCTGGGGGCAGGCAGCTGGTCTGACTGCAGGCCCTACCCACCAACAAAAGCTTCTCAGGGGACAACACAGGGAAAGTGCCACAGTTTGGTACTACTTCATCTCTGGTAAATACCTGGTCTGACACAACTCAGGCCCAGGGCAGCCCTGGACTGGCTCACTAACACCACAGGCACCAGACTCTGCCCACAACAGGCAGAGAGCCATCACAGGCTGGACTGAAGGCAAACACAGCTCTACCACAATGGAAGGACACCCCTGTAGCAACATACATAGGAGACACCCCTGAAGCACCATTTTCTGGTGAAAAGGAGACACAGCACTGTGGGGCACTACAGGACCTCTTCTACATAAAGCCACTATTTTCAAGTGTGGGAGATGTAGCTGACTTTCAGAAATAGACACAACAAAAGACAAAATGAGGAGAAAGAGGAATATGTCCCAAATGAAAGAGTGGAACAAAAGCAGAGCAAGAGACCTAAACAAAATGGAGATAAGTAATATGTCTGATAGCGAATTTAAAGTAATGCTCATAAAAATACTTGCTAGAATTGAGAAAGGAGTGCAGGACCTCCATGAGACCCTCCACCAAGAGATAGGAGACATAAAAAAGAACCAATTAGAGATATTGGACCACTAAATGGTAATAAAAATAGACCACATGGAATAAATAGCAAACAAGAGGAAGTAGAAGAATAGATCAGCAACCTGGAGGACAGAGTAATGTAAAGTAATCAAGCTGAGCAGATGCGAGTGGAAAAAAATACCCCAAATGAGAAGAGACCCAGGGAACTCAGCGACACTGTCAAACATAACAGTCCAGTCATATGATAGGGATCCCAGAAGGAGAAGAGTGAGAAAAGGGGGCAGAAGATTTTTCTGAAGAAATAATAGCTGAAAACCTCCTGAATCTGGGGAAGGAAAGAGAAATCCTGATCCAGAAGGCACAGAGAGCCCCCAACAAAAGCAACCCAAAGAGGTCTGCACCAAGACACAACGTAAATAAGATGGCCAAAAGCAGTGATGAAAGAGAGAATTTTAAAAGTGGCAAGAGAAAGGAAAGCAGTTACATACAAGGAAAACCCTATAAGGCTATCAGTGGGTTTTTCAGCAGAAACTTTGCAGGCCAGAAGACAGCAGGATGATAAAATCAAAGTGCTAAAAGGAAAAAATCTACAGCCAAGAATATTCTATCCAGCAAGGCTTTCATTCAGAATAGAAGGAGAGATAGAGTTTCCCAGAAAAACAAAACCAGCCATGTCCCTGTCACACACGATGCCATCGGCAGATGGGTCCCAAGTTCACAGTCCACCCCCCCCTGCTGCCCAAGTCAGCATGCACGGCCTGCCACCTGCTCAATGCCAAGTCAACACGCCTTCACTTCAGATTGACAAGGACTCAAACTGACACTCTTCCCCTCAAATTCCAGCCCCTGTGCTCAAGTTTGTGCACAAAAGTGGGCATAATTGTAACAGCAGAATGAAGCAGCCCAAACAGTGACACCAAGTCTGTGGAATATATAATGGATAAAAGGAGTGTGCTAGGCTGAGAACATCTCCAACAAGCACATCAAAGGACAATACATACAGCATGATTCTGGTTCCTAAAAGAAACAAACCCAGGAAAAATAAAACAAGACGAAATCAGAGAGGGAGAAAACCATAAGAGACTCTTAATCATAGGAAACAAACAGGGTTGCTGGAGGGTAGGGGGTAGGGGGATGGGGTAACTGGGTGATGGGCATTAAGGAGGGCACGTGATGTAATGAGCACTGGGTGTTATAAGCAACTGATGAATCACTGAACACTACCTCTGAAACTAATAATACACTATATGTTAATTAATTGAATTTAAATTTTAATAAAAGGACCCCCCCCCCGTAAAAAAATACAAATAGGCACCTTTCAGGGAAAGGGTGGGAGACAGTCATTTCTGTCTTCTGCTGCTGAGTTGAGCCCTGGACGGAGAGCCAAGGCATGTCCTTGGGGAGTCCTGGCAACCCAGTTATGAACTGTTCCTTTTTTGCTATCATCTTGTGGACAAAACCCCACTGGCTTTCAGAGTTAGTTGTGGGAGCCCATCCCTCAGGTGGAAGTATTAAAAGTTGGGGCACTGGATATTGGGTCCAAATCCTGTGCTCCTCAGGGAGAAGCTAGTTCTGAGTTCCTGCCTGATTGCATGTCACAGTGCCAAGATGGGGTTTATGGCAAGGATGTCTCACCCATTCCTGCCTGTTTAAAATAGATTTTTTTTTTTCTCATTTGCTTGGTATATAGGAGTTGCTCAGCTAGCTTCTGGATTTTGTTCAAAGGGAATTTTTCTGCGTATAGTTGCAGATTTGGTGTGTTCATGGAAGGAGGTAAGTTCAGGAAGCTCCTATGCCACCACCCTGGACTAGAATCTTGTACTTCTCAGGCTTTCTACTGAAACTAAAATTTATACCACTTGCTTTCCTGGATCTCATGCCTTTGGACTCAGACTGTAACTTATATCATCAGCTGTCCTGCTCCTCAGCTATTTGGACTTGGACTGGAACTATATACCATTGGCATTCCTGAGTCTCCAGCTTTGTTGACTACAGATCTTAGGACTTCTCAGCTTCCATAATTGTATCGCCAATTCCTTATAATAAATCACTTTCATACACATATATGTAAACACACATACAGTTACCCTACTGGTTCTATTTTTCTGGAAACAGGAAAATATACCCAGGAAAGCAAGAGTGGAACATATATCTATTAATGATAATAATTAACTACTTAAAATATGAAAAGAGAAAGATTTTATGATCATCTCAACAGATATAGGAAAATCACTCAATCACTCATGATGAAAATTTTAGTGAACTTGACTTATAGGCATTTTCTTTCATCTGATTAAGAGAATCTGCCAAAAACCATATAGGAAACAATATACTCAGACACATTCATACTCTTCAAAATTCACACCAGTACAAGGACTCCTACTATCCCACTTTCATACAGGTATCACATGCTTTTCAAATTTCACATTACACCACTTTGTTTGTACAAAAGATCTATATTAGTATCTGTTTTTGCTAATTTAGAGAAATCCAAAGAGGATATTTGAGTTTACGACAAAAGTAAAACTCATGTTCAGCATTTGGTTTACAACAAGTTGTCACAGAGGCAGGGCGCATCCCAAACAGTGAGAGTAGCACCATGAAGCTCCTTTCCTGGGAACTACACTCAGCATCTCAGCATCAGGCTGCCATAGCTTAGAACTGTGTCTACGAGCATATGTGCTTTACTTTGACTTATTTTGTGTATTCATTAGTAAGATGTGTTCAAAGGTATTAGAAAAGCCTAAGTGAGGTTATTTTTTGGGTCTGGGAACACTTAAAAAGTTTTCCATATAAATTAATGGTAATTATGTCTCACTCTATGCCACTTTGGCTTAGAAAGTTTTCAGAGGAACACTCTACTTTTGGATGGCAGGGGGGTACTTATAATACTTAAGATTGTAGCCAGAACATTAAGACAAGAAAAGGTTTAAACTACATAAAGAGTGAAAAAGAATAAACTAACACCACTCTTCTTCACATATAATCTGAGTATCTACACAGAAAATCAAAAATAATTGGGAAACAAACTATTTGAGTTAATAAAGGAAGTTATTAGCATGTTTTTCAAATATAAGATCAATCCACAAATATCATCATCAACACAAAGGCAGAATGAACTCATAAAAACAGACAGCAGAGTGGTGTTTATAGGAGTCAAAAGTGAGGGGAATGGGGAGATGTTGCTTAACGGGTACAAACTTCTAGTTATAAGATGAGTAAGTTCTAAGGATGTAATGTACACCATGGTGATTATAGTTAATGATATTGTATTTTACACTCGAAAGTTGCTAAGAGTAATTTTTAAATGTTCTCACCACAAAAAAGAAATGGTAATTATGTGACGTAATGGAGGTGTTAGCTAAAGCTATGGTGGTAATCATTTTGCAATAATTAGTGTATCAAATCAACACGTTGTGTCCCTCAAACTTACACAGTAATGTATGTCAATTATATCTCAATAAAGCTACAGAAAAAAGCAAAGGCAGAAAATGCAATTAAAAAGAAATAAAAATCAGTTCTAAACTTTTTATTTGGTTTACAACAAGTTGTCACAGAGGCAGGGCGCATCCCAAACAGTGAGAGTAGCACCAAGAGCCAAGAATAATCAAGACACTTTTAAAGTGGAAGGATATGTCCTACCAGACTAATTATAAAGCTACAGAATTAAGATAGTGTGTTACTGGTACAAGGACAAACAAACCAACAAAACAGAAAGGGAGTAAAAAGCCCACATTAGAGAGTAAGCCCCACAATGGCAAAAATCTTATGTTCACTTCAGTATTAAATTCTTTGGAATGCCTGAACAAAGTTTCCCTTCCATTATTTAAAATATTTAAATCTCACTAGAGAAAAAGTACAAAGTTATCAAAGTGAAATAATTGACTCAAAGATAAACAAATTCAATTCACATCTCTAATAAAAAGAACACTTTAAAAATACTTCTTGTATTATTGTACAAAAACATACGAATAATTATCAAATTTTACCTCAAAAAAGTTAAAATTTTTCTACTTAAAATCGTCATTAGCATAAACATGTAAACTACCTAAAACTTGCCAAGTATCTAAAAGCAAGGATGGGATTTGATGAGTATACTATTTTAATTTTCAAGACTGTTAGTACCTCAGCTTTAATTCCACAGTTTTTCTCACATTACTTCTGCTAATTTTTTTCCCACACACAGAAAGCTAGACACTGTCCTAGTGAGTTTTGGAAAACAAAATGAAAACCGCTATATCTAGCCACAGTCACTTCCTTTTTCCTCTGTAATGTATATAATATTTTTAAGTCACTTAAGGACAAAATCCAAGTAAGTGACACATAAAAATCTTTAGATTTTTTTTCCATTCAAGACCTACCTTACTATTTACTGATGCCTTGACTGACTTTCCTGGGTCTAGTTCCAACAAATAGAGCCTGATACTCCACTCCTTCATATACTGCCTAGATGCCTCTAATAACGCCAGTACTGCTGGCCCAGCCTCCACTAAACGTCTTTCAGGAAACGGTCCTAAAAAGGCTGTCCCTGCCCTAGTCACCATGCAGTAACTTCACTGCTATAACATGCGAGCCTCCATTTTAGTAAGGACTGTAACTTTGAAAACTATGGTCACAGCAAGCAGTTTAAGTCCAGAGCAATCCTGCTGGACTCCCCCTAATAATGACAGTGGCAGAGTTACTTACCGCCTACCTTTTCACCCAAACAAGATTGGTTTGATTCAATTCCAGGATCAGATGCTTCAGTGACCACTAGCGCAGCTAGCTCTGCAATTCCCTTGTCAAGTGCATATTGAAAGTATGAAATAAGCAAGATTATTTATGAGGTAAAGTTACATTCCTTATTATGTACACTTATATTCAGATATAGGAGGGTATGTGCTGAACAAAACCTTGGGATACTGTTCCAAAAGGAAGCAGGGCTTAACACTCAGCCTTTCAGTGTTTCTGTTATGTGTATGCCCAACACAGTCTACAATTGGGGGCTATCCTTTAAATAGACATCTATTAAAGTAAAAAAAAAAAAATCCTATTAGTAGAAGCACCTAAGATAAAATAGAAGAACTAGTTGCAGAGACACTTCCAAAACACAGAAAATACATTTTTTCAAACTATACACTGAATATTACTGTAGTCACTATGTGTTTTGGAAAAAATATGCTCTAGGTCAGTAGTTTTTGACATCAGTTTTAAAAAGAAATAAAAAATAAAAACAAAAGGAGGGAAGAAAGATGTCAGTTATTTGCCATCTTACTCTAGGTTGAGCCTCTACTTGACATTTTTTGTTAGTAATTCATGCCAAGAAGCTTCCCAAGTATATGCTTCCACTGTCTCTGTACAATCTAAAGTATTATTCATTTACTAAAATCTTTAGCTAACCTCCAGATCCTATGTAAATGTACATATTTGATGATGTCCTCATAGACCCAGGGTCCATATACACACTTACCCCCAACAGTGAAAGGCAATCAACCCCAAATTCTTTTAAGGGTTTTAACTGAGAAAAACAAACTTTTTGAGTGAGCACATACAGTATAAAATACTCTTTTTAAGTTATACAAGTACATATATATATATATATATATATACATTAGTATAAACAAACATTCAAAGAAGGTAAAAATTAAAAAAAAGGTATTTTAAAAATATTATTTATTGACAAGGGAAAACTTTTTTGCTTCGATTAAAATATATGTATTATAAGCATTACCAACACTTCTGATTTGCCTAGGACTAAGGGGTTTTCCAAGTTATTCTCTATCAAATAAATCAGCTTAATTAATACTAAAAGGTCATGACACGTTTCTTATTAAAAAAAAAAAAAAGGACAAGCCAGAAGTTTCTTTTTTTAAGGGAATGAATGAATAATGAATAAAACTTGTATATTTACTTTCAATTACCCTAATTATTTCAGTTCTCGGGTCCCAAAACATCCCTTCATTTGGAGATAATGCTTTTCCATTCATGAAGTTAAGGACAAAGTTTATGACAGTGGATGAGGCACAGCTACCCAGCTGAATGTCATTGTAGTCTCTGCCAACATGCAAGAGAGGAAACAGCGTCTGCTGAGTAAGGGGCCAGAGATGTGAGCCCAGAAAAACACACTTCATGTGTCCATTATCAAACTAAGAAGATTACAATAATTGCAGAAGTCCCACTACGTCCTGGCCATCAGCTACAAAGAAGAGGAAGTCAGTTATGATGAAAAGAAATTAGCCTGGGAGTCTGATGGCCTGGTTCTAGTTGACACTCTGCCACTAAGGAGTACTATAACCTTGGGCAAGTAACTTTTCTGGATGCCTCACTTCCTCAACAATGAAAGAAGGGGACTGAATTAGACTGATTATAAAGATGCCTTTTCAGATATTCGATTTTGGTATATGAAAGCAGCTGTAACCCGTACAGCACACAAACTTATTTCTTCAAGAATTATTAAAAAATGTTTCAAGAAAATCACTTTTATAAGAAAATTTTTATAAGAAAATGAAATCTTACTAAATTGAATAAATTGGATAAAAATCTAGATATTAAGAAGGAAGAAATACATTTTTTAAATGGGTAGCATAGAATGAATTAAAAGAATGAAGCCAACTGGAGGAAGGGCAATAAGTCTACAACTTATTCCTGCTCCTAAACATGGTAACAGTTCCCAAGAAACATTCCAATGCCTCCTAAAGAAATTGAAAAACAACGACAAAAATCCTAAGTAAGTAGTCTTTGTATTTAAGAATATTATCACAAGATTTTATATTATTCTTTTTCAGTATACTTAACAAGATCCGCTTTTGAGTCTAAGATATTTATTTTCAAATTTTCAAGCCCCGATTAAGAACAGAGTGGCAGGACTGACTAAATTTTAATTAAAGGGATTGTTTAATTAAAAAGATCCTTTCACAATGTATATATGTATGTCAAGTCATCACACTGTTCACTTTAAATATCTTACAACCTTACTTGTCAATTATGCCTCAATAAAGCTGGGGGTGGGGTGGTGGGGAAGAGATTGTGAAAAAGAAACCAAGGAGGTAATTTTGGTGAAAATCTGTGACAGAGAGCCCGCTGGCCAGGGCCGGAGAACATGAGACCCATAAGCAGATCAGCTCATAAAGTATCCAGAACCAAACATAAAGAAAAGGACAAAGAGACGTTTCTTAACTGCCCTGTGTGCGTCTTCTTGGATGCTGAGTTGCTTTCAGTACTTACCACTGGCTACAAACTCTAATGTGGTTAAATTATTCTGGATGCTGCGGTTAAGTAATTGCTGTGGTCTTGGGAGCTAGTTACTTTTTTTTTTTATTACTTCTGGTTTTTTGGACGTTTTTCTAACTCAGGTAATTGACATTACTTTGGAATGGACACTGTGTGACTACTGCTTGGTGTAAGAAGGCCCTGGGTGACTTTCTGTCCCCCCAAAAAGTTTCCTTTTTCCCTTCAAACCACTTATTTGATTATACTTTTATAGGGTAGGTATTACTATAATACCCAGGAATTTCTCCTAACTGGAATTAGAGTGAATAGCAGGCTACAACCCTAACATACACTCTAGTCAGCTAACCTGGCACTAGACAGCACATGCAAACACAGACATCATACTGTTTAGGTCATTCTTACCCAATATTTGTTGAGACTGATTTACCCACTGTCCAAAGCAGGGCGGGGGGCGGGGGAGAGCAGATGTTTGACCACGGGCAGTCATTTAAGGCAATCAGACAATCATAAACACATGCAAATTATCCTTACTCTTCAATTTTTAATACCTCTAACCTTCCTAACTCTATAATTTTATCTACCTGTTTTTCAAAGAAAGAAATGAATTCACTTAACAATGGCTCTGAGAAAGCCAAACTAATAAGTAAATTAAAATATCAAATAAATACCTACCATGACAGTTTTTCTAGCAGTGATTTTTCTCATTGCTTGCTTGAATTTCCATCATCAATTTCCCCATCCCCTTTACTACAGTATATATTCATATATCATTTAAATGAACCTTGAGAATATTGTTAGAACTTTATAACACTAAATGAAATAACTACAAATATCTGAGATATAAGAAAAGCAAGATTATAAAATTACTTATGATGTAAAATTTACAATCCCAATGTGAAAAATACAGGAATGTTAACTATCTTTGTTTAGAGTAAAACAAGAGTTAAAACTTAGAAAAAGCAAACATTTAAATCATCTATATGAATTAATTAATCCACAATTTTTTACCAAGGACCTATTATGTGTCAGGCACTGTTCTAGTTGCTTAGAATACATCAATGAATGAAAGAGATTAAAAAAATTAGTGGGGTTTGTATTCCAATGAGGAAAGAATGCAGGAAACAATGTAAATAAGAAATTACCAAATAAAAGATTTGTATATTAAAAAGACCACAGAGGAAAAAAGAAAACACAGAATCGGGAAATGGGAAGTGAAGGATAAGGGAAGGAAGGCAGTGTGAAATAGTAAAATGGACATTTATTAATTTTTAGTTTTTGACTTGAAAGAAATGGCCTTAAGAAATGGGAAAGTGAAAAGATAAGTTAGAAAACTTTGTAAAAATCAAAGACTCACCTAGGAAAACTAATCAAGAATTACCAGAGCACAAGGCATGGAATGTACATCTGAGAAGTTCACAAAAAGAGCATAATATCCCTATAAATTTCTTCTAGCAATTCATAGAGCAATTTCTCTCATATATCTTACATATTTTTAAAATTTTTTTATCTAACTATACCTGACACACAATGTTACTTTAGTTTCAGGAGTACAACACAGTGATTCAATATCTCTATATACATTATGCTATGCTCCCCACACATGTACCTACCATCTGTCACCATATAACACCATTACAATCCCATTGACTATATTCCCCATGCTGTATCTTTTATTCCCATGCCTTATTCATTCCATAACTGGAAGCTTGTATCTTCCACTGATATATCTTATATTCTTGAGAAGGAAATATCTCAAGTTCAAACCCTAATGAATAGCAGCATAAAGCATATGATGATAAACACTCCTCACTTGAGGAACAGGGAAGACAGTAAATAAGAAGTATACCAATCACTGAATGGTTAGGTCAGGGAAGGACCTAAAAGATTATTTAATCCATTCATCTTGTTTTAAAAAGAAGGAAAATAAAGGTCAGAGAGGTTAAATAACCATCTCGGGGTCACAAATCCACTTACAGGCAAAAGGTAGGCCTTTTATTTCACCCAGAACTCTTTTTTTTTTTTTTAAAGATTTTATTTATTTATTTGAGAGAGAGAATACATGAGAGGGGGAAAGGTCAGAAGGAGAAGCAGACTCCCCGCCGAGCAGGGAGCCCGATGCAGGACTCGATCCTGGGACTCCAGGATCATGACCTGAGCTGAAGGCAGTCGCCCAACCAACTGAGCCACCCAGGCGCCCACCCAGAACTCTTTTTATGCAACACCTTGTTAAACGTGCAAAAACTGTAACAAGTTAGACAAATTAACTTTAAATGCCCATTTATCAAAGATTAACAAAATAATTTTATAAAGGGAACCTGGTACAATTACTTTGTACAACTAAATAATTTTTAAGGCTTTTAGAGAGATACATCATAGCTTCAAGAAAGTTCTTTTGGCCCTGAAAATATTTAATAATGCAAGGACTTTATCTCATTATTGCTGAAATTTAACAGTCAAAAATTAACATTCTATAACATTGGATATAGACACACTATAATCACAAATTTCACCCAAATTTTCAAGCATATTTCATGGACTGGGAATCAGAGATTCAAGAAAGTTAAGAGATTTGCCCATGGCATTAGCAAATAGTAAGCTTCAGAATTACATGCTGTGATGTGAGACAGTCACTTAGAGATAGGTGAATTTGCACTATGCATATATTTAGCAAATTGGCAAAACAGATAAGGGTGTATCAGCACTTCCCGAATTGATGTTGGCCAGAAAAAGAAGTATTCTGTAGTTACAGGCGTTTAAGAAATGCCTGATAGTTTATTCTTCTCTAGATTTGCAACACATTATATGAAATACTGAGAAATTCTGCAGGAAAGAAACATTTGGTTTTCCATATATTTACTGTGTACGCAATCATTTTTCTAAGCCCACTTAGTTATACAGCACTGAAAATCATTTCAAGAAACACTGACATAGCAAAACAAACAAACAAAAATCTCCAGTGTGATTGAAGAACTTTAGTGATGGAATTCCAAATGAGCTGCAGCCTAAAGTGTTAGAACATCCAAGTTTTCCAGCTTTAAACAACTCACTCACCAAATATTTACTGTGGGTCTATATCATGTCAGGCACTGAATTTTACACGAGCTGAGAATTTCTAAAGTTCCCATAAATTAAGAATTTTTCTGTAGCTATGGTAAGCAGCCACCAGAAGTATTAAGGCTTGTCAGGGGATCATCTAACAGTGGCAGCTCCTCACTCGTGAAAGCCAAATCAAGAAGAGACTTACTCCAAGAAACTTGCCTCGGATTGCCAACCAGTCCACAACAGTCCCATCTGAGTAACCTCTCTTCTACAGATGATGGCAAGCTCCAGAACACCACTGCTTCCTGAGAAGTCTATATAAGATCAGCTGTCCCCCCGCTGAGAGATTGTGCTTGACCAGCATATGCCTTTCCTTTAGGGTAAGAAACAACACACAATTTTCTCTATTTCAGGCACCAAACGATGGTCTCACTATGCTTTCACACAGCATCTGAGGAAGTTGGCTCTCACAAGCCTGTGAGCCCGAACCTCCTCCTGTCTTGTTTTCCTCTTAACTTTTTATTTTGAAAGATTTCAAAATCAACAGAAATACTGAAATTAACAGTACAAGGGACACCTATATATCCTTCACTTAGAATCACCACCTGTTAACATTTTGGCACATTTGCATTCTCTCAAAATTATACATGTGCACACACACAATTTATATACATATAAACACATACATATATATATACTTGTAGGTTTATCTGTATCTATTTTTCTTTGAACAGCAAACATTTTTTTGAATGTCTCACATGTGTCTGGTGTACTTAGATGAATTATATCATTTAAACTTCTTAGAAACCCCATAACCCAGTATTATTACACCTGTTCCTCCCCGTCTTAGAGAGCTATTCCATTAAAGTAAGTGAAATTCTGTCTGTTAACTCCCACACATTGGGCTTAGTTTTGCCACCTAGACCTAGGTGAAATATCAAATCTACCTTTTACAGGATAGGTCTTCAAAAATACGAAGAAATCTTGCTTAAAAACTTTTTAAACAATTTTACTGGGATATTATTTATACTCCATAAAATTCACGTTTATGGTGTACAATGCAATGATTTTTAGTAAATTTAAACAGTTATACCATCATTAGCACAGTCAAGTTTTGGAACATTTACATTATTCCAAAAAGATGCTTCATGCCCATTCCTATCCCCAGCTCAGGGGGACCATTAATCTGCCTGAAGAAACCATGTACCCTCTCTAGTCTTCTTCAAGGTTAAAAATTCCCCACTTCTTATCATTTAGGTCTCTACTTAAACAGCATATCCCTGGAAAGATCTTTTCCAAGTATTACCACCACTTTCAATCCTCACTTGAATGAGAGTAGTTCAGCATTTATTTGGTTTAGATATTGAGGTCCTGCCCAAGATCTCATTTGAAGAGAAAGATTCTAAAACTTTTAAATTAAAAAAAAAAAAAAGGAATGAAAACCTCTAACCTAAGTGTTGAACAAGTCATATGCCAGATACAAAGCCCTGTAGCTAAGAGATATCCTTGAGACAACAGATCCACTAATCAATACTTGTGGGCTCAGAAAGGGTGAACCAACCACCATGTTGCCTTTGTCAGAACTACAATTCTCCATCTCATCCATAAGAACATTTTGCTGCAATTTTGTATTCTATTCCATGGCACTACCCTATCAGAAAGGGAAATTATTTTACTCTGATACAAACTGAGAATTCATTTAAGTTCCTACTAATTACAGATCCCAGAATTTTTGTGGAGATTGATGTCAAGTTCACCAGGGTATAATGACTAGAATCTCCGTTCCCCCATCATTTTTTAAATGAAGCAAACTCATGCCAAAGTTATAACTTAATTACGCTTCCTTAAACAGCATTCTAGAAAAACCACCTGGTAATAATACCACTGTTATAAATAATCTCTCTCTTAATGTACTTGTATTTCCAGAATTTAATTTGTCACCCCAAACAATAGTTTTAGTCTCATATACTATACTACTAAATAAGCCCATAAATTAAAAAATATGGAAAACAGTACAAAGTTGTTATATTACCAATTAAGCAACTCGGAAATTAATTGTGCAAATATTCGTGACTGCCAACAGGAAAATACATAATATATTCCAGTTGTAGTACATAATACATTCCATTTGCTTTTTCACAAAGGGCTTCAGTTTCAATCAGGAAGTGTACAAGACAATTGTCTTTCTAGAATATGTAAACTGGACAATGATCAGTCACTTTTGTTCTGAAAAGTTTATCTCCAGTCTCCACAATGTTCCTAAAATCAAAATGGAATTTAGTAGGCCCAGAAGAAATGCATTTTAAGTCTGTTCTCAAGAACATGGATAAAAAAGTGACAACATGAGAAAGATGTTAAGACTTAATTATATATAACAATTCTACTGAGAATAAACATATAGGATATAATGAATGATCTTTTGGTTTTACTTTAGATTATACTCTACAACTTCAAAATTTTGGCATGTATAAATAAGAATCTTTTCTAGATGTTTACCCACACTATCGCTGAAACTCATATGTTAATCTTTATACTATGAAAAGCTTAGTCTGTATTTCTAGTGACTTACAATGAATAACATGTGCAGCCTCCGAAGTGTACCAAAAATATTAATAAAAACACTGACTAAATAAGCCTATAATTTATGTACCTACCAACTATCAGCCCGTATATTATCATCTTCATAAGGACTAGCTGTGGTAGCAAATAAAACACATTAATAATAATTAACATTAAATAGTTGTTAACACCTAAGCTTAAAACCATCACAGACTCCTACAGCATTCAAATTCCTTTGCTTACTGCATAAACGTCATTGAAATCTGGCTTTTGGCTTAAATTCTAGCCTTATTTCCCGCCATGCATCCTTTGTTCCTGCCTGACATATCAAACTACCTCTAGCTAGCTGACGACACAGGTTTCCCATCTTCTGGCCTTTGTATGTGATGTTCTCTCTGACAAATATGGCTTTTGTTTTTCCTTTCATTCAACTAATTCCTTCAAAATTTAGTTCAAAGGGTACATGTTTAGCAACTGTTCCCTAATCCCCAGTTTAATGTAGATGTGTCTCTGTGGTATATTGCATTGATAGCCCTAATACTCTTTACCACACACTATATCCACTCCCACTGCCAAGTCATTTTGAGTGCCTTCACACTATAACCGAGATCAATTATGTTATATGCTTTGGCCAATAGCTGTTGGCACATGTTAGCAGGCAGAAGCTAAGGAACATAGAAGCATTTCAACTTGTGCTCTTGTACTCTGCCATTGCCATGAAAATGAGCCCAGCCTAATCTGCTGGAAAACTAAGGACAGAGGGAGCAGAGCTGAGTCACCTCAGTTCTCCCAGTTGAGGCTTCCTAGATCAGTTGAATCAGCTGATACTCAGACAGTTGACAAAACCCAGTCAAGACTGGTGGAGCTGCCTAATCTACTATCCTAGACACATACACATAAATGCTGAGGTTTTACTACTGAGGTTTTATGGCTTTTTGTTATGCAGTGTTATTGTGGCAATAAATAACATATCCACCCTCCTAGATGCTTCCATAGCACTTACCATCACATATGTTACATTATACTTTTATAGTGACTCACTTATTTCTCCTCTCCCTGGATTTTAGAGGAGAAAGCATGTCTTATTAAAATTTGTATTCTCAGCACCTAACACAATGCCAGTTGCATGTGGGCATGAAATACATGTTTTTGGAAAAAAGAAAGAAGGGAAGGGAGGAGTGTGGGGCAGGAGGAGGGGAGGAGGGAAGGACAAAAAGAAGGGAAGATAGAAGGAGAAAAGGTGGGAGAGAGGCAGGCAAGGGTCAAAAAGAGAATCATGTTAAAAAGAAAAACACTGTTAAGGAAAAACATACAGGTGATGAAGAAGGACTGATATTTGGATAGGATTCACCTCCCATCTGATTCCCCTGGGATCTCAGATTCTAAGGAGTCTCTCCCATGGTGTACAATTTCAGTGGGCACACACAGTGGATACTGGTAGCACAGATTAAAACCTCAAGGCATGTAGGCAGCTGCCTGCTGAATGGGAAAAAATACCAACAATTCATGGGACTTGTCAATATAGTATTAGCAAGAAAGAGCCAATAATTGCAAGACTTTGGCCAACAACATTGAGTGGCATTAGGTTATGCAGTAGATATCAGGGCAGACAATGAAGGATGTATTCCTAAAAATCTTAATATTTTAGTATGTAGAGGAATAGGCAAGACCTCAAAGATGCAAAAGAAAAAGGGCCCCATTTCTGTTATAATCCCATATACATTTCCCATACTTCACTGCTTCTGTACCCTTGCCTCTACCTAGAAGGTTCTGCTGTACTCCCTCAGTCTGTACCCGCTTCTATCACCTGTTTAATACCACTATATCTTTTAAGGTCTTGATCAAATATTTCCCCTTCCATGAAATCATCTCTAGTATCTATCCCAATCTATCCCAAGAACAACTGATCGTAGTCTTGGAAATACATGCATATTTATAGCTTAAGAATACTGCATTGGCAGTATCTGGATGGTAAAGACCTGATCTTTTTCATCTTTATGAAATGAAACAGCACATAGTGGGAGCTCAGTAGATTTTTACTGAATGAAACAAGCTTAAGGAAAAAAATGCTCAAAAATTTTATTATAGTTGGTATGCTTTTGGGTAAAATTATTAAAAAAGGTACCAGATGAATGACATGTTTTTTTTTTTTTAACAGCAGCAGACATGTAAAAAAGGAAAAAAAATCAATGAATCTGAAAGGACCTAAGACTTAGAATCAGTATAATAATAGTTATGAGGAAAATGACAGAGGATGATATTTTTAATGCATACTAAAGGGTGACTATTTGCTAGATCCTACTGAACTGATTTAAATATCAAAACAACCCTATGAGGTAGGTGCTGCTATTACTTCTATTTTCCAAGAGCTCATATTCAAAGAGTGGCAGAAGTGGAATTCCAATCCTCAACCAATCTAACTGCCAATTCTAAAAATCAATCCCCTGACTATTCAATAATATTGTCTTTCATAGAAGCTGAAGGGACCTCAGATGTAATTTATTTCAATTTCCACTAAGTTAAAAAAATAAAATAAAAAATTTCAGATCATATAAGCAAGCATACATCCAACTAGAGTGATTGTAGTAGAGTACTAGATGATGCTTAGATAAATTACAAACTTCCTGACAATTAAGTGCAGAATATGAAGAAAAGTAAGCCTATAAAAAAGGTTACAATAGTTGAGTTTACACAATTAAGAGGAAAAATCTGGAGAATTGGAACATCAAATGCTTTTTATATCACTAGCCAGAAAAAAAAAAAACTCTACCAGATGAATGAAAATAATCTTCCAAGTCAAATGGAAATAAATGGCTTCCTTTCCAGCCATTCAAATAGCTGAGTTTACCACAAGAAATTCATCTTTTAAGTCTCAAGAATTAATTGTAAATATTAAAACTGCACAACTGGGAAAATCCATGGTACCTTTATGCATAAATCACATATGCAAATACATAAATCACTGGGGTTCTGGAACAAAGTTCAAAAATCACTCTACTAATTAACGTTAAAATTACCAAGGATAAAACTTGTCAAAAAAAAATATGCTTTAATTTAAGAGAAGTACTAAAACATTTTAGCAGAAATACCAAAACAATAAGTGTAGGGTTAATTTCATCATATAATACAGATATGATAAAGAGATTAAAATTGATACTTGAGAATAGGTTGATTAATTAGGTATGTAATTATTATATTGTATGAAATTTTCTTTGCAGCTCAAAGATACCAATACCATTCCTATAACATACACAGAGAGTTTAACAAACAGAGAAAAATCTCAGCTCAAAAAAATCTGGCTTCCCCATATAACTCCAGGAATCCAGGATCTCTAATTTCTGTAACTTTAGGTTCCTACTTAGCTTTTATAGACAGAATCCTAGGCAACTCTGAGGGGGAAAGGGAAAGCAGGATGCTCTATACCTGGGATCCAGAGGTTTACAATATTCAAATAAGTGTAAACAATTTGTCTCTCTTAGTATTGTTAAGTACTATGTGTTAGATGCACAACCTGATTTGTCTCAGCTTTAAGGAGCTCCCCCCCTCCCCTCACTTCAAAAATTCAAAAAGCTATGAAATTATGCTTAAGTGATTGTTAAAATATACCTTTCACAGCTGTATGACTTGAAGTAATATTTAACATTTTAAATTAAATTGTTCATATTGTACTATTCTTCATTAAATGCAGAGAGCTTGTTTCTACTTATGAACGTGTTCTTAAAAACCCTAAGTGAAGAAAGTTAAGTGAGAAAGAGATTTCATTTTCAAAAAGGAAAAAGGAACATAAAGAGTGGCAGAGTGAGGAAATACTATTTTCTATATATATAAGCTTTGACTTTAAAAAAGAAAATGCCAAATTACTCTGTTTACCCTTACTATATTTTCACTTAGGTGTCATCTTTCTTATACTGTTATAATGTAAGAGTCTACAACAATCTATTCCAGACATGGGGTGGGGTGGGGTGGGATGAGGCAGTGGTGAGGGAGTAGAAAACTAACAAGACTGTCTGTAGCACTTTTAGTAGTCGGTTTAACAGTAACACATAACAGAAAAACCCTGGTTCAATTCGGTATGACTACCTCAATTTTAAAATCACACACCTTTATGGTTAAAGTGCTTACAGATTTTCTCTCCAAAAGACTTAATTTAAGAACAATTTGGCAGCACCTTTGGAATAAGAAAAATATATTTACTTATATTTCTAAAAAAATTATATTTTTATTTTAAACATTTATAAATATTGATATTTAAAATGTTTTTGTAATCTATTTGCTATGAAAACAAAACGATGGACTTTGAAAGGGTACTAAATCGACCATCATTACTTTTATTTGGTAACTAACTTTTATCCTAATGTCTTCATAACAAAGCTAAGCCTTAAGGCTAAATCGCCACATAGATCATTAAAACAGTGAAGACACAAAAGAAGGTTGCTCTTACCCCCAGAAAATAGTTCTGTTTCTAATTTTTGTGAAAAGGAAACAAATTGGGAGTATTGTTGAAGAGGAGTCAGTCACATCAGGAGATATTTTCACATTAAACAAGGGGAGTTCCTCACATGTATTTTCTAAGTTTAAATCACATTGAATACTAAACAATCAGATCCAATTAACATGAATAATAATCACTTGCAAATTGCTAATTTTTTTTTATTTTGGACTGTACAGTATATTGAAGATGAGAAGTGAAAATTTAGAGTCTATATATGTTCTATTTTCAGCTTTACCATTAATATGTTGGAGGACCTGGGGTAAATCTCTACAACAGCTAAATATTCTAAGTGGAGGTTATTAATGTCTACCCCACCCACACACCTCTTAATTTAGATACAAATTTAATTCAGCTTAATAATATTCATTTAACATCAACCAAAATGAAGGCCTCTATTAAAGGCTGAGAAACACAAACATGAGTATCACCAAGTCCTCGAGAATGCCAAAAATAATGTATAGCATAGTGGTAGATGAGCATACAAATAAATAACTGTCCCTATCAGTCAAACACAAAGTTATATTATCTACCTCTGGAAAAATATATATATGTGAGGTATCCTAACAGGTTGGAAATAAACTATTGGTCCAGGGTCAGAAAACCTATAAAAGGTCAGAATATTTACTAATATTTTCATCCTTGTGGGCCATTAGGTCTCTGTTGCAATTATGCAACTGCTATGGAGACCCCAAAGCAGTAACCGACAATCCATAAATGAATGAATATGGACAGTACAACTTTATTAGTGGTCATTAAAATTTGGCATTCACATAATTGTTGTATGTCACAAAATATTCTTTTGCTTTTTTTCCAATCATTAAAAAATGTAAAAACCATTCTTAGTTACACATGATGTATAGAAACAGTCGGCTATCAGGATTTGACCCTCAGGCCATAGTTGGCCAACCCCTGGTATAATCAAACATCAGTCCCAAATAATACACGGATTGACAGTGACTCTAGTATGTACCGCCCATGATTGCTATTGGTATTCAGAGAGGAGAGGGGAGAATATGTTAGAATAATCAAGAAAGACTTCTTTGAATAAGAAGTACTTGAGCCAGGGCTTGAGTTGATCCAAGGATGATGAGAACTCAGTCAACGAAGCTACTATCTAATTAGCACTTGCAAGAAAATTATTCTACAATCTGAAAAAAAAAGAAAACTCTATTTTATTGAAACATGTAGCAAACAATGAGCAATTAAACATCATGCTGTTGTTTAAGCTGTACTGTACAGCTTACTAATTTTTGAAATATTGTATATTCACATTTAAAATAACAAAAAAAAACCTGTCACGCGTTATGGAAAAAGACAAGTGGAAGTCCTAACTCATCATACCTCAGAATATGACCGTATTTGGAAATCGAGTCTTTAGAGGGGTAAAGAAGTTAAAACAAGGGGCGCCTCGGTTGCTCAGTCGATTAAGTGTCTGCCTTCGGCTCGGGTCATGATCCCAGGGTCCTAGGATCGAGTCCCGCATCGGGCTCCTTGCTCAGTGGGGAGCCTGCTTCTCCCTCTGCCTGCCACTCCCCCTGCTTGTACTGTCACTCTCTCTCTAGCAAATAAACAAATAAAATCTTAAAAAAAAAAAGTTAAAACAAGGTCATCAGGGTAGGGCCTAATTCAATATGACTGGTATTCACATAGAAAGGAGAAATTTGGACACAGACGCAGACACACACAGAAGGAAGACCATATGAAGGAAAAACATAGCAATGTGAATGGAGTGATGCATCTAGAAACCAAGCAATGTCAAGGATTGCCTGCAAACACCAGAAGCTAGAAGAGACAAGGGAGGATTCTCCCAGAGAGACCTGAGAGAGAGCACGGCCCTGCCGACATCCTGGTTTTGGACTTTTTGCCTCCAGAACTGTGGAACAATAAGTTTCTGTGGTTTTAAGCAACCCAGTGTTTGTTTGATACTTTGTTACAAAAGTCCTAAGAAACTAATACATAAACAACAAAGATTAAGAATTTTTTTTTTACTTTGTAAGACTGTTGCTATATTACGCAAATGACATGACATCATTTAAGACTAAAACATTAAGTCTGAAATAAAACAAACCATGTGCTAAAACTGTCATGTTAAAATTAAATTGATTTTCTTTGCATGATATGGCTACCAAGCAAGTCATTCCTTGTCTTTCTTCTTCAGTACCTCAAAGTACATGTTCTTTTGCTAAGGAAGACAGCTGACAGGCAAAAGGAAAGACAGAATCATACTGATTTATCTTGCTGTCTCTCGGTGTCAGGTGAGTTACCTCAATGAAGCAGATGGTTAATAATTAGTTTGCTGCAATTAGGGGCCCTGGTGTCCTCAACGATCATATGGTACATCTCTGCTCATTAAGCCTCAGGTGTTGCTGAGTAACCCAAGAAAAGATCACTAAAGGCTACCTTTTTTCCAAACAGAGGTAACATAAGCATCCAGGAAATTCATTTGGATCCATGTCAATTTTTTTTTAAGACTTTATTTATTTATTTGAGAGAGAGAGAATGAGAAACAGAGAGCACAAGAGGAAAGAGGGTCAGAGGGAGAAGCAGACGCCCCGCTGAGCAGGGAGCCCGATGCGGGACTCGATCCTGGAACTCCAGGATCATGACCTGAGCCAAAGGCAGTCGCTTAACCAACTGAGCCACCCAGGCGCCCTCCATGTCAATTTTTTTTTAAGATGGTGCTTCAAATTATAAAGAATAAAAGAAGCCATATTTTCTTAAAGTAAATAAAGGCATACGTACCTTACCCAAGAGCTCTTTCTCACAGAGGTCATGCTCTAACATTTTCATTAAATGGCCCATTAGTGGTTTAAAATGTGAGCACAGCCTCACTTCTTTAGAGGAAAAAAAAAAAAAAAAGAAAAACTGGGGCATTGTCTTGGATGAAGGCCACTCAGAAAAAATAAAGTCATCAACATTAAGACTACTACAGAGTTGTTAGATTGCATTTTTTGAGTATACATCAATCACTCATTTTAATTTCTATAATATAGGATATTAAAGAAAGCCTCAAATTATATTTGTTATCTTCATTCTGTGTTTTAATAGAACATCTCTGAAAATGTGAGTTTAGTAAGAATGTTAAAGAGAACTTACCCTTAATTTGAATTTCTTTACATTTGCCTAGAGGAAACTGACTGATCTAGGCCATATTTAGCTGCTACAACTCCTTATTTTGTTTTTCCTTCTCAGGCTTCCAATTTATACAAACACTTTATCTGGAATCTTTTCTAATCTTTTTTCCCAATGTACTATTTTCTATAATGTGTAGAATTAAAACAAGGTGGTAGGTTCTAATTCAAGCCATTAACCATAGTCCCAAGATTATAATGACCTATAATGTCCTAAGATAACAAAAACTTCTTTGGGCAAAAATTCCTTAGAGTTGGAGAAATGTATTAAAAGACCCCTTTGGTAGTAAATTGTAGAGGCATACTAGGTACAAATTTGGAGACACAGATCCTATTCATATTTAAAGTAGAAGTTGAGATTTCTCTAATCAACCAATTAAACTTATACTTGGGTTTAACAATATTACCTTAAGATGTGGTAAGAGAGAACTCTACTCAGAACCTAAATGTCACAAACACAACAACATCAATACTCATCACTGACACATAACCCAAATCTTTCATTCTTGTGACTTAACACCACTCAGGCCCTAGGGGGAGAATTCTCTACATTTCTCAAAACAAAAGGCTACTGCATCAGAATGCCATGAAGGTTTGTGGGTTATGTTACTACTGACATGGGAAATACACACTGCTCTGGGGAGTTGGAAGGATTAAGTGGTAGAAATGCTGAGGTTCCCAAATCTTCCTCTCAGACGGCATGAATGCACAAGATTACTGCATTACAAAGTACCATTTTCAAATAGTGCCAAAGATCCATTTCCTTGCTTCTCTTCTTCTGATGTGTGATTTCAGGGATATTTATGATGACATATGGTACATGGGTCATCATTTAAGTTCTTGCTCTTTGCCTTACAAATTTTGGGGGTGGGCTTGAACAAAACCTGAATCAGACATATTATAATTCAAATAACATATCATTTCTCTCTCATTTTTAGCACAGATTTATTTTTTGGTAATCGAAAAAAATAGTATGCAATTGAAATTTTTGGATTAAAAATATTAAGAACTATTGACCCTAACCTACTCCAAAAAAAGTGGACATCTTTCCTGTTTTTAAAGATTTCCAGTAAAAGAAAGTCCAAAGTTGCATTCAACTGTTTATGTTAAAGTTTCCATTTTCAGTTTATTTGTATTTCATCCATTAAAAAAATGTTTTGAAAACCGAGATTCGCATAGAATGTTGGCCCAATTTTCAAAGAGTTCCAAACATGCTCTCTCAAAATATGAACCTACAAGTTTCTTAATGTCTCTGAACTCAGATTTGTGCATTTCGATGTCATCTGGGTGCCCAAATTTAAATTTCACGGCTGCTTATCAAGCACAGTAACTGAAAACTTGAACTAAACTCTCAAGTGTGCGAAGAAGTAAATATCCATTGGAAAAAAACCCCTGATTTACAGGGTGGCCCATTTAAAACAGTTCCCATTTAATAATGTGGCTGTGTACAGGGCCTCTTTTAAATGGGCCACCCTGTATGAAGCTTAAGTCCAAGATAAAAAATGTCCTCCCTTGAGAATTTTTAAAAACCAAAAACACTGTAGGTTTAGTGGTTATTTTTAAGGTTTTAGATGGTTTCTTTGGACTCCTTTAGAACTGAAAAAAGATGGATACACATTTTAAAAATGAAATGTTACAACCACACATCTGTAATGAGAACCAGTGCCAGTGGATATTTTTAAAGCAAATTAAAACGGTCAACTTTTTTTTAACTTAGGCAAACAGCTGCTATACACACAGTGCACAGTAACTACTTTTCAGCAAAAGTTCAGAAGGAATTTCCTAATGAAGATTTATAGGATGTTCTGGGATTGATAATTAAAGGTTCCCCAAAAAAGATATGAATGACAGCATCAGAGATGTGAGGGGTAAGGGCACTGAGCAGGCCTGTCCTCTAAGGGAGGGGCCTAGAATTTAGAACGAAAAATACACAGAGGTTACAACAAAGGGAAACTGGGATGAAACAGACATGGAGCAAAGCTTTATAGTGTATCTCTTTCTCTACTGACTTCAAAGTCTTTTTGTAAGATTCCAAAGTGATTTCTAGTGTTTAAATACTGCTGTAATTTAGTTTCTTCTGTAAAAAAAAATAATGGGGTAGAAAAGAGGGAAAAGGCTTGCCTAAAACAATTACACTGTTAAAGACATTATGGGCTCTGAAGATTCTGACTTCCATTGCGTTCCTGACATGAATAATGCTGTTTCCCTCTAAAGACAATAGTAGTAGTAGTAGTAATAATAATAATCATAACAGTAACAACTATGAACCCTCCCATCATACTATGTGTCAACTACTCTTTTGGCAACTTGGCATCAGTAAATTTTTTAATCCCTACAACAATACTATATGTTTGGTAATGTTATTTCCACTTACAGGTAAGGAAAATGAAACACTAAAGAGATGAAGTAATGTGCTCAAGGTCACAGACTTAGTAAAACTGCCTACTGTGATTCAAGCCAAGATTCAGGTTCCAGGGTCAGTGCTCTTAAGTATTAGTCTAATCTAGATCTTTAAAAAGAAGAAGAAATCACGTTTCCCTGAGAGTATCGTTGTAAGGATCCTATGCTAAACACGACATGTGCACCCTTACGAGTGAAGCAGCCACATTCAACTTCATTCTCAGAGGTAGCTCATTCATTCAACAAATATTTACTGAACACATTTATTGTGACAGGTATTGGTCTAGGCTCTGATCATAAAGCAATGAACGAAAGAGGCACTTTACCTTATGCTGACAATCTCAAGACTGGTCATAAGTAATTGGGATCAGTGCTTCACCTAAAGAGGTATATTTATGGACAAGTCTGCAGACAATGAGGTGGAACAACATAATAGCTCTGCTCTACAATAAAGTATTGATTATCTTTATTCTCTCACAAAACTGACAAAGTCAATAGGAAGTAGGACAGGCAGAAGTAAAGAAACACAGAGGGCAAACAATAAACTCCAGCAATGGAGCAACAGAAGCCCAAGTAATCAAAAACTGCAAGACAGAAAAAAAGGACAGTGAAAACGGGAATATAGTAAAACAGAATAAAGCCACAGAAAATACAGGGAGAATCGAAGAGATAAGAATCTCAAGAATAGGCAGTTGTTACTGAGTATAATTGTATCTCATAGTTATTTATATTTTCCTGAAGACTAATGATGTTCAGCAGTCTTCATGTGCTAATTGGCATTTCATATGCCTTCCTTTGTAAAATGCCCAGGGTTTTGCCAATTTTTTATTAGTTTGCTAAACTTTATATAATTGAAGCATACCTTTATATAATTAAAGCATAATAGGTATATAGATATTCTGGATACAATTCCTTTGTCAGACATAGGTACTACAAATATGTTCTGTCTGGGGCGCCTGGGTGGCTCAGTTGGTTAAGCGACTGCCTTTGGCTCAGGTCATGATCCTGGAGTCCCAGGATTGAGTCCCGCATCAGGCTCCCTGCTCCTTGGGAGCCTGCTTCTCCCTCTGCTTCTCTCTCTCTCAAATAAATAAATAAAATAAAATCTTAAAAAAAAACCAAATATGTTCTGTCTGTGGCTTACCCATTTTCTTCAATATAAATTTTCAGTAGATCCAGCACAAATAGTTAAAAGGATATCCTTTCATTACTGAATTACCTGGCATTTTTGTAGATAATAAATTGGCCATTTTTGTGGGTCTATTTGTAGACTCTATTCTGTTCCACTGAAGTATGTCTATCCTTCTGCCACTACCACACTATTTTGAAAAATGTAGCATTTTACTTTTTAAGTCTTGAATTCAGATAGTATAAAAGGCTCCAACATTATTCTTTTGAAAAACTGTTCTATTTTCTGTCCACATACACATTTCAGAAAAGGATGTCAATTTCTATTTTTAAAAGACACTGCTGTGATTTTTATTGGGATTGCATTGTTATAAATCAATTTGGAGAGAATTTACAATAAATTACAGTAGTATATATCTCGGTTTACTTTGATGTTTTTCTCTCAGTAGTATTTTTTAATTTTCACTGTACAAACTTGTTATATTTTCAATTTACTCCTATTGTATGCTTTTAAATTCTATTAGAAATGGTTTTATTTTCAATTTCATTTTTTAAACTACTTTTATGATGTATGACTGATATACAAAAAGCTATACATACTTAATGCATACAACTCGATGAATTTGGAAATAAGTACATATCCATATCCATGAAACCATCACCACAATTTGTGCCATAAACATATCCATCACCTCCAAACATTTCCTCCGGCCCTCTTTATTATTTTTTGTGATAAAATTACTTAACATAAGATCTAGCCTCTGAGCAAACTCGGAAGTATGTAATACAGAATTAACTGTAGGCATTATGCTGTACAGTAGTTCTATAAAATTATTTATTTTGGATAACTGAAATTCTGTACCCTTTGACTAATACTTCCCTGTTTTTCCTTCCACTTAGACCCTGACAATCACCATTCTACTCTCTACTTCTAGGAATTTGACTGTTTTAGATTTCTCATATAAGTGGTATCATGTAGTATTTTTCCTCTGTGTCTAGTTTATCTCACTTAGGATAATGTCTTCCAGGTTCATTCATGTTGCCACAAATGGCAGGATTTCTTTCATTTTTAAAGCTAACACCTGGGTGGCACAGTTGGTTAAGCATCCAACTCTTGGTTTCGGCTCAGGTTATGATCTCAGGGTCGTGAGATCAAGCCCTGCGTTGGGCTCCGTGCGGTCTCCATGAGATTTCTCTCCCTCTCCCTCTTCCCCTCCCTTTGTTCACACATGCTCTCTCTCTCTCTCTAAAACAAATAAAAAAATCTTTAATAAAAAAATATATCATTGTATGTATATACCACATTTTCTTTATCCATTCACCCATAAATGGGCATTTAAAGTTGCTTCCATGACTTGGTAATAGTGAATAATAAATTTCATTTACTAATTCTTCACTGCTGACTTATAGAAATAAATTAATTTGTTTATTAACTTTGTATCCTATGACCTTGATAAATTCTTTTACTAGGTCTGGTAGTTTTAAAATTATTATTATAATCATTCTTTAGGCATTTTCTCAATACAAAATTTTGTGATTTACGAATAAAGACAATTTACTTCTTCCTTTTCAACTGGAATGTTTCTTAACTTTTTTAAAATTTATTTTATTTTTAAAGATTTTATTTATTTATTTGACAGAGAGAGACACAGTCAGAGAGGGAACACAAGCAGGGGGAGTGGGAGAGGGAGAAGTAGGCTTCCTGCTGAGCAGAGAGCCCGACGCAGGGCTCGATCCCAGGACTCGGGGATCATGACCTGAGCCGAAGGTAGACGCTTAACAGCTGAGCCACCCAGGTGATAGCTTGACTTCCTGCACTGTTTAGGACTTAAAGTACTATACAGAAGAGAAATGGTAAGAGCAAACATCATACCTTGTTCTTGATCTTCATATGGAAAATGTTCAGTCTTTCCATTAATTATTATATTATATATAGGTTTTCATAAGTGATCTTAATCAGTTTAGGCATAGTTCCATTTATAGTATTCTGAGAGTTTTTATTATGAACAGATACTGAATTTCATCACATGCTTTTATAGTATCTCTCAGATGATTATGAATTTTACTTTAATATGTTAATGTGGAGAAATATATTGATGGTTTTTTTTTTTAAATGCTAAAACACATATGCATTGCCAAATAAATTCTTAGTCTTTATGTATTATCCTTTATATACACTGCTGGGTTATATTTGCTGATATTTATCTAAATATTCTTGCATTTTATGTTCATGAGATAGTGATTTGCAGTTTTCTTGTAATATTTTGGTTGGGGTATCAGGATAATGGTGGTCTAATAAAGCTATCTAGACTGGAATTTATTTGGTACAAAGATTTTTAATTAGTAATTAAATGTCTTTGATTATAGAACTACTGAGATTTTTCTATTTCTTCTTGTCTAAATTTTGGTAATTTGTATTTTTAGGGAATTTGTCCATTTCATCTAAGTTATCAATATTCCTTTACTGTCCTTTTCATAATAGTGGAATCTATAGTGATGTTTTCTCTTTCATTCCTGATGCTAGTAAATTCTGGTTTCTCTTTTTCTTGACCTAGCTAGGGGTTTATCAATTTCTTGATGTTTGCAGAGAACTGGCTTTTATTTTCATTGATTTTTCTCTATTGTCTATTTTCTATTTTACTGATTTCTACTTATATTTATTATTAACTTTTTCTACTTACTTCAGTTCAACGTGCACTTCTTTTTCTACCTGAAGGTAGAAGCTTAGAATATTGATGTTCAATCTTCTTCTTTTCTTTTCTAATATAACCATTTAGAGCTATAAATTTCCCTGGAGGCACTGTTTTATAAATCCTGACATGTTGTGTTTATTATCATTATGTGAATTTTATTTATTCCTTCTGTTTCTTCAGTTTTGTTTTGTATATTTTGAAGCCTTCTTATTAGTACATACATATTTAGGATTATTCTCTTTTCTTGAAAAACTCACACTTTTATCATTATACTCCTTTTTTATCACTAGACATGTTTTTTATCATGAAATCTGCATTGTCTGATACTATATAGCCATATTAGCTTGCCTAACTAATCACTGTGATTAGGCCTTCCATGTTTAAGAAAATCAAATAAGCTTTCTTAAGGAATAAGTAAATAAAAATATCTCGTGACCTATGATAAACTGTCTTAGAAAATATGAGAGTCTTAGAAAATTATGAGTCCAGTCTCTAGAATTAATGATTGTTTTCTATTAAAAGTTTCTTCACCACTTTTCACTATGGATTTACAACAAACTTATCAATTTATCATTTCACTGACTTCCCTAGTAAGCAAAAGATTTTTTAAAAGATAGAAAATTTTTATATATGCATGTATAAGTTGCATTATCAACTTTTATAGAGCAAAACATATTTACAGGCAGAACTTAAATTATACTTTGCTTAAAATAAATGAAATACAAAACAGGAAAACAACTGGAAGGATGAACAAAACAAAGAATTGGATCTTTAAAAGGATGAACAAAATTGACACATTTTTAGCTAGACTAACCAAGGCAAAAAAAATTGTCCTGGAAAAATTGGACAGTCACGTGTGGAAGAATGAAATTAGACTTTCATCTTACAACACTCAAAAAAATAAAGTTGAAATGAATTAAAGGCTTAAATGTAAGATCATACAGATCTTCTAGCATAAAACTGCTAGAAGAAAAGGAAGCTTGACAGATTTTATGGATGTGGATTTTAGGGATACAAGCAACAAAATAAATGAGTGAGACTACATCAAACTAAAAGGCTTCTGCAGAGCAAAAGAAATTATCAACAAAATGAAAAGACAACCTGTATGATAGGAAATAATATTTGCAAACCATAATTTAGATAAGGGGTTAATATCCAAAATATATTAAGAACTTATACAATTCAGTAGTAAAAAGAAAAAAAAAGAATCCAATTAAAAAATGGGCAAAGATATATGAATGGCCAACAAATATATGAAAAGGTGCTCAACACCAGTAACTATTAGGGAAATGTAAATCAAAACCATAATAAGATATCATCTCAAGCCCACTGAGATGGCTAGCATCAAAAAGGCAAGAGATGAAAATGCTGGAGAGGATGCAGAAAGAAGGAACATTGTGCACTGTTGGTGGGATTGCAAATTGGAACAGTTAAAAAAAAACAAACATTATGGAGGTTCCTCAAAAAATTAAACATTGAACTAGCATATGATCCAGCAATTTCTTTTCTTAGGGTCATCATTTCTCAGTAAGTTTAAATCAAATCATTATGCTGTACACTTTAAACTTAACACAGTTCTGTATGTCAAGTATATCCCCAAAACTGGGATGGGGGAATCCTCTGCCCAAGCACTGTGATCTAGTATTCTACTAGGCAAAACCCTTCAAATCCAATCTCCTCATGTGGTCATGAAAACTGCTATGTAAAAGACAACAGAATTACTTGCTACAGATATATGTTCTAAACAGGCTTTTTGGGGCAAAATGAAGTTTTAGTTTGGCCATCTGGACAATGGTACTCAATAATAAACAAGGCTTAGTATAGGATAATGAAGATCTGGAATCAAGTCCTTGTCTGCACATCCTACTTATGTGACCCTAGAATTCAAATTCGTCATTTCCCTGTGTAGATATTCAAGCACTAATTTCATCTTCAAAACATACCTATTTTAAAGGAAAAATTAAACAAATTAAACAAAACTTATTGAAAGCTTATTATGTCCTTGACCAGTGTGGACCAAATGTCAGCCACTTAACTACCACCTTCACAAGTTGTGTTGTTTTTTTGTTCTCGTTAGGCTGTCATTTATTACTTTCTCTAAGTTAATATATATTTCTACTTAATACATTTCCATCATGGAAAATCAATATCATATGTCAGAAAGAAATGGTGCCTACTCTTGATGGCAATTAACAAAACAATCTGTCTGATCACCCCTTTCAGGGAAATTCTAAATGAGGAAGTGAGGAAGACATGGAGAGAAATGTAGGAGACAAATGAGGCGAAACAAGCAGAAGGGAGTTAAGTCACAAAACTGACAGTGTTAAGATTGGAGTAATGAGTAATGTGTCATATCACAAGACAACTAAGTCATCAGATTATTCCAAAAATTATTTTTAACAGTATTGAGATACAAATAACATCACCATTAAATTCACCTAATTAAAGTGTATATTTAAGTGGTTTTTAGTATATTCGCAGTTGTGAAACCATCACCACAACCTAATTTTAAAACATTTTCATCACCTAAAAAAGACCTCCTCCCTTATTTATTAAGAGTCATTCTCCATTTCTGTCTCCTCTCTTAACCTTTACTCTACCCCAGGCTACCACTAATCAACTTCTATCTCCACAGATTTACCTATTCTGGACATTTTGTGTTTGTTTCTGAAGATATCCTTTGATCCTTTATTGTCTTTCTCTCTGTCATGGTTTTTTAAATTTTCTTTAGTGATATATTTGGATTTCTTTCTCTTTATTCTTTGCATATTTATTAGTGGTTTTTGATATATGGTTACCATTGAGTTTGTATATAACCTCTTCTACATATAGCATTCTATATTAAGTTGATGGTTGTACAAGTTTGAACCAATTCTTTACTCCTCTATTCCCACATTTTAGATTTATGGTCTCATATTTCATATCCTTTTATTTTTTTAGTTCCTTGACTGGTTTTTTTTTTTTTTTTACAGAAATATCCACTTTTACTGCTTTTGTGTTTACTACCTTTATACTGTCACTTTTGGCCTCTCTTTTCCACTCAACGAGTCCCCTTTAGTATTTCTTGCAAGGCTGGTTCAATAGTCATGAACTCCCTTGGTTTTTGTTTGTCTGGGTAACTCTTCATCTCTCCTATTCTGAATGACAGCCCTGCTGGATAGTGTATTCTTGGCTGCAGATTTTTCCCATTCAGCATTTTGAATATATCATGCCACTTCCTTCTGGCTTGGAAAGTTACTGCTGAGAAATTCCCTTCTAGCCTTATGGGTTTTCCCTTGTAAGTTACTGTCTTCTTTTGTCTTGTTGCTTTTAAATTTTTTTCTTTATCACTCTATTTTGCCAATTTAATGACAAAGCGTCTTGCTGTGGATCTGCTTTTGTTCACTTTGATGAGCATTCTGGATCTGAATACCTGTTTCCCTCCTCAGATTATGGAAGTTTTCAGCTATTATTTCTTCAAATACATTTTCTGCCCCCTTTTCTCTCTCTTTTTCTTGGACTCCTATAAAATGAATGTTATTACTTTTGATAGAGTCAAGAACTTCCCTGAATCTTTTCTTCTTTTGCATGATTCTTTTTTCTCTCATTTGTACAGCTTGATTACTTTCCATTACTCTGTCTTCTATATCATTAATTCATTCCTCTGCTTCTTCTGGCCTGCTGTTCATTCCATCAAGAATGTTTTTCATTTTGTTTACTAAGCCCTTTATATCTCTGCTATATTATTCTTTATCTCTGTGTTACATGTCTCACTCATGTCTTCCACTCTTTTCTCAAGTCCAGTGAGTATCCTTATGGCCATTACTTTAAATTCTCTATCAGGTATATTGCTTTTATCTGTTTTGCTTAGATCTCTGGCTGTGGCTTTGTCCTATTCTTTCATTTGGGATAAATTTCTCAGTCTTCTCACTTTGTCTAAGTCTCTCTGCCTGTTTTTCTATGTTAGAAAATTCAGGGGCACCTGGTTGGCTCAGTCAGTTAAGAGTCTCACTCTTGATTTTGGCTCAGATGATGATCTCAGGGTCCTGGGATCGAGCCCCATGTTGGGCTCCATGCTCAGAAGGGAGTCTGCTTAAGAATTCTCTCTCTCTCCCTCTGCCCTTCCTCCCACTTGGTTCTCTCTCTCTCTCAAATAAATAAAATAAATCTTCTAAAAAAAAAAAAAAGGAAATTCAGTTGTGTCTCCTATTCTTGAGGGTAGCAGACTTATGAATAAGAAGTCCTGTAGTGCCCTGCTGTGTAGTGTCCCCTGTTCCCCAGGGCCTGGTGCTTCTGGGAATTTCTCTAAGGTGTGCTGCATGTGCTCTGCTATTTCAGCCTGGCCGATTTATCCTTAAGGCCAGCCATCTGCAGAAGCTCTCCTTGCCTGTTGTGGGCAGTATTTGGTCTCTGGCCTGAAAGGGGCACATTTTAACTAGGTGTGCTCTGGTCTATTTGTGAAATGAGACCTGTTGGCACCACCACCAGAATCAAGGCTCCACAAAACTCCCACATCGGGAATGGGGTGTGAGCAGGGGTTTGGGCCAGTCTTTGGGGGAGGGAGCCCACCATGCTGGGACTGAGTGAAGCATGAATGGGAGGGGTAGTTCCAACTTCCTGGGGGTGGGGGGTGGGGTTGGTGTAAGCAAGTTAGGTAATGAATGTTGGCACTGCACTGGTTCTGGTGGGCTGCCTGCGCTTATGCTGAAGGGCAGAGGAGGGAAATGGCACCAGCCAATTCCTCTGTTCCCAGAGTTCTCTCTGTTAATGTAGTCTGAGATGCATTCCAAGAGAAGCAACTAGCCTCCACACTGTGTGCCCCAGGTGTTCTTCAGATCGCTTTTCCATGCTGTATGTCCATGAGCTGTTTGCCTGTCTTTTCTACAAGAGCAGCCCCAATGTCCTCTGGGCTCTCCCCAAGTGAAGCCTGCTGACTTTTAGAACTCTAGGCTTTATGCCGTGCTGATTTCAAGAACTCACAAAATTTGGGACCTCTCACTTTCCAAGCCAAATGCTATGGGGATTTGTTTTCCCTGTGTGCTAGTCTGTCTCTCACCCTTCTCTTCAACAATAGATACCTCTCCACCAGAGTGGCCACAATCTGTTTCACTCCTAAACCTCATCTCTGCATGTCATAACTTCTTCAATGTGTCCTCTTCTCTACCTTTAGTTGTGGAGTTTGTTCTGACAGTCTTCAAGTCAGTTTCTGGGGTATCTGGGATGACTTGATAAGTTATCTAGTTATATTCATTGGACAATACAATGATCCTAGGGTCCTTCTACTCTGCTGCCATTTTCCCAGGATCATTTCACCTATAACAAAACTCACCTGATGGACATTTTTCTCCACATTTTGGCCATTATAAATAATGTTGTTATGAATATTTGTGTACAAGTTTAAAGGACTTGCTCTGTAGCTGCTGGGATAGTGGGTCTATGTGTCTGTACTTCCTTCTTAATTTTTACTGTAAACTCAAGTCATCTGAGGGAGCCCCATATCCTTTCAACTTGAAAGAAACTCAATAGGGGAATATACATTATGTGAGACAAAGAAAGGTAAAAAAAAAAGTTTAAGTACCAAGAAAGAGCAGTGGACTAAGAGTCCAAAGAATCTGAGTTATCTTTGCAACGCTATCTGTTGTTATCAGCTCCATATCCTGATTAAGTCACTCTCCCTCTAAGGATCTCAGTTTCCTCATCTGTGAATAAGAGTTGTTGAGTTAATAATTAAAGTTGTATTATGTTTTAAAGTATTATGATTTAAAGTTAAATGTCTCATCCTTCCAGATACAGTGAACTAAAGTAACAGAAAGAAAAACTTGTTTTTTTCCCCTCAATATTCTGTCGGATTTATGGCACAAAGTCTACAATAAAATAGGAATCTATTCTTTCTCTTATAACATATCTTATTATCCAGAAATCAGCATAACTTAATACATTTTCAAGCTTATACATAACCACTGCACCTCAAATACATGTGGATTTTTAATGATATGGTCAAAATAAAAAGACACATTAATATCCTACACATCAGTTCTGATAAAGGAATCCATTAAAGTCATATACATACACATACATATAAGCCACATACATATAAGCCAAACCCACAAATAGTTCTATTAAGTTTCAGTCTTTTTGTTTTTTCAAAAAGTCATCCTTGAAAGCTAGTAACAATCTAGATATTCAAGTCATAAAACAAGAAAAAATGAATAGGGTAATAAAATTACCAACACACTGGTCACAAGAATTAGTTTAACACAAAAAAATTTAAGATAAAGCAGTTCCTTAATGAATATACTAAATTTCAATTGCATTGAAATATAAAATGCTGTTCCTTAAGCACCAAGTATGATCACGTTTCTGCTTATTCTGATCCTACATTAGGTAACCAGCAGATATTATTTCCATGGTTTCTTAAATATTTATTTCTTTTGTCTATTAACTTTACATTTTACTTTTTCATAATATATTTCATTTCTTAGAAAGTACTAAGCTTATAAAACAGTTTGTGACTGCAGGTGGTTTTCCTCAATAATTTTTATGAGGGAGAACTTATATATTATCTTTTAATTTTTCAGATGAAGTCATTAAATCTCAGAAAAGTATAAATGATTTCAAAGTTTAACTAAGCTACTTCATGATGTTGCTGCCTAGGCACCCATGTTGTGCATACTGCAGAAACCTTAAACTAACATTAGCCCCCTCATGCAAGCACATGCCCCACACAGCAGCTGCAGAGTCACAAGCAAATATAAATTCCTGATACAAATTCCCCAACAATCCTTGTGATCAAGAGTCTCCCCTGCCTCCCAGCACCTGTATGCTTTATGTACCCCTTAGGTAAGACCCCTAGGAGAGTAGCCAAAACCCCATTCTTTTGGTTTGAAATGATCTATCTGGCCGTAATCCAGGAAATACAAAACAGTCTACTCTTGGACCCTAATAAAAGCATGAGTCCTAGGTCCCAACTCTCTCTTTGTTCTGCACTCTGCCTTTACCTGCCCATGTAGGACCTTGAGGTATACCAGATACTTCCTCCAAGACCTGTGATCAATGTCTTTATTTCAGTTTCTCTTGTGGTGTTGTTGAATCATGGTTCATGATCTAGAATCCTGTGCTCCACTTAACAAATGTTAATTTCACAAAGTCCTAAGGAGTGACTTAGCCAAGATAATATGCCTCATGAGAGATGAAACAAAAATACTGGTCTTTCAATGACTACTTTCAGGTGTATTCCATTAATAAATGAATAAAAATATTACTTCAGCCCTGATTTCTCCTTTAAAAAAATAAACCAAACACCATCCTGCCTATCCTACAGAACTCATATAAAGTTCCAACTGCTACGTAACCTGCAATGGGTTCTACAAACATAAACTTCTTTCTTCATAATGAAGCATTCATTGTTTGAGGATAAACAATACTGAATAAATATTTTACAAAAAAAGAAGGAAAAAAAGCTTATTTCCCCATTGTTGCAAGCACCTCATCCTCTGGCTAAAGTGACTTCCAGGGGATTTAAAGAGCTGGGGTCCTTTTCTTCTCCCCAACCCTTCATTTTTTCCTTTTTTCCCTTTCAGGAGCCAAACTTTAAGGACTAGAACATGCAAAAACAATTCTATATGTAGAGGAAATTTTAAAGTGACTATGAATGCCCAAGGAAAGTTTTAGAAAAGACACAAGAAGAAAAATGAACAGAAACTAAGGAACTAAAGGGACATAACAAAGTCAATAATATACATATTGAGAGAGTCCGAGAAGAACAGTGAAAGAAAGGAGCAGAGGGAACTTTTGAAGAAATAATGGTTGAAAACTTCCCAAATTTGACATGAATATAAACATCCAATAGGCTCAACAAACTCAAAGTAAAATGACTTCAGAGACCCACACAATTACAATAAAACTTTCAAAGACAAAAAGAGAATCTTAACAAAGCAAATCATGATATACAAGGGATCTTCAATAAGATTATCAGCAAATGTCTTATCAAAAACTTTAGAGCACTGGCACTGAGCACTGGATGTTATACACAACTAATGAATCGTTGAACACTACATCAAAAACTAATGATGTACTGTATGCTGGCTAATTGAACATTAAAAAAAAGAAAAAAGAAAAAAAAAACTTTGGAGGCCAAATCAGAGTGGGTCAATATGTTCAAAATGCTAAAAGAAAAAAAAAAAAAACTGTCAACCAGGAAACCATTATACTGCTTAACTCTCTGCAAAAGTAAGGAAGAAATGAATATATTCCCAGATGAACAAAGGTTGAGGGAATTCATAACCAAAAGACTTGCTCTGCAAGAAATGCCCAAGGGAGTCCTTCAAGTTTAAATGAAAGGACAATGGACAGTAACTCAAAGCCATATGGAGGAATGAAAAATCCCAGTAAGGGTTAATACATGGGAAATCATGAAACTGGCATTATTGTAGCTATCTATTTTTGTTATCTACATGATTTAAGACACTAATTTAAAGAAAAAGAAACAATCAGTGTAAACTCAATACTACTGTAACTTTAGTTTTTAACTCAAAATATTCTATTCTATATAACTTAAGAGACTAATGCATTTTTAAAAATTATTAGTTTATGGTTTTGTGCACACAATGTATAAAAATGTAATTTGAAGACATGAACAACCAAAAGGGGTGTGGTGCAGCTGTAAAGGAACAGAGTTTTTGTGTGTTACTGAAGTTAAGGTGGTATAAATTCAATAACAAATGTTTTTACTTTAGGATTTTAAATGCATTTCCCAGGGTAACCACAAAGAAAATAGCTATAGAACATACACACAAATTTATACATTTCACTACAAAAAAAAAATCTACTAAACACAAAAGAATGTATAATGCCCAGGGCACCTGGGTGGCTCAGTTGTTAGGCATCTGCCTTTGGCTCAGGTCATAATCCCAGGGTCCTGGGATCGAGCCCTGCATTGGGCTCCCTGCTTGGCAGGAAGCCTGATTCTCCCTCTCCCACCCAACCCCCCCCCCCCGCCCAGCTTGTGTTCCCTCTCTCGCTGTCTCTCTCTCTCTCAAAATAAATAAATAAAATCTTAAAAAAAAAAAAAAGGAGATATAATGCTCAAAATGAGGGCCTACCCAAACTGTAAAACATTTAGAAAGCAAAGCACAATGACAAAAATCCCTCCTTAAAAGTAATTAAAGAAAGCCTGGAAACAAATCCTCACATATATGGTTAATTTGACAAGGATGCCAAGACCATTCAGTGGGGAAAGAAAAGTCTTTTCAACAAATGATGCTAGAAAAATGGGATATCTACATGCAAAGCATGAAGTTGGACCCAAACCATAATCCTTATACAAAAATTAACTCAAAATGGATCAAGGACATAATTAACAATTATACTCTTAAGAAGACTTGGGACAAAAGATTCACAACACTGAATTTGGCAATGATTTCTTGGACATATCCAGGAAAAGCACAAGTAACAAAAAACAGACAAATTGGACTCCATGAAAATTCAAAAATTTTGCACATCAGAGGACAATATCAATAGGACAATATTTTTTTTACTAAAGCCACCTACGGAATGAAATGAAATATTTGCAAAGCATTTATTTGAAAAGGGATTAACATCCAGAATGTACAGAGAACTCCTAAAACTCAAAAACAAAAGCAAACAAGCTGATTCAGATATGGGGAAGGACTTGAATAGACATTTTTCCAAAGAAGATGGAATGGCCATGAAAAACTGCTCAATATCATTAATCATTACATCTTATAGCCATTAGGAGAGCTAATATTAAAAAATGTAAACAAAACACGCACACAACTGTTGGAAAGGATATAAAAAAGTTGGCACCCATGTGCACTATTGAAGATTTTAAAAGATACAGCTGCTATGGGAAATTGTATTGTGCTCCCCAACAATTAAAAAGAGAATTGCTATGTGATCCACAAACTCTACTTTTAGTATAAGCCCAAAAGAACTGAAAGAGCGTCTCAAAGAGATATTTGTACACCCATATTTACAACAGCATTATTCACAATGGCTAAAACATGAAAGAACCCAAGTGTCCATCTATGCAAGAAAGCATAAACAAAATGTGGTACAGAGTCATACTTTATTTTATTGCGCTTTGCTTCATTGTGCTTCACAGATACTGAGTTTTTAAGAAATTAAGGTCTGTGGCAACTCTATGTCAACCAGAAGTCTATCAGTTTCCTAACAGCATTTGCTTACTTCCTGTCTCTGTATCACATTTTGGTAATTCTCACAATATTTCAAACTTTTTCATTATGATTATATTTATGGTGATCTGTGATAAGTGATTTGACTCACTGAAAGCACAGAGATAGTTAGCATTTTTTAGCAATAAAGTATTTAATTAAGATATTATACATTGTTTTTTAGACATAATGCTACTCACACTTAACAGACTACATTAAGGTGTGAACATAGCTTTTATATACACTGGGAAACCAAAAAATTCATTTGACTCACTTTATTGCAAAATTCACTTTATTATGGTGGTCTGGAACCAAACCTGCATTATCTCTGAGGTGTGCTTGTATACATACAGTGGATTATTATTATTCAGCTTTAAAAAGATGGGAAATTCTACAATATATGCTACAACATGGAAGAACCTTGAGGACATTAAGCTAATGAAACTAGCCAGTCATAAAAAGACAAATATTGTATGATTCTACTGATATGAGGAACCTAGAGTCATCAAAATCAAAATGACAGAAAAGGTAAAAGTGATTGCCAGGGGCTGGGGGAGGAGAAAATGAAAACTTATTGGTTAATGGGTACAGAGTTTACTTTCACAAAATGAAGAGTTATGTGGATAGATGATGGAAGTGGTTGTGCAACAATGGGAATGTATTTAATACTACCAAACTGTACACTTAAAAATGTTAAGATGGTTTTACATTATATGTATTTTGCCATGATAAAAATTATTTTTTAAAGATTTTATTTATTTATTGAGAGAGAGAGAGAGAGAGAGAAACAGCATGAGAGGGGAGAAGGTCAGAGGGAGAAGCAGGCTCCCCGCTGAGCCAGGAGCCTGATGTGGGACTCGATCCCAGGACTCCAGGATCATGACCTCAGCCGAAGGCAGTCGCTTAACCAACTGAGCCACCCAGGCGCCCCACAATAAAAATTTTAAAGAATAGAAGAAATATTTTAAAGAATAGAAGAAAATATAAGAAATGAGAAACATATACTTTTTGATACAAAGCATTATTATTACAAAGATGCTGACTGTCAGAAAGTTAACCCAAAAATTCAATACAAATTCAACAGGAACTAATAAAAATGTTTAAACTAATCTGGAAAAGAAAAGGTGTGAAATTAGCTAAGAAACTTTGCAATAGAACAACAAGGAGAGCACTATCTTACGCTATACTCAAAAAAGTACATTCAAGAAAAGATAAATATTTTGTAGTAAGTTTTCACAGAATTAAAAACCTCTCCTTTGTGGTACTTATAATACTAGCAATTTTACATGTAAAACATTTATTTAGTGGCCGTTTCAACTACTAAGGTATTCCTACTTTGTAAGATAATGCCAGCTACACAGTAGGTATTCAAGACCAATTTGCTCAATGAATAAACAAACAAATGAAATAGAATACAGCAACATCATCATTTATATATACAAATAATACATGTGTTTTCAAATCAATGAGGAAAGAATGGACTATTCCATTATTGATACTAATAAACTGAAGAGCAATTTGGGATACAAATGTTAGCCCCCAATCTTACATCATATATAAAAATATCTTCAGATTGTTGGAAGATAATGTCAATGTAAAATTATGGGTAAAAGAACAAAATCTAGTATTCTTCTTAACTCTTCACTTTTCAACTACTTCAGTCTAGCTAAACATACAGAATAAATATTATTCCCAAGAACCAATGTGAAATAGAGAAGAACAAGTAAATTATAGCTTTAGTTAAGTATTATTTCATTGTAATTATGTGACCAGACATTTTAGGATGGTGGGAACAATGTTGTCTTTATTTTCCACCCCAGATACTGGCAATTCCAAATATCCTCTAAAATTGGATCTCTATATTCTATGGAAGCAGTCCAAACTGAGAGGTAGGAAGTTTTGCCTCTTTAGATTGTTTGCAAACCTCTCATTAACTTTGATACACAGACTGAAAGACAATAGTAAAGCTTTTTTCAATTCCATTTTCCCACTGAAGATTGTTGCAAAATAAGACTTCAAATGTCTCCATGTCTGAATCTATTACACTGAAACAAAAGCATAACAATGTCACAGATTTCACCTACTTTATATGTTTTACATAATACCTGATAGTCTAGTCCAAAACCCAGCCAAGGAAATGAATGACAGGATAGCATAGAAAAAGAGATCTCTTTTTTCATTTCTTATATTTCTCTTTGACTACTGGACCTTTCCTGAAACCAATCATCTTACATATTAAATTATCTGAAATACAGTGTGTTAAGTTTTGATTGCAATTTTTACTAATAATTCTATAAAAGATTTAGCAGATCAGCATTTATTTTTTATTAAGTGATTGTTCATGGGGGGAAAAAATCCAAAAACACCAGTATGCTATGCTTTAGAACAACCCAATGGAAAATGACCCCTCTGAATTCATAAAAATAAATTTTCAGGTGGTATGTAAAAGAGTCCACCCGGATTCATAAAAGTAAATATAGGAAGTAATTTTATTTTTCAAATGATTACATGCCTTATTTTATTATTATATATTACTGCAAGCTGATTTAAATGATCATTGATTAGTTTTTTAAAACTTGGTTTATGTGAGTAGAGTTGACACACCATGTTACATTAGTTTCAGGTGTACAAAACACTGATTCAACAATGTGCTATGCTCACCACAAGCAGAGCTACCAACTGTCACCATACAACACTACTGTAATATTACTGACTATATTCCTTATGCTGTGCCTTTTATTTCCATGACTTATTTATTCCATGATTGGAGACCTGATTTCCCATTCCCCTTCACCCATTTTGCCTACCCCCTCATTTCCCTCCTCTCTGGCAACCATCAGTTTGTTCTCTGTATTTATGGAAGTGATTCTGCATTTCTTTGTTTATTCATTTGTTTTTTTTTTAATTCCACATATAAGTGAAATACAGTATTTGTCTTTTCGAGTCTGACTTACTTCACTTAATATATTGCCCTCCAGGTCCATCCACATTGCAAATGGCAAGATCTCATTCTTTTTATGGCTGAGTAATATTCCACTTTATGTATGTTTGTATGTATGTATGTGGTATATGTATGTATATGTGTGTGTGTATACATATGTATCACATCTTCTTATCCACTCATATCTACTGATAGGCACTTGGGTTGTTTCCATATCTTGGCTACTGTAAATAATGTTGCAATAAACAGAGGGCTGCAATATAGCTTCTCAAAAGTTTTTTTTGGATAAATATCCAGTGGTAGAATTACTGGATCATATGGTATTTCTATTTTTAATTCTTTGAGAAACCTCCATACTGGGTTCCATAGTGGTTGCACCAATTTACACTCCTGCCAATAGTTCATGAGGATTCCTCTTTCTCCATATCCTCGCAAACACTTGTAATTTCTTGTCTTTTTCATACAAGCCACTCTGACAGGAGTAAGGTGATATCTCATTGAGGTGTTGATTTGCATTTCCCTGATTATTGAGGTTGAGCCATCTTTTTATGTGTGTGTTGAGAAAGTAAAACAAAGCTGGAGGTATCACAATCCCAGATTTCAAGATATACCACAAAGCTGTAGTAAACAAAACAGTATGGTACTAGTGCAAAAACAGACACAGATCAATAGGACGGAAGAGAGAGCCCAGAAATAAACACATGCTTATATGGCCAATTAACCTATGACAAAGAAGGCAAAAATATACAATGGGAAAAAGATTGCCTCTTCAATAAATGGTGCTGGGAACACTACATGCAAAAGAATGAAACTGGATCACTGTCTAACACCACACACAAAAATAAGCTCAAAATGGATTAAAGGCCGAAATATGAGACCTAAAACTGTAACAATCCTAAAAGAGAACACAGGCAGTAATTTCTCTGATACTGAACATTTTTCTAGATAGATCTCTTGTGGCAACGGAAACAAGAGCAAAAATAAACTAGTGGGACTACATCAAAACAAAAAGGTTTTGCACAACAAAGGAAATCATCAACAAAACAAAAAGGCAACCTATGAATGAGAGCAGATATTAATGAATGGTATATCTGATAAGGGGTTAATATCCAAAATATAAAAAGAACTTGTCAACTCAACACCAAAAAAAAAAAAAAAAAAATAGGCAGAAGACCTGAATAGACATTTTTGCAAAGAAGACATACAAATGGCCAACAGACACATGATTCTATTCTTACAGAAATCTACTTTGCAAAAACGATTCAACACTGCTGCTTAGAGAAGTGTTGGTCTAGACATTAATAGAACCCTAACAATAATAGAAATGATATAGTTCAAAACACAAAAATGATACTACTCTTATCTCTTTACAAAAGGAAAACTGAGACTTACACTAGTCATGTAACTTATACAGGAACACAAAGGTGGTGTTAGAATCTATGTCTGTCTAACTCCACATCCCGAGGGGCTCTTGACCAGTACAAACATCACATCCCATGGATAATAAAGGAGTGAGAGAGAAGAGTAATCTCTTGAGAGTGAACATAAACACATATACTTAACAGTTCTAATCTTCATCTGCTTACTTTCAGCCCAATTCTACTTAAATGCTCAGCCTGGTTAGGACAGGCTTATCTTGAGCAGGCAATATCAAAGTTATGAAATTGAACAATGAATGATTTGACACAAAGTGCTTTTTTTCTTGCTAATACCCTATATACCACTTGTTCAGATATTCAACCCACATATTTAGTCTCCTGCAGTCCTAACCTCAAAAAGTGTTTTGAAATATGAATTAAGGGAGTCATTTTCTTCCACAGTGGGATTTTTTCCCCCTCAAATACAGAATTTCAGACAAGGAGAGAAGATAACCATGAAAACGTGAATTACTGATGATCTGTCATATTTGAACCATTTTAGTTTGGAAAATAAACAGCACCACATACTTAAACATAAATGCAGATTCACTCCTGCATGATAGGAGGGCAACAAGTCCCTCCCCATTCCCCAAAACACCATAAAGCTTAACACAACTGTCAAAAACAACCATTTCAGCCCTCAGAAAATCAACCCGAGGCTTACAACAAAATGACAAACGGTTATTAATAAAAACCACTGAACTTGGAGTAAGAACGGCATCAGTTGGTGACGATTTTTCCTGGGGCTTCTCATGAACCCCAGCTCTGCATGTGCAGCAGTTCAATTAGGGCAAGGCATAATGTGATAACTGCAAGTTTAGCTGCTGCTGTCAAAGAGGGGGTCACTTGATTTAAAGTGTTGTCAGTTAAAATGGTGATCTTAGTGGCACATGGAAGAAGGGGAAGACACTGTTTCCATCTGTTTGAAGTATTGGGTCTTTTTCAGGCAAGCAACAGCCTGGCAGGCAAGTGAGAAACTTAATAGGTAATTCTGGGAGGTGAGACAGCCACACGGGGCCAGGTGAGATCGCCAAAGATCCTGCACTGACTGAGGTTGATTTATGTGTAGCAGAGACTGGAATGGTGCAAGCCACTCATACATTCTTAGAAAACAGAACCTGAGCTAACACACAGAGGAGATAGAACAGAGCACAGTGGAAAATAAGAGCCAGGAAAAACTTAAAATAGCCTAAACACTGAATATCCTTCCTAAATCAGCACAGATCTATAACCAGAGAGAGGAAGCCATACTGGTTCCAACTATTTGAGCATAATCTCTGACCAATAACTGATTAAAGATGAAGCTAAGCAGAAAACAGAGGAAAACACCTAATAGGCGAGGTTTAAAAATAAAGATGGTTAAAGAAACAAATCAGAAGACACTAAACAGAGACATCAGGGGCCACACAGTTTGGTGTTTAGTCTAAATAATTACTAACCACACAAAAAGAACCACAACAACAACCCTCAGGGGAAAAAATATTAGAATCTAGAATTGCTATAAAATATTATCTAAAACATCCAGTGTTCAACATAAAGAAATTATGAGACATAAAGAAACACAAAAGTGTAACCTACTGACTCGGGAAAAGAGAGGTCAATTGAAACAACTTCTGAATGTCCTTTTATGTGGGATTTAACAGATAAAGACTACAAAGCACCAATTATAAATTAATTATATACATGTTCCACCACGTTCAGAGAATTCAAGCATGACATCAATGATCTACTGAATGGAATATCATAAAGAAATATTATTAAAAAACAATCAAAATTCTGAAGTTGAAAACTACAATAACTGAAATGAATGATTCACTAGAGTGGTTCAATAGCAAATCTGACCTGTCAAAATACAGAATCAGTAAATTTGAACTTAAATCTACTATCCATTCTAAAAAAGAAAAACAATGACAATAAAATAAATCAACAGAACCTCATATAATATCAAGTACACCAATATAAGTGTAAACAGAGTCCCAGAAAAAATGAGGGGAAAGAAGAAGACAATATTTAAAGTAATTATGGCTGAAAACCAAATTTGATTTAAAAACAAAAAGCAACATTAATCAACACATCCAATCTCTACAAACCCCAAGTAGAATAAACTCAAAGACATTCATACCTAGACATGTTATATGCCCCCCAAAAAGAGAAAATTATAAAACTGCCAGAAGAAAAATGACTGGTGCCATATAGAGAATCACAATAACACTAAAAGATAACTTTACATTAAAAAAAAAAAAAGGCAAGAAGCAATGGAATACCATGTTCAAAGTGCTAAAGGAAAAAAATTGCCAATCAAGAAATCTATATCCAGCAACACCATTTTTCATAAAGACATGCCCAGATAAACAAAGATTGAGAGAAGATGTTGCTAGCAGACTTACCTTATAAGAAATACTAAAGCAAATCTTTCAGATTGAAAGGAAAGTGACATGACCAAGTGGGCCTACGTCAAATTCAAAAGCTTCTGCACAACAAAAGAAACAATCAACACAATGAAAAGGCAACCTATGGAAGGAGAGAAGATATTTGCAAACAGATAAAGGGTTAATATCCAAAACATATAAAGAACTCATACAACTCAATAACATAAAAACAATCTGATTAAAAAAATGGGCAAAGGAACTAAATAGATATTTTTCAGAAGAGGACATCTGAATGGCCAACAGGCATACAAAAAGATGCTCAATATCAGTAATCCTTAAGGAAATGCAAATCAGAAGCATAATGAGGTATCACCTCACACCTGTTGTAATGACTATTAACAAGAACACAAGAGAAGTGTTGGTGAGGGTGTGAAGAATAGAAAACCCATAAGTACACTGTTGGTGGGAATGTAAACTGGTGCAGCACTATGGGAAACAGTGGACAGATTCCTCAAAAAATTAAAAATAGAACTACCAGCCATTCCACTTCTAGGCATACAACCAAAGGAAATGAAAACAGGGTCTCGAAGAGATGTCTGCACTCCCATGTTTATTGCAACATTATTCATAATAGCCAAAGATACGGACAAAAACTAAGTGTCCATCAATGGATGAATAAAAAAGATGTGGTACATATATACAATGGAATATTATTCAGCAATAAGGAAGGAAGGAAATTCTGTCATTTGCGACAACATGGATGAACCTCCAAGGCATTATGCTGAGGTAAGTCAGACACATAAAGACAAATACTAGATGGTACTATTAATATGTGGAATCTATAAAAGCCAAACTTGTGAAAACAGCAGAATGGTGGTTACCAGGGACTTGGGGGAATGGGAACTGGGGAGATGTTTAATAATACAAACTTGTCACTAGTAGATAAGGTACGTCCTAGAGATTAAATGCACAGCATAGTGATTGTAGGCAACAATACTGTATCATAGACTTCAAAGCTGCTAAGAAACTAGATTTTAATTGTTCTAACCACAAAAAAGAAATAGTAATAGTGTGAAGTGATAAAGGCATTAGTTAACGCTACAGTGGCAATCATATTCCATTAGTTAATGCTGCAGTGGTAATCATATTCTAATATACAAATGTATTAAACCAACACATTGTATGCCTTAAGCATATACAATGTTATGTGTTAATTATAGCTCAATAAAAATATATTTTAATTTTAACTTATACATTATAAAGAATATAATTATATTAACATATAAGGACTGTAATATATTTAATGATATAATTTTATTTAACAGGAAGAAAAAAGATGGGAAGTGACATAAGACAGTAACTCAAATCTAGCAAAAGAGTGCTAAAAATGACAAATATGTGGGTAAATACAAAAGATCCTACAAATATACAAGCTCTCATTTCTTCTCTTCTTTAAAAGACATAAGATTATGAAAAAGTAATAATTATAACACTGTGCACTAAGTTTATAGCAATATAATTTATATGACAAGAGAACAAAGGAGGGGAGAAAAAAGGATACACAAACTTACCTCAGAGATATTGTGGGTTCAGTTTCAGCCCACTGTAATTAAGTGAATATCGCAATAAAGTTAGTTAAATGAATATTTTAGCTTCCCAGTACATATAAAAGTTATGTTTACACCATACTGTAGTCTAGTAGGTGTGCAATAGTATTATGTCTTAAAAAATGTCAGTACCTTAATTTAAAAATATTTTATTGCTAAAAAACGCTAACCATCTGAGCTTTCAATGAGTCATCACTGATCACAGATCATCATAACAAATATAATAATAATGAAAAAGTTTGAAATATTGTGAGAATTGCCAAAATGTGACACAGAGATATGAAGGGAGCAAACGTTGGAAAAAATGGCCCTGATAGACCTGTGGCCACAAACCGTCAATTTGTTAAAAATGCATTATGTATAAAGCACAAAGTGCAATAAAATGAGGTATGTCTGTGTATTAGAATAAAGTTTCTATATTTTACTAGAATTAAGGTAGTATTTCTGAAATAAATGGTAATAAGTAAAGATGCATATTGCAGTTCCTGGAACCACCACAAAAAATATTTTTAAAAAATAGTCTACAAAATGAACAAAGAAGCTAAAATGGTGAACTAAAAAATATTTCACAGAAGGGAGACAGTAAGGAGGCATGGAGCAAGAAATAAAGACATGAGACAGAGAACAAACTGCAAAATAGAAGGTGTAAATCCCACGATAACTACTATACTTACATTAAGTGTGCGAATATTAAACATTCAACTCACAGGACACCAGCAATAAAAGACAAAATGGATAAATTAGACTTGATTAAAATGGAAAATGTTTGCACTTCAAAAGACAATTTTAAGGAAATGAAAAGACAATTCACAGATGGGAAATATCTACAAATATATATCTGATGGACTTGAGTTCAGAATACATAAAGATGTATTCTTAAAACTGAGTAAGATGATGAACAATCCAATTAATAAATGGGCACAGGATCTGAATAGACATTTCTCCAAAGAAGATATATTAATGGACAATAAGATAATGAAATGATGTTCAATATAGTTAGTCATTAAAGAAATCCAAAACAAACCCAAAAGGAGATATCACTTTATACCTACTAGCATAGCCATAATCAAAAAGACAGACAATGACAAGTGTTGGTAAGGATGTGGAAAAAATGGAATCCTTATATATTGCTGGTGTGAATATAAAACAATACAACCACTTTAGAAAAACAGTTTGACATTTTCTTAAGAATTTAAACATGATCTTACCATACAACCCAGCATTCCCCTCCAAGGAATCCATCCAGGAGAGTAGAAGACATATGTCTACTCAAAGAACTGTATGCATATGCTCATATCAGCACTGTTCTTAAAAGTAAACATAATCCAAATGTGCATCAGTTAGTAAATGGGGAAAAATGTGGTATGTCCATACAGGGGAATACTCTTTAGTAATGAAAATGAAGGAAATACTGATCCATGCTACAATGTGAATCAACCTCAAATTCATGCTATATGAAAGCAGCCACATGGAAAATACTCCATGAATGTGATTCAATTACATGAAATATCAAGAAAAGGCAAAATTACAGAGATAGAAAGGAGATCAATAAGCCTGGGAATCAGGCTGCAAACAAGATAAAATAAGTTTGGGGGGGATGGGAAATGGCTAAAACTGAACTATAGTGATGGATATATATACCCATAAATTTATGTAAAAAAGGACTAAACACTTAAAATAGTGACTTTTACACTATGCAAAATATACTTCAATAAAGCAGCATTAACAACTAAGTAAAAAATATTGTCAGGTGTATTTTTACTGCAACATTAAGTTCAACTCTAGTGTCAGAGAGTAACACTCCACCTAATGATTGATATATCTGGGCATCATTACCATCTTCTGAAATTTTAGAAGAAAAAAACTCACTACCCACAGCATTTAAACCCAATGCTGGTTAAATGTCTTCCCGTTTTTGACCAGATTGTTTTTAAATCCATATCCAATCAAGATGAAGGCCCCTATTTTTATTATATAATTATTATTATAAACTAAAGATCAAAGGTAAAATTTAATGATTTAAAACATTATTTGGGGAAATAACATGTAAGTAATTAGCAATAAAAATACAAATCAAAATTTTTCTAACTTTATAAAGTAACTTCTTTTACATTTACCAATTATTGTGTATTAAGAATTTTGGTGAAACAATATGGAGTCGTATTCTGTCTAAAAAGTATTTTTTTCTTGTTTCTTACTCAACTTTATTATTTTATTTTATTTTATTTTATTATGTTATGTTAGTCACCATACAATACATCATTAGTTGTTTTTTTTTTCTCATTAAACTTTTGTTTTAATGGGTCTCAAAATTCTGTGACAGATTTTGGTCAAGTTGTTTCCATGAAAAAGTACTGATTTTAAAAACTAGTAACTTAAAACTGCCACACACACACACAACAAAGCAAATGTCCACAAAACATTCTCCTTTCCTTCTGAAGGTTCTATGATGCATTGTTATCATTAACCAGTCTTTTACTATTAAACTTAAATGGCCAATTGACACAAACAGTTCTGAGACGGTTCTTCCACCACTGATTAAGACTGTGGTGCCAAGGGGGCGCCTGGGTGGCTCAGTCGTTAAGCGTCTGCCTTCGGCTCAGGTCATGATCCCAGGGTCCTGGGATCGAGCCCCGCATCGGGCTCCCTGCTCTGCTGGAGGCCGGCTTCTCCCTCTCCCACTCCCCCTGCATGTGTTCCCTCTCTCGCTGTCTCTGTCAAAAAAAAAAAAAAAAAAAAAAGACTGCGGTGGCAGGTATTGGGGATAATATTCATTTAGCCCCCCTGAGCTTTCTGGGCAGACTAGGTGACCTTGCCAGCTCCAATGGCCTTCTTGTCCACTGCTTTGATGATGCCCACAGCAACCGTCTGACTCATGTCACGAACAGCAAAACGGCCCAGAGGAGGAGAGTCAGAGAAGCTCTCAACACCCACAGGCTTGCCAAGGAACCATATCAACAATGGCAGCATCACCAGATTTCAAGAACTTGGGACCATTTTCCAGCTTTTTTCCAGAACAACGATCTATCTTCTCCTTCAGTTCAACAAACTTGCAAGCAATGTGAGCTGTGTGACAATCCAGCACAGGTGCATATCCAGCACTGATTTGGCCTGGATGGTTCAGGATAATCACCTGAGCCGTGAGGCCAGCTGCTTCCATGGGTGGGTCATTTTTGCTGTCACCAGCCACACTGCCACGACGAATATCTTTGACAGATACGTTCTTGACATTGAAGCCCACCTTGTCCCCAGGAAGGACCTCACTCAAAGCTTCATGGTGCATTTCAACAGACTTTACTTCAGTTGTAACACTGACTGGAGTAAAGGTGACCACCATGTCAGGTTTAAGAACACCAGTCTCCACTTGGCCCACAGAGACAGTACCAATACCATCAGTTTTGTAGACGTCCTGGAGAGGCAGACGCAAGGCTTGTCAGTTGGACAAGTTGGTGGCAGGATGTGATTCCTGTGGTTCCACTGGCATTCCCATCTTTATGGGTGACTTTCCATCCCTTGAACCAAGGCATGTTAGCACTTGGCTCCAGCATGTTGTCACCATTCCGACCAGAAACTGGCACAAATGCTACTGTGTCAGGGTTGTAGCCGATTTTCTTAATGTAGGTGCTGATTTCTCTAATGATTTCCTTGTATCTCTTCTGGCTGTAGGGTGGCTCAGTGGAATCCATCTTGTTAACACCAACAATTAGTTGTTTTACACCCAGTGTGTAAGCCAGAAGGGCATGCTCACAGGTCTGCCCATTCTTGGAGAAACCGGCTTCAAATTCACCAACACCAGCAGCAACAATCAGGACAGCACAGTCAGCCTGAGATGTGCCTGTAATCATGTTTTTGATAAAGTCTCTGCGTCCTGCATCAATGATGGTCACATAATACTTGCTGGTCTCAAATTCCCACAGGGAGATATGATGATACTACGTTCACGTTCAGCTTTCAGTTTATCCAAGACCCAGGCATACTTGAAGGAGCCCTTTCCCATCTCAGCAGCCTCCTTCTCAAATTTTTTGATAGTTCTTTTGTCAATCCCCCTACATTTATAGATCAGATGACCAGTAGTGGTAGACTTACCCAAATCTATGTGTCCAATGATGACGATGTTGATATGAGTCTTTTCCTTTCCCATTTTGGTTTAGGTTGAGTGGTGGTTTTCACGACACCTCCAGTTCTTAGCCTAGTCCTCCCGAATGTCTGGGACAGCCCCTTTGAGCTGCTTCCTCTGCTCGTCGCAGGTCCACCCTGGGCTCTACATCATTAGTTTTTGATGTAGTGATCCACAATTCATTGTTTTTGTATAACACCCAGTGCTCCATGCAGTACGTGCCCTCCTTAATACTCATCACTGGGCTAACCCATCCCCCCATCCCCCCATCCCACCCCCAAAATCCTCAGTTTGCTTCTCAGAGTCCATAGTCTCTCATGGTTCATGTCTCCCACTCCGATTCCCCCCCACTTCATTTTTCCCTTCCTTCTCCTAGTGTCCTCCATGCTGTTCCTTATGTTCCACAAATAAGTGAAACCATATAATTGACTTTCTCTGCTTGACTTATTTCACTTAGCACAATCTCCTCCAGTCCCAACCATGTTGATGTAAAAGTTGGGTATTCATCCTTTCTGACGGCTAATATTCCATTGTATATGGAATATACAATATGGACCATATGGACCACATCTTCTTTAGCCATTCATTTGTCGAAGGGCATCTCAGCTCTTTCCACAGTTTGGCTATTGCGGACATTGCTGCAATGAACATTGGGGTGCATATGGCCCTCCTTTTCACTACATCTGTGTCCTTGGGGTAAATACCCAGTAGTGCAATTGCTGGGTCATAGGGTAGCTCTATTTTTAATTTTTTGAGGCACGTCCACACTGTTTTCCAAAGAGGGTTCCCCTTCCACAACCTCTCCAACATTTGCTGTTTCTTGCCTTGTCAATTTTTGCCATTCTAACTGGTGTAAGGTGGTATCTCAGTGTGGTGTTGATTTGAATTTCCCTGATGGCTAATGATGATGAACATTTTTTCATGTGTCTGTTAGCCATTTGTATGTCTTCTTTGGAGAAGTGTCTATTCATGTCTTCTGCCCATTTTTTGACTTATTTGTTTTTTGGGTGTTGAGTTTGAGAAGTTCTTTATAGATCTTGGAAATCAGTGCTTTGTCTGTAGTGTCATTTGCAAATATCTTCTCCCATTCTGTGGGTTGCCTCTTTGTTTTGTTGACTGTTTCCTTTACTCACCTCTAATAGCTGGCTGAACAGTTGGGATGTACAGGATGGGGAGCAATAATACAGTGCCTAATGAGCAGTATAAAAGAGGGTTTGCCTTGAGAGCTTCAAGACTGGGTGAACTAAAAATAGCCTTGATTAACTTGCATCAATGACTGACACCTTAATTGGGCCAGATTTTCTTTATTCAATTTATTTATTTATTTTTAAAGATTTTACTTATTTATTTGACAAAGAGAGACACAGCAAGAGAAGGAACACAAGCAGGGGGAGTGGGAGAGGAGAAGCGGGCTTCCCGCAGAGCAGAGAGGTTATAGGAAAGTCTTCAATTTTTAACAAATATTCTCTTCCCAACAAGCATGCCTACATTCACTTCACCCTCCCTCAAGCCCTAGAAGGCGAATACTATTAACCCTATTTTACATATGAGGTAATCAAGGCTCCAAGAGGATAAGTAATGTGCCCAAAGTCACTAGATGTTAGTTCTGCTGTACAACTTCTTTTGAAAATGTAAATTTATTCCAGTGCAATCGATAAATTAGGGAATAATGGTATAACTAAAATTTCACATTTGCTCATTTATGAGAGATTTCCTCCACAAGAAACAAGGTGAATGCAAAAAACTGCACCCAGCTGAACTAGGAATACATGAAAAGCACACACTTCAAAACAAACATCTACCAGCTACCTCGGTTCACTGTGTGAGGTGTGACTCACACCCATTCACATCTGGTGTTACAATTTTCCTTCAGATTTCAGTAAGCCTCCTTGCATCACTCCACAGAAACTCATAATCTTGCAACGCTTTCCATAGCCACTTCCACCAGGGAATAATATATTTTGAAATCTAAAGTACCAAATATATTGCAGTATTTATTTGTTAACCACTTAACATTTATGATCTTTTAAAAAAATATGTTACTAACAAGTTTTTGAGTATTATGCCGAATATCATTTTCCCATAAGTCCTATGTTTTCGTTGTGTATTTTTGCAAAGCATGATTATTTTTGAGCAACAAATGCTTTCATTAATAGCAGAGCTCAGTTGTGGAGTGATATCCAAGTTTGCTCATTTCAGAGCCAATAAGTTATAGGGTCTCGCAACTTTATGTATGTACTCATCCCCAACTATTTGCACACAATGTGTTTTTTGAACATCTTCAACTTCCAGTTCTCTTTTACGTGAACTAGTGTGACTATATATATTCATTCACCCAATTCTTTAGCCCAAAGGCCTTAGAATCAACTCTGATTCCTTTCTTTTTCTTTTGTTCCACATCTGGTCTATTAGAAAATCTTGCCAACTACCTTCAAAATATTTCTACAATTTGATCACTTTGCACATCTCCAACTGCTACTGTCCTAATCCAAGTTGCCATCATCCCTAGCAAGCTATTACAGTAGCCTCCATGCTGATCTTTCTGCTCAAATCTTACACCCTTTGTCTCATGGAATGTCCTTCCTCTATACAGCAGCTACAGTAAGCCCTTTAAATCTAATCATGTCCCTCTCTTTATCAAAGTCCTCCAATTAACATATATACATATATTTAAATAAAATCCTAACTTCTGACCACAGCCTGCAAGGTCTGGCTTCTTTGACCTTAACTACCATATTCACTGTATCCTTAACAAACAGTCTTTGCACTCTTCCTTGAACACACCTAGTATGTTCCCAACTAAAGGTTTTAACATTCACTATTCTCTCAGATGGGAAATTCTTTTCCCAGATACTGGCATAATTTGACTCAAATCTCTGCTCAAGCATCACCTGTCGGATTGGCTTTCCTTGGCCACCGTATTGAAAATATCAGCTTCCATTACACTGTGTCCCCTAAACCTACTTTACTTTTCATCCTAGGACTTACCACTATCAGACATATCGTGTATGTACTTGTTTCCTGTCTGCCTCTGCCATTAGAATGTAAGCTTCATGAAGACAGAAATTTCCTCTTGTTCACTACTGCACCCCCAGTAGCCGTTAGCTCTTAACAGAAACATTAATGAAAAAATAGGAATTAGTCACTTAGTAAGGACATCAGACATTAGGCTATATTTCTCATGTTCATTAAATAACTTTCAATAGTAAAGTAAAATGAATAATGAGACAATGAAAAAAAAAACCGGTGACTAAACCTACAGAGAAACTATATTATTAAATATTAAATGGAAAATGACTGTGCATATTTGTGTTACTAAAGACAGGTCAAAAGTTATTGCTCAACACTCACAAAGTACTATATTGTTTGAGTTGCCAAGTCAATAGTTCCATAATTAAAACAGATTTTAAAAGTTCACTCACCCCATTAGGTTTAGTTTTTTCTTACTAATGTAAGATGGGGATTTTTCTACAACCCCACCCTGTCTAACCATTATTTCCATGAATCACCCTCCACCATACAAAATGTACTCATACAATTACTTATAAACATAAAAATCCTTTATATAGTTCATCTATTTGTTCTTTGTTGACAAAATATGGAAAAGTGTATCTGTCATATAATTTAAATTTCTAGAAAAATTCACTTACACATCTTCATATTTAGAAGCATCTCAGGAAAGCAGACTTTCTATTTTGAGAAACAGTGAAGAAGGGAGAAAAAAGAGACTTTAAAGATTATCCAGCCCAGTGATTTAACACTAGTATTCTTTTCTTTGTTTAAGCAGCTGTAATTTTGTCCTTAAAATCTTACATGAAAGCCCACTATGTAAAACTTAAATTGATTTATTTTAGGCATGGAGGTGGGGAGAAAAAAATGGTGGGTCTGCAAAGAAGGAGGGATCTGGAAACCTTGACGGTTTATTTCTCTAAGATTTCAATACCCATCCCTTTTACTATGACTGTCTCTAGGAAACTCCAAAGAGGAAAATTTCCCTTCTAGTCAAAGTGCTACTTTACAGTAAGACAAGAGAATGGAAGTTCAAATAGGACTGTAGGAGCTGATGGTCTTCAGTTGATAGTGAAGATGAAATTTAGTATAGTCAATTGGATGAAAGCATTGTGTGCAGTTTGTGAAACAAATCCTACTTCCTGAACAAAACCATTTTCTGGGATGAGAAGTAATTTTTGGTTACTTATTTATAGAAAAATTAAATGTGAGGTTTTACTTCGCATTGCTGGAGACAAATTCACCATGGTAATACATTTTAGTGGCAAGATATCCCTCTTTCTCTATGTACATTTGTACTTGTCAATTATGTCCTGGCATTCATTCTGTAAAAATGATCACTTTATCTGTAACATGTTTGAAAATGATACCTAATGTGTTATCCATCCCTCCTCTAGTTCTAAGAAATTAGTTTTAAATAAACATAAGTCAATTAACCTCATAACCAGGTTTGCTAGTCGTATTGTATTATATGAGAGATCTCTGTGTGATATCCTCTCTGCCCAAACACAAAACAGAGAGAAGTGCAAAACCATACTTAGAAATCAAATTAGGGTAAACGTTATGTATAAATACATGAGTAATGGAAAGGGATACATAAAAGATTATAGATTATGTTTATTAGCTTTATCAAGAACTCACTTAAATTTAATTGAGCTACACAGGATTTTAAAAGAAAAAAGTTGTCTCAAATAATCACAAATGTGATCACTGTAAAGCAAATCATTTTGCTCTTGCCAAGATCTGTTTTTAGACACATGTCTAATGTTTTCACTTAAACCTTTTCTTTGGGGCGCCTGGGTGGCTCTGTCAGTTAAGCATCTTGCCTTCGGCTCAGGTCATGATCCCAGGGTCCTGGGATCGAGCCCCGCATCAGGCTCCCTGCTCAGCGGGAAGCCTGCTTCTCCCTCTCCCTCTGCTGCTCCCCCTGCTTCTGTGCTCTCTCTCTCTCTCTCTCCATCTCAAATAAACAAATAAAATATTTTCAAAAAGATAAACCTTTTCTTTTAACATTTTTGGGCACATCTGGCCTTAGGAACTTTACCTCAATTTATTTTTAAAGTAAAGGCTTTAAGCTGAAGTTTACCATTAAATGGCTTAAAAGTTGAGGGAACTGCTGTGTTTTTCAGCATAATTTGGTTCAAAATGTGTCAAAAGATCTATGGTTAGTAATTCAATAGCATGTCTAAAAGCAAAAGACCTAAATTAGTTTTAAAATTCTTAATCATCAATGCTTACATCACTGAAATAGCTATATTTACATCAGAATAATTATGTTGTTGACAATCTGTCCCTTCTGGGATGCAAGCCATGTAAAGACACAAGCGGCAGCAGAATTACAGCCTACTCAAAATCCTGAGAGAGATGGAGTCTAACCTGAGGAAGCAGCTTCTTTCCTAACTTTGAGCTAATTGCAGATGAAGAAGAATCCTCAAGGTGAACACCTTGTGTGTTGCCTTCTTGGTTACAAATGACAGGTAGTTTGATATCTGTATCATTCATTCATTCAAAGATTTACCTTACATCCATTATATATAGGTATGATTCAGGAATTGTTAGAAACAATGTCTTGCATGGACATCATCATAATGAGCTCACAGTAAAAATGATTTTTAAGTTCTTCTTTTCTGCATTTGGGCACATTCCCACCTTGCCATTTGCAAAGTGACAACTGACCTCCAAAGTTATGAGAACTGTGAAGACGACCTTTTCACCACAAGCAAAATTTCATCTTAGGTATGTGACTACTTGACAGCTTATATTGTGCAAACTCATCTTCCTGTATGTGTGAAGCCATTATTAAAAAAAAGAAAAAAGATTGGAGGATGACCTCTGAAGGAATGACGAAACAATGGAAAAATAAAAAAGAAAGTTTACAAAACCGTCATCGGGATTAAGGATAATTTAAGCCAAAATGCCTGTATGAGGATGCTGAATATATGAAGGCAATTTCTGATCTGCAGTTTCGAGAGTGTAACCCTGACTATCTTAGAAAGAAGGCAGGCAGGTCTGAGAAGGATAGCACACTAAAATAAGTGTGAAACGAGTGGAAACTAAACTTACTGGGGTGATAAGAATCTTGACTAAGTTGGAACTTCCTATGGTATGTAGGTTGAACCGTAAGTTTTCTCATATATAAACAAGTGAATGAGAAAGCTGTTTTATAATGAATAAAAGCAAAGTAAGGAAAAACCAAAAGACTAAGGGGCAAGACTGAGATTTCAGGGTGACTGTGTTAAGGAAATGAACCCCATGTGTTAGGGCAACGGCGCTAGACCCTAGTATGAGGCATTCTGCTGAAGAAGAAAAAAGTTCCTTTATATATGCATCATAGGCCATTCGGCCTAGAAATTGGCAATTTTCATTTCTGAAATACATACTACAGCAAATAATCATCTGACCATCAAATACAATAAGAGTAACGCCAAACACTTCTATCTTAGAGTAAACAATGTATTTGTAATTGCTCAGCATGACCCACATAAAACTCTGGGTAAAAAAAATAAATAAAAAATAAAAATAAAAACAAACAAAAAAGAAAACAGCATGTCACAAAATGCCCAATAGAACAGATTCCGTGGCCAATAATTATGCTATCATGCTACATGCCCCTTAAAAAATTAGCTCATTTTGCATATATACCTTGTTTCCCTCAGCATCAGAGACTAGCAAAACCAAAGAAACCCACATCCTAAGCCACAGAATGGAGCCACCTGGCCTTGTTCTTATCACAGGATGACAAAATGATTTCAATCCCCTAATATCATGCAGACATCCTCAACATTTGTATAGTGTTTTTTAACTAACAAAACTGTTGCATCCTTCCTGAGTTGTAGAATGGTCAAAAGGTTCAGTGCAAACATTTCTTCAGATAACTTTTGCTGCCACATTTAAAGGCACAGACTGGCATAAATTTCAAATTCTTTCTTCCTTTTTCTTTCCCTTTTCTGTTGTGCTACTCACATGATTAAATATGATTTCAAAAAAGTTTCTGGGATCTCTCCTTCTAAAAATGTTTAAGTCAATGTCAGCTTTGCACTATTCATCTGTCAATCTAGAGAAAATAGGAACAATTTTATGAGCACAAGAAACAAGTTTTTTTAATGCTCCAATTCCATGACAGTAATTACAAACAAGTATGAGAAAAAAACCCGTCACATAAAAAAGTACATAGGCCTTCTCTTAAAATACATGTATTTTAGAATAATAAAATATTGTTTTTTTCACTTTTTATCATGAAGATTTTTGGAATAACTAACTTGAAGGATAAGTTATAATATTTTTAGTTAAAAAACGTAAGAGTTGATTCTAGGGCTTTTTAATACCACAATTTTTATAGTACTAGTGAAAAAGGATGTGGGATTCTAATAATCTAGTTAAAGTCATGATACATGTGTAGAAAATTTAACAGATCCACCACTTATATTGACCTCTACTGATCTGATGAGAGAACATTAATAAGTAAAAGGAATGCCAATGTCAATAATTTTCAATGAAAATGCAATTATCTGAAATTAATGTTCCACTGGAATAAAACAAGCAGTAGCATTTTTAGAGTATCACCTCACTAGATTCTCAAAGGCACACTATGATATAGATAAGACCGCATTATCTTTTCTTCATTGCAAGAGGTTAAATGGCTCGCTTAAAGTAATGTGGTTTCTGTGGCCAAATTAGGAACTGTTTTCCTTTAAACTCTCTACTGACAGAATTTCAAAGAGAAAAATGAGATTTACCAAACAATAATAATCTGCCTAAGTATATGTTATGGATTGAACTATGTGTCTCCCCAAAAAGATATGAAGTCCTAAACCCCACTAACTCAGAACGTAATCTTATCTGGAAATAAGGTTTGTAGATGTAATTAGTTAAGACAAGGTCACACTGCAGTAGGGTGAACCCCAAATCCAATGTAACCAGTATCCTAATAAAAAGATGACCATGTGAGGCACAAAGATATAGGGAGAATGCCATGTAAAGATGGAAGCAGAAGTGATAGGGTCCATCTAAACCCACCAATCCCAAAGATTGCCAGTAATCACCAGAAGCTAGGAGGGAAAGAGGGAAGAGATTCTTCCTCGGCGCCCTCAGAATGAACCAAGCCTGTAGACACCCTGATTTAGAACCTCTAGCCTCCAGAATAGACAAGACAGTATATTTGTTTTAAGCTCTTGGGCTTGTGGTACTTTGTTGCCAGCAACCCTATGAAACTAATACAGTATAATTATGCTTCATGAAACTATAAAAAGTGTTTCATTATTTATAAAAGAGGGAAATGATCTTTAAAAACTTAAGGATAAAAAAGATAATGAGGCAAATGACATGGACCCTGGTCCTAGCTCCAAGATTTACTTGCTGATTGTAGTTGTAAAATGACTTCTCTCTGGGTAACTCAGAGTTGTTGTGAAGATAGTAAGATTCTTACACACAATGCACACAGTTATTAGATATAATTATCATAATGTTGTAAATTACTCTTATTCCATGTGAGTATATTATTCCAATACTTATAAATTCCCTAAAGATAAGAATTACATTTGTAATCCCCACAGAACCCATAAGGCTGATAAGTAATTCAAGACAAACCAACAAAAAATATAATAAAAACTAAGTAAATATAAATTTTACTGTTAATAGCTAAACAAATAAAAGAATTAAAATACTTTAAAATTATCAAAATTATCAAATTTTGGGGCACCTGGGTGGCTCAGTCAGTTGAGTGGTCTGACTCTTGATTTTGGCCCAGGTTGTGATCTCAGGGTCATGGGATCGGGCCCCACCCGATGGAGATAAGGTGTAAAATATTTGATTTAAATTAAAAATTAATTTAGAGCTTTACATATAGCTTATCCAGAAAACTATATCTATCTATCTATCTATCTATCCTCTATCTATCTGCCTATCTATAGTGGGAAGCAGCTTTTACTATTTTACGATACTACATTGATAGACTCATATTGTTTGTCTATTTATATTGTGTTTTCTTGATCCTGTAATAACTTCCAAGTTTATTTTAAACAACACACACACTGAACAAACACACAAGTGGATTTACCATGAAGTTAATGAAGTTAAGCTTCAGGTCTCCTCACTTGTATCAGATCTTGGCATGGTCCTGGAGAGGTCTAAGATACATGGCCATATGGTTCTATTTTAAAAAGTCAACAGAAATATTTTCGGGTGCCTGGGTGGCTCAGATGGTTAAGCATCTGCCTTCGGCTCAGGTCATGATCTCAGGGTCCTGGAATCGAGCTCCACATCGGGGTCCTGGCTCAGCGGGGAGCCTTCTTCTCCCTCTACCTCTGCCTCTCCCCCTGCTCATGCTCTCTCTCTCTGTATCTCTGTGTCTCAAATGAATAAATAAAATCTAGAAAAATAAAAAAAATTAAGTATTTTCATTAGTCTGTTAAGAAAGCTGTCTTCCCTCCATATGGACTTTCTTCCATCACAGTTCCCTCTTGTTGGGTAACTTTGGAGTGACTGCCCAGCATTCTGTTTCAGAATCCTGCTAAGGGAAGGAAGAGCTGGAGATACTTTTAGTTTGGGGTTCATGTGATAGATTTAGTTGTTAACGGTCACTTCCTTATATGGTTATTGCCAGTTGTCATGGTACAGGAATAGCTTCCAAAAATATTCCTATTTCCCATTGTACTGACTTACATGTTTTACATTATGAAGACGCAGAGACAGGTCTTATCCTGATATAAACACATTGTACAGGTCCTGGCATTAAGAATATGTAGATAATGAGAAAACAATAACAGATACCCTACCACTACTGGATGCCCTCAGGTAGATGGTCCCTGCTAGTGAGTGGGGCTCTCTCACTGGGAAAGTGGTTACAAGATCAAAGAAACAAGAGAGACCAAAGGGGATCAAATCCAACTGGTAAGGAATAGACCTCTCATAAAGCCCCGTGCTAGAGGTTACCATTATTAAATTGGCTGGCATCATTAGCCTCACCTAAACTTTCTTCAGAAAGGAGTATCATGGAGACTAGCTAGAAACATGCAGATTTATCCATAACCCACAATTTATCTACATAGTTTCTGAACAGTCAACACTTCTGCATTTTAAATAGACTATAAATTTTTAGTTTCTACACAACTCCATCATAAATTTTAGAATTTTTATTTTTTATTATTTTTTTAAAGATTTTATTTATTTATTTTAGAGAGAGAGAATTCCAAGCAGACTTTACACTGAGCATGGAGCCCAGGTGGGGCCCGATCCCATGACCCTGAGATCACAACCTGGGCCAAAATCAAGAGTCAGACCACTCAACTGACTGAGCCACCCAGGTGCCCCAAAATTTGATAATTTTGATAATTTTAAAGTATTTTAATTCTTTTATTTGTTTAGCTATTAACAGTAAAATTTATATTTACTTAGTTTTTATTATATTTTTTGTTGGTTTGTCTTGAATTACTTCATGTTTTGTTTGTTTCAGAAATGTAAGAGTAAAATATTAAGCCATGTCAGTTCAGTTATGTCAGCAATTTTCAGGAGACAATTATTAGTCTCAGCTTTTTTCTTGAAAGTAGAAATTAGAAGCCACAGTTTAAACACACACACACGCACGACCACCACCACCAACGCAACCACCACCACCACCAAGATGGTTAGTCCAACATCTCAAAAATTAGTTCGAGGTTATAAAATTACATTGGGTCCAAATGATTAGCTTATGTTATAGTCACCAGAAAAATGAAATAGAACTTTAAAATATCATTTGAAATGCAAGTATCATAAGGGCTATCATAAAGCATGGCATGTACTTCTCAAATGGTTAAAACCAAGATCATCAACACATCAACAATGTGTTTTTCTTAAACAATCACTTATATCTGAGATATAACTCATTTATGTTCTTGTCAATTAAGATACAAACGCATCATATTATTTATTTTGAAAAATTGTTAGAATGAGACAGTCTCCAAACAGAGCAGTTAAAAGTTTCCGGAATGTTAAAAGGAGCTTTACAAAAAGATAGGTCTATGACAAGTACTCAAAGGAGTAGCAAAACAGTAGGGCTTAGTAGAAGAGAAAACATTTTAAATGCATGACCAAATGTTTTCTTGAAAATTAGTCTAAACTTAGATGACCAAAAGTATAAGTACTATGTCTACAGTCTAGAGATGTAAAGATTTTCCATAAAAATGAATCACAACACATATAGATTCTGCAAGCATAGCAAAATCTGAAACTAAAAATATTGTTTTAGCTGGTAAAAACATTTTTTATATGTAAGTGAATTATGGTGAGTTTCCTAACTGCCTGAAATGAATACTGAATTGAAACAAAAAAAATCTGTAAAATTTGTATGTTTAAATGAGAAGAGTAGAATAAGAAATAAAAGTACAATGAAAAAAATAATGAATACAGTAAAACTACTCATAGAAGCAAAGGAAGTATAATTTGTAAGAGAATAACACTTCTGTTATACAGGGAAAAATCTGGATACTCAGAAATTCTATTCTAGGTCTTGATAGAAGCTCCTTCTATGAAATCTTTTAACCAATCCACAAATTTTCCTGTCTCTGAAATAGGGTAATGTTTAACTGACAAACGATAGTGGCCAGAAGGAAGCATTACCTGGGGCTGGCTATAAAAGTGACTCTTGGGCCACAGAAAAAGGAACTCTAATTCACAGCCACGTTTTAAGTTCTGGGTTGACTCTTCCTACCTCAGGATACCTGACCGCTATGCAAGGCAGTATTTTTCAAGAACAAAAGTCTCTAAAAGGACAGACAGCAGAGAAATCTCTCCATTGTCTGAATTCTTATTACTTTCTCCCTTCTTTCTCTACAATGAACTATGGGTGGGATCCTCCCCAGCCACATTTTTTAAAGCACATTTGGAAGTACCATTTCTGCTAAAAGCCACTATCCCCGATTGACAGAGCTCCATGAAGGCAAGAGTTGTGGCTGGCTCCCCTCTCTACCCCAAAGCTGCTAACTCTCAGTGCACACAAAGCCTATCTTGGTACCTTGATCACAGTTGGCAATCAAGAAGCAATTAATGAAGGCCTACTATAGTATCAAACTCTTGGGTTTTTTTTTTTCAGCATCACACAAGTAGACACTTTATTTTATACTACTTTATTCCAGCACTATTTCTGAACAATTTAATTCAAATGTCTTTATCACTCAATAAGACTACAAGACCAGGAAGGTTAAGGATTATGTCTTTTGTTTTTTTTCTATGTCAGATAGCCCCTTAAACACAGCAAGTACTAAATAAAGATTTATTTATTTACTTATTTATTTTATTTGAGTATAGTTGACACACAATATTACATTAGTTTCAAGTATAACAACCACAATATCCCATGAAAATATATAGACTGCATGTAACCTTCCAGAACTTGCTTTAAAAAAACCATGAAACTGACAAACGGAATGCTATAGTTTGCTTTTAAAGGGGATGGATACTTTTCATTTTCTGAACAACACAAAAACAGGCAGGATCTTTGTTCTACAGATTTATAAATGATCATGTAATCCACCAAAATAACTCCATATTATGTGACTTGCCTATAATTTAATGAGACCCATTTTTTAAAATGAAATTATTATATCTAAATAAAAGACAATTCAATAAAGTAAGTGGATATAGCTACCTATTATAAAGCCCTGTGCTACAGGCTATGGATATAAAGATGAGTAAGAAACAGTTCCTAACCAGAAGGTGTTCACAAACTACATGAGGATCTATCTGAGGACTTGCCCAAGTAGTTCAAAGCACAAATCTAGCAACCGACCCCAACCCCAGTCCCTGGATGCTCATTCTCTGAGAATGAGGAGACTTGTTCATAGCAGTAAATGATATGTAAATTATTTTTATGACAAGAATAATGATCTGCTTATAATGATCAAATAAGGGGAAACTGTGGGTATAAGAAGAGATTTCACTTAACCATAAGATTAACTTGACAACCTAGGCAGTAAAAGGGTAGGGTGTTTTCAAAAGACTATCTTCATTCAAGATCTTTAGGTTGTAAACTGACAACTCCTCTCTTATTTTGATACTTACCTGAAAGTGGAATATAGAGCAAGTGATGTTCAAGGTCTTCTGCTGACCTATGAAATTACAGAATTATGTTGGAGGAGAAGTGGGAGAGATGAGGTGATTATGTATCTTAGATAGTGATCAACATAGAACTCTTGAGCACTAGTCCCTGTATTTCCAATCCTTCTGGGTGAACTACAGACATTAAGTGAAAACAATAAGCTCTGTACTGCATTACTAATGATTCAAAGTAAAAATGTCACCAAAGCCAAAGCTCAAGTTGGTATAATTCATTTCACTCTTTATTGCTTTGTTGTTGGTAATCATCAAAGAACATTCACTAAAATACCACACCTGACTTAGCATGCATTACCTAAACCTGGCCATGAATAGAGCCATTTAAAATAAACTTTTATCTAATATAGTACATAAATATCATATACATAAAGTGATGAGCATAATCAACCACCAAGAAGTATGTTAAGTTCCTATGTTTCAAAAAAGAAAAAAAGACCTACTGAATATAAAAACTATAAAAACTGAATTATTGGCTATGTCAATTAAGAATGCATTTGGTTCCAAGTAACAGAAAGCTTAACTAACAGTGGCTTAAATATGTGGGGGGTAATTGTTCTCACTTAAAAGGACTATAGATAAGCGGCTGTTAGGATGGGTTTAGCTGCTCATCAGGCACAACCAAGGAACATGATTTTTCCGCCTTCATGGTGCTGCTTTTCATCCTCATGCTTATCACCTAGCAGTCAGGGGACGATTGCCACATTTTCTGAATCTGAACCAAAATTCAAATCAAAGAAAAGGGTGTTGCAGCACCAGTCACTTTGTCACTCTTACCAAGAAAAGCAAAAGCCTTATATAGCAGACTTCCACTTACTTTTCATTAGCTAGAATGCAATTGCCTACCCATCTCTAACTACTAGGGAGATTGGAAAAGTAAATACGGTTGATCCTCATAATTCATGAATTTCACATTTCTAAATTTATCTACTAAAATTTATTTGTAATCCCAAAATCAATATTTGCAGCATTTTCATGATTTTTTTAAAGATTTTATTTATTTATTTGAGAGAGAATGAGAGATAGAGAGCACGAGAGGGAGAGGGTCAGAGGGAGAAGCAGATTCCCTGCTGAGCAGGGAGCCCGATGTGGAACTCGATCCCGGGACTCCAGGATCATGACCTGAGCCGAAGGCAGTCGCTTAACCAACTGAGCCATCAAGGCGCCCCATTTTCATGATTATTCATAAACACGTGCAGAGGGGCAAAAAATAAGAGTTGGAGATACATGAATTCCCAGCTAAGCTGTAACAGGGTGACAGTCTGCCTTCTTGATTCAGTTCTCCTACAGAGGTGACCAGAAGATGAAGACTGTAGGGAGCACAGCAATGCAGTGCAAGAAGTTCCTACTCTAGGGCCAGCTGTATGTGGTTTGAATCTCAACTATGATGTTACAAAGACAACAAAAGCAAACATAAACAACTGGGACTACATCAAACTAAAAAGCTTCAGCATAGCAAAAGAAACTAGCAAAAAAATAAAAAGGAAACCTAATGAAAAACCTACTGAGAAAATATTTGCAAATCATATATTAGATAAGGGGTTAATATCCAAAACATACAAAGAACTCCAACAACTCAAGAGCAAAAAACCAAGCAATCCAATTAAAATATGGGCAAAGGATCTAAAGAGGTATTTTTTGGGGTGCCTGGGTGGTGCAGTTGGTTACGTGTCTGACTCTTGGCTTCTACTCAGGTCGGGATCAGGGTCGTGAGATCAAGTCCCACATCAGGCTCCACACTCAGCACAGAGTCTGCTTGAGATTCTCTCTGCCTCTCCCGCTTGTGCTCTCTCTTTAGTCTAAAATAAATAAATAAATCTTTAAAAAAATAGAGACATTTTTCCCGAAGAAGACTTAAAGATGGCCAATAGGTATATGTAAAGATGTGCAACATCATGAATTATCAGGGAAATGCAAATCAGAATCACAATGACATACCAGCTCACACCTGTTAGAATGGTTATTATCAAAAAGACAAGAAGTAACAAGTGTTGGAGAGGATGTGGAGGAAAGTGGACCCTATTACAGTGTTGGTGGGAATATAAATTGGTGTAGCCACTATGGAAAAGAGTATGGAGGTTCTTCAAAAAAAAATTAAAAATACATCTACCATATGATCCAGCTATTCTACTTCTGGATATTTATCCAAAGAAAATGAAAATACTAATTTGAAAAGATACATGCTCCCCTATGTGAACTGTAGCATTATTTACACTAGCCAAGATATGGAAACAACTTAGTGTCCATCAATGGATGAATGGATAGAGTACTATTCAGCCATAAAAATAAAGGAAATCTTGCCATTTGTGTCAGCATGGATGGACCTTGAGGGCATTATGCTAAGTGAAATAAATCAGACAGAGAAAGGCAAATACCATGTGATTTCACTTACATGTGAAATCTAAAAAATAAAACTTATAGATACAGAGAACAGACTGGTGGTTATCAGAGGGGAAGGTCATTGAGGAGTGGGCAAAAAGGTGAAAGGGGCCACTTGGACAGATGGTAACTAGACTTACTGAGGTGATCATTTTGTTGTGTAAACAAATATCTATAATATATACAATAATTATAATGTTTATACTTGAAATTAATGTAACGTTAAATACCAATTTTACCTCAATTAAAAAATATGGCCTAACACATATAAAATTGGAATGCCAGAAGGAGAAGAAAAAATAAGTCACATACTGAGGGAAAATACTTGTAACATACCACTAAAGACTTGTATTTGAATATATAAAGGAATTTCATAACTCAATGCTAAAAAGACCAAAAAGCAAAAACCAAAACAAAAAGTAATAAAAACTGAGCGAAGGATTTGAACAGATACTTCACCAAAGGATATATCAAATGGCTGAAAGCACATGAAATGATGTGCATCCTCATTCGTGACTAGGGAAAAACAAAATAAAACCACACTTACGTACTGTTATATACCCACTAGAATAGCTAAAACTTAAAAGGCACAATAATAAGCACTGCCAAGGATGTGGAGTAACCAGAACACTTACTCATTGCTGGTGGAGAAGTAAAGTTGTATAAGCACTTTGGAAAATATGTTGGGGCAATTTTTCTTGTACAGTTATGTGCACTATATGACCAAGCAATTCCACTCTTAGGTATTTACCCAATCAGGTAACCAAATGGTTAAAAAATAGCCTTAAATTTGAATTGCCAGGAACACATTAGGATCCCTGAAAATATACAACCATGTAGTTTAAGATTACTCCTGGACAGGATTCTCCAAAAAGGTTAAAAGCTTTGAATGGCTAGGAGTTATAGGTAATATAAAACCTAGCTAGCCAAAGTCATTACTTTCCTTTTACCTGAACCTAATGTTATGGAAAGAACAAGGAGGGATGACAACAAAAAAGTGTATGCTGCAGGTATTCCAAAGTCTGATACTCTCTTAGAATTTCTCTTAGAACTTTACCTCTCACTCTATTGGTCTCAATGAGCTTACTAAATGATAACTAAAGATTTGTCTTTCTTGTGAAGCTGCTAGAATCCTTTAACTTCGTTGAAGTGATTAGGATGCAGTTATGTTAAGAAACTATTTAAGGGTCAGTTTCAGCATTGAGGCCAATAAAAGGGGTGGAGGGGAGGCTTGGTGGATTATTTTTTCTGACCTTTTCTGTCTTTGCTCATGTGCTAAATTAGCTGCTTTATATTTTTAAAGTCTTGATCCCATTTGCATCTTTTGGTTAGACTCAACATTTATTACTTGAGGGATTTTGGCATTCAATTAAAAATCCGAGGAAGGAAGAAACTGGTGATTTTGGCTGATTTTTTTCCTTTCTGGCTGGAATAAGGAAAACTAAGAAGATGATGAAAACACTGAGAGAAATATTTACTGAACTTCTGATGAAACATGGCAGTAGCCTGACTCAGGTTTTGACTCTGATACTGGCAGTTATAGTTCACTTCTCACATCATATGAAACCGCATCTGTGATCACAGTATTAACATCTTTTGATTTTAGTGTGTAATTAGAATACTTTTTTGTGTTCCTCAAGAAACTACTGCCTTCTAAACCTTCTATAATTTATGCCTGGGAACAATTCTTTACAGCTGAAATTACTAATAAATTAACCACAATTAGCATAATTAACTATCTGAAAATTTTCTTAGCCCCATGTTTCTCAAACTGCAACAGAGGTACTTCTATCCCCAAAAATGGCAGAAAGCCATAAGATAAAAGTAGCATATTTTCAATGGGTATCAGGTTTACTTCATATTATGTTACTTACAAAGAATTGTTTTAAGCCAGATTTAGTGAGGTATAATTCTCATACAGTAAAATCCACCCTTTTTGAATGTATTGTTTTGAGGTTTGACAAATGAATACAGATGTGTAAACATAACCACAATCAAAATAGAGATCATCTCCATCACTCCCAAAGTTTCTTTGAGCCCCCCTTTTTAAAAGATTTATTTGAGAGAGAGAGAGCATAAGCAGAGGGGAGGGGCAGAGGGAATGAGAGAGAATCTCAAGCAGACTCCCCACTGAGCATAGAGCCTGACACGGGCTCAATCCCACAACCCTGAGATCATAACCTGAGCCGAACCTGAGTCAGCCGCTTAACCGACTAAGCCACCCAAGCGCCACTCTTCAAGCCCTTTACAGACACTCCTGCCCCCAACTCTGCCAGCCACTGATTTTTTTCTATTCCCAGTTTTGCCTTTTCCAGAATACCATCATAACAATGGAATCCTACACTGTGCATTCTTTTACGGCTGAATTTTGTCATGTGGCATAATGGTTTGAGATATATTCATGTTGCTGTGTGTATCAATAATTTGTTGCTATTTATTACTGGCTAGGATTCCACTGTATACATGTGCCATAAGTTGTTTATTCATTTACCAGTTGATGAACATTCAGATTATTTTCAGGTTTGAGTTACTGTGATGAAGCTGTTTTAAACACACACTTCCCTCTGCTGCTATGTCTCACTCGCTTAACATTCTTTGGGACTCTGTTCTAAATGTCATCTAATCAGAAAACCCTTCTCTGCCAACTCCATTTGAAATGGCACTTTCCACCATTCTCCAGGCCCCCAACTCCTGTTTCTTCAAAGTGCTTTAGTATTACCTTCATTTACATTACACATTTTTAAAAGAGAGATATATAGAGATTGCATTAGGGTTCTCCAGAGAGACAGTAAGATATATCTTTATATGCATCTAAAGAGACAGAGTGAATAGGATATAGTTACATAATTTTAGAGCTGAAATCTAGACTGACTCATTCATTTATAGATGGAGGAAAATTAAGCCAAGATAGTGATGTAATCACTAACAATTCACAATTACTTTAGATAAAGTAGGGGAAAAAACCCACAGGATTTGAGGTATTAAGTCCATTACTCCTTATTATTCAAACATGATCTATTGCCAGAAGCAACTATTATACTACTGTTATACATAAAACAAACAAAATGATTATCGAGAAAAATAAAAACCATTCTAAATTATAAAATTTATTCTAAATTATGCAGAAATTACGTGGAAAATGGAATTTATACTTAAAATTGTAAAAAGATTCCCTGAAGACTGACTTAATCAATAAATGTTGTTGAACCAACAATATTGGCCATGAACCAAATGTAGGTGGCACTAAATGCTACATTATTCCAAATCAGAACTACTCATTAAATACTTATTGGGGCACCTGGGTGGCTCAGCTGGTTAAGCGTCTGACTTCAGCACAGGTCATGATCTCAGGATCCTGGGATAGAGCCCCACATCAGGCTCCACGTTCAGCGTGGGGTTGGGTTGTCCCTCTGCCCCTCCTCCAGCTTGTGCTGTCTCTCTCTCAAATAAATAAATATAATCTTTAAAAATAAATAAACACTTACTGAGTGCTTATACTAAAAGAACTATGTCAAATAAGGCTCAGAGGTTAAAAAAAATTACTATGTTCTGTCCCTGTCTTGAAATCACTTACAATTTAATATTGGAGCCAGAGACTTTAAGCATTTCACACAACCACACTCTCACATGTTTGAAACAAATGAGAAAAGAGGGTTTTCTACTGGTAGTGTAAACATCCAAATTAGACGGTGCTTTAGATAAAGTGGGGGGAAAAACCCATAGAATTTGAGGTGGGAGACCAGAATCTGTTCTGCGCTGTACCATCAGCAATCTCTGGGCAAACCTTCCTTGAAACAGTAAGATGTTGGGCTTCAGTAGTTCTTCACTGTGAATGTTGATCAGCGACTTTTTAGAACTGCATCATGCATGGGAGCCAACCCAAAACCATCCAATCAAATGATCCGAGGAAATGTATGGACAAGTTCTTCAGATTGTTCTGCTATGGCTACCTCATCAGTGATCTCAGTGGTCTAAGGTTCTTTCTAACAAGCTCATTCTGTGAAATGTAGTTTTAATATTTTCTAGTCAGAACAAGAATATATTTAAAATCTCTTTCCCCCTATTATAGGAAAGAAGACTCTTACCAGTATATCAAGAACTGTAGTCACAGTACATGAAAAGCAACAAAAATCAGTTAAAAAGGATAAGCTGCTTGCAATGGAATTTGTTTTTAATTTACAAAGTTAAACTTCAAGCCAGTATATAAAGAAGATGTGAAAATGAAATTACTGACTTTGAGTCTGGCCACTCAAAATAGATCCATAGGGCACAACCCCAGGAGGTGGGAATAGGAAGCCAAACCCTGCAGCTTGCTTTCTCTCTCGTATCTTTCAACATGGGAAGTTAACAGTTGCTTCACTTTCACTTAGGAAAGGCTATGGTTTGGAAAACAACTCTTGGTAGACTTCTAGGTAGGAAATTTACTTTTTTAAAGGACATACCAGCAATACTTGTATTAGTTACCTCTAGAGACGTCATTATTGTTCCTGGGATTGATGGAAGAAGGAAACTAGTACTTTTTAGAAGTAGTCCTACCCTGGGTACAAATGTGAGCCTGGTTGAATTAATGGCAATGGAGGACTTTAGATAGTACTTTGTGTTTCCTTAAATTTTTCAGGATTAGAACAAGATCTTAGCATATGAAATTTTCCTCAGTCTCCATATGTAGAGCATTTCCCTTCTCTTTTCTACAGAAAAACCTTTCTGCCCTTTCCAGCCAAATGAAATGTTTACGTTCGCTGACTGTTGACTAAGTCCATAAATCCCTTGTAGGCGAAATGAGTTCAGGGAAACTATGTATAAGGAAACTAAAGTGCATGTGTGCAGTTTATCATAATCTTTAATATAGATTTTAATACATCATCACTACCTTGAAAAGGTATATTTAAACAGCATCACTACAAGGAAAACTGGTGTTTTGGTAAGTTTTCATTTGTTTTTATTTTATTTTTCTTTAAAACTTGATCTGGACTTCTCACTTGGTTCTGCATTCAGAATGTGAATATAATTTTCTTTTACTTAACTTGGGTCCTACAATTACTTTCATTTTCATAGGGCCTAACAATTCACAGCATCTCCACAGTTGTCATTTCTGACTGGTAACATAAGAATGCTGCCTTAACTTCTGCTAAATTTTCTTCCCCAAGATGCAATGGAAGATCATATAAAATAATCCTAAGATCTCATGAGTCCAATATTCATTAAGATTAATTTTAGAGTCTTTGGGGAATATAGAAAAGAATATGGAATCTAGAATCTTACATCTTGGTGGTGTGACTTACTAGGTGCTAGGATCTTGGGGAAGTCAATGAAGTTCTCCAACATAGTAACAGCCCTTCAGCAAGTTGGTGGTACGATCAAGAGGACATCCTGTACCTACATGGCTCTATAAATAGTTAAATACTGTATACACATTAGCTGCTGGTGTTTTAAACTTATGGTTCGAGGTAAATCTATAAAAGCCTCTGTCTCTGGCCAATAAAGACTATCAATAATAGGCTCTTACAGATTTGCTTCAAATCTCAAAGGTACCCAAATAAGCCCACTCCACTCACATGTGAATGGACTGATTATGAATCCTGACTACTGTGATCTCCAGCAGAACAGTTTATGCACATAATAACTGTTTAAATTTCTAAAAAAGTATTCATTTTCTGTACCTACATTAGTTTTAAATATCAGCTTTAAGATAATGAAAACTAACAAATTTCAATTAATCTTAGGGCTCTAATTTATTAGGAGAAAGGTACAGAAAGAGGCAAAGGAAAAAAGACAACTTCTCTGATGTTATTTGCTAAAATGAATACCTTATTTAACATGTTATAAAATGTGTATGAATTTACACCTTTAGTTTTGCTTTTTCTGTTTTATAACACAAACAGGACAAAAATACACTTAAGAAATATTTGCTAGAAATAAAAGTAATACCAACATTGAATAAATGTAAACAAATACGGTAAGCACGCCTACACAGAAATCAGCACACTCTATTTTTAATCAAAACCCCAAACCACCATGGCATTTTTACAGCTTATAACTGAAGAGGACCTTTCAAACCAGTGCCCCCAACTTAAACAGTGAATCACTTCAAGACTGATAAAAGTAAGATCACAATCTGATGTACGACCAATACCTAGCTGTTAAAAATGTAGACAACTCTTTGAAATCAACCCCTCCTGTGTAAGGCATTCACAAAACTTCCACTTGCTTTTTAAAGTGTTGAGATGGGATTCTAATAGAAATGGTTTATTTTCTTATTTGTTATATTTAAAATATTATCTTTAAGTTACCCTGTATATATTTGTATCATTCTTCTTCATCTCATATTTTAAACTCCTTGAAACCCGGGATCAGAACTTTCTTATGATTGACAATGGATCCAACATAGTCCAAGAAAGAAAAAAAAAAAAAATCTGAAGGCATAAAAAACTGAGCAGTTAAGCAAATGTACTGGCAATGTTCAACAAAGATAGAAGAAGCAATCTAAAATTATTAATGAAACAAGAAATTTCTTTATCAAAAACTTCTTGGCCCAATGATGTGATGAAAGAAAGATGTACACAAAGCATACAGATTTCCGGTAAACATAAACAAATACTAAAACATCCTGAGGCCACATAATGAAGACTTCTATGGGTAAATTCTTTGTGGCTTTCTTGGAAAAACATTGTTTAATATCTATTTACAAAAATAGGACTGTTCTTAATTCTCATTTTTTCACATGTGTTTAAATTTATGGTTACTATGGGAAATATTATTTTAAGTCTACATAAACTTAAATAAAACATTTTTTCAACTATTTTCAGCACAAATTTAGCGACAAAGTCAGATGTATTAACATTACATTTTTACAATTACAAACACAGCTAAGGTAAGACTCACTAACTAATAAAACAGCTAATGCAGTACTCAGTACTTCCCCAGGCACTATGCTAAAATCTTTATAAGCACAATATCATTTAATATATGAAACAGTATAGTACAGTACCCTGTTTTACAGAAGTTATCTCTTATTCATCACCACAGAACTGTAGGATCCAGATTCAATCGAGTCAGTTCTACCTGATTTCAGAGCTGAGCTCCTACCACCATAAAAAACCTATTTTTCATTAAATGTCACTATCGTGGCTATCTCTTACCTATAGTCCACGTAGAATTTTTACTCTTTTTAAGGCTTCCAACAACCGTAAAACATACTCCCTCAATTGGGCTTGGAATCTTAATAGGCTGGAAAAACCTCTATCAGTATAGAGCACAAAAGGATCAAAAATGTGATTCAAAGGTCCTAGAGATAGATGCTTCAGAAACATTAACAGCCCTGAGCAAAATTCAGCTTCGCTGTCTTTTTTGGGGGGGAAGACATACTCTTTTTTTGGGGGGAAGACATACCCAAAATGACTTCAATCACAGCATTCATCATGCTGCCCTGCCACTATCTGTTTCACCGTTTTACCTCTCCCGCTGCCTTCCACTCTTTTATCTTTGTGCCCCGAATACCCATACCATTTACTGGATAATAGAACATGTTAACATATTGTGACTGCAAAGGTTAGAATGGGGATGTGACTGGATAATTCTTGTATCAAGGGATAAACTGTGCCCATTAGATTCTGATCCTTCATTCTAGATCAGCAACTTGGCTTCAGTGTCAAAAAGTGAATGAAGAAGTCTGGAAGAGCTTCAGGGTGCAGTCCTTCCTTGCTCGAGTACTGGAGAGTGATTGAGTTTTTTGTTTATTTAACATATTAATGTATTATTTGTTTCAGGGGTACAGGTCTGTGATTCATCAGTCTTACACAATTCACAGCGCTCACCATAGTACATACCCTACCCAATGTCCATCACCCAGCCACTCCATCCCTCCCACCCCCCACCACTCCTGCAACCCTCAGTTTGTTTCCTGAGATTAAGAGTCTCTTATGGTTTGTCTCCCTCTCTGGTTTCGTCTTGTTTCATTTTTTCCTCTCTTACCCTATGATCCTCTGTCTTGTTTCTCAAATTCCTCTTATCAGTGAGATCATATGATGCTTGTCTTTCTCTGACTTATTTCGCTTAGCATAATACCCTCTAGTTCATTCACGTCATTGCAAATGGCAAGATTTCATTTTTTCATGGCTGTATAATATTCCATTGTATATATGCCACATCTTCTTTATCCATTCATTTGTTGATGTACATCTAGGCTCTTTCTATATTTTGGCTATTGTGGACATTGCTGCTATAAACACTGGGGGGCACGTGCCCCTTAGGATCCCTACATTTGTCTCTTTGGGGTAAATACCCAGTAGTGCAATTGCTGGGTTGTAGGGTAGCTTTATTTTCAACTTTTTGAGGAACCTCCATCCTGTTTTCCAGAGTGGCTCCACCAGCTTGCACTCCCACCAACAGTGTAGGAGGGGTCCTCTTTCTCCGCAGAGTGATTGAGAGTTTAATCTGGATTCTGCCACGAACTTCCTGAGTGACTGTGGGCAAGATTACCCATTTTTCTATCCACAGATTTATCAATACACAAAATATATGAGGACATATTATAGTTACAAAGTAGAGTTTAATATATGTTAGGTTTTGCTTTTCTCTAAACAAATAGAATAAGAAATTAACTTTTTACATCTCTGGAACTTAGTTCATCCTATATAATATGGGTATGTAAGCATATTATCTCGAAAAGTCTGACCCCTTTCTTGCTAATCTATGATGTATGCTCAAAATCGAAGAAGATATAGACCATTAGCATTTTAAGATTAATCACTTGACATAAAAGTGAGACAAATAAGCAGAAAACTGAGCAAGCATGGACATCAACTGCCAGCACAGTGAGAAACGATAACTCCTTAAGTTGGCTTTCACTTTTAAGAGCTATAAATCAAAACAGCACCTTTGAGAAATAGAAGAAGAACATATGAATAGTTTACAATATCAGGCTCTAAAATACTGAATTAGGCACAGTAAAAAGGTAAGTGGTTGCTAGGAACTCTGAAAGAGGGAAGAAGGAAGTATGAGATGAATAGGTAGATCACAGGGATTTTTAGGACTGTGGAACTATTCCAAATAACACTCTAATGGTGGACTCAAGTTGTCTATTTGTCAAAACCCATAGAATGTATATATGGCTCATCAATATAACAAGCGTAACAGTGATGTAAAATGACAACAAAAGGAGAAAGGGAAGGAAGAGGTACATGTGAACTTTCTGTACTTCCCACAATGACAATAAAGAAGTTTTGGAAATGATAGTTACAGAACACTGTGAATATAATTAATACCACCCAACTGTATACTTAAAAATGGTTAAAATGGCAAATTTTATCTTCTATATATTTTGCTCCAATAAGAAGGGTTGTAGATGCTCCTTGTTTTATAGAAAATAATTCTGTGATTCTAGAAACAAAAGAGGCTGATAATGAATCAATCCAATGTAGAAATCAATGAAAATCTTCATGGAAAAAGTTTTCACTAAATAATATTCCATTGTAGCAAGAACATTTAATTTTATTTGTAAGTGCTTTCATGTTAACAAAAACAGTATCTTGAGAGACATGTGGTTTTGGCAGACAGAAAGCCCTGCAGCTCCCAGGTCTTTTTCTCCCAAGACTAAAAATCCCTAGCTATAACACAACAAAGAAACATAGGAAGTTTCTGAAAGATGGACAAAGAAGGCTGGATACCTAGGAAACACAACCTGAGGGACAGCATGGCAGCGAGGGCCCAGGACCTCCTTACTGCCTCCAAATAGACACCAGCCAGGGTACTGCAGAAGACTCTCTGTGGAATCACCAATGGGCAGTCTCATTGATTTTGCACGAGTGGTAACTAGCACTGTTTCAGACTACTTTTTTTTTTTTTAAGATCTTATTTATTTATTTGACAGAGGAGACACAGCGAGAGCGGGAACACAAGCAGGGGGAGCAGCAGAGGGAGAGGGAGAAGCAGGCTTCCCCCGGAGCAGGGAGCCTGATGTGGGGCTCGATCCCAGGACCCTGGGATCATGACCTGAGCGGAAGGCAGACGCTTAACGACTGAGCCACCCAGGTGCCCCCAGACTACTATTTCTTTAATTTAAATTCAATTTAATTAACATATATTATTAGTTTCAGAGGTAGAAAAAGCTCCAAGAAAACCTTGTTCCCTTCTAATGAAGGGCAAGGAAAAGAGTGAAAGAGAAAATATTTTTGGCAATAATCACCCCACCTCAGGCAATCATCCATGGAAAAACCTCATTCTCCCCTTCAAGCAGGCCAAATGAGGAGTTACATTTCTGCCCCCCAAATCCCTACCCTACTTTATCCCTGCACACACATAAAAAGACAACCTAATTCCCCCACAGGTAGCAAACCAGGCAGTTTGGCAGGCTGACCTTCCATTCCCCACCAGGGACAACTAGCAGAATTCCTCTGATGGGATTATTGTCAGTGGGCAAAAGGAGGAGATCATTTTACATTCCCCTCTGTTGCTCATTCTCCTTTGTTGCTACAATTCCCCCACAAAGCAGCATCTGCAGAATATAGCAAAAAGTTGAGCCACCACCTCTACTCAACAGTAATAAGATTTACTAAGAATCTTAAGCAGTCTGTTCATCTGTTGATGGACATCTGGGCTCTTACCGTAGTTTGGCTATTGTGGACATTGCTGCTATAAACATTGGGGTGCATGTGCCCCTTGTGGTATATATATACAATGGAATATTACTCAGTTATCAAAAAGAATGAAATCCTGCCACTGCAATGACATGGATGAAACTAGAAGGTAATGCTAAGTGAAATAAGTCAGTCAGAGAAAGACAAATACCGTATGATTTCACTCATATGTGGAATTTAAGAGACAAAACAGATGAACATAGGGTAAGGAAAGGAAAAATAACATGAAAACAGACAGGGAGACAACCCGTAATAGACTCTTAACTCTAGGAAACAAACTGAGGGTTGCTGGAGGGGAGGTGGGTGGGGGGATGGGGTAACTGGGTGATGGGCATTAAGGAGGGCACTTGATGGAATGCGCACTGGGTGTTATACGCAACTGATGAATCACTAAATTCTACCTCTGAAACTAATAATATATGTTAATTAAATTGAATTAAAAAAAAAACAAACATAGTCTGAAACAGTGCTAGTCACCACTCACGTAAAATCAATGAGACTGACCAAGATAACAGAAGTGGGAACTAGTCCCCACTCCACTATCCCCCTTCCTTTAGCATCACTGAGGCCAAGCGGGGACTTGAATCTCCATACCTACACAGCAGTGCCAAGCAGGGCTAATCAACACTCCCAATTCCCCACATCCCTGGTGTCAGCAGGGCCCAGGGGGGAAGCAGAGTACCAACCCTACTCTGCCTTAATGAGGCCAAAAGAGGTGGTATGATACAGAGCTAGATGTCACTCCCTTCCCATTATCACTCCCCTGGTGGCACCAGGCTCAGCAGGAAATTGAAACTACAACTCAAATCCCCAAGAAAGGATGGTGAATATCCAACCTTCCCATATGCATCAAAGCAGTAGGAGTGAGTGTCCTCCTTTTGCTGTAATTGTTCTGGAGTATTACTGGACGTGGGGAGGGGACCTAGTGGGTTTTTGAGCAAGCATACTCACCCAGGCCTCACGTTACACTTCAATAGGTGGGGGCTGGTTGATTTTAAAAAATTTTTAATAGGATCTAGAGTCTCGTAATACCCAGAATATAATAATAAAAAAAACCGCTGCCATACCAAGAACCAAGAAAGCAGAACATGAGAAAAAACAACCACCAAAGATCAAATCCAAGATGAATCAGATGCTAGAATTGTCTCACAAGGATTTTAAAGCATCTATCACACATGCTTCCATAGGCTATTAAAGATTCTTTTAAAAACAAATTAATAAGTTTAAAAACAACCAAATAGAAATTATATAACTGAAAAATATAATAACCAAAATAAACTCACTTAGATGAACTCAATGGTAGAGTGAAAATGATAGAGGAAATTGTCTGGCCCAGATGGTTTCACAGGAGATTTCTACCAAACATTTACTGCAAATGAGCACCAATTTTATACAATCTGTTCCAGCATATTGAAGAGAAGGAAAAACTTGCCAAATGATTTTATGACTAGTGTTACTCTGATACCAAAACACAGAATAGTACAAGGAGAACAAAGTATAACAAAAGTACAGTACAAAAAAAGGGGAAACTACAGACCAATATCTCTCACAAATTTAAATGCGAAATTCTTCCACAAGATACTAGGAAATGAAATCCAGAAATATACAGAATTATACACAATGACCACTAGAATTAATTCCATGTACACAAGGCTCGTTCAATATTTATAAATGTAATCCAATACATCAATAACTACAGAAATCATACAATCATGTAATTTGATGTAGACAAAGCATTTGACATAATCCAACATCATTTCATGACAAAATTCTCAGGAAATTCTTTCCTCCTAAGATCATAAATAGGGCAAAGAGGTCTACTCTCACCACTCCTACTTAACACGGTACTAAAAGTTTTAGCCACTGCAATGAAACACAAACAAGAAAGGAAGAAATAAAAGTATCCCTTTTTTGCAGATAAATGATTCTCTATATAGAAAATCCCAACAAATCTACAAAAAAACCCAAAAAACAAAAAATTAAAAAAAAAAACCTCCTAGAACTATTCAGTCAGTTCAGCAAGGTCACAGAATACAAAACAAAGACACAATAATTATATTTCTACATACCAACAAGGAACATAAAGAAACTGAAATTAAAACAAAATATATTTACAATCACACAAAGAAAATGAACTATTTAATTATAAAGTTAACAAAACTTGTACAGGATCTACATGCTTAAAATTAGAAAATGTTAATAAAAGAAATTGAAGACTACTCAAATGAAATGGAGAAACACCACATTTTCAGAGATTATAAGACTCAGCATAGTAAAGATTTCAATTCTCCCCAACTGATCTATAGATTCAATGCAATTTCTAACTAACTCCCACCAATGTTATCTGTAGACATATAAACTAATTCTCAAATTTATATAGAAAGGAATAAGGCCTAGAATAATATTAAAAAATAATAAAGTGGAAAAAAATAAATTTCACTGATCTTAAGATCTATATTAATCAAAACAATAGTATATTGGCAAAGAAATACATGTATAAATCAACAGAACAGAATACAAACCCAGGAATATACACACAAAAATATGCCTAACAAATTTTTGACATATTTGCAAGCACAATCCAATGGAGGAGCAGCTTTTCCAACAAATAATGCTAGAGCAATTGGGGATCCACCGGCAAAACAAACAAATAAACCACCTTGAAACTAAACTTTAAACCTATACAAAAATGAACTCAAAATGGGTCATGGATCTTAATGTCAAACTAAAAATATTAAACATTTACAAAAATAGGTATAAAAGAAACTAGGGCTAGTCAGAGAATTTGTAAACTTCACACCAAAAGCATAATTAATCCATAAAAGTAAAAATTGATAAACTGGACCTTATTCAAAATTCGTAACTTTTCTCTGCAAATGACCCTATTAAGAGGATGAAAAAACTCTATAGAACTCTGACAACAATATTTGTGAATCACATATCTAACAAAGAACAAGTATCCATAAAGAACTTTTTTTTTTTTTTAAGATTTATTTATTTGAGAGAGCGAGAATGAGAGAGAGAGAGTACATGAGAGGGGAGAGGGTCAGAGGGAGAAGCAGGCTCCTCACCAAGCAGGGAGCCCGATGCGGGACTCGATCCCAGGACTCCAGGATCATGACCTGAGCCGAAGGCAGTCGCTTAACCAACTGAGCCACCCAGGCGCCCTCCATAAAGAACTCTTTAAAACTGAACAGTAAAACAATAAATCTGATTACAAAATGGACGAAAGATGTGAAGAAGCATTTTACAAAAGAGGAAATACATGGGAAAGAAGAACATGAAAAAATGTCCTACATCATTAGTGAAAGGCAAATAAAAGTCATTGTACACCTAGCAAAATGCCCAAAAAAAGAAAAAAAGCCCACAATGACAGCACCAAATGCAGGCAAGGATGCAAAGAAACTGGATAACTCGCACGTTGCTGATTGGAATGTATAAAGGTACAGCCATTCTGGAAAACAGTTGGGTAGTATTTTATAAGACTATTCATGTATCTAAGTTCCAGGAAAGATGGCAGAGTAGGAGGACCCTAATCTCACCTCCTCCCAAGGATACACCTAGATAACACCCACACCAGTGTAAATACGTAGAAGACAACCCAAACACTGAAAGAACAAACGCTCCCACAGCTAAAAATAGAGTGAGGTCACATTAAAAATGGTAAGTAGGATGGGAATGTGGTAGGAGCTGAACAGACCTGGGGGCTGTCCATGGAAGGGAGGGATACCACGGGTGTGAAGAAGGGAAAGAAAGAGACCATCACAACAGGTGCCCTAGGCAGAGGTAACCCTTACAGATAAGAAAAATCCCCAAAACATTTGGCTCTGAAAACCAGAGGAACATAATTTTGCAAGTTCTTACAATCATTGGGGCTTAACACCTAGAAGTTTAAAAATCAGTGGCCTCTGCTCTGAGAGAGCAGGGAGGATGAGAGGAAACTGAGTCCTTGCCCTTAAAGACACAGCACACAAACAGCTTCACAAAGATATCGCATAGAAGCAGCAGTCTGAAAAACCCTGGGGTATAAGGGACGGAGATTAATTTACTATTCTCAGATCATGTGCCAGAGGAGCAGGGATCCCTGTGAGACTTCCCCAAGAACAGAAGAGCCAGTGGGCACCATTTCCCTGCCCCACCTCCAGCCTGTACACAGGGATATGTGAGGGAACCAGCCCAGCACCAGCAATCGCTACCTACTTTGATTAACAGCCACACCCAGCCTGCATTCTCCTGTGGACACATCTCCTTCAGCCAGGACTGGCTCCAGGTCCCTTTCCACAGCACATCAGGGAAATCCTTGCTAAAACTGTGTTCCCCAACCCTATTGTCCTATGGACCTTTCCCTTCCAATAAACCCTTGGCTGGAGACCCTCCAAAGCAGTGCCACAAGCCCAGCAGGATGAAAGCAGCCTTGGCAGGGAACAGCTCTACTCCAAAGTGACTCCTGAGGAGAGGCGAAAATAACCAAACAAATCAGTCCCACTGCAGCCAAAGCAGTGGGCTGGGGGCACACATCTGGTCTGATAGCAGGCCCTGCCCAACAACAAAAGCTTCTCAGGCGACAGCACAGAGAAAGCACCCTGAAGTTTGCTGCTATTGCAACTCTGGCAAACACCTGGTCTGCCTCAACTCAAACCCAAAGCAGCATCATATGGGCACATTAATGATACAGGGGATGAACCTTGCCCACAACAGGCAAAGACAGCCATTACAAACAATTAGACTAAAGGCAAAAGTGACTCAGCCACAAGGAACACCCAACACACATAAGAGACACATGTGAAGTGCCAGCTTCTAGTGAACAGGGGACACTGCATTACAGAACACTACTGGACTTCTTCATAAGGCGACTCCTTTCAAGAGTAGAAGATGTAGTTAGCTTTTCCAACACAGAAATAGATACAGAGTTTAAAAAAAAAAAAATGAGGAGACAGAGGAATTTGTCCTAAATGAAAGAACAGGACAAAATCAGAGCTCTGTTTAGCAAGAAAACCAAACACATGGAGGTAAGTAATATGCCTGATAGAGAATTTAAAGTAATGGTCAAGGGGCACCTAGGTGGCTCAGTCAGTTAAGCATCCGACTCTTCATCACAGATCAGGTCTTGATCTAAGGGTCAAGAGTTCAAGCCTCTCACTGGGCTCCACACTGTGTTTGGAGCCTACTTAAAGTAATGGTCAAAAAGATACTAACTGAACTTGAGAAAAGAGAGGAGGACTGCATTGAGATCTTTAAAAAAGACATGGAAAACATAAAAAAAGAACCAATCAGAGATGAAGAACACAATAAATGTAATTAAAAACACAGAAGATAGGATAAATAGATTAGAAAAAGCAGGAGACAAGATAAGCAGCCAAGAGCACAAAGTAATGGAAAGCAATCAAGCAGGACAAAATAATGGAAAGCAAACAAGCTGAAAAGGAGTGAAAAATAATAAAAAACTAAAATAGAATTGAAGAACTCAGCAACACCATCAAGCATAGCATTTGCATTATAGGGGTCCCAGAGAGAGAAGAGAGCAAAAAGGGGGCAAAAAATTTCTTTGAAGAAGAGCAGCTGAAAACTTCCCAAATGTGGAGAAGAAAACAAAAATCCAGATCCGGGGGGGGGACAGCAATATTCCAACAAAATCAACTCAAGGAAGTCCACTACAAGACAAATAGTAATTAAAATGATAGAAGTAGTGAGAAAGAGAAAAATGTTAAAGCACCAAGAGAAAAGAAAACAGTTACATACAAGGGAAACCCCATAACGCTATCAACTGATTTTTCAGCAGAAATTTTACAAGCCAGAAGGGAGTGCCATGATATATTCAAACTGCCAGAAGAAAGAGAACTGCAGCTGAGAATACTCTACCCAGCAAGACTGTCATTCAGAATAGAGAGATAAAGAGTTTCCCAGAAAAACAAAAGTTAAAGGAATTCATGACCACTAAACCGGCACAGCATAAAATGTTGAAAAGGGGACTCTTTCAGGGAAAAGGACAGACCATAAGCATGATTAAGAAAAGCAGGAGGCACAAAAGCAGTAAAATTAAGAATATCTATAAAAAGAAGTCAAGGGATTCACAAAATATAAGAATTTAACATGTGATACCATATACCTAAAACATGGGGGAAAGGAGTAAAGAATAAGTTCAAACTTAAGCAACAACCTACTTATATAGATGGCTATATGCATAAGATACTGTATACAAATCTACTGGTAACCACAAATTAAAACCAGCAACAGATATGCAAAAAATAAAGAGAAAGGAATTCAACTATATCGTGAAAGAAGCCAGCAAACCATGAAAGGAGACAGCAAGGGAAGAAAGGAACAGAGAACTACAAACACAACCATAAAACAAGCTAAAAAATGACAATAAGTACACACCTATCAATAATTACTTTGAATGTAATTCAAATCAAGACATAAGGTGACAGAATAGATAAAAAAACAAGACCCATCTATATGCTGCCTACAAGAGACTCATTTCAGACCTAAAGACACATGCAGATTGAAAGTGAAGGAATGGGATGCCTGTGTGACTCAGATGGTTAAGTGTCTGCCTTCGCCTCAGGTCATGATCTGAGCATCCTGGGATCGAGTCACAAGTGGGGCTCCCTGCTCAGCAGAGAGTCTGCCTCTCCCTCTCCTTCTGCCACTGTCCCCTGCTCGTGCTTTTTCTTTCTGTTAAATAAATAAAATAAAAGCTTAAAAAAAAAGAAAAAAGTGAAGAGATGGAAAAGCATTTATCATGCAAATGGAAGTGAAAAGAAAGCCAGCCTAGCAATACTTATATCAGACAAAACAAACTTTAAAACACAGACTACAACATGAGGACACTATATAATCATAAAGGGACTAATCCAACAAGAAGATAGGACAATTGTAAATAATTATGCACCCAACATGGGAGCACCTGAATATATAAAGCAGCTAACAACAAACAAAAAGGAAATAACTGGTAATAATACAATGATAGTAGGAGACTTTAACACCCAGCTTACATCGATAGATTGAAGGTCCAAACAAAAAAATCAACAAGGAAACAGTGCCTTAGAATGACATATTAACCAGATGCAGATGTATCTAACAGATATATTCAGAACATCCCATCCTAAAATGGCAGAATACACAATCTTTTCAGGTGCACATGGAACATTCTCCAGAATATATTACATACTCAAAAAGTCTCAAAAAACTCAAAACGACTGAAGTCAAACCATGCTCTTTTCTAACCACAATGCTATGCAACTAGATATCAAAAACAAGAAAAAATCTGGAAAGAGCACAAAAACATGAAAGCTAAATAACAGGATATTAAACAATGAATGGTTCCACCAAGAAATCAGACAAAATCAAAAAATACATGGGAACAAATGAAAATGAAAACACAATGGACCAAAATCTTTACAATGCAGCAAAAGCTGTTCTAAGAGGGAAGTTTATAGGGGCACCTGGGTGGCTCAGTTAAGGATCTGCCTTCGGCTCAGGAATGATCCCAGTCGAGTCCCATGTCAGGCTCTCTGCTCAGAGCGCAGCCTGCTTCTCCCTCTTCCTCTGCCTGCCACTCTGCCTACTGTGTTCTCTCTCTCTCTCTGTCTGTCTGTCAAACAAATAAATAAAATCTTAAAAAAAAAAAGAGGGAAGTTTATAGCAATACAGGCCTACATCAAGAAGCAAGAAATAGTTCAAATAAACAACCTGACCTTACATCTAAAGGAACTAGAAAAAGAACAAGAAACACCCAAATCCAGTAGAAGGAAGAAAATAATAAAGATTAAAGCAGAAATAAACAAAACAGTAACTAAAAAAAAAAGAAAAAAGAAGAGATAAATGAAGCCAGGAGATGGGTTCTTTGAAATTATCAACAAAATTGGTAAACTTTAGTCCAACTCAACAAAAGAAAGGGGGGGAGGGAAGAGGACTCAATATGAGAAATGAAAGAGGACAAGTAACAACTGACACCACAGAAATATAAAGAATTGCAATAGAATATTATTAAAAATTATACGCCAACACACTGGACAACCTCGAAAAAAATGGATAAATTCCTAAGAAAATATTACCTCCCAAAACTGAACCAGGAAGAAATAAAAATGTGAACAGATGCATTACTGGAAATTAAATCAAATCACTAATTTTAAAACTCTACAAACAAAAGCCCAGGATCAGATGGCTTCACAGGTGAATTCTACCAAACATTAAAGGAAAAGTTAGTACATATTCTTTTCAAACTAATCCAAAAAATAGAAGAAGGAAAGCTTCCAAATTCATTCTATGAGGTCAGCATTATCCTGATACCAAAACCAGATAAGGACACCACAAAAAAAGAACCATCTGATGAACATAGGTATAAAAATTTTCAAGAAAATACTTAAACAGAATCAAACAATATATTAAAAATCATTCACCACCAAGTGTGATTTATCCTCAGGATATAAGAGTGGTTCAATATTTTCAAATTAATCCCATATTTCAAGATATACTACAAAGTTCTAGTAATAAAAACAGTGTGATAATAGCACAAAAACAGACACGTAGATCAACTGAATAGAGATCCCAAATATAAACCCACAATTATACTGCCAATTAATCTTTGACAAAGGCAAGAATATACACTGGGAAAAAGTCTCTTCAAAAAATGGTGCTGGGAAAACTGGACAGCAACATGCAAAAAAATGAAAATGAACCACTTTCTTAAACCACCCACAAAAATACACTCAAAATGGATTAAGGACATAAATGTGAGATCCAAAACCAGAAAAATCATAGAAGAGAGCAAAGGCAGTTATTTCTCTGGCATTGACCATAGAAACATTTTTCTAGATATGTCTCCTGAGGTAAGGGAAATGAAAGCAAAAATAAACTACTGGGATTACATCAAAATAAAAAGCTTCTGGACAGCAAAGGAAACAATGAAGTGAAAAGGCAACCTACTGAATAAAAGAAGATATCTGCAAATGACATATCCAATAAAGGGTTAGTATCCAAAATATATAAAAAACTGATACAACTCAATACCTAAAAAACAAGTAATCCAGTTAAAAAATGGGGAGAAGACATGAACTGACCTTTCTCCAAAAAAGACATATAGATGGCCAACAGACACATGAAAAGATGCTCTACATCACTCATCATCAGGGAAATGCAAAACAAAACCACCCTGTCACCTCACACTGTCAAAATGGCTAAAATCAAAAACATAAGAAACAAGTATTGGCAAGGATATGGAGAAAAAGGAACTTTTGTGAACTGTTGGAGGGAATTCCAACTGTTGCTGCCACTGTGGAAGGCAGCGTGGAGGTTCCTCAAAAATTAAAAATAGAATTACCATATAATCCAGCAACTGAACTACTATTTGCCCAAAGAATATAAAAACACTAATTCAAAGGGATATATGCATCCCTATGCTTATTTCAACTTTATTTATAATAGCCAAGTTATAGAAGCAATCCAAGTGTCCATTGATACATAAATGAATAAAGAAGATGTGTGTGTGGGTGTGTACAGTGTTTAGTATAGTGTGTGTGTGCGTGTGTGTGTATATACATATATATACATATATATATACATATACATATATATATATGTATATATATGGTGGATTATTAGCCATAAAAAAGAATGCAATCTTGCCATTTACAACAACATGGATGGATCTAGAGAGTATAATGCTGAGTGAAAGAAGTCGGTCAGAGAAAAACAAATACCATGATTTTACTCATATGCAGAATTTAAGAAACAAAACAAATGAACAAAGAAAAAAAAGAGACAAGCCAAAAAATAGACTCTTAAATATAGAGAACAAATTGGTGGTTACCAGAGGGGAGGTGGGTGGGAGGATAGGTTAAACAGGTGATGGGGATTAAGGAATGCACTTGTCATTATGAGCACTGGGTGATATGTAGAATTACTGAATCACTATATTGTACACCTGAAACTAATATAACACTACATTAACTATAATTAAAGTAAGTTAAATTGTTTTTAAATAAAAAAAGACCAAAAAAAAAAACTAATCATGCAATTAGCATGTGACCCAGCATTCACACTTTTGAGTATTTATCGAAGTGAAAATGAAAACTTATGTTCACAAAAAAATTCTGTACAAAAATTTCATAGGAACTTATATATAATAGCCCCAAACTGGAAACATCCCAGATATTTTTCAACAGATTAATGATTAAATTAACTTAGGTAAACTAACTTACGTAAACTAAAAAGGGAAAAAACTGACACATGCAACAGCTCCCGAAAATGATGATGAGTGAAAAAGAATCATCATAAAGGTCACATACTGTACACTTCTATTTATATAAAATTCTTGAGTTAGTAAAATTACAGAAATGGAGAAGATACTAATATTTGCCAGGGGTATGAGGGAGGAGGAGGGACAATGCGTGTGCCTATAAAATGGTTGCTAGAAGGTTCTTCGTGGTAAAAGAAATGTTTTGGACTGTGATTGTATTTGTCAATATCCTGATTATGATACTGAGCTACAATTTTGCAATATACTACCATTAAGACTAAATGGGTAAAGGATCTCTCTATATCTTAAAACTGGATATGAAGCTATTATTATCTCAAAATTAAAAGTTTAATTTTAAAAATCTGATATATATAACTTTGAAAATAATTAAGACAATAACATATAATAATTCATTATTTTCTTTCCTTAGCTTTCCTAAAAGATGTTCATGAAAAAGGAAACTCAGTGTCATTTCAGATATGGCAGTATTCTTATTTTTTATCTTTTTTCACTAAGAAAATAGAAAACACAAAAAACTTAAACATTTTTTAAGGGGAAAAAAGTCACAAAGGGAACCAAAATCATGCATTTGTGTAAGACTTTAAACTTTTCCAAGGCCTTGAAACACATGGTCTGTGAAGAGCTTTATAATAATATTTGGGTCTTAAAATTCAAGGGCAAATATTTTAATTCTCATAGAAATAATTAACAGAGGGGCGCCTGGGTGGCTCAGTTGGTTGAGCGACTGCCTTCGGCTCAGGTCATGATCCTGGAGTCCCGGGATCGAGTCCCGCATCGGGCTCCCTGCTCAGTGGGGAGTCTGCTTCTCCCTCCGACCCTCTTCCTTCTCGTGCTTTCTATCTCTCATTCTCTCTCTCAAATAAATAAAATCTTTAAAAAAAAAAAAGAAATAATTAACAGAAAAGCTAATCAAGTTAGCCAACATAACAAGCTAGTTGTAAATCTAAAATCAGATTTAACATTTACAAGCAAGTCTATTTCTAGTATTTTTTTCTACCACATTAATTTGTAAGTCATAATTCAGGTGCAATACAGTTCCATGAAATACATATTTCAAGTTTATATTTTGTTAATAGTTAAGTGTTTCTTTTTAAGTGTTTGATATAAATATTACAGAAAATATTTAGGTGTGTGCAAAATGTGAAAATCTCCAGTTATATTTTAATCTGAGACTTGTTACTTTTAATACATGCCACTGAAATAGAAAATAGCCTTTCGTTTTAAGATTTTATTTATTATTTATTTGAGAGAGAGCATGAGCAGAGGGAAGAGGCAGAGGGAGAAGCAGGCTCCCCGCTGGGCAGGGAGCCTGATGCAGGACTTAGGGCGAAGGCAGATGCTTAACCTACTGAGCAACCCAGGCGCCCAATAATGGCCATTTCTCCTTTAATCTGAGACACTACTGATTACAAGAAATCAGATTAGTAAAAGCTACTTAAGAAAAACAAGAAAGGGGTTCCTGGGTGGCTCAGTTGGTTGGGTCATGATCCCAGTTCCTGGGATTGAGCCCCGCGTTGGGCTCCCTGCTCAGCAGGGGAGTCTGCTTCCCCCTCTCCCTCTGCCTGCTGCTCCCCCTGCTTGTGCTCTCTCTCTCACTCACTCGCAAATAAAATCTTAAAAAACACACACACAAGAAAAACAAGAGACTCTAACTTTCAATATACTTAATCAATTTAAGAGGCATCCTACCTTCAGAAAGGCTAAAACACATATATTAGAATCAAGGACATCTGCTATTTCACAAAATGCTACAATCATGGGACTGAAAAAAACTATGCTGTTCTCTACTCCAGCCAAATTTGAAACTGAAGTCTCCAATAGGTTAAGCCATCTGCCCAAAAACAAACAAAAATCAATTCAAGGGAGCAGAGGAAGATAGTGGATTAGGAGGGTCCTGAGCTCATCTCCTCCCATAGACATACCAAGGCAACAGATATATGTATTGCAACTCTAAAATAACATGAAGACTGGAAGAACAAATCTTCCACAGCTGAAGACATAATGAGAAAACCACATCAAGAAGGGTAGGAAGAGCAGAAACATGGTAGGAAATTAAACCCCTACCGCGGTTAACAACAAGAAAGATGGATATCACAGGCTCAGAGGAGAGAGAAGATCAAGCCCCACACCAGGCACCCTGCCCTAGGTATCTGCACTGGGGAGCTCAGCCCCAGTGAGGTGTGGCTTTGACAATCAGTGGGGCTTAACTCCAGGAACTTTGAAAATTAGCAAGGCTTAACTCCAGGATGGATGGAGGGATATAGGAAACTTAGTCTCTGGTCTTAACGGGCCAGCTCACTATGTCACTTGATCAGAAATGCAGCACAGAAGCTTCATTTTGAAAACACCTGGGTTATACATAAAGGAGACTTATGAGTAATTTTAGGGCATGTGCCAGAGAGACAAGGATCCTCAGAAACTTTCTACAGGAATGGAAGTACTAGCAGGTACCACTTTTGTTGCGCTCTTTAGCCTAGTCAGCAAGAGTTCTAGGGGAGCCAGTTTTGAAACCTTCCATCTGCCTTGCTAGCACTGCTTTCACCACACCAGTGTTCCCTTGCAGATCTGCCCCATCCAACATGCCTGCTCTAGCAGATGGCCCTCCAAAGCAGCCCTCCTGCATGACCACACCGAGCAAGTATCCTCAGTGGGACCCAGTGTCCCTCCAGAGTGACCACCAGTTTCACCACACCTAGTGGGCAGCTGCAGCAGTACCCTCCAGACTGATTTCTGCCCTGGGGAGAAAAAGCAGCCAGCCCCACCTACCAGCATGTACACAGCAATTGAAGCCCCACCTCACAGACAGCACACGAGGGACAACCCTTGCCCACCAGCATGTCCACAGCAGTCACGGCCAGTCATTGTAGACTGTTGGGTTAATGGCCATCCCTGACCACCAGGATGCAGGCAGCAGTAACAGTCCAGCCAAAATAGGAAGTGGCACATAGCCCATACAGGTAGCACCCCTAGAGCACCTGTCCTGGTGACCAGGAAAGACTGAGCAACGGGCCACCACAAGATGTCTTCTCCATAAAGCCACTACTTTCAAAACCAGGAGATAGGTGACCAGCCTATTACACAGTAACAAACACAAAGAGTCAGACATAATGTGAAACAGAGGAATAAGTTCCAAATGAAAGACAAAACCTCAGAAAGATAGCAGATAAACAACCTACCTAATAGGGTTCGAATTAATGATCATAAAGGTACTCAAGAGACTTGAGAGAACAAGGCATGAATCCAGTGAGAACTTCAACAAAAGACAGAAGAAAAAAAAAGTCGGTGTAAAAGAATGCAATAAACAAATGGAGAGGAGGCGGAGCAAGATGGCGGAGGAGTAGGAGACCTAGATTTCGTCTGGTCTCAGGAATTCAGCTGAATAGGGATCAAACCATTCTGAACACCTACGAACTCAACAGGAAATCGAACAGGAGAGTAGCAACAACTCTCTGAACAGAGAAGCGACCACTTACTGGAAGGTAGGGCTTGCGGAGAAGTGAATCCGAGGCGATATTCGGGAGGATAGACGGCGGGGGAGGGGCCTCCGCCGGCCGCTTCTGGCAAGTGATAGAGCCGCGGAGCACAAAATCGGACCTTTTAGAAGTCGGCTCGGCGGAGGGAAGTCGCTGCAGTGGCTAAGCGGGGGGTGGAATCCTCCCGGGACAGTGTGGTCTCAGGACCCTTGGGGTCACAGAGATACCGGGGTGCCTGAGTGCAGCAGAGCTCCCAGGTATCAGAGCAGGGACACCGGCTGCAGATACGGAGCAGAGTCGCGGGTTCTCAGCTCGGGGTTGCCATAAACTGTGATCTGCGGCCCAGTCGGGACACGGCTCCCCCAGCAGGGACCCAACAAGCAGCAGATCCGGGGAGACTCCCCTTCCTTCCCGGGGAGGAGCGGTGCGGGAACGCACTGCAGGGATCTGCTGGGTTTGGAGACTCCGCGCGGGGTCGGGTGCCAGAGAGAGCAACGCTCGGTCACAGGCCGGGTGAGCACGGAGTGCGGCCGGAGACCGGGGACACGGAAGTGACTGCTTTTCTCTGGGGGCACACTGAGGAGCGGGGCCCCGAGTTCTCAGCTCCTTCAAGTGGAGATTGGGAGGCCACCATTTCTGCCCTGGGCCTCCAAAGCTGTACCGAGAGCTTGCAGGGAACAAAAGCTCCTGAGAGCAAACCGGAGCAGCTTCCTTAGCCCGGACCGACAAGGGCGGGGCAATTCCGCCTCCGGCAAAGACATTTGGGAACCACGGCAACAGGCCCCTCCCCCAGAAGATCAGCACAAACAGCCAGCAAGCCAAGACCAAGTTGATCGATCAAGGAGAACAGGAGAACTCCAGCGCTAGGGGAATACTGCACATAGATTCATGGCTTTTTTTTTTTTTTTTTACCATGATACATTATTTCATCAAAGTTAATTTTTGTTGACTGTTTTTTTTTTATTTTTCTTTTTCCCTTTTTCAACCAACATCTTATAAATCCCTTTTTAAAAAAAAAAAAAAATTTATTTTTTATTTTTAGAGTCATATTTTATCCCTTCATAGTAGTTACCCTTATTTTTGGCATATATATATAAGTTGTTCTCTCTTTAAAATTTTGAGGTACAGTTTCTTCTAACAGATCAAAATATACCCTAAATCACTAGTGTATGGCTTTGTTCTAGTCTCCTGCCTGATCACATTCTCTCCCTTTTTCCTTTTTTTTTTTTCTTATATCTTCTTTCTTTTTTCAAACAACTTATCTTACCAAGTCCTTTTATAAAATCTTTTATAATTTTCATCTTTACAGTCATCTTCCATCCCTTCATTGTATCAACCCTTATTTTGTACATATATGTCTTTCTTCCTTTAAAATTTTAGGAGGCACTTTTTTCTAACAGACCAAAATACGCCCAAAATCTAGTGTGTGGCACTGATCTATGCACTAGCCTGATCATATTTGATCATATTCTGCCTTTTTTGTATTGTTTTGTTTTAGTTTTTATCTTTTTTTTCTTTTTCTCTTTCTTTTTTCTTTCTTTCCCTTTCTTTTCCCCTGGTGTCAGGTCTTTTCTGATTTGTATACAGTATATTTGCTGGGGACGTTGTTAACCTGTTAGCATTTTGTTCTCACATTCATCTATTCTCCTCTGGACAAAATGACAAGACGAAAGAAATCACCTCAGCAAAAAGAACAAGAGGTAGTACCGTCAGCCAGGGACCTACTCAATACCGATATTAGTACGATGTCGGACCTAGAGTTCAGAATCATGATTTTAAAGATACTAGCTGGGCTTGAAAAAAGCGTGGAAGTTATTAGAGAAACCCTTTCTGGAGAAATAAAAGAACTAAAATCTAACCAAATCGAAATCAAAAAGGCTATTGATGAGGTGCAATCAAAAATGGGGGCACTAAATGCTAGGATAAATGAGGCAGAAGAGAGAATCAGCGATATAGAAGACCAAATGATGGAAAATAAAGAGGCTGAGAAAAAGAGAGAGAAACAACTACAGGATCACGAGGGCAGAATTCGAGAGATAAGTGATATGATAAGACGAAACAACATTAGAATAATTGGGATCCCAGAAGAAGAAGAGAGAGAGAGAGGGGCAGAAGGTATATTGGAGCAAATTATAGCAGAGAACTTCCCTAATGTGAGGAAGGAAACAGGCATTAAAATCCAGGAGGCACAAAGAACCCCTCCCAAAATCAATAATAATAGGTCAACACCCCGACATCTAATAGTAAAACTTACGAGTCTCAGAGACAAAGAGAAGATCCTGAAAGCAGCTCGGGAGAAGAGATATGTAACCTACAATGGTAGAAACATTAGATTGGCAACAGACCTATCCACAGAGACCTGGCAGGCCAGAAAGGACTGGCAAGATATCTTCAGAGCACTAAACGAGAAAAATATGCAGCCAAGAATACTATATCCAGCTAGGCTATCATTGAAAATAGAAGGAGAGATAAAAAGCTTCCAGAACAAACAAAAACTAAAGGAATTTGCAAACACGAAACCAGCCCTCCAAGAAATATTGAGAGGGGTCCTCTAAGCAAAGAAAGAACCTAAAAGCAGCAAAGAGCAGAAACGAACACAGACAACAGACAGTCAACAGTCACCTTACAGGTAATACAATGACACTGAATTCATACCTTTCAATAGTTACCCTGAATGTAAATGGGCTAAATGCCCCAATCAAAAGACACAGGCTATCAGATTGGATTAAAAAACAAGACCCATCAATATGCTGTCTGCAAGAGACTCATTTTAGACCCAAAGACACCCCCAGATTGAAAGTGAGGGGGTGGAAAACCATTTACCATGCTAATGGACACCAAAAGAAAGCTGGGGTGGCAATCCTTATATCAGACAAACTAGATTTTAAAACAAAGACTGTAATAAGAGATGAGGAAGGACACTATATCCTACTTAAAGGGTCTATCCAACAAGAAGATCTAACAATTGTAAATATCTATGCCCCGAACATGGGAGCAGCCAATTATATAAGGCAATTAATAACAAAAGCAAAGAAACACATTGATAACAATGCAATAATAGTGGGGGACTTTAACACCCCCCTGACTGAAATGGACAGATCATCTAAGCAAAAGATCAACAAGGAAATAAAGACTTTAAATGACACACTGGACCAAATGGACTTCACAGACATATTCAGAACATTCCATCCCAAAGCAAAGGAATACACATTCTTCTCTAGTGCCCATGGAACATTCTCCAGAATTGATCACATCCTAGGTCACAAATCAGGTCTCAATCGGTACCAAAAGATTGGGATCATTCCCTGCATATTTTCAGACCACAATGCTTTGAAACTAGAACTCAATCACAAGAGGAAAGTCGGAAAGAACTCAAATACATGGAGGCTAAAGAGCATCCTACTAAAGAATGAATGGGTCAACCAAGAAATCAAAGAAGAATTAAAAAAATTCCTGGAAACCAATGAAAATGAAAACACAACTGTTCAAAATCTTTGGGATACAGCAAAGGCAGTCCTGAGAGGAAAGTATATAGCAATACAAGCCTTTCTCAAGAAACAAGAGAGGTCTCAAATACACAACCTAACCCTACACCTAAAGGAGCTGGAGAAAGAACAGCAAATAAAGCCTAAACCCAGCAGGAGAAGAGAAATCATAAAGATCAGAGCAGAAATCAATGAAATAGAAACCAAAAGAACAGTAGAACAGATCAACGAAACTAGGAGCTGGTTCTTTGAAAGAATTAACAAGATTGATAAACCCCTAGCCAGACTGATCAAAAAGAAAAGAGAAATGACCCAAATCAACAAAATCATGAATGAAAGAGGAGAGATCACAACCAACACCAAAGAAATACAAACAATTATAAGAACATATTATGAGCAACTCTATGCCAACAAATTAGATAACCTGGAAGAAATGGGTGCATTCCTAGAGATGTATCAACTACCAAAATTGAACCAGGAAGAAATAGAAAACCTGAACAGACCTATAACCACTAAGGAAATTGAAACAGTCATCAAAAATCTCCCAAGAAACAAAAGCCCAGGGCCAGATGGCTTCCCAGGGGAATTCTATCAGACATTTCAAGAAGAATTAATACCTATTCTCCTGAAACTGTTCCAAAAAATAGAAATGGAAGGGAAACTTCCAAACTCATTTTATGAGGCCAGCATTACCTTGATCCCAAAACCAGACAAAGACCCCATCAAAAAAGAGAATTACAGACCAATATCCTTGATGAACATGGATGCAAAAATTCTCACCAAAATACTAGCCAATAGGATCCAACAGTACATTAAAAGGATTATTCACCAGGACCAAGTGGGATTTATTCCTGGGCTGCAAGGCTGGTTCAACATCCGCAAATCAATCAACGTGATACAATACATTAACAAAAGAAAGAGCAAGAATCATATGATCCTCTCAATAGATGCAGAAAAAGCATTTGACAAAGTACAACATCCTTTCTTGATCAAAACTCTTCAGAGTATAGGGATAGAGGGTACATACCTCAATATCATAAAAGCCATCTATGAAAAACCTACAGCGAATATCATTCTCAATGGGGAAAGGCTGAGAGCTTTTCCCCTAAGGTCAGGAACGCGGCAGGGATGTCCACTATCACCACTGCTATTCAACATAGTATTAGAAGTCCTAGCCACAGCAATCAGACAACAAAAAGAAATCAAAGGCATCCAAATCGGCAAAGAGGAAGTCAAACTCTCACTCTTTGCAGATGATATGATACTGTATGTGGAAAACCCAAAAGACTCCACCGCAAAACTGCTAGAACTCATACAGGAATTCAGTAAAGTAGCAGGATATAAAATCAATGCACAGAAATCAGTGGCATTCCTATACACCAACAACAAGACAGAAGAGAGACAAATCAAGGAGTCGATCCCATTTAGAATTGCACCCAAAACCATTAGATACCTAGGAATAAATCTAACCAAAGAGGCAAAGGATCTGTACTCAGAAAACTATAAAATACTCATGAAAGAAATCGAAGAAGACACAAAGAAATGGAAAAACGTTCCATGCTCATGGATTGGGAGAATCAACATTGTGAAGATGTCAATGCTACCTAGAGCAATCTACACATTCAATGCAATCCCCATCAAAATACCATCCACTTTTTTCAAAGAAATGGAACAAATAATCCTAAAATTTGTATGGAACCAGAAGAGACCCAGAATAGCCAGAGGAATACTGAAAAAGAAAAGCAAAGCTGGCGGCATCACAATTCCGGACTTCCAGCTCTATTACAAAGCTGTCATCATCAAGACAGTATGGTACTGGCACAAAAACAGACACATAGATCAATGGAACAGAATCGAGAGCCCAGAAATGGACCCTCAACTCTATGGTCAACTTATCTTTGACAAAGCAGGAAAGAATGTCCAATGGCAAAAAGACAGTCTCTTCAACAAGTGGTGTTGGGAAAATTGGACAGCCACATGCAGAAGAATGAAACTGGACCATTTCCTTACACCACACACAAAAATAGACTCCAAATGGTTGAAAGACCTAAACGTGAGACAGGAGTCCATCAAAATCCTAAAGGAGAACACAGGTAGCAACCTCTTCGACCTTAGCCGCAGCAACTTCTTCCTAGAAACATCGCCAAAAGCACGGGAAGCCAGGGCAAAAATGAACTATTGGGATTTCATCAAGATAAAAAGCTTTTGCACAGCAAAAGAAACAGTCCACAAAACCAAAAGACAACCAACAGAATGGGAGAAAATATTTGCAAATGACATATCAGATAAAGGGCTAGTATCCAAAATCTATAAAGAACTTATCAAACTCAACACCCAAAGAACAAATAATCCAATCAAGAAATGGGCAGAAGACATGAACAGACATTTCTCCAAAGAAGACATCCAAATGGCCAACAGGCACATGAAAAAGTGCTCAACATCGCTCGGCATCAGGGAAATCCAAATCAAAACCTCAATGAGATACCACCTCACACCCGTCAGAATGGCTAAAATTAACAAGTCAGGGAACGACAGATGTTGGCGGGGATGTGGAGAAAGGGGAACCCTCCTACACTGTTGGTGGGAATGCAAGCTGGTGCAACCCCTCTGGAAAACAGTATGGAGGTTCCTCAAACAGTTGAAATTAGAGCTACCGTTCGATCCAGCAATTGCACTACTGGGTATTTACCACAAAGACACAAATGTAGGGACCCGAAGGGGTATGTGTACCCCAATGTTCATAGCGGCAATGTCCACCATAGCCAAACTGTGGAAAGAGCCAAGATGCCCATCGACAGATGAATGGATAAAGAAGATGTGGTATATATACACAATGGAATATTATGCAGCCATCAAAAGGAATGAGATCTTGCCATTTGCAACGACGTGGATGGAACTGGAGGGTGTTATGCTGAGTGAAATAAGTCAATCAGAGAAAGACATGTATCACATGACCTCACTGATATGAGGAATTCTTAATCTCAGGAAAGAAACTGAGTGTTACTGGAGTGGTTGGGGGTGGGAGGGATGGGGTGGCTGGGGTGATAGACATTGGGGAGGGTATGTGCTACGGTGAGCGCTGTGAATTGTGCAAGACTGTTGAATCACAGTTCTGTACTTCTGAAACAAATAACGCAACATATTTTAAGAAAAAAGAAAAAGAAGAAGATAACAGGAGAGGAAGAAAAGGGGAGTATGTCAGAGGGGGAGACGAACCATGAGAGATGATGGACTCTGAAAAACAAACTGAGGGTTCTAGAGGGGAGGGGGGTAGGGGGATGGGTTAGCCTGGTGATGGGTATTGAGGAGGGCACGTTCTGCATGGAGCACTGGGTGTTATGAACAAACAATGAATCATGGAACACTGCACCAAAAACTAATGATGTAATATATGGTGATTAACATAACAATAAAAAATTTAAAAAAAAAATAAACAAATGGAAAAATATGCTAGGGGAAATCAATAGTAGATTAGAGGATGTAGAAGAACAGATCAGCAATTTCAAAGACAGGGTATGGAAAGCCACAAATCTTATTAATTCCTTATAAAGCTAATACAAGGATTAAAAAACAAAAGGAGCAAAATAAATTATATCTATAATTATACGAGGAACAATATAAAATAAAAAGATGTAAAATATATCACATGCATAAAATGTGAAGGGGGAGTAATGATAGAGCACTTTACAAATATGTTCGAAATTCAGCAAACATCAACTTAATATAAACTGCTATCTATATTAGATGATATATATGACCCTCACTGTAACCCAAAACCAAAAACCTTGAATATATGCACAAAAAAACAAAAAGAAATTAATCAAAAAATGATATAAAATAAAGTCATCAAATCACAAGGGAAGAAAGCAAGAGAAGAAGAAACAGACAACTTTGTTTTGTTGTACAAAAACAACTAGAAAACAATTAACAAAGTGACAATAATGACATGCTTACCAGTAGTTACTTTAACTATAAATAAAATAAATACTCCAATCAAAAGACAGAGAGTGACTGGATGGATAAAAACACAAGGGCTATCCATATGCTGCCAAAAAAGACTCACTTCAGACCTAAAGACACATACAGACCAAAAGAAATGGAAAACCACATTCCATTAATATGGAAATAAAAAATAGCTGGGTTAACAATATTTATAATCAGACAAAATAGACTTTAAAAAAGGATGGTAACAAGACAGGGGGGCCTGGGTGGCTCAGTCGTTAAGTGTCTGCCTTCGGCTCAGGTCATGATCCTGGGGTCCTGGGATCGAGTCCCACATCGGGCTCCCTGCTCGACAAGAAGCCTGCTTCTTCCTCTCCTACTCCCCCTGCTTGTGTTCCCTCTCTCGCTGTATCTCTCTCTGTCAAATAAATAAAAATCTTTAAAAAAAAAAAAGAAACAATGTAGGACATAATATAATGACAAAGGGATCAGTATAGCAAAAAGATAGAAGAATGGTAACTAACTATCCACCCTATAGAGGAGCACCTAAATATGTAAAGCAAATATTAATAGACGTAAAGGGAGAAACTAACAGTAACACAATAAGAGTAGTGAACTTAGCATCAACAAATAGATCATCGAGACGGAAAAGCGATAAGGAAAAAAGTGGCTTTGAACAACACATTAGACCAGAAAAATTATATATTTATATATAATTATTAATATAAATATATATTTGAAACTTTCCATCCAAAATAAGTAGAATACACATTCCTTTCAAGTGCATATGAAACATTTTCTAGGATAAATTACACGTTAGATAACAAGTCTTAATAAATTTTTAAAAATGGAAATCATATCAAATATCTTTTCTGATTTCTAGACATCAATTTCAAGAAAAATACTGAAAAAAACCCCACAAACATGTGAAACTAATCAACATGCTATTAAAAAACCAATGGGACAATGAAAAAAGTGAAAGAGCAAATCAAAAAATACCCAAAGACATATGAAAATGAAAACACAATGGTTCAAAATATTTGAAAAACAACAAAAGCAGGTCTAAGAAAGTTGTTTATAGCAATACAGGCCCACTTTAAGAAACAAACAAAAAATCTCAAATAAACAGTCAAACCTTAAAAGAACTAGAAAAAGAAGAACAAACAAAGCCCAAAGTTAGTAGAAGGAAAAAATAAAGAGTAGAGCAGAAGCAAATTACATACAAACTAAAAAATAAAATAGAAAAGATTAGTGAAACTAAAACCTGGTTCTCTGAAAGGATAAACAACACTGATAAACCTTTAACAAGACTCACCAAGAAAAAGGGAGAAGACTCAAAATCAGAAATGAAAGTGAAGAGATTACCAATGACATCTCAAAAATAGAAAGGACTATAAGAGATTACTAAAAAAGATTATGTCAACAAACTGTAAAATCAAGAAGAAATGGATTAATTCTTATAAACATACATTCTTCTAAGACTGAATGAGGAAGAAATAGAAAATCTAAACAGATCAATTAATAGTAACGAAATGGAGTCAGAAATCAAACACTCCCAAACCACAAAACTCCAAGACCAGATAGCTTCAAAGGTAAATTCTACAAAAAATTAAAAAGAAAGTTAATACCTATCTTTCTCAAACTATTCCAAAAAAATTGGAGAGGAACAAATGCTTCCAAATTCATTCTATGATGACAGAATTATCCTGATATCAAAACATGATATCAGGATAATTCTGATATCCCTAATCAACACAGAGGCAAAAATCCTCAACAAAATATTAGCAAACCAAATTCAAAACTACATTAAAAGGATTATTCACCACAAACAAGTGAGACTGATTTAAGGGATATGAGGATGGTTCAGTGTGATATGTCACGTTAACAAAATGAAAGATAAAACCATATGATCAACTCAACAGATACAGAAAAAGCATATGACAAATTCAACAACCGTTCATTATAAAAACTATCAACAAATGGTGTAGAGGAAAGATATCTCAACATCATAAAGGTCATGTATGACAAACCCATAACTAACATCATACTCAATAATGAAAAGCTGGAACTTATTCTTCTATGATCAGGAACAAGAAAAGGATGCCCACTCTTACCACATTTATTCAACATAGCATTAGAAGTCCTAGTCACAGCAAGCAGTCAAGAAAGAGAAATAAAATGCATCCAAATTGGCAAGGAAGAAGTAAAACTATCACTATTTACAGATGGCATGATATTATATATAGAAAACCCTAAAACTCCACCAAAAAACTATTAGAACTAATAAATTAAATCAGTAAAATTGCTGGATACAAAATCAATATGCATAAGTCTGTTGTGGTAGAACCACAACTATCAGAAAAAGAAATTAAAGAAACAAGCCTATTTACAAATGCATCAACATAAATTAATTAAATGACTAGGAATAAATATAACCAAGGAGGTGAAAGGCCTGTACTCTGAAAACTTTAAGATACTGATCAAGGAAATTGAAGACAACACAAATAAATGGAGACATACTCCATGCTTATGAATTCTGGGGAGAAAAATATCATTAACATGTTTACAGTATGAAAAGCAACCTACAGACTCAATATGATCCTATGAAAACACAAGCAGTATTTTTCACAAAACTAGAATAATCCTAAAATTTGTATGCAACCAGAAAAGATCCTGAAAAGTCAAAGCAATCTCGAGAAAAAAGAACAAATTGGATGTAACACAATCCTAGATTCCATATTATACTACAAAGCTATAGTAATCAAAACAATATGGCACTGACACACACACACAAAATAGACAAACAGATCAACAGAACAGAATAGAGTCCAGGAATAAACCCACACTTATATGGTCAAATTAATCTATGACAGAGGAGGGAAGAATATACAATGGGAAAGACAGTCTCTTCAATAAATAATGCTGGAAAAACTGAAGAGCCACATACAAAAATATGAGACTGAACTAATTTTCTTAAACCATACACAAAAATAAACTCAAAATAGATTAAAAACCTAAACATAAAATCTGAAACCATGGAACTCCTAAAAGAAAACATGGGCAGTAAATTCTTGGATATTAATCTTAGCAATATTTTTCTGGATCTGTCTGCTCAGGCAAGGACTAGAAAAGCAAGAATAAACAACTGGAACCGTATCAAACTAAAAAGCTTTGCACAGAGAAGAAAACCATCAACAAAATGAAAGGGCAGCCTACTGAATGAGAGAAGATATTTGCAAATGATAAGTCCAATAAAGGGCTAATTTCCAAAATACAAAAAGAACTCATGTAACTCAACAGCAAAAAATAATCTGATCAAAAATGAGAAAACCTGAATAGACATTTTACAAAGAAGGCATACAGATGGCTAACAAATGAAAAGACACATAACATCACTACTCATCAGGGAAATGTAAACCAAAACCACAATGAGATAACACGTCATACCAGTCAGAATGGCTAAAATAAAAGATACAAGAAACATCCAGTGTTGTCAAGGATGTACACCAAAGAGAACCCTTGTGACTGCTGGTGGGAACATAAATTGGTGCAACCATGGTGGAAAATGGGTGGAAAATTAAACATAAAAATACCAGATGATCCAGTAATTCCACTACTGGGTATTTACCCAAAGAAAACAAAAACACTCGGGCACCTGGGTGGCTCAGTCGGTTAAGCGTCTGCCTTCGGCTCAGGTCAGATCAAGCCCCATGTTGGGCTCTCTGCTCAGCGGGAGCCTGCTTCTCCCTCTCCCTCTCCCTCTGTCTCCCCCGCTGCTTGTACTCTCTCTCTGTGTCAAATAAATGAAATCTTAAACAAACAAACGAAAACACTAATTTGAAAAGATATATGCACACTTAGGTTTTTTGCAACATTGTTTACAAGAGCCAAGATACGCAGTAACCCAAATATAAATCAATATATGAATGGATAAAGATGTGTGGAATATTACTCAGGTATAGAAAAGAAAATGATCTTGCCATCTTCAATAAACTGAACGGACCTAGAGGGCTTTATGCTAAGTGAAATAAGTCAAAGAAAGACAAATACCATATGTTTTCACTTATATGTGGAATATAAAAAACAAAACAAAACAATCTTTTAAATACAGAGAACAATCTAGTGGTTACCAAAGCAGAGGTGGGGGTGAGGGTGAACTAAGTATATAAAGGGGATTAAGAGACACAAGCTTCTAGTTATAAAATAAATAACTCACTGAGATGAAAAGTATACCATAGGGGATTATAGTCAATAACATTTTAATAATGTTGTATGGTGATAGATGGTGACTACACTGACTTTGATGTAAGCATTGAGTAATGTATAGAATAGTTGAATCAGTATGTTGTACATCTGAAACTAATATTATATGTCAACTATAATTCAATAATAAAAATTTTAACGATGTGTTATATATACACAATGAAATATTACTCAGCAATATAAAAGGATATCTTGCCATTCGTGACATGTACAGACCTAAGGGTATTAGGCTAAGTAAAATAAGTCATAGAAAGATAAATATTGTGTGATTTTACTTATACATGGAATCAAAAAACAAAACAAACAAAAGCAGACTTAAAAATACAGAGAGCAAACTGATGGTTGCCAGAGAGGAGAGGGCTGGACAAAACAGGTGAAGGGGATTCTGAGGTACAAATTTCCAGTTATAAAATAAATATCATGGAGATGGTACTTATAGCATAGGGAATATAGTCAATAATACTGTATTGCTTTGTATGGTGACAGATGCTAACTATACTTATTGTGGTAAGGATTTTATAATTTATGTAATTTTCAAATTACTATATCGTACACCTGAAACTATATAATATTATATGTCAACTATACTTCAAGTTAAAATAAAACAAAAAAGAGGAAAAAATTAAAAATCATAACCCAGAGTCCAATGGAAAAATTTTTGTATGAAACAAATACTTCTGAAGTTATATTTTTAAAACAGTAGAACATGTGATCTTGAAGTACATTCCAGAATATATTTGTAGTGACTAAGTTATAATAAATGCCCTAAGGTATTTTCTCTTGTTTTTTTTAACAGACTGCTTAAGTCCACACTTGAGCCCAGGCTTGAAGTTTTTTGTTTTTGTTTTTTTTTTTAACTGTCTTCAAATGAAAGATTTTTACCCCAATCTTTATTGAAATATAACTAACACAAAATGTTGCATAAATTTAAGTTGTATAACATGTGATTTGATACACATATAAGTGCGAAACTGTTACCACCATTGTATTAACTAAAACTTCCATGTCACACAATTATCACTTCTTTTTGGTGGTAAGAACACTTATTATTTACTCTCATGGCAACTTCCAAATATATAATACAGTTTTAATTATAATCACCATGCTATATATTACATTGCCAGAATTTATTCATCTTAAAACGGAAACATACTGTATCAAATACCTCCCATATCCTCCTACTCCCCAGTCCCTGAAAACCACCATTTCTGTCTGTTTCAGTTTAGCTATTTTAGATTCCACATATAAGTGATGTATGGTATTTATCTTTATCTGTCTGACTTATTTCACATAGCATAATACCCTCAAGGTCAATCCATTTTGTCAAAAACAACAGGATAAACATTTTTCTCATGGCTGTATAATACTCCACTGCAGCAACAGAATAGTGTACATATTTATATATACATATATAAATATAATATATGTACAAATATATATATATATATATATATATATATATATACACTACACTTTTATCCATTCACCTACTGACAGACACCAAGGTTTTCACAGTGTCAAGGCTACTGTGAATAATGCAATGAACATGAAAGTGCAAATGATCTCTTCAAGATCATTTTTACTTCCTTTGGATATACACCCAGAAGTAAAAATGGTGGATCATATGGTGGTTCTATTTTTAATTATTTAAGGAACTTCCATAGTTTTTCACTGTGGTTACACCATTCACATTCCTACAAATGGTATACTAGGGTTCCCATTTCTCTACATCCTTGCCAACACTGGTTATCTCTTGTCTTTTTGATGGTAACCATTTTAACAGGTTTAAGGGATTGATGCTAAGCACCTTTTTATGTTCATACTGGCCACAGGATGTCTTCTGTGAAAAGCTGTCTATTCAACTTCTCTGCCTATTTTTAATTGAATTTGTTATGTTCTTAAGTTCTTTATATATCTTGGATATTAATCCATCATCAAACATATCACTGCCAAATATTTCCTCCCATTCCACAGGTTGCCTTTTCAGTTTGTTTCCTTTGCTGTGCACAGGCTTTTTGGTTTTATGCAGTTCCACTTCTATACTTGCCTTTTGTTGCCTATAATTTTGGTGTCAAATCTGAAAAATCATGACCAAGAATGATGTAAAGGAGCTTACCACCTGTTTTCTTCTAGGAGTTTTATGGTTTCAAATCTCATGTTTTTAATCCATTTTGAGTTACTTTTTGTGTACAGTGTAAGATAGGGGTCTAGTTTCATTCTTTTGCATGTGACTATCCAGTTTTCCTAACACCATTTACTGAAGAGACTGGCATTTCTCCATTGTATAGTCTTGTCCCACTTATAAATTAGTCTCTATTCTGTTCCATTAATCTATGTGTCTGTTTTTTATGCCAATATCATACTGTTTTGATTACTATACCTCTATAATATAATTTGAATTCAGGAAGTGTTATGTCCCCAGTTTTGTTCTTCCTTCTCAAGATTGCTTTGGGTATTCAGGCTCTTTTGTAGTTCCTTCAAATTTTAAGATTTAGCTTTTCTATTTCTGTAAAAACTGCTACTGGAAGTTTGATAGGGATTTCATTGAGTCTGTAGACGGCTTTGGGTACTAGGAAAATTTTTAAATCAATTCTTCCAAATCAATGAGAACAGAATATCTTTCCATTTATATCTTTTACAATTTTTTTCATCAATATTTTCCTATAGTTTTCAGTGTACAGATCTACTACCTCCCAGGTTAACTTTATTCCCAAGTATTTAATTCTCTGTGATGCTATTCTAAATGGGACTGTTTTCTTAATTCCTGTTGCTGTTTGTTGTTAGTGTACAGACTGCAACTGATTTTTGTATATTATTTTTGTATCCTGCAACTTCAGTGAATTCATTGAATTCAAAGACTTCTGGTGGAGTCTTTAGGGTTTTCTATATACCATATTGTATCATACGAAAATAAAGACAATTTTACTTCTTCCTTTCTTGTTGGGAAGATTTCTGTTTTGTTTTGTTTTCTTGCTTAACTGCTCTGGCTAGGAATTCCAGTATTGTGTATAAAAGTGGTATGAGTAGGGTGCCTGGGTGGCTCAGTCGTTAAGCGTCTGCCTTTGCCTCAGGTCATGGTCCGAGGGTCCTGGGATCAAGCCCCACATTAGGCTCCCTGCTCAGCAGGGAAGCCTGTTTCTCCCTCTCCCACTCTCCCTGCTTGTGTTCCCTCTCTCGCTGTGTCTCTCTCTGTCAAATAAATAAATCTTTTTTAAAAAAAGTGGCAAGAGTAGGCATCCTTACCTTCTTCTAATCTTATAAAATAAGCATTCAGCTTTTCACCACTGAGTATGTTAGCTGTGAGCTTTTCATATGTGGAAATTAGTATACTGACATACGTTTACTCTACACACAGTTTCCTGGAGTTTTCATCATGAGATGACATAGAATTAGGTCAAATAATTCTGCCACATCTAGAGAGATGATCATATGAATTAGGCTTCATTTAATGTGATATATCATACTGACTGATTTGCAGGTGTTCAACCATCTTTGCATACCTGAAATAAATCCCACTTGATCATAGTGCATGATTCTTTTAATGTACTGTTGAATTCAGTCTGCTAGTACCTGGTTGTGTTTTTTTCTTTGCATCAAAGATATTGGCCTGTAATTTTCTTTTCTTATACTGTCCTTGTCTAGTTTTCTTTTCAGGGTATTGCTAGCCCCATAAAATGAGTTTAAGAAGAGTTTCCCTCTAGAGTATTTTTTGAAAGAGTTTAGGAAGTACTGGTATAAACCCTTCTTTCAATATTTGGTAGAATTCACCAATGAAGCTGTCTGAACTGGATTCTTATTTGATAAAAGGTTTTTGATTATTGACTAAATCACCTTATTTGTTATTGGTTAAGGAATTCTATTTCTTCTTGATTCAGTCTTGAGATATTGCATGTTTCTAGTAATTTATCCACTTCTTCTAGTCTGTGCAGCTGGCTCCAAAAAACTGTCAGGGTAATCCCTTATGAACCTTTCTGTTTTTTTTTTTTTTTTTAAGATTTCACTTATTTATTTGAGAGAGACAGAGACAGAGGGAGAGGGAGCATGAGCAGGGGGAGGGGCAGAGGAAGAAGCAGACTCCCTGCTGAGCATGGCCCTATGTGACCTCAATTTCAGGCCCCTGGGATCATGACCTGGGCGGAAGACAGATGCTTAACTAAGCCACCCAGGAGCCCCTCTTATGATCCTTTCTATTTGTGTGATATCACAAATTGTAATACGATTTTCTTTTAAATTAATATTTGAATTCTATTTTTTTTGAATAGTCTACATAGAGGTCTCTTATGTCTATTTTGTTTATCTATTGCTCTCAATTTCACTGATCATTTCTATTATCTTTTTAGTCTCTAATCATTTGTTTTTTTCTCTAAATTTTTTGAAGAACTAAAATACAAATCTGTATTACTTTCAGGTGTACATCATAGTGATTCAATATTTATATATATTATCTGCTCTGATCTTTGCCATTTTCCCTCTTCTACTAATTTTGTTCTTTGGGCTTACTTTGTTCTTTTTCTACTTCCTTGAGGTGTAAACATAGGTTATTTATTTAAAATCTTTGTTTCATTTTTTCAAAGATCTTTGCTGTTTCTTAATGTAGGTGTTTATTACTATAAACTTCTCTATTAGAACTGCTTTTGCAGCATCCCATAAATTGTGGTATGTTGTGTTTCCATCTTCCTTTGTCTCAAGATATTTTCTTATTTCTCTTTGATTTCTTTTTGGACCAATTGGTTGGTCAGGAGGATGACAGTGTCCACATATTTTTAAATTCTCCAATATTCTTCTTGTAAGTGATTTCTAGTCTCATACCACTGTGGTCAAAAGATACTTGATAGAATATCAATCTTCTCAAATTTATAAAGACATGTTTTGTGGCCAAACATATGATCTATCCAGGAGAATGTTCCATTGAGAAAGAGAAGAATGTATATTCAGCTGTTGAGTGGAATATGCTGTAAGTGTTTAATTCCATCTGGTCTAATGTATATTTTATATCCAAAGTTTCCTTATAGATTTTCTGTCTGGATGTTCAATTTTTGAAATGGGGTACTAAAGTCCCCTATACTGTACTGCTTATTTCTCTGGTCAGATCTGTAATATTTGCCTTATATATTTAGGTGATCCTATGTTAGATGCATAAATAAATAAAAATGTTATACCTTTTCCATAAATTGATCCTTTTATCATTATATAATGAACTTCTTTGTCTCTTGTTACAGTCTTCGTTTCTCTACCTATTTTATCTAATGTAACTACCCAGCTTTCTTTTCATTTCTATTTGCATGGAATATCTTTCTGCATCCTTTCACTTTAGGTCTACATGCATCCTTACCTTTGATGTGTGTCTGTTATAGGTAACATATAGTTGGGTCTTGTTTTCTTAATTCATTCAGCCAGTCCATGGCTTTTGATTGGAGAATTTAGTCCATTTACATTTAAAGTACTTATTGAGAGAGCCGGATTTACTCATGTCATTTTCCTGTTTTCTGTTTGTAATTTTATGACATTTGTGGTATGCATGATACATTTCTCTATCTTTTCTGAACCTACTATAGGTTTTTGCTTCTAGTTGCCACAAGGTTTACATAAAACATAGTTCTAACAGTATTATTTTAAGCTCATAACTACTTAATTTCAAATGCATACAAAATCTCTATATTTTTATATTCTCCCCATCTCAATTTATGTTTTTGATGTCATAATTTACTTGGTGTATTCATTAATAAATTGTTGTAGTTATGGTTATTTTTTATATTATCTTAACCTTCACGCTAGGGATAGAGAACTTTATCACCACCATTACAACATTAAAATATTCCGAATTAAACTATATATTTACCTTTATTAGTACTTTTATAGTTTCATAGGTTTTCCTATTACTAATTAGCATTCTTTCATTCCAGACAGAAGACCTCCCTTTAACATTTCTTGTTATATGCAAACAATGAATCATGGATAACTACACCAAAAACTAATGATGTACTGTATAGTGACTAACATAACATAATTAAAAAAAAAATAACATTTCTTGTAAGGTCAGTTTAGTAATGATGGACCCCTTCAGCCTTTGCTAGTCTGGAAAACTCTCTCTCTCCTTCAACTGTGAAGGATAACTTTGCTGGATAGATCATTCTTGGTTGCCAGTTTTTTCTTCTAGCACTTGGAATATATTGTACCACTTCCTTTGGGCCTTTAAACTTTCTAATGAAAAAATCTCTTCATCATATGAGGATTTGTACATAAGTTTTTTTGTTTTTTCCTTGATGTTTTAAGATTCTTTGTCTTTAACTTCTGACAAGTTAATTATATGTCTCAGGGTGAATCTCTTTATATTTACCTTTTTTGGTACTCCTTATGCTTTCAGGATCTAGATGTCTATTTCTTTGAGCAGGCTAGGTTTTCAGCCATGATTTCTTAGAATAAACTTCTACCCCCTTCTCTCATTGTTCTCCTCCTGGGACCCCTATAATGTATTTGCTGCTGTTTCAGGGGATTCCATAAGTCTCTTAAACTATTTCTATTGCTTTCAATTCTTTTTTTCCTTTTTGCCCCTCTGACTGGATGATTTCCACTGCTCTGTCTTCAATTTTACCTCTGTACTGAGCCTAGGTATATAGCCACAAGATTGGGTGTATTTGTTGGGGGAGGAGAGGAGTTTGCGTTCCTGAGCCTCTTAAGAATTTATTTCTTATGGGGCACCTGGGTGGCTCATTCAGTTAACTGGCTGCCTTCGGCTCAGGTCATGAATACAGGGTCCTGAGATCGAGCCCTGCGTTGGACTCCTTCCGCAGCAGGGAGTCTTCTTCTCCCTCTGCCCCTCCCTTCAGCTCATGTTCTCTTGTTCTCAAATAACTAAATAAAATCTTTAAAAAAAATTATTTGTTGCTACAGTCCTGTAAGACCCCTGAATGCATGCCCCACTGGATATCAGATCCAGGTAATCTGGAGGCACATCCCTTTGGCATCACTGGTAAAAGCTTGAGTGTCAAATGTGTCTACAAGATCCTTCCAGAAACATGCCAGTGACTTAGAGAAGGCTACAGGGAGAGGGCAGGGGAGGTCTCTGCTGGCTATCTTGTTCCCTGGGGATGATCACAGTCAGCTTTAGATGAGTGCCATTTCAACATGGGTATTTTCTCATTCATCCAAAGTGTAGGAGTTATGCAGCTAGTTTCTGGATTTCTTTCAGAAAGGTAATTGCTCTGTGTGTAGCTGTATATTCAGTGAGTCTGTGGGAGGGAGGTATTTCAGTATCCTTCTGTGTTGCCATTTTTTGTAGCCACTGTCCTAATTTTTCTTCTCAAGTGAAAGATTTAAATCTGTAGTAACAGCAGTCTCAGAAATAGGGAATTACAAGTTATAAAATGGAATGAGCCTAAAATGGTAGGCCATATAAAATTGACAAAAATTCACACATATATCTAGGCAAAAATATAAAGACATTTGCTCATTGCAAAATCTCCTTATCTTCTCAATCATAACTGGGAAGAAAGGACCCAGTAGAATGATGGGAGAGGTGTCATTAGCATGACCCGGCACTCATCTCTCAGCTGTTGGAGCATGAGAGACTTTTGGAAAATCTCAGGATTCTAATGCCAGCAACTTTGCTACTTCCCAGGGTGAGTTTTTTTAATTTAATATGACATATAGCTTTTACTTATAGACAGCAATTCATATATGAACAAAGAGAAAAAAACCCTCTGTAAGACTATACTATAGTTGTCAATTAAATACACTTCAAAAGAAAAGAATAGAAAGAATACTTAACATATTTTTCTAAAAAAGTTGAATTAATGGATTTCCTTTGGCAAGCCTCCTACATATAATAAATGAAAAGGTAACAATATGAAACATAAAAGTAAAAGGAGCAGGATAAGATCATGTTAGAAATTATGTACATCTACCCATTTATTTAATAAGCAATAAAAACTTCAGAAGTTAAGACTTCAAAGTCACCACCCAATTATGAAAAACCTAGAAAAAAATTCCCAGATCTACTGTTTTTCTGTGTTATCAGCTACATCAAGCTTTTTCACCCTAGTAAAAGGTAAGAAAATGTAACATAAAATCCATTCTCTACTGCCATAATTTTCAGATCCACCTATATACAGTACTTACAGAAATATTTTGTAAATAGAAGTATAACTGAACATATGTATTTTTAGATAATTTGCACTGGGTAATAGGAAAGCTACATCGTCATGTGATTCCCTACCAAAAAGGAAAGGGTAACCTCTAGACTGAAAAAGATAACATATAAATGTTATTCAAGCAAAAATCCCTACAAAAGAAAGAGAAGAAAGGGCATCAACATATTCTGAGATACTATTATGTGCAAATCATGAAACTCAGTAGTTGAAAAATATCTTCTTCTTCTTCATATCAATATAAAAAGCCTGTAGCGAAAATGTTAAAACATCTTAGTACCAATCTGGTTCGATCATTTATGAGCATTATGTGACTTTGCACAAAGCATTTCCCTCTTAATGTGTCAATTTTCTCATTTGCATAATGAAATATATCACTATACCTCATAAAATTATTATGAAAATTAAATGGATTAATATAAAGTACTTAGAATATATCTTCATACATGGAAATATTAATAAGTCAATAAAATGATCATGCTTAATTCAGTATTTTCTCCAATTTATAGATGAGGAAACTAAGGATTAAGGGGAAAAAAGCAACTTGTCCACAGTCATACAACAAACAACAAGATTTAAGCCAGGTATATCTGACACCAAAGTCCTTGCTTTATCCATGAAATAACCACCCAGAAAACACTTTTGACATTCTAAACCAAAATAATGAAGAAAAGCAAACCTTCTAAAATGCTTTCTTAAAAAAATATTGTGCACAAGTGTGTGTGTTTAAAGGTTAACAAAAAATGTCCTGTACTGCAAAAAATACTGTACTGCAGTTCTTTGAATATTTGATATTCAATATATAAGTCTTTATTAACCGAATATTTAATTTCTTTATCTTACCAGATCCATAAGATACAAAATGTGTACACAATATGCAAGGTTGGATACTGGATGCCAAAGAAAACAATAAGATGAGTAAGACACATTAGAGCAGCTTACAGTGTGTCAGAGCAAACTACATGCAAATATAACCACAATAAAATAAAATACTGCTTAGTACCATAATATTAACAAATTCAAATTAGTGAACAGAGAAGAACAAAAGATTTCATATATGAAACGGAAGCAAACAAAAGAACGACATCACATATTTTAGAGAGAAGAAAACTTCAGCCTAAGATTTATCAAAACTCCTCTGTTCAATCATTCAAGAACTATTTATGAGCTAGACAACTGTCTAAGGCCTTAGCAACAAAGCAAAGAACAAAGCAGTGGCTCTGTACTCTTAGCTCACATTCTAACAAAGAAAACAAAACAAAACAAAACAAAAACAGTGGAAAGCAAATAGATGTATGATATAATTACAGGCAGGAATAAGGGCAGTGAAGTAAAATAAAAAGAGCAAAGAAGCAAAGAAAGAGAGATGAGTGTTACTTTTGATAAGGTGGGGCCAGGATAATAGTAATCTCAGAATCTCAGAATAAGAGATACCTGAGTAAAATGAGGCAAATACTGGAAGGAGTGGGACAGGAAGAAAATTCCAGGAGAAGGAATCAGCAAGTGCAAAGGTCCTTTAGGGAAGTTTGCTAGATGTATTTGAGCACCTAAAATCCAACTTTCTTGCATTCTGGTTCAGACACCTTTTCATTGTAGCGCACTATACACTTCAGTGCTGAGCACCATTAAACCATGTTGTTCATTCTTACAAATATTTTGAATTCACTCTATAGCAGTCTTTTTTTATTCTGTTATATTGATGGAAAACTGTTCACTTTATATGAAGCTCTCTTTACGGTGGCTAATATTATTGGCACTTAGAGAGGACTTTAAAAAAATAAATGTCAGGGATCATTTGTCTTATTTCCTAAACAAGTAAAATTATATTAGGCAAAAGCAAATTTTCTATGTTAAATGCAGTGAGATGGAAAATAAAATCCTCCAGATAATTACTCTATCACTGAAAGCTCTTAGACAGTAATACCCATTCTTTGTTATAAAAGAGGTTGAAATAAACAGTTTCCTCCATTTCCTCCTTTCTTTAATTTTAAGAAATGACAATTTTAAAAAGCCATCAGTTACAAACCATCCTTAACTATCTCCTATAATTTGAAAATAATGAAGGACTATATATATATATGTGTGTATACACATATGTGTTTTACACACCAAAAACAAAATATTCAAAGAAAGAGAATAAGTATACTAAGGGAATGCAAAGAACACTAGGTAGAAATTTAATCTGAAAGTTTCAAAAGCTCAAAACATTTTAAGAAATAGTAATAAGACAAAGGAAGATACTCATTTCTTGCCATTTCATAAATCATAACTTGAAATTAAAGGTTCAGGGTCTTCAATCAGAAACAAAATCTTTGAAATATCAGTCTCTAAAATCAAAAATTTTTATGTGAATATATTTCAGGTTCATTTCAGTTCAACTAATAAAAAATGTTAAGGTTCTCATAACCCAAGATTTCAAGGAAACATGGTTCCCTTTTAAAAAAGCAAGCCTCAGAAAAGTTCATATGCCAATCCTACTCATTTGGTCAGATCACAGAGGAAATCACTGGATGAGATTTAAATAAGAGAACTGCAGTGGCTATTTATCAGAAAAGGTAAACCAAGATTTCTGTATCAATCCCCCAGGCGAAGAGACCACCCAAAGACATTTCCACTGGTCAAATCTTATAAAACTCAAAGAGGAAGTCCTCACCACCAACGAAAGCAATACTCCTTCCAGAAGAAGAAATCAAAACCCTTAAGATTGAGACCCCTTTTATACACAAGAGCAAAATAGTTTTATTTTGATTGGAAAGCCATTAAGTAATAACCTTGTTCCTTGATGTCACAAGCTCTAGGTAACACAATTGGCCACTTTTTAAGTGGAAACACATTTAAAAAGCACTGGGTGTTATACGAAAACAATGAATCGTGAACCACTACATCAAAAACTAATGATGTATTTTATGGTGACTAACATAATAAAATTAAATTAAATTAAAAAAGTTATCACAGAAAAATCCCTTTATATTCATAGTGAAAATTAAACATTTTAACTTTGCATCTTCCCTGTGGCAGTAGGCCAAGGAAATTCCCCAGGGCGTGCAGCTTTAGGGCATCATCTTCTTCACTAGTGTTCTACACCATGGCACTGTAAAACCTGTAATAGATGTTCCAGAAGAAAAGGTTCCATTGTCAAAGATTTCTGGGACCACTGTATTAAACAAGTAATGTAAGTTTCTTTACGATAAAAATTTGTTTTTAAAGCTTTAATATGCATTGCAAATCTCCAAGGGATGAGGAAAAAGTATGAAATATTTCCAAATTACTGTGACTAAGTGACTAAGAAATAAAAATTTAGTGCATAAAAATCTATATACATCTTGAAAAATATTCAGATTCCATGGATATAGTTTGAGAGATACTATTAGAAGTGCAAACTAAGATGGGTGAATGAATCTAATCAGCTCACAGAAATCAATGGGTTCAATGCAAAGCAAGACACAACAAAAGCCCTGTACTTTCAAACCTGACATTAAACTTTTATGAATGCTTTTACATATTTAAACTCCCTAAACAGGCCAATTCTTTGTGCTGAAACTTTGTGAAAAAATACTCCACCATTTTACTAAGTAGTGGAAGACTTTCTTGGGTCATTCTCAATATTAAGAGTAGATCCTTTAGGTCAAAATGAAAACAGAGATTTGAAAAATTTGTAGTCTATAAGGGTAGGGTTTTTGTTTTTGTTTTTTGTTTTTTTGAGGGAAGATTTTTTTTTTTAAATGAATGTTCTAAGACAATGAAGAAAGAAGCCATAGACTGGATGAAAATCTCTGCAAAACACATACCTAATAAAGGATTGCTAAGTAAAATAAAATATACAAAGAACTCCCAAAATTCAACAATAAGGAAATAAACAACTCAATTAAAAAACGGGCAGAAGAATCTGAACAGACACCTCACCAAAGAAGACATTCAGATGGCAAATAAGCATATGAGAAGATGCTCCGCATTGTATCTCATCAAGTAACTGCAAATTAAAAGAATAGGATACCACTATACACCCATTAGAATGGCCAAAATCCAATATACCTGACAATGCCAAATGCTGGTGCAGATGTAGAGCTATGACAATTCTTAATCATCGTTGGTGGGGATGCAAAATGAAACAGCCATTCTGGAAGACAATTTGACCATTTTCTCACAAAACTAAACATACTCCTACCATATGATCTAGCAATCACATTTCTTGTTATTTAAAACAATGAGCTGAATACTTATACATACACAAAAAGCTGCACACAAATCTTTATAGAAGCTTTATTCAAAACTGCCCAAACTTGAAAGCAACTGAGGTTCAATAAGAAGTGATTAAACAAACTGTGGTATATCCACATAGTGGAATATGATTCAACAATAAAACCACATGAGCTATCAAGCCATAAAAAGACATGGAAGAACCTTTGATGCATATTATTAGGTGAAAAAAGCCAATCTGAAAAGACTACCTACTGGAAAATTCCAACTATATGACATTTTGGAAAAGATAAAACCATAGAAATAGTAAAAAGGTCAGTGATTGCCAGAGGATCAGGGGGAGAGAAGGTATGAATAGGAGAAGCACAGATTTTTAGGGCAGTGAAACTACTCTGTAATACCAAAATGGTAGGTACGTGTCATTACACATTTTTCCAAACCCAAACAATTTACAACACCAACAGTGAACCCCCAATGTACAATACTGTTAATAATAATGTGTCAATATTGACTCATCAATTGTAATTGAAACGGGAAGGTGGAGGAGTGGTGGTAGAAGGCATACAGAAGAACCCTCTGTACTTTCAGCTCAACTTTTCATTAAGCCTAAAACTGCTCTTAAAAATAAAGACTGTTATACACAACTAATAAATCATTGAACATTACATCAAAAACTAATGATGATATGTTGGCTAACTGAATTTAAATTAAAAAAATAAAGATTATAAATTTTATGCTTTTAAAAAATCTATTTATTTATTTTAGAGAAACAGATAGAGCAAGCAACAGGAGGGGCAGAGGGAGAGGAAGAGACAGAAGCCTAAGGAGACTCCTCGCTGAGTGCAGAGCCAGATGCAGGGCTCGATCCCAGGACCCCAGATCATGACCTGAGACAAAATCAAGAGTCGGATGCTTAACCACTGTGCCACCCAGGCGCCCCTAAACACAATACATTTTAAAACAAGAGAATTTAATTTAAAAATTAGGAAGGGGCGTCTGGGTGGCTCAGTTGGTTAGGCATCTGACTCTTGGTTTTGGTTCAGGTCATGATCTCAGGGTCCAGAGATAAAGCACCGAGGGGGGCTCTGACTCCAGGTTCAGCAGGGAATCTGTTTGACCCCCACCCTCACTCTCTGCCCCTCCACTCACTCATGTGCATGCTCAAGCTTGCTCTCTCTCTCAAATAAATAAAATCTTTTTAAAAATTAGGTATCTTAAGAGGAAAAGTTATCTACATTCAAATTTTATGAATATATTGTTTTTACTGAATCACAAATTCCAGAGTGAGACCAATATTAAAATATTTATGTCATGTACTCTAGAAGAAAAGAAGGGGCTATTATCTCAGGACTTCCAAGTGTCCCTGGCTGAAAACAATTCAGGTCATGAAAGTAAAAAATATTAATATACCTAGTATATTATGGCACCAAAAAATATTAATATACCTAGTATATTATGGCACCTGCTACATGTGTTTGACATATTTTACTGCAGTTACCTCATATTCAATTATTACCAAATAACCTGATGGAGAGACTGCTGTGTCCAAGAGGGTGGCATTAATTCACAGGAAAGCTATGACACAAAAATAAATTCCTTATCTCTTACTTCAGTACTCCCAGTCTCTATATACCTGTAGATTTCTTAGTAATTGCTATTCCCAAGATATTTCTAATGATGTTTGTAGGCAGTCATTTGAACTCTCAGCCAATTTAAATTCCATTAGTCTTCTGATGAAAGGAGAAGTCCAGATTCTCGTTCTGGCATTACAAATCCTGGTTCTGATACTAACTTTGTGGGAAAAAAATCAAGGTTTAGAACAAATTAATAGAAAATAAAATAATAAAAATATCTCCCACTTATATAACATTAAAACAAAACTGAAAAGCAAAAATCTGGCTAAACATAAGAATTATGTGCTTTGAAATGAGAAAGGAGACTTGAGCTCCTATGAACTTTGGTTACTTAAAGAATAATTTTTAAATTTGAGATTTAATTTTATTTTTTAAAGGGGTATATTTATATTTCAAATAAGTCAAACTAACAATAGTGAATAATCAGGTAATATTTTTAGTTTCTCATTTAGTTTATTAATAAACTAAAACTCCTTAAATAAGTATTCTTAATCTTAGGTCTCAGGAAAGAAATATTTTGCACATTTTATGAGTTTTTATCATACAAAAAAGCAAAACTCATTCATTATTTTTGTGACCTAATATTTCTAATCAGAGCAAAATGGTGAGCCCTGAGAACGAAAGGTATAATTAACTTAATAAGTTGTTATGACCCATCACATCACATAAGTTGGATCTCTACTGCAGAAATTTAGTGACAACATATGTGGTAAGTCAGAAACATAAAATTCTGTAAGGCTTAAGGTTTAAAAAAAAAAAAACCCTCAGAATTTTAGTATCCTAGAATAAAGGCAGATATGAGCAATGCAAGTATTTAGGAAAATGTATCCCACTCTTTCATTCTTTAAACTATATAAAAAGGTTTTGTTGTGACCAGCTCAAACATTCTCGATTTGATGAGAGTACTTACTATAGAAAGAAACCAGGACAAATATAATACCGAAAGGATTCCTGCTCTGATGGTGTTTTCAAACACTGCACATTATGATTCACTAGGGGACTATAATTACCAGTTTTAAAAAATGAAATATCAAAATCTACGTGTAGCTAGAAACAAGTATGGCTCTTTAAAAGTTCTGATGCCAATTGAGAGACACACACCCCCCAAAATCACAAACATACATTTATGTATAAACATATTTTACATTGATCCCTAATATGGCAGAATGGATAAAATAACAAGACTCATCTATATGCTTCTGACAAGAGACCTACTTTAGATATATAAAGACATAGAGACTGAAAGTGAAGGGATGGAAAAAATGTCCCATGCAAATGGAAACCAAAAGAAAGCTATACTTCTATCAGACAAAATTGACTTTAAAAACAAAGACTGTAGGGGGCGGAGGAAGATGGCGGAGGAGTAGGAGACCTGGATTTCGTCTGGTCTCAGGAATTCAGCTGAATAGGGATCAAACCATTCTGAACACCTACGAACTCAACAGGAGACGGAAGAAGAGAGTAGCAACAACTCTCTGAACAGAGAAGCGACCACTTACTGGAAGGTAGGACCTGCGGAGAAGTGAATCCGAGGTGATATTCGGGAGGATAGATGGCGGGGGAGGGGGCCTCCGTCGGCCGCTTCTGGCAAGTGATAGAGCCGCGGAGCACAAAATCGGAACTTTTAGAAGTCGGCTCCGCTGAGGGACGTTGCTCCAGTGGCTAAGCGGGGGGTGGAACCCTTGTGGGACAGTGTGGTCTCAGGACCCTCGGAGTCAAGAAAGACCGGGGGTGCCTGAGTGCAGCAGAGCTCCCAGGTATTGAAGTGGGGAAGCCGGCTGCAGAGACGGAGCTGAGGCGTGGGCTCTCAGCTCGGGGTTGCCGTAAACTGTGATCCGCGGCCCAGTCGGGCCACTGCTCCTCCAGCAGGGACCCAACAAGTGGCAGATCCAGGGAGACTCCCCTTCCTCCCCCAGGAGGAGCAGCGCGGGAGCGCACTGCAAGGATCTGCTGGGTTTGGAGACTCCACACGGGGTCGGGAGCCAGAGAGAGAAACACTCGGTCACAGGCCGGGTGAGCACGGAGTGCGGCCGGAGACCGGGAGATGGGAGTGACTGCGTTTCTCTGGGGGCGCACTGAGGAGCGGGGCCCCGAGTTCTCGGTTCCTCCAGGTGGAGTTTTGGAGGCCACCATTTTCACTCTGGTCCTCCAAAGCTGTACCGAGAGCTTGCAGGGAACAAAAGCTCCTGAGAGCAAACCCGAGCAGCTTGTTTAGCCCGGACTGACAAGGGCGGGGCAATTCCACCTCCAGCAAAGACATTTGGGAACCAGGGCAACAGGCCCTTCCCCCAGAAGATCAGCACGAACAGCCAGCAAGACAAGACCAAGTTTACCGATCAAGGAGAACAGGAGAACTCCAGCGCTAGGGGAATAAGGCACATAGAATTCATGGCTTTTTGACCATGATTCATTAGTTTTTCAAAGTTAATTTTTTAACTTTTTTCTTTTAATTTTTTTCCCTTTTTCAACCAACATCTTATCAATCCCTTTTTTAAAAAAAACATTTTTTATTTTTTATTTCTAGGGTCATATTTTATCCCTTCATAGTAGTTACCCTTATTTATGGCATATACATATATTGTTCTCTCTTTAAAATTTTGAGATACAGTTTCTTCTAACAGATCAAAATATACCCTAAATCACAAGTGTATGGCTTTGTTCTAGTCTCCTGCCTGATCACATTCTCTCCTTTTTCTTTCTTTTAATCTTCTTCTTACTTTTTTCAAACTTCTTATCAATTCCTTCTATAAATTCGTTTATAATTTTCATCTTTACAGTCATCTTCCAACCGTTCATTATATCAACCCTTATTTTGTACATATATAAGTCTCTCTTCCTTTAAAATTTTAGGACGCACTTTTTTCTAACAGACCAAAATACACCCAAAATTTAGTGTGTGGCACTGATCTATGCACTAGCCTGATCATATTTGATCATATTCTGTTTTTTTTTTTGTTTTGTTTTGTTCTGGGTTTTTTTTTTCTCTCTCTTTCTTTTTTCTTTCTTTCCCCTTCTTTTCCCCTGGTTTCAGGTCTTTTCTGATTTGTATAGAGTATATTTCCTGGGGACGTTGTCAACCTGTTAGCATTTTGTTCTCTCATTCATCTATTCTCCTCTCGACAAATTGACAAGACGAAAAAAATCACCTCAGCAAAAAGAATAAGAGGTAGTACCGTCTGCCAGGGACCTACTCAATACGGATATTAGTACGATGTCGGACCTAGAGTTCAGAATCATGACTTTAGATACTAGCTGGGCTTGAAGAAACCGTGGAAGTTATTAGAGACACCCTTCCTGGAGAAATAAAAGAACTAAAATCTAACCAAGTCAAAATCAAAAAGGCTATTAATGAGGTGCAATCAAAAATGGGGGCACTAACTGCTAGGATAAATGAGGCAGAAGAGAGAATCAGCAATATAGAAGACCAAATGATGGAAAATAAAGAGGCTGAGAAAAAGAGAGAGAAACAACTACAGGATCACGAGGGCAGAATTCGAAAGATAAGCAATACAATAAGACGAAACAACATTAGAATAATTGGGATCCCAGAAGAAGAAGAAGAAAGAGAGAGAGGGGCAGAAGGTATATTGGAGCAAATTATAGCAGAGAACTTCCCTAATGTGGGGAAGGAAACAGGCATCAAAATCCAGGAGGCACAGAGAACCCCTCTCAAAATCAATAAAAATAGGTCAACACCCCAACATCTAAGAGTAAAATTTAGGAGTCTCAGAGACAAAGAGAAAATCCTAAAAGCTGCTCGGGAGGAGATATGTAACCTATAATGGTAGAAACTTTAGATTGGCAACAGACCTATCCACAGAGACCTGGCAGGCCAGAAAGGACTGGCATGAGATCTTCAGAGCACTAAATGAGAAAAATATAGAGCCAAGAATACTATATCCAGCTAGGCTGTCACTGAAAAGAAGGAGAGATAAAAAGCTTCCAGGACAAACAAAAACTAAAGGAATTTGCAAACACGAAACCAGCCCTCCAAGAAATATTGAAAGGGGTCCTCTAAGCAAAGAGAGAGCCTAAAAGCAGCATAGATCAGAAAGGAAAACAGACAATACACAGTAACAGTCACCTTACACGCAATACAATGGCACTAAATTCATATCTTTCAATAGTTACCCTGAATGTAAATGGGCTAAATGCCCCAAACAAAAGACACAGGCTATCAGATTGGATTAAAAAACAAGACCCATCAATATGCTGTCTGCAAGAGACTCATTTTAGACCCAAAGACACCCCCACATTGAAAGTGAGGGGGTGGAAAACCATTTACCATGCTAATGGACACCAAAAGAAAGCTGGGGTGGCAATCCTTGTATCAGACAAATTAGACTTTAAAACAAAGACTGTAATAAGAGATGAAGAAGGACACTATATCCTACTTAAAGGGTCTATCCAACAAGAAGATCTAACAATTGTAAATATCTATGCCCCGAACATGGGAGCAGCCAATTTTATAAGGAAATTAATAACAAAAGCAAAGAAACACATTGACAACAATACAATAATAGTGGGGGACTTTAACACCTCCCTCACTGAAATGGACAGATCATCTAAGCAAAAGATCAACAAGGAAATAAAGACTTTAAATGACACACTGGACCAAATGGACTTCACAGACATATTCAGAACATTCCATCCCAAAGCAACGGAATACACATTCTTCTCTAGTGCCCATGGAACATTCTCCAGAAGTGATTACATCCTAGGTCACAAATCAGGTCTCAACCGGTACCAAAAGATTGGGATCATTCCCTGCATATTTTCAGACCACAATGTTTTGAAACTAGAACTCAATCACAAGAGGAAAATCGGAAAGAACTCAAATACATGGAGGCTAAAGAGCATCCTACTAAAGAATGAATGGGTCAACCAGGAAATAAAAGAAGAATTAAAAAAATTCCTGGAAACCAATGAAAATGAAAACACAACTGTTCAAAATCTTTGGGATACAGCAAAGGCAGGCCTGAGAGGAAAGTATATAGCAATACAAGCCTTTCTCAAGAAACAAGAAAGGTCTCAAATGCACAACCTAACCCTACACCTAAAGGAGCTGGAGAAAGAACAGCAAATAAAGCCTAAACCCAGCAGGAGAAGAGAAATCATAAAGATCAGAGCAGAAATCAATGAAATAGAAACCACAAGAACAGTAGAACAGATCAACGAAACTAGGAGCTGGTTCTTTGAAAGAATTAACAAGATTGATAAACCGCTGGCCAGACTTATCAAAAAGAAAAGAGAAATGACCCAAAGCAACAAAGTTATGAATGAAAGAGGAGAGATCAGAACCAACACCAAAGAAATACAAACAATTATAAGAACATATTATGGGCAACTCTATGCCAGCAAATTAGATAACCTGGAAGAAATGGATGCATTCCTAGAAATGTATCAACTACCAAAACTGAACCAGGAAGAAATAGAAAACCTGAACAGACCTATAACCACTAAGGAAATTGAAGCAGTCATCCAAAATCTCCCAAGAAACAAAAGCCCAGGGCCAGATGGCTTCCCGGGGAATGCTACCAAACATTTAAAGAAGAATTAATACCTATTCTCCTGAAACTGTTCCAAAAAAGAGAAATGGAAGAAAAACTTCCAAACTCATTTTATGAGGCCACCATTACCTTGATCCCAAAACGAAAGACCCCATCAAAAAGGAGAATTACAGACCAATATCCTTGATGAACATGAATGCAAAAATTCTCACCAAAATACTAGTCAATAGGATCCAACAGTACATTAAAAGGATTATTCACCATGACCGAGTGGGATTTATCCCTGGGCTGCAAGGTTGGTTCAACATCCACAAATCAATCAACATAATACAATACATTAACAAAAGAAAGAACAAGAATCATATGATCCTCTCAATAGATGCAGAAAAAGCATTTGACAAAGTATAGCATCCTTTCTTTATCAAAGCTCTTCAGAGTATAGGGACAGAGGGTACATACCTCAATATCATAAAAGCCATCTATGAAAAACCTACAGCGAATTATCATTCTCAATGGGGAAAAACTGAGAGCTTTCCCCCTAAGGTCAGGAACACGGCAGGGATGTCCACTCTCACCACTGCTATTCAACATAGTATTAGAAGTCCTAGCCACAGCAATCAGACAACAAAAAGAAATCAAAGGCATCCAAATCGGCAAAGAGGAAGTCAAACTCTCACTCTTTGCAGATGATATGATACTGTATGTGGAAAACCCAAAAGACTCCACCCCAAAACTGCTAGAACTTATACAGGAATTCAGTCAAGTAGCAGGATATAAAATCAATGCACAGAAATCAGTGGCATTCTTATGCACCAACAAGACAGAAGAAAGAAATTAACGAGTCGATCCCATTTACAATTGCTCCCAAAACCATAAGATACCTAGGAATAAATTTAACCAAAGAGGCAAAGGATCTGGACTCAGAAAACTATAAAATACTCATGAAAGAAATTGAAGAAGACACAAAGAAATGGAAAAACGTTCCATGCTCATGGATTGGAAGAACAAACATTGTGAAAATGTCAATGGTACCTAGAGCAATCTACACATTCAATGCAATCCCCATCAAAATACCATCCAATTTAAAAAAAAAAAATGGAAAAAATAATCCTAAAATTTGTATGGAACCAGAAGAGACCCCGAATAGCCAGAGGAATCTTGAAAAAGAAAAGCAAAGCTGGCGGCATCACAATTCCGGACTTCCAGCTCTATTACAAAGCTGTCATCATCAAGACAGTATGGTACTGGCACAAAAACAGACACATAGATCAACGGAACAGAATCGAGAGCCCAGAAAGGGACGCTCAACTCTATGGTCAACTCATCTTTGACAAAGCAGGAAAGAACGTCCAATGGAAAAAAGACAGTCTCTTCCACAAATGGGGTTGGGAAAATTGGACAGCCACATGCAGAAGAATGAAACTGGACCATTTCCTTACACCACACACAAAAATAGACTCCAAATGGTTGAAAGACCTAAACGTGAGACAGGAGTCCATCAAAATCCTAAAGGAGGACACAGGCAGCAACCTCGTCGACCTCAGCCGCAGCAACTTCTTCCTAGAAACATCGCCAAAGGCAAGGGAAGCAAGGGCAAAAATGAATTATTGGGATTTCATCAAAATAAAAAGCTTTTGCACAGCAAAAGAAACAGTCAACAAAACCAAAAGACAACCGACAGAATGGGAGAAAATATTTGTAAATGACATATCAGATAAAGGGCTAGTATCCAAAATCTATAAAGAACTTATCAAACTCAACACCCAAAGAACAAATAATCCAATCAAGAAATGGGCAGAAGACATGAACAGACGTTTTTCCAAAGAAGACATCCAAATGGCCAACAGACACATGAAAAAGGGCTCAACACCGCTTGGCATCAGGGAAATCCAAATCAAAACCTCCATGAGATACCACCTCACACCAGTCAGAATGGCTAAAATTAACAAGTCAGGAAACAACAGATGGTGGCAGGTATGCGGAGACAGGGGAACCCTCCTACACTGTTGGTGGGAATGCAAGCTGGTGCAGCCACTCTGGAAAACAGTATGGAGGTTCCTCAAACAGTTGAAAATAGAGCTACCACACGATCCAGCAATTGCACTACTGGGTATTTACCACAAAGATAACAAATGTAGGGATCCGAAGGGGTACGTGCACCCCGATGTTTATAGCAGCAATGTCCACAATAACCAAACTGTGGAAAGAGTCAAGATGTCCATCGACAGATGAATGGATAAAGAAGATGTGGTATATATACAGAATGAAATATTATGCAGCCATAAAAGGAATGAAATCTTGCCATTTGCAACGACATGGATGGAACTGGAGGGTCTTATGCTGAGTGAAATAAGTCAATCAGAGAAAGACATGTATCATATGACCTCAATGATATGAGGAATTCTTAATCTCAGGAAACAAACTGAGGGTTGCTGGAGTGGTGGGGGTTGGGAGGGAGGGGGTGGCTGGGTGATAGACATTGGGGAGGGTATGTGCTATGGTGAGCGCTGTGAATTGTGCAAGACTGCTGAATCACAGCTCTGTACCTCTGAAACAAATAATGCAATATATGTTAAGAAAAAAAAAAAGAAGATAGCATAGGGGAAGAATGAAGGAGAGTAAGTTGGAAGGGGAGACAAACCATGAGAGACGATGGACTCTGAAAAACCAACTGAGGGTTCTAGAGGGGAGGGGGGTGGGGGGATGGGTTATCCTGGTGATGGGTATTAAAGAGGGCACATTCTGCGTGGAGCACTGGGTGTTATGCACAAACAATGAATCATGGAACCCTACATCAAGAGCTAATGATGTAATGTATAGTGATTAACATAACAATAAAAAATTAAAAAAAAACAAAGACTGTAATTAGAAACAAAGAAGGGCACTACATAATGATAAAGGAGTCAATCCTACAGTAGGATATACCATTTATAAGTAATTATGCACCTAAATATATAAAACAAATATTAACAAGCTTCAAGGGAGAAATTGATAGCAATATAATAATAGTAGAGAACTTTAATACTCCACATAATTAATTGATAGATCATCCAGAAAGAAAATCAATAAGGGAACATCAACCTTAAATGACACATAAGACCAGAAGGGCTTAACAGATTTATACAGAACATTCCATCCAAAAGCAACATAATACATATTCTTAATTGCACATGGAACATTCTCCAGGATAAATCATACATTAGGATACAAAACAAGGCTAAGTAAATTTAAGAGGGCTGAAATATTATCACATCATTCCTGGCCACAATGGTATAAACTAGGTATCAATTACATGAAGAAAACTAAAAAATTTACAAATATGTGGAGATTAAAAATCAGTGGGTCAAAAAGAAATTATGAGAGAAATTTAAAAAGTATCTTGAGACATGAAAATGGAAATGGAACATATCAAATTTATGCAATTCAACAAAAGCAGTCCTAAGGAGGAAGTTCACAGCACTAAGTACCTATTACAAGAAACAAGAAAAGTCTCAAATAAACAAGCTAACTCGGGGCGCCTGGGTGGCTCAGTCGTTAAGCGTCTGCCTTCGGCTCAGGTCATGATCACACGGTCCTGGGATCGAGCCCCGCATCGGGCTCCTTGCTCGGCGGGAAGCCTGCTTCTCCCTCTCCCACTCCCCCTGCTTGTTTCCCTCTCTCACTGTTTCTCTCTGGCAAATAAATAAATAAATAAATAAATCTATCTTAAAACAAAAACAAGCTAACTCTACAACTCAAGGATCTAAAAAAGAACAAACAAACAAAGCCAAAGTTAGTAGGAGGAAGGAAATAAACTTCGGAGCAGAAAGAAATTAGAAGTCTAAAAAGACAATACGAAAGATCAACGCAACTAAAAGATAGTTCGTTGAAAAGATAAACAATATTGAAAACTTTAGCTAGACCCACCAAGTAAAAAAAGAGGACTAAAATAAATAAAATAAAAAATGAAAGAGATGTTACAACTGATCAGAAATACAAAGGATCGTAAGAGACTGCTATGAACAATTATATGACAACAAATTGGACAATACAGAGAAATGAATAAATTCGTAGAAATATATATCTTACCAAGTCTAAATCAGGAAGAAATGGAAAATCTAAGCAAACAAATAATTAGTAAGGAGGTCAAATCGGTCATCAAAAACCTCCAAACACACAAAAGCTCTCCACCAGATGGCTTCACTGGTGAATTCTACCAAATATTCAAAGAAGAATTAATACCAGTCTTTCACAAAGTCTTCCAAAAAACAGAAGGAAATCTTTCAAAGTCATTATACAAAAACAGCATTACCAGTACCAAAGCCAGACAAGGACACTACAAAAAAGGAAAATTACAGGTCAATATCCCTGATGAACATGGATGCAAAAAAAGAAAAAAAAAAAACAAAAAACAACTCAACCAAACAACAACAAACTTAATTCAACAGTACATTAAAAGAATTACACACCATGATTGAGTGGGATTTTTTCCAGGGATACAAGAATGGGTCTACATCAGTAAATCAGTGTGATATACCACATTAATAAAATGAAGGATAAAAATCATCTGATCATCCTAACAGATGCACAAAAAGCATCTGACAAAATTCAACACTTACGATAAAAACTCTCAACAAAGCTATATGGAGGAAATTACCTGAACATAATAAAGGCCACATAGGCCAAGCCCACAACTAACATCATACTCAGTTGTGAAAAGCTCAAAGCTTTTCCTCTAAGATCAGGAACAAGACAAGGATGCCCATTCTTGCCACCTTTATTCAACACAGTACTGGAAATTCTAGCCAGACCAAGCAGAAATAAAGAAAAAAAAATGCATCCAAATTGGAAAGGAGGAAGTAAAACTTCTATATGCATATGATTTATATATAAAAACCCTAAAATGACTCCATCAAAACACTATTAGAATAAACAAATTCAGTAATGTTGTAGAATACAAAATCAATACACAAAAATTTGTTCTATGAATAACAAACTATTAGAAAGAGAAATTAAGAAAAACAATCTCATTTACAATTGAATAAAAAAAAAACCTAGAAATAAATTTAACCAAGGAAATGAAAGACCTATATACTGAAAACTGCAAACATTAAGGAAGGAAATGGAAGAAAATACAAATAAATGAAAAGACATTCCATGCTCAGGGACTGAAAAATATTGTTAAAATGTCCATACTACCAAAGCAATCTACAGATTCAATGCAATCCCTATCAAAATTCCAATGGCATTTTTCACAGAAAGAGAACAAGCAATCTTGAAATTTGTATGGAAGCAAAAAAAGACTCCAAATAGCCAAAGCAATCTTGAAAAAGAAGAACAGAGCTGGAAGCATCATGCTCCCTGATTTCTAACTGTATTATAAAGCTAAAATAATTAACACAGTATGGTATTGGCATAAAAACAGACACATAGATCAGTGGAACAAAATAGTCCAGAAAGAAACCCATGTATACATGGTCAATGAACTCAAAACAAAGGAGCCAGAATATACAATGAGGAAATTCCAGTCTCTTCAATAAATGGTGTTAGGAAAACTGGACAGTTATATGCAAAAGAATGAAATTCAACCACTATTTTACACCATACACAAAAATTAACTTAAAATAGATTAAAGAACTGAATGTAAGACCTGAAATTATAAAACTCCTAGATAAAAACAAAGGCAGTAAATTCCTTGACGTAGGCTATATAGGACACCAAAAGTAAAAACAACAAAAACAAAAATAAACAAGTGGGGTTACATCAAACTATAAATCTTCCGCACAGCAAAGGAAACCATCAACAAAATGAAAAGGTAACCTTCCAAAAGGGAGAAAATATTTGCAAATCATATATCTCTTAAAGGGTTAATATCCAAAATATATAAAGAACTTATATTCTCAGTAGCAAAACTCCCCAAGAGAAAGAACACATCTGAATAGACATTTTTTTCAAAAACATACAGATAGATGGTCAACAAGTACATTAAAAATGTTCAACATCATTAATCATCAGGTAAATGCAAATCATATCTACAATAAGATATCAGAATGGCTAGTATCAAAAAGATAAGAAATAACAAATGATGGCAAGGATGTAGAGAAGAGAAAAATCCTTGTGCACTGCTAATGGGAATGTATACTGGTATAACTACTATGGAAGATAGTTTGGAGGTTCCTCAAAAAATAAAAAATAGAAATATGATCCAGCAATTCCATTTCTGGATAGTTATCTGAAGAAAGTGAAAAGACTACATCCAAAAAAAAAAAAAATATATATATATATATACACACCCCCATGCTCACTGTGTAGCACTATTTACAATAGCCAAGATATGGAAAGAAACCTAAGTAGCTACCAATAAATGAATGGATAAAGAATTTGTGCTATATATATATTCAATGGAATATTATTCAGTCATAATAAAGAATAAAATCTTGCCATTTGCAATGACATGGATGGACCTTGAAGGCATTATGCTAAATGAAGTATGAGAACTATGACAGCATGGTTGCTAGATTCTTTGTTTTCTCCCTCATCTGTCTCTGCCTCTTTCTAAATACACACACACACACACACACACACACACACACACACACACACACACACAGTATATTTACCAAGAATGACATTAAGAAGTTAATGTCTAAATTACAATTTATAAGATTTGCAAATGAGATAAAAATCTCATCATTTTGTAACAAATAGAAATCAGACTTTTTAACTGAGTAAATAATTCTTGGAATTCACATGACGCACACACATTAGCCCTTAATATATATTGTTTGTAAACAGGCCATGATCAGAAAAACTTAAGTACTAAATAAAGATGTTTTAAAATGCAGTTCTAAAGTTTAAGATGGATTTTTTTCACTAAGAACCTTTAGTATTCTTATCAAAGATATCTTAATACTTCAAGATTATGTCATGAGAAACAAGACCTAAAATATCAGATTAAATATTAAGACACTGCATCAAATTCAAATTTATATTTCCAGGGCCTGGCAAAGAGTAAGAGCTCAATAAATACTTGCTTGTTGAACAAAACTGAATAAGACAGTATATTCCTATTAAGCTTTCATAGAAAGGCTATATCAATAGGTCACAGGAGGTCATAATCTGTACGTGAACTTCAATTCAGGATTATCACACAGAATTCTTGACACGAGCCCTCAGATAGACTAAAAGACCCTGACAAACATCAAAGAAAATTTTTAGTTCCTTAAGCTAACATATAGCTTTTGAAATTTTAATTATTTTATCTATATATGTAAAATGTCTTTGTTTAAAAAACACTGAAAAGATCATATAACAGTTCCACATTAGGAATTTAGAACACCAGGTTATGCATCAGGATTTTCACCTTCCTTTTACCGGTTCACCCGTGAATTAGGAATGAAGAACCAATCCCTGGTGATTATTCGCAGGTCTTTATACAGCCTGTGTTGCTATTTCACAACTGACATGACCCGACAACCAAAAAGATTCTGTCAAAGTTTACATTTGGTAGCTTTTATTACAAATATAATAAACACAATTTTTCCATCTTCCAAATAAGTAAACCACATTCTGATATTAGCCATATTTTCCACTGTATACACTACACATATATCCCTTCTCTCCAGGAGAATCATGCTTTACGGCCCTTATTTGACTAGAAAAAAAAAAAATCGGCACTCCAAATGGTATTTCAAAGTCCTGTCAGCAGTATGGGGGAAGAAAACACCTCTATTATTTATTCACCTTTATATGTAAATATCCTGTTTTAATAAACCAATTGTTTATTTAAAATGAAATCCCAAAGTCATAACTTTAAAGAAAATTACCCAAGTATTTACTGTATTGGTGATAACTGTTTTCCACCAAAAAAAAAAAAAAAAAAAAAAGCTGAGTAAAATTGTCACTCATAATTGTGTAACTAAATTATTAAAGTGAAATGTTTATTTTCTAAGTACATGGAGCAAAAACACACATATATACACAATGAAAATCTGTTCGCCAAACTGGCATCAAAGCTATTATGAACACATATTTGGTTCTAGAGAAAATATACTATGGTTGTATGCAACAAAAAGAATGCAGTTGCAGTAGAAAGTTCATTAAATTGAATATGCTGTGATTTTTTACTACAGTGACTTATATCAACCAAAAATAAACGTAATCTCATCCTGAGTAGTAGTCATCTAATCTCACACTGCTTAACAATTTTTACTCCAAAAGAGGTTTACTACTCATTCAGCAAATGTATGTTTCCAGGATACCAAGTCATAAAAGACATATAATATTAAAATGTTTAAACTACTGTAAAAAGACCTGTAAATACCAGAGTAGTTTCTCTAAATTGAAGACTGTGGGCCTAGTTCCTGGGAATTTGCAAGTTTTCTGTAGTATTTCTTGCCTTAAATTTTTGTGTCAATAAAAAATAATGACTCGGCAGCCAGAGCTTCTCTAATTGTTGGCAAGATAATGGAAAGTCAGGGAGAGGGAACATGGAATGATGCTAACTTAATACACAAATAAATGGCTGAATAATGCCAGACTATGCCATACACAGATTTCATAATAACTAGAAGAGAGGAAAGTCACAGGAAATTGAGTTATCATAAGGAAAAACTAGCTATGATGAGCGCTTTCCAGCCCAAGTCCCGTCAAAAAAGCCACCAAGTGGGTACAGGTGAATAGATTTCAGTCCCCTCAGCCTGTGAAGTGGCTGACTATGGTTGGGGGAATTCAGGATCTCCCTGGCCTGCTGTCTCCTGTCAGGAACAACTCTGTGCTTTCATATCCCATGGCCTACTGAACACGATCATTTTTACTTGTGCCATTGTGACAAAAGGCTGCAAACCACTGGAAAGACATAACAAACTCTTGTACCGCAGCAGTCACACTGAAGAAGGGCATTTATTTTCAGGAGTGAAAAGTCTGTCACATTAAATTAAGATCATTAATTCGATTGTTACTGGTATTATGGATTTGTTTTTCATTTCTAAACCTGTTTTGATTTCATAGTTTCATTAGATTTAAATTCATCAGATTAAATAATAAGTTGCTATCTAGATTTTTATGTTTGTACATAATTCAGTAACCTTAGCACAAAAATGCTTTACATTAGGGCACCTGGGTGGCTCAGTTGGTTAAGCGACTGCTTTCGGCTCAGGTCATGATCCTGGAGTCCCGCGATCGAGTCCCACATCGGGCTCCCTGCTCGGCAGGGAGTCTGCTTCTCCCTCTGACCCTCTTCCCTCTTGTGCTCTCTCTCATTCTCTCTCTCTCAAATAAATAAATAAAATCTTGAAAAAAATGCTTTACATTAAAATGGGGTCTCCGAGGAATTCCTTCCCCCTTTTAATGGGACGTGTGCAAAACGCTGAAAAAACACCTGGATTAGTGGGTTAAGAGTATTCACTTGAAGCTCAGGTCTCCCCCTTAGAAATTTTGTGACCCTGGGTCAGTTACCTCCCTTCTCTTTAAGCCTCCACTTCCTCACTTGTAAGATAAGGATCTATGGAAGGGTCTACAAAGTGATTAAGCCCAGTACCTGGTATATAGGAACATGCGCAGATAAGCAAAGGGAGCTGACTGTAAGAGGCTAAAAGCATATCTCATGTCTAACAAAAGCATACTTTTAATTTCACTTATTTAATCCATCTTAGATAAAAGATACTGGAAACCTGACTTTATATATGTGACCATAATCCATCTTTAAAGGGGGTGGAGGATAGTTAAATTGCTTTAGGAGGACTCCTACCATTCTAAAAATACTGTCCCGCAGCTGTTTAAAATTTATTTTTTTAGACCATAGCACCACTGTTTGGTTGTTTCCAATTTCTAAACCACAAATAGTAAAAGTGTACTCAGTCTACTGCAAACATAAATAGCAAATGCACGCTTCAGCACTTTTTAAAGGATATGGAAATTGGCAACAAAAATGCAGTTCATGTTGAAAATTTATGACAGCCCTGCCATATTTCTTCAGAAATACAATCAGGTAAAAATTAGGAAGATCTCTACCAGCTGGGTGGTATTTTTATGTTTTTTTACTTATATTTTCACTAACTGAAAGACTTTCATTATGCAACTTCTGGCACTTGATAAAATAGAGCAATAGTACCTTTGCTAAAACCACAGTTTCTTTGGTTATGTTTAGCATTACACAAACATCTTTCACCTTAGATATCCTTTTGCATTAGAGTGTTTAATTTTAAATTGACTAAGGGGAATTTCTTTTTACAGAATATTATGCTTTCTGGATATCATTAAGCACAAGAATTGTATTTTCATAACTTCTCAAAAGGTTACGTGTGTGTTACAATTATTAGGCATTTGGTTCCATAAAAATATTGTGAAAACTACTGCTAAAAGATGAGAATAGAAAAGTGATTCAGGGAAACAGAGAGAAGACTGATTTACTGTGATGCTATAAATTGAAAGAGAAAAAAAACCCTGTTTTTTAAAATATGTAAAAAGGAACAACATGGATTTAGTGTCTCTTCCCTGATGCAGTTTTTCTAAAATAACACATCCTCAGCTTCTGAGGAGGAGAAAGAAAAGAAAAACATCCTGGCACAGAGGTTGAAATAATTTTTACCGTTAAACTCAACAATGGAGAAACAAGTTTTGCCATTAGGAATAATTCTTCAACACTCTGTTTCTCACGACTGCATTAAAATTACTACTGCTATATATTTAAACTGGTTTTTAAGTACCAGTGCTAGCAAGATTGAAAGATTACTTGTTAATCTTTTGGTGCAATCAATAACGTTCTTGAATCAACACTGAATAAATGATTAGATAAATGGAGGAGAAAATGGCATTTGGTCATTTCAGATGCTTTTAATGACATTTTTTAACTGGATGATTCAAAAATTGATGAACTATTAATTCATATTATGTCCTAAATACTTAAATGAATTGAAAGGAGAATAAAACTACCGAGGAATTTTTCATGGCTCCTGCTTTTCGTGGTGGTTCTTCTTTACATGCATTTTTACCAAGCATGCTTAACTAATAAGCATTTTCAGAGATTCACTAAATATATACTTATTGGATTGGATGAAAAGTTTGTAAGAATCTTATAACATATGCTTTTATAAAGTAATAAAAATAACATAAGGAAGGATTCAGATTCAAATACGCAATGTAACAAAATGAAGGTAAACTAAATGAAACAGACAAAAGTTCTGTGGTACCTGCAGAAAAATTAACTGGCTATGTTATTTTTTTTTAAGATTTTATTTATTTATTTGAGACAGAGAGAAGTGCATGAGCAGGGGGAAGGCAGAGGGAGAAGGAGAAGCAGGCTCCCCGCTGAGTCAGCAGCCTGATGTGGGACTCAATCCCGGGACCCCGGCACCACGACCTGAGCCAAAGGCAGATGCTCAACCATCTGAGCCACCCAGCAGCTCCCAGCTATGTTATATTTTTTAGTTTACTGAAAAGAATAAGAGAGTCAACACTATCAAACTATTATGCTTTGTATTTTTAATGCCCTATTTATGTAACATAAACAGTGCTCTTTTCCCATATCTTGTAACAGGCACCTGATTTTTGCCAGATAATTGCTTTCCTTTGAATTTACAAACTAGAAAGCGAACCTGTTAAGCAAAATCTCAAAAAACACCAATTTAATCATATGTTAAGAAACAAAGACATTTTTCTCATCTACAGTTAGCATCTATTCAGAATGTGAACTTATAAAAGCATTCAGATTTAATTTCTTCCTACTTTGAATCCTGTTTAAATAATACAAACTTGATACCACTGCACTACTGCATTTCTAGAAATTATCTAAAAATCTCTCAAAGTTCTCAACTCATCTTTTATCTTGTTTGCTGAACAAGGTATCATTTGAAAGGTCCGCTGCTTTGAACTGCCCATTATAAAAATGATACTGAATCATATTTTACTAAAATAAGAGGTAGTCTAATCAATATGAAAGCTAGAAACAAAGTAACATTTTTAAAACAGCTTTTAAAATGAGGAATATATATTCTAGTGATGCAGTTTTCTGATTTGGATCACTTTTGCAAAAATTAAGTGGCATTCTGTATTGAGCAAGAGGAGGAAAATAGAGAATAGAGGTATAAATGTCTATCTTGTCTTCTAGAATCATAAGTTCTAAGATGGAAAGAACAATTAAACATTAGCAGTTCTGGGAACATACAAAGCTTGCAATTTAAAACTAGAACATTTCCTCCTAATAATTTAAATAGCTTCTGGTTCAAACACTTTTTAAAAAATAATTAACTATAAAATATGGAGAAGAAAAATATTCATCTCAAATATATTACAATAATTTGCTGAAATTTTCACATGTGAAAACAAAGTTTCAGAATTTGGGAATCGCCACAACAATGAATCAATATTGTCATTTACGGTAACACTGACATACTTAAAAGAATTTCCATTTTGTTATGAAATAACTTTTAAAGAAAATTAGTTTGAGTCTAAGTTAATTATAATAGCTGCCATGACTGGTTTTTGACCATGTAGAGAGCTATATAGCTTTTTAATTCTATATACACAGTCCTTGAGTTTCTCTGGGTTAAGTCACACTACCTGACATTGTAACATTTGGAACACTAATGTCAGTTATAGAAACAGTTACCTATTCTTTGTAGTAGACACATTAACTTCTAATCATATCTGCTATTTTAAGCTCTGAATAACATGGGACTAAATCATGTGATTAAGGGTACAGAAAAATGTAAGAAAATAGCTACAAACAGACCGATTATAACACTTCATTTCCTGTACTGTTACTTCCTTTACAAATATTTGTGTAATTTTATGACATTTTAAACTCTTAAGAAATAATTACATCTCTACTCTGTTATCTCCAGAGATACAGGTTCCTTAAAATTAGAAGTACATACAATTTTATATTTTAAAATTTATTAACCGAAAGATAAGAAGATGTATCTGTTTAAAAAAAGAACTATTTTGAATGCTACTGTTATGTTGGATTAAATTGTGTACACAGTTCATGAATACCTCTAATACAGAGTTAAGTCTGTTTTTCCTTGCCAGAAAACTAAAAACAAAAACAGCTTAATTGTAGACTATTCTGTCATACCATTACAAACATAAGTTATGTACAAATAATGTAACCTGAGACCTACTCTGGTCATCTGAGCGGTTACGAATTAAAGCATGAATCTTCATAGTCCAGCAGCATTTTAAATAAATTTATGAAAAAAATTATTTTTTTACACATTTATTCCTTTACCACACGAAATTCATTTCCTGGGCTTCTTACAGTGAAAAAAGTCCCTTGTTTTGGAGCACAGTATATATCAAAAATACTTGGTAATCCAATAGACTATTTTTTCTACATTATGGTCAGGCAACAGACCCCACCAAATACTGAAGATTGACATTTGTAGGTAATTCAATAGTTAGATGATGATTCTTCAGTAGTTTCACAGTGGCACAATTTTTCACATTACTTGAAACCACTGTTAAACCTATAACACATTTTCTGTTTCGCCATGGGTATTTTTTCTATCTTTAACCCAAAAAGGAATATCTTTTATCTGTTTGCAGTACAAAAAGCATTCATAATTCAGAAATGTTTTCCTTTTTTGCAATGCATGACTTTGAACTCAAGATTTTTCAAAGATCAGTTAAACATTATGTTTCTTTAAGACCAGAGCCTTATTTATGTGAGTCTGTGGCTTAACTAACAAGAATTTTTCTGTTCCAGGGAAAGTCAGTCAGTTTGTATCTTAAATACCATAATCTAGTTTCAATCCATATAGACATCTGCAAGGGAAGGCACTCAGTCAAATGTTACATCCCCCAGCAACCAAATCATAGACTGTAAGAATAATTTCTCTACACAACAGACAAGACAAAACCAAAAAGCAAAATGATGGGAGAAAATATAACATTTGTAATTTTAAAAATTAATAAGCAACAACACATTTATCATTTATATAACAGTACATTTATGTAATGTTTTCTATTCAATTCAAATATTTAATAAAACCCCAACATGTGAACACAGTGAGTGCTATTTTAATCAGATGCCACAAACCTCCATAAAAGCATCTAGAAATTTGTTCTCTAATCATATTGTACAAAATATTGTCTGTGTAATTACTATGTATATTTTATTGTCCATTTCTAAAAGTTACCAATATTAAATGACAAACTGCCAATGTTATGTAAAAATTAGTATGAATTAATGCATTAATGAAAAATGAACCCACAATCAAAGTGTCTGGTAAAATCGTTAAAGCAGATCCCATTTTGACTCATTTTTTAAGTTTTTTTTTAACTTAACAAACTTTCAAGATCCTAAAATCACATACTGAAGGGCAGTAAGTATAATAAATCTCACATGTACAATATGCTAATAGCACTTATTACACGAAAGCTACTATTGGTAAGTACTCTATTTTTTTTTAACTTACTTAATGCTCAAAATGCCTTTCACTTTATAGATGATGAAAATGACACTCAGAGGGTTAAGTAACTCATGTAAAGTCACACAGTTATTAAGTGGTCAACAATCTGGCTCTAAAGTCCACGCTCTTGTCTACCCTTATAAGCATCATAGTAAAATATTACTTTTTAAAATTTGAAAAAAATGTGACATTCACAGACATAATGTCTGGATCAAATATGTAAAAGATTATTATATGAGCATACATAAATATCTTAAGCCTTATGTAAAATTTTTGTACTTACAACAAATGATCGTTCTGTTTCTACCTTGTTATCTTCTACATTCAAAGGAATTAATCAAATTAGTGGTTACCTAAAGTCTGAATACTCTTGATGTGAATTAAACAGTCACATGTGCACAGTGACACATAATCACACGAATACTACTTCCTTAAGGGAACAGTATGAGAATTTCAATACAATTAATATTAAAACGAAGCATAAAAATATTTTCTGATAATTAGTAACCTATAAAATAAAACAAACACATATTAAACTGTATTTTATTTATTGAAATTTTAATATTTAAGTTTAGATTAGTAATAACATGTCACTCATTTTGCTTTTAATGTGAACTAAAAGTTACCTTTAATTTTAGTTACCCTCATTTTAAAAAACCAAAGTCCCCAAATCACTATGTTGAACACCTGAAACTAATACTGTATGTCAACTGCACCTCCATAAAAAATAAATAAATAAATAACATAAAAAAACGAAGGCCAGTCTAGAGTTTAATGTAAGAATTGATAAATGTAAATAATCTCATTCAGCAACTTTCCAACTTAAAATGTAAGAACTCACTTCTAACTGCTTGGGTTGTTCACCCAGGTAAGTCTATTTCTTTTCCAGTGAATAATGTTTGGTTAAATACAGGAAAAGTTATACCATCAATGGAATGTAATTATCTATAATGAAAGTAAGTTATTCCATATTCCCATTTTGAAAAATAAATGAATATACCAACACACCCTATAACATTTATATAAACTTTAAAATAGTAGCTAGCCTAAAGTGAACAGAACATATAATCGGGATAATTTCATACCGTGCATAATCATTCTTCACAGCATTTTTATTATGCAGTATGGAATGGATTAGAGTAAATGTATTTCACACATGCTATTTCTTATTCAAAAGGAAATACAGAATAGGATATAAAATAGTTCTAGCCAAATCTTCATTCAAGTCCAACCTTCATGGACGCCACTGTAATTGAAAGACATTTCCAAACAGATAGCTGTGGACTTCATTTTCCTTTAAAATCACATGTCTTTCACATCTGTTCCAACTAAAACATTCATGTTCTTAAACTTTACCAAACTCTTATGCTTACTTTTTAAAATATTGCAGTTTTATTTTGTTTTACTTTAATTTACAACTAGTTATGCTCATAAAATCATTTAAATTTTCAAATTATGCTAACATGTTAAAGAAAACAGTATAGTATGCATACCTAATCAATATTTTACATCAGTGATTTCCAAAGTTTCTGAAACTTCACTTACTTTTAACTGACCTTCATGCAAGTCATTAAAATGGAATAAAGAAAATATTTCATCATTTTAAGATTAATGTGAATTCATATTTTTAATGTGAATTTTTAATTTCACTTTGAATATATCTTCCAAAATAGTCAACGTTTCCAAGATCAGACATCAAAATAAATACTATTAATTTTCAATACTGCACTTTACTTTTGACCTACTCAATAAATTAAAAATAAAATGAATTATTAATATGACAAATTATAAAAATCTCTGACTTAACGATGATACTCCTTGAAGCTTTTATAAAATTTTAAGATTTCATATAATTATGAGATGAGTTAAAAGAAATTTCAGATCTAGGGTATATTAAAAATAATTATAAGCAAAATGATAAAGAGAGGAAAAAAAGAAGAAAGTAAATTAGTAAAGGCCTTATGTACCTCTTGATGAAACACATTTAAAATGCAAAAATCTAGGGCGCCTGGGTGGCTCAGATGGTTGGGCGTCTGCCTTCGGCTCGGGTCATGATCCCAGGGTCCTGGGATCGGGTCCTGCATCGGGCTCCCTGCTCCTTGGGAGCCTGCTTCTCCCTCTGCCTCTCCCTCTGCCTCTCTTCTCTCTCTCTCTCTGTCTCTCATGAATAAATAAAATCTTTATAAAAAATGAACTAAAAAATGCAAAAATCTACAACAGAAAATATTTAAGATTAGTAGTTATCTAACAATAAATTCAGAAGCACTTATAGAGTTCATGAAAACTTAATCAGATTGGTTTCTCCCAATGATCTTTTGCATAAAGTAGTCAAATGTCCAGTTCAGGAAGACTGCCTAAATAATTTTATCCACATGCCTCTCTTAACAGGTAACTTCAAAAAATCTTGTATACTATCGCCACTCTTCCCATCAAAATCCCTATTTTAAAGTATCTTTGCTATTCAATTTAGAGTATTTACCTAGAACAGGCAATCAATGGTTCTCAACAAAAGAATGCAATATTTGCAAATATAATATTCCATTTAATGTACTGAAGAATGAATTAATACAACAAAGGGGTACTTGTACTTTTTACTCTGATTTTTCACGTGCAAACATTCAAAACATAGAAGGGTATTACAACATAAATTGGGTCCATTCTATACATGTATGTACCTGCATATAAAAATAGCTAGAGAACAATTACAAAGCAACATCAAACACGAGACAGTTAAGATACAGATTATACACAAATACTGATAAATTATAAAAGATAACGTTTATCAAATATGAGATTACTGATGGCAGACTCTAGGGAGGAGGTTTTGTACCATGGTTTTGGAGGAAGGTTTCAGTTTCATTTAAAACACAGAAACAGATAGTTATTTTAAGTCATGGAAGAGATGGTGATGAACACAGGCACGAAGGGGGCAGAACAGAAAATGACAAGTAAAGGTAACATAAAAACAACTGAAATAAAGGAGACACAGGCCATGAAGTTGATAAGTGGCATTTACATTTACCAACTATTGAGATCAAAATCTGAGGTGTCATTTCTGATATATGTTCTCTCCTTTATACTCTGTAGCTGAAGAATCACCAATTCCTCTTAATTCTGCCTCCTAACCACATCTGGAGTCAGTTTCATCTCCAGCTCCCTCAGTAACACCCCCAGAATTCAGATTCACTACCCCTCACCTGAACCCCTTTTCTGGTCTCATAGGTAGTCTCCCTGAATCCCCTCGTCCCCATCTCCATCTCAGCCTAACGTGAAACCAATTCGCTGCCAGGTTGGTCTGTTTGAAATGTAAATCAGGTCAGGTTACCCCTCATTAAAAAACTTGTCAGTGGATCACCAATGTTCTCAAAATAAAGCCTAGAATCTTTAACATGACGTTATTGATTTGGTCCTTACCTTTAGTTCCAGTTTCACCTTGCACTCCTCCAACCTCATGTGGAGCCTTCTGCCCTACCCATGAAGAACTTCTTTCTGTTCCTCGGATACAACCTCCTCTCTGTGTCTCTCTCTTCATCTCCAGGCAAGCTCAAATACAACTTTCCCAAGGAAGTCCTCCTTTGACCCTCCCTCTCTCCTCAACCCCCTCACACGAGACTAGGTCTTAGAAACTCAAACAGGTACTGCTCTATGGCAGCACTTTTATATATACTTATGATTATTTGACAATCTTTTATTATCTTTTAAATGATGGCTATTATAAACTGTACGTTCCACAGAGGAAGGACTATATCTTTTTTGTATTCCATTCTCCAGAACCATTCCCCAGAACCTAGACAAGAGTCTGAAATAATAAATATGGGCTAACTGCTAAGGCAAGAAGACACAAGAATACGGTGCCACCCAGAAGAGTCACAGGATATAAAAGACTCTCAGGTCACCAAATATTCAATCTAGGAGAGCACTCACAGATGATCTGTGAGTTCAGTGGTTTCTGACTATATTCATCAGGGCCCTTGGAGAACAGACCAGGAAAGCAAGATGTTGGACCCATCTACTACACACCTCTGCCCTTGCTCCAACCAGATCAGCTTCATTTTTTGGTGTGTTTTTACATACTGGGGCTTCACACGACAGTTCACTGAAAAAAGGAAAAGAGGTTTGAAAAGCTCTATGCTGAATAATTTTCAAATCCTGATTGGCAGTCCATCCATTCCCGTAAGATCCCTTCCTCCTGCTAGCATCCTAACATATGGATAGAAACCACCCTAGTAACTCTGCTACACCCAAAATCATCTTAATTTTCTGATTCCTTGACTCCTCCACATCTAATCAGTTGCCAGATCCTGGTATTCTTCCCTTTTCACTTCTGTCCTCTTTTCTCCATTTCCTCTGCTGCCAGGCACAAACAGATTCAAATCCTTTTTGTTCTTGGAATTACTACGGCAGCTTCTTCCGTGGCTTACTTAGCTCCAATCTCCCCTTCCTTAATAACACCCATGTTGGACTTCTCTTTCTCATACAGTGCCTTCCTTGTATCTCTAATAAAAATCTTTGGCAGATTCCAGTGTAATATCATAACAAAACCAACCGCCCCTCTCTGGCTTTTAAAACCCTCTTTCTACAAGCTGCCCAAACCACCTATTCAGCTTATTAGGCTTCCTTCTTTGATCAGTTTTCTTCAAACTACATCATAATCATTCAAGCAGGATGCTCTACACCTCTCCTCTGTGTCTATCCAGACCACAAAGCCAAAGCTGAGTGGCCTAAGCTACTGAGGCACATCAGATATGGTAAAATAGAACTCTGTGTTCCCAGTTTGACAAGTTTAAACTGTGAGAACCATCTTTATATCTGCTGCACTCTCTGTCCTTCTTCAGTGCATTAAGTCTTGGCATCAACTCCCACGATTACACAATATTAAATAACTGAGGTTATGAAAGACCTTAGATAATATAGCCCACAACCTGCATTTTATAGATGAGGAAGTGAAATGCCTTGTTCAAGGTCACACAGCTAAGTTAATGGTAGGCCAGGAACTAGACTACGAGTTGAGCTCAGCTCCTCTATTTCTGATAGTCCAGCTCTATTCCAACTTCTTATATTTTAACAATCATGAGAAAGGACTAGACTCGGGACTGCTAGAGTTAAAGGTCACAGTGTGTACTTGAAAAAAAATTGTGATTCTTCATAATATTAATTTTTAGCTACTTGTCTTTCCAGCTGCACAAAATGCTAAGACTCGTTCATTTAACAAATATTTATTGAGTGCTTACCATGTGCCGGGAATATAGCAGTGAACAAAACTGACTAAAATATCCATCTCTGGGAAGAATACACATTAGGAGAGGAAACTGCTAATATATGAATGAATAAATTATTGAATGAATAAGTAAGTTAAATACTTATACTGTTAGGAAGTGATAAGGTCTTTAGAGAAAGATACTGTAGGGCAGAGTATACCCCATTGTTCATAGAGATCCAGGGGATGAGAAGCAACCAATATCCAAGAGATGAGAAAAGAGGAAAAATGAGAAGAGTGAGGTTTGGAAAGGCAAGTGAATAAAGTGTTTTAAGAAGGAAGGTAAGCAACTGTGTCGAATGCTACTGATAGATCAAGGAAGATGAGCACCGAAAGATGACCACTAGATTTAGTAATACAGACGTCACTGGTGACCCTGAGAAAAAGCTTTGGGTGAGTGATGGAAGCACAAATCTGAAATCAAGTAAATTCAAGAGATAATGGAAAGACAACTGGAGACAGAACAGACAACTCTTTTGAGAAGTTCTGCTAAAAAGGGAGCAGAGTAATGAATGGTAAGTGGAGAGTGATGTGGGATCAAGAGTTGTGGTTATTGCTGCTGTTTGTTGCTTATGATAGGAGAAATCTGTGCAACTCTGTATGCTGTTGATCCAGCAGAAATAGAAAACACAAAGAAATTCTGGGGTAATGGCCTTGAGGAGGTGAGAGGAAGTGGAATCAAATGCACGTGTGGATGGGTTGGCCTTTGATAGGAGTGTAGACATCTATCTATAGGATTAGTCAAGAAGTGGGCACAGACAGATGCAAGTATGTATCTGGTGATGGGAACTTCTGTAAATTTTCTACTGACTAGTTATATCCTCTAAATGATATAGGGAGCAAAGTCAGCAACTGAGAGTGAAGATAAGGGAGAAGGTGCTGAAGGCTTAATAAGAAAGGAGAATGTATGAAATGGCTGTCCAACATAATGAGTGAATGGACCAGAAGAATAAAAGTTGGCAAAGAAGTAAAATTTTAAGGTCGTGGTCATGGATTAAATTAGAAAAATCAGTACTGTGTGTTTCTTCAGACACACTGACTTGTGCCTCTGCCACACAGCATAGGCAGAAAGTTAATCCATGGAAGGAAGGAGAGAGAAGCAAAAGAACTGAGGAAACAGAAAGGAGAAAGAAAAAGAAGCTAGAGTTTAGTGTATTTGCATTGTGACGATCATACCGACGAATTCTAGACTACAGGTGGGTAAAAGAAGGTGAGAATTCAAGAATGCCAAGAGAATAAAAAAATGGCCAAGTCAATGGATTTGCTGTTGGGATAGTAGAGAGGTATGATGTAAAGAGAAACAGTGCTGATCAAAAAGAGTGGGAGTCTTCAAACTGAGATTATAAAATGGTTGCTGGTATTGATGATAGTAAGGTAAGAGTGTAATCAGTAATCAGTAGCTAAGGTAAGGTGAGGGACTAGATGTTTAGATCCAAGAAGTATCCATTTGCAATCTCAAATTCCTAACCAAATTTTCACACCTCTAATAATGCCCTGTAAACCTACGCAACCAGGAATTCTGCCTGGACCATGTGTTTGTAAAAGTCCCACTCTGGCCCTCTTCTGGCCAGGCCCATCCTGCTGGGGAAGAAGTCCATGGGAGCAAAGAGGACTTGCTTGATCCAAGCCTGCATCCCCCTTTCTTTAGAAAGACTTTGTTCAGGTCCCAGGACCCTCGAATTCTCTGGTCCAATGTCCAAACTCCAGGTTGAGAACCTATGTTCACTTCTTCCTCAGGTCCTCCTTCCTGAGTGCTGGCTATACTGCCAGTTCATGCACCCTTTAATCTGAGGGAAGCCCAAGAGGAAATACAGGGGTGGGTGGAGTTTGAACATGTAAACTATAGTATCCGTATCTGTGCAAGCAAGGCCCCTCATGATTGGAAGTGAGAACAGAAGGGAGTGGGCAGACACAGAGGGAGAAGCAGACTCCCCACTGAGCAGGGAGCCTGTCGCAGGGCTGGATCCCAGGACCGTGGGATCATGACCTGAGCCCAAGGTGGACACTTAACCAACTAAGCCACCCAGGTACCCCAAAACCTCACAAGACTTTAAAAGACAAAGGGAATAATTATTATTTTATGACTGGGGAAAGGAAAGTTAGGTGATTTGACAAGTTCACATATATGACTAAGTGGATAACATAACAACCTCATTCTCCAATTAAAATGCAATTAAATTTGAAATAAAAACCCAAACTTTCAAATCTTGGGAAATTTAAAAATACAATGCCAACTAATGTTTCAAAGAAGAAATCATAAGAGTTATCAGAAAATATTTAGAACTGGATGATACTGAAAACACACACACACACACACACACACACACACACACACACACACAGATCTTCATCCCAGTTCCCAACAAGAAACTCCTAAAACTCACAGAATATCTGAAGTGATTAGAGCAATAAAGAAGTCATTTGTTATGTTAATAAGATGACATTTGGAAAGCCCCTAGGTAACCTAAAGATAGGGGCTTTTGCCAGGGGAACTAACCACAGGATTAGAGGGTTAGAACTTTCACTCCCACTCCCTTAATTCCCCCACCTCCTCTGGATAAGGAAGAGAGCCTAGAGATTGAGTTCGATCACCGATAGCTAATGATTTAATCAATCATACCTATGTAGTGAAGACTCCATAAAAATTCAAAGGACCAGGTTCAGAGAGCTTCTAGTCTGGTAAAGAGAGATTCAGGGCAAGCGGTGCACTCAAAGGTCATGGAAGCTTGCACCCCTCCCACATACTTTGCCCTATGTGCCTGGCTGTTCCTGAGTTATAAACTCTATAATAAACTAGTAATCTAGTAAGTAAAAGGATTCTCTGAATTCTGTGAGCTACTCTAGCAAAGTAATTGACCCCAAGGTGGGGGACTGTGGGAACCATTAGAACCATGGTTAATGACCTAGATTTGCCATTGGCATGTGAACTGTGTATGCTGGGTGCAAGTCTTGTAGGACTGAGCCTTTAATCTGTGGTATATGATTTGGTAGTGTGGGGAAAAAAAATCAAACATCGGAATTGCTGTCAGAATACCAAGACACGTGGGATACAGCTAAAGCTATAGCAGAAAAAAAAAAAAAAGCATACTTTAGAAGACAAAACATCAACGTGTTTGCTGTTTAATGTTGCAGAGGTAGAATGAGTCCAGAGAGAGGCAAAGAAAAGAAACCGTGCTTCTGAGGCCAAAAAACAAATAGAAAACATTGAAAAAAAAAAAAGTATCATAAAACTAAAAACTACTTCTTTTTAAAGAGTTTACCCAAGATTAATCAAGAAAGAAAGATATAAAATGGGAATGAAAAGGACAACATAACCACAGAGAGAAAATACTACATAAATACCTTTACTGCAAGAAATTTGAAAGATGAACTGGATAGTTTCCTAAAAAACTGTAACTTAATAAAATGAATCAAAAAGAAATAGTAACTGTAAATACACCCATGGCTGTTAAAAAAAACCCTCTCATTCCTCTACACACACACACACACACACACACACACACACACACACACACACACACAATTATACAGCTACGTTATATAATACAACCTACAATCAGATGATCCTGATCTAATATCAACGGTTCTAGAGTGGAAATTAAGGGGAAAATTACTCTTATCTGGTAAGAATTGTAAATGGCTGTTTATTAACAGAGACCCAACAAGAGAAACTTAAATACGTAAGAGTTTTGGTTGGTTTGCCTTCCTATGAGAGGTAGGTAATTGCTGGTATTGGTTTTAATGTCTATATTAGTTTTCTATTGCTACTACAACAAATTACCACAAACTGAGAGGCTTAAAACAACACAGTTGTATTAGCTTATAGCTCCAGGGAACATAAGTTTAAAATTGGTTTCACTGGGCTAAGATCAAGGTGTCAAGAGGGCTGCAGTCTTCTAAGAAGGTCAAGTTGCCTTTTACAGATTCTAAAGCTGCCTATGGAACAGTGCTGTGGAAAACAGTATATGACAGTTCATCAAAAAATTATCATCTGACCCAGCAATTCCACTTGTGAGCATATACTGAAAATAACTGAAAGCGGGTCTCAAAGAGATATCTGTACACTGATGTTCATAGCTGCATTATTCATAACAGCTAAAATGAGGAAGCAACTCAAGCATCCATCTAAAGATAGAGATACGCAAAATGTGGAATATACGTACACTGGAATATTATTCAGCCTTAAAAAGGAAGGAAATTCTGACATAGGCTATGACAGGAATGAACTTTGAAGCCATCATGCTAAATGAAATAAGCCAGTCATAAAAAGACAAATAGTGTTATGACTCACTTATGTGAAGTCACAGAAAAGAGTCAAAATCACAGACACAGAAAAAAGAATGGTGGTTGCCAGATGCTGGGAGGAGAGGGGAATTGGGGATTACCATTTAACCGGTATAGAATTTTAGGTTCATAAGATTTAAAGAGATATGAAAATGGACAATGAAGATAGCTGTACATTATGAATGCATTTAGTACCACTAAACTATATACTTAAACATGAGTAAGATGGTGAATTTTATGCTTTGTGGATTCTATCAAAGCAAAAAAAGGGGGGGGATTAAAATAGGTTTTACACTCAATGTTTTCTATTTAAAAGCTGAAAATGTTTTCTATTTAAAAGCTGAAAAAGATTAAAATATGTTAACACTCAGTGTTTTCTATTTAAAAGCTGAAAACAATCCAAATGTATGCCAGTTTAGCTAATACAAGTACTCTCTCCCCAGTATTGCAAAGAGTCAGAATGAGAAAACAATCCTGCTTGCCACACAACTCAGTTAGTACATGCCCCGAAGAAAGAAATGAATCTACTGTTGTTGCAGTATGACTCAGTTCCCTTGTGTTTCATTTAGCTTGAGCAATCTCATCACACTTAATGATTTGAGACTTTGAGTATCATTTTTCAAACAGGGTCCCTAAAAACAAGCATTCAGGTACTCACTGGAATCTATAGTAAACTGCTCTATAAAGAATACAACATATATAACAAAATGGGTTAATATCTGTAACATATAAAAAGTTACTTAAATTTAGTATGAAAGCGATGCCTGGGTGGCTCAGTCTTGGGCTCAGGTCATGATCCCAGCATCCTTGGATGGAGCCCGGCGTCCGGCTCTCTGCTCAGCAGGGAGCCTGCTTCTCCCACTCCCTCTGCCTGCTGCTTCCCCTGTTTATACTCTCTGTCGAATAAATAAAAAAATTTTTTTTAATTTAATATGAAAAAAATCAATGCCTCCAAAGAATGAAATGTTTGTAATTCACAGAACAATAAATATAAATGGCCAAAACCTTTCAAAAAGTGTTTAAGTTCACTAAGATAAATGTAAATATTAAATAAACTATCATTCTACCTTGGTAATGAACAAACAGGCAAATACAAGTGTTGGTAAAACTGTTGGAAAACAAATATTCATACCCATTGTTTTAATAAGAATATAAGCTAATACATTCATAAAATGATTTAGTAATATTACTCACAACTTTAAATGACCAACCCCATTGAAAAAATGGTTCCCTTTTAGGCATACATCCTATGATAATAAATTAAATTAGGAACAAAGATGTACACTAACAGTTGGCTAAATATTTAAAAGCTGAAAACAATCCAAATGTCTACCAATAGAGACTATTTATAATAAATAAAAGAAATATGCTGATATAAGAATAACAAAGGAGGGATGCTTGGGTGGCTCAGATGGTTGAGTGAATGACACTTGATTTCAGCTCAGGTCATGATCTCGGGGTCATGAGATTGAGCCCTGTGCGGGGCTCTGCACTGGGAATGGAGCCCCCTTGGATTCTCTCTCCCTCTCCCTCTGCCTCTCCCCCCATCACGCAGGCACACTCTCTTAAAAAAAGAAGGAGACTTAAATGTACTGACACAGAAATATATCCACAACATATAACAAGGTTTAAAAAGGTTTTATGCCTTTATTTTCAAAATAAAAATAGTTTTATTCATCTTTCTTATTACAAAAAGAATTCTGAACTCATATTGAATACGTGTATAATACTGAAAAGCTTAAAAACGAAAAAAAAAGTATCCTGAATCCTTTTAGCAAAACATCGTCCCAGGTCACTAGGATTTTTATAAATCATACAAAAATTACTCCAAACTCAGAATTAAGATAATACTCTTTAGTACAAAATCCCTATCATTGTAACCTAAGATCTTTTAAATGCTCATACAGTCATCAATATACTATGGAGAACACTGAAGTTGGTTCTTTTTTTTTTTTTTTTAGTTTGGTTTGGCTCCAAGTTGGTTTTTATTTTTTCAAATATTAATTTTATTATCATTCTCTAAATTATTTTTTTAAGTTTTTATTTAAATTCCAGATAATTAACATACAGTGTAATATTAGTTTCTGATGTACAAGACAGTGATTCAACACTTCCACAGAACGCCCAGCCCTCTTCATAAGAAGTGCAGTCTTTCATCCCCCTACCCACTTTCCCTCTGGTAACCATCGGTTTGTTCTGTATAGTTCAAAGTCTATTTAAAGAGGATTTATTTCAAAGTCCTAAAATTCACTTAAATTTACATAATTTACTACTCAAAGTTAAAATTCAAGACAATTTAGTACACAACTATGCCGATACAATAGGATTCAAAAGCCTTTCAAGATTGTAAAACTAGAAAAAAAGGAAAAAAAAAGGTCAATAGACTGAAAGCAATTAACTCCAGGAAGAGATTATAAACAATAAAGCAATGTATAAATGAACAAGCACAGCTCAGAGCTACATTATCAAATGATTCGGTGGCCACCCAAGTACATAACAGCTCAGAAGGAAGAAATGGGTTTTCTACGACACCTTATGAAACAAATTCAAATATCTGACCACACACATTCCCAATCCCTGTAGTTACAGAGGAGCGGAGTAACAGAAAAAAATAATATAAAAATGAAGAGAAAGTATAAGTTGTGCCATATGGAAAAGTGATTTGATTGACAGCATTCAAAGAAACAATAGCAAAAGCTAGTGAAAGGAAATCGGCATTAGCTGAAAGAACTACAGAAAGTTCTGTCTAATGATTAGTTCACTCTATTATTAAAACACTAAAATTGCATAAGCGTTTAAATTTGGATCATAAGCACTATTTCAAAATAAAGGTTAAATGTTATGCCATTCCAGACATTTGCGAATATACAGAAAAACACATTCGTAAGAACATGAGTGGTAGCCAATAGTATCTGTTTATAAAACTGAACAGAAGTCAAATGCTTACACATAAAAGTTGCGTATCAACAACTTATATATTCCCAATTTATTTCAAGGTACCAAAATGCATATGTAACTATTTACAAAGTTAACAGCCAATAACTTACACAGGTATAATGTCAAAGTAGCAGAGCTCCAGTTAATCTAAGCACAATTTTTTGACATCTCAACTTGAAACTATCACTTTCCTTCTTTTATGATATGAATCAGTGGGGGACGTTACAGATTAAGTAAAAAATGTCTGTATTGTTATTAAGATACTATTACTAATATGGATATCAGCACAGATAAATATACTAATCTGATGATTAATTACAACACTTTGATATTCCCTTAAGGTTAAAGGAATGTATGGCAAACAGCTCTACTTAACTGTTATTATTTCAAAGCACCGACAGTCTAATCAGGTATGTTCTTATAACATTTTTTTATAGTCCAAAAATATTTTTATTCATTCTCACAAAGCACAAAATATCTCATTTGTATAAGAAAATGTTTTAATGTTCCTTATACCACTAAAATATATAATGTCTTTAGTATATAGTACATTTACATTTACTTTAGAAACTTAATCTTATGAATAAATGAATTTGTCCTTGAAAACTGGCTAAAGAAACTTTGTCAAAAATAAATGTAATGAAGGGGTGCCTGGGTGGTTCAGTCAGTTAAGAGTCCAGCTCTTGATTTCAGCTCAGGTCATCATCTCAGGGCCGTGAGATCGAGCCCCATGTTGGGCTCCGCCCGCTTAAGATTTTCCCTCCCTCTCATTCTGCCCCTCCCCTCCACTCCCATGCTCTCTAAAAATAAAACAAGATAATGAAAAACTAAAAAACTTTTTTTAAAAGCATAAGGAAGAAACAAAAAGCAGAAATATGGGTACATACAACAGACTATCACTCCCCCAAGTTTTATGAATCATATTTGATAATTAGAATAAAATCTATAACATCATCTGGTACTAAAGTTAATGATATTTTAAAAAGAGAAAGGTAAAGGGACCTATATAGAAATAAGCCTTTTATACGTCACTTGAAGTGAAAAAAGACTGATACCAGTAGTTTAAGACAGCTCACATATGTATGTTGTAATACTCGGAGTAATCACTATGATAATTATACAAAGTTATATAACATACACTGAAAAATACCATAAAAAAGTAAGATATATTCCTAAAAAAAAGTTCCAGTACCCACAGGAAGGCAAGAAAACAACAACTGAGAAATGAGAGGAAAATAACAGAAAACAAAAAATAAAATGGGAGACAAGCTATAGCACATTAATAATTAATGTCATTAGAATTCAAAATAGCACAGTTTGGCAGAGTGGATAAAAACATATTAAAGTAATTCTTGGAAAACAGAGAAAATAAGTCACTCATGATTTATTGGTGACAATTTAAAACAGTATAGATAACTCTGGAAAATGTTTACAAATTTCTTTAAAAATTAACAAGCAATTACCATATGACCTAGCAATTATGCTGTTGGGCATTTATTTCAAAGAAATTAAAACTAAAATGCACATAAAATCCTGTGTACAGTCACCGAGGCTTTATTCAAAAGAGCCAAGAACTAAAAAAAACCAGATGTCTTTTGATAGTGAATATTAAACTGTGGTACAGCCACACCATGGAATACTATTCTGCTATAAGGAGCAATGAATATTTTTTAAAATATTTTATTTATGTATTTGCCAGAGAGAGAGAGAGAGAAAGAGAGAGACAGAGAGCACAAGCAGGGGGAGTGGCAGGCAGAGGGAGAGGCAGGCAGAGGGAGAAGCAGGCTCCCCGCTGAGCAAGGAGCCAGACATGGGACTTGAGCCCAGAACCCAGGGACCATGACCTGAGCCAAAGGCAGATGCTTAACCCACTGAGCCACCCAGGCGTCCCGGGAGCAATGAATTATTAATATATATGCAACAACTTGAATGACTCTCCATGGAATTATGCTGCATAAAAAACCAATACCAAAAAGATTACAAACTGTAAAAATCCACTTAACTTCCTTAAAATGGAAGAATTATAGAAATAAAAAAGAGATTTGTTGTTGCCAGGAGATAAGGATGGGGTGGCCAACATGGGAGGAGGCTACAAAAAAGCAATACAAGGAATCATGTGGTAGTGGAATCGTTCTATATCTTGACTATAATAATTGGTGTATGGAACTACATGTAATATAAATGCACACACAAGTGTACTATATGTGATAAAAATACAAACACACAAGCATACAAGTGTGTACAAGTAAAACTGTAGAAATCTAAACAAGATCAATGGATTTTATCAATGTCAATATCCTGATCATGACTGTGTACTACACTTCTTTGTGTACTACAGTTTTGTAAGATGTAGCCACCGAAGGAAACTAGAAAAAGTATAAACAGCATCTCTCTGTACTATTTTTTATAACTGCACATGACTCTGCAATTATACCAAAATAAAAAGTTTACTTTTAAAGAAAGAACAAACCAGAAATGATACAATATAGTATTATAAAGGCCTAATAAAGTAATGATTCACTGAATTCATATATAACAATTCCAATCAGAATATCAGAATCATAGAATTAGAATATTATAGTACTTAATTTTTTCTTAATTAGATAAATCATGCCCCTATAAAGCTCTAATTTTTTTTAAAGATTTTATTTATTTGTCAGAAAGAGAGAGAGAGAGTACGCACAAGCAGCGGGAGCGGCAGGCAGAGGGAGAAGCAGGCTCCCTGCTGAGCAAGGAGCACCACCTGGGACTGGATCCCAGAACCCTGGGATCATGACCCAAGCCGAAGGCAGACCTTAACTGACTGAGCCACCCAGGTGTTCCATATAAATCTATAATTTACATTAAATAAATTACTTATAACAATCCAACTTTTTCTTAATTTATCTTTTCAATTTATCTTTCCCTCTTACAACATAAATAAAGCTAAGTTGTAGGCTATCTCAAATTCCAGCAAATTCTGAATAAGTGGAGTCTAACAAATATTTTAAATGTAACTTTAAGGATGCATTTATTGGAATTATTGCACAAATATATTAATGTAATCACAGTTAGAATTCTATTTAAAAACTTACTATTAAGCTCAAAATTCAGGTTTATTTTAAATTTTTAATCAAAAACATGACTATAACATTAATTAAATGATGTTAAATTACAAGTTATAATCCTATACATACTTACTGAAATTAAATTACATAAATCATAATAAAATATGCCTAAGTATCTGAGATGAAATATATATATTTTTGAAATATATATACATTTTAAATTTAGGTTTTATAACTGATAATCTAGCAAAAGCAAATTACTGAATCCAATTCCATGAAGAAGCAAAGGTGGTATTTTTTCCCTTAGAAATTTATTTATAGAATCCAAAATCAAACATAATGCACTGCCATATACCGGCATATCTCATTTTATTGCACATAGCTTTACTGTACTTCACAGATAACCACATTTTCCACAAACTGAAGATTTGTTGCAAGACTGCATCAAGAAGTCTATTGGCACCATTTTTCTTAAAGCATTTGCTCACTTTGTGTCTCTGTGTCACATTTCGGTAATTCTAACAATATCTCAAACTTTTTCATTATTATTAAATTTGTTATGGTGATCTGTGATCAATGATAACAACTCGCTAAAAGCTCAACTGATTTTAGCAATAAAGTAATAAATACGGTTCGTAGCAATAAAGTGTTTTTTCATTAAGGTACGTACTTTTTAGAGATAATGCTATTGCACCTTTAATATGCTATAGTATAATGTAAACATAACTTTTATATGCACTGGGAAACCAAAAAAATTCATTTGCCTCACTTTATTGCGATATTTGCTTTATTGTGGTGGTATGGGACAAAACCACCAGTATCTCCGAGGTATGCCCATAATATGTAAACATGTCATCTTAAAATTAACAACATTCTTACCATCCACTGTTTCTGAAGCTTCCTGTCTCCATTGTATAGTCTACTTAAAGATGTCGTTACCCATATGTAAGTACTCCTCCTAAGTAGCATGAAATTCTCTCAATGGGATTATTAAAGGATCTACAGTACTTCATGGTTTGAGCAGAACAAACTATGACATGCTAAAAGAATGTTTCTCTCTGTGTGGTTCTGCCACCACCCACACACTGAGTTTATTATTTATAAAAGAAAAAAAGTCCTGGCACTTGACACTATATATCATCTTAGTACCAATTAATCTCAAAAAAATTATTTCTTATATGTTATCATCTTTTGATAAAAGGACACAGAGGGATGCAGCAGTTAATTTAAAACTGTACCAAACAGATTTTATACATTAATAGAGGCAACAGAATTTATTACATCATTATTAACATTAACAATAAATTTTAAATGAGGAAACAGCAAAAGAATTCTTGTAATTACGTACCTTTTTGAACATATACAACTTCCTAACTATTTAGTTTATTATTAAACATTTTTTACCAATCTACACTGTGAAATGGGATTTTTATGGCCTTTACCAAGGCCAAAATAACATTCCGGCGAAAATAGCAATCCCATTTAATCTACATTTTATGGAATTTCTTATATGCCTTTATTTTCAAGGTTCAGGTTCAACACCAAAGCATATAGAAGCTATTACATCATACTGTCAGAATTGACCCCAGCTGTGACCTATACTAAATTTCTTACCACTGATTACAATTCAGACTTAGAAATGTTTCTATCCATTTCACATATGGAGAAATAAGCTGGTTGGAATTTACTGCTCTCTTTCTTCTATCTCCCTCTTCCTCATCACTGAATAGTTGGTTAACTACTGTAATTTTTTTCAAACCTGAAAATGTTTGTCTCAAGTCCTTCATTAAGAATGCATAATAAAAATCCTCTTTTTAACAGAAATCGCATTGGAATTCAATTTCAGTAAATTTCATTCTCATCACACTTTTGAATATGTACGGAAAGTTCACTATACCCGTATGTCAGACACATTCACAAAAGACACGCAGACATACAGCCTTCCCCTCCCTCTTTTCCTATGCTCATGGTGGTTTATCAGTAAAACTAAAATACACAACCAAACCGTTTCTAGTCTACATAACAGGTGACTAGCATGAAGCAAATTGTTTAGGACAATGGGAAAGGGGCATAAAGTCATTACGGATAAAATAATCAACCCAAACACTGTCATCCCTACAAGACTTCAATATACCAAGGTGATCTTCAGAGGTGTAAAAGTAAGTACTAGATTTATTGAGTATGCCCCTTCCATGTATTAATTAAATTTATCCTCTCAATAATCCTACACATTACTTCTACAATTTTACAACAGACATAACATATCCAAGCAAATAAGGGTATCTTTGAATGTACTACAACTGTAAGTTTTGTTTCAGAAAAATATTTCTATTTTAACACAGCTAAATGGTTTTAAATAGTTTTCTGCCACCTTTGGGTACACACTATGAATCTGTATTATTTATACATATATAAGCTTGTTTACTCAAATACAGGAAAAAATTAAGTTTAAGTCTGCATAATGACTGAATATATTAGTAAAACAGCCTTATTAAATTTTCAGATTTGTAACTTCTTTAATGACTTTTAGTTTATGAAATGAAAGAATACTGCAAATACTCTCCACTTACACTACTATTCAAACCTATCCAGTTAACTGAAAAGGAAACAGTGAAAGAAAATTACCATTAAAAATACAGCAATCTGAGAACCAAGGACAGTTCAACTTTCTCTATTCACAGAGTTACTCCCAGAAGCCAAAGTTCTTACATCATAAAAATAGGTTCATACTGTAATTACATTAAAAAGGTATTCAATAATTAAAGGGGACAACAATGATGTCTTTATAGCAGAAGAATTTCTAGAATTAAAATAATTATAAAAAAATTTATATTAGATATCATATATAAAAAACTCTACTCTCAGAAACTCAGTATTTGGAATAAATTAATTAATCTGATGAATTCCTTAACCCTATGAAGTTTGTGTGCTTATCCCTTCATGACTGTGTTTAATTTATTTATTTCAATTCTAGATCCCAGCCTTAAAAATGCATGATTATAATATAACAAGATAATGCTCATAAAAAAATAAAATTCATGCACTGTCAATTAGCTTTTCCTGCTAGTTTTAGGTTTCAAGCTTACCCCCATCCACAAAAAAAAAATTTATACTTCAGTTTCATTTCCCATTTTATGTTTCAGATGTGAAACTTATATGTTAAGATATAGATGAACTGGACACACCCACTGCATTCCCAAACACTGGTTTTCCAGAGAGATAGGATACCCAGAGCCACCTGGCAGCTTTATGCTCTGAACAATGAGAGACAAAGGTAGGAAATTTTAAAAGGACAAAAACATGGTTACTGGCTATTTCACTGAGCAACTCAACACTAACTATTCTTCAATCTAACATTTTGTCTGCCCAGCAAAGAAAGAAAACACAGAAAAGTTATAAAGCACTGAGGGTAATACAGCTAACATTTTCAAATGGGATGGTGGGAGTTGGTGGGAGTGAGGACAATATTCCAAAAAATAAAAAAAATAAATAAAACTAAAGCAAAACAAAATATCTATACACTCAAAGTACATAATAAACTTTTGACAATTTGAAAACACACAGTAACAGCAATGAGATGGCAATAGCATATATGAATGAGGGAGTAACCTCTACAATTAAATCATCTCAAAGCTGGATTCAAGTGAAAGCGTAAGTGAAGAGAGTTTGATTTCATTATTTTCTGCTCACCTTCCGTGATGGTTAATTTTACATGTCACCTTGACTGTGCCAGGGAATGCCCAAATACTTAGTTAAATATAATTCTGGATGTTTCTCTGAAGGTGTTGTTGGATAACATTTAAATTGGTAGACTGAAAAAAGCAGACTGCCCTCTACAGTGGCAATCAGGTGAAGGCCCAAAAGGCTGACCTTGCAAGGAATACAGAATTCTCCCACCTGAGAGGCTTTGACTAGATTATAGGCCCTTCCTGCCTGACAGCCTTCAAACTGAAACAGCTGTTCCTGGTTCTACAGCAGCTTCCAGCCTTACTTGCCAACCTCCATAATCACACGAGTCAATTCCTTACATCTCTTCACCCATATGTGTGTGTGTGTGTAACACACACACACGCCCCTATTACTTCTTATAGATTCTTTATAATCAATTTACCAATAGATTCATTGAGATTGTAACACTGTGATGAGAATAATCCTGCACAAATGCATTTACATTAATGAATTAATCCTCTAAAATGTGCTAGGATGAATACTAACATTTAAAAAAATGATCTGTAAAATCAAAATCATGGCCTCCTGTTATATAAATTGTGAATTTTTAAAAGAAAAAAGCTTTTTTAAATATTACTGTTTTCAGTTTATTACTTTTATTTATTATTGCAGTAATCATTTTCACTGAAGCAACTTTTTTTAAATGAACTTCTTGGGATTCTGTGTATCAATGCAGCAGCTAAAAGCCTTTCAACTCATTCTTTTTCCCAGGAGAAGTATAAATCAGCTTACACTGACAGAGCAGTTTTCTGATTTAGCTGGGTTTCCATTCTGAGAGGGAATACTGCCACCTTAGCATGTGATACACAGGATAAGATACGAGCCATGCATTCTGCAACATCAAAATACCACACCAAAAATACTATTTGACACGTACTGAGTACTATGATCCAGAAATGGCATTCTAAATACTTTTGCATGTATTATGTCATTTACTCCTTCCAAACAGTCTTTATCATTGAGAGAATTGTAAGTCACATTTTGAATATGAGAAAACGGAGTTCCTGAGGCCTCAACTATTCCAAGAACACCCAACCAGTAAGTGGCTTACCCTCCACCGAATCCCAGAGTGACTGTAAGCCCGCATCGTGCCCCACTGCACTGTAGCGACAGCCACCCTACAGGAAAATGGTTTACCCTTCTGTACATCTTCTAGAATAGTATGGCTAAAACTATAAATTACATTCAAAATAGCTTCCCTGAAGTGTCAGGCTCAGACATATTCCTAAAAAAAATAAAGTAAGTGGACTCAATCTCAGTCTATTATTAAAAAAAAAAAAAATGTTGACCAGTCCTTGGAAGATATTCACTACATATATACCCAGTTCTAAATCAGCTATGATGGTGTAACAAGTATTCTCTTTTTAAACCTATAAAAACCCCAAATATCTTCTTTTAAACTGTTACCTATGTATCTTCAACTCTTGGATAAAATACATTCATGAGTAAATAATGATTACTTGTTCAGTTATTTAAAATTATTTAATCCTTTGGTAAGCCACATCAATGTTGTTGAAGAAAAGCAGAAGACTTCAATTTCTAATGTTTTATTAGGTTGAATACTTATTTTCAAGTTAAACAATTATTGAGTTTTTTCAAGTCTTTGGTGGAAATGCAATAGGTTTTCTTTCTTTACCTAATTTAATCACTATTCCTACAGCATTACAACTTAAAATTATTATACTTGAAGACTTTGAAAGTGTAAACAAATTATAGCTAGATATCAAGTTACTACACCTTTATATCCAATTTATAATTTTCTTCAGTTAAGTAAGTACTCCAAAGAGATCTCTGTTGATTGGAGGCTCCTTTAAGGTACAACAGGTTTGTAGAGAACTAAATAGTTTCATGCTCTTAAAACCCCTAGAAATACTTCAATATGATACAAACCCTTTCTTAATAAAATAAGACAGCCAAATAAACCAAACATCATGCAAAATTTGCCCTAACTGCCCCAAAATAACTCTCTTTGGAATTTTTTTCAGATTTTAAAAAAAGGACACAGAAATTATCTTAGATTAGAAAGAGAGAAGGGGGGCGCCTGGGTGGCTCAGTTGGTTGGGCGACTGCCTTCGGCTCAGGTCGTGATCCTGGAGTCCCGGGATCGAGTCCCGCATCGGGCTCCCTGCTCAGCGGGGGGTCTGCTTCTCCCTCTGACCCTCTTCCCTCTCGTGCTTTCTCTCTCTCTCTCAAATAAATAAATAAAATCTTTAAAAAAAAAAAAAAGAAAGAGAGAAGGGAGGGTGCCTGGGTGGCTCAGTTGGTTAAGCGACTGCCTTCGGCTCAGGTCATGCTCCTGGAGTCCCGGGATCGAGTCCCGCATCGGGCTCCCTGCTCAGTGGGGAATCTGCTTCTCCCTCGGACCCTCCCCCCTCTCATGCTCTCTCTCTCCACCTCATTCTCTCAAATAAATAAATAAAATCTTTAAAAAAAAAAAGAAGGGAAAGAAATTAAAATTAAGATAAGGAAAAAAGCCTGTAACGAAGATCATCAAATGCTTTACATATAATTACAAATAAATATTTTATACTGCTGTTAAAGGGATAAAATTACACACACACACGCCTGAAACAGATTTTCCTCAGTCAATAAAGGAATTTTAATGAGCCAATATCTTAAATTGAAAACTAAAAACTCCTGTTTAAAAATACTTATGAATAGTTGTAATATCTTAGAATTTAAATTATTGGTAAAGAACAAACTGTATTACATTCTCTATAAATATGTCTTCCTTTCCACCAAAAGTACCAAAAACCAAAATAAATTCTCTTATGAAACCCTGAATGCTCAAGTAGCATTACTGAGAAACAAGTCTGTAAATACTAATCCAAATATTATTAGGGGAAAGGAGTAACTTCTTAGAAACAGTAATACATTTTTAATTTTTGAGGAACCACCACACCATTTTCCACAGCAACTGCACCATTTTACATTCCTACCACCAATGCACAAACATTCCAATTTCTCCACATCCTGGCCATGGCTTTTTATTTTCTGTTTTGGGGCATTGTTTTGTTGTTGTTGTTGTTGTTTGGATAACAGCCATCCTAATGGGTATGAAGTGGTACCTAATTGTGGTTTTGACTTGCATTTCTCTGATGATTAATGATGTTAAGCATCTTTTCATACTCTTATTGTCCATTTGTACATCTTCTTGGGAGAAAGGTCTATTCAAGTCGTTTGGCCATTTTTCAAATGGATTGCTTTCTTCTGTGTTGTTGAGTTGCACGAATTCTTGATACAGTCTGGATATTAACTCCTTATCATATGACTTGCAAATATTTTCTTCCACTCATTCTTTTGATAGTGTTCCTTGGCATGCAAAAGTTTTAAAATTTGATAAAGTCCAATTTATCTATTTTCTCTTTTGTTTCCTCTGCTTTTGGTGTCATATGCAAGAAATCACTGCCAAATTCAATGTCATAAACATTTTTTCCTATGTTTTCTTCTAAGAGTTACATAATTTTAGCTCTTACATTTAGGTTTTCGATCAATACAAATGAACTTCTGAAACATAATCATTCACAAGTAGGAAAGCATCATTAACTTCCAAGCCAACGAATATTATATTAATCTAAACTATAAAGTGATTTAAACTGGGACCCCATTACAATGGACTTTGCTATCACATAAAGTATTTCATTGTGAGGTCATGCTGGAAAAAAGATACCAACCTTTCCAAATACAATAAAGATAAGTAAAGTTCTGGGCAAGAATACAGATCACAGCAAGATTTACACTGCTCATCAACTATCAATCCATATAGTACAATGGCTCCAAATCACCTTCCTATGTGGAAGGTCTGGAAGCGTGGTGCTCCCATCACAACTTCTTTTGATTATAAAGCATGACAACTAAGGGTAAAATAGATATTCAAGATGTAACATTCAACAAAAATGTAAACTTTTCTGTTCGACAAATTTCAAGTAATTTTCTCAAAAAGACTATTTCATCACCAAAGGGAAATATGTTAAACTGATAAGTTGACATGAAAATATTACCTAAATATTTTTTCTTACACATATCTAAGATCAGAACAGGAAACAGACTGTAACCTTGCAACTAAGTTAACCAGCTACACTGTTAATTTTCTCCAAATTATGAAATGCATTTACTCTTAAGAATAAAGAAAACATACTGACTTCTACCAGTATATAAAAAACAACGTGGATTTATTTTTTTCAAGATTTTATTTATTTATTTGTCAAAGAGAGAGAGAGAGAGAGAAAGAGCACAGGATGAGTGGCAGACAGAGGGAGAAGCAGGCTCCCCGCCAACCAAGGAGCCAGATGTGGGACTAGATCCCAGGACCCTGGGATCATGACCAGAGCCAAAGACAGACACTTAACCAACTGAGCCACCCAGGCATCACAAAAGTAATGTGGATTTAAAATAGGAAAATATGATGCTATTATTTGCTATGAAACCCAACAGTGAATTTAGATCTCAGCCTGGACCACCACTATCACCACATAGTTTAGGAAGGAAATGTGTTATAGCAAAAAGGACAAACAGTTATAAGATGTGGATATTTTTCCTAACTCTGCCTCTACTCATTGTCTTTAATTTTTAAAAAAGTAATGAAATGTGATTATCTCAAATGTCCCAACTCTAAACATCTATGATTATTTTAAACAGACACTGAGCAAAAACTTCCAGATATCCAAGGGAATGAATGTAGACAATATAATTTTATTTCATTCACTCATTAACTCCCTCATGCAATAAACAAGGAACTTTCAGCATATGCCAAGCACTCTTTGAAGCACTAGGAATTACATACAAACATATACAAAGTCTCTGCTCTCAGGGAGCTTACACATTAGTGGAGAAGATAGGAAATAAATCAGAGGACAAAAAACGTATGTTGCTAAATATCATTCCATATAATGATAACTGCTGTAAAGGAAAATAAAGGTGTATGAGAATAAAGAGTTGTGAGGGGGAGGGAGAATGTTTTCAATGGTCTGAGATAGGAATGTGATTCCTGTGTTTAAAAACAGTAAAAAGGACAGTGTGGCTAAAATGGTATGAGAGCAGGCAAGGTAGATATGAGAAGCAGGAGGTAGATATGAGAAGTAAATAGGACCAGCTCATGAAGGCTATTGTAAGAAGTTTGATTTTTACTTGTAGAATAGGAAGCCACTAAAATGTTTTTGAGTATAGGAATGAAAAAAAAATTAGTTTATGTTTTTAAAGTAAAACAGGGTTACTCCTCAGAAAAGAGACTGAAGGGGATAAATATATTTTTAACTAACAAATAGGTAGCACTCTTCTAAGAATATTATAAATATTAATTCTTTAATTCTCATGGCAACTGTTTAAGATAAGTATTGCATCCCTATTTTGAGGTGAGGAAACTGAGACACACAGAGGTTAAAAAAACATGACCAAGATCACACAATTAGAATACTGCAAAACTAGAATTTTAACCCATGTAGTCTGGCTACTTTGTCTATGCTCTTAACCACTACCTTCTGTTGAATCTTACAAGAAGTAAATATTTATAAATAGAAACTTCTCAAGTTAGAAAACAGTACCGTGACTTAAGCATATTATGAAGATATGGGTGAAAGGACTTGCTGATAAAGTACATATAGAATATAAGGGAAAGAAAACAATTAAGAATTATGCTAAGGAGTTTGACAACAAACTGAGATGAAAAAAGTAGAAAAGAAGAATGTTTAGTAGATGGAATCATGGATGTTATTTTAAACTACTAAACATCCAAATGAAGATGTCAAGTAGGCAGCCAACCCATATCACAGCCTGGAAATCAGGAAAGAGGTGTGGTCTAAAAATATAAATTTATCCTCAGTGTATCAATCGTATTTAAAGCCATTTGAAAGGACAAAATAATCTAAAGAAAGATTACAGATAATTTACTTTGTACACAGCCTTGATAAAAATTCTAGACAAAGACCAGAATAATTATTTCCCTATACAATTAGCGCACAAGCCTGAGATTTGCATTTGAAAGTCTAAAGTTCCATTTCCACAAACACACAGATGAATATTTGTGATTGTGTGCATGTTGCCAGAAAAATTAGTTCCGCAAAACTGTAAGGAATGTATGGGAGTACAAATGAAAGAGAAAAGATATAAAGGCAGACACAGGCTCTGAGCTGGACCTAATGTGATTGTTTTAATGGTAACATAAAAGAGGTTACAGAGCACCAACAGAAAAAGAAAAGGTTGTGGATTTCACATGACTTTTATTTACTACTAAAAAATCATACCCCCCAAAATATCTACATAGTATCCATGAATGCTGTTAGCCTTCTGCCTGCAATTCAAATTGTCAGTGATCAAAACAGTCCTGAACCTGAGCAGTGACAATGCTTATTGTGATTAGGAACCCTAGGGATGGAGCGTGCTAAAAGAAGTTTTACCCAAAGTCTGTAACCAAGCCTCAGAAAAGACAACCTGGTAATTTCTCTTAGAGTTTTCTGATTCTTTTTTATTACTTTCCTGGGCACTGTGGTCCAGTGGTACAATACAATTACAACCACACCTTAAAATAAAAATCCAGTAACAACCTCAATTCCTGATTAATCCCCAAACATTCTTTTTACTTCAATTATGAATACAAAAATACAAGTTTCTTCCTAGTCTATTTAAGTAAAGGCATCAAAAAGAAAGACAACCCACTTTAACTAAAGTGATATAGATAGATTAAAAGTAAACAGATGAAACAAAGATATAACATTCAAACACTAATCAGAAGGAGTGAGTAAATGAGTATCAACACAAGGAAAATCACAAGGAATAAAGAAAAACATTACCTCATCATGAAGATGTAACAATCTTAAATGTGTATGCACCTAACAACAGAGCATCAAAACACATAAAGCAAATACTGATTGAACTGATAGGAGAAAGAATTAAATATGGACAATTTAACACACTTTTATCAAGTAATTAATAGAACAAGTTGATAGAAAATCAGCTTGTAAGATCAATGTAAGACCTGAACACCACCATGAAACAACTTGACCTAAAAGACATTTATAACACATTTATTATATACTCAACAACAAAATACACATTTTTTCAAGAGCAAATGGAAAATCACATATACAAACCACAGTCAAGGTCATTAAACAAATTTTACAAAATATTGAAATCTTACAAAATATTTTCTCTGTAAGTAGAAAATAAAAGAAACATAACTAGAAAATATTCTCAAATAATGAGAAATAAAACAAATTTCTAAACAATCCACGAGTCAAAGAGGATGTCTTAAGGGAATTAAAAAATATTTTTAACTAAATGAAAATGTAAATACAACAAACCAAAATTTGTGGGATATACCTAAAGCGGTGCTAAGCAGGAAATGTATAGCATTAAATGCATATATTTGAAAAGAAGGTCTTAAATCAATAATCTAAGGATTCCATCAGAAGAGATGAGAAGTAAACTGAAAGCAAGCAAAATGAAAGATATAATAAAGAGCAGAAATCAATGAAATTGAAAACAAAACAGCAACAGAGAAAAATCAATGAAACCAAAAACTATTTCTTTGGAAAGATCAATGAAATTGATAATGCCCTTGCCAGTTTAAACAAGAAATGCAGGAAGAACTATCATAATAGAACTCATAGATAATAAAAGGATAATGAGAGAATACTACAATCGTATCTATGAACACAATTTTGACAAATTAGAAGAAATGGACCATTTCCTTAAAATACACAAACTCACTCAATAGAAACAGACAACAGAATAGTCCTATATTGTGCAGAAAAGAGTTAACATAGCAGGCCTGATGCTGCTATCATGAGAAGGGCCTGAATGCAGAGCTGCTGTTTGGTTAGCATATCAAACTTTTGGTTTGGGGATATTCTCTCTATAGCAAGGCTGTTTTGCCTGCTCGGAGCATTGAGCCCTGCTGTACCAGCTTGCACTGACTGTTTGCCCAAATATCATGAGTTAGAGTAAATATCTGCTTTCTTTCTTGGAGTCTGAAAATTGGGAAGCTGTGGCTACACGACCACACATGGCATGGCTACATGACCAGTTCTCAATAAAAATCCTAGATTTTGAGTCTTAAGAAGCCTTCCCTGGCCAGAAACACAGCCTATGTGTCACTGCAATTCATTGCTGGAAGAATATGTTCTTTATGCCCTGTGCTCTCAGAAGGGAGAACTTTAAAGGTTGAGTCTGGATGCCTCCAGACTCTCCTTAAGTCATTTTCCCTTGCTGATCTACAATAAATCATAGTTATGAGTACAAATATGATGAGTGCTGTGAGTGCTAGCAATTCACTGAACGTGTACATGGTCACTGAAACCCTGGAATACACAGCAATTAAAGAAATTACATATGTACTTCAAAATCTTTCTGAAAAAAAAAAAACAAAATTCCCGGATTCAAATGGTTTCACTGGGCAATTCTACCCAACATGTAAGACATAACACCAAATCTATACAATTTATCCCAAGTAACAGAATAAATTCATTTATGTGGCCAGCATTACACTGATACTAACACCAGAAAAGGATAGTACAAAAATGAAAATCACAAATCAATATCCCTCATAAACACAGATTAAAAATCCTCAACAAAATATGAGCAAATTGAACTCAGCAGTATATAAAAAGGATAGTACATCACAACCAAGCACAATTTATCCGAAGAATGCAAGGCTAGTTCAATATTTATATATCAGAGGATATAATACAGCATATTAACTACAAAGACAATTATCACATGGTCTTTATCAACTGATAGAGAAAAATAATTTAACATAATTCAACACCATTTCATAATAAAAACTCTCAGCAATCTAGAAATGAAGAGGAAAATCATCAATGCAATGAAGCACATCTACAAAAGACCTATAGCTGCCATCACATTTCACGGCAAAAGAAAACACTTTCCACATAATACGTGAACAAGGCAAAATAGTTCCTCTCACTACTCATTTTCAACACTGTACAAGACATCCTGGCCAATGCTGTAAGACTAAAAGGGAGGGGAGGAGAGGGAGAGGAAGGGCATACAATTGAAAAAGAAGAATTAAAACTGTTCCTATATGCAGACAATTGTCTATAAAGAAAATCCCAAAGTATCTATAATAAAGCTCCTAGAAATAATATGTTAAGTTTACCAAAGTCACAGGATCAGTTCACCATACAAATATAAATCAGATTTCTACATAGTAGCACTGAGCAATAGGAAACTAAAATTTTTAAAACAGTACTATCTGTAATGTGTTCACAAAAACTAAAATACACAGGAATAAATCTAACAAAGTATGTGAACAATCAAGACACCGAGAACTACAAAATTCTGATGACAAAAAAAAAAAAAACCTAAAAAAATGAAAAGACCATTTTCATGGGTTGGAAGACTCAATATAGTTAAGATGTTAATTCTCCTCAAATTGATCTACAGATTTAAGACAAATTCAAGCAAAATCTCAGCAGGATTTCTTATAAACAAGACAATTCTAAATTGCACACAGAAAGATAAGAACTAGAATAGCCAAAGCAATTTTGTAAAAAAAAAAAAAAAAAAAAAAAAGTTAAACAACTCATTCTAAGAGATTTTCAGACTTATTATAAAGCCACAGTAATCAAGACAGTATGGTAATAAAGACCAGACTCAAAGACCAATGAAACAGAAAAATGGGTCCAGAAATAGAACCACATAAGTACAGTCAACTGACTGTTCACAAACATGCAAAGACAATTCAATGGAGAAATGACAGACTTGTCAACAAACAGCATTAGAACAACTGGACATACATATACAGAAAAAACGTGTATCTTAATCTATACTTCGCAACTTACATAAAATTCAAAGTAGACTTAACTGTAAAACAAGAAAACTATCAAACCCTTAGAACAGAAAAAAAATCCTTGTGACCTTCAGATAGGCAAAGGGTCCTTAGATACACTATCAAAAGCATAATACACAAAAGGAAAAAAAATTGATAAATTGGACTTCATCAAAATTAAAAATTTTTGCTCTACAAAAGATGCTGTTGAAAGAATAAAAAGACAAGTTATACATGTGGAGACATTAATTTCAAATCACATATCAGACAAAAGACTTCTGAAGGACTGGTATCCAAAATATATAATTAACCCAAAGAACTCAAAAATAAGAAGACAATAAACAATGAGGAAAAGTTTGAGGAGACATAACTTTTATGGATAGCAAATAAGTACATGAAAAGATGCTCAACGTCACTAATCATTAGGGAAATGCAAAGTAAAATCACAATGAGATACCACTTCACATCTATGAGAATGACAAAATTAAAACAAAACAAAAAGCTGGCAATGCCAAGTACTAATAAGGGTGCATAGGAACTAGAACTCTCATACATTGTTGATGGGAATTTAAATAGCAGACAGCCACTCTAGAAAACAACTTGGCAGTCTGTAATAAAACTAAGCATACACTTACCATATGATCTGGCAATTCTACTCTTAGGTATTTGCCACTTAGAATTCATACACTATTCTTTCTAATAACCTATGGCAACAAGAAAGTAATTGAGCAATAGTAGTTATTCTTTCCCAGGTGTAGGGATATTTTATTTAAATAACTGGTGTATAGACTAACATTCAAATATTCTTTCCTCATTCTCTGATTTTATTAACTCAATCTTTAGAGATATTTATCTTTACTCATTATTCTTTCATTTTGCTTTTAAATTTCTTCCTATTTCATTTTTCTGTACCATGTATATGAAACTATATAAATATTACATGCTCCATCATAAGAAGGAAGTGGTATGTCTATTTAAAAAAAATTTTTTTAAGATTTTATTTATTTATTTGAAAGAGAGAGACACAGCAAGAGAGGGAACACAAGCAGGGGGAGTGGGAGGAGAGGGAGGCTTCCCACTGAGCAGGAAGCCCGATGCGGGGCTCGATCCCAGGACCCTGGGATCATGACCTGAGCCAAAGGCAGACGCTTAAGAACTGAGCAACCCAGGTGCCCCAGATATGTCTATTTAAATATGATTTACCTCTGCTCTATCCTCAAAACAAAAGAGGTAAAAATACTAGTTTTACCTTAGTATTTTTACTGACGTAATACAAAATGGAAAAGGGAAAGGAGATGACAACAGACCAGAATGTTACTAACACTTTGGAAACTACCAAGGAAACAATGAAGCAGAATCCTAAGCCTAGGGTGAATAAGTCAGCAAAAATCAAGCAGTTTTTTTTTTAATATATTTTTTTAAGATTTTATTTATTTATTCATGAGAGACAGAGGGAGAGAGAGAGAGAGAGAAGCAGAGGGAGAAAGAAGCAGGCTCCCAAGGAGCAGGGAGCCCGATGCGGGACTCGATCCCAGGACCCCGGGATCATGACCTGAGCCGAAGGCAGATGCTTTACCATCTGAGCCACCCAGGCGCCCCAAGCAGTTTTGTGCTCCAGAACCAAGATGAAGTTTGAGAACTGAATACAGGAATGCACGGTAGGACTGAAAACCAGAATGTATTGTAGTTTCCACAGGGAGCAATTAGAACCCCAAATCTCTTTTCTAACCTCATTCAAGTCATGCCACAATTCTGTCACCACTCTTTCAAAGAATGAAAGTTTCATCTTTGGGGAGATTATACCAGAAAAATTCTGTGCTTGTGAACACCAAGCATGTTGAGGAAGAAGGAAGGGTGGGGGAAGTGTCTGATACATCATTCTGAAAAAAGAAATACTAAGGAAAAATCTACATACTCAATTATGAGAGACACACACCCCCACCCCACCCCAGGCTCCTTCTTCTGATGAGCTACCAAAATCCTCACAGCCAGGCTTAGAAACCCTAGGCAAAGGACTGACAGGTTCTTCCTTGGAGAAATTTTTAGTCTAAGAGAATAGAAATCTACAGTTAATAATAGTATTCTGAGGGGGGCGCCTGGGTGGCTCAGTCGTTAAGCGTCTGCCTTCGGCTCAGGTCATGATCCCAGTGTCCTGGGATCGAGCCCCGCATCGGGCTCCCTGCTCCGCGGGAGGCCTGCTTCTCCCTCTCCCACTCCCCCCGCTTGTGTTCCCTTTCTCGCTGTGTCTCTCTCTGTCAAATAAATAAAATCTTTAAAGAAAAAAAATAGTATTCTTGAGGGATGTCCCACCAAAATGGCCAGACCAACATCTAATTACCCTACAATAAAGTTCTACTTCACATACATTTTGGTGCCTTGGTCTTAAATATAACTAGGCAGCCAAAAATCACCAGATGATAAGAAAAGACTCTAACATAAAAGATGTTAACCAGAACAAAGAGAATAAAAAGGAAATAAAATGAAAAAAAGAACATAAAGGGAGTAAAAAAAAAGCTTCACATAATCACAAATATTCTTGTGGAGATATTACATCCACAAAAAAGACACAAGAGGGCTTTTTTTTTTTTTTAAACAAATAAGTAAAAGAAACGTTCAGAAAACAACAACAACAAAAAAGCTCTTGGAAATTAAAATCACAACTAGAGAAACTAAAAAATGAAAAGTTTGGAAGAGAAAGTTAAGGATAATCTCCTAGGAAAAAGACGGAAAGGATAAAAGAATGGGAAATGGATATCAAAGGTAAGAAAGTTGTAGGACCAGTTCAAGAGACATAACAACTGAATAACATCAATTCAAGAGAAAAGGGGGGAAAGGGAGATGGACAGACAGAAATAGAAATGGACAGAGGGAAGGAAGAAGACAGAGACAGAGAGAGAGGGAGATAGGAGTGGGAGGGACAGACAGAAAAGAAATTACCAAAGAAATAATTCAAGAAAATTGCTGAGAGCTGAAAGATAAAAGTCCCCAGCAGATGAAAAAGACCCGTATCATACCATGATATCATAAAATATGAGGACACAACTGATAAATAAATGATGCTAAAAATGTCAAGAGGAAGGAGGGAAAATGGTCACATACAAAGGCTCACTGATCAGATGGCACAGGACTTGTCAAAAGCAACAATGGTAGCTACAGAATGGTAGGAGAAAGGCTTCAGGATGTTAAGAGAAAATGATTTGCAACACAAATATATTGTCAAATGATAAAAAATTTATATACAAATTATCTGAAATGTATGTGTATGTATTCCATTCATTATGTTTAGAATTCATGTTTATCTTTCAACAATAAATAAAAATTTAAATTATGTTTTTCTAAAACCAACACTGAAAATAATCTCTTCTTTAAGTGCATTCACTAAATGACTGTGAAGAAAAAAAAAAAAGCTGCCTAGAGAAATGTTCAATGCCAGCAGAAAGCCAGAGTAAGATTAAAAATTTGCTGTGGGTAATCCCCATGTACAGTGCACTATAAAGAGACTTAGGCCTGTCAGTTTCAATCAGAACAAGCTAGTGACAGAATTTTAAAGTCCTAAAAAAACCTCTTTTAATAAAGAATAAACTAAAATTGGGAAATGAAAATGAAAAGACAGATGTGACAGAAAAGATGAATTTTCAAAGAAGGACATGCTTCAATAAAATATCACTATCTCATATTTGTAAAACTTAATTATTTCTCTAAAAAGGTCATACCTCACATACTGGTAAGATGAAGCAAGTTCACTGCTAAAATGAAGCCAATTTTGGCTTCATTTTACCATGGACAAAAGCCAGGCTAATTGCATGAATTGTCCTGATGATAAACTTTCATGTTTTTTCAACTAGGTTATACGGTCTCCAAAGGTTTGGACAGTAAGTATTCTTCCAGGTAAAAGAACAGGGCCCCAAGAGTACATTTACCTTGATAAGCAATGAGTAATGTATAGAATTGTTGAATCACTATATTGTACACCTGAAACCTACATAACACTGTATGTTAACTATGCAGAAATTAAAATCTTAATACTTAATTAAAAAAAAGTTATATTAAAAAAAAGGGCCCCGAGATAATAAAGATAATCTAGGAAAAACCATAATCGGGCCACTATATCAAATATTCTATTTTATAAATTATGTTTAAATAAACGATTATAAAGGGGGGGAGGGTAGGAAGTGGAAAGAAGGAGGAAACCCAGCTGACTGGGAAATGAAAAAGCATGCTCAAAGCTAGCTCTATGTCCCAAATTAAAAAGAGACTGAAAACATGTAAACATTTATTGATTCTCAACTATTTACCATATATTGTACTACAGACATTTCCTTCAATCAACATCAATAAAAAGCATTAGTTCCATTTTATAAACAGGAAATTGTGCTGAGAAAGGTTAAGTAATTTGCCCAAGATCACAGTTAATAGGGAGAGGAAGCTCCTGATTTAATTCTGTAGTTGATGCTGTTCTAGTCAAAACTGATTTATACACAATCATAAAAAGAAATTTTATACATTAACTTGAATATACATTTCTCATGATGTGAAGCCCATAAAATTTCTACCAAAATAATGAAAAAGTAGATTCAAGGAAAAAAGTATTTACCAATTGCCTCTATACTGTCCTTTTGCTCAATCTGCTTATCAGGTTTGTTCAGTATTTACTCATTTCCTACCATATGATAAGCACTGTTCCAGTGCTCATAGTTCTCTTCAATAGAAATTCACACCCAGGCAGCCTGGGTGGCTGTCATTAAGCATCTGCCTTCGGCTCAGGTCATGGTCCCAGGGTCCTGGGATGGAGCCCCGCACCGGGCTCCCTGCTCCGCAGGAAGCCTGCTTCTCCCTCTCCCACTCCCCCTGTTTGTGTTCCCTCTCTCGCTGTGTCTCTCTCTGTCAAATAAATTAAAAAAAAAAATTCACACCCAGAAAACAGTGGATTAAACACCCAAACACGTAAATTAGAAAGGACTGAGCTCTAAGGTATAATACAAATAAGCGTGCAAAAAAGAAAGGGATACTATCACACAAAAGGTGTAACAGAATAGGTGACTCCTACACCGGTTCATGAAGTTTATTCATTCAAAAGTATTTTCTACAGTCCTTTCTATCATTCGTATATATATATATAATATATATTACTTAGTAGTAAGTAGGAAGATGGACATGATGGGGTTGGAGATGTGAAAAAGAAAATAAAATTAGAACACAGGAAACAATCCAAAAAAAGAAAACATTCTCAATCCTATGGATTATTCCTGAGAGAACTGGGTTCAAGGTCTACTCAGCATTAAAGCAGACCGAAAATGCAACACTGAGCCTGCCATCTTCAATGAGCTCTTCTTACCGCTATGACAGGGTGATTTAATACCACTCCTACCAAAAGTATTTACCAAACATGACACCAAAGCTAGAAAACCACAAATAAGACTGCTATACGTGGCCAATATTGATTTTAAAACTTCTGGATGAAAATAATATGATAAATACGTAAATTTATTTCAAATAGTAAACTAAGAAAATCTCGCAATACAAAAAACAAAGGTTTAAAGACTTTGCCTTAATATACAGAGTTCTTATCACTCAATAGGAAAATACAAATATGTCTATCTTTTAAAATGAGTAAGAAATAATGGATAATTCACCAAGAATTAGTCTGTGTGAAGCAGGAGTGAGGCTCTAGAAGTCACAACATATTCTGTGCTCAGAGATAATTTACTGATGACCTAATTATCAAGATCTACTGGGAGTTTGAAGTGCACTCCCAGAAAACAACATAAGTGGACAATTTTTAAATTTTAGTTAATCTATTTCTCCATCTACCCCCATGCCATCCCCAACTCACAATCAAAACTAAGTATAAGCACTGAAAACAAAAAATATACACACATACATTTATATCTATACTTATGTCAATATTAGAGCAATATACAACAGGAATTTTTTTGAAATGTTGGGTTTACTGGTATTTTGTACTTTTTAAAAATGTTTGACATCTGCTTTTTTTCTCTAAGTGAGCATGTACTACATTTATCATCAGAAAGGCAAAAACAATGAGTCCCACTCTTCAGCAACTGAGATGAAGGCCTAGGCAGGTAGCTACTAGCATTTTAAACATTCTTCTACTCCAACCAAAACTGAAATAGGAACCCAGGTTGTATTAAACTTGCAAAGAGAGACTTCAATCATAAAACATTGAGAAAAACAAGACCAGAAGCAGAAGAAATGAGTATCAAACAGCAAGCAAATTTTGCCAACAAAACCTAAGTCACAACCTTTCCCTCTTATTAATAAATGATTAACCACCTAAGTTTAGCAGGCACAATTCTGTGCTCAGCAAGATAAAGAGCCTTCAAATTTAAAACATAGCCCAAGCCCTCAAAGTTTTAATCCAGTGATAACAGACTAAAAAAAAACATATAGGCATTAATATATACAAAGGACAAAGGTGATAGAGCCTCTGAATACAAAAGTTAGGAGAAGGGGACACCTTATATGCATTGAAAAAGAATAAATGAAACCCCAGAAGAAAGATGCCTATCAGCAAGATGCCTTCAGCTGCAAGGAACAAACTCCCAAATCACACAGTAGTCCCAAAGCAAGGCAGTCTATTGGAGTCCTTCACATGCGAGGACCTTTCTTCTCCTGTATACTGTTTCCTGACTAGCTCCCCTCAAGGCTATAATTAATTTTTAGCCTACTTATCATTATTTGAGTGCTTGCTCTAAGCCAAGCACTGTTTTAAGAACTTTATGCTCATTCATTAATTTCTTACAACAGTCTATAAGGAAGATACTATTAGCCCCATTTTTTAACAGCTTTATTGGAATGTAACTCACATACCACATAATTCATTCAAAGTGCACAATTCAATGGTTTATAATATAGTCACAGATATGTGTGAGCATAATTAGTCAATTTTAGAATACTTTTGTTACATGAAAAAGAAACAGTAACCTTTAGCTGTCACTCCCCATCCGCCTCGCAACTACCAGCCACAACTGTAAGCAACCAGTAATCTATCTTCTGTCTATAAATTTCCCTATTCTAGATCTTCATATGAGTAGAAGAATATATGTGTATGTTGTCTTTTGTGACTGGCTTCTTTCACCTACCATGATGTTTTCAAGGTTCACCATGTTGTGACATGTATCAGTACACTTCATTCTTTTTTGTGGCCAAATAATACTTCATACTGATTAATTATATTTTGTTTATCTATTTATCCACTGATGGACATTCCAGTTGTTTCCATCTTTTGGCTATTATGAATAATGCAGATATAAACATTTGTGTACAAGTCTTTGTCCTGATGTATGTTTTCAGTTCTCTTGGATATATATATATTCACACACACACACACCTAGGAGTGGAATTGCTGGGTCATATGGGTAACTCTATGTTTAATCATTTGAGGAACTGCTATACTATTTCCCAAAGCAACTGGACCATTTTACGTTCCCACCAGGAGTGTATGAGGATACTGATTCCTCCAAATCTTCACCAATATTTGTTATCTGACTTTTTGATTCTAGTCAGCCTAGTGGCTTTGATTTATACTTATCACATTTTCTCAAATGACTACTGTTCCATGTGTATATTAGCCCCATTTTTGTACAGTCAGAAAAACTGAGGTACAGAGCGATTAAATAAACTGCCATGGTCACAAAGCTAGGAAGGGAAGCACTGGGAGTCTAACACAGGGAAGCACTGGGAGTCTAACATATGCAACCTGGCCCAAAAGCTTCTATTATAATGCTGCAGCACTTCCATGCATCTCACCCAGAAGAGGGGCAGCCTTCTCCAAGTAATTTGATTTATCAGTGAGGAAACTTCCCAGAAGCCATTCGGACTTATCATACCTCACAGACTAGATTTGGGTCACATGACTCTTCCTAAGCCAATTACTGGGAAGAATAGGGTCACCAGAATGGGCTAATATTATGCAGGATTTCAACGCACATTCAGGGCTCTTACAGAAAGAAAGAAGGTAAGTAAGAATGGCTGGCTCGTAATTGGTCACATCAAAAATTTTTGCTACAGGTGTATTTTGAAAAAAAATAAAACTTCTGATTTTCTTGCTTCTACCATCTCAGAAATGAGAGAAGTTACTAGGTTTAAAAAGAGTTATCATCCAGGTACTACTGTGCTAGTGCTGTCCGTATGAGTAAATGAGTAATTATAATGTCAATCAGTCAGTAAAAACTTACAGAAAGCAATCATTTCAGTAAAGCAAAGAAACCAAGACTTGCATTAGGCTGAAATCTGGCTATGGAAAATTAAGCCTTGACTACAGGAGAAAAGCATTAAAAAGGAACACTTATTTGTATATTTTCAAACAGCCAAACTATAAATTAACTGGAGTTTAAAGCTGGAAAATGACAAGAAATCATTAAAAAAACAGCATTTAAGTTATGATATAAGGCTTAAAAGTATACCATTCAATATAATATCATTATAACAAAATTTTTTATCTACTTCAAGTTTTGTGGGACTTAGATAAGCTCTCCTTAGGAATGTAAAGTTTAATTTAAAATCACTCTAAGTGCTAGTTTATACTACTTTAGAAAGTGTACTTGCAATTAGATTTCACAAACCATATTTTAAGCATAGCAATAATTCATAATGGACAAATGGTTCTAATTTTCCATACTTTCTATAATATATTACTTGTAAATTAGCATGTGTGCTCCAAAAGTGATATAATGCATATTAGCATTTGCTTCTTGGGAAGAGATTAGAAAACAAGATGAGTTTACCAGATCAATCAAACATGCATTTGAAATACTTTCAAAGTATCTACTTTGGTCTCTCATAAAAAATTTTTTTAAATTTAAAATATATATTATATATATACATATATAATATATATATATTAAGGTGGGGGGCAATTGAATAAATAATTACAAACCAGGCCTGACTTTAGATAGAGGGTTTATCATGTAATTATAATGCTGATCATTTCAAAGCATCCAAATGTCTCCAGCATTTTAAAGAGCTATGCGAGTTATTTTTTAAAATCAAACATATGTGCCTTTTCTGTTTATGTCTTTGGAAAGAACACTCTGTATAATGAAAAACACAACCAAATTTTTCACAGTACATCACTATAAACCCTATAATTGACTTTTGGGGTTGGTTTACTCTATATCTATTTTTGACCATGTAGAAAACAGCAATGATGTGGTGGAAAGCCCAAAATGTAAGTCCCATTGCAGGATAAGACTCCATCCTGATTAGTATAGAAGTATCATATTTATGCTGGGAAATGTGCCCATTTTAGAAGGAAAATTTCAGTGCATAGGAGCCTCCTCTTTTTTAATCAAACCATGTAAAAACTAGTAACTCCAATGCCTAGCCTGGACCTTGGTTAAAACTTGGATGTTGTATACACTGATCCCCTCCATCAAAGGCAGCATATGTTAATGTTCAAAAAACCGATGTTATAAATAACAGGTTCATTTCTATCAGTTAATCCAATTAAAAGTAACACTGGAGGATTTAAATTAATCTTTAAAAATATGAATTAACATTGGATAGCTACTTTCCTCATGTCTTAATACAGATTAAATAAAGAATGTATTCACTTTCTAAGAGCTCTGAGCTTATTCAACGACAAAACTAATTTGGCACTCCTATTAAAGCACAAGTCTAAAATATCTCTGAATGAGCCCTCCTGGTTTCATTAATAAAATTTACATATTAGCAAGTTAAATAAACTAAAAGAAAGAGATGGCATGTGGTTTAAAAATCAGCCCTATGACACCTAGCACAGACTGATCTCCTGTGAGTTGACTCAACCATTCCTTTTTCACAGTAAATAAACTAACTTCTATGCAGGGTACTGTGGTAGAGTTTTTCAAGGGCTAAGTGAAGGGATATGTTTTAGATGGAATCTTCCAAATTGACAGCCTGCCCATTTTGGGTAGGTATTAAAGGGTCCGCAGCACTTTATGAATTAGTTGTGGTTTACCTATAAAATCATGGCCAAAGCAGCTACGGTCACTGCATGTTCAATTTATTCCTATCAGAAATCAGTGTGCCTTAAAGTTTTTTTAACAGATTTAGAAAAAAAAAAATCAAGCAAAGTGAGCTAAGTGACAGCTTTCTAGTAGCATTACTGATTGAGTGGCAATCATAACATATCACTTTAAAACATAAAAGTATATTTAATGATTAGTCAACATTTTTATTTATATTTAGGTCTTTCCTAATGCAGATCATTATCATTTATGCCTACATTTTAAATGAACCGATGAAACAATGAATTAACATTACATGCATAAGAATATTTAATAGCTTTTTAAAAATATTTATTTACTTGAGAGAGAGAGAGAAAAGGAGAGAGAGCACACAGTGGGCACAGGCAGAGAGGAAGGGAGAGAGAGAATCTCAAGCAGGCTACATGCCCAGCGTGGAGCCCCACAAGGTGCGCCATCTCACAACCCTCTGATCATGACCTGGACTGAAATCAGGAGTTGGATACAACCAGGTGCCCCAAGAATATTTAATAGCTTTTGCCAATTTCTTGGGGAGAAGCGATTCAAAGATGTTCACAGAATCCTCACTACTTTATGAAAAACAAGAACTCCTGAAAATCCTTACAAGGATTACCTATTTAAAAATCACCTAAACAATAGAGGAATTTTGTACCAAGGTGACTAGATAGCCAAATAAAATACCACACTCAGATACCTAGTCTTGCAGTAAGAAATACATGAAAGCTTTAACTGAGCTACATACATCGAAGTATCAAGGTGAGAATTAGTGGCAAGGACTTGATCCAGCTGTGTCACGGTCCTAGTCCCGTTCCTTGCAATAAATTCCCTACCTCAACAGATGAGAATATTACCTGCATCACTATATAGCTGGCCTCTATAAAAAGTTTTCTTATATACTTTTTTTCAATTGTTGTCATAAAGGAAAATAGGAAAAAGTTCACCAGCCAACGTTTTTCTTTTCCTTTGCTAGCTTTCCCAAGAAAATTAAGCATATGGTGAGGAAAGAAAAATAAATTACCATTTCATTAAATCATAAAAGAAGAGTAACAAGTGGGGCTAAACAGTTCCTTCAAAATTCTTGCACTGATCCTTTTACTGGAAAACTTTCCCACTACAGTACTGCTATTTTTAATAACTAAAATTTTATTATGCAGCCCAAATTATTAAGATGTTATTAAGTCTAAATTAGGGGCCTGGAAATGTCTAAATTTCAAATGGAAAAAAATTAAATCTAACTGCTGCAAACTTGTAATGATACCAAAACATTTCTATTTTTTCCATTTCTCTCCTATGTAAGTCTAACATACTCAAAGGGAAGGCTAAACTGGAACAGTCTGGTGGGGAAGTCCTCCCTATCACCTCCAGTTGACTGTATACTCTTCTAGAGACCACCATCTCAGGTAGAGCACAAAATTCATTTGGTATCCAAGCTCTGGACTCTTACCAACCGTGAGACTTGGAATAAGTAACTCCACACCAGAGCTATTGCCTATTGTAATACAGGGACAGTGATATAACCTCAGAGGAATATGGTAAAGCAACAGTTAAATAATTCAATTCACTCAGTGAACGTACTAAGGATCTACCAACTGCCAAGCACTGAACTAGGCACTCAGGACTAAACATCACAAAGACACCTTCGAATCGTCACAATACAATAGAGCAGAAACCACAACGGTAACCAAAGGATAGAATTACAAGGAGAACAACAGAGCCCCAGAATTAAGGGTGGGGAAGACATCTGGAAAGAGATGATGACTGACTAAAGTTCTGAAAGTAAAGAAGAGGTGAATTCTTAAAAGAGCAAAATAACTCTGATAGCCAGACCAAAGAATACACTGAGGAGTAGCAGAAGATAAAGCCAAAGGGGGCATGAGGGAAGAAAAATATGAACATGCTTTGCAAGCTATCATAAAAAGTAACTTATACAGATATAAGGTATTATTATATATCAACTAAATCATGACTCATGCCATATTACAAAGATAGACCTATATATCTGCTTCCTGAACTAGACAGTGAGTTAAAAAGTGTAATTGGTAGTAAGGTGATCCATGCAGTATTTATCTTTGTATCTCTGATCCTTTCCTGTCCTCAAAGAAGCACAATTTTTAATTAAAAGATATTTCTTAAAATAAAACCTATCAGTAATACTTTTCACTGAAAAGTAACCAGAAGGAAACGTACTTTTCAGCATACTTATCGCTTATTTGTTCTTTCCATTCTTGCTTTTGAGATTGGATCTAAAACCACTATAACTGTTCTCCCCTAAACTTGAGAATCAGAAGACCTATGTGTGGATTCAGGGTTTCTTACATAACAGCAGAAACACACTGGACAAAATACTAAATCTCTTTTGAACTTCAATTTTGTTTATTTTATAAAATGTATTTATTATCATCTAATGTGAGTCTCATGGGGTTTTGATAAGGTTCAAATGAAGAATCATGTTAGACATGCACATTAACACTTAGTTCATGAACTGCAACAGACTTTGCAATTATAAACTGTAATTCTCCAGAAGGATACCTGTGGAGTTCCTGCTCTTCCACACTCAAGATTAAACAAAATAACCAACTTATTACCCTCTGTCAACTAATCCTATTCTCCCTAGTGAAATGAATAACAGTATCAGTGTGGCAAAAGAGGTGACAATCTGGGCTCCACTGGGAGCACAAAGTTCAAAGTCTTTCACAACATCAAGGCAGACTCCAGCTATCTTACTATCCTCACTCATGTTCCACACACACACACACACACACACATACACATACACACACACACACACACAATCCTGTCAGGAGTTTCTACTTTGCATGAGTGAGTAAGGCACAGAATCACACTTTTGGATTACCAACCACTGCACTGAAAACTGCCAGAAACAGTAAAGAAGCCCTGCTGGATGTTTAACATCACAGAGAAATAAAGTCACCATCATTATGAAAAATGTGAAGGGGAAAAAAATAAAGGAAAAGTGAGCAATGTCAAGCTTTACACAAGCTTTAACCCAAGAATGAGATAACTGAGAAGATTCTCTTCCCACAAATAGGCATCTTCCTGAGGATTTCCTGTCAGTTAATGGCACTATAACTAATGCCATTTTCAAAGGCAGAAATTCTGAGACCTTCAAGCACACTCCCAACGTTTTGTCTTTCAAAGGCCAGCATTTGATGCTCCTGGATAGAAAATGTCTTTAACAGTTGAATCTTCCCAAATAGATTTTTATTCTGCCATGACAGAGGCATCATCTCATTTGGCTCTCTTTCTACTTTGTTTTCTTACTCTGTCATTATAAAATGTCAATCTCCACAAGGTCCACTCCCATTCCTCCTTCAGGCCTCTGTGCAAATGTCTCCTTATCAGTGAGGCCTTGCAGGGGATGGCCAGCCTATCACAACTAGCAAAGCCTTCCACAAAACATTTTTATCTATTATTCTGTTTTTCTTCACAATACTTAATAAAACACAACATATTCTACAATTATTTACAAATCTTAATTGGTTTGTCTCTCCTAGGATACAAGGTCCAAGAGGGCAGGGATGACGGTTTCCTTTCCTAGTGTATACCTAGCACCCAAAACATATGTGTTTTGTTGCATAACTAAATCTTTCACTCACTCTTCTAACTTCCAAATCCTACTGGTTCCATCTCAGTTTTACACGTGCATGTATAACATGTATCCTTCTTCTCTTTTTCATCAATGTTTTCTCTCTCTTTTTCATGCACATTGCTAATGGTGGAAGATCAAAATGACATCATCTCTCATTTCAACTACTCCAAGAGCCTTCGAAAATGCATTGCCATGCAACTATCCTTAGTCTGGTTTAACCTCCATCTGCCCAAACAGTTTCCTTCCAAAAACATAAAAAAGTCAGTCACCTGCTTAAGACCCATACTGGCTCACCTAAGCCTAAGGTCTTCAATACAATACCCACAATCCTGAACTCCATGACCTCAATCTACTCAGCCATCTAGATCTTCTTATAGCCCCCTACATCACACTCAAGGACGCCCACAATAAAATCAACATTTCTTGGACACGGACACTTTCACAATTCTTACCTTATCTCCCTTAACCCCTCACCAGATTTCTCCTCTTCCTTTGCCTAGATCAAAGGTCTCTTCGTGAATGAAACATTTCTAGATTTCTGCATGCAAAATTATGCCAAATCCATCTTGAAAACACAACATTCGGCATGTACCTCAAATACTGTACTTGCCACATTATAGTTATCTCTCACTGAGTCTGTATGTAAATTACAAAAAGGCCAGGTCTTACACATTATCTTTCAGATCTTTCTACCTGGAATGAAAAGCTCAAATGCAGATACCTTGTGCCCATTCATTCAATAAATATTTAATGATTGCCTAAATTGTGTTTGTGGAAAACAGTTTTGACCCTGGAAATACACAGAACAAAATAAGCAAAATCTCTACATTAATGAAGCTTCTATTATAGTGGAGTAGACAGGCAATGAATAAGAGACTCAATTTATCATATAACAGATGGTAAAGTGCTATGGAGAAAAATTACATAGTGACATTTGGTGTACATGAAGGAAAATGTTGGTTGGAAATTTGTGATTTTACAAGATGGTGAGGGAAAGCTTCACTAAGAAGGTAACGTTTCTGTGAACTATGAGAATCTAAGGAAAAGCATTCCTCTAGAAAAAGCATTCCTCTAGAAAAAGCAGAGTAAATGCAAGGGATCTGGCATAGGAATATACCTGGCATTTTAGAGGAACTGCAAAGAAACTATCATAAGAGCAGCTGCATGAGGTGAGAAAAGTTTGAAAAGGTAACAGGAGAAGTATCATGGAAGGCCTACCACTCACTTTTTACCTTCTACTGTGAGAATATGAAGACACTGAGGGCTTTAAGCAAAACTCCATGCCCTCACCTATGTTTTAAAACATTTAAACATTCAGAACATTTAAGGCATGGTTGCTGCTTGCGTACAAGAACACAGGGACAGCAAAGATAAAAACTGCGGGAAAAGTTAGAAGATCTATTTAAAAAATAACAAAGCAAGAGATAATGAGATCAGAAATTCACAACAGCAGGAGAGGGAGGAGGTCACAAAATCCTCTTACAAACTATACAAAACTGTCAAAAACAACGATATCAGCACTGTGGAAATCAAAGGAAAGGTACAACAAACTGATAAGCATGTATTTGTGAAAAATAAAGAACTTTGGTGGGAAATATTATGATTCTGTGGTATTTTACCCAGGTATACTTCCATTCACCAAAGCCCTATGAACACAGTAGCTCAAACAGGGCAAAAGAGGCTGTGAAAACCAGCAGCTTTTCTGCTGTTGCTAAAGTGGGTTCACTTAATGGGGAGCACTGTCAGGCAAAGTGTCACTAGAACAAGGATGACCAAAAGCTCAGCACACAAGTTATGACTGTGTTTAAAACAAGCAATAGGCACAGGGGCTTGCCAGGAACATAACAAAGTTAAAGGTGAGACAGGCAAACAGGGGCTGACAGGCTCTTCACATATGCCAAGTTGGCCAAAGGCTGTGTACATACATAGAAGAGACTGGAGTAGACCCAAGTCACCCACACCTCCATGACTTACAGTGTCTACATAAATGCAGAGAAGAGACACTAGATATGAATCAAGAAGTAAAAAGGGGGCAGACTTTAAATGAGCCGGCCTACAAACATATCCAAAGCAATGAGCCTCACGTCCTTAAAATGTCCCATCATGACCTCTAACAAAACAATGACTGAGCAATAAACAATATAGATAAAGGGATGACCCCTAGGCTATCACATAAAAATAAGAAGAAAGGATGAGAAAAGATAGAAGCATTCTCACATTTTGAAGGAAACAGACTTCACAATACAAAAAAAAGGAAACAAAAGCATTTGATAGAAAATTATCTCTCAGAGTGTCAGATATTAAGTTTAGCAGCAAATAACTTCAAAGCAGCAATTATAAATATGTTCAAAAAAGTAAAGGAAACCATATTTAAAGTTATAGAAAGGTATGATATCAATAATTCAATGAAAACAGAATCTCAATAAAGAGACAGAAATCATACAAGGGGGAAAATGGAAATACCTGACTAATGAAAAATTCACTAGAGGCAATCAAAAGCAGATTTGAGATGGCAAATAAAGAATTACTGAAGTTGAAGATAGTGGAAATGAGGAATACTCACTCTGAAGAAGAGAAAAAAGAAAACTGAACACAGCCCCAGAGATCTGTGGAACAAAATCAAATGTACAAAGTGCAGGTGATAAGAGTGAAGAGAAAAAAGGGAAGAATAGATTTGAAGGAATGGCTAAAACTTCTTAAGACAATAAACAAACCCAAGAATATCAATGAATGCAAAGTAAGATACGTACAAAAGACACACATAGGTAGGCTACATCATAGCCAAGGTGCTGGAGGCCAAAAAAAAAAAAAAGACATAGAAAGAGAGAGGAACTCTTAAAATCACTAAGAGAAAAGTGAATTTTCACATTACATGGGAACATCAATTAGATTAAAAGCTAACTTATTAATAAAACCAACACAGGCCAGAAGGCAGTGGGATAACATATTCAAAATGCTCAAAAAACAGAACAAGACAAAAAAAACTGTTGATCAAGAATTCTATATTCAACAAAACCATGCATTCAAAATGAAGTTAAAATACAGAAAATTCCTTGCTAGCAGATCAATCTTGAAAGAAATACTAAAGGAAGTAGTTTTATCTAAATGGAGTAGATACCAGACAAAAACTCAAATACACAGGGTAAAAAAAGTGCTAGATATGGTAAAAATATGGATAAATTCAAAATTCTATAAAAATTCTTATCCCAAATTCCTAACCTCTGTAAAAGACATAAGAATGGATATGCAATAATTACAACAATAAATTGCTGGGCTTATTAACAAATAGATGTTACATATCTAACAATAATAGAACAAAGGATAGTAAAGGTAAAGTCATGGAAAGTTTCTATTTATCAGAACTGAGTAAATATCATTTTAAAGTACACTGTGGTGGGTTAGAATGTACTGAAATCCCTAAAACAACCACTAAGAAAACAATTATTAAAAACAGAGTAACAGAGAAATCAACAGAAGATTCAAAATAGAACAGTAAAAACAGTTAACACAAAAGACGGCATAAAGACACAAGACATAAAAAGACATGAGACAAATAGAAAACAAAAATGTGTAAATCAACCCACTATTAAAAATAATATTAAATATAAATGCAATAAGCAACCCATCCAAAATGCAGAAACATCAAGCTAGAAAAATAAATAAGATCCAAGAATATTCTGCTAACAAGAGACAAACCTCAGATTGAGAGACAAATGCACTGAAAGTAAGAGGACGGAATTCGATACCATATAAAAACAGAAGTAACAAGGGAGCTAGAGGGGCGCCTGGGTGGCTCAGTCGTTAAGTGGCTGCCTTCGGCTCAGGTCACGATCCCAGGGTCCTAGGATCGAGCCCCGCATCGGGCCCCGCATCAGGCTCCCTGTTCGGTGGGAAGTCTGCTTCTCCCTCTCGTACTCCCCCTGCTTGTGTTCCCTCTCTTGCTGTGTCTCTCTCTGTCAAATAAATAAATAAAATCTTAAAAAGAAAAAAACAAAAACAAGGGAGCTAGAGTGCCTGTATTAATACCAAACAAAACAGACTTAAGAAAAAGAAATGTTATTAGAAACAAAAAGCAACATTTTATATTGATAATAGGATATACAATAAAAGTATAAGTGTATATACAAAATAGATGAGGCAAAAAAAATGACAGGATCAAAAGGAGAAAAACACAATTCGACAGCAATAGCAGATTTTAAGTCAATTAATTCTCAGTAATGGACATAACACTTAGCAAAATGACAAATATGTGAAACAATGAAAAACAAAAATTAACCAACTTGATTAACATACATTTATAAAAGTAATAATATTTCACAAACTCAGAATATAGAGAATGAAAGAATATTTTTCAGAATTCATTATCTGAGGTCAGACTTATTACTCTGATGCCAAAGAACGACATCATTAGAAATGAAAATTAAAAACCCATATACCTATTGAAAAGAATTCCTTAAAAAAAAATTAGCAAACTGGAGTGACATCAGTGAAAAAGGTAAAGACAGTATCTTCAAAATTCTGACCTTCCATAAAAGCAATGAAAGAAAACACTGGTAAAAACTGTCACAGTCAATTTTTTCATAATTCTAGAGATTAACTAAATGCAGCGATGGGGGAGCATATATGCAAGAAAAATGGCTGTATCTCAGTAAAAATTGGGATCTTTATAGTGTTTGAACTTATGCTAGTACCATGTCCCTCACCCAAACTCAAAGGTAACATTGGGAAATGTTCCCAGTAATGAAAGGAGGCATTCCCAGTAATGAAAGATGCAGAATAAAGCTTAAATTCATTCCAACCTCAATCCTAGGACTAGTAACTATTTGACTTATCTAGTAGCATTCCAGAAGACCTTCTTCACTTGAAAGGATTATGTTTACATCAAATGACTCAAAACTCATATAGAACAAAAGCCTCTCCCAGCAGAAGAGTAGGTATTTGTAGAAAACATATTTTACAAGCAAGTGTTTTAACCCCTATTGAGATGGTAACAGTTGGGGCAAACCATAAACTAACCAAAAAGACTGAAAGGAAACTTGAGGAATGAGATTGTCCATAGGGGCTTCAAAAAACTCCATTACTCCTGGTAATCTAAAAACTCATACATACGTGAGGGGCTGTGCACACGCTCAGGAAAAACCTACGGCCTAAAGCTCTCACCTCTGGCTGAACTTGAGTGTCTGTACGAATGGGAAGTAAAGGTTAAGGCTGAGTTGTAACCTGCCTTGCTGAGTGTTGAATACATATCACAACACACACAGACAACTCTGGCAAAAGGTCGTTAGAGATTTTTTTGTTCTGGGCATTTAAGAAAATCTCTGTCCAATCACTAAGCTTATAACTGAGAATTCTGTGACCACATATGACAAATAGAGACTTTTGTTTAGCTCATGAAAGTCACAAAACAAACAACTAAGACACAGTACCAGTAAACTGGAGGGAGGGAAAAATAAGCTGATTTCCATACTTGCCACATTATAATATTTAAATATACACTTTTCAAAACATCCAAAAAAAAATGAGGAATTCAAAGAAACAAGTAAGACCCACGCAAAAGAAAAAAAGCAAAGAACAGAAACTATCCCTGAAGAAGCCCAAATAATTGACTTACATGACAAAGACTTTACATGTTCAAAAGCCTTAAAAAAAAAAAAAAACCTAAAGAATAAAAGGACAGAACTATGAGAACTATATCTCAACAACTAGGAAATATTAATAAAGAGAAAGAAAATATATAAAACAAATATAAATTCGGGAGTTGGAAAGTTTAAGAACTAAAGTGAAAAATTCACCAGAAGGGCTCAAAAAGATATCTGAACGGGAAGAAGAAAAAATCAGCACACTTGAAAACAGGTTAATTGAGATTACCCAGCATGAGTAACAGAAGAAAATGAAGAAAACAGAGCCTTAGAGACATACGAAGCACCATCACACTACCAACATTAACATAATGGGAATGCCAAAAGGAAAAGAGAAAGAAAAGGAGACAGAAAAAAATATCTCAAGAAATAATGGATGGTCACAGATTTCATGAAAAAAATTACACATCCAAGAAGTTCAACAAACTTCTAGAAAGATAAACCTAAAAAGATCCACACCTGCACATACGCTAATCAGACTATAACAAGACTAAGAATCTTGAGAAGAGCAACACAGAGTCAAATCATCATGTATAAAGATCTTCAAAGAGCTTTCTCATCAGAAACCACAGAAAGAAAAAGCAGTGGGATAACAATAAAAATGCTTTAAAGAAAAATATAATTAAGAATTCTGTATCTGGCAAATTATCCTCTAAAATGAAGGAGAAATCAAGATATTCCTAGGAAAAACAAAACCTTTGTTGCTAGTAGATCTACCCTCCAAGAAATACTAAAGGGCATCCTTCATGCTGAAATGAAAAAACACAAGGCAGTAACTGGAACCCAAATGAAAAAATAAAGACAAGTATAAATCTACATTAATCAAGACAGTGTGGCACTGTGAAATAATAGATAAAGAGATCAATGGTTCAGTACAAGAACGCAGAAATAGACCCACATAAATATACCCAACTGATCTTTGATAAAAAAGCAAAAGCAATACAATGGAACACATGGCACTCGAACAATTGAACATCCACATGGAAAAAAAATGATTCTAAACACAGACCTTATATCCTTCACAAAAATGAACTCAAAATGGATCACAGACCTAAATGTTAAATGGAGAACTGTAAAAATTAAGAAAATTTAAGAAAAAGCCCAGATGACCTTGGGTATAGTGATGTCCTTTGAGAAAGAAACACTGAAGGCATTATCCATAAAGGAAATAACTGAAAACTAGACTTCATTAAAATTAAAATTTTCTGCTCTGGGAAAAACGATGTCAATAGAATGAAAAAACAAGCCACAGACTGGGAGAAAATATTTGCAAGTCACATCTGATAAAAGACCAGTATTCAAAATACACAAGGAACTCTTAAAACTCAACAATAAGAAAGTAAACAATCTTATTTAAAAGTGGGCAAAAGATCTAAACAGACACCTCACCAAAGAAGATATACAGATGGCAAATAAGTATTTGAAAACATGTTCCACATCATGTCACCAGAGAAATGCAAATTAAAACAATGAAATATTGCTACACGCCTATTAGAATGGCCAAATCCAGAACAGTGACACCACCAAATGCTGACAAGGATATGGAGCTACAGAAACTCACATTCATTGCTGGTAAGAATGCAAAATTCTTACAGTAGAGACGATTCAGAAGGCAGTTTGATGGCTCCTCACAAAACTAAATATATTTTTTACCATAAGATCCAGCAATTGTTTACCTTGGTATGTACCCAAAGAAGTTAAAAATTTATGTTCATGCAAAAACCTGTACAGAGATGTTTATAGCAGCTTTATTCCTAACTGCCAAAACTTGGAAGCAACCAAGAATCCTTCCATAGGTAAAGGAATAAACTATAGTATGTCTAAACATGCTTTGAGATGAACAAAAATGAACACTCAATACCAAAACTTACGGAATGGAGCAAAAGCCGTACTCAGAAAGAAATTTACAGCTATAAATACTTAACATTAAAAAAGAAGAAAGATCTCAAATCTATAACCAGTATCACAACAGTGGATTAGAGCGGAGGGAGCTCTAAGAAACAGACTTACTCTTTAGGAGTAGTAGTTGGTGAAGCCCAAATTCAAAATAATACAAAAATAAGAAGAGTAGAAGAATTTGAAGTCTCTGGCACCAACTGATAAAGCAAAATTAAACAAAGGCCAGCTCTCAACCAGACTGATACAAATCCTTACAGTAAACATCTATTTATCTGAGTAATCATTACCAAATATGACATGTCTGGCTGTCAACAAATTACAAGGCATGCCAGAAGACAAAAACGAATACAGAAGAAAAAAAGTAATCATCAGAAACAAACTTGTATATGACAGATTTTGGAATTACCAGACAGGGAATTTAAAATAACTATGACTGATATTAAGGACTCTAATGGAAAACGATAACTTGCAAGAATATATGGGTAATGTAAGTAGAGCTGGAAATTCTAAGAAAGAATCTAAATGAAATGATAAAAAAGGAAAGTGAAATCATTGTTAAGGAAATGAAGAATCCTGTGAGAGACTCAGCAGTAGATTCAGCAGAGCCAAAAAAAAAAAAGAAAGAAACCATGAACTTGAACATTGGTCTATAGGACCTTCCCAAACTGATATTCAGAGGAAAAAAAGCATGAAAACAAGAACAGAACAGTACATCCAAGAAATATAAAATAATACCAACAGGCAGAACATGTACATGATCTGAACACCAGAGGTGGAGAGACAATGGGAAAAATCACTGAATTATAGTCAAAATGTTCAAAAATGAATGGCAGGCAACAGCCATAAATCCAGAAAGCTCAGAGAATATCAAGAAAAATAACACACATGCACACGTGCATGTGCGCATACACACACAAAGACATATCACACTGAAACCAGAAAACAAAAATAAAAAAACAAAGGTGTATGGCCTCACAGTGTCCAGGAAATGGCTAAAAAAACCTACCTTTAAAAAAAAAAATCAAAAAACAAAAAGGTAAAATCATGAAAGCAGCAAGAGGGAAAAAATACCTTACCTACAGAGGTACAAGGATAAGAATTACAGTTTTCTCATCAGAAACCAAGAAGAAAAAAGTGAAATATTTAAAGCGTCGAAAGAAAAAAAATCCACAACCAGATTCTATATCCAGAGAAATTATCCTTCAAAAGTAAAAACGAAAGACTTTTCTCAGACAAAAAGTAAGGAAATTCATCACTAGCAGATCCACCCTGCAAAAAATGTTCTTCAGGCAAAATTTAAAAAAAGGAAAGAAAGAGAGGGAAAACTTTAGGTAACACAGGAACGAAGAAAAAGAAGAATGGGGAGGGGATGGGGGGAAGAGGAGGAGGAGAAACAACTGTGAGAGAAGACCGAACATATCAGAACAATAAATGTAAATAGGATAAATTTGTCTATTGAAAGAAAAAAATGATCTTCATTAGATTAATTAGATTAAATTGAATTTCCCCTATGAAGTGTTTGACTGAGAAGACATCAGCTATAATTAAAGTTTCTCTTGGCATATACGTAATACTTCAAGACCAGAACATTTCCCCAAGAGAATTTGCATTTCTTCTGATTAATGCAATATTTGTTGAAGCAAATTAAATACATACAATACAGAAGAGCTTGTGACAGGACACCTAACTTTATCAGTTTATTTTAAATGATCACAATATATACAATACAGACTTAGGAGTTATTCCTGGGGGAATTACTTTACAATTCAAAATGCCAGAGGTTACTGTAAGAAAAAATTTTAATGTTAAAAAAGAAATACACTAGGACCCCCTTATCTATGGGGTATACATTCCAACACTCCCAGTGGATGCCTGACACCAGACAGTACCGAATCCTATAAATATTATGTTTTTTCCTACACGTACATACCTATGATAAAGTTTATAAACCTATGATAAATTTATAAATTAGGCACAGTAAGAGATTTACAACAATAACTAATAATAAAATAGAACAATTAGGGGTCCCTGGGTGGCTCAGTCGGTTAAGCATCTGCCTTCAGCTCAGCTCATGAATTCCCAGGGTCCTGGGATTGAACCCAGGTCAGGCTCCCTGCTCAGTGGGGAGTCTGCTTCTCCCTCTCCCACTCCCCCTGCTTGTGCGCTCGTGCGCATGCTCTGTCAAATAAATAAAATCTTAAAGAACAATTATAAAAATATACTGTAATAAAAGTCATATGAATGTACTCTCTCTCCCTCAAAAAATTTGTTGTACTGTATTCACCCTTCTTGTGAGGATGTGAGATGACAAAATGCCTGCAGGAGATGAAGTAGGTGAATGAGATAGGCGTTGTGACATAGCGTTGGTTACTAAGACCTTCTGATAGGTCAGAAAGAGGGTTGTCTGCCTCCAGACCAAGCTGACCAAGGGTAACTGAAAACATGGAAAGCAAAACCATGGAGAGCAAAACTGCAGGTAAGAGGTAAACACAGTAAGTCGAACTACTTATCATGTAGATATCATAAATAACAAATAGGTAGTTTTCTAATTATTTTATTAAATTACGATGTAACTCACACAATCAAAAATGAATAAAGATCATATACCCTAGAAAACTGATTATCTTCAAAACAGCTCTAACATGACGAAGACACTAAAGGTTCATGTGAACAATTTGAAAGATTCATGAAATTTAAATGGGAAAAACAGATTACTAAATATTATTTATATAATGATTTAAGTATGAAATTAGTTAACTATTGTGCATATAGACATTTTATGACATTTATATCCCATAGTTTTCATGTTCATGTAGGTAAAAAATTCTTTTCAATCTCTTCATCCAGTACCTGGGAATTTGCTTTATATTCAGGGGCACTGTATTCAGGCATACATAGCAACTTAAAAGCTTGAGAGAAAAATATTAACAAAGCCGGCTTTACGGAAAACCTTCTTTACTAAAACTGCTGACACATTTGATACTTTAGTATTAATGAAAAAGCCGACTATGCCACACATATCTCAGATTCTAATTTATAAAAGCCCTAGAGAGTATGTATTTTAAGACCTAAAATTCATGGTTATTAAAGAACAATGATATCTCTAATACCTTATTTCTTCAATCTATTCCTTTTATGTACATAGAATGAAAACATAGTATTTTTTTAATTCTCCAACCACATTCATAAATATATATATGCACACATTCTTGTACATGCATACAAATGCAGTGTTTTTATTTCAAGCTTCAAAACAATTCTAACATTAATTTGTTGTATGCCAGGGTAGTTAATTGATATTTTTCAATTAAAAAATAGTTTTGAAAAAAACAGATATTTGAGGATGATGATTTGGAAATTTACTTAATATTTAATCAGCTGTATATTTAATGTAACTGTGAAGTATGTAGTTATCTATCTTCTTTGAGCTCTCAAATAGTGGTAGGTTACATAATGGGCTCCATGTCTTCATCCATGACATTGCCATGGCCCCACTGTGTGTGGTTTGTACTTCTCTGCCTCTTGACTGCAAATTGGCCATGGAAGTTTTTTTGCCAACAATAAATGGTAAACTGTTACAGTTACAAACCAAAACCTTAAGAGTCTTTCTTAAGACTCTGCCATCACCAAAAAAGAACATTCCCTAGGTAGTCCCATAAAATGAAGAGAAAAGTCAAGTGAAAGAGAGCCACCCAGCCACAGGCAACAATAGATAATTGTTGTCACTGAGTTTTGGAGCACTGTCACAGTTGCAAAATGAGTTATAGGTAGATTATTCTCCTTGGCACCAATTCTGAAATATCAACAATATAAAAATAATTCTCTTTACATAGTCAAACAAGAATATAACCATTAAGCACACCATTAAAAAATTAGACTTTTCCTCTATTTCTCATAATTACATGCAGTCATAATCCTGCTACTGTGACCAATGACAGACTCAGAGACCCAAATAATTTCTATTTTAGAACTTCAATGTACACTGTAAGAAATTAAAGTCAGAGAAGCATGAGGATAATTGTAAATCATTCAGAATATTAAAGATTCAATCAAATTTTAATAAATGATGTTTTTTCCATTGTTTAGCATTTAAATACATGGTTTGTAATCTGCCTACCAAAGTAAAGAAAAAACACTTTATTCAATGTGAAAGCACAAGAGAAAATCCTTAGTATACCTTTAAGTGAATGATTAAGGTAAACTGGAGGTGATTTAAATACAATCTCCCAAACATAACCACAACATAGTCTTATATAAGTCAACTGACATACACAAATTTTCTTCTCATTCTAAGCAATTCTACAAATGTATAGTTCACCTACTTTCAAAAAAGGACTTAAACTACAAGAAAGGCCCAGATAAAAACAAATCCAAAACTATCCAACAAAACTAAAAAGTTTATTAAATAATTAAGAAGGTAGTTATGACAGTTTCAAAAAGAAAATTATTTCAAATAACCTAGGCTGGGTTGATTCACTGAACACAGATCTGTTTTGAACCTCATGTCAACCAAAATTAAAAGAAAACAATATACTGGTTATATGGTTCTCATTGTCTTCATAAAATGAGGCACAACAATTTGTCAGGAAAATATAGCTTTTTTTCTATCTTCAAAAGGACAGTGTCCTGCTGGGCTTTTCGAAAGAGAAAAGTGAACACTGTAACTGAAGGTACCATTCTGCAAAGCCACTCATCTACGGACCCAAATAAGTAAAGTCCAGGTGTATCGTGCTATCATCAAAATAGCTGGTAAAAAGATGCAGTAATCGGAGCGGCAGAGATATGTGTTTCAGGGAACATGAACTGCAAAACATGTTAGTAGCTGTACTGACAACAGAACGTTGGACAACTAGCTTTGAGAAACCAAGGGTTACACAAAACCAGTTTCTTTATTGTGGGACTACCCTGAGCCTTTAATATAGCCCATTAGCTGTTAAGAACCAAAAATTCCACTTTCCTCAAACTTATTTAACTTCAGCACCTTTTTGTCAAGAAGCATCTGAAGCCAGACTCAGACCACCTTTCAGAAAATGCTAATATCCAGGAATAACTAGTTCCCCTGACTATACCATTTTAATCATTGAAGTTATTAGGGTAGACCCATTGTAATTATGACAGCCAGTTTGAGTGAGACTCTACTAAATCCTGAGTAATGCACATACTTTATTTCTACTTTAAGGAGAACTCTTTATCAACCCCTCACAGCATTGTCCCCTCTCACACCTGTATGCTTAGCAAAGACAATTCCGTCTTTCAAAAAATCCCAACCTTCAAGCTTGGCAATATCTGCACTTTATTCCTCCCATCATGTTACAACTGTTTGCTTTAGACATTTGTTTCCCATAAAACACAGATGTTTAAAAGGCAAGCGTTATTGATCATTCTTAACAATTTTATAGAGGGATACTTCACATGCCGCACAATTCACACATCTGAATTTTATACCACTCAATGATTTTTAGTATTAGTGTTGTACAATCATCACAATCTCAATTTAGAACATTTTCATTACCCCAAAAACAAACCCTATACTTATTCATAGCTATTCCTCCAACCCAACCCAATCTGCCCTTTGTCCACAGCCCTAGGCAACCACCAAGATATTGTTTCTATTAATTTGCCTATTCTAGACATTTGCCATAATTGGGATCAAACAATATATGGTCTTTTGTGATTAGCTTCTTTCACTTAGCTTTAATGTTTTCAAGGATCACCCACGTTTTAGCATATATGGATAACTGTTTTTTGACAAATACTATTCCATCATACGAATAATCCACATTTATCTATCATCAGTTTATCGACACTTTGGCTATTCTCCCCCTTTTTTTTTACTATTATGAACAATGCTATATACAAATTATGGGGTAAACAAATATTTTCCTTTCTCTTCACTAGGAATGAAATTGATGGATCATATGGTAAGACTGTTTAACCTTTTGAGGAAGTGCCAAAGTTGGGTTGTCTATATATTCTAGATACAAGTATTTTATCAGATATATGATTTGCAGAAAATTTCTCCCATTCTGTAGGTTGTACTTTCCATTTTTTGATGGGGTCCGTTAGAGCACAAAATGCTTTAATTTTGATGAAATCCAATTTTGGGGGTCTCTTGTGCTTTTGGTATGTTTACAAATGCTTCATCTGCCTCAAGGTCAAGAACATTTACTCCTATATTGATTTCAAAGAACTTTACAGTTTGAGCTCTTACTATATCTATAGTCCATTCTGAGATAACTTTTGTGTATGGTCAGAGTAAGATATCTAAGTTCTTCCCTTTGCATACTGTCCCAGTATTGTTTGTTGAAATATTCTTTCGGCATTGTTTCAGAACTCTTGTCAATAATCAATCATAAATGTGAAGACTTTTATCTGGACTCTCAATTCTATTCCACTGACTTAAATGTCTGTCCTTATGCCACTAACACCCTGTCTTACTATAGCTTTACACTAAGTTCTGAAATCAGTAAGGATGAGCCCCCCAACTCTGTTCTTGTCGAGACTGTCTTGGCTATTAATAGGACCCCTTATGAACCAGAATATGGGCCATTTTTTCTATGCCAAAATCTTGCATTTATAGAAGAATTTTTAAATTAGCCTGTCATTCCTATAAAAAAGCAGACAAAATTTTGATAGCTATTGCATTGAATCTATAGATCAAGTTGGAGAGTACACTACCTTAACTAGTCTTCCAATCTATGAGCACAGGGTGTCTTTCCATTTATCTGGGTCTTCTTTCACTGTTTTGTGGTTTTTTAACATACAAGTCTTTCATTAAATTTATTTCTTGGTATTTTATTCTTTCTGATGTTATTGTGAATGATATTATTTTCTTAATTTCATCTTCAGATTGTTTCTAGTGCACAAAAATACAATTTCTTTTTATCTATTACTCTTATATCTTGAAACCTTACAGAACTCATTCATCTAACAGTTGTCTAATAGACCTAATAGTTGTTCTGTGGACTCCTTAGAATGTTCTTTATACAAGGTCATGTTATCTGCAAACAGAGTTTTACTTCTTTCTAATCTGGATGCCTTGTATATCTGAATGTTTTTTTTTGTTTTTTGGGGGTTTTTTTGGCCTCATCATCCTGGCTAGAACCTCTAGTACAATGATCAATAGAAATGGTGAGAAAAGACATCTTATTCTTTTTCCTGATCTTAAAGAGAAACCTTTCAGTCTTTCAGCAAGTATGATATAGATGTGAGTTTGCTGTAGATGCTCTTAGGCTGAGGAAGTTCCCTTCTATTCCTACTTTATTATGTTTTTATTTTGAAAAGATGTTGAATTTTGTCAAATGGTTTTTTTGTTTAAGATGACCATGTAGTTTTTGTCCTTTATTGATAAAGTGCATTACATTAATTGATTTTTGGATGTTGAACCAACCTTACATTTCTGGGATAAATCCCTCTTGGTCTTGGTGTGTAATCTTTTCTGTATGTTGCTGGATTCGGCAAGCTAGTATTTTGTTGAGGACTTTTGTGCCTTTATTCATTAGAGATAACAGTCTGTAGTTTTCTTGTGGTTTTTGCCTTTGTTATCAGTACAATACTTGCTTCATAAAATGAAGTGGGATGTAGGTTACTGAAGAGATCAGTGAGTGGTAAGGAAGCCTGAGGAAGAGGCTTCTGAGATGAAGCAATCTTCAGTTTCCTGATCTGCATGCTGGCTTCATGGGTGGGTTCAGCTTGTGAAAATTCACTAAGCTATACACTTAAAATTTGTGTTCTTTTCTATATACATTTAACCCATTTTTTAAAGAAAGGAAAAAAAATCATTATGACATATTTCTAAATTTGCTGTTATCAAGAATCCTTTTAGAAATTATCTATGACATTCTAAAAAAGAGCTGCCAGGAGTCATCAAAGGCATCATGATCATAAAAGGCACAGAAAGTTGAGAACTGTCACAGATTGGAAGAGACTAGGATAATAAAGACAGAACCTGTAAATGCAATGTGAGATACTAGACTGATAACTGAAGTAAAAAAGGCCATTAGGGAAAAACTGGTAGGATTTAAATAAAGTTTGTAGTTTAGTTAATAGTTTCACCAAAACTGTCATTTCCTGGTTTGATCTTTGTACTATGGATAGGTAAGTTGTTACATTAGGGTTAAGTGGGTGAAGAGCATATATGGACTCATCATACTATATCTGCTAATTTTCTGATAGGCTATTTCAAAATAAAAAGTTACCAAAAAATTATTTTGTGACTACATACATTTATGTAAGTTTTATTCAATGAGTTAAAAATAAAAAGGAATACAAACTGAAAAATCTCCCTCCTATTATCATCTACCATCTATCTAGTTTCCTAACCAAGAAGCAATGAACATCCTCTGTATTTTGTACATCCTTCCAGAGGTTTTTTTCTTTTTCATTAAGTACAGTTGACATATAATGTTAATTTCAGGTGTACAACATAGTGACTTGACAATTCCATATCCAATACTCACTACATGTGTAGCTACCATCTGTCACCATACATTATTATAATATTGTTGACTATATTCCTTATACTGTACATCCCCATGACATATTTTATAACTGAAAGTGTATACCTCTTAACCCCTTCACCTATTTTGCCCATTTCTCCCATCCCCCACTCTGGAAACAATCAGTTCGTCCTCTGTGTTTTTAAGTCCATTTGTTTTTTTCTTTGTTCCTTTTTGTTTAGATTCCAGATATACGTGAAATCATATGCTATTTGTCTCTCTGACTTTTTTCACTTAGCAGAATACCCTCCAGGTCCATCCTGTTGTCACGAATGGCAAGACCTCATTCTTTTTTAGACCAAGTAATGCTCTATTGTATATACATACCAAATCTCCTTTATCCATTCATCTACCAGTGGACTCTTAGGTTGCTTCCATAACTTAGCTATTGTAAATAACGATGCAATAAACACAGTGGTGCATATATCTTTTCAAATTAGTGTTTTTGTTTTCTTTGGGTAAATACCCAGAAGTGGGATTACTATGACCATATGGTTATTTCTATCTTTAATTTTTTGAGGAACCTGCATACTGTTTCCCACAATGGTTTCATCAATTGACAATCCCACCAACAGCACGTGGGGGTTCCCTTTTCTTCACATCCTCGCCAACACGTGTTATTTCTTGACGTTTTGATACTAGCCATTCTGATTAGTGGTATCTCATTATAGTTTTGATTTACATTTTCCTGATGATTGGTGATGCTGACTGAGTATCTTTGTAGGTGTCTGTTGGCCATCTGTTTTCTTTGGAAAAATGTCTGTTCAGATCCTCTGCCCATTTTTAATCAGATTATTTATGGGATTTTTGGGTGTTGAGTTATATAACTTCTTCATATATTTTGAATATTAAACTCATCATATAAATCATTTGCAAATATATTCTTCCACTCATTTTACTGTTTTCATTTTATTGATGGTTTGCTTTGTTGTGCAAAAGCTTTTCATTTTGGTGTAGTCCCAGTTTATTTTCAGACATTTTTCATGCATATGCGATCAAAAACATACATGAATAAATATGCATACTATTTTCCTCAGGAATAGCTTTTTTATATAGCAATTCCATTACAGAATTTGTGCAAACACTGGGCTGAAAGATTCTGCTACGTGGACATTAGCTGCATCACTGTTCACTATAGCAAAAATTCAAACAAACTTACATATATAAAACAGCTGAAAACTTGAATTTAACCAGTTTGAATAAACATACATCAAAATACTATCCAGACATGTAAACAGGGTGATATAGCAAAACTGAGGGTTTATTCCAGAAATGCAAGGATCATTTAACATTCAAAGATCACTAATAAAAAACTGCAGTTTTTCAAAATTATAACACAGAAATGTATTTCCTAGAACTGAAAATAAATTCATAGAGTTAAAAAAACAACTATAAAAACATCTATAATATAACCAATATAGAGAGAAGAAAGCTGTTCACTGAAACAATTGTTCATTTGTTTTAGTTTTTGATGTTTGAGGGTATGTGAAGTAGACTGCAATGAGGGCCCAATTGTTCACCCCTCCCCATATCTGAACCCTTTCCCATGTGACTTTGCTGTTCTTCCCCCTAAAGAGATCACATCTATTTCCCATTTCTTGACCCTTAGCTGCCCTTGTGAATTCCTTTGGCCAATAGATTAAAATGGCAGTGATGCTAAACCCACAACAATATCAGCTTCATAATGCACTGCACTTGTTGCTCTTTATTACACTTCTGCCATCGTCATGAGAACACATCTAGGGCTAGCCCGTTGAATGACATAATAAAATTAAACAGAGTCACTGAGAGCCAAGGCCATCCTAGAGCACCAGAGCTGCTTAAGTAACCATCCTAAACACATGAGCAACAAACATTTATTGTCATATACCACAGAAATTTGGGGGGGTGTCTGTGATACAGCATCATTGTGGCAACAGATAACTTATACAAGATACTTAACTATTTACTACTTTAACATCAGTACTTTGGGTGTCAGAAAACTATATTTTAATTACAATACCTCTGAAGATAGAACACATTTCTGTTTCCCATAAGATTTTCTTATGGTTTTGTCTTTATATTAAATTCTTCAATCCAATGTGAAATTATTTAACAACTGCTTATGTTTGTTTTGTGATTCTTAAATTCTTTTTTTTTAAAGATTTTATTTATTTATTCATGAAAGACAGAGAGAGAGAGAAGCAGAGGGAGAAGCAGGCTCCCAAGGAGCAGGGAGCCCGATGAGGGACTTGATCCCAGGACCCTGGGATCATGATCTGAGCCAAAGGCAGACGCTTCACCATCTGAGCCACCCAGGCACCCCCTTACATTAAATTCTTAATGTGAAACTGAATCTAATTTGGGGCTCCCCATTTTAACCCACTGACCTCAAATGAATTTTTTTTAAAGATTTTATTTATTTAATCATGAGAGATAGAGAGAGAGAGAGAGAGAGAGAGAGAGGCAGAGGGAGAAGCAGGCTCCCCACTGAGCAGGGAGCCCGATGCGGGACTCGATCCCAGGACTCTGGGATCATGACCTGAGCCGAAGGCAGACGCTTAACCATCTGAGCCACCCAGGCGCCCCCCTTTTTCTTTTAAGATTTTATTTATTTATTTGGGAGTGAGAGACAGAGATAGCAAGAGAGAGCATGAGCTCTCTCCCAGTGCGGGGCTCAATCCCAGTACCGTGGGATCATGACCTGAGCCGAAGGCAGACGCTTAACCAAGTGAGCTGCCCAGGTGCCCCTCAAATTAATTATTTTAAAGATAAATTCTAATGCCTCATAGAAATAGTTTTTACTATCAGAAGTTCCTTCCTAAATTATATATAACTATTTCTATATTACTGTATAACATGATACTAATTATTTTTCCTTTACAAAGAAAAAGACACTTAGATCAGATCATCATTTCAATGTCTTCTAATACATATGGAATCCCAAGGCTCAAATAAACAAAGAGAAACAAACAGGTTTATATGGGCTACAACCCAGAGGAAAATATAATTCAGGTACCAGTAAAAATAGACAAAAATGATTGGGATAATTCCTCCTTATCTCTACTACCCATAAATTTTCCATCACAAGTGGATCTGGTGGGCCAGGCACCAGAAGAAACAGAGTGATATATGATGAAACAACAAGAATTCAAGCAGGTACAGATCAGATGGCTCTGATTACATCACCCACCTATAGGGACTCAGGAGACACAACTCTCGGCAAGATCCATACTGTATATGCTAGATTTACACACCAAATACTACACACTACTTGGCTCCCTTACTATAAAATATAAATTAATATTTCAAATCTATAGAGGTCTTTTTCTAACTATAATATAAAACAAATCACATATGGGCCATGTTAAATATAAACTGCTGCCTTTCAAAAGTTCCATAATTATCTTATTCCATGAAAATATTACCAACTATGAAAATAAGTGAGTGAGAATGTGTAATTTGAAAATATTTGGCCAAAGAAAAAGCCCACTCTGACTAAAACAAGATGGCAAATGACTTCATCTTCTTTTGGAAAATGACCTCATTATGACAACTAGCTAACCAACAAGCTTCCAAAGCCACTAACAGTAGCTTACAAAGTCACAGCTGTTACTTTTTCTAACAACTAAAAGTTGATTTCATTTTAAATGTCATTTCAAAAGAACTGAATGATTTCTTCAAAGTACTACAATTTATGAGCAAGAATTACATTGAGTAGAGCACAATGATAAGTCTGTGACTTGTTCAGTAAAGATGATTATAAAGAATGACAGAACACTTAAAAAACACTTCATTGTGGCATTCTTGAACAACAAGCAGACATACTTAGGAGAACTGTTCATCATTCATGAATAAGACAATAAATACATAAAGTGCTTACTTTGACCTTTAAGCAATATAAAAATCATTTGATAGAGAAGGTAGGATATAAATTTTTGATAACTAGTTTCTTTCAAAAGAAACATGAATATATGAATAATCTTTCTGGAAAAAATATTCAAAAAATTCATGAAATTTAAAACTTTCAGATCCCAAGTACAATGGAAAAACTGTCACTATTAAAATTCTTCTGGAATTCTGTTTCTCCAGTTTATTATCACTTTCATGATTAAAACGCCTTATGTGATGGAGCACCTACTATGTCTTTGACTCCGTCTTCTACTACATTCCCTGCCCCACCGCAACTCAGTTCATTCAGAGAGATGTAAACAAAGGTTGACGGAGTAGAGAGTAATTCTGACTTAAACACAGATGAAGAAAACTGATACACAAACTATCACCCTCAAAGCAGTGGAGGATTTCGGGATAATATAAGCATGGTATACAAGATCTTTGATTCTCTAAATCCATCTACTTTTCTAGCCTCATTGCCCACCAATCTTTCTCATATGCCAGCCAAGTGCCAAGTATAAAACCTGCAGTCCCCTCAGGGGGCTATGATCTCTCACACATCTACAGTGTTACATAAGATGTCCCATCTCTTTGGAATTCCGAAACTTACCTCCTTTAGTGTCCCCACAACTACCACCACCTGTACCACAACCTTCTTTCCTATCCCAACCATGGGACTCCATGAGTCCTGAGATATAATGGAGCAAATGGTTAAAAGCATAGATTTGGGGGCCAAACTGACTGAATTCCAATCATTACTCCAAACTGAACTAAATTCTGTATCATCTTTGTAAAATCCCTATCTCTCTGTGCCATAGCTTCTTTATCTATAAACTGTGATAGTAATCATAGTTATTATATAAGGTTGTTGAGATGTAAATGAGCTAATGTATGGAAAGCCCTAAAAGTGTATCACCCATACAAGATATACTTTAAGTGTTAACTGTAACTACTATCTTAAGATTCAGCTTAAGTACATATCGAGCCCAACTATTATTCCCTCAGATTAAGTTAGGTATATGTCCTCTGTCATCTTTATGTTTTGTTCATCCACTTACCACTTAATAAATATGCTCTCATGTTCTTTATCCGTTCTATATCCCCAGCACTAAGCACAATTACCACCACATACAGTAAATCCAGAATACCTAATACCATGAATGAATGAAAAAAATAAATACAGGATACAGTGATTCCAAGGCACATGGTTTTAACCCCAGGATATAAACAAGCAGGACTATCAAGCATGGTTAGGGGATTTATACACTGCACAAAAGCACCTGGCTGAGAAAGCAGGGAAAGACTGAACTACCCAGTGATGCATCTTGGTACAAGGCAAAGTACACCAGAAAAAGGAAGTGGCTGTTTTTGCTTTTTTTAATCCAAAGGTGCCAGCTTCTCACCACATGTATAGTTAAGGGGTTCTAGCCCAAAGAGGGAGTCTTTTTTTTTTTTTTTAAAGATTTATTTGAGAGAGAGAGAGTGAGAGCGTGTGTGCGTGCACGAATGCAAACGGAGGTTAGGAGCAGAGGGAGAGGAAAGAGAGAATCTCAAACTCCGCACTCAGCGCATGGCCTGATGATGCAGGGCTTGATCTCACAACCCTGAGATCATGACCTGAGCCTAAACCAAGAGTTGGAAGTTTAACCGACTGCACCACCCAGGTGCCCCTGAGGGAGTCTTTTTCTAATTAATCTCCCCAGAAAGGATGAATCAAATGTAATATATACATACTACAAAAGGTAGTACATACATACAATGGAATTCAGCCTTAAACAGGAAGGGAAAATTTGGAAACACACTACAACATGGATGGATGGACCCTGAAGACATTATGCTAAGTGAAATAAGCCAGTCACAAAAGGACAAATATTTTGTAATTGTACTCATACCTAAAACAAACTGAGAGAGAGAGAGAGAGAGAGAGAGAGAGAGAGAGAGAGAGACAGAATGGTGGTTTCCAGGGGCCAGGGAGAGGGAGGAATTGGAAGTTATCATTTAATGGCTGCTAAGTTTCAGTTTGAGAAGATGAAGAAGTTCTGAAGATGGATGGTAGAGATGGTTAGTAGACAACAGTGTGAATGTACTTATACCACTGAACCGTACCTTTAAAAATGGTTAAAATGGCAAATTTTCTGTTTATAAACAAATTTAGATCAATTTTTTCTTATTTCCAGAAACAAATGCAGCTTTACATGATTTCTCCTAATAATTACTTGTGGCAAGTTATCACACTTAATTGTGTATCTTGTAAACTTTTTTAAAAAATGTTAAACATTACTTTTGTATACTAAAATAATACATTATTCAGTTATATATGCTGCCCACTACTTTCCTAAAATTTTAACATTTTTCATGGCTGAGAACAGCTAATATTTACATCTGCTTTAAAAAGTTTCCAGGTTAACAGGACTCTAGCTATGCTTTTATTATACAATATTATGGGGCCTCGTATACCCTCTTCCTACTAGAATTTACCTAATAAAATTTTCTAAAGAGAATACTGAATATCTTGTATTTTCTAAAGAGAATACAGGTAATTTCTGAGCTTATCTCCTCGATCTGGTACATCTCACTTCCAGATTTTCAACTTTCACAATATGATGTCAAATCTATTCCAACTCAGGGGCACCTGGGTGGCTCAGTTGGTTAAGAGTCCAACTCTTGGTTTTGGCTCAGGTCTTGATCTCAGGGCTGTGGGATCAAGCCCCACGAGAGGCTCCACACTCATCAGGGAATCTGCTTGAGCTTATCTCTCTCTTCTCCCTCTGCCTTTCCCCCTGCTCGCTCGCTCTCTAAAATAAATAAATCTTAAAAAAAATCTATTCCAATTCAACCTCAAAGCATAAGTCACTACTTAACTGGCAACCAAGAAGAGCTGAAATCTATGTCTCTTTCAAGAATTATCACTGAGACCAGACAATGACAGTATTTTTTAAGAAGAGACTTAAGCATATATAATTTGTCAATTCAATAAATAATGTGTTAATAAAACTTGGTGCTTCCTAATTAGTTTTCCATATCCCATCTTCAAAAATTTTACATACCAACATACTATCACACTCCTATATACTTAATATTCTCTTCAATATCAACCCTTGTTTTACTTAAATAAATTTTAAAGGGAATCTTTTTAATTACTATTATAAATAAAAATCAGAATCATTTACTATAAATAAGAGAACTGTAAAAATAAAAATGGTATTCAATTTTAGCAGTATATTGCTACTTGCTTTTTGTTAAAAGTTCTCATGTAGTTTTAATTACGAATTACTTTAAGCTGGTCCATTACTGAGAATGTAATATAAAGTCACCATCACTTTCTTTTTTTCAAATATGTTATGTGATACAGCTGAAATCCCTTTTCCACTAACTTCCCTCATGCTCTGTCTTTCCCTTCTCAGAAATAACCACTATTCCATAGTTGGTGTGTATCCTTCTCATTTGTGTTCTGGAATACTTTTGTTATGCAAAGTAAAATATTATAGTTTTGTTTTTAAAAATCTGCCATCAGTAATGTCACTGCTTTACCCATCCATATTCATAAACACTGACTTCCTTCATTTTACCTGCCTAATAGCAACAATTCTATGTATTTGTTTCTACTATCCACTGCCCTCTTTGATATTTGGATTGCTTTTCATTTTTTATATAAGCAATGCTGCAATGCTTTAGGCATATTTCTTTGGGCCCAGTTTCCTTGTCCTATGTGAGACCTTCTCAGGTATATTAATTATTTTGGGGTGGGGTGGGGTGGGGTGGGGATTTAGAAACTGACAACCCAAATTTGCATCCAAGCTTTACTGAGAGTAGTAAACACTGCAGTACATTTACACACAAACCTGACTCCTAAACACCATCCTGTTTTCCTAACTTTATATTCCATTTGCCTCCTTTTATTACTCATTCTTTTTTTTTTAAAGATGTTATTTATTTATTTGAGAGAGAGAATGAGATAAGAGAGAGCATGAGAGGGGGGAGGGTCAGAGGGAGAAGCAGACTCCCTGCTGAGCAGGGAGCCCGATGCGGGACTCGATCCCAGGACTCCAGGATCATGACCTGAGCCGAAGGCAGTCGTTTAACCAAATGAGTCACCCAGGCGCCCTTTATTACTCATTCTTAATTTATTACATCTTGCAGCGCTGTTTCCACTTTTAAGTTAAGTTATTTTCAGTTCTTTGCAGAATAAGGAAGGTTATAAATAATGTGTTTCTCTGAAAATATCAACCAAAATCTCAGATCCAGTTTTGCATGTGGGAATTACATATACAATGGGACTTGAAGTCAATCATGGTGTCTTGGTGAGCCTCAAGGATCTCATAAAATGGAGAAGAGGGGTGTATAATATTTTGCTTTCACAACTATCATGTAAATTTTAAGAAAGTAAACTATGAATACTATATGATCCTCAGTGGTATTATATTTAAAGGGTATCAGCAGAACAGTAATTTATTGAGAAGTCAGCTAATACTTAACAGACTTTTTGGAAAACACTTAGGCATAATCACCTATCTTCTCCTCAGTTCCTAAAAGAGCTAAATATAAGAATCAATCATCAGTCATACCTGTAGTATGTCGTTTGTGGTAAGTCTCATACCTAAGGGTGAGATAGTTACTAAATATTCTTGCTGAATGAAACATTTTAAAGAAAAATCATATCAGTCAGCTGTTAACACCAGTAGAGAGAAGACTAAAGTATGATTTTTTTTTAACAGCTACAATTTCTTATGTGAATATTAAAATACAGTTGTCTTCCTTTGGGCAAATCCAATCTAAACTTACAAATTATTTGGGAAGTAACTCTTGTTTTCACTTGTGGGCAAAAGGAAGACAACTACTGAGCTAATACAATATGTAAGTACCTGGGAAGAAGTGAGATTGGGATTGTCTACCAGGCACAGGCTGTACATTTGTAGCACTGCAGTGAGTTCTGAACTGTACTATCATAGGACCAAATGAATCTCTTCAAACAAAAGAGGACAGTGAAGATTTCAAGTAAAAGGCAGGAGTGGGGAATAGAATGGGAGAGAAAGCTAACGTTCATTTCCTATTCACTCTTCCACGCAGTTTTAAATATGCTCTCCTTCAAACAGCAACAAAAATCCTGTAAGGTAGGTCTTATGATCTCTTTTTTAAATATAAGAAAAAAAACTTAAGCTTCTAGAAAGTTAAAACTGCTCAATAAAGTCTCACTCAAAGCTAAAAAGTACAAAGACCTAGACCACATGTCAGGTCTATACAATTCCAAACTCTTTCCACACTACTGTTTCTAATATACAAAAACAGCAACAAACACCAATCAAGGACTTACTCTATAGGCTACACCATCCCACAGTATTGCATCACAAAGTCCTGTTGAGATAGTTGCCTTGCTACCTCCATTTTGCAAATGAGAAATCTGAAGGCCATAAAGTAAAGTACTTTGTCACCAGTCACACAGCAAATAAACGGTGAAGCCAAGTTTCAAACCCACGAAGTCTGACTCAACTATTACACTATAAGCAAAACAGAGAAAGTGAGAAGTCTGGCCTTGAGAAGATAACATCCAACAGTGATATAACAACCGTTTTCCAGTCTACACCCTACCTAAGACATTACTATACAGAATTCTAGTTAGCAATGAGGGACAGACAGATAATGGTTCAAAACGTAGGTCCACTACTTCTTAGCTGTGTGAAGTTAGTCAATTCAAGTAACCCTTCTCTGAGCTGTTTTTGCATTTGCAAAATGGAGATAAAAGAGAACCTCAACAGTGGATGACTAAGTGAGATAATGCATGAATGTCATACCTACTTTGAGCTAAGCATTATGATAGAGGGAATTAAACTTACCTCATTTTAGCCTTACAATAATCTTTCAAGATATGTTATCATCACTTTCAATGATTCAGGAGAGATTCTCAAGGTTATATGGTTTACCCAAAGTCACAGTTACTAAGTGATAGAACAAAAATTTAAATTATGTTCTTCGAAATTCAAAGATAATGCATCCTACTCTTACACCAATGATATTACCAAATGTATAGAGTTCTCAAAAATTGTACTTATTCTCTTAGAAGTTAATCTGAACTGCAATGAAATTATCAGTTCACATGAGCTTTCTGCAATCTAACAGCAATTCTAGACTTGTACCATTCCTCCAGATTCTCTAGGCCATCCACAAATATCACTGATACACAACTTCTCCACCATAACAGCCAAGGAAAATCCATTGTATTCTCACCCCTTGCTTATTCCCATGTGTGACAAAGATGTGCGTTAAAAACAACAGTGTCAAAATTTTGATGAGACCAGAAACCACAAAGTCACAGCAGGTAGTGAGAGGGGTAGGTGGCAGTGGCAACTGCTTTTACTGCCATTACTAATAACTGCAAGTCATTTAAGCTTTGTGTGCCTCCATTTCCTTATCTCTTTCTTTTTTTTTAAAGATTTTACTTATTTATTTGGGGGGGGAGAGAGCGCGCATGAGTGGGGGCAGGGGCAGAGGGAGAAGCAGGCTTCCCGCCAAGCAGGGAGCCTGACGCGGGGCTCAATCCTAGGACCCTAGGATCATGACCTGAGCTGAAGACAGACGCTTAACTGCCTGAGCCACCCAGGTGCCCCTCCATTTCCTTATCTCTTAATGGAAAAATAAAAGTATGTACTACATAGTATTACTGTAAGGACTGGCAACAGAAGATAGCACTGTGCTAGTTGTTTACATATATTATCTAATCTGATTCTTACAAAAGTCCAGGGTGGAGGGTATACTCTTAATCCTATCTCAAAGATAAAGACACTGAGTGTGAGGTTTACCCATATAACACCATCCTAAAGCTGCCCTGAGTCCAAAAGATGTAAAGAAGTGTTCATACATATTTTGTGTATAGTCTCTTAAGTCACAGTATGATACCTATGATTAGGCCCTCCTGCCACTCAAGCATAGGGACTTTTGCTCTTCTTATTAAAAATATAAAAGACAAGCCTACTTCCTCTCACTTTCATACTTCCTCCCCGCCTCAAATTACTAATGGTATGTAAAATAAAACATCAATATTTCCTTCTGTATACAGCTCATCACCTGAGAAAACCCAGCACAGAATAGACATCTAATATGTATTTACTGAATGAATGATTCAACATAAATTGTTCCCCTGCTCCTAATAGGTACTTTACAAATACTATCTAATTTAATGCTTACAATATCCATAAAATGACTATCATTCCCATTTTAGAAATGAAGAAACAAAACAATCATAAAGGTTGAACAGCTTGGGTTAGAGAGAGTTGATTATTTGCAGAGCCAGAGCTGGAATGCAATTATGACAAACTCAAAAGTCGTTACTTTTCTACAGCCTCATGATGTTCCCACTCTGAAGTTCACAAAAAAGTTTTATGAAAAGGTAGGACTTGTGATACCTTGAAGGATGACCAGGTTTTAGAAAGTGGAAATAAGGACACTATTAACCCAAAGGAATGAACAGAAACAAAATACAGAAGACAGGCAGCAAGGAACAAGTTTGGGAAATGCTGTTTAGTATCCTTTACCTAAAACAAGCATTTAACATAAGAGAAGGGATATAGGTACATAAGAGATTTGGACTGATTAATGCAGTAGCAAAAATAAAAAAGTACTAGAATGGATAAATTTGAGACACAGAATAATTCATAAATCACGGAGTAGTGAAGTTTAGGGCATAAATCATGATAGAGAAATGAAAAATAAAGAAAGGATATAGGGAAACAAAGAACCGACAAGAATCAACTAAAATAAAGGAATAAAACAAAAGAACTGCCAATATGATGATTGGAAGAAAGATGATGCCATTAAGAAATTTTGTTTTCTACATTTCAGCAATGTGTGTGACAAGTTAATAATCAGAAAAAAAATAATTCTTTTTAATTTTTGGTTACTTAAATTAAGAAAAATAGGAAATCAAGAGAAGTGGAGATATTTCACAGTTAATTCCCAGACATCTGTGCCTTGATCCACCTGTAACGTATTAAAAAAATCATTTACAAAAATCAGAAAGGAGCCTTACGTGTGTAACACGTGTAAAGATTATTTATTAAAATGTTATTTAATGCTTAATGACAACTCAAAAGTCCATAACAATACACTATAAAACATATGCACCTACTAAGTCTGCTCAAATGAGAAAAATAAATGACTGAAGGTTACCGACATCATTATTTTATGAACCAGATGGTAAAATTTGAAAATATCACATATTGCAAACTAAACCAATACTTATCAAACCTCTGCACCAAAGTACTGGAATTTATCAAATATTTTGGTATCTCTAGTTTTATCTTTAAATTTCCTGTTAACTTTACCTCAATATCTCAATATGTCCATGTTTGTAATTAAAAATGACTTACCAGAGATTAAAACTGATGCTTAAAAAATATGGGTCATTTTGATCTTGTGGCTTTTGATTTTCCCTGGCAGAAAGCCATAAAAACCACAGAAGGACAAAGTTTAAAAAGCTTACAAATAAATAAAAATGTTTTATAGGAATACATGAAGCAATGATATTAAACTGATGACTATTCAAAAACAAAAGCAGTAACAGGCTCTAAAATAAGTAGCCTCCAAAACAAATCTTAGAATCACTGAAGAGTCCAAATACAAAACAGACTTTAAATGTATATACATCCCCCAAAAAATAGAGAAGTAAAAGTTCAACCATATGAAAAGGCTAGAATACCCACAAAAAGGAACACTGTACAGTCACTAAAAATGATTTTACAGAGATTTTTAATATATTTAGAAACAAATCATTATGTTAAATAAAAATATTAAATAAAATCCTGTACATATATACAAATAGATACATCTCAAATACATACAAAAAGAAAAAAAAACTAATTTAAAATTTTTATCTCTAGGGCGCCTGGGTGGCTCAGTTGGTTAAGCGACTGCCTTTGGCTCAGGTCATGATCCTAGAGTCCTGGGATCGAGTCCCACATCGGGCTCCCTGCTTAGCAAGGAGTCTGCTTCTCGCCCTGACCCTCTTCCCTCTCGTGCTCTCTTTCTCTCTCTCTTGAATAAAGAAATAAAATCTTAAAATAAAATAAAATAAAATTTTTATCTCTAGGGAAAAATATAAGTAGTTTTATGTTCTTCACATCATCCAACATTTGTCATTTTTCTAACTGAGCATACAAATAGGGTTTATAACAAAGCAGAACAATGACAAGTCTTAGTGAAATTGGCTCTTTTGCTAATAAACAGGCACTAAAAATGAAAGAGCTCCAACCATTTTTTCTTACAGTGAAACTGTATAAAGAATAACATCTTTTAAATATAAAAAGAGATAACTAAAAGCTTCATTCTATAGACTTAAATTAGCCTTCCCCATGGTCTTTCACAATTTTTTTTTTTTTTTTTTTTTTGAGCAGAAAGCACTCCCTTTTTTTAAGAGTACATATTACAACCTGGGGGCTTCAACAGAACTAGGTGATAAGGCCATGGGTGTCTGTTATGTAATTCTTTGCACACTGCTATGTATTTGAAATACTTCATATTTTAAAAAATACTGCTAATTCCAATAAAAATAAGATGGAGTATAAAATAGATATAAAAGGAAACAAGCAAACAAATTGGAAAATTATAATGTCCCAAGATAAGAAAGATTCTAGATGTTAGACTTAGGCTTGTCTTCTATTTCTCTTATTATTGGCAAAACAGATGGGTAATTTCACAATTTTTTATGATTTTCTTTCTATGCAAGTCTATCGTTTAAATCCTATTTCAGCTCAAACTGTAAGTCATGATACGAAAAGTAAAGGCATCTCTATGGTGCTTTGTAATATGCTAAATATTTTGTGTACCAAGTTATTTGATCCTCACAGTAACTTAGGATGAATGCCAGCTCAAGTTTAAAGATAAACGTCTACACCCACTAGGCTGGACATAAAAAAAAAAAAAAAAAAGAACAAGTGTTGACGAGAAGGTGGAGAAATTGGACCCTTTGTACACTGCTGGTGGGAATGAAAAATGAGGCAGCCTCTATGGAAAACAAATGGCGGTTCCTCAATAAGTTAAACCCATAATTACAGTATGAGCCAGGAATTCCACTCCTAGGTATTGCCAATGACTGGGGGTTTTTGTGGGGGTAGGAGGGTGATGCAGTGAGGAGTAGGAAGCAACTGCTTAATGAGTATGGGGTTGCCCTTCAGGGTGATGGAAAAGTTTTGGAACTTTTAGTAACTAGACAGCTGCATAGCACTGTGAATGTACATAATGCCACTGAATTGTACACTTTAGAATAGTTAAAATGTCAAAACTTATGTGTATTTGACCATACTTTCAAATGGGGGAAGAAGCATCTTCAGTGGAGTTCCTGAGAAGCAAAGGCTAAGATGAGAATTCTTTGGAAGTGGGACTGAGGGAGTGCTTTTTTAAAAAATTTTTATTGTTATGTTAATCACCATATATTACATCATTAGTTTTTTTTAATTTTTTATTGTTATGTTAATCACCATATATTACATCATTAGTTTTTGATGTAGTGTTCCATGATTCATTGTTTGTGCATAACACCCAGTGCTCCATGCAGAACGTGCCCCCTTGAATACCCATCACCAGGCTAACCCATCCCCCCACCCTCCTCCCCTCTAGAACCCTCAGTTTGTTTTTCAGAATCCATCGTCTCTCATGGTTCGTCTCCCCCTCTGACTTACTCCCTGAGGGAGTGCTTTTAATAAAAAGTTCAAGGAGGATGCCTGGGTGGCTCAGTCGGTTAAGCATCTGCCTTTGGCTCGGCTGCCTTGGCTCGACCCTGGGATTGAGTCCCGCATCAGGCTCCCTGCTCTTCAGGGAGCCTACTTCTCCCTCTGCCTCTGCCTCTCTCTCTCTCTGTCTCTCATGAATAAATAAAAATCTTAAAAAAAAAAAAGTTCAAGAAGGTAGATAAAGCAAGAAAGCCATGGGTGCAGTTGAAGCATAACCTCATCCTGATCCCACAGTGAACCATGGAATCTAAATGACCAGGCACTCATACCCCATAAGTGTCAGTCACTGGCTACAGGTCACCTACCCGTGCCCTGGGTAAGTGGGGGAACCCAGGCATCTCTGGGTAAGGCAGCTCTGAAGAATTCTGTGGAGGTATTTACTGCTAAGAGTCTACAGGTATGGGATAGGCAAAAACCCCCAAATGGGTAAAAGGATCTGGGTATGGCACCAACAGCACCTACTATGAGAAGGAAAACTGAGGCTAAGAAACTTGAGTGACTTATCTAGGATCACATGGCAAATATAACTGCAGCTTGGAACTGACTCTCTTCATCTTGTAATTCATGCTCTTTTCCAATCTAGCTTTGTGTAATTTCAACCCTTTAAAACACAATGGTGAATTCATTTTGTCTGTTGCTTATCCCTTCGTTTTTCTTCTTATTTTGAGTTTTTTGTTTCATTGATACACTGTGCTCTGCTTTGTTTTGCTCAGAGAGGGTGAGGAGATGGTGCCTTAAGCTCTGCTGAAGCAGCCTTTGCGTTAGCTCTGGTCCCTACCTAGCAAACTCCTAATTCACATCACAGCACCTGGTAGAAGTGCTTGCTCCTAATAGGTCTCCCTCAACACCCTGTTCAGAGCTAGATTCTGAATTATGTTTGCAAGACCTTTTTAAATTATCTTGTGCCTGACAGCAAGAATCAATTGGGTTTACCCATCTTTATATTACTGACATATGGCACCTGCTAAGAAGCTGATAAAAGTTTGTTCAATTAAACTCTACAGGCATACCTCATTTTATTGTGCTTCACCTTATTGCACTTGGCACTACAGTCTTTACAATTCGAATGTTTGTGGCAACCCTGTGTTGACCAAGTCTGCCGGCGCCATTTTTAGAAAAGCATTTGCCCACTTTGTGTTTCTCTGTCACACTTTGGTAATTCTTGTAAGATTTCAAACTTTCTCATTATTATTACATTTGTTATGGTGATTTGTGATCCATGATTACAACTCACTGAAAGCTCAGATGATGGTTAGCATTTTTTAGCAATCAAGTATTTTTTAATTAAGGTATGTATTTTTATTTTTTTTTAGATTTTTTTAATCTATTTATTCATGAGAGACAGAGAGAGAGAGAGAGAGAGAGAGAGAGAGAGAAGCAGGCTCCCAAGGAGCAGGAAGCCCGATGTGGAACTCGATCCCAGGACCCTGGGATCATGACCTGAGCCGAAGGCAGACGCTTAACCATCTGAGCCACCCAGGCACCCTGTATTTTTAGTTTTTTTAAAGATGTTATTTATTTATTTATTTAAGAGAGGGAGAGCACACACAGAGGGAGAGTGAGAAGGAGAAGCAGGCTCCCCACTGAGCAGGGAGCATGACACGGACCTGAGCCAAAGACAGACGCTTAACCGACTGAGCCACCCAGGCACCCCAAGGTATGTATTTTTAGACATAATGCTACTGCACACTTAACGGACTACAGTATAATGTAAACACAACTTTTATAAGGACTGGGAAACCAAAATAATCACTTGATCCACTTTATTGTGATATTCACTCTGTTGCAGTGGTCTGGAACCAAACCCGCAGTATCCCCATACACCTGTACTTTGTTTTAATATAACTAAAAAGGAACCTAAAGTATAGACAGTTTTCTTTAACTTTGTATTTTAAATGCCTTTTAGTCAGTGGACTTCATTATTTATCATAGAAGAGTTGCATAAATCTCCTGCTACAAGGCAACTGACCGCCCATACACCACAGGTCAGGATCAATGACAGACTAGAGTCACTCACATGAACTGGATGCTATGTAAATGGAAAAATAATGCATACTTTTATCCATTTAAATGTATAAATGCCAACATCTAATAATTACATTTCACTTAGAATAGATTAAAAGACATTTAATACTGCTTTCTACAGGAAAATGTTACAGATAAAAGTAACTTCTCTCTACCCACTCATCCAAATTAAAGAGCTCTAATTTTGAAAAACAATTTAGCACTGTGAGGAATTTTATTTATTTTAAATAATTTAAAGGAAAGATAAATTATCACAATAATTAGTCAATAATTATGCTGAAAAAGAAAAACATTTCAATGTAATTAAATCCAAAAAAACTAACCTTATATTCAATTTTTCCACTATTTTATCATTATGTTTGGCATTAATGATACCATTTGCTATTGCAAGTAATCCATTGCTCTAAAAGGCTAGTATCATTTTCCCAAAACTAAATAAGACTATTAATTAGCAGGAGCTATTTCAAAGCTATACCAACAGACCTCAAAAAGTTTTTTAAAAAAAGTTCCTAACAAGAAAGGCCAAGGAGGAAGGCAATTAGGAGTGAGAAAATAAAAGAAACAACATTCAAACTGAAAGCAGAAAAACATAAAGAGAAAAGCTTCCCAGATGTTTGTTTTCAGTTGTTGAGTCTACTAACCAAATCATTTTAATGGGTAAGAATGTCAAAAAGATTTTAGAAAGTGAATGAACAAAGCCACTACACCTAGTTTTCCTTTTACTTATTTTTTTAATGCAACCAATGGTACAAAACCGTCATCAGTCTATAATATACTTACCATTAAAATGTACTTGAGCGCTAAAAGAACACAAATGACAGAGGAAGTCAACAAGCTGAAATTCTTATTCCTAGAAACACTTAAAAAAATCCAACTGAAACACTGAGAGCAAAGGCAGTGTGGACTCCATTGCTACTAAATTCATGGCCTGATCTTTCGACTCTCAACACGTTTCAACAGAAATCACTACTGAGAGGCTTCTTCTTCAGGTTTTTGTGTTTGCTTGTTTGTTTGCTTTTCAAGAAAAAGTCCAAGAATTATGGAAGCAATATTTATCTTCAAGTATAAAGCCTAGAAAGTAATGTGGCTAATCACGGATCATAGATATTTCCAAACTAAGATTCAAGGCTACCTCCATTATTTAAAGTAAGAAATACCAGCTTTTAGCTATAAATAAGAACCAAAAGCATTCACATTACTGGAACATAATTCATTTTATCTCACCACCTGCATTTATAAATAATCTTTTTTTAAAAAACAAAAATATCATGGTCTTTTCATACCAGCTCCAATATAACTGCAATATTTGATGTTCCCATGCATTATTTACTGCACTTCATGATTTAGTGCTATGACAGTCAGAAAATATATATGATTTGTCATATTTTGAATTTATTGAGTAACAAAAACCTTTTCACAAATATATTCACCTAAATTCAGTTAGATTAAGTCTATTTTCACAATGCTTAACAAAATGTCTACTCTGTCAATTAGTTTATGAACAGAACTGCATGCTACATAAACGATCAACTTCCATCAAAGAGTTCAATTTCCTCCTATCATTTTAACTGATTCAGGCTCTCTTTCAACTAATCCTCTAATAATACATGCTACACACTGCTATCAGATCATTGTATACCCATATAATGTCACTTCCTTTCTCAAGAAAATCTAATAATGGTTCCCCCCCTTGATTTTGAACATAAAGTTCAATCAACTTAAATAGTTTAACAAATAAGGTCTTTCCTGATTAACCTCTGTTCTACCTTTCCGGACTCTTCTTTAGCCATCTTTCACCCAACTTTTGCCCCAACATCTTAAAATTGAGTGCAACTCACAAAATGCTGCATGTTGTTCCATGTGGTGTTGGTCCTTACCGTTCCTTCCTGTATTTCCCTCCTCCTGCCTTTCTTACCTACAGATGCTGAGTCAACTCCTAACAGTCCTTCAAATTCAGCTAATTTTCACTGATTCTGAGTAACTTTCACTGAATCTCTCAGTCTGATTGAAATGACTTTTCCACCACTACCTAGTACCATGTTTATACTTCATGTTTATGTTGTCATAGTATTCAACACACAGTATTACATTCATAGACTTCTTTGTGTGCTCCAAATAGTTCCTTCAATATAAACTTATTTCACTTACAAACTATGCCTTATTTAACTCTGTAGTCCCAGCACTAACACAGAGCTTAATACATAGTGTTTAATAAATGCTGATAGGATGAACAAATGAGTGAATGATACTAAACTTTTAAATTCCACATTTTAAGATAATGCTCTATATAAAATTGTTATATAAAAGGTTCTGACTTCTGGTTTCCAGTCTGACATGGAAACATGTTGGAAGGTGTCACTCCCTTCCCGAAGATAAGAAAAAAGTGAAACAAACTGAAAATCAACCACTCTTCTTAAATCCATCAGAGAATTGAGGTCACAGGGCAAACCAGTGTGGTAAACACTGGAGCAGACAGACAAATGAATACAAAGAGTTATAGCTTCCCAGAAGCAGAACCCATAACTGGAACCAGGTAGGAACACTTAAAGGGTAAGTATTCATTAACTGCTAAAGATTAAGCATGGACTAGCAAGAAAGACAGAAACTCAAGGTAGCCCAGCCGTGGTTGGGGGTGGGGGGAAGGAAAGGGGGTAAACACTCCTGTGTTTTACCTTCCAGAGACCCACCATGTTCCCATGGTGAATATCAAGGAAAATCCCCTCCAGCAGGGGAAAGGGGAAAATAATCATTTTGAAAAGCTCCAGGGTACTTTGTTCTGCTGAACAAATGCCCTTAGAGGGAACTATTTATCAAAATCTAACCAACTTGCATTACACCAAAAACTGACTACCCTAGAGAAAGGAAAACACTCAACTCCAGCACCCCTTGCATATAGGGAAACAAAAATACTCAACCCCTGCTCCTCTAGCCTTCCTATTTAACCCAGCATGAGGTGAGGAGAGAGGGGAGGAGAACAAGAGAAGCACTTATGAAAGTCACAGGCTCACCAAAAAGACTAAAAACTAAGCACAGGATTATACTACACTTCCTCTTCTGCCACCCCTACTACCACATCAATCAGCTTCTTTCACAGTAAGAGTAGAACTGAAAGACCCAAAAGTCTCAGACTCTACTTAAGAAGGAGTCTCAAGGGAACCCCAACAACAACAGGAGAAACAAAAACAGGGACATTCAAGAAAACTTTTGTCTTTGACATTATGGCTACAGCAACAGAAAACACAGCCTAACTCCTAGCCAGATAAACACAGAAACTTCACACTGAAGGCCTACCTACCTGTTTCTTTTATTAAATATATCACATCTGACTTTTGACAAACGATTACAAGACATTCTAATTAGGCAAAACACCAATCTGAAGAGTTAAAGCAAGAATCAGAACTAGACTCAGATGTAGTGGAAATTCAAAAATCGTACTAAAATGTACATTAATTATGACTAGTATGCTAAAGGCTATAATGGAACAAGTGGACATCAAGTGAGAATGTGGGTAATGTAAGCAAAGAGAAGAAAACACTAAATAAATAAATAAATAAATAAATAATTTTAAAAGAAAGCTAAAAGAATCAAATCACACCACTGTAAAAAATAAAATGAATGGGCTCACCAGTAGATTGAACATGGTAGAAGAATCACAGAGCTTGAAGATATGTCAATAAACTTCCAAAATTGAAAGGTGAAAACATAAAGAATAAAAAAGACAGAAAAGAACATTCAAGAACTGTGAGAAAATCACCCAAAAAGTAACATACATGTAAAGGTACTACCAAAAGGAGAAGAAAGAGGAAATGGAAAAAAGAAACCGCTGAAGTAAAATGGTTGCGAATTTTCCAAAATTAAGGACAGACACCGAACCACAAATCCAGGAAGTTCAGACAACACGAAGCAGGATAAATACTGAAATACTGACACCTAGGCATATCATATTCACACTATAGGAAATCAAATAGAAAATCTTGAAAGAATCCAGAAAAATAAACACAAACACCAAAAAAAAACCCAAAAACCTTACCCATAGGTCAAAGTAAGAATCACACTGTACTTCTCTTCAGAAACTAAGCAAGCAAGAAAAGAGATGAATTAAATATTTAAAGTGCTGAAAGAAAAAAAAAAAAAACAACTTAGAATTCTGTGTCCAGTAAAATTATTTTTCAAAAGTGGCAAACTAAAACTCTCTCTTTCTCTCTCTCTCTCTCACACACACACACACACACTCTCTCTCTCTCTCTCTCTCTCTCTCGGCAATTCACTACCAGTAAACCTGCCTTGAAAAAATGTTAAAAGAAATTCTTCAAAGAGGAAGAAAATGATATGTCAGAAACACAGATCTATATAAAGAAAGGGGCAGTATCAGACAAGGAATAAATAATTATTAATTATTAATTGATCTAACAAGTAACAGCTTGGTCAAAATAATAACAGCAACAATGTACTCAATGATTATAGCTTATAGATAAATGAAATGAATGACAGCAAACCTTTATAAAGGAGGAAATACTCTTTTATAAGGTACTTGCACTATGTATAAAACCATATATTGTTATTTCAAATTGGAGTTGGAATAGTTTTAAGTGCATATTCCAAACTCTACAGTAAACACTAAAAAAAATTTTTACAAAAAGGAAAGAAAAGTTTAATTGATATGTTAAGGGAGGAAAGAAAATGTAATCATATAAAATGCTTAATTAACACCAGGAAAAAAATTTTAAAGTGGGAAACCCTTCCCCCCAAAAGAAACAAAAACGAGGGCAATAATAGACAATAGCTATAAATACGGTAATACTAATCCAACTGTATCAATAAACACATGGGTCAAAGACAAAGTCTCAAAATCAGTTTAAAAATGATGAAAATAAAACCCATCAAAATTTGTGGATGGAGAAAAAGAAGTGTTTAGAGAGACTGATCGCATTGTATACATATATTAGAAATGAAGAAAGATCTAAAATCAATAATCTAAGCTTCCACCTTAGGAAAGTAAGGGACAAATTAAACTCAAAATTGGAAAAAGAAATAATAAAATTTCAAACCAAAATTAAAGCAATTGAAAATGGGAAATCAAGAGAACTGATGAAACCAAAACCTGGTTTTTTGAAAAAAAATAAATTTATAAACCTCTAGCCAGATTAAGAACAAAAGAAGATACAAACTACATGGGAAATGAAAGAGGGTACATCACTACTTATCCCGTGGACATTTAAAAGGATAACAAAGGAACACTGTAACAACTCCATGCCCAAAATTTGAAAATGCAGATAAAACAGACCAATTCTTTGAAAGACACAGCTACCAAAACTTAAACAAAGAGAAGCAGACAACCTGATTAAGTCTATTATCTATTTTCAGAATTGAATAATTAACTAATAACCTTCCAAAACAGAAAGCACCAGGCCAAGACGGCTTCACTGGTAAATTCTAGCAAACAATTCTCCATAATTCTCTACAGTCTCATCCAGAGAGAACACTTCCTAACTCATTCTATGAAGCTAGCATCACCCTAATACCAAAAAGCAGACAAAGACATTACAAGTAAGGAAAAATATAAAATAGTATCTTCCATGAAAAGGGATGCAAAAACAATCCTCTGAAAAATATTAGCAAGTCCAATCCAATAATGTATAAAAAAGAATTACATGCCATGATGAAATAGGATTTATTCTAGGTATGAAAGGCTCATTCAACATTTGAAAATCAACTAATATAATCCATAACATCAACAGGCTAAAGAAGAAAGAGCATATGTTCCTTTCAATAGGTAAGGAAAAAGCATCTGACAAAATTCAACATTCATGATAAAAATTATCAGCAAACTAGAAATAGAGGGGAACTTCCTCAACTTGATAAAGAACACTGGCAAAAAACCTATGGCTAATGTCATACGTAATGATGACAAACTACATGCTTTCCTAGTAAGATCAGTAACAAGGCAAGAATATCTCTTTGACCATTCTTATTCAACATCATACTGGAAGTTCTGGCTGATACAATAAGCCAAGGAAAGAAAATAAAGGGAATGAAGATTGGAAAGAAAGAAATAAAACAGTCTGCTCACACATGACATGAGCATCTATGCAGAAAATCAGAAAGAATCAACAAAATTCTCCCAGAAATAATAGGTAATTAATAGTAGGGTTTAGGCTACAAGGTCAATATATGAAAACCAATTACTTTGCTAAATACCAGCAATCAATAACTGGAATTTGAAACTAAAAAAAAAAATTATATTGGCATAAAAAATGAATATTTAGGTATTAATCTAACAAAATACATAAAAGATTCATAGGAGGTAAACCACAAAACTGATGAGTGCAATCAAAGAAGACCTAGAAGATCTAGATAAATGTTTTCACTAACCAGAAGAAAACATTGTTAAGATGTCAGTTTTCTGCAGCTGGATCTACAGATTCAATGGAATCCCAATGAAAATCCCAACAAGTTACTTTATGGAGAACCAATATTCTATCACTGTAACATAATAAAGCTATACTATTCAAGCCATGTGGTACTGGCAAAAGAGCAGACATCTAAGTCAATGGAACAGAACAGAGAGCCTAGAAAAAGACCCACATAAATATAGTCAAATGATCTTTGTCAAAGGCTTAACAACTGCTGGAATAACTAACCAGTAAATGTAACAGAAATTAACAACTCAAGTGTCCATCAACAAATATCCATATAAACAAAATGTGGCATATACAAAGAACTCTTAAAGAACAGAACACAAAATAATAAATTAAAAATAGAACAAATATCTCAACAGATACCTTCCAAATAAGATATATACATGCAAATAAGTATATGAAAAGGTGCTGAACATCATTTGTCATTGAGGAATTGCAAAATTAAAACAACAAGGAGGTAGCATTATACATTTATTAGAATGGCTAAAATCCAAAAAATGAGAATAGGAAATGCTGACAACAATGTGGAACAACAGGAGCTCTCACTCATTACGGGTAGGAATGCAAAATGACACAGCCACTTTGGACAACAGTTTGACAATTTCTTACAAAGTTAAACCTTTGGTTTGGGTAAGTCTTACCAAACAATCCAGCAATCACATTCCTAAGTATTTACCCAAATGAGCTGAAAACTTATGTCTAACCAAAAACCTGTACTCGCATTGACAACAGCTTCATATATAATTCACAGAAATTGGAAGCAACCAAGATGTCCTTCTATAGTTCAATGGATAAACCGTGGTACATTCATACAATGAAGTATTATTCAGCAGCAAAAAGAAATTAGCAATGAAGCCACAAAAAAGACATGGCACCTTAAATAAATATTGCTAAGTGAAAGAATCCTGTCTGAAAAGACTATATTTCGTATGATTCCAACTATATAATATTTTGAAAAAGACTATACTACAGAGATAGTAAAAAGGCCAGTATCTAAAATGGCTACCATGCTAAATTTTATGTTATGGGTATTTTATCAAAATTTTATGGAGATTTTTAGGGAAAACTATTCTGTAGGATACTATAATATGTATAATGTAATATACATAAAATTCTGCGATTGATAAAACCTACAGAACTGCACAACATAAAGAATAACCCCTAATGTAAACTACTGACTTTACTTAACAAAAATGTACCATTATCAGTTAACTGTAACAAACACAGGATGCCAACGCAAAATGTTGATAATAGGGGAAACGGGGCTTTGGGGGAGGAAGACCAGGTAAATGGAAACTCTGTGCTTACTGCTCAATTTTTCTGTGAAATTAAAACTGCTCTAAAATACCTATTAATTTTTTAAAAATAGTTTTTTGACATTTTTCAGTATTAAACTTCATAAAGATTTCATGCAGTAAATGATTACACAGAAATGCTGCCACATGCATCAGTTATACTGAATAATCTAGAAGTTATTTCAGAAATATGCAATCTTTAGGATACTTAATTGGAAAAAAAATGGATAGCTAAAAAACAAACAAGAGTCCTAGAGATTTAAAATAGTACAAAAAGATAGCAAAATATAGTCAGTAACTCTTTATTTAATCACTAATCTTTAGGCCAGGTTTTATTCTTCAAAGGTTAATTTTCCTAATAAATGCATATTATAATTTTAAATGCCAAAACTATTTTTTATTAATTTTAGATGAAAATCTCACCTATGTAAATTTTAAATATTTATCTTTTTAAATAAAGTATACTTAATAAAATGTTCCTCCTGTCTATTAGTTTATTAAATTGCTATAACACAGTGATACCTTTTAAAATCTATTAAGGTAAGCTTTATTAAAAAATAATAATAAATAAGTAAATAAATAAATAAATAAAATCTATTAAGGTAAATAGGACAGTCTCAATTCACATTAATGACCCTGGATGATGCTTTTTGAGTCTCTGTATGTTAGATTTTTATGTTTCATTCCCAGAAAGGCTATTCTTATTACTTACAATGATTTGTGTGTATTCTTTATTGGAGAAAGGGGAAAAGTGAAAAGCAATCATGTTAAAACTTTATCATAAATGGGGCAAAGAGGCAGAATTCCTGTTTACGAACTAGTATAACACAGATTCAGAGCTTTTAAGGAGAAAGAAGGGTGGAAGGTTGCTCCTTTGTGATGAAATTATATGAGATTTATGTAATAATAATTTTTCAACTGTCTGATCCTTAGCTACGTGTGTAATAACTAGAATTGCTTAAAATGCTAATGGATAAAATAAGGTGCTCAATAATTGAATCATAAACTTTTGCTTAAAGCTATCTCATTTCTATATAGCTCATTTATTTAAAACTTAAAACACTAATACACTACAGGTCTCAAATTCAGATCAGAATATGGATTCATTTGTTCTTTATCGGTTTTAAAAAAAAGTCCTTTTCCTGTTCAGTTGTAATCAGCAGCAGCAACCAATAAATAATACTCAGTCTACCTAAGGTAGATGAATTCTTCAGAAAACTCATTTACTTTGGATATTATGTCCAATGATGGATGCAATGAATGTCCTGGAGTTTAATACCAAAAATAATTCCCTTTTCTACTCAGATTTAAATTCGAGTATAAATCGAAAATGGAAAATAGCGCATCACAATCACTAATAAGGGGGTATAGCTCAGTGGTAGAGCATTTGACTGCACAATCACTAATAAAATTTCTTCACATCTTATTAGTAATGAACTAGATAAATTAAATACTGAAATTGATGATAACGTGGGAATAGTCTATAATCAAGATTTATTTGGATTCCAACCTTATCCCTAAAAAGATCTCAGGGTGCCTTATAAAACTATTAACAATATATAATGATTACATTACCAAGATGAAAATGCACTGTTCAATTCAACACAGTTCCCAAGCGCCATACATGTGAGCTTTAACATAAAAAACTAAAAACAGAACACAAAAGCAGATTTTTATAAATACTTTAAGAAAGAATTCCATCATGACATGTAAATTAAAAGTTTAATCATTATTTCAAACTCTTGTTTTGCCTGTTTCCTAAGAGGCTCTCCACTGGCCACAGATTTCTGTACCTAAGGTAGAGGTGGCAGGAGTGAGCAAATTTTGGCAGGCCAGCTGCCTGTTGACGTACACAAAGTTTCACTGGAGCACAGCCATGCCAATTCATTACTTGTTGTCTAATTTACTTATTGTCTGCTTGTAGACTACAAGGCAGAGTTGAGTAATAGACAGTAACCCTATGGCCTACAAAGCCAAAAATATATTCTACCTGGCCCTCTACAGAAAAAAACATACAGACCCCTGACAGGGTATTAACTAGTATAACACAGATTCAGGATAAATAATTTGCATATAGAGATAATAGGCTTCTGCTCATTAAAATACTTCTTGACAGAGTATAATTTAATAGTATAAAAAAGTTAATAGCAGTGGTACAATTCAGTAATAGTTTTTTAATGTGAATGAATTTTTTAAGGTACTTTAATACATTTTAGAAGCATCCAGTTAAGAATAAACAAATGACATAGTAATAACAGATGCTTGTTTTAATCCTCTAAAAATCTCTAGCTTATTAGTCTAGACTTGCATTATTGTAATACAATATGAAATTTCAAAAGTCGGTACTTTCCTAAATACCATTTCCAATTCATGTTTTCCATGTATAAACTTGTGAAAATTAGTTGTTTTACTGTGAATAGCATTTAAACGTAAAAAATAAAACTATAAACTAAAATCTAAAATTGCTATGTATAGCCCAGGCTATTCATACGGACTCATTTTTTAAAACTGACTATACGAATAAATAAAATTTCCCCAGCTATTTCAAATCCCTATACATCTTTTCCACAAAATGTTTCACCTTTCAGAACTCACTATTTTAGGTGAAAAATAGTAAAATGAATGCCTGTATACCCTTTGCCTGGATTCACCAATTGTTAATGTTTTGCCACATTTGTTCCATGTAATTATTTGTGTTTCACTTCATGAAAATAACTCATCATGCACCTCTTTTAAGAATAGGGGTATTTTCCTTTATATGTGCAATAGCATTATCACAACTTAATAAATATTCCATAGTATCATCAATATCCAGGCCATATTCAAGTTTCCCCAAATATCCTACAAATGATTTATAAAGCTCTTTTTTAAAATCTAGCAACCAATCAGGATCCACATACATAACCAATTTCTGAGAGGAAAGGGCCAAATTTTTCTTTAAACAATCTTTTTGTGTATACTATGTTCTCTCTTGGTTCTATAAACTTGTTCTCTGGAAAAGCTGTAGGAACACAATTTCCCCAGTGCTTTCTTGGCAGAACCATTCAGCAATGAAAGGGTATAGCGATAATAGTGGGGAGGAAATTGAATTTCCAATTATCTTGGTAGATTCTGTTTTTCCCTATGAAAATATCTAGAAAGAAACTGTAATCTTATCTTAGTTGGTTACAATTTTTAAATATATATACCTAACCAACATTCAGTGATCATTAAAAGTCTTATGACCAATTACCTGCCAGGACTCAAGAATTTTAATATTGTCCCTAATAATAAGAATTATGAATAATTATCCAAATCACCATTTTATAAAAAGAAATATTTTATAAAAGTCTAAAAGAGTGCTTTTACTGGTCACTTTGTTGCCAGCTGCAGAAGACTAAACATACTCTTTTGTAAATGTATAGTCAATTTTATATAGTTTACTAAAATGAATAAAGTTTTAATCATTCCATAAAGACTAGGAAGCTTGCATATTATGCCTATACATTTAGAAGTTGACTTCTTAGCAATTTGTTTCAATGCTTTCAAGCTCTTACTAAAGTGTAACACATTTTGAACAATGCCTTATTATATCAATATTATAAAAATATGTACTTCTGAACAAGAACCATAAATTTTTTCTTACTATTAATGTAATTAAAGTATATGAATATTTTAACTTTCTTTTGGAATTTATTTAAATTCAAACTAGGGCAATTTTTGATTACCAAACTTTCTGGGAAATTGAGATTTCCAATGGGAATACTGTCAAATTTATAAAAACAAAAAAATCAGTATTCTAAATGATCCATTTTCAATATATTTTCTATACTGTTAATTATGGTTGAACGCAGAGTATTTTCCAGTGTAAATTACACACAAGGCTTAACAAAGATAGATCTACATCTACAATCGCCTTTACTGAAACCAATGAAAAATCTATACATAGCAATGAAATTGGCATGCAAATAAAAGAACTGTCAAGACATGTATCCCTAAAAATAAGCCTACAATAAGTATTTTAAAGACTGTGTGTGGTCTCACCCATATATTTTGGCAAGATGCACTTTCTCCAACCGCAGCTAGATTCATCCAAAAGCAGTGGCACTGGAGAGCCTCTGTCTCACCTGTCAAAGTTGAAGAACGTTGTTCCAAAGACCACCATGCATCCATGGAGAAAAGCCACAGTACTACAGCTGTTATTGATAAGCAGTCTCTAAAGGAGAAAATACTTCAAACAATTAAGCAAATCATCCTTAATAGAGATACAAACAGACAGACAATTGATTAATGTTTAAATGATGAGATGACAAATACCATGCCCGGTATGAAACAGAGACAATTTCATACACTGGAATACTAAGAGGAGATCTTTCATAAGTAACATTAACTTGACAGTCTCTTCTATTATCTCTATGATAAAATTTCTATACATTATCAATTCAAAACCTCTATTACGTTCCCTTATTTAAATCTTGCAAAACCTCCCTTATAAAACATCAAAATTCATCTAAATTACTAAGGTCCTAAATCCATCAAAATTGTTAAAGTCTGACAGCTCAGAGCAGAGAAGATTAAGATTTATAAACGGAAACCTTAAGTATATTGAAGCCAGACTTTTTAAGAAGATATCCTAATATCTTTATCAACCACATTATAAAAGCAGTTTACATTTTTGCTTTAAACTAACCTCCCTACAGTATAGCATATGGACTGGTCAGGTAAGCTATCTATAGGTAGGTTAACAAACATAAAAAGAAACAGCAAGAAAAAACAACTACTTTGAAAAGAAATATTCCTCAGTGGACAAGTCCCAACCTAAGCCCCAATTCAAACCTGGCAATAAAAAACAACTTAAAACAAAATGTAAAGAAATACACCTGGTGAGGTAAAAAGTTTAAATAATCATGACAAATATATCTCATAATTAACTTATTTTTCCTACTAGATCATAATGTCCTTTAACCCTTTTTAATACTGCAATAACTCAACTGAAAAAGAAAGCGGGTGTCCTTTTGTGCCTTTTTCAGGGAAGTTAATACTCAAAAGGTTCTCATTATAAGACAGTTTCACCTACAACCAAGTCTCACTGCACAAAGGCCAAGTTACCACAGGGCTCCAATGTATTATATGATGTCCCACGGTTTCATTTACTATATTCTCCAAGTACAAAGGTTCCAAAGAGATTAGTTTCACTTTTCCCTAGATATATTTAGAACATTAACTAGTATAGTTGGGATATTATTTTTCTTTGGTTTTGTCAGTAGCATGTTTGATATAAATTTTATTAAGTGGTAGTATATGTAACATTGCATTGTGGGTAGTAGTTTCCTGCTTTAGCCTAGCCACATCCTCAGCTGTCATACGAGCATATTTCCCATATTTTCTGCAAGTTCTCACCTTTTTTTCTTCTTAGAAAAATGACAGCATTAGAAGATGAATTGTTCTAATAATTATAAGAAATATGAATTATTTATACAACTACATTAAATGTAGTATGGATCACACTGTACTTCAAAGAACAAGGGGGGGGAAACGGAATACTCATAATTAAAGTGTTAAAGTCATGTGAAACAATGTGTCACAAGTAAATTAACACAGAGGAAGGAATTAAAAACTATTAAAAGAAAGAAAATCTCTAATCAGAAGCCAATATCATCCAACAAATGAGGTGTACTATATCAGGATAGAATAATGATCTGCCTTGAATGCTAGAGGCTTCAAAGCCACCAGGTCTTCATTAGTGAAGATTAATGTTAGCATCCCCTACTAGAACCTTAAGAATCTACTTTGAGACTTTATAGAAATGTAAAAACAGAGAAAGAGAAACCAAAAAAAAAAAAAAAAAGCCTGGAGGAGCAAGGAAGGAAAGAAAGGGGAAAGAAGCGGGGGTGGGGGGGGGAGTTTAGTATTTTCTGTTTTGGCATCCAATTTCCACATAATTTCACATTTAGACAGATAGCTGCTAATACTAACCAAATGAAGTTGTTCAAACAATTATGGACATGGTGCTGCTTTGGGTTTTTACATAATTTAATTAAAACAAACTGAGGAGAAAAAAAAACAGAAAAAATACTCTTATTACAAAAAGTACCACAAAATAACACCCTGTACAAACACACAAAACCATACACGTGCATGCAGTTGTATACACGAACACATACCCCATTAAAATGAGGAAGTGAAATTAATCTCTCATAAGCATAATTTAAAACATTAGTAAAATTATACATACCTTACTAATACAAAAATTTTTCAAATTATCAACATAAGGCCCAATAAATGTTATGTAAAGTTAAACAGCTATACATCAGATCCAAAAAAAACTGTCAAAAAAAAAATGATCACAAACCAAGCTGAAACAAGAGATTAAGAAAGTTCCTTACTAAAACCACACAATCAGTGAGAACATTTTAAGCCAAATCAGGATTTCTACAATTTACAAAATTCCTACATCAAACCATTTGCTCCTATTGTTTTCAATTAAAAGAAAAATAGAAGAGTAGCAAATAGAAGTTTAAAACAATCCCTCCCCCCAAAACACCGCACACACATAGAAATGAGCACAAGATTGATACTAATAAAACTAATGTATTCAAATAGGATAATTAGTTCAGAAAATAAAAAATAATTAAAAAGTAACAATGAGGGTATACGTAGCATTTAAAACAATTTTACAGTATATAATATAAAAAGTTCAACTTATGTTGACAAATTTATTAAATACAAGGTAATGGGGAAGCAAGATAACTGCTTTACTTTCTGAAACTGAGATTTCAAGTTCAAAGCTATATTTCATTTCCATGGCATTAACGTACATAATTTATACAGCCAACTTAAACTTGTTACTTACTTCAACATAGCAAATACTAACATATCCCCAAAAAGGAGGGAGTTTTGAGGATCTATAGTTTCCATTTCTAATTTTAAGCATGGTATAAATCCATAATCAAGAGCTTTACTTGCAGTAACTTATCTGAGTCAGTCTCTTCATCACATGTAGTATTATTTCTAATGAAACAAACTGTCAGTTATCAAATCTATACCAGTTATCCCTGTTGTTTTAAAATTTTTACCACAAAGTAATATTTGCTCTAAAGAGGATATATTTTAAATTTAGGGGAAAAATGTGTGGATAATAAGTATACCAACTTTAAAGCACATGACTTCCCTTTCCCCTGCCAGAATTTGATGGACCTCACAGGGAAAGAAAGGGCATAATCAACAATATCTATTGAACTCTTATGTAATAAGAGTAATCATCCTGACCAAAAAATTATGTACAGGACTGTTACCTGCAAAAAGAGAACAAGCAGTTAAAAGACACACAGATGTTAAAAATTATTCAAATACGTATAAGTCAATTTGGAGGGCCAAAGTACGCTTAATAAAAAAAAAAAATTTAAGGGGCAAATTTTTAGCAAAAAGCTGGGGTTGTAAGATGTCAAAGAATCCTTCTGCAGAAACTAAAAGTTTGTTCTAAAAGAAGAAAAGCATTTACTTACCACACACACTACAACAACTACCTAAATTTTTTCAATTACCTGATTCTGCTATTGTACGTGCATGTGGCACTATGTCTGGAAATTCCACAAATTATATAGACAAATCCCTCCTTTAATTTACTCTGGAAATTAATTCAAAATATAGATCACACTGGTACACCTTATTTATGACAGAGAATAACTGAATAGCTTACACATTAAATGAAAGTTTTTACTTTCCAATGTAAAAGCTGTTTACACACACCATGAGGCATAATAAATCTATATTTAAAATAAAACACTAAAATGTATTTTTGGTTTTCTATCACTAAGAGTTTATTATGAAAAAGTTCTGAGTGTTTGAATAATAAAGGATTGAAACCATTCTCATGCCTTCCCAGTATATTTTGGGCACATGAAGTTTTTGTAAAGACACTTATGAACGTGTTTGTACATTTATCTTTATCTAATAAAAACCAAAAGCAGATAATGAACTCTGCTAGGAAGATCAGAAGCAGGAATACTTTGGCTGTGACACCGTTCTTATTGTTTTCCAGCCCCAAACCCGTTATACACCCCAAATAATATTTTGTAATTCACTGTCTCCACCCACCCTCCCAGTGATTTACTTCACGCCACTCCTAGTTACTATCACACTAGGAAGAAGTCTAACATGCAAATTCAGAGTGGCGTGGATAAATGGCAAAAAAAATGCCTAGAAAATTGGTCTGTTCAGCTTTATAATTTTTGTTGAAAAATACCCCATTGCTCCCAACTGATGAAAACAGGAAGCTCTATTCATAAATATGAAATTCTCTGCCTATGATATATAATCATCCTAATAAGAAAATGAGTTCTATACATACATGTCCAAAGGGGCAAAAAAGGAGATAGTTTCCCAAAGATGTTTCCAATTTTCTTCTGAATCAGAATTAGCAAATCGAGACGACTAACATACTCTGTCTGTGTGCATTATTCCTTACTACACACAGCATTTTGTAATTTATTTCAAAGCTTCCATTATAAACAAAAAATACAGCTTCTGTTAACCCACTCCATTCTGAGCTTATAAAGTCAGTAACACCGAACAATCTAAGTTACAACATAAGAATTTTACTTTACAGATGTATGAGATTTGCTATCAAAGGCTGTTAAAGTTAATATTCAAATAAATGATTTAAAGAATTATATAAAATGAATACATTCCCTTGAAAAATAAAAATTACAAGCATTAAAAAAAACTAAGATTCATCAATAAAGTATGTCAAAATTCTTGCCATTCGCTTTTATAAGATCCTCAAATGGTCATGAGGCAAACGTATGCATAATACAAAAGATACTAATTACATTAAATCTTTATTGTAGGAGCCGGAATCTAATATTGATCATACATTAACTAGACAGACATGATTTAGTATTTGTAAAGGAATCTCCAGACTAACACTTTCATGACAGCCAATTACAGTCAAGCCCAGCAAGCAGTTTGCAACCAGACCTTAAGAACGGTAAACTTTTTTTACAATGAGTTACAGATTCACAAGTTTAAGAAGACAAGAAAAAGAAAAACAGAAGGACTCCAATCACCCAGCAAATATGAAGCAGACCCCAGAATGTGATACAATCCAAAGATGTAAATTATTGTAAATCATCACTGTTGTTCAGAATTTCACACAGCCTCTTGAGCCAATTTTGTTCTTTTCCACAGACACAATAATGAACTAAATAAAAGGAGGCAAAAAAAAAAAAAAAAGTGGGAGTCAGGGAATAGAAAGGAAAACCTTAACTGCAGAGTTCTGCTCTACAAATGCTTAACCTTACAGGAGTTTGGGCTCCTTCAGCATTTGTATTCTATCCAAATCCTCATGAGTCACAAAAATTAAAAAGCTATATCCTTCTGGATGCCAGGAAGGGCCTTACCACAAGCCTTTTGTCAGAGAGAGAGAGAGAGAGAGAGACAGTGAAAGAGAGAGAGCAAGAGCAAGGGGGGAAAAGCCACAGTGGTAGGCAGTCCCACTTTACTTTGAGTACTGTGAGGTCACAAACCACATGATTCTGTCTCTCCAGTAATAGTGCTTGCAAAAAAAAGGAGTTTTAAAGCTTTTGCTTTTTTGGATTGTGTGAATGCTTCATTCGCCTCACAAACAACCACAGAACCACAAGTGCGGTGCAAACTTTCTCCAGGAGGACAGCAAGAAGTCTCTGGTTTTTAAATGGTTAATCTCCGCAGGTCACTACCAGCCACCGAGACCAACAGAGTCAGTGAGTGCTCTCTAACCACAGTCTATGCAGTAATAGTAGGTCCTTCAAATATTTGCTCATTCTCTTTTTGTTTTGTTTCCTTGCTTTTCACATGTTACCAGCTACATAATTTCTTGACAGAAAAAAATAAATATAAAGTCTATGTACTCCAGGCATACTGTAAAACTAAAACAAGGTTTGGGTATGGTTTGTATTTTCAGTTTAAGGCTGCAAGCAGAATTTACAACAGAGGGTACAAGTTCTATCTGAAAAAAAAAGGAGGGACTATGGCATCAAACAGCCTCTTCAGCACAGTGGCACCATGTCAGCAAAACTTCTTCTGGGGTAAGTGTTATCATATTTTAAAAATCCTATAAGAGATGAACCTGTTAAACAAAAAGGTATGTTTCTTGGATAAACTGCTAGCTTTTCCGGGTAATGCTGTAGTATACTAAATATGATGATGATAATGCTATTTTGTTGCACTAAAAACTGAAAAATGAAATTGCTGTACATATTTGCATTTGGCATCTGTAACTTATCTACTTCTCGGAGTAATGACTTGAAATAGAAAAAATTACATTATCTCACATTAGTCAAAATGTTTTCTAGAGCTGTAGAAATGAGGTAGTTAAAAACAGTAAAAGAAAATTTAATATTCTCATTAACCCTCACTGCAATAAAATGAGACACTAAATTAATCAAAGTATTACGAAGTATCCACCCTGGCAGCTCCCAATATTTGAGCAAACTTCAAAAAGGAAGCAATTTTACAAAATAACAGACCACAGAATTATCTCGACATTATGCTCTACCATTATGCTCTACTGCAGAAATAAACCTACAGTACAGTTAACATTTTACCCAGCTCAACTAAAAGAAATCTATTTGTAAGTTTAAACTGCATCATAAGATAAGTACACAGGCTTGTTTCTAAACAACTTTATATAATTGAAGTATATATTCATATGTAAAATTATAAGCATGTAGGAGCCATTTTTAAAAGATCTTTATAGTTACCCAGGACATCCAGGATATTATAAAGTTCACAGAAGTCTTTAAAAACTTATACGCAATTATATTTTTCTACGTAATTTTAATTTTACATGTACGCACTATTATCCATATGGAAAACTTTTTATAAACACACGGCAAACACTGACATGTCTAGGATTCTTTTAATCATATTCTTGGACCTACCAAAACGAATACCGTTTAGTCTCATGAAAAATAAAACTCCGTAAGGATACCCTGCATGATTTTAAAAAGCCATACCTATTAAATCATGCTGAACTTTGAAAGAAAACAGGCATAATATAGTCCCTTAATATTCAATTTCAAATTAGTGTTGATATACAAAAGTAAACTACTTCAATATTCATCAGCTGACACAATATCATAGTAAAATATCTAAACACTTACAAGATTTTCTTTATGATGTCCAACATGTCCCAACTACAAGGCAAGTTTATAAAATTTTCCTTTATCCTTTAAAATAAATCCTTTTGCTGAGTATACCTGTATTAACTTTGCTTTATAACTTACAACTAACGATTGGAGTTTCCTTTACTCCTCCTACTTCACACATTTTAACTGGCTACCAGAGGATCAATCTTAGTTTAGGTCAAAGAGAAATAATTAAACCTGAAGGAGAAAAAAGGTTTCTCTTAAAAAGGTAAGGAAATGCAGTTTGTATTTTATCAAAAAAATGTAAAATTGCTGTAGTGACTCCCTCCATAGTTGGAAGTGGGCCCCCTTAGTTACAACACACATGATATAATAATCACAGATTATTTTTTTGAAATGTAATGGTAGGTAATAAACATTACTCTAAAATTTTCTGCATTAAAGAAGCTGAACATATATACAACTAGGCTGCATTAGAGCCCTTATTACAATTACAGCTTACACATGGTAATTTGGCAGTTCCTACATAAGAGATAAGGGAAAAAAATGGTTAAAACTATTGTTATATGAAGGAATAACTTGAAACAGGCATCTCAAGCAGTTAACTTATTCTCTCACAATATTACTGTTTGAAAAGCAATATATTTTTCTAACCAGATGAAGAATAACACAAATTTCAAAGACAGATCAGCATTAGAAGCAAAGACATTAATACAATGTCTTGTAATATAAAATATATGTTAAAATGCTCTTTGTCCTGTCTTATGAGGGGTCTTATATTTCTGTGACAACCTTAATAACTATTTCTACAGTAAAATTTCTAAAACCTGACCAAGTTTCTAAACAAGGCATAATAGTGAGCTAAAAGAGATAAAGATCATCTATCACATGTCATCTATTTTTAGACATCCTAACTAATTCTTCCTCTCCTAAAAACTGGGATTTAGTCTCTCCCACCCCCAAATAGTACTTTAGCACCTGGAGGACAATTTAAGATGAACCCACTACACCAAACTAATTATAGGTACGTAGTGAACATTATGTATAGGTTGTCATCACCCTGCAAACGTTTCCCCAGCCCATAATCTACCTGAAGTCTAAAACCTCACTTCAGGCCTTAAATTCTCATAAACGATTATCAAAACAACCTAATGAAAAATCAAAGGTATGTGCACCAACACTGTAAAATAATTTTTTTGAAGTTTAGGTTTATCCTAGATGAAGGACAAAACACACACTGACCAATTGGCTCACCTCAATATGAGTGAAAAGTGTGTGTGTGAGAGAGAGAGACAAAGAGACAGAGACAGAAAGATTTTCAGTGTCTCTGCTCTCTCAGCAAACCATTTACCTTGAATTAAACAAGAATTTTTCAATCTGCATTATTCAAAATCTACCCATTGTTTATGATAAATAAAGTTTGTTGAAAATGACAGATCTGACTCACGGAGTATCTTACAATTAAGAACTTAATTATGACAATATATCAAGCTGATTAAATTTCTAAATAAAGCCTTTGTAACTGACCATAGTAACTGAACATGATGTGTAAACACTGATTTCCAAAATAATAGCTGCGATCCATATCAGTAACTTTATAATTTCAAGATCTAATAATGTTGAGGTGTTATAACTTGCTTCTAACACCTAACTTCCAAAATCCAGGGAGATGATTTAAAAAGTCAAGAATATAAACAGAAGGACACTCCAACATATATTAAAAGTTAAAAATGTCAATGTAATTCCCAAAGACTCACAATATAAATTATTTTAAATTCTAATAAGTAATCCTAATTTTACATGAATAACTGTTAAGGATTTCACTTTTAAATTTTAAAAATATTTTAAAATGCAAAAGATTTAAAAGAAATCACAGAAAAATATTTTCTTAGTCTGTATGAACTTCCCAATAGTCTCCAAGTCACAAGGAAGGCATGAAATATACATGATAACATTATGGTACATTTTAGTTATTTTAAAAGAACAAAAAATTAATCTATTCAATTACACCCTTCAAACTAATCACTGATAGTTTGACTTGTTTAAATCAGTCATGCTAAAGTTAACTTCAGTAAGATAGAAATGTTCCAGTTTGTTAAAAGAACACTGAAATATTTGATGGTTAAATAAACTGCAGAGGGAGGAAAAAACTAACTCATTGAAGGCACTAAGATTTTATCAAACACACAGAATTAATCTTTATTGAATAGAACCATTCACAAATCAAAACTCACTGTACTTCAATACTTTCAAGCAGCGCTAATCAATTACAAACCTTTTCTAGTGCTTCAAAACTCATGTGCTTTCAATTTTATACACTGGTGGTCTTCAAGTACTGTATTGGGGCTGAGTTAAGACATTCTGTATCACAACTTTTTTTTCAACAAATATCCATCTAGAGGGATTTTTTTTCCTCTCTAGAGCTGCTCACATGAAAACTGTGGTAATATTTTTATACTGTACTTCTTTGTTGAAGCTGAAGGTTAGGGGTTACCTAAATACCTCAACTGTATATACAAAAAAGGGAAAAGGTAAGTATTCATATAAAAAAATCCAATGGGACTGGATTATTTATTTTTGCATTTCCTATGATTAATGATGCACCCGTACCTACTTGAAAACTGATGGCAAAACAGGGTAACATCTCAAATTCCTGTCCAAAGCACACAAATATCAACCTTCCATGCTGTTCTAACCCTTGTTCCAAGAGACTAAAATGTGACAACCCTAAGTCAATAGTGAAGTCATGCAAAAGCTCCTCAAAAGCATTAAGATCGCAACTGCTATTACCTAACAAGACTTTAACACAGAGGGTACACTGGAACAGCCTACTTCTACAGTGTCTCTTTAAAAACATCACACATATGGTCAAATAGACAAATACTTTCAATATGAAAAAATCCTTCCTGCAAATAATAAAATTGTAAATGTGACAAAGCATGACTGTTTTTTCTAGTCATTTACTATTCAAGACTTATTAGAGGGGTGCTAGTAAAACCAATGCTAATTTAGGCAGAGACATCCCAATAGGTTATCTGAATGCATTATTTTTTCTCTTATGCCAATGAATTCCACTGAAAAAAACTACCCCCCCCAAAAAAATCTATCCCTGAACTCAAATAATAAGGGTAACAATAAACCTCAATAATCAGTATTTTCTAAAGAGCAAAATATTCTAAGCTGTCTCAAGTATAAGGAAATTCCTCATGAAATCTAAAATGTTTACTGTATTAAAACAAATATTTAGAAAAGGAAGTCTCACACAATGAAAATATACACCTTAATACAATATACTGCCATTTCAAAGATTATGAGTTCAGTGGATATGTGTTTTGATTAATGTGTTACAATTCAAAAAAATAATGGGGAAATTCTATACCTTATTTCAAAGGGAGTTTCCTTATAATTGTCACCACAGTTGACCACAAGCTTTTGTCCATTCAACAGCAAACATAAAACAGGCTATACATTCCCACATAACTTTAAAAGATCCGTATAAAAACTGACATTAAATTTTCTTTTATTACAATGTATGTAATATCTTAATCTTATGTTGACTTCTTAGGAATTTTCTCCCCTTTATACTATTTTTTAAGAACTTCAGTCAAGGCTTGGAACAGTATTAGATGGATGTAATTAACACCGTATCAAACATTTCAGGTGCTTGTTGTTATTATTGAACAGGATGTTAACTTTAAAACATTTTTTTCATAAATATGCTTTGACTAGAAAATAAAAACCCCATTATTTACCAGGATATATAAAACAATTCCCAAATAAAATTAGGTGTAGAAATAAGAGTCCTTTAAAGACCAATTGCTATATAAGCATTTAATATTGCAGTGAAAAAAATTCATTTATTAATACATCTCCTATAAGTACCCTTTATTCTTGTTAATATTCATAAATCAAACATCAAATATATATTCTAGGACCAAAAATCATATCATATGTGATTTGGGTTCTATTAAAAAGAGGATAAGTGTTGGTTCATCTTGATTAAGTGCTTTTCATTTTTTAAATCAGGTGTCCACAAGGAATTCTGCACCATATAGACATAGTAAGTGAATGCAACTTTTAATAGTATTTAAGGTATTTTAAAATTATTATATTGATGACAGAAAATTTGCCAAATTAACATTATTCTCAGACATGTATTTAAGATTATTGTAGCAATTAGCTTAAACGCTGTTATCTGCAATATTTCTATTGCCATCCCTTAAAACATGAGTTAACAGTAGAGAAGTGACATTCTTAACAAGGTACAGCTAAATATCCTGTGCAAGGCAAGTAATTTTTACCACAAAATCAAATAAATGAAATTTTTTACTTTTCATTTAAACTGGCTTTTTATTTTTTTACATCTATAGTAGCTACTAAAATCATTATGCCATCAACTACAATTACATAAATGACTAAGTTTAAAACTCAAAAATTTATGCATTTAGAGGTTCCTCTAAAATTTAAATGAACCATGAGTGTGCCAAACCATTGTTTACATATTCCTTATAGGCAGATGTCTTACAATTAAATCCATTTTGTGGTTTAGTATAAGCAAAAAATAATAGTAATAATAATAAAGGAAAAATGCTAGCCAAATCACAATTAACGATCATCAGTAAGGTTTTAAGAACCTATATACGCACAGTCTCTTTGGAAAAATGAGAATAATGATGTTGTGGTATTCCACAGAACTTTGTATGAACATGGACATATTTTTATACAGAAACAAAATACATAAATACAACTTATATCTCTTTCAACTATTAGCCCGCTCAAAATTTTAATACATAGTCTATGCATTTGCATGTGCATACAAATGCATATACATAAGTGACTACGGAACTTAAGATAAAGATTGTAAACAAAGAAAAAAACAATTGTAAATTATTTAACTGAGGTATCCTTTATAGTTCTTTTGTGAGAGATAACCAATTCCTTTTTGCATGTATACTAACAAAGAAATGTCAAACTGTAAAACCATTAACAGACATCAAGTAGACATCCCAATCTATTGGGAAATTCAAGATAAAGATAATCAAAAACTATGCTTGCAAGACCTAAGGACATTATTTACCAGTTATAAACTTAAAATAATTAAACACTGATTATCAGTTAAACAAATTATTAGTTCACAAAAGTAAATATGAATGTAATCTGTTAACAGATACCTATTTATAGACATTCTCTCAAAGAACAAGTCTGGCTTGGAGGTAAACAGGTGTATTTTCTCTATGTTTACTCATTAAAAATATAACCTGGATAATAATTTAAATTAGGCATTGTGATTTTTAATTTACTTACTTTGTTTTAGCAGTGATCATTATAATTAATTCTACTTTTAAACTTCTCTACTGAACTTCTCAATTTAAACTTCAAATTCCCAGGATAATCTTTAAGTGAAAAGGTATCATTTCTATCAAATGATTAAAAATTATTTAAGTGAATCTAAGCAAAGTGAATTAACTGTGAAGCTGAAAAGATAATAAAGTGCTATGTTTTACAATTAATATTTTAATCCATTGGTTTTACTGTATTGGTGTAACTTGATCCTAGAAAATAGACATATATATCTACATACATAGATACAGGGCGCAGATTCCCTTTAATCAATAATTTTATAAGATATTTTTGTAAATATAGCTCAAAGATAACCTATTTAAGAAAAGTGAATCTCAATTTCATAAAATTCTACCACATTAGAGAAATCTGCAACATTAGACATATTATATTACTATATTATATATAGCAGAGAAAAACTTCAATAACCTACATTATTATCGATCAGTATGTTTTCCATAACATGCATAACTGTAAAAGTATATAAGCATTTCATACTAAGGACTTTATCTCTCAATTTGAAATATTAGGACAATATAAGAAAATAGCTGAGAAAACTTCCTCGAAGACAATAACATACTAACATTAGGCAAGATAACTGGTTATAAAAGATAATCTAGTAAGATTAATTTTTATTAACCTCTCATGAAATCTGTAAAGCTTTTAAAGTAATTCAGCTTTTGACAAAATGCAGAAAAAACTGCTACCACTCCTTCAAATGGTTCAATACAAAAATGAAAATATTTAAGAAGATAATCCATAAAGCAGACAGTACTCAGGAAAACAAGGTAGTACAGTACCTTTCTAAAACAATATAAACATAAAAGTTAATGTAATCCAAACTTTTGATCATTAATTCAACCTCCTCTCCATAAGAGAAACTTTTTTCTCATATTATTAAAACTTGAGTGTTCACACAGAATTCTTTACATTCCCCAAGTTGTTAAAACTAAACACATACAGTATGTTCTTGCTCTCCCTCTCTCCACACCCCCATTCCTCCCTCCCTGTCTCTTTCAGTCCCTTTATCTTAGAAGGAAAACTTGTAACATTTTCAAAACATTTTACCACTAGTATCCACCTTGTTTTAAAAATGTCATTATTTAAGCTAGATAGTGACAACTGGTATTGTCAGAACACCATTCTTGATTTAGTAATAAAAATTTAACAATGCATTTCCTTTATAATATGCATAAGCATATTGCAGAATATTTTAGTGCACCAATAGGAACACAGAAATAGAGAGATTTTTTTTTAATTACCATTCACAGGATCCAGAAAAAAAACTGAGCCATATGCAGATTAGGCTTATTTTTATTTTCATAAATATTCTTATTTTCAAAAATATATCAGAATATATCAAGAAACAAATAACTTTTTTTTATAAGAGTGAAATATTTGGCTTAAATTGCCAAATTATTTAATTACTAAATGGTTAAACCACTCTATATTTGTACATTTATATATGTAAAAAAATTTTACTAAGGCATGTTCAAACCATCTTCTTGGCTATGAAATATCATCACGTGCTCCAACAAATAATGTAACAAAATATTTTTCATAAGGTATTTATTTACATAGTAATTATATATTATATGTACAAAATGATAAGAAGAGATTTTCTATAATGAAACTACATTAATATATGTAACTCAAATTTGCCACCTTGATTTAAACCTTAATCAGCCAAATACATGATCAATTCATTGCGTTTCCATTATCCAAAAAAAATCCAATACCCTCAAAGCTGTTTTAAAGGAAACTTTAAGAAAAATCATCATATTACTATTATAAGCTGACAGATATTTTTTTTAAAGTAGCTGTGAAAATAATGTGATCTGAAAACTTACATATAAACCTAAATACACTTACATACTCAAACATATTAAATGAACAAGAACGAACACACGGATGAAATAAAACTCCACCTAGCAACAGTACCAAACTAAAAAGCCAACCCTAATCACAACAGAAATACATGTTTTAAATACATGCTTAAGTTAAATGCTTTTAAATACATGCTCGTCTTTTGAACTGCTCAAATGAACAGATAACATCCCAGTGACTACAGAATTTTCTTCTAAACTGGCAAAACCAAAAAAAATAAAATAAAATAAAAAAAAGTCTAATTCTTAATTTTGCAATTATAATGTGTGACACTTTCTTTAATCATAAGAGTACCATTTATTCTAACTGGCTGGAAAGGCTTGCCCATTGCATTTTTCCTGTACGTACCTCTTCCTTATCAATTATGGTGTATCTTCAGCATTCGAAGAAAAAAAAAGTCTTCAAAACTTTAACTGAGTTTAAAACACATCGATAAATCAATATACACAGGGCTACTTTAAAAATATTCATTTCTAGAAGGTCAGAAAATCTTACTTTTTTTAAGCTGATGCATCTACACATAGAAAGCAACTTTTAGTAAGTTCTTTTGCTACGCCATAATGATCTGCTCCAGGAACTCAAGGGTACCTAAAACAACGGACTACCTGTTCTAGCCATGCTTAGGAATGTGTCCAAATCATTTTTATTGATTTAACCTTTATAGGAATGCTACATATCCTCAGAGCAAAACATTTTGAACGTATTTATAATATGACACACTTCTGAGAAACCATGAAAAAGAAAGCTAAAAACAAATCTAGATACTCCTCCACCCTTGGTTGTTACGGGTTTATGTTTTTTTTTTTTAAACAGTATCAACAGACCTAAATATTAAATAATTCTATGTAGGAAAACTTACTTTGGCACCACTGTTAAGTAGAAATAAAAATTTATTTTGGAAAAAAAAACGTGCATTTAAATAAATTCTAACTTTAAGAAATAAAATGCCTGACTTGACAATGATGTCACATCTACAAATTTCAGCGGACCCTAAATACTCATTTTCATATTCTAGTTACACATTAATCATGGAACCTACAAACATATCAGACTTAAAGAATTCCGTCCTTATTGAATAAACTAAGTTGTACTCTAGTTTACATTGTGAGAGTTTACAGAGAAAGTTCTGTTACCTATCTCTCCAGCTTTCTACACATGGTACTTTATTAATGGCTTCAGCAGCTAATGCCTGCATTAGTTATGTTTGCCAAATAATAATTCACAATATTATGCTTCCTCATATTATGGTTCATCATTCGTTAACTTGAACCTCACCTCTAAAGAAGTTATACTTTCACTGCAAACTGTTCTCTTAAAAAGGCAAACAACTTTTGAGCATTTCCAGATGTAGCACTCAAAAAAAAAAAAGAAAAATCATAGGCAAATTCTCAAAGAATTCTAAAATTATTAATAAAAATGTAGTAAAACTCGAGTCACTACTTATTACTTCAATGATATCCGTAAGTTTAAGAGCTGAATGTACTATATATCAAATGAAGAAGCTTATGATAGATTTCAGGTAGCTGCCAAGAGATAAAACAACCAAGCACATTTCAGAGTGAGACAAGATTCTACTGAACTGAAATTTCTGAAGCTGACAATTACTGAACATGCAAGAATAGAATGATAATGTTATCTTTTTCAAATAGCTAACTTTTCTTCTGGGTAACATAAATTTGGGTTTGGCTACATTATTTTCATTTTGTCATTAATTTTTTATAAAACATCCAAGCATGCATGTGATTATGCTAAACCAAAATTAAAATAATTTATATGCAGCCTACTCTCTGGAGCAGGGCTGGGACTAGAGTGAGGCCAAGCAGGCGTCTAAGGCACAACACTTAAGGAGGTACTCACTTGTGTACAACCCTGAAAATGAGCGCCTCCTTAAATGTTGTACCCTAGACACTTTGCTTGCCTCACCTTTGCAGGCCCAGGTCCTGCTCTGAAGGCACACTAGTATCAACTATTTCATGAGACATATTCTAAGAATCATAAAACACAGAAATATGGCAATATAAGAAGAAAATTAAAAATAAGAATATTTATATGTTTAACAGCCCTATCTGATTTATATTTTTCTTAAAAAAAAGAACCCACTCGAACTGAAATGTAAATAAACATTTAAAAAACAATCACATTATAATGAGAAATTTGAGTTCAGAAATGGCATAGCTGACAAATTTTCTTAAAAGGAGACTTTTATTTGCCATACATATCTTTCAAAGTAAACTCAGTGGTCTTATTTTACTTGACCATGATGTTTAAAAAAAAAAAAAGGATTGAGCAAGTATGTTCCATTAAAGGGCTTACAGGGCTACACATGACTTGCTACAGCCCAGGGACATCCATATTAGACTGATCAACAGAATCACCTGAGGAATAGGTCTTGGGGAGGAAGGGGAGATAAGAGGGGCTTGGGAATTTGTTTGCTTTTTTTTTTTTTAAACACAGCTCTACAAGTAAATTAGCCAAGTTTGGGGGCCAATAGAGAACCAACTTTTAATACACCCAGAAATAAACTAAAGACAAGATGTATATACAAAATATGTACATTTCCAAATTGTTTCTCCCCTAAACATTTGTAAAGCTATTCACAAGAAAGAAAACACTAAAATTTCAGTTTCTTTCCTTCCGTTTCTTCTAGTAGAGATGTTAGTCAATGAAGATGTGTCCAACAAGCAATACTAATAAGAAAACGAAGGTCAGAAGCATAGTTAATTCAATAAGATGAATACAGCCAAAAATATTAATATTTTTCTTTTAGGTTCAAATAGCTATTTCAAGTATATAACCAATCTATTCTAAAAACTTAATACTTCAAACTTTAAATATATTTAATTAAGCTCATTTTAATGTATTTTAAGAAAAGATACGTGCCTAACATACCTCCCAAGATTTTTAGAGTACACCTTAACTGAAGCTGTATTTTGTCTGTTAGCTTTTCTTTGTTGACTGTTTATTGTGCCAGGCACTGTGCTAAACCCTTTATACACATTATTTCCTTTAATTCTCAGAACTCCCTTATATGAAATGGGAGTTATAATTATTTGCAGATGAGGAAACTGAAAATGAGGTAATAAAACCTGCCCAAGGTCACACAGTTGAAGAGCAAAGATTCAAACCCAAGCTTTCTCACTCTCAATCACCACCATATAGTGGCATACACAACCTTCATGAAGTTACTTCCCACCCCCCAATTTCATCTATAAAGGTATCAATTCTCAGAAACATCATTAATTTAAAGTTATTAAACTGACAAAATACAAAAAGAGAGAGAATCTCTGAGACTCCAAATTCTCCCAAAGTATAGCTTTAAGTAATACTGGTCAGTGAGAACCAAAGATATTAAGAAAAAATAAAACTGAAGAGTATACCAAGGGATAAGATTTAGATAGGTTTGGTCAGAAAATGAAGGTTCCAAGGAATTAAATAATTCTTAGCCAGTCATCATAATCAATAATCTTCTTCAATGTCCACACCACACAGTACATATACTTCATGTGACATGAAAATACCATTTTAGGAGTTAAAAATTATACTGTTACATTAAACACAAGGAATTTATAATCCTCCTTATTTGTAAAATTTTTAAAACAAAAATGATTTGAGTCATGGCCTTTGTCAGTCAGATCTGGAGTCAAATCCTAGTTTCTGTAATAATCTATAACATTCCCTTTACCATGGTCTCATTGTCCTACCTAAAAAGGGTTATACACCCACACTCATGCTAAGTGAACAAGGCAGCCTTAATTCCTAAATCTTAATTTCTAATTATAATTGCTCAAATTCTTACTTAAATCTTTGATGTTCCCAAAGATCCACTGATAAAGGTAGTTTTTTGCCTACCAGAGATGATGTACATAATTCTAGGAAGTAACTCTTTGACATGTACTATTCCTCTACTATTCAATTTCATCTACAACCATTTTCTCCACTATTATTAAAAACAAAAATTCTTAGAGAAGCCACAAAAGAGTTCTAGCTCCTTTTTTTCTGGCAGAGGATAGGAATAAAGTTGTGAGATTATATTACTCAGTCTGTATGCATCCACCGAGAAAAGATGCCCCGGCTAGGAGCCACAGGTGATGATGGTAGGTAGATGAGACATGTACTCAAAGAATAAAAAACTGGGGAGAGGAGAAAGCTGTTTAAACATCTGCAAATGTCAACAAACCTCTCCAATCATTTTTAATTCGGTACATAATGTTTTAATGATCACACCAACAACTTTAATAAGGTAGAGTAAGACAGAATCATTTATTAAAATGAAATAAGTACATATGCAGGTATGAAATCCTAGATACCACATTTTAGAAAAGGAAGTATGCAAACTTGTACCCTATCTGGCAATGGACAAGAAGACACAAAAAGATCTGGTTAAAAGCTGAGAGGGGAAGATGCTTCACTGGCTTTAGCTTAAACTCCCCAAATGTTCATGCTTATTTCATCAGAAATCACTGAAAAGATGTGAGAAGAGAAAGACAAAAGGTTTTATGTGCAGCCAGAACAATCAACCAATGAAACCGAGAGAATAAATTTAAGAATGACACAGTGATTTACTAGTCATTAATTTAGTAAGAAAAAGCTGGGCCCAAATATGAAAAAACACGACTTAACTGAAGAGAGGTTACGAAGAAACCAGCCGCAGAATTTGGCAGCTGTCGCTGGGAGAAGCAAGGAACAGGAAAAGGAGATTGCAGCCTAGGAGAGGATGGTAGTGTTGCTGGTGGTTAGGAGAAAATCAGGGGAGGGTAAAGGAGGAAGAGTTTTGTCTCTGTCATTATTAAAGTTGCGCTCAGTGGAGGAAAAAAAGATCCTAATTATAAACAACACAATGTCAATTTTTTGTTTAGTTGTAGAGGGGTGAGCATGTTATCAGAGAAACTCAAAACGGTAATAATCATTACGTTTGGATAACAGTAGAATTATAAAGGACTTTTTTATACTTGCCAGTATTTTTCAACTAATATATATATGTGTATATATATATTACAATTTTAAAAATTTATTGGACAATATGTTTTAATGTTTAATCAAACCCATACAACAAATTTGGTTGGGTAATGATGTCGGTGTTTTATCCCCATGCTCAAGTTGAATAGCGCAAATTCCTACAATTAGAAACTATTTTTATGGGGGAAAATCAATTTTACAAAAATCATAGAATCTCGTAAATATGATAGACCTAGCAAGGGTTTTAGTGTTAAGCTGAAATTCCAGTTACACCATTAATTCTTGTTGTGAGAGGCCAGGTGATATATGGAAGTGCTGAATCACTATATGCTACACCTGAAACTAATATAACACTGTTAACTAAGTGGAATTAAAATAAAAAGGTGAAAAATATATAAAAAATTAAAAAATAAATCCCAGTTACATCAATTTTAAAACCTTGAGCAAGCTACTTAAGCTCCCTGTGTCTCAATTTCTTCATCTGTAAAGATATGTACCACCTACCTTGAAAATTTTCTGTGAAAACTAAGATAAACACATGTAAAGTGTCTACAACCCAATCAGGAAAAAATCACTGCAGTTACTACATACATATTGTCAACTTTCCAGTCCTGAAATCCTCTTAAGAGTCTAAATTTGACTACTCATAGTGTGGTCCACAGACCAGCAGCACCTGAAAGCTTGCACAGAAATTCAGAACCTCAGGCCCCAGCCCCACCTTCAGAATCAGAATCTGCATTTTCACAAGGTCCCCAACAAAGTTTGACACACCTTGTTCAAAACAACATTCAATTAAGGGGATGTCCGGCTTGTCCATATATGACAAGCTCCCTGAAATTGTCCACTTCATCTCTGTTCCAGAGTTCCTTCTGATGCTGAGTGAAGAGCAGCTGGTAGTTTACTCCTAATTCCGAAACACTTTTAAGAGGCTGACACAAAGTCTAATCTACTACCACTTCCAAAAGACAACTTTTCAAAACTAAAGAGAACTCCCATGTTCACTCCTCAGTCTATCCACTCTGAACAAGAAACAGGGGCCTGTGGTGCCTCTCTCTTATAAAACAATGTCTTCAATAATTTGAGACATTTTGTAAATTATTAAGCTGCACAACTGTATTAACTAGGTACCAGTCTGTTTATCCATGTTGTCAATGGTGTCTCACCACAAACTTGTCAAATGCTTTCCTGAAATTTAAAAACACTGTATTTGTCCTATGTTCTTGAGATGCAGATCTGGTAGAGCCCTGACAGAGCACAGAATTTGTGAGGCATGGTTACCACTGAGTAAAACCATCGGCCTCTGGTGCTCACCTTCTAGATGGCTCACAAATCATGCCTTTAATAACCCATTCTAGAATCTTAGCCAGCAGAGGCCTCAAGCAGACAGGACTTTCAGACTTTGATTTTCCAACTAATTCCCCTCTTTGACATTTTACACTAACTTTTTTACTCCTAAGTACTTTATAATCACAGATGCCTAGTCCTGTCTCTTTTCCATTCCATGATTACTGTACTGAATAAACAGAAGACAACTGTCTATATGAAAAACTGTCAGACCAAACAATAAATCAAATTTCCTAATTTAGAGAAATAAAAGATGGTATGAAGTAGATAAGACAAAGAAAAAAAATCTGCTGGATTCTACAGTATACTAAGAGTTTGATTATCAGAGCTCCAATTAAGTTTATCTCCTCTGAAGGGATTTCTTAGACTGCAGAACTTTCAACTTCCTCTTAGTTCTTACACAGCTGAGAAGTCCCTCATTTATTTAGCCTCCTTTCCTCTTACCTGTGTATACCAAGGACATGCCCTTACTTGCCCACTCAGGCCCTACTCCCATCTTTTCATTCGTGTCCATATGAGCACTGCCTTAGATTCCAAACTTCCAGTGGAGAGCCCACAGCTGTAGATTTGAACATCATCTAGAACAGTAACATAATCAATTAAGCTGCAATTGCTTTATGATAGGCACATCAATAATAATTAAGAGCCCACAGAAAGATAAGCTTATCACAAATTTTAAATCCATCGAAAATTAAGAACAGAGAAAAGCATATCAACTTTTTTCTGCAAGGAAGCTGTGTATGAACCAGCACTTTATTCTTAGCTAGAAAGACCTGGAGAAAAAAACACCTGAATATGAAAGGTGAACTGGCCTTAAAGACAAAAAGAGGAATATACCTAGTGGATGGAGAAAGGAAGGCCATTTAAAAAATAAAGAATATGATAAGCCAAGACTCAGGACTAGGACAGGGAGACAATAAAACAAATGGTAGTTACAGAATTTTTAAATCTCTTAAGTATAAGGGACTATTTATAAGAAGAGTGGTTTAAGAGCTGCCATCTACTATTCTTCAAAGCAGGCTTCATTCTTATGAGTTTAGGAATGTCTCCACTACACATAAGGAAATCAAAATCTAGCAAACTGATTTATGTGAACAAAAGGGCTGTATTAATATTAAAATATTCCTCATGACCACTGTCTACTTGCTCAGAGCACCTAAGTATTTAGTAGGTAGCTCTATGAAGGAAACAAAATTAAAAAGAAAAAGTATGATAGCCAGGAAATCAGAAAGTCTAAACGAAAGACTAATCCTATGAAAAATGTTCAATCCCCAAATCACTATTCCAATTCCTAAAGATGAACACGGTCTTATCTTCTCCTTGTTCTCTGGGTACCACATGAATGTGCATTTATTGAGACCTCAGTACATTATTATTCTGAGGGAAATGTGTTGCCTTATCAAACAAAAATCAAACCTTCTTTCTTGAGTGTTAAAAAAAAAATTTGATGAACAGGATTTTTTAATTTTAAGGTTAACCTTTTAATTCCTGATGTTTGATGGTTTGTTTCCTGTTTAATAAATCCTTGCCTACATGGTAAGAAGGAGGGAAAAAAAAGAAAGATTAGTTTTAGTCACAGAACATAGTCTTAATAAATTATTCCTCTGGATTTTTTCACATTTAGTTTGCTGGGTTTTCTCCAAGCTTCCCACCTCACCCCAATTCTTTCGAGTATCACCATATTAGACTTTTAAAGGACTTTCAAAGGACTGAGCTTCAAGTCAGGAGACTGAGATCCATTTGCAGAGTTATCATGTTATAAAAAGACAAAACACTTTTCTGACTTTCACTTACCAGTACTGAACTACATAATGCTCTCTAAGGCTTTTCCAAATACTATGATTCTGCCATATTTACTATATTCTGGGTAGAAGACTACTTTCAATAGTATTTCCTGGTCAGCATAAGGTCACCCAGAGCAGACTTGAAGGCATTTTTTTCCCACTGAGACTCTGTATAACCATAATTCTTCTCAGCTCAGGTCTTCAGGGAGCCACTGACAACCAACAGGAATTTGTGAACAAGAAGAAAAGTTTTTACCATCTGATGCCTGAGTATTTAACATTTCCATTCAAAATTCAATGTCTTCTTCCTGACTTTCAACTAACCATGTTTATTTCTACTGAATCCTTGACATCTATCTTTTACTTCGGGTCTTTGCATCTGCAGCCCTAGATCCATGTTTTAAGAAGGCATTTTTACAGGGCAGTGATAAGAGGCACAAAAGGTAATGAAAAAGGCAGAAAAGTGGAAGAACTTTGTTCTAGAGCCCTTTTACTCTCCTGCATGGCTTTCCTCATCTGTGAAATAAGAGAAAAACTACACACCTGCTTGCCCTGCCTCACAAGGATGTTTTGAGATTCAAAGGAGATAAAGTATGTCAAGACACTAAGAAAAATCTCAAGAACATCCAATATACATCATTACAATTTAGTACTACAAAAACAAAGTTTAAACTTCCATTCACTTGACTAAAAGAATGTGCTTGGTGCCTTTAGATGGCAACGCAAAATAGAAGCTAGCCAGGTTTTTTACCAGAGAATAAAACTTTAAAATCTTCAGCAAACCAAGTAGTTTTGAAGGCTAAACTCTGTGAAATAATATTCATTAAAAATTATCTCAAAAGTTAGTCTTTTCATTCCTCTAGCTCAGCTCACTTTTTAATGTAACCCATCAGTAAAATATACATTTGATGACAACTGTTATTTGTTTATAAATTATATATATCTGTTACCTTTCTAACATATTATTTGCCTTATAAATTATTTATGAAAGTTGAAATTATAAGGCATAAAAATATATAAATAAAAGTCTTTATATTTTTCCCTGAACTCCACTTTGGAGACCACTGCTATAAGTTAATGGTTTCAAACTCTTTTAAAGCTCTGTTCAAACTCAGTTCAAACACCAAGTTTTAAAATGCAAATCCACTCTATAAAAGAAATAAATGTAGAGCTGCTCTGATTAAAATGGGAATGAGAGAACAGGAAGCTGGAGTTCCATGATGAAACTTCTATGGCCCCAGAAAGCACAATTTGAAACTACTGATCTTGAGATCAGACTTTCCATTAGTCTCTTTAAAAAATAATAAATTAATTAAATTAATTAAATAAATAAATAAATAAATAAATAAAATGTGCTCTTACCTAAAGTGCTGTTTCCTAAGCTTGAAGTCAAAGATTTTGCAAGATTCAACTGAATACTCAATATTATATTTACTAGAGACACCGCTGACTACATAATTAAGTGGCCCAACAGCCTTTTATGAAGGAAAATTCTCACAGGCCTTATCACCAAAAAATGTTATACTCCTAACTATGCACAAACTGTGAATCTGCTTTGCTGAGACAGTATACAGTCTTATGCTTTCCTAGTTGCTAAGAAGCTTGACAGTTACGCTTTTGCCCCACCTCAGCAACCAGAGAGTACCTTTATTATATGCATCACTGTGCATTTTTACCTCCTGGATTAATTTTGTATCCCTACTCCTTTTAGGCTTCATCTTGATTTGTCTTTTGTATGCTACTATAAACACTTATGATAAACTCCTCATATCTTTTTGGAATCACCTAAGATACAAATGATAAAACTCAACACTCAAAATTGAGTGTTGGCACCATCAGTTTCCCATTCTTCCAGGACAGAAACCTTGGAATCATCTTTGGTAACTAATTCACTAATTCTATCAGTCCCTAATACCTAACAACCCAGACTTCGCATTACCACTTATACTTGGTTCCTAGTCTCCATTCCCCTGCCATTACCTGGACTGCTACAATAGGTAATCCATCTTATGTGCTGCTTATAATCAATCCTTCTTAATCAGTATCAACACATTTCATACCTTTATCTTTCCAAACACCTTTTAAAGGTTTGCCACTACCTATGGAAAAGTCTAAACTCCTTAGCCAGGCATTCAACTCTTTCCATATTCTGATATCAATCAACTGTTTTTGTCTGTATTTCCTATAATCAAGTTTCTCTCCAGATACATTAAACTATTTGCCCATATGCCTCATCTTTTCTTCTAGGTCTTTGAACATGCTGCTCCCCTTACCTGCAGTGTTCCCAACCCATCCTCCCTGCTACCCTCCCCCAAATTTCTACAGTGCCAAATATTACCTTAGCCCTGACTCAAATGGCATTATTTTCACAAGCTTTCATCCTCCAAATTGAAAATCCTCTTACCCACCTCTGTATTCCCACAGTAGTATATTTATAACTCTTTTCACATATTTGTCTTCATCATTCCCTCATATTCATCTCCTATCATTCTGTCTCAGTTTCTGTGTATGAGACCATCTCTCTACTCACACATATATGTAAATGTATAAAAATTCTAGACCAGCGAATCTGAAACTTTCTTTTTTTCTTTTGAAGCTTTTTTCTTTTTAACTGCAAAATCAATTTTTCACTTGAAATGCTATGAGAAAGCCCAATAAGTGAAATGGATTTTTAAAGGAGACTCTCCGGTTGCATGGGAGGACTGAGAAGATAGCTTGAACCTCACACCCTCTCCTGAGCAGCCCTTACACATCTTCACAAAGCACAGAGAACACTCAACTATACACCCCAGGAAGTATACTTTATTTACCTGTCTCCCGTGTAGGAAGGCAAGCAAGACCGCAAAATCAGATATTCTTGGAGTCAAAATCATAGTTCTGTCACTTATAAACTTTGTTCTCTATGCAAATCCTTAAATCTCTCTGAATCCAAATCTTCATTTGTAAAATGGAAATGGTAAAATCTATTTCCATGTGATGACCCCACAAGAAAAGGTACCTAAGAGTCATACTTCATAATGTTGCTAGCATAGATACAAAGGAATTCCCATTCCTTCTTTCCTCCCCTTTATTTCCACATCATCTAGCCAAATGCCTATATAATAGGAATTAAATAAACATTTATTGAACCAATTAATGAATGATTGGATTGAGAGGTGAACAATCATCTAAACAAAAAAATAAAAGGACAGAAAAGGGATTTGATAACAGGTACAGAAAAGAGACATGCTAAAGAAATACTACATAAAGAAAAAAGGAAAAATACTTTAAAATAACCTTTATGGCTAGAAAAGGAAAAAAGGTTGTACTTTATATATTTAAAAACTGGAGACATTTTCAATAAAAATTTACTACCATAGAAAGAAGCTAAGACGAAAGAATTATTTACACACACCATTTTAAGGCTTACATGTGAATAATATGATATCTGGCTAATATCTAAACTCAATTTATATTCACCAGCTTAGAAATAAGAGTTATAGTAAATTAAACTACAGTGAACGATTATCATGCTTTTTAAAATGAGTTTTATTTCACTGATTTATGTATGACTGTTATGGAATGGCGTTCTGATTTTCTTTTTAAAACGTGTTTCCTTGTTTCTCAAGTTACAAATGTAAAGTTCTGCAATTGTATTTAAAAATCTTTTGGAGGTAGATGTGCACAAAAGAAATACCTCAACACAAATCACTATGACACATAATGAACCCAAAAGGAATAGGCATATATCATTTAAGGCAAGATGTTAAGTTTGATAAAAACAAAATCTGACCTTTAATATTTTTTAAAATTGGTTGATAAACATAAAATGCAGCAAGGCTTATATCCCACATATTTTTAAACTCTTCTGGCATCCTTGGGGTCTGTCTACAAAAGCAAAGGAGTATGCACATGGTAGAGACTAAAAAACTCAAATGAAAGAAACATAATCCTGTGGAACTGTCATTTAAATAGAAGGCTGAAATCCAAATGGCTTATTTTTCTGTACACACAAAACTGACTTCATGCGCTAGATGAAAATCAGTTAATGAAAAGTAATGGCATAAAAAAAAATAGTGACACTATTAGCACAATACTCTTGAATGGTAAACTACAAGTCAAGATTAGGTCTTATTCTTTGAAGTTATATATAGTCCTTAAAAATGAGAAAAACAAAACAGAAATTAGATTATAAATATCTCTTATAAAAACATCACTCCATCAGATCAACAAGGTTAAAGAATGATTTACCAAATTTGACTCCCAAAGAGGACTGTAACAGAATGTCTTTTAATTAACTTCATAAGAACTGTGAAGCCTCTTTCTTCTCACTACCTATATGAAGGCCAAAATCAATATATTAAGAAATGAAACTATTAGAAAAATTACTAGTATTCCAAAAACAGATAGATGTATATTTCATTTGAATGCTGCATGTCTATCAGTAAATAATTTTGTATATACAGTTTGATTACAATTTAAAAAATAATAAATACCTAAATACTGAAATAATGAAGCATAATAAAATGTCAATGTGCTTATCTCTGAATCATGAGATTATTTCCTTCTTTTGTTCTTCTAGAGATTCCAAAATCTCTCAAATGTGTTAATTTTAAAATCAGAAAAAGCTAAAGTTATATAAACATAAATATACAGGTACATATGCATGGGTACACATTTGTGTATCTAATATTTATGTGTGTATCCCCCTACGTGGCCTACTTAACTCTAATTATAGAAACAGAACACAGGGCTCTGGTGTAAAAATGAGAAAAAGTAAAATAGGAAGGTATAACTTAGGTTATTTAATAATTAAGAAAATATTCTCAAGGGCCCCTGGGTGGCTCAGTTGTTAAGCGGCTGCCTTCGGCTCAGGTCATGATCCCAGGGTCCTGGGATCGAGTCCCACATCGGGCTCCCTGCTCAGTGGGAAGCCTGCTTCTCCCTCTCCCACTCCCCCTGCTTGTGTTCCTGCTCTCGCTGTCTCTGTCAAATAAATAAATAAATCTTTAAAAAAAAAAAAAAAGAAAGAAAGAAAATATTCTCAAATCTCCCTAGTATAACATGGTGGTTAAAGCCTTGGCTGTGGAGTCAGAAAGACATGATGAAATCCCAGCGCCACCACTTAACACCTGGGTAACTTGAGAAAAGTTACTGAATTTCTTCAATCCTCAGTTTTCTTCATCTAAAATTTGGGAATCATATTATCCAACTAACAGAGCTATTAAATGTAATAATATATGGAAAGATGTCAGCACACAATGCCTATGTAGTGATGGTGGTATACCTCCTCTTCCCATAACTCCTGTGAAGCCTACCGATCCTTCAGGTTTCAGCTTAAATGAACTTCCTAAGAGAGGCTTTCCCTAAATTAAGTTCACACATTCTACTATTTCTTAGTACCTTTTACATTTTCTTTCACAGTCCTTATCACAATTTATAATTATTTACTTATACAAATGTATGCACAATGCATAGCATACCATAGGTACTTAGTAAATGATCACTGAAGGAATTTATGAATAAAGATGTTTACTTTAGTGATAGTCTAAGAATGACTTATTACAAGTCCACAATGTCTGCACCAGAAATGTGAACCAACTGCATCCTATGCACACCGTTTAACTCAGCTTTTCTCGCGGGAAAACTATCTCAGTGAAGGAAGCAGAGGACTGGTAATAATCTGGCTCAAGCTACTTATCTCATAAAAGACCAATGATAAACAGTTCACATACTGGCTACACTGGGTAGCTCTGCTTTAAACTAAATGTTGGGAGTTGATAGAGAAAAAAAAAACAAAATTAACTTCAAACCAAAGAATAATTTGTAAAAATAACATCCGGCTGCTGAAATGTGGTCATAATTAGGTCACTGTATTTTTTTTTAAAGATTTTTATTTATTTGAGAGACAGTATGAGTGGTGGGGAGGGGCAGAGGGAGAGGAAGAAGCAGACTCCCCGTTGAGCAGCCCAGGACCCCCTAGATCATCACCTGAGCAGAAGGCAGACGTTTAACCTACTGAGCCACCCCTTCACTGCATCTTTTAAAGGAAGCTTATAACACACATAAAAGCAACAAAAAATGTTAAGGATAAGCTCTTTTTGTCAGTTAAAAGTCAGGTTCTAACCAGGAAATTTAGACATCCCAGTAGTATCTAAATGAATGAAGTCTTTATACTTTCAGAGCCGTTAATAGTAGAAGATCCTGAAACCCAAAACTAACCAACTACACATCCTAGGGCAAATCACCTCATCTCTCTGCCCTTCAGCTTCTTTATCAGTAAATAAAAAGACCGCCTTAAACAATTTCTAAAGACTCTCAAATTTTCCCTTCAGTCTAAGTAATTGATACTACCAGATTGCTTTGTTTCTGAATGAAGGCAGACAGGTGGTTCTACAAAGATATGCTGAGGTTCAATGCGAACTATAATCCTATAAAGTCAAACTAATTTAAAAGGCAGACACTTATAGAGAGATTTGCATTGAACACCTATCAATCGCCTATGTAAATGGCTTACATACATGATCTAATTCATAGGAGAAAACTGAGAGATGGATGTTATCATGCAAATTTTATAAATAGTAAAAATCTCACAGCAATGTAAAAAAAGAAAAAAGAAAACTAAAAGGGATTCACTCATATTTGTATGACGCCACCAGACCATACTTCCTTCTACAAACCAAACACTACATTGATCTTACAATTTTCTAAGGACACAGCAGAGGTTTCAAGTAAATCAGAGATCTTCTAAATATAGAGTGTTACACCTAAAAATGTTTTTCATGAGGTAAAGACGAAGAAGAAACTAAAGTTAATGTACTAAGAGAATAATGGGAATGGTAAAACTTCAATTCCAAAGTTAGTAAGGAAGCAAAATAAATACCTGATGCATGACATACAAATGTTCAAAACCGTAAAAAATAAGGGGACAACCAAACTAAAGCACTAATTTGAATTTCTAATATGAACACAGAGTATGAAGATAGAGTACTCATACCCCTATTTCCTGTCTGTTCTATTTTTGAAGACTTCTGACCTCTTCTCAACATTAGCAACTCCCAGTGAAGACGGTCTTCCTAAACTACCCACTATGAACACGACTTCCTCTTTATTCTATTTAACACCTACTAAGCTCCTCATAGGTACCAGGGCACTGTAAAACAGGCAAATTAAAGCAATCTTTGTAGTCATGAAGCTTCCAGTGGGGAACAGCAACAGACAAGATCCCTGCCCTACAATGAGGACTTCTCTAAGAGTACAGTACGAGGGGCCAGAGCACACAGGAAGGCAATTAACAAGACCGAACAGGCAAGGCAGGTCTTCCTAGAGGATGAGATGTCCAAGCGGATGCTTCTATTTTGTTACATTTTCTATACCTTCAGCTCTCGTAACTACTGCTTCTAATCTACTTATTTTAAAACTTCACTGAAATCTCCAACCCCTTCTTTTTCTCCCATTTTTCTACAAATTGATCAACTCCTTCATACTTTCTATTCCATCCTCCCCACCAGCTGAGGCTCAGGGATCAGAACCTCCAACATCTTAAATTTCAATATTCTGCTACATCTGCCCTTCAAATCCCTAAAGCAGTCCAATCATCCCTCTTTTCCAGTCCTATGCCCAGCAGCTAAGCACTGCTACAGAAATTATACAACCTCACTGTTAGAGCCCCCATAATTGCTGACTAAGCTCAGCTGAGTCCGGGACAACTTAGGCAAGACTAAGCATATTCCTAATTAGCTTTCACTCCCTAACTCCCGATACCATTACAAACCTTTACCCCTCCCCTCCAGCTTCCCTGCCTCCTGCCCTCGCCAACCTCAGCCAGGGGCCTTGCCTACTTCTTCAAAATGGTATGAATGATAATTAGGCATAGCTGATTACCTTAGACATTTTTTATGGATAAAAAAATAAAAAAGGTTGTGTGTACTGAACTAACCCAGCAACCTAACTAAAATTCCTAAAAAGTTTCATTGAGAAAACAGATTTAGTCCCAAACATAGGACTTACAAATAAACTTTGACCTGCCATCTGACAATTTCAGCTATTAAAAATACAGCCAAAACCAGGACTAAGAAGTAAGTAAACTCAACTCTCAAAATTGATATTAAGTTTATGCAGCAATGGTCATATGATTTTTCTCCAAAGAGTGCCTCAGGCTTTCCTGGCTTATGAACTCTTATTTTATACACAAATCTAATAAATTTGACTACTAGTCTATCGTAGACCAGAAGCAGCATTCAAAACAAGGGGGAAGTGAAACATTGCCAGAGTGTGGCACACTGATGGCAGCAAAATGAGCAGCTGCGGGGGGGGGGGGGGGGGGCGGGGAAGAGGGGGGGCATAAAACTCTGTAAAAATATATAAAATCAAACAGCATAGCAAAGTAGGACCATTTATTATAGGAGCAAAGTACCTCTGTGGTGCCCTAGGGCATCACTACAGTACAAGTGGATTGCAACACATGATATTAACAATGAAATTTCAGTGTAAAAAAGATTAAACTGTACCTGGTATTCTGTTTATACACAGTAATAAATGTGCATAGATATACTATAAAATGTTCATTAAAATGGTCAAAATAAAATATATTTGATGGCTTAAATTAGCTCATATATTTATATGATGAATATATTAAATACCTTTATTTTCTATAATTTATATTGCATAGAGCCCTTATATATAAATAATTCCATTACAATACAGATTTACATACCTATAAAAACTTAAACTAGTCTTTTGTTTCTAATCATGCTCACCATTCAAAAATAAGACAATAACTGCATAATTTAAAAACTGAGGTGATAGTTTGGCTGATTTTAACATACTGCAGGCACAGCACAATTCTACATTCAAGCAAGAAAAACAAATATTAAAGAAAACAGAGTTTTTCAGAGTCTCTAATCATGCACTAGTTAACCAACTCATTCATTAGTTTCCATCCAGTGTTGTTTCAAAGAAACTTTCTAACTATAAAATTATTTCATTAGTCATCTTTAAAAGTAAAATGAACTGCAAAGACCAATGTCTGAAATCTGAGTATACAGCAAAAAGCATAAAAAGAAGAAAAATGAAACTGCTTAAAATTTGCACTTAGAATTTGTTTTGGAACGTGATAAAATGATTCCTAAAAATTCATCTGGAAGAAAATAGGAAAAGAGACAAGAAATATTTTAAAAAGAAAAGTTATGCGGATGACCCTGAACTATAATACCAAATTTTAAAACATATTAAGAAGCTATAATAACTAAAGTAATGCAGTACTGGCAAAGGAAAAGACAATTCAATGGAACAAAGCAGGAAACTCAAAAATAATAATTTATTATCTGATAAAGGTAGCATTTCAATTCTGAGGGAAAAGGAAGGCTTATATAATTTGTGGTGGTTAGACCACTGGCAAACCAATTTAAAAACTGTTCTAACTTAGAACCCTCCTTGACACTATACAACAAAATAATGGATTAAATATTAAACATTAGAAACTAAAAACCTGAAATATAAATACCAGATGATATATTCAAAAATCAAGGGTAGGACTTTCAGTCAAAGGCAGAAGCAATAAAGAAGTGTAAGACTGGGCGCCTGGGTGGCTCAGTTGGTTAAGCAACAGCCTTTGGCTCAGGTCATGATCCTGGAGTCCCGGGATCGAGTCCCATATCGGGCTCCCTGCTCAGCAGGGAGTCTGCTTCTCCCTCTGACGCTCTTCCCTCTCGTGTTCTCTGGCTCTCATTCTCTCTCAAATAAATAAATAAAATCTTTAAAAAAAAAAAGACTGATTTAACCACATTAAAAATGAAAACTTGCATAATGAAATCATTCACTGTAAACAAACCTTAAGGAAACCAAAAGATGGGAGGTGGGGTGGGAGACTTCCATATATGATCAGCAAAGGGTTAACGGCTTTAATGGTAAACAATAGGGAAAAACAAGAACCTAGTGAAATTGTGCTAAGAATATGAACAAATTCCCACAAATAAAGAAATATAAATGACCAAGATATTTTCAAACTCAGTAGTAAAAAAAAAAAAAAAAAAAAAGCTGTAAAACAGCACAACTATTAAATACCAGAGAGAAATGGAGGGGGATACTCTTATAACTGCTAATGGAAATATAAGAAATATAAGTCAGTCCAACTTTCCTGGAAGAAAAATGAGGAAGTTGCTATCAAAAAAGCTTTTAATTAAAAATTCTTCTAAGACTTAAGGTAATAGATATTAAGATTTCATTACATCATTTTTAATAATAGTGAAAAAACTGGAAATAACTAATGGTTCAATAACAAGGGAATAATAGCATAAAAGAAATCCATACAATAAAACAATTGTCTAATAACAGAAAACTGTTTATGTATATATTAAGTTGGGGCAGGGAGGAAGGAAGGGTACCAAACAGAACAGCAATAACTAAAAATTACTAAAAACTTAATTATATTGGACACAAAAACACACACCACAAAGTGTAAGACTCTGTCTTGGTAAGGGATTACAGATTGCTTTTATTTTTTATTTTTTTGCTTATCTGTATGAAGATCTTATTGGCTCTTCCAAATTAAGTAAGTCATTTAGAAGTTGTCTCAGTTTCCTTGAATAATAAGGGGCTCCCTTGTTTTTATTAAGAGTTCATCAAACAGTAACTCAAATACAGAATACTAGAAAGACTTTAGACACATTCTCTCTTTTCTATTTATGTTGCTATGCAGAGATCTCCCGATGCATCTTTTAAATTTTTTCTCAAATGCAAAAGAATGTCTATAACATGGTACTCCACGTGTAAAAAGGAAAAAATAAGAATACATTCATGTGTTACATGTGGCTAAACTCTGGAAGAAATACACAAAAATAAAAGTTGTCACTCAAAGGGAAAAAAAACAGGCAAAAGAGATAGGAGAACTTTTCATTGAATAACTGAACTATCTTTAAATGTGTAAATGCATTACCAATTAAAAACTAAGCTGAAATAATTTTTTCATGACAATATATATTTAAAATATATATGAATAAAAATATACATAAATGTGAGCATGTATAAATACAACCACAAAAGTCCTCAAATAGCCAAAGCAATAGAGAAAGAACAAAGCTGGAGGTATCACAGTCCCAGATTTCCAGCTATACTGTAAAGCTATAGTAACCAAAACAGTATGGTGCCGTCAAAAAAAACTGATACACAGACCAATGCAAAAGGATAGAGAGCCCAGAAATAAACCCACACCTATATGGTCAATTAATCTATGACAAAGGAGGCAAGAATATGCAATGGGAAAAAGACAGTCTTTTCAATAAATGGTGTAGGGAAAAGTGGACAGCTACATGCAAAAGAATGAAATTGGACCACTTTCTTACATCATATACAAAAATAAATTCAAAATGAATTAAAAACCTCAATGTGAGAAAACATAGGCAGTCATTTCTTGGACATTGCCCTTAGCAACATATTTATGATAGGTCTCCTCACACAACGGAAACAAAGGCAAAAATAAACTATTAGGACTATAACAAGATATAAAGAACTTTTGCACAGTAAAGGAAACCATTAATAAAACAAAAAGGCAACCTAGTGAATGGAAGAAGATATCTGCAAATAATATACCCAACAAGGGGTTAATATCCCAGAGACAGATAGATAATCTACAACACACACACACAAATTTGATTTAAAAAAATGGGCAGAGGACCTGAATAGACGGTTCTCCAAAGAATCTATACAGATGGCCAACAGACACATGAAAAGATGCTCAGCATCACTAAGCATCAGGGAAATGCAAATCAAAACCACAAGCTATCACCTCACACCCATCAGAATGGCTAGTATCAAAAAGACAAGAAACAAGTGTTGACTAGGATATGAAGAAAAAGGATCCCTCATGCGTTGCTGGTGGGAATTCAAACTGATGCACCCACTGTGAAAAACAATATGGAGGTTCCTCAAAAAACTTAAAAATAGAAATATCATACAGTCCAGTAATTCCACTACTGGGTATTTACCCAAAGAAAACAGAAACACGAATTTGAAAAGATATATGCACCCCTATGTTTACTGCAGCATTATTTACAATGGCTAAGGTAATGGAAGCAACCCAAGTGTCCACCAACAGATGAATGGATAAAGAAACAGTACACACATACAACGGAAGAGTATTCAGTCAAAAAAAGAATGAGATCTTGCCATGTGCAACAAGATGGCTGGACCTAAAAGGTATTTTGATAAGTGAAATAAATCAAAGACCATAAAATTTCACTTATATGTGGAATCTAAAAAACAAAACAGATGAGCAAGCAAAAAATAGACTTTTAAATACAGAGAACAAACTAGTGGTGGCCAGAGGGGAGGTGGGCTGGGGGATGAGCAAATAGATAAAGGGGATCGAGAGGTACAAACTTCCAGTTATAAAACAGTCAGGGAGATGATTAGTACAGCATAGGAATCATAGCCAATAATACTGTAATAATGTTGTACGGTGACTGATGGTATCTACACTTATTTTGGTGAGCACTGAGTAACACACAGAATTGTTAAATCATTCTATTGTACACCTGAAATTAATATAACATTGTCAATTTACTTCAATTACATATTTACATATAAATAAAGGAAAACATGTAATTTATTTATAAATAAATAATACATGTCACATTACTCAATCAATACTGGCAAATACTGACACTCAATGTATATATGTATACATACACACACACCCTATTGGTGAGATTACAGTTCACTAAAGCCTTTATGGAAGGTCAACAAAAATCTTAAAAGAACTAGTGCTAATGAAATATCCAGTCACAGGCTCAAAGATACACACACACACACAGTAGAGACAGAGAGAAAGCAGGGGGGAGGGGAGAGAAAAGAAAGAAGGAAGGAAACAGATCTACATATAAAGGGAGTTCATTACGATCCTATCTGCAACACTGAAATATTAGGAAGAACAGGGGGTATTTAACAAGACTGCTTAAAGACATGATATGGAATATAAACTATCGCAGCTATAAAGATAATGCCATATTTATCAATATGAAAAGGGCTTATGGTATTATACAAGTAAAAGCCCAAGTTTTACAATAGTTATAATATGAGCTTTTAGTATTTATTTTTTAATTTGCATTGGAAAGGAACTAGAAAGATAAATACCAAAGCATTAATACTGCTTTAAGTCAATGAGTTTAAAGTGTTCTTTATGATCTTTCATCTCCTGACTTTTTTTTCAGAAAATAACATGAACTGCTTCTATAAGGAAATATAAAAGACATTTAATTTTAAATAAAATGTTGATATAACAGTTCTCCTACCCATAACATTTCCTTGGTTTTATGGGTTTTCTTAGGGGGGGAGGAGATTATTTTGTTCTTAACATATAAAATTCACCAATGCAGAAGTGAACCAAGATCTTCTGGTTGCAAATCTACAATCCTTTCCACTGTATCATGCTATCTAAATCATTCATATGTGGCATTATTGTCCTTTATATTAATTTACCCTTTAAAACATTTAATTTTATTATAAATTCCAGAGAACTAAAGTTTTACTGTATATTAAAAACAAATATTATCTCTGTTCACATCCTTCCAAAGGATTAGAGGATACTATTAAACGCAAATTCTAGGTTGGAAGAGGCAAAATAAAAAATAAAGTACTTGACTCAAAAATGGGTTGTACTCCAAGTTTGACTGTTTGGGAGTAATTCCACACAAAAAGAATGTTATTTTTGTTGTAGAAATAATCATCAGTTGATTGTCAGGCCAGCCCAAAAAGTTTAGTTTAACCCATAATTGGCAGAAATATATTACCAGTGTACTGTTATCCCTATTAAACACACATTACCAACCCACATAAAATAGAAATAAGGGAGAAAGCCACAAAAGGCTAGGAACACCCTACCAGCCATGGAAAAACATGGTTCTTTCAAGACAGAAATCCATGAAAAAAAGGGAGGAAGAAAGCAGTCAGTCAAAGATAACAGATGAAGGATTAGTTCTCATCTTCTCTTCCTTAGAACAGTGGTTTGTGAATTCTATTTATTCTGTCCCAGGAAAAAATGTTATGCCAGTTAGAAAACCTAATGACTACAGTATTTTTTAAAAGGGATATGATATTTTAAGATTTTTAAAATATCTATGCAGAGATGTCAAAAAAGATACATTTGCAAAAGGTAGCACACTCATACCAATATATATTTTTGTGATGTATTTTAGTATGTTAAAAACATATCTACACATATTAATATATATGTTAACATGTTAAAATACATCACAGAGTAAGTCAATTCTCATTTCTTTGGATGTAATACAAAATGCCTATTAATCTCACACCTACAGAAGTCAGAACTCTCTTCAGCAAACTTAAAAATGGTCATGAAGCTTGGACCCCACAAACTGTCAAAATAAAAAAAAGATTCATTCCCTATATTAAAAATCTACTATTGGGGTGCCCTGCTGGCTCAGTCCGTAAAGCATGGCACTCTTTTTCCCACTTACATATTTATTTATTTTTTATTATGTTATGTTAATCACCATATAGTACATCATTAGTTTTTGGTGTAGTGTTCCATGATTCGTTGTGCATAACACCCAGTGCTCCACCCAGTGCGTGCCCTCCTTAATACCCATCACCAGGCTAACCCATCCCCCACCCCCTCCCCTCTAGAACCCTCAGCTTTTTCTCAGAGTCCATCGTCTCTCATGGTTCGTCTCCCCCTCCGATTTCCCCCACTTCTTTTTTCCCTTCCTGCTAGCATGGCACTCTTGATCTCAAGGCTGTGAGTACAAGCCCCACATTGGGTGTAGAGATTATTTTTAATACATACATACATAAACCCACTATTCTTTTATATAAAATTACACATCGTTTTAATTTGAAGAGTCATTTACATTCTCTATCAATAGCATTCACTGTAAGGAGGCAATCAATATATAATGGTAGAGATCAAATTTTAATTTCCTATCCAAAATGACTAACCACTTTCTGATGTATTTTGGTACTGAAGAATCTATTTTTGTCCACTACTGTTTTTAAGATTTTTTTTTTAAGTGATCTCTATACCCAACATGGGGCTCAAACCCCACAACCCTGAGATCAAGGGTCGCACACGCTACCAACTGAGCCAGCCAGGTGTCCCCATCCACTACCGTTTTTAAAGATTAATTCTGAATTTGGTACATTTAAAAATAACAAGTTTTCAAAATCTCAGCATGTTAAAAATAACAATTAACAAAATACTGCATAACATATTGCTAACTCTGTAGCTACCAGAAATTCTACAAAACTAGCTAAATGAAAATGAGGACCCAAAACTCACAATGTTGTTACATATTCAATTACGCACACTGGCAGAATAATCAAGTACAATACAATACACTCAAAGCTATAGCCGTGGGACTTTGAGTAAGACTAAACATAAATATTTTATGTAAATTTACAAAGGAACATTTTTAAGAAACTAACACACTTCACTATTATCTGTGCTTTCCAAAAAATGGAACATGAATGTACTATTAAACCTCCCAATCAAATCTTACCTGCCAAAGTAACCAAAATTAATATTCCCCAAATCTTTAAAGAACTGTGGGACAATGGCAGCCAAAAGAAAAGAGGAAGCAAAAAGTAAACTGGTGACAGCATTTATTTACTTAAAAGTAAATATTAAATCCCAAAAATGACATAACACGTAAAATGTATTTTTCCAATTTCAATAAAAACATAAGCAACCCAGAAAAGAAATAGCCCATGTGTAATTTATATTTTCCATATTTCTTCTGTGTTGTCAAATACTTGCTACATGTGGCTATTTAAATTTAATTAAAATAAATGTAAAATTCAGTTGCTCAGTTGCCTAGCTCATTTAAATGTACTCAGTAAGCACACATCGTTAGTGGCTATCATACTGGAAACACAGAAATAGAAATTTCCATCAGTGCAGAAAGTTCTACTGGACTGCAGGCTACAATGTAGACAATTCATTTTTTTCTCTGTATTTATAAAAATTCTTCCCATAAAACTGCAAACATTTCCCCCTGCACTTGAAACATTTTTATAAGCCTCCTAATCAGACGTTGACAATAACCTTTTTTAAAAGATGATGCCAACAACTAACAGGACAGTGCTTACTATGTGCCGGGAACAGTAACTATGTGCTTTGACTCAGTATCTCATTTCATCTTCATATAAACCCTATAAGGTAGATGCAGGTCCACAATCCCTTATCTGAGAAACGTATTTCAGAATTCACAAGTTGTCAGGTTTTGGAAAGTTAATACTGAACAGAAACCACACACTACATAACACCCATAGGCAGAGTCTAGGCAAGCACTCAGAAACACAGTTGAATGTATGTACTAAAGATAAGTGAATTCTGTAAGTACCTGTGAATCAGCTATGTCCTGGTTCTGCCATCAAACTAGTTCAGAACTGGTATTCCCATTCTCCAGTGTAATAATTTGCAACTACATTGCACTTTTGAATGACGGATCTGTGAACTATTACCTATTTTCCCCCACATAACTAAGGATTTTCATTACAGAATTACTAAAATGACCATCCCCCTGAATTTGAGGGATTCATTTCTAAGACTGAGCAACATATTTTTCTCCCTGGTAATTACAGACATACTACCCTAAACTCAAAAGCCTTGTTACTTTCTTTTCATGAGATAACTGATAGAGATATTTCAGTACAAATTCAAAACTGTATTTTGTCCCATTTATAAGATGACATTTTTTCAGTGCAAGCACTTAACTCAGTTGGATCTAGCAACTTAAACATTTCCTTATTTAATTTCTGAAAGGAAACTAAGTATAACCAATGTTGTTACATAGCACTTTTTATATTCTCAATCAGCTTTCACACATTTTCTCACTTTCAGGAAAGACTGTGACCAACTTTAAATAATTTGAAAATCTTCCTCATCATTGTTATATTTATAAACCAATGTATATCTTAAAATATTCCAAATACATGCATTCTACAAAAAGTACAAGGGTAAGTTTATCCACATAGCTTAGTGTAAATTTATCATGAATCAAAGGAAAATATTAATGGTGATAAAATATAGTAGACATTTAAATATTCAACAATGTAGCTATCTTTATATCCAAAATTGTGACATATCACAAATATGAGCATCCAATAAGGAGCATATAAGTAACAAATATACAATTTTAACAAAAAATTATACTTTCTCTTGGTTATTGACATGGCCTTGCTTAAAAAGATTTGGTGATTAGGCATAGGAAACGGAAATAAATGCTATGATAATATGAAAATAACAACTTCATCCAATACTTATAAAAATTAGACCTCATTGCTAATGACACTAACAATAATTATTCAGCTTTCACATTACTTCACTACAGTACACTAGTCACACATAAATTAGTAAACATTGATTTGTAAACTAAATTTCCTAAATCAAAATCAAAGTTTGAATGGCTGAAATGTAATTTAGCACAATATGTCAAAAGCATGGACTCTGAGGGAGTTAGACTTCCTGGCTTAAGTATAGGTTTTGCCGCTTACTCTAACGGCAATTTTTTGCGAGTCACTGACTTTTGTGTTTCAATTTCCGCATCTAATCTACAAAAGGGGAATAACAGGGATCTACCTTACCAGGTTGTATGAAGGTTAAATGAAATGGTATATGGGAGTACTCAGGTAGTGCCTGGTACACATTATGCTCTATACAAGCATTCACTATTATCAGCATTATTAAAGCATCTCTGAAGTTGTAATATGTGGTTTGCACTATTTACCTTTTAAGAATGTTTCTCCAATTTCCTAAAAAACTTAAATGCACCAGGGAAACGATATTTGAAGGAACGCTGTGTCAGTTGAATAAAGATTACTAATACATATGTTTACATATTAGATCTCTTTAAAGTCAGATTAACGTGAGGCTAGAACTGGGAACATGATTCTTTCACAGCTCCTAACTTCAAAATGCTAAATAATAGCCAAATGATGCCATTTCACAGACATCTATGCCCTCATCTAATGCAGCAATGAATGGTTGTTGCTATGTGCCCCAAAAGCTCCCAGGAAAGAAACAAATCTCACTGAAAAAATTATTTTCAGTTTTGGACATACTAAGTTTGAGGTGCTCACAGAATACTTAAGAGGTGTTCCGGGAAGAAGTCAGAAGTACAGACCTCACAAAGCTTACTCTCAGAAGTTCATCACTCTTTATATTACCATGAAATTAATTTTTCACATCCTACTACATGACAGTTATGTGTCTCCACAAACCTTCTCTATCGCTACACTATTTTGAAGGCATCTAGGTCCTGCCATATAAGGGGTCAATAAATGTTGATTTTTAAAAATGCAAAACTTGCAGAACTATACAGTTAAGAGAGTGAATTTTATCGTATACTAAAAAAAAAACCTGATTAAAACAATTTCTTTTCAATCTGTGAATTTTAAATAAGGATGAAATTTTCATTTGGAAGAATTCTTACAAAATATAAGATGTAAACACAAAATTATTTTTTAATTTAGTCACATGAGAATTACTAAATTCTACCAAGCAGTAAAACCTGGAATCATCACCCGGCCAAAAACGTGAAAAAGTACAGTAAAATAAAGAAGAGAAAGCTCAATGAAGAACTCCTTGATATGCATTTAAATTAACCAAAATTCTTAAGAAGTTTATTAAAATACCTGCAAAGTGGATGAAGAGATTTCACTTTGTAATTTACAGACTTGAGTTCAATAACTTAAAAATGAAAAGCCTCTGGACTCTCCCAGCACACATTATTCAAAGAGCTGTGATAAGAAGCATGTAGCAAATGTGCTGAGTTATATGCACTAGGTAAGGGAAAGCTGTATCATCCCCAACGCACCAGCAACTGTCTGTCTGCTAATCCTTTAGTTTAAAATGTGTAGAAACACCTTCTAAAGAATGCTTCACTGTACTACTTACAACCCAAACTTAAAAGACGTTCCTTGATGGAATGGACCATACACTAGTACAGAGCAGCTGCCAGCTCTATATTTAACAGCAGATCATGACAATTTTGTTTGTGCTTGACAACTAGACACCTTTCAGTGAAACTATTCCCTGGAAATGCACTACACTATTGTTACTTATTTAGAGGGCAGGGAGCCAAGAGAAAAAGCGCTCATTAATGGTGAATGGGTGGGAAAGACAGTAACAGTAGAGGATTAAAAAATAGTAATACAATATACACAGGGTTAATAGAACTGTGAAATGGGGGTGGGGGGATATACAGAATGGAATTTCTATAACACAAAATAAACATGAAGATTTAAGTCTGCACTTCACATTTGAAATAAGCAAGAATAAATGTATATTGCTTCTTATATAATCAAAAGCCTGAAAACCTTATACTGATAGAAAATATTGGTAAATTTAAAAGGATTCCCCCAATTTGGGCCCTTTTTTCCTGTTCTATGAAACAATCCATAAGGGGAAAAAAATAACTTCAGACTATAAATGATGAATGTAACTATTAGGAATGGCCTCTCTAAGAGGTCTGAAATAGAAGGAAAATGTACATTTCTTCCAAAGCTGTAGCCAACAATAACTTTTGCATTCTGAATCCAGCTTAAGCATATTAGTTGAGAAGATGTTTGCAAAAGTATTTAATAAGAAAGTGCTGAATTTAGCTTTTATTTTTTTTCTGTTTTCTCAAGTGGCCTGCAGTCTATCAAATGCACTAAGAAGAACCTCTCCTAAGTGTAAATGACCAAAGGAAATAAAGCTTTCTTCTTATAGAGAGCTGTTTCCATAGATCAGGTAAACCTTTTCTGTAAAGGGCCATATAGTAAATATTTTCAGCTTTACAGGCCATATGGTCTCTGTCACAAATACTCAGCTCTGTCATGTAGCATGAAAGCAGTGACAGGTAACAGATAAATGAGTATGGGCGGAGTCCGATAAAACCTCATTTTCAACAACAGGCAGCCAGTCCATGGGACCATGACCATAGTTTGCTGACCTATGTTATAGAGCTTGTTTTTTTACCTATGACAAATATATTGTTTTAATAAATACCACCAACTTTGAAATATGATGTCTGGGATTTGCTTTAAAATATTTTACAAAAGAAAAGTGGAGAGTAGGTTAAATAAGACTAGCAAAACACAATTATTGTTAAGGTTGGATGATGGACGCATGGAGTTCATTATCCTATTCTCTGTAATTTCTTGAGTTTGAAATTAAAAGCTTTTAAAAATGCAAAGTAAATCAATGAACCAGCTCTACAGGAAAATAAATTTCTTCACTTTACTGTAAACCTTCTAAAGCACATTTATTATTTTGAAACATAATTAACATTATGCAACATAAAAAATTCTTAATGTAAAGCAACAAAACTAAAATGAAAAAGCTTATTACATAAAAGTGTATACCAGCATGAACCCTTAACATTTTCCATAATTTAAAACACAGGCTCCCCTCATATAACTCCTAAATTAATATATTAAATTTATTCTCATCTTATCTAACAAAATGTTACTGAGTTTTGGTTTAAGAATATAATTATTTTTATAGGGCACATGTTATTTATGTTAACATATAATAGGTTTACTATTTTTCAAATAAATTAATGTTTTTTTCCTCAGTTCTAAACTTTAAGCAATAAGTATTTATGGATACAACCTACATAAATAAATGCTGTTTAAGGTCTTCAACAACTAAGAATGTAAAAGGATCCTCAGACCAAAAAGCTTGAGAACCTAAGATCTAAATGTTCTCAGTGTTATCTAATGTTTACCACGTGTATGAACAGCATATGTATTTGAAAAATAATCATCACACAGTAAAGTTAATCCACTATGAGGACTATCAATATACACCCACGAGAGGAAGATACTTAAATCGTCAACAGAAACATTCTTTTCAACTTGCCCTGTGTGTCATAAATAATGTATCCACAGGAAAAGAAGAGCTCTAATGTGTTGACCCATTTATGCAGGTAACTGTCTGCTGAAACAATAATAAAGAAAAACTAATATATGCCAGCAGACATCTCTAATAAATGCGCTATCTCCTGTCAAGTCAAGATATGCCATGTCACTCAATGGAAGAAGCCAGAAATCAAGCTAATAAATGTGTTTTTTAAATGTTCTAAATTTTTTCTCAACGTTCAGCAATACAATGATTTCAAATTATATCAAAACTAGAAAGTAATTTAAATTAGGCTCATGGAATTATTATATTTGTGAAAAAATGAGAACCTCTCTGTGAAAACATCTGAACTAAGTATATAATCAATCTCAAAATTCTCTAAATCTAAAACTAAAATAGTAATAAACAATCTGTAACACAGATTTGAACAGATAATAACTACAGCAAAAATATTCATGTGATTGTTCATTCTTTTACAAAGATAAGCCAATATTTATTTTTCAAATACAAAGCTGTAGCCAACAATAACTTTTGCATTTTGTATTCTAGCATTTTTAACCCCTTTTTGCCCCTTTTGCATATGGCTATTTAAACTATTATCAGACTATTTCATTTTTACTTGATTACACATTTCCAAGTTAAGTTTTAGAAATTTTATAATTTTTGTTGTCTTTTATCAACCTGAATAAACTAAAATAGTAATATGTAATGCAGAGACATACTTACATCATACTCTGTAACTCTGCTGCAAAGCTTATAGACTTCCCTGTACTTCTTCCACTACTTGAAGTAGCAGTAGACATTGGGCTGGCTGCAGTATTATTCATCTAAATAAAAAAGAAATAAAGCTTACAAAATGTATTTAACTATAAATAAATGCATGGAAAATGGAAGCAATTATAAATTACTTCAAAAAGTATAGAAAATTTTAAATTTCTAATTTGTTCATAAATCTGACTTGTCCATACTTAATGTTCTTTATTAAAATGAAATAGTAAAGAGGGGGCACCTGGGTGGTGCAGTTAAGCATCCAACTCTTGGTTTCCACTTAAGTCGTGATCTCAGGGTCCTGGGATTAAGCCCCGCCTAGGACTCCGCTCTCAGCATGGGGTCTACTTGGGATTCTCTCTCCCTCTCCCTTTGCCCCTCCCCCTACCCACCACACTCACATGCGCTCTCTCTCTCTCAAATAAATAAATCTTTAAAATGAAGCAGTAAAGAGGAAAAAACTGCTTAGTCAAATACGATATCAAAAAAGTACTCACTTAAGTGATAAACATTTTAGTACAAATTTTTAATAAATAATAGAAGAAAAAGACTCATTAAAATACTTTACTAGAACTCCATGGTTTTCAGAATGTGTTCCAGGGAGCCCTAAGGTTCACGGGCAATATATTGAGGAGCTCCCAGTGGCCCCAAAGCATACCCTCCCGGTTCCATCCAGAATCAGAGAACAACTCTGATTTTTCTACGTCATGTATTGGGGTTCCAAGTAAGAGTTAATATAAAGAAAGAGTTGCACAGCTATAAGATACAAAATTAGAAAACCACTGCATAATCTAACCAAACCAAAGCCTAAAATATAAATAATAAAAATAAAGTCAATCAGTAGATCAGAAGTAAACACTGTGATATTTTATAATCTCATGGTTAAGTAAATCATCAATTTAAAATGTGACCTTTTTTTCCCAATACAATTAAGCTGATGCATAAGGGGAAAAGTAGATGCCAATCCTAATATATGCTATTTTATTTAATGCATGTGGCAGTCCCATAAACAAGAATTAGTGAAAGTAACATTAAAATAATGAAAGCAGAAAAAAGCCTCAACTGTTACTCAGTAAGTACTCAATAAATGTTAGCTATTATTTCCTATGTCCATATAAATTTTGCAATATAATTTTCCTTTAAAATGATCTGCAGATTTGAATATATGATACAATAAAGCAGTACTGCAAACTTTAGGTATCCTGTAGAAAAGTAGGAGAAGTCAGGAATCAGACTGCCTAGGTTCAAATCCCAGTTCTGCTACTTTACCGGGACTTCGGGCAAATGGCTTAACTTCTTTGTGCTTCAGTTCCTTCATCTTTAAAATGGGAATGATAATCCCACATTCTTAGGGTTGTTGTGAACATTCAATGAACTAATATGTACAAAGCATTCAGAACAGGTCTTAGCACACAGTAAGCATACAATGTTAATTTTATTATTGTACACAGACCTTAAGAATTCTCCCTCTATTGATCAGCTAAAAGCTTTTTTATATGACAAATTTAGGTTACTCTTTTTTCACAATCACAAGTCTAAGAAACTTGAATATTTTCACTAAAAGACCTTAACGCACTTCAACAAATGTTAAATACTTAGTTTCCTTATAAAATACTTTTTAGTACTGACATCACTACTGCTAGCAGTCATCCTAGCTCAAAATCTGTCTTTGACTCCTTCTTCTGCATCCTATAATTTGTAAACAAATTCTACTTTATGTTCTTACATCCTCCCCATCTTGTTCTACTGTTATGGCCCTCTCTATAAGCACTACTTATAGCTTCTCTCTTTCCATCTCAGTTCATTCTTCACCTCGCTGCAAAATTTATCTTCTTAATACATCCTCTAACCTGACAGCTCCTGTGGGCAATGGAGGCTAAAACTGATATAGGAAACCTGAACCAGGGTTATTTACCAAGCTCTGAGATGGAAGGACTGGGCTCCATGAAGACAACTGGAAAAAACAAAAAACAAAACTATTTATTTGTTATAACTACTATAAACCACTACTATAAACCACTGCCTGAGATAGGCAATATACGAAGCTTTTGAGAGAAGGCAACAAGACAGAGGTCTAAGATGAGCAGCATGCTAGCTGGCTGGCTAGATCTGGAATATCCCAATATCCTTCTGTGGCAAGGCCAACTATCTGCCAATATAAACCCTGGTCTAGTATGAGGTCCCTAAGGGCCAGGCCAAATGAAAGAGCAGAGAAGGAAAAACCTTTTACTCAAATTGAGCCTGAAAACCAAAATTCTAAAACACATAAAGAAGCTAATGCTATGAAAGACCATCGACTTTTTTTAAGCCTCAGTTTTCTTCTACACAGACTTTTAAAATAAGTACTTTTTTCTACAAATAATATAGGAAAAGAAACATCACCATTAGAACTCAGGTTAAAAAAAAAAAAAAATCACATCACCAAATCCAAGATTGGGGGAAGACAGACAGGAACCCAGTGACTTCTAGCAACAGTCCTACAGAATCAGGACAGTGATAAAAAAAGGAACCTGGCTCTCTCAAGGACCTTCGAAACAGTTTCCCTGTCCCACCAGAACACTGGCAACGATATGATGTCCCAGAGAAAACGTTAAAGTCAAAGTTTATGTATTAACCCCAGCCTCCAAAAACAGTTATGATTTAAGTTGACTCACGTCAGACTGGAAGACATGCCAGGCTATGGCACGATCCTGTGGCCTAATGTTCCATGACACTGCTGGAGCAATCTGTCCCTTTTTCACTTTGCAAATCCAGTTACCCTGTTTTAATGCTCTGAAGAGGAGACACTTCCAAAAGTAAATTCTTATTAAAATCACAGCTCTCTTCAGTTGTCCCCCTACTGCAAATGTTTCGTATCAAGAGTATTTATTGGTAAGAGGTAAAAGGTCCCAATCCTAGTTTATTATAACCACGATCATCCTTTCACAGTCAAGTTAATTTTTAAATCAAACAGGTGAATAACATTTTTCTGACATGATGAGCTGATAGCTCATTAGAATCTTTAAAATAATTATTTCCCATATCCGCATTTTGTTTGATTTAGATAATTAACTTCTTTAGACATAACTTCTTTACACATCAAAGTCCTATCAACCCAATGCTCTATTTCCTTTCTCCTAGACATTAAAAAAAAAAAAAGTCAGTTAAAAGCAGAAGCACTCAAGTCAATTTTCTCTAATAAATACAGTTAACATGGAACTGAAAACCTACTGTAATCTTCTCAATGGGTTAATGTCCTGCAGTTGTTTTAGCTTTCAATTGAAATGCAGCTGTTTGCCATATTTTACAAAATGAATTCAGATGTGCAGATGGAGGCCTAGATGATTTCAACATGCCACAGTTTAAATGTGAACCCAAAGAGTAAGTTCATCTCTGATTAATACTTACATTTACACCTGATTATTAAGTCAAGGTCCAATACTATGTCACACCTGTAAAATCCTATTCCAGAGTAGAAAAAGTGACATCTTTTATTTTAAAATGATGGCATTAAGGATATACCCTTTCCCTCAGAAAATACTATAACAAAAAATTTTTTTAATTGTAGTAAAGTTATACGTTACAAATGTGAATTAAACAAAAATTTAATGAACATGCTACTGGGTTTCTAATTATAGCTCACATTTTTGGTGCTAAATGACCAAAGAAGAAATACCATGAAACACCTTTGGCTTAAAATAGCTCAAAGAGTTGAAAACTTTATTACTAGTTATAGAACCATCAAAACATGAATATCTGGATTGTGAAATCCATCAGTCTACCCATTTATTAAGACAGCAGAATGTTTTATCATTTCACTTATTTATTTATTTGTTTGTTTATTTACTTGACAGAGAGACACAGCGAGAGAGGGAACACAAGCTGGGGGAGTGGGAGAGGGAGAAGCAGGCTTCCTGCGGAGCAGGGAGTCCGATGCTGCGCTCGATCCCAGGACTCTGGGATCATGACCTGAGCCAAAGGCAGACGCTTAACGACTGAGCCACCCAGGCACCCAGTTTTATCATTTCTTCTATTACATCACTGCTGAGGAAAATTAATTCAGCAGACCTATGTACTGATTCTGAGCATACACAGTTCCAATTCCAATCACTCATAAGCTGAACATCCTACATCATATAAATTAAGAGAAAACTGTTACAATCAGACATTCTCATTTTCATAGAACTCCAAAGGCAGGAAGCAATTATGGTTAAGCCAACACTATTATACACTGCATTCTGGTTCTGTTGTTTAAAAAAAAAACAAAAACTCAAGTTACATCATGATGTAAATTTCTCCTGCTGTGAAAAATAATGCCAAATGATCAATCACTGAGAATGTAAAAAATAAAAAAAATTAAGTGTACAAAATGTTAAATATTTGGGATGACACAATGATAATTCCAATATATTTATATATGCCCCATTTCAAGTGGACTTCAGAAGGTATAAAGCTCAAGAGTCCATACAATTACCTGCTAAAAGAGAAGCAACATACCATGAACAACCCCAAGAACAGAATACTCACATAATTTATAACTGTTTCAAAATGAATAGCAATTTTTCTGAAACTGCTAATTGTATTTTCATAACTAAAAATCATTTGTATTCACTTACCCCATATTAAATGAGTTCAGAACCTAAACTAACATGCATCGATCATAGCACTTCTCACACTACAGTGTTAACTATTTCTTTGTCATCGAACTGCTAACTGCTTAATGACAGGACACTGTTTATTCTGTAACTTTAATACCTAATATGCTGCCTACCACTGCCGATTCTCAGTAAATGTTGCGTGAATGATCAAATTACTGTATGGTGTAACAAGGAATACAAAGATAAGACATATTTATGCCATTTAGTAGCTTATAGCCTACTGAAGTTAACAGATCAGATATATTCAATGGAATGAGTTTAGAGATAATGCCCAAGATACTACGAGACAAGAGGAGCAGCTAAGACCCAGTCAATTATTATGGGAACTGTCCTGAGATTTAATACTTGTTACAATCTGAAAATAAAGCATATTTAACTGCATTAAACAACAACAAAAAAAAAGATAAGTGAATAGCACATCTGAACTATCCATAGGCCACTGGATTACTATAAAATCAAAGTGCAGAAGTGAAAGTATGTTGAAAATTATGAAGCACCATAAAAAGCAGTAAGATTGGAATGTAAACATTCTTCCTTACCATTCATTGAGCAATTATTTTTCTTAAAAACTACTGGAACAGGAATAAGTACCTCCTAACCAAAATCAGTTTGATTCTAATAAGTATGGATAAGAAGCTACAAATTTTCATAAGGAACACCCGATGATCAAAATGGCAAGTTATTAGCTATACTATAAATAGAGAACCACCTTTTTAATATAATTATCAAAGGCTTCATATTCATAGACAGAAAAACTCTTCTCTGTAATATATTATACTATTTCCTGGTATATTTTCCCCACCAAACCTGCTTCCCTGTCCAACAGTCCCAGTTCTATTAAGAGCAACACTACTCCTCAGTCACAGAAGTCCAAAAAAATCCAAGGCATTTTTGATTCGCCAGCTCCTTTCCTGACGACATCCATGCAGTCTGCTCCTGGCATATTTATTTTAATAAAGCAATTCTAATGCAATCTCTTCCTTTCCAATCTCACCTTAAACCCATCTCCCACCTTTCTAATTAATTCTGCACACCATCTCCAGAGTACTCATTCTAAATATTTGTTACTCCTCTACTCAAAGCATCCAAAATTTCTCTTTCACCTGGAGGACAAAACTTGTCTAAAATCAGTCCCACAGGACCTCTGCAGTCTCCTTTCCCATAGCAGTCAAAGCAAATATCCAGTTATCTCCCAAACCATCCCAGGTTCTTCTGAATCTTTAGCCTGTAATTCTTCCTATTTACAATACCTTTCGTTTCCTCTCCAAATCCTAGCTGCCTAGAAAAGCCCAACCTAAGCTCAGTATCTCCAAGAAGCCTTCCCAGACTCGTGATCATCAGGAATTCTCCTTTCCCTTTCATCTAATGTTTTCATTTACTAATCCTTTTGTTTAACATTAAATATTTCAGTGCACACACATTATTTTAGTTTATTAATAAAATAAACTTCCCCAACTGTTGGCAGATGACTGCATCTGTACCTCCTCCTTCACAAAGAAATGAAAAGCCTTTATTTACTCTCTCCACTCAGCTCTCCAAAGCCACTGTTCCTTCTCCTGATTCCCTCCTAGGACATTCAAGTCACCTCCTTATTTAAAGCCAATGCACCACCTGTTCATTGGCTTTATACATTCCTAACTATTTACTGGGCACGTACTATAGGCCAAACACTGTTGTAAAAGCTTGGGATATGGTCGTGACTGAGTTGACAAAAAGATGTTATAATGCAGGAGACAAGCATATAAATATAATGCTGGAGATGAGCATATAAATATAATACCAGATAGTGACAAATACTTTGAAAACAAATTAAACAAGTTGTTTTCAACCAGGAGGTGACATTTAATAGAAGATCTGAACGAACTTCCAGGCAAAAAGAATAGCAAAGTACCAAGACCTGAGGCCAATGTGGCTCAAGTGAAGAGAACAAAGGGGATAAGCAGTAGAAAATAAGGTCTGGTAGGTAGCAAGAGGCAGATGATATAAAGCCCTCTAGGCCATGGAGATTAAATTTTAGTTGACTATAATGTGAAACTATTAGAGAATTGTGACAAAGGAAGAGACTTGGAATATTTTAGGTTTTCTTTTAAGATTTATTTATTTTCGAGAGAGCGAGCGAGAGTGCTTGCGCGCGTGCATGCACAAGCACAGGGGATGGGCGGGGCACAGGGACAGAGACAGAACCCCAAGCAGATTCTTGACTGAGTGCAGAGCCCAACACGGGGCTCCATCTCAATACCCTGAGATCATGACCTGAGCCAAAATCAAGAGTCAGAGGCTCAACTGACTGAGCCATCCAGGCACCCCTGAAATATTTTGGGTTTTAAAAAGCTAACTCTCACTGCTGTGACATTATACTCTGAAGAAGCAAAGGTACAAGCAAGGAGACCAGTGAGAAAGTTACTGAAGTTGTTTAGACAAGGGAGGACAGTGGCCTGAATTAGTGGAACAAGTGGAGATGGTGAGAAGTGATGAGTCTTCTGGAATATATTTTGAAGACAGAGCTGATTGCTGATGGATTAGACAGGCGGTATGAAACAAAAGCAGTTAAGGATGACTGAAGTTGACGCTGAAGTTGGAGCCTGAGCAACAAACAGGTTGGACGGTGTGCCATTTACTGAGATCAGGAAAACTGAAAAGGAAAAAACAAACCAGGAGTTCAGTTTGAGCCCTACTGAGTCTGAGACAACTATTAGACATTCAAGTGGATATGAAATCCTGTAGGAGTTTTACGACAGATGTTGTAAGGCAGAAAATTGAAGGTTGTGCTAAGACGGATAATTAATCAATACAGTAGAATCTTAAAATAAGGCCCAACTAGTCTCTCAAGTTCAGTTTCCCCATCTGTCAAGAATAATTTCTGCCTCTCTCAGAGAAGTGTTATAAAGACAACAGTGGCTCCCACATATCAGGCATCCAAAAAATCTATCTGAATTGAAAAGAATATCAAAACATCTATAAACTATGAAAATTCCCAATAGGCAGATAGAAATGGTGCATTTACATATCCTAGTTGGCTACAGGAGCAACTACCTCTTTTTAACCTACAGACATAGGAGCCCAGTAACAGACTGCTCAGAGAACCGTGCAGTTTTATTATTACGTTTTTCTTCCTCAGTCTCAGATTAATATAGGTTTCTATTTCAAGTGCTTTCATATCCAGTACTCTCTTAGGGAAATATTGAGTTTCAAAAAAAAAATTTATTCTTTGCAAAAATAGGTCTTGAGGAGCGCTGCAAATGTGCGCACCAATCATCCTCAAATACCTCACATTCAAACCCTGACAAAATGGCAAGCTTACTTTTCTCATATTAAAACACTGTTGTTTTTACATAAAATATCATACAATTAAGTGACTTAATGGTTAACTTTTCAGATAAAATAAATGCAAAATTTTTTAGCCAATTATATTTTTAATAGCATGCGTATTTGACAAAGATGTCAAAAAGGGAGCTCTCTTAAACATCGAGATTCTCTACCACTCTAGATTCACATTCTAGAAATATTTAACCTTATGAGTAGTCTCTTTTAAACATAAACAAGTCAATAAACTATCTGATGTGGTTAAAAACACAGTTCATGTGATTAAAAAGAAAAAGGAATTAGAAATTTGCTTTTGCCATGTAAAAAATCGCTAAATTTGTATAAGCATTTCATAGTTTATAAAGGACTTTCACCTATATTAGTTCACATTTGTTCATACTCACCCTACAAGGCATGTTATGATGCCCCTACCAATGAGGAAAGCGAGAGTAAAAACTGGTTAAAGGTCACAAGTCTAACAAAAATCAGGCTTTGATCCCAGGTAGTTGATAACCTGAAATATTCTGCCCATGTACATATGTATTTTTACAAAAATTCACAAATCTCCCATTTTAGTGCCTTAGTTTTTTTCATTTGTAAACAATGCCTATCTCCTTTAACACACTAAAATAATGTGAAATTACTGAGAAGTTGTACACATAGTAAGTAGTCAGGGGACTTGTCATTAAGTTATCTTAGAGACCGATGACTTTAAAAGTTCAGGAAGTCTTTGCTTAAAAGTAAATCTGAGGCAGATGGATAAACAATTATAATAGACAAAACTATAACTATACAGATTGGCGGGAGGGGGACCAAAGACATCTGAGGTTCAGAACTACAGTTTAAAAAAAACTAATTTCATCCAAATCCCTCGTTTTTCAGGTGAGGAAACTGAAGTCCAGAGGGGTTTCTTGAACTGCCCAAGGACACATCACTATTTAGTGATACAGCTGGGACTAAAACTGAGGTCCCCTGACTTCTGGTCCAGAGTTCTTTCTACTATCCCACAAGAAACATACAAATAAAAGTTGATCATAATTAACTCACAAGACCTCCACAATGTGTTTGTCATAGTGAACTTTGTTGTGAAGTATCTGCCTATGCCAACTCACAGTTTAGCAGTAAATAGCTGGGCTCTGGAGTTCAAATACAGGCTCAAACACTTACCATGTGACCTTGGGCAAATCACATCACCTCCCTGCCTCAATTCCCTCATCTTTAAAATGCAGGTTAAAAGTACACTCCTCTTGTAGATTACATGAGGTTATATATATATATATATATATATATATATATACATATATATATAAAGCACTCAGGACAGTGCCTGGTACACAGAAAGCACTCAGTTTATTATCATGATGATGATGAAGAAGAAGAAAAAGAAAGAAGAATCCAAGCAAAATTACAGTTTCTTAAAAACATATCACAAAGTATTATCATTAAACATCTATATTCTCAAAGAAGGAATGTTATGAATAGGAGTAGTCCTTTAAAGATCTAGAAGCAAATAATATGAAAGAAGTGAAATATACAATCTTCAGTCATAAGACTGAAGACATAGCATTTAAAACAAGAGTACACTTCAAGATTTTAAAATAATTTATATTTGTATAGTATTTTGCATTTATAAAGTACACTCACATAAATTCTTTCATTTACTGCCCTATGAATTTAATGATCAACCATTTTTTTCAGCAACTACTACATACCATATGCCAGATAGCATGCTATTTTCATATTCATTGCCTTATTTAACCTTCAATATCCACTATCAGCCAGATATTATCAGAGGCAGCAGTATAACGCCAAAAAACTGACATAACCATTCCAGAAAGTAACAGCCTCATCGGTATCACCTATTAAGTGGGAATGACACATATGTGGATAAACAAATGAGATACAGCATTTTGCGCAGTAGATGGAATACATCAAATGTCCATTAAAATGCTGGGTCTCCCTTAGCAGTAATACGTAGTTGTTTTGTGCAGAAAATATATCACAGGCACTTGGGTGGCTTAGTCAGTTAAGCATCCACTCTTGGTTTCAGCTCAGGTCATGATCTCAGGGTCCTGGGACTGAGTCAGGTTACATGCTCATTGTGGAGCCTGCTTAGGATTCTCTCTCCCTCTCCCCCGCCCCCCCTAAAATAAATAAATCTTGGGGAAAAAAAAAAAGAAAATATATTGCAACCAGATCAGTAAAGCACTAATACCATGATTTACAGTACTGTTAAAAAGAGCAACCTTAGGTAGTGCCTATAATACTCTATAGTGTTTTACAAATAAAAATACGCAACAATTTTTGCAGATTTAAGGTCAGTCTTTACTAGAGATAGTAGGCTGACAAGCTGAGACAAAACTAATTAAATAATAAAATGTCTGTAAAGCAAGACAATTTGTGTAATTCTCTTCTGAAGTCTTCAACAATCCTGTGAGAAGGCTAAGATGAGTTGAGATACTAATTCCATTTTACAGAAGAAATTAAGGCTCAGAGAGGTTAAATACTTTAACTGAAGTAACAAAGAGAGAATATGGCAGAGAAGGACTAACCTGAGGTTTTCAGAATTAGTTTTAAGTACTTCTTTGCACCTATCCACAATGTATCTCAGAACATCAATATCTCTTCCAGATCCTTTATCCAATAATCTTAAGGGGTGCCTGGGTGGCTCAATTTGTTGAGCGACTACCTTCGGCTCAAGTCGTGATCCCAGGGTCCTGGGATTGAGCCCCGCATCGGGCTCCCTGCTCAGCGGGGAGCCTGCTTCTCCCCCTCCCTCTGCCTGCCGCTCCCCCTGCTTGTGCTCTCTTTCTCAAATAAATAAATAAAATCTTTTAAAAAATTAATAAACTTAAGGGTAAAACAGCTAATATTTATTGAGCACTCACTTATGTGCTTTGCTGTACACAATGCATCACATGGATTACCTCCTTTAATCCTCAGCAGAGTAAGGACTCAAACCAAGTGTGTTTGACTCTCAATAAAACATTTTACCTACCACAGTATAAATTAATACAATAATGCATTTGGCTGAAGTATTTTTCTTTACTATTTAAGTGAACTAATCCTTCTTGAACATTCTAAATGCATAATAAACAGATTTCTGACCGACTTCACTATTCAACTTCACCATAAAATAAAATGGGTATTATTTTCAACAAGAATACTCAGTCTTCTGATTTGATTGACATGGTCTTTCTTTGCAGCCTCCTATACCAAAAGATCATTTAAGCAGAAAAAAACAAAAATCAACCTGCCCAAGATTTCCATTCAATATACGGAGAGAAGTAAAAATTTGTAATTATGAGTGGCTTAAATGGATATGTCACTTGCTGGCCTTATTCCAGATATCTTATCTATTATTTAAGCACACAAGCAATAATTCTCTCAATACTTTAGTACTTTTGTGCGACTGCAATATGGTTAATCCTCTTAAAATTACAAATTACAAATTTCAACAAGAATAAAAGTAGGGTGATCATATTTTTATGTGGTACCAACTGGGACATTTTTTATAAGAAAGGGGCTCTATTAATAATTATGCCAGGACAAACAGGCCCTAAACAATGACTGTCGCAGAGAAGATGGGGTATACAATCACCCTATATAAGAGCAACCCATTTTGATTTGTATGTTATAGGTTATTCTCTGTATATGCTTAATCCATGAGCTTTAAATTTTTGGCCTAGATCTACCGAGTATCTTCAGCCTTGAGATCAAGGACACCATTTTACAGACACCAGGCCAGAGTTAAGGGTGCTATCTATAAAAAAAGGTTTTTTTAAGTTTTATTCTCCAACCTAACTTTATAGACATCTGCTTAAAAAAAAAAATCTACAGATATCAAAGAAAGAAATCTTACAAATATCACCAAGTTTCAGACTATCTCTTCAAAAGTTTTGAATACCAATAACCACAAAACTATTTCTAAAATGGCCCAATGTGGGGCACCTGGGAGGCTCAGTTAAATGTCGGCTTTCCACTCAGGTCGTGATCTCAGGGTCCTGGAATCAAGCCCCACATCAGGCTCCCTGCTCAGTGGGAAGACTGCTTCCCCTGTCCCTCTGCTCCTCCCCCATCCCCTTAGAGCTCTCTCTCAAGTAAAATCTTTAAAAAATAAAATAAAATGGCCCCCAATGCTCAAAGGTTACTACTAGAAACTATCAATTTGCTTTACTATACAAAAGTTATAAAACAAAAAAACACCATCTTTCAAATGGAAAAAAACTTCAGGAATAAAAAAGTTGAAAAGTTTTCACTAAACCTAACCAAAATGATAAAAGATAGTGAAAATCCATGGCCACCATACGGTACAAAAATGATTAAAGGAAATGCCAGATAGTATTGCTATGGCTCTCCAGATGAATCTGGCATTAGCTGTACAACCTAAGGAGTAAAAAGAATGATCTGCTTTAATTTGTCAAGCTGTAAATAAGTACTAACAGACCCATGCTTTGAACTATAGTATTTGAGCAAAAGGCATTATTTGAATATAATTATGATTCCCTAAGGCAATAAATGTTCCAAGAGTTGTCTTCTTTGACTTAGAACTCAACCAAATCAAGAATTGGAAGGGATCTCAAAGTCTAAATTCCAAGCTTAGGCTGTCCAATAAGGCAGCAACCAGGCACTTGTGGTTACTTATATTTAAATTAATTAAAACAAAATTTAAAATTAAATTCCTCAGTGCACTAGCCATATTTCAAGTGCTCAAGAGCCACCTGAGGCCAGTGCATACCATATTAGTACAGCACAGATTACAGACTATTTCCATCATGGCAGTAAGTTCTACAATATCGGACACTGCTGCTCTAGACTTAGGCTGCTCTAGATGTTTGCTTAAATATTCCCAGAGATAAGAAATTTGCCATAATGAAGTGCAATGAAGTGCATTCTCTTTTTGCAAAGTACCATCAAAAAACTGTTCTCATAGTCCGTCAAATCCTGTCTCTCTGAAACATCCACCAGAAATTCCAGGAGTTCCGTCCTCAATTTGGTCTTCAAGTAAATCACTGCACGGTTCGCTCAATTCCATTTCCAAAGTTCTGACTCCTAACATACGCTAAAACCCTAAGTCCTTTCCACCCAGATAAATATATACTAATTTTTTTCAAACGAAACAGTTTAAAGTTTGTATCAGCCTCAGGAAGGTATGCTAATTTATCCACGTGTACATTAACAACACATGTCAGTGTCGCCTCTGAGTGTCAGATATCACATTCCACTATTCCCATAAATCTACTCTCGCTTACAGGACCTTCAAGCGTCTTGATTTTTAATTTAGAAAACAGGGTCACAGTCATTCTGAATTTCTTAAAACATAGAGACTAAAATGAATTACACTTAACATGTAATTGATCAGTGCCTGGTGCTGAACTAGGCTATTACTACCCCCATTTACAGAACGGAACACCCAGCCAAAAGCAGGCTAAATAATTTCCCCAGGGGTCGCAGATGTGGGCATAGCCCACAGAGAACAGAGTGGGGCTTTTCGTTTTCCTGGATGCTACACGTTTCCTAACGCTACCTAACGCTTCTTCCCCCCTGCCCAAAAAGCAATTTCCTTCCGTAAAGATTCTTCCCAGCAAAACACTAGCTACAGGACGCGCGAAAGGTGCCTAACACACCCCCACGCCAGCTCCCGCTGGCCTGCCCAGCTCCCCTCGCCCCACGCCCACCCGCCGACGGGGAGGAGTCAAGAGCCAGCTCCACGCTTGGCGGGAGGACCGGGTGCCGAGCCCGGCCAGCGCCTCATACGACCGTCCTCCCTTTAGCCCTTGAGCGCAAACGCCCGTTCCTCCCCCGCGGCCGCCCTCGGGCAGGGGCCAGGGTGGGGCCGGGGCCCAGAGACGCGGGGCTCGCCACGCGCCGTTCCTCCCGGGTCGCAGACCTCTCCCCGCCCGCCCCGCACCGCCCCCCGCACCCCCTACAACCTCTGATTTAAAGAACACTTGTAGGCACGGCGGCGCGTCCCGCGTGGAGAATGTGGGGAGAGATGGTGCGGTTTCTGCTGCGGCGGCCCGGGACACGCTTGGAAAGGGGCCGGGTGGAGGGCTGAGAGTGTAGAAAGGGAGAAGGTGGCTCGGCCGGGGCGGGGGGGGGGGACAAAATGGCGTGAGCCCGACTCTCCGTGGGGCGGAGGCTGCGGAGCCGGAGGAAGGAGCACTGCAGATGCCCCCACAACTAGCTGCGCGGGCACTGGCGCATGCGCGCTCGGCCAGGTGGCCGTGGTCTCCTTTCCCGAGCAAGCCACTTCCGCCACGCTCGCCGGGGGCGGGGCGTCGTGGAGCGCCACCCGCAGTCTCTTTCCTTGCGGCGGGCAAACCCTGATCCGGGCAGCTAGCCTCGAAGCGGGGCCTGCCGGGAGAGCAGTGGAGTTGAGCGGAGAATCGAAGGGTGTTCGAGGGCCAAGCCGTTCTTTAAGAATGGAGCTGACAGAGCTAGGGTTTTCGAGCGGTTGGGTGACCTACACTGGAAGTTTGTTTTCAGCTTCAGGGCAGAGATTGTCCTGTGTGAGCTTCTGTCTAGGAACTGGGGTGAATCGGAGTCTTAACCGGATTGTGCTTTTAGGATGGGGAAGGGAAACGGAGAGACCAAAAAGACCCGCTCCCCCAAGGGACCGCAGTACGGGGGTGTTTCTGGGACCGTGAGACTCCCAGCTCTTCTGCAGGCTCCCGAACACCACCACTCCCCACCCTGCCTCTGCAGCAAAGTCATTGGAGAGGCGGTGAGATGATGATGGTTCACCATGAATACCCCTCACTCCCATCACCAGACTCATTTTACCAAATTCAGGCATTTAACGACCGCGTTTTTATAATTGAAATATTTTCCTATATCAAGGGGTGGCTTGTTGTTGTTTTTGGATGATCTTATTTTTATTTTTCCTTAGGATTTTGTCCTGTTCCTAATTTTTAAATCTTGTACCCCCACTATTGAGCTGACTGTCCTGTGCTCTCAATTTGAGTGCTATAGATGTAGTTCTTTAATACAATAGCCAATTACTTCAGTATATGAAGTCTTGTTATATATATTTTTAACATTGTTTTCAGCTGCTTAGGAAAGAAAACTGAGTTATCATCCATGCTTACGTCCACTCCTGTGACGTCCAATATTATAAAGTATTTCACAGAAATTCAACTACTAACCTTCATCATGTCTTTTAAAGCATTATAGCTTCAGTTATTTTCTTGCCTATGAATATTTGTGTTCTGACAAAATCTTTTCCTAATTGCTTCCGTTTTTTTAAAATAGCAACTTATTTGAATATTTCCTCTGGGTCATAGTTGAGTCTGCTGTTAATTTTGTGTTTAGTTCTCTTTAATCTCCCCAACACTTCACAATTTGACAAATACTTAAAAGTTCCAAAATAATAAATATATTTAGGATGTAAAAATCTCATCATAATGTGTAAATCAGGGCTTAGTGCAATGCTGGGCAAAGTGTAAAGAATAAGGAAGGGAAAGTAACAATTGTCATTTCTTACAAAAGAAAACCAATTTATACAGTAGTTGAAAAGCCCTTTCAAGTATGTTACCAAGAAAATAATTAGGAGAAAATGAAGACAAAAATTGATATTACATCTAAGGAAATATAACCCAAAGCAGATCGTTTCAATTAAAATTACATTCAGTTAATGTTGCCATAGTATTTGCATGGGAGTTTTACCTGCATCACGTGGAGGCCAGATTTGACCTAACTTTTCAGAATAGAACCCAGATCTTCTTACTCTCAGGCTACTGGTGTCTAACCTACATATAATCACATGCAACAGGAGTTAATGAAAGTGAGGCATGGAGAACGGAAACTGAATTAAACCAGGCACTGGTAGAAGGAACTCAAAAATTCACTCTTAGGAAATTGCGAATTGTGCTGTTGGCAGAGATCTTAGCTTTGAAGTCACGTGAGTTATCCTAGTGTTCCTACCTCCTGGAATCTATTAAAATCCATTTTAAAAATTTGATTTAGCCATAATTTTGTTTGTAGTTTGAGAGCACTGCTGTACACAAAGGGTCAAAATATCTTCCATTCGGTTATTATCAAGTATCCTAAACTATCAATGCTACTAGGTTACCTTAATTAAAACAAAGTTAAAACAATGAGGCTGTTGCTGAAATTAAGACATTCACGACTACCATCTCTCAGAAAAATACATGATTTCCAAAGCATGTGGAGAAAACGCCAGGAGACCAAGTGAATGCATCACACCACAAAAATGTCTCTGTCCCTTAAACAAAGCTGTTAAAGGAAAATGAAGCATAGTTACCATAGACTTTCACATTCCTCTGGCATAAAAACCTTCCTATAGAGTCATTAGTGCAAAAAAAAAAAAGTGCAGTCATCTAAGTAAACATGCCTCTTGGCATCCTAAAAATGATTAGGTTAGATAATGAAAGAAACCCTAATTCTCCAGATAGCAGAATCTATGCCTAATAGGAAACATCTCTGTGATGAAGTGGTCTCTTCTCCTCATGTGGACTCATAAGTTCACTGCAGGTGAGCTGCAAATTCTTTTTCTTTTGTGATCCATGACTCTTATTTATTAGGATGCCTGAAGGAAGCTCTTTCTTTTCTTATTTATCAATTATTTTGTTCTTTGCTTTCTCTGTCTTAGATTTCTAAGTAGTGGCTCATAAAGTCACCATGGAAGTAAACTGGGTAGAACGGCATATTGTTTAGAACTGCAGATTGCAATTGTTGCTATATTCAATTAATTTTCTGATAGTAAGAGCTTTTTTCAATTCCAGCTTGCTTTACATTTAGAACAAGTTGTTCTGACCAAAAAGATTACTCAGTTCTGTGGTACCTGGGCAAGCTGCTTAGCATTGTTGGGCCTCCATTTTCTTTTCTGTAAAATAAGGTGATCAAACCAAATGAACGAAAACCTTGTAGCCCTAAAATTCTATGCTCCTTTAAAATGGGAATGACTGGCACCTGGGTGGCTCAGTAAAGCATCTGCCTTTGGCTCAGGTTGTGATCCCGGCAGGGTCCTGGGATGGAGCCCGCATCATGCTCCCTGCCTAGCGAGAAGCCTGCTTCTCCCTCTCCCACTCCCCCTGCTTGTGTTCCCTCTCTCGCTGTGTCTCCTCTGTCAAATAAATAAATAAAATCTTAAAAAATTAAAAAATTAAAAATACAATAAGATAGGAATGACCAAGGAGGGAGGTTAAAGTGGTACAAAATAATTTCAGCATTCGATGTATTTGTGCTACCCAAAGGTACAGAATATTCAAGGCTCTCGTTGTAGGCTGACATGGATATTCAACTGCTACTATGTGCTTAAAAAAGGAAGACCAACATGAAAAACACACATGAATCAAATCTATTGAAATACAGGAGGGGGGTGTATCACATAATTATTCAAGGTGTAATCAAAGTAGCGTCCCATGCCTTCCAAATTACATTCATAGATTTCAAATTAAGAAGAGCACTACAGTGATGAGAGAAGAAATGTTAATAATTCTGAGCAGTTTGTAGAACTGTAATCATGATCCATTCTCTTAGGAACCTCTCATTGCAGATTTAACACTCCAGGATCTTTTAAAATTAGTCCTTGGCTACTGAGAAAATGATCATGTTTTGAGATTTAGAATGGGAAAGGAATCATACACCATCAGGGTTTCATAAAGCCCCCAAACTCTCTAGACACATGGAAACTTAGCTGCTTTCATTCCCATGGAATCCGATATATAATTCCCTTGTTCTGGAAACAAGCAACTTCTACATTTCTCCCCTTGAAGATAAGGTCTATTCACTGAGTATAAGTGATGGGTGCTTATTAGTTCACTCATTCAACAAATAATTATGGTAAGCCTACCATGTACCTGACATTATTCTAGGAGCTGCAGATATAGCAGTGAACAAAACAGACAAAAATCTCTGCCATTGTCAAACATAGTAGGAGTAGTTGAGCAATAAATTAAGTATACCTAAATAAAATAATGTGTTAGAAAGCCATGGGTGTAACAGAACCGGGGGGGGGGGGGGATTTATACAACAGGGAAGGATAAGGAATGAGAAAAACATAGGAGGAATGGGAGAATTGTTCATTTTTAAATTGGGCAAGCAGGGTAGGCCTCACTGACAAAGTGACATTTGAATCATGACTTGATGAAGGTGAAGGAGGTAGCTGCAAATATCTAAAGAAAGAGGTATCTGCAGATATCTCCAGAGAGTGAGAATAACCCACACCAAGGCCCTGAGTTGGGAACAAACCTAATAAGTTGTAGGAATGGCCAGAGGCCATTTTATCTGAAAAAAAAAAAAAAATGACCCAGGAAAAAAAAAGAAATAGTATAATGTGAGGTCACAGAGGGACTAGGAGTCCAGATGGTAGAAGCCTAGGACAGGGAGGCTGTTAGTAGAGGATTGACATGATATAGCTTAGGTTTTAAAATAATTACTCTGGCTGCCAGGTTAAAAATAGTCTGTGGAGTACAGGTCTTATTGCAGTAACCCAGGCAAGAGGTGCTGGGAGCTAGCACTAGGGTTATTACGGTAGACTCCATAAGACATGGTTAAATTCTGGATATAATTTCAAAATCAATATGATTTCCTGACAGATTGGATTGGGGGTTCTAGAGAAAGAGAGGCGTAAAGGATGACTGAAGTGTTCTGGGAAACTGGAAAAATGAATTTGCCATACTTGAAACAGGATAAAGTGGGGATGGATATGTTGGGTAGGTGTAAGAGATCAAGAATTCACTTTTAGGCATAAATAAGTAATTAAGTACAGTGTTTGTATTATCTATTGTTTTGCCATCATAAGTAAATTCTTATGGAAATGAAAAAAATTGTACCTGTAAACTTCTTTAATAATTATTTAATTAATTTCTAATCCTGCTCACATTACAGAGGCCCATATAGACCTCTATGACATAAGTCAAGGAATATCTGACTTTTGTTTTAAGATGTGAAGCCAGCTCAACATCCTCTTGTTAAAAAAAACCAAAAACAACAAACAAACAAACAAAACCCTTTCTTTTGCTGTTGTTCTATCAATACCTGACAGCAAGGTGGGGAATTTAGTTGACACAAAAATACAGAACATCCAGTTCCCCAAAGTATTTTCATTGAAATATTTAGATTTAAAATGGATCTATTTCAGTGAATTATTTGGATAACTGCCTCCATTTGCTATTACACATATGCATTTCTTTTTCTTTTTCTTTTTTTATTATGCATGGAAACAGTACCAAAACTTAATCAGTGCCATGACTGAAATACACCACAGTATGGCTAATGCAAACTGCTATTCCTGGTTCACACTCCGAAGCTGGATGCAATAAGTTTATTTTGATTAAGGAATGCTCAGAACAGTTCTTAGTGATCAAGAAACTATGCCAGCAGATTTGATTAAGTTGTTTTAGTTTTAGTTTTTAAATAGATGCAGCTTAGGCCATATTTTCTCTTTCCAGAATATATTTAAGACAACTTCAATAACTCAGTCAGGCGTAGTACAAAATATATAGGCTTTGGTGCCACTTATAAGCCATGATGCCCTGGACAAATTATTCAACTTTCCAAAAAATGAGTGTCCTCCACTATAAAATAGGAATAAGGATATCTATGCGGTAAGGTTGTTATCAGGATTTAAATGAAAAGTTGCTGACACTTTGAAAATATTCATTAATTTATAGTTATTGTTGTTTTTCAGTTTTTAATGGGCTATTGAGTAATATTTGTAATGTTTATATTTTTGATGTATTAGACATGGGAATAAATTAAGCAGGAGATCCTATCTCAAGTATTAGTGTTTTGTTTTTTCTGAATTCAATAAATATGTCAGTATGACAATTATTCTTTTAACAAACATTAATTGAGAACCCTTAAGTATACCAGCCATTGTTAGGTCTTGCTTGGAGATATGGTGACAAATAACACAGAGTTTCTGACCTCAAAATGACTTCTTACTGATAAATTTTGGAGAGACGAAGTGGTATAAACAAGAGCACAGTCACCGTGATAATATGTAACACAAATATTAGCTGAGATCTCCCTGACTTTTAAGCTGTAGGTTAAAGCTGGATTGAGCAATGATTCCACCTCATTTGTAAGCCCAGTAGCCAACTCAGAGTCTCTTCATATCTTTGGGGAGCTAATGTTCTCATGATCCCCTCTTGCTCTAAACTTCCACTTATGCTAAATTAGTGAAGTCCATGGATGAGCTTCCAACTGTCCTTATTCCACAAACATCCACTCAGATGTAAAACTTAGCCCTCTTCCTAGATTTCACCCAAAAGCATTTTCACAAAGCTTTGCGTGGGGACAGCGGATAGAAGATGACAGGTAGGAGAAATACTAAAGGAGTAGAATTTACAGGACTTAGTGACTGGTAACATAGGAGGATGGAAGGAAGGCAAAGAGAGGGAACTCAAGGATGATTCCAAGTTTTCTCAACATACTAAGTGGCAGGTTGAACATTTTGAGTTTAAAGTGATCATATAAAGTTACAGGTGGCTACCATCAACAGTCAACTAGACTATTCAGACACAATGGTAAAGATAGAAGTTAGACTAAAGTCTGGAGCTCAAGAGAGTAAATGGCCTTTTAGATTTGGGAACCAGCAGCATACAGCATACAGCATTCCAGACACATCACTCAGATGTACAATTTAGCCCTATTCCTAGATTTGGCCTAAGAACATTTTCATAAACATCTACGTGGGCACAACTGAAGCCAAGGAAGACAATGAAATGCCCAAGAAAGCATGCATAGAAAGAGAGAAGTGAGTCAAAGATTGGATTCCAGACACCCACATTCAATGGCAAAGGGAGAGTAAGAACCTACAAAGAACACTGAGAAGGTAGTGGTGTCACAGAAACCAGGAGAGCAGGGAGCTTCGAAGAAGGAGATGAATGGCACTAAAATGAGAATTGGTGTTAACTGTGCTTAGCCTGTTCAAAGTCACCTTGGGCAAAGCACCATCACTAGGGTGGTAGGATTAGAAACTTGGTTGTAGTGACTTGAGAAGAGTAAATAAGGAAGTTGAGAAATCAAGTGTGTTATTCTTCCCAAGAATGTGTCCTATGAAGAAGAAAGAGATTGGCTAGAGAAATATTAAGGGTCACAGGATAGATTTTCAAAAATCAAGGACTTGGGCTTGTTTACAAGCTTTGGAGAAGAAGCCGGTAAAGAGGGAGAGGTTGGACACTTGATATAGAAGAGGGCCAATTACAAAATCTCTAGGAAGCAAAGATGAAATTCGATCCTGGACAAGACTGGACGGTGTTTTTTCTTTTTCTTTTTGATCAAGAGTCCAGGAAGTAGACCTGAAAATGGAAAAGGGATAGAATGGAAGAAAGGAATAAGAACCTGAGGCAGTTCATACACAATGACCCGAATTTTCCCTGTAATGTAGGAAAATGGAGGTGGTGAAAATTGGGGATGATGCTATAAGATAGGTATATGAGGTGATGAAATTTTGTTGAACCGCTGTGGGGAGTAGGAGAGAAACAGCCAAGGGCCTGCTAAGTTGAAAACAGCCCCAGGTACAGAGCGGAGGGTCCTCAAAGCATGGTTGCGGTACCTACTTCTTGTTACAAATGCAAATTTGGGTCCCACTCCATACCCGCAGAATCAGAAACTGGAGGTGGAGTTCAACATCAGTCTTTTTTAACAAGCCCTCCTGGTAATCACCTCCCGGTGTGATTTCAAGGTTCTCTAATGTTTGAAAACAACTTCTATAGAACTTGTGACTTCCCCCCAGTAAGCCAGCAATTAAGGCAAAAATTACGCTATTTGACCACGTTCTAGTAATCTTTGGTCATTTTCTGTATTACGGTAAAATATATACAGAACAAAATCTTTAAGGATTTAAAATTTCTGCTGGTTTCTCTTTGGAAATGGGTGTCTGACAAAGAGAATCCTTTGTTTCAAGTTTTACAAAGCAAATACTGTAAAACCTTTTTTCCCGTTCTACTCAATTTAAACATTTATAATAGAGAAATAATAAAATGGCAATTTACTTCATCAAAAGTATTCACTAACTAGCTATATAGCAGCAGTTCTCAAATTATGCTCCTGCTCTAGTATCATCCCATTCTAAACAAATAATGGTAGTCATTTCTCAGTTCACATGAAGAAAGTTAGTGACTTAAGTCTTCTTCATTTTAAGTTATTCTCCAATAAGGGAGCACCTGGGTGGCTCAGTCGGCTAAGAAAGCATCTGCCGTTAGCTCAGATCATGATCCCAGGGTGCCGGGGTCAAGCCCTGTGTCAGGCTCCCTGCTCAGCAGGGGTCTGCTTCTCCCTCTCCCTCTGCCTCTTCCAGCAGCTTGAGCTCTTGCTCACTCCCTCTCTCTCAAATAAATAAGTAAAATCTTAAAAAAAAAAAGTTATCCTCCAATAAATTTTTCCTGAAACTTTGGCCCTCACAACTGCTTATTTTGCAACAAAAGCTAATAGATTACAAAATAAGTGAACAAATAGTCAATGAATATTAATGAAACTTGAAGTTAGCTAGACATGGTTAGTTCAATAGTTTCTCTGTAATTGGACACATGTTCATGACTGATTTTTATATCACACACCAATAATACAGATATTTTCTACTACCATTGTTCCAACAATGTTGCCTTTGCTCAAATAATTTGGAACTATTTTCAGGACCTGGAGGATATTCTTTTGAATACCCTAAACAATGGAAAAGCCAACAGTCATGGTCTAGAAGGATCTTAAAGATTTATTTTTCAGCCAGATAGGTGGGTGGGTGATCAGGTTGATTTATCCAGGTGTGCCTTGCTTTAAGAAATATGACATAATATGTGGAAATCATATTGACAAATCCATAAGTGCACATATGAAACACTCCCCAATTATTTACAGATAAGACTAACCTCTGGAAGTTAATTGTGCAATAAGCAAATGATGAATCACAGAGGGATATAGATCCAAGCCAACAAACCTTAATTATAGCCTGGTTAAAATACCATGTAAATAAGAGGAGAGGTTAGTTAATCACAAAGCATAGAAATAGCAAAATTAGAACAAATTGGCTCAGTATATTCCTATGCTGTGTTGATGAGTAGGGAAAAGATAAATGGGTCAAGCTATCAGTGTCCTAATATCATTCAAGGATTCAAGTTAGGTAGCTAAGTCCCATTATCCTGATTCTGTTGTGATGGGCAATCTTTACATATTTTGGCTTCCATGAAGCTTCCCAAATAATACGATGACCAGGCTGATAGGAGGTTCATTCCACCCAACAATTATATTTCCTCATTGCCAATCAATAACTCAGCATTTTGGTTTTTATGCTGGGTCTCTTCTGAGTTAGAGTGAGTCAGCTCTGGAACAGTGATAATGTTGCCTGTTGAGGATCAGGAAGCCAAACCCCTAACTTCAACTCCAACTCTGAGGAGGCTTAGACAGCTCTCCTTGGCAGCCCCCCAACCTGGAAACCTGCCTTTTTTCTGAACAACTACAGGAAACAGATCAATTAGCATGTGCTTATTCACTTCATAAAAGAATCATTTCTTTATGAAGAGATTTTAAAACACAGGGAGCTTAAAGTGGATGAGAGACTGAGAAATGATTTTTGAATTCAGTCAGAAATTCTTTAACGTAACTCATCTTGATGGTGTGGCAGGGCTGTAAATGTGAACGTATTGAACAATCACACATTTGAAAAGCTTAGCAGTTAAAGGAAGGAAGGAAAGAGGCAGAAGGTAGAAGGGGTAGTTGGGTAACTGGAAAGAGGTCCAGTTGTTTTGTTGTTGAGTACCCCCTCACACCGGAAAAGGACACTAGGGGGAAAAAAGAGAAGGAAACAATGGAAACAGATAAGAAAGTCCTTGGGTAGAAGGGGGTTGAGTGGGGATCCTCCCACTGAATAGTCCTTGTTAGAAGGGGCTTGAGTTGAGGGGGGGATCCTCCTTGGGTAGAGGGGATCCAGTGGGGATCCTTCCACTGCAAGTCCTTGGGTAGAAGGGGTTTGAGTGAGTATCCTCCCTAAGAAGATTGGGTTTGTGGGGCAAAGGAGTTCATCTCTTCTTATGGGGAAAACGCCTTCAAAACCTACTCTGAAATACAACATGTAGGCCCTTCTCTCAAATGCATAGCTTTGTTAACTGCAGAAGGGCTTCAGACTCTCCTTCCTCTGATCAGGTATCCCTCAACTTTTCATTTACCAAATATAAATTAAGTGCCTCTCACAATTAAAAGAGGAAGGAAGATGTGATCTGTGTCCTAGAGGTGCTTACCATCTGACAGGAAAAATGGACCTATAAACAAATCATTGTGGGTCTTATATATGTACCACATGCTATGGGGATATAGAGGGGATGAGTTTTACTTCTTTAAATATCTATTTTGTGTTTTTTTAATTTAACTTTTTAAAGTATTTAAATGATACTTTAAAACTGTTTAATCCATTTGATTGATGGCTTATCTCTTCACCAGGTACTAGTTTTAACCTGCAAATTCTGGTATACTTAGGCTTTTTACGCTTGCTCCCAATCAGTTAAAACAACTTGCATTTCATTAGATTATACAATATAAACAGTACTAGACACTCGACGGAATTCTGAATTCAGAATCATATTATATATAATCTCTGCCTTCAAGAAATTTGCAGTCCATTTGGGTACATAAAGCTAAGAGTACATCTTATTTTTTGCTATTTATACTTTAAAATATAATATTTTCCTTGTTAAAAGGGGAAATAATTAGGTGTACAACCCCCTGTAACAATTCTACTAAGTCCCAGACAGGAGAGACTTTAGGTAGGGAGAGTCAGAAGAGAAAGAAGGAAGACCAAGAAGTTGTAATATTAGTTTGGAAAAAAAAAATCAAAACACAAAAACCCCTTTACACTTTGGGTGCATGTTCCAGTAGCTCCTTGATTTTCTGATTTTGGATATGCCATGATATGCTTAGGGTGTTGATTTTGGTGGTATTTATTCTGTTTGGTGTTCTCTGAGCCTCCTGGTCTGTGGTTTGGGTTCTGTTGTTAATTTTGGAAACGTCTCTGCCATCATTACTTCAAATATTCCTTCTCTCGCTCTCTCTCTCTTTCTCTTTCTCCTCCTGCTGGTGTTCCCATTACCCTGGTGTTACACCTTTTCTAATTGTCCCACAGTTCTTGGTTTTTCTGTCCTAATCCTTTCATTCTTCTTTTCTCTTTATATTTTGGCTTTTGAGGGTTCTATTGACATGTTTTCAAGTTTGTCTGTGTCATTTCTACTGATGAGCCCCTCAAAGGCATTTTTAATTTCTGTTACACTGTTTTTTATTTCTAAGATTTCTTTAGGATTCTCTCTTGGCATTTCCATCTCTCTGCTCACATTATCCATCTTTCTTGCATTGTAGTCCACTTTTTCCATTAGAACCCTTACCATAGTAGTTGCAGTTATTTTAATTCCCAATCTGATCATTCCCCAAACTCTGCCATATATTAACAAGTCTGGTTCTGATGCTTGCTTTGTCTCTTTGGATTGTGTTTTTTGCCATTTAACGTGTCTTGTAATTTTTGTTGAAAGTTGGACATCATGTACTGGGTGAAAGTAACTGAGGAAGACAACCTTCCTTCAGTGTGAGGTTTTAGGTGTATCCGGCCAGAGGTTTAGACTGTTTACTGTTGCTGTAGCCATAGTTCCAGAAGCGAAAATTTCCTCTGATGTCCTTATTTTTGTCTCCCCTTGAGATTCCTTCTTAAGTGGAGTCTGAGGCTTGCAGGTCTTTCAGCTGTATTGTTATTATACAGCTGCCTGATTGATGTGGTAGTAAACTATAGGCCAGGGGAATCCTATGATTAAGTCTCCACTTTTCAGTGAGCCTGTGTCCCTGGCCTGTGACCTTCACAAGTGCTTCTCATCTTTTCCTACCTACTCCCCTCTACCCTCTATTAGGTTGGATTGGAAGGCTAGAGGGTGCCAAAGTTGGATATTTCTCTTCCCCCATGTGGAAGGCTAGAGCAGGTTGGGATTGGGTATGTACCTTGCCCCAGGTCAGTTAGGCTCTGGTAAAATAATTTCTTGAGGGCAAAGGCAGAACAGAGTTAAGCAGAACAGAGTACTCTGGGCATATTCAAAATAACTATTTTTCCCATCCTCCTGAGATGTTCCAGGGTATTCTCCTCTGCTCTTCATCCTGAGAACTTAGTGGAGCTCCTGGAGATAAAACTCAGGGATGTAGGGGGGCCTCTTAAGGCTGGGCCCCAAGGAACTTTTCTCTCTCAAGCTAGCCCACCAGCTTAGTCTCCAGCAGTTAATCAATTCCCTTTGAAGTGTTCCTACCAGGTTCCAACAGTGGCTTCCACTCCTAGTAAGCTGTGATTATCTGTATTCATCTGTCTCTCCACTGTTGGGGCAGTGGTTTGCCCTGTAACCTTGATTCTCTGATAGATCTTAAGAATGGTTGATTTTCATTTCATTCAGCTATTTTCTTGTGAGGATGGAAGTGATGACTTTTTAGCTCTTTACATGCCCTACTGAAAAACTGGAAGCCCATTTCAATTTCATATAGAAAAATAATCTATAAATATTAGAATTGTAATATCTATCAGTTGAGGCTACTCTACTGTTCGATGATAGAATGACATACTCTTTTATGCTCAGATTTAGTTGTTAAAACCCCTGGGTGCTAGGTTATTTTAGCTCAATCACCCAACCCATCTGAGCTTATGCTTACTTATTCATAAAATGAGGGTAATATCCATACTCTCTAAATTATAGGCTTACTGAGATAAATTAAGAATATATAAGAAAACACTTGGACAAGAAGTGTCACAAAAATTCAGTGAAAAATGAGATAATTTCTATGGTTCTTTACCTTATACTATGGTGTATGAAAGTAAACATTTCAAATGAGTATGCATTATTTAACCTAAAATATTTTTAAATCACCATATTCATTACAAAAAGATTCCTTGCTCTATGAAAATATTTCTCAATTGAGTAATTGCTTTAAAATTAAGACAGTTTAAATCTGAGTAGGTATGATCTAGTGACAGGTAATTATAAAGCTTTATTGTAGAAACTCCCCTATTAGATATTACTGAGTGCATTTGTTAAAATAAATATTATATAGAACAGAAATTGATTCCATATTAATAATAATAACTAAAATATCTGGGATTTTTGGTCACACGATTGTCTAGGATTTTTTTAAAGCTTTATTGAGGTATAATTTGCATATCACTCAGTAAGTTTACTGAGTTGCACAACTATCACCATAATCCAGTTTTAGAACATTTTTCTCACCCCAGTAAAATCCTTTATATATATTTGCTATTAATCCCTGCTTCCATTCCCAGCCCTAAATGAGCACTAATTTATTTACTGTCTCTGGATTTGCTTATCCTGGACATTTGATATAAATAGAATCATATACATAGCCTTTGCATCTGACTTTTTTCATTTAGCATGTTTTCAGAGGTTCATTTATCTTATAGCATGTTGCAGTATTTCATTCCTTTTTATTGTTGAATAACAGTATCCACTGAGTGAATATATCACATTTTTTTTTAATCCACCCACCAGTTGATGGTCACTTGGGTCATTTTCACTTTTGGGCTATTATGAATAATGATGCTATGAATAATACTTACACATACCTGTGTACCATCTTTTTTTGTGTAGATATATGTTTTCGTTTCTCCTGGGATAAACCTAGGAGTAGAATTTCTGGGTCATACAGTAAATTTGTATTTAACTTTTTAAGAAATGATCAAACTGTTTTCCTAAGTGGCTGTACCATTTAAAATTCCTACCAGCAGTATTTAAGGCTTCCGGTTTGTCCATATCCTTGCCAACATTTGTTATTGTCTGTCTGATTATAGCCATTCTAGTAGGTGTGAAATGGTATCTCATAGTGGATTTAATTTGCATTTCCCCAATGACTAATGATGCCAGAGTTGTGATACTTGTTAACATTTCAGGAATAGCATATTAGCCATTTGTATACCTTTTTTGGTGAAATGTGTATTCAATTATTTTGCTAGTCCTATAATAGTCTAAGAAATCAAAATTAAAGAATTACAGATACAATTAGGTTCAACCTGATTTTTTTTTAAAGATTTTATTTATTTATTTGAGAGAGAGAGAGAGAAACAGCATGAGAGGGGAGAGGGTCAGAGGGAGAAGCAGCCTCCCCGCTGAGCCAGGAGCCCGATGTGGGACTCGATCCCAGGACTCTGGGATCATGACCTGAGCCGAAGGCAGTCGCTTAACCAACTGAGCCACCCAGCCGCCCAACCTGATTTTTTTTTTATTATGTTATGTTAGTCACCATACAGTTGATACAGCCACTTTGGAAAACAGTGTGGAAATTCCTCAAAAAGTTAAAATAGAGCTATCCTATGACCTAGCAACTGCACTACGGGGCATTTACCCCAAAGATACAGATGTAGTGAAAAAAAAGGGCCACATGCACCCCATTGTTCATAGTAGCAATTTCCACAAAAACCAAACTCTGGAAAGAGCCAAGATGCCCTTCAATAGATGAATGGATAAAGAAGATGTAGTCCATATATACAATAGAATATTACTCAGCCATCAGAAATGATGAATACCCAACTTTTTGCATCAACATGGATAGAACTAGAGGAGATTATGCTAAGTGAAATAAGTCAAGCAGAGAAAGTCACCTGATTTTTTTATTCAAAAATTGCACATATACATTAAATATAGGTGTAGTACAATTAGTTATCTTTAAACTTACAACATTAAATAAAAAGAAAGCAGGGACACCTGGGTGCTCAGTCAGTTAAGTGTCTGCCTTTGGCTCAGGTCATGATATCAAGGTCCTGAGACTGAGCCCCGCCTGGGGCTCCCTGCTCAGTGGGGAGTCTGCTTCTCCCTCTCCTTCTGCCCCTCTTCCCTGCTCATTCTATATCTCTCTTTCAAATAAATAAAATCTTTTAAAAAAATAAGAAGAAAGCAAAAGAATATCAGTATTGACCTACTGAAGCCCTCAAAGGCAGGGACGCTATCTCACCTTAGCATTCCCTGCATCTCACAGTGAAACCTGATTCCCTCCATTTAATGTTGTGCCTAAAACATTTGAGAGTTCAATGGATTGTTATCGAATGGTGTCAGTTTTGGAAATCCATACCGTGTGATGTTATTTTTCTCCTTAGAACTTTGTTGGGTGTTCTACTGAGCTTCCTCCTTGGCTCTGGGACACACAGCCATATAATGGATGTATAGGTCTTCTTCTACTTAGGATGGGGTTACATCCCAATAAACCCATCGTAAGTTGAAAATATGGTAAATCGAAAATGCATTTAAGACCCTTAACCTACAGAACATCTAGCTTAGCCTTGCCTACCTTAATCATGCTAACAACCCTTACATTAGCCTACAATTGGCAAAACTATAACATAAAGCCTATTTTATAATAAACTATTAATCGCTCATGTAATTTATTGAATGCAGTGCTGTACTGAAAGTGGAAAACAAAATGGTTGTATGGGGACAGAATGGTTGTATGGGGACAGAATGGCCATAAGTGTATCAACTGTTTACCCTTGTGATCACTTGGCTGACTGGGAGCTGTGGCTGGCTGCCCCTGCCCAGCATCACAAGAGAGTATCATGCAGCATAGTGCTAGCCCCAGGGAAAGATTTGAGGTAAGGTTTCTACTGAGTGCATATCGAGTCCATACCATCCTAAAGTCGAAAAATCCTGTCGGGCACCGTCAGTAGCAGCTAAGGGTGCAAACTGGAGTCAGATTGCCTAGCCTCACTGCTTTCTAACTGTGAGCACCTGAGAACGTTACTTAACCTCTTTTACAAGGTCCTAGGTTCCTCATCTGTTAGCTATGCTTGCTGCACAGAATTGTAGTGAAGAGCAGGTAAGGCTATCCATGCACATCTCTTAGCACGGCGCTGCGTCACTATTTTTTTTTAATTTTTTATTGTTATGTTAATCACCATATATTACATAATTTGTTTTGGTGTAGTGTTCCATGATTCATTGTTTGTTCATAACACCCAGTGCTCCATGCAGAATGTGCCCTCCTCAATACCCATCACCAGGCTAAACCATCCCCCCACCCTCCTCCCCTCCAGAAACCTCAGTTTGTTTTTCAGAGTCCATCATCTCTCCTGGTTCGTCTCCCCCTCTGACTTACTCCCCTTCATTCTTCCTCTCCTGCTATCTTCTTCTTTTTTTTTTTTCTTAAAATATGTTGCGTTATTTGTTTCAGAAGTACAGATCTGTGATTCAACAGTCTTACACAATTCACAGCGCTCACCGTAGCACATACCCTCCCCAATGTCCATCACCCAGCCACCCCATCCCTCCCACCCCCAACCACTCCAGCAACCCTCAGTTTGTTCCTGAGATTAAGAATTCCTCATATCAGTGAGGTCATATGATACATGTCTTTCTCTGATTGACTTATTTCACTCAGCATAACACCCTCCAGTTCCATCCACATCGTTGCAAATGGCAAGATCTCATTCCTTTTGATGGCTGCATAATATTCCATTGTGTATATATACCACATCTTCTTTATCCATTCATCTGTTGATGGACATCTTGGCTCTTTCCACAGTTTGGCTATTGTGGACATTGCTGCTATAAACATTGGGGTGCACGTACCCCTTCGGGTCCCTACATTTGTATCTTTGGGGTAAATACCCAGTAGTGCAATTGCTGGATCGAATGGTAGCTCTAATTTCAACTGTTTGAGGAACCTCCATACTGTTTTCCAGAGGGGTTGCACCAGCTTGCATTCCCACCAACAGTGTAGGAGGGTTCCCCTTTCTCCACATCCCCGCCAACATCTGTCGTTCCCTGACTTGTTAATTTTAGCCATTCTGACAGGTGTGAGGTGGTATCTCATTGAGGTTTTGATTTGGATTTCCCTGATGCCGAGTGATGTTGAGCACTTTTTCATGTGCCTGTTGGCCATTTGGATGTCTTCTTTGGAAAAATGTCTGTTCATGTCTTCTGCCCATTCCTTGATTGGATTATTTGTTCTTTGGGTGTTGAGTTTGGTAAGTTCTTTATAGATTTTGGATACTAGCCCTTTATCTGATATGTCATTTGCAAATATTTTCTCCCATTCTGTCGGTTGTCTTTTGGTTTTGTGGACTGTTTCTTTGGCTGTGCAAAAGCTTTTTATCTTGATGAAATCCCAATAGTTCATTTTTGCCCTGGCTTCCTGTGCCTTTGGTGATGTTTCTAGGAAGAAGTTGCTGCGGCTGAGGTCGAAGAGGTTGCTACCTGTGTTCTCCTTTAGGATTTGGATGGCCTCCTGTCTCACGTTTAGGTCTTTCAACCATTTGGAGTCTATTTTTGTGTGTGGTGTAAGGAAATGGTCCAGTTTCATTCTTCTGCATGTGGCTGTCCAATTTTCCCAACACCATTTGTTGAAGAGACTGTCTTTTTTCCATTGGACATTCTTTCCTGCTTTGTCAAAGATAAGTTGACCATAGAGTTGAGGGTCCATTTCTGGGCTCTCGATTCTGTTCCATTGATCTATGGGTCTGTTTTTGTGCCAGTACCATACTGTCTTGATGATAACAGCTTTGTAATAGAGCTGGAAGTCCGGAATTGTGATGCCGCCAGCTTTGCTTTTCTTTTTCAATATTCCTCTGGCTATTCGGGGTCTCTTCTGGTTCCATACAAATTTTAGGATTATTTGTTCCATTTCTTTGAAAAAAGTGGATGGTATTTTTATGGGGATTGCATTGAATGTGTAGATTGCTCTAGGTAGCATTGACATCTTCACAATGTTGGTTCTCCCAATCCATGAGCATGGAACGTTTTTCCATTTCTTTGTGTCTTCTTCAATTTCTTTCCTGAGTATTTTATAGTTTTCTGAGTACAGATCCTTTGCCTCTTTGGTTAAATTTATTCCTAGGTATCTTATGGTTTTGGGTGCAATTGTGAATGGGATCGACTCCTTGATTTGTCTCTCTTCTGTCTTGTTGTTGGTGTATAGGAATGCCACTGATTTCTGTGCATTGATTTTATAGCCTGCTACTTGACTGAATTCCTGTATGAGTTCTAGGAGTTTTGGGGTGGAGTCTTTTGGGTTTTCCACATAAAGTATCATATCATCTGCAAAGAGTGAGAGTTTGACTTCCTCTTTGCCGATTTGGATGCCTTTGATTTCTTTTTGTTGTCTGATTGCTGTGGCTAGGACTTCTAATACTATGTTGAATAGCAGTGGTGAGAGTGGACATCCCTGCCGCGTTCCTGACCTTAGGGGGAAAGCTCTCAGCTTTTCCCCATCGAGAATGATATTCGCTGTAGGTTTTTCGTAGATGGCTTTTACGATATTGAGGTATGTACCCTCTATCCCTATACTCTGAAGAGTTTTGATCAAGAAAGGATGCTGTACTTTGTCAAATGCTTTTTCTGCATCTATTGAGAGGATCATATGATTCTTGTTCTTTCTTTTGTTAATGTATTGTATCACGTTGACTGATTTGCGGATGTTGAACCAGCCTTGCAGCCCAGGGATAAATCCCACTTGGTCGTGGTGAATAATCCTTTTAATGTACTGTTGGATCCTATTGGCTAGTATTTTGGTGAGAATTTTTGCATCCATGTTCATCAAGGAAATTGGTCTGTAATTCTCCTTTTTGATGGGATCTTTGTCTGGTTTTGGGATCAAGGTAATGGTGGCCTCATAAAATGAATTTGGAAGTTTTCCTTCCATTTCTATTTTTTGGAACAGTTTCAGGAGAATAGGTATTAATTCTTCTTTAAATGTCTGATAGAATTCCCCTGGGAAGCCATCTGGCCCTGGGCTTTTGTTTCTTGGGAGATTTTTGATGACTGCTTCAATTTCCTTAGTGGTTATAGGTCTGTTCAGGTTTTCTATTTCTTCCTGGTTCAGTTTTGGTAGTTGATACATCTCTAGGAATGCACCCATTTCTTCCAGGTTATCTAATTTGCTGGCATAGAGTTGCTCATAATATGTTCTTATAATTGTTTGTATTTCTTTGGTGTTGGTTGTGATCTCTCCTCTTTCATTCATGATTTTGTTGATTTGGGTCATTTCTCTTTTCTTTTTGATCAGTCTGGCCAGGGGTTTATCAATCTTGTTAATTCTTTCAAAGAACCAGCTCCTAGTTTCGTTGATCTGTTCTGCTGCATCACTATTAAGTGCTCCATAGCTCCCTTAGCTATTATGGTTGTTAGAGTCTGAAAAGCCAGACTTCAGCTATAGGTTTGATTAACAAAGTGGTAGGTTAGTTGCTTTTCTCCCTCAATTTTGCCCAAAATATGTTTATATGTGTATACTCTCTTTTGAAAGCAATACACATAACATTTTAAATATTCAAAAGATGATATGTAGAGAGCAAAGGTTTAAAGAGATTGGCAACTAGATAAAATATGGTATCTTTATTACTTATTTTTAAATATTAACAAGAATTACTTTACCACATTCTAGCATCATCCCCAGGCTTGTATAAATCATTTTTTTCTAACTCACCTTAAATCTTCATCCAATTTTTCTACCAACACCCCCTCCACCACTGTTTATTTCCTCCACTCTTTGTCTATATCTTTATTTAGCAAGATTAGCATTGGAGGTAGAGAGAAGTGCCCAGATCCCAAAATGACTCCCTTTTCTCCTTTTCCCTTTGTCGTCTTTCCATCTCTCCTTTTTTCTTCCTGTCTTCTCCTGTTTTTCTCTTTCTTTCACCCTCCAAAGAATGAAGGAAAGGAGAGAGAGGGAGGGAGGGAGGAAGGGAGGGAGGAAGGGAGGGAGGAAGGAAGGAAGGGAGGGAGGAAGGAAGGAAGGGAGGGAGGGAGGAAGGAAGGAGGGAAGGAAGGAAGGAAGGAAGGAAGGAAGGAAGGAAGGAAGGAAGGAAGGAAGGGAAGGAAGGAAGGGAGAGAGAGGGAAGGAGGGCAGGAGGAAAGGAGGGAGGGAAGATGGAAGAAAGAAGAATTATAGAGGCATGCGGGTTGGAGAAAAGAGGGAACCATTGGCAATGGCTGGGTCTTATGGTTTTCCTTCCTCTCTTGTATGCCTCTCCTTCCCATCACAAGTGTTGCGTCCAGGGGTAGAACACCGTTAGCTCCCATAAATGAAAACTGAGAAAGAGGTGGTAATCTACCGGTCAACTGGTGTTTGCCTGGTCCTTAAATGATCTAGATAGGATAGGCTCAAATCCCTACTCCCACCTAGTGTGAAATCCAGTGCTCTTCCCAAGACTTCTCTAAATTCTAGGGAGTTGATAGTTTTGTGGTCACCTCTAGTTCTGACTTCCCGATCCCATTAAGTTTGGATTCTTCACTCTGTCTTATACATTCTTTTATCTCAATTTCTCCATCTATTTACACTTGAAACTCAGCCATTTTTCTTGATTTCTGTTATTTTTAAAATTTTATTTATTTATTTATTTGGGAGTGGGGAGGGACAAGCAGACTCTGTGCTGAGGGCAGAGTCCAATGCAGGGCTTGATCTCACAACCCTGAGATCTTGACCTAAGCCCAAATCAAGAGTTGGAAGCTTAACTGACGGAACCACCCAGGCACCCCCACCATGCTTGATTTTTATTATTTAAAAACACCATTCTCACAAAGCTTCCTTATATATAGTGAGGTTTACTGAAGGTAAGGGGAAATGCAAATTTACAGTGCAAACAGAAACAAGTTAAGATGGAATACAACACATCCTTGTTTTAAAATTCTGGCACTGGTACTCATGCCTGCAATTTACTTTGAAATTCATTTCTTAGAAAGATGAATTGCTGGAGAGATAGAGGGATGATAGATATACAGATGTGTGAGAAAGCAAGTGTAATAAAATAACCATGTAGAATCTAGGTGGTAATGGGTGTTCACTGTAAAGATTATTTCAACTGCTATTTCAAGTTTTTCATAATAAAATATTGGGAAAAACAAAAAAAAATCCCTTCAGTCCCTCTGCTAAGTCATTCAGCCATCCGTCCTACTCTCTCCTAGATTCTTCATCGTCTGTACTGTGAGGAAACCCTGACAAAACTTCTGTTCGTTTCTTATGAGCACAGTTTAGCTTTCTTCATTGCATTATCTCCTACTGATTATACCTTTGTTGTTTTCACACCCAAGCTGCTTAAGATCTTCTCCCAATGACCTCCTAGGAATTCAAGAGCAAGAACGACCTTATACATATGTCTATGTTCCTTAATGCATTTAACAATGTCTTGTCCATAAGAGAGACAATTTATATATATACTGTATATAATTATATAGTATATGTATAATTCATGATAGTTAATTAATAATATAATTACATATATATAATAATATATGTGTATAAGGGCATACAGAACTGAAAAAGTTGATTTAAGTCCCGGCTCTCCCAGTAACTGTGTGACCTTGGACTTGCTAAATGACTTCTCAGAGTTGATTTCCAAGTTTCCTAATCTGAAAAAAAGGCATAATTTTTAAAAATGCCCACCTCACAGGATGGTCATGAGTTTTAAATTGGATAATGTGGGCTTTTAAAAACTCTAACCAGTAATTGAACAATTGGATAATGAAAAGAGGGCAAAACCTGTTTATGTGATTGACTGTTGGGGGTCCCTGCCTTTCTGGCTAATGAGCAACAGGCATTCGAAAGCCAGTACATTTTCCTAATGTGGAAGCTCACCCTCCTCCAATTGTCTCTGTCCTTCCACTCCCCGTTCCAACCCTAGTGGCAGCCCTCTTAAATAAGCCACTGTCAGGCCGGTCCCTCTACTGCGACTTCCCGCAACGCCCATTTGACACCAAACAAACCTATGGTATTGTGGGTACTCAACTTCTCTTTGTCTTCAGCTTTGAGTCCTAGTGCCTTGGGTTCAGTAGTTACTTCTTGAGCATCAAGAAATGTCCCATTCAGCATTCTGTTAACTATGAGAAAGCATAAATTAGATAATGCAAGGGGGGAGAGGTGTTGGTTAGTTACGCTCATAAGGCATATAATAGTACCTCACTGTGAATGTTCACCTTCTTCTCCACAAATTTTCTTTAACCATTTTAAAGTTTCTTTACCACTTCACTTTCTTGAAAACCATTTAAGCATTCCTCATCCTCTTTCAACTTGTCTACTTCCTTAGCTGAAGCTAATATAAACGGGAATTTAGCAGTCATTGTTCCCTTAGCAACTGGCAAATTTTGTAGGTTGGCTCATACTGCACTTGGAGTTGCAAAAATCATATACCACAAGCTGAATTATGAAAGATCAGTCGACGTCAGGATGTCTTCCTGATATTTTGAAGCCAACATTTAAACCGAAGAATACAAAAGATTCTAAAGAGCCCTGAAATGGCTCCACTGAAGTTTATTAAATACATATTAATATTTTATATATTTCCAAGTGAATATTTTGGGAACTTTTATAGAGCTTCTTATAAAATGCCAAAAGATAATAATCCGTTATTTAAAGCAAGTATTAAAAATCTTGGACATAACAATCAATACTTAAATATTTATTTAATAGTCCTTTTGGGGAAAGGCATGAATGTAGATGATTTTTTTAAAAATACTTTTACCACAATGTCTGAAAAACATTTTGGCAGACCTTTGCAGTTTTAAAAAGTAACCCACACTCACGGGACATTTTTCTTCTTAGGACTGTAAAACACTTGCAAGGATATTGTTCTTCTTAAGCAGTGGCTTAAGCTATTTTCTTCCTATGTAATCATTTTGATTTTCCTTGCCATCAATAGAGGCATGTTTAATGTAGCCTGCCGGTGTTGGAGATGTAGTCTATTGAAGGTGCAGAACATCTCTGCTACATTTGATCACCTCTTCTTCATTTCTTTGTATTCAAACTGCATTTATCGAGTTCCTATGGTGTATAAGGCACTGTTCTAGGCACTGGGGGTTTACCCACAAGCAAAATAGACAAACTCTCATGGAGCTGACATTCTAACATACATGTGAGTTGGGGGAAGAGGAAAGACAGCTTAAAGCAAATGAACCAGTAAATATATACCAAATGATGAACTGCTAGAAAAACGGAGAAAAATAAAGCAGGGTAAGGGGCATCAGGGAGTCAGGTGGAGCAGTGGGGGAAGAGTTTTTATTTCACATACACAGTCTGGGAAGGCCTCACTAAGAAAGTGACACGAAAGGATAAGGGGGTGAACCATGTAGATACGAAGGAGGACAGTGTTCCAGTCACAAGAAATTGCAAGTGCAAAGGACTCACCTTCTTGAAACTCTCTCCCACTCTAAGATGTCTCCATCCTCAATCCCTGCCTCTCCAGTACCCCCTCCTCTATGTCCCTTTGTGGTTTTCTCCACCTTCTCCCTAGAGAAAAAGCTGCATGGAAACTGCTTTCTGCTCCCCTCCCTCTAATTATTCATTGATTCTTCTTGATGGTGTTGTGGTCGATCGACATTTATTCATTGATTCTTCAAAGTATCCATGCAATTGAACAGAATTTACAATTCTCAGGATGTCTGCCAATGACAGATTAGACATCAATAAAACAGACCCAGCTGATTGATTACTCGCAGTTTAACAAAAAAAGGATATGAAATTCATATTCTAGCCAGAGGAAGATTCTAAGCATTCCAGAACCTGAACATCACATTTTGAAAGATTAGATTTCAATGCTCTCTTCAATTAATGCATTTCTAGAAAGACAGTGATAGAGATATAAGATCAGAAAGGCTATGAGTTATAACTATAAGAACTAAGAATTTGGAAAAGATTTTAAAAGGTCATCTGTTTCACCCTCCTGTCTCTTAGCAGATCAATGTTGAAACTGATCCAGGTTGCTGAAAAAATTTCCATTGAGAAAGGTTCTATAATTTCTCTTTGTAGTCTGATTTAGTGAACTGAACTGATTTCAAAGAATGTTAACTCATGTAAATAGCACTTTTTGTTCATGTTCTTACCCCTGTTTCTTCTCTACCTATGCAAATTCTTCAATGATTTCATAACTTATTACTTCTCCATAAAATCTTACTTGTCCATAGAGGCCAGTGCTATTTTTTACACCTCTAAACAAATATGTATAACATTTACTTGGCAATTAAATGTGAATTATCATTCCTCTTATAGAGTTACATATATGTGTTATTCAATATTTCATGACTGTAAATATTATCTCTCATACTATCACTATCATAAGGGCAAGAACTGGAGCTTGGACAATTTTTTTGTTTTGTTTTAGCATAGTGCTTCTTGTATACAAGAAGCACTAGATAAATCTTTGTTCAGTTTTGCACTAGAGTTGACTCCTATCAGCTTGCTAGAGCCAACCATGCATATTTTCTTCCAACCCAGTGTTTGATGACATCATGTTGGTAGCTTAAAGTCAATTGTGATGGGAATGTTTACACCATAGAAATTGGCAGAAGCTAAAAATTAGTAGACTGGGTTTATATCTGGCTTGACCATCTATCTACTAGTTGTGTGACATTTGGTGACATACTATGCCTCACAGTTTCTTCACCTGAAGACATGGATATTAAATTATCTACCTCATAAAAGCATTGTGGGGAGTAGATATGTTTATGCATGTCAACTACTTAGAAAAATCCTTGGTGTGTAGTAAATATTCAATAATTGAGAATTCAATTTTTATTAAATTATCCCTCTACTTATTTCATAATCTCAACTGCTCTGTGAGGCTTTCACGGAAGTCCACAATATGACCATGCTTGATGTATACAACATTATTTCCCATAATTCCTTTGCTATACAGAGGAGTACACATCCTTGCAGCCTCAGTGGATTCCTCATCACTTGCCTCTATGATCAGGGAACCTGACTGTGGGAGGAAATCTCTCTAGACACTACAGCAGGATTGCTGACTGAGAGGCTGGGGCTGAAGTTATAGCTGCTATGTGCTGGCATCCTGACCTCTCATGTAGAAGTTGGGCCTCATTTTCCACAGAATCAGTGTAAGAATATAAGACTCTCAGTATTATATTTAGTTATATTACAGTTTAATATGCTTTCCTGGGCCAGATGGGAATTTGACCAAAATTTATAATATTGCCTTGTGGGAAAAAGTATTTCCAAACCCCAAAAATCCTTTTGCAAACAAAATTTAGGAAAACAATTCTGAATTGCTAATCATTTATACTCCAAAATTAATAGATTGATGGATTTTTCTTTGTTAACTGGTTCACAAATGATTTAACCAGAAACTTTTGTTTCCCTAACATTTAACTCAACCAATAGAATAATAATTATTTTCTTAAAGATTTTATTTATTTATTTGACAGAGAGAGAGAGACAGTGAGAGAGGGAACACAAGCAGGGGGAGTGGAAGAGGGAGAAGCAGGCTGCCCGCTGAGCAGAGAGCCCGATGAGGTGCTCTATCCCAGGACCCTGAGATCATGACCTGAGCTGAAGACAGACGCCTAACAACTGAGCCACCCAGGCACCCCTAGAATAATTAATGGTATTTAAAGATACTAAAAATAATGACATAGATTTTCTAGACCAAGCTCCAGCTCAACCCACCACTGGGAAATATATGTGTTTTAGGTTATAGATTTTAGTATCAAAACCATAGAGTTTTTAAACATTGCTTTTACTAAATATTGAATATTAAAATAATATTCGTAAAATATTGGTGGGTGCAAAGAATAACAATTATAATACAATAAATACTTGTATATTCACTACCCCATATGTGAAAGAAGATTTATCATTACTTATAAAGCCCTGATCCCATCTCTGATGCACCTCAGAGGTAACCACAAGCTTGAATTTGGGGTTTATCATTCTTTATAATATTATCAATTATTAGGTTCTTCAATACATTCTTTAATTTTGTATGTTATTGAATTTCACATAAATGATATCATACTTCACTAACTCTTTAGCAACTGGTTGTTTTTTCTTTTTGAACTTATATTTGATACATGACATACACACGGAAAAATGTACACTTCCTAAGTGTGCTGCCTGACAAACATATCCATTTAACCTGCAAGATAGAGAAACAGAGCATTACCTGCATCCTAGAAGCCCCCTGTTGACCACCTTACAATCACTACCCTCCTTCCTGGGGTAACTACTATCCTGACTGCTAACCTTGTACATTAGTTTTGCCTGGTTTTGAATTTTATATAAAGAGAATCAGACAACAAGAGTCTCTCACTTCTGGCTTTTCCAGTCAATATTTTTATGACAATCATTCTTATTGGGTTTTTTTTTTAAGATTTTATTTATTTATTTGACAGAGAGAAAGAAAGAGAGAAAGAGCGCTCCTGCGTGCACAGGAGCAGGGGAGGGAGGCAGAGGGAGAAGGAGAGGGAGAAACAAACTCCCCGCTGAGCAAGGAGCCTGATGCTGGGCTTGATCCCAGGACACTGGGATCATGTCCTGAGCCAAAGGCAGATGCTTAACCAACTGAGCCACCCAGGTGTCCCAGTCATTCTTACTGTTACACGTAAATGTGCTTCATTCATTCTTGTTGCTCATAGTATCCCACTGTGTCAGTATATTGTAATTTATCCTTTCTACTCTTGATGCTTGTTGTGTGGTTTATTTTTCAGTTATTAAGAACACTGCTATGATCATTCTACATGTCTTTTTATATTCAAGAAATTTGTTGTTTCAGCTCAATATTAGGTTTCTGAGATTTCTCCATGATATTATGTGTAGCTGTTAACTCATTTTCACTGCTGATTGTATGCCATTGCATAAATATTCCATAATTTATCTTTTACTTTTGATGTTTCCAGTGTAGCTGTGAATATTCATAAATTCTCCCAGAGTACATATGCACAGGTTTTTCTAGGGAATAATTTCCTAACTAAAGTGCTGTAGCTTCTTTCCCCCAAGTAGAGTCCTGAAAAAAGAAAAAGGGCTCATTCATCCATTTAAAAAAATTAATTGTAAAAAATTGAGATATAATTCCCATACCATATAATTTTCCCTTTGAAAGTGTACAATTCCGTGGGTTTTTTTGTGACGTGCACAATTCAAGATTGTGGAATGATCACCACTACCTAATTTCAGAACATTTGCATTATTCTGTAAAGAAAACCCTTCATGTGTTGTGATGAGCACTGGGTGTTATACGCAACTAATGAATCATCGAACTAATCAAAAACTAATGATGTACTATCATTTTGGTTAACTGAACATAAAAAAAAAAAAAAACACAGCATTGACTGGCTAAAAACAAAGAAAAGAAAAGAAAAGAAAACCCATACTCATTAGCAGTCACTCCCCCCCCCAACCAGTCCCTGGCAACCACTAACCTACTTTCTGTCTATATTCCGGACTTTCATATAAATGGAAGTATATAATATACGGTCTTTTGTGTCTGGCTTCTTTCACTTCGCATAGTATTTCAATGTAGCATGTATCAGTACTTCATTCCTTTTGATGACTGAATGATATTTCATTGAATGGATATATCACATTTATTTATCCACTCGCCAGTCAATAGATACTTGAGTGGTTTCCCATTTTGGCTATTATGAACGATGCTGCTAGGAATATCTGTATACAGGCTTTTATGTGAACATATGTTTTCTCTTCCCTTGGGTGTCATTACTATGCTCTACGGTATTATGTTTAACTTTTTGAAGAAACTGCAAAATTGTTTCCCATGGTGACTATGCCATTTTACATTCCCACCGGTAAGGTATGAAAGTTCCAATCTCTCCATTTCATCACCAACACTTGTTATTGTCCATTTTTAAAAATGATAGCCATTCATCCCAGTGGGTATTAAAATCATAGTTTTGATTTGCATTTCTCTAATGACTAATGACTTTGAGCATCTTTTCACGTGTTTCTTGGCCATTTGCATTTCTTCTTTGGAGAAATGCTACGCAGATCTTTGCCCATTTTTAAATCGGGTTGTTTGCCCTTTTTTAAGTTATAAGGATTCTTTATACATTCTGGATTCTAGACCCTTATCAGATATAGGATTTGCAAATATTTGCTTCCATTTTGTGAGTTACCTTTCCATTTTCTTGATAGTATTGTTCAAAGCACAAGTTTTTCATTTTGGTGAAGTCCAATTTATCTATTTTTTCTTTTGTTGCTTGTCTTTTCGGTGTTATATTGAAGAAACCACTGCCTCAGAAACCACTGTAATCACAAAGGTCACAAAGATTTATATCTATGTTTTCTTCTAAGAAATTTATAGTTTTAGTTTTACATTTGGGTCTTTGATCCATTTTGAGTTACTTTTTATATATAATGTGAGGGAAGGATCTAATGTCATTCTTTTGTATGTCACTCACCCAATTTTAGGTTCACATTTATGGTGGTCACGTGTCTATCTCCCTCCCCGCCTCTACCCCTCCCCCGCCACCATTCTGCTGTATATTTCAGGGAAATGTTTTTCCCAGGCTCCCTTACCAATCGACTCTCAGGTAGGGTCAGTCGATGGAGACACCTTAGTAGAGGATCAGAGGACAGATGGAGGGGAGAAGCCATGGAATTTCTTTCCCCCTTCAGCCTCAGGCATAGACTCTTAACAGTAGCTGTATGGCCTCTGTGCCTCCATATTACACCAAATGACTCTTCCCTCTGTGGTTTCTAGATCTTCAGGGTGGTCCCACCATGCTTCTGGCTCCTAAACGGTCCTGCTTTCTGTGTTCTGGTAATAAAACCCACTCTTTTCATTTCCATAGTCCTGGGTTGAGCGCTACTCCACCTGTTGCTAACCTCTGGACTCTTAAGTATTCCCTGTTGACTTCTCAACTCTTCCATATCTGTAAATACCTTTATTAAATTCCTCCTATTAAAAAAACAATACCTGGAAATGTTTCTGTTTTCTTTTATTGGACTTGGTTAATAAATGTCTAACATTTTTCATTCTATCTTTAAATAGTTGCCAAAGATGCCATTTCCAGCATATTGTAATTATTGGCATGTAAAAATAAAACCTATATATCACTCTTCCTGATGTATTTAGTGGAAGCTAAAACCATAATAATTTGAGACCACCTACATCCATTACAAAATACATGAATAAGACCTCATCAGTCAAAAGTTTTACATTGTCTCCATTCATTTCTCTTCTATTCCACCCCCTCCACAGAAAGTGTCTCAATGTAATATATTTTTGTGCTTTAAATTCTTCTATTAGTCATGCTAGGCTATTTCTCAGAAGCAAAAATAGGTGCATTAATTGAAATTGCAAGTTGTTAAGCTTTCTGGGTCCACAATTTCTGTTAAAATACTTCTTCTAGTTTGACTTATTGTAATATTATCACCATAGTGTACACTTGCTGAAAACAACATAAATACATTATAATTTTTTATAAATAATTGTTGAACATGAAAGTTAAACTTTTTTGGGGAAATATATCTCTTAAGGAATTGAGTGAAGTGGTGCTTTTGGCTTCTTGATAATGGAGGTTCTGTGTTGCAGCCAGATTTTTTTATGCCATGGGACAAAGGACAATAGGAAAGGGAAGTGGCTAGGTGGTATTCTTTTTTTTTTTTTTTTTTTTTTTTTTTTTTTGCGAAGGGGAAAAGGGAAATGTGAAGAAAGGAAGTGGGATCCCAGGGAGGTCACTTTTAGGAAGGAGTGTATATGACTTGGAGGGTTTGGAAATTCTTAAAACTGTATGTACCCTTGGAAAGTTTTCATATCCTGTAGGGGTACGTGTAACTCAGCATTATGTGGGAAATTATCTTGATGCCATAGTAGCCTGTAAGAACACTAAGACAAGCTATTTGCCACTGAACAAAAGGTTTACAGACCACACTGAGATTCTTGAATCAAGCAGTTTATTGAATTAATTGAAAACAGAAGAGGAAGCAAGGGAATAGAGATGGTATAGATTAATACACTTAGGATAGAGTGCAAACAGGGTTGAAGGAGTATACTACTTAAATTCTGAATAATGCAAAGCTCATATGTCTTGTCTCTTTCTCTGATGTATCAAACTTGCCCTGGAGATGATGTGGATATAAGCCATAGCTGAGGTTTGTGCAAGAGTGCTCTGCAGAAGGAAGGTGCCTAGAACAAATACCCATCTATTTTATGATACATCTGGCTACAGTTGTAGCTTGCCAATTCGATTGAAGAGCAGCCATAGAGTTTACTGGGCAGAGGAAGCATGGGCCAGAATCCCATTATTATGGGATACCAGTTTCAGACTTAATGAATATTGAGAACCTCATGTATATTTAGTGCATCATGAATATGCTCCAATATGCTCTTCATCCTTCTGTTCCTTCCAATGGATGTTAAGCACTGTGACATGCTTTCCTTCTTTATGTCTAACATGTCTCATAAGTTACTAGCTTCTATATTTAGTTTTGTTTATCATCCTTATTTGTTTCTCTTATTTTCTAGAACAGAATAAATATTCTTAAATAATACAGCAGACCACATCACACCAGGTTTGAAGACCACCACTAAAGCACAAGCACTGAGATTTTGATCCTGGAGCACTCAGGACACAGTGTAGGTTCAGGTGGCTAGAGCTACTCTCCCTTGCCTCCAAGCACAAGTCTCTCATTTCTTTATTCCAGTATAACATCCACAATATTATCTCTTTCTTTGTGTTTTATAGCTATAGAAAATTGCTATAATACTCATGAGGGAGAAAGAGGAAAATGTGGCTGAGTTTGAGGCAATGGATAGTAGATGTGTGGGTTGGGTTTTTTCATAAGATATGTTTGTTTTCAGATTTGGGTTTCACCTTTAAACCTTGTGCTTGTGGTTCAGTGATGATAATTTGAGAAGGCCAGATCATGAAGGGGTTTGTCTTGTATAAGAGGTGATACGAACCACTGAAGTGTTGTAAGCATTGCGATGACACGATTGAAGTCGTATTCTAAAGAAAGAGCTCTGATGGACCAGGATTGGGATGAGCATGAATGGAGGCAAGGAGAGGAGTTAGAAGTCTATTGCAGTTGAGCTTCAAGATGGTAGAGGTCTGAATCAAGGCAGTGGTGTTGGAGATGGAGAGCAAATAGGTAGGGATGATATTCAGGAAGTAGCATTAATAGAATGAGGTGATAGCCTAAGAGTGGAAAATGATGGGGAAGATTAGTTTATCATAATACCCAAGTTTCTGCTCAAGGGGGAATATCCACTCATTCAATCAACTGATATATATATTATATATATAATTATATATATATATAACTGATATATATATATTATATATACATTATATATAATATATATATTATATATATATATACCCCATACCATATGTTAGGCCTTATGCTAGCTGTGGGGGCTATCTAGAGCTACCATACTATACCACTCCAGGAGACTCTGTTCACATCGTGCACACATGGAATATAGTAGGGATGGGGTTTCCTGGACTTCTTCAGTAGTATGGCTCCACATTAATCATGAACCCTACAAGCATAGTGCCTACATTTACGGAACTCACAATCCTGTGTATAGTGATACTATTACCTAAGATAGAGAAAAAATAAGTGCTGTGGACTGTGGGCCTGGGGAACATAAATGTTGTCCTTCGTCTCCTTTTCTGCTTGAAACAATGAGCTGAGTATATTGGACATTTTGACCGTGAGGGATTTATGGAATAAATCCTCAGGTGGAAATTTCTGTGAGGCCATAAGACATGTTGGTCTGGAGCTCTTGTTCAAAGTTTTATAGGGAGTTAGTTAAAAAGATGTCCCAATGCCCTTCCCATTTTGCAGCTCTACCCTTTCTTCTAAGATGTGCCCAGAAGAAATATAGTTCAAATATGGTCCTGTTGCTCTGCTCCTGGAAGGGAGTTCAAAGGGAAGAAACCAATCTCCAACCCAATATAAACCTTCTGGAAGTTTTTTCTTTTGGTAGCTCCAAATTGCATACTCTCCAACTGAAAAGTTTGTCAGAAAATTGAGCACCTCTGATTACAACAATCAGAACCATGTAGGTTTTTCACATAATACAACAATTTCAAGGATAAAGTGAATGAATTAAAACTAGTTTTTCTTTTCATATATGTCTAATGGCTATGACTGATGAGTTGTTTAGACTTTAATTTATTCAGATATATGCCTCCCCCCTTTTATAAGTGCAAAGCTACTTTCTAACTATTTTTCTTCCAGTTTTATAATTTCCAACACTGACAGTAAGAAATATTCTATAGAATGTTTGGCTTTGAACTGAAATGTTTTTGCTAGATCTCTGCCTGGAAGGAATTGTTATGATTGAGTTTGTAAATGCTTGCAAAACAAAGTTAAAAATCGAAAGACTTAAGACTTTCAAAATTCAAGATTAACTGTAAGATGAGTTGTGCTTCTTATGTATCATATTTCTGGTAATTCTCTCCTTATTACTATATTTTCTATAGTTCAAGCTTTATCACAGATACTTTTGAACAAGGGCATTTATTTATTCATTTATTTAAAGTTTTTATTTAAATTCCAGTCAGTGAACATATAATGTAATATTAGTTTCAGGAGCAGAATTTAGTGATTCAGCACTTACATACGAAACCCAGTGCTCATACAATACCCATGACCCATTTAGCCCATCCCCCCCCACCACCCCTCCAGCAACCTTCAGTTTAATCTCTGTAGTTAAGAGTCTGTTTTATGGTTTGCCTCTCTCACTCTCTCTCTCTCTCTCTCTTTCTTTCCCTTATGTTCACCTGTTTTGTTTCTTAAATTCCACATATGAATGTAATCATATGGTATTTGTCTTTCTCTGACTTATTTTACTTAGTATAATACACTCTAGCTCCATCCACATTGTTCCAAATGGCAAGATTTCATTCTTTTTTATGGATGAGTAATATTCTATTGTATGTATATACCACATCTTCTTTATCCATTCATCAGTCGATGGACATTTGGGCTCTTTCAATAATTTGGCTATTGTTGATAATGCTGCTATAAACATTGGGGTGCACGTGTCCCTTCAAATCACTATTTTTGCATCTTTTGGGTAAATACATAGTTTTGCAATTGCTGGGTCATAAGGTAGTTCTATTTTTAACTTTTTGAGGAAGCGCCATACTGTTTTCCAGAGTGGCTGCACCAGTTTGCATTCCCACCAACAGTGCAAGAGGGTTCCCCTTTCTCCACATCCTTGCCGACATCTGTTGTTTGCTGTGTTGTTAATTTTTGCCATTCTACAGGTGTGAAGTGGTATCTCATTGTGGTTTTGATTTGTATTTCCCTGATGAGTGATGTTGAGCATCTTTTCATGTGAAAAGACATTTATTTTTGTATGAACCAACCAATACTACCAGCATTAAAGAAGCCATGATTAAATCTTGAATGATGATATATAATAAGTTGTAACACCTCAAGTAGTTTCCATTTCTGCAGTTATGGGCACACCATAATAATACCCTTCAATAAGGATAAACTTGCTTTGCTGCAAGTTAAAAATGGGAAAAAGTCTATATTCAATGAAACAACTAGATGCAACCCACATGTTCAGCAATCTTGGAGGAGACTAAGCTTTAAACTAAACAAATCAGATGAAGGTCTGGAACATTTAATCAGTTTCTTATTTGATGATAATGAAAATAGTGTCACCCAATAGGATTTTAGATTTGTTGAATAGCCATGTACATATAAACCTGGACTAAATGTTGAGGTCAAAATCCTAATTAAGACTTGCTAGGAAGAGTCAACTAAGGCATTTGATTTTAAGGCATGTGAAAAATCCCTATTTCAGAACACTTAAGAATCAACATGTCATGGTTAAGTCTCACACCTGGTCATCAAAAACTATAGAGGTATTACTTAGGGTGTAGAAATAAATATATTCTCTGGGAAAAGATGTTAATTAACAGAAAAAGAACTGTATCAACAGAGGAAAGAATGCTGGCCAAAGAAGGTTTTCTTTGGAGGGGAGGTCTTACTTTTTTTCTACTTCGGTATAAGTTTACTTTTATAGTGGCACAGATAGAGATTGTAGTATAAAACTCCTGTAAAGATTTGATAATGGAATCCATTTAATTTATTACAAGAATCTAAGTAACTTAACACCAGACATATACTTACAGAAATAAAAGATAATACGGCTCTAAGTGCATTAAGTTTGCAACATATTTTATTTAAATAAAATTGGAGATAGTTCCTCTAAAATGGAATTGGAAGGGGGTAAGGAGAAACAGTTAAAAGGTCCTGATCAATTTTCACAGAGAGAGTAAAACAAGGATGAATTTGGACCTGAGAGGCAATAAGTTGATAATGGCACATCTAGGGAAGAAAAACGATCCTTAAGAAAAATAGTGACGTACAGGAATGTGATTGAAGAACAGATCCCACCCCCTTAAAAAGATAATTCAGGGGAATCATTTGAAGTCAAAAAAGATAAAAGAATCATTGTGTATAGAACTTGGTCATGGCTAGAGGGTAAGAAGAAAGTACTTTTTGAATATGAAATCCTGAGGAGCAACTCACTTGGGATGGTAACCTAAACCCAGTCCCACCTAAGGACTGCAGCTAATGGAACCGAGCTGGACTCTTGCCTTTTTTTTTTTTTTCTCTTCTATTTTTCCTACCTTTTTGCTTTTTGTTTTTTGTTTTCTAGACAGACAGACAGAGAGAGAGGGGGAGAGAGCATGAGCGGGGGTGGGGGGAGAGGCAGAGAGAGAGAGGGAGAGAATCTTAAGCAGGCTCCACGCCCAGCACAGAGCCCGATGAGGGGCTCGATCTCATGACCCTGAGATCATGACCTGAGCTGAAATCGAGTCAGACGCTTAACGGACTGAGCCACCCATGTGGCCCAGTACCTCTCTAGTTTTTAATTTGAATTTCTCACACTGCACAAATGATTTTTTTACTTTGTGAGATGGACTGTGAATATTACGATTTGCATTTCTCACCCTGATGGCAGGGTATGGAGAGGGGACAGATGGTTCAGGCCACTAACCCAAAGTCTAAAGTGAAATTTTAGGAATCTGGGCAGTGGGAATAAAATTAGACAGCAACTTTCTTGGTGCCTTGAAGGTAATATGCACACACACCAAAAAAGAATGTCTCCATTACTATGGAACCTTTAATTTTAGGGTGTTCTTAGGTGTTTCATCACAGACCTCTGTAAACTTTCACATATAATATTCCATTACTTCTGCTACTGTCACAGGACAATCGCCAACCCCAAAATACCAAAGGGCCGACTTGGGAAAATTAGTCTTATTTTTCTTGACTCTGAGGTACTAAATCAGACACTTTTTAGAAATTACATTGGTCTCTTCAAGTAAACAGGGTGCAATTTAGTAGGTTGGTATTTTAATCAAACACAATATATGCTCCTTTACTCAGTGTCATTCCTGAAAAGCAATTAGATGCTCAATAAATGTGTTTCTGAAAGATCATGTAGCAAGTACCAGTATTTTTTTGTGACAATATATGAAAATGACCTCTAGGAAGGCTAACTAAAACAACCAGGAAAGGCTTCTGATGCTAAGCCCTCCACTACAAACATTTCATCGGTTGTTACAGCCATTCAAATTATTAGAGGTCCACTGACAAAGGCAATAATTTAGTGAGCTTAAGAGAGGTCATATAGAATTTAACTATAAAAAATTAAAATGGAAAAAATATGTCCAAAAGCTTTGGGATCACTTAAATTATTAAGTTAACTGTCTTAAAAGTATATATAGGACTTGTGAAAATATTATATACCAGAAAATTCTTGGTAAGCTCATTTATGTTTCTTGTGTAATCATCTGTAAAACAGATGACATAAAGCTATTAAAGTCTTCACTAATTTTTCCTGTTCACATTCCATGAAAGTTCCTTTATTCTGTTCTTATCTATTCAGTTAATGGGCTCCCACGCTGAAGAGCAACGGAAGATTCTTGTATATAGACATGTGCACGACAATGTTTCTTAAGGAGCTCATGGAAAAGCACTAACTCCTCATTCTTTTCTCTGTTTTGGTACATGCAAAATTATTAAGTAGAAAAAATAGTCTAATTGATTAATATTTTATACAGAAAAGAATAAATGAAATGAAACATTTTTCACTTAAAAAAACCACCACCAATCTGGGCCTTATACATGCTCCATCCCATTGCCTTATTTTAGTATCTACCCCCTTCTGCTGTTTCATCCCACCAGGGTCCTGCATCCCTTTCATTTTAGGATTGGTGAACTTTTTCTGCAAAAAACCAGACATTAAATATTTTAGGCTTTGCAGGCCATATAACCTTCATCACAACTACATAATTCTGTTACTTTCAGTGAGGGCAGCTACAGATAAAGACAAAATCAGATGAATATAGCTGTGTTCCAATACAACTTTGTTATTCTTTTAATTTTTTTCCAACTATTTAAAAATGCAAAAATTGTTCATAACTTGTGGGTTATACAAAAATAGGCGTCTGGCCAGATTTGGCCCATGGGCTGTAGTAAGGCCCATTCCTGGTCCAGCGCAGTGCTGCTTCTTCAAGGGCTGGGGAGTGTTCACTCAATCACAGTCCAAAGGAAAACTCTCTAAAGATGGTTCTGTTTATAAAGTTTTCCCATACAAGACAGTTAAAAATTTGTGGATCAACAATATGTCCATGATTTTCTAATACACATCTGAAAGTTTGTCTCACTTCATTAGATGGTCCATTGAAAACCATTTTAAGATTTTACAATGATTTTTTACTTTTCATCACGAAAAAGTATATATAAAATAACATATAGAGGTTATAAGATGAAACCTGAATGAAAGAAGTATCGGTTATGTTCCTGGTTTGGGGGATTCCGTTCTTTGACTAGATAAATAACTTGACTGTTTTACATCTCACTTTCTTTGTCTGAAAAGTCGAAATTGGCAGGTGTTGTTACTAAACAGTTATATTAAATATTAAAAGAGATGGAGGGGAAAATATGCCTGTATCTTCCAGAGTAGCCATGTTTTCAGAAAAAAAAGGAATGTTCTTTTGTATGCCATAACATACAACAGAAAAGATGGATACTTCTAAGTAGGAATAGAAATCTAGTGAATGATTTGTTCTGAACATTTTGGCGTAGAAGAAAATCTAAACCCAAGAGTGAGATCATGCAAACTATAGCAGAAAATACACAGATGAAAAATCTCATGGTTTTCCTATGTGCCTACTATTACCAGGAGAGGTTTGGTTTAGGGGTCTGTAAAAATGTTTTCTTCCTTTAAGTAAAACGCTCTGAGCCAAGACATCATCAGTTCCAGGCTCAGTGGGTTCCAGCTGAAAGTGTGAATGTTCAGCAAGAGGATATTTTTGAAAGACTGAAAATCTGCTGTGCCAGATACCTGAACCAATGTTAGGGTATTCAGTGGAAAATTTCATTTCCACATTATAAATAACTGTAGGATATTTTAAGGGATCCAAGACCAGGAACTTCCAAGAGCTGCTTATATTAGTTCAACTGAAATGTAAAATGGAGGGAAGATACCCAAGGAAGTCTATAAAAGCTAAATCACTGGACATGATTAATTAAAATAAAGAATTCACCATTGATTAAACCGTCCTTAAAATCCCCAGTGAGGGCACCCAACCACTGAGGACTGCATATTTCACTATCCTCCCGGGAAAACAAAGACAGGGCAGGACAGAGATGGAGAAAGAAAGGAAAATTCCCCAACATGATTACTTAAATTCAAAGTGCCCTAGAATTTCGTCTTTGAGAAAGCCCATCTGGTCGCCTATATTTGAAATATTGACTTAGGGTCTTCAAATTTTCTGGGAATTCCCTGTTCGGTGGACTTCCTGGGAGGAGGAGGACAGCCCCAGAGAAGGTGGCACATCACCTACTATATGGTAGTCACTGAACTCCTCTCTCCCTTTGAACACAGAAATGATCCAGTTCCTGACGCTTTTCCCCTCCTTTGTAGCCCCTACACATTTAAAACCCAAACAAAACAAGTGAGAGATTTTTGTTAGACAGTGGTACACCATGCCCAAAATAGAACCGCCCCGCGAAAAGACAACCAAACCAAATCAAACCAAACCAACATAAAGCAAGCAAGCCTGTGTGTGTGTGTGTGTGTGTGTGTGTGTGTGTGTGTGTGTGTGTGTGTGTGGTGTACCTGAGTGTCAGCTGTGCGAGAGTGTGTGTCCGAGTGTGTGTGCGCGGGTGTGTAAGGTAGAGTAATGGATGGAGTGTGGTCTCGCTCTTTTTTTTGGAGGGCTTACGGCCGCTTGCGGCTGGGGAAGACTCGACCCTGTGCGCGCAGGCGGCGCGGCGGTGCCCGGGGTTAGAGCTCTCCCCTGTGACGGAAAAGATAATTAAAAATCGCACGCGCACGGGACAGCTCAGTTCCTCGCTGCGCCGCCAGTTCGTCGCGATAAGTGGGTTCTCTCGCAAACCCTCGGCGCCCGGGTCCAGAGGCCAGGAGGCCAGGGGCGAGGAGTAGGCTGGGGAGCGGGTACCGTCGCGGGGGTTGCAGAATGGGTCACCCCGGGTGGCCAGCGGCCGTGCGGAGGCCGAGGAGGCGGGAGGGGCGCGGCAAGGCGGCGTGCGTCTGTGGGGGGATTTTGGGGAGAGGCGGGAACGTGGAGCGAAAACTGGGAAAGGGTAAGACGCACGAGGGAGGCGGGGAGTAGCGAATGGATAAAGAGAGGGTAAAAATGAAGCCCCTAAGAGGAAGGACAGAGCGGTGTTCCCCCCCCCCCGAGCCCCGTGGTGACCCCCGCGAGGGCGCACGCCTAAGCACCTCGGCCCCCCACGTCCGCTCCTGCGGTTGGAGGACCCTCTGTCGCCCGCGCCTCTCTTTAAAGGGCAATCCTCTTGTCCCAGTCACATACTACAGCCCTCCACGTTCACTGTGCGCTGGAAATGGGCTCCGGAGTCCGTAACTGGTACCAGGTTCCCTCTTCCGCGCCCCCACGCCCTCGAAGCCTTTCCAAGCTCCTTCAAAGGCGCAGACCCCGTGCGCAGACTCAGCGACTGGGAGCAAGGCTTTAAAAACTGGCAGGGGAGGGTCGTGGCAGGTCGCTACCAGGGTGACAGAGGCATTTGCGCTGAGTGAGCAGTAAAAAATGCCAATAAATGGGCACGTGAATTGTTTTAAATAAAATGGGGGGGGGATGAGTGATGACTCATCTTTATTCCTTAATACTCCGAGGGCGAAGCGTTATAATTTTTTCATTTATTTTTATAAAATCACTTATAGTGTCAGCTACCCTATTACGAATCTTTGAGACTTTGGCAACTGATTGTTTTTGCAAACACGTTTTCAAGCTTTGAGAGATTTAAAGGAGTTTGACAGTAAGCAAGGAACGTAGCAGTACCCAACAAGGAGGGGAAAGGGCCCTGTGTCCCCCTTTTGGGGGTGCAATGGCCTCAAGCGGATTTCCCGGCTTCTGCGGGCGCCGCACATTGTTTTGTTTTGAAGGTTCGGAGTTTGAGGCTGGTCAGAGACACCCACGTGCTTCTGACTCTCATCAGCGTAATGATCGCCTTAGCCAGAGTCGTGTCTATATAAACCACAAAAACCTAATCATTAGAAATCCCAGCCTCCAAAAACCACATTTTAGGTAAAACTGCCGCTTTTTTTCCGCGCTCCTTCATCCTCTCGACCACAACTTTTTGGGGGATCCAAAGTCGCTTTCTTAACCCACATTGGGAAATAAATACATAAATAAATAGCCAATGAAGCATTTTGGTTATTTTATTTTGTATTTTTATTTTTTTCCCCCGGGAGTGGTGGGGAAGAAAGTTAAGGCATTAGACGTAGTTTTAGATGCAGAATAGACTTAATAAAAGATTGAAATTCATGGAAAACTGCTGGGGTTTTTCCCCAGCAAGGTTTTTGCAACTTATTTTAATCATCCAACTGACAGTTTTCCAGTTTCTAAAAAAAAAAAAAAAGCTCATCCTTGTTCTCTAGGAACAAGTTTGAATATAGAAGGAAAAAGTGTCCAGCCACCCACTTGAGTTTCTAAAAACTATTTGACAAGTGTCCCCTCCACCCCATTTTTTTGTGTCACTTAAGACAAAAAAGCACCCAAACCCTGCAAAGTCATTTTTTCCCTGGGAGCCGCTCCGGCAGAGGTGGGGGGGTGGGGTGGGGGAAGGGTGAAGAGTGCCGAGAAGTCAGCACAGACGCTCAAGAATTTTCCTTCCTCCTCTCCTGAAGTTACAACGAAAAATAACGACAGTCAGTTCAGCCCGCGCCTCTCTAGCGTCTCAGCTTCAACCTCGTGCGACCAAGACGGGGTTCCTTGTCCTGGGTCGGGGGGAGAAGCGAGAGGACGCGATCAGGCGAGATTCCCCTTGACCCGAGCCGCCTCTCCGGCTTCGGAAGCTGCGCGCTGCGTCCGGGGTCTCCTGCTCTCGGCCGGCGGGCGGCGGCAGCGGCTGCGATTCGCAGGCTCGAGATCCGTTGCCTCGAGATCCGCTGCCCGCGACTTGCCTCCTGGCACCTCGACGCGCGAGGGTCAGGGGAGCTTTGCAAATAGCAGGAGGGACTGGATGCGAAGAGGTGGCCGTGAGAAGGCCAGAAGAGGAGAAAGGAAAGGAAGGAGCGGAGCCGAGGAGCCGGGCTGGCAGCCGCCGCGGGAGCAATCTGAGCGTGCCGCCGGCGCGGGGGGAGCGGAGGCCGCCGCGGAGGAGGCGGCGGCAGCAGCGCGGGAGGGCGGGCGGCGGCGCGGACGCGGGCAGCTGGGTAGCTGCGCGCGCGGCGCGGTGGTGGCGGGCAGCGCGCGGCTATGCTGGCCGCGGGGCTGGACTGCTGAACCCACTCCGATCCATCGCTGGACTCGACCTGGGAGGGGGCGCCAGCGCACCCAGGACGCGGTGCCCCAAGGGACCCCACTCCAAGCTGCAAACTGAAGCCCCCTGCCTCCCCAGGCCACACACATCCCCGCGCCGGTTCTCAGCGGCCACCGCGGGCGTTCCAAAGGCTCCGGCCAGATCTGTGCCTCCCGGGTCTCCCAACCCGCCAACCCGACCGCTCCGCATCGTCACCGCCGGCCCCCGTCAGACTCCTCCCGGCAGTCGGCTTCACCGAACTTGATTTCTCACCTCCTCGGCCCCATCACCTCCATCCCCTTTCCCCCCGTCTCGCCTCCACCCCCCCAATTTCCTCCTCCTCGCCCCTCATTTCCACCCTCCTCCCCCTCCCCCGGCCACTTCGCTAACTTGTGGCTGTTGTGATGCGTATTCCCGTAGATCCGAGCACCAGCCGGCGCTTCAGCCCTCCCTCCAGCAGCCTGCAGCCCGGCAAGATGAGCGACGTGAGCCCGGTGGTGGCTGCGCAACAGCAGCAGCAACAGCAGCAGCAACAGCAGCAGCAGCAGCAGCAGCAGCAGCAGGAGGCGGCGGCGGCGGCGGCGGCGGCGGCGGCGGCAGCGGCGGCCGCCGTGCCCCGGTTGCGGCCGCCGCACGACAACCGCACCATGGTGGAGATCATCGCTGACCACCCGGCCGAGCTCGTCCGCACCGACAGCCCCAACTTCCTGTGCTCTGTGCTGCCCTCGCACTGGCGCTGCAACAAGACCCTGCCCGTGGCCTTCAAGGTAAGAAGCTGCGGCCGCCCCCCGCCCCCGGCCGGGCGCCGCGGGACCTGCCCGCCGGCGTCTCCATGCCCGCGGGGGCCGGGGCCCCGACGGCCTTTGAGGCCTCCTACCTTGGTGGCTCTGACCCGAGGGATCCCCCGTGCCCCCCCCCCCCCACTGGCCCTCTTCCTCCGGATCCCTCGGCGGGCTCGGGACGCGGTGACCCCGCGCAGATCCTTCCCTCTCCCACCTGTGCCCGCAGCCTCCGCCTCAGCCCCTTACCCCTTTATCCTTTCATTACCCCTCAAGCCTCCCGGCCAGCGTTCTCACCCACTCCTCTGAGCGGTCTCCCCTCCCCCTAGGAGCCCCTCGGTGCCCACTCTGGGCGCCGCCACCCGGCCTTATTCCACCCTGCCCCCATTTCCCCAGGATGAGGAGCCCCGGCCTTCTCCCCCCGGAGTCCCGCGTTCTCCGGGCTGGGCAGACGCACCCGCCCTGCAGCGCGGGCTGCCGGCACCGCCCCTCCCTGGGGTCCCGCGCGCTACTACCCTCTCCCCTCCCAGGCGGACGCCCCTCCGCCCGGCTTGGCGCCCCCTTCTCTAACCCGCCTGAGCCTCGGCGGTCCCGGCCCCTCCCGGGCTCGGGGGCCGGTGTTCGTGGGGTGCCGGCGCCGGGCGTTAGCGTCCGGGGCGGGGCGCCGGGTGCCGGCTGCGGCGCGCGGGCCGCATAACCGGTGTCCGAGAGGGTCCCGGGCAAACCTAGGGACTCTGGGAGCTAGTGAGGGGGAGACAGGACGGGGGCGTCTGCTCGGCTCGCAGACCCGCGCCAGTTCCCGTTACCGCGAGGAAGGCGGGGCCGCCAGGGTCGCCGCGCGCCCCGAGGCGGGGGAGCCCCGGAGTCCCGGGCGCTGGACCCTCGCGTGCGGGGAGGTGGCCAGTGGAGGGGGCGGGGGCTCGGGACGCCTCTGGGAGCCGGGACCCAGCTCCCCGCCTCACCCCACCTGGGAGGGATAAGGGGAACCTGTGAAATGTCTTTGGCTCGCTCGCCTTGAAAAAGGAGGTGAAAGTTTGCGGATTTCTCTTATTGGTACTTTTAAAGGACTTGAGTCACTAAGGGGCCTCCTGCTTCTGAAAGGTCGTGGGAGGCTCCGGCCGGTGGCCTGGGCGCGGAGGAGCGACCCCCGAGGCCTGAGAGCGCTCCCCGCACACCGCGGCCTCCGCCCGCCCGCCCGGCCGGCCCGTTAGTTGGAGGGCGGGTGTCGGCAGCCGGAGCCGCAGGCAGCGGCTTGGCAGGTTGAGAGTGCAGGGTCTGCAGCCTCTCGCAGTAGCACGGCGGGTCTCCATAGAGCGGTCTAGGTTTCCCGGGGCGGCCCTCGCCAGGGGGAGACGGGGAGCCCCCAGGGCCCGGCAGGCACTGGCTTGATGGGGAAACGGGCTCCCGGGCAGTCCCTACTCGCGGGACTGGACGCCCGGGGATGGAGGGGGCGGTGAGCCAGACAGGGAGAAGAGCACTCCCGGGAAGACGCTTCCGGCCCTGTCTGGCCTCTGGACTTCTGAAGGTGGGCCTGGGTCCTCTGGGTTCTGGGATCTGTGGAGAGCAGGGTAAGCGAGGCCTGGCGAGGTGGGGAGAGGAGGGAGGAATCGTGCCAGTTCCTCCACTGTGAACCCTGGGGCCAAGCTCCTACAGGCCACTGGCAGTTCCCAGTTGTGGATCACCCTCCACCCCACACACCAATTCAGATTCCGTGTGTGGGTGGGGTGGAAAGAAAGAGGAGTCCAGGTCAATTAGAGCTGGTTATCTAGCTGGGTCTTGTATCAGAACAGAAATCAGAATGAATTGTTCAGGAAAGGGGATGTTGCATTCTGGGGCAGGTTTCATTTTGCAGTAGGTTCAAGAAGTGTGTGTGTGTATATGTGTGTGTGTGTGTGTGTGTGTGTGTTTTAACCGTCCCATTTCTCCTTTTATAAACCACCGATTTTGTAGGTTAAGGTTTTCCTCCTTGAAATACGAAAAGCTCAGAATGTATGTGAATTCTAGAAATGTGAATTTCCACACGAGATATCTTTTACGATGGTCATTGTCCCTGGGCCCAGAACATTCTAATTCGCCTTAAGCGAAGGGTGGAAATTTGTTTCCCTCCCCCCCACCCAAAACCCCTCAAAACACAAACAAAAAACCTGGATGAAAACAGCAAATACAAATACGAAGGTATTTTGTTTAAAAAATGCCACGTTAGGCATTCCAAGTCAGGATATATGAAAATAAAAGAGTAGTTGCCTACGTTTTAAAAGATATCATTTGGATGTTTGGTATTCTACATTCTTTTTCTTCTGCTAATCATGTTTAAGGTATAACTGTCTTGAAATATTCTCCTACGTTTATGGTGGTGTATTGATTTTGAGCCTTGGTATTTTGGATAGAAATGATCTTTTTGTCGTAAAGATAGAATGCAGTTTCGTTTGAGCTATTCTCAGATATTTTGGTAATCTTTAGGTTTTCTCATTACCACCGTTTTAAAATTATTTTGAAAATAAATTGTTTTCTTTGCTATTAATCACCCTTTATTGTCAATTACAGAGCAATTTTACTTTTAACCAGTAAACAAAACCATAGATTATACATGGCCATATTAAATTAAGTATTTTAATTCATATTAATCAAAAAATAAATTGAGTTAATTTAAGACTTGATTCGCTGTGTCCTTCTACCCCCATACCTGTATTTAAGAAAATTCAGACAGATGGTGATTGCTGAGATCCACTCAGTGTATAAATTTTGTCTCTGCTGAAAAAGATGTGTAGAGATTTGGAACATTCAGATTTTGACAACATTTTTTATTGTTTTCATCTGAATGTTAGTAAAAACAATCTCTCTTTACCTTTCTTTTGAGATAAAAGCCTGAGATCAGTAGACTTTCTACACCCTTGTAACATAATCAAATACATATGCAATGAAGAAATAATATGAAGAAGTCTCAGTTTTAGAAGTGGTGACCACAATTTGGCTATCATGTTTAAAGCCATGTACAAAGTAAGTTATAGGGTTGTTGGGTAGATAATAGGTAAATGTATTTAAAAACACAAACACACAGAATTTAATTGTTGAGAAATCTGGGATTCAAATCAATGCAGTATTTATTGAGCCCATATTTTATGTCTGTGACCCTGAACTCAGCACTCTAGAGCATCAGAACTGAATTTAATATATGGTGTTTTGATGTGTTATTTTAAAATAATGCTTCAAGATGATATTGACAATGTGTTATATTAAGACATAAGTAACGTATTAGTGTTGTTCATCTGCTCTTGTTCAGGGATTATTCAAGAATACTTATAATTTGTTTATACTCGGCATGTAAAAATGCAAAAACAACTAGTATGTTTTAAAATATGCAAAGTTGTTTATTAGTATTATATTTTTAACAAAGGTCTACAGTTTTGTAATGTTCAGTCCTTCCAGGTGTCAAGGAAATGGAAATAAATATTTTTAACATTTCTTTCAGGTGTATCTCACTGAAAGCTTAAAATAGTTAAGGGATACTATTAGAGGATTCCCCATGCCCTTTCTGTCTTAGATAATTCTCATGACAAAAAACAAAACAAAACAAACAAACCCAAAAAGCAGTTTGCAAATCCAGTTCATTAGTTAATGGTCTGGTAGAAATAGGGAGAGAACATGTCAACCTTGCATCCAGTAGCACCCTTATAGTTAGGGTCTGTCAGTATTTCCACCATGAAGCCTGGTGTTCAGGGTTTATAACTCAGTTGCTTTAAATAGCTTCAAGCTGAAACACTATGCAGAAATTCTAAGTCCAGATGTATGTTTTAAAACTAAAAGTGGTGCAAGGCTATTGTGCTGTTTTAAGTTAGGGAACACTGGACTATATATTTACCAGTATCATATGTTTTTCTGGCAATGTTAAAGAAAGAAAACACATTTTTAGATATATGATCTATTACTCATAGTTAATTCTGTATGTTTGATGATACCTTTCAGTATTTGTCATAAGTAGGGTTTCAAAATGATGGAGCAATTTCTATTTGAAAATAATTTTTTCAACATCACTGGCCATTTTCCTCTTCAAAAACAAGTATGCAACTAATAAATATTTGACATTAGTGAGATGTCTTTTCCTAATGTATATAATGATCAGGTTTTATGTTTGTGTCTTTTTGAATGTAATTACACCCAAACAAAGGAAAACAGATTATTAAACCTATTAAAACCTTATTAAGCGTACTATGAATTGTTAAGCAAAATTACGTAAATCACAATAGATTTCAGGTTGTGTGAGGACAGATACATTTTTGTTGTCTTTAAATGCAATAAAAATTAAAGTTAAAAATTTTAGGGCTGAATATATAAAAGGTAATTGAAACACAATTTTAGGTAGAAAATAAATATTTAAAAATTTTAAGAAAAACTTATATTTGGAAAAAGACATGGTTAAGATATCTTTCATTATATTCTTCCACTTGGCATTGCTGTTTGTCTCCTTTCAAAATTCCAGAACATCCATTGTTAGATGATCTAAACCAGCTTGATACATGGTACATAAATTCCTGGCTTGTATTGAAATAATTTCCATCAAATTATTCTTTGACATATATTTTTAAAATTGTGAAATGGTATTTTATATTGCATTTATTTTTTTCTCTACAATTTAGTTGGGTTTTCCTAAATTCGAGGATAAATTCTAAAAATTAACTGTAGCATTTGTTAAACTTTTTAATAGTTTATTTGAAGTTATTTAAATAATTACCATAGGAATACAATTTTCCCTTTTTGCAATTGCTCCCTTACATCTTTTTATTCCAAAGAAAGATCAGATTTTATCTTGAAAAAGATTATATTTCAATTTTGCTGCAAGTACAATGTGCCAAGTGATATTGGTCTGTAAGAGTAATTGATGGGTTAAAATTAGACTTCTGTCCATGGAAATGTCAAAGGCAATTTTAATTTCTGTACAATAAGACCACAAAAACAATTTTAAGGGTCTGAGCTAATTCTGTATTGCTGCTCTTTTAGAGTAATTCATAGATTTGGTCATAAGGAATCTCATACAAAATTTGAGTAGTTTGTAGGGTTAAGTATCCTTTTACTTTATTCTGTTACAAGCTATGTATCATGTGATTTAGGTGCTAGTTCTAGTGAGGTGTGCTAAATAAAGGAACTTCTTTCTCTGTTCTGAAATGTTAGGACACAAAATTACTTCCTTCTTCTCCCTGAAATTTCTTGAATTGGTAGACTTTGTATTTTAAAAACACCTAGAAATGTAATTGTTAAGGTTTCATCACAAACTATCCTTTGCAGAATGCAACTTTCGTGTTGGGTAGTATGGAAACAACTTTTAATGCGTACTTACTCCTAACTAGTTAAAAGAATGATTTTTGACTGCTCTCTACCCCTTAAAATGTTTTCCATTGCTTGGGTTTGGTACAGATGAAATGTGTAAAAATTTCTTGATTCTTTTGGTTTTCTTTTAGATAAACACAGTTGAGAATCTCCAAGGGAAACTTTTTAGCTTCAGAGATCTACTTTTTTAAAACCCTCTGACATATGATTATACTTCTGATTGATATAAAGTCAAATATAGTACTCCCTCCTTCTTTTCTTTTCCTCAGAAAAACATTAGGCATTTGATTTGGTAGCGTGAATAGTAGAAAAAAACCAATATATTTAGCCATTAAAATAGAGTTCAGCCATAACAGGAAAAGTTGTTACCACATTCTGTGAGCATTTCATTTTTAGGCCAAGTTCTAAGCCTCCTAGAAGACTCACACACAATTTGTGATTACCTATTTGTTTTGTTATTAAGTGTAATACATAAAGCATACCAATATTTAACATGGTCATTATTCTGCTGCTCAAGCAAAGAAAAGTGGATTTGTGTATTTCACTCTTAGGGATCTTTTCTTTCATATTTTCCCATATTGAATCAATTTTCCTTTTCTTCTAACTAAAAAAAAAATCCATTATGTTAAAAATATGCAGTAAAATAATAATGTCCCAGAGCTCTTGAAAATCTTTATATTGGGGCAGATTTCTTTATTTTTTTTTAATTTAGCCAAACAGAAGTGAAACCCATCAGCAGTCATCCTTTATCTCTCAACAACACCAAAAAACATCGCAAGACATGAAGTAAAGAATTACATGTTCAACTGAACCCTTTCAGGATGCTTATAAGTTAAAGCCCATGTTTAGCACACAGCAGCCTTAGAACCGAAGCTAGCCTCCTCATCTAACAAAAAGTACATCATTGTAATTACACTCTACTTGTACAGTATCTTCTACATTATACAGACTTCAAAAAATATTTCCAATTTATATTGGAAACCTGGTTTCTGGAGATGAAGTTACTTGTGTGACATCATAGCAGATGTAAAAGAAAGGTGGGAAAAAAGAGGGGCCTCTTGATTTTTGGTACATTCATTTTCTTTTGAGCAGTACAAACTTCTCTGCCTTCATTAATGTGCTTACTGGTTCCATCTTTACTTTGATATTAAAAGGCACACGCCAGGTGCTAAAACACAGTATGCTGAGTGTAAAAAACAAAAATGTCAGACTTGCAGATGTGTACTGGCCAAACACGGTCAATTATTTCAATTGTTCACATTTTTAGCCTTGTGAATTCAAAAAATTGAAAAGCATATTGTCTCCAGTAGGAGTACAACATTACCTCTATTCAGTAGCCCCTCGAGGCACCAAATCAAGCATGCAGGGAGGAAATCATGTTCTCCAGGGATTTGCGCTTGGCCTGGGAGACTTCTCAGATTGCATAGAGTCACCAGTAGGATAGTCGGCGAATCCCTCTTCTCTGCGACTGAAAAAGTTGTCAGAAAACTAGTTTGGTGCAACAGCATGTTGCTGTTACGGAGGGATGCTGACTCAGCCTTTAAGTGTTTCTCTCTCTTGGAGTTTTAGCTGTAGACTCACAGACTACTGGCTGTGGGAGGCGGCACTCTTTATGGAGCTCTTGCCTCAATTTATTTAAAAAATATTTATCAAACACTTACTATGTGCTAGGTACTGTTTGGGCACTGGGCATATGGTGTTGAGCAAGACCAGTGAAGGCCCCTCCCTCATGTAGTTTCCAGTCTAATATAATCTAGTCTCCTAGGAGTGAGTCTCGTGACCTTGGACTAGTGTATCAAAAGGAGTAGATGGATCACTAATATATGTACATGGAAATGAGGATCATTTGAGTACAGTGGGGTGCTGGGGAAGTGGGTTCTATAAGGAAGGCTATAGGGTTTTAAGCCGAGTAACAAAGTGCTAAAGCGGGCGTGGCATTGAGAAACAGCCTAAGAGAAAAGCAAGGGCAAAAACAACAACAACAACCACCACAAGCGATGAGTTTTTTGTGTGGCTGGTGGTTCTGCCTGCATGGAACAGAGGGTATGTTGTAGAGGAGGGCAGGGGTGGGGTTCATGAGTGAGGAAAACTCAGCCCTGAAGCACAGTTATAGTGTCTGTTTTATCACACTAAAAAAACTTGCTTTAATGAGAAATTATGTACAAATTGTACCGGGAGCCTGGAATCGGGTGATCAGGTTTGCCTTGTGGAAATCTCGACAAAGGAGAGAACAGCACCAGGCCTAGAGGAAGGATCAGTGAGATATTTGCCAGATGGGCAAGTGCACGTGGGCGTTATTCTCAGAGAGCAGTGGGCTACTCTAGCTGGAACCATTGCTTTGTCACCTCAAGGGCATCTGGAAGCGGAATGAGGAAGAAAAGGAAATAATCTGAATATAGGATCCTGGAAGTTAGTGGAGAAAAAGGCTATGATCAAGGGGCAGAGTTTTGGTAATGGATCAAGAATAGTGTGTCTGTGTGACAGTGCAGCCTCTGCACCAACATTTCCTTACCAACCTTCTTGTTAAAAAGAGGCACCCATTTGCAGGTCAGCTGCCCTTGGTTAAAAGTGTGACCGCCTAGCCTTGGAGCAGTGAAAATATTTGTGGACCTCAGAGACTGATTATCCGGATCCTTACTTGACTGAGTTAATCTGCTGCAGGTTAGCTGTTGAAGATGAAGGAGGAAACTGTGTCATTTCAAAATGGCAGATGGGACAAGACAGAATCTAAAGTTTGGCCAAGGGCGTACTTTTTATCTCTACTACTCATTCGTCAGTGACCATTTTCAGCCCGTTATATACCTTGATTCTGCACCTAGACTTGAAGTTTCTTGATGGCTTTGTCTCTATCCCACCGCCGGTGGGCCTTCAGTAATTATTTGCAGTGTGATTAAAGGCTGAATATGTAGCCCAAAGTAAGGGGATGAAATGTAGTGCTGGATACCACACCATATTTAAGCTTCCATATAGTCAGGAACTCTAAGATTTCACCTCAGTGTCTTCTCCCGTAGAGCAGACCAGACTTTTTTTTTTTTCAGCCTGGGATCTGGATGAGACCACACCTCAGGGGCTCTCCAGGCTGCAGACAGGCGGTGCCTTAATATGTACGATGCAATCTGCAGATGGAGCATCAGCCTTCCTTCTGTGGCATAATTCCTGTGGACAACCTAACATGGGGATTTAATAAAAATGTACATGTATTCTGTGAGGGGTCCAACAACAAATGAAGGAAACTTTTGCCTGCCTTTGCAATGGGTGGACCCTGAAACATGGGTCTGTTTGAAGTGGCATCCTGACCCATATGCAGATGCTTCATTCCTATCTGCCATGACTGGACTAGAGCACTAAATACTGATAAGACACATCGTTTGCAATGGGAATATATTCTCAGTTTTTAAGCTTTTCTGATGTGCCATTATTGCTGCTGTGTTTCCTGTTTTATGTAGGTGGTAGCCCTCGGAGAGGTACCAGATGGAACTGTGGTTACTGTCATGGCGGGGAACGATGAAAATTATTCTGCTGAGCTCCGAAATGCCTCTGCTGTTATGAAAAACCAAGTAGCAAGGTTCAACGATCTGAGATTTGTGGGCCGGAGTGGAAGAGGTAGGTCTCTGGTTTTTAATATTGGTAGTGGAATAAACACATCAGGATCTCCTGATGAAATGTAGGCTAGTCTGTATACAAATCAGCACCTTCTTCCACTGAACAGAATTGCTGAAGGTTTTATTTAAATATGTCCAGATGAAGCTGAGTGTTTTTCTGAGTGCTCAGGCTTTTTTCATTTGTTTTATGATATTGAAAATTCAAACAGTGTTTTCAGGAGAACTAGTCCCTAATTTCACTGGGTGTGAGCACATAAGGTCGAGAGAACAGTTGGAGGTTCAAGTTCTGAATAATGAGGAGCCAAATAATGGAGTAAATTGAGTGACAATGAAGAAAGAAAAAGGAATGTATTGGATCAATTTCCTGATAATATCAATTTTGCTCTAAGTTGTAGCAAGGACAGCCAGTGTGATTAAAGGCTGAATACGTAGCCCAAAGTTCTTCACTTAGCACATAGGTTACTTCTGTATGAATTAACTTACTTTTGTAATAAGAACCTATTTTTAAAAAGTCATAGTTTTTTACAAAAGGCTTCTCATTTGAATCAGTGAATGATGTGTTACGTATGTACAATGACTATCTAGAGTAGTCTAGACAGATGAGTGATTAAGACTCTAAATAATTTCCACATTATTTGAGGGTCTCCCCCGTCTGCATCCAGATTCACATATTGGGGGTCCTTAAAAAGATCATAAAATAGAAAATAATTTCTTTTAGGGTTTTCATAGCTGTTTCATAAAGGGGATTAATGTTTTAAAAAAATAGTCTTTAAGGAAACCAATATTTTGGCTTTTATTTACCTTCCTGTGGAGAGACTTTTAATGGTCCATCACAAGAAGTATTCTCATTTATGCATTTATTGAATCTAGTATTTCCAGTTTAAGTGTCTCGATAAGAAGAGAGAAAATAGACCACTTTAGGACAGAGGTGAAATAAGTTAGAATGACCTATGGAACGACTTCTACCCAGGTTCGAATTAGGAAATGAGAAGCATCAATTTTTAAACTATGTCCGATAATTGCTCTTTAGTTTGGATCAGATGTCATATTATTACCATTGTAAAAACTTGATAAGGGAAATTCAAGCAAGGCTGTTTCCGATGAGTAGTTTTAGTTTACTTTCTAGGAACAGGGCCAAGAAGCTGTACTTTTTAACTTAAAAAAAAAAAAATGATGCATGCTAATGAGATACTGTCACTGAAAGGCTGAAATAAAATGAGGCTCAGAGCCTCTGGTAGACTCAAAACTAAAGGGGTTATCGCTGCATCAGATTTAGTTTACTTTCATTAAAAGGAAAAAAGACACATCCTATCTCACTGTTGACTGATTAGGTGTGAAGTGTGTGCATTCTTTTTTTTTTTTTTTTTTCTCTTACTGGTGCAGGTCCACAGTACAACTAAAGTTTCTCTTTTTTCTAGTAGGAATCAAGAAACATTTGAACATGATGATTTACCTGCATGCTCTGAATTGCATCTTTTCTTCTTATGTAACGTTATTTTGTTTTTAATTGGAGTAATGAATTTCAGTGTTTAGAAGACTGGACACTATGCCTTCCAGAGTCAAGCTAGTGTTTCCATTTACCTTGCTTTTGTATTATGTAGATGCTGCATAACTTTTCTCTGATCAATATGAGTAGAAACTATGGCAAAGTGATAGTGTACTTTGTAAACCCTCAACATATTTATTTAAGAAACTTCAAAGAGAAACAAAGGGTGTGCACTGTTTTACTATATTGGCTTTCTGAGTTTTGGCTGGTTTCCCAAATAGCAATTTTTATATTTAAAAAAAAAAAGACAGACTTAACTGCTTGCAGACTTTTCACGCATGGAAGATGAAGAAAGCTTCTTTTGATGAAGTGTAATTATGTCCAAACAGAGCTGACCCCCTCCCCCTATATTTCTTATGATCTTAACTGAAGAAAGTAGGATTTTTCCTTTGAAGCAGCCGGGACTTGGTGGAGGATCTGAAATGCTAGTCGGCTGCCAGAGGCAGGATGGAGAAATTGGTCCAGACTTGTCTTCGAGACTCAGATTGGGGGTGGGGGGGAGTGGGTGGAGAGAGAAAGAAAAATTGATTTATCACTAATAATAGATTTTTATATCATGACATTAACGTGATATGAAAGGAAACTAATATCAAACTGAAATGAAGAGGACAAAGGGACGGAGAACACTGATAAGAGATGCCGTTCTTTGGGGGGAAAAAAAAAGGTCAGGTTTTCAGGGGCAGGAAACCCTTTAACCTGCCTGGGTACCTGACCTGTTTTCTTAAAAAAAAAAACAAAAAAAACAAAAAAACTCCTTCCAGCTTCCTCTCTGATTTTTACACTTCTACATTTCTCTTATGAAGTCTGGATCATCACGTCGCTACCATAGTATTTTTTTTCCCCCAGCTATTTATAATTTTCTATTTTGAGAAGCATGAAACAATAAAGAGTACCAAGTTTCTCAAATGTTAACACTTTTTCTTTTGAGGGGTAGAAAGATAAATTCTCAGAAATTGAAAAACAATTTTAGATGTATAAAGGAGTCACTTCACTACTTGGTCATTATGGGTTATCTGATGACTTTTGAAAGTGCTTTGAGTTAAAAGTAGAGCATCTGTGAAACTTGCATCAAGTTAGGAGTGGCTTACGTTTTTTAGTTTTTTAGTTTTTTCCTTTTTTCTCCTTTATATTTTAAACAGTATTTCCTTGCTATTTCAGCAGAAATATTTGGTCCTTAAGTTTCCTTGCTGTGCTTCTTTATTTTTTATATCAAACAAGCTGCTTGTGGTCTACAAGCAGTTTTAAGCACCTACAGGGTACAGAGCATGGTACTGTATCAATCTAAGATACAATCCTTGCTTGCAGTCTCACCCTATTAGACAGTTCCTGATAGCCTCTCGAGCTAGGTTAGGATTGTCTTTCAATGACAGTTCCTATATTTATCTGGGAGAATATATGACTTGAGGACATAGTTTGGAACTAGTTCCTAGATGAAGTCAAGGATGGTGTAATTAGTTGTCATTAGTGCTAGCTAGCTCCCTCAGTAGGAGCCAGCATTTTTATCACTTATGAAAAGTAATAAACAATGGAATTTAGAAAAAGTTTTTTAAAAAAATTTAAGTAAATCATGAGTACTCACAGAAACATTTGACTTAGGAGATGTATTATTATTTATGAGGTGAAAAACCAATTACTTAGTTGGGTAGTAGTTTCTGGAAGTTTCTTGAACATATGTTCATGTTCCTTCTGAAGGGGCAGTAAGAGGTAGAGGGAAACTCCTTAATTTTTATTTTAGTTGTCAAAGTACATCTTGATCCTCAGGATTTGATTTTAGAAGACTGTAGTCATGCTTTAAGTACTAATTTCCTCTCCCCCAAACCTACCTCTTTTAAAAAGAAATTTTTACCGGTTCTGCTTTGAACATTCAGGTGCTTTATACTTATAGGGTAAATTTTATACTGACTTTTGTTTTTATAAAACAAAATTTGAATTTGGGAGAAGCATTGATGACTTTTAATATCCGAAGACAGATGTGAAAATCTCAAATAGAAGTATTCTCAGAACCGGTTTAGATAAGTTCATGAGTCAGGATAACGTTAGCAGGTTATTTAGGCTCATTAGGACAAGTAAGACATACACATCCTTGCTTTATTAAGGTTTGTGCCATGGATGACAGCTGCCTTGCAAGAACCACCCTTGGAGAAATGCAGTCCTGGCGCACAGACCACTGATCTGACCCAGAACGGCATCTTGTATGGTTTAATCTCACTTAACCTTCAGTCTCGGGGCTCAGCCTATTCACTCCTCCAGATCTCTACATTGTTTTGAGGTCTTGATCTGGATCCGGTGGCTTCCTATGCAGCTTTCTATTCTCCAATTCTGTACACTTGGAGTTTTCTGTAACTCGTTCACACTGTCAGCTGCCTTTTTCTTCCAGTTAGCCCTAATGTTTATAATAAATCCTCTGGTTCCTGACCAGACAATTGCATTTCTTTAAACCCATGTAACATTCAGTTTATAATGGATGAAATATGATCTATCAGTGACACTTTAAGAATAGATGCTTTCATCATCCTGGCCGAGATACTACATTAGTGGATATATATTTACTCTTCCTTCGTCTTACAGAGCTGATGGGGACACGTGTGGAAATAAATTATCTATTAATTTTTTTTAAATGTTCTCTGACAAAGTTTAAAAGAAGAGCACTCATTTTAAGGCCTGGAAGACCCGGGTTCAGACCCTGATTTTTTCCTCTTATTAGTTGTGTGGTTAAATTACTAAGCCTCTCTGGGCTTCAGTTTCTTCATTTGTGAACTGCAGGTGATGAACCTAACTGGAGAGGATTAGATGAGATAATGTGTATGAAGTGGCTGGCAGTTAGTAGTTTTCTAATCAATATTCATCTTTCCCTGTCTGCTCCCCTCCCCCACTTCTGTTTTGTCCCTTTCCTCTCCTCTCCTCTCCTCTTCTCTTTTTTTTTAATATTGGCCATGGAAAAGTATAGCCAAAGAGACTTAAAACTGTATATACTGAGTAACAAATGATGTGTGTCTTAAACATATTTTAGGAACTTACATGATCAGGGTTGAAAAGAAAACCCATTCACTAGATTTGACAGCCAAAGACCTGTTCTACATTAAGCCTTGCGTAGAACCTGTTCCACATTAAGCTTTGAAAAGATTGCATTAAACTCTGCATTGCTACATATTGTTTAAGATTTGTGTTTTGATTTAATACCCTTAAGCTTTCAGTAAAGGGAAAAAACAGTTTCTGACCAAAAAAACAAAGCAAAACAAAACGAGCTGTTTCAAGGTCTGGTATAGGAGCAGGCCAAGTGCACGCTCTGGCCTGAGATTGCCACGAAGGTTTTATTGAGTCACTGTTTCACGCCCACCTTTTCCTGTCTTGTAACAGTTTGCAGTTTTGACTATCTGACATGACTAACCGTTGCAAATCTAACTGATTACAACTGTCAGTGAGTCTGTGTAACAGACTCTGGGATCTTCTTCTGGAGAAGGCCAACATCCGTGTCTGCTCCCAAACTTCTCCCTGTCTTCTTTCCCCCACCTCTATTCATCACCTTCAGCTCATTAATTTGAAACATCAGATGTCGTATTTCAATGAAGCGCAACCTTGGCTAAAAGCACCGATTCCTATTTATGTTGGGAGATGTCATGTACGTTTAGCGAAAAAGAAGTCACTGTCAGGGAGTTGGTTCAGGATTTGACAGCAAGGATGTATGCTAGGGCAGAGGTGGGCAGGGAGGGGAAAAACTTTGTTCCAGCAATGATGAAATCATCATACCTCGGGCACATTAAGGCAGGACGGGAGACACCGGCTCCTGTTAAAATGATTCCCATAAGAACCTTCCTCTTTCATCTTCTTATTGCAGTGCAGTTAAGCAAATGAAATGCTAAAGCCATGTGAAGTAAATAACACAATCAACAGTGATTTACTATTGTTCTCTCATGGGGTCACGACCTAATCCTAAATAAAGACTTCTAAAATTGTCTGTGTTTGGATGTGTTCCTGATGTTGGAGAGAACTGGAAGGCAGAGAATCCTCCTCAAGTGGACCAGCGTTTTTGTTTTCATTACCACTGTTGCTACCCAGCGGCTTTTTTTTGGGAGTTGGAGCCCTCTTGTATAGCACTGCAATGAAGATGATCTGTGGGCTCAACGAGTTTAATCACTCCGTAAAGTGGCCGTCAGAGGCTCTCTTATTGAGAACAAGGAGCCCCGTCTCTTGTGTTTGTTTCATTACCTCCTCAGAGATGCTCGGGAGCCATCTGGACAGCTGTATTGCTCTGTTATCCCCGGGACTGTCTTTTTATATTCACTGTGGATTTTCCCCTTTTACATCTGCAGGCAAGAGTTTCACCTTGACCATAACTGTCTTCACAAATCCTCCCCAAGTAGCCACCTATCACAGAGCTATTAAAGTTACAGTGGATGGACCCCGGGAACCCAGAAGTAAGTACTTGCCTTCCTATTGGAAATGGTAACAGGGGGTGTGTGGAGACCCTATGAGGAAAGGGTCCCAGAGCAGTTAGGGCTACTTTCACATAAACGGTTTCTTTGCCAGGTTTGCTATCTGCATGTATTTTGACGAGGGACAGTTAGCAGAACTTCACAGTTAGTAGACGATCAAATTACACTTGTAACTTTGCCACAAAATTGCTAAGGCTTACCTAACTTGGGGGACATGAGTGGATAAGCATTCAGTCACTGTAAGTACGTGCTAAAGCATTCTGCTCATCCGCTGTACACAATAGACAGGGCCGAACAGACCCATGAGAGCTGAGGAGGAAAACAACAGACTGAAAAATCTTGAGCTTAGTCAAAAAGCATTTGCGTGTGTTTCCCATGGTCTAAGAATGTGTTTTAACTTTTTAGCTCGCCCACTCAATTCCCTTTATAAAGAGCACACTGCTTAATTACAAAGAATTTATTTGCAAATGATAACTTGCTTGATTGTTACAACACGGTTGTTTGGTCATGTTCTGGTAATTGTTATAGATAGTTTCTTTTAACAGATAGAGTCAAACCAGCTCTAAATCCGCCTTGGTGTGTTTGTCTGTCTGGACATCCAGAAGGTTGATTGGGCTTTCGTTTAAGGAAGTACACATAATCCATTTGGGCCAATATGCATTTTCCTCCTAAATCTAAATTGAGGCAGGTTTTCTTCCCACCCCCCACCTCCAAAACCGATTTGATCCAACTGGGTACAGCAGCATTTAACTGCATTTAGGAATTAAAGATTATTTGATATGTATGACATGAAAACTGACGTGCCAATGGAAACATACTGAACTCTGCCTTTGATGAGTGAATGCGTCGGAGTCCCAGCCGGCGAGTTTAGAGTTTAATTTGGTTTGTGGTGGAGGTACAGCTGGCTGAAGTACTTGTTATATAATGATACACCTGCCTGGACAGAGAGAGTGACCTATCTTCCCCTAAAACTAAGAGAAAAGGACTGATCAAGTCTTTCCCTCCCCAAGTAGCATGTCTTTTAGCAGCAGGAACTCCTCTTGCCGTTGTCTCTTTTCGCCAAGGCGCACTGCTTGTCTGAACTAGGGAGGTTTCCTGCCTCAAAAGCCAGTCTTTGAAGTTTTTCTTTTCACCTCCTTTCATGTGTATAGCTTCTTCTAGGTTCACAATGTTGGGTTAGTGCTGGCTCCGTTCAGGTTGAGAATGTTCTGTTAGGCGGTTGCCACACAAGTGTCTCCTGTCGCCCCGAGTCTCTGGTCATAAGAGCCAGTGGTTATGCAGTGCAGGTGACTAGAACCGAACAGGGCTGTCTTGTCTGGTTTGGGGCTTTGGCTGACGTTCCTGGACTGCTGTGAATGGGGGAAGATGCCTTGTGATGGAAGCCACATGTTATCTAATTAGCACTTGAGTTCCTGAAAAGGCAGGGACGTCCATTTCAGTCATGCATAAAGCAGGACAGTAGTCTTTTAACATTTAGCACTACTAATACTTATCTCTTAAAGATGTTTCCTGCTGATCTCAGCAGCTTTTCTCACTTCTTGGAAAAACCATTTGTGTGTGTGTGTGTGTGTGTGTGTGTGTGTGCCTCTGTTTGTGTATGTGTCCATACACTCAAGAGTTGATGTTCAAAAGTTGATCGTTGGGAGAGGAAACAGGGAAGGGTGGGTGGGTGCTGCCCAGTCCTGAAAGGGGTGACAGAAGGTGAGGAAACGGAGTAGCTTTGGGAAGGTCGCTTTGCTCTCGGGTGAGGATACCATTACCTCATTCCCAAGAGGTTATTGGCAGAATTAATCAGTGGATAGGCTTGCTGCCCTATAAAGGCAGAGAGGTGCTCTGAAAGCAAGGAGGGTTCAGGGTAGAGGGGCAGATGGTGTATATATGACCTGAGTTCAGGCTCTGGGTGCTGAGTGTGGGAGGGGAGCAGATGCAGACCTTGAGTCGTAGACCACTGAGTAACATTTTTCAAGGACCAGAAATGTGTGTGACAATGTGATGTCATTTCTCTGACATCATGAGGTGGTGTGCCAAACTCAGTGCCTGGATACAAGGATGCGTATGGTGTCAGTAACATTTTAATCCTATAACGTTGAGTCTGTATACTGGATTATTTCCTTCAGCTCTGCTCTTGGCCATCCTGGGCATAGCACTCTTCTCAGCATTGTTCTTTAAATTTTCACATCCCAGTTATGAAAAATGCCCGGGATTTTCCATTTCCTTCAACTATTATAGGATTTGGATTGATTGGTGCATATATAATGTTAAATGGAGAATCCTCCAGAATGTGGGTTGGCAAACTTTTTCTATGAAGTGCCAAGTAGGAAATAATTTCTGCTTTGTGTGCCATACCTCTCCCGTCACAAGGACTCTACTCTGGCAATGGAGCTCGAAAGCAGCCTCAGCCAATACATAAATGAATGGTTGTGGCTGTGTTTCAATAAATCTTTATTTACAAGAGCAGGTGGTGGGTCTGATCTGGCATACAAGTTGCAATTTGTCAACTCTTGCTCTAGGTTTCAAAGTGGCTTATGTTATTAACCCTTGACAGAGTAGGGCTTTAGAAAAAGGCTTTCCTGACGGGAGAGAAAAAGACAATGCAATTGTTTTTAGCCTTTTCTCCAGCGAAATGATGTATCTTCAAATACTGGTTGTCATAGAAATAGTATCCATTTGTTTATCGTTGTAATGGTTTGATGGAGTTGAGGATTTTATACCATTGATTCCCGTTAATGAAATTTCACTCCTTCCTTCAGAGATCAGAATATATATTGAAAAGGCTACTTTTGGGAGATTGGCTATTTGGACAAGGACGAGTTCTGGGTTAACTGGTTGGGTCTTCATTCAGCCTCACATAGTGATTATAAAGGTGTGGGCTTTGGTGTCAGACTGTCTGGATTGAAATCCCAGCTCCCCCACTGACTAGTTCTAGCTGTATGGTGGTAGGCCAGTCACCTGACTTTCCTTTGCCAGAGTGAGAGTGACAACAGTATCTTCTTCATCGGTTGCTGCAAAGCTGTTAAATGATGTCATGTACATAAACTATGTAACACAGCGACTGTCATGTAGTAAGTGCTCATTAAGTGTGAGCTATTACCATATAAATTCCCTTCAGAGTCAGGAGTTTGCTGTAGAACTTTGCTTATAGTACGCTTCCAGGAAATAGATACCATCTAGACTCTGCTCCCTCGCGTATTGTTATTTTTTTTTTTTCTTGCGGATGGTTTTACTAATTTCTGCTCATTAGTAAGTGACACCAGTAAGTGTTATAAACTGTGCCTTGAGCAGGTAGTCATGCTGCCTGGGGACAGCTGTGCAGAGGTGATGATAAACATAATTTGTTTGCAGCGAAGGAGAGTCCAAAAGAGGATGCTATGGCACTATGCTGAGGCCCCGCTTATCAGCACATCTGCCAAGACTTGCTTTTCACTCAAAAATCGGAGAGGTTTCATCCTTCTGTGTTCTCTGTCTGGCAGCCGAACCGGTGCTGTCACAGCACAAACAACTTCTCTCCTTAATATACACATCTGGCGTTGGCAGTTGGACGGACTTCATAAGAGCACATGATCATCACTCATTACAAGATTAAAAAGTACCCCATGGCATCATTGATGTTTTTTCACTTTGATCTTTTGCAGTTGTGATTCATCTCAGTTATAAAACTTCCCTTTAAAGGAACACAGCCGATGACTTATTAGAACCTTCATCTTAAGTAGCGTAAACATGAAAACGGTGCACATCTTTACAAAATGCCATTTGTTTTCTTTGCCAGCTTATCATTTTAAGACATGACATCATACCTAAGATCCCAAATTTGTAAGTCTTGTGTTTAGGCAAGGCGTTTTGACCTCCTGTTGGCAAGTGAGCTCGAGCGATTGCCGTGTGCCCCCCAGCGGGAGAAGTCGGTGGGGAGCAGCAGCGACAATAATGCATGTGGATGCCCAGCTCTTTCCAACATCAGTTTCTATTAGGATCCTTTGTTCCGTGTGTGCCCTCGGTTCCCGCTGCAATCTGATTTAAAGGATTTCTACGGGAAGGGGAAAACTTGCTTAGCAATGTCGGAATCGTGGTTCTGAGTTAGGGAAGAGGGCTGATGGAAAAGGTATTACTGGCCGTGCAGAGGATGGAAAAAATACATCACCCGACACAGTCAGGATCTTTTGAATTCTCTTGCTGTTTTTTTCAGTTATCTGTTGCTAAATAACACGCTGTGCCAAAACATCATGGCTTCAAACAACAACCAGTTTATTATTCCTCAGGATTGGATGGGCTGCCTGGGGTTCATCTGGATGGGGGTCTTTCGTGTGGCCGCAAGGAAGTTGGTGGCTGGTGCTGGAACATCCGTGATGGGTGTGTTCTTATGTCTGCTGCCTTGGTGAGATGGCAAGAAGGTTGGGCTTGGCTGGAACGATGGGACAGCCTTTCTCCCTCTCCCTGTGGTCCCAGAACCTTTCCCCCTCCACATGGCCTCTCCACACGGTCTCTCCAGCACAGTCTGACTTCTTACATGGTACATCAGGGCTCCCAAAGGTGCAAGAGTGGGAGCTCTTAGGCCTTCTTAAGTCTTCTTAAGGCTCAGAACTGCCATCTACTGCTGGTTAAAGCAAGGTTAAAATTCCTCCATCTACTGCTGGTTAAAGCAAGATAGAGTTGCAGCCTAGATCGAAGGGGAAAAAACCCATAAAGACATGAGCGATGGGGACAGTGGTTCATTGACTCGCCAATACCATCAACTTCCACAAGTGCTTAGATGGCAAATGTCATTGATGCCACAAGACACAATGATATTTTTGAGGTATCTTCTTCTGAAAGGTCTCCCGACTTTCTAATCTGGAGGACATTTAAAATTCCGCAAGGTTTTCTATCCAAAGTTTATAGGATGTGTGCAACACTCAAAGGGGGCAGGACAAACGAGGCTAGGGGTGAGGCTTGGCCGTGGTACTGTGATGCTTTATTATCAAGAGAGGAGGTAGTTCAAGTCCTGGCAGCTTCTTACCAGAGTCTTAAGGAGAAAGCTGAGTCTCCAACCAATGCCCTCTAGTTATATTAAGTCACAGTCACAGAGGCCTTCTTCCCCACTAAAATCCATTCAAGAACCCAACCATCAAAATCACAAAGGCGTCACCCTACTTTCCCACCCACCCCAGTTTCTTAAAAAAAAAAAATTCTGCAAGGTGACTCCAAGTTTTAATTATAGTAGCTTCCTTCTGAATTGAAGATATTTGGTAATTATCAGATGAATTAAGGGTGAGTGTTACCTTGGGGTGCTTGGTATTAGCAGGCCAAATCAAGGTGCGCTGGATCAATACTTATAGGAAAGAAGAACATTTGCTGTTTGCACAGAAAGAGGTTATTAGCTTTTCCTGGCAACATGGCAAGTCTGTAGCAGAAGTATTTTATGAACCCTCAAATGGACGAGTCTGGAGGTTTTATAGTTTCTATCACCCAGCTTTGGAAGTTCTCACTTGCCAGCACATCTGTGAACCTGATAACCCAACACACATGAGTGTCTAAGAATTTTTGCGTGCTGTGCCCTAGGGAAGTAAATCATAGCTACTCTTTTAAGGAGAGGCCAAAACTGCCGTCTGTGTACTTACTGCTGGGATGCTGCTGTTCACTGTCCACCAGCTAGCTACCTGTCCTGACCTGGTGGGAGAAGGAAGAAGCATGGTCTCTTCTTTCCTGTTGACCGAACTCCTTTCCTACAACACTGCCCTGCTTGGCTGCATTTTTTTTTTAAAAAGATGTTATTTATTTATTTGAGAGATTGAGAGAGAGACAGAGAGGGGGAGAGAGAGAGAGCACACTCTCGTATAGGAGTACACGCATCAGCGGGGGGAGGGGCAGAGGGAAAGGGAGAGAAACCCAAGCAGACTCTGCACTGAGCGTGGAGCCTGACTTGGGGCTTGATTGCGCGACCCTGAGATCATGACTCGAGCCAAAATCAAGAGTCAGATGCTTAACTGACTGAGCCACCCAGGTGCACCCCTGCTTGGCTATGTTTTGACTTGAGTAGGGGCTGGCACTTAGGTGAGGAAGATCTATCTGGAAGTGCAAGGTAATGTTTGTATTCCTAGGACTGCCTCAGCACCCTGACTCACTCAGCTTGTTGGGCTGAGGTCCTCAGCCAAACTGGTTTCTTTTCCTGCTTGCGCGTTCTCACCTGGGCAGCACAAATTTATAATTCTTCAGAGATCGTTTTATTATTCCATGTTCTTAAGTCACTTCTGGCTGCAGACATTTTACCTTATGAACTTAAGGTAACGGACTTAAACAGAACAGGGTGGTCTGGGCACAGCATCATCTAATTTTTCTCGAATTCTGTTCTACCTAGGCCTGTTTGCCAGCCCTGTGGAGGGTGGAGAGAACGGAGGGCTTGGCCTTTTCTCTTCCTCATTCCCATTGGTGTCAGTGGCAGCTCGCCTTTCTCCTCTGCTACTCTTCATCCCAGTTGGGTGAAAGAATAGGTTTTTTGTTTGTTTTTTTTTTTTTTTATGGCGGTTGGCCCATGCCCTCTGCTCATTTATAGATGGTGGATGCTTGTGTAGAGCTTGGCCACATGTGAAAGGTGGGAAAAATGTAAAATGTGTTTGATGGAGAGCTAGCAGAAGAATTTTTTTAAGGCCATCCAACATCTCTGGACACAGTTCTTGCATTAATAATCTTTCTGTCTGTGCAGATAATTTGAGAAAATCTTGATAGGTTTTGTACCCTACTCCTGATGGCCACAGGCCTGAATTTTAGTCCTTAGTGTAAAGCATTAGTAGAAAAGCCAGTTACTTCTTGCCTTGCAGACTTTCCCTGGTTCTTCATTGTCTCTGAGTGCCCAAGGAATGGAAATTATGGGCAAATGCCGTGTTTTGATATTTACAAGTTAGCAAATATAAGCCGGGGTTCGATTGTCATTAGTATTAATCATTCAGTCACTAGTATATAAAGCATTGTTGAAAATCTTTGACTGAAGGGAATAATAACAGGTAAAAAAAAAAAAAAAAACTGTTCCCTTTTTCCCTTCCTTGAAGAAGGATGGGGCAGGGGGGCGGTCAGAAGCACTGGTAGAGGTCATGTCTGGTGGTTGGTGGAATGTGCTCTTGAGAAGAGCAGTTTTAAATCCCTTTCAGTACTTTTTTTTGTTGACTGACTGTCAGGAGCTGGGAAGGTGGCCAAGAAGGAAATGACACATCGAGAGGCATTTTGTGTTGTGCAACATTCTGTGGAACTGATGCAAGGATATATGGCCTGTTTACACATTCCTTCGCTAGGAATTGACTTCAGCGGTACATGGCATGCTGCAGCAGGGAGCTATGGCCTTCACATCCTTCATGGCAAATTATCACAGCCGTTAAAACGTGCTCATGTCCCTCTTCTGCACTTTTCCCCAGCTGCCCAGCTCTGACGGTGCTTTCTCATCGTCTTGGACTTGGGCTAACAAGGAGCTGTGGCTCTCACAATAAGAGCACGTTTTCCGCATGCATATGTTCCAGTTGATATATTTACTACTAACTAAATATAGCCTGGCAGGTTTCCAAGTGATGTGTGTCCTAAAAACACACCTGTACTCGATCCCATGCATCCATAGTTTGTGTTTTGGTGCAAGTCAGCAATCATTCATTCTTAAAAGAGTGTTAGGGGTATGAGAGAGAGAGAAAAAAATTTTTGTTATATTGAATAATTTATTATTAATTTATAAAATTTTTTTTTCCTTCCCAAGGAAGAAAATTCCTGATAGATCACTGAACTACCTTACTTTTATTTTGTTTGTGCTATAACATTTTCTTCAAGGGGGACTGGACCAGAGGAGAATAGTATACTTAAAGATAACAGAGGAAAAAGATTGTGTTGCTGCTCTTTAGATTCATACTCATCCCTATGTAGTGTATTTGTAGGATGCATGGATGATGTCCATGAAAGCACATCTGTAGTCCAAAGGTAAAATCTCAAAAGTTTTAATCTAAGCAGATTTGGAAAATAATTGCTCATGTTTTTCAAGTAACTTTGGGAAATTGAGAGGGCATAAAAGCCATTTAGGTCTAAATTAATTCAAGGACATATGCAACAGTTCAAGTAGGAGACTGTATTTGGGGTGTGGTACTTTAGTAGCAAAGGAAGGACTCCCTGTTCCTCTCCAAGTATCTCTGCTGCTGTGCCCTGGTGGCTAAACTCTATCTGCTAATAGACAAGAGCACTTATTCAAATTCAGGACTAAGGCTTAAATCCAAATATGTCCAGAAACGGTAACTTCGACTTAAGTTCATATTAAGTCAGCAGAAGTGATCTGGAATCCTGTTTTGGGAGCAGGTTTTGGGAGATAAAGGGAGAGTGGGTTAATGAAATCCTGGGCACCAGAAAGTAAACAGTGACTCAAGGGTGCAGGCAGGGTCTCTGCCAGCCTCAGAGGTGGTCACTGCCAACTTGAACCCTTGCAAACTTGCTGCAGGTCAGCACTTGCAGTGTGGATTTCCGATGCTTTTCAGGTCTGACCTGCTCTTTTTTTTTTTTAAGATTTTTTTTTATTTATTTATTGAGAGAGAGAGAATGGTAGACAGCATGAGAGAGAGGAAAGTCAGAGGGAGAAGCAGACTCCCTGCTGAGCAGGGAGCCCGATGCGGGACTCAATCCCTGGACTCCAGGATCATGACCTGAGCCGAAGGCAGTCGCTTAACCAACTGAGCCACCCAGGCGCCCTGACCTGCTCTTAACAAGTGCAGGATTTTATAATTTTAAGGTGTGCATTTTTGGTTTTTATATTTCCGTATTTCCTCCTTTTGCAAGTATTTCCTTTTTACAGAATATTTCTTATTCAGTTTTGTTCTAGATATGTGCTGGCTTTCCTCCTCTACTGGTTTGAAATTTAGCATTTAATTTCTTTCTTTCTTTTAGTAGTTATCCTCACCGTTTTAACCCATATATTTGTCTTAATAAAATTAATCATGATCTCTGTCTGCCTCTTGGATAATATAAGAACTTTAGCATTCTTTAAACTGCTGTCACTTCCTCTCTTCTCATCGGTCGTCTGATATTTTTTATCCTCATTTTATCCTCCCCAGAGGAGTCATTATCAGTGTTTAAACTGTACATTTATCAGTTTATTTGCTCACCATTCCCTCCTGCACCTCAGTTCTTCCTTAAACTGCTCACCATTCCTTCCTGCACCTCAGTTCTTCCTTCTGGATTCAGTTTCCTTTTTCATGATACAGACCCCTTTGTAGTTCCTTCGAGAGAACCTGTCAGTGGTAAACTCTCAGTTTTTGTTCCTGAAAATGGCCGTGGTTGTGTACACTGGCTATTGTGATATGCAGGGCACCCCGCTGAAAGTCTGTCTGCTCTTATGCATGGCGGATTCGTGAATATATATCCACGTATCCACGCCCGAAACCACGGAGAGTACTGAACCCTACAGATACTGTGTTTTTCTTTTTTAATGTTTTTTCCTATACATGTATACCTAGGATAAAGTTCAATTTATAAATTAGGTACAGTAAGAGATTAACAACAATTAATAATAAATAAAGCAATTATAACAGTATGCCCTAATAAAACTTACGTGACTGTGGTCCCATCCTCTCTCTGTTTCTCAAACTTACTCTTCTGTACTCACCCGTCTTCTCCTCGTGATGATGTGAGTGGATCACAGGCCCACGTGGTGAGGTAAAGTGAGGGGAATGAGGTAGGCGTGGTGACGTAGCGTTCGGCTGCTGTCTTGACCTTCTGAGGATCATCTGCTTCTGGACCATGGCTGACCACCGGTAACTGAAACTGCACAAAGTGAAACTGTAGATAAGCGGCTGCTGTACTAGTCTTGCTTTGTGCTAAGACTTTCAGGCCATTATTACTAGGCTTGTTACAATAGGATTTCAGAGACTAGAGTACAGTACAACTAGATTTTCATGGAAGATGGATGAAGGGAAATGGACCTAAGTGTCTTTCACCATGGGGAGCTCTGAAGAGTCCCGGCCAATGGTGGAGAGGTGGGAGGGAATGTTCCGGCAGAGGGGGAGAAGTTAAAGAAAGAGGCATATAGGGAGAGGAAATTAAATCCCTTACTTCACCGTTTTGGCTTGGGCAGGGCCTAAGTTGCTTTGGAACTCTCGACCCAAATTTATGTTAAAGAGCTCTGCCGTTCTATATGATCCTCAGAGGCCATTTGGCTGTTGCTCATTGCAAAACCAGAGCAGCATTTTTTAGATGTTGTTGTCCACGCATTTCCTGTCCTTTTATGAGAGTACAGGTCTCTAAACCAAAAGAGGCTCCTTTTATACTGTAAGTGAATTGCTGAATGAAGCAGAGGGAGGAAAGTAGGCGTGTGGATGGAGGCGCATGGTTTAAGAGAGCCAGGAGACCATAACCTGGGGTGGAACTCTCTGGGCACAGTGGGCAGGGTGACTCCAGGGTTCACTCTATGCACCTCTCACTGGCGTTCTGCAGGAAGGGGCTGCTGGGGAAGAGGTCAGCTCACACCAAAGCAAGCTCATACCTTCTGCCTTTCCGTTAGCCCTCAGACTACATACGCACACTTTATGACATGCATCTTCTTCCTCTTCACCTTCTTGACACTGATTTTCATGAGCTACAACTCATGAAAAAGGTAAAAAGTGCTAGCGTGCGTTTTGGCTGGGCAGTGCTCAGGAAGATTTGACCGGGGCTCTGTGCCCCTTTAGGTTGGGCCCTGGAAATTATTGGTAGAAAAATACAGGCCCTTCAAGGAGATGAGGAAGGTACCCGAACGTAGGCTGTTGTACTTACCGGAAATGAGGAGAAACATGGATGTGTAAAAAGGGGGGGTGACTGTGAAGTCAAGGTTACTAATTCTAGAACTTTGGTTTCTGTTTCACCCTCTCACCCTTCACACAACCCTGCAAAAACAAGTTACAACGTTTTCCATACTGTGAGGGCTATTTCAGAGTAGCTTCATGGGGAGTTGGCGGCAGTTTGTACAGGCAGTTTGTATTTAAGATGTGGCTTCAGTTATGGTTAAAAGAAGCAGAGGACCTGGAAATTCCTCTGGTGAGGCCTCAGTGGCATGTTAGTGACCCTCGGCAAATCACTCACCTTCTGTCCAGTTCAGTTTCTTCATCCTGCAAGCAGAACTAGGCGTGAAGACAACTTCAGAGTAGTTGGGAGTAACTCCTAAGGAATGATCATAAAGTACTTGGCGCACATGAAGGGCAACTTAAATACCAAATAGTAATTATGTAGCGCCTTTCTGCCAAGGAGTTCCAAACACTTAGACATTACCTCACTTGATTCTCTTTACATCCCTTTGAGGGATGTATTGTACCTTTTATAGGTGGGTAAACTGAGGCATGGCCATTTGAAAACTCATTTGCTCTATGTCACTCTGCAAGTCAGCAGATGATTTGTGGAGGTGGGCATGGAACCCTGGTCCCATCCTGCTCAGTTATTCACGACTAAGCCTCCTGGATGCTTTGTCATTAAAGTTGTGGAAGCTCCTGGTGTCGGGCCTAGGGTTGATGTTATGAAGTAGCGTTACTTAAGAAGAAGAAAGCCTGGTGATGTATTTGCATTGCTCTATAGTAAATAAGTCTCAAGGTGTAAGGCCTCACACACAGAAGGCATATATGTATGTGTGTGTGTTGAATGAATCGAATTCACTCAGATGAAAGTTTAACTGAGCTGGAAACACTGAATTTTGTGAGATGAAAATAAGGTGTGTGAGTTAACCCTCCATAGAATCTCACTTCAAATACCAGTGAAATAGAGTTAGCACTTGAACAAAAAGTTAACTTTAAGATTTTATTTATTTAATTACTAAGTTTTTTTTTTTTCTTTAGAGAGAGAGAAGGGAGGGGAGGAACAGAGGGAGAGGGGCAAGCACACTCCACGCTGAGTGAGGAGCCCCATGCAGGGCTCAATCCCATGACCCCAAAAAGTTAACTTTAAAAAAGTTGTATGAGGGGCGCCTGGGTGGCTCAGTCGGTTAGTCAGGGGACTCTTGGTTTCAGCTCAGGTCGTGCTCTCATGGGTCGTGGCCTTGAGCCCCGCGTGGGGCTCGGTGCTCAGCAGGGAGTCGGCCTGAGGAGTCTCTCCCTCTGCCCCTCCCCCGACGCGTGCCTGCGCGTGCACATGCCCTTTCTCTCCAATAAGTAAACCTTTAAAAAAGTTGCATGAGAAGAAAATGGAGGCAAGTACATGGTAGAAAGAGTAGAAAGGAAAAATTAGTGAAAAGAAGAGAATAAAACGTGTCCATAATCACGTCTCCAAAGATTGCCACTGCTAGTGTTCTGATAGTAATCGCCTGCATGTTTTTCTGTGGTAATGCTCGTCCTTTCGTGGAGGTGACGGCTGCGAGGAAATAGCATCAGGACAATGATGGGATGCTGTTAAGTGGCATGCCTTTGCCGAAGCTGAACAGAGAGAGAGTAACTGGAAAGGAGATCCGTTGCATGAAGGAGCAGGAGTGAGACAACGGGACGGACAGAAGTTTCTAGTTAAGGTCTTGGAAGAGGCAACAGCTGTCTCTATGACGGGGTGAGCGGTCCTCGCCCGACTGAGTAAGAGCGGATGGGTCCGAGGAGGAGGACCCCTACCCCTTCCTCCCACTACCCATCCCACCACTAGAAGCACCTGCTCCCTGTATAATAGCTAACAGAGCCCCTTTTCAATGATGATTAGAGATATGCTTTAAAATGTAAATATCTCTGGCCATGGGGGCATGCATTCATTCAAAAATTATTTTTGAGTGGGTACTGTCAGCCAGGTGCCAGGCTCACGAAGCAAAGCAGGCACGATCCCCACCTTTGAGGAGCCTGCATTCTGCGGGGGAGATGGATAAGAAATGAGTAAACGAACATATATGTATAACCACCTCTAATTGTAAATTGTGCTAAGTGCTGTAAAGGGAACTGATGTAGCAATAAAGAGTAATGGGGTATCAGGGGACGGATAGGAACCTGTTCTAGAGTGTGCAGGGAAGGCCTCTTGGAGGAGATACCATTAGATCCGAAACCTGAGGGTGAGAATGAGCCAGCTCTGGGAGGGGTGGGGAAGAGGCTTCACGGTAAAGGGCACATCAGGCCTCGGACATGATCAGTGTCAGAAATCTACTGGCTAATTTTGATAGAAGAGAGAGCACTAGGGGAATGGCAGTGTAGTTGGGGAAGGGTTTGCAAAAAGAGGTGCTCAGCATCAACACACCTCAGAGCTGCTTGTTTTATGATTCTACCCATGGCCTCTGTAGCATAATTTGAGGAGTGCAGAAGGATTCTCCGTGTCCTCCCCCCACAGGACCTGAACCTCTCTCATGGGATTCTCGCCCAGGTGTCTGAGATTCTTCTTTGAGTTAAGGCTTTGAGGACAGGACCTTCAGAGATGTTATCTGCAATGGAGAACACATTTGAAGGCATTTTGGGTTAATAACTTGGTTTACATAAGTGGATCAGATCAGATTAGCTAGATACTCATTTTATAATAGGACCATTTAGGGAGAGTAAGTTGAGAAAGACCTGGAAGAGTTCTGTCTGGTGAGGGAGACTGAGTGGGAGTCAGTGGAGGGGAACGGCTCCTCTGTGGCCGGCACACAGTAAGAACAACGGGTCCCGAAGAACATGTTTTTCTGCTAGAAGGAGCCCTAGGAAGCAGGTTTGTACCCAAAATAACCCAAACCAAGCAGCAGGTTACCCATTCAAGTAGAGTCTTTGGGCTTTTATGGACAGCGAGAAGCAATTCCAAAGGTGAGCTGGGTTTCAAAACATAAGAGCAACATGGAGAACTTCAGAATGTTTAGCGCAGAGCATTGATGATGATTAAAGGATTGTAAAATTGAACCTACAAGGATAAGTTGAAAGACGTGGGATTATTTAGCTTCAAGAAGAGGAGACTGAAAAATGACTTAATAACAGACTTCAAAATTATGAGGAGTTATTAAGTTGTGTATGGTGACCAGCTGTTTTGTTTCTGGCTCGGTCAGAGAAAGAACAAGTTTTAACTGAAGCAGGCTAGATTTAGGTTAGATTTAAAGAAGAACTTCTGGACTATAAGAATTGTGACAGAGGACAGGTTACGGAAGGCTGAGGGTTGGACCAGACGGCTTTTCATTTGAATCCCTTCCATGTTATCGATTTTCTGTGTATTTACTTATGATGTGCAACAAAGCGACACCTTTCTGATTTTAAAGTCAAAGGCATGATTTCTGTTTCCCATTATAATTCTGAAGCTCAAGAGTTGCAGAGGTTTGTAGACACAAATGATGAGGGTAATTTGTCTTGCTTCAATGGCCATTAGAATCTTTAATTAAGAAAAATATGACCAATAAGAGGACTAGATCTGCCACGTGATCAAAAATTGTTATTGATAATTAGAACAGAAGCATTATCAAGAATGTGGGGACTGAGTGAGGTTTTATTTTCGGAAAAACTCAGGTGTATTTGACTTGAATATGCCAGATACAGAAGGTGGGGTTTTATGAAGTTGGCTCCTTTTATTTTCCCTCTGGTCCCTTCCTCCTGGGAGAAATGTCACACTTCCAGGTGACAGCAAGGTTCACGTGACCTGGAGCCTGAGAGATGCGATCCGCAGGTCACCCTCGAGGAATGTATCGGCATAGAGGAGGAAGGAGAGAGGAAATAGGCAGGATTTATTTTGGAAAACAGAAACCTTCATGCATTTAAGAGCTGGCAGAGCAGTGGCAAAGCCGAGCAGAATGAACCGGAGAAAGACTTACTGAACGCGCCGTCCCTCGTCCACTTTGCAGCTGGAGCGCAGGGAAGCCAAGAGCCTTGTTTCCTGGGTTCGCCTTGCTCAGTGGAGCCAAACGTCTGTTTTTATTTTTAGATTTATTCTTGAGTCCACTCTTTTGCTTCTTAAATACCTGTCTGAGCAAATTGTGTAATAACAAATTAGCATGCCTGCAGATGGTTTGCTCGGAGCACTCATGACAGCTCTCTGATGAGACTATGAAAGACAAAGTACACATATGTAGCATTCTCAGATGAGTTCTTTGTTTTGAGCTAAGTGGGTATAATTTTCCCTAAAGGAAAAAAAATAATCAAAGCGACTAAAGAAGCAGACTTTGAAAACAGGTGACCCAACTGGGAAGAAGGCTAAGCGGGTGTGGTGCTAAGTGAGGGGAAAGGAAAAATACTAAGAAAACATTTTTTCTTTCCTTCCACAATAACTTGGGCTCTTTGGTCCATTAAGCACACTTAGTAGGCCCTGGAGCCACTACACTTGACCTTTCCAAAGCATCATCGCTGCTGGCGAGCCCCCTGCAGCCCACCGTTGGCTCAGAAGTCACACCCGCTTCCTCTTACTGGCCTCCTTTCTTCCTCGTCTGTCATATTTTCTTTGTGGCCTTGGCACTTTGGGACATTATTTTCGTGATTTCTACGCTTGGGTCTCCCCCACCCACCGATAATTTATTTTTAAGACCCCCTTCGAAGGATTCTTAAAAACGACAGCTACCTTTTCTGTGGCAAAAGTCGGCCTGAAGGAGATTGGTGGCTCCTCTTTTTTGCTCTTGAGGTCAGGAGATTGAGTGGGAAGGAAAAGCAAGTGAAAAGAGGTGTGGTTTACTCCCACTACAAAAAGGAGCTCTCTTCTGAAGCCTTCGTTACAGGAAACGTCTCTTCATGGCCCATGTGTGGACAGTGTAAGGGTATTTATTCCTTATCTTCTGTCTGCCTTCTAAGTCCTGTGAACCAAGGAATTAGCTGTGAAACAGACGGCGTATTCTCTGAAGCAACACAAGACCCATCAGTGTACCCCACCCCCCTAAATGGTTTTGTTGTCTCTTCTTCCTGAGCTCCTTTTTTTTTTTTTTTTAACCTTGAGGGCTTTACTTAAGACTTAAAAACCAACCTGCCTTTCCTTTAGAGAAACTGTGATAGGGATCCAGTGAGAGCAGCCAGCAGCAAGGGCTTTAGGGAAGGTTGGACACATGGCTGTGAGAATGTCTACAGGGTAATCAAGAAGGACAGAGGTTTTCATAAAGGCCTTGAGGTTCAGAGGGAGCAAGAGTGGATGGTTCGGATAGTGTGCCAGTGGAAGGCCCTGTGCCTTGATCCCTTCTCAGGGGATTCCCACATGGACTCCCCTGGGTTTTTTTTAGAAGTCTACATTTGCGACACAGATCAGACATCGCAAGGAAGCATGCTGGGGCTGGGGCTGTAGGAGTTTTTGGATTCCATCATTAGGAGATCATAGGTAGACCAAAATGTAGGCTACGTGCCCCTTTTATTATTTGCAGAGCATATTTTTGCCCCTCTTTAATATATTATTATATTGGTTCCATATACTGTGAGACCTGATGCAGCATTTCCTTGGTAGAGCCAAGCAGGAGAGGTGTCTTTCTTCTTTGCTCTCATCCAGGCTGTCTAGGAGCTGTGCTAAGGATGTGGTTTGATTGTAGTTAACTTGTCACAATACTAGCCCAGCGGTGGCATAGGAGTAGAAGTTAGTTCATAAGGAAGGGACTTGATGGGATATAATAGCACCAGTCCTCCATTTTTGCTGAAGGTTGACTTTCCATCATCAGTCATAGCTCAGGAGAAGCCCTGAGGGGAGCAGAGTGACCACTTCATCCTCTTTTGTTAGGAGAACTGAAATATAATGAAAGTTTGCAACGGAGTTGGAAAAAATCTGACACGGAAAGATGAAATGTAGCTTTTGCAGCATGAGATTTGTGGCACAAACTGACCAGAGGAAGGAAATCTGATGATCTAGATAGATGCCTCTGGTTATTACCGCTTTTGCTGTGTGCCCCTGTGCTAGAAACTGAACAGGATGAGTCAAATATCGCTGTAAATAAAAACTTCACGGGGAACGGAAGATCCTTGTGGTTGAAGGAATAGGTGGCTTTTCTGGCTCATTTATAAATGTCTCCTTTCATTCTTTTCAAAGTTGGAATAAGTTGCACTAAAAGTTTATTGGAAGAAAACCATTAAAAATTTTTTTTATTATTTTACTTCATTTTATTATTTTTTTGCTACTGCAAAAAGCTCCTGAAACTGAGCCATGGCTGAATTATAATCTTAGTTCTAGCCCTGGTGCTATTTGGCTAGTTCTTGGTAGTTTTCACATCAGGAAAATATGGTCACATTGATCTGTTATCTTACTATTGGTCTCAATTGCCAGGCAGTTGGAAGACTCATGGTTATAAATTATTTAAAATAATTGCTTTAAAAAGATTATTATTTATGCATTAGGATATTAAATCCCAAGACCTTTACACACTTACAAAGTACCTGTAAGCAATTCTACAAAATTCTGATGTTGATACTTAGATCTTTTTGTCCTGGGTGACTCTTTGCATTAAAGTAAGTTAACCTCAGGAAGAAAAGTCAGTTTTAATAAGATATCTATGTCCTCTCTTTCTTCATTAATTGGGCAAACGCTTCTAGCAAGCCTGCTTTTTGTCGGAGCCTCTGAATGTTGGGTACTGATGAAAGAACTTTGAGAAGCTAACTTGGAAGAGACACAGCAAAATCGAGAATAAAGCCAAGTTCAGTAATCAGTATTATGCTGAACATATCAGGACACAGAGGGCTTAATTTGTAGGGAAAATGGGCAGGGTCTCCGCTTTTATTTTAATAACTTACGAAAGTTTATGACTAGTCAGTCCTACTTTATTGTCAGTTGTCCACTCTCTGGCCACACCCACATCTTCTGACAGCTTTCCGTCCCCTGTCCCTGCCACATCTGCTCTAAGCCCTTACTGAGAATTCAGTCCCACGGTCTCCCACCTCATCTCCAATGATCATGACACCATTCTCTTCTCTTCTTTGTCTTTCGGTCACCAGGTCTCCCTCCTCACCAGCACCCTGCAAGCTCTCTTGCTCTCTCACTACTCCCTTTGCCCAGAGTAGGGGGGCACTTCTTTGCCTTACAGAATGGGCTTCCGGGTACATTTTTGATTCGAAGAAGGGTGTCCAAAGCTAAGGAGAGTGTAACAAAACTCATCCAGTGTAAATAGTGTGTGTGCACGGCAGGAGAGGAGCATGAAAATTAATGGTCCGTTGGTTCGTGGGGCTCTGTGCTGGATGCTTTACGTCCATTTTCTCCTCTTTTACAAATGAGGACACTGAGACCTCAAGAAGTTGTGTTTGCCAACCCAGTTCCTTTGCCATAGCAAAGCCAACTTTGTTTTTTGGCTTCAAGTCCTTACTTTTGCTGCCGTTTGATGCCAGGGGCTTTGAATGCGTGTAATTTGTGGGGAGAAACTTTACAGAATTTTATCTCAGAGGTTAAGGCAAATCTAAAGTAAGTTAAGTCTCAGATACTATTTGTAGTTCTTTATCTGTCCTTGGTGCAATGGGAAGTGGGAAGGACTAGGGCACAAGGTGAGGAAGCCCCATAGAGAGAAGGTCTCATGTGATAATTAGCAATCCAGCTTTGGACTCCTCTGGCTCTGGCTTATCTTTACTAGGTCACCTTTTCTTCTTAGAGAAATTGAAATTACTATCAGTCACAAGGAAGGAATTCTTACCTACTATATGGGATTTGTTTTTTCCTGTTAGCCTTTAATGCCACTGTGTGTAAGTGCTCAACCATTGTCGAGAAGTAGTAATACTTCTCTTTTTTGGTAGTTTAGATTATGTGGAAAATACACTGTGTTGGTGAACATATAACATGTGTGGGACTAGTAACAAAAGCATATATGATGTTCATTCAGTGCTACCCATTATTTCTTTTTACATTTTGAGTAACATTTATTTTTAAGATGTAATTTTTTTAGAGCAGTTGTAGGTTTACAGCATAATTGAGAGGAAGGTATGGACATCTCCCGTGTCCCTTGCCCCCACATGAGTACAGCCTCCCCCTCATCAGCAGCTCCCACCAGTGGTACATTGGTTACAACCAATGAAAGCACATTAACATATCATGATCACCCCAAGTCCTTACTTTGCATTAGAGTTCGCTCTTGTTATACGCAATATGGGTTTGGACAAATGTATAATGACATATATCGTATGGAGTAGTTTCATTGCCCTAAAGATTCCAACTCTGTTTATCCCTCCCTGGACAAAGCCCCCGAAAACCTGTGATCTTTTTCACGTCTCCATTGTATTCCCTTTTCTAGAATGTCGTATAGTTGGAATCATTATGCAGCCTTTCCAGATTGGCTTCTTTCACTTAGTAATATGCATTTAAGTTTCCTCTATGTCTTTTCATGGTTTGAGAGCTCATTTCTTTTTTTTTTTGACCTTTTTAAAATTAATTAATTAATTAATTAATTATTATGTTATGTTAATCACCATACATCATTAGTTTTTGATGTAGCGTTCCATGATTCATTGTTTGCATATAACACCCAGTGCTCCATGCAGAACATGCCCTCCTTAATACCCATCACCAGGCTAACCCAACCCCCACCTTCCTCCCCTCTAGAACCCTCAGTTTGTTTCTCAGAGACCGTAGTCTCTCATGGTTTGTCCCCCCTCCAATTTCCCCCTCTTCATTCTTTCCCTCCTGCTATCTTCTTCTTCTTCTTCTTCTTCTTTTTTAACATATAATGTATTATTTGTTTCAGAGGTACAGGATTGTGATTCAACAGCGAGCTCATTTCTTTTTAATACTGAATAATATTCTGTTGCTTAGATATACCACAGTCTATCCATTCACAAGAACATTTGTTTTCATTTAATTACTACATAAGAAAAACATTGGTTGTAAAAAGTTCAGAAAATTCAGAAAGTATAAATAAAGAAGAAAGTAAAAGTCACTTGAAACTCAACACCAAAGATAACCCTAGCTAGTATTTTGATGCATTTCCTTCCAGTGTTTTTCTCGAGTGTATATTTGTGTGTATGCATAAATATTAACGCATCCTTTTTATTTTATACAATTTTGCTTATATCTTCTAAGCTGATTTCATTTGTTTTTGGGAGGGAGGGGCAGAGAGAGAGAAAATCTCAAGCAGACTCCACACCCAGCATGGAGCCCAACAGAGGGCTTGATCTCATAACCCTGAGATCATGACCTGAGCTGAAGTCAAGACTGAACCACCCATGCACCCCCCTTTTTTTAATTTTTAGAAGGAAGTGGGCAAATCTCTAGATGGTAAATCTTCTGTTAAGTAAAGATAAACATTTTGAAAATTAGTTCATAAAAATTGGTATGAAATTTCTTTTTTTCTTTTTTAAAGATTTTATTTATTTGAGAGAGAGAGAGAATGAGAGATAGAAAGCATGAGAGGGAAGAGGGTCAGAGGGAGAAGCAGACTCCCCGCCGAGCAGGAAGCCCGATGTGGGAGTCGATCCCGGGACTCCAGGATCATGACCTGAGCCGAAGGCAATCGCTTAACCAACTGAGCCACCCAGGCGCCCTGAAATTTCTTATTCTAGTTCCTTTAAGAATATTCTAGCCCATGGGCTTATTTACTTCCTGATATAGTTGCCTACCTCACAATATAACTTACAGTAATTGTACATCTTCCTCCTTGCTATTCTTCTTGTCTCTTTTTTCCTTTCCTTTTATTCCGTTTGACAGGTGCTCATGTGATGTCTGGCATGTGAAATGGTCAAGTGTATACTGTGCCGGGGGCCATAATCAGGCTTTGAGGGGCTCCTGTGGCTCTTCCTCACACCTCCTTGAGGTTCCATCTCCATATTCCCTCATTTGGAGTGGTACTGTGTGCCTTTGCTTAGGATTCTCAGACCTTTCAGAAAATATTCTATATTTGTATAGTTTACAAAGTTTATGTTATTCTTTTGACTTCACAATAACTATGTGAAGTGGGCAGAGAAGAGATTGTTTTACAAGTGAGAAAGAAGCCTTGAGAAGTTAAGGGACTTGCCCGGGGTCACACATCTCTATTAAACATTTCATGTATTAAAAATGGCTTAGTATGACTCAAACCAAATTCAAGAAGAGAAAAGGTTCCAGCTGAGAATTTAAAGAAAGTACAGAAAATATTACTGCAGCGAAAATTATTTCAGGTTACTGTAACTGGAAGCTTACCGATATTTATGTGCTTTTTTGTTTGTTTGTTTTTTGTTTTGCAAAAGTAAGTAGTGGGGGCACCTGGTTGACTCAGTCGGTAGGGCTTGCAACTCTTGATCTCAGAGTCCTGAGTTCAAGCTCCACATTGGGTGTAGAGCTTACTTAAAAGAGAGAGAGAGAGAGAGAGAGAGAGAGAGAAACAAAAGTAAGTAGGGATCAAGTACAAGTGAAGAAAAAAAAAACAATTTAAATCAATTAATGGAGAAAAGAAATGTATGTAGGAAAAAAAGATTGTCTTCAACATAGCTGCTCACTGATTACTGGGAAGGGAAGGGGAAAATAGTGCTTCACTTCTCCCAACAGAAAAAGGCTGTGGATCAGAGATAGCTGAATCAAGGGTAGAGTAATTCTCTCCTGATCTATAGGAGATAAGGTGTCTGGTGAAGGGCAAGTGGAAGGAAGATCCAATGCCAGACAAAAGCTTTTCCAGTTTCTGGAGGTCTAGCAAAGACCTATTACGAAAGGTAATAGAATACAGATTCAAGATTCTTAGGAAATCCTTAAATGTAAAACATCCTCAATTCATAAGGATATCTGGAAGATCAGAAACATCCTGTTTGGCAGATACTTTATTTTAAGCCACTTAGTCTACCTGGAAATGTAATTTGAATATTATTATTTTTTATTCAAAACTTGTGAAAATGAAACCAGCTTTTCTAGTGTCTGACTTCTAATGTCCAAGGGGCTAAGTGAAGTAGAGAAAAGCAGCAGCATCTCTGTGGAGGAGTCTGCCCCACAGAACAAGGCGGAAGAACTAAGCCAAGGCAGTGGTGACTTGGCCAAGGAGGGTCTGGGACTGAGGGGAAAAATCAGAGGCTCAGTCAGCTATCAAGGTCAAAAGCTCTGTGGCAGGTTTGCCGAGGCGGTTCTGAAGTGCATTTTTCCCTGTTAATAAGGCAGGAGGCATATTGGCATAGACTGGGATGAATGGGGATGCTCTGATCATGTGAAGCTAAACAAATGCAATGGTGCGTTCTGGGTAAGAAATTAAAAATGGCAACAGTGTGAACTTAAAAGCAATGCAGAGTATTTGTTAAGCATCCTAAAGTCTTGATGAAACTACCTAGAGGTCACGTTTCACTGTTGTGACATTGACAAATCAGAAGGAAATACTGGGTTATTAGGGAGCCAACTGTGATAACTGCCATTGGATTTGGCATGGTAGAAGCCATCGGTGATCTTGGCAAAAAGAAACGTCAGTAGAAGGATAGGTTCAAGAGATCATTTGGTGAAAGTTTAAGAGAAAATGGAGGTTAGGAAGTGGGGAAAAGGAATTTAGAAAGTGAACACACTTTTAGAGTGTTCTCTGAAGGGCGTTAGAGAAGTGGGTCAGTAACTGGAAGGGGATGTGGCAGAGTGGGGAGACCATTGGAACTTTGAGTCACAAAACTGAAGGCCACAGTGCTGACCCTTCGTGAATGAGCATCCCTGACAAATCACTTTGTCTCTCAGGACCTTGGTGTCTTCAATAGAAAAATGGGGATAATGAAACCTACCTATGATGATTTTAGAAGATTATGTATAATAATAGTTTTTCATTTGTAAGCGGCAAAATCAATGTAAAAATCTCATCCTCTTTAGCGTGTAATAGACATTCTCAAAGAAACATCTGATCACTCGGAGGAAGCTGAATCCAGAAAAAATAGATATGAATGCCTGGGTGAACTGAAGACCTTTATTAAAAGCTCTGGGAAGTGGAAGACCATAGGATGTGTAGGGGAAGGACAGAGAAAAGCTGTACTGGAACAGAAGGTGAATATTGGAGAGAAGAGGAAAATCAAATTGGATCGGGAGAACTGGGCTGCGAAGGCAGGACTGTAGAGGCCATTCAGAGGGGTCTGGGGCAGACGGCGGGGGGGGGGGGGGTGCTGTGGGTTCTCCAGCAGGATAGTTGAAAGTGGAAGGTGTTGCATTTCTATATAGCATGGAATTATAGGAATTAGAGCAAATTCTACCTTTGTCTGTAGAAGATCTCAGTGTTTCAGTGAACTAGGATATTTTAGTTTGGTGGAGGAAGCAGGAGGAATAAAAGACAAGAAGAAACAGGAAGGAGAAATATGAAGGCAAGGAAGCCAACCGGAAAGGTACTTCTCCAACCCACGTGTGGTGAGAATCAGAATTGAACTTTATTGTTTGGGGGTTATGTGACATGAAAGTCAGTATTAACATCCTGGAGAAGGAAAGTGCAAAAGGAAGGAGTGTCTCAAGAGGGTAAACATTGATGAAAGGAGTCTTAGGTCAGTCAGTCATCAGGTATTAATATATTGCGTACCTACTATGTGCCATTGCTGTTCTTGGCCTTCTTCTGGGCACTCTTTCAAGCTCTGTTCTAAGCGTGGACCACAACACCCTTAATGGCAGGAAATGTGTGGGAGGAAGCCAAACTGTGACAAAACTAGGCTTACATTTCTTTTTCTTTTCTTTTTGTTTTGTAAGAGCTTACATCTTAAAGCATTTTCTGTATCATCTTGTGCCTATTGCATAGTTTGCTAGGTGAATTTGTAATATTTTTTGAGTTAGCAGCATTAATCTGTTGCTGCAGTTTTAAAAAAAAAAATGTGATTCGTCGATACACATTAAGCCTTAAAAATGCTCTTAGGGCAGCTGTGGTTAGAACTCATGACCAGATTTGGCTTGTCCAACTGCAGAAGAACACCATCAAAATCAGTCCCCCCCAGCCATTCATGTGATACTCATATAAATAAATAATCAAAATAGAAGATACTAAGATAAATAAGAGAAAGCATACAGAGAAACATTGATTTAAAATAAAGGGGAAAAGGGCTTCATTTCTGACTATCTTAAGGAAATTGGTTTAGTGTATTAAGGGTTTAGAATCAATGAACTGCACGGCTGGGCATTTAGGTGAAGAGAGTAGACAAATGCATGGATAAATGAGCTCTCCAGTTGGCTAAAAACTAACTTGAAGCCCGAGATCATGAGTGCTAACTAATTTTGAACTATAGCTTTGTGTAATTCATCAGGACTAGGACTCTGGTTTTAATGGTTTGTGTAGTGAGACTATTCAACTAGTCACAACAGAATTGTAAAAAACAGCATATTTGTAATTGATGGCATTAAAATGGTGGACTTGGGTTTGAGTTCTAAAGCAGATGTTCCGTGGTTCGGATTAATTTCTAGCAATGGTTTTGGAGGTTGAAACCAAGATGCGTACGAAAGTAAACATTTCCCTTGCAGAGCAGATAATTTGAAATCGAATGAAACGTCAGCAAGTAGGCACCAGCTCCAAGTTAATTTTGACGCAGATGTCTGGAAAGCATCACCAGTTAGCATATTTTTCACGAGAGCCACCGTGTAGTATATTGTCTCTCTGTGCTCATGGAAGGAAAGAAACACGTTACTTGTTGAAGCCCAGACGTGTACTGGCTGGCCAGAACCTGAGGCTGAAGTCATCCCCTTTTGGACCTGCATGAGGGTGCCAGCACTGGCAGAGGCAGCTTCGCAGGGGGGCCAGCAGCTTGTGTCTGAACTGAAACAGGCTCCTGCCACAGCCAATCTCTTTTCACCAAATACCCACCAGTGACTTCTAAAGCGAAGGTGTCTTCACCAAATGGCTTGGTTCCTGGGTCGGTTCGTTGTCTTTCTGTCCAGTCTTAGGAGCACAGGAAGCAAAATGCGCGCTGATAGTTTCTCGAGGAAATAAATTTGTTTTGTTGCTTTGTTGCTTTCCAGTAGAAATAAAATCTTTCCACAGAGAAACAAGAGGAAGAGTCTGTATAAGGAAGCATGTATATCATCCTCAGGTATATTAAAAAATGAGATGATAAAGACATAAACTAGTAAAGTAAGGCTGTAGGATGGGCTGTGCACTAAATAGGCTGATAGTAAGACATTGTTCATTCCCTTATTTTTCCAGAAGGGTGGAGAGATTTCCTTTCTAGCTGGGGAGAAAACAAATCTTTCCCACATTACTCTTTATTTCATTTGGTAAATTTTTTTCCCTTTTATCTTGTCAGTAGAGTTGAAACTGATGGATTCCCTCAGCACTTAAGTGTCATGGTAGTAAGCCAAAGAAATTCATACAGTGATGCTCACGTTTATGTAATACTCTTTTTAAAAAATATTAATTTTTCCTCTTCTTAGTTTTGCTCCTTTTTTCCTTCAGTTTAGTTTCTCCTGGCAAGAATGGGGTAGCTCAGTTTATTTGTTAGTTTTCTTTAGCCAGATCATATTGCTGTGAAACAATACAGTGAAATATTTGCATCCGGGTCTTCACTTTATGGGGATGTTTCTATTTTTATTAATTTGTGGGACAAGACCAACTAGACAAAGAGTTGGACTCATTGTGGATTGTGTTCAAAATTTTAAAAATGTTTGCAGCAATGGATATAGCTGGGCTCCTGGATGAACATCCCTAGGTTCTCCATCAGGGATGTCTTTCCCCACTCATGTTCAAGTTCCCAGCATACTACCTGTCAGGTACTAGTGACCAGTCAAGTCTTAGAATGAGTACATGAACTGCTAAGTGATTGCTAAATCCAAGAAGTGCCCTAAATAGAATTTTCCCCCTTTCATGGTCTAGGATGGTGATGTGAGAATAATATGAAATGAAATATGAACCTTTGTTTCATTTTGAGAAGTGTCAGCATTGTAAAGCTGTATCTCCACTGGGGCTTGGGTGGCATCCGCTGCCTCAAACCAGATCATTGCATCTTTTACTTTGTTCTTTACAGAGCTGGAAAAACATAGCCGAGACCTGTGTCAGAGCATGATCCAATACCTACAGGGTTTCCTCCTTCAGAATCTGGATATGATTGAGCAGATAGCTCGCCTGATCACTAATGTCTCTCACTTGACCCTAATGAATAGCCTTATATCATTGGTTACATCAGAAGACATCATTTTGATAGCTGTAGGCACCTAACTGTGTCTTAGTTGGGTTTACGGTTTTTTAAGTTGTCTGGACAAAACCTCTGTTGGGTGTGAATCACAGTGTGTCTCATTGCTCAGTGGGACCGTGGCAGCCTCTTCGGTATCTGGGACCTTTGTGTATAACACGGCTGCATCATTGCTTCCACACAGGAGAGCTCTGAGGGGAGGGGCATTGGTACTGAGTATACAAGATTTGCCATCTTTTTGTGCCGTGCAAGATAAAATGTTTATACGTTGGACACGGTGTTTTAGAATTTCGTGTCTCTTTCTTTTGTCTCTACTGTAGTTCCTATTAATTCACCCAGTGACTCTGGGGAGAGTAGCATGCTTCTGAGATGTGGTCACCTGTGTTGCGACATATGTATAAGCCTTGGCCAAGCGATTTCTTGTGGGCATTCCATAGATACTCCGAAGACTTCAAGGTCCTATTACGATCTCAGGGGATCTTTCAGAAATACTGTTCAGCAGTGTTCCCCAGCCCTGAGGACAATGTCCACGACACCTTCCAGTGGGCCCACTGCCAGCCCGTTAGGCTCCTCTCTGGCACCAGACCCAGTATGCCCTTCTCTGCCCACTCCCTGAGCCTGTCTGGGGGGTCAGGTGGGTAAGGCTTCAGGGACCCGAAGGAGGCAGTGGCGTGGAAACATGACAACGTTTAATCTGTTCTTCTGAAATACTAGTTTTTGGTTGTTAATTGTATGATATATTTCAGGTTTTGCATGATGTATTCAGCAGCAGATAAATAGTACTGGTCACAAGAGTCTTACTCTTAAAGGACTCCAATTTTAGAACCACACTTACCTTGTATAATGAGCATCAGTACTAATTTGATCTGAGCTGGTATAGACTACTTAGTTAATAACGAATCAGCCTGGCCTAGTTGATGTGGTCACAATATTGTTAGCTGTGACATTTGTCTTCTCTTCTGTATCTGTAGCAATGCAGTAAAGGCATGTCATCTCTCCACGCCTCAGTTCCGTAGCTCTGATGTTGCAGCAGTAACTCTAATCTTGAGATACCAAGAATATCAGTAATAATACCTCACGTTATAGAATATGCATGACAGCCCTATGATGTAGGTGCTGGGATGCTCTCAATTTAAATGTGAAGGAAAAAGGCATTGATGTGGGAGCCCCAGCTCTTGCCAGTCTGTAGCATCTTCCAGGTGGTTGTGCAGCATGGCTGTCTAGGTCCCCAGGCAGGGTGGCCGGTCTGGCTCTGGCACCTCTTCACAGAGGGGCTTGGTGAGCTCCCCCACTCCCCGAGTGAAACTTTGTAGTTTATAGTAGGAGCCCTAGTAGGACTGGACAGTTTATTTTTTTCCCTCATTAAGTCCCCTGGAGAGATAAAGCCTGTTTTCATGAAACAGATGTTCCTTAGGGTGCTTTATTTCCTAACCAGTATAATTTGTACGTCCAAGTGGCTCATCATAGAATCTTCAAGTTGTCCCAGAGGCCACTGAGGCTCTGTTCATTTGTTAGACAGATAAGAAAACTGGCCACCAGTCCCTGGCACGTTTTGTTGTTTTTTCAGACTTACCGTCCTAAGACGTTCTTTTTTCTTTACTACTCCTTTGAGCTGATATCTTATTTCTCTTCTTTCTAACCACCAAACTTCTTTAAAGAGTCACTTAGATGTGTCGCCTCCACTTCCTCACACCCACTCACTCCTAGCTCCTCGCAGTCTGGCTTCCGCTCCCCAGCCGGACCGAGTCTGCTGTCTTGAAGTTTGCTTGTCGTCTCCCTTGGGTGGACTCGACCCCTCTGCAGCAAGTAACCTGTTGATGACCTCCTCTCCCTCCACCCTTGGCTTCCACCATATCGTAGTCCAATCTCCTCCTGTCTATTTGACTGCTTCTCTTTCTCTTTTGCTTTTTCTTCTAAACTCCCACTTAGCTCCTACAAGTGGACATCGCCGCAGGTTCTGAACTTGGATTTCCTCTCTCTCTGTTTCCTTGCTTGCTTACATAAGGCGCCATCACATGAACAATCACCCTGATTTTATGAACAGCTCCCAGGTCTTTATCTTTCATCCCAACCATCTTCAATTTCCCCATCTTCCTTAACCCTAAAACTGGTATCACAAAACCCTTTCGATCTTTGATCTTTAAATAATGTATCTCTGTAAAAGCTATCCCTTTCTTACCTTAGTATAGGGAACTAGCAACGGGCCAGGATTACTAACTATTCTTCCAGCCACCAGTGTCTTTCTCCTTACAGTTCTCTTTGCACAATGCTGCTATTCAGTCTCCCTGAGGCTCAGCTTTGATCATGTTAATATGCGGGCATCACATTGCAGGGTACCACATCCCCGCATGCTACCCAATCAGTTACAGGCTCCTCAGGTGGCTTCTGTAAGCCCACAGTCACTTGGCCCCATGTTATCTTTACATCTCCTACCACTTCCCTACACACATGGTAGTCCAGTGGTTCTCAGATGTATTGGAGCCAACACCCTCCCCCTTTTTATAACAAATACTCAATAATTGTCCCTTTACTACCCTGAAGTGAAATAATTGGTTTTCTATATCTGTCCACTTAACTTCCAAAAGATCAATATAATGCCATGATAGTAGCGTAAAGGAAAATGAAAGAACTTAATTGAAAATAAAATTGTACTGATACATTTTAATGTCTTAATACTCAGAGAAGAATGTGCTAGAAAACATAATGAACTAGCCAGCTGTGTGGATACGTGTAGAATGTGGTGATGATAAATTGAGCTTGATGCAGGTATGTATTAGTGGCTCAGATACCAAAAGTGACATTATTAGGGTTGGTGAAAATTTTCAGAACTCTTGAAAAGCTCTTGGTAAAATTCTTAGTAGAGCAAAGTAGGCTCTTCTCTTGATTTCTAGGTAGTTTTATTCCTAGAAGATCCAACATTTTAAAACTGTAGAGAAAAACCTTTATGTTTATATTTAGATAGAACTTTCGTTCTAGGCTCCGGTAATTATAACCAGATTTTTTTTCATCTACTTGACTGTCTGATGGGTTTTCTAGAAGTCATGAGGGATGTGGAGAAACTTTTCATTGTGTGGAACTGTCCCATGCATTGCAGGGCACCTAGCATCCCCAACTCTGCCCACCTAGTGACAGTCCTGTACCTACAGTCACGTGACAGTTAAAACCCCCTCTGTGAATTTCTGACACCTCCCCAGCAGCTGGTACTATCTGTCTTGAGAACCACTGCTCTGGCCAGACTGTTCTCACTGTTCCCTGAATGTGCCTTGCCTTTCCCGAATTGCATACATCTTTTCGTGCTGTGCTTTGGCTTGGAAAATGTGTCTTCTGTTTCCATCTCTTGAAATCTTACCCACCTCTCTAGCTCAAATGGTACTTATTCCATGACACTTTCCTTCAGGAGGGATGTCTGCCAGTCTAAAATCTTGGAGCACTCTGGCTGCAATACTTGACGATGCTTAAAACATACTGCTTTATGTTAGTTATCAGCTTGTAAGATCCTCGAGGATATAGACCATATATAACGGGAGGTTACATTCCCCAGTGTTTCTCGCAAAGTGCCTTGCACATAGTACGTGCTCACTGAATGTTTATTTGTGAACAAATGGATAGCTCTTAAAGAATATTTATAGAGAAAAACAAAAGGGAAGATTGATTTTAGCTTGTAAAGTGACATTTACAGTTTATTTTCTAGTTGTAAACTTCTAATAGTACAAATTCATATCAGAAAAGCACATAAAAAGTCTATGGGTCTCTAGGTTTGGTCTCTCTCTCTCTTTCTCTCTCTCTTTATTCTGTATATTCTCTATCCATAGCAGGAGTTTGGAGCAAAATTAAGCTAGCCTTCAAACATTGTAGAGCACATGTGGATCAATGTGGCTAAAGTGCCTTTTTATCATTCTATAATGTAGAGATAAAATCAACTTTTGAAGTCAATCAGGATGCCCGTGCAATTTCCCTGTTTTCCTTCTTTATTCAAAAACCTCAAAACCACTATGGGTAATTCCCTCAAGATTGGCTTCTAACACGTACAGTCTAAAGAGTGAGCAAGGTTTCCAAGAACTGAGTACTTGCTACATTTACTCTTTATACTCCATTCGCGAGCATCTCTCCCCAGTGACACGAGCTGGGAAAGCACAGTGCTACCTCCACCCACTTTCATCTCTAACTAGAGTAGCATGAAGCATTTGTGCAGTCTTTTCTTCCATGGCTTCATTTTCTGTCATCTTAACTCCATCACCAGTCCTCAGCCTCCTAACGACATCCGTATGAATGAAATCAGACCCCTTCCACAATGAAAAACACATTGAAGCTACTGCACACCACCATTGCCACTGGAAAAGTAGGTATTACTTTTTCTGTCAATCCAACTGCGGCACGGTGGCAATGTCTAGTTTTGATGGTCACGTTTTAATGCATTCAATAATTAGTCAAGCCATGGGTGCTAATCAACAAAGGTATTGTTACTGTTAAGGATGATGAGACACCTAGCGGCTCTGGGTTTATGTATTTTTTGAAGTAGAAGTATTTGTCTTTGAATGTGGAGATCGTGTAAAGTGATCCAAGAAAGCGATCTGGCCAAATGACATGATTAATTTTCATTCCCTTTCCATCTCTTTCTTCAGATGCATTTGAGCCTTGCCCAGACCCCAACTTGATAGAAAAAAGCCCAGACTTTGGGACAGATCAGTCAATTAAAAACCAGCTTTTCTTGTAGTCTGAGAGACATGTAATGGAGTACAAAGATGGGCTCTGCCTTCAGAGATTTTACCTAGAGCTGGGGAGTTAGAAATACCTTCCAGAGGAGATTACAGAGAAGTATATGATAAGTGTCAGGTGAGTGATAACTGACAGAGGGCCGCAGGTTTTGGGGATGAGATCATCATGGACCCTGGCCCTCCTTCTCAGTCCAAGAATGCCCTTTGATCAGCCTGTTCTTCTTCTTTGGTACCCAGAATACTTCTCTTGGTCACTGGGAGTTTCCCTTGAGGCTCAGAAACCGTGCCTTCTCTAGCACCGAGGCTGGGCATTAAAATGTCTCACTTCCAGGCCAGTTTCCCTTTGTAATATACCTCTTTGAAGACATACCCCAGCTCTGTTAGCCCGAGACTCTGGCAGGTACTGCGGCTTTGGAGAAGGCAAAATGTTTCCATAAAAATTAAACAGATTCATTTTAACTCACTCCTTCCACTACCTTGTCCTAGGGAAATTTTTATAGGCTTTGTGAATTCAGGTCCCGCAAATGAGATTTAACCCAACACCCCATAATAATGGTATTGTAATAATTAAAATGGTATAGCTATTTAGTTTTGCCCGTTGAAGCCAAGGATAATGGAAAACCAAGCCAGGAGCCATGTTAATATGCAGGGACACTGTGGGGTGGGGATTGGGGGTAGGAGATTACCAGGTCTTCCCATTCTTTTGAGCAAAAATGTCTCAACTTCTAAAAATCTGGTGGAGTGATTCCCACTCATGGGCTTCACCAGGTTTGTAACATCAAAAAGCAGGTCCACACTAGAGGAATTCCTGACCGTAAGGGGTATGGATGGCTTAGGTACAAAATGCTAAGTGTTCAGGTGATGTTTAGGTATATAAATCAGGGAATTATTCTGTTTTTAAATTCCTAAAAAGTGGAGTTTGTGTTTTGTGCCTTTTTTTTTTCTCTGCAGAAATCAAGCAATACTCATACCCCTCACTGCAGGCATCTTCAAAGCTTTTTAAATTGAATAGAATAGTTGAGAAGACGGTATCCTATTATTCTGTCGAGAACGGAAGCTAGATCTGTTGACAGTTAATTTTTCAGGTTAGCCCTCCTTTTCTCTGTTGAGCTCTGACTTTCTACTTTGAACGGCACACAGTAGAGGCTGGTTTTCTTTCTTTAATAGAGCTCTGTTCCTGTTTTACTGTTTTAGTAGTACACTATCGAAGTAAAACTTTGGTACTTGCTAATGTTTTAAGAGGATAAATCTGATAAATGATGGGAAGTAGAATTATTTTTTAATTAAGCAAAGTTCAACCAGAACCTGCTTGGCAACATAGTTCTCATGCATGGCTAAGCAGTTCCCAGTTGTTTCTGTTTTTAAGAAATTTCAAGATTTCCAGTTTGTTTTTTATTCAAACATTCTCCCCGGATTGTTAGAAACAAAAATGCCTTAGTGTTGGCTGTGCAAAAATGAGATGTAAAAGTATTCCTGGAAATGAAAGTGAGCAGAGAAATTTCTCTGCCCAATCAGTAAGTACATATTCAGAAACAGATAGGAAAAGTGAGAGACAGAATTTAGGTCCAGGGTATCAGCAACAAAGGCAAAGTTTTAATCAAATGTGCATGATGTTGGAATTAGATTCCCCCCCCCCCACCCAAGTAAAAGACCATCCTTGGGTTTTCTCCTGTTCCGCCAAGTACTCCCTCCCAAGCTTTCGATATGTTCTACGGGCCACACACACAGGAGCTGGGCTGTCTGTCATAGAACCCAGATGCCCAGCTGTGGAAGAGATTCTTTCAGCAGCATCCGTCTGTTTCTTGGCAAGACTTTGAGGCAGTCTAAAGAAAACAGTCCTGGAACAGCCTTTGGGCCTGCCTTGTGGTTAATGCTGTGCCGCTGTGTATCTGGTTCCTGCCCTGACCTTGCAGGCCTGGACGCTGCTTTCCCTGACGTCTGTCTGTCTGTCTCTCTTAAAGAATATTTGTGATTTTACTTCGATTTCGCGACATTCCCCTGGACAGCTAGAGAGGCTTGGCTCTTTTTGGGGGTTGTTTCTCTCACTGATTTAAAGAGAAGTGGGTAGGTATTGGAAGGCACAGGTCTTATGGGAGGGAAAGGATCTTTCTGCAATGCGCCAAGTGCGCTGGCAAAACAAAAAGTAGTTTTTGTGGGTTTATTTTCAAACTCCGTGATCTTTAATAGTCTGAAAAGGGAGAGTTAGTTCAATTCATAGCCAACTGCTGTAATAAAATTCAGGTTCAGGGGCAACCTGGCGTGGGTCAGTGTATTCTGTTCTTAGGGAATATTCTTAGGCTTAAAGGGTGGTCTTCTTTGAAAGCACTATTTAATGGTTGTATTGTTTGGTTTAAATCTTTATTTTTACAGCATTTGTGTTGTTCAGCTTTTGCACTGAAGGGATTTTATTTTCCTATTCTCTTGATTATTTTAAGGTTAGCAGTTGAATGTTGCTAAAATTTACACAAGGGAGTGGTTCTCCATTACCCTCCCCCAATTCTACCCTCCCCCAGTCCTTCTACCTGCCAATTGTGTCTGAAATAATTTCCCAGCAGTGCTGTTGACTTTGGGAGATGCAGTATTTCTGGTTCTTAGTGTGTGTGTGTGTGTGTGTGTGTGTGTGTGTGTGTGTGTGTGTGTGTGTGTGTTTCCTAATATCTGGCTGGTAATTAGTTATTACTCAACGTGGAAGTTCTGTTCATCTCTCTCCTCTTGACCCACTCCGAGAATTAACATGTGGTAGTCAAAGTGGGGGTGCCTTATACATGACGACAGGTGCTAATCTTCAAGGAAATTTACCTTGCATTCCACCCATTAAGGGTATGGTACATAAAAATGGCTTAATGTCTCTTTGAAGGTGTCAGTGGGCATGTGTGGACCACACAGAATGGGTTTCACTGCAAGTAATAGAGTGAAATTGTCTGCATAATTATTTTCGTTGGATTGAGAATCAGCAGCCCTCGTTGGGTTCAGGAAATAAACCTCTGTTAAAACCATATGGCACTATTCTCAGAAGAGATGTTATTACAGGGCCACTTCCCTCTGAAATTTTGAGTCAGGAGTTCTTGAAAGGAGTCACATATGTTTGAGAATGAATTTCAAGTTTTCTTCCTCCAGTGTCGTTATGAAAGTCAGATGTTTTCTTGCCTTTTTCACGGATGCCACCGTGGTCAACAGGTACAAGGTGCTTGGGAAGAGGCTGGCCACCTCCGGTATACACGTGGTGAGTTATTATCTGGGCCAAGGGATTTGGTTCTTAAAAGAAAAAGTACTCTTAATTCAGTGAAACATGTGATTTGTCAACACTGAAAACCCATCTTGAGGTTAGGATAATTATATTCTGTCTGCCCAGGCCCTTAATGCAGATTCAGTGGCTAGAAAATTTTCCTAACTACTTGTCATGGTACTCGTGTGTCCCAGAGTTAGCTGTGTCAGAGTGAGAGGTAAAGTAAGGGGATGCAGTTTGCATACCAGTCGCCGGGGAACATCTTGGGAAGAGCTAAACTAGGTAAATATATTAAATAACACCCACAATAGTTTTGTGTTTATATATAATATGTATATTTACATATATACTTAAGTATTTCTATGTGTTTAAGGACTTAAGTAAACAGTACAATGTGTACATTGCAATGATACATTACACATTTCACTTTTTTTGGGGGGGCGGTCTGTTTTAGTCTTTGCTGTAGAAAGACTACAAGCAAAAGTTGATTTTGTTCATATCCTTTAATAAGCCTGGAAAATTATCAGACTCTGTAAAGCTTCCTCTGGCTGTGCCTAAAGCTAGGAAGTTCAAATGTCTCCTTGAGTGCCAGACTCCCAGCGAGTACTTCCCGGGTATTCAGTCTCGCTTTTCATTTCAGTCTCTATAGGAAGAGAGTAAGAGAGCTGTGACTGAAGGCTTAGAAGGCTTTTCGGTTGCCTTAGGTGTTTTGATCATGAGAACTGTTTTTTACCAGGTGGACAGGCTGCTCGTGTATTGGTTAATCAGCCACTGACCCGCATTCTGGAAATACTCATCTATTTATCCACGAACACTTACCGGGCACCTACCATACATGTATGTTCAAAAGGGGCTGTAAGAATTCAGAGAGGACTTAGTCACGTGTCTGGCTCAGGGAGAGGCCCAGTCTTGGAAGAGGGTAAAGCGTGGTTATTGATGACTGGGACTGTGTGACAGAAAGTGACAGAAAATGAGAGAGGGCATAAGAAGGTGGCAGAGCCGAAGTGACATGGAAGTTCAGAACTAATTTTACTTCTGTCTGGGGGTTCGGAAGGAAGATTTTATTGAAGTGAAAGTACCTGAGCTGAATCTCGAGTATCAGTAATTCAACTTATTGGCAGAAATTCTTGAATATTAAATTCTAGGCAGACAGATGGTCACTTCCAGGAGACTAACACTACATTTATTTTTGTCATAAAAAAACCCTCCCAGCCCTCCACCTTGACCCTGGCTCCCTTTGTTAGTCTGTTGATGGAAGTTTCAGCCTGGCCCTTCAGCTTCAACTGTCGTTTGCTCTCTTCTCTGTTAATCTGGGGCCTATGCCGCATTAGGGGCCAAGTTCCCATGCTGCTTTCTCTGGTACTCTAACCATTCTGTCATTTTGTTTTTTTAGTTCTGTAGTTGTTGACTTCTGCTGGAGTTGTGCTAGTACCAATGTGACAATATTTTTGCACATGGTAGATACTCGGTTGAATATAATTCAGTCGAACAAAGTAGATTAGGTTAATTGAATTAACTTCTTAAATGCATATTGAAGCTTGTTTTCAGATTAGGATCAAGGAATAAAAATTTATACCGTGAATTGGTACGTAAAATGAACAAAATAGCTAAGGGCCTAATTTTTGAATGAATAGAAAAGAAGCCCATTACAAAACCAGTGGAGGTGATAACCGTGTTTCTTCAAGGGAAATTCTAAATTGTTTTAGATTTTAGCAACTTCTGCAGTTCACCTTTCATAGAGGGTAAAGGAAAAGGTCTAAAAATCTTCAGGCCAACGTGGTGGCTCAGACTTTTTTTTTCCCCAACGTCCTTTTATGTGTGTTTATTAGTCAGGTTGCTCTTCTGTAAATGGTATCACTCGTGCTGTTTGCATTGGATCCCTGCCGTATCCCCATCCATAACAGATGGAGTCTTTTCTTCCATCCCTGTATGGATTCTTCAGGGCTTGTTACTTTCTGATGGACAACGGCAGTGAGCACAGAAAGGGGGAGGGCGGAGGTGAGGGACTACGTTTATTTTATTTTGTTTCCCTACCTCTCCGGAGTGCCAGTGGCACGATGAGAAGCGCTCGCATATGCTGCTCCCTGGGGATCAGGAAGGAGTCTTTCCCAGAAGATATGCTGGGAAAGACCGTTAATGGTAGAGAGTTTTGCTCTTGATCCATTGTTTTCCTCTGCTCCCCTGCATCTTTGAGGTTGGCTCCGATTTGAGCATCCCCAGTGTAATATTTAGACCACAACAAATTTTGCTTATTCTCTGACCTCTGCAAGTGGTAAGTACAGAGCCACAGTCTGACTAGGGGCTTGGCCCAGAAAGGGCTCAGTACGTCCCAGGGGCACTTCACACTGATGTCCCACTCAATACCTGGGGCTCCCCATCTCCACTTCAACCAACCTTCTCTACTCAAATAGGGACCCCCTTGGGTTTTACCCCTTTTGAGGGCCCCACAGTTCACCCAGGTGTCCAAGCCAGAGACCTGAGACTCATCCTCTCTCCGCCTGATTGTTCTGTTGTACTGCCCTGTGTCTCTGCCGTGTGTCTCTCAGGGTGTCTCACACTCTGTGTCTCACAGAGCACACACACACACAGGGTGTGTGCTCACACCCGTTAGCACCGCTTTTGCTTGGTTCCGGCTTTTGCTTGGTTCCCGCTTTCCATGTCATCTCCTGGCCTATAATGCAACGTCATTTCCTCACCGGCTTCATGCCTCTAATTGCACTCCCTTCTAGATCTGTTTTCCCTGCAAGCAGAGTGGTCCTCCGAAACTGGAAATCAGCTCATGGCACACCCGTGCTTCAAATACCTCGGGGTCCCCTGTGACTTACAGGATGACGTTCAGATTGTGTGGGCTGGTGGGCAAGCCCTTTCAGCATCTGACCTGCCCACCTGCCTTCCCCTGCCCCGTGCCCCCATGGCTGAGCTCCAGCCGAGCCAAATTGTTTCACTCCACACTTTTTTAATCTTTTTGTCTTTGCACTTCCTGTTCCTTCTGCTTGGAATGTCTTTTTCTTCTGCATTTGCTTGACTGAATTCTACTTATCCTGAAATGCCATCTCTTCTATAAGCCCTTTCTGACCACCCTGGGAAGCTAAGTATTTATTCTTTGGTTCCCCTTTGCCTGTTCAGACTTTGAATATGGTGTTTATCCCGTTGCTGTAATGATTTGCTTATACGATGCCTCTCCCAGGATGTTGTGAGCTTGTGAGCCTCCTAGTTTAGCCCAGTTCGTGGTGCATAGGAAATTTTAATTGATAAATCGATAGCGTATTTGCACAGTGGCTTTACCTGTATGGGATGTTTTCACCTCTATTAATTACATGTCATCCTGGTGATATTCCTGTGATGCACATACTTTGATCCTCACTTGACAGATGAGGAAGTTGAGTCATTGGAGGAAGTTGAGTCACAGAGATGATAGATTATTTGCCCACAGCTCCTCAACCAAATTAGCAGCAAAGCTAGGAACAGACTGCAGGGTTTCTGCTCCTTGTGTAGTCAAGCCCAGATTTAGATAACGGGATTCTCCTATTTAGTCACACAGTGGCTGGGTCTTTTAGTGAACTTTTTTTTTATTAAGTTCACTAATTGTGTGTGTGTGTGTGTGTGTGTGTGTGTATGTGTGTGTTTGTAGCCCATAGTGACAGGTGAGGCATCCATGGCATCATTGATTCTTAGAACTGGAAGTTAGGTAGTCTGTTCTTTTACAGATAAGAAGATTCTGTACCTGAGAAGTTCACAGCTTAACCATTAGTGGCAGCACCCACATCTCCTGACGCAGGCATGCGGTATTTTTTCTTAGTCCCTATTGGGCAATCATCAGTTCTATTTGACAGAGTTTTGGTGTTCAGTGTCCCAGGTTGTCAGTAGGATGTTTTGAGCCATTAGGCCAATTAACTCTTGGGAAGAGCCTATCCTGGGAGCAGAAAGGATATCCTTTCTGTGAATATTCTCAGTGAAAGGCCCATTAAAGAGATAGGATCCAAATGAGAAAGGAGCAAAGATGATGTGCTTTTATTGGTTATACCACTTTTCAGATTGCATTACTTCTTTTCCAGTGAGTGTCATATAGATTCTTGAGCGTGTGCCATTTTGAAAAAACAAAACAGACAGCCAACAATAAAGGCATCTAATTAGGCTGATACATAAGAACACCACGTTGCAAGGAAAGATGTGTTCCGTAGTCAGAGGGGTTGTGGTGTCATGGTGTAAACAGAATGTAAAGCATGTTGGGTTTCTGGAGGATGGCATCCCCAATTACCTGAAAGGGACCCGGAACTCGGTCGTATCAGTCATCCTTACCCCCCACTGGTGCTCCTCTCCTTCTCTGTACATAGATAGAGATATATGTTAGAGATACCTGTGTGCATGTATATGTGGAAAAGCCAACACTTTATATATTTCACGTGGACAAAAACATTCACCAAGCTGTCATTGATTAAATAATTCAGCCTGAAGCTGTGAGACAGAGATCCTTCAAACTTAACACTGCACTTGCTTTTGAAAAACAGAAGTTTTAATTTTCATCACCTTTTTTTTGAATATTCAAAAAAAAATGGACTATTAAGCTAGCGTCTCCAAAGTGTTCTTCCCTTGAAGTAGGGGTGCCGAGAAAGCCTAAAAACGAGCACCAACCCACTTCCTTTGGATTGAAAAGAATGCATTTTTCTCATCTGTCCCTGAGAAAAAAGGTTAAAACTTGCTATCTCTAGACTCCATTTAGCAGTCCTTTCGATTCCCTTTTATATAACAATAACTTGATCCTACTCAAAATACTTGGCACCTTCCGTGACAGCCTGGAATGTAAGAACACTTTAGCAGACCTGAGTGTGAGTGAACTCCAGGAGTTTTGGAATGAAGAGGTAGAGTTCTCAGTTCCTTATTCAGAGTTCACAGCAGATAAGAATACTGGGATTAACACAATAGACTCCTTTCATTTCACGCGACTGAGGAAAGCAATTATCTGTCTATCAAGCCTCTAGTAAATGGGGCAAGAGCTTTAAGGAGGGGTGGGTGGACAGGTGGACGAGCGCTATTCCAGTGGAAAATGGTGCTGAGGTAGGAGGGGGGTCCTTTGCGTTTAACTTGTTAACTGTTTTATTTTGGAGTTTATATCATGTTACCCTTGCAGCTTAGAGAGAAATGATCTTTTTTTTTTTAATATATATATTGTCGATGGCATTTTTCAGTTCCTTATCCATCTGAATTTTATTAGGGGGCTTATTTCAAAGACATCTCCTGTTTAATCATGTTTAAACAATCTGTTTAAGACCTGTTGTGTAGATATAAACACAATAGCCCTTTAATGTAGTAAAACAGACTTCTGACAGACACGGCACACAACAGACATCCATCCATTATTGCTTAAGCCACTGTTCCTTCCATGCCTGACCTGAGAGGGTAACCACAGAGCTCAGCTGCCAACCATTGCTGCTCAGAAGACCCTGACTTGCCCCTATTAATGTCTAGCGAGCCGAAAACTGCAGGGCAGCAGACGATCAGAGAAGTCTTAGACTAGATTAAAGCTAAGTACCTTAAATCTGGTTTAATGGCTGTGTTTACATCTCCTTCATTCCTTTAAAAAAGTAATCAGGTTTTGCAAGCGTTAAGAAAACCACCTCTTCTTGCCAGTTGGACTAGGTCCAGTTGAAACAAGAAATTTCTCCCCCCCGCCCTTTCCTTTTTCTGTCTTTTTCTTTTTATTTCCTCTATGATCTTCACTGCCATTCAACACAGCAAGATGGGGCTGCGGGAGCTGGCTGAATTTTTCCTTGGTTATTACTTTTTAACGTTTTCTTCCTGTTCCGGAGCTGGGAAAATGGAAAATGATGTTCTGCTTCGGTCGCGGCGTGTGTCAAGAGAGGAGCCCTTCACACTTTGTCGTTACTTTTATGTCCTGTTTTCTTTCTCTGCTTCGGGCGCACATACGGTTACATAACGTATGTCCCAAACCATAATAATGAAAGAGAAACAGGGACGATCGCATGCTAAGGACAGTCCGTCAGGATCCAGGAATTGCGTGACAGTCTGTGGGCTGGTTGTCACTGGCCTCTTTGAAGAATAATGCCATCCATGTTTAGCCGGATTATTGGCAAATAAACAGTGATGCTTTTTGTTCGGCTATGGAAACTACCATTTCCATTGCTTAAAACGTTACCATTAAAAAAAATCTTTACATCTCTCAGTGGGGTCTACAAATGGTAGTGGCACAAAACGGGGGTGTGTGAAGTATCTTAGAGTAAAAGAAGGCAAAGGAAATATTTTCAGAAGTAAAACATTCAAGTTTTACTAAGTTTTTTGGGGGGGGTAAGTATAAACATAGAGAAAGAGATCTTTTGTTTATTTCCCAGAAACTGAAGGGAGAGATGGAGTTTCGGATGGCCCAGGATGGTTGTGGATGTTGGGTTGTGATTAGTCGGAGGACAAGAGCTATGGTGATAAAACGGAGTTGGGAAGACCGGGTATAATGTAAGGAATTCTCAGACGTAAGCTTCTCTGCTTTTTCTTTCTTTCTTTTTTTTAATTTTTATTTATTTATTCGACAGAGAGAGCGAGCGAGAGAGGGAACACAAGCAGCAGGAGTGGCAGGCAGAGGGAGAGGGAGAAGCAGGCTCTCCGCTGAGCAGGGAAGCCTGATGCAGGGCTTGACCCCAGGACCCGGGGATCATGACCGGAACCAAAGGCAGACGTTTAACCGACTGAGCCACCCAGATGCCCCTTCTCTGCTTTTTCTTATTCTGTTCTTTCTGGGCATCTATTTCTCAGCCTTCACCTCCCCCCCTCCCCTTTTCTTTCCTTGTATGAAAAGGAGGGTTGAGGCAGGTCAGGGGACTGGCTTCCGGTGTCACTGCCTACCTCCACGATTTCAAACAAATCATAGGATTTTTGGGGGGCATCGGTTACTTTTCTAAAGTGAGGAACATGGTCTGGAAATCCCTATTCTCTTCCAGCTCTGAAGAATTCTCATTCATGTAATCTTGCTTTGAAATGGGAGGAAAGAGGAAAGAGCATCCCTTGGAAATGACAGGGGGAAGAAGTCAAAGATAGCAGAGTTGGAGCTGTTCAGGGCCAGAGAATCTGGAGGTAAAGGGGCCGAGGAGATGAGGGATGTTTTAGGACCTGGGAGCGGGGCTACGGTGAAGTCAGCCAGGTTCTCTGGGAGCTCTTTTTTCCCCCTGCTTGCAAAAAGTATTACGTCTCCCCTTGTGTGTTTCCATTATACTTTCATCTGGTCTTTCTTTAAATTTTTTTTAAGCCTTTTATTTTCTTCTTGCCTCCCGTGAGTTTCTTTTTCTTTAGATGTCTCAAGTTTTTGAGTCCATTATTTCAAGAAAAAGGATTACACTCTAAGCATATGTTTTTTAGAAGCTATTCCCTGATGTGTGACTGATACTGGCATAGCCTGATCGCCCCTTAAGTCTTTGATGGTTGTGATTTGCCACAGCCTGAAATCCAAAAGTTATAAAGGAACTCGCAGTTACTATACATGTATGTTAATATTTCACAATTCTTTCATTAGTATATTTATTGAAAGGTCTTGAATTCTTGAGTCTTTAGAAGCCTAGATTTTGGAAGAGGCTGTCCTTCAGTGATCTCTCTCATGCATCCAATTGCGTTTAAAAAATGAGTTTGGGAGAGTGAACTTTTTACTCACTGATCTAAACTGGCGCCTTTCATTATTAAAAGAAAGCAAATTCAGTTTTTAACATTTTTTTCTATGAACTGGAGTTCCTAGAATATTTCTATGGAGTCTATGGCTTAACTATGTAATTATGTCTCTTGAGTAGATTATGTTTTTTCTTCCCATAATTATGTTTTTACCCAAGAGACTGGAAGGCTTCAGTCGTCTCTTGGGTGAAATTGTTCTTCCTCTCTTCTTCCTTGATAAACTTTGAATGCTACATGCCTGACTCTGTTCAAGGGCTGAAAGGGGGCTCTTGAAGCTATGTGGAAGTGATTATGATTTTTTTTCCTTTAGAAATTGGTTTATATATTAAGAAGGGCCCTTAGAGAGAAGCTCTGTTAGTTCATTTTTGAAATGCCATCAGAGAAGAATCTCCTGGAAGGAGATTTGTTTATGATCTGTGGTCCTCTGTCTGAAGCCACACACTAACATGGCTCTAGAGCTGTCTCCTCTCATGAGCTATCTTTTGTGAGCGCTGGGGCCCCGTGCACATGACCTGTTGCGTGGCTGCTGACTTCTAGTGGCTCAGAGGGCCTAGAGGTTTCTGAAGCATGCAGGCAATTTCTTAGTCCACTTTACTGTTCTAGTCCAGAAATAGTTTTTGACCTGAACCAGACAGCATACTCAGGAAAAAAGATGACTCAGCAGCCTTTCCCAGCAAAGATTATAGACTCATCAATTTTACTGTGGGAAATGTTTCCCAATGACTAGCGCTCTTTTTTTTTTTTTTTTTTCATTTTCTTCTCCTTTCTTTTGCTGGATAAAAGGAAAGATAATTCTAAATTTATCAGTGTTCTTATTTTTTAATTCAGTAAACGTTTGTTGTGGGCCTCCTTTGTACCTAGGCTCCGAGTCAGGTGCTAGACATGAGACATGACACCCATCCTCAAGGGGTTCCTAGTCAAGTCCAGGAGAATCTAAGATAATACGGTTTGAAATTTTGTGTAAATATTTTATATCAATTCAGAGTCAGTTGATGCTTACTGAATGCCTACTACACCTAAGTATATCCACATGTAGTAGACAAAAAACAGTTGTAGATGCTTTCAGCTTGCTGAGGTGGAAACCAGAGGGATCATGGAGGCTCTAGAGACAGAAAAGACCAGAAAGGTGTGATGGCCAAATGGAGATGATGGGGCAAGGGTACTCTAAGTGGGGGAAGACAGCTTGTGCAAAGGCACGGGGGCTCTGTGAAGAACCGTGGATAGTCCAGTGTGAGTAGAGCATTGGTGGGGAGCGGTACAGTTGTAGCCATCCAAAATGAGAGTTGACAACGTACATTCAGACCTTATTTTCCAGGTCTTTCCAAGTCTTTGTTTTCCCTGCTGGGCTCAGGGAGCTCTGTTTAATTCAAAAGACGGTGTTAGACAGTTGAGAGGTTTTGAGCAGGTGAGTCATGTAAGGATTTAGGGACTGACAAGACTTTAGAAATGAACCCTTCATTTTCGGCAGGCCCAGAGAGTTCCATTAAATCCCTTCCTGCGGTTGGCCATACAACTCGCTGGTGTCCTTTCGTTTACTCCAGGCTGCTTCTCTGGTGGATTAGACACAAGTGAGCCGTTAGGAGTGATTCTGGTGGGACTGGAAAGTCAGGGCCCCTCCCTGCAGAAATTAGGAATGGCCTTACCTGGATGCTGGGGTCCAGGAAAGGGAGGTGGCAAAGGTATACCTGGGCCAGATTTTGAGCCTCGGAGACTAGAAAATGGTGATATTAAGGGAAATAAGGAAATTCGAGGAGAAGCTGGTTGGGACTGTTTGTAGTGGGGGCGTGGGTGTGTCGGGGGAGGCAAAGGGCTTAACTAAACATTACAAGCATTGCAAGAGTATAGGTCTTTGCTTTTTAGATTTTCACAAACCACCAGTGAATTGTAGTCATCTGAATGTAGACAGGAGTTTCACTTTTCTTAGTAGTATTTCCATTTTCACCGGTACATAGGAATGCAGAAAATCAGGGTTTTCCATCTGGAGCCTCAGAGTTACAAGGTATTTGGGTCCCAACTTTGCGTGGCTCCCCTAAGAACTCCCTTGAGTCTGTGTAATCTCGACCCTGTTACGTCGCTTTTGCTGCAAACCATCTAAACTGAACTCTCTGAGATGAACTAAGGCTCATCCTTAGTAGTAGAATTCTAAGTAATTTCGTTTGGAATAGAATTAGGACTTTAAAATTCGTCGGCCTGTTCCTGGGCCCCTCCCTGCAAACACTCCTTCATGTGTCACTTTCAGGGTAGAGAGATTGGAACCAAGGCTCCATTTTTGTTGTTTTTCCAGACCTGCTGTGGAGTAGCAGCTTCGTTGCTGTATATCCAGTTTACTCTGAAAAATGGCAACTCTTGCTTTTTTACTCCAAGGATCATTGTCAGAACATCTGAATGTTCTGAATATCCTGGGTCTTGAGCCCTCAAGTACTGGACCAGGTCTCCTCTCGCATACTTGCTTGACAGCAAAATTAGCTACTATCTCTGGAGATCACCCCGTCCTCCGGGGAAGCCTGAGTGCCCGACAGAGGAGGCTCCTGGGCTGCCAAAGGATCGTTTCATTAGTCAGGGGATCAAAAGATCTGTCTTAAAAGGGCAGGTTCCCATATTGATTTCAGAGTTTAAAAGAACTACTGTGTGGTTGAGAAACTAGAGGCATCAAGTGATTTGAAGTATAGCGCGCTTCTGTGTTGAGATTCGCATCCCATACGTGCTCAACACTTATCTTGTCTCACAAGACCCTTCTTATCATGTTTCTGTCATTTGTCCTCCAGCTAGCTTTCCTCCTTTCTTCTCTGCTTATCAAAATCCTACTCGACCTTCTAGGACATGATGATCTCATCAGTGAGAACTTCCTCTTTCCTTTCAGTCAAATATCAGTTGCTTTCCTTTTCTTCCCAGAGCAGTTTATTGGTTTTCTTTTTAAGTTTTTCTTTTATTATGAAAAACTTCAAACACACGAAAAGAGGTTATATTTAATAAAATCCCATATACCCATCACCTTATTTAATAACATTTTGCCATATTTGCTTCATCTAATATTTTGCTGAAAGGTTTTAAAGCAAATACCAAACATCATGACACTTATCCCCGAATATATTGGTTGGCTCTTCTAAACAATAAGGGTAGATTCTTACATAATCGCAAAACGCACCACTTCCTTAATATTGTAAAATAGTCTATTCATATTTCCTCAATTGATCCCCAAACCTAAGCATTTTAGTCATTGCCTTCATCACAGCCTTCTTCAGTTACACTTAATGGCACGTCTTTCTTTCCTCTCAAACTGTGAACAGCTGGAGGACAAGGGCATTATCTTGAAGAATGTCTCTCTCCTCCTCCTTGCTATGCCTGGGGAGACTCGCCTGTGGGCAGATGCCCTGCACACACACACGCTAGCTGGACTAACCGATATGGACGTGGACGTCGTACTGGTTCCTGATTGAGGGTCCCTTGCAGATCTGCCTTTTTGCTTTATTTATTTTATTTGAAAATGGTATTATCATGATACCCAGGATGGAAGTAGATACCCAGTAAGAGAAGGGAGCACTTAAAATCGATTTAGAATATTGATGTTAAAAAGGCGAGCTGCCATACATCATGCCCTAGTGATCCACGAAATGACCTTCCTGCGCCACATGAGAGCAGGCCTGCCATGACGTGGTGGTGCCCTCTTGGTGAAGTTGCCTTGTTTTTGGAAGGTGCACTCTTCTGAAGGGGCTTTTGGGCATCCTTCAGGAGTCCGTCTTTCCCTTTGGGGGAAAAATAGCTGATGTACTGCACGCTGTGAGTACAGGGCATAGAGTATGACAGTCTGGCCAGGGGCCCACACTGCTTTCCACTGTTGTTATGCAGTTCTCAGTAGACTTTTATAAAAATGGGCAAAATCAGAGAGGCTAGTTTGTTTTCACAGTTTACGCAGCACAGTTTCCAGGTCTTCACATACCCCTTTCAGATGCATGATCTTTTAAGCAGAAACCCTAATGGCAGCATTCCCAACTGGCCTCTGTGAGTGCCGGCCCCTTGCGCTACCAGAGCTGGGCGGGGAGGGATGGGACAATCAGCTGCACTTTTGCTTAGGGACCTAACTGTTCCTCATGCGTCTTTGCTCTAAGGATGTGTGAATGCTGTGACCTTTGGATCATGCTTTCTTCTCCTGCCCCTGAGTTTATTGCAACAAAAGTCATATTCAGCCAAATACACTCAACTTTTTGAAAGAAATTGTTTCTGAAAATTACTTTTTTTTCCCATTTTAAATCCACTTTGACCATGATTTCCCCTGGTGCTGTAGTGTTATACTCTAAAATAAGCTGGTTGACAGTGGGAGGGAAAAGAGCCTGGGACCAGCAGTCAGAAACCCTGAGTTCTAGTCCTGCCACTAACTATGTGATTTCGGGCAAGTCACTTCTCTGCTCAGGGATTCGGGGTCTTTATTCATAAAAGAAGTACAGTGCTCTGAAATGTAGAGTCAGAATGATTTCTTTTGTCCCTTTCAGTGCTCTGATTCCAAATGACTTGAACAGTGCTGAAGAATTGTAAGTGAGGGCTTTTTCAGAAAGCAAGCAAGCAATTAACCATTCACTTAAATGAATGTCCTTTAGGGAAATTTCTTAGCAAACACCAATAAGCTCTGGTCTCTAAAGAAAGGCTTTGCCCACTGGATTCACTAGATAGCCAAATAAAAGAAGGGTTTTTTTTGTGGGGGGGAGGAAAGATAGCATTATACTATGATATCCTGGGCCAGAAAATTTTCTCTCCACCAGGACATTTATCTAGAAGAGGAGAACGTTCATTCATTGAATAAATATTTGTTGATCATCTACTATATGGCAGGCACTAAGTAAGGGTACAACTTTAAACAAGACAGAGCACTCATCCTCATGGGGCTTCTATCCTGCAGGGGAGACAAATATACAAGATAAATACAGATTGTGGTAATAGCCATAAAGGATATAAAGGGAGGGTGTGTTCAAGGCGGAGGAAGCCTGCTCTGGGTATAGTAGGCAGGCAAGACCTCTCATAGGAAGTGGTGTTCACTGTGAGGTTCCAGGGGTGAGAAGGAGGGGGCCCTACAGAGAAATAGGAGGTAGAGCATTTTGGGAGTATGGAGAGGTTCTGGGATGGGAAACTGCAAGTAGACCATGTCAGATGCCCAGAGAGAGATGAGGGGGTCCTGGACTAGGGTTGTACCAGTAGAAGTGAGAGCACTAAATGGCTTTGAGATATACTTTCAAGATGGAAATGACAAGACTTGGTAATAGATTGAATGTGAGGAGTGAAGGATAAGGGGAAATCAAGGAAAATGTCTAAGTTTTGGCTTCCATGTCTAAGTTTTTGGCTGGTGCCACTTACTGAGGTGAGGGTAGTCCTAGAGAGGAATAGGGTTCTTTGGCAGGAAGAGTCAAGAATTGTGTCTTAAATATAGTGCATTTAAGGTATCTTTTAGACTTCCCAGGGGAGAGTCCAGTAGGCCGTGGGACCTACAGACCTGGAATTCAGGACAGAGGTCAGAGCTTCAGAAATGAGGGTGTCACTGGTGCAAACAGGTGACATCGAGTAGGTGGGACTGTAAGGTCATCTTGGGCAGTGATCCCCTGCTTTGGCTACACGCCAGATCATGCTCGAAGCTTGTACAAAATAACTCCCCAGGACCCACTTCCCAGTGATTCTGATTTAATTGAGCTTATGTGGGGTCTGGACATCTATATTTTTCAAAGCTCCCCAGAGGATTTTCTTATCCAGCTGGAGTGGAAGAGCCACTGCCCAAGGGAGAAAGTTTCCGATTCTTTATACCTTCCTCCTGTTTGGAAGACACACTCTTCGGCCCTTCGGCTGACGTTCAGTTCTCCCTGTACCGTGGCAGAGTCCCCTATCTTTGATTTAACTCAATGTGCCCTTGTCTTCTGTGCTCTCGATTTCTGAAGCGACTCCTTCTTGAGTGTGGAGGACTAAAGAACGCCTTCTTTCAGCCCATCATTCGCATGCTAACCCTGATGTGGTTTAGTGGTAGCCGGTGTTTGTCATGGTTGAAAGATGAAGAACCTGTTCAGCTTTTGTTCTTCCTTGTGCTGTAAGAATATTGTTGTGGTTGTGGTGGTGGCTATGAAGGGGCCGACATCTACAAGGAAAAATGCATACTTTTGTTTGTATGTACGCAGCCACAGACGGATATTCCTTGAATTATGCTAGGTGTCTGTAGATACTTGGTAGCTTGTGTTTGAAGGTAATTTCCAGAAGATCACTGAGGCTTTTAAAATTTCACCTGCTCTTACATTTTTCGTACTTAGCAGTGGTGCTTCAGGTCCTTTATTCTCGCCTACAACCTCCTATGGCTTCCCTGAAGCCTTGGGCTAAGAGGAAATAAAAAGCGTACTCACCCATCCATATGCTGAGCTCACATCTCGTACGGTCTCCAGGAAAACCCAGGGAAAAGGCTGTAGAAAGCAGAGGCAAGGCTTTATGAAGTTTACTTTTGACCCAGAGCCCACATAAAGTCCCAATTTTTAAAGGAGCCATGCAAAATCATGTAGCCCTCTCCTTAGCCCTCAGGGAATCTGCCATTCCAAAAATATGGCCTATTAAAAAAAATAACTTCCAGGGACAATTCCATAAGCTCTCTTGTTAATGTTTACAGCTATATCAACACCACACCAATACTTTTTTTTTTTTTTTTTTGTATGCGTGTGAGGAACAGAATCCATGGATCTGACTAGGACAAGTGCTATATAATTCCCCAGTTGTGAAACTAGTTAGATCCAGCAAGATGCGCTGATGGAAGTTTGTGTGGGGTAATGGGGGAGCTTTAACTTTGTAATCGAATCCTCACGGCTGCTTCTGCTTGCGTTGAAAACCAGCCTTGGCACCGCACAGGGCTTAGCTCTTAGGTGTCTTTGTGTGTCGACTGGGAGACTTTCAGTCCTCCATGGCAGCCGTGAGAGGGAGGGAAGATCGAGCGAGTACGTCAGCTCTGGTGGTGCCACACGATGAGTGGGAAGCTGGTCAGCTAGGACGGGAACCGTGTGCCGTCCGGGCTGAGCTGGCCAATGGCTGAAGACCACAGTCTCCTTGTTTGACTTCCGCAGGCCTTACTTAGTTGCTTTGTCTATGAGCACCTTGCTTGCTGGGGGTCTGGGGGCTGTTGGAGTCATCTCTAAAAAGGCCCTGTTGAGTTCTAAAATCTATTCGTAATCCGGATAAGAAGTCCTAAACAACAGGGAAAGCAGCATAAAAAACAATGACTTTCCCTGATCACTTTTTCTCCTGGTCTCCCCATCCCTCGTTCCAGCAGATGCCCCGGACTGACGCTGGCAGGAAATAGGGTGGTGGGTGCATTTCAGTTAATGGGCCTATTTGGAACATGTTTGGCTGCGGAGACAGCTACACTCATATTACCAAGACTTGGCTTCCTGTCTGTTTTCTTTGGGCTGGGTAGGCAATGAAAAAGGAGACAGGAAAATACATTTTGGGGCAAATAAAATAAGGAATTTGTCTTATGAAGACAGCTTATAGCTGGGAAATTCTAATGTTCACCTTAACCCTCTCCTCATAGATTCCTCTTGTTCTGTACCAAGAGGAAGATGAAGTGTTCTCACTACCCATAGAATATACCTCTTTATTCTCAAAGGCTCTTAACAATCCTCCTTCTGGGCTTTTTTTTTTTTTCTTTTATGGATAATAATCCTGATTCCCTCAGTTTTTCTTCAGAGGGCAAATTCTGATTCCAGTCATCATCTTAATGGCTCTTCTTTTTTTTTTTTTTAGAGAGAGAGAGAGAGCATGTGTGTGGGGGAGGGGCAGAGGGAGAGGGAGAGAATCTCAAGTAGGTTCCCTTCCCTGCACGGAGTCCGATGCGGGGCTTGATCTCATGACCCTGAAATCATGACCTGAGATGAAGTCAAGAGTCGGAAGTTAACCGACTGAGCCACCCAGTTGCCCCTTAATGGCTCTTCTTTGAATAAGCTTCAGTTTCAGTTACGTTATGTTGGGGTAACATATTAGGGCCTCATTCTGGTACAGAATATGGAAGAAGGAATCCATAGTATATTTCCATTCATGTATGAGGCATTATCATGTTTGCCCACCGCTGTGCCACTCCACAGATGTGCACTTAACTTATGTAGCACCAAGATTCAAAGGTTTTTCTGTTATACTTGCACCAAGACTTGCTGAGAATGCTTTCATGATTTTCAAAAAGCCTTAGGACCTTAGTTATATTTTAATTTGCATATTTCTTTAATATCTAGAATGTCCTTAGATTTTAGACTTGAATAAACTAGAAGAGAGACAAAGTTGTTTTTTGTTTTGTTTTGTTTTTAAATAATGGATTCTCACATTCACATGGTAACCCAAAGGGTATTTTTCAATTTCTTATACAGAATCAAAAAACATTCGCTCTGATTTAACATAGTTTATCACATGCTTTTAGGTTTCAGGGTCTCACAAAATATCCAGATTCCCCTGGAGAATTTGAGTTTCCTTGACTATATTTCTATTTTTTTCCTCTTAACGGGGTTCTAGATTTGAGTTTCAATTTTTCAGAAAAGAGCCACAGTAAGGTGTAGTTGTAACATAAAAAAAGAAAAGTCACTTATGGTCATCTTGGAAATTTCCCTTTGACAAATGTGTTTGTCTCTGTTTCTGCCCCAATTTTGGGATAATAAGTGTGACATGCACAGACTCTCTGAACTATGGGGAAGTTTCCTCCTTCATGAAACAAGCAAACACACCCCAGCACACAACCACCTTTCCCACTGTCACCGAGAGAGGAGGCACCCAGAGAGTCTCTCCAGAGTTCCAGCGTCCTGGCCTCGCTACTGATGCTTGACTCTGAGTCACCCTCTGGGACCCTCAGCTCTCCATTTGTAGACGAGGGGTAGGAACGCTTGCCGCCAGATGATGCTTATAAAGCTGCTTGAAATGGAAGGCATTATAGAGACATTTCAGTATAAATATCAGTATTGATGATTCCTTGGCTCAAACCCCCCAGTATGTATGTTCACATATCTATTTAGTATGGTCGATTGTTCAGCTAATTAATATGCTTTTATTTTATGATTTGCTGTTTCCAGGGCACAGACAGAAGCTTGATGACTCTAAACCTAGTTTGTTCTCTGACCGCCTCAGTGATTTAGGGCGCATTCCTCATCCCAGTATGAGAGTAGGTGTCCCGCCTCAGAACCCACGGCCCTCCCTGAACTCTGCACCAAGTCCTTTTAATCCACAAGGACAGAGTCAGATTACAGGTAAGACAGACTCCTAGGTTTCACCTGCACATGCTCCGGCAGGCTGGGGGTGAGGGGCTGCCGCGTGAGACGGACTCACGGCAATACTCCTGGGCTGTGAAATGGCTTTATTATTATGAAGGAATCAAGACGTGAAGGATCTTATGGACCTTCTTCTTTTTTTTTTTTTTTTTTGTTTAATAAAAAACAAATTCCAGTGTGCAGTAACTTTGGGATGAACTTTGGGGGAAGTCGCTGCTGATGCTGCGCTCTGGAGCACTGTTGTGCTGCACATGGGCAGATGGTAATGACTATGCTCTCTGGGAGAATGTTTGTTACAAGTTTCTGGACCGTGCCCCAGGTGGTGCAGGGGAGAGCATCACACCCTCACTATTAGGAAATTAGTGTTACTGTCTCAGATTTGGGCTTAAATGTCTTACACAGATAACCATTTCATTAAGTGTGCTTGACGATTGCCCAGGGCTAACAGGAAGCCTTGATGGGTGGGTATAAGGCCAGGTCAATGAGCGGCTCATCAGGCAGACAGATTTTGCTGCTGATTCACATTTAGCTCTGGGTCCCAATGCGGCATTTCTCTTGATACTACATTCTAGTAAGCTGCTTACTACCTTTCTTCTTAAAAATTAACTTCAGTGTTGCATTGCAAACTAATCATTCACATTTGGTGCAGTGAGACTCCCAACTCTCTCTCTCTCTCTCTCTCTCTCTCTCTTTTCTGCCCCACTTGTGCAAAAACAGATCTTGCTTTTAGTGTGATGGCTTTTAGGTAATGGTGACAGAAGAGTGTGTCAATCATCATAGATCTTTAATTTGCCGATCACAAGTAGTGAGAGCTGATGTCACCTAGTCATGTCATCTAGTTTCTGTTGTTGGCAGGGGTGGACTAGAATGGAAGGAAAACAACTCAAAGCAAAATGCACAGTAAACTCTCAACGTGGATCTGTTCTAATGGTTAGGTTTTGGTCAATAGTGGTTAGGTATTGAGTGTCCTTAATGGTTTATAAACATAATCATTTATAAATGGAATGACCTACCTCTCTATCTCTCCTGCCCATATTAGGTATGTATCTTCTTGGATGTTTACTTACAGTAGGATTCTGTAGGTATATGTATATTAGTCTGAATATAAGGGTATACCTGAGTATATATTTAAAAAATAATGCAGAATTATAAAAATAAACACTAAAGAGAACCAGAGTTCTGCATCAGAGAAGAACATTAGAACTCTGTGAAGAATAGCCATGTATTAGTCTAAATAAGTCTCTAAATGTTGATACGTAGGAATCAAAAGGTTAGTGCCTTTACTAGACATATGTCCTTGATAAAAATGCAGGGCTGAAATTCACACTAACTTGTGAATTTGAAGCTTGCAGCTAAGGTGCTACTGCATTTAAAGTAGTGGGCTTTAGATCTTTGACTGAGGTCCATAAATAGCTCTCCTTTTATAGTAATCTTTAGACCATATGTGTGTATGGAAACATTTGGATACATATATAAAAGTGTTTATATATGATTTGTAAGGGACTTATGGTGGCTAATAAAATATATATGAGAAAAATACATGTTCTATGATTTGGCAATCCCTGGGTTCTTTAAATGTTTGATTCCTATAATCTCATCCTTAACTGCCAATTACATTTGGCGAATGACGAATGCTTTCAAAATGACCTTTGAAAACCGGGTGTTGCTAGATCCATTTAAGAAGATGCTTTTCTCAAGGCTTTGCCCTCAGACCTAAAGATGACGTCATAAAAAAAGAACCAGAGGACATTTTAGAAACTGAAGGTATCTTAGATCCAATTGACCAAAGGGCTGGTAAGAGTGGCCAAGAGGATCTCCCGTTTAGCAGCCGATATAAGTGCAGAGAGTAAGGCTCTGAGGAGGTGTAGGACACGTGGAGAGGGCTTGGGCAGGTCAGGTCGTGACTGCCTCCGTAGACTGGGCTCAGTGCTCCTCGTCATCCTCCTCCCTGTAGGGAGGCTCAGGAAAGTCAAGCTTCTTGTCTGTAGTTCTACATCAAGTTAGTGACAGAGCAGAATTAGGTCTCTCGACTCCTGATACAGTATGTTTTTTTTTATACAATACCATGCTGCAACACCATCGTCATCAATTACAAATAATATTTATATATTCACTGGATGTATTTCTAAAAATGAAAATATAAAACAGTTGTATTTCTGGGTACCAATAGCTTTCTGGAATTAAACCACGAGAGAATTAGCTCTGCATTTGGGATGACAGCACCAGTATAATTGATTTCTAGATCGGTCTTCTCGTTTTTCTAACATTCACAAGGTATTGGGCCCAACAACTTTCTCCAGCCTTCCCGATTTGCACGTTGGCGTGCGCGCGCACACACACACACGCCACGCCTACCCACTCCCAGCCATATGGAATTTCTCTCCATGCTCCTGTATTGTCAGTGACGTAATACAAGGTTCTACCTGTAACCAAGAGTGTGCACGGTTCTACCATGACTCAGATGAGTAAGAGAACCAAGAACATCCATAGCAGCAGCAACTTCCAAGTGAGTTGAGTCAATTTCATTTTTTTTCTCTCTGGGTTAATTGTCTTATTTATTTAGTAAGTGTGAATTAGAGCCTACCACATGTAGAGAATTGGGTCTTAGGTAATATGGGATGGGGGGAGAAGCAAAGTGCTCTGTCCTTGGGTTAAAGTCTAATTGAAGACAGAGCTATCCTTCCCAGCTCTTGCACAGCCACATCCTCTCCCCAGATGATAAGGTAGTTGTTCTCTGAGGACATGTTCTTCTCTCTGTACCCCCTTACTTAGGCTGTTCATCCTCTGGTGGTTACTGTTTGCTGAAAGGTGCCATCTATCCTTCAAGGTCACTGTTAAGCTTCTTTAGGAAAGAGTCTTGGCACCTCTGTCTACAGGCTGCCTAGCCATCCTCTAAGCTTTAGTTGATATTGCCTTATTTTACAGCTTCCACATTTTTTCCTACCCTGCTAGACTGAAAATTCTTTGAGGGATATATCAGGGGGATTTATTTTGGTTTGTGCCTAGCACAGTGGTAGCATCTCATGAAATGTTGAGTGAATGAAAGTTTATTTTTTTATTTTTATATATTTTTAAGATTTTATTTATTTATTTGAAAGAGAGAGAGCATGAGAGAGAAAGCATGAGTTGGGGGGAAGAGCAGAAGGAGAGAAGGAAGTGGACTCCCCACTGAGCAGGGAGCCCAATGAGGGACTTGATCCCAGGACCCTGGGATCATGACCTGAGCCGAAGGCAGATGCTTAACTGACTGAGCCACCCAGGTGCCCCTAAATTAAAGTTTAGGTGAGAAGAAATCTGTACAAGAAGGGCTGGGATGTCATGCCTTATTGGCAGTAACTGTTTCTAATTTCCTGTCCCAGGGTGCCATTATTCCCTGCTGATGAACAATAATCGCAGAAATCACATTTCAGTATAATACTTACGCAGTTAAACCATTTGGTTTTATTCCAGTGTAGGATCTACATAATTGCATTATTAATTTTAAATTCTACTTACGAGCCTTACCTATAATGGATTTTGTAACTTCTTTGCAGGATGTCACCTCAGCATTTTAGTTCATGGAATCCTTTGGATAAAGATGTTTGTCACCTCTCATTGGCTTGGCCCCCTTGATATCTCAAGCTCTTCCCTCAAGACTGTAGATGATGATCATGGTTGTACGGTCGCCGCTGTTCTCCCACTTGCCAACAGAAAAGGGGTGACGTGAAGTTAGAAGTCATGAACTGAGGAAGTGATAGGCATTTAGTGTTTCATATTCGTGTTCTCCATTGTCTCTTGCAGGGCTAACGGCCCCAGCCATGCAGTAGGCTTACTTCTTCGCAGTGCTGGTCTCATGGTGTCATTCTGTCATAGTCATGAATGGCTGATGTTCTATCTGAGGGTCCAGGGCCTCCTATGGCTTCCTGAGGAAGTTGCTTCCTTCCTCTGTACATTTTTTTTTTTTTTTAATCTTTCAGACATCTGGTGCCTGTCTCTGGGTGCTAGGAAACACCTAGTCTCACAAATGTCTACTTCTTTGGATTCAGAATGTGGTGTTAGCAGTGGAGGAGGGATATTATGTTAGGAGATATTACTCGAGGTAATCACTATTTTAAACTCAGTACTTTGTGGGTGGGTGAGCTACACCTAAAACAAACGATAAAAAGCAGACTTAGCCCCTAGGGTTTGGTGGATTGGAACATTCATCTAACCTTTGGGGTGGGCATTCTGCTGTTCTGTTATTCATTCATTCAAAAAATATTTGGGTGCTTACTGTCTGCCAGGCATTCAGGTGAAAAAGAGAGACCCAATTTCTGCTGACAAGGAACTTACATTTTTGTGCTAGATACAGTCTATAAATGGATAAATAAGCGTACATACAAGATAATTTCAGATAACACCATGCATTGAGAAATTAAATAGAGTAATGCATTAGAGAGCAACTTAGGGAAAGAAGAAGGTAATTTTGATTAGAAAGTTGGGACAGTGTTCTTTGAAGAACTTGGAAGATCATGAGGAACGGCATTTTGGGCCATGGAAAAGTCATGCAAAGGCTCTCAGGAAGCAGTGACCGTGGTGGGCTCAGGGGGCAGGAAGGTCTGTGTAGGTGGAAATGATACAGAAAGGCAGGCAGGGAATGGATTACGGAGAGTCTTTGAGGACCTGGTAAGGAGCTTGGGTTTTGTTCTGATTGCAGTGGGGCGCTCTTAAAGGATGTGAAGCAAGAGAATGACATTATCTAATTTACATGCTTTTTAAAAATCACTTTGGTTGCTGTGTGAAGAGTGGATTGTAAGGGGCAGCGGTAGAAACAGGGTCATCATTTGGGAAGCTACTGCTATAGCCTGGGAGAGAGTTAAGGATGGTAGCATTTCTCTTATTTCTTCATGACTCAGATCAAATGCCAGCCTCTCTGTCAGGCTTCTTCCAGCCTACCCACGCTGAGCCTAAGGCTCCCATATTCCTGGTCCCCTTGGTGACAATTATCTGTTTACACATCTGTCTCCTTCATCAGACTTTGAGCTTTTAAAGTTTAGGGCCATGTTTTATTTACCTCTGTGTCTCCATTGTCTTGCTCAGTGCCTATTGCTTTGTGAGTTTGGTTTGGTGATGAATGAATGAATGGGTCATTGACTTCTTCAGGAAGTGTGACCCATTATTATCCTTGCCCTAGTACCTATTTGATTGAACTATTATTAGCTACCCTTTACTGAATGCATATTGTGTGCCAGGCATTGCTGTAATGAGGTCAGTTCATATGCTCCTTACCACAGCTCTGTGAGGTAGGCGGCATTATTAAGCAAAGCTGAGGTTCTGAGAGGCCAGACGCCTTAGATACCTTGCCCAAGGTCCCATGTACAGCTAGGAAGTGATGAATACAGGAATGGAAGCCAGATGTGCATTGCTTCGGGGTCCCCTGCTCCTTAACCACTGTGCACTCTTGGGAGGCTGAAGCATGCTTCTGTCATGGGTGTTTCCTCCCATTTCTGTACCTGCCGACTTTCATTTATGTCGTTCTTCCCCACTAACAAACTAGTTTTGGTTGAAGTTCTTATTAAAGCTTTAAAACAATTCTGAAAAGGACATATCTTACAGGTGGAAGAAGTTGATTCTTTGAGACACGACTCACTGAAAGCTTCTTCAGCCATTATAGTCGAATGTGAGCTCCACATTCTTAGTAGGCAGTTACCCTCATCCCTATCAAGTTGGCCATATTGCTGACAATCTCAGTGATATGTGTCCTAAGGGACTAATTTCTTTCCTTTCTCCCCATTGGATAGTATTTAGAATCCCCAGAGAATGATATTTTCATAAAAGGGATGTGTTAGGAGCATCTGAATTATGCTCTAAAGTGCAATAAAATTGTTTTTAATGATTAAATTACAGTTATGTGAGTATATATTCAGGGTAACACTTTTAGAAATATCTCAAAAAGCAGCTTGGCCAGGCATCATGTAGAAGAATAATCTTATCAGCAGTTATATTGAATGAAGTCAACTTTGGTCTGATTCCCTATTCCCTTGGCCAACAATGCGCATTTAAATGCAAAGAGGATCTCAGCCAATTGGGCCAGCTGAGCTTGGGCCGTGTATGTTTGGCTGTCCTAGGCCTGAGTCCACTGTGCTCACACTGAAACATTGACTAGGATAATACTTTCCTTTTAATGTGAAACAAGGTGGGAGGTGACATGGGCATGGGGTTGGGAGGTGGTGGGCAGTGGCTGTGAGTGTGAGGAAGAGCAAGGCCCGGGGACCGTTAGCAGGAAGAGTGACCACAGGTGCCATCAGCGTGAGAGGGTGGTGGGGTGCAGAGAGTGGGGGAGGTAAGCGAGGTCTCACGCTTTATGACCACCATGGTCTTACTCACCTGTAGGCATCTTGCATCTGAAAGAACTGCAATCACCACATTCAGTTGAAAGGCTGATTGAAAGTACCGTTCTTTTACTTTGGTGGTGCTCTTGTTTAATTTCTGACGTTACCAGAAAGTCCTGTCCCATCTTCTTCCTTTGAGATGGTTTGAGCAGGATAGCCAAGTAAATTTGCTGCTGCCGTGCACATCTGTGAGCTGGAAATCTCTTTAGAGGAGGTCACTGGTTACCGTCCTTGTGAGAAAATAGTACAAATTATGTGTAATTGCCCATCCATTCAGCTCTGGAAGGCACCTTATGAAGAAGAGCAGAATTCATGTTCATCCTGTGCTGGCTTTGAAGAATAAGGCTCAGGAAGACTCTGTGGAAAGCTGGTGGTCAGTATGTCATGCTGTTTCTTAGCCTGTTAGCAGTGTCCTTAGATCAGCTTCATAAAGATTTCTAGACTTCTGTCAGTAGGAATTCCCTTATTAACTGAAGATGCTGTAGCTTTATTATGCTTTTAGAAAAATGGAGAGGGGCAATGTTCCAAGAAAAATTAATTTCTTGAGTTCCAAAAACTAGCCTTTGTAATTTCCTCCTATCTGGACTAGAAGATGCATAGTTAATACCTAATTGTGATAAGAAGAATCCATCTACATAATGCCTCGCTTTATCCTTCCCCAAGACTGTTTCTAGCCTGTCTTTGGGTATTTGCTCAGAAGAAGTCTAGATTTCTTTCTTTCATTCATTTCTAGAGCATTTTCTTTCTCTGTTTGGTTTTAGCTTTACATACACACGTATATGTGCACATGTAATACAGACCTACAGAGACACGTACATATGTGTATGTGTACACGGACATATGCATGTCTTTCCTCTTCACTAGTTGCCTGGGGGACTTTCTTGGCCCTTTTTACCCTTTGCAATGGACTGTAGGCAAAATAACCAGAATAGGAATCTAGCTTTGAATGAAATATTCATCCTACAAGGCCAGCCCAGGAGAGGGGCATATCAGGCATGCAATTTGATATAGCAGATGCTCTTGTGGTACATTTTGATGTTTAATCATTGATGGGCACCAGGGTTTCAAACTGAGAGTTGGCGTATATTGTACTGTGCAGTATTAAAAGTAACAACAGTATATTACAAATGTTATCAGTTTAGAAAGTGTTTTGATTCCATTTTCTCATTTTAATATGTGCAGAAATACTCCAGGAATAAAATTGTATGTCCCTCCTCTCATGTAAGACCATCAGATATTTTCCTAGGGCTTTGTTTATTTGGCTAAAGACTTGCTTTTTGACTGTTTCAAAACAGTTAGTGGTAGCAGTCTTTAAAAGATGGATATCACTGAAGAATCCATATTGTGAAGTCTGTTTAATGAATAAGAAAACTTAGGCACCAGGAGATTTCAGAAACTCTCAGAGCTAAAATCAGTGTCCCAGGAAGGTGAAATCTGACAAGGTAGTTTTAGGTAGAGAGGAGGTGAGGGGAGAGGGGAAAGGGTTAAGAAGAATGGTAAATGTTTGGAACAGTCATCAAGGTGAATGATGGGAAAGGAAAATGACTTTGGCTGAGCATCGCTGAGGAGCCGGCTAAGGATGGAGATAATTGGAAGAGCCAACCAGCACAGTTATGTGCTTCTCCCCTGCACTGGCTGTGGTTTGGTAATAGGGGTGGGCTCTGGTGTGGTGGATCATCAGTGAGAATGACAGTCTCTCCTAGGATTTGGTAGGACTCGGTACAAGTCAAAGCCGACCATGAGTCATCTCAAGAAGCAAGATGTTGAGCCAATTACCAATAAGGAGGAACGTTCTGGAGGTCCATAGGTCATGGTAAACGTGGAAGAACTTCTGAAGAGGAGTTGGCTCATCTTGTGACCTTGGAGAATGAGCCAAGTGGAAAGGTTATTTGGGGAAATCCAAGTTTCAGGTCAGGCAGGAGGTAGGAGTGTCCCATGGAAAGCTTGAGGGTAGATGGGAGCTCTTGGCTGCTCCTTCCACCATTCCTCACATGATGGCTAGAGGTTCCATCTGATGCTGCCTTGATAAAACACAGTCCTCTAGCTATGTGTGACCAGGGCAGTAGGGGTCTTCTGGTACTCTGTTCATGCATCCAAAGATTGTGTTAACTTTTGCCATCCCATCACACTGTGGCTTGTAGTCCAAAGAAAGCTCTGCTCTTAGGGCAACCTTCCTCCATCCTGTCTTGGACTTGACCAAATGCAGTGCTGTGCACCCTTGTACCTCTTTTTTCCCTCCTTGAGGGTTATTTTGTAGTTCTGATGCTTCACCCAGTGTGTTGGCTCCTCCTCACAACTTTGTCTCATCTTGTGGCTTAGAAAGGTCATTTCTAATTCTTTAAAGACTTTCATGAACGTGCTGGACATAACTAGGATTATAACGCCCTTGAACCTGCCACTATGCATCTCTCTCAAAGCCGACCATGAGTCATCTCAACAACCACTTTCTGGTAGGCCTTTTAACTGGCTATAAATCACATTAGAGATAAGGTATATATCTTGATGAGGTCAGGATGCGCAATGGACAGGTGAGCTCTCTTCTCATGTAGGGCTGTGGTAACCCTAGGAGACAGGTTTTTAGTGAACCTGTTCTGCTTTCTTCTGGTCATCACTGTGGAGCTCAGGTGTGAAAAGCTTGTTGTTTGCAGGCTGCTGAAGGTGACATAGTGTTTTCAGTGGACTGCAAGCAAGTCATCACCAACAGAGGCTCCAAAAAACCTAGTTGACATTTAGATCTGACCAACAGTAGTGCTTTTCTCAGAATAAGGTGAATGGAGTAAGCGAATGTCTAGCGATTGTCTAGTAAAGGCATTACCTTCAAATAATTTACCTTCAGATGCATTACCTTCAAATAATGACTCTCCCATGGAAGAGGAAAGCCAGAGAGCAAAGCTAAGATTAGTAGTGAGTGGAGTTATGGGGAAACAGACTTTACTTAATAAAACTTTGTAGCCCTGCTCTGTCAAATAGAAGCCCTCTGCCTACGAGTCTCCACAACTCTTGCAATATTGTGCAGTATAACTCATCTTGGAGCAGCACCTTGGGAATTCGTTTAAAGCACAAGTCTCTCTCCTCTCCTCTGTCTTCTTCCTCCCCTGGGCCTCAGTGTCCTCTGAAGCATGTTTGTTTTGCTCCTTCTATTTGAAGATCATTCTTCTTGATAGGGAAGATTAAATCAGAATAGCATTGGGTAATTTTCCTTTCTGACTGTCAGCATAAAAATTATGCCCATTGTTTTCAAACGTTGGCGCATATTAGGCATCACCTGGGGAGCTTGTTAAAAGGGCAGGTGCCCAGGCTTTACCCCTGAACCAGAAGGTATGAGGCGGAGCCTGCCCAGATCACAGTGGCAGCCCCAAGGCCGGTCACCGCAGGCTCCCCTGCTCAGCCAGAGCTGATCTGATCCAGCCTCAGGCGTCTCAGGAGCCTCAGCCCTGTGGTGGCCCATGGTGTGTGGAAGCAGCTAAGTGCCCCAGGCTGCTTGCTGGCATTCCCGGGCTCCGCCCCTTGTCCATTTCAGCTGCTGTTTGCCCTATACGCCCTTCCCTGTTTGCCCAGTCCTAGACTGGACTTGTGCCCTGTTTCTATTATGATGCTGTCAGACGGAGATTTTAAAAAGGCATATCTGATTATGTCACCTCATACTTAGAACACCTTGGTGACCTTCCATTGCACTTAGGATAAAGCCCCAAACCTCTAGTGTGGCCCAGCAGGTTCTGCCTGCTCTGACTCCTCCCCTGTTTTCCTCTCATACGATTTTGAACCTTTTGTTGGTAATCCACCCACACTGGCTTTCTCACCTCCTCCAAAAACCGTACTGCCTCTGTCCCAGGAACCTGATACACACTGTTCACTTTGCCTAAAGCTCTCTTACTCTGACCTACTGATCTACCAGACTCTTGCTTGCCACTGAGTTCTTGCCTTAATTATCACATCGCATCACATCACATCATAGGCCCCCCAGGTGTGGTGGGGGGTCCCCCGCTGTGTGTTGCCATGGTGCCAAGGACTCTCCTTTCTAGTACTTATCACAGTTACATGATTAGTTGATGCATGTCAGTCTTTGAGAGTAGGGATTAGGTCTGTCTTTATTCACCATTAATATCCCTAGTGCCTAGCCCCATACCACAGGAGGCCACTCAGTTCATATTTTTCGAATGAATGAGTGAGTTGCTGGAAGGGCGAATGAATGAGCAGGAGATTATTCTTAGCCCCACGGATACCATCACACGTCTGACAGCAGGAATCACCATGTCTGGGGACCCTCTCTAATGCCCTAGCTGCTATAGCTGACCCCCCTGGATGTTGACATCCACCTAATTTGACCTGAACTGACTACACCCACTTCATTCAGTATGGGGCTTTGAACAGAAGTTCACTTCCCCTGGCCAGCCCTACATCCCAGTTATATCTCAACCAGTTCTGGTTCTGTGTGTAGCTTATTCCCATCTTTCTGCTGGCTTTACCATTGAGGTCCAGGGTCTGCCAAGGCTGAGGCCAGATTAGGTGTGACATGTGGTAGAGACTCTTGTTTCTTCTATTCAGTTTTTTTTTTTCTAAATAAGACAATCGCCTCATTTTTTATGAGACAGTTACGAGTCCCATTCATCCAAAAGTTGGTGATGCTTTGAAGGCACTGCTCATTACCTTGTCTTAATTCAACTTCCTTCTGTTTTTTTTAAACCTTTTGTTGTGGCATGTGACCTCTTAGACTGTACATATCAGTTCTTGTTCTCTTCCCTGCTGTTGTCTCCTACGAGTGACTAAGTCCCTCTTCTCCCCTTGTTTGCTTGTGACACCACTCATCATGCCCGGTGTTCCTACGTAGCATCCAGTTTTATTCAAACAGTGTGCTGCTCTGTTCTCCTCAGATTTCAGTCTATAGCTTTGTGAATCAGTTGGGTTGGTCTTCTGCCAAGTGAATCTGGTAGCCATCTTGGTCCATTTGAGGAAGCCCCGGGTTGGGCCAAGAGGGGGAGTCAGCACCCAGCTCTTGGGGTCTTCTCTACTCTGTAATGGGGGGTGCTGTGAGGGCCGGCTCTCAGCCACCTTTCACAGCCAGCCCAAGTCTGCTCAACACACCTTCAGTAATTTCAGTGACAACTCCTGTCTCCAGAAGGGACTGAGGGTAGGGAGCCCGCTTTCCTGAGTAGTTAGAATTGTGGTGTTTCCTAGTTGAAAAAACATCTTAGCCATAACTCATCCGTTCTCATCTCCTCTTCCAGGTGCAAACAGTGAGACTCTGAGAAGGTAAATCAGTGGTGCATGGCTGCACCGTTGGTGCCAAAGCCTCCAGTCCAGGGCTTTCCTGTGCTGGGAGAGAGAGGCCTGTTTATTTTAAGAACCATGTTTCCTACTAGTCAAGAGACACAGAAGTGAGTGGGAGAGCTCATTCTAAAAATCCAGTCTAGCCAACAAGGTTATTAGAGAAGACAGAATTTAAACATTTAGCATTTAGTGTAAATTGTTTTGAAATGGGAGTTAATGTACATATGATGTGAGGGTATTTGTATTGTGAATGATAGTAATATGACAGGAATAGTTTAGGATAGGAAATTGTAAACCTGCCTCTCTGTTGAGATGACTGGCTTTATTTGACCCTGGTAGCAGCTGGGAGGGTATAAATCGTAAACTAGTAGACTCTATACACAGTTCATTTTATTTTATTTATTTATTTTAAAGATTTTATTTATTTATTTGACCCCGAGAGAGAGAGATAGTGAGAGAGGGAACACAAGCAGGGGGAGTGGGAGAGGGAGAAGCAGGCTTCCCGTGGAGCAGGGAGCCCGATGTGGGGTTCGATCCCAGGACCCTGGGATCATGACCTGAGCCGAAGGCAGACGCATAACGACTGAGCCACCCAGGCGCCCCACACAGTTCATTTTAAATACCCCAGTTTTCTTAAGAAATATTTGAGGTTTACACAGGCTGATGTGAGTACTGATTAGGGTAAAAAAAATGGGTGGAGGCTAAGGGGTGGGAACGTGGAGCTTTCTAATTGTACCCTGCTCCCCAAATAGAGCAGGTGCTCCCGGTAGACACACGGAGCTTTGGCAGAAACCATTGGCTCCCGTCAGGTCACATTACACAGGAGCCTCCAGGCACCACAAGCAGGAAGGAGCCTTTTGTGCGCTGGTTCAGGCTTTGCCCCTGTTAACTTGTTTGCTCCCGTCTCTGCATGAAGTTCAACACCATGTGCATGGTGTGCCTTGTTGTGAGTGATTCTTAGGCAAGCAGGCCCTTCTTCACACCCACGCACATTTAACCAAAGTGTTTACAAAAGGAGGCCCGCTAAGCACAACCACTGTGTTTCGCTTACCTCTCACTGGGCTTTCACACAGCTCCCTCCCACTCTGCTCTCTCCCCGCCCCCACTCAAACTTATTCAAACTTAAGAAAAGATTTCTACCTGTTTTCCTAGAGTCTCTTCATTTTCCTAGGGTGTCTTTTTCCTAACGATCTGCCTCCTTCCTCTCTTTTTTTGACCCCCAAGTGTTTGGAGTCCAATTATGCAGACATGGAATTACCTTCCAGTCACTTGACAGTATGGATCCTCTCAGAGCCGTGACCCTTTCTATACCGTTGTAGGAGATGAATGGCCACTCCTTCCTTTTCCCCATACTGGTGACTGAACTTCAGAAGCTATGGTCCAACTCAAAGAAGAGAGCTTGCTCTTCTTACGTCCACAGGTTTAAATAAATGGTTGTCTCCATTTTTGCCAGATGCTAAGACACCTTGAGACATGGGAACCACTCTTCCCCAACTAGCATCTGGGAGCATCTCCTGGGTATGTTGCCTTCTGTAGTTTTTGTTTTGGGGGTTTATGGCACAACCTCCATGTAGCCCAAGCAGAAGGAACAGCACTCTAGAAAGAGAACTTATGAAATCCCCTCTGACATTGATGCTCCATGGTTCATTTCTATCTTTAGAGCAGTTTTTAAAGACACAAGTACATGCTTTGACCATTTTTGAATTGTTTATATCTGTCTGTTTTAACTTCCCTAACTGCTTGCCTAAGCTTTTTAAAGGCAGGAAAGGTCTTTTGTGTCCTGTCTGCCCCTTAGGCCATCCCACTGCCACATGGGCATACAGAAGCTGTTGATCACAATAGGAATTGATAATTTGCTGCTTCACCAGAACAGCATGCAAAAACTCCTTTCCCCCTGCCCCTCAAAATCCCTGTTAAGGTGGCAGTAACGACCGTTTGTACTTTGCAGATGGAAAAGGGACGGCTAATGTGAGTCTTGCCCTTGACTTAGTGAGTTGGGAGAGAGACTGTAAAGTGTTCGCAGACCTCTGGGCTCCTAGTGTCACCACACAGTGTTGGTAGTAGTGGTGTCTCTGACAAACTCTGCCTCAGTTAGAACCAATGCTGAAGGATTCTTTTTTTTTTTTTTTTCCCAAGTTTTTATTTAAATTCCAGTTAGTTAACATATAGTGCAGTATTGGTTTCCAGAGTAGAATTCAGTGGTTCATCACCTACATACAACACCCAGTGCTCATCACAACAAGTGCCCTCCTTAAGGTGCATCACCCATGTAGCCCATCCCCCACCTCCCTCCCTCCAGCAGCCCTCAGTTTGTTCTCTACCTTTAAGAGTCTCCTATGGTTTACCCCTCTGTCTGTTCTGAAGGATTCTTTATGTCAAATGACTGGTTCCTTTTTATTCAGCCTGAACCCTAAGTAGCTAGATTTGGTCTGTTCTCACAGAGGAAACCACGATTTCTTCTGGAAGGGTGTAGTTATAGACCCGAGGTGTCTACTGGGTAGCCTGACCTTATGTGCCTGGTGGTGGTTCTTGGTAGATTTGCACAGGTCGATCTGGGGCCCATTTTCTCACTGGTTTCAACCAGGTTCTGGGAGCTCTCTCTTGCCCTAGGCCCTCTGCTGCTTTCTCCCCTCTCTCATTAACCATCTTGCTTGTCACTTCCTGGCTGTGAGTACGGCAGGCCCCTCATAGAGGGAAGACCTGATTTTCTCTCAAGTTTATCTTACAGGTCAAATTCGATCACAAGTTCCCTTTTTAAAACCCCCATTTTAGGTGAGAGCAGAGAAGTTTGGGGGAGAAATAGGGTACAGTCCTATTTAAATGCTCATGTGCTCTTTAGGATTTCAGATTTCCCAAGCACTAAGGAGTATGTGCACATAAAAAAAAAAAAAGCAGCACCAAAAGTTTTGTTTTTAAATTGTCATATCTATATAAAAACATATGTCGATACTTTGAATTTCTATAATATGGTCATAAAAATAATATTGATACTGTTTCTGAGGATTGTCATGTAAAAATAGTGAATGATAGTTTTAAAAACACCATAAAATATTTAAAGCTCAACAGTAGTTTTCATTTCTTTTGAACAATTTCTGAGAAAGGAAGTTCACTTATCCTCTGAAAGCTCGTGGGTGCTTAGGAGTAGTTGCTTATAGAGAGTTGCTTCTATCCTCTGAGACACGAAAATCAAGAATATTCTCATTTATGTTGGAGTGGAAGACACGGTGCCTCCCTCTGTGTTCCTCCAGTCAAAGAGACAAACCATCTGGGTGGGGTGGACTGGAGGAGTGGGTTCTATCAGCCCCGTGGGACCTGAAATCAGGGTGAAGACAGTTTCTTGTTTGTGAATGGCTAATTAGTAGGTTTGTCTCAGAACAAGGCCCTACACCTTTCCCTGGTAGCAACCTTAGAATTGACCAGTGATGCCTAAAAACCACCAGTCACCTGCTCTGACTCACCCAAGTTCACAGAGAATCCCAGAAGTCTCAAGTTTCTTCAGGAAGTTGAGTTCCAAAACTGTTTATGAGATCAGGTTAAGGTGACTTTTCTCTATTGTAAGCATTAATAATTGTCCATAACAAAGCAAATATGCTGTAATTGTGTATTTATGATAGGATTATGTTTTCTTGGTGATGGGGCATTTAGGGAATCAAGATATTTTATAGCTCTTTTTTCCGTTACAGGTTTTTTTTTAAAGATTTTGTTTATTTATTTGAGAGAGAGAATGAGAGAGAGAGAGAGAGAGAGAGAGAGCACATGAGAGGGGTGAGGGTCAGAGGGAGAAGCAGACTCCCTGCTGAGCAGGGAGCTCAATGCGGGACTCGATCCCGGGACTCCAGAATCATGACCTGAGCCGAAGGCAGTCGCTTAACCAACTGAGCCACCCAGGCGCCCTCCATTACAGGTTTGAAAAAAGTTAAGGTGTACATATTAAAAAATATGCTAGACAGATTAGGATTTCTTGGTCGGGGAGAAACCAAGACTAAGAAAGAACACCATTAAAGTTTAATGATCATAAAGGGTATTGACGTGACCAACATGGATACAGTCCCCAAATAGTGGACTTCAAAACTACAGGAAGCTTTCTAAAAATTGTCCTTTGCTAGGATAAGAGATTATGGGCTGGAAACATAAATGTAGAATGAAGGTTCAGGAAAGGCAGAGGTTTTAACAATGGTGAACATTTGTTGGGTTCTTCCCATGAGCTCACTCTTTACTACTTTATCTGGTTTGACCTTCATAACAACCTGAGGAGGAAGGTCTTCTTATTTATCCCCATTATACTGACTAGGATGCTTGAAGATTGGATAGATTATATGATTTGTCCATGATCACACAGGCCAGAAACGGTGGAGCTGAGATTGATGATATCATTCACAGCATATTAGAGAAGGCCTTGGGGTGTTGGAGACTGTTACCTTTTTTTTTTAATATTTATTTATTTGACAGAGAAAGAGAAAGCTAGAGAGGGAACACGAGCAGGGGGAGTGAGAGAGGGAGAAGCAGGCTCCCGGCCGAGCAGGGAGCCCGATGCGGGGCTCCATCCCAGGACCCCGGGATCATGACCTGAGCTGAAGGCAGACGCTTAACGACTGAGCCACCCAGGCGCCCCACCTTTTTTTTAAGAGATTACTGTCTCCTTTTTATATTATTTCTATGTGACCTAGTGAACCCCAATATGGCAGTTCTTGTGTCTTATTTTTCTATAGTAACTCTCTCTCCTTAAGTAGGTCATTATCATAGAATCTTAGGATAGTCACCCTGAAAAAGATTGGCTGGGTTCTGCAATCTGTCCTCTGGGACAAAAAAACCAAAGAGAGACCTCACTTGTTAAAGATAGTGAGAAGTTATTTTCCCTAATGTTGGATATCTTCAGGAAGGACCGCCACTAAAAACCAAAACTATCCTTTGGTAGACTGTTCTAGTGTATAATCTGGAAGTCAGGGACTTGATGCAGAAACTAAAACCTCACTGATACAACTTCTTTTATTACCTAAGGGGGAGTTAGAGAATGAGTAATTACTACTTCATTATAAAATTTCATTATTCACTCAAGCCACCCTGGGAGGTTCCTTGAATGTTTGTTTATTGAGCACTTACTATGTGCCAGGCATCACACCAAATTGTGTTGAGTCTGATCTTAGAAAACTTGAAGAATAACACTAGACAACCCAGCCCCCCTGGATCATTTAGAGTCAGATTTTTAATTATTTTGAATGATAACGATGATTTGCCACTCCCTGTATATTATTTAATCCTTACAACAACTCTGAGATAGTATTATCATACCCATTTTACAGGTGAAGTGATTAAAGCTCAGCAACATTAAGAAACATAATAACTCTTGTCACACAACAGGGCCTTGACCATGTGAGCTCCTAAAGAGAATAGTAATAATTTTAATATAGCACTTGACAGTTACCGAATGCTTTTACTTATATTATCTCATTTACTTTTGTGACAAATATGGTAGTCGTTGTTATGATACTCATTTTACAGATAACAATAATAACTTGTATTTATGACATACTTCATATGTACCAGGAATGCCAGATAACTCATCAGATAAGGCCAGTTCATGGAATGCTCCCAGCAACCCTAAGAAGCATCATTATTCCCATTTTACAGATGAGCTGTTGAGGCCCCCGAAGTTTAAGTGGCTCACTCCAGCACAGTGGGGAGCTTGTCTGCCCAGTGAGGGCACAGGACCATTTTGTTATATTCACTTTACCATGTTGTGCTCCCTTATTTCCAGAGGAGGAGACTAAGATTCAGAGAATTCCCTACCACAGCTGAGGCCACACAGCTTATAAATAGCAGAGTCGGGCTTCCAACTCCTATCCTTTCGCCAGAAAGCCTACTGGTTCTCCCTATAGACTGGGCTGCCCCTCTGTGCAAGGAGAACTGAAAGGCTGCCCAGAGTAAGTTCCCCGATTCCTCTGTGATATGTTTTAAAGGTTAATCATTTTAGTCATTCTTTACATTTCTTTGTATTTTCCCCCATTTTTAGGCAGGGAGCCCTGTACTTCCGCTAACGGCATCACGTGCAGGTTAAACTACTTGCTCCGGAAGTCACCCGGCCAAGTTAGGTCAGAACTCAAACCCAAACCGGAGTCCTCTGCGCCCAGCCCGGTTATCTCCATGACTCTTGTCCCTCTCGTCTGTTGAAACTGTGGCCTGAGAGAAGGCCTGGCTCTTACGGGATTGCCTTCTGGTGCTGTAAGGAGTGCATCCTTTTCCATCTGAAGGTCATTTACATTTCTCAGAAATGTAATGAATTACATTAATGGTTAAAACAAGGAAGCATGTCAGTATCGGATACATAACAAGGACCACTCACTCTGATTTGAAATGTTGCCAATCTATACAATCTCAGCCTTGAACTTTTTAAAGCACGAAAGTTCATTACTTTAATGACCAAGTCCACTTTCTGAAGGAAAAGTTTATGTTAACCATTTACAGTACTATACTTTTATCCAAATTACGAACTCCAGTAAATGTTCCCTAAAATTGAGCTGGATGAAATTTTTCTATGTATCTGTTGATATAGTAAACATCAGATAAATATCCAGATGTATTTAATTATTTTGACTCAGTATGTCCTATTTAGACAGGCTTTAAATAAATTGTTTCTGAATTGAACAAATAAACAAGAAGTGGCTGAAACTAACTGGCTTTGATTGTATGGAAAAACCGAGAGGCTTTAAAAGAGGGATCATTTCAGAAATACCCAAGTCTTGTTATACTCATTTTTAGTTTTAGAGATAAGTTTGCATTGACTATTCAAACATATTAATAGTTTTAAAAAAATTAAGCTTTTCATTTTCAGAGGCTGATAGGTGTTAGGGGAATAATTTTAAACCTGTTCCAAATGTATTAGTGCCAATTCACATTGTTTTAACGGTGGGACTATCCTTGTGTCACCAAGAGTCCTTTTTGAAAAAAGACAAGAATCAATACTTACTGAGTGCCTCTTTGTGCTAGTCATCTCTTCGTGGTTTTCTCATGTAATTCTCATATCCCTGTGATTCAGACATAATTTACCCCCCCAACCTCTTTTATAGATAAGGGAACCGAGGCTCAGAGTTGCTGAGTAATTAACCGAAGATCACACAGCTAGAAAGTAGAAGTCTCAGACTTGAACCTAATTCTGCACATTCCGAAGTCCCTGAATATTCTAATACACAGTGCTGTCTTGTGAACAGCCTTGTGTATTAGAATTTTTAAAATTAGCAAAACATTTTAAAATTAGCAAAAAAAAAGTAAAGAGAAATTTGCTTATGAATCTGTTTGATTAGCCCTCCAGTAAGAACAAAACAGTTTGAAATACACACTGTAAATATACAGCAAATTTACCTTTTTTACTTATGTAGACTGAAGCTCCTTTGATAAATGTACTTGGCCTTGAGCTTGTGCCTCCCGGAAACCCCATGGAGATACATCAAAAGATACTGTTAATGCTCAGCAGTTAACCCTAACAAGTTGGCTGCCCATTATTTTTATTATTACAGTGACTGTAGGTAACACTAGGCTATATTCCAAACATGTGGCATCTTTAAAACAGATTCCAGTAGGATGAAAGCCGTGTCTCTGCTCTTCTGTTTTGGGTCATTTTCTTACTGTCAGAAACTCCTATGCTTAACATTGAAACTGGATGGTCTTGAAGCTTTTCAGTTTTGTTTTTTTTTAAAGAGAGAGGGGGTGGGGGAGGGGCAGAGGGAGAGGGAGAGGGAGAATCATAAGCAGACTGCACACTCAGCACAGAGCCTGACACAGGGCTCCATCTCACCGCCCTGAGATCAGGACCCTGAGATCATGACCTGAGCTGAAATCAAGAGGCGGACCCTTAACCAACTGAGCCACCCAGGAGCCCTGAAGCTTTTCAGCTCTTTTTTTTTTTTAAGGATTTTATTTATTTATTCATGATAGAGAGAATGAGGCAGAGGCAGAGGGAGAAGCAGGCTCCCCAAGGAGCAGGGAGCCTGATGCGGGACTCCATCCCAGCATCCTGGGATCATAACCTGAGCCGAAGGCAGATGCTTAACCATCTGAGCCACCCAGGTGCCCCTGAAGCTTTTCAGTTTCTAATGGCAGTTGACTTTGAAATTAAGTTTGTCTCTTTCTTAAAGGTTATTTTCTGGGGTAGCTTTAGCATGAGAATCCTATAACGGGCTGCCCTCCTTTGTGTTCTTCTCACATGCTGCTCCCTCTGTTCTCCTCTCTACCCCCAACCTCCTAACGCTCCCCCACCCCCAGCTAGAAAGTGCCATTCATTGACCTGCCTGGAAAGAAAGCGAAAATCGTGGAATCCTACACTTTGTAAACCAAAGAGCACATCTGAAAGATAATAGCCGGAAATGCAGCAGTCTACCTGTTCTTTAACCAAGTTGGTGGTTCAAAGCAATTCTATCTTAAGAAAAAAAGACAAGAATAATATGTCTTCCTTGAAGTAATATGAGAAGATACAGAAAATAAATAAAGTAGAATTCAACTTTGTAAAGATAACTGAAGCAGATTGTTTTTTAGATGGCCGTTAGCCTTTCCAAATAGAAATACTGATGTGTGAGAGAGAAGAGGCATGGTCCCATTTTGTCACACTCATCGAGCCTGGGAGTCCAGAAAGTTGTGTGCCATGCAGGGCCTGAAAGGGTGGGGTCATAGGAAATAAACACTCCTTATAGAGTCTCATTTTTCTCTTGCTTTATCCTTTCTCAGTTTGGGCGTGCCTGTTCGAAGTCCACAGTGGCCGGTGCACTAAAGACTTTTCTTCTTTTTCCCAGACCCCAGGCAGGCACAGTCTTCCCCACCGTGGTCCTACGACCAGTCTTACCCCTCCTACCTGAGCCAGATGACGTCCCCGTCCATTCACTCCACCACCCCGCTGTCTTCCACGCGGGGCACGGGGCTTCCCGCCATCACCGACGTGCCCAGGCGCATTTCAGGTAAAGACCACACTTTAACTACAAGCCCACTCCCGTGCAGGGGTGGGGCTGGGGTGTAGGATGGGCTGAAGCTCCAGGAACTCTTTATTAGAGGTGTGTGGGCAAGGGTACGACAGTTGGTAAAACCGGGTCCTCTGAATGACGCGGTTATCAAGTCCTTGAACATTTTAAATTAAAAGACTCAAAGCCCACCAGAGCTGGCATCATTCTCTTAAGATGACTTTGAATGCCGCCCAGTTTTGGTCCTGCTGAATTGTGGCCCCTTTGGTGGGCGCTGTCTCAACTGGGGCCTTCTCCTGAGGGTCTTATGCCAGGCCTTCCTCTGCTTGCGTTCCTTTCTCTTCTCAGCATCCGCCTGTAAACCAGATTACAGACCAGTAGCACAGCCTTCCATCTCTAGAGCCTCTTAACCCCCAGAAGTCCAAGCTGGCTCGTTCTGAGAGCGAGCACCTGCAAACTTAAGATCCTTATCAGAAGCTAGTCATTTGAAGTGTGGCGAGGCCTGGAAGAATCTTAAAAGGCCATGTGTGGCCTCTGAGGGCCAAGTCCAGACTGAGGTAGCCTCTCCACGAACCGTCTAGCACGCCACGGTCGCTCTCGACATGGCGGCCCGGTGCTCACACATCCATTATTCCAGAGGCACCGCAGAAACGTGTGGCTCATGGCGGAAGTGCATGAGGCGAGTATTCTGGCCTCTTCTCTCACTATCACGGAGAGAATTCACCCTAGAGAGCCAGAAAGTGTACACAGCCTTCACACTGGCAAGTAGAGAAAAGTTAACGGCTCTCGGCCAACCGTATGAGTCCCGTGAATAAGAAAAAAAAAGTCTCCCAGTACAGCCCTGACATGCGGACTAGAGCACGCCCCCCCCCCCCAAATACAGGAGTAGACCCACTGAGGCACACACAGGTGGATCCTCTATGCGTCAGACACTCTGCTCAGCGTTCGCGCTCCGTGCACCTGTTTGACTCCTGGCCAGGTTAATGCCTCTCTTTCTTTCTCTTTGTGTTTCTGTCTCTGTTTCTCTCCCTCTCTCATTTTCTGCAAAGCTCGAAGCCGCTACTCACTCCGCTGAGTTGCATCACTGACAAGCTGAAGCTCCACCAGCAGGCTTGCAGGTTTTGATTAGTTCAGACTCCTTTATTTCTTTCCACTTGGGAGGAGGGAAGGCTTTGTTTCTCGAGCGAATGGCAGGAAAGGGCTCTCTGGTCCTAGTGCCTGCACATTTTCTACAGCAGATGGACTCCCGGAGGGGTGAGTAGGGTAAGAAGAGGGGCGGAGGGAGAACCACGAGAGTCTTTGGAAAACCATGTTACCCCTTTTCATTATGACTGCTGTTACTATTTTTATGAATCATGTGGTATATCTTGGGGGAATTGTGCAGAGTATAGAATTTTAGTTATCATTTCCCTTGACAGGAATGACTACCTCCTTTAGGCAAACGCCAGTTAAAGACACGAGAAGGGATGAGTAAGGTGCAGTAAGGGGAGAACAAGGGCCGCTGTGGGATCAGAGGCACAGGGCTGGACGGTGTTGAATGAGTTCTGGTCATTCCTTCTGTATTTTCTACCGAGGCTGTTTTGTTTCACGTTGGGCCAAAATGACGCTGGGCCAGGACAGATTTGTGCAAACTTGCTTCTGTTTCGGGTCCTCTGGGGCCTCCATCTGTCCAACCCTCTGTGGCTGAAGCAGATTTTGCTGTTTGTCCTCTGGCTGTACCTAGAGGAAAAAACCTCAGGGAGCGATTGCAGCTTTAGAGACACTGCTCTAGAGCGTTTTCTCACCCAGGTGCATTCGCATCAGATTCAGTGGGAAAACCATTGGAAAGAACACTGGAAACACGCCGCATAAATGCGTAGTTGCTGTGGTTCGTCATTTACATGTGTCCTATAGAACAGCGAGATTACTTTGAGTCCACTGATGCCTATTTAAAACATTTCCATAGGCCCATACCACACAACTCTGCCCATTTCACAGAAGAGGCAGTAGGGGCAGAAACGGGTGAATTATCCAGCCGCATATTGATCTGAGGCCAAGGGTAGGGACAAACCTCTGCTCTAAACTAGTTTCAAACTGAGTTTAGTCCAGTTTTTTCCTCCCGCCCCAAACATCTTTCTGAGTCGTTCCTGGCCAAGTAACGTGGTGCCAGGGTGGGAGGTTCTGTGTAAACATTAAAGGGAGGAGAACAGAAAATCCCTCTTGTCAGCATGTTGGGAAACAGGAAGAAAGAACTAGATAGGGACTGTCAGGAAACTGAAGGAACCGTGATTTACCTGACCTTGCTCTTGGGTGCAGGGCTGTGCCCGCACCCCACAGTACTGCCCGGTGGGCTTGGGGACCACGTCAGTCGGCGTGAGCGCCATTTTCGCCTCCCTGGGGGCTGGTCCCAGGGACCTCCCGAGAATGGAGCCCATCTCGTGGGTTCCAAGGTGTCACCTTGCAGAGTTTCTGTCTTATGCCCCCCGATATCTAAAGCTGTCCCTAAGGTCTAGGATGCTTTCTCTCTATAACATGGAAAGCTAAAATACTAAACTTCATCTCCATCTCTAGGCAGTCCTGTGTTCCCTTTTTGTGATGCTTTCCAGAGCAGTTCATGCTTTTGTGTAGAGAACTCAGTTCTCATCTCCTTATATGAAGGGGACACAAAAATACTCTCATAGGATCATGGGTGAGAAAGAAGTCCTTACTTGTAGGGTAGGACTGGAGGTTCAGACTCAGGTTTGAGTCCCACCCAGCTCATGCACATAGCAGGCAAGTTCCTTACTTCTCTGAAACTTAGCTTTCTTATTTGTAAAATAAAGATATAATATTAATCTGCTAGGGTTACCATGAGGATCCAGTGAAATGCTTTATGTAAAGTGCTGTCTGCACACTGCATACGCACTATGGGCTCAACAGATTGTAGCTGATATTACGAAGCAAAAGTTGTTTTGTAATAATTGCTTACCTGTATATAATTTGCAGGCAAGTCCTAGCTTAAATGAGTCAAGTGGGTAAAAATCTGAACTCTTAAAGGGGATTATTTGCTTTGTAAAATGGATCCACCACAGAGCATAGTTAAAACAAACAAACAAAATTTAAATATTTAAATGAGTGAATACCCAGATGGCATTCATAAAGCACTGCACACAGTACCTAGCACATAGAAGCACTCAATGTTCGCTATCATTATTACTGTATAGATTTAGAATGAATGTGTATAGAGCTAAAAGCAGTTGGGAGCCATTCACAAAAGGTCAATGACACACTAGGAGAAAATAACTATTTCATTATAATGTTGGAAAAATAGCAGGATCATGTTCTTCTCTGAGGGATCATAGGAATAACAGCAACCAGAAAGATCTTTCAGAAAGTACCGTTCCTAAAGAAATTCCATTTCATCCTGAAAGACCATTCCGAAGAAAGGCCATCACTTAATATACTTAAAGATCTTCAGAGAATCCAATTTTACAACTTCCTTTCTGGGTATCTCCCCTGAGTAATTTTTCTTTTTTTTTTTTTTTAAAGATTTTATTTATTTATTTGAGAGAGGGAATGAGATAGAGAGAGCATGAGAGGGGGGAGGGTCAGAGGGAGAAGCAGACTCCCCGCCAAGCAGGGAGCCCGATGCGGGACTCGATCCCGGGACTCCAGGATCATGACCTGAGCCGAAGGCAGTCGCCCAACCAACTCTGCCACCCAGGCGCCCTTCCCCTGAGTAATTTTTCAAGTGTAGCTACAAATGTTAGACCTTAATGAATTACAATAATGACAGTGATGGATGCTGTATTGTGTTGTCCCCGCCGTGGCCCTCATGGAAGCAAGGTATAGATAGAACAAGATGATAAACCTATGTTACCCACAGTCCCTACTTGACCACCAGAAAAGATGCAAAGCCAGATGTCTTGGAGTTCATCGGCGCAAAACAAACACTCAGGACATATTTCCTTAACCTGGAATAGCCTTCAATATTGTAACAAAAACAATAGCAGCAGTCATAGGTTTATGACTAAACAATAAATTTCTGTCATGTAATTGATCAGTAGGGCTTCCCTTACTGTAATGAGTTTAATTCATGTTCAGCTGAATTAGAGAAATCAAACGCTTCTTACCAGAAACCGGTCTGGAGACATGAGGGAGCAGGAGGCGGGGTTGGTTCCCCTCCCCTCCCATACTCACGACGATAAGCACGGCCTTATCACCGAACAGTCTGTGTTTAAGTAGCATCCTCCACCCCTGAGGGATTTTATACATTATCTCATTTCATCTTTTTTTTTTTTCAGGGAGGAATTTTTTTTTTTAAGATTTTATTTACTGATTTGAGAGAGAGAGAGAGGGAGAGAGCACAAGCAGGGGGAGTGGCAGGCAGAGGGAGAAGCAGGTCCCCCACCGAGCAGGGAGGCCGATGCGGGGCTCGATCCCAGGACCCTGGGATCATGACCTGAGCTGAAAGCAGCCACCTAACCAACTGAGCCACCTAGGCGTCCCTATCTCATTTCATTTTATAGGATCCTAAAAGAATATTCACTATACAGAGGTAGCCAAAATTGTTTCTCACTGATTCTATCAAAGAGCAAGGTGTGGCAAGGTGAGGACAAGTAAGCCTGACAACAACCCCGACCACTGTGTGTCTTTATCATTGTCATAATGTTATCACCTGTGCATCTTTGATGTTCAAAGCACTTGTGAGGCTTGGCACAAAGATGATAATTACTTTTCTGCAGGTCATTACAAAATACTATGTAAGTAAATAATTACAGACTTTGAAAATGTATTTTATGTAATTACCCAATACGAAAAGAAATGCAACTGTTTCTTTGACTTGTGGGTCAGAGTGTGAGCTATTGCCAGTCTCCAGAAGGAAGGAGACCCTCCGTAAGTTTATTCTCTGCAGATAACGCGTCCCCTGCCCCACGTGTCCGAGTAAAGCTGGACGTAAGTCTGAGCTGAGTAAAGCTCAGATTGACCGAAGTCTACCACTCTTCGGCATATGTGAAGTAGAAGGGACTCATACAGACATTTTTCTGTGGTCTTGGTCATTGTGCCCATGGACCTCTCTGTTTTCGGGAGGTCTCTTAGAGAGTTAGGATACGCGAATTAGAGACACAAGGGTAGGGTCATATGTGATGTCCACCTCCATTACTCGGGGAGAGGCCAATGCAGGTTGTGTGGACGATCTTTTTCTACAGTTGTAGGATTTTTTTTTTTTTTTTTACATGAGGCAGTAAAGAACTGCAATCTTTTTGAAGGTTAACATATTTTTTGTTTGTTTCAGCAAATGGTCTTGAATTTCTTCTTTCAAAATATTTAAATATCAAAACATTCCACTTAATCAGCTGCCCAGGACTATTCAGGATGTCTGTTTTATGACTCTTAGTCGCTAAAGTATAGTATTTCCAAAGGTCAGCAGAATAGGCGTTAGTCTAATAAATAAAGTTACTAAAAATTATTTTATTACTACCACAAAATCGAGAAATTGCCAGTGGAAAAACCCCATTTGATCATTCAAGGCCTATCGGTAGGGGTTGTCTCATATGATTTCAAACCGGGCGGTGGTTGATGCAGTTCAGTTTTAAATGTCCCTTATAACCGAGTTTCTGTCAAGTCCCCTGAGTCCAGTTTTGAAATGAGCCTCTTCGGTAATGTGCCAAGTATATGTGGACATTTATTTTCACAGGGCCACTCTTAACTCACAGGAGGGAGTGACGCCTTAAGAGAGGTTAAAAGGAAAACTCCAGCAATTAATACTAATAAACCAGAAAGTTAAAGCAACTATAATAAAACACTAGAACGTCTACTTTTTTACTACAGAACCATTCCTTTATTAAGAGCCACCTGTTTGGTAGACACGCCTCTGCCACAACAGCCACGGGCAAGTAGTTAAGTTTAATAGGAGCCACTCTTATTTTGAAGAAGTTCTCTGTTTAAAGCCACAGAGGGGGAAGTTATTAAATTTAATAGACCCTAAACAAAGGCAAGCCCTGTGTTACCAGTGGAATGTTGTTCAGTATTCTTCTCTGGGTTATCGACGGCGATTGGGTGGGTAATTTTTTGCATTCTAGAAGTTGAAATTATCTTGCTTTCTCTAAAGGTAGGCTCTCTTCTGACACGAGCAGATGAAGTTTTTATCTTATTGCCAGGGGAGGGGGGTGGGGCGGGGCGGGGGGCAGCAGGTTCAGGGCATCCCTAGACCTGAGTTTACTAGGGGTTCTGAGTGACGGGGTGCTGAGGACCCAAGAACTGGTTTCCATTCCGACTAGATCAGTGGGGAGAGTTGGCCCGGCTCACAGAACTGAAGGAACTCGGTGGTATGATATTTACTATTACTGGAGTTAGACGGAGGTACGGAAGCTCAGCATGAAACCTGTGTACGTGGCCTGACTCTGATTTCACACATGGTACTTGTCAGTTGTTTTCATGAGGATTGGTTTTTGGTACATGCGCAAACTACCCACACATGAAGAAAAGATGTAGTAATGAAGGGGCTCGTGCGTATGTAGGGATGGCAAAGACATGGCTGCAGATTCTACTGAAAGATTCACTGCAGTCCCTTTCTCTTCATAGGACAAAACTTGGGAGATTGAACCTTGCTTCACTAAAAGTATTAAAGTTAATTTTTTAGGGACGCGGTGGTTTCTGTGGTTCCCTGGGATCCGAGAACAGGATGGAGGTAATGTGACTGAGGGAACCTGAGTTTTGGTTTCATTGTCACTGAAGATTCTTTCTGCCGTTCTCAGATATGTCTGTCAATTCCTGGTGCCTCCGTGGGCCCGTGTGAACAAATTACTCAGAACTGCCCGTCCACATGTCTAAGAATTTTGTGCAAGGAGTGAGATGATGTCTGCCCAGGGATTTGTTGTTCTTAGGACTTCTAGCAAAGAAAGCTTGCCTTACCTAATAAATGCCAATGGAGAAACTAAGTTGTGTTGTGAGCTTCAAAATGGTAGAAACATACTATATATAGTATGTTTTTAAATTGATACTTTATTTTTTAGAGCAGTTTTAGATTTATAGAAACATTGAGCATAAAGTAGAGCTGGGATCTATCCCCTACCCCCGTCCTGCCCCCCTGCCATTTTGTCTTATTCTTCACAGCTTGCATTTGTGTGGCGTATTTGTAACAATTGATGAACCAATATTGATACATTATTCTTTTTTTTTCAAAGATTTTATTTATTTATTTGAGACAGAGAGAATGAGAGAGAGAGAGAGAGAGAGAGAGCGCACATGAGAGGGGGGAGGGTCAGAGGGAGAAGCAGACTCCCTGCCGAGCAGGGAGCCCGATTCGGGACTCGATCCAGGGACTCCAGGATCATGACCTGAGCCGAAGGCAGTCGCCCAACCAACTGAGCCACCCAGGCGCCCCTGATACATTATTCTTAACTGAAGTCTATAGTGGATGTTAGGAAGTTCACTGTCAGTGTTGTGCACGTCTCTGGGTTTTGTCAAATACATAATGCCATGTATCCACCACGAGGGAGTCCTTCAGAATGATTTCATTGCCCTAAAAACGCCCTGGGCCCCACCTGTCTGTCCCTCCCCACCTGCCCCCACAGCCCCTGGCTGTGATCTTTTACCTGTCTCAATAGTTTTGCCTTTTCCAGAATGTTGTATAATTGGAATCATACAGCCTGGCTTCTTTCCCTTACTTCGCCATGTGCATTTAAGGTCCCTCTCTATCTTCCCATGACTTGATAGCTCACTTCTCTTTACCACTGGATACTATTCTATTGTAGGGATGTTAGTCTGTTTTTTAAAACATCAAGGCTGCTCTCCCTGCTCCTGGGAATACCCCCACCCCATTTCCTTTTGTCACTGACTTTATCAGTGGTGCTTCTTTTTTAGAAAGCATCTCATGCATTCCTTCCTGGGGAAACACTTCCTCTGTCATAGCAGTTGTCCCCAAATGGTCCAGATTATGGTTTTCCATACCTTTGGTCCATTTCTTAATATTTTTCTTTAGCTCTGTCCACAGACCGCTTACTAAACATTTGCATTGAGGTGATGATTCTTATCAATTCAAGTACAGGACAGCTCCAGCTAACAACCCATTTCTCTGATGACTTCACTGCTCTCCTAGGTATAGGATGCTCCTTTTCTCTAAGAATGCCTGGCATTCCTTAAGTAAGCTGCGCCAGTTTCCCACTTTCCTCCGCAGGGCTGGCCGGGGCTCTGTTCATCCTTCTCAGCCACCTCTTTCCCCAAAGGAATCCCTTCCCTGACCACCACTTTCCTCAGAGTTTATTCCTCTGTCTGCACCCATCCATTTCTCATCTCTGTGCTTTGGACACACCTCTAACGTGGTACATACCTTCCTTTAGTAACATCATTTGTTTAAATGCCTTCTGCCTTCTATAGGAGGTGAGCTTCTCAAGCATGGGGACTGTTGTGCATGAAGCCTTGAATCCTTATAACTGAGCACAGTTTTGAGCACATAGTATGTGCTCAGTAAATCTTTAAGGAAACAAATATTAGTGGGAAAGAAGATAGAAAAATACAGGAAGGTAGGCATGTAGAAGAAATAAGGGAAGAAGAAAGGGAAAAAACAATGAAAGATTTTGTTCACCTGGAACAACAAAGAAAGGACAAAACAAGAGGAACTTTTTATTGCTGATAAGGACAGGAAATAGCACAGTATGAGTGTGCATAAGCAGTATATATTTTTATCTCCAAGCCTTTCTGCAATGTGTTTCATATTTAGAACACATAGCAAGACTGCATCTGTTTCCAGAACTTGCTGCTAACAGTTGGTAATAATGCCAAAACATACTTTAGTTCCAGCTTGAAACCAAATGATCAAATAGAATTTTTGATTTCTAATTTAGAGTCTGACATTAATTATAGCCATCATGTAATAAAGTGTCAAAGTCTTTTTTGAGAAAATAATAGAAATTATATTCACTAAGCTGTAAATTGAAACAAAACGACTCCCCTAAAACAAAGCAAAGGTCTGGTTTGGACAACATTTTTGACGAAGTCTTACCTTCTCCAGACGGTACTTTTCCTGTTCTCCCCTTGCTGTATGATGGGGTCTCCTGAGTCACTCACTGTCCAGGTCTGTGGTCTCTGGGCACACCGTGCTTTGTCAGTGTCCCTCTTCATGCCTGGCACCCAGACCAAACCCCCTTATTCTTGGCCTCTGTTAGCATAGGCTAAGGTGGCCTTAGTGCTTTGGGGACAATGCTATACTCTGTCCCCTCATGCTTGCCATTTTCTGGCAAACCGGATTGCTCCCACATATTTTTTTTTTTTTTTTACTTTTACCGTTGTTTTTTTTCAGATCCAAGTAGGATAATTTACAGTTATTCCTGTTTGGTTTTTATCTTATTCAATTCAGGTAATAGTTCCTGCCTGTCAAGAACTTTTTGGATTTTTATCACTTCATCCAATACAGTAGTAGCTTCTTGCATTCCTTCCTACCTGGGATATCTTTCTTCAGTTTATTTCAGCCATTTCAAGTCAGCTCAGCAAATACTTGGTACCTAATTATAAAGTGCTTAGGCAGGCAACAAACAAAAAACAAAATCAAAGACATCGTCTGAGGCTTCAGGAAGCTTTCGGTCTTATTTAGGAGATGACATGTGCAAAGATGACACTGTGATGCCGGCTCATGTAGAAGCCAGAATGTGCAACAAATGCTCAGGATTTTAGTGAAAGGTGATCTCTTGCCCCACTGCCCAAGCAACTTAAAACCTTCTCCTTAGGAAATCAAAAAAATCAATGCCATTCTGCTAGATTATACTTTTACTCTGAGTTACTTCAGCTGGAAAAAAAAATTCCACTTGTTGGCATGTGTGGTACATAATGTTTCTTAAGATAGGACAAGAACATATAGAAAATCTTGTCTTTCCCCAACTAGACTGAAAGTTCCCTTAGGCCAAGGACCTGGCCTACTAACCCTTTGCGGTCTCTCTCTTTCTGAGTCCTAGTTTTATGCTCTGTGTGTAGATGCTCCTGGAAGTACTTGCTCACTGCAGAAAGGTCTATCCAATAGTGCTGCCTGCTTTGCGGTCCCTTATGCTGTAACCATTGTTAGGAGTTGCTAATACATCTAGAAGTGGGGCTGTATAGAGACTAATGACAATTGCTATTTACTTAATTTCACATTTCATATGCACAAATACATTCCTAGCATGTATTTATACGATAGAATTTTTTAGTATCTCTTTTAAAGTCAAGCAACACTGTTAGCTCATGCCATTACATATATATGCACATATGCTTGTATTTGCCTGTTCATTACATTTAGAATGAGTATACATAAAAATATTCTCGACAGGTCTATTGTTTGGGATGTTAGTAAATATCAGCCAAGCTACTACTTGAACTTTTTTCAGGAAAAACAGGACCCATCGAAATCCTCCAAGTCTTTGTATTATTTTGTTACTTCGATGAGTGTTGATTTCTCAGGAAATATTAATTGATCACTGCTGCTAGAAAGGGGAAAGAGACACTGCATGATTATTTTAAGTTTGTTTTTAGATTTGTTAATATGTAGAAATACCAGAAAGATATAATTGAAAGAGATAACTAAACAAGTTAAAAGCTTCCATATAACTAAATCCCATACGATAAAATACAAATGACAGCACTTTAATTTGAATCATTCAAAGTCATTATATTATTAAATTGGGTCAGAATTTAAGAGACTTGGTTTGAAGCAAATCTAGGATCCCATTTGACTACACTACCTTCTAAATTTTTTGTGTGTGACGCTCCAGAAATTCACGAATCTCAAATTCATAAATAAATAAAATGCTGCTCAGGCACCAGTGTCCCTAAATATCTCAGAGGATTTCTTAAGCAGGAAGGTGTCATCTTTTCCCGAGAGACTTTGGCCTTAAGTAATAAACTTAGAAATGTAGTCCAGCATGGTAGACTGGAATAAGACCGATGTTCCTATATCCAAAGTTCACCGCTCTCTCACTAATCAAAATGGCCACCTTTCCAGCTCCCTGTTGTAATTAGTAATAATGCTATAGTTAATGGAATAATAATAACAAATATAATGATGGTTATAAACACTCCGCCCTGGGCCAAGGAGAGCAGTGATTCATGATAAATCAATAATAAACCCATTGATGTGGTCACAATAAATCCGTACCTAATTAAGAAGAACCCTTTCTAAATAAGAACCACCAAGGAAATAAAAACAGGCTTGGAAAAGAGGAAAAAGTCTGATAATAGTGTTGTGGTGTACTCATCATTAAAAAAAAAACAACAACAAAACAAACCCGGAAGCTCACCAACTACACCTGAGGAGAACAAAACCCCATTCTCAGCGTTGCTTAAAGGTACAGTGGTGCGTTGACCTAAAAGATCCCAAAAAGGAAAGAGTCTGGCCCCCTGGACGGTTCACAGAGAAAGTTAAGGGTTTCGTGGTTTTCTTTGACCTTAGAAGTTGGTAGGTGTCACAGGTACTATACCTTTGAAGCATTCATAGGGTCTTGGTTTTTGGTCCACTCTGACGATCTCTGTCTTTCAGCTGGTACATTTAGACCATTGATATTCAAAGTGATTATCGATCTAGTTGGAGTAATATCTACCATATTTGTTACTGTTTTTTATATGTTCTTGATCCTATTTTTTTGTCTTCCACTCTTTTTCTGCCTTTCATGGTTTTCGCTGAGCGTTTTACATGAGTCCATTTTCCCTCCTGTTTCTTAGCCTATCAGTTATGCTTCTCTTTCTACCTACCCTCTTTTAGTGGTGACCCCAAGTTTGCAATATATATTTACCACTACTCCCAAGTCTACCTTCAATAACACCGTAACACATCATGGATAGTGAGTAACTTATAACCTATGAACAGCTGTGTGTACGTTTTATGTGGACATAACTTTTCAACTTCTTTGGGTAAATGCCAAGGAGTGCAATTGCTGGATCACATGGTAAGAGTATATTTACTTTTGGGAGAAACTGCCAAACTGTTTCCCAAAGTGGCTGTACCATGTTGCATTCCGACCAGCAGTGAATGTGAGTTCCTGTTGCTTTATGTGATCTCTGTGTGCATTTATATTTAAAGTGGGTTTCCTGTAGATAACATACAGTTGGGTCTTGTTTCTGGATCCATTCTAACAGTCTCTGTCCTAAGTGGTGCATTTAGATCATTGATGTTCAAGTGATGATTGATATGGTTGGATTAACTAATATGGTTGGATTGACCTTTGAAAGCTTATTAAAATCTCAGATGACCGTTTAATCGAGCAAATGATTGAAGCATTTAAATTGGGACATGCATCCACCAAAGAGGATTGAACCTAACACCGATAAAATAGCAGTTGCTCAATAAAATTGTATTGTATTGGTTTGGTTTATTAGAAAAATGTGCCTTTTCTCTAATAAGGCATGCAGCACAGTGATTAAACACTCAGCCTCATTGACAGCTTGTGAAAGCAGCACTTGGCTGGGAATTGAGGAACCTGAGATCTATTTTTAGATGAGCCTCTGCGTTCTTGAGCAGCTCACTTAACTTCTATGGGTCTTAGGTTCCTTGTGTGTGAAATAAGTTAGTTGGGCTAGCTATTCCCCAAGGTCCATCATTTTCAATGTCTAGGATTCTAAAATAAGGGCTGCAAGGGTAGATTTCCTCTCAAAAACATTTAACGATCAGCACATCAGAAATCTAAATACTGCCACCCATAATAAAAATAAAAGCTAGTATAGTATTTGACTTATGAACTAAATTCGTAGGAAGAACTACTATAGATGCAAGAAAAGCTTTGTCTTGTGCTTCAGTTGATTCTGATGAGGAGCAATCTAGGATCAGGCTAATTACTGCCAAGGAACTACACATTCAGACCTTGACACTTGACCACAGCTGACTCTGTTCAGGGTGAAGACTTGTATATGGGCATGTGTGTCCGAGGCTGCAGACAGGATTTGAAACCATGGCTTCATTAAAATTAAAGAACTTTATTTTATTGACATTTTACATACCCTTGCATGGTTTTATGTAACTTATCTATTTTAGACCCTCTGTACCTGAGAATGGTTATAATGAAGTATAATTTATCTTACTGGAGAATTAAGAATGTTATAAGCTAAAGTTTATGAAAACAAAAGAACAGGTGAATTCTATTAATAAAAGAATAAATGGGATGAGAGGACCAGATTCTCTATATTAAAGAGATTATATATTTAGAGAAAATATTATTAGAATTATAACAAAGTTCCTTTTAGTGTGAAACATTGCTATCATAGTATTATTTTAAAAGATTTTATTTATTTATTTGTCAGAGAGAGAGTGAGTGAGTGCGCAAGTAGGGGGAGGGGCAGAGGGAGAGGGCGCAGGGAGCCCGATGTGGGGCTCGATCCCAGGACCCTGGGGTCATGACCTGAGCCGAAGGCAGACGCTTAACGACTGGGCCACCCAGGTGTTCCTTGCTATCATAGTATTTTATGACCACGTGATAAAAATCTTCATTAATACAAATTATTGTCAACATTAAATTTTTTCATTTACTGAGACTGTTCTAGTCATGGGAGAGATGAGTAAGACAGAAAAGCTCAGGAAGCTTTTTCTACTAGCATATGATATAGTGATTAAACACTCAGCCTTTGGAGCCAGACTCTCTGGGTTTAAATCCGGGCTTTTTGACTCATTTGCTGTGTGATCTTGAGAATATTACTGAACTTGTCTGTACCACAATTTCTTCATCTGTGAAATGGGCTAATAATAATAATAATAATACCACCAACCTCAATAGGTAGTGATGAGGATGAAAGGATAAAGCATGTAAAACTCTTAGAATAATGCCTGGTAATAAATGTTAGCAACTACTGGGGAAGGGCAGTTAATTGAAAATGAGAAAATATTATCCAGGGGAATGTACTGTGAAGAAAGTAAAATGGAGTGATATTATGAGGAAGCCAAGATCTAAATTTACAAGAAGGAGGCCCTGTGAAGCTCATTGCAGGCATCAGGGAAGGTGGGTGCAAGGGCCCTGGGGTGGGAAGAAGAATGCCCGGTGGCTGGAGCGTGGAGAAGATGAGCTGGAGGCAGAGACATTGCTGCTCCGGAGCCTGCGGGGCCTCTGCCGGTCAGGACCAGAAGTTTGGGTTTGCTGGTCCGTGTAGTGGGAAGCCACGGGCAGATTTTAGGCAGGGTCATGATATAAATGGACTTCTAGTTTCTGAAGGACACTCTGGCTGTTTGGGGGAGAATTGTGTAAGAGGATGAGGGAGGAAGCAAGAGTGTGTCTGGGAGGATGGGGACTCCTGCTTGCCTGGAAGCGGTGGGGATGATGGGGATGGAGACACTCGGTACTGGAGCGCGGCTTTTGCCTCCATCATCAAAATGTTTTAGCAGTGCTTTCCCCCAATTGTTAGTCTACTTCAAAAAGAATAATATTAAGTTTTATAAAATGTTAGTTAACCTTGTTAGACATTGTTCATACATCCCAGAGTGAAGTGGTAATTCAGGAATCGCTTGATTTATTGGGTGAATACAGAACCACCAACCTGGAAAATTCAGGCCAGAAATCCATTTTGAGAGCTGAAGTGCTTGGTTTGGTTGTTTTCATTGACACCATTAATCTGATTATTTCCAGGAGCTCCCCTTCCTTGGCACTGTGCCAAGACAGATTTCAGTGCAGTGAAGCACAATGATGAGATTAATTTGGGGGACTGACCTGCATTGTATATTCTCCTCACCCTCTTCAAGTATAGGTAGCACACTTTTAGATCTCTTGTAGCCTTGAGACACACCAATTCCCTTTACTGCTTTTAAGACAGAATGACATGAACATGGCCACACTGGTGTGAGCAGGCTGGTTCTGCAGGTGCTCATCCCGGGAAGCGTGTGGCAACAGCCCTGAGGTGAGGAGACCCCTGAGCAAGGGGCTGGTGGTTAGTTACCTCAGGCTTGCACGCTAATATTTTGCATTTGAACAAAGTAAAGCTAGATGAGGCTTGTCCCCCGTGTGAATGTAGGAACCATCCAGAACAGCTTCTTCTCAGAGGACTGAGAAATGGGGGCATGTCTGAAATTGGAAAGAACTTACAGGGATAAGGGAGGAGGAGCTTGTTCTAAGTTGAATGTCATAAGCACAAACTAAGGTCAAGGAGGAAGCTTTAAACAGCTGAGATGATTAGTATAAGTGTGTAGTCAGCTATCACTCATTTCTCAGATTCTTTCCATACCCTGTCCCTTAAAAAGAGAACCCCTCCACTGTCCCCCTCCCCCAACCTTCAATTAGTGGCTCTAGAAATTAGCTTGAAGATCTTGTGAAGATATGAGCAGTTCTTAACATTTCCTGTTTGAAAGGTAACAAAAGTCCTACTCTCTGTGGGCAGAAGCTTCCTCTTCTTCCTGGCATCCCAAGGTGCAGAGGTGTGCTTGCTGAAAACTGGTATAACCATTTTTAAAGAAAAGAAGGAAAGCAGTAAAATCAGGGCCTTGGGAGCAGTGACCTAATCTACTTAAAATTTATTTGATGGATCTATTTTGAATTTTAGAAGCCCAAAGGACGCAAAATAAGATAGAATTCAGAGTATCATCCTCTCCTAGGATGGGAATTCTCGAATAATTCCAAGGGCTCTAAAAACTTTACAGATTAGAATTCTGGATAATGGGTTGGCTGTTTCTTTGGCTGTCAAACCTAGTTTTTAATCTTTCTCCCTGGCTTTGTCCTTTAGAATAGAACAGTAAAGGAGAATAGAAGTCAAAGATTCAATGTAAGGAAGAGACAAAAGTAGATTGAGGAACAATAGGTAACAAGCCACTGGGGAGGGGGAAGCCACTTGTGAAAGGAATAAAACTGAAGGACAGTGTGCTCTACTAGAAAGAGGGGTATTTTCTCCCCAGGAGCTAGGAGTTTCAAATCTCAGTGATACAAATGTGTGCAATTAATTTCCTTCCTCTTCACATGAGGGGTGGTCTTGATCATGCTCATCCTTAAGCCTTGGGTACTGTTCTTTTTCGCTCCCACACTGCAGTATAATATTGAAAATCATCACAGAAGTGGTAACCGGATAAAACTAGGACCTTAGGACTTGAAACCCGGAGTCTGTCCCACTCTCCTTTGCCATGTTGCCTGGTGCCTGAAAGAGAAAAACTATTTCACCAAAGTGAACCCCACCCAAGGGTCTGCCTGCCAACATTTTAATAAAAAAGTAACATCTCAAACTATAAATAGTAGAACTTGTAGTTAAATGTTCAAAACAGATCTTTCTAAAAGTTCATAAAGATCCAGTAAGCAGTACCACTTAGGTTATGTAGAAGGTTATCAGAGCCTTTCACATTGAGGTAAAACTCTTCAGCGACCCACAGATGTGGCAGGTGAGCTCTAACACAAATAACAAACAGGATAGTGTGGAGGGAAATGGGATGAATAAAGAGATCTGTACAAATAGGCTCTGAGAGTTAGGACTGTGGATCCCCCCTCCCCGCCGCAGCATCGTACTGGATGTGAGGAGGTCCACGGCCCGGTGCAGCTAGGGGACAGGTGGACTCCAGCAGCAGGTCAGGCTGCCGTCTCAGAGGATGCTGGCCTGAAGGCTGGGTCAGCCAGGAGAGGTGGAGACTCGGGCAGGTGCCACGGAGCATGTGAAGGAAAACTGAAGACACTACCAGGAAGGAGGAGGCCTCCTCGTGGGGAAGCTTGAATTCTTCTACTGCTCTAATTTGGGAACTCCAGACAGCGAGGAAGTTGAAAAGACTCAGGACATCTAGGTCATCTATAACAGTGGCTTTTCTGATGGCAGAAATGAAAGCTTCCGGATAAATAACACTTTGTGTTCTAAGACAAAGTAGGTGCTGAGGAAAATGGGGAGAATTATAGCAACTAAGTCCGGAGGTGATAATAAGAACTTAGCATTAATAATTATAATAATATTTAGGTAGTATTTCTTTCAGTTTTATTTATTTTAGAGAGAGAGCGTGAGTGGGGGAGGGACAGAGGAGAGGGAGAGAAAGAATCTCGAGCAGACTCCCCACTGAGCACAGAGCCTGATGCGGGGCTCAGTCCCACAAGCCTGAGACCATGACCTGAGCTGAAATCAAGAGTGGGACGCTTAAGCCACTGAGCCATCCCGGTGCCACTAGGTAGAATGTTAAGTATACAGAAAGCACTTCCACAGACATTGTCTCATTTAATCTCCGCGACAGCTCATTGGAGTATAGGTATTCCGATAGCCTCTATTTTGCCAGTAGGAAATTTGGGCTCGGAGACATTCGGAGACTTGACCTAAGTCACACAGTGAAAGAGCAGGAGAGTCAACCCCCAACCCCAAGTCTTCGGTTCCACATGTGCTTTCCTCACTATGCTTTCGTCATGGGAGTCTCCCCCTATCAGAACCAGACTTCGCTACAGAGCCTGCTGGGTATCATCCTCAGAGGGAGTTTTATCACACTGGTCTTTCCAGGCGACACGTGGGGGAGGGAACACCAGCAATCCTTGCTAAATAGCCAATGCTCATGCTTTATAAAGGTCAGAGTACCCAGAATAAGTAAAAGTCACCAAGTTTCTGCCAGAAATAACAGTGGAAACAATCTACCTCCTACTTTTGTAAATCTAAATTTTATTTTAGAGATTACAAGTGTACATATCAATGAAATCTTAAAACCTCAAAGTACATATTTTTATATGTGGGACAGGGAAACCGAGGCTACTTGAATGATGCATAACAATACATCCTATCTTGCAAAAGTTGGAAAGGTTGGTGTAAAATATTACTTATTTTATCTTCTGCTAGTTCAGAACAATACCATTTACTTGAAGAACCCAGAACAAGGAGGAAAGAGAAATAGCTCACATCATATTTCTTATCGAAAGTGTGAGCCTAAAGCTAATTTTAACCCTCTTTACTGCTCAATTTAATGATGAAAAGCTTTTGTACAAGGTAATAGTGTTCCCATTTTCTTTTGGCCTCTGTTGCAAACTGTTAATTACATTTTCTTTAGTTTGTGGAAAAATATTCTAGATTTTCTAATTGACAACCATATCTGGAGAGAAAACCTGGGTATTTCACGCAAGTGCATCTACCTCATTAAAAAAAAAAAAAACAACTGTAATACTATATTTTAATGAATGGGCACCTTTTTTTAGAGGAACAGTATTTCCAATAGAATTTTTAAAGATGTTTTTGGAATTCTCAAGTTCGCCTCACGTGCAACAATCAGAATTTTGGAGCTGGAAACCCATGGGGACAACTAAGTTAAATTCTGTCATTTTACTGACGAGGAACGTGTGGGTCAGGGAGGGGAAGGGACTCTGCGTGGCAGGGACAGCGCTGTGACCAGAACCCACTCCCCCGGCTGCTAGCCCAGCACTCTAGAATTGTTTTCTCCTGCTATATTTCCAATAGGGCGCTGACATTTTTTCTGTTATTGCTGTACACGGCCCTTGTTATCTGAAGAAGAAAAATGCTACCCTCAAATTACCTCCTCCTCCTTTGCTCTTTCCTCTTTTACCCTAAAATTAAATCCTTATGAAGAAACGGAATAGATTTTGCCCTGGATCTGTGACAGCACCATCTTCTCTTGACCAGTCATCGGCTGCTTTGGTCCACATCTGGACCAGACTCAGTAGACTGTATGCTCAGGCTGGGAAAAATAGGGCTGGGGTTCTGTCTGTGGCAGGCAGAGACCTTCCACTGTTTGAGGAGGAGCTCCCACTGGACGACTGGTTGTCCCACAGCACACTGCTCAGACCAGGCTCGCGTGCGCTATTTTTTTTTTTTTTTTTGGTCATCAAAACAAGTAGCTCTTCTCAGACACCTTAATACATAATTAGGTGTGTCTGTTTACACTTGGGAGACAGAGGGCTTCATGTCCTAAAGCAATACAGGGAATCTGGGAGCCAGCCACAAACAGATGTTGGAAATGTCCATTTGTGGTGAGTTTATTGCTATAGCACCAGAAGTAAACATTGAGGATGAAACCCCTCTGAAGGGGTGGGTATGTGTATTGAGAGGGGAGTGTTATCAAGCACAGGAGAAAGTGAAAGGAGGTCCTATTTTTATTATTTTTTTTCCGATTTGCTCTAGTATTTGTTTATCTCCTACAACAAGGAAAAGATCACTATTTGGCATTGGCTGTTTGAAGGCTTTTGCCAAATGCTTAACAATCTGTAGGGTTTGATTTCTCTCAAAGAAACCACTTTGAGAACAAGGCTCTATGTAACTAAGATGTGTTTGTTTTTGTTTAAATCACTCAGAAGAGAAATCATCTCTTGTCCATTGTTAAAAGAGAGGTTTCAATCAAAGGAAAATTCTACATATTCTAAAATATACAAACAGCTCTTTGAAACTGATGCCAAATCAAACTCTAAAAGGGACGTTTTTCTTGCAGAAGTTTTGAGTTAATTCCGTGTGCAAGGCTTGAGTGGAAAAATTCTGAGACAGTCAGAGGAATGAGTTACTATAACACTGAATTTGGATTCGGAAGTTATATGAGGAGCATTGTTTCAGGATAGCATGAAGACTCTCAGACGTGGTTTTAGGCTAAACTCTAGAAACAAAGCAAAAGAAATTCTTTGTCAAGTGAATCAGATAAGTTAAATAAAAGTTAGTGGTTTGTTTTCTGATGTTACTGGATCTAATGTGAGGAGGCGTGTCTGTCATCACTTTATAAAAAAATTCAGTTGAAGTGTTCCCCTGTTGTTAAAGAAATGCCATCCTTTCCCCTATCAGGATTTCTATTAGGATGAAAAGTGGGAAATGTTAATGAGACAAGCTCAGGAAAAGGGACACAAATTAGGAAGCCCAACAACTTCATTTTGGTTCTGCCGCTAATTGGCCACATCCTTGAGATGATACGTTCTTTGACTGAGCTTCATTATCAGCTGGTATCCGTCATGCCTACCTCACAGGACCTTTTTGTGAAGGTAAAACCAGATGTACATAAAAGCGGGACAACTTAAAAGCAATGTGTGAATTTGAGACGTTGTTTATTATTATTATTTTTGAGAGTCAGTGTTGATGTGGCATAAGATACTTTGCTTGGGCCGAAGAAATCGAGAAAAAGTTTTTGTTTTTAGGAGAAGGGAGCAAACCAGGGAGCAGATTATAGAACAAGAGATGCGCCCCAAAACTGGTGGTCAGAGCAGAGTTGTGGGTGTGAAACTAACCTAAGCCCTTGAGGTCCTGGTAGGCACAGGGATAGTAGGTCGGGAAAAGCAGTTGGCTGAAGATGGACAGGCAGAAATCAGAAAGGCCCGGACACAGACCACAGTTGGAGAACTGGTCACCATGTCTTTTTCCTCACACACACACACTTAAACACTTTCTATGTATCACTCTGAGAGGAGCCACAGTGCATGTAAAGATAAGGTGGACAGAGCCTGTTCTCAAGGAATTTAGGGCCTAATGGCAGTGATAAGGCAATGGTAGCCCCCCTTGCTTGTGCGTGCCTTATGAGAGATACGAATGGAGACGTGAGTGCAGAAGGAGAGGTCCCCGTGGGCTAAAGCAAGAGCAGGAGCAGAATCTTTGAAGCAGACGGGGATTGTGAGGTGGACTTTAAAGGCTGCTTAGAATTCCAAGGAACTGAGATAGGGTGGGGGATGGGGAAGCTGAGGCCTGGGGGAACCATGTAAACCAGAGCAGGGGGGGGATAGTGGGGGGTGGGGAGTACAGTAAATGGAAGAGGGTCCAGCTTGGCTGGATTGTAGAGTTGGTGAAGAAGTGGAGTGAGACACAAGACCGGAAAGGTACGTTGGGAGAAGACTGTCATTGCAGCAGATGTTTGTCGTGTGTCTAAGAGATCTAGAAACGTACCCATACTTGAGTAAAAAGCGTGACGTGAAGTCACAGAACAGGTAGGCAGCAACGAGCAAGGAAATCCTGAGGAACCACTAAGTTGGACAAGACAAGGATTCAGGAACCACGTGGTTCAGCCACATGGGCAGAAGATCCGACACACACACAAAAGTGGGTCTTGATTCTAAGGCAACCTTCTGTCCCGACCAGGAGGCCCCTTGTATTTTCCTCCTGGGGCAGGAACCAATCCCAGGGCATGAGCAGCCCAGGCCTGCACCGGGAAGCAGGTCAGCCTGTTCACCTGACTGTCGAGGGAGAGATGGCAAACATAGGGTGGTTTGAGTCAGGGCCTTTAAGGTCCAAGGTGGCCTCGGGGCTCTTGGAACAGACCAGGGTGCTAAGCCTTTAGAAAGGAATGATATTTGTAAAAGCTGAGCTCCAAGCCTCTCGGGTTTTGAGTGGTACTTCTGCCTGGAGCTGACTCCTCTTCCCCTGGGCCTCTTCGGCTCAGCCCTGGACTCGGAGGCGGAGTCTGAGGCTGGATTGGGGTAGATCGAGGGGAGCGGAGCTCTTCCTACTTTAGGAGACGGAGAATTGAAGCGCAAGCTGAAAGCACCATGTGTGCATTCAGGGGGTGGTAGAATGGTCCCTGTGGTGGTGATTTGCTGTCCTTTAATTTACAAAAGAGTTTGGTCAGGCCTGGAGCTGGATGTTAAGGTTGGGGTAAATGGGGACTTTCAGGATAATGATTCTCAACTCATGTCTTTTCTAGTTTGTACCCAATCTTTTCCGCTTTCTTTTTCTCTGGCTCCACTAGTTCAAGTGGTACTGGTAGGAAGGAATGTCCTTTCGAGATGGAGATGTTTGCTACTTGCTCTGTCCTTGTGCCAGGTTTCACTTACAACGGTCTTACCCAATGAGAGAACTTGACGAATAGAAAACATGATTTGCCCAAAATGTCTTAGGACATCAGTGGCAAAGACATGAGAATCAGGGCTGAGTCAAGCGTGGGAAATTGATGGCATGCATCAGCCTCCCCATTTCATATTGCATCCCCATCCCCATCCCCATCTCTATCCCCATCTCTATCCCCATCCCCATCTCTATCCCCATCTCTATCCCCATCCCCATCCCCATCCCCATCTCTATCCCCATCCCCATCCCCATCTCTATCCCCATCCCCATCCCCATCTCTATCCCCATCCCCATCCCCATCTCTATCCCCATCTCTATCCCCATCCCCATCCCCATCTCTATCTCTATATCCCCATCCCCATCCCCATCCCCATCTCTATCCCCATCCCCATCCCCATCTCTATCTCTATATCCCCATCCCCATCCCCATCCCCATCTCTATCCCCATCCCCATCCCCATCTCTATCCCCATCCCCATCCCCATCCCCATCTCTATCCCCATCCCCATCTCTATCCCCATCCCCATCCCCATCTCTATCCCCATCCCCATCCCCATCCCCATCTCTATCCCCATCCCCATCCCCATCTCTATCCCCATCCCCATCCCCATCTCTATCCCCATCCCCATCCCCATCTGTATCCGCATCCCCATCCCCAGGGCTGTCTTTAATCTTTGATCAGGCCCCTTGCCACCACTGCCCTTCAGGTGGGCGTGGCCACACAGTTAAAATTGGTATGAAAATGACACTGATTCCCTGCAACGTGGAGGAGACTGGGGCAGCTGAGCCCCACCGGTCTGGGACCAGGTCCCGGCCACCCATTAGCAGTCAGTAACTTTGAGGAAATCACTTCACTTCTCTGAGCTTCAGCTGGTCATCCACAGTGTGGGGTCAGTGACACGGTCTACCTCACAGGGCTGTGGGGAGGATTTGGTGCCATCACACAGGCAGAAGTGCTTCAGGAAACATCCTCTGCAAGTCAGAGGCATCCCCCATCAGTTGTCTGGTTAGCCAGTCCTTCCTCTAAGTAAAACTGGCAGCAGCATGGGATACCGTGACTATTAAATCACTTATAGGATTCCTATGGTTGGAGCAGAGCTAAGACTGCTCTGTGAAGCAACAGCCGGTGCTGATTCCCAGCCCGTCATCAAGCAACCTGGAGTCAGAGCATTCCTACACAATGGGTTCAGGCTTGCTACCAAACTCAAGAGAAACACTCCTCAGATTTTTCCACTGAAGTACCCCAAAGGGCAGAGGAAACTTGAGGGCTCCTTCTCTCCCCAATCTGTTGACATAACCCCAAACAACCCCAGCTCCTGCAAGGAGAGCATTTCCAGGTTTCTTGTTTTATCTTAAAATTCATGTGATTTTTACTCCATAATATGCCTGCTTTTTTGTATCAATACAAAAATCATGTTTTAACCTACTAATGTCAGTTATATATCCCTCTTTAAAAAACCCTCCCCCATTTGTTCCCTTCTTGTATTTCATGCCGTCCTATCAGCCAGGCTTTGGTGTCTAATATATAACATCTCAACCAGTTCATAAATTTCTGCTTTTAATATAGTCTGAGTTACCACTCGCACAGGCCACAGGAAAATACCAGGCCGTCCCCTCTGCATTCAGGCTTTTTTTTTTTTAAAGATTTACTTAGTAACAATTTATCACTTAGTTGCAATTTTTAAAATAATCTTAATTGGCCACATATGTTATCAAATAAGAGCGGGTCTTGGAGCCTCCGCCTCCCTCCGCATCTCCGCCCCTCCTTCCTGGGCCCCCACGTGCGCACGCGCACTGCCTTCTGCCCGGCTGAGAACGAATCCTGCCACTCGAGGCAGATTACCATCACAGGAAAGCCTCTCCCTGATTGGAGATAAGATTACTGATACTGAAGCTGTTATTTTTAGGAGGGGAAGACTACTGCTTTTAAACCTCTTTCCGTCTTTTTCCTAGGGTGTCCTCTCTTAATTGTGGCTCCATGTTTTGGTAGCCATAAGTCATTAGTGGTTTTTAATTTCTCTGAAACTGAAATAAGGTTTGAAAGAGTAGAGTTGTCCCTTTTTTTCTCCTCTTTTTTTTTTTTTCCTTTTTTTTTCTGGCTAATCGGAGGAACGCAACCACATCTGAAGCCACTTGGCTCATTATGAATTTCATGGAAACTGATTCTCTGAAAGTGTTTCCATATGTGTGTTCCCAATATATCCCATCCTCTCTAAATGGGAGCGCAGACGTGTGCATGGGCTGGAAATGGCTTCAGGATGTGACAGAGCAGTCATATGACCGCCACGGCACCGTGGGTGGCCCCTTCTGAAAGACACGGTGTCCTGGGTGCTGGCCTCCTTCCTGCAGCAGATCTGGTTTCAAAGACTACCCACCCTTCCTAGCCTTTAAAAAGTTCTTAATCAAGGCCTAGCAAGAAAATCTCTCTCATTTTTCCTCCGTTTCTCTGTCTTCCCCCCACCCCCAGCCCCATTCCTTCCTTCTCTCCTCCTCTCCCTCCCTATGTGCATAGACACACATTTCCACATCTCCTACCGCCGGCCTCCTCCCCCCTCAAAAGAGGAAATATATTATTCCAACAATATCCTCAAAATTTGGGTGGGTTTAAGGAATGGTTGAAGTTTCTGGAACCTGCCAGGTTGTTGTTCCTTTGTTTTTTGTTTTTTGTTTTTTCTTCTCTCTCTCTTTCCTTCAGCATAGCATACTTTCTTAGCCTTAGGATCAGCTGGTCTTTCAGAATTTGTGAGCATGCAGTGGAAAAGTACAATTCATTACAACACGGAAAATAAATATTTATCCTGGATAGTTGAGGCACTTTTCCTCTCTTTTGCAAAACTATGGTGTTTGCTAGTCTGACCTTTCATTATCTTAAAAAATTTGGTTTCACATTCTGTTTTTTGCTGGTTTCTTCTCCATTGGTATGAGCCATTACATTTCTTCCACATAGGGTATATTTTTCCAATTATTATTGTATTATTTCCAATTATTGTAATTACAAGTAAAACTAATTTAGGGATAGGTACTTGGTCATTTTAGTGTGAAGAGACAAATTCAGGGAAATTAAGAAAATTGATGTAAAAATCCCTTAAAACCTCAATGTGGAAAATGCAAAGTACTGTTGGTCTGCATGTAGTCTAAAATTGATTTTTGGGTAATATTTACATAGCATTTCTGCTTCTGTCCTATTGCCTGTTTGAGACTATGCTAGTCATTCATCTGTGTAGCACATTTTTTGGAAGTACCCGTCTTAGCATCGTACTATGTCAGTAGGATCTAAAAGGATACATGGTTCTTATCCTTAATTTGCTTTCCCCTTAGGTGGAAAATGAAAATACTTCTCTAAAATGCATGGAGCAAAATTTACATACAAAAATGTTCAGGAGGTACATGATAAAGAAAAGATGATGAGACTTTGTATCTGGGAAGTTCTTGTGTATGGGTGAGCTTTAAAGATGGTGCCTGCCCAGCCTCGATCTGGCAGAGAGAAGAGCGGGGGCCATGAGTCTGGGGAGAACATGAGCAAAGCTCCAGTGAGGGTCCTGAGTGTATGTCCTGCCACAAAGAGGACGGCTCATACTGAGGAGCAGTGAGACATGACCTTGGAAAAGTAGAACAGACGACTCTGAAAATATGCCAGTAGCCTCCTCCTCATTTCCCCCCTCCCTGGTGGAGGTGCTCCGTCATGCCTCGTGGAAGGTGGCTGACCTGTGCCTTGGGGGGCGCGGCACCCCCTGGTTTTCAGGCTCAGCCACGTGTGGGCCTAAGAAGGTGCGTAAATGGGAGATTTCTCCCTGTCCCTGTGCGTTTCTACAGAATGCAGATTTAAGGCAACTCAAGGCAGATCCTCCACGTTTTCCCACTGGCAGTGGAGCCAGAAGCCCCGCGTTTTAATTGCATGATGTCACTCAGATCTACCTTGTCTCCAGGCTTCCATTTCTTCTTCTGTAAAGGTCATCTCTGATTCTTGATGACTCTCATGTACTTGCTCTCTCTACTGGTCCAGAAATTCAGACAGAGCGCGAGTTTTACCCTCTGTTACCTTTACTACCTACTCTAAGTAAATAACTCCGCCTTAGTGGCGGCGGTTGCCCTGGGATCCCGCAGGAGACGAGTGTGCTCACTCCCCCTCCCTCAGGCCACACGTTTGTGGCCTGGCCCTCTTGCTCCCTCATCTCTTCTCTGCGTGGCCCATGGCGTGGACTAGTACACACATCCTGGCCGTAAGGATACTGGGAACACCGGCGGCAAAACAGAAGTATCTGTTCACTAGTCGTGCTAGATTGTCTGAAATGGGAGGTCCAGTGATGTAACGATGCTTGGGAAGAGCTTTGAACACCCTTTAAAGAGTTTTGCAAGGATGTATATAGTTTGGAGTGGTATTGGAATGCATACTAGGTTTGATGTCAGCATTGCTTTAACGCTTATTATTTCTACTTTTTTAATGTGTCAAAAATGTACAGAGTTGTATTGTACTATTTGTACTATTGTATTGTACTATCTGTACTATTGTACAGAGTTCCTGACCCCTAGACTACTTATTCATTCATTTTATCCATTCGTCCATATACGTACACTAAAAACCAAAAACCAAAAAACTTAAGCTCCTAGAGTGTAGAAGGGATGTAAGAGGAAAAGAAATCATGACCTTTACCATCCAAAGCTTTATAGTTGGGAGGAAACAGGCTAAGAAACAGCTAATAACTCAGTAAAGTAGTGACTCTTAAGGGCCCAAAAGAGAGAGATGGAAAGTAAATGCTATTGGCACAGGAGGGAAATAAGAAATTATAGAATAGAGCAGTTGGGGTGAGGCAGCCAAAAATGTGGTGGAAGGGGAAGAAGATTCTTCGAGAAAAGCAGCTCTGTGGCAACCTTGAGTATTATATGTTCCCAGAGGAACAATGCTGTGAAGGGGTCAATAAAAAATTCTTGGGCTTTATTTGAGATTTGTCAAAGCAGTAACTCCTACCCTTTAAAAGACCCCAATGAAGCTTTGAAGTTAACACCTCATTGCGGGGAAGTATGATGGCTTTTCATTCTGTACATGTATGCCCTCGCATTACAGAGCAGGACAGGGGACACTGCCTGTACCAGCTCTGTTCCACCTGGCTTCGGGACCCCTCTTCCTTTCCTGTGCCCGACCTGCTGCCTCAGCTGGGGTGTGTAAATCCCGCTGTTTGGAGGGCACGATGCGCTCCCAGGGTTTCCCAGCTGATAGCCCCAAATGGCAAGTCGCCAGTCTGTTACTGTTCCCAGACTCCTGTTTTTTTCCATTCTAGAGATCACCTTGCCCATTCTCAGCCAACCCCGATTTACTGAGGGCCTACTCAGTGAGATGTGTGTCAAAGTGCTAGGTAAAGGTCTAGAGATGTCATGTGGGTCTGTGAGGAGTCAGGAATGACACAAGATCACTAGCACTAGAAAGTGGTGTGTGAAAGATGCTGATGGGGGATTGCAGGCCTCGGACCCGAAGATCAGGGGTTCTTTTATCCCCCCTTCTCTTTTTGGTTTTACTCCTTCCACCACACTTTCTGCTTGCTCTGAAGACCCAAGAAACCCCAGTGGGTAAAGAGAGGCTATTTCCTTTCTCCCTGTAGACCTTGTTTGTGGGGGGGGGGGGTGGCGGATGGTGAAGAAGAGGCAAGATTTTTTTTTTTTTTTACTTCTAATATTGATGTTATTTCTATTTGAGCTTCCTGGGCATTTTATTAATATATTCTCCCCAGTGGGTAAAGAAAGGCTATTTCCTTTTTCCCTGTAGACCTTGGGGGGTGGGGGGAAAGGCAAGATTTTTTTTTTTTTACTTTTAATATTGATGTTATTTCTATTTGGGCTTCCTGGGCATTTTATTAATATAGTCTCCCCGTGTATATTAGGTTTTGCTGCTGCTGTGTTAATGAGCAAGTTTCTTGCAGCTCTCTTTATGAGAGTTGCATTCCTTTGCAGGCTATCTGACTGTGGCCAGAGGTGCAGATAGCAATCCGGAATGAAACACGTCTGTAGGAAGCCAGCAGGTCCTAAGGGAATCAAACCCTTGACCTAGGTATCATTCACATTATGCCATGAGCAACTGAACTAATTGCCCACGATTTAGCAGATTAGATCCAACAAGACCTCAAAGAGTTGTCAGTATATCCCAAAGATAGTAACTCTCACTGGGGCAACATGTAGGTACCAGAGAGCCTACTTAAATACTTTTAGATAAAGTTAGGTTTTTAAGGCAAGAAATATATGTACCTGTGACTGTGTCAACCAGATTCCTTAAGGGTAACTAAGATTGCAAAGAGGTCATGGCTCTGCATCTCTCAGGCTGCCGGATTTTGTAGGGTACATGGCTCCCCTTCTCGGGATCTCAGCTTCCCTATTTGTTAATGGGTGAGATTAGCATTGATTAAGCAGTAGATGAGGAATTTGGACCTTTCCACCAGATACCCCAACCAGCAGAGGAGGGAAAATGGGTGCTATAGGGAATCTGGGGGACGTAGTCTACAATTTTATAAGTACAAAATTTTGTTCAAGTCCCTTTTTGTCTGTTTACCTAAAAATTCACCCAAGTGTTGTATTCTATCCCATATATATCATATTACTGTCCCATATACCCTGTCTCCAAGTTGAGTAAAACCAGCCGATTGGGAAGGTGCACCATGTTTATCTTGGGCTTCAAGTAACTCCTGGTAGTACTGGCTTTATTTAATCAGTAAGTTGTAGGCAGGAGTTTGAAACTGGCTCGGGGGAACTCTGTGCTACAAGGCACATCCCTGGGGCAGTCACTGAGTTTTGTTTTTACATTTATAAAGTTAGATTGAGGTGATAGTACTTTTAGGACTCTCCAGGCTTTTATCTTGACCCTTTATTAAGTAGATAATACATTTTCTTTACTGTAGTTGATATGATATCTAGGTCTTTTTTTTTTAAGTTTGTAGTTGTAATGTGGCTAGTTATGCAGGTGTGCATAGTTAGTATACAATGTCAAGATTACCCAAGAAGGCCATCTACAGAGATACGTGAGTTCATGTACAAAACAGAGATTAAAACTATAGATGCAACCTTATTCAATGAAAGAAAATTTAATTATATCATTTGCTTCTGCAACAATTATTATAAATAAACTGAAGATTAGGAAGGGCTTTACTTTTTTTTTTCTTTTTAAGTTGAGAGTTCCAGCTCCTCATCTTAGATTATTATATAAGGGATCTCCTGTGAAACTGTAACGAGTTGTTAATATGTCTCCTTACAGAACACATTGCAGTATGTTTCAGAAACATTTCTTGGTAACACAAAAGGATTAAGGGAATTCTAGAAAATTCTATTTTTTGTTAGTTATAAAAATGACTGTATAATCCCTTTAAAGTCCACATTAGCTCTCTTTGCCCGGAAGGAGTTAATCCTCAAGACATTACAGTCTCAAATGACTAGAAGCGATTGGTCAAAATTCTGTAAGCCTAGCAGAAATTCGTTGCATTGTTTTCTATAAACCACAGCCAGAGCTCATTAATTGAAAAATGAATGTCAATTTCCATTAGCTGGCATCTATAAACCAAAAAGGTACAGTGACCCTGGCATGGGATGGGTAATAAAAACATCAGCAAAATGTCTCAGGTAAAATAAGAGAGGGTATGGGGGTGGAGGAATAAATTCAAAACCATATTGGAGTTTACTGGCAGGGCCCCACACCAAGGGTTTTAATGAGGCTTCTGCATCAAAATAAGGGAAACCACATGGAATGTTAATTATGACTACAGCATATTTTAAGTACAGATACCCATGAGAAGCATTTCTTTCTTTCTTTTTTTTTTTTTCTTTTTACGTTGACAAACCTATCTGTGTGAGCTCTGTGCTTCTGGGGGGGGGAGGGCGGCAAACGGTGATGTTTTTAGTATGACTTCTTTCTGTTTGCAATTGTTCACATTATTCTGGTTTCTCTCACTTGATCTGCACATTGAACTTAACCTGTACAGAAGTGGCCTGCCTGCAGCTATTAGCTCTGCCAACTCCAGTTCACCTAGCTGCTCTGCAAGGGAAAGGCCGGCCCAGGGACCTGTGGGGCCCGCGTGTCGTGCGTGCGGCTCCTTCGGCGGAGGGCATAAATAAGCACAGGCCAAAGAGAGACCTTAAGCCTCATCGGCTCCCGTTTGCCATCTGTCCTAATCACTCCTTCCACATTTGAACATTCGAGCTGGTTAGAATTTTGTAGCCGGGAGGGGCGAGGTAGAGGCCGGTCGAAGATGGGAGACTTTATAGAAAGCAGAGAGTAACTGCCCAGAGTGTGTCAGTTTTGGTTTGTCATCTTGAAAGTGTTTGCTTCTGGTACTCGAAGCTTTTTACCCTCTGCTTATGGGCTTATGGGCCTGCGGATTCCGGGAAAGCGCTCGTGAGGGGTGGGACCTTCTCTGCCTCCCCTTTCCCCTAAGGTTGTCGCTTCTCCTCCTGTCTCAGAGTTCAGGGAGGTGCTAGAGTGGTTAGAGCTGGAAGGGAACTTAGAGATCGTCCCCCTCATTTTACAGATGATGACACAGCCACCTCTGACTTCTGCCTCTGGCCTTCCCCTCTCAGTAAGAAGAGCCAGGCAGGTGAGACTTTTAACAATTGCTGGGCTGGGCGGGGCGGGGCTGTCTGATTGGTACTGTCCGATTTTTGAGAAAAACTTTTGTTAACTACGTATCGCTTTTAAAGAGTCGCTTTTGATGACACGTGCACGTCATGGCCCTTACGAAGATCCCAGGAATGTGCGTTTTAACAAAAATCAACAACTCTCAGTCAGCTGAGTATTTAAGGAAAAGTATTAGGATTATTCCTTTAATAAATCCTGTAGCATCCAAGAAGAAGGGTTAAATAAAAACAGGGCTGAAGAAGTACCTCCTGACTAAGGCCTGAAGAAGCACTAAGTGCTTTCCCTTACAGATAAAAGCTGTAGGAAAGGCAAACATGTGAGATGCAAAGAATTGGAAGGTTTTAGATGTGACAAAATCTGAAGAACGCTGGGATCATAAAAGTTCTTGTCCTAATTCTGTCAATTTTAGAAAATCATAACCCAGTCTTTAAAGATCACCATTCTTAAGCTTTTAGGCATTTCAGAAAACTGATTTCCACGTAGAGTGGTTTATGACTATGGTTTTATAAGTTTAAGCACCAAAAATAGCTGTTAAGGAAGCATACTCTTAGCTTTAGAAGTTAGGGGCCTTTACATTTCAGGGCAAAACCAGCTTTGCCTCCAGGTACCACTTGGAATTAGCCTGAAGCTAAATCTGTAGGATGTGGCACAGGGGCCTGGTGAATGGATGCTGAGGCGACCTCTTACTTGTCTCCCCCGGGCATGGAGCCTCTCACAAAAACTACTGTTGGTACCTGGCCTGAATGAGTCCCAGGTCACCCAGTGAGGCTCGAAATGCAACAATTCCTAGGTACTAAGCCTTCCCCCCGCCCCCACTTTTAAAACCTACTTATTTAGTTTATGACCCTTGGGAGAATTTCTAAGGGCTAGACTCTCCCTCTCTGCCCCCAGAAAAGTAAGATAGTTCCAGAACACATTGAAATCTGGTTGGATTTTTTTGACATCCATTACTAAGATGGAGAATAAAACAAGACTATAGATGATTTTAAGAGTTGAAAAGAAGTGGTAGGAACATGTAAGGGTATCTTTTTGAAGTTCTTTCATTGATGAAGGGACCCTGCCAAGAGTACCAAAAACAAAACAGATCACTATGGGATTTCTTTATGTTGGGTTGAGGAAAAGAAACATGTCCTGCTTAGTAAAAACATCACTTTCAAATATCTGAGGTGCTACGAGAAACAGAAAAAGAAAAAAAAATCAATGAGGATTCAGTCTTAAAAGTCTGGTGAGTGAATCTATGTGATCGGTGTTGGGTTGGTTTACACATAAGACCTAGCACATGCTGGGGTTTTTAAAGCCCTTTGGGATTCTCTTGGGGGGCGGGTGAAGAACTTCAGGACTGTAAAGTGGAAAAAAAAAAAAAAAAAAAAAGACTGGGTAGTGACCGGTGCGTTTGAAGGTCTATTTGTGGCTTGCTATTCCTTTTTGGGAAGCTAAAGTTTTTTTTTTTTTTTTCATGTAAAAATTCTCTCATTATTTTAATTGATATTTACAGATTTTTCCCCCCATCTTCTGTTATAATTTTTAGGTGCTTCAGAACTGGGCCCTTTTTCAGACCCCAGGCAGTTCCCAAGCATTTCATCCCTCACTGAGAGCCGCTTCTCCAACCCACGAATGCACTATCCAGCCACCTTTACTTACACCCCGCCAGTCACCTCAGGCATGTCCCTCGGTATGTCCGCCACCACCCACTACCACACCTACCTGCCACCACCCTACCCCGGCTCTTCCCAAAGCCAGAGTGGACCCTTCCAGACCAGCAGCACGCCATATCTCTACTATGGCACTTCGTCAGGATCCTATCAGTTCCCCATGGTGCCGGGGGGAGATCGGTCTCCTTCCAGAATGCTTCCGCCGTGCACCACCACCTCGAATGGCAGCACGCTATTAAATCCAAATTTGCCTAACCAGAATGATGGTGTTGACGCTGATGGAAGCCACAGCAGTTCCCCAACTGTTTTGAATTCTAGTGGCAGAATGGATGAATCTGTTTGGCGACCATATTGAAATTCCTCAGCAGTGGCCCAGCGGTATCTGGGAGCCGCATCCCAAATGTATCAATATATACATATATAGAGAGAGTGCATATATATGTATATCAATTAGCTATCTACAAAGTGCCTATTTTTTAGAAGATTTTTCATTCACTCACTCACTCATGATCTTGCAACCACAGGAGGGTAGAGATACTGAGAAGCAAAAGGCCCGAGAGTGACCATCCTATCTAGGTTTCAGGTTGTTTTCTACTTAAAATGTACTTTTACAAACCAAGGAAAAAGGTATTTTTTTGTTGTGTTGTTGTTTGGCCTGTTATCACAAATCACCTGTTCCTATGCCAAGTCAGAGAGGTGGACTCCAGGTTCAGGAGGAAGAAGAGCAGAGCCGCTTCCTCTCTGTGCTTTGAAACCACACACCCTCGCGGTAGCAGCTGTGTTTGGACCAGTGCACTCTGCAGACCAGCTTCCAAAGCCGGTCGAGGTGCATGTAAAGGGCAAAGAGGGAGAATGGATGCTTCCTTTACAGTACCATCCATTCCGAGTAACTGTCCCAAACTTTGCTTTCAGGCTTGCCGCAAGTTCTCATTTGAACTGTTTGGTTCAGTTTTTGTTTTTGTTTTTTTCTTTCCTACTTTAAGAAAGTGACTTCAAAAAATACTGATCGGGATAGATGACTTTATTTTACTTTTTTATACTTTTTTTGTTTCCTTTTCCCATTTAACCAAAAAGAAATCCCATCCCTCAGTCACCCTCCCCATCTTTCTCCTTTTATGAAAAACTCAAAATGGCAATACCTTATTATAGCCATAATGGTATAGATAGTGTTTGCGTTTGGCTGTGTGTTGTTTTCTTTTTTTTTTTTAAATTATGATATGTGTAAAATCTGAGGTAACTTGCTAACGTGAATGGTCATATAACTTTAAAGATATATTTATAATTATTTAATGACATTTGGACCCTTGAAACATTTCTTAGTGTACTGATATGCTGACTTCGGTCTCTAAAAGTGCTCTTTATTAAATAACAAAATTCTTCAGTGGGCTGGAGCCATATCTGAAATATTGCTAAGCAATTTCAGTTCATCCAGGCACAATGTGATTTTCAAAAAATACGTCCATCTCCAAATATCTTAGATGTAGCTTGTTTTTGTGATGTATGAAGGAAATGTTATGCTTCGTTCTTTCAGACCTTGGATTGCCTCTAACACAGCTTTGCCTTCTAAAGCAATAATTAGGGATTTAAAAACCAAGTCTTAGCCCCGTATCACTCATGTTGCCCTTTATCAGCATGAAATGCTGGAGTGATGTGGTTTCCCAATTTCTTTTGAGTAACGATGACTCTTGTCATATTAAAAAGACAAGCACAAGTGAATCATTGAACTGCAGAAAAATGTTCTGTGGTTTCCTAGTTAAAGCAAAACTCTAAATCGCCAGGCTTTATAGTGTAGACATAGCTTAAAGCCACCCATGTGGCTAAAGGATGGATCATGATACGCGTAGGACAGTAACGCCAAGTTGCACCAGGGATTCTTAACCAACCCGCCTTACCAAACAGTAAGTCAGGAGAACCCAGATCTGCCTTACCCGAGGCCCTAATGGCGTCTCTCCATGGAATCTGCATTTAAAGGAGCAGGTGAAGTCATTGTCTTAATGGGCGCCGGGTCATCTGAAGGAGCAGGCGAGTTCCAGCAAATAGCTGAGCTGAGGGAACATCCAGGCTGCGGGGGCCCATATCCAACCCTGTGGGGTCAAGGGAAGGCAAGGCCATGTGGAGTTTGGTGTCTACTACTGTGTACGAATTTGAGCAGAAGCCCTCCTGTAGGATGCACTTTGAACACTCCTGGTGACCACATGGCAAATTCTTGAGCGTGAATCCTTAAACCAAGCCAGGCTCACTCCATGACACCACCGGGCAAATCCCTGCCTGCTCCCTCACAGGTCCGGGGCCCCTTCGCTTCAATTCTGTGCCCCCGCTGAGCAGTACTTTGTAGAGATTTGCCCCCAGCTCCTCGAGACCCTTTCCCCGTAGTCATTCCCAGGCCCACTTCATAGGCCACCAAGCCTGGCGGGACAGCGTGGGGGCACCTGGCGCTGTGCTACTGGCCGGGGGCCTCCCTTGCAACCACCCTGACTCCTCCCAACAAAAATCGAGGGCAAAACAAAAAACAAAACAAAACACTTTGCCTTCTAAAGGTTGTATACCAAGTATGCTTAGATAAATAAGCCACTTTCCTATTCCTTAACTAAGATGGAAGTAGTAACTGATACTATTTATTGTTTGTGTGTGGTAGCTTGAAGCACGCCACTGTCCATTTATTTGTTAAATGTAAAATATGTGTGTTTGTTTCAGCAGCACTTAAAAAAGCCAGTGTCTGGTTACACATTTCAATTTTAATTAATTGACATGGAAATGTTACTGCCAGTGCCAGCTGTACCCTATTTAATAGAAAAGGTACTATATTTGTACATTATTTTTTAATGTTAAAAGGGCTTTTTTAAGTTTACAGTACACATACTAAGTGACTTTAGGGATGCTTTTGTGTTGAAAGGTTATTATAGTGGCTGCAGGCAGCAACCCAGAAACACTTTAAAAGTTTTTTTTTTTTTTTTTCCTTGGGAAAAATTCAAGCACTTCTTCCTTCCACCCTCACTCCAACCACTCCAAAGGGGTAAGTCACATTTCTTGGATTAAATTCTGCCCTTTTTCAGCCTGGGGGTTAAATATTCTGCCCCCCCCCCCGCGCTTTTTTTTAACTGAACCCTTAATTTGCACTGGGTCATGTATATGATCTGTGATTTCAAGACCAAAGCAAAGCCTCACTACTACTACCATGGAACCATGTACTAGCCAACACTCTGTATTTCCTTCAGGTTCAAAGAGCACGGTTCTTTTTGTAGCATAGACGTTGCTGGAGTTTACAGCATGACCCACAGAGCCGCTTTCTGTCTTAGTTGTCTCACAAAGTGTGACCGGTGTCAGGGTTCCAGAACAGGTACCACAGCGTTGGGTTTAGATGAGTGAAATGACTTCCAGTCTGGAACCAAGAGACTCAACCGATGAGCTATGGTTTGCTCTTCAGAGCAGACAGTCTCACCGCACCCCCCACCGGAGGGGGGCCTTTTAAAAAAATGAGCAGAGAAACCCACACCAATAGGGATCATCCATTGCAAACACAGAGGGGAGGAGATGCGTGTGCTGGCTTAAAGTTCCTTCCATTCCCAGGAAAGGGACTGACTCAGAGTCTAGGTTAATACATGGAAACACAAAGCATGAGTGAAGACAATAATGACTTCTATGACATTCGAAAGAACAATAATAAATAAAATAAAGACGACTCTTCCAAACCTTGAATTTGTTGTTCTTAAAAGGAGAATGCATTTTAAAAATATTTTCTGTGTGAGAATTTTTTAGATGTTTGTTTACTTCATGTTTACAAATAACTGTTTGCTTTTTAATGCAGTACTTTGAAATATATCAGCCAAAACCATAAGTTACAGTAATTTCTTAGGTATTCTGAATAAAATTCCATTTTTTTTGGATATGCTTTACCATTCTTAGATTTCTGTGGAACAAAAATGTTTGTAGCATTTTGTGTAAATACAAGCTTTTCATTTTTATTTTTTCCAATTGCTGTTGCCCAAGATCTGCTTTCCCTGCACATATTGTACAAATTCTGCTTCGTGCCACAGGCCATGATTGTGGATGAGTTGACTTTCAACTTCAAAGGGACTATTTGTATTGTATGTTGCAACTGTAAATGGAATTATTTGGCATTTTTCTCATGATTGTAATATTAATTTGAAGTTTGAATTTAATTTTCAATAAAATGGCTTTTTTGGTTTTGTTACGTGTGTACTTTGGGTCTTTTCTCAGCCGCGGTTTCTTCTCTAGTCTGACGCCTACTTCTGCCTACACCTGGGCCCTTCTTGGCTATAGGACTTGCCAGGGCCAGAGGAGAGAGGGGGTCTCTATTACTGGAGAGAGGTTAAAACATTCCGCTGAGCGCTGCCTTCTTGGTTCGTCCTACTTCTGCAGAGGCGTGGGCGAAGGATCTAGCAGTGAACTCACTTCCTTATCAGCCTGTGTCCGAAGGAAAGAGTGCCCACCCCATCCTTGAGTAAAGCCCCTTTATTCTGATAAAGACACCAGCCCCGATACAAAGATAGCAGGCTCTGCGGTCCCAGGGTTCTAATCTCTGGGCACGTGAGCCGGAGCCAGCAAGTGAATCCTGGCTGGGGTCAGAAGATCTCAGGCAACCCTGCCCTAGGGGGTAGTCATTTTTCCTTCCCACATCTCTTTTGGGTTCTTAAAAAGAAAGTCAATCAAAGCTCAAGGGTAAGTAAAAATGGACCTTGGCCTGGAGAGCTGTAGCCTCAGAAAAATTCCACTAGGGAGCAGAACTCTAGTCTGGAGATTTTTTTTTTTTTTTTTTTTTTTTAATGGGCCAGTGTGTATTTTTGTAAGTCCCTCCCCTTCGATAAGGTTGAGGGCCTGGGGTAGAGTGGTTGCTCTCTTTATGTCCTGTGCTGTCGCTCCGCCTTGGCTTACCACAGTTCTAAAAGAAGGAGCAGAAACCGTGCAGCAGAGATGCTCAGGCGCCGGCCCGTGGCCCACATGACGCTAAGAGGGAGAGGCCTCCTTTGAGATCTGCTCATTCTTACCCCTTTGGCATTGTGTTCTGAGAAATCTTGGAGACAGCTAATTTCTAAGACTAGGAGACATCCTGAAAGCACACGGGTGAGACCTAGGCCAGTGAACTTGTTTGCAACTCTTTGAAGATGTATATTTATTTATCCTTTTATATTAGACATCTGTGTGGCTTTCAAAGACATTGCATGGGAGGTGGGCAGAGTGGCTTTTTCTCTCTCTCCAGCTTTGTCCAGCAGCATGGTTTGGGGCAAATGACTTTACTCCTCTGGGTCTCAGTTTTTTGGCTTAATGGAGAGGCATTGGAGTGCCAGTACCTTGGCACTGTTGACATTTCAGCCTGGATAGTTCTTTGGTGTGTGTGTGTGTGTGTGTGTGTGTGTGTGTGTGTGTGTGTGTGTGTGTGTGTGTGTGTAGGGAGTGCGGTGTGTGTGTGTGTGTGTGTGTGTGTGTGTGTGTGTGTGTGTAGGGAGTGCGGTCCTACACATTGTAGGAGGTTTAGCAGCATCTCTGGCTTCTACCCACTAGATGCCAATAGCACTGTCCCACTCATGACAACGAAACATGTCTCCAGAATGTCCCCTGGGAGGAAAACTCATCCCCGATCAAGCACCAGTGGGCTGGAGGCTCTCTCTAAATTCTTCGGTCAGGCTTTCTTGTGAGAATTACATTGCTCATTAAAACAGAGGAGAGCTGGGCGGAAGACTGCGGACCTTCCGGGAGACAGACGTGCATCACCCTTTTCCATCCCTTCACCTGCTTTCACCCTGAGGTTGGGACGTGTTGTGAGGCGGGCTCCTGGCTTTCCCGTCTGCACATCCCCTCCTCCTCCTCCTCATGTCCCAGGGAATGTGCACAGCTGTGGGGCTTTGTGAGGCCTGGACGGCTTGGCCATGTGTATCATGGCTGCTTCTGTTCTCACTGGAAATGACAGGCGGAGGAAGAGAGACGTTTCTCCAGTGTGTCTGACCCCTTGTGCCCCCTGCCCCCCAAATATCTCATCATCAGGCATTGCTTTGAGAGTGGGTGTTTCCTGTTAACTCATCCCGGCCGACACTGGCCCAATAAACACCTCAGCTCTCTGTTGCAGAGTTTATTTGGCTGGGAGATGGGTATTGCCATGTAAACAGGAAGCCCCCTGAAGTTATTATCTACAGATGCGGTTGAAGAGCCACATGTTTATATTTATGGGATTTGAAAACAGTCTGAAAAGGCAAGGGAGGAGGTAGGGGAAGGCCTCGTTCACAATCAGTGAGAGCAGGGCCTACAGATCTTCACAGGCAGATTTCTCGTTCCCTCTGGAAATGGGTGGGTAACAATCATGTCCCAGCCAAAAGCCACAGCACAAATGGAGGCACTGGCTTGACTGATTTAAGCAAACAACCCTACCGTGAGCATCAGGACAATCCAGTCAGCTGGCTTCCCGGCCCCAGTTATTTGGAAATTATCTTAGAGACCAGTTCTAGGAAACACTGGTTTGGGGGCGTCTACAAAGGTTAGGAGGCTTACGAGAAGATGATCAGGTTATAGTCTCTACGTTTTTCTGGGACAACTCAACTGCCTGCCACAGTTTTAGTGAGCCCGGGCCAGCTCGCCTGTGGGATCGCAGGCAAACTCCTCAGGGGCCAGGAAGGATGCCTTCTTGCCAGAGGTGTCGGGTGTTGGTGCAGAGAACGTGCAGGTGGTGAGACAGCTGGGTACACTGGTTACTCCAATTCCTTCTCTACCCACCTCCACGCTCCCTTCCTTGGCTCTCCCCTCAGGCCTGCAGAACGTGTTAAGCAAGGCCAGGTAGGAATCAATACAGGGACAGCGGATGCTCTATATTTGAATTCTGAGCTCTGAGCCAAGGCAAGGGAATCTCTCCCTTCCTTGTCTCCATTCCTGTGTACCCTGAGAAGCTTCTCTGTGACTTCCCAGAAGCGGGTATTCAATTGGGAGGCCTTGGAAGTGAAGTTTTTAAAAAGCTATGAATTTAGTTATGAATTTAACAAAGGAAAGGATCCACTGCAGAGGCAAAGGGAACCACACTGAGGGGTGTGTGTGTGTGTGTTTGTATGTGTGTGTGTGTGCATGCCTAAAGGGATGGAGCGAGGAGGCAGAGGGATGGAAAGGGATGCCTGAGCAACCATTCAGGGAAAATTGAAGCACGCACGTTCGCGCATGCACACACACACATACGCGCGCGCACACAGACACGCGCGGGCACACACATACGCGTGCGCACGCACGCACACACACACACACACTCCTTGACACAGCATTTGTCTCAGGTGTTTGTTTTTCTTGCAAATCCTACAAAAGAGTACTGCCTTCATTCCACAGTGGTGAAGAAGTAATTCTTCTTCTTCATAAGGTTATTTAGAGGGGACCAGGGACACTGGATGCCCCCTGAAATGTCAGGAGCACGGTGAAGCTGACATTTAAGAAGGGGTTATTATTTTTGTGAAGCTTTTATTTAAGAGCTTTTTGTGACTCAACTGGCTTTGCTGTTGAGACACGCACAACTAGCTGGAAAGCAGAAAGATCAAGTTTCTGGAAACCCACTTAACTTTTACTAAAACTTATTTTATTTTGTTTTCTTATTTTGTTGCAATGATGTCTGGCCACTTAGTGGGGTTTTCTGGAAAACCTGCTTTCTGTTTTTAGCATGGCCAACGCAGCTCACAGCTTGATGACTCTTTTTTTCTTCACCCAAGGTCATTCTGTGCCACTCTGTAGCCAATAGAAGGGGAAGAATTCTCCCCCACCCATACCTGTCATTCTTAAAAAGAAATCAATACCATACAGCAAAATGGTAAAAGGGGGGGAAAAAACCGAGGTGGGAATATGGGGGGCAGGCAAAAATTCTTCCACCCAAGCCCCGCAAGAAGTAGTTTTGTCTGCACAACATTAAATGAGACCAGAACCCAAAATTGTAACCAGGTCTCAGGCAGCCTGTACTCTGTAGGCCTTAGACGTTTCTCCTGGAGAACCCAAAGTACCAGAGCGAGCTGGCTCGTGCAAAACTGAAGTAGGACACAGCAGGCTGCGTGAAATGAGGTGGTACAGGACCTGGTGGCTTTGAGAGGCAGGAGTAACCAGCAACTCCCAGCTGGGTGATGGACTGATGTAAACGTGTGAATTTATTCCTTGAAAAGAAACAAAAAAGCAGGCAACAAAACCGCGCGACATGCATCATCGTGGGAGAATTAATACAACGGTTTTATGTTTTAAATCTCCTTCGACATCATTTCCTTCCTAAATGAGGTCATTTATTTTTATTTTATTTTATTTTTTTTTATAATTCCATCCACCCTTCTGACAGAGCAACAGCTCAGGCGAGTTTCACTTTCTGTTTCTGAGTTTCTCTGAATTCTTCTGCACCCCCTCCCGACCCCCCGCCCCAAGCGGAGGAGCCTTCTGTGGCATCCTTACATCTTCCCGGGCGGTGGGCTGGGGAAACGCCTCAGCCCAATTCTGTCTTCTCTAACACTCATTTCATATTTAAATCTTGGAAGTCACAGTGACCTTTTTCCTCATCAGCCATGTTCTTCAAGAGCCTTTTTGTTTGCGGATTTGGGGGCATAGGAAGTTTGACTCCTTATCAAGATCTTCTTATTAGTGGTTTCACAGATGAGAAGGGCAGAGATTATCACTGAGTGTAAGCCTCCGCCATGGCTTCTGGAACCTTCGCTGTGCACTCGGGTTGCGCCGGGCAGGACTGCTGGGCCCACTTGCCCGCCTCGTGGGCGCAAGACCGAGAGAGAAAAGGACCCGGGAGGGAGGCAAGTGCGGAACTTTCTCAAGGAGTTAAGTGGTTAATAGGAACTCAGTTTTTTTATTGGCTAATAAAACCTCCCAGGGTTTTTCATATTATATGGTTCCTTCAGGCTCCCAGCCCGATGCTTAAAAAAAGAAAAAGGCGAAAACAACAACAAAAAGCTGGAGCCTGAATACCAGGGCCGTCCCAGTCTTGTTTACTTTTTCATTTCCGCAGTTGTAAAAAAAAAAAAAATTCCTCTGGTTGTTCAATTTTATCACACGGCAGGAGCGGATCGGTGTTTGAACGACTCCCGGGCTCCCTGCCTCCCAGGCAAGGGAAAAAGTCCGCTCTGGGTCTCCGGTTCAGAAAAGAGGAGAGAACCTCGATGCAAATGATGGATGCGTCGGCGGAGGGGGGGGGGTGGTTTGGAAACGCAGGCCGTCGGGGGAGGAGGGAGAGCAGATATTGAGCTGCGATACATCTCTGGAATCCTGGATGCAAATGATCTCTGTCCTTTTATTGCCAGTGGTGCTGTTCTCCCAGCAGAGCAGGATGTTCTTGTTTTTAATAATAGCCAGACCAGATGCTAAATTCTCCTCGGCAACGTGCTGTATAAGTGAGAAGGCAAACAGCTGATTCCTGTTAAGATGAACACCAGGAGAATAAGCCAGAAAGTATGAGAAGTCTCTGGAGGTTTTTGCTTTGTAAACCCCTGTTTGGCAGAAAGATCACAGAAGCCCGGGCTGAAAACAGTGTGTCCTCCTGCACCCGGTCCTCATCGGGGCGCTCGCTGGGGGCCTCCGCGCCTCCTGCCTTCGCCAGCCAGCCCTTGCCGGAGTGAGCCAGAGGACTGGCTTGCAGGTTCCCCCAGAGGGGAAGTCGGAAGCCCCGAGCCCTTTGGCTTTCAGTGACTGTAGAAAAATACTCATCAATAGGAGGAATTTTTTACTTGCTCCTTGCCATAGAAAATAGGGAAATCCTGAACAGGAGCCAATAACTTTAAAATGGCATCTTTGTTCCATCTTTTTCACTCCCTTCTTCCCCCTGTCAGAGTCTATAAAACCTCTCGGTTATTATTTTGTTTTAGAATATGCCACACATGTAAGATGCTGCTTTCTTCTCTCCCAGGGAGCTGCCAGAGCCAGAGGCGCTGTGGGGGCTCCGGGGCAGGGGGAGCCCGCTGACCAAAGCAGACAGCGACCAGGCCGCACTCTGCTGCTGCTCGGGCCACCTCAGGATGCAGCCCCGAGGTGGCTTCCCCGAGAGCAGGGGTGCCCTGTGTGAGGGGTCCACACAGAGCCCTCTGACCGTCTCTCCCTGGGACTTTGCTCCCAGGCCCGCGGGAGAGTGAGGGAGAGAGAAGGAAGGGCTGTGGGGAGCAGGTGGAGAGGCTCATTGTAGTTCCAGAAAGTCGCTTTGCTCACCTTTCCTCTTGACATCATCCTCCTGGGCCCTCCCCTACCATACACAGAGGGCACGCTAGCCACCCGTTCCTCACTATTTTCTTCTTCCCTAGCTGTCCTCGAGGTTCACTTGGCCCGGGTCTCCCTGAGACGAACACCCTGGGGAGAAAGGAGTGGAGGCAGAAGATGATTTACTTCCTTCCCCCTTAGGATGGCACTGAAGGTCATCGTTTTCATTTCCTTTTGGGGGAAAAGTTCTATTTGGTACTGGTGGCAGGATCAAGTAATAACAGTAAGACTTAACATTTACTTTTCGCTGCACACTTGACTACGAGCCTGCTGCTTTGCTTGATACTTCACATGCCTTATGTCAGACTTCCCAGCAGCCTGTGAAGAAAGTAGTACTGTTTTTATCCCTGTGTTTCTGATGAGGAAACTGAGGATCAGACTTGCCCAAGGTTATGCAACTATTAAGACTCAAGCCTCAATCTGCCCAATTCCAAAGTCTATGTTCCTAAGCTAAAACTTTAGATGCAATCTCCTTTATCATCCACATAATGAGAACTAAATGAGTTAATGAGATAAGAAAATGCCTAGCATGTAATAGATAGATGGTACCCATTATTATTACTCATAATAATTAAGACGATTATTTTAAAAAGCATAAGTAAAATTTTCAAATAGTTTGAATCACAATAGAGCTAGAGCACCAAGTGGAACAACTTTTTAAAAACGATTATTTTAGGTGGCTCAGTCGGTTACACATCTGCCTTTGGCTTGGGTCATAATCTCGGGGTCCTGGGATCGGACCCCACCTCAGGCTCCATGCTCAGCAGGGGAGTCTGCTTCTCCCTCTCCCTCTGCCCAGCCCCCTGCTGGTTCATGTTCTCTCTCTCTCAAATAAATAAATAAAAATCTTTTAAAAAGAACTGTTATTTTAACAGTTTAAAAAAATGTCACTCTTTGAGAGAGTAAATTTTTTTAAGAGAGAGAGCGAGCACAAGGGAGTGTGAGTGGGGGAGGCAAGGGGAGAGAGAGAGAGTCTTAAGCAGGCTCCACACTCAGCATGGAGCTTGACATGGGGCTTGATCTCACAACCCAGAGGTCATGACCTGAGCCAAAATCAAGAGTTGGACACTTAACTGACTGAGCCACCCAGGCACCCCACCCCCAAAATGTCACTCTTTGAAAGTAATATTTTTCATATATATTTTATAAACTTTTTCTACTGAACTTCATGGCTAAGTTTGTCAATAGGCTTACCATGGGCTCCTTCCCTGAAGGAACTCAGAGACATTACATCACATAAACCATAAATATAAAATACATCAACACATCCAGAACAGAAATGTTGACCCTACCGGCACCTCAGTCCTTAATCTCTAATCTCTTTCAAGATTTCCCATTTAGGTGTGTTGAGTTTCGGGTGAATGTTGCTACTGATAAAAGGTGTTATTGAACTTAATTCTGCAGCACTGGCCTCACCTAATGGGAGAAAGACCCAAGCGAAGAAATTTCTGTCAACTTCAACTCTTACCTTTCCAGGGGTGGCTTTGGGGTCCATCTTACCACCTGACAAAGGGGCAGCACCCAGGGTCCCTATATCTGAACTGTCATCACTAAGAGGCAATGCTGTGTAGAGGAGACAGCTGATCGGAGGCCCAAGGCTTGAGGAAACCTAGCTGCAGCCTGAGATGGGACACTGGTGTGTGCCAAGCTTTGCACATGCACGTCTAGCCTGGAGGAGCCTCGGAAGGGGGCATCCATGTTCCCGGCCCTAGATTATTTAAATCTTTTTAACTGAACAGGTAGGGCTTCTCTCCAACTTTCTTAAAGCATTTTACAGACGATTTCCTTAAGTCCACCCGATATGGAATTAATATCCCATTTTACTGAAATCCCAGAGAACAGAAGTGAATTCTCTCCCTTTCACCCACTCTGCCTCCTTTTTGCCAATATTTATCAAACCCTTACTATGGCCAGAGCAATAGGCTGGCAGGCTTACCGCCACTAAAAAGCATATTGGAAGACATCTCTGTTTAATTTATTTAATTTTTAATTTTTTTAAAGGATTTTATTTATGTGACAGAGCGAGACAGCGAGAGAGGGAACACAAGCAGGGGGAGTGGGAGAGGGAGAAGCGGGCTTCCTGCTGAGCAGGGAGCCCGATGCGGGGCTCGATCCCAGGACCCCGGGATCATGACCTGAGCTGAAGGCAGACGCCCAACCGACTGAGCCACCCAGGTGCTCTCCATCTCTGTTTAATTTAATGCCTCCCAATAAGAGATGTTTGTCAGGGCGTTCTTTATTTAAGCAAATTCATGAGAGCTTCAGATTGCCAGCAACAGAGATCAAAAAGCAATGGGTTTCTAGAGAGAATTTAGATAGTTTTGATTTCTGCTTATAGCCAATTTCATTTGCCATTTCTCATTTCCGAAAATACTCAACGTATTTATAAGGTACTTGGCATCTATATTTAGTGGTATAAGCCTTTCATTTCCACCACAATATATGGGAGGCTTGGTGTTTCTTTTAAAGAGTGGGTGATTTTCATACAAAGAGGAAGGGGCAGCTCTTCCATTTTCTCTTCCCTGTGGTAACAGCCGTGCATCTAACCGTGCATTGAGGGGTTGAAGGGTGTTTTGAAAGGGGGAAGGAGAGAGTGGCAAAAAGATCCAGGTTCCAGATCCTTAACCCCTACTAACTAAATGTGTGACCTTGAACAATCCACTTAACCTCTCTTGACCTCCTCCTTAATAGTGGACAATAATATATTACCTGCTAGATGGCATGTTAAGGGACCGTGTAGTAACTCTTACCTGTAGATTTGTAGTGGTTTTGAGAACGGAGAAATTATGAGCAGTTTTAAGAGGTGCAGCTAGAGTCTGCCTAGCATTAAGAGAGAGAATGTGGTCCATTGTTTCTCACAGAATTGGCAAAAATGGCCATTTTGTAGAGGGTGAAGAGACGGAATCCCAGAGAGGTCAGATCACTTATGCAGGGTCACCCTGAAATTGATGAGGGAAAGCCGAGGGTTGGACATCTACTTCCAAGCAGCTCCCATCCTCATTCTCTGGAAGACTCTTCTTTCCTTTATAATGGTAGCATCTTCCCTATTCTCTTCATGAAGCACTGACGCTTCATTACTTTTCTAGTGTTTATGAACCGATTTTCATTTGATAGAAACTCAGGCAAGCTGATTCTGTTAAAAACTTCGTATACTCATGTAAATGAACTTCCAGCATACTGATTCCATACCATGCTCCTGCTAACCATATTGAAAAAGACCTGTTATATATTTCTTCATTAAAAAAAAAAAAAACGATAAAGTTGTATACGGGGCCTGACTTAGTGAGTGGGACATTTAGGCTAAGAGCATCCATGCCATTCCTTCCTGGACAAAGATGACCTGTCCCTTTAGTGGACAAGAGGCCCCCTTGCCCTCATGGTGAAGGCTGGAGGTCATGGCCTTGTTGTGGTCAAGGTCTTTCTATTTGCTGTTCATGGTCCGGCTGTAGGGATGAGGCCACACTCTTGACTTCTTTAACATGGTATATGAGCCCCCTAAACAAATGAAAACGTGGCAGCTAATCTTGAATAAAGAGACACTGTTCATCTCAATTTTACCTTTTATTTGCTTATTGAGTTCCCTACGACCAGTGTGTCTTCTCTTTGCAAGCTGCAGAAGGAGACCCCATGCTAATGGGGCAATGATGGCACACACAGGCCTCGGTGTCGTGTTAGCAGACAAAACTTACAACATGGTTCATCATCCGACCCCTGACTCATGATAGACGTAACCGTATGGTACCGGGTGATGATCACACAAGCCATGGACAGGGCAGAAGGAGATGGAGGGCTGAAGGAGGGAGAATTGGTGGCCTCACCCTACCCCTTGTTGGGGAGGTAGTGTGAGAGAATTGTTGCCTCTCTTCACCATCCGCAACTCTTGTCTGATCTTCAGGGAGGGGCTGCATTTTTATTCAGGCAATAATGACTAGAAATGATGGAAATGAAAATGAATGAGACATATCCTTACCCTCAAGAAGCTCACCATCTGCTCGGGCAGACAGAAAGATAAACTCTTAAGTGACGATATAGTGGAGCGGTGCCATTGCAGAGATGTGAACCGAGGGCTGGCTCCCCACCTTCTCTCCGCCCCCCATAAGGAGGCAGCAATGCCTGGCCAAGGCAGGAAGATGACACTTGAGCTGATCTAGAAGAATGAGTAATCTCTGGCCATTCTGGATCTGCAGCTGAGCTGGGGTCAGCCCCACATTTGCCCTGCAGTGCAGGCCCTGGGAGTAGGCAGACCACCCCACCATGGAGATCCTATGTACAGCTCTTCAGAAAGACAAATAGTGAGACAGTGACCCCGGGCTCTGGGGTGTTCCTTAGCACGCCAAATCACACTTCCGCTGGTAAGATGAGCAAGAGGGATTCTCAAAGAGGTTAGAGTGGGGTGGGGGGGAAGTGTAAGCAGTGTCAGAGCCTCTCTGTGGGGTATGAGCCATAAAAAATGTTGAGAGGGCAGCCTGGGTGGCTCAGTTGGTTGAGCGTCCGACTCTTGGTTTCGGCGCAGGTCATGATCTCAAAGTCGTGAGATCAAGCCCCGCGTCAGCTCCATGCTGGGCATGGAGCCTGCTTGGGATTTTCTCTCTCCCTCTCCTTTTGCCTGCCCCCCACTAAAAAAAATTTAAAAAAATGTTGAGAAGTGACAGCATAAAATATCAAACTTTCAGAGTGTAGGTACATTTTATCTAATTGCTTGCTCACCACCTACTACCATGTGCACTGGAGTCTGGATGAGACAGTGAGGGCGACTTTGGTACATAGGACCCTTTGGCATTCAATAGGGAAGGGTGACAAGTATAAACGGGTGGGATGAAGTTTATGCTCTGGATGGTCACATACTCAAAGAACCAAGTGAGAGCTATGCCTGTGACTGACCCCACATAAAACTTTAAAGCAGGATCTTGGGGTCTTCTCCACCCACACCTGCAGGCGTCTCCTCCGGAGGCCGGCCCTGGGCTCTGCCTCTCCCGCCAAGTCCACACCAACTAACCCTGTACTGTAGACCTCCCCTTTTATAAGTGAACTTGCCCTGACCCTCACCTTTGAGCAGTCAGTGTATTTGCATTTCAAGGGAGGTTTTCTGGAACCAAAAAACCTCACTTCCAAAGCCACATACTCTGCTCCAAGGGCAGGAACCTTCCTTGGGAAGCTTTTTCTGCATCCCTCACATCCCATCCTGGGGGGCACTGCTGCCTTCTTGTAGGCTGCTCTTCATTGACCAGCCAAAAGCCAATCCTCCTTTTCTCAATCTCTCTCTCTCTCTCTCGGCCAAGTACCTTGCCCAGACAGATTCTTTGAGGTAACAGAGAGTTCCTCCTGCCCTCAACCACCACAGGTTAGAGTGAAATGAAGTGTTCTGGTTCTACCTGAAGCTCACTTTAGGGGCCCTGCATTTATTTCTGTCTCTGCAAGAGACAGTTTATTGATTAATGGAAGCTTTATTAGGGTTATTAGGACACATAAAACATATGCACACGCACATAAATCCACCTCTACCCCTCCCAAGCCCCTGGCTGGCAAAACGAGTTCTATTTTCAGCCCTGACATCTTGCCAGTTTGTCATTCTCCATCCTGGCCACATCAGCTTCCATCGGGTTTGAGTTTATTGGCTACACAGTGGAGTTTATGTTGTCATAGAAATTAGCCTTGATGGACAGGAATATGGCCAGGGGATCAGGAGAGGTCAGCAGCCTCGTGGTGTTGGCATGGCTGAGATGTTAGGGTGCCTGGAGCCCTCTCCAAGAAAAATCAAAGCTGGCTCTCTGCAGCAGCAAGCAAGCGCAACGAGACCCTCCTGAGGGACGGGAGATTGGACGTGATCACAATCCACCCGTCCGCCCTCCCCCCTTCCTCCCCAGCCCTCCTGGTGCCCCCCAGTGCCAAAAATCCTTCCCTGTGCAATGGAGGCAGGGCCGGGAGGCCTGAGGTTAAGCCTCTCTCTTCTCCAGTTCGTGGTTAGCTTTCGTAGGCTCTTGGCTGTTTGACAAAGTTGGATAATAATTCAATATTTCTTACTGAAATACTTGACCTTGTTGTTAGTTTTTGTGACAAGGGGAATTTAAAGGAGCTGCAAAAATGCAAGCAAGTGTGGCTGAAAAAGGCCAGGGTAGGCCACTGAGCAGCAAACAGTTTCTTTTTCTGACATCTATAAAATTTAGGTGAAAACAGGTCAACATTGATGTTGGCAAATGGGAAAGCCAGTTCCATTGTGAGCAAATGAGCTTCAGATAGAAATGTAAGTCTGGTTCAATCAAAACCACGTTTGGTTTTAGACACCAGCGATGTGCTTTCTATTAAAAAAAAAGGGGGGGGTATTTATAGAGACACACAAAGTAAAAATATTTTTTGGCCCAAAGGATCATTTTCTAAGTATCGAATCAACTTGTTGAAGTACAAGATGGGATCACTTTCATTTTCTTTTGAAATTTGTAGGGCACATGCTCCCAGAATGCTCTCTTCTCTTTATTTCGAATTGGCAAGGGCTGTTGAAGATTAAAATCGTTTATTAGGAAAACCCTGCATTGCCTGACGTCGGGACTTGCTGGAGACTGCCAGCTGGTGGCTGAGAAAGAAATGAAGTTATAGGATTCAAATATATGGCTCCCCGGATTTGGCCTGAGTATTAGAATCACTTTTTATAGGCTCTGCTCAGGAGTCTCATAAGACAATGTTTGAGCTCACAGAGGAGGCACATAAGAGAAGTTCAGTCACTTGCCAAATCCAGATCATGGAAGGTCAGTTAATCTTAACCTACCAGGCAGCTTGCTGATCGTACTTTCTCTCCGTCCTTGGACCATCAGAGGTCCTCGTCCTGCTGCGAGCTAGAACAGTCATCCCATGTCAGAACCCCTTCTTCCCCCACAGCCTCCCGCTAGCGAATGAGGGGACCAAGGTCCAGAGTCAAACATGGGTTGGTTGATAGGATTCTAGAAGGGTTGCCTCTTTTTCGGGAAACCTTTTTTTTTCTCCTTTGAATTGAGGTGAAATTCACGTAACACAAAATTAACCATTCGAAAGGGCACCATCCAGTGGCATTTTGTGTACAACACTTTCAGTGTTGTACGATGCTACATGTCATCACCCCAGATGGAAGCCTTGTACCCATTAAGCGCTTGCTCCCGATCCCCACCTCCGGGTTCATGTTTGAGTACAAGCTGGTTAGCTCGGTTCCCACAGAGTGTCATTTTAGGGCTTCACGGTTTTAAATAAGGTTTGGCTGTGTTTGCGGAGAGGCGAGGACAGAGAGCGTTTCTGGTGGGGAGGGGCAGGGAACAGGAGAGACGGGGCGTCTGGGAGCACGGGGTCACCCAGAACTAGAGACTTGCTGAACTGGAGCATCTGGTGGGGGAGCTGCTCTCTCTGAGGCTGAGTGTTGGTCTCCTGCTGAGGTGATGATCCCTTTAAAATTCTCAGCATTCTCACTCCCCCCAGCCCGCCTCAGTCTAGGAGGCATGTTCTTCCTTTAATTTGTGTTGGTAGGCATCCAAGTCTGGCACCAGGCAGTCCCCACTCGGGAAGCCGGGAGGTGGTGGAGGCTCACCCAGGTCTAGAAAGGGAGCTCTCGCCGGGATGCTAACTGCAAGCTGTCTCCTTCAATCCACATCATCCTGCGGGATAATCATTTTCAAATGGCAAACAATAATAAAAGCTTTCCTCTATTTTGCTTCCAAGTGTCAACGTATCTACACAGGCTGTATAGATGTGTGTGTGTGTATGTGTGCATGTGAATTGTCTGTCTAAGAAATAAAAGGAAGTTTGGGGAGCATTTGAGGATGTTGGGCAAGGTTGGGAATTGCCTCTGGTGGCTTTCCAAACACTGTGGGAGGCCGACCCGGAGCGTGGGTCAGAGACAGAAAAACTAGATTGTCAGGTGACTTAAGGTTTCAGCCTGCATCTGGAAGGAGTCTGTGGGGTCTCTCCTGAGTTGGGTCCCTTGGGACCGTAGAGGCAGCTCACAGCAGAGAAAGGGATAGGTGAGGGGAACCCAGGGGCCAGATCTGCCTGCTGAAGATGTGTGACTAGATCCTGAAAAAAAGTCCCAAGTCTTCAACCTCAGCAGGTGGGGGAGGCTGATATCCCCTCAGGGTGTCTGTGTGTTCTGGGGCTACACAGAATCTCAGGCCTCATTTTCTTGAAGAGTTTGGGGTAGGGTGAAGTGAAGTCATTTAACTGGTAATTTCAACCTTTTTTAAAAGATTTTATTTATTTATTTGAGAGAGAGAGAAAAAGAGAGAGGGAAAGAGAGCACAAGCAGGGGGAGGGCCAGAGAGAGAGGGAGAAGCAGACTCCCTGCTGAGCAGGGAGCCCGATGCTGGACTCGATCCCAGCACCCTGGGATCATGACCTGAGCTGAAGGCAGACATTTAACTGACTGAGCCACACGGCGCTGCCATTTTTTGAGATCAAAATGCAGATGGATAGATTATGGAATGCAATACAAAATTCATAGGAGTTCTAAAGATAAAACAAGACTTCAGAGAAATCTACTTGTAGTAGGTTACTCTGGGCCAAATTTAGGGTTTGCTCTCTGTAGTCAAGTAACTATAGTGAGAATAATTGAGAAGTCTTGTCAGCATTCAGGGCATTTTTCCAGAGGCCTGTGGAGTAGCTGGATCTTGTAGAATTTTCTCTGCCCACACCATGCCCTTTCACTCATGCAACTCCATAGTCTCTAACAAACCCCAGGGCCCCCTCCCTTATTAGACTTCTTTACCATCATCCTGACCCAGCTGCACTGGGGTGGCATCTGCTGTGTGCACCATGAGGTTGGTGCTCTAACTCCCATACTCTTTCAACTGTCTGTCTCTGCCTAATGAAGTACACCCCAGCTTGGTGGTTTAGACAACAGCTATTTTATTGCTCATGGTCCTGTGGGTCAGGAAAGCAGGTGGGGCTCAGCGGAGCAGTTCTGCAGGGTAGCTTGGGCTTCCTCACAGCATGGTAGTCCCAGGGTAGTCAGAGTCCTCCCCCAAGCTCTTAGAAGAGGCACGCGAGTGGAAACTGTACGTTGCTGAAGGTCTACCTTGGAAGAGGAGATGGCAGGGTCGCTTCCACTGTGTTCTGTGGGTCAAAGCCAGTCACAGGAGCCAGCCCAGAGTCAAAGGGAGTGGAAATAGACCCCCAACTCTTCACAGGAGAAGCAGCAAAGGACTTACAGTTGTTTTCAAATGACCACATGTAGGTGACACGCAACCTGTCTGGCTTTGAATCTTGTGATCTTATCTGCTCTGCAGTCCTTCCTCTTAGATTTCACAGTTCTCGATGATCCCTTGAAGTTCCCATTGCAGTGGGCCTTAGTCAACCCTTGGCATCAGTAACAGGTGTATGAGAGGAGATCTGGGGGCACGAGGCATCTGCATACAGACAGACCCCTCTTCATCCAAACACAACGGTGAGAGGCATCCTGGGATGGAGAAGTGCATGTCTGGCAGGGAAAGATGAGTCCCCAGTCTTTTGTAGAAGGGGTTGGCATAGGCTTCCTTGAGTCCTGGGATGGGTCGAGTGTATGTCAAATACGCAGGAGTTGAGGGACTCTTGTTAAGGGGAAAATAGAAGCTCACACCACTCAACAGTTCCGAGATCTGCACGAGAGAGCTGGGTGGCAGGATTCCTCCAGACTTGCCCAGGGCACCTGGGGGCAGCTGGGCTCGGAGGGCTGCCGTGGTTGCCACTGAGACTCAGCAGGGTCCAAGAGCCACCCTTCCAGGAAAGCAGAGAAAGACGCTATTGTTTCCTGCCACTTGAAGCAGCTGATGACAGCACAAAGGAATGCAGTGAGGACCCTCCCTCCTCACTGTGGAGGATTAGAGACTGAAGAACCAGACTCACAGCCTCTGGGCACAAGGTGTGGGAAGCAATGTGGGGGCAGAGAGGGGGGTGAACGTTCTCTGGAGGGGGAGCCATGTGGATTCTGGAATTGCACCCCTCCACATCCCAGCTCCTGAAAACTCCATGTACATGGTTTCCTCGTGTACAAAATGGGGATGCTCGTTCTCAGGAAAAAAATTTTTTTGAGGATTAAAAAAAATAAATAGAAGGCCTAGCATGCTGCTTGCCATAGGGTAAGCACTTAACAAATATGAACTTCTTTCTCTCTAAAATGTTAGAAAACCAACCTTAGACGTCATAGAATCTCATTTGTGCATGACCCAACTGAGGCCTGGAAATGTTAAAGTGATTTATCTAAGTGTAAGCAACATGTCTGTGAGTCCCTATGTCCTCCTCTTGGCTCAGGGCTCTTCCTTCTGTCCCACTGACGTTTAAGTCCCTGCAAGACCATAGAGAACTTTTCTTCACAGCCACATTGCAGCTAAAAATGGCCACCGTTTGCCTTTATTCTTGGGTAAAGTGCACATGACCTTGAAGAACATGGGGGTGATCAGAAAAGAAAATTCGAGCAGCACATTACAACGAAACAAGACCAAACACACACACACACACACACACACACACACACACACACACACACACACACACACCCCAACCCACTGCACGCAAATTCAGTGCAAATTTCTTTGACTAAAGCCATCCCCTGAAATCACATTAATAAGTCCTTGCTCCTCTATCAATTTCTTTTCCACTTAAAAAAGTTATTGTTAAGATCAGAGTTCAGAATGACAATAATGTGAAAAATAAAATGTTCTCCTCCCTGCCTGCCTCCCCTCCTCCACTGGTTCTACTCCAGACAACTTCTTTGCCTGTCCAACTTCACCTCCCTTCTCATCAATGGGAGCAGTGAGAACTGCACAGGTCCGCCCATAGTCGGGACATTGCAGTCTGTGGAGTTCAGTTTCCTGGAGCTGGGAATCAGGAGGCTCGGAGTTCTGTGAGACATGGAACTGGAGCCCCATCATCTGTTACTGAGCAACAAATCACCCCCAAACTCGGTGGTGCAAGAGAGCGATATTTTATTACGCTCACAGATCGTGTGAGGCAGGCACAGCAGGGATGGCTGGTCTCCATTGCAAAGGTGTGTGGCCTTGGCTGGGAAGACTCGAAAGGCTGGGGGTGCCTCAGTTTACAGGTCGGGTGTCTGGATGGTCTTCGCTGGGACTGTCTCCTGGGAGGCATCTGTGTGGGTCTCTAGCGCGGTGGCCTCGGGGTAGTTAGGCTTCTAGCATGGGTGCTGGGCTCAGAGGACAAGTGTCCCAGCCAACCTGGTGGAGGCTGCATGACCTCTGGTGACAGAGCCTCAGAGGTCACATGGTGTCACCTTCATCATATTCTACTGGTCAAAGAGGTCACGAGCCCACCCAGATTCAAGGAGGGGGCCTTTTGCTCAGGGGAGGAAGGTCAAAGAATCGGCAGCCATGTTGTTAAACCCTCACATCCAGTGATGGTGCCTTCTGAAGGCTGACAGCCTGCCGTCTAAAGGATTTTGATGCCACTTCTAGAAGAGAGAGGCAGTCTAAGAGTTTGAGACTGGGAGACTTGATGAAACATGGGACTATTTTGGCTAATCCTGGGGAAAGTATGTTTTTAAGCAGTTTGCTTAACTTTTTCATTTGCCACACTGGAGAAGTGGAACCACATCACCTGCGTTTTAGCTGGAGTAGGACTGCCCCAGCGGACACTGAGGCCTTCACCCCGAGGCCCATGTGGGGATGAACTAGACTTAGGTGTTTTTTTTTTTTTTTTTCTTCCACCAACAGCAGAGGAAACGCGGGTGCAGGGAAAATCTCCCCCCAGAGCCAAGCAGAGGGAGTTGTAGCCCTACTTTGAGAGGTGGTTGGGCCTCACCCTCCAGCCTTCCCCCCACCTGTGTACATACCCAGAAGGAACATCGTTTGTATTGAGTCCAAAGAGGAGTCTTTGAAGCCCTCAGAGATCTTCAGAGCAAAGTGCCGGGTGAGGTCGGGCATTCAGGAGGGCTGAATGAAGGGAGGGAGGCTGGGTGTACGCCAACCCCGGGCTGCTTGAGGCTGAACACGGCTCCGGTGATGCCCCACTCACGGCTGGGCAGCCCAACAGTGGTGTGGTCTGAGGCCAGGAACGCAAATCAGCGTGCTGACCTTCCCCCTCCCCTCCCCATTTGCTTGTGCTCCGGAGAGTTCAGAGCTTTGCTCTGGGTTGGCACTGTGTTAGGCACTTTGGATCATGAACCTGTTTCATTTCAGCCTCACAGTACTCCTATGAAGTAGGCATTATGGTTCCGGTTTTACAGTTAAAAGACTGATGCTCAGAGAAGTTAAATATCTTTTCTAAGGTCACACAGCAAATAAGAAGGGACACTGGAATCCCCAAAAAGGCAGGGTCTGTTTGCTTTTTCAAAATCAGCATGACCATGGGGCAAGGAGGCCACCCTCTTCTCTCCCTGTCCTCCAGTCTTCACTCCATTCCACACTTTCTCCTTTGCTTGAAACCACAAGATTTCCATCCTCAGGCTCCTTAATGCTTGCAAAACCGAATCCCTTCATGGTTAGGGCCAAGAGGGAGTTTTCTGCAAAACGGATTCGAAGAAATGCTTTAGAACTGTGCTGTCCAATACAGTAGCCTCCAGCCACATATGATTGTTTAAATAAAGCTAAACAAAATTAATACAATTAAATAAATGTAAAATGCAGTTCCCCGGTCACGCTAGCCACATTTCAAAGGCTCAACAGCCACAGGTGGCTAATGGCTTCTGTATTAGATGGCAAAGGGGTAGAATATTTGTATTGTTGTGGACAGTTCTGCACAGTGCTGCTTTAGAGACTAAGTAGAGGAAGAACCACATTTTTATACCTGACACCATCGCCAGTTTTATTAATACTTTCAGTGGTACTCGAGGTGTTGATTTTTTCCGAATATTTCTCAGAGGTAAAATAATAGGCCATGTTTTTATAGTACTTTATAGTTTACAAACTGTGTTCCTGTCCTTCATCTCGTTTAACACAGCAGCCTTGCGAAGCATGGTAGATAATGACGTTACAGGTAAAGTAACAAAGGTTCAGAAAGGTCAAGCAACTTGGCGAAGGTTCTATAAACAGTAGATGGTAGAGCCAAAATTTCAACACAGGTTTTCTCACTGTGTGCTTTCCACAGGGAGAATTCGTGTGTATGACGCCTGAAATTATCCTTAGGCAAAATTATTAAGTCAAAAGTAATTTACCAGTGTTCTTGTGGGGAGAATTGTGCTTGTCAGTTTTTCTTGTTTAGACCATCAGATTTTTCATTAGGTCTTGCCACTAACAAATACCTTTGTTTTCTTTCCAGAGTTGTTGGCAGCTTCTATAATTAATTTACCTTGTGAACACAGTTTACCTTGGTGTATATTTATTAATTGGAAAATTACCTTTTTAAATTAGTTTATAATGAGAATGATTATGTTTACTGTCACTTAGACAAGTGGTAAATAAAAGAGAATCAATTTGAAAAAGTGACTTTCCAGAACTAGGTGCAATGGAAGATACATATACACAGGAAGGTAACCAACGGGGGTGCTGGGGAGTTCAGTCGGTTGAGCATCTGACTCTTGGTTTTGGCTCAGGTTATGATCTCAGGGTTGTGAGATCAAGTCCCTTGTTGGGCTCCGTGCTCAGTGGCGAGTCCACTTGAGATTCTTTCCCTCTGCCCCCCTCCCTCTCTAAAATAAATAAAATCTTTAAAGAAAGAAAAAGGTAACCAACAATACCTGGTCAAGCATGATGTGTGTCAAATTAACATATGAAAAGCAATTCGTTTTTCACTCGTTTTTAAATAGAATTTAAAATATGTACCATCCACTATTCTAGACGCTGGAGGTAATAACCAAGACAGATGACCAGCAAACCTGAAATAAAATAGGTAACATTAAGTCCAGGTGTGATAAGAGTTTTGTGTACACAAAAAAACAAAGAAAGGGGATAGAAAGTGATGGAGTAGGTGGGGATACTGTTTTAGTTTGGGTATAAACACTCCCGCCATGGCCAACTTCGAGCTAACGATATGACATCACTAAAGCCAGAGTTGAGACGTGGCGCCCACAGTGGGCTCTCATGGGCTGGGGTGGGCTGTCTCCAGCTTACTTTTTCTTTCCACCTCTGCAAAGTGCCTGGGCACTTTTCTTAGGGAATCTCTGGAGATCCCGATCCCCTCATGCTTATGAGTGCAAGTAGAAACCACAAATGCTTTTTCTCGGCTACTTCTGGGAACAGCTGGTGCTTTGGGGCTATTTTGCTGGAGTTGGAGGCTTTGTTGTTTCACGTTTGATAATTCCACCACACGCTATCTCTGTTCATTGAAGTGCGTGTGCTGGGTTGCCATTGCAAATGGTCATGAGGTCTGTGTTCCTGAAGGGAGAGGCCTGATTGTTAGCTTTAGCAGCATGATGAAAAAGAATGAGCTAATACAGTGGTAAAGGAGAAAACCTGGCTTATGGTAAAAGTTCTTGTGCTTGGTGCAGGCAACTTGCAGAAATCTTTTCCCTGAGAAAACGTGGGAGCATAGTGGAGAGGTGTTGAAATGAGGGGACTAGGGAGGATCCAGACTAGAAAAGGTGGATTGGGGAAGACCCATGTGACAGGTGATGGAAGGACAGAGGAATGGGTGGACCTGTGCCTCCAGCCCAGCAGCTGAGACCCTAACAGCTATGAAACCAGGGCCTTATTAGCCACTGGTGGCTCTGGCTTCCTCATGGAAGTGACAGTGGTAGTGCTGGGTGGTTGATTTCCCCAGTAGTGCTGGGGAAGTTGGGGAAGAAAAGTCCCTCTAAGTTGCTTTGTTTGTGAAGTGAAATATGAATTAAGAACGATGCCAATGGTGTGAGTAATTTGCTGGAGAGTCATTGGCTGAAATTTCCCACAATCTTAGAGTCTATAGACACTAATCATGGTCTAGGCCCTCTCGTTGATATTCTGTGACTGAAGTTGAGTTGATAGAGGAGTTGCATTTGGCTTAGAAATATGACATTTCATAAGCCAAGCAACAGAGAAGGAGCAGACGAAGAAGTAGAGAAAGACAAAAGGGTGAGCAGGAAAACGTCCCTTGAAACATGAGCCAGAGAGCATTAGCTCATAAAGGACAAGAGATCGGAGCTCCCCAGAATCCAAATGTTGCACTATGAGCCAATGAGTAACACAAGCAGTGAGGCTGTGGACCTGGGGAGCGACATCCAGGAATAATGGAAGCCGGTGGCCTCAAGACAGAAAAACACCGTTCCTCCCAATGCAGTCCTCGGGAATCTAGTGTGTCTGGGAGAGGGACAGACTTGAAGCTGAGCTATCAGGACACATCTCATAGCACAGCCCTCAAAGAGTGCTGGCTGGACCCTGAGCATGTGCCTTCCCACTGAGCTACAGCATCCTGCTGCTGTTCGCACCCCCTCCAATGCTCCCTGCACAACCTGCTGCTCAGGGAGCTTTGCTCCCTCGGAGTGAAGGATGTGGACATGAGGGTGAAGGGGGCGTGGAGAAACCAAATGTATATAAAAATGTCCTCTTCTTAACTCAGATAGACTGGTGGGTCCCTGAGCACCAGCTGCAGACAAGTAATAAGGGAGAGCCAACAGGTTAAGGAGGAAGAGGAAAAGTCAGGCAAGGTGAGCCACAAAATCCCCTGGTTCACTGTGGGAGGCCAAGTGAAGAGCCACCTTCTCTCTGAGGGCCTGGGTTCTTAGTGCTGCTCAGCCCTGGCTAACTGTGCTAACAGGGGCAAGTCCCTTCAGTCTTGAGGCTTTAGCGTCCATATTAATAAAATGGCGATGGCGGTAGGCCCAGATGGTTTCCAAGTTCCTGTCTAGTCCTCTAATTCTCTTATTTTATCAAGGCCAGTGCCAAGGCTGGCTTCTGAGGAGTGCAGGGTTAGGCTGTGGTCCAGAGTAGCCAACTGGCTAATGTGGACCAGATCTACTAGCATCACCACCACCGTCCGTATTCCAAGGTTTGCCCTTCTCTTGGTAGGTCCAGTGGGGACTGGCTCTTGCCTGGGATGGTCAATACATGGCACTCACATTCTGTCTGCCCCATCATATGCTAACGGCAAATAACCCATGGTTCCCCACTACATCTGGGTTAGATGTCAAGATGCTTAACTACATTGCAGGTGGCATTGAGATGAGGAGCACCATACCTGGACGTGGTGGCCACGCTCTTACATTTGGACTAGGCAAAGAGGACTTTGAGAAGAACTTAGCCTGGGGAGGACTCCTGATCCTCTGAGAGCATCTATGACGCTCAAGGACAGCTTTCCCACCTGCTAAAAGCATCCTTCTCCTGGGACACTTAGCTGTTTATCAACTGACTCCTTGCTCATGGGACCAGTGAGTCAGTCCTGTTACAATGTTGCTTAACTCGTAACATGGAAATAATAATATCTGCCTTGCCTTCATTTTAGGGTTCCAGGGAAGTGCTTGGAAAAATACCAAGTGCGAAGCAACTGTAGGATTATTAATAATGTTGCTATTATACGTTTTGATTGATGAGATTTTGATAAAGGGAAAAGCTCTCTGCCCTCCCTCCTCCACCCCCGTCCTCAAGACCTGTTCCCAAAAGTACATCTCAGTCCACACTCCAAAGACATTTCTTGGAACCACATCTTAGTGTGGTTCACCCAATAAAAAGCCCCTCTGGCTCCAAGTGGGCATGAAAGTTCATCACAACATTTGCCATCAATAAAAAACCAATTCTTTCCATATGAAAAGCATTACTGCTGTCGAATGGTTATTGAGTGATGATACCTGAATATTGGGAACACGGGAACAGGGAACTGTGCGTACAAAGGGAAACTTCACAGGGACGCCAAATTGTAAAGATAGAAATGCCAATATCCGAAGGAATTAGTTAAGCAGAGCAGGGTACGTTTGCCTTCACCGAGCAAGGACGAGGAGGGGTGAAGGAGTGATGGGAGGGGGAGAGAAGCAGCAGGGAGGAAGGAGAGAATCAGTGCTGCTTGGTAGAGGAGTCACAGATGAGAGTGACACACAGTGTGACCGTGACAGCCCACAGACCACGCTGCCGTATGGCCAGCACTTTTCAGTCCAGGAATTTGTCAAAAGTTATCTTCTGGAAAATACTGTCACAACAGCCGTTGCCTTTATAATTAGAGCTCCCTTGGCCACACGGGAGCCCTGGAGCTCGTTTGAGCCACATCCATGCCTGAGGAGCAGGAAGCCGGGCCAGAACGTCAGAGCAGCCTTCTTTGAGGCTCCTCAAGAAGGTCAGCCTCTTTCAGAAACCCAAGCCACTGCCTGGGAGCCTTCCTGGCCAGGACAGCCCGCCTGCTCCTTCATGCAGTTCTTTCCTCTGCCACTCTTCTGTTCCCATCCATCTTCTGGTGCTGCCATGCATGCTCACTTGCTACCACTTACCCCTGTGGTCATTCCTGGCTGACCAGAGGAATGTGGGTCAGTGTGGTGGATGAATAATATGGCTCTGGAGAAGATCTGGGGTTGAACATGGCTTTATTCACTGCCTGGCAGGCCTGGGGCAAGTCACTTAGCTTTTCAGCCTCAGTCGCTTGATCTGTTCAATGGGAATGATCCGTTCCCTCGTGGTTGAGGGTGAGGAGCAGATGGAATCAAACAGTGAATGTCCCATGTAAAGAGCTATACATAGGTGAGGTTGGGTAATCATACTCCTGGTTTGCCTGGGACAGTCCCTGTTTAGGACTGTTGTCCTGATGACATCAGTAATGGGACCCCATTTCATTCTTGAAAGTGCCATGGTCTGGGTCAGAAATTGTATCACCCTGGGCATTGTAATTACTGATAGATGGAAATACGGAGGGTCTAAATGGGACTGGGAACTCTCCCCAAAAGACCCCCAGGTCCTCAGAATGTGTGTCCCTTCCTCCTCTGTTGCAGAGCAGAATTTCATGTCTGTGCATCCTGATTCACTTTCAAAATAAAAATTCTTCAGTTAGTCCATTAAAAGAAATAACCGCCCTGTTTTAATTTCAGCAACGGCCTTGGAATGAAAAGACTACTAATTACTCCAATTAACCAAGCACATTAAGTGCACATGTTCAAACGAATATTAACATACCATCAATCTTGGTCCTGAAGTTCTTGAGATGCTGGGATGCATAAACATTTAGTGGAAGAAACTGTGACTGCAGAGAAAACACAAACAAAGCAGACGGTTTGTTTGTGCAACTGTCTGCTTGTGGAGAAACAACCAAGAGACATGGAAAGACATGAGGGTGTCTCCCAGTTTATGTTTCCAATTATTGCCCAAAGGAGACAGAACAAAGAAACTCCTATTTATAGCCAAAGTCTAAAGTGGGGGACGGTGGGGGGGGAGGGTGGCGGGGAGAAGCTTCATCATGAGAAAACACAAACCACTATTGCATTAATAAAATAAAATAAAACTGTAGTTTATCAAAAGAACAAACCGTCTTCAGGGAAAGGAAATAACTCCTTCCATGTCTTGCCTCCAAGTACAAAGTTCTCTAAAACCACTTTACTTACCAGTGATGAGAGCCAGGGCGTGAGTAGGCTAACACCACTGGAGCGGAAGGGCTTTGTGGCCGAAGCGAGGGCTGACACCCAAGCTTCAGGCTAGGATGCGCCATTGTACCTACGACCAGCAAAGCCAATGAAGGCCACGTTTCTCTGTGCACACCACTAGCCCTTGGGTCATTTCCAGGGCTCAGACTTCAGGAAATGCTCACAGGAAGCAGAGGATGAAGCTCAAGGGCAATGGTAGCTACTCAGAAAGGATTTGGGGTAACGTGCAAAGGGGCACAAGGCTCAGGATCTAAAATGTTGGTGAGGGATTGTCACAGTGGCACCCTCCTCCGCATACCAGTGCTGCTGTCCCAGCCTCAGGAGAGGGCACCTGCCTTGCATGATTATGGTTTGTCCTTTCTCCTTCCCTCCCTCCCTTCCTTCTTCCCTTCCTGTATGTTCTGTTTAAAAAAATTAATTAAAAAAAAATAAGCATTAAGTACGTACATGGGGCCAAGCACTGTGTCAAGTAATTTTCTGTATCATCATCTCATTCAGCCCTCATAACAACCCTTTAGAAGTCTGTTGTTAGCATCACCAGTTTATAAATGAGGAAGCTAGGGCTCAGAGACGTGAGCTAATGTGCCCAGGTCACACAGCTGGAGTTCTAGAAGGCCTGGGAAATGGCCAGCTTGGAAATCATCTGGAGGCACAACCATTGATGAGAAAGGTGCCTCGATTTCCAGGAACTTGGTTCCTTGCCTTTTGGGGCTTCAGATCTCATCCCTAAGCACTGGAAACATGGCTCCTGAAGCACCCTAGTCCAGGGCACAGAGGGTGCACCTGCCAGCCCCATGCAAGGGACTGTGGTATGGTCAATATACTGCCCTCTCCCTTCCAACATTATATTTGAAATGCTGTAGTCATTCCAGATCATCCAGTGTTGTGGACTGGGATTAGGGAGGATTCTCTTGAGAGAACATGCAAACGAGGGGTTTTGTTTATTTTTTGCATTCTAAGCAAATTGGCTTGTGTTTTTGAGGCTCTGAAGACCATAGTGGTATTTCATCTTTTGTCAACTCACTTCAAGGAAAGATATCAAGGAGGGGTCACTGTTCTGTATAACCCTCCTGAATGTCCAATGAGTCTTTTTCTCTCTGAATCAGAGATTCTCTGAAGCTGACTCAGGCTGAAAATGAATCCTCCTGCAGGAACAGACTAGAACAGGCATTATCATCACCATTCATTAAGTAATTTTTGCCTCTTCCTTCATCTTTAAGCACTCAATTGCTCTTACTACTCTGGACCTGCAGGAACAAGAACAGTCAACAAATTCTATCACTTCTTTCCTTTTGGGTTTATCCTTTCCTTCCATCCCACACTTACTACATTGGCTCAGACAATCATTTTAGTTGTTCCAACTTACTTCTCTGATTCTAGTCTTTGTCTCCTGATCCCTCAACTCACCTTGCAGTCTACTCTCCAAACAATATTCTATTCTCAAGTCCCTTCTGATCCAAAATTCTGCAGTACCCCATTGCCTATTTTTGAGTTTTTTAATCACAAGAATTATACCCATGGTCCCAGATTCAAACAATACAGGAGTGTATAAAAGAAAATAACCATCTATCTATTTATTTTTCTATTTATCTTCAAACTAGAGGATTGATATTTATTTTGAAATTGTTTCTTCTTAACTTTAAAATGTTTCTCAATATAATCCATGCATATGCTAAGCAAAAATTTATTCAAATCGTAATAGAACGCTTACATTGAAAAATAGCAGACTCCTGCCCCACACTTCTCACTAGCACAGCCTGTCAAATCAGTAAAATGCCTCAGCTAAGATTTCAAAGTTCTATGTGACATGGTGCTGCTGGGGTTACCTTCCAAACCTTATTTCCACTCCTCTTCAATTCAGACCAACTGTTCCTTCCAGGTCAGGCTCTACTCTGATAGTTTACCTTTTAACTGCAGAGTTTTACCCATTTACACTATTTGTAATAACTGAACTATTTGGATTCATTTTTTTACCATCTTAACTTGCACTTTCTAGTAATATTCATCCTGATTTTTCTGTTTTCTTTGCTTTTTTTCTTCTTTGCTTCCTTGTTTTGAATTGATTGGTTCTGTTCCCCCAGCCCCAATTCCAGGATTTTCTCTCATTCCAGCTCTTTTAGGGGTCATCCTGGAAATTTTTATATGCATAGTTAACATAATAGAATTAAAAGTTCATCAAGATATTTAAGCTCTTTCTGAATACTAAAAAAACAAGGAACACTTGAATTTTGATTATTCACTTCCAAATTTTATATGCACTTGTCCAGGTTTTAATCTTCTCTTGATTTTTTAAATAGATTTATTTATTTGTTTCTGAGAGAGAGAGCACGTGCAGGGGTGGGGGGAGTGGCAGAGGGAGAGTGAGAATCTCAAGCAGACTCCATGCTGAGTGTGGAGCCTGATACAGGACTTGATCTCATAACCCCAAGATCACCACCTGAGCTGAAACCAAGAGTTGGATGCCCAACCGACTGTGTCACCCAGCGCCCCTTCTATTGATTTTTAAAAACACAAAGAATCCTGATTTTTCAAAACTCTCTTGATTTTGATTTATACTATCAATTTCTATTTCGATTTAATCATGTTTACTTTAAATATTTGTGCACTAATCCTCTTACATTTCAGACCTACCTTCTGAAATCATTTTCTTTTTCCTAAAATACATGCCTTTTAGGAGTCCCTACAATGAGAGTGTTCTAGTAGTAAATTCTCTGTGAGGGTTTGAGATTGCTACTTTGCCACCACCTTCACCCATTTTTGAAAGATAGCTTTCCTTGTTTAGAATTCTAGATTGCTAGTTATTTGATAGTAGTTGGTTGATATTAATGCATTTGATTTTCCTTGCTGCTCATTCTCTCTGATTGCTTTTAAGATGTCCTCTTGTTTCTGTTGTTCTACAGTTTCACTATGATATGTTTAGGAGTGGCTTCCTTTTTACTCATTCCGTTTGGGATTCCCTGGGCATTCTTTAATTCATGCACTGGTGTCTTTAATTCTGGAGAATGCCCAGCCATTATTTCTTTTAATATTGCTACCTTCCATTTTCTTTATTGTTTCCTATAGAATTCTCTCATCCTATTTTTTGGGTTTCTTAAGCATTTTCACATTTTCCATGCTGTTTACTTCTCTACTATAAGTCTGTGTAATCGCTTCAGTATCCCAGTTCATCGGTTTTCTCTTTTAGCCTTATCATTGAGATTCGAATTTCATTGATCGTAGTTTTTCGTTTCTAGTTAGTCATTTCTCATATCTGGCCAGTTATGATAGTCTCTTTTCTTCTTTGATGTACTTTCAACCTTGTCTGATTTTTAAAAACATATTAATTATACTAATTTCATATTCTATGTTTGATTAGTCCTAGTATCTGTGGTCTCTGTAGATCTGATTCTAGAGTTTCTTGTTTCAGTTGATTCTCACTCAGGGTGGCTAATTTCCTTGTGTGTCTAGTGATTTAAAAAAAAAAGAGTTCAAGTTTCCTTGTAACTTAATGTGTAAGAATTCATTTTGAGTCCCCATTTAAACATATCTTCTGCCAGAGAAGACTGGAATTTGCTTCTGCCAGGTGCCTGATGATACTGTCAAGTAGAATCAATTTAAACCAAATCTTCAGAGTTTTCTTTCAGCCATAACAGTTGTGTATATTCAGGCTCCAAACCCATGAAAGTCCAGATCTGAAATTAGAAATGGAGTGGAGGTAATTTTTTCTTTTTCTTTTGTTGTTCCACTCACAGCCAAGGCAAAGCTGGGTTTGTATCTCATCTTCTTGTTCTGTGGCATAGATGTTTCTTAGTTCACTCACTGAGAGTGTTGCCCTTCATTATTCTTGGCTTCACTTATGGGTCCCTGCTTAGACCTTTCATTCACTGTGGGCTTCAGGTTTTGTCCCTTGTGTGTGGGAAATGCTGATTCAAACACTTAATGACTCCTCTGGATTTGGGCTTTCTGGTCATTTCCGGGGCCCAAGGAATTACTTTACTTTCTAGCCAAATCTGTTATACATTAGAAAAATGTTTTTATATTTTACTTAGTGCACTTAGGAATTCTCTGAAAATCTAGTCTGTCCTATTGTCAGAAAGAAGAGGCCCTGAGTTTTAGTTTGTTTCATCAGTGAAGTAGTAATACCTCCATCATTAAGATTTTTGTGAAGATTAAATAGATAACTGCCTATATTCTATGCAGCAGTTTAATAAATGACAGTCATTACTGTTACTGCCACTATTCTATTACTACTAGTGGTACAACAACAATTACTATTAAAAACACAAAAAGGCCTGTTATTCCATGGAGAATCAAAGAATTAGATGGTTGAAAGAAAAATAGTTGATTTTCAAAACAGTGAGAAATTTAGCTTCCTAAACATATTTCTCATTTATATTACGTGTGAGGGCTTTTTTTTTTTTCTTTAACACTTCCCTGAAGTAGCTAATAACAGATCTCCCTGTAGGACTTGAGCCCTGTCCCCTGAGCTATACCTTTGATAGGGGTACGTGTGTGGGCTAGAAGCTAGGCTCCAGTCAATAACCAGTGTCAGAGTCCACAGTGGAAACACTTCCGCTCTGTGCAGCATGGGTGGGCAAGCTGAAAGAACACCATTTATTCGAAGAAAGGTGCTACACATATACAACGAGGTGTTATATTTATTATTATTTCTATTTTAAATTATCCATTGAAGAAAGAAGACATGGCAAGAATTTTTAATGAGGCCCAAGGTCAAATTGGGTTCAGAAGCCCCAAAGGAAACACAGTAGTGCTCTGACAGGGATGCATGTGACCTTGGGCAGGTCAAGCAACCTCTTAGCCTCCATTCCCCTTGTGTGTGAAGCAGAATAGTGGGGCTGTGTAGTTTTAGGGAGCTTCTACACCTCAAATTCTGTGATTCTCATCTCTTCCCAACCCATATCCCCTGGGCTCCTTAGTTCACCAACTTCTTAGACCCACCACCATGGCTGTGCTAAAGAATACTGCTTATCCGACAATGTCTGCCCGGAGCCCCCTTTCTCTGATGTGAGACACAGAAATGAGAGCCACAGAAGAAACAGAATCCTTCATGTGGCTTTGGCCTCTCCCACTTCATGAGATGCTCATCTGTTTCGGATGTGTGGTTGGAACACAAGGAGCTACAGCAAGGTGCCACAATTGCCATCTAAGGAAGGAAGTAGTTGGAACGGATGCCCTGTGAGTGAGGTTAGCCATGTGCAAAAGTAGACCACACCTAGAGACGGTCTGTAGCTGTGTTTTTAGAAGACTCAAACAACAGCTTGATTCTGCCCAGGGGACTGGGACTTCTCCCTAAGCCTAGATATCACCACCACAGCAGTGGTGCATGACCTGCTAGAATGAGGGTGGCTGAAGCACAGTGGTGTCTTGGAAGTCTGAAAAATGGGTGGTTGGAACAGGTGTGGATAGCACATACTGGCAAAAAGCAGAGGTACTGGAGGGAGGTAGAACTAGGTTCAGAACTTGCCTCTACTGCTCTTTGGCTTTGGGAGCCTCATCTCTCACGGGAGCCTGGAAGCCATGACATAGGGCTGCCCAGTCATCATTTCCCAAACTTCAGTCACTGGAAGGCCACATCAGGATGGTTGCTGTATTCACCTGCCTCCTGTCTTAGTATTTCCTCATATTTGCACTGAAGTTGAGTTTCTTTTTTATTGAAGTGTTCGTTTTACAGGGAAGCTTTCTGCTACTATCAGAAATGGAAAACCAGTATCACGTGTCACAATTACAAGTTAATCACACATGCACACCCCACCGTGAAAACAAAACAATGTTGTTAAGTCCTAGCTAGGTACTACTACCTGTGGAATTCTCTGGCCCCAAGGTTTCTCTCTCTTTGCTAAAGGGCAGACTAGCCATTATTAGATTTACCAGTACACCCTACTAAGACTTTCTTCTTGGTGTAATGAAGAAGACTGTCAAAGGACAGCAGTAATGGGTGAAATTTATTGGGTTCCCTTTTTTGTGTATTGTCACCAACACCTCCACAATCAGATGAGACGGGTTCTCCTATTATTTACATCCCTTTTCTAGCCAAAGGCACTAGGGCTGAGAAAGAATAAATCACTTGCTGAAAGCACACAGCTAGTTGGGTGTATGGACACAATGGGAACCAGAGTGATTTGTTTCTAAAACTAGAGTCTCTTACCATAGGGCTATTTCTTCCCTGACATGGTGAGCCAGTGTTATTTAATGCTATGGCTTCATGATGTCCAAGAACATCTTAGGTGCTGTCTAAAAGTGTTTCCTGCATCGTGAGTTAGAGACACCTTATACATGAGGAGACATTGCCCTGCATGACAGCAAGGAGCATTGTGCCTGACACCTAGAAAGAGCTCAGTAAGCTGCTCCCTTCTCTCCCCCATTTCTCCTGTCCATGGGACAGGCAGTCCCAAGCTCTGTTCCAGTGTTCAAAGCTGCTTGAAGAGAAATGACCACTTTAAGCTGTCACAACTTAAAGGCACTTGCCATTACTCTCTGATGATGCCATAACTTCAGGCAGCCTTCCAATGGTGACTTGCTTTCCACAGCAGACCTTCTACCTGGGAAAAGAATGAGCCAGTCAACTGATAGCAGTGCTCTCGGTTTGGTTCACCCATGTACCTCAGTGACTGGTGCAGGGCACTCTAAATATTCACTGAGTGAGTAAATGTCTGGTGCTTATATTTCTGATACTAATACTATTCATGATAAAATGGCTATGTTATGGAGCTCTTATGCTATGCCTGACCCTATAGTAAATGTTTCCCTTCTATTATTTGATTTTGCTCCATAACCCTATGAAGGACATACTCTTGTCCTATTTTACAGATGAGGACACTGAAGCTTGGATAGTCAAGTAATTGTTTGATTCCAAAGCCTGTGGGGACTTCCAACACGAGTGGAAACTGCTCCCACCGGAGCTGTCCAAGTGGCTCTGAGTTCTGGTGAATTTGGTGGATGATAGCCAGGCCTTTGAGCACCAACTCTGACTTTACTGACCACCCTGGCCTATAAAGCTCTCAGTGTGGTGTGGTGGTCAGAGGCGCTGACTTTGGTCTCAGACAGGCCTGCATCCAAATTGTCTTCGGCCAACTACAGGCCAAGAGATTTGAGGCAAGCCACCTAATCTCCCTGGGCCCCGATTTCTTCTTCTCTGAACGGAATACCGCAGAAGGTAGTACTCAGCACAGTGCTCTTAGCACTAGCTAGCATGGAGTAAAATGTATTTATTACTACAGAGAGGAAGCAAAGAGGGCCTGGGCTGGGAAAAAGAGGTCATTTTAAGAGGAATACAGAGATGGAAGCAAAGTTACTTCTGTTTCTTTGTGACTTTGGTGGGAGTGTTAGAGGAGGCTTCGAAGGGCTGGTTTCCTCCTTTTCTTCCAAACAGCCCTGCTGAGCAAATGGTCCCGCCCGAGCGCCCCCAGAATGCGTCTTCAGCACCCCTAGCTGTTGGCTACACATCCTCCTGAGCCACGTGGCCGTCCCTGCCTCCCGGTCCCGAAACAGCCTGCTGAGGCGGTGGCATTTTAGTAAATTAATTCCCTCACAGGGCAACCAGAGCCGGGAGAACACCCAAGAAGCCCAGGGCGGGGGCAGCGGCGATGATGAAGTGAGTGTGAGCCGGGCACATGAAGGAGCGGGCTTGAGCTGCAGGGAGGAAGAGGGACTGAGGCCTGGCCTGAGCCGGGGGCTCCTTTTCTAGCTGGGCTGCTGGCAGGCCCGTCCTTCTCCTGGGCCCCGGAGGATCCCGTCCATCATGGCCCTGAGAGGTCTGCCCTGGAGGAAGACTCTGTCAGTAAAACATGGCCTCTCTTCCTCATCCATCCTCCCCTACCCCACCACGCCCCCTTCCTTCCAATCACTGCACCAACCCTCACTCGCCTGTTTACTCGGTTTTGTGGTTTTGACTTAGATGTGGTTGGAGAGGGGTGGGGCAGAGGACAAGCTCTCCACCCCACTGCTTCCCCTCCCCCTCACATACAGAGGTGCCCTCCTTGGTCTCAGAGACCCAACCTGGTATTCTTGGCAGAGCAGATGGGGACGTTCTGATTCAGTTTCTCTGGGGTGGGGCCCAAGGATTGGCATTTGTTAAAAGCTCCCAGGTGATTGTAATTGAGAGCCACTGGTCTAGTGATGGAAAGAACCAGATGACGACTGTACTTGAGAAGTCAAGTCTCGGGGGAGGAGCTGGGCCTGGCCATCCTGAGAGGTAGTATTGCTGATTCCTGCATAAACGTTAGCTAAGGATGGTTTGATTATCTACAGACTTTTGACACGCCTCTCAAAAGCTTATTCCCTACATTTCATGGATGTGGACAAACAGCTCACTTGACTCCAACCAATAAACGGTCCTCTCCACAAACCTCTGGGAGAACGAGGGATCATAACATCAATGATGTGATTTAGCTCAGGTCCTGGTGGTGGTGGTGGTAAGTGGGACCCGCCAAGATCTGAAACCTCTGGTGCTCAGATCATTCCAGATCCCTCCAGACTGAACCAGTAGGTATGCCCTAAAATAATGAGCCCCACCCAGCTGGATCGGCCGTATGCTGGAGGCCATCTTCAGCCTGCCAGGATAACCTGGAGGTCACCCATGCCACTCACAGAGAGAGAGGAGGCTGCCTGCACTGCTCCTTCCAACGGATTTATAGTAGAGATCATAGGCTTAGGGCCTCAGCGAGACTCTGCAGGCGAGTTTTAAGGAAAGAAATGTTTCCTTGGCAGGTATGATTGTGTGGCGAGATTGGGTCATGAATGTGGCTGTGGTATGGGGTCAGGAAATGCCAGGTGCATGGGAAGCAGGCCTGCAGGGGTCTTGGTGATGAAGAGCATGAAACACACTGATCAGTGGCACAGATGAGAGACGGCTACCCCCCGCCCTCGCCCGCCCCACCCCGCCCCGCCCCAGGCTTTTCAACCTCAGGTGCAGACGTGAACTCCATGCTTGGTGGCACGGTGGCTCAGTGGCCTGCAAGACGTTCCTCTATTGTTTCACTTACTTTCCCCTTCCCCAGCCAGGTTGCCATAGTTAAGATTCATCATCCACCAGCAACAACCAAGGTAATAGAAAACGAGATCCTATTCACCATGGCAGCTAAGCCCACAGCACATCTGGGAATTAACCTAACAGAGGATTGCCCAAAACCTTTTTAGGGAAATTTTAATTACTCTTTGAAAGAATACAAATTAAAGAGTGGTGTGATACCAGAATATCTTTAATGTGAACTAAAACACACATACTCCATTTTTTTTTTAAAGCACATAGACATATTCAAGGTCTATTAGCAAATAAGTGGGTGCCCATAGAGAGAGAGCTAGGAGGTCACAAACATAGACACATGTATATTACCCAACAACACTTCAACACATTTCATCAGCGAAGAATAGCTCCTCTCTTGAATACACTACCAAAATAGGCCAAATGTGCATATTGTCACCGTCATTATGCATGTCCTTATTTTTAAACCACCAATTTCAGATATTCTGGAGGGCAAGGATTATTTCTTGTATTTCTTTATATCTTCCATGGTGCTTAATGCAGGGCCTTTCGTGTAGAAGACGCTATATACACATTTTTGTAAAATTTCCATGAAAAATAACATTTATACATTGTCGAACATTTAGAACGTGTGCATTATAGAGAAAATTTAGAAAAATCTATATTTTGAAAACTTAGAAAATGCAGATAATCAAATGTATCTTAAGCTCACCCATAGTTCTACGACTTAGGGATAACCAACGTGAACATTGTGGTTATATTATTCCAGATTTCAACTGGAGTATTTTTTTTATGATTGCTGATGGCTTTTTAGTTTTTACATCTAATAGTTTTGCCATTTTGTAGTTTGAATGAAAAAGCATTTAGAAATGAATTCAATGTACAAAATATTTGCTCTGCAAGGAGAAGCGCGGAGTGAATAAGAAAGGAACGATGAGTCCTTAGGATGATCTGAAGGAAGAAGAGGGGCTGGCCAACGTGGTGTGTGTGTGGCTGATGAGGCAAATAGTGCGGAGATCAGCCAACTTTCTCTGTCAAGGCCCAGATGGCAAATATTTGTGGGTCATATGATCTCTTTGCCAACTACTCACTGGTGCTGTTATACCGTGAAAACAGCCATAGACAATCTGTACACAAATGAACGTGGCTGGGTCCCAGTAAAACTTTATTTATGGGCCCTGAAGTCTGAATTTTGTACAACTTCCTCAGTATTCAGAGGGAAAAGAGAAAACTCAGGAAATCCCGAGAACTGACAGAGGTTCTTAGAGATCACCAAGCAGGAGTGGAGGTGAGGGATGCGGCTGCAGAAGCTTCAGCCACGGACGGCTGGGTTCCATGTGCCCCCAAAGGCTTGGAAGTAGTGGAGGGAGATCGGCTGGAAAGAGCTTGAGCAGAGGACCCATTCAGGGATCCCACGGAGACTTGAACCAGTGCTCAAACTGCCTGAGGCCAGAAAGTCTGCTTCCAGGTTTTTCTGCACTCTCTCAAGAAGAAAAAAAGCAACACCCAAGAAGACAATGCCCCACCTTGGGAACACCCAAGATTTAATGCAACTAGCCGACCCTGGGGTTGGTGTCCATAAATCACTATACAGGCAGGGCGGATGGTCTGTGGGATCCTTACAAAATCAGCCCAGGGTGTATCTTCCTCACTGTTCTTATTCTGACACTCCCTGGCACACACCTATCATTTCTACATCCCAGGCCCACCGCTCCTGGGTTCCCATCTGCCCCAGCCACCTCATTCCTACCTTCCCTGATTATAAAACCAGATCTCATTGTCTGTATGGCCTTTTTCCCTTCTTGATCAGTCTCATCCTGATTTAAGTGTTCCTTTGCAACCCTCCTCAATGGAGCTTCCCTCCTCCCTTGGTTATTTCTCCCCTGCCTTCCCACAGCCCCTGGTGACCCCAGGCTGTGAGCGTACACAATGACCTGCACCAGGCAGAGAAAAGATGATGTTTATTCTCATTTCATTACACTTCACTGAAATTAAATGTGTACCTCAATGAAACATGACACATCACAAAATCTAAGCAGATTGTTTTCCTACGGAGTGCCCAGTCTCAGCCCGATTCCTTGCACCTTTTTCCAGATTTCCTGGACGTGGTGTTTGGGGGCCACACCTGCGTGCTCTCACTTCGTTGCCCTCCCAACTGCAAGAAGGCTTTCAGCGTTTGGAGTTTGAGATGTGGTTGCTCAACCAGGGCAGACATTAAGAAGTGATCTCATGGGCAAGATTTGCACCTTGCAAACTTGCTTAGAATTTTGAGCAGGGTTTTTTTTCTTTCTTTCTTTCTTTCTTTCTTTCTTTCTTTCTTTCTTTCTTTCTTTCTTTCTTTCTTTCTTTCTTTCTTTCTTTCTTTCTTTCTTTCTTTCTTTCTTTCTTTCTTTCTTTCTTTTTTATTTGAATGGACTTGCCTCACTGTCTTGGTTTGCAGGCCTAAATGATGAAGCAGTTAATATACAGCACATAAAACTGTCCAGTCTGTTTGTTCTTGCTGTCATATCGTCAGTAATGATGGCAGGAACTGACTAATGAACCGGCCCAAGTATCTGTGTACATAGAGAAAGAGAGAGGAGGCCAGGGGGCATGCACAACAAATAGAACGCCTATTTCTCTAGCAGAGCCACTCTTCATTTCCTAATGCTTTTCTCCTGAATAGTTCAGGTCTTTCAGGGGAAAAAAAAAAAGAAAGAAAGAAAGAAAAAAAAAAAAACCTTTATGAAATGTAAGCTCCGTTTCTCATTTCATTGAAAAACCTTTAAGAAAAGCCATTTTTCATACTTAAGACTTTTCCAAATCTCTCCTAACTAGTTACCCCTCTGTATTGTATCTTTCAGAGCTGGCAGCCATCCAGCAACAATCCTTAAAAATCCCTTTACAGTTTTAAAGGAAAATACAAGCTCTCATTTACCACTGGATCGAGTCAGAAAATAAAAGCTTAATGCCTTGACAGGCCTGGATATTTTTTTGAGGCCTAAGTCTGATTTATGGCAGTAGCCAGCAAACCAGGCTGGTGAGATATTTGCCGCTGCTCCCAGGGATATGGAAAAATGAAGTGTGAAGTTCTGGGGAGAGCAGGCCACAGCCTTCCAGTCACTAAACACTCCCACCAAGTTGGCAGGGGAACAGAGCCCTGGGCTGCAAGATGAACCTCAAAGGAATAGGGGAGGAGAAAGGGACTGCACTCCGTGTCAAAATACTGCCAAAGCTTAACGCTCGCCATACATTTTGTGACATGGGGTGGGATGTTTATGAGGGGGGTTTAGGGACCTAAGAGAAGAGAAACATTTTCTTCCACCTTTCTTTGTTTTATTTTCCTTAGAGCTTCCCTGTAGGGGTTTCACTCCCGGTAGAAGAAATTAAGAGCAACAATGGGAATGTAGGAAGTTGCTTAAGCCCCCACCATAAAATCGTTCAGATCAAAAAATATGATCTGGTTCGAGAGAAAGCACTGACTTGCCCTGGGCTTGTAGCTTCGGGGCAGAAAGACAGACCCACTTCCCCACGCCAAGGTCCCCAGATCTGAGGGCGTGGGAGCCAAGATTTTCATTCCCATGAAAAGGGAATTTCCTAGAGGTAAAAGTCAGGTGGGTTTTTTCCCCCCTCCAGAATTTTCTTGAAGTGAGTCATCACAAATGCACATATGAGGTGATGAAATGCTGGGTGGTTTTTTTTTTTCCCCCTTCCTTTATTTAAAAATAAAAATAAATTAATATCCACTGTTTAGATATATTTTTAATTTCAAGTTTCTTAAGTAGAGTATTGGATACCCAGGCTTGTCTCAAAGGGCGTCCTCTGTACTTGGTATTATTTACAGGGAAGATGGATGGAGCCCCTGGCGGAGGGGGAGGGCTGATGTTCATTGTTTTCTGAAGTGAAAAAGCCCTCTTCTAGGTGATATTTTTGATAAAGGCAGGAAAGGGCAAAGATGGAAAACATGCAACTCATTTTCTCCCCACACAAACTTATCTTTGGAAGATCATTGGCAAAGTCTGATTCATTTGAGGGCTAAAATGCCCCTCTTTATTATTTTTAGGTTTTAATAACGGCGTCTCTAACTGCCAGATGGGGATTTATGTTCCGGTGAAGTCTTTGGGTCAGTTAAAGCAGGCTCGGTAATTACAGAAGTGTTTCCACTCAGGCATAGTCGTCCCCCTTCCCTCTCTAAATCACTAATGAACACACCTACTCTCCCTCAGACAGGCTCTCCCAGGCTCTCTTTAACACCCCCACAAAAACGGCTTCTCTCATTTACTCCCTTATCATAAAGTTAAACTTCGAGATAATTCGACTCAATAAACATTTATTGATGCCTACCATGTATAAGGTCGTGTTGGGCAATCGAGGGGGCTTGGGAGCTTGGGTAGAATATAAAAACAAGATCCTGCTCCTAGACTTCAAGACATTTGCAGTCGAATGGAGGGAGAACTTCATCTTTGATCCATTTGCCTTTCAGTAAAATTTACCCTTAGACAAAGCCATCAAAAGTGCTTTATTTTTGCCATGTTGGCAGAAGAAGAGAGCAAGGGGGCCCTACAGAAACTCCGTGACTTGCCCTGTGCCACCAACAGTAATTACAAACATGGTTGATCTCCTGTCCCGTGCTGGGCACTTGGCCACACACACCCTGTGCCCATCTCCTTGTACCCTCGACCCCCACCCCCCACCGTGAGGCTCCTCCTTCTACAGAGGAGGAAACCAAGGCAGAGGGCAGTTCCCGTCGGGAGCCAAGAGCACATGGCAAGGCAGGGTGGGCCTGGGACCCCCAGGCTCCTGGAGCCCCTCTGCAGAGCTGAGCCTGGAACTTCCTCTCTCCTGCCCCTTGGTCCACGTCTTCCCACTTGTGTCCAACCCCCATGCCTGTGATGCCGAGGTGGGATTTTAAAAGGAAACACACACACGCACGCACGCACGCGCGCACGCGCGCGCGCACCCCATTTCACCTTTGTGTTTATTTTGATTTTTTAAAAAGATTTTATTTATTTATTCACGAGAGACAGAGAGAGAGAGAGAGGCAGAGGGAGAAGCAGGCTCCCAAGGAGCAGGGAGCCCAATCCCAGGACCCTGGGATCATGACCTGAGCCGAAGGCAGACGCTTAACCATCTGAGCCACCCAGGTGCCCACCTTTGTGTTTATTTTGAATGGGTTTGGGGTGAAGAAACTAAGGAGTGCTTTGCAAACGGTTTTTGTTTATTTGGAGACACCTAGGTTTCAACCTTCAGGAGGTTTGAAAAAATTTGGTGAACATTTGAATATGGTCATTTTTAAGCCGTACTTCTTGAACAAAACTCTGTTAGGGGAAACTGAGCAACCCAGGGCCCCGTCCGAGGCAACCGGACCTCCAGAGTGGCCACCCTGTGTTTGGTAGGCGACACGCTGAAAGAGATTATGGAGCCCTGAGTTTCTTCAGTGGTGACTGCCACACACATACAGGCTAACGCACACACCCACAGTGCAAATATTTTGGCAAATGTCCTGGCTTCCCTCCACCACTAAAATGAAAGTGAAGGTGAAATCATTTGGGGGCCACTAGAGTAGAATTCTCACCCTTGATAGCTGGCCATAGATTTAAATGTCTCACAGGAGGCCCAATTAAACATTAGTGAGATCCCAATTCACCGAAGTATCATATTTTCTGGCCATTTTCATCACTCACACTTCCCAGAAAGTTAACAATGAGTTTAGAATATGACTTCTTCCCTCAGGCGCCCCCCCACCTATTTTATTTTATTTTATTTTATTTTATTTTATTTTATTTTATTTGGGATCTGGAACCTAGTGGGCTCGAGTGTCTGGAAATACCGTAGGCACAGATTTTTCTAACCAAGGAACTGGTTGCTCTCGACACACAGCCTGGTTTTGTTATGATACAAAGTTATCTCAGTCGTGGGCTGGTAGGATCTCCGTATTTCGTTGATGATGATTATTCAAGAGGATCCCTGGGACACAGTGCCAAGGGGACATACAAAGCACTGTGTCTCACACAAAGAAGATGCTTGTTGAATGAATAAATGAATAAGTATAGAGGTGGTACCTCTTGCTTGTGATGGCTAGAGTAGCAGGGGCAGATGGTGGTACAACAGGTGTTTCTGCTTGCCCCAGAATGATCCCCATCTTGGGTGCTCGATCATGAACAGCCACCTTCACACTGTGGTTTGCATCCTTCTGGGGGTACCTGGAGATTTTTGAGGGGCTATGCAGATGTGTATGGCTTTAACACCATTGATTTTCAGATTCTCGACCTCCTCTGCCCTCTTTTCTAGAACTCACCAGTCTGAGAACACACCTCTGGTTTTCCTTTCCCTTCATCCCTTTATAATTGCCCCCTAACACTTTTAAAATAAAAGGCATCCTCTCACTCACCCCAATCTCTCTGTAGAGCATTGCCCCAATGTCTAAATATCCTCTGGGTCTCTGAGTAATGAAATACTTTGAGAAGGTGTTTTGCCCAAAGAAGAGTCCCAGGAGAACAGAGGAAAGAGAGCTTTGGGGAGAAATACTGGAAGGGGACAGAGCGCTATTTCATCCCATGACAAACTCATGGCAAATGTCCATGTACTTATGTATGTATCTGCCGTAATTATCTATCCACCCACTATTTATTTGAATGACAATTCAGAAATGAATTAGTTGCCACAGGGACACATATTAACACACTTATTAAAATTGAAAAATGAAGTTAAAGACTGGCAATGAGAACTGCTTTGTCATTTAGGTTTTAAGGCAGACATTTCCCTTAAGTGGAATAACCTAAATCTGTCGAAACAAGGAGCCTGGGATTAAAAAAATGCTGTCAAAATTGCAGAAATCTAAGAAGTGGTGGAAAGAGAGGTATTAAGAATTAGGAGGCCGTGAGAGAGAAGATAGAGCTGCGTGGGCTTGGGGATGAATTTGTCTGACATTTGTGTGATCTTGGCGAGCTGTCTGTTTTTTTTTCTAGAGAAAGACATGCCCATACCACTCAGGTTTATTTGTCTTATCCATCAGAACACTCTGGAATTTCACTTCTTTTCCACCAAATTTTACTTTAAGAGAACCAGGGAATCAGAACATATGTACAAATATCATGAGCTTGCTTGCTTTTTGTTTGTTTTTAGCTAGTTAGTAAAAGTATTTATTATTTTTTTGAATTTAATTTCAATTATCCAACATATAGTACATCATTAGTTTATTATTATTTTTTTTTTTTGAAGAGAGAGAGAGCACAAGAGGGGAGGGGGAAAGGGAGAGGGAGAGAGAGACTCTCAAGCAGAATCCCTGCTGAGCTCGGAGCCCAATGCAGGGCTCGATCCCACGACCCTGAGATCATGACCTGAGCCGAAACCTAGAGTTAGATGCCTGACTGACTGAACCACCTTGGCGCCCCTAGCGAGAGTATATCTAAATCCTACTAAAAAGTCGTTGCTGTTACAGATATATCTGGCTGGTCATCCAATAATAGACCATGACGATATATGACATATAATTAAGTAGGTGATTCTGAAGTAGTTGGGCCCGTGGAGTGGTGAATACCAGGAGGCTAAACTCTCCACCAAAGTATTTATGCCGAGGTTCCTTAAAAAGAAAACACCTCATAAAACAGACACACTTTTAAAAAGCTATGAGAAGTGGCCAAGGCACTGCAAAGGATGTGCAAATTTAGTGCTGACGTTACACCAGAGATTGCTGTGTTTAGCTGCCTAATTTACTGCTATCTGGCCTCTGCTACACCCCCATTAATCTGTCAACCGAATGAGCTCTAATTATGCATCTCGTAACCTGGTGTACTCTAGCACCCTGTGTTCGAGTGGGGATAGATCTTCAAGATTTACTGCACCTACGCCCATAGTCCCATTGGGTCTCTAAGCTGGGCAGGGGTGTGGGTTGCATGTGCTTCCTCCCAATTACCGAGAACACCATTAGAGGTCAAGAGAAGCAGACGGGCATGGCAGAAGCAGCTGAAGGTTCAGCTAGGGTTTCAGTGCACTCCTAACAGCCTGACAAAATGCCAAATGCATTTCGGTATGGGGTTTTAACGTGCACGGGCAATGTAGAGCGCAGAATACACAGTATTTGTAATCAGTTTGTTGGAGGGGGTGTTAGCAGCTTCACCCCTCCTACTGCCGATCTAGCTGCCTTGGACTTTCTACCTCCTTCTGTGGCTGGCCCATTTTCTGCATGGATACGGCAGTGAGGAGGGGAAAAGGAAGGGTTTGGGAGGGAATTGCCTTTTATTATGGACTTTTTTTTTTATGACATGTCCCTGAATCCTCATTAAAATCCTGTGAGGTATACACTGTAATCCCTATTTTAAGAGTGAAGCAAACAGTCAGAGGGAAGCTCAGATTGTGTGTGTGTGTGTGTGTGTGTGTGTGTGTGTGTGTGTGTGTGTGTGTAGGCATGCAATCCTATAGCCCTGACTCTTTGGGGAAGCTGAATGCCTCTGATTTCTTTTTCCACCAGCTTGCTCTCTCTTGAGCCTCAAACAGGCATTGTGGATTTCTGCCTGATTGTCCAATCTGTTTTGCCTGCTTCCCCTCACTCCCCTCCAGCTACCAGAAAGTTGGGGAGATAAGTCAGATAAGGCCCATAAAAAGGCTTTTTATCCCTCGGGGGAAAGTTGTCCACACACAAACACTCGGTCCTATTAAACTTCCGTATGTGTTGGTTGCCTCATCCATCCCTAGGAACCTGAGTGTCCCAGATGGGGAGGAGTCAAAGCCCAGCTGCCGCTGCATCCATTCCTCCTGAGGAAGACAGTTGCGTTGGGTTGACTGGGCACTGCCATGTCACCCAAAATATCTTTGTAGGGACCAAGAAAAAAATCTCTCTGTTTCACACTTTGACTGACTTTTCCTTTTTGTTTTCATTTTTTATGTCCTTTATTCCTCCCTTCACCAGGGTCATAGCAGTGATTTCAGATGTTGTGAGTTGGAATTTTTTGAAAAAAGACCACCGTGCGGGTTTATTTTGAATTTTAGTCTTAAATCTCATTTGCTTGCAACCTAATTTTTTTTAGGCTCGTCTTGGCTTTACTGGCATAGGAAGCAAAAATTTCACTTTATTGCAATGCCATGGACTAAATAAAAAATGCTAAGGCCCTGGAGTCTGGTTGAGACTGAGGACAGGCCTCCAGACACTGGTGGAAGGGACCCTCTAACTGACCCCAAACCTACAGGACTTTGGGTTTCATGGGCTACTGTCCAAGTGTCTGCCAGCAGCTTGCCGAGCTGCTTTCAACCACATTGGAAGCTGAGTTCTCTAAACTGAAAATGTAACCAAGATAAATTGTGTCACTTTGGTGATATATCTCCCAGAATATTATAAACTGGGTAGCTGAATTTTTCATTGCCTTAGAGACATCCACAGCCAGAGATCTAAGGATAGAAAGTTCATGTCTCTCTCCATTAAGAAATTTAATTCACATTTTACCCAGTCTTAGCCTTTGATTAATACTCTGGATACATCATGCAGCAGTCCTTGGGATTATGAAAAGCGATTTGTCTAATCTGCATGTCAGTCTCCTTTGGGGCCTCTACAGGAAAAAAAAAAAAAAAAAAAAAAACACAAAAACCCAACACTCTGTAGCACTTGGTTTCATAGCATTTGCTTAGTGTTTGCCTCTACATTCCGGCCAAGTCAAGTGGATAAAGAGCAATTTGATCCATGGAGTGTGGCAAGACTGTTGTCACCATCTACAGAACCAATTCATCTGGAGGATTTTATGTTTGCATGTATCAACACTGGAAGTGGGTTTTAATGAAATTTCTAGCAAAATGAAGTTAATATAAAAGTGAACGTAAAAACATATGCTTATGGTTCCAGCTGGCTGCTGGAGGGGCAGGCAGGGTTGCACAGGGGTGAGGTCCTCACTCCAGGCTCTCAGCCCCAAGGAATAAATTATGGATGGTCTGAGTCAAGGCTGGGTTGAAGGACAAATGTGAAGGACAAATGTTTCATGCCACTGGCCTGTACCGGTGTTTTCTGAATGTGAACTTGCCCTCCCTCCCCACCGGCTTTTCCTTTCTCAGCACCCACTGACTCACTTCTCCACCAAGACAGAAATCTCAACCTCTCCCCGCTTTTGTCCACAAATGGAGCTCTCCCTGATTTAAGTTCGTATGTCTCAGAGTCATCCCTTCTTTTAGAGGAATGATTGTCTTATCGGATGTGCACATCCATTTAAGTAGATGTGTCCAAGATGATGCATGTGTCCTATCCATCACATTTTGGAGCCTATGCCTTCCTTCAGTGTATTAAATCAAGTGGAGGATTTTCATGTCAGGTGGTCAGAAAGATACGCTGGAGCAAGTGCGTCTTTTACACATTTCTGTGTTAGAACTTGCATGATAGTGGCCTATTTTTTCCAGATAGGGATCTGGCCCTGCCCGGAGAGTGTAGCATGCAAGAGTCTTGCTTTAACTAGTTACGTGAACCAGAGAGAGATGTAGAAGCACCAGAGGCAAGCAGCATATGGAACCCAGGCACCTGAGTGGTTGGATGGAGAGTCTGTCCTTCTAATTTGGGAGGTGCAAGCAGGGCTGCAAGAGCCTTGGGAGGTCACCCCTTGCCCTGAGACTTGAAGGGAGACTTGAAAAACAATTAGTTACTGCAGAATGAGATCATGTAACTTTTGGGCAACAAACTTTAACATCTCATGAATCCTTGAAAGATGCAAGGTTTTCCTGATGAAATAGAAATGTTCTTCCTATTGTTTTGTTTTGCTTTTGTCCTTCAGTGATAATAATAGTCTAGTGCTTACTAGCAAACACTGATATCACTTCATATATTAAATGTTGTTATTTTATCTCCTTTCTACATCAAAAAATCCCAAATATTAAAGTTCTCTCTATTTATATTTCTAAATCTTTCATTATTCTTATGAATTATCTCAGGGTTCTTTCCACATTCCCCACTTTATTTTAGCTAGGTGACATCCCCATTGAAGGAGGACATTGCACTGTGTCTGATATGGGCCTAAGAGTCTGAAGTCTGTCTTTGAATACTACCTCCACCCCTTAAAAACTGAAATGTTTCTGAGCCTCATTTCCACATCTTCAGAATGGGCATGTCTAGGCTTCTCTCCTTCCCAACTTGCTACTAGGATTAAATTTGAAATGTGGTAGAAAATTTCTTAGCTCCTGGAACATGGGTTGTACATAAGAGATACAATTTGTATCTTTATCATGACCAAAATAGACAATGTCACCTGAGCTATCCAGAGGATAGTGCTGACTCCTAATCTTATTTTTCAAGATGTACGAGGTTCTTCAAACTGCTGGCATCTCGTGTCTTTAAACAATCAGGGAAGATTTAGATCTAGGTGGAGAGCCCTCTAAACATTGCACTACCTTTGAGAAATATGAGTCATGACTTTCAGCAAGTTATTTAACTTTTCTGAAACTCAGTTTCCTCATCAATAAACTGGAAATAATAACAACATTACCTGATAATATTGTGGAGTTGAAATAAGCTATAATATGGAGACTCATGGAACTTTTGGAATGGTGGAATGAGAAGCTTGTCAAACACTGTCTCCAAATGCTAGGATAAAACTGGGGGGAAATGATCACTAACACCATTTAAGACTCTGAAAAATAAAGTAAAACATACAGAAAATTGAGAAGTATTTATTCAATACAAACTACTGAACCCTGGTTAAGAACAAAGGGACCTATGGCATTTTAGACTGAGGCTGCTACCATCCCCCACTCCCCAATCAATTTCATCAGCCTAATAGCTCTTCCAGGCAAAAAGTGTCACGAAAGCCAGAAGGTTTGCTGCTGGAGCAGGCGTAATTGTTTTGGAGTGGAGTGCAGGCAAACTTTATGGAAACAGTAACCATCTTTGTGGGCAAATGAGTAGGGAAGGCCAACATTGCAGCTGTCCTGAGATTGCAATCCTGACTGGGGCAAGCCATAGGCAGGCAGTTTTCCCAAAAAATGAACAAGGGAGATACAAGGAGTAAGATAGCCATGGTGGGCATTGAAAACATCCTTAGAGGTCTGGAAGGTTGCATAGAGATACAAGGCTGTGCACATACTCAGGAGTGACCAACTATCCATACAACTCTGGCTGAACATAAGGTGTAGGGAACCAGACTTTATAAAAGGAAGGAAAAAAAAAAAAACCCAAATACCTGAGCAGATATATCAGTGGCCACATACTACAGGGAGATAGACTTCACAGAATTAGTATGAGGAAATCACTAAACCAAGCAAGCAAGCAAACAAACAATGCAGGAGCAACAACCCTTGGGGAGGGGAAATCAGAATTCAGAGCTGCTATAATATATTAAATGAAATGTTCAGTTTTCAACAAAAAATTATAAGAGATGCAAAAGAAATAGGAAAGTATGACCCCTACATAGAAAAAAAAAAAAAAAGACAGCTAAAATAAGCTGTCTTTGAGGAAACCTAGATTTTGGCAGACAAAGATTTCAAAACAGATATTATAAACACTCAGAAGAACCAAAAGCAACCATGTTTAAAGAATTAAAGAAAATTATGGTGATGGCATATCAAATAGAGAATATCAATAAAGAGATAAATTATATACAAGAACCGAATTGAAATTCTAGAATCGAAAAGCACAAAACATGAGATGAAAATTTACTAGAGTCCCTCAAAAGCAGGTGTGAGATGACGGTAGAAAGAATCAGCAAACTTGAAGATAGATCAACAGAAATAATCCAATCTGAAGGATGGAAAGAAAATAGCATGACAAAAAATGAACAGAGCCTCAGAGATCTGTGGGATCTCATTAAGCATACCAACATATGGGTAATGTGAGTCCCAGAAGAAGCAAGAGAAAAAAGGCAGAAAAATCATTTAAAGAAATAATGGTTGTAAAGTTCAAAAAATTATTTTAAAAATACTAATTTAAACACCTAAGAAGCTCAACAAACTCAAGCAGTATAAGAAGAAAGGGAGTTTTACATAGACACATCATGGCGCAACTACTGAAAGACAGAGACAAAGTGAAAAACTTGAAAGCAGCAAGAGAAAACAGCAGCATATCACATACAAGGAACAACAATATGATTAAAGTTGAAATTTCCATCAGAAACATTGAAAGTTAGGCAGCAATAGATCACATATTCAAAGCACTGGAAGAAAAAAAAAGTCAACCAAGAATACTATATTCAACAAAACTGTCCTTCAAAAGTGAAGGTGAATTAAACACCTTCCCAGGTCAATACTGAAAGAGCTCATTGCTAGCAGATTTGCCTCACAAGATACATTAATGAAAATCCTTTGGGCTGAAAAAAAAAAAATGAAAAGAGGGACTCAAATGAAGAAATAAAGAACACTGGAAAGGCAGTTATGTAGGTAAATATAAAAGACTGTATTACTTACTTTTCTCATATCAGATCTAAAGAACAATTGCATGAAACAACACTCATAAAGTTGTACTTTGGGGTCATACAGCATATAAAGATGAAATATATATATGACAAGAATAGCAGAAAGGAGAAAGGATGTAAGGGCATTGTGTTGGAGTAAACTTTCAATATTGTACTGGAATTGAGTTAGTATTAATCCAAAGTAGATCATGACTAATTAAGATTTAAACTCTAATCCCTAGAGTAGCCACTAAAATATAATTTAAATATCCAAAAAAATGAATTAAAATGGCACACTAGAAAATATCTATTCAACACAAAAGGATAGGGTAATGGAGGAAAAGATAAAAGGAGCACGAGACCTATAGAAAAAAGCATGGCAGACATAAATTTAAGCATGTCAGTAATTGCACTGAAGATAAGTGGGCTAAAAGCTCCAATCAAAAGGCTAAGATTGTTGGATACAAAACAAGATCCAACTATTTGCTATCTACAAGAGATGCACTTTAGAGTCAAAGACACAAATAAGTTGAAAATAAAAGGATGGAAAAATATATGACTTAGACACAGTAACCATAGGAGAGCTATACTCAAAAACAAAATAGACTTTAAAGCAAAAAAAAAAAAAATTAGAGACATGGAGGAATATTTCATACTGATAGTTGGATCAGTTTATCAGGGAGATATAAAAGTTATGAACTTATGCACACCTAAAAACAGCATCCCAAATATATGAAGAAAAAACCAAACAGAACAGAATTGAAGGGAGAAATGGATAATTAAACAAATTTAACAAAAATAGTTGGAGGCGTTAATACCCCACTCTCAAGAATTGATAGATAACTAGACAGGAAATTGGCAAGGATATCAGAAGGCTTGAATAACACTACCAGCCAACTTGGCGCATTTTATAGAACATTCCCCTCAATATCAGAAGAATACACATTCTTTTCAAGCATACGTGGAACATTCTACAGGACAGACCATATGCTAGGTCATAAAGCAAAGTGCCAATAAGATAAAAAAAATATTTAAATAATATAAAGTATTTCTCTGAACATGATGGGGTTACATTAGAAATTAACAACATAAATAAGTATGGGTAACCTCCAAATATTTGAAAATTAAACAGTGCATGTCTAGATAACCCATGGGTCAAACAAGAAATCAAAAGGGAAATTAGAAAATATTGTTAACTGAATGAAAATGAAAACACATCATTAAAATTTATATGATGCAGCTGAAGTACTTAGAAGGAAATTTGTTTATAACAGCTTTATTGAGATATACTTCACATACCATGAAATTTACCCTTTCAAAGTGTACAATTCAATGGTTTTTAGTATATATCATAGTTGTGCAAACCCCACCACGAATTTTAGAACATTTCATCATTCCAGAAAGAAATCTCATACCCATTTCCAGCTATTCCATATTGTCCCCTTTCCCCATTCTCTTGACAACACTGATGTAATTTCCATCTCTATGAACTGCCTGCTTTTTACATTTCACATGAAATGCAATCATATGACATGTGGCCTTCCATGTCTGTCTTCTTTCACTTTGCGTGTCTTCAAGATTCATCCATGTTGTTCCATGTGTTAGTATTTCATTTCTTTTTGTGGCTGAATAATGTGTTGTATGGATACACCACATTTTGTTTATTCATTCATCAATTGATGGACATTTGGGATGTCCAAATTGGTGTCCACTTTTTGGCTATTATGAGTAAGGCTGCTATGAATATTCAGGTTTTTGTGTGGGCACAGGTTTTCAATTATTTTGGGTATATACCTAATAGTGGAATTGCTGAGGTATATAGTAATTCTATGTTTAACTTTTTAAAGAACTATCAAACAGTTTTCAAAGGAGCTTCACCATTTTACATCCTTACCAGTGATAAAGGGCATCTATGGAAAACCCAGAGTTAAAATAAAACTTAATTGTGAAAGACTGAAAGCTTTATCCCTCAAGTCAAGGAAAAAGACAAGGTTATCTGTACTCACCACTTCTATTCAATATTGTACCAGAGGTTATAGCCAGGACAATTAGGCAAGGGAAAAAAGAAAAAAGAAAAAAAAAAAGGTCACCCAGCTGGGAAAAAAAAAATAGAACTCTCTCTATTTTCAGATGACATGCTGTTGTATTTAGAAAATCCTAAGGAATCCACAGAAAACTTTTTAAAGCTAATAAACGAATCCATCAAGATTTCAGGATACAGTATCAATATACAAAAATCAGTTGTATTTCTATATACTAGCCATGAACAATCCAAAATGAAACTAAGAAAATAATTCCATTTATAATAGAATCAAAGACAAGGAAGTACTTAGGAATAAATTTAACACAGGAAATACAAGACTTATATATTGAAAACTAAAAAAAAAATTGTTGAAGGAAATTAAAGAAGATCCAAAAAATGGAAAGATAGCCTATGTTCATGGATCAGAAAACTTAATGTTGTTAAGATGGTAATATTCCTCTATCTGATCTACAGATTCAGTGCAATCCCTATCAAAATTCTAACTTCCTCTCTTGCAAGTGTGGGAAAGCTTATCCTAAAAGTCATTAATATTCCTTGGATTGTTAATGAATTCCAAAAAAAAAAAAATCTGTTTTGGCATTTTTGCCAGTGTTCTTATTGCTTTTACAGAGAAGCTGATTTTCACACGTCCTTGCTCCACCAACCCATAGTGCTGCCAGAGGGAAATTTATAGCTTTAAGTATCTATATTTGAAAAGAAGAAAGACCTCAAATACTAACCTTAGCTTAGACTTTAAAAAACTGGAAAATGAAGAGGCAACTAAGCTCCAAACAAGCAGAGGGAAAGAAATAATAAAGACTGAATATTAATGAACAAAATAAAAAACAGAAAAATAATAGAGAAATTCAATGAAACAAAAGCTGATTCTTTGAAAAGATCAATAAAATTGACAAACTTGTAGCTAGACTGACCAAGGAATGAAGGGAGAAAACACAAATCAGCAAAATTAGTAATGACTTCACAGAAACTAGAAGAATTAAGGGGGATACTATGAATACTGTTCTGCCAACAAATTAGACAACTTCAATGAAATAGATAAATTCTTAGAAACATATCAAAACCAACTGAAGAAGAAATAGAAAATCTGAATAAATCCATAACAAGTAAAGAAATTTAAGCTGGTAACTAAAAATCTTCCCATAAAGATATATACTATGAAAAAAGGCCATGGAAGTATCTGACATAGAGTTGGCCCCAAATAAATGTGAGTCCATTCCCTTTGGCCCTTCCAACAACAAGGTATCAAAACCTAGCAAAATTTCTTCTTTCTTCCGTTAAATTCTATGGAGACCTGCTGTATCCACTGACATGATTTGAAGATCTAGAAGTCTCTCATCAGTGAGAGACTCATCTTTGGATTCATTTTGGGTAATAAATGCTGAGATCACAGATGGGGCTAACCAAGACATCTTGACCTCAGTCAGACCCCATCGTGAGCAAGGATAGTCTTTAATGATGATCACCAACAATATCTCTCACACACACACACACACACACACACACATACACACACATGCACACACAGACAACTTAAATATGAATGGCTCTTTTCTTCTTATGACTGGGATCTGGGATGATCAAAAGAAGGGTTTTATTTCCAGTTGATAGATGAAGAAACTAAAGTAGAGTCAAAGATAAAATAATACTATGGAGGTAAAGTTCATGCTTAAACACTTGCCACTTGGTTTTCTATTTAAGGCAGCATAGCAAGGAGACAGAGGACCTAGGGTCTAGGTCTGACACTGTTGCTGACTTGCTGTTGATCCTTATCAAACTACTTCTCTCTCTGGCCTAAATACCCTCATTTAAAAAATGAAAGACTAGGCCTTGAATTATCATGAGGACCCACACAGGAGACACATGTCTGATCCTGGCCTGCTGGCATGTTGTATTTCCCCATATGCTTGTAAGTGAAACTGATCCAAGAGAGACTTAATGTGGTCTGTGATCATCTGGATGAGAGTGGACATTACAACTAGAAAAGAAAAAAATCTTTACATCAGAGAAGGAAGTGTTCATCCTAGGAAGTTGGGAGTAATGCAAGAGTAAATGTTAAGAAAGCGGAAGGAAGACAATAGTATGCACATGAATTCAAGAAACAGAAACAAAGATTCTAGAGGGGATTGTTAAGAGTCAAAAGCTGGTCTTTTGGAAAGACAAATCTGTGGCAAATTTAAGCAAGAAGAACAGAAGGCACGAATAAACCAGGAAAAAAGGGATAGAACTATAAATATAGGTCTATCTTGAATAACTTTATGGCAAAAATTTGAAATTTTAAATGGACAATTTCCTGTCATATTACCAAAATTCACTCAGAATAAATACAAAACAGAACAGATCTATAACCATTGAAGAAATTAAAAAAAAAAAAAAAAAAAGATTAGTGGCTTGGCCGGGCTCATTTTAGGAGGTGACTTCCAGCCCTGGTGCCCTCCCTTCCTTCTTCTCTCCTTTCCCCTCTTCTTCCACCTCTATCTCTGTCCCTCTTTTCCTCCATCTCCCCTCCCCTCCTTTCTCTTCACGTCCCTTTCTCCATCTTTCTCTTTACAAGAATGTTTTGAACATGAAGAATCAATGGTAGAAGTCATATGGGGTGACAACCTCTGGGTGGGCAAATTAGAAGATGTGTGTCCAATGGGAAGTTGTTTGACTAATGCCCTCTAAAGAGTGAGTGTGGGGGGCATCATTTGTCTCTTAGGATTGGTGCTCTAGCAGGGCGTGGGGCATGGCCACACGTGGGTTTTCATAGGAGGGGGTCGGGCTCCAGTTAGTCCCTAGGTCTTAAAATGCAGTGGAGAGAGGAGGAGTGCAGAGGGGCTGTGGGGCCAGAGCTTTATGTGCATCTCTCTAGGGCACACACAAGATGGCTCCTGAGCCTACCAAAGACCCCAAGCGTTTGAGTCCCGAGTCTGAAACCTCTCAACTTCTACCCCATGCTGCAGGCTCAGTTTAGGATTAATATATGCTGCACCTGGCCTTACATTGTGTGGCCTACTGACTCTTCTCAAGTCTTTCTGTAGAAAGGCATCCTTGGGGGAGTTTTTTGGGGGGATATGATGCCACAGGGGGACCAAGTATCCATTGTGTGGGGCTAGGCCTTTAGAGACTTTCTGTTCCATGCTGAAATGGAGGGGGAAGTGGGAGGGAATCCCTTGAACGGGGGGACTGCAGTCTCTTGCCTGGGGAGTTGGAGATAATAATATACATGTCCCCTTTGCCCTACCTTACCCAGTCTCTGTGGGCTTGCACGTGCCCCAAATGCTGAAATGAACATTTCTGAAGTTCTATTACTTATTGGGAGAAAAAAAAAAGAGATCTACTTTTCTGAGGATATGTTTTATAGGAGACAAGGACGTTTAATGAACCAGGTGTTGGGCTCCTTGAGTGAGGATGGACTGACTGGGAGGATGGCCACAAAAGGGGACATGGGTCAGAGAACAGGGAGCACTTTCTTCTCACTTAAGGGATGGCTGGCCTGAGATGTCCTGCTTGCTGAAATGTTCCCCGGAAAGGTGGCTTGCTGAAAAGGGATCATAGACAATGTTTTAATCCAACTGTTGTTTTTCAGGTTAGGCAAGATAGATTTCATTTGATTGCTTTTTGCATTTTCTTTTTATCTTAGATGGAGGGTGTGCCTGGTTTTTCTGCTGTGAACAATGGCCTGATTGTTAGACACCTTGCTTACATGTATATGTGTGTGTGTGTTTTGCCATGACTCCTGTGTTTTGGAAGTCTTTGGGGACAGATGATATTTAGGAATGATGTCCCAAGGGTATAATCAGTATGACTCATTCTTGGAACCAGTGTCATCCGTGAAGAGACGCCAGCTGCACCCAGTTCACAACTGAACATCCCTGAGATACCTTCCCGCACTAACCTGCTTCTGGTTTGGGGTCAGAAGGGCATATTTTAGAGGCCTCTCTACATTTCCTGGGGACTTTCTGTTAAGTGTTTTGACAAGGTGAAGGCTGTTACATGGTTGGAAAAATATTGTTTCAGGATTTCAGAAAACATAGGCAGTTTTATAAATTTCATCATAATTGCAATAACAAAGTTTCCTCTTAATTCTCTTTCTTGAAGTAATTCAGAAGAATGTCCTGATGTTATCATCTTTGTATTTGTAGGACATCAGGCAGGCAGGCAGGGGGCAGATTATTGATCATCTCTTTTATGCTGCCTCCTGCCCCCCCGAGAGCCACCACCAAAATGGGGAAACAGAGGTACAGATTGGCTACATAATGTTCAGAAGCCCCTCCAGTAAGGCTTGCTCAGAGTTGGAGGCCACCATCCTGGGGTCTAGATTAGTGAGCTTTGTTATAACTTCTACCGCATCCAGTAAAGTCCAGGTTCCGGGTGACATCTAAGACTTAGATGTCCCACACATCAAACAAACCCACCTTGACAGAGGGCTGGTTGGTGTCCCCCCAATGCAAAGGCATTTTTAGTTCTTGAGGTGTCACTCAGTGCTGCTTGTGCTGTCCTGACTTGTCCCATGGCCGGGGTCCTAGAGCACTTGGATCCACCCAGTTGTGGTTTCTATCTTCTCTGCTGTGTTTTCTGAGGTCTTCATGACCACAGATTAATGTATCCTGGAGAATTTCCCTGTTTTCACTTTTCCACCCACCTCGCCAAATCAGACATGCTACCAGCATAAGGATTAAGTAGGCACCCCCCACCCCCAACACACACACACTTTTGGACTCATCTTTGAAATAGCTGCCTGCTCTTGTCTCTTGAAGAGAAGACATGTGGAGCGTCGAGAAACACACTTCAACCTGCACATCTGGCAGGCGGGCGGGCAAGCGGGCGGGCGAGAATGGAATTCCTGGATCGCTTCCTTGGTTTGTGGTCTCTGGGGATTGCTTGTTGAATAGCTTCACATCACATCACTTCACAGATAAGGAAGATGTCATCCCCACGGCATCTCTGATTTCGGCACAAGCTTCAGAAAACCCCAAGCAGCTAATCTAGAACATGATGTTTTAAGCTGCTATAATCACCAGCCAAACTTTGAACATGTGCCGTGCACATGACGGCCTTCTCTTCTCAAGGACAACACTCGATTGTGGTACTATCTAAGTGTGTTCTTTCCCTGTTCCGGTGGGAGGCGCTAGAGCTGGACACTGGGGAGGCAGCACCCAGCCAGGGGCCTAGGTAATGCCTGTAGGATGGAGTTCTGGAAGGCACTGGGCTGTGACACCAGACCGTCCTGGAATGGGCACTGAGGGGAGGTCAAGAGCCTTTAATTCAGTCATCTTCCTGGCACCAATGTTTGTGAGAACCTAGGGAGGAAGATCCCTTTCTGGGAGTGAGTTTCCATATCTGCCAGATGGAAACCTGTCTTATGTGTGAGGCTGGGAGGGATCTTGACTATGTTGGGAAACGGAGACAGGATCCAATTGAGGCAGGCTGGACTGATAGGTCAAACAAACTAAACAAAACAAAGTTTAATAGGAAGAGACTTACCATCCCAGACATGGACTCAGAAAACAACTATACTGGTCAGGAATCGGGAAGAGCTGAATAGGCAGAAATAAATGTTGGACATTTTAGTTAACTGCAATGGAGAAATGAGGATTCCAAAAGGACAAGTGGAAACATTGGCTGCAGGAGTAGAAATACAGTTCTCAAAACAAGGGAGGTGATCATCATATCGGCCAGACCAGAGCTGGAAAACTGCGTTCTGTGCGGGACCTCACACTGAAGAGGACAGTGATATCCTAGGAGATGTTTGGGGAAGACTGACCAGCATGGCAAATGGTACGGAAGCCCAGGACAGCCAGGGATCCACAGAAAGAATGGGGAATGTCTTTGTCCATTTCTGGGAAAGGGTCCAGTTAGCAGGACCTGATAGATAGTTGCCCAGAGACTTGGGACCAAAAAGCAAAAAAGCTTCAGGGAAGCAGAGTTTTTGCTCAGCTTCAGGAAGAAATTACATTTCTTTTTTATCTCAAACTGCCTCCTCTTCCCCACTGCTTCAAACATTGTCTCCTCACAGTAACCAGACAAACCTGTGTTTATTATGTAATGTATTTACATGGTTCAGAAACAAACCAGCCAACCAACCAACCAACCAACCAACTAAATAAATAAATAAATAACCAACTAACTAACTAAATAAATAACCAACCAACCAACTAAATAAGTAAATAAATAAGCAAACAAACAACCAAATAAAAAGTATAAACACAAATATGAATACAGGAAAAAGCCTCCCTTCCACTCCTGTGCTCTGGTAGGCATAGTGTGGCATGGTCCTTAAGAACATTATCTCTGAAACTGTTCGGTTTGGGTTTGGATCTCAGCCCTGCTGCTTACTAGCTGTGTGACCTCAGGCAAGTTCTTTACCCTCTCTGAGCTTCAGTTTCTTCATCTGAAAAACTGAGGATAACGGTGTAGGGTTGTTGTGAGGATTCAATGAGCTCCTCCATGTAAAGTACATAGAATAGTTCCCGGTATGTGGTGACTTCACGTACGTGTTAGCTCTCATTACCTTCTGCTTCATTCTCCCGTTTCCCCCAATAAACAACATTATTTTAACAAGTTTCTTATGTGTTCTTTCAGAGTTTCTTCGTACACATACAAGCACACAGAAATATCAATTCTTATTTTTCTCATTTAAAAAAATCTCCAAGTTAGTGTATTGTACACATGGTTGAGCACCAGTTTTGTTTTGTTTTGTTTTTTTATGTTTTTTTGTTTTTACTTGATAGTATATCTTGGAGATTTTTCCACATCAGTACAAAGAGAATTTCCTCATTCTTTTTCACAGCTGCACATACAAGGAAGGACTTTCTAACAATCAGAGCTTGTTTGAAAAGAAAGCTGTCACTGGGAGCATTCAGGTGAAGATCAGACAGTCGCCTCTCAGGGATGTTGCAGCAGAGACTGATGTGTTGGGGATGTAGTTGGGCGAGCATACTTTTAGTGTTCCTCCAGCTGAGATTACCCAATCCTGTGTTAAGTTTTGCAAAGAATTAAAGAACAGGTAAAATCACTCTAGACAACAACGTTGTTTTGTGTCTCTGACCGGGTTCTGACTTGGGACTCAGCCAGCCCTGGGTCAGACTCCAGAGGGGTTGTCTTGAGGGGCTTACCTGTGCCATCTCAAAATGCAGGGAGCCCTGAGTTGAGGTCCTGGCTCATCTTCTAGCCCCCTGTAGAGCTAACATGTTCCCAGCATTATTCCCTACGGGGAAGATTGGCAGGCATGGTCTGCCTGGAATGTGTCCTTCATAAGACATTGGGTGTGTTCCCCGCTTCTCAGCCTGGAACTCACCATCTCAGGTGGAACTTTGTGGTGGCCAGCACGACTGGGTTTCCAACAGGCAGCAACGCTGCAGGGCATTCCCACCATCTGCTCTTTCTTGAGTGTTTAATTTGAAGGGAGGTCAGAGATTAGCTCGGCTTCCTTCTACCAGCAGCCCGATAACCAGAGGGTAGAGGTCTCCTGACTTGTAATTGCAGAAGGTGATAGGTGATGGCAGGCGATTGCTCCATGTGGTAGAAATGTCCCACAAGCCCTAATAGAATCTGAACTCTCCTCTCTAGACATGAATCCTTTTGGGTCTTTTTGTTCTATAGATCTATAAAAATGTAGGTCCTGTTGAGAGAAATAAGTCATGCATTTTCCAGGCACTAATTCCTCAGTGAGAGTAGCTGAGAACAGAGCTCATCACGGGGCACTCAGACAAGGTAGCCAGGAGGGAGTGAAGATAGGACAGGGCAGGAGGAGGTTAGATGGAGGTGGGAAGGCTGCCGAGGGCTGGCCCTGGGTTTGGGCGGTATGGGACCAGATCCTAAAAGGAATCCATCTTGTTTACTCGTTAGGATTCTTAGCAGAGTTAACAGCCCCAGCAGAGCGCCATTAGCCTCCCTCCCATGAGTACCCACAAAACACTCCCCATAATCCCCATGAGCACCCACAAAACATTCAAACAAACAAAAAACCCTAACAGTTTTCTATACAGACTCGGTTTCAAGATAAGTGTCTGGAAGTACACTGTACCATTTTCATCCATTGGTATCATCCTTCAGCTCCTGTTCTATAGAAACTCTGGAGCCACTGTCTGTCCATTGGTTTACGGGGAAAGCCACGGTGAATCTTGATGATACGGTTTCTATTGCTAGCTCCCTAAGAGCAGACACCATTCCTTGTACCTCCTTCCTCCTTCTATTCTTCCTCTTCTCCTTCTCCTTCCCTTCTCCACCCCCACTTCTTGTTTTTAGATATAATTGACAATAAACCGCATGTTTAATGTATGATTTGATAAATTTTGACATATGTATACATTGATGGAAACATCACCACAATCAAGCTAATGAATATATCCACCACCCCAAAAGGTCTCCTTGTGCCCTTTTATCATTCCTTTCTCATGGCCCTCCCCATCCCCCTCATTCCCAAGCAAGCACTGATCTGCTTTCTGTCACTATAGATTAGTTAGCATTTTCTAGAATTTTATATAGATGGAATCATAAAATATGTACTCGATTTCTTGTCTGGCTTCTTTAATTTAGTATAATTATTCAGGGATTCAACCACACGGTTATGTGTATGGGTGTACAGTTACCTATCTAGTTTTATATACATATAGTTATATATATTTAGTTAATTCCTTTTTATTGCTAAGTAGTAGTATTCCATCATATGGATATTAGACCTCTGTTGCCTTAGTCAGTTGATGATCATTTAGGTTGTTTTAGTTTTTGGCTATTACAAATAAAGCTGCAAGGAACATTCATGTATAAGTCTTTGTACGGACATATACTTTCATTTTTCTTGGGTAAATGCCTACGAGTGGGATGGATTATGTAGTAGGTGTATGTTTAACTTTTTGAGAGAGGGCCAAATTGTTTTCCAAAGTGGTTGTATCATTTTGCTTTCCCATCCGCATTGCATGAGAGTCCCAGTCCTTCCATATTCTTGACAACACCTGCTACGGTCAGTCCTTATATTTTAGACATTCTAATAGGTTTGCAGTGGTTAGTGGTATCTCATTAGGGTTTTAATTAGCATTTTCCTAATAACTAATGATGTTGAGCCACCTTTTCATCTATTTATCCTTTTTGCTGAAGTATCTGTTTAAATCACTTGCCCATTTTTGTATTGGGTCGTTTCCTTTATTACTATTAAGTTTGGAGAGTGCTTTATATATTGTAGATACAAGTCCTTACTGAGATATATGATTTGCAAATATTTTCTCCCAGTCTGGAGCCTGTCTTTTCTGTTTCTTGAATGACGCCTTTGAAAGTGCAGCAGTTCTTAATTTTGATGAAGTCCAATCTGTAATTTTTGTTTGTTTGTGGGTGTACTTTTAGTGTCATACATAAGAAATCTCTGCCTAACCCAAGGTTCCAAATACATTCCCTCATGTTTTCTTCAGAAGTTTGGTTGTTTTAGGTTTTAGGTCTGTGATCCATGTTGAATTAATTTTTGTTTGTGGTGTGAAGGTAGGGATAAAGTTTCTTTTTTGGGCATATGACTATCTAATTATTCTAGCTACAATCGTTGGGCAGAGTTTCCTTTCTCCCCTGAAAGCCTTTGCACCTACATCAGAAAGCAACCGCCATGTAACTGTGGGTGTGTTTCTTTTATACTCCTGCACCTCCGTCTGTCGTAGACCCAGCTCAGGGCCAGCACACGGCAAGTGTTTAATAACTACTTGGGGATATCACTTGAGTCCAGCTGTCTTCCGAGTTTTCTCCTTAGACCTAGTTGAATGTTGCTGGGCTGAGGAACAGTAATGCAATAGGAATTCGGATGGTGTGAAGTCACAGCAGTGTGCTGTTGGCCTTGTCCTAGCACATGCTGTCCCTTACAGTCAGCACTAAGTAAGTCGGGGTCAGCCTGAGTTCCTGAAACATTCTAAGGGAAACAACCTTTCCAGCCTGTAGGTTTCAGAGACCATGCCTCCAAAATGCCTTCTCCAGCAAAGGTTTTCCTTGATTCTGGGTCACTCTCCAGAGCAGTGGTATCCAATAGAGAGATAATCCAAGCCACATCTGTACTACCAGATTTTCTAGGAGGTGTATTTAAAAAAAAATAAAAAAGAACAGGTATAATTAATTGTATAATATATTTTATTGAACCCAACATAAACAAAATATAATCATCCAACATGTCATCAAGATGAAATTATTGATGAGATGTTTCATATTTTTTTGAACTATGTCTTCAAAATCCTGTGTATATTTTACAATTTTAGAACATCTCAATTCAGACTACCCACAGTTCAAATGCTCAGCAGCCACATGTGGTGAGTAGCCACCATGTTGGACAGCATGGCCTTTGAACCTGCCTTACATTGCTAGCTTCCATTCCCCACCCCAGCCTCTCCTATTGTTGGGAAGCCAAGATCAGAGGAGGAGGAGTGGAAGAATGTCTTCAAGGTGGAAGATATAAAAACAAAACCCAAATCCAGGTCGAACAGAAGCTCAGGAATCAGGTTCCACTTACATGACACAGGAGGAAGAGCGAGTGAGGAAAGTCCTGCGGTGTATGGGAGCTAGCCCACAATGGCTCACGAGAACTCATCAATTACTTTTCGGGAATTTTGCGAGCTAGTTGTTAAACACAACCATGAATAAAAATTAAGCTCACAAACTTTCCATTGAATATTTATATTTAAAACATAAGTAACAAGTACACAAAGCTCCCAACTCCTAATTATGTCACTGCATTTCACTATCATCCGTGTTCTTGAGGTAACTTATGACTATTACATCTGAATGGTAGAAACATTACATGATGCTGTGCTCCTGAGCCCCTCTTTCGAGCTCTGAGTCATAGCTTGAATTGATAGTATTTATACCACAGAAAATGGCAGATACTACGAGTCAGAGATTTACCCTCAAACTTGCCAGTCCCCGAGAAGGCTTTTAGAAGACGTCAACTTGGGATGCCTGGGTGGCTCAGTCAGTTAAGCATCTGCCTTTGGGTCAGGTCATGACCCCAGGTTCCTGGGATTGAGTCCCACATAGGACTCCCTGCTCAGTGGGGAGCCCATTTCTCCCTCTCTCTCTGCTGCTCCCCTGCTTGTGTTCTCTCTCTCTGCTCTGACAAATAAGTAAATAAAACCTTAAAAAACAAAAAAGAAGACGTCAACTCAATGAGATGAAGGATGCCTGGCACATTGTAAGTGTTCAGTAAATGGTAGCTGTGATGATCATGATTGGAAGTCTGAACAATTTAGGTTAAAAGGCTGTGCCTGTCCCTTCTTCCTTCCCCCACTCCCAGCACAGGGGAGGATGTTTTGTTTGAAACAGCATGTATCATTTCTGTAAGTTTTTTCCACACACCCCTACTCTCGGTTTTTCTATGTGTTCAAGATTGTGGTTAAGACCTAGAAGGTACAGCTGACTCTCCGTGGAGTCTTGGTAATAAAGTTATTCTCTAACTACTCTCTTTCGCATTGCTCTGAAGGACCAAGAGGGAGAAGAAAAGGCTTTAAAGCTTACATGCTAGAGAGTCATAGCAATTCTCTCCAGGAACTAGGAGTTTTTCTGTTACTTATCTACATTTCATAATTTTTCTATAGTGTCATTCCCAGTTTTAAATAAGTTAATTTTCAAAGCAGCGCATAAGAATTGTGAAATGTTTTGAAAGGCCTATCTGGGCATAACTGGCTCATGCAAAGAGTGGGCAGGATGGAATTGAGCATGGAAGGGTTTCAGCTGGAATGGATGAGTCTCCCTGGCTGCCCAGCGTTTGGGGATGAATCAATTAAAAGGAGGTGAAACAGGAAGGCAGCAGACAGGTCTCTGTAAATCCTGGAGTTTTTCTGTTGCTGCACCCTTTCTCCCACACCAGAGCCACCATCCATCCTCGTAGATGACATACGGGATGTCTATAATGAATATGGATTTGATGTGATTTCATCTCTCTGCCAAACTAACTCACAGAACTAATTCCACTTTAGACTATGTTAAATGAGGTTTTAAAAAGTGTATTAGGGGATAACTTTTGAAGTCTCTAAGCTAGATCAAGAGGTGCATTTGGGAGAAAACTTTGGGGACAACGCTTTCCTCGTGTCCACGGTTGGAGCCATATTTTGATGTCTTTGATTTATAAGGGTGAGAGACTGTGGGGATCTGTCTTAAGAGAGTTTTGACTTTTAAGGGATTCAACTAGTTGAAACCTTATGTGCATTTGGAAATAAAGCTCTTTCATATCATAGAGTCTAAAAGCTTGAAGGTGGGGCGGGACCTCAGAGGTCAACACTCTAAACCTAAATCGGATGCCCGCATCCCCTCATTTATGTCTCTGCCCAGTTTCTAACTTGGCCCGACAGCCTCCCGTGGCAATCCTGTCCATTTCCGGTGTAATCCATAGAGAGCTCTGCTCACGTGGACCCTAAACCCACCTTCCTGTAGTGTACACCCATTGTTCCAAGGTCTGGAAGGTGTGGGCAGGGACACACACAGGCACAAGCTAGTGAGATTTGTATAAGGAAGAAAGACCATTTCTATAGTAAGTTAATTCAACATGACCAGCACTAACCGAGCCATCCTCTGTGTACGAGGCCCTGATCTAGGCACTGTGGGGATATAAAAATAAATAAAATGGAGGGCCCACCCCCAAGGAGTTCACGAGGCCCAGTTTAATGTGTGTCCACCACAAACTCTAATATAAGGTGGAAGATGATCTGAAGAAAGAAATAGAACCAATATTTGTTGAGTACTTTTGATGTGCCAGGCCCTGCATTTTTTGTCACGGCCCTCACATAATCCTTGTGGGCTTGCGCATTAAACTCCCTGAACTTCATTTTCCTTATTTGTGCAATTTGATGTTGGCCTAGATGCCCTCTGAAGGGCCTTCCAGCCCTCATATCCCATGATTCATCCCCCCTTTCCCAGTGGCCCCAGGCTTTTCTCTCTCCTGGGTTGGGCCGGTGAGGGAAGTGGATGGGCAAGAGACATTTTTGTTGCTGTTGTTCTTTCTCCCCCCTCCCTGTGGGATATATTGTGGACTTAAAAGCAGTTTGAACAAAGCACTCAGGAATAAACCACAGAGAACCGTCTAGAATTGGCAGAGGATAACCCTGTGACCCCAGAGACCTTTTCCAGTTCTAATTTTTATGATTCACTAATTTGCCCCACCACACTCAACTCTGTCCGGGAATCCAGAGTTCAAAAAAGATGCAATGTAAATTGCTGGGGGTAATGAGAAGGGTTGCAGGCACAGTGGGGCCAGAAGCGTGGTTTTCAGGGAAATTAAATACAGGGAGATATTTAAGGAAGCCAGAGACCATTCTTCCCCCCTCCCTTTCCCTGAGAGACTCCCTTTTTAAAGTGGGTAGGGTAAATTTCAGGGTTTCCTCCCCCCGCCCCACAGTGGTGTGACTAGGTTTTTGCTGTTATGACTCCAGTAGAGCTGCTTATCTGTGTTATAACCTCTCCCAAAACTATTGAATGCAAACGTGGTTGTTTAGCAATGAATTCTGCCACAATTTAAAGAATCACTTTGGAAGTGGGAGATGCTGTAGGAAGACCAACCTTCCCTAAATATGTATGTCTTTGCTGAGAGACTGGCTGAGGACAAGGAGCACTAACTTGGTATTTGGTGAGTCTCATGAATTTTTAGTGCTTGCTACATTTCCCCAATTTTTGAGGATCTTTATGCCTCTTGATGGCTTCTTTGCAACTCTGCATGAAAATTATGTAGTACGGGTAAGATACAAGTAGGATAACTCTTCCAGAATGACAGTGTTGTGTTGCTGGAGTCCAGCAGCCTCCAGCAGGTATTCGAGCTCAGTGGGGGTTGGTTCAGTGGCGCAATGGAAGGAAAGGGGTGGCAGGCCCAGTGCGCAGCCTTGTGAGAGGATAATGACGGTCAGTACCATGGAGTCACATCTTACCTGGGTCCGCGTCCTGAAGTCAGCTCTAAGGTACACACCATGCGTGCTTAAAATTATTGGCGAAAACCCCATCCAAAGGCACCATGTTGGAGACTGGCCTGCATTCAGATGATCTTCCCCTTTATGTTGGATCATACTGCTGTTTTTGGGTGAGACACCGATGAAGAAGTGGGCTTGTGTTTAGGGACCATGTTCTATTAAAAAAAATTGTCTTTAAAAGTTGGACTTGCACTCCGAACATGCACTTCCCAAAGCACCTGAGGCTGGAGACCACAGGGGAAAGAGTAGCTTCATATCCTTCATCTCCTACTCTCCCTGTGGCAGATGACTGTGGAGAAAAACATCAGACTTAATTCCCCGCATGACTTAAATAGTTATTTTTTGCTAGTACCATCTTTCTCTTGTTTTCTTTTTTCCCCACAAATGGAAAGTTGACTTGGCAAGATAAATGGGTACCTGATGCAAACAAACTGTATGAAGATTGATGTGTGTTATCTCCTTTGCGTTTCACAAGAACCCTGCAGAGTAAGTGGTGACAGCCCATTTTGCAGGTGTGAAAACTGAGGGAGGTGACATGACCAGCCCATGTTCAGCTAATGAGTGGTTGTGGAATTTCAGCTAAGGCTCCAAAGCCTGTGCTCTTTCTCTATACCTTTCAGACTGGACATTTTTTAAAAGGAGGGTGAGAAAAATAGAAGGCACATGAAGGAAGGCAGGAAGGGGCAGAGAAAGGCATGCAAGCAAGAAGCAAATATTCATTGAGTGTCTATTATGTACCATTTATTACAGTAGGCATTTTCACATCCTTTGGTGTTCCACACTGTGTTAGCAGCCTGCTGTCACGAATGATCACGAACGTAGTGGCTTCGACGGCAGGAGTTTAGTCCTTCATGGTTCTGGAGGGCAGAAGTCTGAAATTAGCCTCAGCCCGGCCAAAGTCAAGGTGTCAGCAGAGCCACACTCTCTGTGGAGGCTCTAGGGGGAGGACTTGTTTCTCGCCACTTCCAGCTTCTGGTGGCTGCCAACATTCCTTGGCTTTAACCACATCCCTCCGATCTGTGCCTTCTCCTCTTCTGTGTGTCAAATTTCTCTCAGCCCCTCTTTTCACTGCAATTGATACGAACCTTCAGTTTTAGTCTTGGCATGACGTTGACTTTCAGTTTTTGATACCTGACCTATGGCTGCCCAAAAGTCGGGGTGTTTTCAGAAGGGTGCAACCTGCCCGGTTGCTGGTGCCCACAGCTTCAGAAAGCACCAGGCTCACCCTGAAGCCGAGAGAGGTGGGTAAGGTGTGCAGAAGAGCAGACCACAGGGGTGAGTGAGAGGCTGACGAATGCTTCTCAACCCGAAGGGGGTGCAGCTAGAGGAGCTTTGAGAGGTTTTCAGAGACTGAAGCTGTGGAACCAGATAGGACTTTTTCGCATATTCTGTGACCTCTGCATGGGGGACTACAATCGGGGCGGGGCGTGGAGGTATACACACAAGGAAGGGCTGATGACCCCTCACAATCCTCCCATGTCAATAGAACATGGGTGCCATGATGTGGCACATTCAGGCTCATAGGTGCAGCTAGCCCAGCTCGGGCACAGGAAGCGCTCCTTTGCTCGGGGAGGACAGGTACTGCCTCTGACCCAGAGATGTGTGAACCCGAATGCTAGGCATCTCTACCAAGGGCTTGAAGTTCTCTTTTGACTTGAAAATTAGGGGCGCCTGGGTGACTCAGTCAGTCTGCCTTTGGCTCAGGTCATGATCCCAGGGTCCTGGGATCGAGCCCCACATCCGACTCCCTGCTCAGCAGGGAGCCTGCTTCTCCCTCTCTCTCTCTCTGCCACTCCCCCTGCTTGTGCATGCTCGCTCTCTCTCTCTCTCAAATAAATAAATAAAATCTTAAAAAAAAAAAGAAAATTAGACACAGTTGGGTGTCCCTCCATCACTTCAAATTCAGGGTTTCCCCCACTGCCTTGCCTAAACCAAGCTACTCTGCTGATGTGTCCATTTTGGACATTTGTACCAGTGTTCTCAGCCTCTCAGGACTGGGGCCTTTGTGTCAATTCTGACTCATTTCCTGAGCTTTCCACCTCCCTCAGTCCCCGTACAGATGAAGCAGGTAGCCTAGTCATAGGACCATGGGATCTGGAGTTGGCAGAGAAACCGAGAACACAAACTGGGTTGGAACCAGGTTCTTTCACTTATTTGCCGCGAGTTTTAAGATCTGTTGTTCAGTCTCTGAAACCTCAGGATAATGCAATAAACCTTACCCCATAGGCTCACTGCAAAAATTATACAAGAAAATAATAGTTATTGTTGCTATCGTTCTTTTTCTCAGAGCTCCCACTTCAATTCAGGCCTTGACCACCTCAAATCAGGACTTTAATAGATGCTTTTAAGTCAGTAATTTTTGACCCTTTTAACTGTGACCCACAGCGAAAAATTTATTTTATATCCTGACATCACAAACGCATCTACAAAATGAAAATAAGACTTTTATAAAATATTTTGATATGTTTTATTCTTTTCTCATCTATTGCATACACAATTTTGTTCTAATCTATTACATTGATTTTATGGCCCACCAATGAGTGAAGACCCGTAATTTAAAAAACACTGCTCTAGGGATAGTCCTGACTAAAGTCCCTCCTTCCCTCCTGCTCATGGAATAGCAAATTCTCAAGAGGAGGCCACTTTCTATGTTTTACAATATAACACCAGCACCCACAGCCCCCACTGAATCACACCATACAGATCCATGCACTTCTGTGTACAACATCTCACTTAATTCTCACCACCTACCCCCCTCTGAAGATGTGAGCTCCAGCTTCACTTCACAAATGAAGACATTCAGATTCCAGGCAGTCACATGTCTTGTCCAAGATCACGTCCCTGGAAGTGACTGAATCAAGATCGAATCCCATCCTCCTCAGCCCAATCCAGGGGCTTTTTTACACACAGTGAGTTGAAAGAGGAATTCAAGTTTTTAAGACTAAGTAAGAACACAAATGGATTATGGTTATGGCCAAATCTTCTACTGTATGCTCTCTTTGATTAAAAAAAAAATGTGTAGGATGATGATTATGCAGCTTTCCATAAGAGAGTCACTTAGTGGTCCTGCCACCTTACTGTATGTCCATTCCTTCCTTCATTCATTCACCCACTCAACCAATTCATTCGTATGTTCATTCAGGGAATAGTTATTGAGTGCCTACTGAGTGCCTACAATGAGCATAACAATTTTTTTTAAAGTTCCCTCTCTTGTATCAACATGTAAGGTGGTGCTAAGTGCAATGAAGGAGAAATAGAGCAGAGTGAGGAGAAAATATGGCTGGGGGTGGCCTTGTCAATAGCACGATCAGGGAGGGTTTGCCGATAAGGTTACCTTTGAGCTGTGACCTAAATGAAGTGAGGGAGCAAGCTAAGTGGGTATCTGAGGAGAATTTTCCAAAACCAGGGTACAGCCAGTTAGGGATTGGGCTTGGTGGGGACTGGGGAGGAACCAGGGGAAGAGGAAGAGGAAGTCAGAGAAGGGGCATGATCATGTAGAACACTGAGGCCATGACCAGGCCTTCAGATTTCATTTAACTAGTTCTTCAGAAAAGAACTGTACACAATATTAAAAAAAAAAACAACAAAAAATATTTTGTTAGGTAATTTTTCTTTCATACTCAAATGTCTTTACACTCTAGTAGCTCACTAAGTTGCTATCGTGCTGAGCCCACATCATTGTCATTGCCCATAAAATCCCAAGTTGTAGCTTGAGAAGAAAACACCCCACCCATTCTACCCCCATTCCCTCTGAGCAGGGTGGGATCCCCAGGCTTTAGCTGACCTGTCCTCTCGGGGATGATTTAACTTGTGAAGAGCTTTGGTCTAACTGTTTATTCTTAGCTAAAAAAATAACACAATGGTCAAGAACCAGCAAATTTCAGAAGGCAGCATAAGGATCACATCTCACACGCAGTGGTGAGTCTCATGCTATGATAAGTCTCAACCTGACATTTGGCAGGGGATGTAGTCAGGGCACTGGTAACTTGGCACCTGTGGGTTACTTGGGGTTTATAAATAGAATCTATGCATGTCCCTAATGTCGTTCACTAAGCAGAACTCGCTTTCCCATTTTACATGCTGTGACTCCAGAGGCCTTGCAAGCCTTACTGCACTTGTCCAACTTAAAGAACACTTCCTCCTCTAGATGCCTGCCTCCGGTTCAGGTCGAATTCCTCCCTCACACGGACAGGAGCCTACCTCCATGAGTATTTAGTCAGGAAGGTTTAACAGGCGTTATTAATGTGAGTCCTTGCTTTTAATCCTCGAAACAACATGCATTATTGCTTTTAGTCCTCAAAACAACCCACGGAGGTGGGTGCTAATGTTAGCCTTTTATAGAGGAGGAAATCAAGGCATAGAAAAGCTAAATCACTTTTCTGAGAGGTCGAGTCTAGATTCAAGTTCAGAACATTCTCTTTCTGCTCGATTAACTACTGGGCCACATGCCCTGAGGTATACTTAACTGGGTTAAGACAAAGGGAAGACCAGTTGAGCAAAACTGTGAAGGAGGCTCATTTTCTCCTCAGCACTGCTACCCTTCCTTTCCCTTTCTGCTTTTTTTTCTCTTTTCTTGATGGCATGTTTTATGTTTGGGCTCATTTGCTCCATGTCCCTCTCTCCTCTCTCTCATTTTCTCCCTCTCCCTCCCCCCCCAGTGAATAAAACCCAATATTGGAAAAGAATCTGGTGAATGTAGAAGAATAAGCTATCATAAGGTCTTACTTAACTCACCAGCAGGCTAGTGGGTGGCAGGAACACATCTGTTCATCAAATATTTGGAGGGCGCCCCCTACAGGCAGTCCTCAGGGCTGTGTCATGTTCCTGAATCAGTAAATTGCCATTATTCCCCAGGGCCTTCATGGACTCCACAGGGGACCAGAGGGGTAAAGGAACTGCCTAGGATCACATAACTAGCTAATGGCAGAGCCAAGAGGGAGATAGAAGCCCCTGATTCTCAGTGGCATGGCCCTCCCCACTATATTATACTGCCTCTTCCATTTGCTGTTTCATGTACATCACGGCGAACATCTAAGCGGCCTTGACTCAGAGGTGGAGAGTTCTTTGGATGAGGGGGGCCAACAACTGCTGTTTTTCAATCCCCATTGTGCAGGAGGTGGCTCACTTCAGTTATTTTTAAGGGTTTCCCTGGAAAACGCATCGACGGTGTTTCATGATCATCTCCTATTATCAGTTTCGATGGGTCGGAAAAATATGCACGTTTTGATAGGTCAGAAAAATACGAGGTAAAATTCTGGAAATGGGCAACATAGTTCCCTATCAGCAAAGATAATGCTTTGGGAATGCCTGGGCTTCTCAGACGCAGAGAGGACCCAGAGAACCTCGTGAGAGAGGAAGGTCTTAGAACAAGAGCCAAAGTAAGTCCACTCCACAGTTGCCCACACTACATCAATATTAACTGACGCTTTCACTAGTTGGGTCATCCTGAGAATCTTCCAATAGCCAGTTCAGCGCCAAGATAATAGGTCAGAATGCTGCGGAGCTGAGCTAACCGACCCCTCAGATCCCTGTACCGTCCTCTCTGCCCCCCACCCCCAACTACCCAAGTGCTTTTAACTCTCCAGGAGAAATTCACTTTGCTCCTGGGCTGAAACACACTGGGCACATTCTTGAACAGAGTTCAAACTAACAGGATTTCCCTAAAACAAGCAACTCCCTGGATGCCCTGGGAAGCACTGTGACTACCGGGAGGATTAGCATAGCCAGAGCAACATGGCTCTCGTCCAGAAAGAAAATGTATGTGCTCAAAAAAAAAAAAAAAAAAAAAAAAAGCTGGCTCAGAGTCTTGGGAACCCCATAATCAGAAGCATACTCATTCTGACGGTTTCAAAAGACCCAACACCCACCTCAATGTGACCTGGCGAGGGTTCAGAGAAATCCACCCCCTCTTTTGTCTTTTGGATGGAATGTAAGAGCCATATAAGACTTCCTGCCTAGAAGGCAGAGAAAGGGCAAACCCTTGCCACCCTGTCTCAGCAAGGTGGGGGGATGGTTGGAGGCCATCCTTCGGTTCATCTTTGGGTGCTGTGATTTCGTCTTATGGCACAAGGCATTCCGTGTTAATTCTGCACGATGCCCAAGTCCCTGCAAACCTATCTAATCTTCAGCCCGGGTTTTTATTGGTTTATGCTTTGTTTTGCTTTTCTCCTGGGGGAGAACTACTCTCAGGCTCTGGTGTGGGTGGCTCCTGTCAGGACTGAACATGCAGAGATGGAATAGGAATTGAGATGAGGGGTCTGCAGGCTAAGAGTGATGAGCTTAATGCTCTCAGAGGTCAGGAGCAAGCCTGAGGCCCAGCCAGGGCATTATTCATGGCAGGACAGGACAAACGTGTCTTGGAGGTCAAGGCAAGCAGGGTCAGGAACCCAGATGGTCGGGTACTTCATAAAAACAGCACCGGCTGGTAGAAAAGTCATCCTGGGCCCAAAGTAGGAGCTGAGTCACCTCTGGCTTCCTGATTATTTCTAGTAGGCTGGGTACAAGTCTGGGCCACAGGGGAATCTACCTTTTTTTAATGAGCTAGAGACCAAGGTTTGAGGTCTGGGAAAAGGGAGAGTCGTACAGCTACTAACAGACACCTTCCTGTGGTCTCTAATTTACACTATTCAGAGGGCGTTTGGGTGTGCAGGCCACTTTGGGAGAGGAAAACAGAGCCTTCTGCCCATGGCCCGCTGTGATCTACATTGTCTGCAACTGGAAATGCCAGTGGAAGATTTTAAAATATTGGATCCACACCAAACCAGCTTTATGGGGGGACTCTGCGAAATGAATGTTTCAAACATTTCCTTAGAAATTTTGATTTTCTAGAACAGCCTGAATCTTAGGCCAAAACTCATTTTGCAGGTCTGGTCACAGCAGCCAGCCTGCCTCTGCACACCCTGGTTCTGGTCTGTGCCTAGGGGATGGGGTTTCAGCCTTATTCCTTGTAAGTCTTATTTCTGGCATACAACTCCAGTGATGATCTAGGGTGGATGTGTTACTGCATTTAAAGCAAGATGCTTTGTAGACAACTCCTAGTTAACCAATGCTTTGTAGACAATCAGTGCTTTGTAGACAACTCCTAGTTAACCAGTGCTTTGTAGACAATCAGTGCTTTGTAGATAACTCCTAGTTAACACATCGGTAGTTGTTTCCCACTCCAAACTAAACTGTGCATCCATGCAATCACTCATTCAACCAGCAGACACTTATTCAAGGCCTTAAATTTGTCAGAATCCTGGTGCTGAGGAAAGACACACAGCTGATTAAAGAAGGAAGAGCTGGAGGTGTGGTCTGAAGGGACTGGAAGAGTGTCAGGGTCAGTGTCTGTCTTGGAGAAGGAGGAAGAGGGAAGCTAAAGAGATCTTTTGAATAGATAGGGTTAGACAACCCTTGAAGGCTTAGGAGGTTAGGCTGATAATTGTCAGAACACACAGGGTAACGAAACGAATGACCAGAATGTCCAACCCCAGAAAAAACTGGGCTCTGGACTGTGAGAGGAAGAACTTGGTTTCCTCCCTGGGAGTGCATATCACTGTTGTCCTGATCTGAATGACCTCAGTGGTGGGTATTGCTGTGAGGATGAGCTTGAAGCGTCCTTCCTTTGGTTTGAATACCTCTACCCAAGTGACTTCAAAGATTTTAGTCTATGGTGCATTCATCTGGCTGGTTTGATTAGAGCAGGTCATTCTAAGACAATACCCCAGACTTAGTCCTGTGGGGCCAGTTAATTTCCCTTTGTTCTAATGACAAGAAGTTATCCTAGAACAGGCTTGCACATGACCACACAATTGTCTACTAGACCTGAATTTCCTTGATGTCAGCAGCATCTTTGTCCATCATATATCTCCAATGCCTAGCATGTCCCATGCGGATGAATATATGAAAGATGTGAAATTTGGATAAGTGTAAAAATCCATTACCATAAGGAGAAACCCACTGCCATCCCTTGAGAATCTCCTCTAGTACATGTCTGCTCTTGCTGGATGAGTAGGAAGACTTGAATCAATTCTGCACCCCCACCTCCACTCCAAAGGCTGGGTGCAGGTTACCATTCAATTTTCCTTTTCTGCAACACTTGGTGTCTTGTTGCCTAGAAGTAATTTTTTTAAAAAAAATGATGCTAGGCCAGGAAGTTTAGAAATCGGGAAGTCAGTTTTGGCAAATTCTAATCCCCAGGGTTGAAAGCATCTGTATCAGCCGGGGTCTATCAAGAAAAAACAAAACCCATGTGGATCAATTTAATAGAAGAAATTTAATGCGGAAATTAGTTACAAAGGTTTTCAGAAGAGTTAAAAGAACACCCATGAAAAGCAAGGCAACCCCAAGATTAACAATTGCAGAAAGCCATTGCTCCCCCTAGGGCTGGAAGAACAGGGGTGTTACCTGAGCCCAAGCACCTGGGTTACCTGTTGGAATCTGGTTCTAGAGGATGCCCAACTGGCAGTGTGCTGAATGGGGAAGACTCAGCCCCAAGTATGGGGTAGAGTGGAGGTGAACATTTAGCTTCTCTTTCTCACCCATTCTCCAATCCCCTGCCTATGCTTCTCACTGGCCACACCAAGCAGGAAGCAGTGGGCAAGGGAGCCTTGGTAGTTTCCTGGGGTCATCCCTTTTGAGTACAGAGAAGAGCAAGGGAATTGTGGGGACTGGATCTGAGGGAAAACAGGCAATGACCAGTATAGCATCCATCCATAGACTCCCCCAACACTCTTCCTGGTGTTTGAGGGAATATGGCTGAGCTCATCTTAGATAAATGGTGGCCCCTTGGGAGGGCTATACCGACCGATTTCTCTTTCTTCCATATTTAGCCTTTTTGGGAAAATATGTAGACACTTTAGTGAAGCTGCTGCACTCCCCTAACTAGCTTTGCACTGGAAACCGAGATTTACGTGGGTGGAGTACCTTTGAGACAACGCTTCCTTATTATATAAGCACTTGACCTGTAAGAACACAGGCTGAGTGCACTGTGTTGCCTGGTCTTTGTTTCTTCATTTACCCTACCAGAGGGAATGGAGTGCGTAGGAGGCAGGAGAGAGGACTGGAAATGTGCTCTTGGGTTAGAATTCACATTTACAGGTCTTCTGAGTCCTGGTTCCCAGGGAAGGAGGCCAAACAGACCTACAAGAGTGAAACGGGGGACACCGGGAGGCCCATCCTGACTGTGGGTGTCATCCTACATACGTTGTAGGTTTCCAGGGGATGAGACTCTTGGATGGGGCCCCATTTTGTTTGGAGGCTCTACGATCCCGTAAGTGGTCAGGTGCTCTGTGTCAGGGTTTGATCAAGGAAGTCAAACCACTATGACTAATATGGTAAATCAGAGATTTTCTGTAGGGATTATCCCTCTCACAGTTGTTGGTGAAGAAGTCTACGAGTGGCTGTTGCCTCTGTGTCTGGTGGTGGGCCCAAAATCACTGCAGGTCAGCGCTGGCGACTGGGAGGAAACTCCTGGATAAGTGAAGTGGCGAAGAACCAAAGACACACTGGAACACACATTTGAGAAGCCCAGGAAGGTAAATTGGAACCTGGGTGAGTCACCCATCACCTCTAATCTGAGCAAGACGGATGACCTGCAGAAGGCCTCCTCCTTGGAACCACATGCATGACTGGCCTGAGACTCAGAAAAGCTGAAGGAGATCCTGCAGGATCTGTAAGAGCTTCAGGCCCAGTTCTGCTCTCCTCCAACAAGTGGGTTTGTGGACTGCTGGCAGCAGATACTATCCCCAGAGGCTTTGGGAGCCCTGATACCACCTTCCCGGCCTAATGGAAGCTGCTTCACTTCCACCTCCTAGATCCCACTCTGTGGCCAAGCTTCACCTGGAACCGCAGAGGGAAGGGGATTCTGAGAGTCCCAGTTACAGCGTGGGCAAGTGGACACTGGACAAAGCCAATGCATGTTGCAAGAATACTGAAGAGAGATGGTTGGAGAAGAGATCTTTGTTTGGATACAGAAATAAACTTTTATCACCGCAGAGAGAGAGAGACACTATGTCTTTCAGTTCCGGGGGAGTGGTAGCCATAAGCTGGTGGCCTCCAGTCTGGAGAGCTCTTGCACCCAGGGGATAGAAACCAGGAAGTTGGAAGTGGTTGTTGAGCTTGGGGAGCCCTGACTGACCAGAGTCTGCCAAGGAGTTGTATCTCCAGAGGCCTCTCTCTCAGACCGAGGAAAGGTGGAGCCCTCTTCGGGCCATCCCATTCCTCTCTCCAGCACAGATACAATCACATCTCCCTGACAAGGGTGTTTTGAGGTTCATTAATGAATGCCGGGGAAAGTGTGAAGGTGACAGCATTATAAATGCTGTCATAATGGCACCTACATGCCCAGATCCAAACTCGCAGGCACTTTGCTGACTAATTGTAGAACTCCTTGGAGTCTGTGGTGACCTTTTCTCCCCATTACATTTCTAAATATTTTGGTTGTCAATTATAAACAAGTCCATTTGGAAACAAAAGACTCGCTATTGGTGCTTTAAAAATTGTCCCTGTTCCTTTGAGCATTTCTGGTCACTTTCTCTCTCTCTCTCATTTCTCTCTGGTTAAAGATGGCCAAATGAGGTCTACTTCGCTTCTGCCTTCACCTAGAGAAGAGCTCGGTGATGAGACCCCAACGTGCCATCTCAGCCAGTTTGCCTTCACACTCATTTCTGACCAGGTGGACAGGATGTCAAAGGTTTTAGTCAATTTCGTCAGCATGGCAAACATATTCGTCAGACATGTGGATTCCTCTTTTTTTTTTTTTCTCATGACAAGAAATAATTGGTCTTTTCTTCTAAACTGTTGAGATCATGAAGGCAGAGCTGCTGTTTGCCTCTCTGACCTTCATCCCTTTCTTGTCTCAGTTGCTCCATTAGAATCTTCAAGTATGCCATGAGGACAAAGGTTATCAGCATGCTCATGGCCTTTCCCCCCATCCAGTTCTCGGAGGAAGGCTTTTCATTTTCTGGAAGCCCTGCAGAGATGAGGAAAGGCTGAAGTGGCCTGGGAGTGCAGTCGGTATATACGTAATAAAGAGTGGAGCCCAGAGCCAAGCCAAGAGAGAAAATGAAGCAGGCAGAATGGGGGCATTAGGGAGCATCTGAGAGAGAGGGGGGTAAATAGGTGTTTTGGGGGAGCCACTGAAAGGTGTAAGAGAGAGAATCAGGGTGAAAGCGATCTAAGAGGCTTGTCTGTGTTTGTTGGGGCTGCCACCACCAAATGCCACAGCCTGGGTGACTGAAACAACCGAAGTCAATTTTCTCCCTGTTCTGGAGGCTAGAAGTCCAAGATCAAGGTGTAGGCAGGTAAGGTTTTCCCGAGGCCTGTCTCCCTGGCCTGCGGATGGCTGCCTTCTCCCTGTGTCCTCACGTGGCCTGTTCTCTGTGCGCGTGCACCCCTGGTGACTATTCCTCTCTTACAATGACACCAGCCTTACTGGATCAGGGCCCACCCTCATGACCTCATTTCATCTTCATCACCTCTTTAAAGGCCCTGCCTCTAAATATAGTCACATTGCGGGTTAGAGCTTCAACATGTGAATTTGAGGCAGGGAACACCATTCCATACATAACAAGGGTTTTAAGGTTATTTTATTGTATTAAATATATGTCTCCCCACCCCCCGGCAACCCCAAATTGGTGTTTTTCTAAAAAAAAAAAAAAAAAAAAAAATACAGAAAATTTTAAATTGCTTTCTATTATATTTATGTTTTCTGTTGAATTGGTTTTTTTTTTTCCATGAAACAGATCCACCAGAATTTATTGTTGTTGGACATTGCAATTGTTTTTAATTTTTCAAAACCATAAAGAAAGCAATAAATAATAATACAATTAAATCTCTCTCTTTCTATATATAACCCTGATTAGACCAAACACCCCTGTGAATGTTCCCTGACTCCTCCTCCTTCTCCTTAGCTGTTCCTCTTTGTTTGCTAACTTGTTGAAAATGAGGCACAGACCTCAAAACTTTTTCTTATCTCCCTTGATGAAATCATTGGATCATATGGATTTAAATGTCATTTCTACATTGATAACTCCCAAATTTATATACTCAGTTCAGGCCTTCTACTGTCTTTCAGAGTTATATAATTTACTGTCTCCTGCTACACCTCAGCCTTGGAAGTTTAATAAGCAATTTGAAATTAACATGTCCAAAACCACGCTTGCTTTTTGAATTGGTTTTGAGACAGCATGCGACAAGCCTGGGTCCCAGGCGTCCCGGATTTATAAGGGTTGTACATCGACGTAGGCAACTCTCTGTTACCCAATTTTCAAGAAACTAGAATGTAATAAAACAGTCTTGGTAAGAAAATTAGAAGGCACCTAATTGAATCTCTCATTAAGTTGAAAGTCTTTGTCAGAGTGAACTTACCCTCAGCAAGGACAATTACCATCTGTGAAGAAAGCTGAGAAATGGTTATATTGTTGAACAAACCAATGCCATATCAAACTTTTAGCTTTGGTAGTTATAAATAAGTATTTGTAACTACATGTAGGTCTCTGTAGTTGCAATGCAGATTTTCTTTCGCTATTATGAAAAAGAATTATAGCTTCAAGTCTGCTAGTTTCATTTTGACAATCATCTAAATAAAGCCTGTCATTTAGTGACTGCCATTTGGAACTATCAATAACTGTTTGAAAATAAGCAAACCACAATCTGGATGGGAAAAAAAAAAAAAAAAAAGCCTGTCCTCCAATACCATGTTCTGCTTCTCTGATTACTGCTGGGAGCTTACACAGAAAGGCCCCTTATCCAGCGCTCCGTGCAGTGGCTGAGAAATCTGGAGCAAATTTTGCGGAGGCTGCAGACACATGTACTATGTCAAACACACGATGCTTGTCAAGGTGCAGTTCTAAAGGATTGGTGGCCTCCTGTCTTCAAGGAGATGCGTGTTGAGAGCATGGAGAAGTGCGCGAGTCATGCTCCGTGCGGAGTGAGAGCATGTCTGTAGTCACTAGACACATCTGAGCTACTGCATCACCTTGAGACAGTTGTTTTTGGGACCTGACCTTAGACCATCTGGCTGAGTGATGCCACAGAACGAATATGTTAAAGGTGGGGCTGGGATTGAGGGGCTGGGTGGGGGGCGCGCGGGTGTTGGCAGAAGAGAAGGATCGAGAGAGAGACATCTGAGTCCTATGCTAGGTGTGCACGGGAGATGATAGGAATCTCTTATTTTTCTGGGGGCAATTTCTAGCCAATCAAATTAACACTGTAATAAGGCTAGTCTTGTGCCTACTTATACAGGAGGATGGAAGTGAGATACGGGCCCAATATTATGAATACCATAAAAGTCCATCTACATTTCCCTGGTGTGGGCCTAGTTGTATTTTTTTAGGTCATTATTATTTATAATCCATTTATATATGGAAGACGACGGTTCTTTATGGTTTGAATGATTTAAATCCGGGCCTTTAAAGCCACGCATGATTTATTTGCACAAGGAAATCATGTTTTCTTTGGAGCTTTTCAATGGAGGCATAATTACAGTGTTGCAAATACAGTGCTCTATTTAAGGGTCTGTCAGCATTTCCATAATAAACCTCTATTTTCAGGAGTCCAGAATATTGCCAGAGAGAGAGAGAGAGAGAGAGAGAGAGAGAGACACAGGGAGGGACAGCGAGAGAAAGCAATCCTTCTAAAATATAAGATTGGTGGGTCCATCTGGGGATTTTATTTTTAATCCAAATATATGTATGTATTTGTGACCACACGTTCCTCTTTATTTGTGTGGTGGTGCCAGTAATGTGCCAGGCACCTCTGGATCCTGCCCAGTTGGGCTTTGGCTATAAAGCAGGATCTTCCCGGGAAGTGGCAGCTAGCACGTTGGGTGGCTGGCTGGCTCCCTTTCCAGACCCCAGCAGATTGCCAAGCTGCATCTCAGCTTTAAGAAAAGTTGTTTTTTTTTTTTTTTTTTTTTTGCCCTTGCTTCTGGTGTGTTTGTTTGTTTTGGTTAACTTAGGCATATGCTAATTTGGATCTTGAATAATGATAATAATAGTGGTATTATCATTATTTATAACAACAGTATGAAGTACAGCGTTAAGTGCCCAGATGTGTCTGGCACTTTCCAAATATTATTTAAAATTTCAGCCGTCCTGCAAAGTAGCAATTATTCGCCCCGATTTTCAGAGGGTGGAAATCAGCAGGGGTGAGGGTGGGGGAGCAGCTTGCCTGGCAGAGAACCAGATAGCAGAGTTCAGGGTAGCTAAGGTCATAGTTGAGATAGCCCGTTGCTGGGCCCTACAGTCTAAATGCAGTAGGAGACGTCTCTCAAATTGGAGTAGCTCCTTTAGAGAGTGAGGTTCAGAGCGGTGCTGTGTGGCCAGCTTGCACTCTACCTGGGTTATCGCCCTTATGTCCCAAGTTTAGCAATGCAGAGTGAGCTTTATGGAGATTGGATAAAATGCCAGGATTATATAACCGGGAAGTGGCGGAGTTCCCAGGTCTGGAATCCTGGTTCTTGACCATGATGCTTTATGGCCCCAAGGGAACCAGTCTCCCTCCGTTTGGAAGGTACATTGGCTGAAGACAGGAAGCCGAAACTCAGGATTCTCCTGCCTTATGTGGGAGAGCCTGCCTTGGAATTGCTGATGGACACTTTCCAGCAGTTTGTGTGTTGGCATTTAACAGGAGGGAAAGGTAATATACACCCCTTTCTCACAGGGAGGACGAGGGACAAGCGGTGGAGGGAAGACCACCCTCCACACTGTGTTCACAGCCAACCTCGGGGAAACTATTTTGTAAACTCCTGATCCCTTGTGGGTGGTGTGATTTAATTCTTTTTCCTTCTCTTTTCTGGGACTGCTTTCGGGTTGCTCGTTCCAGCTGAGACCAGAGGTGGTAATACAAAGCCCAGGGAGAAGCAAGAAAAGGAAGCACGTTTTTCATTAAGAAAATGTTCTTCCTTCTTCTGCAAGCAAAATCAGGAAACCGTATGGGGGATAGTATTTATTGAGGTGATCTCCTGCTTTCAGAGTGGAGGTTGAGCCTCAAAGTTCCAAAGAAAGGATTCAAATTACCATTACAAAGAAGAATGCATGTATCTTATTGGAAGCAACTCTTGGAGGCTATAAATTCTGTTCAACAAGTATTTATTGAGGGTCCTCTAAGGGGTTGGTGTTGGGCGTTGTTCTCCATAAGGGAGGTGGCTTGACTGGCATGGAAAATCTGACTCAAGCTAGTGTTGGAAGTGAAATGGTAGGGAGGCCACTCTGTGTGGCCAGCGCCTAAGCACTAATTTGAGCGATCACCACACTAGTGCTACTGGGAACAAGAAGCAAAGTGATCAGTGTCCATTTGGAACCAGAACTATTTATTTAACCAGCCAATATTTACTGAACGCTACTATCTGCTGGGCACTGAGCTAGGAGCTGGTGATTCAATGGTGAGCCAGACAGATGTTGTTCCTGCCCTCATAGTACTTCAAATCTAGGTGGGGATAGAGACATGAAACAGATAATTACACTAATATTAAATAATTTATTAAGTCGTTATAGCTGTGATAAGTTCTTCAGAGGAAAATATAAGGTCTTATGAAAACATAACAGAGGGACTAAATCCACTAGAATGCCTTCAGCTCTAAGTAACAGAAAACCCAGTCGACAGTGGCTCATGTAAACTGAGCTTATTCCTTCCCCTGTGACAAGGAGTTCAAACGCAGGCATTTTCTAGCATTGATTCAGTGACGTCATCAAAGATCCAGGCTCTTCCAAGCGCCGCCCTCCCCGCCGCCATCTTTGACATATAAGCTTTTCACTCTTGGGCTTGTGGCCTCATGGTGACAGAAGTATTGCCATGGCTCTACTTCCAAAGATGGGAACACAGGGAAGGGGGTATACCAGAGAGCTCTTTTCTCTAACACAAGTATATTTTAGCAGCAGCAAAATTTCTTTTCCAGAAACCTTTCAGCAGACTTTCTGCTAAGTCATTAGCCAGGACTGGGTTTTTAGAGAAGATGATAGAAAAGACAAAGTAGTCAGTCAGCAATTATGTATGTATAACTGTAGGTCACATTTGTGGCATGTTGTACAGACCACATTCATGTGTATTAAGTTGTTTGATTCTCCCATCAATTTTATGACAAGGAGCAGTTTCTCAGATGAAGACATTGGGGCTCAAATGAGGGGCTTGCTCAAGAACTCATCGTCAGGCCTCCTTTGGCCAGGGGTCCTGGATCCTTCCTGGATCCTGGCACTGCCCTGTGTCTACTGGGTTTTGGAGAGTGGGATAATCCTGAGCCCTAAATGCAGCACTTCCCAAAGAGACATGCAGGCATGTGAGAATTTGCAAAAGGGTGAGGGTTAGCTTTCTGAGGTGTTTGCTTGGGGGCCCCAAATTCAGATTTTCCCTCTAATGTTTTCCTATGACCACCCCCAAGATTGAAAGTCACACAGTGGGAAGGCAGGCCAACTGGGAAGAAAGAAGCCTTCTGATAGCAAAGTCAGAATCTCGCAGTGGAGCCTTTGGGGTCCTGACTTGCCAGGATATAAAAGCAGGTATAGAGAATAGCATCCATGGATGGGCCTGTGACCTCATTTCCAGACAACTTTGGAAATGTTGCTTTTAAATGTTTTTGAGTAACCTTTCCCAACCCCTGGCACCTAACCCTGGCAAAAAGTGGTGTGTTTAACATCTAGGATACATGAATGAAGATTAAAACCACAGATTCTCGTGGTATTTTAAAGACACCCCGAAAAATGGGTCTGCTAGTCACATGGACCGCCCTACTCCACACCCCTCCCCCAGCCTCCCAGCATGCTGTGCATGCCAGTCACAGCAGGAGAGATGTCCTTGGCCCATTCCACTCTCCCCACCACCTTCCTAGCTTCCTGGACTGGGGCCGTGAGGTTGTCTGTTGTCTGTTGCTGGGTTGGTGGAAGGTAGAGGTCTGTGGAAGCCAACAGGTCTATTGGCTTGGGATTGTCCCATGAAAATCAGGGTGGGCAGGGTGCCCGGAGACGCACCAGCATCCTTGAGTTCCGCCAGTGGAAACAAGAGTCATGTACCCTGTGCTGGAGAATGTGTAAAACTGACACCGTTTACCAGATGTTCCAGGGTTTTACGAGCTTTACAAGGCCTTCTGTTAAGTAACACTTACTTTAAAAAAGTAAACCTTGCCTGCCCTGAGTGGAAAGTTTTGTTTTTGGGTTTTTTTTTTTTTTTTTTAATCTTTTGGGTGAACTCTGCAGCACCTGTTTGCACAGCAGAGCTGTGGCCTGCAAGAAGCTGCTTCTGGTGAGTGACAGGAAGGGGAGCAGAACGTGCCAGGCAACCTGGTCCTGATTTAAACAGCCAGACACCAGAGGCCCAGGCTTAAGGATGCAGAGACCCACCCACAAACAGGCACCAGGATGTGCCCCCCTCTTTTAATGCAATAAATCTGCTTCTGAAATTTTGGGTACAAGTCACTTATTTTTGTAGTCCCAAATAGCATTTTCCTTTCCTATGCAGCCAGTTGTTTTTTTAAAGACTTTATTTATTTATTTAAGAGAGAGAGAGAGAGAGAGAGAGAGCATGAGCTGGGGGAGGGGCAGAGGGAGAGGGAGAAGCAGGCTCCCCACTGAACCAGGAGCCCGATGTGGGGCTCGATCCCAGGACTCTGAGATCATGACCTGAGCGGAAGGCAGATGCTTAACCGACTGAGCCACCCAGGGGCCACACAGCCAACTGTTTTTAAAACAAATAGCTACCGTGCAATTCATCTTTAGAGTACATTTGAATTTTCGAAAGATAGGTTTGATTAAAATGGCGTCCATCCTTAGCACGGGCTGTAGAATGCAGCCCCTTATGAAGCGGTCATTTGTCATGTGTGGGGTCTCGAAGACGCCATGCAAGATGGTAAACAAGTGCCATGTATGAACAGGCATGAAGAGCTCAATGCAGAATATGGCAAATCCAATCAAGTGAAGGGCAGGAAAACCAAGGTCTGAAATAATCAGATGAGAGAAAGAGAGAAAGGAAGAAGCTGCTCTGTGGAAGGAAAGAGGAATTCTGTTCAAGTACGATTGAGGAGTGCTTTCCAACTGGGGACAGGCTTGTTGGGCGGGGAGCGTAGCCACCGAGAAAGCAACAACCTGGTTGGTATGATCCTGCACAAATCACGGCCACACACAGAGGACCAACTGGAAGTCCTGCCTAAAGGGGCTTTGGGGGTGTTGAAATCCACATAGAACCCCCTTTATCTTATGCAACTTAGTTTTGGAAGGAGGACGAGAGGACGACACTGAGGCTGGTCTGTTGGTCCTGCCAGTATATTTTGAGTAGAACTCGGTTATGCAACTGACTCCAACAGTCCTGAAAATGATAACATCACATGCAGCCTCTACGGGGCAGAAGACTTCTGACTTCTAATCAGAGCTTCCTTAATTGCATAAGTGGATCTCCTTCTTTGTCTGTCCCCAGGGTCCATTATCAAACGCCGGGCTTTCCTCAGGGGCAGCAGGGCTCTTCTCATGTTCCACAGCATGTGGAACTCAAAGAGGGAAGAGCAGTGTGGAAGGGGGCCCATGAAGTAGCATTGGTTTCCTGGCAGGGGGAATATGGGGGAGGGGGAGATGGGAGATGAGAACCAAGACCGTGAAAGAGAGGGAGGAACGCACCATGCAGAACACAGTATGCGCAGTCTCCCAGGGATGCAGAAAGTATGTCTCTGCTCGTGTACACAGCTATAAAGAGATGGGTCACCAAAACAGGAATGGTGATGAACAGACTAGTGGATTTCAGGTTAGTTTTAGTTGCTTATATTTTTCTAGAGTTTGAATGTTCTGCGCTATTATTTTTAAATCAGAAAGCAGACTGTTTTCAATGTAAAAATAAAGAATAGCAACAATAAGACAATAACAACAACAAAGGCATGCATTTCAGGGCTCAGGGTGTCCCTCTGCTCCTCTCTCTTCATGGAGCCCTGGCTCCATGAAGGCCCATGAAATGCTGGGAGAAATGGGAAGAAGATGCAGGATGCGGGTCATGTACTTTATAGTGGGGGCCTCAGATCGCTCTCTGGAAAACCAGGTGTTGATTCCAAGGTGATTATGTCAGCAGAGCATCAGTAACATCCCTGTAGAGGCTGCAGAGGCCTCTATGGTTCCAGAAGCAAGGCTCAGCCTTAGTTACTTCCCCCCATATTCCTCCTTCCAACAGATAACCACCACCAAGAATGCACATGTGGTCAAATGAAATCAGGTTGATTAACTTGCTGCAGCAAGGGAGAACATATTCCAAACGTGGGCGTCTCAGATGGAAGGAATGGGGAAGGCCTTTTTATGATTTGGACTCATACTGAATGATTATGAGGAGGGGCCTGGGAAAATGAGGTCTACTCTGGATTGCATGCCAACATGAAGTAGGGGCCATTTAGAAGTTGGGTATCTCAGTGATAGGCAGGAGGAAAGAAGCAGAGCTGGGGAAGGCACTGGCAAGGCGATCACTAAAAATGGGGAGGGGGTTGGTAGTCACTTTACAGCATGGCGTAGCCTTGGGGGAAACACAGATTTTTGTTGGCCTTGCCCCGGGGCCTGTCTCCATTTGATGATGTGCAGGGCTGGTTTTCATGGTCTCATTCCCTGGGGTCCAGAGCTAGCTGTCATTCCTGGAGAGGGGTGCTCGGGGGTGGGGGTCTGATGGAGCCAGCTCTGTCCACAGGCCTGGCTTAGGTGGGTGAGGATGGAACGCACCGTGCTTTGGCTACTGTACGGGACTTCATCCTCCATGGCATTGTGCGGGCCTCAGAAGCTTGTGGAAAAGACTGCTCATCGAGGTCCGTGGGTTAAGTCCTTCACCCCCCGACATGGAGGCTTTTGGAGACAGGTGCTTAACAAGCAAGTACAGATTCCTCCAGCCTCCTGAAAGGTCTTGCCCTCTTTGTAGACTCTGGGTAATGCTGGACTGTGGGGTTTTAGGCCTGGCCTAAGAAACCCTACTTGGAATATTCCTCCAGGTTCACTTCTTTATCTCCATACTTGTTTTCTCACTTGCAAAGAGGGAAAAATTATACCGACTTCTCTGAATAAGGACAGGATGACTTTGAGTAGAACCCACATTGTATTCTCTGAGAACTGGCTTCAAAGAAAAAGGTGATGTAGACAAATGTCAATATCTTCACATGGAGTGGGATCGTCTGTGGCCAGAAGCAAACAGTGCGCTCACCAAGGATGGTGCATCCTTGCCTGCTGCCCCTGGGTACCCTGATGAGTTCTGTTGGTGGCTGCCTCCTGCTTTCCTTCCCTTCCCTTGTCCACCCTGCATGGTGCCTCTTTCAAGCAGACCCCTCTGAGCCTTGGCTTCCACCCCTGTCTCAGACCTGCCTTTCCCCTGCGCCTGTGGCTCTCCTGTCTGAACTCGGCCCTGGTCCCCTTCTCTAGGTAAGAGGGTGGAGGGCCTGAGGCTGAAGGGCTCAAGGGGAAGGTCTCTGCATCTTGGTCTTCTGACTCAGGCCACTAGGCCGCCCTGTGGCTGCCCAAAGTGCAGGCATAGACTCTGTCCCAGTGCCTGACCTGGACTTTCTTTTTCTACCGAGGGTCAGAACCAGACTTATAGCCTGCTCACGGGACCTAGCTGCCACCCAGGGGCAATTCATCCCGACTGCATGTGCGTCTGGGTGTGCGGAAAACAACAGTGGCCACCTCAACCAAATGGAGACCTTCCCTTCGCTCACAGCTGTGGTGGGCAGACATGGGAAGGAAGGCGTATGTGCCTGTGACATTAGAGTAAGATGAGCAGTGGTTATTTGGGGCTGAGCTACAGCAGGCACTTGGAGAACACCTCAGAACTGCAGACGAAGCCCCGAGGTGGTTTTATGGGGCAATTTCAGCATGGGCAAATATCTGTAGTCTAAAGAAATTATAAAATGTGCCAGTGGTCTGGGAGCTGGACGGGGAACACACTCTGCAGGTATTTGAGATGACCTTGGGATTTGGGGACAGGCCCGTGTGATTTCCTTCACCTAGAAATCACTTAGGATCTGCCAGAGAAATAAAATAATGTAGATGGCCCTGAACTCACTGCTCCTCCCGCTGCCCCTTCCCTCCTCATCTGCAGAGAGCAAGGATTGCTTGTTGTTGTTGTGGCCCCCAGGCACGATTTGCATTTAATTATTACACTCCAGATTTTTCTGCCCTGCACTGGAAGCCTGAACCAGCGGCCTCTTCACCTCCTGCTCTGGAATAACATGGCTCCCTGTTCACGATCATCTTTGCCATTGGGGTAGGTCTACGGCATGCACCAGGTGCGGCTGATCAGTTTGCTTTCATTAAGCTTCAGAGGACAGCCCGAGCCTCCATCTTATCTCCAGTTTGCTTCTTCCTTCCTCTTCCGCAGTCCCTGCTGAGGATGAGAAGTCTGGCCCGCGCTCTCCGATGGAGGCCCGACCCTCATGGTCTGGGACGGCCTCCCCCGATGAATGAATTTCCACAGGGAGCTAATTGCCAATGTTTGTCATTGCTACAGACCCAGACGGAAGAGAGAGGGGGTGCCAGCAGGAAGAAGGGGGAGTTTGCGGCCAGCTGCTGCTGACCCCACTACCTGAGAGCTCCTAGCAGCAGGCCTATTTTCAGCAGGGCCTATGGAAAAGCCACGTCCCCTTAAGTGAGGGGCGGCCTACTGAAAATAGGCCCCCACCCCTGCACTTTTGTAGGATTTTCCTTTTAAAACTAATGCGGGGGCCACAGCAGTAACTTTTTGTTCCAGGTAATGACCGGATGGAATTCTTATTTATTTATTTATTTTTTACATCCAGCCCCCGCCTTCTGAGGTCCTCAGAAAGAACATTTGTAACCATGCATTCTTTATGTGGTCTTCGATTAATAAACAGGAACCCACCTTTCTAGACTGACGGAGAAACAGTTTTTTTTTCCTGTTTGCTGCTCCTGTTTGTAGGGTCCATGAATGGGGTCTTTGAGAACTTGCCCTTTCGTGGCCAGATATCAAAGTGCTGCTCACACAGACCGATCGACCGCACAGAGGTGCGGCCCTGGGCTGCCGCCCGTGTGGCCGCCCTCTGCGGTTCCCTGCTGGCCGCCTCGTCGGGCCTCAGGGCCAGGCTTGTGATGGCCCCGTTTTCCTCCCTGGGATGAACGCCGACCCACCAGGAAGAAGGGGGAGACCACCAGCATCAATTCTCCTCCAAGTCCTAAAATTACTGTATTTATAATTATGTGTATGTGTTCCCTTTTGTGGACTTCTTCCCCTGGTCACATCCCTCTGTTTGGGAAGAGAAAGTTCATTTGTAAAGATTTCCTGGCCTGATGTTCTTTCCTTTCTCTTCTCCTTTCCACTTCTCCGCCCCCTCTAGCCTCTCCCCTTCTTTCCTTCCTTTTTCCATGGCCCCCTTCCCCCTTGTCCTTGGATAGTGTGCCCTGATTCTCCCACATTACAGGCGGGGGCGCTCCTGGAGTCTTTCCTGGGCCACCTCAAGCTCTGCGCTCTGATGGTTTTGCGGGGGCTTCAGGGAAGCAGCAGGTCAAGCAGCAATGACCATGGTCAGGTCCCTGCAGACAGCGAGGGTGCACGAAGGGCTGGGGCCTTGTCTATCAGTCCTAAAGTCTGAGACTGGGCTGATGAAAGCTTCGAGTTACAGTCAGAGGATCAAGGCACAGCAACAGGAAGCGTGTTGAGCTTTGTCAACACGTTGGTGCTCTGAGGGCTCTTCCGTCCGGGGAAAGCCATCTGCTAATCTTGGGCTTCCATTTGACTCATGCTGGGCAAAATGCTGGGAAGCAGCTTTGGGGTGTCCGTAACTAGAAGCACAGACCTGGCAGTTGGCCTGGTTTGTGGGGAGGAGGCAGAAATGAACGCATCCTCTCTCTCCTGCCTCCTCCCCTCTGGTCCTGTCCCCACCATATGGATCTGTCCGGAAGATGGAGGTATGGCTACCTCAGGTTAAGTCTTGACAGGCTCCAAGTCATCCTTACTCTGCCACCATCTTTGAGAGCTTCCCAGGAAAGGCCTTGCAGAGGTGAGGAGACACTCAGGCATAGTTAGAGCAAGGTAGGTGGTCAGGGAAGGGAGTTTGGAGGCTGTCTTTTCTATTATACAGCTTGTCCCAGGTAAAGCAGCTCAGGGGACTCTCACCATGTAATTCTTTAATTGGAATCTAATGAAGTGGGATTTTTGGGTCTCCTGTGCCCTCATGTATTGTCAGAGAGGGAGTCTGAATTTGATCTGCGTGGGGAAGAGACACTGAGTCGCAGGAATGGTAACCTGTGGAAAAATGGAGGAGAGACTCGCCCTTAGTTCTCTCCACGCCCCCTCTCCCCGCCATGAGTCTCAGAAGCCCCTATGAGACAAGCCAGGAGGGAACCGTCATGCTCACATTACCGATAAACACACAGCTTTCACCCCTGCCCTACCCTGTACTCGTGCCGGTGGCGAGGAAGAGGAAGAAACATGAATTGGCCTGAAGATGCTTGCTGTGAGTCTTAGAAGCCCTGATGGTTGTTCAGAGGATGTCATCTGCCTGATTCTCCCATAATCCCCAGCCCTCTTCGTAGGGATAATGTCAGGGGGCAATGAGGAAATGATGGGAGTCAACTCTCACAAGAGTGATGCTGCTGTGAATGGCAGGAGGTGTAAAGATCCTTTGCCAAGTGCGCTCTGGTTTTCAACGTTTCCATGCCCACTGTGGAAACTGGCCTGGCTTCTCCACACACCTGGTCCCGTCCTTGGCTTGGTCCTGACAGTGCCCCCTACCCACCCGGTGCCCAGTCTCTAAGACTGAGATCACCAACATCTCCAGGAAGCTAAAAGAGCATTCCACTCTTCCCCCTGATCTGAGAAAATAAAATTGGGCCCCTGGATGTATGTCCAGGCCATAGGGCAGGTCAGAGGCTTCCAGAACAAGGGCTAGATCCTTGTCATCTGGACTACCAAAGTAAGCCCCTGGAGGGCCAGGAGGGGAGATTTGATTAGTGAGGGATTCAAAGAAGTTAGGCCAGGTCCCAGAAGGCGAGCAGCAGGAGAGTTAAGAGTTGTAATTAAGAGTCATCACAGCCCAGTGTTAGATCTGTGCTTTTTTTTTGGCTCTGCAGTGCTTTTGTTGTCCTGATGCATGTTGCTGGTGGTGAACAACTGAGGGGTGTGGCTTTTTCTGAAGGTCTTATTGTGGAAAGAATAACTTTGGATATCCCCTTATTATCCTGAAACATGCCCCGGAGCAAAAATTTGAGCAAGTCCCTCATTTGCCAAACAGCTTCTTCCACCTGAGACAGCCCAAGGTTCTGGAAGATGCGGCCCATTCTGTTCTCTGGCTTGAAGCAAGGCAGAGGTATTGGTGTGAAGTGTCAGGTTTTCCCGATCCCAGGCTGGGCACTATATATAATCCAAGAGAGAAACCAATGTCTGCTGCAGCACTGACCAAAGAGTATCAGAACCTCAGAATATTCCTCCACAAAGGGGGCTTTGAGGTGGAGTAAATTTGGAAAATTCTGAATTCTACATCCCTCTCAAGGATGTTATGTTAAGGTCCTGAGAAGTCCTACAGAAGTCCTACAGTGGGGAAACCAGTTAACTTTGTTCAGCTCAGAATGGGTTGGCATTACCTGGAAATTCATGGAACCGAATTTTCATGGAGCTCCATTTCATAGCCCATGGGAAAAGTAAAGTAAAACACAGTAAAATAAACTAAAATATAGGTAAGGAGGACACAGTAAGTTTCTTCCCAATGCACAAAGGACTGGGATAGGAGATTTTGGATTGTACACATAGATACAGAGAAAATTTAACATGAGATGTTTTTCTGATTTGGTTTTCACGTCTGCAGAGATGTGTAACACACTGTTGGGGGTTGCCGTATAGCTGTGTAAGACACAGTCCCTACTCTCGTATTGTTGAGGAGGCAACACACGTACGCATGTACACACACATTCAAGATAACTATCTATCCCTGAGGGGAGAAGCTAGGGCAGACTGGAGTGGAAATGGTGCCGGGCAGAAGAGGAAGGAATGAATGTTGGTGGGGCTGGGGAGGAGCCGGTGAAGGAGGGCCAGGAAGGAAGGTGTCCGGTTCTGTCCTGTCCCAAGCTCAGGCCTGCTTTCGCTCTCCCTCATGTGGTTCTTCCAGTCTGAGGAGAGCAGAGGAGTTGGGCCTTGACAGAATTTGGAGGGGGGGGGGTGGGCCATGTGGGGGTGGCGGCAGCTCTCTGGTACCGAACTCAGAGCCTGTCAGGGAAAGGTCAGCCGTGGCTTTCTCTGGAGGAACTTCCTTCCCTGCCTCTAACTTGAAGGGCAGCTTTAACTTGTCCAGTTAGCCACATGCTGAGGGCGGAGGGCAGAGGAACCTGACTCTGGGTGCTTTTGGTCACCGCGGACTGTCTTGTGCTCAAAAATCTCTGTGGCCTTGGGCCTGGCAGGGGGAGTAGGACAGAGCCCACGATGACACCCCGATCTGGGACGCGTTTCTGTGCCCGGAGGAGGATGTGACAGATGTGGGTGCACCCGCCGCCAGGCAGCACCGGTTGAGGGACCCAGCTGCGGTCAGGGCGAGGGGCATTCCTGGCCCCTGCCTCACGACCGTCCTGGCAGCTGCCTGGGTGTGGCCCCACATTCCACGTGTGACGCCACTGTCGCCAAGCCCTGAGTGGGCCAGAGCGTCCTCGGGCCGCAGGGCTCCGCTCTGTCCCCGTGGCAGTGACCCACACCCCCGAGGCAGTGCCAGTGGGCGGATCCAGTTCTCTATCTTGGCCGCCAGTCTGAGAAGCAGAAGCCAAGTTCACAGCCAAGGGCTCAGATTAAAACGTACGACTTACTAAAATCTGGAGGTAGGGAGCAAAGACAACTGGAGGCAGAGATGAGAGTCCAAGAGAAAACACCAAGATGGAAAGGGTCTGTCCATTTCCAACCGACTGACTCCTATTCTGATACTATACACTAGGAGGCAAAAGCTTTTGGCTGCATTAAGAAGGAAAAAAACCCAAAAAACCAGAAGTAGAAGAAGAGGTGTGTTTGTTTTGTTTTGTTTTAGGTAAAGAAAAATAGGCCAAGAGATTACTTAAAGGCTTTCTGATGACCTCATACCTCAAGGTCCTCGTTCCAAGTAATGTAACAAACAGGGGAGGGCAGTGACAGGAAATGTGACAACTCAGCGGACTTCTACCCTGCAAGCATATGTGCATTTTCTCATGTAACCGCTTTAATCCGAGGACCTTAAAACAGTTCACAAATTTACAATAATCAAACCTGAAGGAGGGCAAAATGTTGTGTTGCTCATTTTATAGATAGGTGGACTCCAGCATGGAGAGCATCCAGAACCCGCCAGGGAGAGAGGCCTGCCCGGGGCTCAGAGACTTCCCGGGGCCCTGAGGAGACCCCCTCCCTCCTGGCAGGCCTGCCCCAGGGGCCCGCCCCTCAACAAGCAAATAGCCGTTGGCCAATTGTCACCTCCTTTCCTGTTAGTTTAAAAAAATATGTCTATACTTAAAAGTTACAATAAAAATCATTTCAAAATAATATATATAGGAGAATACATAATGTGTAATAAAAATTTTTGAACAAAAATTAAAAAAAATCATACTTTGCTAAGATTGGGTTCCTTTTTACCCAGTGGCCTCATTTTATTCTCTTGTTTTGCCTTCACAAGTCAGTGAAAAGGCAGCGGTTCAGAAAGAGGTTTTTCTTTTCCAGAAGGAGAAGGAAACTGAAGAGTTGCCTGTTTAGATGAAATGCGGTAAGATGACTGGAGGGGAGGAGGGTTGGGGGAGGGGAAGAAGGGGGTAGAGAACCTTGTTCATCTTGTTTGAAAGTGCCCCAGAAAATATTTATCTTAGTTTACCTCCGAAGGGCAGGAAGTTTTAAGAGCATTGCGAGCTTTCACTTGCATTTGGGATTTTCCTTCCCAGCTTAGGCTTCCTACAATGGAGGACACTCCGTTCTCCCTCGGGGACCTGGGCTAGAAGGGGGCGAATGGGGCCAGAGCGGCTGTGACTTTAGGGCAAGAAGTGTCTCAGGTTCCTCAATGCCCACCCAACTCAGTTGGTGTCTTGCCCTTCATTTTCTGCGTTTGAAAGCGAGGAATAAAGATATTTGCCCCGAAACTCACAAGCATATTAGATGCTCTGTGCTGTATTTATAAACGGCTTTCATCTTTGGTTCCACAGTGGTGTGTCATGCACCCTAATGATGGTAACATCAACACTTCCTTGCTGTTTGCATAGTGTCTGGCAGTTTGCAAAATGCTTCCGCATATGCTCCCCAAAACCTCGGGGGAGGCCAGGCTCTACAGACAAGTTACCAGTCTTATTTGAACACTCCCATTTTAATTCTGAGATCTCTTGAAGGCTGTCATTGATCTGAGTGCTTGCCCCCAGACTCTTAAGGTAATTATAAACCATCTGTAAAAGAGACTGGTCAGGCTGGTCTCCAGGAACACGTGGTACCCAGTCCTGGGAGTCAGACAATTCACACATGAAACTGGTATTAGTCTGCTTTGTTTGACTATTTCAGATTGGTCATCAACATCAATAAAATTACCCAATAATTCTCCCTCCTCCCTCCCTCCCTAGTCCAGTGTCCTTGGGCCTTTCAGGGAGTGTTCCAGGTTCTCAGATCTTGTCAGGGCATTGTAGATCTGAGCAATTCTCAATTCTCCATTCCTCTTCTCATCCCCACTCACAGTCTTTAAATCCCCAAAATACCAAGGTCAGCAAAAATCCTACAAGCGAGCTTCATTTTGAACGGAGGTGAACGGCCTCAATGGAGATCTTTCTGTCCTTCTGGAGAATATTAATAACCCGACGAAACATGGTGTAAATACAATTCACTTATCTGCTCTATTCTGGAGACAACGTGGAGGGAAAGTTGGGGATGGCGAGGGGCCTTATGGGTTTTCATCCTCCATTACTCAGCAGGGGAATGCTTCTCATGGTGTTCCACCACAAGTCATACCATGTGTCACGATGCATCACATTGACTCATGGCCAGATCTTGAGAAAAAGTCACAGAAGTCAGGAAATTCCCAGAGAATGCTCTCATTTCACCCTCTGCTGACCCTGCAGTGAGAGAGCATAGGTAGTAGGGTGAGGCTGGAGGACATCTTGAAACAGGAAAAAATCAAAGCACTTCTGTTGCTTCTGCATGCCTGCGGTGGGGAAGAGTCCTTCCCGGCCTGGCTGAAAATGCGGGGTCGGCCTTGAGCCCCGGTGACCTGGGGGCAGCCAGCACTGGTCTGTTCCTTCATTCTAGACTTTTATTTTTGCAAATAAATAATTTTATTTATTATAAATAATAAACCACCCGGCTTTGTTTCTCTCCGGGGACCAGCATCTTTCCCTCTGGGCAAATCAAGATGCCCATGACCTCCCCTTCCAATGGATAAAGCCAAATTTAGAGTTGGGGTTGCTCATTTGAGCTTTGTATATAATTGAGACTGGCACAAAGGGTTATCATTAGAAGGAATGGCATGAAATGAAAAAAAAAAAAAAAGGAAAGCTGGTACCCAAATTAGAAAAGATCTTCTGAGGAGAGACACAGTGCTAAGGCTGGAAGGGCTAATCTCGGTGGAGTCCTTAGGAGAAAGGACAGAGCATTAAAAACGCCCGGATGGGGCAGTTAGAGAAGCTAATACGGCCATCTCTTAGGATCATTTGCTTCTAAGCTAGGCAGATGCGGGGGGAACTGTCGTAATAGGTGGCGACAGACACCAGAAGCATCCGTTGTTAAGAGCCAGGGACTGCTCCCAGGGCTTCAGAGAACACTGGAGAAACAGGGTAATCTGCTTAATAGATGTTTGCCAAGTGTGTCCAGAGCTGGGCACCGTCACTTTGGACCATATCACAATAGAGGGTCCTGGGGGATCCTGAGCCCTTTGCTCAGTCATTGACTTAGGGAACTCCTTTGTCTAGAACCCGGCTGTTCATTGCCTGGGGAGATGGGACCGTCACTTGGGGAGCCCACTGCTTCCTTACTCAGTGTGGGTCAAGGGGGCACCATGAAGCCAGCCAAGGAGGCTTCCTCTCTGAGGTGCTGTCCCCACTGTGCTGGGGTCCTGGGGCCTTGCTGTGTGAAGAGGACCCAAAGGGCCCAGGTAATGGGCCCAGCACTGCTCTGGTCCAGGTCCCGGCCACCTCGAGCTCCCCTTTTGGACTCACATGGGGGAAGCTGGCAGCCCCTCACCAGACTGTCTCTGCTCCCTGCATTCCTGGTGGCGTCCCAGTTCTGTGTGACCCCAGGCTCTAATCTTGGGTTCATTCAGACTACCCAGCTGGCTCTGCTCCGGGCTTCCTGACCTTGTTAAAAGCAAAATGCCGTCTTTTACAACCCGGTTCTTTCCATCAAGTTCATCAAGCACTTGCTCTTTTACAAGCGAGATGGCCCCTTTGGTGAGCTCTTCCTGGCGGGGGGTGGGGGGATGGGGGGCTGGTGGGCGTGGACAGGGAGCCTGGGCTTCAGCAGGGTCTGGTCTGTGCTATATTCTTTAATGACAGTTAAAAAAAAAAAATGAAGTTCAAAGGTGAATGACCCTCCAAGAGGAAAGATTAAATGGGTTGATTTGGGAACTGTTCAACCCTGGAGGCATTGCTAAGGAACATAATCTATTTTGAATTTTTCTTCACGAGCCTAAGTTGGTTATAGTGTGGGAATAACTTTTTCATTTTGTCTCTCCCTTTCTCCGTGCCACAAAAATATTCATGGCAGGGAATATATAGGTTGTGTAAATGTCCCTTCAAAAAAGCACATATAGGGATTATGTATAGTCAACATGTGTCTCCTTCCAAATGGGGATGTTTGCAGAGACAGATAGAGATATGCTTCATACCCTGTATGTGAAGAAACAGCCAATTTAGAATTTGGCAGAGCAGCCCGGCCCGAGTGAGTAGAAAAGCTTGGCTTGGGGCTTAACAAACAATCCCATAAAACCCACACTTGCTTTTATTGAATGGTGATGCATGAGAGACCCAGGGTGGCCAGCTTGAGCGAGGACAGGAGCCAACATTCATAGTATTGTCCATAAAGGGTGGCAGCAAAGTTTCTTTTTGCTGAAATTCAATCTATTCCTAGAAAAAAAAAATGCTTCTAATACTGGTTGGCTGGGCTTCACTCTTGCGCTTCTTTCTGCTGTGATATCATTTAAGTTCCTTTCATGTTCAAGAATACAATGTCTTTTGCATTTGGACTTCTTGCCTCCAGCCTCTCCCCCTCCAGTTCAGCCTCCACAAGGCTGGCTGCCAGAGGAATCTTTTAAAAATGCAAATCAAATCTATCACTCTTCTACTTAAAAGCCTTCAGTGGCTCCCCATTGCCTGCTAAAGTTCAAATTCCTTAGCTTCGCAGACAAGCTCCTCAGCCATCTGTCCGTGTTAACTTTTAAGTCATGTCACTCAAAGTCTCCCATCCCTGCGCACCCTACACTCCGGCTATTTCAAACTGTCAGGCCGTAATCTCCAGGCCTCATGTATTTGCACACATCATTCCCTCCACTGGGAGTGCCTGGGGACATGAGTGGATCAGTGACAGCATCCGCCGCACAGAGCAAGGGGGGACAGAAGGCTGATGTGGGGGGAATGCAGGTAGCACTTCCAGCTAAGGTATTCGGAAAAGGCCTCTTGAGAAGGGGACTGAACAAAGGTGGAAGGAGATGAGGGAGTGAGTCGTGCAGATACCCAAGGAAGGAGCATTCAGCAAGTGCAAGAGCAAACGGCAAGTGCAAAGGTCCTGAGGTGGGAATGTGCCTAGTGCCTTCAAGGCATAGTTGGGGCAGAGTGAATGAGGACGGCGTGGGGCAGCTAGTAGCCTGGCTGAGGACCATGGGGATCTTTTTTTTTTTTTTCCCAAAGATTTATTTATTTCTTTTGGAGAGAGAGAGAGAGAGCATGAGCAGGAGGGGCAGAGGGAGAGGGAGAGGGGAGAATGTCAAGTGGACTCCTACTGAGCGCAAAACCCGACACGGGGCTCGATCCCATGACCCCAAGATCACGACCCGAGTTGAAACCGAAAGTCAGGTGCTTAACTGACTGAGCCACCCAGGTGCCCCCATGGGGCTCTTGAACTGAAACAATTCCCACCTTTTTTCCAGCGGCCCGTGGCCCTAGTGAGAATGCGTGGCCCTGAGAAGCCAGAGGCTTGGCTGGGAAGTGCTGGGAGGGTTGAAATCACTTTGTTTATGGATCTAAAAGTAGACAGAAATGTCAGGCTCTGGACTTTATTTTCTCCCAACCTATGTGTACACAGTCTCAACAAAGCCATTTTAGAGTCGTTCACACTGGTGATTGAAAAAGGCACCGTCTCCGATGCTGCAGTCTTGCTTATGTCCAGGCCTGAATAAGTGATGCTTGTCCTCAGGCCCCTCTGTGGGGTGTTTAACCCACGTCCGACCTACATTAGTCCCAACGGCAATTTATCTGATCAGTCCTTCCCCATTCTTCCTTTACAAACAGTCCCAGAGATGTCATATGTAGATCTTCTCTCAAGCATTTGGGTAAAACTGTGAATTAAGGTGTCACGCCTTCCCCCACCTGTTTTTACTGTGGCAAAATACCATTTTAACCGTTGCGAAGTGTACGGTTCTGGGGCATTAAGTACCTTCACGATGTCGGTTAGTCTTCCCCACCGTCCCTCTCCAGAACGGCTTCACCCTCCCCAGCCAGAGGGCTGCCTGGTTAAACATTAACTGTCCACCATTCTCCCCTCTGTCTCCGTGAGTTGGGCTACCCCAGGGACCTCTCACACAGGGGAAGTCGTACAAGATTTTGTGGATGGGCTTTTGCGGCTGGCTTATTTCCCTTAGCGTATGTAACATCTTCAAGGTTCATCCCCTCGGCATGCGTCAAACTTTCCTTCCTTTTTAAGGCTGAATAATATCCATATATAATATATATGTATGTACATATATGTACATACACACACGCACACACAGCCTGTTGTTTACCTATGCATTCATTTATGGACCTTTGGGTGAATAATGCTGCTGTGCACATGGGCATACAGATACCTGCTTTCACGGCTTTTTCTCCTCTTCTTTAAAGGTACTTTTTTGAACAGGAACACATCTTGGCTGCCTGAATCAGTCTCTGTGGCTGCCCTTCTCCCTTGTCACCTACTTTGCTTTATTAACTTGATTGATGATGAACACGCCTCTTTAGCTCAACCCTCAGCCACTAGGAAATTAGAGGCTGAATAATTCACACAGAAGTAAAAGGGTGATGACTTTTCTCATATCACTCCCCAGGAAGTTACTAACACTGCAGGAAACAGAGACAAGGATTTCCCCGAGGCTGGGTCTTCTGATCCTGAGAGGGCGGCCCCTCAGAGGCTGCGGACTAGAGCAGACGGGCAGTGTTTTTCCTGCGAGAGTCCGTGCCACATCTTGGCCAGGGCTACTGGGCATCTGTTTGTGGAGGGCCTCGTGTGTTGGCTGTGGCAGAACCTGGATGAAGACAAGGCCGTGGTTTCAGGGTGCCCTGAGCCAGCCCAATTCATTCAGTGGCTATAGACTGCACCTGTTACTATTACTTGGGTAGCTGGCCTAAATAGCACTTGATCTTGAACCAAAAAGATGCAAACTGCAAAATAAATTTACATTTTAAAAGTTCACTTTCAAAAGAGAGGAGGCCCAGATAGGAGGGAGAATGGAATCAATAGGAATGAGCACTCACGTGGGAGTCAGCCAGAGACAGGTGAGGATGAGGGTCTTGTTAGCCGTGGGCTTTGGCCAATCTATCCAAATTCTGCGAGCCTCAGTTTTCCTATTGGCAAATGGGCAGAGCGTCATTGTTGGGAGTAAATGAGAAATTAATGAATATGAATAACCTATCTGCATATTAGCATTATAATCACCTGGGATGCTCTTTTTTAAAAGATTTATTTATTTGAGAGAGAGGGAGCTGCAGAGCATGTGAGGAGGGGAGAGGCAGAGTCTCAAGAGAGACTCTGCACTGAGTGTGGAGCCCATTGCGGGGCTCGATCTCACGACCCTGAGATCACGACCTGAGCCAAAACCAAGGATTGGACACTCCACCAACTGCACCACCCAGGCGCACCCTCACCTGGGATGCTTTTAAAAACATAGGCTGCCCGGGCGCCATCCCCAGAGATCCCAATTTAATTGGTTGGGGGCATCAGTAGTGTTTACAAAGCTCCCCAGGTGACCTTAATATGTAGTCAAGATGGCAAATCACTGGCCTCGGGTGTAGGAGACTCTCTGTGAATGTGGGCCCTCCATCTCAGCCTTCCTATCATGCCGGCAAAAACCCCATAAAACACGTTCCCTCCTTCACACGGAATGGCCTTGGCATCAGCGGCCTTGATGCGTACCCCAGCCCTATGACAGTGAGCCGGACACTGAACATATCAGAGCTTTAGTTTCCCCGAACAGTAAAATGGGGTTCAGAACAGAGTCTGCCTCAGTGTTCCACAACCAACCATCAGAAGAGGTAACTTAGCACGTGGCCTGATGCTAGGAAGCACCCTGTAAAGGCTGGCTCTTCTTGCGAACGTAGGGAGAATGACAGTGTCATCTGCACTGGGCCAGCCCTCCCCACGCCCCCCAGAGCAGCTGACCCTCCTCCCTCCCGCCTGCCTGCCTGGCCGGGCTGTCCAGCTTCAGCTCTCCTGCTGAGCCACGTTCCTGGGAGATGCCTGGTGAGAACTTGGGCTCAGACTGAGTCAGAGGTATTTGCAGACTTGACTCACCAGGTCTTAAAACCAGAAGACTGCCCTGTGGGTCTTATGACGTTCCTGGAAAATAAAAGAAGTGAATATTATTGGGTTGAGTTCATCAGACACTCACCCTCCCTTTTGTGTGTTGGGCGCTCTGAAAGGAGCAAGCAGCAAGCCAGCCAAGTCTGAGCCATCAAAGGAAAGGGCCCGGCTGCAGTGCTGAGAGATGTTGTTTCTTCTGCAGACAGGTTTCAGCCTCTTCCCACAGACTTCTGCTTCTCTGGCTCCCCAGGGCTACCCCGATTCTCCTCCCTCTAGGTTCCTGGGAAAATGTTCCCAAGGGCTGCCTCTCTGGTGAGGTGTGTCAGAACTGAGCTATGCTGGAGGGCTGGGTGTGGGCTGGGAAGGGCCATCTGGACTCCAGAGAGCAAGAAAGCGGACGTTCTCCTTCTGGAGTGAGAAGTTCTGGAAACTTAACACTGAAGCAACAACCAGGCAGGGCACCCATTTCTCAGATGCCTCCTGTATCTCTGAAGATAGTAAATCCTAACATTTCCACATTCCGGCTGTCTCTAGAAACTGTCTACCTCTCTGCATCTCTAGAGCTGCTGCTTTAGCAAGAGCCACTGTCATTTTGTAATTTCTCACCCGCTGCTGCAAACTCCTAACCGGTCGTCTGCTCCTACTCTATCTACTCCCTGTGCAAACAGCCAGGTGAACTTCCCAAAATACAAAACTAATTATATCACACACACACATACACACACACACACACACACACACACACACACACACTCATGCTTAAAACTTTCCCAAACTTTTCCATTGCTCTTAGGATAATGGCAAAACTCCTTAACAAGTTCAGCAAGACCATGTGTATCAGGATTTGGTGTGGTTGTGAGTGATGGAAAACCCACTTTAAAGGGGTTTGAATAGATAAGATTTTATTCTCTTATACAAAAAGTCTGCAGTCGAACCAGCTAGGATTGGCATAGCAATTCCCCAAAGTTATCAAGGACTCCGTGCTCTGCTCTATCATCCTTAGCAGATGGTTTCCACCTCGTGGTCCAAGAGGGCTGCTTGGGCAGCAGCCATTGCAACCAAAGGCCAGGCAGAGGAAGGAAGAATTGCACACAGCACTTCTACTGGCATCTTTCTGCCCAGAGTTTAGTTACTAGCTGCAGCTAATTGGAAGAGAGGCTGGAAAACGTAATCTTTATTTTAAGTGGTCATGCACCTAAAAAAGAGGAAGAGAAAAATGGATGTTGGGCAACACTGGCAGTATATATCATACACTCCATCTTCTCCTGACACCTACTCTCCTTGAGCATCGTCTCACCTCATGCTTCCTTCCCCTAGCTATCTCCATTCCTGTCACAACCGGCTTTCTCTAGGAGTCCCACATATTTGCAACACTTCCCTCCTGCCACAGGCCCTTGCTCAGACTTCAACATTGTCCCCTCTTCTGATTTGACTTCTCATCCTCCAGAACTCTGCTCAAGCAGCATTTCCTCAGGGAGTCTTCCTTGGTTAGGTCAACCCTCCTATTTAGATGCTTCTAGCATGTCGATGGTATCATCGTTGCAATTACACATTTATTTTATGCAATCATTTGATTATTTTCTGCCCCCACAATGAGGTCAGAGTTTAGGTCTGGCTTTGCACAGCATAGAGCATTCTGCGGGGCATACTGTAGGTACTCAACAAATATTTGTTGAATGAATTAATGAATAAATTTCACTGTTATCTCATACAAAATAAAAGAGGCTAAGACTCAGCAAAAGATTTTCCTAGGCGAGTGGGAGTGGTGGTGGGTGACCAGGAGGGCCGGGGAGAATCCTAAATGAGAGGACTTCCCTGAGGAAGGGGAAGCCAGTGAGAGGAGCAGGGTTTATTTGCAAATGAATGGCAGGTTCCCCCAGACAGCCCCAGGCTTCCTCTCTCCGCCAGGGGCGCCAGAGCAAGGGTAGCCGCAGGTTGGTGGGTGTACGTGGTGGTGGTGCTGGTGACTGGGAATGCCAAATGGGTGTAAAACAGATTTAAAAAAGGTGGCTAGTTGAAGGTGGCTAGTTGCCAGCGAAGAAATGATTCAGTCTGACTCAGCAATAAGATTGAAAAGAAAGTGATCAGAGGACCTTGACCCTGGATAGGAAGCGGTCACTTTCGGCCAAAGGTCAGTGACCAGCGAGAGGGAAGGCAGCTCCATGCACGGTCACTGCCGACATCTTTGCAAATGCAGAAAACAATAATCCCATCACATGCCTGCCAACTTCATGCACTTCCTCCCAATCTTTATTTTACACATTTTTCTATAAGCAGTTGAACTCATCCACAAAACATGATTTGACAATTTCCTCTCTCACTGAACAGGAGAGCACGTGTTTCTAAACTGCTTTCCGGAGAGGTGTACTGATCTACTCTACTACAATGTGTTAAACTGCCTCTCTCCTCACAGTTTTTGCCAATTTTACCAGTTGAAAATAACAATTTATTATTCCTAATTCCTAATTATTTCAGTTCATAACTCACTATTATTTTAATTCGCGGTTCTTTCATGTCTAGAGAGAATGAACACTTCTCAAATGCTTCTTAGTTATGTATGTTTTTGATAATATATATTCAATATGTATATTTTTCAATCTATATATTTCAATTCATAATTCATTATCTTAATTTGCACTTCTTTCATTTCTAGAGAGAACAAAAACTTTTCAAATGCTTATTAGTTATACATATTTTTTCCAAAACCGACTTTTGCAAAGTTATTTCTAGGATGGTAAATAGAAACCAGCGTCGCCAAAATTTGGTTAAAAGTCACCTTTCCCACCTCCAGAAGTAGCATCTCCCCCAAATGGTTGTATGTGTGAGGAAGATGGGGGTAGCAATGGGGAGAGGAAGGAGTGCCATGGACTCAATGGTTGGGGGACCCTGGTTCCCACACCAGCCTCCCGTACACCTTTGGAAGCGGGAGGCTCCAAGCTTCCTGAGCAAACCAGCGCTAACTAAATAGATGGCGGATGTTTGCTGTGCAGCTTTTTTGGGTTGCCTCCCCAGTCTGATCCACCTGATGGGTTTTGATATCCCCTGAGAGGCAAACTGGGAGCCAATGGCCCAGGGGAGGGACTGTGTCTCATGTGGTTGTGTCTCCAGAGCCCAGTAGGGCACCTGGCATGTGGTCCTCCCTCGGTACGGATTTGTTCTGTGACTGAATGATGGAAAGCCTGAATAGTTGTTAGGAGACGGGAGACTGTGTCCTTCTGTGTTCTCTGTTCTCTGCTAGGTCACTAAACAGCAAGTCCCTCTCTCGAACAGACCTCCATCTCTATACCTTCGGAAGTTAATCCAAACAATAGCAAACATTCCTTCTAACTCTGAAATTCTATGAAAACACCTAAGCTGTTTTGCTTTTCTTTTTAAAAAGTGTCCTCATCTATGAAACAAGATGAAAATATTGACCTCCCACAAGGTTGCCAGATAAAATATGGGACACTCAGTTACACCTGAATATCAGATAAGGGGATACTTTTTTTAGTATAAGTATGTCTCAGATAGTACATGACTCTGAAAATAATTGAAGAACTGAATGATTAAACAACATCTAGCTGGATCAGTTTATTACATTCATTCAACAAGTATTTATTGAGCATCTATTAGGTGCCAGATATTGTTTGAGCCTGGTGACACAGCAGAGAATAAAATAAAGCTGTGTCTCTGTTTTCATATGACTTCCATCCCTGTAGACAAAAAAAAAAAAACCCATAAAATATCAGGTGGTCATAAAGCTCAGAAGACTAATAAAGCAGGATAAAGGTTAGAGACCATGTGAGGGGGGGTGAAGGAGGGAATCAAGCAGTCTGATGAACTTGACCTTCTGTACCTGAGAGCCCCCCACCCCCACCAAGAGCTGTGTTTGTAACAACAGGACCCTGACATTATTTTATAGCAATCAATGAAGCTGCATAAAAATGATGTCATTGATTCAAAGGCACCTGTCCAAATCAGGGATAAAATGATCAGTTGCAGGGATGGAAGAGACCTATAAATCATTTGGAGCAGATTTTAGCTGAGCTGGGGCTGCAACCAAGTTCCCTGACAGCTGGGAGAAAGTTCAGGAAGGTCATGTACATATTAAAAAGATGTTTCTGTTTTCAATTTCTGTGTGCCAGTCAGGGTGGATCGAGTCCTGACAACTTGATGTGTTTTTGAAGTTTTAGCTGGAACAACAAGGAAGGGTTTTCCTCTTAAGAAGTCTCCATGCCGGGGCATCTGGGTGGCTCAGTTGGTTAAGGGTCTGCCTTCTGCTTAAGTCCTGATCCCAGGGTTCTGGGATCAAGCCCCTTGTGGGAAGCCTGCTTCTCCCTCTCCTCCCCGTTTGTGCCCTGTCTCACTCTCTCTCTCTCTCTCTCAAATAAATAAAATCTTAAAAAAAAAAAAAAAAAAAAAAAGAACCCTTTATGCCTCCTGGAGCCAGTGCTTTGAGGTGCAAGGCTGGGCTGGGGACCATCAGACTCACTGCTGAAGAGGCCCCCTGTCTTATTCTCCTACCAGCCAAGAGAGGTCCATCATCAGCATCACCACTCTTACTATATTCATGACCATATCAGACTTGCAGGTGGTTCCTCTACCCCTGGTTACCCGAGTTTCTACGGTCATGAATCCTATGTTTCATTGCGAAGGTATATATTTGGTCTACAGCTTTGCTAGGCAAGGTATGGTTCCCAGGCCAGCAGCATCCACATCATCTGGGAGCTGGCTAGAAATGCAGAGTCTCAGGCCCCACCCCTGACCTGCCAAGTCGCAGCCTGTCCTTTCTCAGTGTCCCAGGGAATGGCACGCACGTTAGCATTTAGGAAAGACTGTGCTAGAACATTTTGTGTGCTTGTGTCCATTGCATTTCACACATTAGACTTGTATTTGACTGAACATATATGAGCCTTGGATGTGTGGGGCTCATTAACGTCTTCCTCAAGCAAGACCAGCTCAGTTTGTAGAGGTCTTCTTATCATTTTCAGCTCACAGGAGTTAATGCGCTTACACGTGTCCGTAGATTCTTGGATTCCAAAGGAAGATCCTCATGGAAACCTGAGGAAACGAAGTTTTGGTGGAGAGGAGGCAGTTCCGTGAAAACTAAGAGCAGAAGGTGCCCAGGAGATTTCCACCAGAGAAGCTTTTAGGCATTCTGGTGGCTTCTCAGCCAAATTCTGTTCCCCCGAGGAGCAAGTGCCTCTAGGCCCCTCAGACGAATTCCCAACCACACAAACTGGCCAGCAGAACGTCTGGGGCCTGGAGAGCCCTGTGAGAACCCTGTGGGGAGCCAGAGCCAGGATGCAGGAGGGAACAAGCTCCCCCCAGGCTTCTCTGAGTCCCAGCCAGGCGCAGGTGAAGGGACAGCTCACCCGAGACCCGTGGTGAGAGTGCACGCTTTCACATTCCAGGGGAGATCGGTTTACTCACGGGCTCTTTCATCCTAGCCTCCTTCCCAAGATAACAAGCTGAGGGAATAGAGCAAGTTCTGCCTCTGAAAGGCTTGGAACCCCTGAAGGGCAGGGCATAAAGGTGGGCCCTCAAACAGACAATGCAGAAAGCCAAGAGCAAGACACACTCCAGCTGGAACCGGAGCGAGGCCTCAGAGACTTGGTTCCAGTAAAACAGAACAGCTTCCAGGGTGAGCACAGACCATCTCCCCCAAAGGCAGCAAACAGGGTGGCTGAGACAGCTGAGTTAAGGGCTTTTGCATTGATGTGGATCCTTTGATGTGAACTTGGTAAACCTCGTTACCATAGTCCATCACAAAGAGCTGCCGCCCACTTTCTACCTGGAGGCGCAAGGGATTTAGGAGCGAACTAACAAAGGTAGGCTTGTCAAGTGCCTCCAGGGCCTTGAGGGCAGCCCACTGGGAACCCGGATCAATGGTTCAAGTTGAAGATTTTTGAAAGCAGGCTGATCAGCCTTGGAAGGGGGGGGGGGGGGGATGGGTCACTGGGCCCAACCTTCTTGTACAGATGGGGAAATGAAACCAAGTCCCCAGGGAGGAGGGTGGGGAGGATGGGACTGGCCCAAAGTTCCATGGCATTTTCTGGCAGAGTGACAATCAGCGCTAAGGTCATCAGGCTCCTGGCCCCAGACTCTTTCAACTGCCTGGTGAGAGCCTGGCTTTGCTGGGACAGTGAAGGAGGCCATTTGTTTAACACACTTCTGCTTCTTGGAACAGTGGGGAAGGGCCTTCCTTTCCATCTTCACCCTCTGTCCTTGGCGAGTTCTCCTCAGAGGAGAACCAGACTCTGCCCCCATGCCCTCACTGTCTCCGGGGGGAGGGCCACCTCTCTAGACCGCGGGGGACAACCTGACCCGCCTGGATGCCTTGTTGGCCTCGGTGATCTTCCTGCCTCAGAATTCCTATGCTCAGGCCCACCCCCTTCCCACTCTGTTCTGGGTACATTAACTGCTCCTACAACCCACACTCTTCGTTCCTAGATTGCAAGTCTGCGGGTAGGAAATGCATGTCCATCTTCTCAGTTCCTTTAGTGCCTGGCACGGCCCTGGACATACAGTGACACTCCATCCACGCCCGGGTGACCTTTTCTCCTTCCTTCCTCCCTCCACAGATTCAGAGCCCAGTACCTCGGACTCCCAGTCTTCGACCACCCTGTTCCTGTCTTCGGAGGAGCCGGGCCCCTCCACCGCCGCGCTGCCCTCTCCTTCCTCCTCCTGCGAGCCCCAGGCCTTCTCCCCAGGGGCCTCGGTGCTGCCCCCGCTGCTGCCGCCGCCCCCCGCCGCGGCCGCCGCCGCGCCCCCCGGCCCCGTTGCCCCCGGACGCACTGGCCTCTACTCCGTGGTCGCTTCCTCCCAAGACGCGGCCCCGCGCCTCGGCGACTGGCTGCCCGGAGGCCCCGCGGCCACCCCTCCCGGCGTCCGCGGGGATGAGCGCGGGCGGCCGGCTCCCGCCCCGCGCCCCGGTGCAGCGGGCAGGGAGGAGGGAGCCGAGGCCCCGGGAGCCTCCCCGCCGCCCTGCGCCCGGCCTGCCAGTCTGGAAGCCAGCGTCGGGGACATCCTGGTGGAGCTGCGGACCATGAACGGCCACCTGGACATCATAGCGAGGGCCCTCACCAAACTGGCCTCGTCCCTCGGGCCTCCGCCGCAGCCCCTGCCCGAGGCCCGGGATGCCAACTAACCCAGGAGCGGCCGCCTGGCTGGGCACCTTCGCGGCGCTCAGCGGAGGGATCCCCAGGGCACTGGGCGTCCCCGCCTGTCACCTGTCACCTGTCACGCACACGGGCCCAGCAAAGCCAGCAGAAGAGACGAGCCCTCTGCTCGGCCTGCCGGAACGGACCTTCCCTGGCCGCTCAATCTGAAATGATGTGTGCTTCTGACACCCTCGGGCCAGGCCCTTTCTCGGGAGTAACGGCTGCCCCACGCCCGTGGGCTCTCCTGGACCTTCAGATGTCCTTCTCCTTGTTTTGGAAAAGGCCTTGAACTCCCGGCAGGAAAAGTGCCCCCAGAAGGTGATGGGACCTTGGGCAAGGCCCACATCTGTGACTCCTGAGTAGTGTGGAGGGAAGGCAAGCCAGCCCCAGCTTTCCTCTCGGACTTGTTGATGGTGTATCTGATCTCTGGTGATGTTTACATATTTCTTTTAAAAAAAATATATTTTTGGATAATTAAATTTTTTTTCCTCATTATAACCACATTGCAAGAAATTTGGAAAATAGAGACGTGAAAAAATCTGATGTATTTGGAGATGGGGGTATTTAAGTCTTTCTTATGAATAAGAAAGTATGTGCATAACAAAATTTTTATATGTACTTTCGGGATATTGGCCTCACTCAGCTCCATGTTTTTCCTTTGCACGGGCCCCTGTTCCTGGTTACTTGTTCCGGCCCCCCTGTACTCCTTTGGATCTTATTTCAACGTTTCTCATGCTTGTGAAGAATAAGCTTCTAAAATTCTCATGATTCTTTTCTAAAACTCCCAGATCTCCCTAAATTTGGTAAATCCACCCCTTTCCTCTGGACTGGAGCAGATGCTGAGTCACAGAGTCACTGGACAACATGAAGGAAGCCAGCACCTTTGGCCTCTACTTATGAGGTACCAGTGACACCACCTTCCCCCATTGTGACAACCGAAAATATCTCCAGACTTTGCCAATGTCCCCTGATTTGAGACCTAGATGGAATTTCAGAAATCTGGAATAATCTACGCCCTCCAGGATCTGACTTCCCATAAGGAGGCAGGGCTCTTTCCACTTTCCTATTTGAATTAGAATTCATTTGTCAGAAGCAGATGTACTGCTCTTTTCCTGGAAACAAACCAAGAGTCAGAGACCACATTGCACAGAGTAAAAGGCCCATCCTTGAGCATTTGCAGGGCATGCAGATGATGGGCTGAGGCCAGGGGCTGCCTGGGCTCGGCAGTCCTTGGCCTACCCAGAGCATCTCTGACTTTGGCAGGCATGACACACCTGGAGAGCTTGTGAGGATGCTGATTCCGCTTTAGTGGTTCTGGGGTGGGGCCCGAGACTCTGCATTTCTAATGAGCTCCAGGGGGATGTTGATGCTACTGGCCCAAGACACATTCTGAGTAGTAAGTGAGTAGCAAGGGTTTCAATTTTGGGATTCCTGCTGGTTTGGGCTGCTTGTCTTTGCACCCTGCAGTGGCCTAGATGCCCCCAAGCTCTTACCAAAACTTCCACTGCAGCTCTGGGGGACTTTCTGTTTTATTTTTTTTATTTTTAAAGATTTTTTTTTAATTTATTTAATTGAGAGAGAGAGAGAGCCGAAGCTGGGGAAGTGGCAGAGGGAGAGGGAGGAGGAGACTCCCCGCTGAGCAGGAAGCCTGATGCCAGACTAGATCCAGGGACCCCGGGATCATGACCTATGCTGAAGGCAGATGCTTAACCGACTGAGCCAGGGTGTGGGGCGCCTTCAGTTCAGGTCATGATCCTGGGGTCCTGGGATCGAGCCCCACGTTGGGCTCTCTTGCTCAGCAGGGAGCCTGCTTCTCTCTCTCTGTCAAATTAATAAATAAAATTTTCAAAAAATTTAAGTAAAAGCCAGGGTGTATTAGGTCCAGCCACCCACTTCTAAAGAAGCTTCACTGGAGTTTAAACCAATTCAACATTTATTGGGCATCTACGATGTTGGTGCCCCGGGGACACAAAGATGAATAGAGTAAGGGCCGTGCCCTCTAGGGGCTCCCAGCCTAGTGTCCCACACAGAGAGGGATCAGCAGTTCCCGCGAGTAAACAACCTGAAGAGGGGGTGGGGAGAAGTAGCAGGGAGTGGTGAGAATGGCAATCACTGAGGCCAGGCTTCTGGCTTTGGCTTTGGGAGGGTTAGCCTCTGGCCTCAGTCTCTTAATCTGTGTCAGATGGGGATGATGGCATCTGCTTCGTCATGGCCCAACAGAAGCTGACTTGGATGTTCCCGGGGCTTTGCATTCCAGAAAGTGCTGTCAGATACCCTTGTATGGCGAGTGGGTATCATTACCTCCTCTCTCCTGGGTCCTGTGGCGAGAGGCACCCCGGAATGGGGGAGTCACACCCTCACATCAGAGCTGCCCCTCCATCTCTGACTGACTAAGCCCTCCCCCTTCCTTTTTCTTTTTTTTTCATGAAAGGATCCATGGCCCAAAGTGACCGCCATCCTTTGTTCTGCTCTTCGGCTGAAGAAACAGCTAAGATGGCGTTCAACCACATGGGCTGGGAACATCAGTATTGGGTTCTTGCTCAGATGCTCATTCAAACAGTCTTTTATTCTCACTTTGAGGGACTTCTTTGGCATTAGATTAAAAGCAACAAAAAACTAAATCCTTCGAGGACAAAGGGACTGGCATATAAATCCTAAATTCAGATAACAGTGACTGGATCCTTTGGTCAGAGTGCCCGCCTGCGTCTGTGAGATTGAGGTTGGGGAGATCAGAAGAGGCTACTGTAACACTCCGTCGATCCAGGGAGAGTGGAGAAAAGTCTGAGCGCCTGTCCTGGGCGCGGAGGGCCTCAGAAACTGGGTCTGGGATGGGGCTGAAGGGGAATAGGAGGGGCATGACTTTGCAGAAGGTACAGCCAAGGCCATGGAATTGAGTTCCAACAAAATATCAGTCTGCAGGGGCTGGGCAGAAAAAAAGAAATCTCGTCATGTGGATTGCAGGTTGGAATTTCCCTCTGAATGACACCAAACTGTCCTGATACCTCTTCGCCCCAAGGCTTAGGTGTCCTTGGGGTTGGCACGACATAAGACAAGCACGTGATGGTTCAAGGTGGCAAGCTGAAAATCAGCCTGAGACCTATGGCTGAGATAGCAGGCTTAAGCTAGGGTGGCACGTACCAGCAGTTACGGCAGCTCCTCTTTGTGAGGTAACGAGGGGCCTGTTTTGGAGGACATTCCAGCAGAGACCGGATGGGGAGCTACTGATGCTGAAGCAAACGGGAGGTTCTACACTGGGTGGAGCAGTGATTTAAAGACCCTGTCACTCTAGCACTGAAGTAAGCCTTGGCTCCTCTCTCAGGCCGATACCCAATCCAACGTCCAGTCACGTGGGCTCTACCTTCTCAAGAGTTCCATTATCCAACCACTTCTCACTGCTACCAGCTGGCCAAAGCCACTGTCCTCTCCCACCGGAGTTACCACAATAGCCTCCTAACTGTCCTCCCTGCCTCCCTCCCTATTCTCACAGGGAAGCCAGAGTGGTCTTTTTTTTTTTTTTTTTAATGTTCAGTGATTCATCAGTTGCATATAACACCCTGTGCTCATCACATCCCGTGCCCTCCTTAATGCCCATCACCCAGTTACCCCATCCCCCCATGCCCCTCCTCTTCCGCAACCCTCAGTTTGTTTCCAGAGTCAAGAGTTTCATATGGTTTTTCTCCTTCTCTGATTTCTTCCCCTTCAGTTTTCCCTCCCTTCCCCAATTGTCCTCTGCACAATTCCTTACGTTCCATACGAGTGAAACCATCTGATAACTGTCCTTCTCTGATTGACTTATTTCACTTAGCATAATCCCCTCCAGTTTCATCCATGTTGATGCAAATGGGAGGTATTCATCTTTCCTGATGGCTGAGTAATATTCCATTGTATATATGAACGGCATCTTCTTTATCCATTCATCTGTTGATGGACATCTTGGCTCTTTCCACAGTTTGGCCATTGTGGACATTGCTGCTATGAACATCAGGGTGCAGGTGCCCCTTCTTTTCACCGCATCTGTATCTTTGAGGTAAAGCAGAGTGGTCTCTTAAAAACATTTCTAACCAGGTTACTCCTCTGCACAGACTCCAGTGGTTTCCATCTCACGCAGAGTAAGAGCCAAAGTTTTACATAATTTGGTCTCCCATTATCTGCCTGCTCTCATCTCTTATCACTGTCCTCCATTCTAGTCCCACCAGCCTCCTTGCTGCCTCTCCCATACACCAGGCACGTTCTACCTCCGCCTTTGCACTGGCTATTTCTTGAGTCTGGACCACTCGTCCCCAGATAGGTCACATGATTTGCTCCCTCATAACTTCAGGTCTTTGCTCAAACCCCCTTTGAAAAGTTGTAACCCCCCTCCCTAACCTTAACCCTCCACTCCCCAGATGCATTTCTTATTCTCCTTTCTTGTTTTGTTGTTGTTGTTGTGTGTGTGGTTGTTTTTTGTTTGTTTTTTGTTTTTTACTTGGAAAAAACCACCACCACACACACTATATGCTTACTTTATTTTTTGTCATTGGAATATTAGCTCCATGAGGGGAGGATTTTTTTTGTCTGCTCTGTTATCTCAGCATACTGCCTTTGAAAAAATAAAAGTTTTTGTAAAAGGGACACATCAATGGTAATAATTCAGACCATACAGAGGAGAACAAAGAAGAATGTGAAACCCACCCCAAAATCTACCCCCAAGAGATAACTACTGTCAGTTTTTTGGCAACTACTATTTGAAACATCTGTGCCTGTACAAAATGCATACACATGTGTGTACTTGTACTTAACTGTGATCACCCTAGGCCTGCTGTTCTGCGGCTTGTTTTTTTTTTTTTTTTTAACTTGATAATGGATGGAAATTTTTCCCCTTAAAAAAATAGATGTTGTATATGAAGTTCCATTTACTTAACCAATCCTGTGCCTGGGTTTCTAATTTTTCTCATCATAAGCAGGGCTGTAATGACTCTATCTGGGGCGACCTGTTTTTGCTCTTCTGTGTGTTAAGGTAAGTTCCTAGAGGCGTGATTTCTGGGTCAAAGGGCACACATTCCTACTTCTTGTTTTAGGTTGCTGTTGTGGCTTCCTTGAGGTTCAAAAAGGGGAAGTGAGTGAATGGTAGGAGGAATTCGGGGGCCTTGGGGTGGTTCCATTCAAGAACCTGTAAAAAGGAGGAAATGAAAACAAGACTGCCTTCTGTAGATTGAAATTGGAGCACAGTGGGCCAGAACAGAGTTGTGCAAAGCCCACCTGGGAGGGATGAATCTCACATGGTCCCTCAGATGGTGCATGAGTCTGGGTCTGATCAGGAAACAGAAGCCATCTAAGTTTCGTACACAGGGGTGGCTCTCATTCAGGGATTGGAAACAAGGGTGTTGGAAGGGCTGGAGGAGCATGGAGGGGAAGCTCAGGTTGCCCAAGATGAGTAACTGCAGGAAAGCACCACCAGCGCTGGGCTGGGGCGGCCAAGGGAGTGCAGGACCCCAGTGATCCCGAAGTCCCCGCAATAAAGGGAGCTCAGGAGCGACACCGCCAGGCCACAGCCCCTGTCCTCGCAGCCACTGCCACCATCCCCCTTGGATATCACTCGTGCTATCACTTCTGCCTGAGACCGCCCCCCCACCAGAGAGCAGTGGGACGGAAGGAGAGAGTTGCTCCTCCCCTCCTCTCACCTTGCAGCTCTCCTCCGGTGCATCCCTCTCCCAGAACCTAGCTGGAAGCCCCCCGTTGGAGGGAGTCTGGGAAATGCAGTTTGTGGGCCCTCCACGCCGATGACACAGGACAGAGCACAGCGAACGGCAGATAGGCCAATGACCCGTGCCAGCAGTAACTTGGGTCAAAGCGGTGGTCTATCTAAAGAAAGCAGCTGCCGCACGACAGTAAGCGCCGTGAGCCGTGGGAGCACCAGGGAGCAGGCACTATGGAGACCCACGTGGGCAGTGCCCGTGCCGGCAGAGGAGGGCCTACTTGACCCTCAGGACCCAGCCACAGGTGGACACATGCACCCTGGCTCGCTCATCGGATACCACTCAACAGTCTAGAGGGTGCCAACGAGAGACTGTCCCCGAGAGAAGGCTCTGCGGCCGAGGGCAGACAGGCTGGGTTTTGGAGCCTTTGCGGGGGGCCGCTGGGTCTTGGATAATAGTAGGTTACCGATGTGTGTTGCTGCTCTGGGAGACAGGAAGCCAGCCCTGGGACTTGCCCTCGGACATATTCCTTCATCTAAAGGACATAGGCTCTAACACTGATGGGCTCCTATCAGGCATCGGCTCTGGGCTGGGTGCTCTGTTTACAGGGCTGTTGAATTGCCTGTGGCTGGTGAATCTCCCCGAGAGCGACAGCTGAGTTGCTCTCTAGAAGTTATAGGTCTTTGAAAAAGTGAGAAAATGCCAGCACTGGAATAATAAACCGGAAAGCAGGGGACACCCCCCGCACCCCACAGCACTGATGGTGTCATACATGTTGGGCTTGGGAGGGAGAGGAGATGCTAGAGGACTAGACAAGGCACAGGGAAGAATGGATGAGGAGAGAGGCCAGAAGGATTATGCCAACTTGGTGGCTCTGAAGTACATTTAAGGTCAATGTCATTAACCACATTTCACGTACAAGGTGACTTAGCTTCAGTTGTATTTTGTTTCCCTCACTCCTTACCCCCTTGGGCCACCTGACTTAAACAACCAACTCTGCTTGGAGGAAATGGAAGGATTTCTGCAAGTCTCTCAGGTGCGAGTATTAGCATCTCGAGTCCCAGGGGCATTTTCGAAGCTTCCTATAAAGCCAGGACCCTAGCAAGCAGCACACAGGCTGCCTCTAACCTTGGCTCTCATGCCTGAGGCCGGCCAGTACCCAGTGGGCTCAAACCATTTCCACAAAGCAAATGTGCAAAGCCTCTCATGAGAGGCCACCGGGAGCATCTTTTAAGGCTCTTGGCTCCAGTGTCTTCCTCCAGAACGCCCCAGGTGCTGTTTCTACTGCCCACGTACTCTCCGGAGGGCACTCCGCTGGCCCAGCCGTCCCTTCTGGAGCCAAAACTGTATCCCGCTCCCCACCCCCCGCCCCATCCCCGCTATGCCCAGCACCACTCAGACCCGGAGCTGCTGCTCAGTAAATGTTGATGGAGGGCTCCGGTGCTGGGGGCGGGGGCAGAGAGCAGACGCCGGGGTCCAGTCTGGCAGCTCGGGGCTCCACATCTTGCTCCCTGAGCACTGCCTGAGCTGCCTGGATAGAGACGAAGACCTGTCCGGTGGCCAGTCTGGTGCTGGCCCAGGAGGGAAGGTCATGACGACCTGCCTCCGCTGCAGCTTCCAGGCCTCGCCTTTGCTTGTTTTCTGGGAGCCTCGGTGTCTGCCCACAATGGCATGGCTCATTCAGCTGCCCGGATTCTTGGCGCTGCACGCGGGCCGCATAGGCTGTTTCCGTGGTGAGCATGGCAGAGATGGCCAGCGTTCCCGGGCCCCGTCTTCCTGCTGGCCTCCCCGGGCAGGGCGCGTGCCAGGCGACTGCTCCCGGAGTGGGGTTTCCAACGGGGGGCAGGGCGGTGGTCATCGCAAACTTGGCTGGGCTTTGAGCCGCAGTGAACAGATCTAACCGATTTTATTCGTTTCTTCCTCTTACATCTCCCCTTGTTCCCCAAAGCGTTTGCGATGGCTCCACGGAATACCACGTTCTGGGGGGCGCTTGGACAGCATCCGGCCTGACCCCCTTCACTGTGCCATCTTCTAGGAAGGGTTACAGAGGTCGGGGACTGGCTCGGGGTTGCCCATCGATGAGGAGCTGGGCTGGGCTGGAAGCTACCGTCCCTTGAGTCCTGTGTCCTTTCAGCCATAGATAGCACTTCCTGGCTGCCCTGGAGGGACTCTTCCCAGTGGTGGGATGGATCAGCCTGGAACGGTCCTGTTCTTTGCCCCTGGGACTGGACACACACTCAACACACACATGTACACACACGTAGGATGTATCCAGAATTTTCAATGAAAAAAATACTGTCTTCGTGTTTTTAAACCAGGGGTCAGGCTAACTGTGGCCCATAACCTGTTCTCATTCAGTCTGGGAGCGAAGGGTGATTTTTAGGTTTTTAAATTGTGAAAAAAGCAGCAGTAACAGCAGCATAGGTGACAGAGACTGGATGTGTCCTGCAAAGCCGAAAGTATTTACTGTCTAACTCTTTGCAGACAATGTTTGCTGATCCCCGGTCTGGACAATGCATTTGATGTTTCCCCCAGTGATGGCAAACAATCTGCCCAGGAGACTGAAGACTTCTCTTTTATAGGTCCATCTATCTGGTCATCTCTACAGGGCTCCAACTGTGAAATTTACAATTTGCAGCATTCTCCCTTTCCCTGTCAGATGCTTGTGATTTTTCTGAGTGGTCTTTCTGTGGCTTCCCAGGATGAACCATGGGGGAGAACCTATTATCAGGAGACTTCCAGAGGTGACTTAGGGGGTCAAGGCATTTCCTGTTGGTACCCACCATGGGCTGCCCTTGTGGGGAGGTTGCCTTGCAAATGCGTGGCCCCGGGCGGACCGAGGTGGGGCCAGAGAACAGACTCCCAAGAGTGACGAGGAAAATGTCTTTCCCCTCAAAGAGAAACACAAAGATGCTTGCGATCTGACTACCTCTGTTTCCTCCCCACCAAGACGGGCTTCTCAACTAGTTCCTGTGTATTCAGGCTGCTCATTTCTTTAGAGTTACTGAACCAGAGTAACCACAAATCGAGCCGGAAGCGCGCGATAACCCGCTGAACTCTGCGTGGCCTTGGCTGGGCTTCTCCCCGAGCACATCCGACGGCCGGCCTGCCTCTCTGCAGCTGCAGGGTATCCAGCGAGCGCCCAGCAGCGTCTGAGGCTCTGGTCTCCGGCTCGTTATTGCCAGAGTCAAAAGAAAGACGGGGGGGAGGGGGGAAAGTGACAGGCAGACAGAACCCGGAACATTCAAACCCGTCAGAGCTGTTCACGGTTGTGAAAGATTTACGGTCAGGCAGTTTGGAGTTTAAATACGAAATGACACAAGAAGCCTTTAATGTAAAGAGGAGCTTTAAGCCTGATCTGGGAGCAGAAAATAGTCTGTGAACTCCCCTCTCTGGGATCTTAGAAGTTCTGTTCTATTGACTCCAGGCAGGGCCACAGCCATGGTGCACTTCATGGGCTCATAAATATAACATTATTGGACCAAAAAACCAATCCTTCTCCAACTGATTAGGCCCAGATTGGTCAACCCATAAATCAACACTGAATGAGAGCTATAAAGTTGTGAATCAATGTGTCCCAGACCTCCAAACCGGAATGAAAATGCTGGAATAAAATAGCTGGAGTACTTCCAAGATCCTTCTTCTCATCCCTCCTCCCACCAGCCCCATATCCTACTACACTAATTTTAAAAGCCCTTCTTCTTCTCCTTCTTCTCCTTCTTCTTCTTCTCCTTCTTCTTCTTCTTCTTCTTTTTCTTCTTCTTCTTCTTCTTCTTCTTCTTCTTCTTCTTCTTCTTCTTCTTCTTCTTCTTCTTCTTCGTCTTCTTCTTCTTCTTCTTCTTCTTCTTCTTCTTCTTCTTCTTCTTCTTCTTCTTCTTCTTCTTCTTCTTCTTCTTCTTCTTCTTCTTCTTCTTCTTCTTCTTTTCTTCTTCTTCTTTCTTCTTCTTCTTTCCTTTTTTTTCCCCCGCTCCTGGGTCTGGCCGTGGGCAGTGTTTCAGGGCAGGAAATTTGGTCTAGAAGTGAGGGTGGGGAAATAGGAGGCTGACCTGCTGCATTTCCCGTCAGGACTGCTCTTTGGCTCTGCTGTGCCTCCCTGGCTGGGGGCTCCACCTGCGGCTGAGAGGTGATGGCATTTGTCATCCACGTCATGGAGCCAGGAAGAGAACCAAATACCCCACTGGCACACAGTGAGTGATTGATTCCTGTTTGATCAATGAATGGATATTTAGATCCCATTAATTTAAGGGCTGTGAACCCCCACATGGAATTCCTAAATATAATAATCTGTTCTCCTCTTGGAACTGCACATCAGGTTCAGAAATGCTGTGTGGCTGTCCCTGTTGGACGTAGTCACCCTTTTGGGATCTGGGAGATGAGGTTGTCTGTTGAGAACCCTGACCACACTTATCAGAGAGCGTTCTGTGTCCCAGTTCCTCTGGAGTTCCAAAGAAAAGTTTGTTTTCTGAATTCCGCTTCTCCCAGGGTCCTTTCCCCCTCTCTTTGCAACAGCAGACACCCCCTCCCCGCCCCTTCTAAGGGCTTATTATTAAGCACCTGCTTCCCTGGGCTGGGAGCTCTTCCTTCCTGATCATCCCAATGCCAAGCTCGCCTGCCATCTTCTACCCCTTGGTGGGGGGGACACATACACGATCCTGTACAAATTCCTTGAGCTGTTGGCCTCCTGGTTTCTCCCAGACACAGACTCCCAAGGGCTGGGAGGGGCCTCGGTTTCATCCAGTTCCTGCTGCTCGTTTGGGGAAACAGAGGCCTAGAGAGGGGTTCTCACTTATCTGAAAATCAGGCCTCTTACAACCCATTCCACTTTACCCTAGTGCAAAGCCCTACGCTGACTGCATTCTTGTTCTCCTCTGCAGAAAAAGAAGGTTCTTGTCAGGTTCTCCTGAAACTGGTCTTCAGGCACCATTTCTATACAGTTGGCAGTTTCCTTTGGACACTTATATTTACCCCCACGTTTTCCTCTCTCCTTGCTGGGACTTACAAGACCACGAACAGACAAGCCCAAGACCCCAGAGGAGAAATTCTCCCCTCCAATGTATGCCTCTAGGAGGAATGGGGCTGAATGACAGCACTATTTGACGAATGAGCTCCATGTAGGTGTTTTGCCACCAGCAGTCAGAGAAACCTTGCAGGACGTGTCCAGGGAAATGGATTTTGTAGGGTTAGCTAAATTCGTACCACCCACTGCACAATAGCAGCACTGTGCAGAAAAGGTGGCTTTGAAACAGGTTCAGTTTTATGTTAGTTTCAAGTTTAGGTGAAGAGCCAAGTTCAGGTGAAGGGCCATTTCTGCAGCTGAAGGATTTGTATTCCTCCTCCTAACCCTGATGCGGCCCTTTGTCGTCTGGGCTCTTCCACCGTTTAAAAATCCCGACATTATCTCTCTACTTTCTGGGAAGACATTCAACTCCCAAAGTGAGTTGTAAGAAATAAAGTGATCACACTGCTTGGGCATAACTCTTCTATCAGCAGACCTGGGAGTAGTGTGAATGTGATGAACCTTACTGCCTGGAGAGTCCTTTTTAGACACTTAATCCCTCTTTTAGCCCTGAGGTTGGAGCGCCCATGCAAAGAGGATGGGGAAGATTAGAAATATGACCCTAATTCTTCATCCCTGCTGTATCCATGCCCCTTGCCATGTAACTTTGCATTGCCCTCCAAGGCTGTGTCTGGGTTTAGTCATGAACTTGTTTTGGCCAAAAAGATACAGTGGAATTGACGTGTATTGGTTCTGAACCCAGACCTCATGAGGCCTTATATGTTTCTTCTTGCTCTCTTTTGCAGCTATCATCACCATGACAACTTGTGTGAGCTAGCCTGTTGGAGAGGGGTTACATTGAGGTTCAGAGCCAAGTCACACCAGTTGTCCCAGCCAATGCCAGTCTAGATTGACCAACAACCAGCCAATCCCCAGACATGTGAATAAACCCAGTCAAGATTGGCAGAGCCACTTAGCTGACCCGCGGCTATCCCTTGAGGTTTATTGTTGTGTGTCACTGAGGTTTCACGATGGTAAGGCATCATTGTGGAAGTAGATGATTGATATGGGCTTTTATTTATATTTATATAAATTTATTTATATAAATTTATATAAATATATGTATATATTTATATTTATTTATATTATATATTATTTATATTTATTATATATAAATATATATAAATAAAGTATATTTATTTTATATACTTTTATGACCACATTTTAATTCCTTGTTTCAATCAAATGGTCACCTAAATCATCTGGTCTACTCTATTAGGTGTCTACCTAATATCCATAATTTTCTTCTTCACTGTCACTGCTATCAGAACCATGTAGCCAGGAGCACCTGGGTGGCTGAGTTGGTTAAACATTTGCCTTCGGCTCAGGTCACGATTCCAGGGTCCTGGGATGAAGTCCCTGCAGGGAGCCTGCTTTTCTCTCTCTCCCTCTGTCCCTCCCCCTGCTCAAGATCTCTCTCTTTCAAATAAATAAATCAAATCTTAAAAAAAAAAAAAAGAACCATGTAGCCAGCTAAAAACCTACATTTCCCAGCTTCCTTTGCAGCAAGGAGTTGTCATGTGACACTTCTTTGGCCAATGAGAAGCAAACAGGTATCCAGTAGAATTCCCAAAAGGGGATGGAGACTCCTTTTGTCCCCGTCCTTTTTCCTGCCTGAAATGAGAATGTAATACTGGACCTGAGCATAGCTAAGCTAAGAATGGCTGGGAGGAAAGACATAAAGAGCTTGGGTCTCAGATAGTGTGGTAGCAGGGCTAGCACTGTACTAGTACTAGAAGGCCTTCCTTATGGACATCTTGTTATATGAGAAAAAATAAAACTTCTAAATCATTTATGTTACTATTTTCCAGGCTTCCCTTATTTGTTGCTTACTGTAATTCTTAATATTGCATTCTAGGGGCCACTTTGTCCTCTTTTGGAGAAAGTGCTTAGAACAAATAAATAAAGTTGCTTTGTAAAGATATTTCAGAGAAAATATGACTGCTAATTACTGTAGAGGTTCACCAATTACACACATAACAATAATCTCTATGCATTTGTGTTTATATATAATATTTGTCAATAATTTTCAAAGCTCACGATGTTCTTACTTGTCCTCCTCAGTACACTTGTGGTTAGTATCCCATATTCATTCTATGGTAGGGGAAACTGAGGCATGGGGAGTTTAAATGAGTTCTCCAAAGTAAACAACCTGTTAGAGAGTTGGGGAGGGACTGGAAAACAGGTTCCCCAGGCTTCCTGAGGAAGAATCTAATGCGCTTCTCAACTAGACCAAACTAGAGTGATTTAACTTCTGTATCTTGGGCTGTGATTGGCCCCAATCAGGGAGACCGAAGGCAACCAAATATTTTTAACTCTGCAGAGACCATCCAAGACTGAAAGTCAGTACACTCTGAGACAGGTTAGTTTGTAGGAAGAAAGAGAAGGAAGAAAGGGCAACTTTTTGCCTTTTGTATCCACAAAAGTATTTGCTCCCTCTTCTCTGTTCCACTGGGAAGTGGAGCCGATTGGTTGTGGATCTATCTTCGCAGAGCTTCCCTGTGAGCTCCTCAAGAGTAGGACTATATATTCTTTATTTTTATATTGCTGACAGGGCTTCTGGTTACAATTGTGCAGGTAGGTCACTGCACGAGTGTGCTTGGCTGAGGAGTAAGTAAAATCCACATTCAGCAGGCAGTGGGCCCCAGGGATTGTGATACACCAAGAAGTCCTTTTTTCTAATTTGCACATAGATACTCTGGTCATTGGCACCTGGACCACAGTACAAGCTGCTTATTTGAAAAATGAATAACCCTCAGATGATTACTTCTTTCTGAAGGTCATTTTGATCATGTTCTACTAGCAATAAAGTGTTTCTAAGATGGGAGTTGGTCAGTGTTAAGATCTTTCTTTCTCAAGTTGTCATACATAATCACAGAAGTGAAGTAGCAGTTTCAAGATTCAGAGGCTAGAATAAAAATAAAAATCCACCATTTATGAAGCATTTATTATGTGTCAGATAAAAAGCACTTTACATCCATTACCTCATATAGTCCTTACAGCAAAACTGTGAGGTAGGTTCTATTAACACTCCCATTTTTTTTCTTTTTAAAGATTCATTTATTCACTCTAGAGAGAGGGTGAGGAGGAGCAGGGGGACAGAAAGAGAGAGAGGGAATCTCAAGCAGACTCCCTGCTGAGCACAGAGCCCAACTTGGAGCTTGATCCCACGACCCTGAGATCATGACTTGAGGCAAAACCAAGAGTCAGATGCTTAACTGAATGAGCCACCCAGGAACCCCGTTAACTGTCCCATTTTAGAGATGAAGAAACCGAGGCTCTGAAAAGTTATGTACTGCTCAATGTCATATAGCTAGTACACAACAAAGCTTGGATTCGAACCTAGGCTTGTCTGATTCTAAGGTCTTTTTACTTCATCCTGCAGTTTCCAAAACACGTGAATTCCTTGTCATTAGCGCAAGCATAGCAGAGACAGTGGTATTCACCAAATGGTCCATGGGCTCCCCTAAACTTCTCACTCTCACTTGCAGTTAAGCTGGGGCCACATGATTGGGTTCTGCCAGTGGGATGTAGGCAGAAGTGATCTATGACCACCCCAGGTGTGACTTTTAACCACATCCTGGATGAATCGCTCTCCTTCTCTTCTTTGTCCACAACCCAGGGCAACTCAGATGTTGAGATGTCAACATCTCAAAAGGGAGAGAGCCTGGATCCCTGAATCACTGTATGGAGGAGAATTGCCCTCAAGAACCACCCAATCAACATTTGGCTTTATGTGAATAAGAAATGATTCTTTGTTGTGTTCTTGGAGCAGAGTATAGCCTAACTCAACTAATATAGCAGACATGATACAGATAATTTTATATACTTATTTTATATCATTGTTTATACTGCATATATAAATTTTTTCTTGATTCTCATAACCTTGAGAGATAGGCAGGAGTTATAAGCCCCATTTTATAGGCCAGGAAACTGAGGCCTAGAGAAGTGAAATGATTTGCTGAAGACCACATAGTTGGTAGGTGGTCAAACCAAGATTAGGCTCTGGGTCTTTTTCCCACAGTGTAATTTTACAGTTTCCTAGCTCAATGTTGTAAAAGCAAGCAATAAGCTCAGAGGGAATGAGGGTCCCACTGTATAGAGTTCTGCAGATTAAATTAAACACCTTGAAGGACTACAAGCCTAGGTAGCTAGTACAGACAGGTGTAGTACATTCCAATGGCTCATATTCTTAAGTCAACAAGCTGTGGGCATCCTGTGGCTGCTCAGACTCCTGGGTGGTCCTGGAGGGGAGTCCCAAGGCTTGTTCTTGAGCAATCTGGTGCACAGATACCCAATCTGAACCACAGGCCTTGAATTAAAGAAAAATGGGTGAAACTGGGTGAAAATTCTCAGCATCTCCAGAGAATAAGCGGTCTGATTCTCCTTTGTCATCCTCACACAGCAATCATCCTTTTATTCTGTAGAGAATTCTCCACAGTGTGCAAAACACTTCACCCTCTTTATCCCACTTAATTCTCACAAAACGGGGTCATGCTTTTTCTGTTGGGAACTCTAAAAGGTTGACTTGTTCTAAGATAGTGACAGGGTTCTGCCCCTGAGAACAAAATCTGACTTTTATTGAGCACATACTATGTGTAGTATCTCATTCAGCCCTACAGCAGCCCTCCAAGGTCATGGTGATGATAGCTGCAAAAGAGAGCAAGAAGAAACATACAAGACCTCATGAGGTCTGGGTTCAGAACCAATACACATCAATTCCACTTTATCTTGTTGGCCAAAACAAGTTCATGACTAAGCCCAGACACAGCCTTGGAGGGCAATGCAAAGTTACATGGCAAGGGGCATGGATACAGCAGGGATGAAGAATTAGGGTCATATTTATGATCTTCTCCATCCTATTTCCATGGGCCCTCACACCTCAGGGCTACTTTGCCTGTTCTATGGGGACAAATCTGAAGAATGAGAGTCTAAAAACTTGCTCAAGGCATTCAGCTAAGAAGGGATCCCAGTAGGGATCTATAAAGCCCATGGAGAACTTCTCAACCAAAACAAAAAAGGAGAGGGATGGAGGAGAAAAGTAGTCAATTATCCCGTCCTATACACGGGATGTGCCACAAACACCCACGTAACTTCTAGGAACTTTATTTGCCATAATCAATTTAACACCTTAAAAATTTGTTATAGTCTTTGATATTACCTCCTCTCAACAGACAGGGATCCAAATTCAATGTGATCTCTTCTCCAGGAAGTAGAGTTTCTATTTAGCTGACCTCTGATAACATTCTTACACTAAGAAGAGGACTGGAATCTCTTTGTTTTGGTATTCACTTCATGACTCTGTAAACACTGACCTTGTCCGTGTTCAGTCTCTTTTGCTAACCAAAGTCTCCAAATCTTTCTTTCTCTTTCTAGGTCAAACTCCTGGGATTCTTCTCTCGTGAGACCTGACAAGCTCTCGATAGTCTGAATGTGGCAAGGATCCAAGTCACCTCTGCCTGTGGTCCTTTGGCATTCTCTGTTCCTTGCTGTGGCTGAGGGTGCATTTAGCACTCTCCCCTGCAGAATTCAGGCTGCTGCGACAGGGGCCCATCCTCAAACTGAAGTGTCCCTGCAGGACCTCCAGCTGCCTGACTCCGGAGCACCATTCACTTTGTATCCTCTGTGGGTACAGAGCTGGGCATTCAAGCAAGACTGTGGCCCTATTTTTGACTCATTCGTTCATTCAGAAATATTATTAAGCACTGGCTATAGCTTAGGAACTCTGCTGATCTCTGAGGATTGGGGGGGGGAAGCCCGGTCTGTCCTAGTGACCTGCTGTCCACGTTGGGCCTCTTTGAAAACCTGAGAGTTGCTGTTGATGCTTCCTCCCCCTTAGCTACCACATTGCAATCAAACACCAACTCTTCCCAATTCTGCCTTTGAAATATTCGTCATACTCACCTCTACTTCTGCTTTCCAGCCAACACTCCCCTACTTTAGGTCTTTCACAACCCTTTTGTTGACACTGCGGTTCCCTCAAAACTAGTCTGTCTGATTTGGTCTCATCCTCCTTATTTGCTCTTCCATGTGGCAGCAACAAAGCCTTGCCTAAAATATATGTCTAAGTCCCTTGATCAAACTTTTAAATGGCTCCCTTTGGCCCACCTAACATAGTGTACAAAGTCCATGGTGCCCTGGCTTGTACCCGCCTCTTCAGCTCCGCCCCTTTGTGAGGCTCTTGACCACCAGAGTGATTCTTCAGCCATGTTGTGTTGGCGGTCTTCTCATCCTCTGGGGCTGAGTGTGCTAACTCTCCCTTCTGCACATCTCTTCCCCTACCCACTGCTTCTCTGCCTTTGCTCCTGCCTCCTTTGTAACTCCTGCATCAGGATGAGTCCTCTTCATTCTTCAAGGCTTATCTGAAGGCCCAAACCCTTCAGGAAACCTTTGTTACTTCCTTGACCACTCCGTGACAAGCACCAGTCCTTAGTGGGCCCACACTATCCCTTGCACATCTCCCTCATTGCTCCTAACCTATGGGCTGATGGTAGTCAGTGGAAAACTACAACGAACCCAATCCAGGCAGGATGACTAATGGCCCAGACAAACCCTTCAGGAATGAAGGTTTAGGTCAGCCCACCAGGTAAATTGTCCTGACCAGCTGAGCTGCTTGCTGAAGGCAAAGGAAATGCAGAATGAGTAGTGGAAGAAGGTAGTTACAAATACCAGCTATTACTATGTGACCAGCAACAGAACCAAGGACTGTAATTATCATGAGAATTCCTCCTTATTTTGTTGACCTGTAAAAATGTTTGTGTGTGACATGTAAAAATCAACTCACCACCTACTTTTACGGTTGTCTTCCTCAGAAGGACATATCCTTCCCTGACTGTAGCAGGCCCAGACCCCAGCCCATCTTCCCTGAGGTCACCTGATTTCTGTCTTCCTGGTGCTGGGCAGGCAATGAGCTACATTTCAAAGAAAATGTAGTCAACAGCATTCAAGAAGAATGTATCAAGAATTTACCAGAGCGAGAGGCTAGGTAGAAAGATGAGTCAGCCCCAGATTCTACCCTCAAGTGGTTTTACAGTCTGGTAGCAAAGCAAATACAGTGTTTTTTGTTTTGTTGTTCTTCCCAATTTACAGTTATGTTCGTCTGTTATCAATGCAATGTTCGTGCATGGCTCTAGGGGAGCAGAGCCTCACACACGCTTGTCTGTGTGGTCTGAGGACCCGTACTATCCCAATTACCTTGCTCATCAACGCCCGTTACTACCAGTGAGTGAAACTGGCTTAGTGCAGGCTCCTTTGCCGCAGCACAGCATCTAGGAAACAGGTCCCTTCCGGGCTTGGAGGGCTGATGCATGAACCCCCAGGTACCCCTAACCACAATGCTGCCCTCACTGACCCCCTTCTCCTGCCTTTCTCCTTGGAAATCTTCATTTCTTCCTGGTAATCCATGTTGGAGACTATGTAATTCAGAAAGTAGAATGATACACTTGGAACAAATGGAATTTCAATCCTCACCTTTCAGGGGTGGTCAACTCCAAATCACCCACTTTTATGGTAAAGAGTCTCAAGAAGCCCCCACAGACAATTTGGTAGTGTGCACCAAGAGTGTTAAAAATGTGTGCACCTTCCTATCCATTCAGTGGAATACTCCTCCGTAGGAAGAAGGAATGAGCTATCGATAAATGCAATAACGTGAATGACTCTCAGAGTAATTATGCCAAGTAAAGGAGCCGGGGGAAAAAGACTACACACTGTATGATTCCATTTATATAAAACCCTAGAAAATGCTAACTAATCTATAGTGACAGAAAGCAGAGCAGAGGGAGGGAGAGTGGAGGGACAGAGAGATTACAAGGGGCACAGAGAAAGTTACAAGGGTGATGGATACATTCATTATCTTGATTGTGGCAGCGGTTTCAGGGGTGTGTACATATGTCAAAAATTACGAAATTGAGCACTTTAAATATGTGCAATTTATTGTATGTCAATTATACCTTAATAAGGCTGTTTAAACAATTTTTAAATATGTGAACACTTTGACCCAATAATTCCATTTCTCGTCACCCTCCTAAGGAAATAATTGAAGTGCCCAATTTATGTTCAAGATCTTCAGCACATTGTTTAGAAGAGCGAAAAAGTTCAATGAGAGGGTGTAGTTAAAAAAATTAATGCTTAAATAAATTCCAGATGATGACGGAATACTGTGTATGTTTTTAATATGATCACTATCTTATTTACTGTGATGAAGGAGATGTTTACCTTGTTGTGTTTGGTGGCAAACCCATTTATAAAACAGTATGAACATTATGAGGTCAAGATCAATATGTTGCAGATCGAAGACGTGTGCAGGAGAAAGACTGGAGGCTTTGTACAAAATATCCACAAGAATCATTTTAATTTTCTTTTTTTGAATTATTCCAATTGTTCATCACATTTTCTACTTTTAAAACGTATCCCTTTCCTGAAGCAATAAAATAATTTTGGGGGGGGGCACTCTGTTTTGTGCGGAGGCTACAGGGGAGGGCCCGGCCCTCTGGTCTCCCCTCCCATTGCCAAGCAGGTGCTCTGTCTTGAGCACCACAGGTTGCAGAGAGCTTGAGAAGGCCTGTCCCTGGGGCCTTCCCATCCTGCCTGGGGCCCTGGTGCTCCTTCTCTGCTGCATGGTTAGCCTGCATAAGAGGCCACTCGCTCCTTGTGCTATAAGTGGCAATAAATTAGCAACGGATGGTTGTGGCCAGGCCTCGAGGGCCCGGGCAGTGGGGAAGAAAGCAAAGCTGGGCCTTCCTAGCTCTTTCCCAGCTGCTTCCTCGGGTTAAGTGCAACTCTTAGAAGCATTAAAGCAAGGCATTAGCCACCGTAGACACCCAGGCCATCAGTCTATTCCCTTCCGGCAAAAACTATAGCCACAGGGTGCGGAGGTGGGGTGCAATTTGAGACTGTAGGGTGGCCTGCCTTTCCCTGACTTCCTTCCTCGCTTTTCTTCCCCCAGAAACAGACGCTGGGAGTACTGAAAGACATGCTCTTGGCCTCACACTCTCTGAAAGCAAGTTGGCTTCCTTTGGCCTGGCGGTACTGTTCTCTGGGTGGTTAGCTTGCCCTGGTGGTATTGGTCCCGGGTCTGGACCAACCAGCTGAGAAGAAGTTTAATGCAAGAGGTTTAATACTTTGAAAATGCACATGCCCATTCTGCAGAGGGTGGCTAGGTTGGAAGGGCCAAGGTGATTCGTCTCAGTGGCTGCAACTGAGAGATTATTGCTTAATGAACAGTAGGATGAACTGAGACCAGAAGGGTCTGTGACCTGAAAACTGTTTTTTTTATTCCCCCAACTGGGTGGAAAGGCTTGTGGAGGCAAAACCGTGTGTATCATCAGTGGCCCTGAACATGCACAGGGGGTGGTACTATGATAGTTGGTCTGCCTGACCTCTATGAGGCTCAGTTCGCTCATCTATAAAATGGAATAGCAACACCCATCTTATGGAATTCTTTTATTTATCCGTTTCTTCTCTAAGCATTGACTGAGCGCACACCATGTGCCAAGCACTGTGCCGGGGTTGGAGACACAACAAATTAATTACACATGACCTCTCATTTCTTAGGGTTCTTCCTTCTGAGGTTGCTGAAAGGTCTAGGGATTAAATATATCAACGACCGTGCCGACTGACCTATAGTAGACGCTCAAGAAATGCTACTGCTGTCACCAAGGCAAGGACTCCTGCAAGGGGGCAGTGGCGGGGCCCGGTTGCTGGACCTGCAGCCACAAGGCAGACACCTGGATACTAGGTCAGCTGCACTGGCCAGTGAAGCTTAACTAGAGAACCTTCAGGAGTGAGTAAAAAGCTTAGCTATGGGTAAAAAAAAAAAAAAAAAAAAAAAATGCGTGCGATTCAGGCTGTTCTTGGACAAAGGTTTTAATCAGTTGCTGGAAACTATTCTTCCGAATGTTTGTTTATATGCTATTCATGCCAATAAATGTTTATTTTGTATATCATTCACTTATTTTAAAAGCATGTGAAATAGTCCCCCTTCTCCATGGCTTCGCCCTCCATGGTTTTGGTCACCAGAGGTCCAAAAACAGATGAACCTCCTTCTGCTGTATGGTCAGAAGGTCAGTGTGTCACGATGTCCATGTCTTTCCCCTCACTCATCTTGTCATGTGGGCATTTATCATCTCACATCATCACAAGAAGAAAGGCGAGATACTGTAAGATATTTTGAGAGAGAGAAAGAGAGAGGCCCCATTCACATAACCTTTATTATAGTTTGTTATAATTGTTTTGTTTTGTTACTAGTTATTGTTGTTAATCTTTTACTGTGCCTAATGTATAAATTAAACTTTAGTAGAGTTATATATGTATAGGAAAAATATATATGTAGGGTTTGGCACTATCCGTGGTTTCAGGCATCCACTGGGGTCTTGAAAAGTATCCCCCATGAATGAGCAGGGACTACTGTATTCATTTTAAAAGCACTTATTCTGTGCGAGGCCCTGTGTTTAGAGCTGAAGAAGAGACTAAGGAATCATGTACATGGTAGGCCAGGTCTTATAGTCTGGCAGGGAGAAAAGGAAATACAGGTAAACAAGGTAAGTGGTAGGCTTACGGGCTGGGATGAGTGACTCAGAAGGGTCAGTGCAGTGGGAGTTCAGAATGAGTGAAAGGTCTGGTTTGGAGAGGGCAGGATGCTGGCAAATGCCCTAGAGCAGGTGGATGGATACAGGGCCTTAGCTAGGCCTCCGTGTCTGTGCCTCGGGGACGTTCTCAGGAAGGTGAGCAGAAACGCCCTGGCTAGTGGAAGGTGTGGTTGGTGGCATTTGCTCATTCATTCATTTATTCATTCATTCAGTGGATCTTTACCGAGTCCCTGCTATTGCTAGACACTTTTCTAAACTGGGGACTCAGCAGTGAACAAGACAGAAAACAACCTCTGTCTTATGTAGTTTGCATTCTAAAAGAGGAAGACAAAAAATAACTAATAAGTTATATATAGCAGTAGTGCTCAAATGTTTGGTCTCAGAAAACCCTATGTGTTCTCAAAAATTATTGAAGACCTCAGAGAACTTGTGTTTAGGCAGGTTATAGCTGCTGGTAATGACAGTACTAGAAATTAAAACTGAGAAATTTAAAATATATAGGAAAATTTAAAAATAACAATCTACTCATGACATTTTAGTATGAATAACATCTATTTAGTGAAAAATTACTGTTTTCCCCCCCCCAAAAAATTTAGAGGAGAGTAGTATTTTTTACATTTTTGCATTTTCTGACAAAAGTAGAGGACAGCTGGATTCTCATATCAGCCTTCAATCTGTGTTGATGTGTTATTTTGGCTGAAGCATATGAAGAAAATCTGGCCTCACGTGGGTATATAGTTGGAAAGAGGAGAGTATTTTAATGGCCTTTTAATTGTGGCTATTCTTTGATTCTACATCAGAACTCAACAAGTCATAGTTTGTTAAAGATCAGTTGCCATGTCAAATCTGAAACTATGTCAATAATCCATTTCATTAAAATCCATTGGTCTATTTTGAATTTGTCTTGAATGTAACTTTGAACGGTCTTCCTACCCATGCATCATGGATTTGTCACTTGGAAAGAATGGGTTCACCAAATTATGCAGATCTTCCAAATAGTAATACATTTCATTATCTGTTTCCAAAATCACATTCATGAATAGCATCGCCAATCTTAGACAACTCTTCCAGTGCTGGGAAGTGGCAGTTCGCAAAAATTTTAACTTTGCTTGAAAGCCTGTATTTTATTTTTGGCAGCAAATACTACCAGTTAGTTGTCTTCCAGAAAATGTCAGTCAAAGACCCAGGTCTGACTGACCATCATTTTATCTGCCAGTCATTCCTTCAAGTAAAAATATATTCCAGAAGAAAAGCAGCTCGTTCACGTGAAACTCCAGCAATCACACAGCTACTTTGCCTTGAGGTAACTCATACTTTGGTAGGTGACAAGAGGGCTTGATGCAGAGTTCTCAGACTGTGAAAAAGATGGGCACTTAGGGGTCAAGATTTAATAAAATTAATCATTTATGCGGTTTCCTCGGGGCCCTTCTTCAGTGAAACTAGTACCGTTTTTATTGTGTGTGGCGGTGAGGGACACGGTGACCAGAGGTGAGGTTTGGTGCCACTGATTTGATTCATGTGCCAGCAGTTTACCCACAATCCGTGTGAACACCAACATGGCAAGAAGGGCAACTACATCTTAGTATTATTATGAAAATCGTTTAGCTGTGGCTCAGAGACCCTCAGGGTTTTGTGCACCATATTCTGAGAACTGCTGGTATTGAGTATTTACCACATGGACTGGTGAGAAGTACAATGGAGAGAATTATAACAGGGAAGGGGTGCAGGGGGAGTAACGGGAGGGTTGCAATTCAAAATGGGCAGTCAAGGCAGGCTTCAGTGAGGAGGTGGCATTTAGGCAAAGGCTTATGGAATGGAGGGAGTGAGTCTGGGGTATCTTGGGCAACAGGAGTCAAGGAAGAAAGGACAGCATGAGCAAAGGCTCTGAGGCAGAAGCACACTCGGCTCATTCAAGGAACAGCAAGGAAGCCAGGGTAGCTGAGGAGTGGGTGACAAGGGGTAGTAGAAAAGGAGATAAAAGAGGAAACAAGAGCCAGACTCTGTGGGGTCCTCTAGGCCATCATAAGGACTTGAGTTTTTTTTTTTCCCTTAAAAGATCTATTTATTTATTTATTTGAGAGAGAAAGAGAGATATTGAGAGAGAGAGAGAGACTGAGAGAGAGCAGGGGGAGGGGCAGAGGGAGAGAATCCTTAAGCCAACTCCCCACTGAGTGTGGAGCCCAACGAGGGGTTGGATCCCAGGACCCTGAGGTCATGACCTGAGCTGAAACCGACCGAGCCACCCAGGCTCCCCAAGGACTTTAATTCTGAGTTAGCTGGAACACCATGGAAAGGTTATAAGTAGAAGAGTGATATGATTTGTTTCCGTAGCAAAAGGGGATAAGGCTGAATGGTAGGGTGTAGCCAGATTCTGTATTTGTAAGGTTTGCATGTGTATCCTTGATTAATGCCTAGCCTGTAGTATGCTTAAAAGAACTACGCTGGGTAGAAGAATGGCCTAGATTCCTGTACCTGTCAAGGGACAGGCTGTGTTAGCCAGCTTTTGCTACAGTAAGAAACACCCTCAATAGTTGATTGGCTTAAAACAATAAACATGTATTTCTTGCTTATATTACTTTATAGTCTATGACTTGCTTATATTACTTGGCTGAAGCTCTGGTGAAGTGGGGAGGAGAGAATGAATATTTGGGAACAATCATGCAATCTGTAAGGGGCACTCTGAGGATGAGTCAGCTATAGTCGGCTAGCTGAATTAGCACATTTGACTAAGTCTTTTGCTTATGGGGCCCAGCAAGGGCCATTTTACAAGAACATCACTGCCAGAATTGAGTCATTGGCTTGTATGCACAAAGAACAAATACACAGTCCTCCTTCAGTGATTCATTCCAAAAGAAGGGCCAAGAAACCATGGCCTTTTCACCCTAGGAGCATAGAACTTATCTTAGAGTTGCTCAACCTTGGCCAAAAGTGTTATGTATGGGGCCCATGAATGGAGCCAGGCTTGGAGCTCTGGGAGAGGGTCTTGGTCACAACAGGTCCTTCAACCACCCAAATCAGGATCAGTTGGTGGAAAAGGAGGCTTGTTCACATCCCAGATTCCTGGACCACCCTAGGAATCCCTGGTGATTATGCACACTAGAGAGAGGCACATCATAATAATATGGTCACTTAGAAAATGAGCAATAGCCTTGCCTTTGTTCTCTTCATCTGTGGTTACTTATAGTTTGGACCCTGGGTTGGGTTCAGTGTACCAAGTCATCACAGACTGAGTATTGTTGGAGACATGGGTGAAGCAACTTCAAAGTTCAAGTTCAAACTACTTTGGAGTCACATCCATGACCTGCCAGATCACCACTCACACTGGCCCTCTCAATTTTAGACCTTTCTCACCCGGATCGGTAAAAGGAAGCCTCTCACAGACCACTGAATATCGCCTTTTCCTGACCTGGACCCTTGAACTTTGAACCACAGCCTCAGGGTGTCTCAACCTACCCTGCTTTAGAAAAACGTTTCCTTAAAAATCTCTCAACCACCAGGACCCCACACGTGCCAACTTCCCTTTTGTCGGGTGATTCAGTGGGACCAGGACAACTGCCTCTTATCCTCCTCAGGTAATTAAAGATGGGCTGTAGTCGGACTCCCCCTCCTCCTGGCTTTGGTGGAAGTTTGTTCTTTTCAGGTCTTACCAAGTTCAAGTAGCTTAGGGACACCTCCACGGAAGCCCCGTTTGTGATCTGGAGTGATTTATGGCAGCACTAAAACCTCTCACAACAGACAAATTAATTCTCAGACGCCTTTTCAGCGCCTCCTTTGAGAAAGAGGTTTTGACCCGGCGCCAAGATGTGGGAGGCAAGATGTTTCTCTGGAATCCCATTGGGTGGCAGGCTCTGGGATCACACCCAGCTTGGCCTGCAAGTCCAGTACACTCCAAAATTGGTCTCTGCTTTTGACTGGGTTTCTGTATCTTTGTTTCTCAATTTTGGTTTGTGTGAATTCATTGTCCCTCATAAAAAGGAACACCACGGGAGCACACTCAGTCTCAGGGAGCCGGAAAGAGTTTTGAGTGTTCTGGCCCATCCTGGGTTTGAGCCAGCTTCACTTCCTCCTTGGAGGACCCCATCAGTGGTTCCCAAACACTTTTCCTTTGGCAGACATGTAATGTTATATTGCTAAAATTCCGGCTGAAGTCTTTGAGGCTTATAATTAGAACTGATGAGCCCCTCTCGCTATCCTCCGGTGAAGAGAAAATAAGACTCTGGAGTCCTGGCAGGCCTGTAAATGGGCTCAGCAAGGCAAATACTGGGAAAAAGAATCAAAATCCACATGGGGAGAGCTCACTTTCAATGATCATGTAAGTTAAAGGCAGGGCTTTTAATCAATGGGATCTCAACTTCCATATTTTCTTGTGGGGTGATTAAGAAAATTTTTTTAAACTTAACGCTTCAAAAAGAAACAGAGAAACAAACCAGTTGCAGTCCTGAGATGTTTTCTCCTCCTGCCAAGTGGCAGGGTTAGAAATAGGCCTGTTGTCCACAGTTTTAAAAAGCAACCGATAAACAGAAGGCCCAGGAAGTTGGTTTTGCAAACGTGATCCCACTTGGAGGTCTTGTGCTCAGAAGCCGTGCTTGTCAAACGATCACCTACAGACTGTAAGAAATCCAGATGCCCAAGCTCAGCCCAGGATGCCCTGATTCAGCAAGTCTGAGGTGGGTCCCAGGAATCTGATTTGTAAATAAATGTCCAGGCACTCCTGTTGCAGTGGGTCTTATGTTTGGGAGCTGCAACACCAAGAAGGTCAAGATTATCAGTTTGTGAACTTGGCTCTGCTGGTCTACCCTCCTGAAACTTGGCTCCCTACCTTCATGAACCTGGACTCAGAAATCCCTCTTCTATGCTTCTAGCCTAAGGAGGGTACCTCCAAACTGGAGTGTTGGCAAGGGGCAAGCCTTTGGGCACAGAGTTATTTGCTATCCTAATTTAGAAGAGAGCAGTACTGGGAAACGAAGGCGTTTCAAGAGGGCAATGATTAAGTGAATATGGCAACTCCTCTTAACAGAACATTCTGCAGACATTACAAATGATGCTTGTTCAGTCTGTGTGATTACAAGGGAAGTGCTCATGATATAACAAAAAACAAGACACTGATTATAAAAAGCTTAGAACTAGGTCGAGAGGGGAAATTTCTCTGTGCAGAGAGAAATGGGAGGCAGAAATATGACAACATGTTAACTGAGGTTGTCTTTGTCTTTGGATGGGGGTTCTTTTTTTTTAAGATTTTATTTATTTATAGGTCAGAGAGAGAGAGCACAAGCTGGGGGAGCAGCAGGCAGAGGGAGAAGCAGGCTCCCCTGTGAGCAAGGAACCCGATGTGGGACTTGAGCCCAGGACCCTGGGATCATGACCCGAGCCAAAGGCAGACACTTAACCAACTGAGCCACCCAGGCGCCCCTGGATGGGGATTCTTTGGATGCTTTTGTTTATATGTATTTTTTATTTTCTTTATATGCCATTTTCTGTAATGATCAGTTATTGTTTTGTATTACATCACATACACACAACTAACTATATCTATGCACGGATACTGGTATATCTTTATTTTAAAAGCAAAAGAGGGGCACCTCGGTGGCTCAGTCAGTTGAGCATGCGACTCTCGGTTTCAGCTGACATCATGATCTCAGGGTCAGGAGATCAAGCCCTGTGTTGGGGTTCTATGCTGAGCGCGGAGCCTGCTTAAGATTCTCTCTGTCCCTCTCCCTCATCCTCTCCCCCACTGCTCACGGGCGCTCTCTCTAAAATATAAAAATTAACAAAAATTTAAAAAGTATAAACAAAAGAATTGCATGGATTTGATTATGGAATAGGACCTGGTAGGACAGTGGGGGTAGTCGAGGCCAAACTTACCCTTTCACTAGGGAAAGAGTCGGTGTGTAGGAAAGTGGTGCTTGCCTGCGGGTCGCATATAAGCAGTGTTATCCTTAACGAGGAGAGAGATATACATGTGTCCATGTCCAGTGATGCAACTTGCTCTCCCCACATACAGACAGGCAGAGACCATTTCCGAGCATGAATGAATTTAGCGTGGGATCTCTGAGGTCTAATTTGCTGAGTTTGCTCTGGCTCTTGCAAACACCATCTAACAACGATGCCAAAGGTGGACCTCTTCCAGCAGAGCTGCCTCAGTTCCACTCAGAGAGCCACCAAGTCACCCCTGCAGGACCCATACGCTCCATATCCAGTCAGATAAGAGGCCCTAAGCTTCCCGGCTGAATTCGAACGAGACTTGCCTCTAGGATAGGGACAAAGAAGAGTTTTTATGATAATTCTGGTTGCTTCAAGCTCTGTGTCGGAAAAAAATTGTAAGCAAGTCTGGGGATCAACCCCTCACTCTTAAACCTACCTCCAACAAAACCCTACATCAGTGTGCTGTCATTGCCCATGCTGGTGCCAGGGAAGTGCCCTGTGCTTGTGGGGACCCTTCACTGAGCCGGTCCTGGGTGTCTCAGGACCTTCCGCTGTCCAGTCCCCTGCCCTGAGTGACCAGGATGGAAGGGCTCAGACCATGAAGGATTTCTCCCCCAAAAGACCAGCTTTTCTCTCCGGATTTACCTGACCTCAGGAACACCTCTGACAGAGCTTTCCTGCTTCTCATGGTTGGCCATCCTTGCCCTTAGCATTATCACTAAGGCTGAAATGTCCTCCTTGAAGCAAACCACTGTCTCACTCCACTGCCACGTCTAGGTCTGCTGGAGAGCCTTTGACTGGCTTCATTATTCATTCAGAACAGGACAGAAGTAAATTAAAACAAAAAATTAAGCCTGCTGAGTTTTCAAAATGTCTGTCCCCTGGCCTTCAGACAAGTCCTTATTGACTCTAATTTAGCACCTTGTTCAAAACTTGTGTTATCCAGTACAGTACCCATTAGCCACACTGGGCTATTTAAATTAAGTTAAATTTAATTATAATGAGATACAACTTGAAATTCAGTTCCTTAGCTGAACTAGCTATTAATTAGCTGTCTAGTGGTAGATAGCGCACAGAGAAACTTCCATCGTTGCAGAAAGTTCTAAAAGTTTTATTGAGTTATATTATAATTTATCTCATCTGTCTATATCATTTCTTTTAAGTTTCTCAACCCACAACAGATTAGAAATAGCGAATTAAGGGCAAAGGGAATGATGACAACAAATGACCCAGTATAAAAGGAGGAAATGGAATAATTAGGAAGCAAAGCACTCATTCATTTATTCGATCATTAAACAAATGTTTACTGAGCTGCTACATGCCAAGTATAGGCCTAGGTACTTGAACTACATTACTGAACAAAAGAGACCTAAATCTCTACCCTCATGGAGTGCACTGAACCAGTAATACAGACCACTTTGAGGACGTTTATTACAGAGACCAACAGCCTTGTTTTCTTCAATATTCTCTGGAGACATCATCAGTTAAAAATCCAGTTCAATAATTGATGTTTATCTTGAGTCATCAAGAATAGTTAGTATACTTTAAGAAGGCCCACAAGCACATATATTTTAGAAAGGTTACTGTCCAAGGAGCTAAAGAAGCTAGTTTCAATGATTTGAAAAAACAATCGGGGTTGCCTACTTTTTTTTTTTTTTTCTGAGTTGGATAACCTTCATTTTATATGTAAAGAGAAAAAGAAAACTAAAAAAAAAAAAAAAAAAAAATCCCCTGTCATTTTATAAGCTCCTTTTTACCAATGAGTTTATACTGACCTTTCTTTCTATTCCTTTTCAAGCTGATATAATTTGCTTTCTGTTCTGCCCCTTAATACTATATGACTCTGGATAAGTCATTTGAACTTTCTATGCCTCAGTCAAAAGGTAAATAAGAAACAGAACTCACACAGTTGTAACTGTGGGTGGCATAAATCTCATCAACAAAGTGCCTGAGAATTAGTACAAAAGTTTTGAGAGACTTTCTCGAGCAAGAAGCAGGTGGGATTTGATGAATTCATATGCTCTCTCTTTCCCCCCACTCTCTTTCCTGTCCCCCACCTAAAACCCATAATGAATTCTCTTCTTACCCTTTATAACTGGTGAAAAAATCAGAAGCCAAGCAGTAATAAGCTTAAATATTTCCTTAGAGAAAGAATTCAATTCTAGTAATAAAAAAAAAAAATTTGTGTCAAAACAGGTGAGGAAGAAATTAAGGCCTTTGGAGAACACTCCAGGGCTTGGAATACATAATTCTTCCAGGTGATGGAAGGAGTTCTGTGAAAGAAAGGGGAGACATATTTCTAAACTGCTTTTAAAAAGTGTAGGTCAGAATCAGGGCAGAAACCTCTAATTTGAAAATGATGTCAAAGACCGTCCAAGATCACTGATGGATGGGAGACAGGATGATGTAGTAGAGGGGTGGAAACAGAGCATTTGGAGCCAGACAAATCTCAAATTCCAGCTCCAACACTTATTAGCTGTGACATCCTGTCTAAGTAACTTAACCCATCTGTGTCTTAGTTTACTGGTTTAGAAAATAAAAAGAAGGATAGTGATAGTGTCTACCATGGGGGGCTATTACAAGTGTTCAGTGCAATAATTTTTGGGAAGCACCTGGCATAGAGTAGGTACTTGTATTAGTTAAGATAATGCTAACTGTTGAAGAGTTAAATGCCAAATTCCAATGGTTTAATACAACTAAAATGTATTTCTTGCCCATGTAATAGACTACATAGAGGAAGCAGGAGGCTCTCCTCCATGTGGTGACTCAGGTATCCAGGCTTCCGTACTGCAATGCCTCCTTGCCTATCTAAGTGGGGAAAGCAGAAGGCTTTCCTCCGTGTGGTCATTCAGGGTTTCAAGCTTCCATCTTGTGACTCTCCGACCCCTGGAACCTCAAAATCCTCTGCTTCCAGGTGGCAAAGGGGAAAGTGAGAGTGGAGAAGCCCTGTTTCTTAAAAGCCCTGGCCTCAGAGGTGAGACTCATCCACTTTCATTCGCATTGCTTTGATGAGAACTAATCATGTGGCCTCACCTGGGTGCAAGAAGAGCTGGGAAGTGTAGTTCCAGCTTAGCAGCTGCCTCTTAGCAATAACACCACACTCTGAAAAGGGAGCCAAAAGGTTTTGACCAACAGCTAGCCATTTTGCCAACATGCTCAATAAATGGTAAGAAAACACAGTCAAATGAGCAGTGATTTTGTTAGATAAGAAAACTGGGCCTGCTGTAAAATTCTGAAGGATAAGAGGAAACATTTAAAACCCAGATGATAAAAATAGACAAGTAAACTAGTTGAAAGGTTCAATATTTGGGGCCATGTTTTATTTGGTCATGGTTGAAACCAAAGACTGTAATGTTTCTATTTAATCTGACAAACAAATATTTATTATACTGATCACATGCAAGACACTAGGCTAGGCATTGGGTGTGGGCTGGACAGGTGGTACAAAGTTGAGTAAGACCTGGACTTGCATTCAAAGAGTTTATATTCTGGTATGGGAGGAAGATATGCACATCCTCAAAGAAGCACAAAGACACATAGTATGGGCAGTGACCTGAGAGGTGCAAAGTGCTACGGGATTTGAGAAAAGGTAGGATGGTGTCTGTCCAGCATGATTCAGCTGCATGAGAGCATTTCAGACACCCAAAATGGGGGTCTGTCCTTATCCAGTTGGCCCTTGACACCGTCTCTGCTGGCTCCCCGGAAACTCCCAACTTTGTTCTCAGATATCCTATCTGCTCCATTCCTGCTCTCCATAGCTCAGAGGCCTTTTGGCTCTGGGTCCTTGGTTTGTTCCTTTTGCCTGAAAGGGCCTGGGTTTCCAGACTTGGGTACATGCTTTGGGTCTCTCCTTATGGCAGTTCTCATGAGCTCTGCTCTGGTGGGCTGTACCTCCTAGGTATGGCCTGGAGTTCCAGACATCAACCAACTTCCTTGGCTCTTTTCCATCTTGGAGTTGGGAGAATGGACTACTTCATGGGTAAAGCTGCATTTGACTCAGGGCTTGAAAAATGCGTGGAACTTTGTTAAGTAGAGACAAGGCTTTCACACCTATAATGCTTGCTTGATTCAACAAAAAGGTCCTTTATTATCACTGACTCAATTTAAGTAAAATCTTTCTAGTTCCATTTTGTTTTTGGAAGGGCTAGTATGTATCAGACATTGTGTTGATTGCCAAGGACACTGAGATTAATAAGATATAGCAAGTCATATGATATAGTAAGGCAGTTACTATCACCCGTTTTATGAATATGGAAGACTGAGGCTTAGAGAAGTCATGTGACTTTCCTATGGTTAATCAGCCAGTAAGTAGAATAGACAGGATTCTTCGCTGGTTCTCCTTAGCCCTAACCCAGTGCTCTTTACTATGCTGGAAAACACCCCGGCAGTTCAAATGAATGAACTAAATTTTATCAAATTGAACTCCCTTCAATAAGATGTAATACTTTGTAAGACTATTGACAATGTAATAGGGTATTCTTGAAGAAAAGGTCGTAAAACCTTCAGCAGTCAAAAAATAACCTCTCCGTCACTATTTGCTGCAGAAATGAAGGACTGCATTAAGGAATTAATGGGTACACAGAGCTCTGGTAATTCTTCTAATAAGATTGTGCAGACACGTCCAAATCCTGTCTATTTGGAAGCAAGTGCTGACTCTGACAGTCTAGCCTGCAAGCACAGAGGACAAAGAGTTCTTGCCCTTTGCTTTTTTTTTTCAAGTCTTTAGAAGTATTTTTTAAAGTAGAATTGACATACATTAGTTTGAGGTACACAACATAATAATTCGACATTTGTATGTGCTGCAAAATGGCCACCACAGTAAATCTAGTAATCGTCCCTCTCCCTACAAAGTCATGAAATTTTATTTTTCTTGTCATGAGGGCTTTTTTTTCTTTTTTTTTTTAGGTAGAAATAGGCTCCACACCCAAGGTGGAACCCAACATGGGGCTTGAACACACAACTCTAAGATCAAGACCTGAGCTGAGATCAAGAGTGGGGACGCTTAACCAACTGAACCACCAGGTGCCCCTTTTGTGATGTGAACTTTTAAGATTTATTTCTTAGCAACTTGCAAACATGCAATACTATATTAGTGACTACAGTCACCACGCTATACATTACATCCCCAGGACTTATTTATTTTATCCCCGGGCATACCTCTTGACCCCCTTCAGCTGCTTCCCCTGTTTCACCTACCCCCTCCTCCCCTCCCTCCTGGCAACCACCACACATCCGTGAAATCATACGGTATTCGTCTTTGCCCTTGGCTTTTATGATCCTTGTCTGCCTCGGTAGGCAGGATGGGAGACACCTGGTGACAGTGTGCTTTGCTCAGTTTAGCTGAACCTGACAGTTACTTCGGTACTGCTCTCACTCCTTCCTTTTCAGAGTCTTGGGCAGGGTGGCAGGAGGGAGGGGCCTCCTTGAGAGATGGAGGTGGAAGTTGTCACTGATGAGTGAAGAGGGATTTAAGAAGAGGGGGGGATTTGGAAGCAGGTGGTTTGATGGAGCGGGAGAAATTGGTCGTCCTGAATGCAAGGGGCAATTTTGGAAATGACAAAGCCAGGATGCAAGCGGAGGGGACCGAAAAGCAGATCCTGGGCCGGCGATGGGGCGCAGGGGGGAAGCACATTCTGGGTCCTCATTTTGAATAACGACAAGGCCATAGAAGTAAGCAAAATGCTCGGAGCAGAGAACAACAGCGCTGAGTGGTCACGGAATGGGGAAAGAATTCAGAGAAATGGCATCCGAAATGAAAAAGGGCCAAGTTCACTGCTATCCCAGGGCCCAGAACCTGTCCTGTGTGCCTGGTTTTAAAAAAGTGCTGTTTTCCTCCTTGGGACCAAGCTACATCCCTTCCGCCCTTGGAGGCTGTGACCACGAGGTATGAAAGAATTGCTCTCAGTTCCAGCCACGAGTACTATTTTAAAATACTGTTTTCTTAAATGCCCCGGTTTTTGAAAGGTAACAGAATCTATATTTGAGACTAGAAAAATAAGCAAGCAGGAGAAGCGTTCAACAGAAAGAAGCGAACATGGCCACTGTGGGGTGGCTTTCTAATGGAGCTCCCACGGGCCAGGCCTTCCGCGCTCCCCTTGGGCTTCCAGTTTTGTTTTGTTTTTTTTTAAGTTTTTATTTATTTATTTGACAGAGAGAGAGACAGCGAGAAAGGGAACACAAGCAGGGGGAGTAGGAGAGGGAGAAGCAGGCTTCCCGCGGAGCAGGGAGCCCGACACAGGGCTTGATCCCAGAACCCTGGGATCATGACCCGAGCCGAAGGCAGACACTTAACGACTGAGCCACTCGGGCGCCCCTCGGACCTCCATCTTGAGTAAATGGCAGCATCAGCTACAACACCCGGCAAGGGAAGGGCTGAAAATAAACCCTTGATTCGTAAAGAAACCCACTTTGGGTTCGACTGAAGAAGTGGGAAATGGAAACAGGACACCTGTTTCACATCAGGCTTGGGGGCCAGGGTGTGAACGCAGAATGTCCGGGTGCCTGAGTTGCCTGGTTCTCTTCTCTGCCACTTGACCAGAGGGCTGCAGGGGTAGCCTTGGCAGAAACAGCTGAGCTCCTCCTAGGTGCCGGGCAGGGAGTCACAGCAGGGAACAACATGGGCAGAAATCCCACGCTCCGGGTGCTTCCATGCCCACGGGATGAGGCAGAAAACACAGAAATAAGTAAAAGCGAGAGGACGTTAGATGTTGTAAAGTGATAGTGAAAAACGTAGCAAGAAAGGGGCCAAGGGAATGTGAGGCAGTGGTCAGGGAAAGGGGCATCTGAAGCAGATGCCAGAACCAGGGTGTGGCTGTCTGGGGAGGGGGGTGGCCAGGCAGAGGGCATAGCAGGTGCCCTGGCCAGGGAGGCTGCGTACCAGCTGTGTTCTAGCAGCTGCAGGGAGGCTGGAGTGGGGGACGTGATCAGACCGGAGCCGGTCCCCTGGGCCTCATAGGCCGTGGCTAGAATGTAGTCTTTTGCTACAAGGGAGATGGGGCCCCTGGAGGTGAACAGAGCAAGGACAGGAACTGACTTCAGTTGAACAAGATCACGCTGTGTGGACTCAGGTTGTAGGAAGCTCTCCTAACACACTGGTGAGAACATGGCACTAATAAATGTTAGCTGTAGCTACTATGAAGCTGATTGGAAGGTGGTGGGGGGAGGGGGTTGCCAAGTAGTAAAAGGTTTCCTGTAAAGTGTGCCGCACGCTGCTCCATCAGCTCCTCATGCATACGTTCTGATAAAACTTGGGGCAATCAGATAGTAAACACGACTGGGGATTCGTAGGCCTTGGGCCTGAAACTAGAACAGTAAGTTGCTGATTTTGTGATTGACTGTCTCCTGGGTACAGCAAGCATGTACTGAGCGTGTCCCATCTGTGAGGTTCTAAAGCAGATGCTGGGGGGATGGTAATGAGCAAGATGGATGGGTTCCTGCCTCACGGTGTCCCTTATTCTAAATCTCCTCCTCTGCAGGGGGTGCGCAATGACATTTGACATACAGTTATGCCAATAATTGTCCCATTCTCACAGTGATAAGTGAAACAAAAGATGAGTACAAAGGGCCCAACCTGGTCATCACAAGGGGCTTCTCTGAAGAAAGGATATTTAAGCTGAAACAGGAAGGGGGTGCATCTGGGTGGCTCAGTGGGTTAAGCTGAGACAGGAAAAAGAGGAAGAAGGTGGTTTGGTGGAGAGCAAGGTGGGCTCGGGCTCTCAGGGAAAGGGGACAACGCACGCAAAGGCCCTGGGGCAGGAAGGAGGAAGTGAGAGCACGAGGAGAAGGGCAGGATGAGCCTGAAGAGGTAAGCAGGGTGTGTCAGGTGGGCCCTTCTGGCACGTGGGGATCGAGGTCTTCATTCTGAGTGCAATGGGCAGTGCTGAGGAGCTTGTGGCAAGAGATTGACCTCCTCAGACTTGCACTGACTCACTCTGGCTGAGTGTGGAGAGTGGCCCAGAGGTGGACCAGAGTGGGCTCGTGCCCTGTTGGAAGGCCCCTCCTACTGGCCAAGCTGCTACATGGTGGAAATTGAGGTGTAATAGGAGGATGCCCCCAAATACCACCCCACGCATCCGCCTGAAAGCCCTCCTGGTTAGCGTTCCTTGTTTGGTTTTTAGTCCTGTTAAGGTGTCTCTTTCTGTCCGTCCCCATCCGAACTCAGCTGTTAGTCCTCAATATAAAGATCACAAGCATTGGGCTCGGCCTGACTTGGGATCCCAGTCCTGCTCCTTCTTGTCTTTGTGGCTTGGATGAGTCTCCCTGACCACAATTCCTGATCTCCTAAAACGGGCAAAATTACACTTGAGAGGATTAAATGAAATAACCGTGATGAAGGGTCTGTCTCAATGTCTATACAGGTAGGCAACTCAACAAGTACAAGTTTCAGACTATCCAAATGAATCATCTTCTAATGAGAACTAGTCTCTTGAAATTAGGTTTCTATTCCACAAAAGCACCTGAGAGAGAGCGAAAAACGTGATGGCATGAGATAGGGCAGACCGTGACCTTTACCCTGGGCCTTCACAGCCCACTGGCGTTCTGAGAATTAAAAATGTGGACAGTTATCAAGGGATCTGAGTGAAGGGTGCTGGGCAGATGTGAGCTACAACCCCTGAAAGATGAAAGTAGTTTCCTTTCTTGTAGAAACTCATTTCCAAAGTTAATGAACATATATTTAAAAAAGGAACAAATATCATCCAAATCTGAATTAGAGAAATTGTCGCTAAGTATGGGAAGACTGGACCCTGTATTTCAACTTGTATGGACTATTTGTTTGTGTGTATATACATATATATATATATATATATATATATATATATATATTTAACCTTCCCTCACTCATTCAACAGATAATAATTATCTCTTATGTTGCTGCCACGATCCCAGGGGCTATCCATCAGGGCCAAGGCTAGGCCCCCAGGTCTCTTTCCTTCCACAGGAGAGTAAAATTTTTTGACTTGATTCCTCAGAAACCAAAGGGCAAAACTCTGGTTTTCAGTTTCACTAAGGGCTTTAACTGTCCCTTTAAAGCGTCAAGATTTAATTGTGTGTATCATCAGCTCTTAAATTACATTGTCTTGAAAGTTTCTACTCAAATTCCTACCATTTAAACATTCAAATGTCAAAACCTTAACAAAAAAAAAAAACAAACCCAAAACGATGAACCTTGGGTAATTCATCCCATGAAGTTACAGAGGATGAATATGTGCCTCAGAGATGATTAAAAAACAGACAGGAAATATACACATGGAGAATGTCAAAATGTGTAATGTACTTCCCAGGCCACTGAGACCCATAACCTACGTAAATCCCCAGCTTCTGGTATTGAACGTAAGACACGGGGTGGGGGAAGTGTGTGTCCCACCATCGACATTATACCAGACCCCTTGTGCCAAGTATTCTGTCTCAACACTCCTGAAAAATGTGCAATTGTCAGAATCATGATAACACAGTAAACTCGCCAGGCAAATTGTGAAATGTGAGTCATGGTTCTATTTGCTCTACAGTTGTGAAAACTGCAAAATTTTTATCAAGACAGAAACTGAAAACCCTAAGTGTCACCTCCTGGGGAGCCCTGACACTCTCACGTCAGACTGTTCTTCTCACCCACCCCCCACAGCTCGAGTCACGCTACGCTTCTGCCAGGGAGTTACCTGCTGTTGAGCTCCTCGGCACCCACAAAATTACCTGCCTGGATGCCCTTCCAAAAGGGGTGGCACAGGCGTCCTGTTGTTAGCCTGATCTCTGGCTGGCCGGCCAGGCAGGGAGCTTGTCGTCCTGAAGGTTCCTTCTCTCCCAGCACCCTCCCCTCCTACTCTTTACACTCTGGAGTCTAGCCCTCGCTACGCCCCCCACCTCTGCCCCCACCCCCAGCCTCCGTGTCCCGCAACTGGACTCTCCCCCGTCACTGCTTACCTGTCCTGTTCACCATTCTTATAATGAATCTGGCTTTTCAAAAGTGAGTCCCACTAATGCACTAATTTGTTACTCCTTTCAGGAAAGTGTTTTTTTAAAGTGACTCTTGGTAGATAATGTCTCCATCCAGGGGCTTTAGAACTGTGTTTCATGGGGTCCTAAGCTTCCATGGATGCGCCTGAGGGTTGCTCTCTGGAGCCTGAAACCCTTTGCCCTCTCCCCAGGCTCCAGCCAGGGCCGTGCTGCTTTGATAGGCCTTCCACCCTAGGGCCACACTGTGGGGTCAGGAAGAGGGTGGGCTCTGGAGTCAGCTTTGCCACCTACCAGCTGTGTGATGGTAGGCAGGTCATTAAATCTCGCTGGGTCTCAGTTTTGTCATCTGTGAAATATTAGCAATAACAGTACACTGGATCTGTTTCATAGGGTTGTTGTTGGACTCAATGAGGTAAAACATCTGGCACATAGTAAACTCTATTTAAGAATTTGCTATTATGATATGCATGGGGTACTCTGCAAGATTTCACTTGAGAGAAGTTTTCCACTGCTTAAAAAAAAAGGTAAAACAAATAAACAAAACCCCAAACTCCTACTACCTTCACTCAAAATATAAGTAACTTATTGGAATTCTGCCACCAAGGGCAGGTTTCTTGGCGCCTCTCAAATCCTACCTAAGTGTGGGGCTGAGTTGGCTTTGGGTCTGCACGTAGACTAGATCAACCAGCTCACAACCAGCACTTACCTTCGTAGTTGCTGACTTAGGGAACGGGGTTAAGTGCAATGTCTGGGGCATTCTATTCCTTTTATTATTCTATGGGGTCTTTTTTTTTTTAAGTTGTTTTAATTGAGCTAATAATATTAGGCTCTTTTCACAAGCAAGAGGCGTTGGCTCACAGTGTGATGAGGACCACATGAAACATGTTTCCTGATTTTTTAGGAGGGAAGTCAGATGCTATGAGAACTTGAGCTAAAAAAAAAAACAAAAAAACAAAAAAGCAAAAATCTTGAACTTTAGAGCCTGATACATGGTCTTCTTTTCAGTGTTTGAGGGTTTGAGGGTCAGGGAGGTAAACTTCATAGGATACATGAAGGTCTTCTCTGATTCCAGAATAAGCATCTAAATGTTCTTTTGAATTCAGTGCTGGTTGAGCTACGATTCTGTGCCTTGTGAATCTGGGTGCAACTCAGAGAATCGTGGATGTGGGAGAACAGTGCAGGCTTTGGAATCAGGCTCCTCCACCCCCTCATAGGCTCCCACCTCAGAGCCTGTGCACCTGATCCCTCTGACCTCTATTGGCCTCAGTTGCTCCTACCTGAGCCTGCTTCCTCCTCCACACCCCAGGAACCCTCCCCTGCCCCATGCCATGCTGACTCTCTCATCTTAGGGCTGGGGCCTCCTGGTTCTGGGCAGCATTTCTCATCACGACTAGTCTGGGGCTTCTCTCCCTCCGATGGGCTCCACAGTGCCCCGTGCTTGCCCTTTGTGGCTCCTGTCACCTTGCATCGTTGATCTCCCGTGTATCTTTGTGAGGTCTTTGAAGGCTGCATCTGTGTCCAGTTCTTTCCCAGTTTTCCCGGGTCTGGCATATAGTAAGTACTTAATAAAAGTTTGGTGAAATGACTGAATAACCAGCCCACTTTTCAATTAGGGGTGGCAACATGTGATCGATCACTTGGGACATGTCATAGCGAATTTCTAACCTCAAGACTTTGAGGTCTTCAAACCTGGTAACAACGCTCTTTCTTCCTTCCTTTTTTATTTTCATTTTTTTTATTTGTGTGGACTCGAGGTTCTTCTTGCATGATAATATTACTCTCACTTATAGAAGCAGTGGGGCTGGAGTGAGAGCCCATGGGAGTCACACTGCCACTGAGTTGCCACCCAGAGCATGGCTGAGGGGGGGGATGGGAACCGAAGCACATGCTGGTGAACACCTCCAGGGTGTCCCCCCTTCCCAGTGCAAGGTTGCTGGTGCAATGCCCCACACAGACCCCAGATTCCACCATGATGCTGGAAGCAGGGTCCGGAGTATCCCAGAGCCTAAGACATAGGTTCGTGTTAGGAAGGGCTAAAGTCAGGATGGATCCAATCTCTGCATCTGATTTCCAGTTACAGGGTGAGGGTGGAGCATGTTCATAGCGCTTTATTGCCCTTGGATCTGAGAAATACTTGTTTTTCGGTTGATTAATACTCTCCCATTTATAGGAACCATGTGGCCTCGCTTGTAGAACTCCAAACACACAAAGGCTGGTGGGAAGAAGGGGAGCATGTATCAAAACTGGGGTCAAACTTAAGTCACAGAGGTTTCAGAATGTTAATTCTCAAGAAATTCCCATAGCTTATAGGAAGAGAGGAGTTTCTCATACAGCTCTATCTCTAGACTCAGAAGAATGTTGTGGTACCATTTTATTAGCAAAGTAACAAATAGTAGCTAACATCTGGCGGGTGCTAACTATATGCTAGACGTGGTGTTTTTACAAGATTATCTCATTGATTCCTTGTAATAATAAGTCTATGAAAGTAGGTCCCATTGTATTTTACAGATGAGAAAATCATGAAGATTCAGCAGGTCTGGGTGACTTGTCCAAGGTGATCCAAGTAGAAGATGGTAGGGCTGGGATTTGAACCAACATCTGGCCCTAAAGCCTGGACATTTCTTCCCCTTATACACACAGGCTCTCCTAATGAACACGGGGCATTTATTTTTGTATATACTGTGGCTATGTTCTCCAAACAGCTCAGAGCTTTAGAAAATATTTTGAGAATTCTCACTCAGATAGCCCAGCAAATACACCTTATTTTGCTTGAGAACTTCCCTGTTTCTTGCTCCTTTGTCTATTCAGCTTGGAGACCAAACTCGGGGGATGAAATCTCCCTCCATCTACAACGTGTGTTCTCTTTGATTGCTTTAAGACAGCAGCTGAGCTGACTATACATGGCTTCACTTAGCAGGACAGGTGCCTCTGCTTTAAACAGAAAGTATCATGACCGGAGGTTACTGTCTTCAGCACCCGTCCCCCAACTCCTCAGAGCACTGACAGACCGGGGCATGGTGATGCTGATGAGGTTGGATCCAGGTGCCATCTTGAACCTTAAGCCTGGAATGGGACATTTACAAGGAAAAGAGCCCTTCTATGGAAATCTCACCGCGAAGTTGCAAAGGATGCGTGCCCTGTGTGCCCCCATCCACCCCCTCTTTGGGCGCTCACAGCCAGAGGCCTTCTTGACATCTTTTACTCACATCTTTATCTCTGAAGAACTGAATGGAGAAATCACAGGAGTTGGAAATCCCACTGAATCCTTCGCTTTCAGTTGATGCGCTGAGGCTGGGTGAGCCTCTTAGAAGATGGTGAGAGATTGTGGACTGTGGAGGCCAATCGACCTTCATCTGGGGAGGAAGACTTGAGTCCAGTTGTCAAAGACGGAAGGACAATGAGGCAGTTAGGACAGAGTGAATGGGGAACGCATTTTTATTCCCTTAGAAGCATTCTTCATCGAAAGAGGCACACTGCCAGGGTCTCAGGCAGCCGTGCTTGATGAGGAAAGTCTGCTCTGACGAAGGACCGGGAGGGCACAGAAGGGGAAAACTCACCTGGGATATTAGTGAATTTTGAGCTGTTAAAAATGTGTTGATCCTGCCAGGTTCCCACTTTGGACAGCTGCTAAATAAGGCACCTGAGAAAATAGTTTCAATTTTGTAATTTGGAAATGGGAAGAGAAAATTCATCAGGGCTAAAGGCACAGGAAGAGCTCAAGGGGCTTTCCTGGACCTGTGCAGAGGCTTCTAGCTGTGACTCATCAGCTCCCGGGGTACGGGGAGGACATTTGGGGTCCTGCAAAAAAGCCGCATTTCCTACCGGCTGAGCTTGGGCACTCAAAATGACAAGCTTCGGGCAAAGTCTGTTAGGAAGCCGCCTCTATGCAATATCCCCCTCTACTGGATTCTTGCGTGGAGAACACCACCCTAAAAGCCTTCAGCTGCTTTTGAATCTCCTCAGAAGGGTTTCTCTACGTGAAAATGCATTTTGGTGTTGGCCAAGGCGACTTCACCTGTCCTCCTGCTGCTCCCTGGGTTAGGATAAAACATTCTCTAAATGCACACACACCCGAGAAACATAAGCCACATACCGAGAGAGAGGAACGAGATGATGCAGATGAGAGCATGCTGGCCAGCATGGAACTTTAGGGCATCAGGAGACTGGGCTGTTCCCTAGTGGGGGCCTGAGGGGGAGCCACTTGCTGAAGGCGCACAGCTGGTAAAAGGCAACGCTGGGTCTGAAACCTCCTTCTCCTGACCTACCCCACTCTTCTGTGCTCTTTCTCCCGTAACAGAGTGATTTTTAAATACTCAGTGTGGCTAAATCCTGAGAGAGGCCTTTGGTCATGGAAGCCATAGGGCCAGTCTAGGGAGAAGGTGTTCCTTTAGTCTGTTTCTCTCTTAGGGTCCCCAGGTCTTTGATGATGACCCTCAGACGTAATACCAGGCAGAGCCTGGGTAACATGCAAAGCACCTCCATGTTCTGCCCAACCACAGGGCCCAGACTCTTCCCTATTAGAATCACTACTTCTAGAGCAGTACTGCCCAGACTTTCTGTAAGGACGGAAATGGTCTGTATCTACACTGTCCAACATGGTAACCACTAACAGCATATAACTTAGGACTACTTAGCACTTGAAATGTGCTAATGAGACTGAGACACTGGATTATACATTTTATTTAATGTTAATTAATTTAAAATTAAATATCCACATGTATCTTGCCCAGTGGACAGCACAGTTCTAGGAGGACCTGTTGACATACATTCATCACTCGGCCAACAACATAGAGTTTCCTTATTAGGTGTCACTTGGTGATGCGCAGAACTGTGTGGGGAGGACACAGCAGAGCGTTTTGTACAAACAGCACTGGAAGCAAAACATCGGGGTTATAATTTGTAGTCTTGCATCTGTCCCAGAGAAACCGCATGGGTTTTGGGGAGACCTAACTCCCGGGACACTGTTTCCTCACCTATAAAATGGGGAGGCTGGTGGTTTCTGGCCTCTTTGCCACTAAAGAGAACTCTCATTATTTTTACCCCATGGACTCCTTGTTTAGAAAAAAAAGTTTGGGGGCGCCTGGGGGCTCAGTCGGTTAAGCGTCTGCCTTTGGCTCAGGTCATGATCCCAGGGTCCTGGGATTGAGCCCCACTTCGGGCTCCCTGCTCAACGGGAGCCTGCTTCTCCTTCTCCCTCTGCTGCTCCCCCTGCTTGTGCTCTCTCTCTCCCCCGCTCTCTCAAATAAATAAAATCTTAAAAAAAATAAAATGTCTGTCTATTTTACAAACAGCATCCATTAAGCAATAATTGCTGACATTTTAAAACTGCAAACTCCTACCAGAACTTTTATCAGCATCAGCTAACCAGGGTGATCACACTGAATTGATGTAATTCCATTCCAGAGAGACTGAGACATAATTAGCCTGTTCAGTCTCCTATGAGGCACATGCATGCTTTATGAACAGCTTTTAAGAATACTGAGACTATCTCTAGTGCCCCCATTATTGTCTGCTAGGACATTTAGGAGCTCAAGGACCCAAGTTAGAATCTGGATGAGATGAGCTCTAAGTCCCGTCTGGGTCTCTCTGACAGGAGGTCAGAGGTGGGCAGGCTGATGGGGCACATCTTGGGGGGATCTGGGTCTTGCTGGCAGGGGTGGCGAGGGGAGGTGCTGAAATGCAGTTGGGACCACCAGGCAAAGGAGGCTTTGCCTGCTTCACTCTCTCACCGAGGGCACTGCTCGGGACCTCCGGGAGATGCTGGGGCCATCTGTCCAGAGCTGCTACCAGCAACGAGTCAGGCTGTCCTCCCTCCCCTCCAGGCACCGCCGCCAGCAGCGGCCGGGGACAGAGCATGAGGCAAAGGACCATTTGCGTCTCAGCATGTGACCCTTTAAGGCTCCTGGAAGTGCCACAGAGAGGGTGGTGAGAGGAAACCCGGAGCAATGAGGCAGAACTGGAGACAAATTTACACAGGAAGCTGTAAGGAAGCTCCTTCTCCCCTTGGGGCTCTCTCAGAGTGGAATGGTCTTTTTGAAGAACCTACTTTCAGGCTGAGCTAACATCTGAGCAGCACCTCTGTGGGCTCTGGCCTTGGCCACCTCACTGGATTCTCACAGTGTTTCTCTGTCAGGAAGAAGACGGTAGTCCGCCTAGCACATGAGGGGGCCAAGGGCCCAGCTCGAGGTTCTTCAGCGGGTAGATGGCCGCTCTGGAATTCACACCCAGGACAGCCAAGGATCTGAACCTAGCTACTAGGACGGAGTCCTCTAACGAGAGAACACAACCTGTGACAACCTGCTCATTCTTACTCCTGGTACCTAGGACCGCTTTGGCAGGGAACCCCTCTAGCTCGATGCCTCTAAGAGCGTTCTCTCCTTGGCTCACCCGTCACCTGTCCTTCTCTTATCGCTGCCGGTTTGCATGTCTAAGTTTCTAGTTCTTCAAAAATCTTCCTCATGCTGTCTAATTTTATTGTCCCAAGAATCCTGGAAGGTAGATGGAGCTGACCTCTTTGTTCCCATTTTAAAGGTGCATCAACTGAGGCGAGGGCATTACATGGCTTGCCATTGATTTCAGGGCAGGATTGGCTAAATGAAAGGGAACTTGTCTGGCTGGTGCATTTGCCCTCTTGACCTCCTCTGGAGCCAAAGTATCCATCCTACAAGGTCAATATCCTTCCGGAACTCTTTTGCGGGTGGTGGCGGCAAAGAAGTGGTTTACTCTCTCCAGTTCTGATAAAGAACCAGAGCTGCCAATCTCAGAAATTTCTCTAGTGCCGACAGAGATTCCGAAATCTTTCAGTGGTTCCCAAGTCTTGGGGGAACAGGATTTTCTCACTGTTTGTGCGTGTCTGTGTGGGGTGTCTGCGTTAATCCATTTTTCAAAGGACCTCAGAGGGCTACTTTCTCTCAAGGTCAGGTACAAGCTTCGATACGGTACATTAGTCTAACCAGCTAATAAGCATGAAGGTGCTTTTGAAACTCCCAGCACTCCGGGTTTGTGTGGGGACTTCAGTTACAACAACCTAGTCTGTCTGGTCAGGCTGGAGCATGACCGAACACAGTCTAGGGGTCTGCTTGTTATGTACGTGCTTATTTATTTAAAAAAAATTTTTTTCTACAGTTTTATTTGAGAGAGAGAGAGAGAGAGAAAGAGAGCATGAGCTGGTGGGGGGAAGGGCAGAGGGAGAGGGAGAGAAACAGACTTCCCGCTGAGCAGGGAGCCCAATGCTCGACCCCGGGACCCTGAGACCATGACCTGAGCTGAAAGCAGATGCTTAACTGACTGAGCCACCCAGGCGCCCCCCTGTGCTTATTTATTTTTAAGTAACCATTAACTGAGCATCTATTATTTGCCAAACATTGTCTTCTACACTTACACAGTCATCATCCCTCTGAAAACGCTCATGTTTAATTTGGGTTTTGTTTGGGGAGAGTACTTAAGCATCTGGAATAGGATTAAAATAATCATAGCCCTCTCTTTTCCCTTCTTAACTCTTCAGATTTTATTTCCCAGGAGATGGTGTTCAGTTGTTTGATTTTACGATTTATGATGATGGATTTTTTTTTTTTTTTTTTTTTTTTTTTTTACATTTAATGCTTGCCAAGGAGGTGTGTTCTATTGAGGGTATACATCAGGCTGGAATGAGAGTCTGCGGTGAGGGTAGCTTAGCCGGGGGAGGGGACGGCAACATTAATAAACTGAGATCACAGAGAAACGGGGGTGGGGAGCCCAGGGCCTTTGTTGGAAAGATATTAATAGGGATAATGCTTACATACTTAGCTGAAGAAACTATTTGATCTCCTGAGCATAGCTCTGATGTCTCTTATGATATGTATTAAATGTAAAACCCCCTTCTACTCAGAAAGTCATTTGTCAAATCAAGCGGCTGGAAGTTTCTGCAAAGTCCCAGAGCCTCAGAAAGAAAGACAGGCATGGCTGGTCCATTACATCAGCACCGTAGGAGACTGTGACGTTGTGAACGGGCTGGGGAAGTTTCTGTAAGGATGGGGACCTTCACAGACAGTTCAGAGTTGTCATACAGTCTGTTGGGATCCAAACTTTGTGGTTTTGGTCAGCAAACATGGAGGGTGGGAAAAACATTTAAGCTGACATGGATAAAATGCCTGTTATGAACCAGGCAGAGAACAAGGGACTTTGAAGTCAATTTTCTCATCTACTATGGATGATGGCCTCAACCGTGGTACATGACTTCCCTCTAAGTGTGGAGCGGGGTCAGGGGAGGAAGGGGAGAAGGGGCAGGAGGGGAAGGAGAGGACCCTCAAGTTTCCCACCCTACCTGTGGCCACACCGAGAAAATGGAGGATTATCCTCTGTCGTTTCTGGGTGCTTCTAAAAGATATTCTGGTCCAAACTATCACCCCCAGTAGATTAAAATTCCCAACAACTGAGTCTCTAGTGAATCAGCTTCGAAGCATGAGCCATGGACTCCAGGAGCCCCTGTTAAATGTTCCTGAAATTCCCTGTGAAAGAAGGAAAGCCCTCCACCCCTGCCCCCGGCATCAGCAAGTGGTTATTTCTCAAGTTAATGGAAAACTTGGGAGTTGGTTGAGTTGAGAGGGATGGAGACCCAAAGTTCTACATAGATACATAATTTTCACCTTTCCCCCTTAGCATCCAGGTAGCATCAAAATCAGTTTCCCGCCTGGAGACTGTGAAATCTTTATACTGTTCTGTGTAGGGGAGGTCCAGCTGTCGGTCATGAAGGATGTGGGGGAGGCTAAGAATTTATAGGATACCACGGCCATTGCCTGTCTCGGGATGGGCTGGCAGTCAGAGGAGAGTGGGCAAGCAAGGGAAAGGAAGGAGAAGAAGACCATTGCTCACGCACCCAATCTCTACAACCGACTGGGCAGCCAAGCGACTCAGAGGGAATTTTAGGAAAACTGGACAAGAATCAAAAGAAAGCAACAAAATCAGTTGGAGCCTGAGAGCAGTAGGTTCTTCCAGGGAAGAACAAAAGGTGAGCAGTGATCTAGTAAATCTGATCATGCACACGGACTGAGGAGAAAAATCTCAGCCAAGATTTCTTAAGTTACTTAGGCATTGGTGTGAAGCACTTTATATGAAAGATCTGATTTCCTCTTCAAAACTACCCTACGGAGAAGATATATGATTTTTACCCACGTTAGGAAGACTTGCCCCCCATAGTTTTAAAAAGATTTTATTTATCTATTTGAGAGAGAGAGAAAGAGAGCAAGAGCAAGCATGAGTTGGGGGAAGAGAAGAAGGAGAGGGACAAGGAGACTCCACACTGAGTGTGGAGCCCAACATGGGGCTCGATCCCACGACCCCAAGATCAAGACCTGAATCGAAATCAAGAGTCGGACACTTAACTGACTGAGCCGCCCAGGTGCCCCAAGATACTCTCCAGGAGGAAGGTGGCTCTCATTTCCACCGAAGGGGTCCTGGCGTGTGGAGGGACCTTTGTCGCCACTGGAGCTTGCAGCTGACTCTTCCAGTGACACAGCCACAGCCGGAGATCCGAATATCCTCAGTGGTTGTCATAGGAGGAAGAATAGTTTCCATTTTTTGGAAGTCGAGTCAGGTCTGGTGAATAAAGTAAATGAGGGGAGAAACGGCAAGGCCAATTTTCTTGTACAGTCCGTAAATCAATCCAGTTCCTAGAAAGGAATTCCAAGACTATTTGGCAGCAGCCTTGGAATAAATGTATATAGCTTCGCGGGATGACAGCTCTGGGGATAGTGATCACTTGGAGGAATCAGGTCTGATGTGTCAGTAAGTAATCAGTTGCGTCACTTTGTTTGTCTTGATTTCCCAATTGAAATAGAAGATCCTGAAAGCTGGGGGCCAGAGGAGATGCATAGCTTCGCTTTTGTTGGTGGAAGTATTACTTTTGGTTTCATCCCTCCCCATCTCTTGCTTCTCTGAGTCTTCCTCTCCCGCAAGCGATTCCATTCTCTGATGCTCTGAACGACATCCTTGGAATCACCCTGACTCTTCTCTTCCGGTCACCCTCCAAATCCTATTGACTCTATCTACCTTTAAAAATATACCCGCAACAAGACCGCCTCTCATAACCTCCACTGCTCCCGGCCACGTCCCCCTCCCTCCTGCCTGGGTCAGTGTACGAGCAGCCTCCCTGGTCTTCCTGCCTCCACCTTTGCCTTCCATGGTCTATTCTCACCCAGCAGCTGTTTAGAAAGAAGCTCACTCGGGGCGCCTGGGTGGCTCAGTCATTGAGCGTCTGCCTTCGGCTCGGGTCATGATCCCGGGGTCCTGGGTTCGAGCCCCATATCGGGCTCCTTGCTCGGCAGGAGGCCTGCTTCTCCCTCTCTCCCTCTCCGAGCTTATGTTCCCTCTCTCGCTGTGTCTCTCTCTGTCAAATAAATAAAATCTTTAAAAAAAAAAAAAAGAAAGAAAGAAAGAAAGAAGCTCACTCTTCTACTCAGAGCCCCCAGTGGTGTTGGTGGTTGGTAGACTAATAGTCCCCAATATGTCCACAGCCTGATGCCCAGAGCCTGCGGATGTGTTGCCACATGTGGGCAAAAGGGACTTTGTAGATGTGAGGAAGGGTACAGGCCTTGCTATGGGGAAGGTACCCTGGACTATGTGGTTGTCAGGTGAGAAGAATCTGACCCCCTGTTGCTGACTCTGAAGGTGGAGAAAGGGGACCCTGAGTCAGAGGATGAAGTCAGCCTCTGAAAGCTAGAAGAGGCAAGCAAGGAAAGGGATTCTCCCCTGAAGCCTCCAGAAAGGATCCCAGCCCTGCCGACACCTTGATGTCAGCCCGGTGAGAACCATGCCAGGCTTCTGGCGTCCAGAATCACAAGATAAGAAATTGGTGTTGTTTGAAGCCAGAGTTTGTTTGCAGCAATTTGTTACAGTAGCAAAGGAAACTAGTAGAGTTTCTCATCCTACTTAGGTTAAACCCAAAGGTTTTACCACGGCATGCAGGGCCTGGGTGCTCTGGTCCCATCATTTCTGACATAATCTCCTTCTACTCCCCACTCCTGTTCACCTGCTCCAGCCACACGGGACTCCTCGTTCTTTCTCTGGACACTCAGGGGACTCTTACCTCAGACCTTCACACGTGCTGGTTCCTCAGTCCGGAGTGCTCTTCCTGATAACCGCATGGCCGGCTCTCTCCCGGTTCCCGTTCTGCTCGCACTCAAACACCCCCGGGCCCAGAGGCAGCACCCTGATTGGAAGCAGCGCCCCCTGCCGGCTGTTTTTCCCAGCCTCTCTCTTACCCAGCTTCGCTCCTCATCCTGCTTTGCTATCATCGGACACACACACAGAAACAGGTACACATCGCTATTTCCATGTGTTTGTTGTGTTTTTGCTTTTTTTTTTTTTATTGTCTGTCATTATCCACTAGAAATCCAACTCCAAGAAGGCAGGGATTCTCACCTGCTTTCTCTCTCCTCTGGTGTATCCCAGTGCCTAGAATATGGCACACAGCAGCTGCTCAGTGAGTCTTATTGAATGAACAAAGGAAGAGTGGGTCACAAGGTATTAATTGTCATATGCTATAGCACACCCCTTGTTATAATATACTGATAGTGGTTAGCTTTGGCTGCACATAACCTCGGCCCTCAACAATAAATTCCCCCCATAGGTGAGTCATTTTAGAAAATTTTAATTTTTTTTCTTTAGATTATGATGAAACTAGCTGTTGGCATCCAAAGCCCAGAGATAGAATAATATCCCCTCTGTCCCTACACACTTGGAGGGTAACTTCTGCTTACAGCACAGGACTCGGGGCAACGGCACATCTGCCCCCACTGGTTTGGTGACCTCGGGCCGAGCACCTTCCCCTCTGGGCCTTCATTTCCTCCCATGTGAAGGGGGTTTGAGATGTTGATTTCCTGGACCTCTTCCAGAATGTTGTTCTGTGCCCACCGTTTCTGGAACTGTTTGGCTCACTCATGGTGGTGAACCGCAGGGAGGTCGGGGCAGCATTTCTCTGAGTGCCTTTGAAAGACAGATGCTCTTTCGTGCTCTGCCTATGGAAGTGCTCCCGATTTCCAGAGCACAGGTGAGGTGTGTGTGTGGGGGGGGTGTCAGCCAATGTCATCAGAGGGAAGGTGAGAGAAGGAGTGGTGGGGAGGAAGCAAGTAAGGCAAGGTGGTCGGAAGGGTGGGGGAACAGGGAAGAAGAACAGGTCAAGACACAGAAAAGATTCTTAAACTTTCAGAGAGGAAAAATGTTGAATTTGATTGAAGGACATGACTGGTGCACCTAATGAAGGAGGCAGGTGGTCTGAATTGGGAAACCAGTCCGGAGCGTGGATTTTAAGTGGACTTTCTTAGACAACAGTTTGGCAACATGTAGTAGAGCTGACGATATACATAAGCTATGACCCAGCAATTGCACTCTGCTATGGAGTGAATTGTGGCCCCCTCCTCATTCATATGTTGAAGCCCTAACCCTCAGAGTGATGGTGTTCAGAGATGGAGCTTTGGGTTTAGATGAGGTCGTGAAGGTGTGGCCCTCATGATGGGCTCAGTGGCCTTTTCAGACAACTCGCTATCTCTCTCTGCCACGTGAAGATGCAGTGAGAAGTAGCTGGAAGACAACTCTCGCCAGAGGCTGGCCGTGAGACTGCAACCTTGATTTGAGACTTTTAGTCTCTAGAACTGTGAGAAATAAATTTCTGTTGTTTTTCAAGACACTGGGTAGTATTTTCTTAGGCAGCCCGAGCTGACCCCGACACTCTCCTGGTATTTACATTCTAGAGAAACTCTTGCACGTGGAGGCCAAAAGATAAGTTCATTGACGGTGCCATTGTTATAACGATGAGTAGGAACAAGCAATATGTCTGCCAGTAGTTGAAGAAATAGATAAATGGTAATATATTCATACAGTTGAATACTATACAGCAGTGAAAAATGAATGTATTCCTCTAGTCATATCTATGCGGGTGACCCTAAGAAGTTAAAGATTATTTTTTGTAGTATGAACCCATTTAAGTAAAGTTCAGAATTATGCACAACTCCATAATCTATCATTATAGATCTATACACCACATCCATATGGTGAAATTATTATATATACATATAAAACTATACATATATATTCATATATGTGTATATATACACATATATGTAAACTTTACACATGTATGTATATATATATATACACGCACCCACACACATACACACCGTATAGTGAAACTATTGAGAAAAGAGCAAGGTGGAAAAAAATACCCATAAAATTCAGAAGAATGGCTACCCTGGAGAAGGGGGTGGAGGGAAAGAACAAGGTGGGCACACGGGGGAATTTGAAAGCATCCAGAATGTACCATTTAAGGCTGTGTGGTGGGGACATGGATTTTGTTGTGTTATTCTCTCTACCTTCTACATAGTGTTATGTATATTATTACATATATTATTATACATATATATTAATGATATATATTATATATAATATAAATAACTAAAATATATTATATATTATATACATATATATATGGAACACTTCATCATTAGAAAAACAACTTAGACTATGAAAGGAAACATAATAAGAGCAGGCCAACCTGGGCTCTGCTCTTGGGGTCTGAGCAAGACACTCCCCTCTGTAACGAATGCCCTTTCCTCACAGGGACCTGAGGGAAAGCCAGGAGGGAAGTAGGAGGGCCCCCACACAGTGGGTGTTCAGCAGTGGGGAGTAACCATGAGGAAGGAAGAGGAAGGCCGATAAAAGAACTATTTGAAGTGCTCCTCTTCTTCTCCTCAAGGTGATGATAGGCATTGCGAACATTTTCAACCATCATAATTAACCTGCCCGGGAAGCTTGGTCATTTGCAGACACTCCCTTGGTTGGAGTTGACAGCTCTCTGAGGCAAGTGAGAGCAGGTAAGTCTGGAGAATTCGAGCCAGCTTGAAGAGACTGAGCGCCTCCATCCTGGTGGGAGAAGTTCAGCACATCGCCCTTAAGATCAAGCCGACCACAGTGAGTACAGCTGTGGAGGATCTGGACGACTCACTGAGCAAGATCTATTTGGTGGACATCTAGGGAGGCGTGCACCCCGCCACTGGGACGGATATATTTTCTCTTGTGTAAATGTTTATAGAAACTGGCCATATGTTAGGCAACAAATTTAAAAAAACTCAGGAACATATAGAATCTGTTTTCTGGCTCCAAGGTAATTAAGGTAGAAGCTACTGGCACGAAGGTAACATACACTCATTTGGAAATTCAAACATACTTCTCAATAATTTGGGGATCAAGATACAATGATGCAAACTCTGGCAGAGGAGTTTGCAAAGCTGTAAGGGGCCAGCACGTTTTGCTAAGCATGGGTGGGCCTGGAGAATGTGATGCGGTGTGTGATACCTGTCCTGGGACCTTGCCTTTCATGATTCTTCTCTTCAATCCAGGCTTGGGGTGATTGCCTGCTATCTTTACACCACTGTGCAAAGTATTTGCTGCCTGCCCTCCACGCCTCCCCATCACTCCCTCCTCCCTGACCCTCGGGCTAGAAGAGAGCCCGTCCTTGTTGAAGGCTGGCTGTGTCTCACACACTAGGGCTCGGGGCATACAGATGACTAAGACACAGCCCTTGTCCCTAAAGAGCCCACAGTGGAAAAGGTGGAAGGAATATTCTTATATCCATTATATGTTAATATAGGAGCGTCTACAGTGTTCATTATATCCCTACACAATCATGGACCCATGGGATGAGTGTGTTTGCAAAGGTGTCTAAAAAGAACCCTCAGGATGAAGCAAGTGGCAGGACATATGAGTGTCCACAGAGGGCGTGGGGTAGGATGTGGACACCCAGCACAACAGAGACAAAAATCTCAGGCTGGTCTCCAAGGCTGAGGTGGAGTTCTTCATGAGGAGAAGTGGAGGAAGGGCATGGGAACAGTGTGGGGAAGGTAGGTGTGAAAGAGCCTGGTTCCCTTGGGAAACACTCAGGGTGGGGGTGAGGGAGGTCCATGCAGGAGCCAAAACGTGAGTTTGAGTTTGAGTTTGATTTGTATTCTGTAGGAGAAGGGCAGTTAACAAAGGCTTTTAGGCAGGGAAGCGACAAGGACTGATGTGTGTGTGTGTGTGTGTGTGTGTGTGTGTGTGTGTGTGTGTGTGTGTGTGTGTGTTTGTTTTTTTTTAAAGCTTTCGCTGGCAGAAGGGAAGATGAATGGGGGAGGAGAAAACGGTGCAGGGCAGCTGGGGAGGGGCTGCTACAGGGGGGTGATGAAAGCATGATAAATGGATTCTGAGATGCTGGAGACTGATACTCAGTGTGTTATTCCTCTCAGGAATTTTTATATTTTGACAGGGGACACTATCTTAACCCAAAGGAATGAAACTCTAAAGATGGCAATGCCTTGGTTGTGATAAGCCAGGGGGAGAGAGGCTTTGGGTGAGGGGTCCAGCTGGGTCCTGAAGGCTCCTTTAAGTAGGGACCACATGTTGGGGGGGGTCACTACACTGTCTTCTATGTGGTTCCTATTTGTGGGCAACATGCATTATGTTATAAAAATAGTTATTGCTGAGACTGTACATAAAAACATGTAATTCAACTGGATTTGGGGAGGGGGGAGAGCTCTTTCTTCACCTAGACCATCCAAGACTCGGGCTAAACCTTCGCCAACTGGTCCTGAGAGTGCACACTTCTCATGGCCGGTCAGTTCATGGACACGATGGGTAGAACCTGGGCCTGGACCAGTCCAGAGAGAAGGTTCTTCTGCTGAATCCATTCTGTTACAGAAACTGCTCTAGGGAGGTCATCTCATGAACCACAGGACCAGAGGGACATGCCAGAGTGGGGACTCTGGGGCAGGGGAGCCTCAGACTCAGGGAAATCCCTGTGTCATCTTCAGGTCTCAGACCAGGACTCCTGCCCGGAGCAGTTTCTCCAACCCTGAATAATCCTTTGCTATCCTGGCCACCATTTGGGTGGACAGAGAAGATGTTTGGTACGCACCGTGATGGAGCTCCTTTCCCAAAGATGAGGCTAGTCTATCTGTACCCCAGAGCTGCCTCAGGTTCTTTCTGTGATAGCAGGGACAGCAAGTTCTCTGGGCCATCCACACTCTCACCTGGCTGCCTTGTTGTCTACACATGGGCATCATGAGGCAGCTGGCTCAGGTCGTGGGTAGTGGGAGGATACAGCCATGGCTTCAAGGCCATGACCGACCTGGGCTACGCCATCTTCCCACACTTAGGCGTGTGTCTTGGACACACCTGGCAGTTTTTCCAAGCTCCTCCCCAGACTGGCCTGGGGCATCTCTTCCCCATTTGCACATGCTTCTCTCAAGGCACGAATGTGAATAGACAGGTGCACCCAGAGTCAACACAGCTCCGAGGAGATGGAAGCTCGGCTTTCCCTGGGGAAGTTTCATTGGAGGCCAGCTGAGCTCTGGTGCCAGCCTCACCAGTACGCAGCCAGGGTCTAGGCATTGCCAGACCAGCGTGAGCCGGAAGCTCAGGTGGAGATCTGCAAGGACTCTAGCTTTTTCCTACAGCCCAGAAGCCTGGAACTTGGCGTGAGGGATGCAGAAGCCACTCAGAATCTTCTGTGTGCTTGGCTCACATGGGATGGGAGATGAAAAGTAGCTGGGAGATGGGTCCCAAAATTTGTAGCATGTGCTCTGGAAGCAAAAGGTAGCAACATTTTTTTTTTTTCTTCCCTAAATGTTTGAGAGGTTGTTTTAGCTTGGTTAATGACTTGAGAACTTCCATGAAGATTCCAGAGTGTTCTGGAATACTGGAATGCTTGTGTAGACAACAAGGCCGCCAGGTGAGAGTGTAGATGGCCCAGGGAACGCGCTGTCCCTGCTACCACAGAAAGAACCCAATACTGGTTGTTGGGACTCCGGCATTTAGTGTCTATTGTGAAGGGGCTGACAGGAAGCATTCGGTTTCTAAAACCTACGGCTGCCCCCTCCACCCAACCCCATACTCCTGAAAAACCTCCGCCTGTCCCAGGGTGCGTGGGGCAGAATGTGTGAGGAACACAAGCCCTGTAGCACTATGTGGCCCCCAGGCCCATTGAGGCCTGGGGAATTGAGAGGCTCTCTTTTACTTCTCCTGGTCTTCTCCAAGTGAGACAGAATCTTGGAGCCAGAGGAACTCTGAGGACCCCTGCCCCACCCCGCCGCTGAGCCCCAGGTTTTTGAGCTTAAATCCCCTCACCCTCTACTGATAAGCCTGAGGTTTTTTTTTTTTTTCACCTGTAAGATTTCTTTTTATTAACATATAATGTATTATTTGTTTCAGGGGTACAGGTCTGTGATTCATCAGTCTTACATAATTCACATCGTTCACCATATAAGCCTGAGTTTTATGCCGACCACATGTGACCCGGCTGTGGACAGGTGTGGGCCTTTTTTTAGTTGCATCCCAACCAGCCAAGGTTTGGTTGAGCTTTATATCTTGTGGTGCGTATTATGAAAATAGTTTTAAAAAAATCATTTTCTGAATACAAAATGAAATTACAACGATGGATATGTTTGCATTAAAGTTCACAGGCAAGGACTGAGGGGTTTGCACTTGACCCCGAGGGCGGTAAAGAATCATTTAGGTATCTCAGAGTAACGGCCAGGCTCAGGGCCTGCTGACGTATGCAAGCTTTCCTACTTAATCCTCTCACCAACCTTGTCAAGACAGATTTTGACAGTCTCATTTTGTAGATAAGGAAACTGAGACTTGGGAAGGTTAATGACTTGTTCCAGGTGCCATAGCTCAGAAGGGCGAAGGCAGGATTAGAACTCATGCTTACTGAGCTTCAACACCCTCGTGTTTCCCAAGACTCCAAGTGGCCTGGGAGCTGTCACACCCCACTGTGCAAACTCCCGGGCTCTGTCTCACCATTCCCAGCCGGGACAACGTCTCCCCATCCCCATCCGATCTAATAGTTGGTTCAGGTCTTCTCAGCAGGGCGTCTCCTTTTGTTGGGAAGTGAGGTATAATTGACATACATCACTCCATTAGTTTCAGACGTACAACATTATGATTCTATGTTTATATATTGTCAAACGATCACTATCACAATTCTCGTTAACTTTCAGCACCACACCTAACTCCAAAATTGTTTTTTTCGTAATGAGAAATTTTAAGATCTCTCTTAGCAACTTTGGAATATACAAATACACAGTATTGTTAACTCCAGTCACCATGCTGCTCATTCCATCCTCAGGACTAATTTATTATCGAACTGGAAATTTGTACCTTTGGGCCACCTTCACCCATGGTGTGCACCCCCCACTCCTTGCCTCTGGCAGCCACCAACGTGTTCTCTGTATCTGTGGGCTTTTTATTATTTTTTAAATTATACATGTAAGTGAGATCATATGGTATTTGTCTTTCCCTGTCTGTCATGTCTGTTAGCCTAATGCCCTCAAGGTCCATCCATGTTGTTGCAAATGGCAAGATTTCTTTCTTTTATATGGCCGAATAATATTCCATTCTCTTCCGCTCTCTCTCTCTATAGATAGATAGGTAGATAGATAGATAGATAGATAGATAGATAGATAGATAGATAGATCTCGCATTTTCTTTATCCATTCTTCCACTGATGGACATTTGGGTACTTCGGTTGCTTCCATAGCCTTGCTGTTATAAATAATGCTACAATGAACATGCGGATGCAGATACCTTTTTGACTTAGTCTTTGCATTTCCTTCAGACAGGTACTCAGAAGTGGAATTGTTAGAGCACATGGTGGTTCTATTTTCAAGCCTTTAGGGAAACTCTGTAATGGCTGCCTCAGTTTGCATTCCCATCAATAGTGCACCAGGCTTCTCAGTGGGGCATCTCCCTCTACACCAAGCTGGGCCTGTCAAATCCTACTTGCCTACAAGATTGAGCTCATGTGACCCCTCTACCGTGAAACCTTCTCTGGACCACGTCTGCCCTTCCTGCAAGGGCTGGCTCTATCCTGTTTGTGCCCCAGTCCTTCATTGTCTTCTACTGTCCCTTGTGGCTGGGTCTAAGGTCCCCACCCTGGCATGGGCCGGGCAACCTCCAACTTAGAGGCCCCATCTCTGGCCTTCTCCCATCTCTCCAGACGTGGCCAAGGGTGGAGGTTGGAGGGCAAGTTGAGGAAAGGAGGGGCACTTGGGGAGGAGGAGAGCAATGCCTGGGGGGAATAGGATTTGGCCAAGAATTGGTATGTGTTTGGAGGTGGGGGCACCAGTCTCAATCCCCAGAAGCATAGGAAAAGGTGGACATCCCAGGTGAAGAAAGGGTCCCAATAGAAGGGAGTGGAGGTGCTGGTAAGAGGCGAGTCAGTGGTGGAAGACTGGAGGGGTGCACTCAGCATCATTCCTGCTGGGGGGGTGAGGGGAGGAGGCCATGTGCAGAGAGGGAAGCTTTTTGGACAAATGCATGGTGGTGATGCTCTCTTCCTAGTGGCCTGGACCCTGGGGCCCTACAGACCAGCTGGCATCTGGCGTTTTGAAAGCCTGAGGGGCTTCATGTCCCAGAGAAGGCCAGAGGGACAAGGAAGTAGTCTGGGAAGTAGGGTTTCTAATAACTTCCCTTACCCTCAGTTGCCATGCCCACTTGTCCGGGCAATCTCTCACTTTCTGCCCACCAGACACGGGTCATCTGGGAGGGACATGTGCCAGGTAATGGGGCAGGGGACATGGGGGCGAGTAAGACCCAAGTGGTCCCCTTCCTCAAGAAACTCACTAGCTACCTGTGTGATGTCAGGATCTTAGTGTTTCTGAGCCATAGCTGGCTTTACTTTTCTGTAAAATCAGGAAATTCACATCCACCCCGAGACATCTGGAAGATGACTAGCTCTCAATGGGCACTTGAGACAAGGCTAGATTACCACATCCTTTGCATAGGGGCATTGCTCAAGGTACGTTGGGCACAGCTATTTCTCTTGAGCGCTCCCCTCCCCTTTTTCCCTCCTGATAAAAATTAGCTTTTGTGGATTTTTTGGCTTTTACTAATTTCTAAGTGCTTGCTGTCTTAAGTTCTTTACATACGTTATTTGATTGGATCCTTAAAACAACCCCAAATATTATTATCCCCATTTTAGAGATGAGGAAACCAAGGCACTGGCAAGTCGAATATCTTTCCCAAGGTCACACATTTTGTGAGTAAAGAGGCAGAATCTGAATTCAGGACTCTAAACTGTGTATACTCAAAGGCTAAGTTCAGCCACTCTATCTAGGAGCAAGACTGAGTGAGGAAGTGGTCTGACCCACACACAGACCCTTCAGTGGTATTTGGAGGGCCAATGTTTTACTTTGAAGAGCCATGCCAAAAGGTCAAAACTAGGAACTAGGTGTAGGATATGTAGATGTATATGCCAAGAGAAAGTGCACATAAACACCATTTAGCTGAAATAGTTTTCACTTACCTATTTCCATCAGCAAAATGAACAGCAACTGTGGACAAGCAGGGGGGCACTGGGAGGCAAAGGATATCTTATCTGAGACTGGCCAGTCTCCTCTCCTGGCCTTGGCCACCACTCATTCTCAGCCAGTACATGTGCTGGTGGTGGTGTTCCTCCCAGAATTCTCCATCTTGATCTGCACAAGGGGCTGAATGGTCCTTGTGTGGTGGTCAGCCACTAGTTCACTGGGCTCCAGAGAGATCCAGGGGGCTGATGCTCCACATGACCTGGGTGGCCAGGCTTGGCACAATGAGATGGAATACTGATGGGAAACTTCTTGGATGGTTGGATATTTCAGGCAAACTCAAGGCATTGCTCTGGAAGGACTGGGCATCATCTTTCTCGAAAAGGATTAACCCGAAGATCAGGAGGGCTAAACTTCGCTCAAGGTCACAGATGGGCAGAGTAGAACCAAGACTTGACCTTGGGTCTTCCAACTCTTTGTCTCTTCCAACTGGGGCTGGATCCTGAAATTTTGACTCCACACTGGGCTGAAAACTTGAATGCTTTGAAATGTATGGCTTTCCCTATCATCAGCTTTAGTGAAATAGGGAAGATGTAATTATTTCTTTGTTGTGTATGGAAGCTATGTGCATCATACTCCAAAATATGGGTCTGTGGGAAGGGGGGGACTTCGTTCCTACTCATGCAACTGCTCCTGGCATACACCAGGCGCTCAATCCCTGCACCTGTATTGAAACAAGTCGTGTAACTTTGTCATTTCCAATCCACTTCGCCCAGGGATTCCAAACTGGCATTGAAATGGTCTGGGGGCCTCAGAAGTTTCACAAAACACTTTCTTAATGAGAGGCATTGTGGACGGAAACCTTGGGAACCTAAGCTGGTTGGAGGTGGTATCAAAGTACAGATAAAAGTGAAACAAAATGCAGAAAGGGAGGAAAACCAATTGAGAACTAAACTGGTAAAGTTCTAGGTGTTACGTTCATTTATTGATAGTATACACCACCCTTTCCAGAAAGTATTTAAGAGAACTAAAATGCCCAAGAGACACAGCACAGAGGTGGATGGAGGAAAAGGTGTGGGTTGAAGATCCACAGATCAGAATCCTCTGCCTTTTACGAGGACCGTGACCTGAGGCCAGTTATGTAACTAGCCTGAGCCCCCATTTTCCCAACTACCACATAGGGCTTATCAAAAATTAGACACCAGGTACATAGCATGCCCATCAGGGCAGTTTCCTGGCCTACAATAGACCTCAAGGGACTGGTATTTATCATTATTTTTATTTTACCAAAAAGGAGGAGAGAGAAGCATTCTTATCGTCCTTGCCATCACCCCCCCCACCATATCACCATCATCGCTAGTATCTACATGTTCACTATGGCTTAGGTGCCATCCTAAGTTCTGTGCATGCATGACCTTATTTAATCCTCACAACCCCCTAAAATAGAAACATGAGAAAAGAGACGTGCTGAGAGGTTAAGTGATCTGTCCAAGATCACACACCTACGTGGGACATGCCATCAATGGAAGAGGGGGTGGTGGCCCCTGCCAACGTCAGGCTGTGCATGCAACCTGAGCAGAGGGTTACCCTACACACGCCCCAGGATGTAAACTGATGACAAGATCAGGAGCTTTCCAGCTGCCTAGTGACTGACAGAATGTACGCGAGAGAATTCTAACCTGCAAAGCAATATTCGAGCAGGAGGCAGTAAGAGGATGGCATGGAAAAAAATACCATGAGCCAAGTACCCTGGACTTCAGAAGATTTTCCAAACCCCTTTGCATAAAACTAGCCCTTCCTTTCCCCACTTGCTGAACAACGGGGGACAGAGGAACCCCACTGATTTCTAATTCACTCCTTGTAGCCCATCATTCAATGTCCTCAGGTGGGCCAGTCACCTTGTCCCAACAACCACAGATGAGATGCAGCAAACTTACCACCCTTTGGCACTTGTACCACTGGAAATAAACACACAGAGGAAATCTCTGGTTAAAATGCATGCAATGTTCCTTTAAAATACACAGGCGCTTTCTAAGACAGCCATTTCACTTGGCAGTTGGGCGTTCAAAGCTCCAAATTAAACAAGAGTGTTAGTGAATTGAGTGAATTCATCTGCTTCTCCCGGTGTAAATGTATACACCAGTATGGCCCTGGGTGTCTGTGTGCAGCCACGGAGTGTTTTCATGGTGAGAGGCGAGCCTGGACACCTAGGATTTGATCCCTTCCTCTGGTGCTCAGCAGATTCTACCCTTCCTTGTTCAGAGGTGGAAATTCTCTGTACGGGGTGAGCTCACAGCCAGGGTTCTGGGCCCCGGCTGAGGAAACAATGCACCTCTTGTGATGTCTTCTTCCTCTGAGGTTTTGGGCCATCTCAACAGGAAGGAAGGAAGGAAGAATGGGCTTAAAAGCTCTTCAAACCAAACACCAGGCTGTCCTTTAGAAAGATGCCATCTGTTAAGTGGAGAGGTTTAAAAGTGAAACTTCCAGGACATGAGCAAAATGTTGTAGAGAACCGTTAAACCTTTTTTTTTTTTTTTTTTTTTTTTTTACCTTTCTTACTTTATTACATCTCCATTTTACAGCTGAGGAACCCGAGACCCAGAGGTTAAAGCATTTCCTAGACTGGCATGGGTTGCTGAGGCGGATCTGGGATTCACCCTCACGGAGCCTGGCTCCCGAGTCTATGTTCAGAATTGCTCGATTTCCTCTCTGGGGCTTCACTGTCTGGAAACAGCACAGTCGGAGTTTCAGCTTAGAGGCGTCTGCTCTAAGAACAGACTCTTCTATGTCATAAGACAAGTCACCTCATGTTTCTGGTCTCGGCTTGCCCCTCTGTGAAATGGGTGCCACTATCCACGTGACAGATCCTGTTGGACTGTAATGAGGAAGACATGATATAGAAAATGCACATGACAGATGTGTAGCCCTGAGGGGTAGTTAAGAGGTAAACATGTTTACACCTCTTTGAGATTTACATTGTGTTTTACTCAAGCTACTTAATCTTCACGCCAACTCTTTGATCCAGTCTTATCCATCCCAACCCAAATATAAGGAAATGGATCCTGAAAGAGAAAAAGTGACTCTCTTATGTCCATGACTTAAACCAAGGTCTTCTGAATTTAGGCCTAAGACTCATATGACTTTTATGCTGAGAGTTCACAGGTTTGTGGGGTGGGGAGGCATAGACATTGTCATGTTCTTTCTTTGTTTTATTTTATTTTATTTTGTTTTATTTTATTTTAGTCTCCCTGATCAGGTAGTGTAGTGACTTGCACATGGAAAGGATTAAGTTAGCTTGTCCCTCACTGAATGAATCATGACTGGATGGAGAAGTGGCTTGGTTAACCAGAGACTTGGGGAAATGCAAGCTCCTTTATTTATGATTTGAGTTTCTGCTGAATCTAGAATCATCCTGGAACAAAGGTACTGAAAATATATCTGAAACATTCCAGTTTATGGCCTTTCTTTCAGGAAGAGAAGTGTATATGTAAGTGAAACCTCACTGGTTGCCCAAGGAGCTGGCAACAGCTCCTAGTCATGCGATTATGGAATTTTTTGAACTAGAACATGTCTCAGAAAGCATCTGATCTGACCTCCTGCTCTGGAGGAGGATTCCTCCATCACTGGGAAACTTAGTCAGCGGCTGAAGAACCAAGTCAACCTCTGCCTATCACTTTTCAGAGTTGAAATCAAGATTGGATTCAAGAATCAAACCATTTATGAGAAATGTAACATTGAGCAAATTCTTTTAAGTACCTTATGCCTCAGCTTACTGATTTGTAGAAGCACTTTGACACCTTGCTTTTTTCACTTAACTACACACCTGGGATATTGTTTCATATCAATACATACAAAGCTGTCTAATTCTTTAATGCACACACACTAAATTATTTAATCAGCCCACTATTAACAGTTTATTTCCTATTTTTTGCTATTGTAAATATTCTTATAATAAATATTCTTGGTCAGAAAACAAAGTAGCACCTCATTCATAGGTTGTTGTGGCAAATAAATTCATATAAATCACTTAGAACAGTGCCTGGCCCATAAGAAGAACTCCATAAAGACTATTATTATTTTAATTTTTGTTTCTTGAATAACTGGAATTCCTGGTAGAGGGACTATTGGAATAACAGGAAGAGGAAACAAAGTGAGAAAACATGCAGCCTACTAGGGGAATGTATTAGTTATGATTGAGCTTAGCCATGAGCAACAGCGTAAACAAGGTAGAAGTTGATTCACAAGTCACTTTCAGGAAGTTTAGAGGTGCTCAGTTCAGGGCAAATGGCCCTCCATGGCATCAGGGATTCAGGCCTCTTTAACCTGAATCCTCCGCTATGGGTGACCTCTGTAGGTTGTCCCATGGTCCCCATTTACTGCTGCAGCTCTAGCCATTATAGCCACATTCCAGCCAGTGGGAAGGGAAAAGGCTGGGGAGAGGAGCAGGGGAAAAGGGCACACTTTGCTTTTAAAACCACCTCCAGCAAATTACACACACCACTTATACCCCATTGGCCAGGACCCAGTTACATGGTCACACAATCGCAAGGAAGGCTGGGAAATGTAGTTTTTAATCTGGCAGCCAGGTGCTTCACAAAACATTACGAATCTAAGTGTTGTGGAAGATGGAGAGAATAGGTATTGGGAAACATCAGTAATCATTGCTACAGGGAGTTTGTGGAATTTGGGGAAAGGTAGTCCTACAAACTTTGCTTTGGTAAGAGGGAGTCTTGGTCAAGCTAAGAGTTTTGGATCCATGCCCCAAGGATTTTCATTAAAACTACCTCCTTCTCCCCAAACCATGGTCTCTCCAAGTCATGGTCTAGCAGGCCACTGCAGCAGGGTAGAGACTTTCCCATCCCCATGGTGGGGGGTGTAAGTTTTGGTTGTCTACCCTTGGGTTGACTTTGAGATGTGCCTAGGAAGAGCTGTGGACCACGTGCAGCTTGTGGAATCAGCTCCCATGACTTACATTGTGCAAGATCAGCTTGACTCGACATGGAGCCCAGGTCAGACCTTGAAAAATTTTAGCTGCTTTTCTCCTAGAGAGAGAACCATCCTTGATAGGATCTCTCTAAGGCTCTTCTTCTAACCATGTAATGTAGACCTCCTGGTTACTTGGAATATCTAGTAAATCACATTCTAACTGATTGGGGCCTAACTGTATTCATTAGAGTGCCTCCTCTTATTCTGGATCTGATCCGTCCTTCTTGTTCCAATGTGATTACAATCTAAAGTAGTTGCACCTGGACGCCACACACACACACACACACACACACACACACACACACAAAATTTCAGGCCAGTCTCCCTGATGAACATAGATGCAAAAATCCCCGACAAAATATTAGCAAACTGAATTCCACAAGACACCTAAAGCATCTTATATCACAATGGAGTGAATTTTACTCCGGGAATATAAGGATTGTTCAGCATCTCCAGATCAGTCAATGGGATACACCACATTAACAAGCTAAAGGTAACCAGGGAGGGGCCTTCTGCTTTCTGGAGAAGCTGAGCACATTCGTTCAAGGATGGGGTCTTCTGACTGAGGCCAAATTGTGGAATAGGTGGGGTTGGCTTCAGTTCCCTCGGGCTCCACTTCCTAAACCTACTGCTCCCTCCTGGGCTCTCCAAACTCAGGGCTCTGGCTACTTCATACTCTGCCCATCTTCGTCCCTGTTAAGTTTCCCATTCTCCCAAACAATTCTTAAGTACTTCATTACTAACTTTTCTAAAAACTGCTTAGCATTTTTAGGGGACGGGGCTAGTGATAGATGAATGTGTGCTCACTAAACACATTGGCTGGCTAACCAAACTTGGAGCAACAGTGTAATTTTGGGGTAGTAAAGAAAATGTTAGGATTTGTTTTGAAATTATTAATGTTTGTGTCAAGAGTTTGTTGATTAACCCACCCAAATTCATACAGAGAGTAAATTGTGGAGGTGGGGTTCAGACCCAGATTCTCTGCGGACCACTGTTCCCAGCCTCAACAGGGGATTCCAGAAAGGTCAACAGAGTGATATTTTTGGGGCAGATGGGTCTTTCAGGGTAGGCCTTGTCTCTCCCTCACAGACTAGCTCTGCTCTTCCACGATGGGCCTGGGCTCAGGGAATGGGTCTCCAAGATCAGCTAAATATACAGGACTTTGGGTTCACAGTTCAACTTGAGTCTGGCTGGGAGGAAAGATGACCAGAAATCACAGAACTCTGGAGGTGAGCCCGGGGCAAATTTTTGTGGGAGAAATTGGAATGAGGCTGGGGCAACCTTCCCACCTCTGTCTTTTCCCCAACTCAATCTGAAAGTACGTCAAATAATGTGGTTTCAGCTCCGTTTAGCTTCTTTCAACCTGAAAGTCAAAGTTTCTCTCCAAAGGAGGGAAACCTGCATGAACTGAAACTGAAATTATTTAATGCGAAGCCCTGTGAACTGAAACTGTCAAATTTCACACAGCTCCGGTTTATCTTTCTCTTTTCCCAGCCACCCCCACACCCCCACACATTCATTCAGGAAACAAGTCAGATTTAGATGTTTTCCAATTGCCAGGCTCACAAAACCATCCATACACCAAATTCATACTCTAGAATTATAATGGCTAAAAGCGGCAAGGAATTATGGTTGGTGTATCTACCACCGAGTTTGACATGATGGGCTAATTAAAAAGATTATTCCATTCATTGTAGAAAGCTCATCTCATGGAAGGTTGGGCAATTTCCTAGGATACCTGGGCTACTGGAAGGGATGGCAAGGAAACGTGTGCTTGCCTTCTTGTCCTCTCTCAATAGTCTCTTCCGTCCTACGAAAAGACCGAAGCATTAGATTTACCTGAAGATGGCCGCTCAGAGACCTTCCCCTGATGCAACTGACGGATAAGAGAAATGGTTGAGAACAGTAGTGCTTGTCTAACACTGGAAACGAGGGGTGACTATGGGTGATTTGGAGGTTTCCACAAGGGGTTGCCTCCATTATGTCTCTCCCATAGCTCCCAGTGCCCACCATCAGGGTTCCGAAGGGATCATCAACTCCAGGAAGTAAACAGTCTGCTGACAGCATGAGCAACTCGGCCCCCTTTGGGCTACCTGAATAGAAAAGATTAGTTTTACTGGACAGAAGAGTGGGCCAGGTAGAAATTCCTTTATTATTTGGGTGGGTTTCTTAACCGCTTTATACTTTACTTGAGTCTTCTGTCAACTCAGGAAGGGGCCTTAAGGTGACGAAGGGAGCCAAAGGGAGTGGAAATTAATATTTTTAATGTTGGTAAACACTTGTGCGTGTCATCTCATTCACTTTCTTGATATACATTTACCAACGGCCGTTCTGAAACTCAGAGACAAACCCAAGGTCAGCTATTTAGGAAGTGGTTGAGCTGGGATTCTCTGAGTCCTTCGAGATCTCAACACTTCTTCTCTAAGAGAAAGGATTTTCAGGATCGCCTAGGATAATCTGCCCATTTTACTGAAGAGCAAGCTGAGGCCAGAAAGGTAAAAAACAGAAACAAAACAAAAACTCACTTAAAATCATATAGCTAGTTCAGGTCAGAGAAGGGGAAGACCATGTCTCTTGGTTCCTAGACCATGATTCTTTCAACTACACCACACAATTGCAACAAGGAAAATCAAAAGGCCCTTTGCAAAAGCCAATTAAAATTATCAGAGTATGACTATGGGGTGGAAGGGAGAGCGATTTCCATTTTAGCCATGAGGAGGAGGAAATTATATATACGACCCTTTTAGCCACAAGTTTTCATTATAAGCAGAATATTTCTTTCTGTTGCAAACATGAACCCAGCATCGTGAATGCTGGAATACTTTGTGAATAGATTCTCTATAGGGATGGATTAAAAATACCACAGTCCAGGTGATTCGAATGTGCAGCCAGAGATGAGAACCACTGTAAAACTCAAGACACGTCCTTCTATTAACTCCTTGGCCTTTAAACTCACCTTAAGCTGAATAAAAGCCTTTTGAAATTAATTATCATCATTTAGGCCGTGCGTTGAGATTCTGGCTTTCTTGGGTGTCATCTGCAGAATTTCGTAGACTGGCCAGACTGCATATGGGCGATAATTCTCTTTGGCTCTAACCCATGTTACACTTAGGGCAGGCATTATTCAGAGTGCATTATGGTGAGAGAAGGAATTTGACCACACGTGCCCTTCTGGCCTTGAGATTATAAGATTTAATGCATGTGGATGTGTATTATGTCACACACCCACATATATTTGTACATAAAATATAGATATCTGCATACTACCTAACTGAAACGATTAGAGGTTTTTTCCTTCATTTCTTTTTCAGAGTCAATGATTCTGAAGAAATGTGACATTATTTCTGGGGGGAGATTTCTTGCCTCCCCCATCGCCCTGGTGAAAATCTTACTTGGAACAATACATCTTCTGTGAAACGGTCTCCACAGAAAGTCATGGAAATAAATCCTCCCTCTCACCACTCACGCTGAAGTCAAACCGAGTAGAGCACAGCGGCTTTGGAAGGATTGACACTCAAAGGAAGAGGGGAAAGTGTCCTGAAAATGGTAGAGGTTGGGGGAGGGCCCGGCATAGAATTCCCTTCTGGAGACCATTCTGCGGCACCAGGAGGTTGTGAGTTAGGCAAAGGAGAGTATAATGCTCTCCCTTCATAAATCTTCAGCTCTTACCTTTCGTGCCCCTTTAGTGGAAAATCGTAACAGCATGAAAGGGGACATGGGGCTCTACTTGTCTTAACTCTCTGCTTTACCGGTGAGAGAAAACCCACAGGTGAACCAGAGCCAGCCACGTCATGTGGCTCCGGTTCCTTGACCGGTCACAGGCAAGCTTGAGGCCCGGTGAGCCGCCATGGTGGGCCCAGCGGACCTGGAAGCAGGATTTCAAATGGGGGGGGGGGTGTCTCTGAGACACCTCCTCCCTATCCCAGCTGCTCACCTTCATTCTGATGAAGCCCCTTGTTCTCAATTGTGAGGGCCAGAAATCCAGAGAAAGAGCCAACTGGGTTGACAGATGTCTTTGGTGCATGAAGATAAGACCATAAATAACATTTATTTTATTTAATTAATTTAAAAGTCGCCTTCTCCGTGGGACCTGCCCTTATCACCTTACTAAAGTTCACCTGATTTCCCCCACCCCCACCCCCACTCAGTGCTTGTAGACAGAGGAACGACTTGAAACCCTCACTATGTGACAGGCACTGTACTAAGTGCTATCATGGTGATCCCACTGAATCCTGAAAACACCCCCTCAAGGCAGGTTCTATTACTACCCCCACTTCGTACATGAGGAAACCAAGGCTTAACGAAGTTCATTGACTGCCAGAAGCTGAGTGGCTTGACGGGTGAGTCCCCCGAAGGTCACCAGCAAAGACGAGCAAGGCGGGCGTTTGCCTCCTCGCTCCCCGTTCCCGCCCCCTCTGTGGGGAAGGCCTGGGCTTCCAGAAATTTCTTTGAAGGAGGAGCCCTGTCCTCTTGTGGTTCTTGAGGCATTTTCTGGCCTTGCTGTGGGTTCCTGCGACCTGACGTTCCAAACAGAGGCATTTGCTAATTTCCTGAAGAAAGCTCCAGGAAGTCTTGTCCTCGGGTGAAAGCTGTTCACAGTAGGTGAGAAAAAGGGAAGTTTTCAGACCACCACACGCTTGGAGGTTTCATTTTCAGTGTTGTGTGGGGCTGACAAACAAACCTATCTGAGTTGGCTCTCCCTCCTCTCCCGCCCCACCTCCTGCCTCTCCTCTTTGCCAGATCCATGTGGATGTTTCGGTTAACTTTATCCCCTCCTGTGTTACTGTTGTTGTACCACATATGAATGTGGTGCTTCTGTAGCCCAGAGGAACACGGTTGAGTTACAGTAACAAGCTACGAGTCGAAGGAAAGTGCTGCAGTTTTTGGCTGGTCCAGTCCCAGATATACACCCGCACATCTGGACAAGAGATCATGTGACAGCCTGAAAAGCCAGAAACATATCCTGGATACCATAAAAAATGGGTTCTGTTAAATTAAAAAGGCTTTAAATACTGGCTCAGCTGGTTTGGGGGGTCTTTCTTTCTCTCTTTCATTGTTCTGGAATGTGTTGTAAGATTTGTGATTGCTGAAGCTTTAATTCAATATTGGGAACCCATCATATCGTGAATTTGTTTGCAAGTTTTTCTGAGGTTCAGCCAACCGTTCTCCACTTCCCTAACTTTGGGCATGGCTTGTCGATTTTTGGGATCAGGGCTTCATATCTTGGTAAAAAAAAAAAAAAAAAAAACACTAGAATAAAAAGAAGAAACTCTCCCGTTTCCCACTTGTCAACCTCTCCCTCAGATCCTCCCCAAGAAAACCTTCAACACCCCCCCACCCCTGGCCAAAGCCTGTCTCCTTTTACAATCTTTAAGAAAGATCCTGTAGGGTAGTAAGCTTTAAAATATTATTGGTAAAGAGAAATGTCATCGTTCTCTCTGGAGAGAATCCAGAACAGATTGGAAATAAAACATTTCTTGAAATGAACGGATGTTAAACACCAAAGTATGGTTAAGACTCTATCCCTGCAACACAGAAAAAAAAATATATCTATTTTCTTTTTCTTACGCAAATAAAACATTCTTGTGTTGCCCACTGGACATATCTTTCTCCCTGATTTACCAAGATTGCAGAAACCAGGATTAAAAAAGACACCCATTCCAAAACCAAAAATCTGTTTTCTCAAACTATCCAAGACAGAATGACTTTGGAAGTGAGCATGTGATAAAAAGACAAGATAGAAAAAAAAAAAAAAAAAACTGTGCGTTGTTTCTGTTTAAAGAATAAACAACCAATTAGGCAAAGTGCTCTCTCTTGGCATTTGTACTATCTGCTGGTGATGATTTGTCTTTTCATTTGGAAAAAAATGAATAGAAACAGTATTGGTAAAAAATCACCAGCTTTGGGTTTTCTAAAGTATGTGAAAACATTTTATTTTAACAACGTTCATAAGTCCGGTGTTTCTCTTCCCACCCCTGACCGTCAGCTTCCTGGGAGCAAGGACCTTGCCCGTCTTGCTTACTGCTCAGTTCTCAGGATCTGGAACGAGGTCTCACCAACACTGCTGCTCAGCATGAGCTGTGTATCTCTGTTTACCCCTCCAGACTTGCTCCATATCCTTCCCTACCCAGCTCTGCACCCTGGAGCTGACTTGTGTGAACTGTGTCAATGGACTCTGTGATGGTTACGTTTATATGCCAACTTGACTGGGCCAAGAGATACCCAGATAGCTGGTAAAACATTAATTCTGGGAGTGTCTCTCAGAGTCTTTCTAGAAATGGTTAACGTTTGATTGGTAGACTAGATAATGTGGGCAGGCATTGTCCTATCTGTCGGGGGCCCCAAATGGAACAAAAAGGCCAAGGAACAGTGAATTCTCTCTTCTTGAGCTTGAATGGCCAACTCTTTCTGCCCTCAGACATCAGAGCCTCTGGTTCTCAGGTCTTTGGACTCTAGGCAGCACCAACAGCCCCCAGTTCATAGGACTCACCCCACTGGCTGTTCTCATTTGCCAACTTGCAGATGGCAGATGGTGGGACTTCTCGACTCCAAAACCACATGAGTCAATTCCTATCATATTTCTCCTCACACTTGTGCTTCTTTGGTGAACCCTGGCATACACTGGCTCCCTGGCCCTCTGGCTTCCCTTTGGATACAGCCAATGGAGATACCAAGGGACATCAGCAGATAGGCTGGCCAGAGCCTGTCAGGCCCAGGGATCATAATGGCTCCCCTTCTTCTTGTCCCAGGGCATTGCACAAGCCCTTGTAACAGTCTCTTCGTTGCACTCATAAAATGACCCATTTGCGGTTATCTGTTTCCACCATTATCTAGATCTTGCTGGGGTCCTGATGGATGAAATCGAGATTGAGTGAATGAACAAATGGAATGAGGTTTCACCACAGTGAGCCATGCCTCTCGATCATTGCAACAAGTCGGTTCCAGAACCATTTTATCCCATACTCCATTCCTTAGAGATGGAGTGGACATCATGAGTTCAAGGCTCCAAGGATGTGCTGGAGTTGTTTTTCCCCAGGAAAAATCCACAATCCACTCCCACACTATCCTTCCTTGTTTCTTTTGTGATCGGTGATAAAAACAAAGTAGTTTGTTGTATTTAGAAAGCTCCATTATTGAATCACCTATTGTTCATTCATTCATTAATTCATTGATTTATTCATCATTCAATAGAAATTTAACAAGCATCCCTATGCGTCTAGAGATGGCAATTTTAATTTCCTCTTGCGTGCCACCTAGGAGATTTCATAAAGCATGGCATTGCAGAGAATTCTGAATTCTGGGCTCAGTGGGAAACTGTGCCAAGATCAATCAGTAATGTCTGCCATAGATAGAGTGGAAGCACATAGGATCAGCATTCACATGACCATTATTTACCATCCCTGCGTTAGATGCCACTGAGTGAGCAAAAAACCCAAAATAACAAGATGATTTTTGCCTTCAGCTTCGCTCCTTCATGTTAAGAGCTTCTGATACACGATAACTACCACCCCTCCGACATACCCAAATGGTTATTTTATTTTACAAAGGAATCATTGACCTGCCAGTGCCTATTTTCCTAATTGACATTTCAGAAAAACAAAAATTAAATGGAAAGCTTTCAGCCTACTTTCCTGAAATGTAAATGATGGGCTGCAATGACAAGACTTTCCCTCCACCTTAATTAAGATGAAGATTTGCTAACTGGTTTTTATCACTTTTGGGTAATTTGTCACAACCATCGCCCAGGAATCAATGGCATCCTTTCTGGAAAACTCTTGTCTCCAGACCTCTCTTCCTGGATTTCCTTAATAAGAGAACACACATGAGGAACTTACTGTCCTCAGCCTTTCATTCTTGATTACAGTGAATTTTGGTTCTATATCCAGCTCAACCCGTAAGACAACGGATTTGACATGGAGATTTCCTAGAATGGAACTTCCCTTGTCCTGGATGTGCATTCCTTTGGGGTCAGATTTTCTGACAGCACTGTTTGGCACCTAATCCTCTTTCTGGAACCCTGTTTCTTTGCTACCTTGCTCAGCAGTCCTGGACAAATCACTTACCCTCTCTGGGCCTTCCTCTGACAGGAGGGCATTATCTAACAAAAACTGATACTTACTGAGCACATAATTTGTGCCAGTCTGTACACTAAATGCATTTTACTACATGTGTATACATTTAGTACTAAATCAGCGCCCTGGATATGTAATAAATGGTTTATATCAGGGATCAGGAAACACTTTCCGTAAAGCAAATATTTTCAGCTTTAGAGGCCATATACTCTCTGTTGCAGTTACTTAATTATGCCACTGTAGTTGTGAAAACAGCCATAGACAGTATGTAAACAAATGGCAGTGTTCCAATAAAACTTTATATACAAAAGCAGCCAGTGGGCCGGACTTGGCCCACAGACTGTAACTTGCCACCCTTACTTTACATGAATTTCCCTATTTAATTTGTGTAAAAATTATATAAGGTAGGTACTAATTAACTAGATGAAGTCACTTTTCTGAGGTTGCCAAGATAGGAAGATCCAGGATTCAAATGCAGTCTAGTGGCCCAATTTTTAAATCACCCATCTGAGTTTCTAAAAGCACCAAACATTGACCCACTTCTCCCTGCACAGTGTCCCAGCCTGGGTGCCCCTAATTCTCTCCTGTCCCTTTTTCCCCCTCTTTCAAAAAGGCCACCGTTCCCAGGCATCCATTTCCTCTGAATGCACCATCTGTCCTCAGCCCTGAGTTTGGCATCAACCCCAGCACGTCCTAAATTCTCTTACATTCTGAGTATTAAGTCCTCTGCCAGACTGGGGTTTCTCTCGGTCTACATACAATTGGAATGAAATCACAGATGAAACCAAAGAGCTCACATTTGAACAATGCCTGTTCAATAACTATGTTGACGATCCTGTGGTTTTGAGTTTAAACCTTTAGTTCCACTGTTAACTTGCCATGTGACCCTGGGCATATCGAAATCTCTTGGTTCCTTATCTATCAATGATGATTAAAAAAACCAAAACAACAACCCATAAGTTTGTTATGAGGATTTGCCAATAAAAGCTTCACGCAGCCATAGAGATACAGAGCGTAGGGATGCCAAGCCATCCTTTTTCATTTCCTTGTTTTGAAGAATGGCTGTAAAAGTATTTTACTCACTGTCAGTTAGTGGTATGTGTTTGGGACTGGTGGCCCTCTGTCCTGGCCGGGTGAGTGGGAAGCCATAGGGAGGCTTCATCTCGTGCTCTGGGTTCAGAGCTTGGCATGAGGGGTAGAAGTTACCACTTCCAAGCTCTAGTCCTTGCCATCTGTGCTGGGTAAGACTCTAGGAGAGGGTGGATCTATGGATCCACCCACTCATCAGGGCCAGTATTTATTGTGTGCGAGCTCTGGGCCAGGCAAAACTCTGGACCCAGAGAGTATCATGGCAAACAACACACACTAGGCCTCCTATACTCCAGCTAGACCCACAGACACTCAACAGCTCCTCACCCAGCGTGGTAATGACACCATGATAAGTGCTGTGAAGTGAGCAAGGGCTGTGAAAGCTTATAACAAAGAAGGACCCCAGACCTGGGTGAGGAGGGTCCAGGGATAGCCTACCTCGAATGTGCCTTCACTTCCCTGCATCCACCAACCCTGGCTGTGCAAAGGAACTGAGGACAGAAGTAGCTGGGTGCTCTGACGAAGTGAGACCAGAGTGCTGGGGGTCTTGGGGATATGAGTTGAGGTCAGAGAGATGAGGTAGAGGCCAGGTCAGGGGGTGCCTTGTAGGTGATGGGCGTATTGATTTTATCTCAAAGATAAAAAGAACTATCAAGAGGTAATAAATTGGGGGTAAAAGGGCTCAAAAGGATACTGATGGAGCTTAAAGCTTTTGAGATAAAAATCTGGCCCAACCAGCTTTCTCATCTTTCTCTTCCCCACATCTCTTTATACTTATATTTCACTTATATAAATGAAATTATTTATACTTTATTTATATAAAAGTATTTATATATTTACTTTATATTTATATCATATTTGTATTTCAACCCTTCTCTCTAACAGACAGGGCTTCTCTAGATCTTTTTACCCCTACTCCATGGCCACACCTCTGGCAATATGCTGCTTCCACAGGAAGGTGATCTCATTTCCTTGGTGCTTATGTAGGGCCTGCCTTCCTTCAGAACCAGCTCATGTCTCACCTCCTCCATGAGTCCTTCTTGGGTGGCCCTTCATCACATTATAAGATGTAGTCAGCACAATAGACAAACAAGAAGGGGATAGTTCAAAGTCTTCCCAATCTCTCACTTTAATCTCTACCCCTAAAGCTCTTTCCAAAAGCCCCAGCTCTGGTTTTCTCTCACCGAGAAATTATCTACAGGCCATTAAATACCACCCTTGCTCATCCTTCAAGATGGACCTCAGAATCGCTCTTCACATGAAACCTCCCTGACTGCTCCCGTGGGAAAAGACTTTGATCTAGCCCTCCTCTCAAATACTATCCACTTACTGATGATTGTTCGTTAAGAAGACAAAATGAAACAAAACAAACAAACTTTTGTCTACATAGCCATCATGTTCCCTAACCCAACATAAAGTTTCTTAAACATGGGGATCGTGCTTTGTGACTCTTCCTATATTCTTCTTCACTGACGCAGCATCCTGTTGATGCTCAATAAATCATGTTTCTTGGGAGTTCTTGGTCTGAGGTCACAAGATCATTTGTGCACCTGGATTCATGGGAGACAAGAGCCTTGTAACCTTGTCCCTTGAAGTCTTTCTCCCACACTCTGATCAGAGTGATCAACCTAAAACTTCCTTCCGTGTCATTCCTCTTCTTTGAGCCATCAGCCTGGCTCCTCATTGCCGCATAATAAAATCTGAACTCCTTAGAACAGCACCTTCCTGCATCTCTAGCTGTGTTTTAGTTTGTGTGTGTGTGTGTGTGTGTGTGTGTGTATTAGTTTTTACTACTGCTGTGTAACGAATTACCATGAACTCAGCAACTTGAAACAACTCATTTATTATCTCATGGTTTCTATGTTGGGAGTGTGGGCATGCCTTAGCTTGGTATTCTGCATCAGAGTCTAAACCAAGCTGCCATCAAGCTATCAGCTGTGGCTGGTGTCTCATCAGAGGCTCAACCAAGGAAGAATTCACTTTTAAGTTCACTCTGATTGTTAGCAGAATTTATTTCCTTGTTGGTTGCAGGCCAGAGGTCTCCCTTAGCTACTAGAAGCCTCCTACAGTTTCTTGTCCACTTACTTCATGGCAACTTGCTTTCTCACGGCCAGCAAGGGAAGGAGAGACTCCCTACAAGTCTTCTAGGAGTCTTACATGATGGAATAGAACACTACCATGCCTTTTGCCATGTTTTATTGGTTAGAAGTCAGTCAAAGGACATTTCTATTCACAAAGAGGGAGGATTATATGACAGTACGAACACCAGAGGGTGAGGATCCAGGGTCTGTCAGCCACCAGCTGTATCTCTCTTCACTGCTTCTGGAAAGTGAACTCCAGGAATACCAGATGTTTCTGCTTCTGTAAACATACCACGTCCTTTTACATCTCTAGGAATTTACATATGCATTTGTATCTGACTAAAATGTCCTCCCCTACTTCATCTCTCCAGTAATTCTCCCTCAGTGTCCGTTACCCTAGAAAAATTTAATCAAACCCTTCTCTGCAACACTTCTGTTCTCTGGGCTCATGTCTATGGTCATGCTCATTACTTGTCTCTCTCTGTACAAATGGTAGACTATAGAACAGAGCATAAATACCATACGATATCTACAGTATTAGAATGTCCTTTCTTTTAGATTGGGGAGTATGTGCTCCTTTCTCTATCTCCAGTGCTCACATCTAATATTTGGTAGATAAAACTGGAGAATGTATGAAAGGTGGCTTCTTTAATGAGAAATGGTCGTGGATCTAAAATGAAAGGTCTGTAACCTCTTTGCTCTCATGCTCCCTAAATAAATTTTGAAAAGTTACTTATCCTTTCAGATGTTTTTGAGTGGATATCCATAATCAATCAGTTTTTATTAAGTTATGCTGCGATAACAAACATACCCCAAATCTTTGTGGCTTACAGTAACAGAGTCTTATGTCTTGCTTACCTGATACTTGGATGCAGGTTGTTTATGGCTGTTTCATATGTCTTCTTCTTTCCAGGATCCAGGCTGAAGCAACACCTGCTGTCTGGGATATGATATTCTTGTTACAGAAGGGAAAAATAGCTCTGATAGAGCCGTGTGATGACTTTTTAAAGCTTCTGTGCCACTGAGGCACACATCACTTCTCCTCACATTCTATGGGCCAAAGCAGGTCATATGGCCATGCCTGACCCAAGGTTATTCTTCTTATAAGAATAAGGCAATAAATAATTAAGTTGAAGCAAAAATACAATCTATCACAACTTCTAAAACTTTTTATTCATAGGCCTAATAGTTGCAAATGTTGTGAATTTTGGTATATTGTGTATGTGCTTTAAATATCTATTTTTGGTTATACAAAACCCCTTTGGCAAAGGGGAGGGTTCAAATAAATCAGTCAGATCAGCCTTGTTTTTGTTAGAAAAATTGACTTAAAATTTCAGTTCAAATACACTTGTTGATATGTTCCTATGGGAACCATTCATTTCCAATTCATAGATAGGTAGATAGTCACACAGATAAAGCCACAGAGCTCTGTCAACAATTGGTTCCCTGAAAGAAATAAGGTTCTGCCCCTTTAGTAATCTCATTGCTTTGTTGTAAAGGAGTTCCTTTTAGAACAATGCATGATTGAACTGTCCTCTTGTTTGGCATCCCAGAGGTTTTTACTCCCCAAGGTAATGGCCCAAAGCAATTTTTGGATGGGCAAGAAATATACTATATTTCGTCAGGTAGGTAACTGTGAAAGGGACATGAGGAGCAGATGTAGTAGCCTAGAGGTGCTCTGTTAAAGAGTGTTCATGGTTGTTGACGATCTGGAGAATGATTCTCTCAAATCATTCTTGTCAATGTAGCCCTCCTACCCCCAGTAGTCTTCGGGCCCTGAGGAGAACACACACCTAGTTGAAAAATTGTTTCTGTAAGATATGGGATGTTCTAGGTGGAGGTGAAGGGGAAAATGAATGGAAGAATCTCAATGAAAAAAAGAACCAGAAAGAAGAAAGTAGAATCAGAGGCTCAAAGCATACAGAAAAAGTGTGAATGTTGAGAAATAAAAGCTTTCCCTTGCCAAAGCTGGCCAGGGAGATGATATAAGTCTTCCCCTTCCTGGAGAGGAAGAGACACCAGAGATGGGGGTGGGAAAAGAAAGAGAACTTGAGGGCTTTTCCCGGAGCAAGGAGTAAGCATAGGGGGAAGAGTCCTGGACACCAGCCCATGAAGGATGAATGTGTTGGTGCCAGTTTGAGGAAACATCACGTACGTGGTCTCTCTAGTTGATTTCAGAGGAAGTTTTAGAAATCATTGATTTCATCTGCTCGTCACCAGCATGATTAATACATGTTCCAAGACACACACACACACACACACACACACACACACACACTCTTATTAATGAAGCCCGTATGCCTCGTACAAGAAACAGATCACAAAGCTCTGGAAATACTTTTCTGGGACATTTCCTGTCCCCGCCCCCACTACTCCATCACCCACCACCCACCACTTCTTTTCCTTCCTTTCTTCACTTTCTCTTCTTCCTTCTTCCCTGCTTTTTGTTTTCTGCCCCTTTCCTGGCCTTCCCTTTTATTCCCATACTCATCCCCAAACGCTTTCCCCTGCCTCAATTTTTTAGTCAGCAACTGACACTGATGGAGAGGGAAATAAACATACTGTGCACCTCACCTGAGAAAAGCTCAGGAAGATGTTAGCTTGGGAAGAGCATCTTTGTTGGGAAAATGAATCAAGGTAATAAGGTATTACTGATCTAGCCAGGTGTAATGTGGCACAGCAGCAAAGACTTCCTTAGGAGCCTTAATCAAATCTATATTTATTATTAAAAAAATATATGTTTGATAGAACTGTAAGGTGCCAGGAGGGGAAAGGAACTTAGAGAATCTAATTCAAAATGCTCATTTTACACAAGAGGAAACTGAAGCCAGGGAAAGGAAACGATTTGTCCAAAGTTACATAGAACTAGCGATTTTCCACCTCATAATCCCTTATATATAGGAAACGTTGGGACCCATGAGTCAAAAGTCCAGAGGAAATCTGTTAGTGTGCACATATATGTACATAGCAGTCATAGTAAATATTACAGACAAAATGTGCACACATTTTTTATCTCCTTTTTGTTGGGGTTTTAACTGAATATACTCAGCTCCCAGTTATTTAAGAATGGGATACCTATGGTAACTGAGTAACTTGTTTGCCCATTGTAACCATGTGGCTAGATCACAAACAAATACCCGAGTAGGCTTTTTAATGTTCCCAGGCATCTATTTCCGACTGAAGTCTTAAGAAAATGTGCCTGTTATTAGGATTAGCCAACATGCTCTGTCTCCCTAAGAAGCACTGGGCTGGGAATTAGGAGAGCTGGGTTCTAATCCAGCCCTGCTGCTGGGTTTTTTTCTGAATGGCTTTGGGAAGTCCCCGCCCCTCTCTGACACTCGATTTTGGCATCTACAAAGTGTGAATAATACCTCAGCAATTGTGAGAAGTTAATGAAATGCTGAGTGTAAAGCACACGATAAATGAATGAATGCTGCAATAATGGAAGGGACTCTAATTTTGATTACTACCTGCCCTGGCCATGAGAACTGCATATTTGTTTTTTTATAGGCGAGAGATGTCCTCCCTAACGCCGTCTTGTGGCATTTCAATCTCCACCCGGTGTGTTCCTCTCAGAGAGGCTTTTAGGAGCATCCCCTTGTCATCTGAGGTACTACCCAATCCCCTTCCCCGGCTCCCTCTCAACCCACTTCACCAGTTCGAGCTCCATCTTTAGCGCTTATCACTCCCTGGCATATTATGAAGTCTTTCCTCTCTTTCTCCCCTGTGCGAATGGAAGATCCATGTGGGTAGGGACTTTGGCAGTTTTGCTCAGGGCTTTTTTCCCAGGGCCTGGAACAAACAGTGCCTGGCTCATAGTTCATGTTGAATAAGCTCTTGCTGGCAGATGAATAAACACGAGAGCTCCTGAGGGAACGTGACAGAGGTATATATATATATATGTACATATATATATATAGCAGGAGATGAAGGACCCTTAGGAGGAGGAAGAGGTGACTCAGGGCTGGTGGCGATAGCTTGGCTGATCTACAGATTCAGCTTTGGTGGTCTGAGTGCAGGGTGTGAATGCCCAGAGATAGCTGAGCAGTTTTATCAGAGTTTGATCTCTAAATGCCAGTGATAGAAAAGACCAGGACAGTTGAGTGTCAGTGGCTCACTAGAGTGAGATATGCTCCTGCTGGCATTTCATCCAGAGACCGGGGTGGAGCTAAGATGGTGGGGAGGAGGGGTTCAGTCCTAAAACACTCAGGGCAGACAAGAGAGGTGAGGACATGAGGAAGGGGTCAAGAATGGGAAGCAGATTGGCCCGTGGCCCTTAGAGACCCCTCACATCTCCAGTGTGAGCCAGCCCCTGCTAGAGGCAAGTCAGGATCTGAGGCCAACTGTTGGCCCAAACATGGAAACCTGTCGACGATGAACTGTACAGGTGACAGTAATGGAAGCTTCTGGAAGTTTCTGGTTTTGTGAACCAGGTAAAAGGATTCACCCACAAGGAGCACTTGGAACACTGAAAGGAAGTGCACTTGGTTCTTCCTCTGAAATTAGGGTTAAGGGCAGAGATCTCTAGGTGACCTTGCTCTGAGTTGATTTTCAGGGTGTTGGGCTGATAAAACTGGCCATTGCCAGGAAGTCAGCTCGACGATCCTGACCTCTACGGTAGTACACAGGCTGTATTGTAATGTATGATGCCGCACTGTCTATATTATTTAGTACTATATATGTACATATGGACATACACACACATCTTCTGTGTGTGTCAGGAAAAGGCTGCAGACAGAAAGAGGCCAGGAGGCGGGGGTGGGGATGGCCCAGATGTCCCAGTGAGCAGTGCTCACTGTGGGCAAGGAGCCTCGTGCCCGTCCTCTCCTCATCCTGGATGCACAGCACACGGAGCGGGGCTGCGGTGCTCTGCAATCCAACTCAAGGCCCCGCTTGAAATGGTCGGAACAGCACTTCAGAGAAATGAAGGAAAGTAGGGAAACTCAGCTACTCCCTGTCTCTGTCCCAGATGGCCAAGCTTGCGGAATGCCCGCCACCCAGAGACCCACTGTGCTAGCTGACACAGGCTGTGTTTGCACATTCCCCCCAGCCATGTGCAGTCCACAGACACGGGTCTGCCTGTCAACAATTCTGAGTCATTCTCTTTTCCATTCTGGTTTTGGGGCTGGGCCTCCCGAGGCCCCCAGGCACATCCATTAGGGGCTGCCCTCAGGGGCCTGGGGGATGCTAAGCTGCGGGTCAGCTGGCCTTTGCCTGGGCCTGTTCCCTCCTGAGGGAACAGATGACGCTTCTGGGGTGTGTCTGAGTTTGGCCGATGGGGACGGGGAGACAGGGGATCCTGGTCCCTGGCACTCGCTAGGGCCTGGGAGGAGTGTGGAAGAGCCATCCACCCTCCCCAAGGTCTCATTCTCACCTCCCCACTCTCCTTTGGTCAACAGCAGGATTGGAGAAGCTCTTTCGGTGTGGCCGTGGGATTCCTGACCTCGACACTGTCCTCCTGCCTTAGAGCAATGGGGCCCATATTGGGATCTTTTAAGTTTCCTGTGAAGACCTTGGGGAAGCTGCTTTTCTCCTCAGGATGCTTTCTCCCACCAGCCAAGTCATGTTCCGTTGAGGTCATGGGAGATGGATTATTTTACACAGGCATTTGCAAATGACGGCTCAAACTTGAATCTACAAGTAGGTGTTGATGGCAGAAACTTCCAGGCATCTGTTCCCATCCCTTTGGCACCCCCACCCCCAGCATCTGCTCCACACCTTTTGGGCTTGCAGAAACTTTCTGTTCTCCTTTGAGTGTGTCTTCTCTGGCATTCAATAAGAGCTCTGACATGTAGAGCCCAGAGCTGGGGGTAGCCAGGAGACTCAGGGTGCTGGCGGTTGTCTGCCCGGGACAGCGGGTTCAAGGCTCAAGGCTGAATGGCATTTGAAGTAGCCCGTGGTACTGAAACTCACCGTCAACTGCCAACGTATGTGAGGAGGACCACACACCACTGTTTTCTTTTGTAATACACTCCCTCCTTGCCCCCCACCTCATGTTAGAGTCAACGTTGTGCTATATCCAAGGGAGTTTTTCTTGGCACAATCATGGATTTGTCTCTATTTTTGATGTAAGTCACAGAACAATTGTTCGCAAGACAGTGAAAGGAAAATGGGGTGATCATAACCAAATCCTCTCCACCTGCTCTTTCATTTCCCACCCCTCTGAAGAGGTTTAGATAGGACCATGGATTCTTCCCCCCTCCCCTCAGCCCTGCAGCTTGCCCCTCCTCCCCTAAACTCTTTTAGACTTTGTGTTATTAGATAGGAGAGTTTTAGAATAGCCCACAATAAAGGTTGGACAACTGTGCTAGGCTTTATTCTGACATCTTTTTCCCCTTAGAAGACTTTTTATTTGGATGAGGACTCCTCAACCTCCAAAGACGCTAAGACTATGAATGTAAAGAGCACCACAGCTCCTCTCGTTTTCTTACCCAAATTGGTGGTCAGTTATTTCACTGAATTTGTACCCATTTCTAAAACTCTTCCAAGTCTAGTGCATATTAAAACATACATAAAAATAACATTCATTTTTAACAACAACATATATAAAAATCAGATCTTGATATCTTCTTCAAAAGCCTCCAAGGCCTCATGGCTGCTTGCAGGATGAAGTCCAAAGAGTTAGCCAAGCAGCTAAAGACAGTCGCATGGGTTGTATACTGCACAGTGCTAAGGTGCCCCATATTCTGCGCAACCATACTAAGGCCCAGCAATAAGGAAAGCATTCAAAGCTCTTCACAGTACATTTTCAAGCAACTCATCTAATTTTACATTCCCTGAGCCTATAGGTGTACCTTTAACTTTAGCCAGTCTGGTCTCACTGCCCTTAAACACACCTTGGAATTCCTACATCTTGGCCTTTACGCAAGGTCTTCCCTGAGCATGAGGAGCATGGGTTCCTCATTTCCACTCAGCTGCGTCTTCCCAGTCCTTTAAAACCTACCTTAGGTTTCACCTTCTCTGCCCACACCCCTGGAAGCCATTGCCATTGCTTCTGAGCTTCTAGAGTACGTGTTGTCAATAGGCCCCTTGAGACACACTGCACACAGCTAGAATTTCAGTTTTCTTCCCAGAAATTCTCTATCTCCAACTAGATTATGAGCATTTGAAGATGGAGCCCATGTTAACATTTCCTGAATTTCCTAGAGCACCAGACACAGTGCCTGACATACAAAGTGTGCTCAATCGATTTTTGATCTACTGGCTGGTTGGTTCAAGTTGCTTTGTGAAGAATCCACGCAACCTCTCTCTCAACCCCTTGTTATTTTATTCCAGTTCCCGGAATTTCATAATAACGGAGATGGTTCCAGAAAGCTGATACAGACCATTTCCTCCAAATAAACCCATGTTTTCATATGACAAGCTGTGGAGCTTTCTATAAAAGAAACCCTCTGTATAGGTCCCATCAAACGCATGCCAGATAATAGTGATAATAAAACAATGTCCATTTATTTAGTGCTTACCGACTGTATGCACATGGACTAAATACTTTACATACATGATCTTATTTAATCCTCAGCAAAACAAAGGATAGACACTTCTATTTTCCCAGCTTTATAGATGAATAAACAAAGGCTCAAAAAGGTAAAGCAGTTTGTCTTAAGTCACAGAGATAGTTATCTGTGGCCCCAGGATTTGAACCCAGTCCTTCTGAATCTCCAGGGTCTTAACCACCATGCTGGTACACAAGGTTTCCCAGGTCAGGTTTAGAGCACTTCTGAAGGGCATCCGGGTGGTAAGACACTCTGTATTCAGAGCTGACCTTAATGTGGCCACAGGCCTCAATGCTCATAGCGTGTCTGCCAGAAACTAGTTAATAGGCCTTATCTTTAAGCGATTGGACTAAGTCCCTTCCTGTTCTAAGAATTTATGAAGCTACAAAAAAGTAAAGACACGGCCCTTGCTCTTAGGAATTTACAGTCTTGTTGGGGAGGGAAGATAGAAACCTTCATCAGAGGAAGACCTAGCTAAGTAGAGTTAGTCCCAGGCAGGTGAGTGGTGGAGATAGGTGGGTTCAAGCACATGGCAGGGTCCCAGAGGCCCATGCTGTTTCTCTGCAAGCAGAGTGAGCTTGGATCTGCCATCAGAGGGATGCCTTTTCTTGAAGGACAATGAGCTTGACCTTCTCAACAAGGCCCTGAGAGGCCTTGCCAGAGGAGTGAGCTGTGCATATCACAACCCCAGGATGTTTATTGGCCAGGCCGTCTTGACCCTTCAACAAGATGTTTCTTGAGCAAATTTTTTGGAATTTTGGTGGGCTCTGACCTGCAGTTTTCACTTCCAAAATAACTTGACTTTTCTAAAGTGGTAATTTCATTTTCATGATAATACTAAACTGAAGCCACATGATCTCTAATTGGAAGCAGGTCTTGGGCCGCAGAGTTGCCAAGAAGCAGTAAGAAACATGCTTATTCTACTACTTTGCTTGAGGCACTCAGCATTTTTGAATGCCTGGGCAGAAATATAGTTTTTTAAATAAAGCCAATCCCTGAGAGAGGAGGGGGTGAGTGGAGGGGAAAGCAAGGCAGGGGTGGGGGGGTGGTTAGAAATGGGAGAATGGGAAAAAACTGCTTTTTTTTTCCTTTTTTCTTTCTTTTTTAAATTCAAAGCAAGGAAAATCATACTCTTTAGTTTTGTACTTAAATTCTCCCGAGTGTGTCTGCCATCTCTGGGTATTGGTGAAATCGGGATATGTCATGCGCCTTTTGGGATGAGGGTGGGAGCATCCATCCATGATGTTCTTTCCACTTTCCAGGTTCCTGCTGTCCTGATTTCCTTCAGGCAGTGAAGCGCAGGGCCCGCTTCATGAGACACGCTGGGAATCATTCCTTTTTTGTTTTCTGGTTTTTTTCGTTTCGTTTCGTTTTGTTTTGTTTTCTTTCCCACCTCACACTTCACTTGTTCTATTAATTGTATCCTGATGAGAGATGCAGTAACTCTTCCTCCAGTGGCAGTTGGAAGATTGTTTTAACAAGTCTCTCTGGAGGGAGACAAGAAAGCCACCCCAGCTTTTCTTTTCACAGCACAGCGGAGAGGGTCCCAGGGAAGGCTCCAGAAAATACTGACACGAAGGAAATCTTTTAATGACGTTTTTAAAAAGAAGCAAAACAAACCCCTCTCTGAAAACAGAAATTATATAACGGATTAAACTCAAATCGGACCTCTGACGGAAGCCAAAGCTGTTTTCTAAATACAGTTGGGAGCTTAGTAAATCACATGGTGATTTCGGAGCGTCTTCCTTTCCCCGCTGCCCTCAGTTTCCTGCAAGGCACCGTTTTAGACAACCTCGCTGGAGGGGACTCTAGGCTCTGCGGGTGTCCCACCCTGCCAGTTACTATCCTCCCGCGAGGGGGCGCCCTCCACACCCCCGCGGGCCCGCAGCCCCGCGGGGACTCCTCCTCCAGGCTGGCAGCGCCCCTACCTGCGCACGCCGTCCCTCCCGCTGGCCGGGCCGCTCCTGGACTTGCGCCTTTCTGCCAGGGCTGCCGGTGGCCTGGGCTGTGCCGAAAAAAAATCCCTGGCATGATCCTTACGTTCCTTTTCCCACTTTGCACACCATACGAATGGCAAGATCTTTAAAAGGAAGTATGAAGAAGTGAGAGAGGAAGGCCAAGTGAAGGGGAGAGAGAAAGTTCTAGATTTCAGCCGGTAACTGCGGCCTGTAAAAAAGCCACTACACCCTGGGCTGGGAAAGGGTAGCCCAGAACTTGGGTTGAAAGAGAAAGTCCCTGGGGGTGGGAGCTGGGGGTGGGGAGAATATTTAGAAATGCAACCACAATGCCTCAAGATAGATGTGACTCAGTGACTTCCCAAAACATGGATTTCAGATAAATATCACGTTACATCCTTCTTGTACTTTTCATTTGATTTTTCTAAGGTAGTCGTTGACATTTTTAATTTAAACCCCGCTGTTACACACCCACTTCAGTTTCCAGCGAAGGCACGCAGGTGGTGAAGGTCCAGCGGGGACATTTGCTTTCTCCTGACGTCCCTGGGGACCCCTAGGCCCTGAAGCCCGAAGAAGCCAAAACATCTGGTCCATTTCAGCAGTTTATTCGCAAGTTCAGCCTGTCATCTGGATGTTTTGTCTATGCAGTGCCAAACATCTGGGTTGACATTTTTTTAACCAGACTTACTAGATGTTTTGGCATTGTGTAGACAGGAATTCAATTTTTAAAGTTCTTTCTCTACTCATCTGAGATTCTAACTGGTGCTCTGGTACAATGAAGGACAGAGATACAAATGAAGCCTCCCTCCCCACTCCCTGATTGCTTTATAATTTTGGACTTGTCTATACCACTCTAAATCAGTGGTCTGACTGCTTTACTTTTTAATTAGATGAATTTTTTTTTTAATTTTAGGGTTTTACTTTTTTATTTTAGTAGATGAAATTGACCAAAATAATATGATGTATTCATCTGAACAGAAACACAACCTTAGATGTTCTAAATTAATTTTAAGATAATTAAAATTTTAATGTTTTTAAGCAGCTTGAAAGCATGGAGGGAAGAGCTTAAAAAATAGAGAATTGACTCCTGAAAATTATTTATGAGGATTAGGTTACCATTGGATTTTCATACTTATTTGAGTAAGATTGTGAGATCCTAGAAGGGAGATATGATTTTTAAAAAAAGCTTTATCATCTAACTGGTCACAGTTGTTGTTGGGGATGGCAGTGGTGGTGATACAGGGAGACAGAATGGGTGTTTAAAAACTTTTTCATTTATTTAGAGTTATTTTATGCTGTTTATCTTTCACTTGGATGTTCTAGACTATGAGTAATAAAAATGTGATTTGTACCTTGAAACTGGTGTTTCACAACACTCCCGAACTACAGAGGCCTTTCTTTTTCCTCAAAACAGTAGGAAAAGTTGATAACTTGCTAATTTTTTTATGCTAAATAGCTTCAATCTTGGGGAAAGGAAGAACTAGCTCTCTGAAGAAAGCCTTGCTGTGGTATTGGATATGTTTTTACCATCAACTCTGTGTAAGCCTTTGTCAAATTCCTTCTCAGTTCATGAGCCCTGGTGGAGGCAGGGGGAGCAGAGAATGGTGTTGGTTGGGCTGGGAGATCCATGAGGTCAGGGATCTTCTTGTAAAGTGAAATTTTCACAACAGTGTGTTATCTATGGATAGTTGCTAGTTGTGAAGGGGACTGAAGTCAGGAACGTCCCATGTTGCCATCTTGAGCACTCAGCTACTGTTTTCAGAGTCCTCAGGAAGTTACTATACCCAGCAAAGCTGTCCTTCTGAAATGAAGGAGAGGTAAAGACTTTTCCCAAACAATATAAAACTGGAGGAATTGATCACTACTAGACCTGCCTTATAAGAAACACTGAAGAGCATTCTATAAGCTGAAATTGAAAGATGCCAGTTACCAATGTAAAAACATATGCATGTGTAAAACTTATCAGCAAAGCTAAATATGTAGTCAGAGTCTGATTCTCTAATATTGTAATGGTAGTATGCAAATCACAACTCTAGTTTAAAAGTTAAAAAATGAACATATTAAAAATAACTATAACTGCAATAATTTGTTATTAGATGTACAATATTGTAACATTAAAATCCTAAAATGTGAGAGGGGAGCAAAAAAATGTAAAATATCCATGTGTTTTTAAATTATCAGCTCAAAATAGGATGTTATATTTTATGTAAGACTCATGATAACCACAAAGTCAAAACCTATAGTAGATATACAAAAGATTATGATATATATAGCAACAAATTGGACAACCTAGAAGAAATGGATAAAATCCTGGGAACATAGAACTTGTCAAGACTGATTCACCAAGAAACAGAAAATCTGAACAGACCATTTATTAGGAAGCAATTGAATCAGGAATCAAAAACCTCCCAACAAACACAAGTCCAGGACCAGATGGCTTCACGGGTGTATTTTACTAAACAATTAAAGATGAATTAATACCAATCCTTCTCAAATTGTTCCAAAAAATAGAAGAGGAAGGAATACTTCCAAACTCATTTTACAAGGTCAGCATTACTCTAATACCAAAACCAGATAAGGACACTGTAAGAAAAGAAAATTACAGGCCACTATCCCTGATGAACATAGATGCAAAAATCCTCAACAAAATTAGGAAACCAAATTCAACAATGAGCAAGTGGGATTCACTTCTGAGTTGCAAGGATGATTCAATATCCACAAATCAACCAGTGCGATACAACACATTACAAAATTAAGGATAAAAACAAATCATCTCAATAGATGCCCAGAAAGCATTTGACAAACCTCAATACCCATTTACAATAAAAACTCTCAACAAAGTGAAGTTAAAGAAAATATACCTCAACATAATAAAGGCCATATATGGCAAGCTAACATCATACTCAAGGGTGAAAAACTTTTCTTTTGAGTTGAAGAACAAACAAGGATCTTTACTCTAGCCATTTTTATTCAACATAGTACTGGAAGTCCTAGCTAGAGCAAGTAGACAAGAGAAAGAAATAAGAAGGCATCCAGATCAGTATGGAAGAATTAAAACTGTCTCTATTTGCAGATGATATGGTATTCTATACAGAAAACTTCTAAAGATTCCACCAAGACACTGTTAGAACTAATTGATGAATTCAATAAAATTGAAGGATACAAAATCAATATACAAAAGTTATTGTTTCTATATACTAAAAATGAGATATCTGGAAAAGAAAGAAAAGGATCTCATTCACAATAACATCAAAAACAATAAATATTTAGGAAAAAAATTGAACCAAGAAAATAAAACACCTGTAAGCTGAAAACTATAAGATGTTGATGAAAGAAATTGGAAAGGACACAAATAAATGGAAAGGTATCTCATATTTCTGGATTAGAAGAATTACCCTTATTACCCAAAGCCCTCTACAGATTTGAAGCAAATGTTCAGTGCCATTTTATTTTTTTTACAGAAATAGAAAAAGAATACTAAAATAGCATGGAACCAGAAAAGACCCTGAATAGCCAAACAACCGCATTATTCAAACTATATTATAAAGCTATAGTAAACAAAACAGTATGGTATTGACATAAAAATAAATGCATAGATCAATAGAACATAATGGAGAGCCCAGAAATAAACCCACACATATATATCATTAAGGAAACACACCCCCAAACCACAATGAGATATCACCTCACACGTTTTAGAATAGTTATTATCAAAAAGCCCTTCTCATTAAATTTTTTACAACCTCTCTTTAATTTTCTGAGTCATTTTATTGCATTATAATGTTGCAAGCTCAGTGCCTAAAGTTCTAAAGTATGTAATTATATATGTATGTATATAAAGAATATCAAAAAAGAAGCATAAAAGATATTATCCATATTGAAAATTTATTGAAATGTATATAAATAATATAAATTAAACACTATATAATTAAATCTAAAAAATCCTACTAGTAAAACAAAATATAGGTCATATGATATTCATGGGCAGTAATCCCAGTTTATAGTCTCTTGTTTGTTTTTTTTCACAAAACATTGATGGAGGCAATTAAGCTCCACACAGAAGCTACATTCTTCATAAAACTGGATTGCAACAGGAGATTGTGGGACTTGACTTTGACCTGCGGGACAGATGCTATTCTCTAGGGCCATGTGACAAATGAAGGTTTACCAAACAAAGCGGATTCTCCTAGGATGACATTTTCCCAAGTTGAGTTGCATGGATTGAGTGCAGATGCCATTGCTTTCAATATTTTTTTTTCACAATACTTAAGACATAGACAAAGATATGAGGGTTTCCCCCCCATATTCATTTATTACTATTCCTTTGGGGTTGTCCTCTAAAGGTGAAAGGCTTAGACCAATCTTGCTATGGGACATCAACCCTAAATTAGAACTCTCTGCCTCTTTCCCAAGTTCCTATTCAACATTTTATTATAAATATGAAATCAACATTGTAAGTGTGAAATCAGGTTAAAATGAGTCAAGCAAGGTGAATTGCAAACTCAGTACCATATTATCACATTATGCCCCTTTTGGTGCCCAACCAGCTGGTCCCTGCAGGCCCCAACTTTTGGCTGACATCTAGGGAAGAGTCTAGCAATCCACCTTGCCCTAGGCTCTGGGATTTGTCTTCCAATAGGCTTCCCTTCCATAGAATGCAAACATGATTTCTTCAATCAACAGGTCTTTCCCATCTTTGAAGATTCCTCTCTCCAATTTCTACGATGCAAGAGATGTAACAGAGCTTCCATCTTATTTTTCCTACATTTAAAATTGCTCTTTTGCTATAGAAATTGTGAGCGACATTTTGAAAAGATCTTTAAATTAATTCTCTGTAGTCTGACCTTCACTTCCTGGTCTAATGTTCCACGGGATCTTTAATCTGCTGAGCTTTCCCACACGCCCCTGTGCACACATCACAAATGCACAAATGTTCTTAAGACAACCAGGAATGAGAAGAGACAAGCGCTAGAGAGTTCTCTAACTCAGACAAGGGAGAGAAACTCAGCGAGTCATCTGAATGAAATAAGACAGAAACTCATTAATTTTCGTTATCTCCCACAGGGTCTTCAGTCTACAAGGCCTTGGACTGGTGAATCTCAGTCAATGTGCTGAATTAAACACTTGCTATTAAACTCAATGGAATTATTTAAAATGACAGCAAGGCTATGGATTCACAGAACCTACCTGCTGAGAATGTTCTCTTTATGAGCTCCCAAACCTGACTATGAGAAGAATTAACTTCTCCTTGTATAGCAGTTTAAAAGGAGTCATAAGGAAATGACTTTTTCAAAATGTTACATCCAACAAAAGTAAAAATCTCCAAATTAATAAGTGATTGAGTCTTTTGGGAAAGAAGTTGGAATTCTCCCTTAGACAACTGGGTGACAACATCTCAGAATTTTGGAAGATACAAGAGAACATCTAGCTTGATCCTTTTATTAGGCTCAGAGTGGTGCAGTGGCTTATACTAACACCCCCAGAAACCTCTTGGTCCTTTATTCTGTCTTTCTGGTAGACCACAGACCACAGGTCTTTGCCTGTCATCCTTCTTCCTAAATAACTTAAACTCCTGGAAATTTAATTTCCCTGGAATAATTATATGACTAATCAAATGCTCTGAGCCTTTAAAATCCATTCCATTCAAAGTCTTGATAACACCTGGGAAAAAGGAAGCTAAAAGAGAAACATGGGCAGTTTTATCCCTAAGCACACTTACCTGAATTCAGTAGCCAGATCTTCATGACTATTAGCAACAGAAGAAAGTTAAAAATAAAATTAATTTTAGAGAACAACACACTTTAGTAAAAAAATAATTCTCAAACCTATGATGTGAAAAAGAAGGATCCAATTATCCTTGTTAGGGAAAACTAGTATCCAAGTTTTAAGATCTGACTCTTAGCAGCACAGTCTTCGGTCAAATCCAGTAGAAAGGATGAGCACCATCCAGCTCTGTTCCTACACTGGTCAGGACACAGATAGTGTGACACCAGCTGCCTGTGACACCAGTTCTCTTTCATTTAGTTCTGAAGACCATTCCCTGTTCAGACATATTGTAGTCACCATGGACATATAAAATGCCTCAATACTATTTTGAATCATTCCATTCTAAGTCTTTTACCTTTTCAGGTTTTCTGTTTTCCAAAAGAAAATTACAAGTTTTGTCTCCTAATCAAAAGCCAGTTTGAGATTTCAATCAAAAATGGAGGAGAAAAAACAAACAAACTGTAAAGTGAGGAGAATGAATAGCAATGGTCCCCAAACTTAAAAGTCAAATTATGGAAGACTGGATAGATTCCATATTTTAGCCACTCAATAGAATAGTATGTAGCCATTTATAATTATTCAGCTATTTGTCTATTGACACAAAAGGTTTTTTGCATTATGCAGCTAAGTGAAAAAAAAGATTAAAAAATGGAAGGCCTGTTCTTTTCAGGCTTTTATGATTGATTGCAAGGTGTAGACACCAATCGAAGGAGTTCTAGTAAATAAAAGGATCATTTTACATCAATTAAGTAAGGTGATTATTTTAGCTCCAAGGGAATACTCATGGAAATCTAGGAATAGATGTTCCCCAAGACATTCTGGGAACAGGCATGCAGAAGCTATCAGACCCTGGGAATACCGGAAATACAAAACTCTCAGGTGTTATTTTAAGTTATTTCCTTCTAAGACCTTTGACTACTTAGTTTTGTTTTGCAGAAAAGTTTCAGGGTGTTAGGGTGTATATTTCAATAAAAATCAGTTTAAGAACTTTAATAAGGAATGGAAAAGAGAACTAGAGCTGAAAGTGAGAAACTTATCTAATATGTGAATATAGGGATGTTTCTAACATGCTTATAAATTCTACTTATTCTTTCAACTCTGTTTTTGTATGTCTAAATTTGAGAATTGTAATCATCTGAAGATCATGTTATGGTTTCAATGATTACACATCTTTAGAGATATAATAACATCATTTGTTGAACAATTACTATGTACTAGGCAGTGCATAGATGCTCATTCTCTCTCTCTCTCTCTCTCTTTTATTTTTGATTATCTAGTCAATAAATAATTATTGGGTACCATCTTTGTACTACTTTTCTGGACTCCAAATGTAGAGTGTTGAAATTTTTTTGTCTACTTTGTGGACTTACAGTCTACCTTGGAAGATAAGACAAGACAGATGTAATATGTTAGAAAGTCAAATTTCCTGTGAAGTAAAAATAAGTTATCAGATAATGGAAAGAGATGGGAATTGGAGAGGGACTATTTTAGCTAGGATGGCCAAGGAAGGCTTCTCTGAGGAGGTGCCATTTGAGCTGAGGCCTAATGAGGAGGGACAGCAACATGGGGAAGTGAATTTCAAGCAGATTGTATCAACAGCCGAGTCCCTGAGTCAGGAGTGGGTTTGGTGTGTTGAAGAAATGGCAAAATGCCCAGGGTGGCTGGAGTGGGATGACTGAAGGTGACAAAGATGACCCTTGAACAGGTATTTCTCAAAAGAAAAATGAATGGCCAATAAGCACACAAAAGAGGGCCGAACATCGTTAATCACCCAGAAATGCAAATGGAAATCACAATGATGTGCACTATTCACCCACTAAATGGCTAAAGATAAAAATGCTGACAATACCAAGTGTTGACGAGGTTGTGGAGAAACGAGAACCCACATACATTGCTGTTGGGAGTGTAAAGATGGCGTTAACAGATTTTAGTCAGCAAGGGATACCATAACAAAGGTCCATAAACTGGGTAGCTTAAACAACAGATATTTATTTTCTGGTCAAGGCATGGGCAGGATTGGTTTCTTCTGAGGACTTTCTCATTGTCTTAAAGATGGCCATCTTCTCCCTGTGTCTTCAAATGGTCTCCCTTCTGCGCATATCTGTATCCTGATCTCATAAGGACATCAATTATACTGGTGTAGGGCCCATTCTAATGACCTCATTTTAACTTAATTACCTCTTTAGAGACACTATCTCCAAAAATAGTCACATTCTGAGGTACCGGGGGTTGAGACTTCAACATATGAATTTTGGAGGGACACAATTCAGTCCATAACACCTCACTTTGAAAAACAGTTTGGCACTTTCTAATAAAGTTAAACATACCCCTATCCTATGACTCAATAATTCCACTCAAGTATTTACCCAAGTGAAATCACATGGCCCCTGCACCCACTAAATATTCATAGTAGCTGCATTCATAATAGTCTTAAACCCAAATGTCCATTAGCAGGTAAATGGGTAAATTGCACTATATTCATATAAGAGTACCACTTAGCAATAAAAAAGAACGGTCTATTGAAATATGTGACAGCATGGACAATCTCACAAATATTATATTAAGTAAAAGAATCTGTATCACAGAAGGGTAAATACCATAGGATTCCATTTCTATGGGGTTCTAGTACAGGGAAAGTGAATCTGTTGCCAAAGAAATCAGAACAGTGGTGACTTCTGGCCAGGGAGAGGAAGGGTATTGACTGGGAGAGAACTTTCTGGAGTAAGGGAAGTATGTTATATCCTGATAGGGTGTGTTACATTAACATATGCCTTTATCAGATTATAATCACATTACATCTAAGATTGATAATATAGAAACATAGAAATTATACCTCTATTAAAAGCTTAAATAAATCAAAATCTAAATAATTACAAAAATTGCCTGAGAACTGGCACAAGACCAAATCCATGTAATTGTTTTGGTGCAAGCTTTGTTTACAAAAGGGTGGGCAGGTGTTCTTGGGGCTGATCTGCCTGCTGGCTGTGCTGGCCCAGGGCAACCTCCAGGCCCATAGGTCACCTCTTCACCTTCTCCAACTCCTCAGCCAGTTATGAGTGCAGCATCATGCGGAAGGGCCCCACATCATCAAGGTTGGAGCCAGTGAGAGCTGCACACGGTTCCTCTTTGTTTTGACCTCTCCCACTTCACCCCCTTCCTCTCCTCCTGACCACCCACCCTGACAGCAGACAGACTCATAGAAGCCACACAACTTGCTTCCCCGACTATAAGACCCACCTGCAGAACGTATCCCATTCTTCATGTCACCATGAACCACAAGGAGATTCACAAAGAGTGGGAATCATTTCTAGGACAAAAGTGAAGCATCAGGAGCACATGTATTTGACTTCTGGCACCTCTTTTCCTTTCTGTGTGACCTTAGCCGAGTCACCTAACCCAGGTGAGCCTACAAAATGTGGGGCATCACCCTCCTCTCATTATCTTGCTGAACACCCAAGGGTGATCCAGAATGTCAATGATGATTGTGATTATTTCCTTCCTGCCCTCTAGGAGGTGGTCTTACTCATCCCGAGGCCATGGAGCGGGCGGGTAGGTCTTTTCCGATCTGTTTTTGGATCCTCTCAAGACCTTTAAGTCAGAGGGAGGAAAAGTTAAAATAGGGGCTAAATGGAAAAATGAGGATCGCAGGAAACAGGAAACTTGACATGCTGTGGGTTTTCATTTCTCATGTGCAAAGCACATTTTCTCCAACCTATCATTTCTGAAATAAATGATCCACAATCATTTAATGTGAATGCATCCCAGACCTGGGTTGGGCCCATGTAATTTGGAATCAAAAATGACTGACGGGTTGACAGAAAAGTCCTGCCAATAAATTACATACATCCTGTTAGTACAGTCTCATACCTAAAAATATCTTCAGAGACTGAAGAGAAATTGGCAATGGCTATGGATTGACTGAAAAAAAAAAAAAAAACTCAACCATAAAAACTAAGCAAAATTATATCCACACTCCCCAAGCTGTAGTTAAAATTAATTTGTTTTTCGACCAAAGTCAAATTTGCCAGTGCAACATGTCAGGCACTGAATCCATTCAGTGAAATGTTCATTCGAACTAGATTTTTGGTCCTGTGTAGACTCAGTGGGTAGGATTTGTGTTTTCTTCTTAACAGAACTGCTGGATACTAACCTCCCATAGATGTGGGCTGCATGTGACTCCATGTAGTATTTCTGTTTCAGGAAGAAAAGGTGGGTGACCGTAATAAAGATAACAGAACTCTCGTTCTGGGCAATCAAATTTTCTTATTTGTTTCACTTGCTCCAGCCAAAAAGCAGGACCTTTAATTCCTGTAATACCAGCTGTTGGCTGCCTTGTAGCTAGAAGTCACTTCTATACAATTGGACAAGGTACAATTTGCCCACAGGAAGCAATTTGGGGCTTTAGACCTTTTCAGAGCATAGGAATTGCCTTTTGCTTCCCTGATGGAAGACCAGCGTCTGGTTGCAAAGGCACTCAAGGTGAGCATAATCTGGGCTGAAATCAGGAAGTCCATTCCTCAGCCCCACTCCCCATCACTGTTGCCAGTTCAGGTCAGGAAAAGCTAAATAATTTGTTTAACCTGAACCTCCTTTCCTACCTTGAGGGAAAACTCCTATAAGCTCACTGTAAACACAATTATGCCATGTGGGGCTTTCATTAATCTAGCACAAACCACAGCCTGACATACACTGGGCAGGGTGTACATGATTTTTTTCTTAGCTCATTTTCAGCACCAGCTTATCCTCACACTTCTTACCCAGAGGTGGTTATTTGTTGAGTGTGAATGTGGGGGAAGAGAAGAGTTACCAGAGCCAGTCTTTGCCATTGCAAAAGCATTTTCCAAGACCCAGAGACAGTCATGGGTTATTAGGGTAGCATTTGAAGGGACTCAAAGTTCATCAAGAAGTGCGGAAGACTCATTTTATAAGTGAGAGGAGTGAGTCCCAGAGGTCACCCAGCCAGTGAGTGGCTTTCATGTAACATATGTCTATCGGACAACTACTTTATGCAGATACTGAGCGAGGCACAGGGATGCCATGGTGAATAAGACTGATGTGTCTATCTTCAGAAATCCTCTTTCCATTACATAGCCCTGTAGGGCCAGACGTTAGCTAGCGACAACCACAGCTTTGGGCTGCAGGAAAACTGTGTTTATCAAACTCGCTCGACCGACACCCACAATAGCAGACACTTAATATTTCATTTCAGTGCATGAAGAATATTTATGTTTATACATACAGGATCCCTGTATATAGCTTAAAAAATGTGTTACTGTATATAAAAAACAAAAGTTCCAGAAACAATATTTATGTTTATTAAGGATGATGAGCTGTGGTATTTTCTGTTTTGTTTTTTTTTTTAGAAATGCTGGCTATGACCCTCTGCATTAGAAGGTGAAGGATTGGTTCATAGCCGAGCATTCCCTGAAGCTTAGGGGTGTGGTGACATTGGTGGAATTGTGATTTAATGAAGGCTTTCGAGGATTTGAAGGATTATGGTGTGGAGGATGAGGAACCAGATGCTTTTGCTCGCTTAAGGGGCTGGGGACCAAGCTGGAGGAAGTGGGCTTAAGTGGTAATGGCTCTGATTTAGAGTAGAAAGATGCTGCCAGCAGGAACATCTTCCTGGGAAAATGCCATCTAATGCATGCAGTGGGAGGATGGCAGGTCCCATAGATCCTACAGCATGGGAGTTTGGGGATCAGCCTCATTGGAAAGTGGTCATGTGCCTCAGCTGCAGCAAGGACCCAGTATGCACCCTCAGGAAAGCATGGTACATATGCAGAAGTTCAGGGACTTGTGGATCTAGCTTCTGGGAGGACTAGCCCTCCAATCTATAGTGCAACCCCTTGTGCAACCCATCTTGCTCAGTGAATTAAAAGAGAGACAAGGGAATACAATATTATTCACAATAGCAGACTGGTTCCTTTGAGCTCTATGAAGAAACAGGAGATGTAACTTGGAAAGGAAAAAGCTAAGACCCAACAAATATCTCTAAATACTAGAAACAACAACAATAACGAAAATGGTGACATGGAAGAATGAGTAGATTTGTTATGTTTCTTTGGATGACAAAACTAGAACCAATGGGAGGTAGAAATAGGGAGACAGAAATTAAGTCAAAGTAAGAAAGACCTTTCTAAGGAGTAAATGCTGCTCAACTCTGCAGGTGAAATCCAAATGACCAATTGTAAGCAGTTGTTGGATTCATTTGGTCACTCACCCACCTTTACTAGTTCCTCCTATGTGCAGTAAGGATACTGTGCCAGCCAGGGAATACATTGCCTTTGATGGTCTTATAGAAAAAATTTCTGCATTGATTGAGAAATAGAGTTTGGTAACTTCTTAGATTTCTTCCAATTCTGGGATAATCTTCAAGGTTGCAAGTGTGTCTATAACTTGGGAAGAATATCTGCTAAAACCATATGTGATGAGGGCACCCCTGGCTACTAGGAGCAAGGACTACCACTGACAGAAGTGATCAATATACTAGATTCACTTAGGGAATTTTGGATGACCAAGAGCCTACTTGACATTGTTTATCTTTAGGTGTTCCCTACTACTGATAGGGTAAGTCTGAGTAGCTTAGCCTGGCCAGCTGATCCAGCATGCATTTCCATCAGATGGCAATATCATATCTCACTGCTCATTCTCCTCCGATTGGTGCCTATACTCATTCATCCAGCTTTTTGGAAGTCTCTCCTCTCCTCTCCATTGTGCCTCTCATGCCCACAACTCAAAGCCCTCCTCCACGAAACCTTCCGTGACCTGCTGAGTCCACACTCTTCTTGCTCATTGCACACCTGCACACCCTGTCTTTATCAGTCATTTGGTATTTACATTGTCTGATGACATCTCTTGGGTAGATTTTAACTTTGGGCACACAGATAATTTACCTCACCAATTGGATAGCAATCTTGTAGGCAGAGGCCATTCATTCTACTTTGTTCTATACTCTTTTGCCAGAGGGCAAAGCATGCTTTCAATTCATACGAAGTTGACTGCAGGTGGGTAAGAGCTTTCATCATCCATTCTTGTTACAACACAGTCACAGCTCAGGTCTATTATTTGTATGAATGGAGAAAGTCTTGTAGACAACAATGCTGAAAACATTTTTAAGATGTCTCTGGCAGACTTATATTTCACATGGGTTTTGGACAGTGAGTGTTTTCATTTTTATTTTATTTATTTACAAACACTCTTGCAGCATTTATCATGAGCCAGGCACTAGCCATCCTGGCCCACAAGGCTTTAAAGAGCATGCCCTTTTTGTTTGCATTGTCCTTGTCTTGGCCCATTCACGTGGCATTTGTGTTCATCGCATGTTGTTCACTGACTTCAGTTCTGTGTTGGTAAAGAATCAGAATTCTGGAAGGATTGTAGAATCTTCTGAGGCAGTCTCTGTCTTCTCGTGGGTTTGCAGCTGACTAGAATGAGCACAGCCCTCTGACTCCTCTAACAAGACTTCTAGTATTTCTCCACAGCCTACTTCTTTTTACCACTCTCTGTGCCCCACAGTTTTCACACAGGACTTTGCTTTTCCTACTTCTTGAACCATTTCAGGACTGTGGCCTGTGGACTCTACTCTCCAGGAGTTTTTCATCCAATAGTGGAGTGGAGGATGGGCCTTAAGAACATTCTCAGAAAGAATATTTCTTCTTGGAAGGCTGTCTCATTAATAAACATGAACATGGAAATGTGATATGAAATGTGGTCACATCACCGAGAAAATCAGTTTTCTTCTAGAATCAGGGGAGTTTAAGGGGAGTCTGTTATTAAACCATTGCCTTATACAACCCTCCTTACCTTCCCCACATCTCACACAAACACACATACACACAAACACACGTGCGCATGCACGCACGCACGCACACGCAGTCTTTTTATCTGGGCTGTAAGATATCTTGTGGAGGTGTAATTAAGTTAGAATAAGTTAGAAAATCTATGTTCTCAGATATAAAACTCAAAATCTCATTTTCTGGAAACATAGTATTTTCCTCACCCAATAGATATGAGAGGATAGAATTCTTGGATTTGGGTGTTATGACCTTAGTCAGTAAGCTCTGCATTTTACAGATGAGGAACCTGAAGCCCAGAAAGGCTAAATCATTCACCTGAGGCCACAGGTGCTGTTGCAATAGAACTGGACTCAGACTTTCCATCTCCTGTTTCATGGTTGGTTGCTCCTCAAAAAGGATGATGACAAATCTAGATAGCTCACAGATATTCCTTTTCCTTCACAGGCTCAACACCAATGGTCATGCTCTGAAGAAAAGTGTAGGTTGACTGCTCTTTTATTTGGATGCACTCACTCTGGGATTTGTTTTGAAATTGATTGGCACTGTTTCCTAGTATCACAATAAGCTAAGGCTGGGTTTATTCTCTTGTTATTCAAATTGCATACTTTTCTAAGAGGCTTATTAGATGAAAAGTTTGGGAAACTAAATAGGTTGGATCGTTCAGAAAGGTTAAAAACACACAGAGAGAAAGAATGTTTTCCAGATGACACAGAATGTAATCATTATTAGGGTCTGATCTTATGGATCCAAAGGGAACACTGAAGGTACCAAGAAGGCTTGTAGGGAGACCTGATTTACTAGCTCTTGCAATGAAACAATGTAATTAAGTTTGTTACAGCAAACAACAACAAAAATTTTTTTTTGACAAGGCACTGTGCTGGGCAGGATCTTTAGATGGATATAAGAGCGAATAAGACCTGGTCTTTGCCTCCAGACACTAGCAAACAAATGGGGAAATGTGAAGACATTTGAGAAACATTCTCCAGAATCATGCTCTTGGTTGAAGAGAACCACTTTTCCCTTAAGAAACTGATTCTTCTTTGGTCAAAGATATACAGAACTGCATTCTTCTTAGATAAAGTTCTCACATTTATTTTTTTCCCTAACCTTTCTTGGATGGATTTACAACATCTGTTGGATCCTCCTGATGGAATAACAAGTTCCAGGCATTTCCTTGGGTGAATGTGAACACTATACCTGTGAGATATCCTTTAAAGATATTACTTTATTGGGTAGAATATGCTTTTTGTTAATCTCCATACAACTTTTTCTAAGCTCCTCTGAGTGGGAGAAAGGAAGCGAGCCATCAGAGAAAGCCCATGGCCATTTTGCTTTCCTTCATTATTTTGTAGATATTGGTAACATCCCTTCTCAGTGTTCCCCACTGAAGAATCTTCTATCACTTCAGTTATCTCAAACCCCCTCTTTGAAACACTTCAGTCTGTCCTTCATTTCTCCCTCCCTTACCCTCTTCTTCTTGTTTCTTTTGCTTTATTTTCTCTGTGTTTTCTGAATTGCCTTGTCCAGCTCATTATGTGTTTCCAAGGTAGGAGAATGAGAACAATGAAATTATCCTAGTTGGGTTGCGCCATGCTTTTATTCAGGAATTGGCTAAAGTATCTGTACTTTTTTTTTAAAGCCATCATACTGATGATGTGCCTGGAATTTTATTGGTCTTTTGGCCCTGGGTACACATTGGGATGATGGCTTCAAGGAATAGTCTATAGCGTTTCTGCATTCCTTTCTTGTAACCAGTTACTTGTGAGGATGCCAGTTGGGTTATGGAGCTAGTGGATGCCAAGTGTTTCTTTCTGTTGTTGTGGGGCTTCCAGCATTCATGCAGAAATGCTGATATGTTTTGGCTTATTTTCCACCCACTTCCCACACCTGTTGGTCGCCTGATTAGGTGTGCAAAGAAATTGTCCCCATGTTTCTTATGCATATGGATTCTCTCCAAATCCCTCTAATAAGACTCCAGAATCCAAGGTTTGTATCCTTCTTGTTGGAATCTTATTCTGTTAGAGTGGAAGGCACTTCAGCATCTCATGTAATGGTATCAATTATTCTTCTTAGTAGCTGGGGAAGCCTTTTCATGAACCAAATTTTATTTTATTTTTAATTTTTTAAAGACTTATTTATTTATATGACAGAGGGAGAGTGTGTGTGTGCGAGCAGGGGAGGGGCAGAGGGAGAGGGAGAGAGAGAACCCTCAACAGACTCTCTGCGGAGGGTGGAGCCTGATGTGGGGCTTGATCCCACGATTCTGAAATCGTGACTTGAGCCAAAATCAAGAGTTGGATGCTTAACTGACTGAGCCACACAGGTGCCCCTATAAACCAAATTTTAAATCTCAAATGAAAGATCATTACAGCAGCATTAGTTCATGTATTCATGTACCTGATGTATTTGTGTGTGTGTGTGTGTGTGTGTGTGTGTGAGAGAGAGAGAGAGAGAGAGAGAGAGAGAGAGAGACAGATGGATAGATGGATAGATAGATAGACAGACTCAGCCTGTCACTTGGCTCAATAGTGGCATACCCCAGAGTAATTATGAGAAAGGAAGAGATGACTCTGCTTTTCTTCACCTGGTTTTGGTTCCTTTGGACTTTTCACAGTATACATTCGGGTGATTTAAGGATTTTTTAAAGAGTAATTTTGGCTCAATGCAATTTCCCTTTATGAGCCAATCTTAAGATCTTATAAGTATAGATGCTTGTCCTGAATTAGGGACAAGAACTCATATCCTGTCCTCATTCCTGACTTTTTCCTCTCCTCCCTAATACAGGCTCAAGGAGTATGGTTTGTAAGTCAGTGAACTAGACTAATTCTATTTTATATGCAAGAAAACCTGGAATTAGAGATAGTGTTGACTTGCTCAAGGTCACACAGCTGGTTAGTATGAACAAGAAATCCAATTTCTACCCCCTGAGACTCAAGGCATTGCTCTAGAAAGAGCATATTGTCTTTTCCTTCCTTCTTTTGGTTTAAAATCTCCTCTACCACTTTGTAAATATTTATTGTTCATGATCTGGTACCACTTTAGTTCAAGCTGAGATCACGCTTCCTATTGATCTCCCCTTAAACTCTACCCACTTGCTAGTGTCCAGAACATCACTCCCCACCCATACCTCCCCATTATCTCACACACTGAAGCTTGGGTTGGTCTTTGCCAACCACGGATCTGGGCCCTGCTCATGATGTGAGCAATGGTTCTAGAATACCTTGGACATTAAGTCTCTCTGGTGTCATGGCATTCATTAATTATCATCTATCTACCACTAGATTTCGGGAAATATTTACAATAGACCTGGCCCTATGTTAGGCACATTACAAAAATTATATTAGTCAATGCTTATAACAACTTCTGAGGTAGGTCCTGTTTTCTACTTTCCAGATGAGGAAGTAAGGCTCAAAAGACCACACAGCAAGCAGCAGAGCTGGAATTCGAGTCTAGGTTTGTCCGACTCCAAAGCTTAAGCTTGAGACCTCCAGGCTCTTGAGGCCGACCGAGTCTCCGTCATTTAGAGCCAGGACTTCCTTACACCATCCGCTCCCACATTTATTGTCTCAATAACCATAATGATGAAGGGAAGGGTGTGGGGTGGACTGCTGCTTTATGAAGCAGCCTAAAATGATTTTAACTCTAGTTTATTTAGTAAAGACCGTGGATGGGCTTGTTCATCAAATTCTGAAATACTAGGGCAAACAGGCAGTTTCGAAGTTTGAGGTAAATTTAGGGCAAACAAGGAAATAATACTTCTCCTAGCACATAATAAAGTTATGGAACTCATTACCCTGAGAGGCAGTACAGACAGGAAATGTAAATGGATTAAAAAAGAGTTTGGACAAATTTATGAATGACAGAGTCATAAAAGGCTTCTAACAGAAGCTGGAATATACGAGGTGTGACTATAAAGCAGTGAAAATCTTTTTTTTTTAAACAAACACCAGAACTTGTATCTCCAAATAAATATATTTTTCCTTCAAAGTAGTTGCCTTGGGACAATACGTGCTTATTCTGCTATTGCTTGCTTGTTCAGACATATTTGGAACCCATAGGAATTTAGACGTTAAATTCACCTGCCTCCCCTTTAATAGATGAGGAAACTGAACCCCAACGCCATGATGTCACTTGCCCACGGTCACAACAGAAGCAGTTCTAGGGTTAGAATCCTAGTTGCCTGACTGCTGCTTTATTGCCCCCTCACTGCCACATGCTCTCTCATGCTCTAGACTTCTTCAGAGCCTGTGACTAATTCTTCAGGATATCCTAATGGTGGTAAATCTTTGTCCTTTGTGAATGGGTTTCTGGGACAGCCAAAACTGGTTAGTTTTAAGGGTGTGAATGAAACTGTTTGTTCAAGCTGTATATTAATATTATTTGTTCAAACCTGAAGCTTTTTTTTTTTTTTGAAGGGCAGTGAAATCATGTTCTTTTGCTCCCTGCGAACTGGCTTCCTGCTGGCCACCTTCTGCTGTCCCTGAAGAATGCAAAACATGCGTTCACTTTTAGGTCACTTCATAGGCCAGGTATTTGAGCTGGGCCATGGTGGCACCTTCTTTCCCATGATGGGTAATGAAAACACAGCCAAAGGAAATTGTTCGCTCAAAAACAAAAGGAAGTGAGCAAAGAAGCAGCCCATCTGGGGGCAAGAGGAGATGGCTTTGGAGCACTCAGGACCCCTGGAAGGAAGGCTGCAGATACCCCAGAGCCCCACGTCAAACAGATCAAAGACATTTTGAATAATGAGGACGGAGAGGAGAGACTTGAGAAAGCAGGGTTAAAACCTGAGCATAGACCACCGTTGTCATTGCGAAGATAAAAGAGAATTGCAGAGCTCAGATAAAAAGAGGAGAGATGGCTGATCTCCCCAGAGGCAGCAAGTGTGTGTACGGGGGATGGATCTCATCAAGATCCAACCAAAGACAGAGGTCACTGGGAGCTCACTGGTTTGTGTTCATTCATGCTCTGCCAGTTGAATTCACTTTGATCACCAAATATCCTTTTCATTTGGATTTATAAGAAAAATAACGGAGGAGGGAGAGTGATGGAAAGAAGAGACAGGCAGAGAGAAACCCCAAAGTCCATGAAGCATGTTAGACGAGTTTCGCTAAGGCTTGGAAATGTTACTTCTCCAAATGGATTCACGGCCTTGAACCAAAGCTAACAAAGAAAAGACAAACATGTCACTGAAAGTAACATGTTGACATGTGTTGACGTTTCAGCCAAAATTTATAACATAACCCAGAAGGAACACTTGAGATGCCTGGCCATGCATTCTGGTTACTGGTGTGTTCCTGGGGAATTCTGGTAGGAGATATCCCAGAGAGGTCAAGGCCAGAAAGAAAAGCTGGAAACAGCAGCTCTAGGTCCTATGACTGGGGCTGTTAAAAAAAAAAAAAAAAAATTAACCTTTGTTTTGTGATGTTTGAAGCAGACATAGCAGAAAACCTGGTTAGGATGGAATGGAAAAGAACGGTCATCAGATTTGATGAAATCTTCAGAAGAGAATCTATAAGAAGAGAAAAGATATATATGCGTGCGCACACACACGCACACACACACACACACAGACGCATGCATGCATGCTGAAAATGTTTATACAGGTAACCACAGTGCATGTTTGCTCTGGTGCTTGAGCAACTCTGTAGGCTGTGAAGGTAAGGATACGGCCATGCAGTTCTTGTGTGTATGTGTGCAGATACATATGTGGCCCACTGTGCGTGTGTGCACATGTATGTACGTGTGCACATACAGATACACACACACTATCTCATGCAACAGAATTATTACAGATCCTTCTTAGGTAAGAAAGGGAGGGGAGAACTTGAGCCTTAGCTGTAGGTGTGAAGTTGCTAATGGTAGGAAACTGCTTATTTGCAAAACTTCTACAATTCCACTTAATCCCCCCTTGGCTCCCACCCAACCCCACAGAGCCTTGCAGATTTAGCAGAGATACAGAGGTTAAAGAAGGACCCTGGGATGCTATTTGGGAAAGGCCCTCCCTTTCGAGGGAAGTCACTGCCTCAGCTTTGTAGATAGGCTGCTGCGGAGGCTGCTACCGGGAGCAGCACCATCATGTTGGGGCACAATTTGTGGGTGGGAGGTTGGCTTATTCTGCAGTGTGGGGAAGGTAGAGATGTGGCTGTGGAGTCCTTGCTGCTTTTACTTAAGAATGGACAGTCTTCTGGCTCCAAAATTCTTTTTGGTGTTTTATGGGTCTTTCTCCCCCCCATTTCTGTCTTGCTGAGCAGCAGGCTGGATAAGCCCCTCATCTTCTTCCTGATCTTTGGCAGATGTAGCTCTGGATCCTTGGTGGTCACAGGCCACGCTGCACCCAAAGATGCTTTGAGTTCAAAGAGGGGACTTCCAGCCAGCGCATTTCCACCCGTCTCCATGCCAACCTCTGACTACTGTGCCTTTGCCTGGGATCCAGTAGACCTCTTTTTAAAAATGGCAAATATTATTTCTTTAAAGAAAACCCTTCATTTTCAAATTACAGCACATGTTTCAAATTAAAAAACAAATCTTGACAGACACTAAGAAATGAGGAATAACCAATGCTTGCCAGACCCGAAGGGGCAGAGAAAACACTAGAATCATTTGGCCCACGAGTAACCTGAGGTCTAGAAAAGGAGACACCGACCATTCTGTCCTGTCAGTCTCATGTATATTCAATCAAATGGGGATTGATAAACTGTGAAACTTGTTGTCCTTTGATAAAATAAAATAAATTCCTTCCCACCCCTTCCCACCCCTCCATTCTGGCTTATTGTGGTTCTCTTCTGGAGTTTAGATGGACAGATCATTGCTTCAGGGGTTCAGGTTCTGCATGGAAACTTCATCAGTAAGAGCAGTGGGGATAAATAGGGCTTCTGTGGGAACCTCAGAGTCCCACAAGCCTTAGCGAGAATTTTGCAGCCTGAGAACAACACCAAGGTCCAGTGCAGTCTCTTCCCAGAGACTCCCCTCTCTAGATCTTCTTGCTACCCAATTTCAAGAGTTTCTCCCACCCCCTCAACAGGTGACCAGGTCCACATTCTTTAAATAATCTAAAAGGAGATGAAAAATAGAAATGGGTACCATGGATCCATTTACCTGATCCTGCTGTTATGTGAAAAAAGGCCATACTTGGCCTCCCTGAAATCCATGAATCCATGTGGGTTTGAGGAAAAGAGCACCTGTCAGAAAAGAAGCTTTTCCTTGTAGCATCTTTTCAGACTTCATGTTTTTTTCATTTCCCAGGAATGATTTTCTTCCCCCAGACACTCTTCAGACTAGTTCCACACAATAAGGTACTGTGACATGAACACGAAAATTAAGGCAGGACATGTAAAGGGACTTGTTCAAGCTGACGCATGACCCTGGACACTCAGAGGAGAGCGGACTCCTGACCTAGGTGTGGGTTAGAGAGACCGATGAGTGGATGACCTTGGGGCTGGGCCACTAAACCTCAAATCCTGTAGGAAATGTGGGGGAGCATGTGGAATGGAAAGCCAAGCACTCAAACCAACCAACAAGCATGGCTTTGGGGTCCTGGTTCCACCACTGTCTTGCTTTGTAAATGTGGGCCTGTCATTGAATCTCTGGGCCCCAACTGAGAAATGGGAATAATAGTGGGTAATATGGCAATTTGACTTGGCGTTTTCGGTAACCATGGCAGAGATTTTGGTATTTGCAACAAATTTTATGACAGTAAAAGAAAAACATCAAAATGCTAGCTTTAAAAAATTATCAAATGATTTATGAGGAAGACACCCCCTGCCTTCCACCCATGTCTGAGCCTCACCCTAGGGAATGAGAGGGGGTTTAGGGATGGAATGCGCTCGGAGAAGGGGGTAGGGGGTCAGAGATGGGCTGAGGGTTACAGAGCAAATGGAACATTTAATTATATGACTTCTGAGCTTTATCAAAAGGGCTCTCTTTAAAATGCCCTTCCTTGGAGATGAATTCCACAGGTTGGGGGACTGTTAAATGAGATAATGTCTGTAAAGAGCCTGTCACATGGTGGGTATGGCATTCGTGTTAATTCTCCCCCCTCCACTCCCTTCTTCCACCCTCCCCCCTCCTTCCCTCTCTCCCTCTGGCTGGTTTCAGAGCCCATGGTCTTAACTCCAAGCTATACTGCCTCTTAAACTTAATATCTCAAAAACTGAGCCCCGTCGTGGCACAGAGAAATTGACACTAATTTTCTTGGCATCCACAGAGCACGAGGCCATTCAACTCAGTCGGTTAAAAGATTAAATCCTTCCATCACCTTCACACCCTCTTCTCAAGGACCCTCTATGTCTATCGACTCTCTCCCAGTGGGGGTCACTAGTGAATCAGTCATTTGTCCCCAGCTAGATGGAAAGAGGGTGTAAGACACTGTCCAGGGGTCTAGGAGCCCTAATGGAGATGAACTGGGCTCACAAGGAAAAGCTGGCAAACAGTAGGGTCTTAATTAAGGACCACGTGGTACAGGATGGGCCAGGAAAACAAGGGAGGGAGCTGAGTTGACTGAGAACCCACATCAGCTTCGTTCGTCTAAACTACTCCTTGGGCTCAGAAGGATACTCCTCAGGGTCCCATCCGGCACCTAGAAATAGGCAGTGGGAGAAGTTCACATTCTGTGATTATTTCAATGTTTTAATTTTAAATTACCCACGTGTAGCAGGGATTTTCTTCCTCCCTATGGCCTACTTTTTTTTCAATCCGTCATCCCTGTTGGGGGAGAGGTCTTCAAGACAGACATCCAAAGGAGACTTGTTGGTGAACAAACTTGATGAGAGTTACACCGCCCATGGAGGCCAACGTGGGCAAGAGTTTTGCTGGGTTTGTAGATGGCCCTATCTGAGGATTCCAGGACCTTACAGCCTCCCCAGCCATGCAGAGGTCTTAAGAGTTCTCCCTCTAGATGGGGCTGGGCCTGGGGCAGGTAAGACAGTCCCAGAGTTTGGCTGCTGGGTTGCGGAAGAGCAAGGTGGCTTCATTTCACTCTGACATAGACCATCGTGCAACTGCTTTTGTCTTATCAAGTAATTTTGATCACCTTCCTACGCTCAGACATTTATTTCTCCAACATCATTCTTAAGGCCTGTAGTGGATTCCATGGGACAAACGTATACCCTTTTTAATTATTAACTTCTTAGTTTTTCTTTCTGGGTCACTTGCAGTAGAGTCCTCTGACCCTCTGTGCATGGGTTAGTGAGCTGGGGAAAACATCCCCCAGGAAGAAAGCAAAGGCTGACTGGGCTGCTGTCAGGCACCCCTCCCGGGGGTCCATCTTGGCCCGAGCCCTTGCTCCTCACAGCAGGGCAGGTCCCAGGCCTCAATGTTTGCAGGCACAGTACCCAGGCGGCATTTCAGCCAACACACACAATTATCCTGTCCCTTAATTAGAACCCTCTCTTTCTACCAGAGAAAGCCTCAGCTGCTTGTCAACGAAAACATATTTGTACCGTGGCTTTAAAAAAAACACACACACATAAATTGCCAATTATTCCCCATTCATAGACTCTGGCAAGACACAGGGGAGAGCTGTTTGCTTTCCCTTAGGCCAAATTAAGACTTGCCTTTCATGGCAACTTATTTGTGGGAGTAATTTTCCACCTCATTTAATTAGGCTAATTGATTCAGCAGTTCTGTCGAGGGGCGATGCAGCACTGGGTGCTTGGGGCAAATTACTCCCGTGCTCTTTGGACTCACTTTGAGCAATGACCTGATTAGCTTTCCTGTTTTCAAACTCAGGTCAGCCCAGACCCTGTGTATCTGACTTTGTGGCACACAGGTAAGTACCTGTGGAGAGCCACTCATTTATTAAGTGCTTTGAAGAGACCTAGGTGCTGAGCCTAGGCGGCTGATTCTATCCAAGGAACAATTAGCCCACTGAAGCATGAGAGTGAGTTGTAATAACCGGATTCCAGGGAGCTGGTGAATTGAGCAGATTCCAGTGCAACTCAGTATTGTTATTCTCTTCAACTGTTGGTTGAAATTTTTATAGGGGCCATGTTCTAGTACATCCAGTTCATGAATTGTTATGAATGATTTTTAGGAAAAATAAATAAAGCGTAGGTGCTTGGATCTTGCTGAAGGACAAGTGAGTTTCTGCCCCTTTTCCAGGTTCTCCTTCTTTCACCTTTTCTGATAAAGGTATGTTTCATGCAATGTTGGGTGTAGAGAAATTGACTACACAATGAAGAGGGACCACTTAGCAGCCAACTGCATTGAGGCCATCTGTGGCCAGGGGCTGTCCTTGACTCTTTACGTGGAATGGATACAAAATGTCTGTTCGTTTACTTGATCCTCATTACAACCTGATGAGCTAGGGGCAAGTGGCGCCCCAATGTACAGATGAGAAAACTGAGACATGAGATGTTATGGGACTGGCCCAGAGATATACACCTGGCGAGCATGGAGGCAGGACTCCAACACTGCTCTTTACAACCCCTCTAGGAAATGCTTGTGGGTGCAGAAAAACTGACATGATCATAAGCAATGTGTTCTCCTTTTGCTTTGATATATAAATAGCCTGCTGTTAAATTAGTGAGGAAGATGAGATGGTGTGTCAAAGTTGGCCTAAAACAGGAATTACAAACTCTTTCTGTAAAGGGCCAGATAGTAAATATTTTAGGCTTTGTGGGTCACATATGGTCTCTGTTGCAACTACTAAACTCTGCCTTGTGGCACAAAAGCAGCCATAGACAATATGTAAACAAGTGCGTGTGGCTGTGTTCCAATAAAACTTTATTTATAAAAACAGATGGTTGGCCAGATTTGGCCCACAGACCACAATTTGCCAACCTGTGGTCTAAAAAATAGTATTGTATGGGCTTACACCATCGCGAAACATTCTGAAATCTTAAAAAGAAAAGAAAACTTGTAACCCATCTATTTTCCTTGTAACCCATCTATTTATGATTTAAATGCATTCATGTTTTCATGTCCAGACTAACCGATTTCTTAAGCCTCATTCTCTCTCTCTGCTTTCTTCTAGGTGACAAACATGGCCCTGAATTTGCCATTTTCCCAACCTAAAAGCAAGGGTGGTCAGGCCACCCGGGGCAATGGCGAATGGTAGGTGAGAGGCAGAGCCCCTTTCCAATAAACAACCTGGACTGTTTATTGGGTTTTTGAGGCAACTAGACCTCAGGGAAATTCCGGGAGCCTGAAGTTGGCAGAGACACATAGTGGAGTAGACCCTGTTGTCACTGACCACTGCAAATGTGCCTTCATTCTGTACGCCATCAAGAACACCTCTGTAATAATTTTCCTGTCCTCATTAAGTTTGCGTTTGCAAGGAGACTCTCTAAAGCCAAGTTAAATACCCTGAGGCTCTATGTCTGTGATTCAGGCGGCTGCCACCCAAGAGAAGGGAAATGCCTGGCGTTAGAGCTTCTCCCACAGAACAAGATCTGCGGCAGGCGTACGGAGACTTTCTTCCCAGAGAAATCTACATAACACAGCCAATATTTTAATTAAAATAATAGAGCCTTAAGGGGAAAAAAGTTAAAGCAACTTGAACATTCATAAGTATAGGAATCAACAACAAAATACAGGATCTATGGCAATCGGCAGCAATAAAGAAAAACGTAGATTCAAAATGTGAAATGAGGGTGGAGGAGGGGGTAATACATTTTTTCTTATATATCTTTTCTGTTTCCCTTGTTATACAAATCCTGTCTTATTTTTGTAGGAAAGCATCAAATATAAACCCATTTAAGACAAAATAATAACTAGTAAGTAAAATAACGGCTTCACCCTCTATAATAAAGAAGGCCATTTTCCTTTCACAGTGGCTTTCAATATTATTTTTGTCATTGTCTCTGGAGTCAGATGCCTTCTAGAACAGAGTAGAGGCCCATGGCCATGTTAGCAGAGCTTGTGGAGAGTGGTACTCTGATATCAGATGGAGGAGGGCCAAGGTGTTCAGCCCACCTTCATACAGGTGCCTCCACTGGTCCCAAAGATGTTGTTCTTAGAAACGGCTTCAGACAGGCGTATGGATATGGCTGCACATGCCTAAGAAAGACCTAGATTTGGGAGAGAAGCTGGAAGTCCCCGAGAGGAGAGGTAGCTGGGAGTCAGTGGGCTGTTTTAGGCACCATGAAGCGCCACATACCTGGCACCCCTCAGAGATGCTGTTCAGCAGTTGTTCTAGATTCTTTCCTGGCTATAGCCTTGCGCCTGTCTTTGGGTATCTTCCTGTCCTTTGCTCTCTTACTTCCTCTCTTCTGTATCCCTTCTTCCGACCCCCTTCCACAATATTCCATTTCCCTGCTCCGTTTTACCCCGCAGCCCAAGGGTGACCAACGACGAAGAAGAGAGATTGCAGTTTCTGCCTAAGTTCCTGACAAAGAATTGCCAACATAAGCCTGTGGATCAGGGCTGAAGTTCTGGGTAGAAACTTGAGAATCGCCAACGTTCCAAATGAAAGACTCTTTCAAAATAAAACATGCTGCTTTGGTGCGGGTACGTTTTCAGCCAAATTATAGAAAGGGAACAGTCCTAAGCTTCCAAATTCTTAGTGCGTTAATGTAGGCAACTTGATTAACAAGACTATAAAATGTCTCCCAGAGAATGATTTGAACATTTTACCATTTAAAAAAAAAAAAAAAGTTTCCAAGTTGACATGTAAAAATTAACTACATTTTTCAACAAGATATTGGAGCTTGTTAAATTTTCATTCATTCCACAGATATTCATTAGGTGCCTCCAAATCTGAGGGACACCATGTTAGACTTCAAAATATAAAGATGTACAAGACACATTTCCTTCCCTCAAGGAGCCTCGTGACTAATTTGTATTCCACTACATAATAAATGTACCTGGTACACTTGTCTAGCTACTCTACCTTCTTTGGAATTTTCCTTTTTTTAAGATTTTATTAATTTATTTGACACAGAGAGAGTGAGAGAACACAGCAGACAGAGCGGCAGGCAGGGGGAGTGGGAGAGGGAGAAGCAGACTCTCCGCTGAGCAGGGAGCCCAGGCATGGGACTCGATTCCAGGACCCTGGGATCATGACCTGAGCTGAAGGCAGACGCTTAACCAAGTGAGCCACCTAAGCGCCCCCGGAATTTTCTTCAGGTAGGGTGAGTATACATCTTGATTTGCTCAGGACAGTCCCAATTTATGCCTCTTGTCCCTGGGGAATTATTGGTAACCCCACCCTTTGCTCCCCAAAAGGCCTCAGTTTGGTTGATATGATGAGATAGTAATCCTAACCATAAGCCCTGATGAATGAATAGGCCTAAGAAGACATGTTTTTATCTGGTGACCTGCTCTTCCATCCACATCTGGTTAAGCCAGTAGTGAACATCTGTCTGAAGCAAAGCCAATCAGATTCCCTCCCTTGAAAATTTGCACTGAGACTCAGGGGTTGAGCCAGATGGAGTCGAGCAATGAAGCTGAGGTAAGGTGGAGTGGCCACCAGATTTGTCACCACAACAACCCAAAGCCATATCTGCAAGGTATCCTTGTGAGGGAAAAGGAACCAAGAGTTCTGGGAAGAAGCCATGTAATGGGGAGCGAGATCCTGCTTTCTTACCACTGATGGATCAGACACCACCACTGGGCTCGCAAAGGAATGTAGCTTCTACTATTCTCCATCCCTTCTCCCAGTAGGTATCAGAGGGCAACTGGGAGTGGAATGAAACTGCCCAGTTCAGGGGCTGCCATGAACCCCCCAAACTATCATCCCCCCTTCTTCTTAGAAATGGCCACATATGCATCTCTAAATTGAGCCCTCATCCACAAGGCTGTTGGAACTGCCACTGGATCATTCTGAGTTCACAGATACTGACCCAAATCAGCAGTTATGACCCAGCGAGGTGAGGTCTGGAGAAGCCCAAAATCTCACTTTAGGAAGATACATACCTTCCATCCCTCTGCTCTCCACCCCAACACAAGAGTGGAGAAGAGGAAGGAGGAGTGTGTGGGAGCAGACCGTGTCTCACTTTCCAGCCCCCAGCCAAATCCCCAGTGTAGAGTACCCTGGAGTCAGGAAGGTGGAGAGAAAAGAACGTTCCCTTGGATATGGAGTTGAGGCTTGACATTGGCAGCACTGACTCTCACAGAACTGAAGTGAGGCTGCTTTGATAATCAAGGTGATGGAAAGTTCGGCCGCTGCTCAGCTGTGGTTAAGATCATGGCAGCCTGAGGAAAGGATAGTAGGACAGAGCCCAGCTCGTGGCAGATACTCCATAAAGGAAACCATCTCATGTTTATCTCCCAATGACTTGAGATTCCTCATTAAGCCAGTTTGTGGAGAGAATGTTAGAGGCTCCCTCAAACTCAGCAGCAGCCTTTCCTGGCAAACCCTGGTATGTTAGCATGTGCAGCTGCCACCAAGCAGCTTCAGTTTCCTTGCTCCCTGACACGACGGCAGCTGCCAAAGTCCAATGAAAATGAATTGAAGAAGCCTCTGATGTGGGCAAATCAGATACACACCTTTCTTAGTACATTGCAATGGCTGCCCTTGAAAAGTATGTCGTGGTTCATGTACCAAAAATCTGTTAGAATCCAAGCTCAACACATAACACTAGATTTTATATAATGTCTTAAATTAAGCTGGTCCATTTAAGAATGGCATCTGAGTCAGGTCATCAAATATTGCAACAAATGGTGCCATGTAACTCACCCGCTTTTACTCCTCTTGCTTGTCATAACAGTGAAGGGACCCTGGAAGGTTGTGTGGATGAGGAATTTAGGCATTTGGATTTGTGGAGGAGACACCCAGCACTGGGTGGGAGCCAGGGAGAGCCTTCACCTAGAACCCACTCTGGAAGGAACTCACGTTCCCAGAAGGGAACACAGATGAGAAGGCAACTGCCTGATTATGACTTTCCAGACTTCCTGAAACTGACTTCCTTTACATTTCCTTGATTGTAGTAAATCTCTCTTTACTTGATCATGGACTGAAGTCTACCAATAGTCCCCCCCAGATAAAGGAGAATAATCGTCACTGCAATTCTCAAGACAGGACATGGGAGCAACCTTAAAGGTGGTTTTAAGATATTTCTTTCTCTTGCTTTCGCGAAGAATTTAGATACTCATTTATCCAGGACACGTATTCTTATCAGGGGAAATATTACTGCCAAGGGGGCAAAAATTGCTTGGGGGAGAGTTAGATATTACAATGATTTGTGGCCCTCCAAATTTCAACCCTACCCATCAACATAAACAGATATACATTATATCTGTGGTATCCAAATTTCATGTGGGCAGGGGGACAATTAGGAAAGAAATGTATAAAAAGTCTCCCTGGGGGAGATAGAATGAAAAAAATTTGAGAAACACTGATCTAGGGAAGAAAAACAGAATATGGAGCCCTTTCCATCTAAAATGCTGGACAGTGTTTTTCTACTTTCACCAGAAATATATAAATTCCTCACTAGATGATTCAGGTGAGAGAATTAAATTTATAGATGGCCTTTGCTTCTAAACAGACATTTACCTTGGATTTCTGGCCTCTCTAGGGCTCTTAGGCACAGAGAGAGAGCCTCCACACACCAAATCTTGCTTGTTTCTTCCAGGTAGCTTGAATGTTATACAGACTCCAGGCTAGAAGGCATTCTTTCCAAGCTTCATTTCTCTCAGATGCATTTTCCCAGTCTATGAGCGATGTTAGAGGTCTACGGGTATTTTTATAACTGTGCACTAGATTAATGTGACAAAGTCTGGGATTTGTTGAGGACAATTTATTTCACACCACCAAAAATGTAGAATCAATTCCTAGAATATAGCAAGGCAAAGTAAGCGGATGTGAGTTTATGTGCATGAGGACTGCATTCCAACAATAGCTGGATGTGTTTTCCCCTCATGCCTTGTATGTTTATGGGCAAAATTAGAGAGAATTAATCAGCCACATTGTTCTCCAATAGAAATTTCTGGCCAGGGGCACCTGGGTGGTTCAGTCGGTTAAGGGTCTGACTTAGGCTCAGGTCATGGTCTCAGGGTCCTGGGATCGAGCTCTGCATCAGGCTCCCCGCTCAGTGGGGTGTCTGCTTGTCCCTCTGCCTCTCCCCCTGCTCACACATTCTCTTTCTCTTTCTCTCTCTCTCTCAAATAAAGAAATAAAATCTTAAAAAAAAAAAAGAAATTACTGGCCAACTGAAGGCTAGTACTTCACTGGGCCCCAAGGCAGCAAGCTTGGCACAATGCATACATCTCCTCACTCAGTCTGATGTATCCACAGTACCCTCTTCCTTGGCATACTGTCCTGTGATACTTGCCAACATCACGACCTGGTGATCTCTGCCTGGATCAGTGTCCTCTAAAGCCAGCCTTGTCAACTTCTCCAGCAGGTGAGGAAGTACAGTGGAGCTCAGAGAAAGAATGGTTTGGGTGAGACTCAAAGATACTACAACCAATTTGCATTAATATTCCTTATCATTTGTACCTTCCAGGGATATAAAGCTGTTTCAATAGTCCAAAATTAATCATTGTAATTCACCATATTATCAAGACTAAAGAAAAAAAGGTCACATGACCATATCAGTTGATTCAGAAAAAGCATTTAACAAAATTCAACACCTGTTCATGACAAAAATACTCAGAAAAATAAGAACAGAGGGAACTTCCTCAAATTAATAAAACCATCTTCAAAAACCCTGCAGTTCACATTATACTTAATAATGAAAGACTGACTGCTTTCCCCCCAACAGCAGGAACAAGGCAAGAATGTCTATTCTTTTTTTTTTTCCTTTTCTTTTTTTCATTAACACATAATGTATTATTTGTTTCAGGGGTACAGGTATGCGATTCATCGGTCTTACACAATTCACAGCGCTCACCATAGCACATACCCTCCCCAATGTCTACCACCCAGCCACCCCATCCCTCCCACCCCCCACCACTCCAGCAACCCTCAGTTTGTTTCCTGAGATTAAGAGTCTCTTATGGTTTGTCTCCCTCTCTGGTTTTGTCTTGTTTCATTTTTCCCTCCCTTCCCCTGTGATCCTCTGCCTTGTTTGACAAATTCCACGTATCAGTGAGATCATATGATACTTGTCTTTCTCTGATTGACTTATTTTGCTCAGCATAATATCCTCTATTTCAATCCACGTCGTTGCAAATGGCAAGATTTTATTTTTTTGATGGCTGCATAATATTCCATTGTGTGTATTTATGTGTGTGTGTGTGTGTGTGTGTGTGTGTGTGTGTGTGTATAAAATCACATCTTCTTTACCCATTCATCTGTTGATGGACATCTAGGCTCTTTCCATAGTTTGGTTATTGTGGACATTGCTGCTATAAACATTGGGGTACATGAGCCCTTCGGATCCCTACATTTGTTATCTTTGGGGTAAATACCCAGTGGTGCAATTGCTGGGTTGTAGGGTAGCTTTATTTTCAACTGTTTGAGGAACCTCCATACTGTTTTCCAGAGTGGCTGCACCAGCTTGCATTCCCACCCACAGTGTAGGAGGGTTCCCCTTTCTCCACATCCTCGCCAACATCTGTCTTTTCCTGCCTTGTTAATTTCAGCCATTCTGACTGGTGTGAGGTGGTATCTCATTGAGGTTTTGATTTGTATTTCCCTGATGCAGAGCGATGTTGAGCACTTTTTCATGTGTCCATTGATCATTTGGATGTCTTCTTTGCAGAAATATCTGTTCATGAATTCTGCCCATTTCTTGATTGGATTATTTGTTCTTTGGGTGTTGAGTTTGCTAAATTCTTTATAGATTTTTGATAATAGCCCTTTATCTGATATGTCATTTGTAAATATCTTCTCCCACTCTGTTGGTTGTCTTTTGGTTTTGTGGACTGTTTCCTTTGCTGTGCAAAAGTTTTTTATCTTGATGATGTCCCAATAGTTCATTTTTGCCCTTGCTTCCCTTGCCTTTGGCGATGTTTCTAGGAAGAAGTTGCCGCGGCTGAGGTCGAAGAGGTTGCTGCCTGTGTCCTCCCCAGGGATTTTGATGGGTTCCTGTCTCACATTTAGGTCTTTCAACCATTTTGAGTCTATTTTTGTGTGTGGTGTAAGGCAATGGTCCAGTTTCATTCTTCTGCATGTGGCTGTCCAATTTTCCCAACACCATTTGTTGAAAAGACTGTCTTTTTTCCATTGGACATTCTTTCCTGCTGTCGAAGATTAGTTCACCATAGAGTTGAGGGTCCATTTCTGGGCTCTCTATTCTGTTCCATTGATCTATGTGTCTGTCTTTGTGCCAGTACCATACTGTCTTGATAATTACAGCTTTGTAATAGAGCTTGAAGTCCGGAATTGTGATGCCACCAGCTTTGCTTTTCTTTTTCAACATTCCTCTGGCTATTCGGGGTCTTTTCTGGTTCCATACAAATTTTAGGATTATTTGTTCCATTTCTTTGAAAAAACTGGATGGTATTTTGGTAGGGATTGCATTAAATGTGTAGATTGCTCTAGGTAGCATAGACATTTTCACAATATTTGTTCTTCCAATCCCATGAGCATGGAATGTTTTTCCATTTCTATGTGTCCTCCTCAATTTCTTTCATGAGTATTCTATAGTTTTCTGAGTACAGATTCCTTGCCCCTTTGGTTAGATTTATTCCTAGGTATCTTATGATTTTTGGTGCAATTGTAAATGGCATTGACTCTTTAATTTCTCTTTCTTCTGTCTTGTTGTTGGTGTATAGAAATGCCACGGATTTCTGTGCATTGATTTTATATCCTGCCACTTTGCTAAATTACTATATGAGTTCTAGCAGTTTTGGAGTGGAGTCTTTTGGGTTTTCCACATAAAGTATCATATCATCTGTAAAAAGTGAGGGTTTCACTTCATTTTTGCCAATTCGGATACCTTTTATTTCTTTTTGTTGTCTGATTGCTGAGGCTAGGACTTCTAGTACTATGTTGAATGGCAGTGGTGATAGTGGACATCCCTGCCGTGTTCCTGACCTTAGGGGAAAAGCTCTTAGGTTTTCCCCATTGAGAATGATATTCGCTGTGGGTTTTTCATAGATGGCTTTTATGATATTGAGGTATGGACCCTCTATCCCTACACTGTGAAGAGTTTTAATCAAGAAAGAATGTTGTACTTTGTCAAATGCTTTTTCTGCATCTATTGAGAGGATCATATGGTTCTTGTTCTTTCTTTTATTAATGTATTTTATCACATTGATTGATTTGAGGATATTGAACCAAACTTGCAGCCCAGGAATAAATCACACTTCATCATGGTGAATAATCCTTTTAACGTACTGTTGGATCCTATTGGCTAGTATTTTGGTGAGAATTTTTGCATCCATGTTTATCAGGGATATTGGTCTGTAGTTCTCCTTTTTGATGGGGTCTTTGTCTGGTTTTGGAATCAAGGTAATGCTGGAGTCATAAAATGAGTTTGGAAGTTTTCCTTCCATTTCTATTTTTTGGAACAGTTTCAGAGGAATTTGTATTAATTCTTCTTTAAATGTTTGTTAGAATTCCCCTGGGAAGCCATCTGGCCCTGGGCTCTTGTTTGTTGGGAGGTTTTTGATTACTGCTTCAATCTCCTTACTGGTTATGGGTCTGTTCAGGTTTTCTATTTCTTCCCGGTTCAGTTTTGGTAGTTTATGTGTCTCTAAGAATGCATCCATTTCTTCCAGATTATCTAATTTGCTGGCATAGAGTTGCTCCTAATATGTTCTTAAAATTGTCTGTATTTCTTTGGTGTTGGTTGTGATCTCTCTTCTTTCATTCATGATTTTATTTCTTTGGGTCATTTCTCTTTTCTTTTTCGTAAGTCTGGCCAGGGGTTTATCAATCTTATTAATTCTTTCAAAGAACAAGCTCCTAGTTTCGTTGATCTGTTCTACTGTTCACTGATTTCTGCTCTGCTCTTTATTATTTCTCTTCTCATGCTGAGTTTAGGCTTTATTTGCTCTTCTTTCTCCAGCTCCTTTAGGTGTGGGGTTAGGCTGTGTATTTGAGACCTTTCTTGTTTCTTGAGAAAGGCTTGTATTGCTATATACATTCCTCTTAGGACCACCTTTGCTGCATCCCAAAGATTTTTGAACAGTTGTGTTTTCATTTTCATTTGTTTCCATGAATTTTTTAAATTCTTCTTTAATTTCCTGGTTGACCCATTCATTCTTTAATAGGATGGCATTTACCCCAGAGGAAGAAAAACTTATATTCACACAAAAACCTGTCCATGAATGTTTATGGGAACTTTATTCAAAATGGTCCCAAACTGGAAATAACCCCTATATCCTTCAATGAGTGAATAAACTGTAGTTTATGCTGGTACCATGGAATTATTCAGCAATAAAAAGCAACAAATTGTTGACACATGCAACAACCTGGATGGCTCTTTAGAGCATTAACCTCTAGTGAAAAGCACCAATTCAAAAAAGTTATATACTATGTGATTCCATTTATGCAACATCTTGAAATGTCCATCAGTGGTTGCTAGGGGTTAAGGAGGGGTTGCTGGTAAGAAGGAAATGGATGAAGCTGTAAAAAGGAACATGAGGGATTCAGTGGTGAAGAAAATATCTCAGTATCAATATCCTATTTGTGATATTGTACTATAGTTTTGCAAATTGTTACCACAGAGGGAAACTGGGTAAAGGGTACAAGGACTCTCTCTGTATTACTTCTTACAGCTGCCTATGCCAACCTATAATACTTCAAAATATGATGTTTAATTAAAAAGGGGAGTTATGGGACACCTGGGTGGCTCAGTCATTAAGTGTCTGCCTTCTGGGATCGAGCCCCATATCAGGCTCCCTGCTCCATGGGAAACCTGCTTCTCCCTCTCCCACTCCCCCTGCTTGTGTTCCCTCTCTCACTGTGTCTCTCTGTCAAATAAATAAATAAAATCTTTAAAAAAAAAAAAGCGGGGGGAGTTATGAGATGCCTAGGTGGCTCATTCGGTTAAGCGACTGACTCTTGATTTTGGCTCAGGTCATGAGATCGAACTCCAGAGCAGGCTCTGTGCTCAGCATGGAGTCTGCTTAAAGATTCTCTCTCTCCCTCTCCCTATGCCCCTCCTCCACCCCTACTCGCATTGTCTCTCTCTCTCTCTCTCTCTTTCTGAAAATAAGGGTGGAGTTATATGGTGAAAAGTAAATGTTCCATCTATCATTGTCTCCTGGTCATCCACACTCTTTCCAAGAGCAATTTTCCTGTGTATCTGTTTAGAAAATTCTATGAATATACAAACTCAGGCAAGAATATATTTATCGTATTTAATATAATATATAATATTAATATATAACATAACATATTTAATATTTCACTGTAGTTATTATCTTTATTATGAGTTGAACATCCTTTCATATAAGGGTGATTGTATTCTTTTTCCTGTGAACTGTTCTTACCTTTAGCCTATTTTTCTCTTTGAGTCAGTCTTTTTTTTTTTTCCAGTAGCAACTTTTAGGGATTTTATTATATATTGAAGGAATTAGCTTTTTATGACTTGAGGGGCAATTATGGTTTTTTGCATAGTTTGTCTTCAATTATCTGACTTTTTTGCGGGATTATTTTTCCTGCGCAGAAATTTTTAAATTTTAATTTGTCAAATGTATTAATTTTTCTTTTTGTGGCTTCTGCATTTTATGTTACACAGAATGGCCTTTCCTCCTCCAAAACTATTTTGTAAATTTGCCACATTTCTTTTAATAGTTTTATGGTTTTATTTTTCATCAGGGATCTGGGCTTGTTCTGCCCTTCTCTAGAAGCACCCTTATTGTGTGGGCTTTGGTCTTTTGGGTCATGGGATGGCTATGAGCTTCCAGGCATATCAAGTCCACTTTCTGAGAAGCAGCCAGGGGGACAGGAAAAGAAACAAATGAATGAAACAGTCAAGCTGTTGAGTCTGTTCCTTAGAAAAAGCTTTCTAGGAAGTTCCAGTGATCAATTTCTGCTTACACTCATTGGCCAGAACTGAGCCAGATGGCTACTCCCAGCTTCATGGGAGTCTGGTGACAAGAATAATCTTAGCTGGGTACCTTGACATCCCCCTCCCCAAATTGGGATTCTGTTAGTCAAGAAGAAAGTAAGAGCAATATTAGGTATGACGCTGGTAGTGCTGTCACCAGACGCCTTGCCTGACACACAGGTGCTTTTCCTCACTCCCTCCTTGTCTCCACACGTGTGTGTTTGCGCTGCTTACCTGACTTCCAGCACCAGCTGTAACCAACAAGTAGTCTGATGTAAGTCTGCTTCGACTTCCTTTATAAAAACTATCTTCTTGGGCACCTGGGTCATTCAGTCGGTTAAGCATCTGCCTTCGGCTCAGGTCATGATCCTGGGGTCCTGGGATCGAGCCCCGAGCCCTATATTGGGCTCCTTGCTCAGTGGGGAGCCTGCTTCTCCCTCTCCCTCTGTCAAATAAATAAATAAAATCTTAAAAAAAACTAAAAACTATCTTGTCTTCCAGAAGCTTTAAAGCTTTTCTCTCTATTTTTTAAAATTCTGAAATCTCCCCTACCCTTAGTTGGGATCCCTTTAGACATTCTGCTGAGATTTAACAGGCCCCTTCCAATCTGGAGATTCCTATCATTCTTCAGCCCAGGGGAGGTTCATCCCCCCCCCTTTTTTTTATTGTTTTCTCTTCTCCTTTGTCCCTGTTCTCTCTTAAAATTCTTATTGGACATACACTGGATCTAGTAGCTTTTTCTTCTATGTCTCCTAACTCACCTATCACATTTTCCATCTCTTTGACTTGTTGCTTTACAACATGAGATGTTTGTAGGTTGCTTATAGATCAGTTTATAGGTGTTCATAGATCAGTAATAAATTCCAGACACCCACCTTGGTCTTTAGCCTACACTATTTTATTGTTGATATGATGGTTTTATTTTGAAAATTATTATTTTTTAATTTCCTGAAATCCTTTCTTGTTCTTTAAATGCTTCTTTTTTAAAAATGTTTTATTTATTACTCTGAGAGAGAGAGAGAGAGTGAGCAGGAAGGAGAGGGAGAGAGAATCTGAAGCAGACTCCACACTGAACGCCGAGCTCAGCCTGGGGCTCAATCCCAGGACGTTGAGATCACGACCTGAGCCCAAACCAAGAGTCTGACACCTAACCTACCAAGCCACCCAGGAGCCCCTAAATGCTTCTTTCTTGCAGTAGCCTGCTCTTGATTTCTGAATGCATGATCTTCTTCAAACTCTGCAGATACTAATTATACTTCTGAAAAACATCACTTCCATTCTCTGAATTATAGTCGATCTCTTTATTCACCGGATTCTTCTCTTTTATGGAATTGGCTTTTCTTCAGCGTTGGATGATCCGTGGTTGTAGGGTTCCTCTGCTTTTGTTCAGAGCTGTCTGCCTCATGGGCCTCTCCCATGAAGAGGACAGGCCGCTTGCTGTGTTGACGTGGACAGAGCATGGCCTTCCCCATAGGGTGCCTGAGCATGGAGCAGGCTGGAGAACCCAGAGGGGCAAAATAAAGCGGGCTTCAGTTGGGGGATATTGCCTTTCAGTATATTTTACTCCTGGATGGAGCTGCCTTTTTGTTTCTCGAAGAATCTAATGGGGATGATGGCTACAGTTACCAGATGATTTATTTTAATATGGTCTCAGACTCAGACCCACACCCGGATCCTTCCCAGGCAGAACACCTATTGTCTTTAGGGATCAACTGTCAGGTTTTATTCTGGGGGCAAAAGTTGCCACCAGATGTAAGGTATTGTAGGAGGGGGTGAAGTCTCACTGCCTCAAGTGTTTAGAATACAGTTTTAAAATAATAAATACCCTGATGATGACTAAAAGTTCCTCAACAGAATCTGAAGGACTAGTGAAATGACTGATGCTTATAATTAGAACCATCATGACTCATTGCTTACAGTTTATATTATGTTGAGAATTTTTTGTTTAAGAAGTTAGAGTAGTGTGTATTTTCTTTAAGAAAATTTTGTGATCTCAGTTAAAATATATAACTTTAAAGGGGTGAGCTTTATTTATTTGGCAAATGTACTAACAATAATGTCAGATAAATGAGGCATTAATCTGACTACAGCTGTGTGTGTGTGCATCTGCGTGTGTGTGTGTGTGTGTGTGTGTGTGTGTGTACATGAACGAGCTATAGTTAACTTGGCTTCACTTAGCTTGGTCAACAGTCAAGCCTATTCTTCAATTACCTTTTAGGTGTTCAGCTCTGAGCTAAGTGCTGTGAGTAATTTCTAAGAAAGAGAAAAGGGGAACAGAGGCTCCAGGCCATATGTTATTCATAATCTGGTAGCACATTCATTATTCAGAGTTATGTTTATATTTTTATTATGAACTTCTTAGCTTGAATGAGATTCTTTGTCTTAATGAGATATTTGAGATAGTTACACACACTTGAGAAATAAGTGTACGATTTGTTTTAAACTAAGGAATCATCACCATTCCAAATATATGATTTTAATTGTCAGTAGAAATGTATGCATGACCCTAATTAATTAAATGTCCAATTACTTTCCCTTGTTTAATACCATTAGCCTAAATAAAACTTTTTGTAACATATAAACATATGTATAGCATAAATTATTATATGTCTTCATGGTGGATGGGCTTTTGTGTGTATGTGTGTATGTATGTATATATGTGTGTGTATGTGCATAAGTACATACATATATTTTTTTTTTTACAGAGAAGAGGCTCAATATAATGCCCTGATTAGGTGAATCATATGACCATAAGGAGTACATGGATTTATAAAACTTCATGAGGATTTATTGATAGATTTTATGATTCAAGCTTTGGTCCCATCTTAAGAACTGATATTCCCCCTAATACTTCTATCACCAATTCTAATTTTGTTTATTTTGCCCAATCTATATTTATTAATACTATTGAAAAACACAAAAATAATTAATATTAACATTATTGAAGAACCAAAATTTTTACATCACATAAAAATGTGTGTTTAAAAGTGTATAAACCTGTGGCTTCTAAAGCAACTAAAACCCATTGACTTTTTCTTCTTTCTGTCACCAATTTTCAAAGGTGAAGTCTGGAAATCTGTTTTGAATCTCTCACAGCAGGTCTCTGTAGGGACAGATGACACACTCCAATTAGGGTCGGTTTATGAGAGTTTATTTGTAAGGCCTTATTCCACAGGTACAGGTGACAGGTAGAGGCACCTCAAGAGAGAGAGACACACCCAAGAGCCAGAAGCAGCAGAGCCGTTGCCACCCCCAGGCCTGGAGGGGGAAGAAGTGAGGAAAGGTTATCAGAACCAGAAAGGAGGGGATTTCTGGGGGGGGGGGGGGGGCGTGGCAGCCCAGGGCAACCTCACAGGGAGAGAACTGAACAAATAAATTTCCTAGGATATCTAGAATAAATAGAATAAGTTTCCAGAGTCCGCTCTCTTCATCCTCGCCTAGTCCCTGTCAGGGTTCCCCACTGCCCCTGTGGGCAGTAGAAGGCCCAGGAGTCTGTTGGTTGGGTTTATACAGGCCTAAGTCTCTGGGGTCAGAGAGCAGGGTGAGATGGATATGGAGGGTCAGAAGCACATTCACAATTTGTGTGTGTGTGTGTGTGTGTGTACAAGGGGATATGTATATGTGGGAAGGAGGCATGCACAGTTATATATGTATCAGAGGTGATCTTCCAACACTGAGGCTTAGTTTGGCACAAAATTCAAAGAAGGTGAACAAGGGAAACTCTACTGGATCAATAAAGATCTCAAAGGTTGTAAATGTCTTACAGATAAGGAATACAATATAGGAATCTTCAAAAGTTAGGGGTGGACAGGACCTTACAAATCTTACAATTCTTCCATTTTGCAGGTGGTGATGAGGCCCAGAATGATGAATTGGCATCGTGGTTCTGTGCCATGTAGAGGACATCCCAGACGAGGACCCAGGCCTCCTGACTCCCTAACTTTCCTTCTTTCCATCCCACACAGCTGCCATTCTTCTCTAAACTCTGTTGACTGTCCAGTGCACTGGGTCGCATGGAATGTAGATGGTTGGCCTGTTAATACACCCAGGCCATATGCTCCTGCTTTCCTCTGGCTTTATTTTCTGCCAATCTTGAACCAGGTTATGGTGCTTTGTATGTAGCCCTACCAAGCCAATCCACAGGGCATCCCTGAAGAATGCAGATTTTACTGGAAATTAGAGAGGAGGCAATAAAAATCTGCGTTTGACCTCTATGATCTGCCCCAAAGTTACTCTTAAGCTATGCATTCTCCCTTTCTCCTGACCCTCCCAGATCTACTTCTTCGTCCCTTTCGTTCAACTCTTCCTTCTCTCTCTCTCTCTCTCTCTCTCTACCTCTCGGTCTCAACCACACAGGTTGTGTGTCTCAACACACACACACACACACACACACACACACACACACACACACACCCCTTCCTCAATCCAATTTTTCAGTATTTTTCAAACTATGGGTTGGTTATAAACCAAGAGTGGGTTGTGAAATCAATTTAGTGGGTGAAATCAAATATCTTTTAAAAAAAGAGATAAAAATTTTAAAAAGTGAGATAAAAAGTGTGTGCGGTGGGGGGAGTTGTAGCATAAAACACATTTCTTATTATGAGTCATAGTGAGGAAAGCTCGGAAAATGTTGTCCTTTATCATACTGCCATTGATATGTGAAAGTCCATTATTCTGAGAATGATAGCATGGGGCTCAGTTTACTAAAGACCCTCTAGTTTCTAGGATTCACTCTCTATAGGAGATGTGGGGGGGGCAGAAATGACAGATAACAAATAATATTTTCCTGCCACATATGTAAATGAGCCCATCAGTTAATGAGCAGCAACTGAATTTTTTAGGTTGTTGTTGAAGGGGATGTGGAAAGGTTCCCTATCCCTGAAGAGTAAGGGACAAGACTAAAGATCTGTACTGTCCTCCATGATGAGTAAATAGGGAGTAGGGGGTCAGAGGCTGGTCAGAGTGGGAGGGGGCTCCTGAGGAGCATCCCAGAGGAGGACCAAGCCATGTAGCTTTAGAGGGATTCCTCCTGGATATGGAATAAGAGCTCCAGTGGTTGTTTGATTCAGGGAAGGACCACCTCCACCAGGCTGGAGATTCCATGGATATCCAGGAGTATCACTTGGGTTATACAAGCTTTGCCTTCTTTACATTTTTTAATACAAATTGACCTTCAGTTCTGACTCTTTTACTTCAGAAAAAGATTCTATGATGGCAGAAGAAGGCAAAGAAGGTGGTTTTAAATGTGGAGGAATCTCTCTAAAGCCCAAGACACTGACAAGGTAACTAAGGAGCTGGCTGGGACCCCTCAGGAAGGCACTCTTCATGTCATCATATATGTTCTCAGGTTTTTTAAAGAACCGAGTTATGTTTTCTTAATGTCCAAATTGTTAGAGCGTGAGTCCATGCTTGTATACTTGCTGGACACAAACCACCCCCAAATATCCCTCAGATGCTGTGTTCTGAACAAATCCTCCAGTTTTATCTTCTCATCTTGCTTCTGGCTCAGTGCAGAACATTCTGAGATTGCCTTTCTGCTATCTCATCCAGGTATCTGCTGTTGACCCAGCAGCACCATCAGGATGGGACGCTGCTCACCTCAAGTTCACAAGAACATGGAAACTTGTTCTTGATCTTTACTAGCATTACTGAAAATCCAGATATACCTTCTTGAAACTTGTAGGGCTTCATAACTGCTGCCTTGCATACTGGCTGCCTAGAAATGGACCACCTCTCTACATTGTCATTGCTATTAGCTCCTTCCATTGTCTCAGGGAGAGCCGATTTCCACCACTGGAATGGATCCAGTCTATCTATGTCTTAGAGTCTGGGTCCGGTGAACTCTAGCCCCCAAAAGAAACAAGAAAACCTACCTTCCAGGCCAAAGTGTGTCCCTCATTTCTTCCATTATTCTAACTTCTTTCCAGTGAGAGTATCAGGTCCTCTTGGGAAAATTTCACTTAGATACACCTAAATGGATAATAACAAAATAGTACTATATTTGTGTACTTCACGAAGTCTGGGTTATCCTGTCTTATCCATTGTCACCTTGGTAAAACTTTCTAGAAATGGTCATGCATACTCACTGAATGGTTGAAGATGCCTGCAAAATGACTTTACTAGGTACCATCCCTCTGCATTCCTCTTCATTCCATTTCCCTTTGTACCCCTTCATTTTCTTCTTTCGCTTTGCAAACTATGAATATCATTCCTCTTCTTTATTCTAGTAGGTCTACAGACTCATTGAGTCTTGTTGATATAGACTAATTCAACACATATATTTTTGGACACTTATTGTGTCCTAGTTACTGCTGCCAGACTACACAGTTTGCTCCTTCAGCAGAGAGAATTCATAAACTCATCTTGCCATTGTACCATGCATTCAATGGCCCATGTCTGGAAGCTGCCCAAAGGGAAACAAACATAGAGGAAGATCAGAGTCTCTAAGCCTGTGAGGGCTGCTAGAGATTTGTCTTCATTCCAAATGGCAGGAATAAAATCCATCTGGGCAGGGTGTCTTAGGAAGCTACAATAAACCAGAAGTAGCATATTCATGTAGATTTTATGGGATTCCAGAGTGAAGCCATAAATGAGTGTTTATTTTTAATCCCCCTCACAAGGGTCATTTTAATTAAAGTCTTAAGTTAAAGGGAGTTGGTGAGTTTATCAGCCTAACATCTGACCTAATGTATCTTCTGTTTCTTTGCAGGGCCATGAAATTCTTCATGCTCTGGGAGTTTTGCTTTCCTGTACCCTTTGACATAGAGCGTTCATTGAGAAGGGGGACATGAAGAAAGAAGTGGTGCCATGAATAGCCCCACCCTAGGGGGAGCAGCTCGTGAACAGGGGAAGTGCCCTGGGTGAGTCAAGGAGTTGCCATTTAGCTGACAAGAGGCTTACTGTAAAGCATGGAGGTAAAGGGAATTTCAAGGGAGGGGGAATGAATTGCCAGAAACCTGTCCTTTCCAAGCGTGTCCTAAGTTCTAGTTTGACTTGTCTAAAATTTGATGCTGGATCAGCAACTGCCCAGCTCAAGCCTTTCCCACTCTGTCCATCAGTGAAGGGAGAGTTGAAAAATCACCTGGGGGAAAAAGGTTATTAGGAATAATGAGAAAGCATTGGGACAAATTTGGTCCGAACTTCACGATTCCTGAGTTTCAAGCCGAGTTCAAATCTTTTGGGACTCAGCTTTTTTTTCTCTTGGCAAACCACAACATCCTTTTTCTAAAAAAGGAGCTTTAAGAAAGACTTCTTGACCATCAAATAGCTGTTAGAAAACAACATTTTGATGAGTTAAGTGTAAATGAATCAGAAACATGTGGATTAGATTTACCTCAAAGTCCATGTGGGTTTGCAGGGAAAGGAGGAAAAGGCTTAGGCAGAATCACACTTGGTGCTTTGCTGAAGCTTATATGAATGAAAAATAGGTTTGAGGGGTCATCAACTGCCAATGCTAGGAGGCTGCGGTTGGTCCCATGTGTATTGTTGTCATTGTTGTTATTATTATTATTGATTTGTGTATGTGGGCATTTATTTTGTATTATTTCTTTTTCTTTTTTATGCTTGTTGCTTAGACCCTGTCTATGACGTGAACTGCCCAGCATGCAGAAGGGTCAGTGGCTAAATTGGGCTTAGGACACAGAGCTTACCCTTGCTTTACCGCTGAATGCTTCTTTGTCTCTCTAAACATATGAGAAGAGAATGTATAAAAAAGGTCCTTACATTGTTTAAAAAGGGGGTTGTTTAGATATTATGGGAGGCTTTTCAATGTGAAAATTACCTACCTTCCATGACTCAAGAAGCCTAGTGGCCTCCCAAAGTACTATGGAAGTGAAAGGAAATTTCCAGGGAGAAGAGGTATATTGATGGAAAGATTAAGTAATGTAGAAGTGGTTATACTAAATGGTCTTTGATATTCCTTCCATTCTCCCTCACCCATTCACCACCCAATCTCCAAACCCTCCTGCATCTATGCTCTGAGTTCTTTCTATCTTTCAATGGGGAAAGTGTTCTTCTCCAGCAAAGGCCAATCAATCCCCTTACTTGTGCTCTAGACCTGCACTATCCAATATGGTAGCCAGCAGCCACAAGGTGCTATTAAGTGCACCTATTGAAATGACTCTAGTCTGAATTGAAGTGAGCTCTAACTATAAAATACTTAGTATGAAAAAGGAATATAAAGTATCTTAGTAATAATTGCATGTTGAAATGGTATTTTGAGTATGTTGTATGAAACAAAATATATTATTGAAATTAATTTTACTTCTTTCCCTTTTATGTTTTCTAATGTGGGTACTAGGAAATTTAAAACTATATATGAAGCTTGCATTATGCTCTAGACCCAACAGTTCCCAGGGACTCAGGGACATTACTCTTTTAATAATCTCATTTCTCTCTTATATCTTCAACATTTTCCCCTTGTCTGGATCATTCTGTTAGCTTCCCACTTGTACAAATGGCTCTCCTTGATACTATCACCCTCACTAGCTTCACCCTGTCCCATTTTACCGTCATAGTCAAGCTTCTTGAAAGCATTACGGTCTGCTTCCACTTCCTCATCAGCCAACCTCAGTCTGTCTTCTCCTACCGCTAGCCCAAACTTGCTCTTGCTAAAGCCACATGTGGCCTCCTCTGTGTAAAACCCAAAGGGCACATCTTTCCTGATCATCTCTGCAGTGTTTGACATAATTGATCACTCCCTGCTTTTCAAGACTTTCTTTTCTTGGCCTTTTCCTAGATGACCACATTCTGTACTCTCTCTGGCCATTCCTGCTCAATCTCTTTTAGATCTTCCACACTATCTCCAAACGCTGGAGTGCCTCGGTCCTTTTCGCACTCCGTATATTCTTTCCCGAGACAACTTGCTCCATTTTCATGATTTTAAATGCAATTTATGCTGACAACCCCCAGTCTCAAGGCATCTACTACAAACTTGGAAATACCCCGACCTCTCTTCTGCACTCCAACCACACATCTAAGGGCCTACTTGACTCTTTACTTAGGCATCTCGCAGGCATCTCAAACTTACCATGTCCAAAAAGGAACTCTTAGGCATCCCTTCCAAGTTTTGTTCTTGGGCAGTCTTTTCCATCTCAGTGAAAGACATTACTACCCGCTCAGGTTCCCATGTCGGAAATCTGGGTGTTATCCTCAGTTTCTACCCCCTCTTCCACATACAAATATCACCAAGTACTCTCGATTATACCTCAAAGAATGTTTCTCAAATCCATCAGGTTCTCTCCATATGCCTGGTCTAAGGGGCATAACCTTTCTCCTAGATTACCACAATTGTCTCTGAGCTGGTTTCAGTAGGTAGCGTCAGACAGAGGTGACATTAAAGCTACACTTAAACTACTGTCACAATGATGAGAAGGAACCAGGCCTAAAGAGATCAGAAGAAAGAGCATTCTAGGCAGTGAAAAGAGCAAGTGCAAAGGTCCTGGGGTGGGAAAGAGCTTGGTGAATTTGAGGAACAGAAAGCAGGCCACGAAGTTTGGAGTAGGTGCAGAGAAAGAGTGTGAGCCTGCTTTGAGGGTCAAAGGCTACTGTGTGACAAGTGGATAGAAACGGAGCTCAGGTAGAAGCCTTAACAAGTGTTGGGAGCCTCTGTGCTAAGTCAGTGGCTTGAGCTAGGTTATGCTAACAGGGATGAAGAGTAGAAGTGGATTTATTTGAGATGTGCTGTGAAGGTAGAACCAACAAGACTAGCCAGTGGGTTCTAAGCAAGAGAAAAGCAGGACTCCTTTTCTGAGATGGTGAATACTCAAGAATTTGGATTTGAGCTAGAGAAGCTATGAATATGCTAGTCTGAAGTTCAGAGAAGTCAGAAGTATATTAGAGTCATCGGTGCATAGATGGCATTTAAGGTCACAGGGACCGATGAGAATTTCTAGAGAAGAAAGATCCAGAGAAATGAGAAGAGGGATCATTACTGATAAGTAAGTGGGAGAAAAGGAACCGGCAAAGGGGGATGAGAAGGAGCGGCCCCAGGGGTGGGAGAAAAACCAGGGGAGTGAGGGCTTCACAGAATCTAGAAGGAAACTTTCAAGAAGGTGGGAGCAATCCCCTGCATCAAATGCCACTACAAAGGTGATGAAGATGAACCCACAAAAGTGTCTGTTAAATCTGACTTGATGGAAGGTTGATGGTAACTGATAAGAAAAGTTTGAGTAGAGAGGGAGAGGAGCGTTCTTAAATGCTTTTAAAAAACTTGTTTTGGGGGTGCCCACGTGGCTCAGTTAAGCATCTGCTTTTGGCTCGGGTCATAATCCCGGGGTCCTAGGATCCAGTCCCACATCGGGCTCCCTGCTCAGCGGGGAGCCTGCTTCTCTCTCTCCCTCTGCAGCTCCCCCTGCTTGTGCTCTCTGTCAAATAAATCAATAAAATCTTTAGAAAATTTTTGTTTTTAAGGAATAGCCAAGATATGGGGGCCAAGAGAGTCCCTTTTTGCAGATGAGAGATGGTAGAGTCTGTTTACTCATTGATGGGCATGGTCCAGAGGAGACAGAGAGATAAACGAGGCAGGAGAGTAAGACCCATGTCCTCTGAAGCTCGTGCTTTTAACATCTATTTGCAGAGTGACAGCCCCCGTGGTCATCGCCTATTCTTCTTCCTTCTTGAGCTCAGCATGGAGGGTGTGCATTGATTCCTTCTGGTCAGTTGAGTCTCTTTGTGTATCCCCTTGCCTGGATATCTGTGTGCCCTCTGGTGACAAGTGTCTACCAGAGTTCCCCAGGACTGAGCAAGGACGCTTTGGTCTGATAGAGCACATTCCAGGAACAGGGCTCAGAACCTGTAACTTTCCCTTTGAACACAATATAAATGCTACTGTGGACCTCAGAGGTTAATTCATTACAACCAAGCAATTAAATCTAGGGACTGTTTGGAAGATAAAACGCGGCAGGTAATAACCAGTTTGGAAAACTCAGCCATGATGGATTTCTATAATTTCCTCTCACTTCACAGAGCCACATCTAGTGACCCGAGGCAGGATGGTGTGACTGCCTGGTGGTGTCAGAAATGCGAGGGGGAGATTATTTTTATTAAACAAGTTACTTCTGAAAGCGTTGGCCTCTCTTGCTTCCCCTTTCTCTCTCAAGAAGGTCATTTGCCAGCTGGTAATGCATTTAACCCTTCCACATACAGTCAAGCTCATGTTAGCCAGGAGGATCATTTTACAAAGGGAAGTGATCTAAACTGTTTTTTCTCCTAGCTAGTATTCTCGGTTTTGAATTCAGACTGCTTCCCCTCTGTTGTTAATGCACCTATGTTGGTTTAATTGCTTTACTTGCCCACCCTCCTTGGGCGGGTTTTGTATAAATTATTGAGAAATAAGATGTTTGGCTTGTCCTCTCCTTCATTACACTGCTTCACCCATGAGAAAGAAGAACAGCCAGGCTGGAGCTGGGATCAAAACCCTAGATTTGAATTATTTTTTGGCTCTGTTCTCTGCACCTCTTTCGATCTGACAAAATGTGTAGCCATCCTGAATTGTTTGTTCCACAGACATTCCTGGGCACCCACTTTGTTCATGACATGGTGTTGGGCACCGTGGAGCAGATCAACATTTAATCATGGGGCTCCCCTGCCCTCTGGGAACTTGTCCCCCCTCCGCTTTGGTGGGGAGCACAATGAGGTTGCTGACACAGTCATTTTAGGAGATTGTTTTCTCTGAGCCAAATTGCCCTGTCTCATTAATGACAGGCTCAATTTCCATCAGGTTCCTTGCTGGGTCTTGCAAGAAGGCCAAGAGGGAGCTTCCTTCCAGCGCAAATTGTAATTCTCTGCAGATATGTGTTGGCATCCATCACTCAGGAACATAATGAAGTTAATTTCAAGAAAAAGCAAACACAAACATAACAGTGATCAGGAGAGCAGCCACAACTGTCTGAGCCATTTCTTCCTTCAATGGAGGAATTAGCTCGTTAAGTAATCTGCACCGCCTCCTTTTCCACAAAGCATTTAAGGAGGCGATTGTCCGGTTCAAAGGTAACGGTTTCAGGTTTGCAATCAGGAGACTTGAGTTCAAGCCCCAGCTCTGATTATTTGCACCCTGCCCCTTTTTAGCCCAGAGGGCCCAGATGTCATTAAATCATTTCTTCTACCTACTTCTCAGGGCTGGTGGGAGGATGAAATGAGATAGTAATATACATGAAAGGACTTTGTTAAGGAATAAAGAGCTATGCACATGTTAGTTATTATTTCAGAAACCAAAGTTAAGAAGAGATAAAAATCTTAATCGGGCAGGAATTTTTCTACAGAGCTAGTTGGCAGTTCTTCTCTTTCTCATTTCTTCTCTGTTTGCCTCTCAGAGAATTAGCAACCAGATAGGAAGGAAATGCCATTATTAGAATATAGGCTGTCTGGGTGGCAGGGAGGTTTTAGCTGAGGCATTTTTAGTGGTGTGGTTTCCAGGACTCTGATTTGCATACCTGCAACTGTCTAGCCCCCTGATGACAAAAATATACACAAGTGACATATATTATGCTTTGGTTTGCTGGGGTATCTTTGATTTTTACCTTGAAGCTAATTCTTTTGGGTGGAGGCACTGACTCCAGAGAGATCGTTCAGAATAGCGCTCAGCCCAAAGGTCTGTAGGGAGTCTGGACGCCAGACGACCACCCCTTGGCCCCTGCCGCCACCAGCTGCTTTGCGCACCCTGAGAGGCATCGCCCTGAGTCTGATAGGACCTCATTAGCTCATTAGGCTGTATTTTGTATTTTGTGAAATCCATGTTAGACGCATCTTCTTTGAAAATTAAAAAATTTATATGTGCATCCACACATCCGCCTCCATTTATTTATTGTTCCTCTTTAATCTCTAATCTGTTCTTTTTGTTTGTTTGTTTATTCACCAGTTGGTGTTGACCAGTTGTTTCCTCACCAATTGGTTGTTCATCAATGTTATTTTAAAAAGTGTTTTCCAAAGAGCGGGACCATTAAAGGCTCACCTTTAGGAGAGTGACTTGGAGTGTTAATAGAAAATGCTGATTCCCGTCTTTGAGACATAACAAATAAGACTATCTGAAGGTGGGACCCAGGAATCTGCATCTCCAACAGGCTTCCCTGGAAGACATCAAGCACACTCGAGTTTGGAAACTCTTCTTTAAATATTGTCCACATGGCTTTGGTAGCTTCATTGCCATTTCCTTCGGGTTGAAAGTTCCTGGACTAGCACTCTTGATTTCATTTAGGGCAGCTGGATCAGCACGTATTAGCTCTACATTCATCTTGAGCTTTGGTAGACCCTTAACCAATTTTGAGTTTATTCTTCTTGGCCTGAAGATCATTCTTCTTTTCAGACAGAACAAAAGCAAAACAGGAGTCAGAGAGCTCTGCTTTCATTCTACCATCCTTCAAACATACAGCATTGAAACCAACCTCTAGACCTCTCCCTGGATAGTTAGTCCGTGCCCGCCACAAAAAGATCTCTTCTGACTCTAGTATTGCCACTTGCGTCACTCACCATGGATCAGGGTGACTATTCTGGTTTATTCGGAAGTCTCCCAGATTTAGCACTCAAAGTTCCATGTCCTGGGAAGCGAGAACCACTAGTCACCCCATCAAGACACTGATCTCCCTGACTCTTCTTCCAGTTCAGGCTAACTTGTATATTCATGCTATGTACTGGTTGGATTTAATGTTCATCTTTGTCCCTATTTCTTAAATACACTTCTGAGAGTTTCCTCTGCAAGAATAATGATTTATTTCAATGTATTAATTTTTTTTTTTTTTAAACCAGGTGGTGATGTCACTTGACTTCTATCCAGTGAAGGGATGCTTGGGACTTCCACGTAAAACCTCCTGGGCATGGAATCAGAGCTGCTCCAGGAACTGGCTGTGCTTTAGCCTCCTGACTTTTTGCACTGAGTGACACATCAGCTGGCTTGCTTTCCTTATCTATTAAAGTAGGGTCATCCTCTCGGTGTCTTATATACTTTATGTCATCCTTTTGGTCAAATGGCTTAGGATTCATCTGAAAATAAGAACCCAAGTGTCAAGCCAACTAGGAATTAAAGTGGAGTTTAACAAGCCACCAAGTGCTCATAAGGACACCCAAATATCTCAAAGGTGATCCCATGCCTTCAGCCAATATCCCCCTCCCTGCACCGCTTACTTCACCCTCTGATGTGGGTGGTTCCAATGTTATTTCGGGAAGGGGCTGAAACCACAAGAAGACTGTGTTGTATGGAGTTAAGAGAGGGGATTTCTTGAGATCTGAATTAGTCATAGTCAGATTGCACACATTTGCGACAGCCTTAAGAGAGTACACGGTCTCCTCTTGTGATTCCTTTTCTTCAAATGGATAATAAAGTTCTCAAACATTGCTTCATGCCAGACCAACTTTTAATTGTCCTTAGTTACACTAGGCCCCCCCCACTATTAAAATGGGGTATAGGAATCAGTACCCTGTACTCATTTATTCATTTTATTTTATATTTAAAAATAAATAAACCCCCCAAATAAACGATTTGGCCGAATTGAGGCATTTCCTTCTTTTCCTTCACTTGGGATCAATAGAGAATTTTCCATCACAACAATAACTGCCTCCCCACTCCTTTTTAAGATCTTCCCACCCCCATGAGATGGATTTCCTGCCCGACCCGCAAGGCCATGAAATAAATTCCTTCAAATTCTAGCATTGGCCAGACACTCTGCTCTTGGCATGTCCCATCATCTCCATCTGGGTGGCATCCTCCATGTGGTGCAGCTGACCACAGCCTCCCCCACCCTTCCTCGGGGCCTGGTCCCGTCACACACGTGTTCTTCAGCAACCTGTCAGCAGCAGCCTTCTGAATTCTAGGAGAGCTATCTCCTTGACTTGTGTTATGCAACCTCCCTTTCTACAAAATAATCCTCTTCTTTTGAAGTCCAGTTTGAGGACTCACCCCATTGAGACGGCAAGCATAGTCCGTATCACCTTAACTTCTGTTCATTCATACATCAAACAAAAGGCCACCTTAGTTTGTTAGGACAGTCTCCCCTTTCTCTTCCAGCTACAAGGATACCTTTAAATTACACCTGGAAATGTTTAAGAAAACTAGAAACACTAAAAGCCCTCTACAGTGATTGGAATAAATCCTTGGATTACCCTATCAGGGTGGAACCAAAGAAAGAAAGGTGCTGCTTTTCAAAGTTATAGTCATGCCACTTCCTAGAAGGAAGACAGACCTGCTACTAAGAATGGAGTTGCTCTTTTTTTTTTTTTTAAGAAAACAATTTAATGAGGCTTTGGTTATACAACATGTTTTATTTATATGGATGCATTTGAATTAAAGAGAGGCATAAAATAGCTTTGCATGATTTTTATGAAAATTTCAATGTCATTTGGGCTCGCCTCAGGGCTCGCTATTGGGGAAAGGGAGGTGGCCGGCAGGCAGAAGCTTGGCGGAGAAACGTGGTAAGAGAGGCACTCTGATTGGTGCAAGACCTGAAGCTGTGTCCTGGCCATTCAAGCCCTCAGGAAGGGCTTAGACAATCAACTTCCTTAATATCGGTATCTAATATCCAATTATAGTCACCAATATCCAGTTTTAACTGTAACCTGTCCTCTGTTGTAATCCCCCTATGTGAGTTCCAAACTGTCAAAGTCTGTTCCACACAAGGCAATGTTGGTTTTGCTTTGGGGAATACAAGGAGGCTGATCTGCACTTGGGAGCAGTAGTGTAGATAAGAACGCAGACTGAAAACAGAGAGATTGGGAGAAACCAAGAACAGGGGGTTAGGGCTGATTGGTATAGGTAAGCTCCCAAAAATTGTAAATACCTTATAGAAATCCTGAGAAATACTTGAGAGTCACTGAATTCCCCACAGTTACAGAGAATAGAGGCCTGAGTTATTTTACATGAATATTAGACAGAAGTTTGTAGAAGGTTGTAGACCTTGGGTCACTTGGGTTGTATTATTTATGAGAACACTTCTTTCTCAAAAGCAGACAATCTAAAATCTTCAGGGAGGACAGCAAATCTCTCAACAGACTTTTATAAGCACTATTGCTTGAACTCTAATCCACTGAAAATTTAATTTGTATAATTTTCTCATGTTTTGCTATTTTCTTCTGACATAATCACAGATACATAGTAATGTTCACGATCCGTGGACAATAATTCTGCTTTTGAACATACATCAAGCACTTCTACTGCCATGGCTGCAAGGCTGTCAACCTTCTGGGGTAGGAAAGCAGAAGAGGGGAGCATGTCAGGAGGTGTAAAGCCAATTCTAGGACTGGCCCTCAAGGAGAGTGGCGGAACTTGAGTTGAATGCCTGTTGATGAAAACACCCGAGGGTGCCAATATGGTGGATGGGTCTCAGCAGCAAGAGTATTTGGAAGGGGCAAGATTCTTGGTCTAGAGGGTGAGTGCCTTGTGCATCCAAGAACTTCTGTCCATCAGAAGCAGAACCCCAGCCCGTAGGGAAGAAGATGGTGAATAGTCTCCTGAATCTAGGGAAAGAGGCCTCGCTAGAGCTATGTGTCTGTTGAAATGAATTCATCCAAGCTCATGAAACTCTAGTACTTGACCTGCTGCTTGTTACTGCCACAAGCTCCTGAGGTAGAGGGGCAAAGGGAACAGGCTTTATTTCTAACTCAGACTTTGGCCCCATATTCCTGTCTGGTGTCATCCCTGAAGATGTAAACAGTAATGACCCCATTTTTCTCCTCCAACCCAAGACCTAAAGTCAGGTCTCTCGGCCTCTTATCCCTGGGCCTATATGTGGTTTTACTTTCACCACTCTGATAGTGAGGATGCACCCAAAAAGAAGAATCCAGGAGAAAGAGAACACTGGCCACGTTCACACCATTGGCCTCTCCTCCCAGCCATAGCTTCGTTGCCTGGGACTGAGATCTAACTTGGTCCTGAGACCCCATGATCCCAGAACTCTTTCTGTTGGAAGTGGCAGAGAGATGAGGAGATTGGAGAAGCCACCTGGAGAAGAGGGGAAGCTTTGAGCTACTTCTAGGGGTCACAGGGTGTCACTAATGTTACGTGAGGGTAGAGACTCATGTGAGAGGGCTGTGGTTCAGAGCAGGGCATTCATCCCCATGCAGTTAATGGGATATGGAGGACTAACGACTGAGAAAATGAAGCTAATGCTAAAGTCTTGGGGGCGGGGGGTGCACAGAATTCTCACCTCATTCCTACAAGCCATCAGTTTACATGACTAATTCCAAACAAATTCCAAACATGCCCATTAATTGGCATGGGGCTTCTAACTTACTGCCTGGCTTGATTAGGGCTGAGTTGGGGCCAGAATAGGCTTGGGGCAGTAATGGAAAATGTTGAGGTCTTACAGAACGTGAGGCTGGGGCAGGAAGGAGAGATAAAGTAGTCACCCGGAAGATGCCTGTGGACTGTCTTTCCCCACCAGGGAGACTGACATTAGTCCTCTTTAGCTTTCCTGCTTAGGCAGGATTGGGAAAATAAACATTGATCTGTAGCTATTTTGCAATGACATCTCATACCTGGGAGAGGGTTCTATTCTCATACAACAGCAGGAAATTTTCAGATGAGCTGCTCATTGCAGACCTAGCCATGCCTTTGGCTAGCTGTCACCCAGTTATTCTGATATATTATCTGAACACGTTGGTTCTTGGCTCCATTTATTGCGTTTAATACGTTTGCAATATGTAACAATCAGCTTGACGCCGACTCTAACAATCAGGAGGGATGTCAAAGCCAATTGAATGGATGCCACACCCAATCAGGATAGACACCATGGCCAATCAAAATGGAAGCTGACCAGAGCAACTGACGCGCCTCAGCAGTGCCGACCAGCCGAGGAGCCGCCCTGTTCCGACCGAGCGCTTGGAATAATTAATTGCGATAGGAGCCTTCTACTAGTGAGAATTTCAGGAAGTTTGATGGGCTTGTTGAGTTTGTGGTTCTTTAAATCCTTGCAAGAGCTGCCTCGAGGCAAAGCTGGTCTCCTTAGCACATTGCATGGCATATGCAGCGAAACATCTTCAAGAGGGTAAGGCGGCAGCCAGAGCTTGGCCCCTGGCCACCCCTCTTCTGCTGCAAACTTGAAAGCAAACGTGTGTGGGGGGTGGAGGCAAAAAGATACATGCCAAGATTTAGCTTGAATTCCCTGGAGACGGTTCGGAGGCCCGTATGCACACTCACGCACATGTGCCGACGCTCACATGTGTACGCTTACGCGGCACTCCGTGCCGGCTCGTGCTGGAGGGCTTCAAGGGAGCTGGGCCCAGGCGGAGCCCGCGGCTGGCAAAGGCATTGTTCATTGTATCGTGAGTGACATGAAATCCACCGTTTGACAGCCAGCCCACATAGCTGTGGTGATGTGAAAGGCTCACTTTAGATCACGCATTCCACTGCTGTGCATGGATTAATATGGCTTTGAAAGGGCTTTTCTTTCTTTCTTTCAAATTTAATATGAGAGTATATGAGGAAGAACATGGTAGCAATTAGCTGCTGCCATGAATTTTATGAGCAGTTTGCTAGAAACCACATTAATGACTCCACGGGTAGTGCTGAGATCAGTTTTGCAATGTTATTTTTTCTCTCCACACGCACCCCCCCGCCCCCAACCTCTTTCCCTCTTAAAAAGGCCAGTTTGAAGCTCCAGGATGGTATCAGGTGGGTGGGCCTGATGGCCAAGATTCTCTTTTCCAAGACAGGTAGCCCATCTCTGCCTTGGATCCTACACAGAGCCTGGTGGCTGGTTCCAGCCTTGTTTTGGAGCCTGGAACAGCTGTACTGATAGGAAATCGGCTGGCCTTGGTTCTGACAGGTGGAGAGAAACCAATGTAACAAGTGTCCACAGTGAAGTCCCTATCAAAGAGAAACTTAAAGATCCTGCATGTTTCTCAATTTTAATAAGGGGAACTAGAATAAAATGTGGGCATTAGCTAGGGAAAAAAATACAAGTGAACAGTCTTTATAAATTCTCAGGAGGCATGGGTGGAGAGGGTTTAAAAATATTGTAGCTGAAGCCAAGGGAAAGAGTTGGTATTGGATAAAGGGACCAGATGCAGGAAGCCAACCTCTCTGCATAGCTTCTTGGGCACGTGTGATGAAGCCGACTGAGGTCTGTGTTCAAAAGCGACTTCATCTGTTAAGCGTCTGCCTTCAGCTCAGGTCACGATCCCGGGGTTCTGGGATTGAACCCCAAGTCTGGCTCTCTGATCAGTGGGGAACCTGCTCCTCCCTCTCCCTCTGCTCCTGCTTGTGCTCCCTCTCTCCCTCTCTGTCAAATAAATAAATAAATAAAATCTTTAAAAAAAAAAAACAAAACAAGCAACTTTAAGTCTGCAGAATCTTGAAAGAAACAAAAATAAGTTTGTTACCAAGTCACAAACCTTGATCAAATCGTGAGAGGAGGATCCAGAAACAGGAAACAAGTTAGATACAGTCCCAGCCACACTAGGCAATCTGCGGGCAGGAGAAGTAAACAAAACAAAACAAAACAACAAGTAAAAAACACCTCGGTCTGCTTGAGGGAAAATAGATAACGAGGGTGGTGAGAACACAGCTTTTACTTCTAATTCTTTTCTAGGACATGGGAAGTTCGCAACAGAGAGCTCTGGAATGAGTAGAGGTGAGCTGGTAAACTGAGGCTCCTTCTGGGTCAAGGAGACAGGCCACCTGTGCAGGGGAGAGGCACTGACAGCTGCCTCCTGAGAATAAGCCTCTACACCTCCCTCCCTGTGGGCCCAACTGAAAGTTGTGGCTTCTTGTCCAGGAAAACGTCGGGCCTTTGACTCAAGCAGAGATTCGGGTTGACCATAAATGACGGGCCTCGGATCAATGATAAAACGACACCTTGTTAGCACATTTTTTTTCCCTAAAATATTCAAAATGACAGTGGTCTGCTGAGGTCGCTTCATCTCAAATGCTTTCACTGAGCGCCATCTTTTTGACCGATGAGAAGTAAAAAATTCACGATAATAAATCCACGGGCGGCTTGAATCTTTCATGCAAGGCACATCTGATTCTTGGCAGTTTGTTTGGATGATGGAAACGATACCATCAAATATCGTTTGATAGAAACATGATTAAATGGCCTGTTTCCTGACATTTCCTGATGAAAACATTGTATTTTAAGTTTAGACATGAATATTTCAATAATCGAGAACTAGACTGTTAGTAAAGTTGGCTCATTGAAAACATTCCCCATTTGGAGACTTTTTTGATCTGGGTTCAGCTTTTTTTAGAGTGGGCCATCTTATAAAACTTTTGATGCCTCAGCTAAATATTGTCAGATTTGAAAGAGACTCGGTAACAACCACGTGTGTAAGAGTTAGAAGAGCACCGTTGGTTTAAAATGTAGTCTGTGCAATGTAAATGTAAATGCAATTTAAAATGTGGGGTGCCTGGGTGGCTCAGTCGGTTAAGCATCTGCCTTTGGCTTGGGTCATGATCCACGATCCCAGAGTCCTGGGATCGAGCCCAGAGTTGGGCTCCCTGCTCGATGGGGGAGTCTGCCTCTCCCTCTCCATCTGCCTCTCCCCCTGCTCATGTTCTCTCTCGCTCTCTCTCAAATAAATAAATAAAATCTTAAAAATAAATAAATAAAAATAAAAATAAAATGTGATCAGTGGCGAAATGACCCTTCGCCTCCTCTCAAATAAAGCAAAATCCAACACAAGGTCAGTGTTAACAGAAAAAAAAACTGGCACGGGGTGCCTGAGTTCTCACATCTTTTGTTTTTTAAACTGTGCACATAGGGTGCCTGAGTGGCTCAGTCATTAAGCGTCTGCCTTTGGTTCAGGTCGTGATCCCAGGGTCCGGAAGCCTGCTTCTCCCTCTCCCACTCTGCCTGCTTGTGTTCCCTCTCTCGCTGTGTCTCTCTCTGTCAAAATAAATAAATAAAATCTTTAAATAAATAAATAAATAAATAAATAAATAAATAAATAAACTGTGCACGTATGTTATACAAACTCGTTTTGATGTCTTTCACAACAAAAAAAAGTGTAAAAACTTAACTTGGAACTCTGAGCCAAACCTCCCTCCTCTACATCATCTCCCCCCCCCCACCGCCACACACACATACACACTTAGTATTAATCAAATCCTCGTATGATTTCTACTTTGGGCCTTGGCCATTTGAGTGACAGGGCAAGTCATGAAAATAAGGGCTGGAAATCCCCAGGTATGAGGGAAAGCTGAGGGCATGGGCGTCCCTTAACCTGGAGAAGACAAGGACCCGGTTGATTTAATAATGGTCTCCCAGTTTCTGGAGCGTTAGTATGCAGAAGATGGTGTCCAGCTGTTTTTCATTTCTAGTGAAGACAGAAAAAAAAAAAAAAAAACCCAGGGACTGGGATTGCGTCAGGGGGAGAGATCAGGGTTAGAGCTGAAGAAGCAGGGCCTGGTGGAAGGGTTAGGAGACGTTGGAGTGAACAACCCAAGGAAGATTATGAAATCCCCATCTTGGGAAGTCTGCAAATAATGTGATCTGTGTGGACCAGCGCGGTGGAACGGGTTGCTTATCTGCCTGCTAGCGAGCGAGCGAGGGCCGGCTGAGCGGAGGGGGTCTGCGGGCCAAGTCCCCTGGTCGCCATGACTCCGGGTGGCGTGAACGCCCTGCGGCCGAGAGCCCGGTGCATGGAGCCAGGAGCCTGGGGCCTTGTGGCAAAGCCTCTTGTCTGTGTGCTGGGGTAAGCTGACACTTCACGTTCCTTTCCACTCCAATGGCTCCAGAGTCATTTAGGATCCTTCTGACTGCCAACTGCCACCTTGAAATAGGGCAAGTATCTGAAGCAAATCCTCCAGGACATGCAGGCCCCGAGGGGCATGTGCAACCTTGGGGAGCCGTGGTCACCGGACACCTCACAGAGGTCCCTGAGAATTGTTAGCCCAGCGGGAAGCCCCACGGAACAGAGATGTGGGAAACAGGAAGATCTGGATATTAAACATATCTCTTACTCTTTTTAAAACATTTTTTGACACAGAAGCTAAATTTTCTTGACGACCAGATTTCTCTCCCTCCCTCCCTCCCTCCTCTCTCTCGCTCTCATTTTTCTTTCCCACTCGAGGTCTTTCAAGCTTTCTTTACTTAAAAACAAAATATTTAAAGTATGACAATTAGGTCTCATGGATGCTGAGAGGCAAACCCAGAGAATGTGAAGAAGGCAATTTAATTTTTTTTTTGTTAAAAAAATAAAAGCCTAGAGCTTTGCTTCACTTAGAAAGGATACTCTTACTTGTGTCTGTTTTAAATATATTTCTTAAGGTGATGAAACATCCCAGGGAACAGAGCTGTATGTGAAGAGATTTGTGTGGAAAGGAGGATTTTAAAAAGTTTTTTTTTTTTCATCTTCCCAAAGCAACTCAACCTCATACTTCAAAGGAGCTGAGCAGAACTTCTACCTAAGGGAGGCCTTGCCTCCCCCAGTCAGCTTGGTTTCCATACCATGGTTTTTCTGGAAATGTCCTCTTTCCATACGCTACCTCTGAGTCATGCCTCATTGAGAGTGATGATTATGATCTCCTCTGGACGTTCAGATGCTGCTGAGAATCGGGAGGGTATTTTGAGCCCTGGAATTTGGGCTCTGCCACATGTTTGGATTAACAACCAGTTAAACCTTGCAAAGGCAATATTTTTCTATGCAGTTAGTTTTTATACCAAACAAGGTTTGTAGTAATTGGATGCCCTACTTGAGCAAAACTGTTTACCAGAAAATAAATCACTCCTGGCATTAAGAAAACACAAGGCCCGGGATTCGCCAGCACAGCATCATCTCGTTCATTTCTCATAAACCTAGCCCCAAACATGTGCATTCTCATCTATGATGACTTATGCTTTGAATTGTGGTCTCTTTATTTCCATGCCCATTATAATGCTTACCTAAACATTTCCCTCTGTTTAGCTGCAGTGCTTCTGGTAATGACTTCTATTTGGCTGCTGGGAAGCATTTGCCAGCTTTTAGCGAGCCCTATGGAAGAGAGAGAGGGAGGGCGATTGCGAGAGAAAAGGCGAGGAAGTAGGGAGAGCAGAAGAAAAGAGGCATATTTTTTCCATCATTGGCCACAGAATTGTGGAGAACTGAAACTTGAAGCAACTTTAGGGTCATCTAAGTTAGCTCTGTGATTTGTGGATGAGGGCTGTGGGAGCATGCTGGCTCTAGGTGGCACAAGGAGGCAGAAAGGTGGGATGTGGACCCAGGTTCTCTGACTCCCATTGACCCTCGCCCTCTACTAGAGCTCCTGCTGTCCTCCAGGAGTCTTCTCTTTCTCCGAACATCTCGGATGCCTAAAGATGAGGTTACAAAAGCAAGATGAGAGGCCAGGTTCTCTTGGGAAGAGAGTGGAACTAGGCTAAAGTTAGAGGGTTTCCATCATTGTAGCCAAGAGAGTCAGCGAGTTCCAGAGAGCAGGAGGACCACATGCTGCTGATATGTAGCTGGGCCTCCTCTGAATGGTCCTGCCAAATTGCTGACAGGCATTTAACACCAGTCAAAGCCGTGTTAGAAGAAGCTATTAGGAATGCAAATGTCAGGACAAAACAGGAAAATGATCAAAACATATGAGGTTTTCAGACTTTGAGAAATTTGTTGCAATTCCTATAGAAAATGGAACAGCCTCCCCTTGAATAACGATTTATTTATTCAACTGACCTCAATCAGAGCCGGTAGCTCTAATAATTTGGAATGAATCTAATTGGCTTTCCACTAGTAAGGGGATCTGATCCACGTCAATTCTGGTCCTAAACCATAAGTGCTATAAAAGGACCCCCGAAAGTAATCCAAAAGATTTAGAATTAGCTCCCCTCGCTGTTTTAGTCTGACTTTGTCATGTTGGAATATTTTGGGAGCATTTGTCAGCTCATGTGTATTTTTGACAATAGGGGAAAACTCGTGGTTTTTGAGAATCCAAAAATGAGTTGTTGAGCATGAGAAGATTTAGTCATTAATGAAGTAAACATATTTTTTCTTCCAAGTAGGCTTTTTCCTTCACTTTAACTGGGTACTGTCATTTACAGAGAGACTGGGGTCATGAATGTAGCTTCAAGGGAATTCCCCCCGTTTGCTTCTTTCAATGATAAAGTCATTCACATGGAACCACACTGCACTTGGATTCTAGTGGTGAAACCACTTCTTTAGGCCCAATTTGCATAGGCTCGAAATATCTTGAGAGCTGGGACAAAAGTATTGAACCAACCACGTTATCTAACATTTCTCTTTGCAAAGACTAGGTGATAAAGACACCTTGGATGAAGGAATCCATGAATGAATGAAGGTCGGAATGAATCATTTGACCGTAGGACAGACAGATGTTCCCACTCACAGTGACTGTTGGGTCCCTGCTGTGTGCAGTGCAGTGTGAAAGGCACAGAGTGAGGCACACAGACATGGTATAACAGCAGATGGTTCCTACCCTCGAGTAGCTTACACACTGCCCAGGGCAGAGCCACAGTTTGCACCATTTGCCTCTCAGTGACATCATGGGTCAGGTCAGCTGTGGGGTCACCATCATCCTCAGTGGTCCCCTACCCCTGTAGAGGCCAGAGTTCCTACCTTTTCTCCTTGTAAGCCTTCCACCTACTTCCTATATCAAGGCAGTGCCAATGGTGTGGTTCTTCATTTACTTGACAGTTTCTGAATATTTTTAGGGGAAAACAATAGGAAACTGTAGGTTTGGTAGGTCAGAACGGCCAGCCATCAACAATGTCATATGGTGCAATCAAATTTCGGCATGTTCGTATAAAGTGGATAATCCATAAGCTTTTGGAAGTATTGTAGATTTTTCTAAGAAGTTCTTCCTCTAGGACTCCTCTCAGCCAGCCAGACCCAGTGTCGGAGGATGATGGTTCTTCGTTGACTTTGCGTCTGGGAGGTGAGAGTTGATGAGGTTTTGTTAGTTCCAGCTGAGATACCCTGAACTGGAGGGATGCTTTCAGTGTGAAAAGTATTTTGAAGACACCCTGTGTTTGCCAAACAACCTGATTGGGATAAATACAGCATAAAAATGTCAAAGTAAATACAACTCTATGAAAAGATCTAATAGCAAGCAGAACATGATGTGAGTTAGCGAGGCCCTGTTTTTGCTGTAATCTCTCCTGTTTAAACCCAGGCTCCCTCCTGCTGGCTTGAAAATCTACTGACTGATTTCATTTGGACTGAAAAACATCCAGTTTAAGAAAAAATAACTCAAGGTTGTAGGTGACCATGATATTAGCCCCCCCCCCCCCCCAATGAAGAGGAAGAATGAGAATAAGAGCAGGAGGTTTGGAGGAAGTAAATCGCTACAACCACCATACAGAGCTGCTTTGATTATTTCAGTGAAGATGCTTCTGGACTTTTTTCCAAATGGGTAATACTTTGAAAATGCAAATATTCTTGGGAAGTTGAGGGGAAACTATTAATCACTAATAATTTACTGGGGACTAACTTATGTCAAAGGCTTTTGGAACCGGAAGTGACTTTAGAAGTATTTTAGACCAGTTCTCAACCAAGGGGGATTTTACTCCCAAGAGATATTTGGTAATGTCTGGAGACATGCGTGGTTGTCAGAGCTTAGGGGTGCTCCTGGAATCCAGCAGATAGAGGTCAGGGACGCCACTAAACATCCTACAGTGCAGAAGACCATCCCCACAACAAAGCATAATTGGCCCCAAATATCAGTAGTATGATTTGGTGAGAAAGCTTGTTTTCAAACAATTCCCTTCCTTTCAGGGTGAGATGCCCAGAGCTTGAAGATGATTTGCAAAGTCACTCAGCCAACGGTGGCAGGAGAGGGGTGTGAATCTTGCCCCCTGCTCCCTGCCCAGGAGCACTGGACAAGAGTCTTTTCACTGCACTGGAATGAAAGGCTTTTCTCCCAATATCTTATTGAGACCAGCAGTATGACTTGAGAAAATACAAATTTTGATAGCTAACGGGGGATTCAGGAAAACGTGAGGGGATAATTCTCAAAAAGAGCTCTGGGAGGAAAGACAGGTACGGAGTAGTGGGAGGGGACAGTCTACAAGCAGGAGAAAGGAAATAGCCAGAGAGCATAGTGGGGGAGATAGAAACCAATTCTAGGGGAGGCACGATACACCCCCCTCAAATATGGCTTACTTAGCAGTTTAATATGAATATTTTTCGGGTGACTGATTCATCCCAATGTGCCTGGGACTAGTTTTAAGACTGAAAGTCCCATGTTCTGGGAACCCCCTCAGTTCCAGGCAAACCAAGTATGTTGGTCACTCTAGCTCCCATTCCTTCAAACGAACAGATTGATAAAAGTTTTTCTGCCAAATTGCATAGTAGTTTGGTGAATTGGATGAATTTGGTGAAGAGTACATGGGATCTCTTCTGTACATTTTTGCAACTTCCTGTGAATATTTATTTATTTCAAAAAAAATTTTAATAGTTTATTGAATGTGGTCTGAATGAATAACTAACCTTCTCTCAACTGAGGCACCAGGGCATTTTGACGGGGCCAGATGGGAGACCCAGAGTAGAAAGTCATAGGATGTCATGCCCACTGTGGGCAACAACTTTGTAGGTCATGAGGGTGTCATCTGGTCACAGAACAAACGGTGTGGTTGCCATTTAGGCATGGTCAGAGGGTTACTTACTCCTAAATAATCCAGATATTCTTGTGGTGGTAAATAGTGCAGTTTGGGCTATAAGCAAGGCAGGGTAGTTTATATAAGAAAAAAATTACAAGAGAAATTTCCAATGAGACAGTTGTCCATTCATCCATCCATTCATTCTAGTGCCAACCACTCCGCTAAGTGATGAAGAATTCTTGTCTCTTGAAGGGCTTTTAGTTCAGGACTGAAAGAAAGGTATGGAGCAAAAATGCCCCATTTTAACTTGGAACAATGTAAAACATACTTCTTTCATAAAAGGGAGAAGGGGATATTCGTTGAATACCTTCTATGTTCATGTTATTGTGTTCAAGTTAGATAGCTCAGCATCTTCAGGCAGATAAAACTGGACTTTGCAGAGGAACCTGGGGTTTTCAGTGTTTGGACATCTTTAAAAGAACATTTTAATGTAATGGAATTTCCTTTTTTTTTTTTTTTTTTTTTAAGGGGAACATCCACAAGTAAAAAAGTGGCTTGATGGGCCTGGGAGCCTGGATGGAAGTGTTTGACCAGAAGACTTCTCAATCCATTCCAAATTTCTTCTCTTTTTAGGTTAAATCCTGGAGAAATTTTATCTAATTTTCTACTGGGGATCAAGGACATATGACTCTTCCAAATGGCCAGGGTAAGTACTAATCTATAGGGTTTCATGTCAGCCTTGTTCCTGACTCTTAATAGTATCCTAAGCTCTTTGCCTGGGGCCTACGACTGCTTTCTCAGGGTTAGAGGGCCTTTCGTTTTACTGCTACAGGTCATTCTTCCTGAGACCAGAAACCCTCTAGATGAATTCTCTTTCAGTTGCAAATGAATGCTCCTGTATGTTTTACCAAAAGCAGAAGAAAAGTACAGCAGGCACTAGGCCATAGCAAGTGGGTCAGGAGAGAAAGGAAACAGATGGGAATGGGAGAAGGAGGAAGGAAAGCATAAATATGCTAAAACAGAAACTAGAAATCATGGAGGCAAACCGTGGCCTCTTCTTTCCATTGAGAATTGCTCATGGTCAGGAAGTCAGAACTGCCATCTTGTTTTTAGATGAGTCCCTCTCTAGGGTTTTGTCTTTAGCTTTTAGGACAGACAGAGCTAGAAGGATCACTGGGGGAAGCTTTAAAAATATATATACCTACCCCCAAGCTCCATCTCCAGAGATTCTGATACAATTAGTGCTGGACAGGACTCAAGCACCCATATATCCTTGAAGCCCTCCAGGGAGAGCCATAATTGAGAACCACTATTTAACATCAACCTCTAAGTTTTACAGGTAGAGAAATCAAGTCCCAGAGACATTAGATAACTGACAGAGGCTCACACAGCTAGATGCAGAGGTGGACCCAGCACTCAAGTCCCCTTCCTGCTCCCCATGTAATAATTTTCCAATACTGCATTTCGAATGCCTCACATATGAAGTATAAGACCAGGCACCTATAGATGTCAGAGAAGTGTCACTTCTTTCCCTAAAGGACTTCTTTTTTTAAAAAAACACCTAACATGGTACCTGGCACAAAGCAGCACTTAATAAATATTTGCTGAAAGAAGGAACGTGGCACAGGTTTCATTTTCTCCCCCACGCCCACCAGAAGCATTACAATAACGGGTTCTTAGGCGCTAACATGAAATGGAATGCCTTTCACATTCAGTCCCTTTCTTAGGGGGCTCGTACCATTTTGTGACTCAATCTATGAGCCTGTGATTGAGTGGATCATAGAATTCAAGGGGATTTCCATTAAAGTAATGAAGTAGCAGTTGGCTTTTCAGCTTCAAATTCTTTCCCTTGTTAAAGAAAGTGAAACATTATCTTGAGTAGGGTCGGCTATTTAAATCCCGCTGAATGGATTTTCAATAGAAGTGATTGAAAAAAAACATTTTTAATTTTTTGGAGGAATTTGTTCCATTCTGTCTCGTGTTTCATTATAAATAGTTTTTTTTTTTAGCAGAAATTATTCTTCGTGCCATAAATGTGTGGTGAAACCATATTTCCACCCAAACCACAAGTCTTTGCCAATTTTTTTCTATGTAGAGCCCCCACTGATGATGGCTCAGAACTGAAACCTGATCTAATGCTACTAAACTCCTGGATTGAGAAGGGTCTTAAAATCAACTTTGGCGGTTTAGACAGAAAATTAGACAGAAAATTAACCGAGAGCCTCTGGTTTCTCTCTTTTACTAGGATTGTTGATGATGCAAGACAAAAGCTACTTCATGTTGGATGGTAAACCTTTGAGGGCAGGGATCAGTTCTGTTTTCCTCACTTTGCTGTCCTGCACACACAGTCAGTTCTCTACACCATGCATTCTCAATGGAGGTGACGGTGCCCCCCAGGGGGGAAATGACTCTTGGAGGAGGGGCATGAGAAAAACCTGAGAAATGCCTTACTGCCCTTCAAAGGGCCACAGTCCATAAGTAGATATACAGTATATTTGTGGTATTAAATTTTCATGGGAGAAATGGGGAAAATATCTAAAAATGCTCCTTAGGGAAGTCATAATTTCAAAAAAAGTTTGAGAAACACTGTTCTAAACATATTTATTGACTGAATGAATGAATAACCTGCCATCTTGGTAGATTACTGGAGAGAGTGTAGGATGATAGGCCATTCCAAGGAAGCCTTTGACATTCCAAGACCTTCAGACTAATCCACTGGGAATGTGGATACAGTAATTCTGGTCCCTAAAGAGCTTTCCACACCAAGGTAAGGGGCAGTTACACTTTCTTATTTTTCCAGTTTTCTGGACTATTATAGAAACAGATACACACATATGCACACACACACACACACACACACACACACACACAGCAGAATCTTCTGAAGACAAATTACTTTTCAGAAAAAATTCCAGTTTCAACCCACAAAAAATGAAACACTTTTTTAACCACACCATCATCTGGTAGGCTGCTTCTCTCATAGCAGAGTTCATGATTCAAGTATTAAAACAGAGTAGTTTGTTTGTTTTCTCATTCATCTTAATTTAAAAGTAGTCTCAAACCTTTTGAGAGTAAGGAATTTGAAGCATTGGAATTGTCATTTGCAATAGTTTAATTAAATTCCTCAACAAATGCCATCTTCCTCCCAATCCCTGTAGGGAGTGGGACTAGTTTCTTTCTTCCCCTTGAGGCTTATTTCCACTTCCTTCCAACATGCTTCCTCCTGCTCTTCTGTGCTTCACTGCCTTTGCCTATGCTGTTCCCCTGACTGCCCTTGGAATGAGTTTTTTCATCTTTCAAGACCCAACTCAAGACTCACTGTCTCTGTGAAACTTTCCCTGGCTTCTCTGGCCCACGCTGTCCACTATGTTCCACAAAATTGAATATATAATTGTTTTACATATTTTCCCTCTGTTGCCAGTGTTATATTTGGCGGTACACACAGTAGGTGCTTTATACATATTTACTGGCTGAATGAAGCTCACCAGATGGCTAGACGTGAGAGAACATTCTTAGGTAGTTGATGAGAGCTGGTGTTTCCTCAAACTCTCCGGGAGCAAGAAAATGACTCTTCATTCAACTTACCTAGCTTCTATAAATCTCAGCTTGGGTATAAAATGGAGGTAATGGAACAACCATTTTGTCCATTTTTTGGAAGAATCTGGAATAAGAGAGGAAAAGTGGCTAGCTCGGTGCCTGGCATATAGCAGGTGCAGTCAATAGTAACTGTCATTACACTATTATTGTTGTTGTTACAGTTATTCTCCACAGTACCTGGTACAATTCTGGGCATGTTGATTGACTATTTCATCCTGAACGATGAGGCTGTTCAATGTCCTGTGGCGTCCTTCATTGGTCTGACTATTTATGTAAGATTTGTTCAGGGTGCAAGAGATCTGTTGAGGGAAATAAGTTGGAGGGGAAACAGGAAGATCCAGTAGGAGTGCCATATCCAAGCATCGCAGCCCGAGCCAGGTAGAAATGAAAACTTTCCCACTGAATTTCCTGGACTGGCCTGAGGTGGTGCACCCATACCTTAGCTCAGACTATGTGTGGAGTGTGATAAACCAGGACTCTGAATAGTGGCTTTCATGAAGCGGCTAAGATAAAAATCTTACCATTCAATTTTTTATTTACAACTTAGAAATTCTAGATTGGTTGATGTTGGCTCCATACTTTAAACCAACTGATGGGAAGAAAAATCTGTTATTGATTTACTGGATTTCTTTCTCCCCCCCTCCCCTTCCTCTGAGCACTGACTAAAATTCTCTCCAGAATAAGTATTGGGGGCCTCACAGTCCTCAGGGAACTGAAGGGGGAGGTGTGGGGTGGGAGGCATTTGCATCTCACTGCTGGCTTCTAGGGTTGTGTGCCTCCTTCAAGCGTTCCCTCTGGCAAACCACTCTTCTTCCCCATCCCCAGGGAAGCCCTTGCCCAGCAGAGGGTCCCAGATGCAGGACTCAGCAAACTTGGATTCTTTTCCAACAGGGATCCCTCCACAGCCCCTCCCATGAGCTATACACGTCTTAGTAGACTCCTTTCCTGGACAGTCTCCTACCTTTGCCATCCTATCCCCAGAGGGAAGGGTCTAGAGCTGGAACAGTCCCATCAACTAGGTAAAGTTACAGGGAAAAAGAAAGACTTTGATCCAGCCATTGAGGGAGCCTCATACTCTGTGAGGGCTAAGTCTGAAATAGCACACCCCAAAATGAGTGCCAGACACCGTGTTAGGTACTCAGCATGTGTCATCTTATTTATGTTTCCTAACAAACCCGGATAATGGAACTTACTATCTTGAATAAGTTAGGCTTGGAAAGCCCAAGCAGCTTACCCAATATCATATGACTAGTAAGTGGTAGAGCTGAACAAAGCATTTCCCCTGTGCTTCGATCTCTCATAGGAGTGGGTTGCTTGGGCTTCCTGGCCTCAGTAGGGACGTACAGGTCACTACAGAGAATTGTGCTCAAATAAGCTGGGAAAAGAGCAGGCCTGGAGCCTGGGAGGTGGAGCCCTGTTCCTCACCCTCCACTATCAGTCCTTCAAAAAGCTGGCCTTGAAACAAATAATACATTATATGTTTTAAAAAAAAGAAGAAGAAGAAGAAGATAGCAGGAGGGGAAGAATGAAGGGGGGGAAATCGGAGGGGGAGACAAACCATGAGAGACTATGGACTCTGAAAAACAAACTGAGGGTTCTGGAGGGGAGGGGGGTGAGGGGGTGGGTTAGCCTGATGATGGGTATTAAGGAGGGCACGTCCTGCATGGAGCACTGGGTGTTATATGCAAACAATGAATCATGGAACGCTACATCAAAAACTAATGATGTAATGTATGGTGATTAACATAACATAATAAAAAAATATTAAAAAAAAAAAAAGCTGGCCTTGGACCAGGCCCAGCTTCACTCCCACTGTATCTTACTTGATAAGGAGCTGCAGAACCTACAAGATGCAAGGGGAGGGACATGAACTTCGCCTCTCCATGCGGAATATGGCAGTACATGTGTGGTCATATTTAATCCACACTGGGTCTCCAGAACAACTTGTTCCCAGGGGGTGGTCTGGGGAGCTGAGATTTTTTTTTTTTTAAGATTTTATTTATTTATTTATTTGAGAGCGAGAGAGACAGCAAGCGAGAGAGAGCACAAGCTGGGGGAAGGGGCAGAGGCAGAGGGAGAAGCAGGCTCCCAGCTGAGCAGGGAGCCCGACTTGGGGCTCGATCCCAGGACCCTGGGATCACGACCTGAGCTGAAGGCAGACATTTAACTGACTGAGCCACCTAGGCGCCCCTGGCGGCTGAGTTTTTTTACCGTACTTCATTTTCATGTTGTACTTCATGCTCTGCAAAACATCTCAGGAAGTATTATTTAATTTAGTTCTCTTTTCTAAACACAGCAGCAGGAGAGATTCTTTTTCAGGCTCAAGTCAGATTATGCCATACCTTGGCTGAAAACCCTCCAGTGGCTTCCATCCTCATCCACTTTGACTCAGAGTCAAAGTCAAAAGCCTTACAAGGTCTTAGCCCATCTGGTCCCACTTCCCTAGGTCCTCAGAGTGACTACACCCCCCACCCTCATCCCCTCCATTGCTCTGGCCTTGCTATTTTTGAATGTGCAGAGTCACCTTTGCCTCAGGGCCTTTGCACTTGCCATTCCCACCACCTGGAATGCTCTTTCCCTAAATGTGCGCTGGGGTTGCTTCTTTACATCCTTTGGGTGTAAGTCTCAATAGAAGCCTCTTAGAGATGTCCTCCCTGATCTCTCTCCAGCACTCCCCATTCTCCTTCATGTTTTACTTTTTGCCAAGAAATTTATCACCGTTAGAAATTCTGTATGTTTAGTTTACTCACTTATTTATCTGCTTCCCCTAGTGGAGCTCTAGGGAGAAAGAGACTTTTACCTGTTTTGTTTATGACTGCACCACTCCCCCTTCCCCCGGGACTGCAATAGTACCTGACCCTGACTGATGATCCATAAATATTTAAGTTCAATATGATGAAATATGGAATGAAAGCATTAATTATTTTAGCAAGGATATTTTTTAGTCAAGGTAAGTATTGTGTTCTCAGCTTTTCAGATGAAGAAACAGAAGCCCAGGAGTTTCTGTGACTGATCTGAGGTCACCCAGATGGCAGTAGAGCCATCTAGAACCCAGGGCCATGACCCATAGCCCTAGCTCTTTGGGGCAGTCAATTGCTGCATTCCCGCGTGGCTATTTCCATGCAGGGACATGAATGACTCTGATATGGGTTCAGGACAGGCCTGATCCACAGACACGCAGGCTATCACTGCAATGAGAAGAGAGTACCACACTGTTGTCATTTCCTGGACAGAGAAATATGTATCTCTGCCCGCTGGGTTCAGAGCAGTAGTAATTATGAGAGTCTGGAAGGAAGTGAGAAAATCATCAGGGACATTTAACAACCTTCACTGACCTGCAAATTATTATTTACAGTAACACAGAGCATTTCCTCTGCGGAGGCAAAGACATAGAACATATTACACACACACACACACACACACACACACACACACACACACACACACACACACACATATATATGCCTGAATCCCCATAGCACGCTCCGGAAGCAGACAGAGAACAGAAAGAATGAATGGGCAGGTCAGAATGGACTTAGCCTTAGGAAATGAAAGGAATGAACCTTCACTGTCCTTTATTAAGTTCCTCCTGGACACTCTCCAAAGATGATATTAGAAAATCTGAGAATCACATTGTAAACTCTTCAGAGGCTGGGTCAGGTCTTAAGGTTCATGCATCTCCTGTTGGTTCAGTGCACTGCTTTGTGACGGCAGGTCTGGAGAAGTGTCTGAATTGACCGCCAGGACTGGAAGGGGCTTTGATTCTCGGCTCTTCGAACCTTGTCGGTAGGGCATGGACCATCCCTGGCCTGGGGCTGCCTGTGCTCTCCACCTCGGCTGACAGGGAGCTCATTACCAGCTACAGCAGTCCTTTGTCTTATTACACTTCCTGGGTTGAACTACTCTCTGCCTCCTGGGAGGCTCACCCTTCAGTTCTAGTTCTGGGCTCTGGCGTGAAAGAGAGTAAATCTACTAAGTTAGCATTAGCTAAGCACTCGTACATACAATAAACGTGTCCTCAGTGTCTCATATGCTCTAAAAAGATAGAACTTGGCAACTAGTGGTTCTTCAAAGCAGGAGTTCCTGAAAGTCTTCCCAGGGTGTGTGTGTGTGTGTGTGTGTGTGTGTGTGTGTGTGTGTGTTACAGGTGGGGACTGTGTTTCTAGTGTGATGGTGCTGAGCATGGTGTTGGAGTCAAGCTACCTGGGCTCTGCTCCTGGTTCTGTCACATAGTTGTGTGGCTCAGATATGAAACTCAGCCTCTGGGTGCCTCAGTTTCTCCATCTACAGAATGGAAATAATAATAGTGACACCTTCCTGGGGTTGTTGTGAAGATCAAATGGGCTAATAATGTCTGAAGTATTAGTCCAGTGTCTACCTAGCCCATTGGTAGCGCTTGATCCAGTGAGCTCTTCTATGCTGTTCCATCCTTTCCCAGGCCCCTCCCCGGCAGTCTGTTCCCAAGAGACTGTACTCCAGCTGGACAGCCCCTCCTTCTAGGGGGTTGTGGCCCAGGACACTTTCACAGGGGACCAGAGAAATTTGAAATTCTTCAAGGTCCGAAAGAATGATTCAGAGGGTATCACCTGAGTGATACAGGGATATTTGGGGGGATATAGGGAAAAGTCTGCCCCATATCCCCTCATACCATGTGCTCCTTAACTCACCCACATGGAGCATTGGTTGGATGTGTCAGCAGCATCACATTTTTCTCAAATGCTTTAAATGTGACATTCTTGGGGCGCCTGGGTAGCTGAGATGGCTAAACATCTGTCTTCAGCTCAGACCATGATCCTAGGGTCCTGGGATCGAGTCCCAAGTCAGGTTCCCTGCTCAATGGGGAGTCTACTTCTCCCTCTCCTTCTGCCTCTCCCCCTGTTCATGTTCTCTCTCTCTGTATCTTTCTGTCTCAAGTGAACAAATAAAATATTTAAAAAAAATAAACTTGACATTCTCTACCTCTCAACTCATGACACGCCCTCTGATACGGCCAAGCCTGCACATTAGAATGAATTCCCAGATTCATTTAGTCAGAATTAGTGCTTACCACATAAAATAAGAAGAAAAAACAATTGACAAATGGTATTAATGTTCCAAATGTTGGATGCGTTAAAAAAGAAACGTAAAGAAAGGAAGCTGATACTTCTGAGGGTCTGCCATCACCAGGCCTGTGTGAGGGAGTTAGCATCCACCCTCCTTCTACAGCCCATAGTCTCCCTATTTTCAAAGATGAGCAGTGAGCAGCCCAAAGTAGCCTGCACTGAATCAAGAAATCAAGAACCCCAACCCCAGTCGGTCTGCATCTGAAGGGAGAAGGCTTAGGGAAGTCGGGGGGAATTTGTAGCCAGGGGTCAGGAGACCTGGCTTCTAATCACAAGTATGGATGCAGGTTGGCTTCTGCTCCTTTACATATAAAACAAGAATGAGAATCTACTTTACATCTCTCCCAGGGTTTGTAAAGTTGTTTTTGATCATTTTATTCATTTATGTGTGATATTTCCTTCTACGTGCATGAACGGAAACATGCCCCCCCCCCCCCCGCCGCCCACAGAACTACCAAGGGCTATGGAGTGTAGGTCTGTTTCTCGGGCATAGCCCTGGGCCCACGCCCCAGATGTCACTCCCTCACTCTGTTGGTATTTGGTTTCAGTGATTCCTACCAGACGCTTCGATAATTCCCTTCTAGAGCTGGATCTTGAGCTTGTTTAAACCTCATCCGTTCCCTCTCTGCTATGACAGGGGTTTTAGCACATTTACACTATCTGTCCTTTTCTCTGTATTTGTGTACATGATGCTGTTATCTTCATAATCTCGTGGTTACTTTCAGAGTTTTCAATAATATACTTAAATCTTCGTTTTGCAATTCATCAACTTGCAGGCAGTACCTATTGTCTTGCCACTAGAATAGAAGTGACACAGGGGTGAGCCTGTCTGTCCTTTCGGCTCCTCGCTGCCTCCCAGGGCCCGGGACCGTCCTGACACAGGTAGGCACTTGCTTGCTCTTTGTTGCACGGAAGACTGTAACACGAGCCAAGAGCACACCTGCGTTTCCTGTCCCTTCCCCGCCTTCCCCACTTCCTTCTCCGAATGGTAGTATTCACTTTACCTTTTCAAGGTTTTTAAGATTTATATTCTAGGTCTTCCAAGTTGTGTCTGTAGGTTGGTTTGAAAACCTGAAAAGCAATACACAGCATATAAAATACTGTGATTATGAAAATATTAGATACTGCAGAACCAAGAAGTATGACCGAATCTCCATCACTTAATAAGGGGACCTTGGGTTAGAGAACATTATAGAAGCTAAGGCCAAATGGATTTTTTTCTTTTTTTTACACAAGCAAATGCCATTGCAGCCAGTTGTTGTCTATGGAGAAGGGTTGGGGGCTGTAAAACTCAGAAAGGCCTTTAAACAGTGACTGCAGGGGTGCCTGGGTGACTCAGTCGGTTAAACGTCTGACTCTTGATTTCGGCTCAGGTCATGATCTCAGGGTCATGAGATTGAGCCCTGCATCAGGGTGCATGCTGGGTATGGAGTCTGCTTAAGATTCTCTCTCCCTCTCCCTCTGTGCTTCCCCTCCCCATCCAAAATAATAATAATAATAAAAGCAAAAACATAGTGACTCCATAACTCACCCCTATTCTTTGTAGCCGTGGCTCTGATTTGGGAGTCTCTCCAGGGCTTTGCTGGGAAGGGCGCCTCCTTCTCCAGGCTAGTTCTCTTCCTGTGTGTGTTTTTGGGGTGTAGATTATTCCACTCAGCTTTATACATCAATATGATCTCATCTTCCTTGTGTTCTAGGCATTTGTGAAATCATCTAGATTGCTGCTGGGATCCTTTCATGCGTGTTACAGATTTATTCTTTTGCATTCAGTTATTGTTATTTCAATGAGATGTGGGAGGGAGTAGAGATAAAGTAGGCCCAAGCTACCATTTTGAACTTCAACATTTATTTGGAAACTTCTGAAATTGATAAATATTTCTTCAGTGAAGAACCATGAGGCTTTATGTTTCAGGTAAGGTGGGTTGTTATGAGTTGGGTGTTTGATGAGGTCAGAGAACCAACCCTTGCATCCTAACAAACAGAGCCATTCCGTGCCCTTAGAGATAAAATGAATATTCCCATCAGGACTACCTTGACAAGTCCATGTGTCCATGAGATGAGAATAGGGAAAAAATTACAGGGATGAGAGGAAGAATGACAGAAGCATTTAATAATTTATTGTAAAGTACCAATCATTTGTATATGTGGAGACTCATTTTGCAGGCAAAAGAATCAAGACTCATCAAGCTCACGTGACGTAGCACAAAGTGTTGGATTGGTGATAAGCAGAAGGAAGCCTGAAACCTAGTTCCATCTTTCACATCTTCTGCAAAGTGGGTACAATAAAATCAGCTTGGTGGGTGTGGTGAGGATTAAGCGAAGCGCCACGTGGAGAGCACCTGGCCCAGCATGGGCTCTTTGAGACTGTGAAACCCCATTCCTTAGAGGCTGTGAGATGGCCCAGCACCAAAGAAAGAGGAAAGATCTTTCCACCAGCTCTTGTGTGGTTTATTGCATCAGTTTTGTATCTTTATTCTGTCTTTCTGTTTTCATCTGTTTATCTCCCTGTTTCTTCTCCTCTCCCACCCCAACCCTCAGAGCTAGTAAAATCTTTAAGCATACTTTGAAAGAAAATTGCATGGTATCCGCCACAGGAATGTGCTACCATTTCTCAGTGGCCATCGCCGCTCTCTCCCAGGACCCCAGATGGAGAATCCCAGTTGGGCAGAAGAGCCTGTACCGGGTCGCCGGGGGAGGATGGGTGTTTCCCAGATGGTCTTTTGGCCTCTTAGCCATTTCCCTGAAGGTAAAATGATCCCCCAGTTATGGGACAAATTAGGCCCCTGGTCCAAGATGGTCGCCTTCCTTCCATGGCCAGAGGCTATGACCATATCCTACTGAACTCCTCATCACTGGACCTCTGGAAGTGTCAGCTGGAAAATCCCTGTCAAGCCCTGAGAGAAACACAGTATGGAATCATCAGGACTTGGCAGAGGATGATTTTAAAAGTGCTTTGTTTTTTCTACACAGTACCTTCAGAGGTACTTCATATTGTTCATTAATGGTACCTTCATTATTGTTCTTCACTGCCTGGAGGCCCAGCAACAGTTCCCAGGTCCATGTGACCCCCAGGAAAACAGGCATGTCCCCGGCCCACCAGAGTCTGAAGAGCCCTGTCTTATGCCCACCAGCCTCTTGTCTATAGACATTTTTTTCTAGTTATTAAGGCAGATGCCACCCCGAGTTCCCCAAACTCCCTGAGATCAGCCTCTCCCCCAGTGAGGGATTGGAAGCACCAACCTCATTAGCTGTATGACTCTGAGCAGGTTACCTAACCTCTCTGTACCTCCATTCCCTCAGCCCCAAAGTGGAGTTAACAGTAGAACTTATCTCAGGGCTGGTTGGAAAGGGAATTCAGTGCGTTAATTTATACATGAAAAGCCCTAGGACGGTGGTTTTCAACTTTATGTGCTCAGAACCCCTGGAGGGCTTGTTAAAACACAGACTGTCCCTTTAGTTTGCATTTCTAACAGGTTCCCAGGTGATACCTATGCCGCCTAACTGAGAACCCCCAGTTTTAGAACAATGCCTGACACAGGACCAGTGCTATATGATTTATTTGTTATTCATTATTTACCTAAAAGATTAAAAAAAGGAATGCCACAGTATCTTTGGAATACACGGCCTGATTAAATAGTACTTTTAGAAGGTTCTGGAAATCAAGGGGATTAGTGAGCCCTCCTACAGAGCTGGAAGGCCTGTAGGGGGATTAGCAGGTGGTGGGGACCAGAGACAAGCAGGGCAGCCTGGAGGCATCTCAGTATCCAGGAGCCCTGCAGGCCTCCCTCTGCTGCTGAATTTACGGGTAAAAAACGAGACAGGCGCTGCAGAGCCAGATAAGGCCTGCCTTGCCTCACTCCCCAAGTATCTGGGGCTCGGCATGGTACCAGGTGCCATGGGGAAATCATGACACTAAAGGCTGGGCCCCTGCCTTCAATGATCGCAGTTACGGAGCCAAGTCCAACACACAGCAAACAATAAGAAGACATCGTAGGAGCTTAAGGTTGGACACGGTGCCATGGCAGACACCGTAGGAGGTGACCCTGGGTTGCAGTGCCAGAGAGGGTGTGCCACACTGACCCGTGTGGAAAGCTCGCTCCCCGGATTCTAGTTGTAGGGCCTTGGAGAAGATGCTCTCGCTGGCTGAGCCTCAGTTATCTCCTCTGTAATGGACAGGACTGCCTCCTCCCAGGGTCCCTGTGACACCATGACGCACTGTGGAGACCTGTCCTGTCCCCTGCACTGCGGCCTCCCAGCTCCTGGCTGGTCCCCGGGCACGTGGCAGGCGTGCCCTACTCCCGGGGGAATGCACGCCCTCCTGAGTACAGCACTCACGGTGTCTGGCTGGTGGGGGCTCAGCACGGGTGACTGTCCTTGTTCTTTGGGGTGAGGACTGGCCTAATTAGGGGAGACCAGTGGAAGAGGCGGCAAGTGCTCTGGATCTGGATGGCCAGCAGGGAGGAGGACAGGCGGAAGAGGGTATTTCGGATGTGGCTCAGAGCATAAGGCAAGGTGGGGTAGCAAGGAGCGCGGTGTGGTCTGGGGAAGTGAGGAGGCAGGCTGAAGAGTAAGCCTGCTGGGTAGGGGGTTTGTGAGTGAGGGCAGCCCCAGGGTCTGTGCTTCCAACAAGGCGCATTCATCTCCCCACAACTGCCTTCTCACAAAAAACAAGAGGCAAAGAGCACAGGTCACAGTTTCTTTTTGTTCCCCTTCTAACTGAGAACGCATTTCGATAAAGCAGATCAACCTGGGCATAAAGGAACATTCTTTAATGTTCTCCGATCATGTCTTGGTGTCTTAGATCATTCCATGCATAAGAGGCTTTCCACAATTTGGCTTCCATTTAACATTCCAACTTCATTTCCATTTCTTCCCGTACAAGGTTTGGGTGGCTCCCTAAACCAGTGTCCTCCCAGGAAAACTCCTATTCATCCTTCAGGACCCAGTCAGTGCCTCTTCCCTACTCAGGCCTAAGAAGAGGAGGTCACTCTCGTTGCAGCCCCCATTTCCTCAGCCTCCAGCCTGGGGGGAGAAACACAATTCCGCAAGCTCCCTTCTCCAGCCCTGGCCCCACCTGTGACTATGGGAGCCTCAGCCGCCCTTCACACGCCTCCTTTTCTATCTAGTCTCCTGAAGGTGTCCTTTGTGTGTTTGTGTGTGCAGCTGTCTGTCTCCTCGTGGCATTTTGTCTGCTCCCTTCTCTGCTGAAGCTGCCGTCAGCGTGCTCTGGTGTGACGTCAGCGTTCTCCTGCTGCCACCTGCGGAAGGCTGTGCTCTCTTTCCCGCCACCCCCCACGCGTGGGTCTGGCTCCCAGAACTGTGCTGCAGTATGACCCCCGACTCCCGAACGGGGACGCTGAGGGTATTAAGAGTCCCAACAGGCTGTGAAGAGCTGCCACTCACCACGCCTTTCCTGCGTGCCAGGAGCGGTGCCGAACTCTTCTGTGGAATCTGCATTTTAGTCCTCACACGTACCCTGGACTCGAGCACGGACAGTGTTTCGTTCCTCAGCTGGGGACCGCCATGCCAGAGGTCAGGGACATCAAGGAGCTTGCTTAAGTTTTCACGGCTGGGAAAGGGTGGCCATGAGTTTAAGCCCAGGTCAGTTTGGCTCCCGAGTCCAGAGCCTTCACCGTCCCCCCCACCTCGGTATGCACACCAGCTCCCATGAGATGGAGCAATTCCTGACTCAGTGCTTTGCCAGTTCCCTTGGCAGTCTATCAGCTGGAACTCTCGATTTTACCCCACAACAGTGCCTGGCTCATAGTAGAAGCTCAACGACTATTAGATGAGCGAAGGGATAAATATCTACACGCACCCTCTCCCCCTCAACCCATGGGCCTGGGGAGGGTCTCCGTATGCTTCCTCAACCTTCAAAATCAGACCCCTGATACCGCTTCGATGGGGTTCCTATAACGCAGGCTGAGAAACCAATGTCTAGGAAATGGAGTTCCCATCCCAAGGGGCCCAGGGACAACAATGCCCTCCTCTCTGGGTCCGGCCCCCACTTGCTCACACAGGCCTTAGCCCTCTGCAGAGCCCTGCCCAGTCCTGGGAGTATGTGCCACGTGTGTCTGCAGCAGTCACCATGTGGCAGCCTCTCCTTCCCTCCTTACCCCCCCTTGACGCCCTCACGACCATGTCCTCTCTTTGCACGGCCCTCCGAGCTGCCTCAGCCCGCCGCCCACACCCACCACAGGAACCCCGTCCGCCATGTTGAGGGCCATCTCCTCCGAGGGCGGGCGGTCCTCACGGTGCTGGGGCCATGCTGTGTCCTGCTTAGGCGTGAGAGGGTTGCTGCCCTACCCTGGGTCACACATTCCATCACCTGGGGCTTGATCAGGTGATGTGCCCCGTGACTTCCCAGGTCCTTTAGAAATCCTCTTGTGCAGCTTCACCTGGCAGCTCCTGTCTCCACCGTGCCCAGACTTATGTTTGGGACTGGTGGTTGTGTGTGTGTGTGTGTGTGTGTGCGCACGCGAGCGCGCGCGCACACGTGTGACTCCATGCCGTCCTCTGTCCCCCTCCTTGCCCCCCACCCTACACAGCAGGCTGCTCTTTACTCTTCTTCTCCCACGATGCTAATCAAACCCTGAATATAGATGTTTGCTGGTCTTGGCTCCTCACCCTCCTCCCCACTCATCAGGCAAATCCAGCCACATATGGATTCATTTTAAGGATTATCTGGGACCCCCTCCCCCTGACCATCCCCTAGCTACAGACTTCAGGGGACCAGCTTCTCAGTCCAGACATCAGGTGAGCCAGCCTACTGGGGGAGGTAGAGGGTGGGTTGAGCTTTATCAACAGGTCTGGCATTTCCAGATTTAAAGCCTGGATTTACTATGAAGCTGATGAGGGCTTAGGTTTCAGGACCTCCCTCCCTGATTTGCATGCAAGAGGCCCCAGTGCTCATATGTCTTTCTAAAATTGGCAAAAATAAGCTATTTTAAGGCAGTCAGTTAATTGCTGGTTTTTCTCCCCCTTCTTACGTCCAGCACCTCCCTTCCTGTTAGGTGACATTGGAGGGGCCCTGGGCATCTTGGGGGAATCTGGATAAAGGGCAATTAGGCTAGGCATATATGAGTTCAGTTTCCTTGGGGGTAGGTTAGTGTGGTTTGTCGCCATCTCCATGCACGGTTAGGTTACTGCAAACCCTCCTGATGTAGGAATGGCAGGGATACTCCTACCGCCCAAGGGGTAGACTTGGCCCACATCGTGGCCCAAAGATGCAGGCTCAGCGTCATCTGTCATCGTGACTGTGTCCTAAGTCACTGGCACTGGTCGTATGAGAGAGCAGAGGAGAAGCAATGTCTCCATGTGTGGAGCCAGAAGCTATGCTGTGGAAAGTTCTTCTCCACGCTTTGTGTCCAAAACTGTTAAGTGGAAGATTTAGGCATCTCACCAAGGCCTAATCAAAACTATTACCCCAAAATATCAAAAACCGAAAAGCAAATTTTGATCAATTGTGCTGGCAGAAAGACTGAATTGCCTTTCCTCCCCACACAGAGAAAATAATACTTGATCCTCATCTCCAGAAGCGATGCATCAAAAAAGAAAGGCAAACAAAAAGATGGGGGAAAAAACCCAGTAGTTTGGGGGGGTGTCCGAAACTTAATTGATAAGAACGCTATGGGCATCTTTTTGGATTTTGTAATATTTTGGTATTTGAAGGATTTTTAAAACTTTTCTAATATCTTGTGGTGTCTTTTCTCATTCTAAATAAAAATTCACATTTTTAACACATAATTGCAACAGAATCCACTATTTGTAACATACGTTTTTTTTCCCTTAAATTTAACTGTAATTAGGTTCAGGCTAGTTCTAATTGTATTAGCCTGTATTGGCTTTAGGCCCCATATAATCTGCATCTGCCCTGGACGTGGAGTTAGAGTGTTTGGACCTCTGCCCCCTTCTTGTCTGAATGTCTGCAGTGCTGGGGTGAGGTGGGCAGAGAAGACTTTGCCCCTGTCAGATTCAGCCATGGCAGACATTAGACGGTGTCTTTCTAGGTGTCTGGGTGTCCTTCCAGGCTTTTTCTCTTCAGATGTTCTTACTCTTCACCCGTTTTTTTTTTTAGCCATCATGCCTCAGGACTTGCTACCCAGCCCAGCCTCAGTCAAGACTCCAAAACCAGTTTCTACTTATTTTCTCCTCTGCAGTCTACCCTCCTGTGCCCAGCCAGGCTCTTGCAGGGCCCATCCACAGGGTGATGTGACATCTTTCTTTCCTTTTCTGTCCATTCTCTCCACAGAGAGTCTCAAGATGTGCTCAGGGTGGAAAGGCTCTGTTACTAAAAACAAATCCCGTTCGCCATCCACCTTGCCCTCAGTTCTGGAAAGAGAAACCCAGAAACATTACCCATTGCCTGAGTCTACAAGACCGGGGTTTGTGAGGGGTGAGGGAAAGGTGTCTCCACTACTTTTTGAGTTGGTGATATTTGTATTTGAGGTCTCAACACAGACCTAGAAAGGCATGAGGACATCCCCGTGTCCTTCTACCCCATCAATGTGACAGCTTTTCTTTCAACTTCACTCCCACTAGGTGGAAAGAGCATCTTATTTGTGGGTAGAAGACGTGATAATGACTCTGCTACTAATTCCTTGAGTGTCCTGAAGCAGCTCACTTCTCTCTTGGCCTTCATTTCCTCATTTTGTAGAGTGAGGTGACTAGGTTGCATCGTTGCCAGAGTCCCCCAAGCTATAAATTATCATGTGCTATGAATCATTGTGCTTGCAAATTTCTAATTAAACAGAGCTTAACTTCTCATCTTTGCAGAACTAGAACTTATGTTACCTCAGCTCAACATTGAGAAGAAATCACCAGAAAATAGGTCTGTGTTAAGGAAAGGGGATGGGGTAAAAAGCAACAACAACCAAGTTTCAGTACACTCTTTTATACCAACTACAGATATAATGTTCTAGGGTCATCATAGTCAATAATCTTAAAGCTCAGTTACGTTTATTAGATGTTGGTAACTAAGGTAGGCGATCAGTAGACGTATTTTAGAAAGCTTAGCACCTTTAAGGTGGACTTTTGCTGTTGTTATTTTTGTTGTTATTTTAACTGGGGGGCAAAAAGCAGGTTGTCAGGTTTCTCTGTCCTCTCAACGGTTGTGGTTAGTCAGCGTCTTGTCACCTCCTAGTGTACAATGGACCCTCTATCCTCTGCCATGGTTAGCAAAAACCCTACCCTTCACTTTCTCAGTTAAAAAACTAAATGCCTGAAGGAAGGGAGGAAATCCAGAATATTGGAAATAACCAAGGACTCCTTTGACGTGACTGAGGACACAGGCTGAGGAGAGAGACCAACATGGCTTCAAACACTGGCTCCGCCACTTAGAGGCTCTAGGAACTTCTGGAAAGAATGAGAACACCAGGGACAGTTTGGAATGGTAGAAATGTGCAGGAGTCATCCGGGTCCATTCAGGGAAGAGGGACATTTTGGTGGGGTTGAAAATTTCTTCAAGGCCATCGGCCTGCATTTGTTGGTCAATGTTCTGTGATTAGCCTCCTTCAGGTTCTTAAAATTGTTTCCCCAGTGTCTGGGGAAGAGCATTCCAGACAGGGATGGGAGGCAAAGGAGTGTGCCAGCTCCAGAAGAGGGTCAGCCTCACTGTTACTTTATAGGTTAGCCTCTGGTCTGTACATCAGTCCCCTATGTGTTTGGTTATCGAACACCTGCCTAAAAGAAATTGATCTTTCATTTCTGGGTATGTACCGGCCAAATCTAAATGCTGGCCCACCGGGCTGAGGACCATTGTGCGTGCTGCAGAAACTTCATCAAGCTACTGTTTCCCTGGTTGTTGACCAGCCTGCCCTGATACACACCCTCCCTCTCACCAAGGGTCTTCTTGACTGTAACAGATCTCAGGACATTTTGCAAATAGATGAGAGCCATCACTGTGCTTTGGAATATACGACTTGGCCAATACAAAGAATTTCCCTTTTTTCTTTCTTTTCTTTCTTTCTTTTTCTTTCTTTCTTTCTTTCTTTCTTTCTTTCTTTCTTTCTTTCTTTCTTTCTTTCTTTTTTTTTTTTTTACTGATTTGGGTAGTCTGGCTTATCGCTCCCTCCTGCCCTCTAGCAGTTGCAACATAAGCTAGTGGTTTGTTGTGGAGCACTGGATCTTTGGGGTTGATGATTTGTCACTTGGGTCTATGTGGCAAAAGAGGTGGATTCCAAGAAACACATGTTTAAGAAATTCAGGAAGGAGCAAGGAAGTGGATATGATCATTGGCTAATTGGTTTGTTAGGCCCAAAATGCCTTTTGGTGCTCACCACAGCACTGGGGCCAACTCCTCAGCAGCGCTGACCTCCCTTGAGGTCGCTGTGTGAATGACTATGATAAATGGCTGGTTTTGGAAGGTTAGGGATTTTTCTCTCTTTGCTTGTTCTTTTTTCTCCCCCGCCCCCGCTTTGGTTGTTTGGGATCTTATTGAAAATCACAAACCAGAAAGAAAACAGCTGCCAAGATCAGTGGTGAACATTTCAAGAGTCAGGTTACTGTGGCCTGTGGCTTTCAGCTCCACTTGAAGAAGATTCAGGTTGCTCTGGTGATCTCCCAGTACATTTTCCCTAAAATACCCATTTACCCTTGGTTTACCAAGGAGCAGGAGGTGGAAATGGGCAGAAGGGTCAGTCTAAATAATGTGGCAAGATAAATATATATCCCCTCTCCGCACCCCCCCCAACCCGATAATTGTGTCTGTATGGGACTAACACTGAGTCAGATGCCTTGGAACAAAAGCAAATCCTAGAGGCTAAGGACATGGTTTGGGGGGAATTGAACAATTTTGTAGGCCGGCTCCCATTGTACCTTAAACAAGTGATTCTGTGGCCGCTTGAGGTTAAGGCACTGGGTCAGCATAGGATCATTTATGGACGAGCAGGAGGACCTTGCTGGGAGGGGAGCTGCTTTCAGAAAGTAAGGACCAGGGTAGTAAAAAAAAGCCTGAACCGAGAGTAAAGAGCCATGCTTTCTAAGTCTTGCTTTCCATCTTGCTAAACTGAGGGACCTCAGCAAATCAGTTTGCCTGTCTGGGTCCTCCTTGCCCCATGACCAGATGATTGCATCCATTTTTTGATGACAAGCTTTCCTTCTGTGTTCCCCCAGACTCACCTAAAATATTCTTGTCCCCACGGAGGCTTTCATTGTTACTCTGGGGTGAATCACAGAAAGCCAATTTCACACTGTGATCAAACATGTCACGTTTTCCAACGCGGTGTATTCTATAGCAGCAATATGATTATTTTCTATTAAGTGGTGGCGCAAGTGCACCCAAAAGGGAAAAAGCTGGAATTGTGGAATGTTTAAAAAAATAATTTCTTTTATAAACTGTGTCACAAATCGTGGCTAAAAATATATTGTTCAGAGAGGGGCCTTGGGACAGCTTTGGAGATTAACTTAGAATCATTTGTATTTAGCATCTTTTTTTTCAATGCAAGAGGTTTTTTGATGAACTTCAAACAATGTCTTCTTAAGAACACTAAAATTCCTTAATTGTCATTTACGCCACTAAATAACTTAGATTTGCCTGTGTACCCTCGGGGTGCATAAATTCTAAACTAGCGAGGTCTAAATTAATGAGATGTTATATGTTTACTTTTGGAACATGTTGGACCATTTGATAACTATTGAATCACCCTAGGCTGGAGAAATAAATCTGGTATGATCCATGAGATGGCATCTGAAGCAGATATTCCTTTATCTAAAAACTCTAGGATATAGAGAGTTAAATTTAAACCAAAATGAGATTTCCTGAGGTCTCGAATGCTAATATGTACTGCATTAGCCTTGAGATGGGTAGGGTCCTTCATAACAAAATAGAACACTTGCCAAATCTGGTATCTTAAACGGTAATGTAGACTCCAGCTTTCTGATTACATTCTTGAGATATTAAAATTTGGTTTGACCTAGATTCAAAGTGACTAGATACTTTTTTTTTCCTTGTAAATTTCAGGAAACTTCCATATGAAGACAGAGGAACTGTATCTAAATCTCTCTTTTAAAGACACTCATAAAAATGCACTCAGCACTAAAAGTTTCCACCCAAGAAAATGAACAAAACAAGTTGGATTCAAAGGCAACAACAGCAAAAAAGAAAAGAAGGAAAGAAAATTCCACAATTAGACTTCAACATGGAAACATGTTCTAAATAATTTAAGTAATTGTGGTCAAAGAAAGGACAGAAAGGGCAAAGTGGCTCCGTGTTTGCAAGGGCAAGTTCTCGGTTTCTTTTCCCTGTGCTCCTCAGCATCATAAACTGTTAGTGCTGGAAGAGCCATGAGTGACCCTCTATTCCAGGCCCCCTTAACAGAAGAGGAGGCCCAGCGAGGCAGTGGAGTTGGTCAGTGTCAGGGAGCCAAGTAATGGTGGACCAGGGACTCGAACTCTGCTCTCTCCCAGCTCCCACATCACACAGTAGTGTGTCACTAATAGGCACTTACCAGGCCTTTGTGGGATTGAATGGATTTTACCCTTTGAGTTCTTACTGGCCACCAAATCAATCAAAAGTCATCCATTGCTTCTCAAAGGTGTCTTTTCTCCAGACACCTCTTCCCAGTCTGATTTCCTGGATTCCAGAAAAGATTAGGGAGAAGGGAGTTGGGTTGCGCAGAGCTTTTCTCCACATTCAAGTTTGGGCTGGGGGAAAAGGGGCAAAATAAAGAGAAAAGGGTCACTCAAATGGAGTTATTATTAAAGGCTGAGTTTCTGAAACAAATTCTTCTGTGTTTTAACAGGATTGGTAGCTTAGTCTGCATTCTCTGTTTTTGAGGGAGTTAAGAGTCATCCTCTGTGGAACAGAGTGGGTGCTCGCTAACCATTGAATGAATAAGTAACTACGTGAGGGAAATGGTGCTACGTGTTTTCTGTCCAGTATCTTGCTGAAGTCACTCTAGCTCTCTGGAAGCAGCCATCATCCCTCTTTCCTGAGGCTCAGAGGACAAAATGTCCGGACCATGGTGTTAAACAACTTCTTTGTGTACTTCATGCTTTCCCCGCCTGCTTCCTCGTTTGAGAATCCCAGTCTTCCCATCAACTTCTTGGTTCCCTTTATGAATTATTTTATTTGGGGGGAAAAAAGGAAAAAGAGAGGCCTCTAATGCACGGCTGAAACCACAGACGAATAGGAAAAATCAAAATGGCTTTGGATTAGCTGCTGCCAAATGTCATTGAACAAAAGAAGCGGCATGCCCATTTGGAAGGAGAGGAGGGTGAAAATGGGGGACAGCCCTAATGCTTTGTGATTTGTAACTGCTCTACTTAATCCTGTTTCCAATTTAACAGTACACTCTAGGTCAACAGAGTCCTACATTCAAAGAGACTTTGTGGTATCTCTATAACGATACTCGTATTGAGTTCCTGAGTTCCCCTTTCTGAAGAACCCAACATAACTCCATTGGCATGGTCTTCCAATGAGAGGAGAATAGCAACTCTATTCATCCCCATATGTCTTTTGTCTGCCTCAGGGAATGACATCACCTCTCCTTGAGTCTACTTCAACTAACGGAGAAGGTCAGGAACAATGACTGGCATTGCCCTTTCCTGGATCCCACTCCATCTCCAAAATGAGCTTTTTATAAGGTAAGTGATTCACTTACCAGGTAAAGTAAACAGCAACATTATCAAGTAAAAATGGAGCGAGTTTAGATTCAGAGTGATGTTGAGCAAAGAGCCGGGCTGGACCTAGCAGGCCCTTGTGGGACACAGGTATGCTTAGATGATTAGCTTCGATGGGGAAGGGCTTGCAGTGTGGCAAGTTTGCTCCACTGAATCCTAAACTGTTCAGCCCTGGTGAGCAGAAAGGCTGAGACAGGGAGATAAAAAGCTATCTCACTCCAGCACAACTCCACTTTTTGAAACTCTGGAAATCATAGACTCTGATCAAGACCTGGGCCCCTCCAGGTGAATCCTGTCTTTCTAAACACAAGGAAACTGAGACTCAGGGAAGCTTGGAGGCTTGGCTAAGGTCCCAGAACAATTAGCATCTGAGCCATGTCTTAGACCCAAGTTTCCTTGGTATCATGATTCTGGGGGTGAAGGTTTCTACCTTCTGGCATTCCAAGCAAAAATCATCCATGAGAGTAGGAAATTCACCAAAGTCTTATTCACCAAAATATTGGGCACATAGAAGATGCTCAAGAAATATTCGAAGAATAAAAGAAAGATATCCAGATCTGAATATTGAGCAGACTCCAGATTATACCCAAAACCAGAAATCCAGATTATACCCAGCTTGAGTCCTGAGCTGGTTCCCCGGATATAGGCCGGAAATTCTACCCTGGGCCTGGACCACGTATACACCAAAGAGAATCTAGAATCAAAATTGTTGTGTTGATCACATATAAAGGTTGACCACTTTTCTCTAGCTCATTGTATTATAAAGATTAAATGAGTCCATAGCAATAACCTAGTGTAGAGTTTGTGCTCAATAGTTGTTCATGGTGGTGATGACAATCATACTGATGAGGACAATGAACTTTGTGCCATATCAGATACAGGTCCTCAACTTGAAGTTCGTTCTACGCTTTAGGAACCTGTCTGACTCAAAAACATAGCCATTTTTTTCATAAGTAGAACTAGCACAGATATATTCTTAAAAAAAATACATAAGGAAAAAAAACATGTTGGCCCTCCACTCTGGGCTTCGTTATAATTTGTGGTGTGTGTAGGTGAACAAGAAGTGGGAAGGCAGAGAATATTCTGAAGGATTTCCAAATGGGATGAAGTTAGAGCAGGAGGCAGGTGCGGTTCTTCCCAGAGCCTTTCATTTTACACAGCAGGACAGAGTAACCTTCAGTGCAAACCTTTCATGGCTCTCCACCATCTGTCCAGAAGAACACAAAGCAGACAAATTCATTAGGTTGGTGTTCACAGGCGTCTTCAGTCTTACTTTGCCCAGTCACCACAATCTGCATGGAATGCGTGCTGTAGCCCGGACCCCCTCACCGTTGCCTGAACTCATCTTGCAACTCCCACCTTCACTTTGACCTTTACTCTGAAAATCCTTCCAATTCTTCGATTTCCAGCTTGTCTCTAAAACCAGTAGGAAGATCTCTCCCTCTTTTGAACTTTGAGTGGTGTTTTGTTTTGCTTTGTTTTTTGTATGCTTGACAAGACCCTCATGTACTGCTGGCTTGTTTTGTGATCTTTGAAGTTATTGCTAGCACCAAATTATAAACTCTGAGGTTAGGGACCATTTCTTATTCATTTTTCCATTTCTTATTCATTTTTATTCTCTTTAGTGTTTTCGTATTTTCATACTTCATATTTCAAGGGTTCATATTTTCCTGTAGAAGGAACGATGGAATGAATGGTGGATTGGACAAGAAGCCCCAGACTTCTCACAGACTGAGGAGATCCCCGGCATAGGGTCTTAATAGCAAGGGATCCAGCTGCAGTCCCCCTCCTCCCCACTTGATTTTGGCAGGAGAAGATGGTCACTCTGCCAGGGGAGCACTAAAAGTGTGGAAGGATTTGTGACCCCAGGTACAGCTCCAGTGAGAGAAGGAAGTAATGTGCAATATTTCACGCCGTGCATCTGCTCAGCCCGGTGTTCCTAGATGGTCTGCCCCAGCCCCCAAGGGCTCTCAAAGTGCTTTCCTCGACTGGAGTCTTGAGCTCGCTGGCTTTAAAGATTGCAAAGCCCAGGGCTCTCCCAGCAAGGTGTTCTTTCTATTCACTGCCAAATGACTGACCAGCCATTGCACCAGCTCTGGGTGTGCAAGAGATTACATATGGGTCTCGTGTGAGAAGAATTTGCAAAAGCTGTGATATTTTAACCGCAACCTGGCTACGTGATGAGGACTGGGGAATGGCATGCACGTGGAGGCAGGACTGTACGGATATGTTTAGGCTCAGGGTGTAGCCTAGAGCTACTTTTCCAGAGCTTCACACTGGAGAAGAGTGAAATGCAAGAGTGAGGTCACATTACAGATAACTTAGAAGCCAGGTCTGAGGCTCTGAATCCCAAGGAGGGGAAGACGGAGCATGATGGCAGGAGGATCTAGACTAGGGAAGGCAAAGAGACTTCGACTCCTGTCCCAGCACTTTCACCTCCCTATGTGATGGTTTATTTACAAAGTGGGGAGTGGTACTTTCCTTATTTAACCATCATGAAGGTTAAAGCATACAGTGTATGTAAAATTACTTTTTGTAAAATGAATGGTAAACAAATTTGGCCAATGATTGGTCCTATTTTCCAAATGGGTAAGAAGATGGGTTTTACTCAATGCAGAGCCATCAACTTGATGGGTTCTTAGGTGATATTCTAGATCAGCTTTTAAGAACTTGGTTTGTGAGCATGCGATAAAGAATCTCCAGGAGCCCACAGTGGTTCCCTGAGAACCTCTGCTTCTTGGGAGCACACCGTCATTCCCTTTGTTGTGACAATTGCCTGACTCACCCAGAAAATGCAACAGAAGTAGCATGGCTGGATTTCAGCGAGGCAAGTTGCAAGATTCTTCCTCATAACAGGCTGACGAAGAAGACAGAAGAGTGTAAGCAGAACAATGCAGTTGGCTGGTTTTAGAACATGGTGGACTCAATCAAAGTGATGTCAATCTTCAGGTGGTTTCTAGGTGGCACGATCTAGTTCAACATAAGAAAAGAACTTAGAAGAATACGTAGGAGGTTTGCTTACTGAACATGCAACGGTGAAGGGCCTGGAAGCAAAATAAATGTTAAGTAATAGGACCAAGGTTTTAAAAACTCTATTATATAGAGATTGCCACAGCATTTAGGTTTTGACAATAAACACTATTTCATGATGAGTTTTCAGAACACTCTTATCCATGCATCCAAATCACTAACACACTCTCCTCTCTTTCTCTCTCCCTCTCTCTCTCTCTCTCTCTCTCAGCTTCCTAAATTTCTATGAATATTCGTTCCCCTGGCACTGAACCAGCACCATAGGAATGGAACAAAGAAGGAGCCCTCCTTCTCAAAGACTGAGTTGTAAAATTAGCAAAGGAATAAAAAACAGCTGGCGAAACATGATAGCTGTTATTCTGAGCCCATGAACCTGAAAAGATAGTTTATTTTAGAAGACAAACAAAATCTGCCTTCTGTTTGATCTGGGGCAGCATCCGCCGTCAGAAGCAGTCCGTTCACATTTAGTGACTCGGGAGGTTTGGGACAAGCAGTACAGGCCCAGTAAACAAAGCACAGAAAGGATCGGTTTCCATCTTAATTTGACAGTAAACAGTACTAATTTGACTCTGCAGCTGTTTATCGATACCCAGGGGGAAAAAAAAGTTGCAATTCAATAGAGAGAACAGTAGCCAGTGTGTTGAGGCAGAATTGTTCATGAGATGGCAGGAGCCAGGCTGTCTTGAATCTCCTGATGTTAGAAGAACACAATGTAAATTGCCACACAATGTGGTTTGCGTCTGGCAGTGTGGCCAGCAATCGAGCCCTATAGTTTTTAGCCTTCATAGAGGGCTCTCTATAGTGGCTTCGTCTTGACTTTCCGAAGGATTCTCTGTCAATCATGAAATATTTTACAGAAAATGGGTCCAGCCCAAGGTAAAATTATTTTTTTGCTCACTCACTCATTTTATAGATGTTTATTAAGGGCCTGCTGTGTGCCAATGTTGAGCTGAATGTTGGCGATAAAAAGATGAATATCATTCATGCCTGCTTGACCTTTACTTTCTAGCTATGGAGAAATCTGCAAACAAATAATTATGAAGCGTTAAGGTAGGCACAATATAGAAGCATACCTTGGCTAATCAAAGAATCTGGTTAGGGGAGTTCCCATGTGTATCATCCATGACTTGGTCATACAGAACTTGGCTATAGTATTATAGATTGGATTTGAAAGCTATCACCTACATAGCTCATTCATCCATTCATTCATTCATTCTCATTCATTATATTTTGGGTGATTCTGACAAGCATTAATATGCCAGACACCTTAGCGAGTACTTTTCATGCATTATCTTAATCAGTCCTCACAACCACATTCTAAGATAGGCATGATTGTCATCATCCATTGAGTCAAGAAAGAAGCTATGGTATAGAGGTTGAATCGCTTGCCTGGGGCTATACACCTACTCCAGGAACAGGATCCCAGTTTGGTGGACTCCAAATTTCATGCTCTTTATAATAATGCTTCCTTTTAAGGTGCTTCGAGGTTGTGAATCTCAGTGGCTCATCATGGACATCAATGATCATTGCCATATATTTTCAAAAAAGCATATATATTCCAATGAATATAGCATTTGCTCTAATAATTTATTAAATTTATATCTCAAACCTGTTCATATAATCTTAAGCTGCCACCTTAAGGTGATGCTCAGAGTCTTCTGCTTAGAATAAACAGGATATTATGCTTCAGTTCTTTAAAAACATATTCGTTGAGCACTTACTAGTTACCAGGAATCAATGCGGGCTTTGTCATTACTGAGAGCTATAAATCCCATCAAGACATTGTCTCTGACATTATCCTGATTCTTTACCAGGAACGGTTGCCTGCCTGCCCAATACAAAATTTAAAACAAATACAATTCCACAGCATTTTAAACAATTTTGAAGACATTTGCCATTTGTCATCAAACGAGAGAGAATAGTCAGAATGAACAGCCATTAGAAGAAAAAAAAAAATCCTGTCACATGTTCAGTTTAATAAGAATACGCAATTTTACTGCTTATATTTTAATTTATCTTCCTTTCAGATGCAATTAAATCTCTGTCATTAGGTCATATCTGGCCTGGCCAAATAAAGCATTCTATTTAGAAAATGGAACATTGGTGCCGCCAGCATCTCTCCATTTCACTTAAAATAAAGTAGAAGCATGGACTTGTGACTTGCAGACTATTTCCCACAGTTGGTTTGCCTGTGTTCTGACATGCAGTGGATGCAAGCTTTGGAAATGTGGATGACAAAGGAAAGTCCACAAGGATTTGGTGAAGGGGCACGATTTGCTCCATTATTACATGTTATTTTCTTTAGGACGCTTATCATTTGTTGAACAGGAGAAACATGGGAGAGGCACGGTTCTGAGCATCATTCAAGGGGAATAAAGTGTGAAGCTCAGTTAGACTCAGTTTTGCACCACGGTTCTCTTTCTTGTCACTGACCTAGGCCTTGTCATCCGAGTGCGACAACCCACTGGGGCTTTTCTGGGAACTTTGTTATTATTCTCCTACTTATGCAGAGAATTTGGAGCTTTCACTACAAATAATGGTTCCGTAGAGGCATAAAACTGTACTTTATGGCACTCCGCCAACTGGGGACTATTAGGTGCCCTCAGGGGCAAGCGGTGCTGTACCCCGATCCTACTGCCTTAAGCAAATAATACGTTTGTTATTTCACATGCAATTTCAGAGACAGAGCATCTTCGGATTGGTTAATTAAGAGGCTCAGTGACATTATCAAAGACCCAGATGCTTCTATCCCATTCCTCTGCCATCCTCAGAGAGCTGGTCTTACACTAAATCGTGTCCCGTTGTGGTAGCAAGACACCTGCAGCAGGAGCATCATATCCAGATGTGGCCACATTCGGGGGGAGGAGATACCACTTCTTCCTTACGTCTCTTTTTGAAATCAAGGAATCCTTTCCCCCCAAACTCCCAAAGGACCTTGCCTCACTTCTCTTTGGTCAGAATTGCTTTACAAGCCCTGAATTCCATCAGTCACCACGGGGAATGGAGCAACATTATGAGCTTAGGCCAATCAGAGCACCTGCCCTCAACTGCACTGCAGATTGGAAAAGGTAGATACCCGAACGAAGTTGAGCCCGTGTTATCCAGAAGTTGGGTGTGTGGCTGTTTCAGCAGGCAGCCTACAGCGTCCACACAAGTGGTCAGGCCCGGCCTGTCTAACCTTCAAACAACCTTGTGTGGAAAGCAAGTCAGGCCTTACAACCTCCTCCAAACAGAAGACAAAACCAAGCATTTTAGCTTTTGCTCAAGGCCACCTGGAATTAAATGGCAGAGTGAAGATGCCAACCACTGTCTTCAGTCTTGAGCCCATTGTGTTTGGCATTACTTCTGTCTTTGGTCTTGGCATAATCGGTGACTTTCCATCCCTCTGGTGCCTCCTCTGTCTGACTTCAGCTGAGATCTGTCTTCCTACAATGATTGAAGGGTAGCCAATACTCACAGAACGCTTACTGTGCCAGGCACTATGCTCTACCATTTCGTCCCGCAAAACCCCAAATCGCATATGGAGTGTGAGAAGTTGGGGTTCAATCTCAAACAATTGATTTTAGAACCATTACACTCCTTCTGTCTGGTGTCAGGGCTACCGTGGGCTGGCCTGAGGTTAATTGAACATTACACAAACCAGTGGGGGCTTTTGGATGGAAATTGATTTAGAAGAGCAGACTATGTGCCCTTGGAGTCCACTCTCATGTGGGATGGTAGAAGAGCCCTAGTATCTAATCCAGTTACTCCTAGTTATAGGCTATTAGATCATAGTAAAAAAAAAAAAAAAAAATCCCGACTGAGTCTCAGTTTTCTTATATGTACAATGGAAATTAAAGTAATTCCTACTTCACAGCTTTGTTGTTGCCAAGATTAAGGAAGAATCTACACAGAAGTGCTCTGTAAGTTGCAGAACATTCTAATGATTATTAGTTAGTAATCATTTTTGACATCACCTGCTTTCAGAGATGAGGGTGTTCCGTGCACATAACTCGATTTCTCTGCCCTCTGAGATAGTCAGGGAGTCAAGAAATGAGAAGCTATGAAGTGATATCGACAGTCTTGCAGATGGCTAGGGACCGTCATCAGCTTCCTCTTGCCTGGGGCTCCTAGTCTCTGTAGGAGCTTCACTCTGCACCACTCCGCCCCTCCTCCCAGGCCGCCTTCCTCACCTCTCCTGCTGGCCTCCCCTCTTGCCCTCAAAGCTGCTTAATGCTCTCTGTGTCTTGTGATTTTTTTTCTCCACGTGGCAGAGAAGGGTAAGGTGGTACATGACGCTAACACAAGCAGTGAATGCACATCAATCCTAATACAAACAAACTTTAGTACAGGGCACAGCCCTGTGTAGGCTGAGCGTTTGCTCTTTGGAACTGACTTTATATGGGCTACAGGAGACACGGGCCAGAGAGGACAGACCCAGCCTCCCAGGGGCAGCACGAGATGGGCCCAAGGGATATTACAGGTTGGAAGAGACCCCGGTGACCACCTAAGCCCTCCCTGTTCCAGGTGTTAGTGGATGTGACCCAGAAGGAGAATCCATACTCAAACATGTTTCCCAAGCAGAGTTAAACACAGTTAAATAGGCTTCTTGATCTGTGGTTGAATTTTGGTCTTTGATAGGCTAATATATGTCATAGTTACCTAAGAAGGGATTTCTCAGAATGATCTGGCCTTAAGATACCTTTTCACAGAGAATTGGATTAAACCAGTTTTCCATACGACACTAATTAATCCCATATTATCTTATATTTGGGGAAACTGAGGTTCACAGAAGTGAAATGACTTGCTCCAGGTTTCAAGCTGGCAGGAGGAAAGGGGAGGCTCCGAGCTCATCATGCTCTCTATAAGGTAGTTCTCAATCTTAAGGTACATCAGCATTGCCTGGAGGGCTCGTTGTGTCCCACTCCCTGAGTTTCTGCAACAGTCGGTCTAGGGAGGGGCCCAAGAATTTGCATTTCTCACGCGCTCATGCTGCTGCCCCAGGGCTCACACTTTGAGAACCCCTGCCTTGCATCACTTGGCTCTCCTGTTAGGTACCCTGGCAGAAAGCAGATGTGTCAGGTTTCTAATCTAAGAAGAGGGGTGACTTCCTAGACACGGAAGCAGCTTTAGCCCTAGATAGAATAAGCAATTGCCCCCATGACGTAACTCACAGGACACTGGGAGACTAGCTCGTCCTTCCATGAAGGCTCCCACCCTCACTGAGATTCTTCCCTCCCCTTTGACCCCCCCCTACCTGCAACCCTACCAATTAGAGATTCATCGCCATTTGTTGTTTGTCTTTGTCTTAGGTTGGTGTTTTACAATATAAATGCTCCTGAAGAGTCAAGGAAGATTGTCAGTCACTTACACGTGAGTAAGATTTAGTCAAATCAGATGCCCCTTTGTACTCAGCTGAGAATACTCTCATGGGAGAAGGGGAGTTTTGATGGGGTTGGAGAAACTTCAGGGGAAGCCCCTATTTTGGGAGGTTGGAGGGGAACTTTAAAATGGGTTGCACGATGCCCGGTGAATGAGTGTACCCAGGAGCTGATATGCCACTTTGGGTTACTGCTGCTGCTTGCTGTGTTGCATTATCCTAAATCTCACTAGCTACTGAGCCAGGGTGGGGCGGAGGAGGGGAAAGAGAATGCAGATTTTCCTTTTGGATCACAAAGCCTTGCCCTCATTCAAATATGGGAATCTAAGGCGGTGGCATAGACCCGAATGACTCCCAGGGCCCCTGTTGACTCAGAGGGCTCCCTCTGGTGACAAAATGCCAGATCTGGTGAAGGAGTCTGCGCGCTGGGTGGTCTGTGCCCTGCTGTGCCCTGCTGTGCCCTGTGTCCGTGGGAACATCTGCTGGCTTCTTTGCCGAGTTCAACTTACCAAAGAGCTTTGGTTTATTCTCTTGCACTGTAACAAGGACCCTGCAGCCTCTGTCTCCAGCTTCCTCATTGTGTCTCCCTCTGGATTGTTCTCTTTTCTTCCTCTGGCCAGCTTCTCTATCTCTCTCTGTTTCTAGTCTCCATCTCTCTTTCCGTGGAAGGAGATGTGAAGAAACCTTTCTGGACAGATTTAAATGGCCAGCACCTAGACTACAGCTTTGCCCATTTTTAGGGGACACCATTTGCAGAGAATTCCACCAAAATGTCACCTCTCGACGTCACGACTCTTGGGTGGCTGTGGCTGATGCCTTCCAGAGTTCCTGCTCCTGACTAGTAAGGAGGAATCAGGGTGGGGAAGAGTAGAGCCCCCTTCAGCTGGCCCAATACTGGGGAAAATGATAATTCCCTTCCAACTTCTCCTCTGCCACTCCAGGAAACAGGCAGCAGCTCATAGGGTCAACCCTAAGTAGCAGATGGATGGGGATTTCAGACCCCAGAACGCTGGTTGGGGTAATCGTCTAGGTCTGAGATTTGTGGCTGCCCGTCGTTTTCAGAGTACCTATCTCACACTGTGTCTCGGACAGAGATCTCTGGAGGGCAGTTGACCTACTACCCTAGTCACTGAGCCTTCTGGATCCCCTCAAGGACCGTCTCAAAGCCATCTTCTCCCTGAGCTCCTGATTTTTGTTCCCGAGTCTCAGGGCTGTGCACAACAAGGACCAACAGCCGTGGAGAAGTGTGGAAATCATTTACTACAAGTCCCCCAGAGGAATGCAGAATTTCGGATCAAAGTTAGAATGGACCCGTCAGGCAGTATTTATCCCGCCCCTTTCTGAGTTCTGATGACTGACATTGTTCTGTTTTTATTACTGGCCCTTGGAAGCAATTGTTTTAGAAAAATATTGTCTAGACCTGAAATTGAGTGAATATGACATGAATTACAGAGGCTTTCCTCTGAGTGTCTCTTTGCCAGCTGTGTTCTCTGCTCGGGAGCTGCTGGGGGCCCACAGGGGATGCAGATGGTGAAGGGCAGGAACCACCAGCATAGAAGGCCTGCTGGAGGCCAGGTTTTGGACTTTGCCTTTAACCCAAGGTCCTTCATTTCGCCCTCTCAACAACCCAGTGAAGTTGGTACCATTTACCCTGTTTGACAGATACAGAAACTGAGGCACACACCAGGCAAAAAAGGTGCTGTCGGGAATCATATCCCGGTCACCTGAGCTCTGAAATGTATGCTCTTTCCATCCCATCCTGCTTATTGTAGCTAGGTAGCTTGGAAGGTAACATGCTCCATGCAGTAACGGAGTCACTTAAAATAATAATCCCTTTGTATGGAACTCAACTGGGGCTAGAACTCATGACTGTGAGATCAAGACCTGAACCAAGACCAAGAGTTGGACACCTAACCGACTGAGCCACCCAGGCGCCCTGCCTTTGTGTGGATTTTTAAGGGAGGGGTCTTCAACTGCAAATCTTACTCCGTTAGTAGGCTATGGCATCGATGTAGTGGGTTATGATGGCCAGCATTAAAAAAGAAAAGAAAATTTGTTTTTTAATAATATACGAGTGCATGTAAGTATGTCAGTAGGCCAGGTGTTGCAGGCCTAAAGCGTATATGACTTGGGGGGGCCCTATTTATGAAAAAGGATACAGCATGTTTTTAAAATGAAAAGACATTGCTACTTTTAAAAAGCTGACCACAAACATCACAAAATCCAGAAAACAACATGATATTTGTACTAATTAATAGTTTGACACACCCTATAACACTGGTTTCCCATCTTTGGGGGCTGCATACTTTTTGATCTTCTTAAATAATTGCAATGTCGTTATATAATTGTCCATCAAAAGAAATAGATCATATGACCCCTTCTTTAGTGTGATTGATGGAAAACAAATTTTATTATTGATAGAAAAGTTTTCCTCAGCATCACTCCTTGTGACTGATATTGTCATTCAACATGTTAAGACTCTTATCAGGTTTGGGAAGATCTGTCAAGTTTCTGTCATATATGAACTGTAAGATGGGGTAGGATTTTCCGTAGACTAGTTTCTGGCTTCACACATTTCAAAGCTTTTTCTCCCCCACAACTACACACTTTCAGTGATGGGTGCCATCGGGCATGCTCACACAGCTCTAGGACAGCTATGCCTGACCTTTGTGTCATGGCACTGGTGGGTCCGTGTAGTGGGTGGTAGGACTATTCCTGCATGTCATTCCCATCCTGGGAGGACTGGCAATCACTTAACCATGAAGAGGAGTGGCCATGGTAGCTCCTGTCTATCTATCTCTACCTATGTCCCACTAAACTCAAACTAGATACATCCCCAACTCCCCAATTCAACTTGTGTTTAATTGGATTCACGAAATTCCCACATCCCTTCTAGCACCATCCAACACATGCAGAACAAATGATGGAGGGAAAGCTGGAATGGAAAACGACAACAGTCTCTACATCTTCTTTGCGCAAACATTGCAAAATCATACAACCATGTGACCACATGACTGGGGCTCCTTCCAAGGCCTTGTGCAAGTGAGAGATCCTGAAGTTTAAATTTCACTAGCTTCATGGAAAATCTTTTTCTCACGTGTGTGTGTAGCAGAAGCATCTCCACTACAAGAATTAGGATGGGATTACTGATGGGAATATGTCTGTTCACCTCTCTGTGCTGGGGCTACAGGAGGGTTGAGAACCAGAACTTGGGAGTTTATGAAATGCCAATCTTGGTGCTCTGTGGCTGGTGCTCTTTCTAGTACACATGTCGGTAAACTTTTTCTACGAAGGACGAGAAAGTAAACATTTTACCCTTTGTGGGCCCTGTGGTCTCCGTTGTAACTAGAAATCTCTGCCTTGTAGGGTCATAGCAGGCCTAGACATTGCATAAGTAAAGAGCGTGGCCATGTTCCCATATAATTGCACTTAGAAAACAGGGATGGTTTGCTGATCCCTGTTCTAGCCCATCTCGCTTGAGCTGGTCATTTGCTGTATTGAAGATGGGGATGCCCTCAAGGAGGGGCTGTGGCTTACGTGACTGCTTGGTGGGGCAGAGTCACTTCCAGTGGCCACCATCTTTTGGTGATTTGGGGGCAGGAGGGATTTGAAGGAAGAAAGAGAGATGGCTTGTGAGAGGGACAAGATCAAGGACTTTTTAAGTACGCAGATTTTATTTACTGCTTTCTCCTCCCATTTTTAAGTCAAACATACTCTAACATACAGAAGCAGGCACTTGGCTCTTTTAATCTAACTTGGGTCACCTCACTGGATATAATTGAAACACTAGGTCCGTCGAATCTATTTTGTTTATAAGTTTTGGGGAGCTCCAGTAATCCTTCTGGTGCTGACCCTTGTCATTGAGATCCGCCACCGTGGGTCTGTGTCTATTTCGACAGCCTACGTGCTGACATTACCAACATCTTAAATTTCCTGGGTTGGAATATTAGGATGATTAAGGTAAGGTTTCTGTATTTATCTTTTTGAAGAGAGGCCTTACAGGAAAAACACAGAAACTATTCTTTTTTTTGCCTTGGAAACTTCAAACTATTTCACCAAATCACTATGATTATTGTATACTTCAGAGTTAAAATTAGGAATAAATTTTAGTATTACTTTTCCTCTCTCTCTTCTTGTCCCTCTCATTTTAACTGAGTTATAAGAAAGGACTTGATTAAATAAAGTGGAAGGCATCATGTTGTAATTTAAAGCATTCTGGACTTCAGTGTTCCTCATATATACATGTCTTTATTATATTATATTTCCACTCCCCCAATTAGATGTTTAACATCAGTAACAGATGCATATATTATGTCTAATGCACACTGAAGGGATAATGTCCAATATCTGTCCAGGGAGCTAGCTAATGTTCAACATAAATACTATAAAAATATTTTATTTAACCCTTCAAGTATGAACAGTTCCATTCACCAACACTACCAAGAAAAATAAATGACACTGCATTTTATTTCAGTTTCGGCACAAAGAGCAAGTCTTGGCCAATGGTGAGTTAGTTCGTTAGAGAAAGTGATTATAATTTTTAGAAATGTAAAGTATTTGTGTTTTGGTTTTTTTTTAGATTTTATTTATTTATTTGAGAGAGAGAATGAGAGAGAGAGAGAGCACGAGAGGGAAGAGGGTCAGAGGGAGAAGCAGACTCCCTGCCGAGCAGGGAGCCCGATGCAGGACTCGATCCCGGGACTCCAGGATCATGACCTGAGCCGAAGGCAGTCGCTTAACCAACTGAGCCACCCAGGCGCCCTTGGTTTTGGTTTGGGTTGTAATTGCTTCCCTGGAAATTATTTGAGAAGATGTTATATTTCTTCTAGGAACTCTACAGGACCTATGAGAAAGGTTGGGTCCAGAGTTGCACTTTTGCTAAGTACTAAAGTTGAGACAGTTTGACCTTTGGTACTTTATCCCAAGGATTTCCCCCAGGGTGAGTGAGTTGGGATTCAGTGTTGGTTCTCCAATAGCATGGGGTAGTGAGGGATAAAGAGCAGAGCTTTTGAGTCAGCCTGAATGAGGTTAGCGTCCTGTCGCTGCCACTGTGATGGTGTGAACTTGGGCAGTAATTAATCTCTAGAATCTCTGTTTTTTTTTCATGTGAGATTGGGAGGAGTAATACTCAATTCTTTTTTGAGCTAAATGAAATTATTATGTCAGAGCATTTGATAAGCTGTAACTTACCTAGTTAGGTTAGATATGTTTTCTGTACCTCACCTTCTGTAACAGTGGTTACTGACTTTAGATACACATTTGAATTACCTGGCTAGCTCTTGATGTCCTAACAGAATCCAGATCAATAAAATTTAATAGATAATTGGGAAAAAATCAGACTGCTTTTGTCTGAGATCATTTAACTGTTCCCACACCAAAAGTGGGCACAAGTGAGCCAGAGGCCTTAGCTACCCACCCAACACTATTTCATTTATGTGTAGAAATTTGGTAGGAGGGAGGGATTGTGTAACAATAGATTGTATTTTCACAGCTCTTTCATATTACATTTTATAGAGCTCTTCATATATGTTACTGATTTTATTCTCTTGGCAACTCTGAAAGATTTTTCAGCTTCCAAAAGATTCCCCCACTTGCAAAAGTTCACACAGTTTTGAAGTGGCAGAACCAAGGCTCTCTCCCAGATCTTCAGACTCCAACTCCTTCCCAGTCTCTAAACGTGGTGTTAATCCACTGCCAGAAGATGCTCTGTTACCCATTCTGTCCGATGTTGCTTCCCTCTGAGCAGACTGGTGAGGGCACGGGGAGAGGGACTCCCCCACGTCCGGGAGGAAGTTACCTGCCCCCCGCACCGCCGGTCCTGGGCACCCTGGAGCTGTAGACAACTGAGCAGGGGACACAGGCACTACGTCGCCTCTCATCTACTGCCAGAAAACCGGGACAAGTGGTTCTTCGGGAGTGTGGCTTTCCTGAGGAGAACAGTTCCCTCCCCTCAAACTGGAGGACTGACTAACATGGGATGGCCAACGTCTTGTTTTACTGAATGAGGTCATAAAACAAAAATAAAAACAAGAACAAAACGTCAGTCATCTACAACCAATAGCATCTCAATGAAAACATTTAATACCACCTCCAAAAAGGCAGAACATCGTCTCAGAAAAAAAGGTCGGCTCTTTCATGGACAATCCCCTCCCCCTCCCCACCTGCCTTCCCTTCTTCCTTCCACCCCCTCTCTCCTTTCCTCTCTCTTGCACTTGTGCACTTTTTCCCTCCCATCTCAGTGCTGTCCAGTCCACAAGCAGACCCCAGCCCTCCCTCGTCCCTGGGAACACACGCCTCTTCGTTTTGGTAGAGGCCCCTGGATAGGCGTGAACTCAACCAACTGTGTGTTTCTTGGAGTCTCTGAGATCTGTGCGTTTCCAAGAAATGTGGAGGATTAAAAATACTAGCGCACCATGATATAAGAGAGCATGCAGCAGAGCAGAGTCAGGCCACCAAAGTATTGAAATGTGCCCACAGAAAACAAAAGGGACCCACCTCTCCTCTTCCCAGAGGAGGTGCAAACAGCCCAACTGCCATAGAAAACACGAAGTCTGAGAACTGCGCGTGTGTTTGACAGCCCTGAAGGGTTCCCTGAGGCACAGCCTGGGCGGGTCCTGTCAGGAGAGGGTGGAGGCTGTATTGCTTGGAGAGGGCGCTCTGAGTTAGACGTTCCCCTCTGCAGTGGGGAGATTGGGTTTCTCTCTTGCGATCACAGTTGAGCATGAATCACTTCATTTCCTTTATGTTGCCCCACCCTCCTGCCCACACCCCTCGACACACACTTCAACCTCCCCCAAAGTTCCCAGAAATGCCCCACCAAGCCCAGTTCTTTGTAGTCTGGACTATCTCTTGGGGGTGGTTCCTCTGCCCATATGGGGAGCGGGGGACACAAGTTCACAGATTCATTCAGTCTTCTGTGAAGACTGTTTGTATCCTACAGACTCACTAACATGCTGTCCCAGGACCGGTGTAGTCAGCTTTATCTGAGGGCTCGTGAGAAGTGCCCTAACCCAGAACTACTGAATCGGGATCTGCATTTTAACAAGATCCCCAGATGATTCGCACGTATACTAGAGTCTGAGAAGTGCCACTCTAGCCCTCTAGGGTTGACATGCTTCTGACACTGGCCTCTGCCCATAGCTGAGATGTAGCTGATAGATTTCAAAAAATGAGAGTCACAATCCCCACACCACTGTGGAGTGAGCACAAGTCAAGGATTCACTGAACTCAACCAGGAAAACTGCAAGATGCTAAAATTAGTTTCAAAGAGAATAAAAGAGACTGCAGTACATATAGTCAGTGTAAGAAAGATTGCTGAAAACAGAAACTTTAAATACAACATGAGTTAATGTCCTACAGGACAACAAAACTTTTGAAGTTATGTTTTCTATCAGGCAGACAGTGCTTGCATTTCTATCAGGTAAAAATTACGCGTGATATATCAATCTTCTGTAAATTAACATCCAACTTGACAATGGCTGGGCTCTTATTATTAAATAATAAGTCAAAAAGGCTATGTCCTCAAGGACCAAAGCAGATGTCTCTTAGGAAGGCTTGTGAGACATGCTTTAGTATAACTCTGAAAGGGAACTGGCTCATCTTTTGTGTCATTTCCAGATTTTGGATACTCTTTCTTAACATGGAGTTTGACCAGAGGGGTGCTGCCAACTTCCCTCTGCTACAGAACATCTCCAATTGCCCAGCACACACACCCCATTCTACTAGGCTTCAATTCCCCCTCATTGGAGATACTTTGGGATCAGAAAATAAGATTGAGGGCTTGCCTCCAGAAACAAGCATGAAGAACATGGGGTCTATCTGGGACAGAAATGGGAGGAATGAGAGGCTTCTGTATTGCTCTTCCTTTAGCATGCTGGCATGGAATTCTTTAACTGGGTGACCACCATCTTAGATGCCAGACAGAGCCCAACCCTAGGAGATAAGATGCAAAATGGGCAAATATAGAAGGTGGATTCAAGGAAAGAACGAGTTCTTGGATACCAGGATAAGGGAGAAGCCACAGTAAGCAGGTCTATGAGAATCTTCCACACAAGCACCAGGATCAGTAGGTCACTTGAGTAGGTCGCCCAAGAAGGGCAGACTGATGAAAGTCTCTAGGGGCCAAAAAGTAAGGGAGATACGGAATTCATTCTTAGACAGTTCACTTGGCCTTTATTGACCAACTGGGGTGTTCTGGGCCCTGGGCAACTACTGGGATGAATAAAAATCAATCTATACCTCAGGGTTGGTTCAGTCAAGGCGTTTTAACTTGGGTTTCATGAAGAGGCTTTGGGGGTCCCCTAAGGTTATAAGCATAATTTCATGTTTAGGTCAGTTTTTCTGGGGAGAGAGTCCCCAACTTCTGTCAGATTCCCAAAGTGTCTGTGTCTCCACACAGTTAGAATCCAATGACCAAGTAGAAACAAAATTTTAAGAAGAGGGCTCAGACTCACAAAATCTGCATTATTAGCTCCAGAGGCCAACAAAGTGGGGAAAATAGTCAATATAGAGTAAAAGTAATGCCTATTTAGAAAGCTTCCTTAGGGAGAGTCCTACAGGCCTCCCAGTGTGAAACGGACCCACAGAACAATGGTGGCTTTCCTGACCCATCTTTCCAGTTTACTGCTCCTTCTCCCTGCTCACTTCTCTCTGCTTCTCTGGGGACCCAGCCATCCTTCAGGACCCAGATCCTCCAGAGAAACTTCTAGAATTCTTTAACTTTCAGAGGGCCCTTTCTCCTCTGAACTCCTGTGGACCTTGCTCTGTCTTGCCTTATTAATGGCTCATGTCTCACTTTTCTGTGTGTTGGAAGCATTGTTAGCACAACGAATGGAATGGAGAAGGGGGTTATTCCTTTGTGCCCCAGCAGCATTCGGGGCAGTGATGTGCAGTATTGTCCTTGAATGGTGTTGTGATTTTGTTTTTTGGGTTTGTTGTTTTGTTTTGTTTTGTTTTGTTAATTTTTTTGGTCTCAGGCTCTCTGTAGAGGAACGGGGGCCCTCTTCCTGGGAGTCTCCTGACAGGCACGGAAAATAGAGAAGGACACAGATACAAACCAAACAGCACGAGGTGGTAACAACTAGAAATCAATCCCACATTGTGCGTACAGCCCCCATTTTACTCCATTTCTAACTTAACCGTTTCCTTTGGAAATTATTTGGCGCAGAAACATTTCAGTGCTGCTTGAGGGAGTGGAAAAGAAGATACGTTCAAGAAAAAATGGAGTTTGGTAGGGCCAAAACTGTAAAAAGAAATACAAACTGTGGATTCCAGAGAAATAAACAAGGACAAGGAGCGACTTCTCCAGACAACACGGGCTCATCACCGTGCATGCATCACCCACAACTATGTTTGCACAAATATATCAGGGGTATCAAGAATGTTATAATGATACTCCATCACCCATGGTTCTCGTTTTAACCACTGTAATAAGCAAAACATACAGAGCACATTGCTGGCTTTAAAGACTATAATTTTCTCTGAGGAGAAATATTGCAAAAAGGGAAAAAGGAGAGAGAGAGAGAAGAAAACATGATACTTTGTTCTGTTCCTAAAAAAAGCATTTTTTCCCTTTCTCTGCTGCTCTTTCCTTTCATTAAACTGTCCTTAAGTGCTTTTAGAGAAAACTAAGTAGGCCACAATTCTGGGCTGCTGACTACATAATTATAAGTCTGGGAGGCTGTAGGGATGGCCAGAGAGAGGCCCGGTCCCCTTCCTGAAATCCAGAGACCCGTGGGGATTGTGCCAGTTGTGGCTGGACTCCTCACGTTGAAATGATTTCTCATTTTGAAGGAAAATCAGGGACATTCTTATCCTTATTAGTCCTCTGAGAACTTGGGCCACTGCCAGATTTTATTGGAAAATTGCAACAAAAGAAATTAGAGATAGTGAGTTCTGCAGGGGTCTTATATTCGAAGGGTTACACTAGAGGCATATCGAAACCAGATTATTTCCAGATCAGTTCTGCTCCGTGAACTAAAATATATTTTTTGCCTTTTAAATATTCACATTTCCTTCAATTGAGATTCATATTGTTCATTTCTGTGTGTGTACAATGCGTCTGTGTGCGTGTGTGTGTGTGTATAAGAACTGGTTATAGGATTACCACAGAGAAAGTTACGATAGAGAAACGGGTGGGTACTCTGCCACCAAGGGGTTCGCTTCAACTGGACAAGCATCTTCTTGTCGGCTGGGGCCCAGAAGATGGCTGGGAGGACCCCCGAAAAAAGACACAACAGGAGTCGGGACGTACTATCCCCCCTGGAGGAAAGCACAGAGATTTACAGACTCGAGTAGAAAGTGGTCATGGCAAAAGCCTCAGAGCAAATGTGTCTGATGCTTGAATCTCTCCATGGGGTCAGTTTCGGAGCTTCCCTGGGGCGGCCCAGCATGGGGAAGGAATCTAGGCTTGAAGGCACACACCTGGCATTGTGTCTTAGATGGGTCCCTTGTTTGTTGTCACCTGGACAAATTGCCTATCTGGTTTCCAAGATGAAAGGATTAGAGCAGAGGATCTCCTAATCACTTCTTATTCTGAAATCCAGAGATTTCTCATTCTCTAGGAACATCCAGATTGCAGGGAGGACTTGAAGCAGAAGTGTGTCCATCCTAGCCTCCCCGCCCCACTCCAATTACTCATGTATCACAGCATGCAACCCTGACAGTTCTTAATGGTGTGCCCTCATGTTCCAGAAGAAAAATCATTGGGGGGAGGTAAATGTTAGAAATGTGAAATAAAACAAATCATAACCTTGCATAAACTCAACACGGCGATGTCACATGCTATGTATGTCTTTATCCTCTGACAGTGTAAAGATCACAAGTATTAAAATCAGGAAGAGAAACTAAAAGGAAAGGAAAATCATGCATACAATCTCAGGGAAAGACCCACCACCAAGTTGTGTCTATTTTCCAGCCCCCGCCCCCGCCCCCGCCCCATTTTGTCACTCAGCATCTCTGTAAGATGGGAGCGTTCATCCCAAGAGAGATATCTTATTCTTCCCATCACTGAGAAACATCTTCCCACCTCATTTGGTCCTGAGTTTTGCGTTGTGATTAGAGTCTCGAGGTTTCTAAACTCTGTTGGAAGTTCCAATTTCTTCCATCCAGAGCCCTTGGGGTTGGATGCACATTCTATGCAATTCTCATGAGACTCTGAATACCAGAGGCCCAGCCTCTGTCTTGAAGCATTTCCACCATGTTGGCTCCACAGCATGGGCTGAATTTCAAGAGCCTTTGCACCCAAGGACCATGGCCCAGGGCTTGGGAGGCTGATTTAGGTCAAAGACACTGGTTTGGGCACTCTTCCTTTGCATATGGGGTTTCCATGAGCTGTTGGGAATTTGAGGGACCAGTATTAGCGAAGTTAAAAAATGTTCAGATGTGGGCTAGATAAGTCGTAGTGTTAATAAAGAAATGTAGGTGCTTAAAATAGAGCAAGAATGAGGGAGATCAGGGCAAACATTCTCTCCCCTTTTCCTCCAACTGTGATTTTTGGAGAGCATAAAGCTGTTGATTCTGCTCAGGAGCCTCAGCTAGAGACCTATGCCTTTCATCTCCCTGGTCCAGAGTGAGCCTGGCATCCTGCCACAGGCCTGGCACTGGGAAGCAAGCATCATGCCTCCTTTCAAATAGATGGTTTGTTCATGTCTATGTCCCAGTTTCTCCCACACCAATTAGAGTTCGGGGAACACATTAAAATCCTTCAGAAAAGCAGTCCCTTCAGCATTGTTATCAAATGCTTTTTCCAAACCTTGGCCCCTCTCTTCTCGCTCTCTTTCCAAGAAGCGCTTTGCACCTGAGGCTCCCACTTTATAAATGTCAGGCTGGCTTCTCTCATTGTTCTCTCACAGGATGCTCCGTGCAAGGAGGATTGGAGCCATACTTTATTCTGCTTGGCAGCATTCCCATGTGAGCTGTGGAATGATTCACCCTGTGGATTACAAGGGGGGCATGGAGTTATCTTGTTTGTGGTCATTATAAGCCATACAGAAGCGGAGACAGAGCCTGCATGCTTTGCACAGAGAAAGCATTCAGTAAATACTTACTGGATGCATAAAGTCAATTAATGACCCCCCTTATACTTCCTTTTTCATTAACAACATTGAGATGTGGGAGATGTGGCTAAAGGGGTCCATATTTTATCACACACCTTTCTTTTCTAACTTTTTGTTGGCTGGAACTGGAGTCGCCCCCAACAGAATTATTGGTGAAGGATGTCTCTTTGGTATTGCCTGCCTATGCCTTTCTGGCACTTTCTGCCACAGCCTTCTCCCCAGGCATGGAGGGGCCCCTCTGGAACCTTCCAAGGCTGGACAGGGTCATACCACTAGTCTGCCACCATGTCTGACTTTGTGTTTCTACTTAAAACTGTTCTGTGACCATCAGCCAAATCTTGCTGAAATATATCACTTGGGTCGTCCCTCCTGGGATAATATATTTGCATTTAATAGGAGCTCTTAGGGGATCCTGTGCTCTCACTTCTAGAGGTGTTTTCAGAGTGAGGATTTTGGCAGTGGGAATTTAACAGCCGGTATTATAATAATTTCTCTCTCCTTTTGGACTAAAATCCTCTCGAGGGCAGTCCTCTGTTTTATTCATTTAGTATGCCTGGAAACACCTACCACTAGCCAGTCATCAGTAATATTTCATGAATAAATATTTCACAAATAAATAACATTTCACGCCTAGCTAATATAATAACTTGAGAGATGATATATATGGATTAATATATATCAATATATCTTGCCCATAAGACATATTTGCATCTTCTACAGTTCTGTTCAATGGTTTTAGTCACTTTTGTTGACAGAGAAAAATTTTAATATAGAAGTTCCCAGTGATTCCCACCTCCTAATAGTCATGTCCTTGTATAATCCCCTACTCTTGAGTAACTTGCTTCTGGCCAATAAAATATAGCAACATTGATTAGGTTATATGACCAGGCTCTACTTCTATGAGTAGGGGACAACAGGCTGTCCCTTCCCTTATGGTAGCAGACACCTTTGCTGGCTTTGATGAAGTAAGTCACCGTGTTGGAGAGGCCCATATGGCCAGGAAGTGAGAGCAGCCTTTGGCTGATGGCCAACAAGGAACTGAAATCCTCAATCCGACAACTCGTAAGGAACTGAACGCTGCCAACAACCACACAGGCTCAAGGCAGAGTCTTCCCTGGTGGAACTTTTAGATTAGACCTCAGTTGCAGAGGACACCCTGATGGTAACCTTGGGAGAGATTCTGAAGCAGAGGATCCAGCCGAGATCTGCTCTCACTCTTGACCTACAGGAGCTGTGAGATAATAAACGTGTGCTGTTTTTTAGCTGCTAAATCTGTGGTAATCTGTTGTGCAGCAACAGAAAACTCATATAGGCATCTTTTATCCCATTTACCTCCAACTTGTCACACATCCCCAGGGACATTTTAAATGAAATCGGCCCCGGGGAAAATGCCCCAGATTGAGAGTGACAGGTGGGTCTTGGAGAGTTGCCCTTCCCGTTTTGTCTCTTCCTTCAGTAGGAACCCTTCAAGAAAATTCATAGCATTGGCCAAACTTCTCAGTCTCTAAAATCCTATATGGTTCTGATTCACAGTGGCTGAGCTACAGCCAAGAGATCGTTCCCTTGTGCCTCCCCCTCTAAGTCGAACTTCATGTCCCCCTGGAAGGCTGCCTTGGTCCTTAGAGGCATGCTTCTCCCTGTTCTAGGCCTTGTGCCTTATGCCCGAAGGAAATGCCAACCCCTGCAGCAGTGGGTACCAATCCATTTTCTTTCATAAATCACCTGCGAAGTGGGTGGAAGTGAGAAGCAGATTTGAGGCTTACAGATAGAGAACCTGATTCAAGGAGTCTGAGGTGAGATCGAGGAATCCTAATTTTTAATATGCTCCCATGGGATCTGATGGTCGTAGTGAAGTCCCTTGAGAAATTCTGATCCAGAGGCTCAGACACATTTCCCAAAGTTTCCCAAAAGAGCACCCTTGACATCAAAATGCCCATATTTTAATCACCTGCCAACAGTATTAGATTGTCTTTGTGACCTTGAAAAGGTCAGTTTTAAACTCTCTCGACCTCAGTTTGCATAACTGTCATATGATTGACTGATCTAGATAAATCCCTGTTAGTCCTGTAATCTGGGATCTAGGTAATGAAAGGGATAGTTTAATAATAAAATAAGAGCACACAAATGGCGTTTACTATGTGTCAGACACTAAAGTCATTCCACATGAACACTCTTAGCTCTTAAAATAATCCCATGAGGTAGGTACTGCTATTATCCCATTTTACAGATGAGGAGACTAAGGCCTGGAAAGACCAAGTGATGTACCCAAGGTCATAAACCTAGTGAATGAATATTGTGTGCAGGAATCAAATCCTTTCGGCGTGGCTCCAGAGTCCATGCTTTCAGCTGCCATGCTAGACTCCCTCTTTTTCACAGTGTAAGGGTTCATGAATTTACAAAATGGCGATATTAGGGTGGAATGCACTTTTGGGGGATGAATATGAGTTATGATGATCCTTTATTGTGGAATAGGATTGTCATTGGCAAAAGGTACGGGAGGAAGCAAATGGAAAGAGAGGGAACACCCAGAGAAGAATCGTGGAAGTAGGCCTGAGCATGGTGTACAGGCCCTGCCCAGAGCAGGGCCCAGTGGGAGAGCAGGGAAAGGTAGGGCTGCAGAAGGTAAGCAGGTTATGGGGTGGGGGCTTCAGTTCCTCCGCAGAGGAACTGTGGAGTACCGAGGAACCTTTGTCCCTTCCCCTTGCTAAGCAGAATTCCAACTTTCTTCTGGCAGTCCCAGAGGAGGGATATGATGGTTCTCATTCAATTGTAGCCCCTCTCTTCCCCTTTGCCAGTGACTGGCCTTGGGATGGGATGTGGCTCAATTCAGCCAATGAAACATGAGCAGAACTCTGAGAGAGACCTCTGAAAAAATTTTTTTCTTTAAGATAAAAAAGGGAGATGCGTGAGAATAAGCCTTTCTGACCCCTCCTTGTCTTCCCCGTTTGGGATGCTGTGGTGCAAAGAAATCACGTTTGGGACTCTGGCAGCCATCGCGAAACAAAGAGGGAAAAGGCAGAGAACCATGGCAGTGCTGATCCAGCTCCTTGGTGTTTTCGCTACTTGGTGTTCCCAAAGTTGCTGAACTGATCCTAGAACCTCCTCCCTCCATTCTTGAGTATATGTCAGATGATGTAATGCTTTTCTCAGCTGGGCCACTGATAGCTGGGGATCCCCTTGCGTGCGGCCAAATGTATCCTAACTGATCAAGATCATACCAAGAAGCCAGGGTCTTTAGTGAAATAATACCAATAAGAGTTATCTACAGCACGGTGTTTCCGCACACATTATTTCATTGCATTAGAAATGAAAAGGCACCAGCTTGGTATTTGGAGAAACTATCCTCTCCAGCCTCTGTTTCCCCATCTGTAAAATTTGCAAAATACCATCACCTCCCTCAAGTTGTGAGGAGGAAAGGAAATCATATTTTCATGCCATCCAGCTCAGCATCCAGCACTGACCACCTCTAGAAGGTAGATAGGCAGACGGTGATAATGATAGCAAGTAATTATTGAGCTCCTGCTGCATACCTGCCTCCGTATCAAGAACTTTCGGCGTATGGGTATTGTTAAAAGCCCCACTTATGATTCTGAGTCAGCAGAGCCCTTGGGGAGCAGGCAGAGCAGGTGGAATCATCATTCTTCCCGGTCTACAAATCAGGAGGTGGTACAGGAAACAGAAGTCGTTTGTTGAGGGTTACATGATGGCAGAACTGGGAAGTCCAGGTTTTCTCAATCTAAAATCCCGAGTCTGGGCCATGGCATGTCAGTGGCCTGTCCCAGTGTCTTGGTGTCTCATTTCCAAGGGTGATCATTTGCCTTCTGCTGGCCTTTCTTGTTAACAAATGCAGTAGCATCTGTGATTGTTATTAACAATATTCACGGCCACAAACTCTGAAGGAGGAGAAGCTGTAATGCCTTGCATGCCTTGGGAGAAATCCGTGGCTCCCACCAGATGTGCCCAGAGCACCCATCCAAAGGCCTGGATGGACCTGATTTAATGAGGTTGTTAGCTAGCTCCCCATGGTAGTAAGAAGGAGCCTTGCTGGTAGAAGCTTCGCGTCCCCCAGGAGCTCTTTGCAGGGTGATGGACCAAACTGTGGGAAGTGGGAGGTCTGGAGAAAGAGCTGGGAGTCTTCTTACGTGGAAAAATCCTCTGAGCAGGTACACGATCTTTTCCATGTCCCTGCGGGGACCACCCACACGCTGTGTACCCTGGAATGGGGAGGGGAAGTGAGCATGTGTTTTTACTTAGGTGTGGGTCGCTCAATCGTGTAAGTGTCACTGCCTACATTGTTTCAGCGGCCCCCGGGTCCTGAACAGTGGCTCCGACTCCTTTGCTCTGGTTTTGATCATGCAAGTTGAAAACGAATCCACAGAAGTTGGAGGAGGACTGAGCCATCAGCGCACCTTCCTTACTCGCCCAAGGGTCGAGCGTGTGTCTCAAGCTCACACAGCCAGTTGGTGGCACCGCCAGCCCTAGGACCAGGAGCAGCCTAGGAGTAGCCTCAGGCCAGGGCAGAAAGAGCCAGCAATTTCCAAAGAGCACCCAGCCCGGATTCTGCTTTCTCTAGAAAATGCAGTGGCAGGGTGAGCTCCTACATTCGGGAGTATACTCAGCATCGCTATTTGTGCCATCCCGTGGGTCCCCACGTCAGCCTACAGGGTTCACGCTACTTTTCTATCCACTGTACAGGTGACTGTGGCCCAAGGTCACAGAGCAAATAGGGGGCAGAGCTGTGGGTGTTTTTTCTTCTCAGACTGCTCAAGGCTAGCCTGATGCTTGACCAGATCCTACGTGTCTGGGACTGTCCTCTATCTTGGGCCTTGCCACAGCAGGAACCCTCCCTGCTTAGCTTTATTTTCAAAGACCTGAGGGACTCTGGAGCTACATTGCAGGTGCCCCATTATCACTCATTTTTTGCCCGTGCCTCTCTCCTGACACCCGTGTCCATTATTTGGAGACAGCTGTGTGCGGTGGTGTGGTGTGAGGATTGCTGGAGACCCCCAGCCCCACATCCCTTCCCCGGCTGGAGTCTGTTGTTGATAGCTAAAATTTGAAGCCTGGCTCTTGATTTCCAGTCCCCTTTAAACGCAGACCTTCTTTCCGGAGACAGTGCATCCCATAATTCTTGGTTCAACTTCTGTAACTTGTATCTGGAGCTTTCCCAGCTCCTGGCCTGGAAGGCGCACAATAGGAGAACAATTGGGTCACAGGCGGTGAGGGAGGGACTGAACCGTGGAGAGAACGAGGGATCACCGGGGAAGCCGAAGGGCTGAACTTGGACTTCGACCACAGCCCCACTGGGGGCCATTTCAGCCCAACATGAGTCTGCATTCGGAGCTTCTCAGCATCCAGTGTGGCCAAGGCCTGGGCGGGACCCTCAGCCAGCCACACAGGGAGGAGCGACACGGCAGAGCAGGGGGACCTGCCGTGCTGTGGGTATTGGCACAGGGCACCTGGGAAGGTGTCTGTGGGCGGCACAAGGCCCCGACTCTGGTATTTCCATTCCTGCCTGATGAGGCCAAGTGAGCCCAGTCCTCCCAGGGCAATTCCAGCACAGCTCATTTGTGCCTGTTCTACAATGGTGTTGATAAAATCCCCACGGAGTCCTGGAGCATGTGTGAGGAGTTCCCACCAGAAATCTAAACAACGCCCTGGCGTTGCTGACAGCTTAATAATGTGACAAAGTTCAACTCGTTCAATGACAGGGACAAGAATGCAGCTGGGCTGGTCTGACCTAGAGCTTTACACATACCCCCCCCCCACCCCCCAACGCTGACCTAGCATTTGACAAATAACCTTTTCTTAGCCTCCTCGAAGGCACCAGACAGAACCAAGTGCCACGAAGGGGCCACATGCCACCGTTAAAATGTTAAATGGAGTGGCAAGGGCCACCAGAGTCCCCAGGGGCTGACATTTATCTTTATTATTATTATTAATAATAATGCATGTATTGCTTTTTGGTGCATTCCAGGGTTTTTTGCACTCCTAAATCACGCGGCGATACATCAGCAGGCCCGATAAATCACCCAATGAACCCAAATTCAATGCAGCTGTCAGGCCAGATCCGAGGGAAGCGGAGTTAGCTTAATTGAGCTACAGCAGGGAACCAACGGGCGTTGCCCAGAAAATCAGAATAATAGCAGTGTTGCTGGTGACATTTCAAGAGCTAGACATGAACTGCTAGCTTCAGCTTTAATTTTATAAGAGGGAATGGGGGGGACGGGTGCAGGGAGAAATCCAGACTTCAACAAATATTTAAGCTCTTTTTTTTTTTTTTTCTGCCTCAAAGCCAGTACAGACAATGAGTTCCACATTTCGAAATTTCAGTAGAAGGAATTCCACTTTTTCTTCTTTCTCTAGCTTCTCCTCATTTCTTCTGCCTGCTAACCTCCTCCACTCCATGCCCCTTCCCTACAAAAAGAAAGCTGAAAGCAAAGGAACAATGGGATTTGAGTTGGAGCCAATTGAATGGGCCAAGAGGTTACATATGGAGCCAACAAATCATGGAACCATGAAGGATATTACTGATTTAAGGTTATGTATGTTAAAGCCCGAATCTTAACAGCATTCATAAAGGTAAAGGTAAGTAATGGAGAGGCTTAACCGACGGAAAATAAGCTTTTCCCTGGCTGCCCTGCCTCTCCCGTCAGACTTGCAATGTGTCAGCCGGAGAAGCACGGCCAGCCACAGCTTCTCCCTGTTAGCTGACAAAAGGAAAGGCCTCGGCCTTACCCACCGAGGAAGGACAAGTTCAGCTGGATCCTGCATTTATACGAGGCCTCAGATACCATGGTTTTATTTATTTTTGTGTGCACGAGTGTGTGTATTTCTTCTTCAGATGTTTTGGGGTTACCAGAAAAACCATTCCCTTTCCCCCCTTAATTTTTAAAACTGTGTGTTATTTCAGGGAAATTTGATCCATGTGTTTCAGATTCATTTGCACATAATCATGAAAAATCTTTCTGGAAAGAGCTATTTTCTCTCCCAGGAGACTTTGGTGCCCTCTTTTTAATAAGCCCCGGGAGTGCCCTTCTACCCCAGGTCACCCTCTCCCAGTGCAGAAGGTTGTGTTTGGCCAAAGGAAAACCAGCCTGACCACTGAGGGCATGGGGTCTGGTTTGAAATGTCAAACACGTGAATTTGGACTGGGTTTTGGCAGAGGGAAAATGACTTCCCCTGGTCCCAGTGTTTACACAGAGAAAGAAGTCTTCCTTATCAAAAAAAAAAGAAAGAAAAGAAGGAAGGAAGAAGAAAGAAAGGAAGGAAGGAAGGAAGGAAGGAAGGAAGGAAGGAAGGAAAGGAAGGAAGGAAGGAAGGAAGGAAGGAAGGAAGGAAGAAAGAAAGAAAGAAAGAAAGAAAGAAAGAAAGAAAGAAAGAAAGAAAGAAAGAAAGAAAGAAAGAAAGAAAGAAAGAAAGAAAGAAAGAAAGAAAGAAAGAAAGAAAAAGAAAGAAAGAAAGAAAGAAAGAAAGAAAGAAAGAAAGAAAGAAAGAAAGAAAGAAAGAAAGGAAGGAAGAAAGGAAGAAAGAAAGAAAAGAAAAGAAAAGAAAAAGAAAAAGAAAGATGGGAAGATGTACAGATCCACTCTGGAGCCCTCGGCGTATGAATGTTAGCCTCTGGTTCACAGGTTTAGAAAAGAGCAATTGCTGCTTTACTTTGAGGTTCTTTGAGAAAATGCTGTCGCCCAGAGCCTCCCAACTACCAAAAACACCCCTGAACGTTCTTGGATGGGTTTCCAGGGCCATAGCATGTCTGTGTCCAGGACACGCATTTCCCCACCCTCCATCCACAGCAACCCAACCACTGCATTGAAGCCACAGTGGCATTCCTTCAATCCAAAACAAACATGTCATTACCAATCTCAGATTAATTGATGCCATTTGTGTGCCCTGCCTGTTGGGTTTCAACTGGAACCTGCCCAACAGCAATGGCCACCACCCTTGCAAACCTCAAGGCGCTCACAACTCTGGCCCTTGGCAGAATTCCCTTAGCTGTTCCTCATCACCCCTGTGACTCCAACCCTTCCCTCCTTCCCACTCCCTTCCCACTCTGAGGCTTTGGGTAATTTTGAAATGAGTTTCTAGTAGAATGAGGTTATCTGTAGAGTGGAGTTTTGCTTTGAGTAAATGTCTCTGCTGTATTTCATGAATTTTAAGATACACATTTGTTTTTGTTTAACACCCCTGAAATTAGGATTTTCCTTACAATTGATGATGAGAAAGCATTATGGTGAAGTCATGGAAAGCATTTCCCTTTTTAGGCGTACATGTGGTAATGGTGCATCTGGTCTGGGCCTCAAAGAGATATAGGATCACTTTTCAAATCACAGATAAACTTTTACCTCTCTCACTCATTCTTTCTCTATTCATTCTTCAGTAAGCGTATACTGACCACATGCCTGACTGTGCAGCAAGGGGATCAGAACAGTGTTGAAATGGCCTCTCCCTTTCAGAAAGTTATAATTTAGTTCTAGACATAAGTGAATACATGACCAACCTCTGAAAAGTGCTAAATTAGTGGTGTGGCCAGAAAGTGGCGGAGAAGAGCAAGATGGAGCCACAGGGTAGGATGGAGAGACTGAACCAGGGGCCAGGCAGCCCCATTGCTGGTTTGGCTCTGTGCTCCCACCTGTCAAATGAGGGACTTGAGGCAGATCAGAGCATTCCAGTGTGTGTCCCATAGAACACAGTCCATGGGAATGCTTTGGGAGAAGAGGGTTCCACAGTGGGGGGTGGGGCATTGAGAGATGTCGCCATGTTCCTTTCTCAGGGACTCCCAACACATATTAGCTTATTATGGGCTCTGAGAAGTTGTACCATGAAGGACGTGTTAAAATTTTGTTTAACTGTTTCCCAAATATATTTGTCCCTGGAATCCTTTCTTTCACTCAATACAGCTAGTGCTGTAATAAACCTTAGGAAAACTGCAAGTCTATTCCCACTCCAACATTCCAGGAATTCATGAGACAACATGGAGCTGTGGTGCATGGGGAGAAGCAAGTCTGAGAGAAGGGGCGTGAGCTGTGCTCGTAGTGTGATGGGATCCTGGCACGGGGGCATAGTGTACTTAATAAATAGAGTTTAATAAATATAGTATAATTTAATCATAACAGTATATAGTATAATAAATACAGTGTACAGTGCTGGGTGCCAGGAACTCAGAAATAAGTAAAACACTGCCTCTGACCTCAAGCGGCTCCTAATGGGGGAGAAGACCGGATGTTACCAAATGGTCACAGGAAAATGTATACCTGGCTTGTCGGTTGTCATTGGAGGTAGAAAGAAAGGGCCTTGAGGAGATGAAGCATGCCTGGAGGAAAGCAGTGAAGGCTCTCTGCAGGAGGAACCATCAGAACTGGATCTCGAAGAAGGAGGGGTGAATATCCAGGTGCCTGAAACAGGAGCAGAAGGAGGGCGTTCTAGGCAGGAAGAGGAACATAAATAGAAGAAAAGGCAGTGGAATGCTTACGTAGCTTGTAGTAACTGGAGGGCAAGATACATGGTGATGAAGGGTGACTAGTTAGGTTGGGAACAGACCATGAAGGGTCCAACTCAGCAAGTAACAACAACAAAAGAGGAGACTTAATTATCCCCCATAATAAGGAGTCTGGAGGTCCATAATGAGAGGGTCTAGGACTGGCTCAGTAGGACTGGCTCAGTAGCACAGTGATGCCTCCAGGGGCCTGCGCTCCTTCCATCCCTCTCCTTGGCCATTCCTCACCATGTTGGCTTTTCATCCACATGCTTGTTGCCTCATGTCAACAGACCCTGCCACAGAACCAAGCATATTTCTGGTGGATGATATGCCTTATCCTTAAACATAGGCATTCGGAGGTATCTTTTAGGCAAGGGAAGCGGGCTTTTTTGCTAAGAGAAGTGACATGATCAGTCAGACAGGTGTTTGATGTGTAAGGTGCAAGATGACTTGGTCCCAATGTAAACGCAAGAGGGGAAGAAGAGGGACTGGAGGCGGGAGACAGTATAGAATTGAAATTATCCAGGCAGAAAAGTGTTGCATGTCAACACCAAATCCCTAGCAGGACTCCGAAGAAGGAGGCAATAGGAAAAAAAAAAAAATGTTTCTCTTTTGTTACATAAGGCAGCTCTAGGCAGCCCCAAAGACTCGCCTTCTCTCCCATTGGCTAGAACTTGGTCACGTGACCACCCATAGCACGAGGGAGGCCGAGAAGTCCAGTTTCAGGCAAAGGCAAAGGCAGTAGGCATGAGACCACTCAGGATTCAGTCGCTGCAGTTGGGCTCTGGCCCGGATTTCAGGAAGCGCTAAGATTTGGCAGTTACGGGTTACAGCCCTAAGACTACCTGTTGTAATCCATGAGAATCCCAATGCTTGGTAACTATGGCTTGATGTATGAGGAACTGAACTATGGCAACTGTGATTTGGGGGAACGGGGGCATGTTGGGGATGGTACCCTTCACCGTTTCATCTCTTCCGAGGTTGATAATGATTTGTAACTACCCAAAATGTGACAAGCTGTCAAAAATACATGAAAAGTGCTGTGTATCTCATGAAATAAGTTTTCAGTAATTCCAACTTTTTCATTAAGGGTTAAAAATAAAAAGATAACTCAGCTGAGAAATCTAATTGAGAGACTCCCCATCCCACCCCTGCCCCACTATCTAACTCAAGTGTAAGCCTCCCCTAAATGTTTTAATCATGTCACACCCATGATGTCAACAGAAAATCATTTTTTTTCCCCAAAGAGGCCAGTCTGATGGAGAGGGTGGGATCTGGTCAGTCCCTCAGAGTGGACGCGTATGGAAAATGCTTCCCCGTTGTGGATACAAATCTGACAGAGGAAAGATGAAAAGATGGGAGGGACCCGCAACTCTCTGGTAGCCTCCTCCGAATTTAATTTCAAACAAAAACAAGGCTGGTGGAATGAAGTCATAGAAACCCAGGGAGAAAGGGGTCCTCTCACTCTAGAGCTCTTAAAAGCTAAGGGAACACCATGTTTTTAGGATATCTACAGCAGACTTTCCAGAAGATACATTCAGTAGGGTCCAAGAAAAATAAATATGATGCCATGTCAAGGTGCTTCAAATGTGATGGCCCAAGCAGAATGGGAGGCCCTCAAAATTCTGAACACATGAGCTTTGTGAGGAAGCAGAGCTTCCCATCCAAAGTAACTAATACGGCACAGGAACTCCTTTCACAGATTGCCACAGGATGAAAAGAAGGGGACATCAGTTGGCCAGAAGAGAATCTGGAAGATTAGCTCCCAATGAATTCAGCCTTTTAACCTGACTACCATAGGGGCTTTCCTGGGTCTCTTCAGAGACTGAAATGGGTTGGTCTTCCCCGCAGGATGGGGAAGTCAAACCTTCAACACCTCACCCAGGTGCAGGCCTCAGTCCTGACGCTGCCCATGCTTCGACCTCCGCATCTGGGTCAGTCACAGAAGGTGAAGCCCAGGGAAGACACTTGCCCAACCCTCCACGCTTGGGTGTGCTCTGAGCTGCCCCCACCCCATCCTTGTCCGTGTAAGTCACACCTGCACAGACCCCTTTCATCAGCCCAGCTTCAAGTGGCAATTTAAACCTTTTAAGGCCACCTGTCGAGCACCCACTCACTGGATTTCCTTTTATCACTGGCTCGAGGGGAGTAACTGGATAACATAATTATGAGGCAGGAGAATGGGGTGTTTTGATTTGTGTTCTTTGAGGATTAGCCAAGTGCCCCACTGCCAAATCCGTGATCACCTGAAAGGAAATCTGAAGGGAGAACCTGGCAGATAAGTCTTCCAGGTGCTCTTCAGGCAAAGGGCTTTGAAAATGGCCTTTTCTGCCTTTTTCTCATCACTGCAGAGCTCAAAGGCATTTGGGGTGGACAAAGCTGGTGGGTGCCTCCTTGCACAATGAGGTGGAGGTAAGCAAAGAAAGACGTTTTCCAAATGCCCGGAGCCGGGGCAAGACAGTGGGAAGCCCTTTGGATGTGGGATTATGTGCAAAATGATGATATGGAGCCAGACCTCCTCCTGAGCATTCTCGAGACATTACTTGGGGCTCCTTCAGTGTGGAGGCTCTTGAATGCTTACAGGGAATGCCAGAGAGGTGGCAGGAAGAGGCAACTTTGTCTCAGACTTTAGGGTGTGTAATGTGGAAATCCCATCTTTGATGCAGGAGACAGCCTCCCTGAAGTTGCTTGAGTGACAGTCCAATTTGGGATGGGAATATGTGGAAATGTATCAAGAAGGGGCACATGTAAGGACATTTTTAGAAATGAACAAATACACAGTATATTAGTTTCCAGGGCTTCCGTAATAAGGTATACCATATCCCGGGTGGCTTAAAACAATAGAATTCTATCCCTCCTGGTTCTGGAGGCCAGAAATCCACAATCAAAGTGTCGGCATGGCCATGCTTTTCCAATGCCTCTAGAGGAGAACCTTTCCTTGTGTTTTTCAGCTTCTTGTAGCTCCAGCTATGGCAACATAATCTCTAGTCTCTGCTTCTGTCTTCACATGGTCCTGTTCCTTTGGTGTCTATCTGCATCCAAATTTTCATGTTCATATAATGATGCCCATCATGTTGGATTTAGGGCCCACCCTAATCCAGTAGGACCTCGTCTTAACCTGATTGCATCTGCAAAAACCCTATTTCCAGATAAGGTTACATTCACAGGTACTGTGAGTCAAGACTCCAACATTTCTTTTTGGGGGACATAATTCAACCCATAACACATGGATAGATGAAAAAGCAAAGTTACAATTGATATAACTTACCCCATGAGTAGCTGGAATGCTGTGGAATCTTGGACCCATTGTCACTTCAACTTTGGGTTCACCCTCTAAAGGAGGCAATGACTTTTTAATATTTTGCTCTAATTCTAAAGAGAGATGATCTGTAACGTGTAATATAATGTATAATAAACTCGCATGTAATAAAATTATAATACAAATTTAGAAGGCGGATCTAAGCCTGAGGGGAAGGGAAGCCCCTGGGGACCTACTTGTCACAGGAAGGCTTTAGAGAGGGGTAAAAAATATTGGGAGTAGGGAGGAAAATGATCCACTGATTAATAAATAGAATCCCCCCCAGTACCTCCTGCTGATTATAGCATGACTTGTTGAAGGTTGTGGTCAAAGATGAACTAACAAAGCAGTGCCTGAATATAGTATGTAGTCCTAAAATTCCCAGAAGGTCCAAGGGGTGGGTGGTGATGGGTGAGATTGCAGGGTGTTCCCAGAAGTAGCGGTTCAGAGAAGAGGACTGAAGTGAGAGTAGCTCCAGAGGGTTCACCCTTGGGGGAACCACAGGGCTTGAAGCTCAAGGCAGTGCGTGGCTCCATCTCACCTGTGGGCCCTCACCTGGGCTTGGCCAGCCCAGGCTGCTGGGGATTCTCCACAGCTATGCGTTGTCTCTTCACCCAACGCTGGATCTGTGTGTCATATGGGCATTTTCTATCAATTACATTTCTTAATTTAATTCTGTAGGAAGGATCTGTTAACTGGCATTTCTAATATTCCCAGGGTTTCAGGAAAATGATGATGCTGGCAATATTAAATTAACCAACTGGGGACGAAAATTCATGAAAAATGATACTGAGGGTTGTGCCACAAGCCGGGTGGGACACGGAAGGGATGAGTTTGGAAGAGAAGCATTATGGACATTTATAACTTTATTTCAAGAGCCTGTGGATGCCCCGAATGGCCTTTAAAAAAAAAAAAATCACCCTGTAAGTTCACCAGAACCTGTCATAAACAGATTTTGATACATATTACATACTTTCCAGAATAGGGACAGAATGTAGCACTATAACATCTTTACATGACTTAAATAATAAAACATATAAAAAGGTGTACAGAGAAAAATCTCTTTCCTACCTTGTTCCCTTCCATTCAGTTCCCATCCTTCCTGGCAAGGAACATTATTATTAGCTTTTTGTTTATCCTTTCAAGGAATCGTCAAAACCTTGCCAGCCAGGGGTGCCTGGGTGGCTCAGTCGGTTAAGTGTCTGCCTTTGGCTCCGATCATGATCTTGGGGTCCTGGGATCGAGCTCCACATTGGGCTCTCTGCTCAGCGGTAAGTCTGTTTCTCCCACTCCCTCTGTGCTCTCTCTTTCTCAAATAAATAAATACATAATCTTAAAAAAAAAACAAACTTGCCAGCCAACACTGATATATAATTCCGTTTTCCTTTATTTATGTATGTATGTATGTATGTATTTATCTATTTATTTATAGAGAGAGCACAAGCAGGGGGAGGGGCAGAGGGAGAGGGAGAGAGATAATCTTAAGCAGGCTCCACACCCAGGGCAGAGCCCGATGTGGGACTCAGTCTCTCAAACCCTGAAGTTTGAGAGATCCTATGATCTTAGCTGAAATCAAAAGTCCATCACTTAACCAAATGAGCCACTCAGGCATCCCTCCCTCGTTCTTTTTACCCAACTGGTAACACACTTTATGCATGTTTCTATGTTTAGTCATATGAGTGTAAAATGAGGTATGTGCATATTTATTCATTACAGCATTGTTTGCAGTAGCAAAAATTTAGAAATAATTTTGGTGTCCATCAAAAGGGGATTGATTAAATTATGGAATATCTCCGTTACGGAATAGTATGCAGCTGTAAAAAATGAGGATAAGCATTTTGTGCTTATATGGAAAGATCTGGAGTGTATATTAAGTAAAAAAAAACAAAAGTAAGATACAGGAGAATGTATGCAGTATGTGCTCTTGGGGTAAGAATGGAAGGGATAAGAATATATATTTGCATTTTCTTGCAACTGAATAAAGAACAATCCGGAAGGATGCACAAGAAGCTAATAAAATCTTTACTTACAGATGATGAAAGAAGTGTAACGATGAGGGATGGGGTGGTGAGATTTTCCAATATTAATTTTGTTATACTACTTTAAATGTTGAACCACACAGATGTATTTTCTACTTAAAATATAAATGAAAATGAGACTAGATTAATTAAATGCATATTCCAGGGATCTGCTAATCATACCACCAGGAACTTATCCTACAAGTGTTTTCTCACGTATGTTCAAAAATACCACCAAGAATGCTCGCGGCAGCATTATTCAATGGCAAAAGACTGGAAATGACCTTATTGTCTATTAAATGTAGACTGGTTAAATGAATTAAGTTACACTCATACAGTGAAACACTATGCAGATGTTATGGAAAATGTGAAATATATTAATACAGGAAGCTCTTTAAGAGATATTTAGTTAAAAAAATGCAGGATAAAAAGTCAAGCTCGTATTTTTTGATAAATCTGATGCATGTACAGGCATGCCCATATCCTATACTCTTCCAAAAAAGAATATGATGTGCAACGTAATGTGTGTGTGTGCGTGTGTGCATGCATCGAAAATTTCTGGAAGTTAATATAAGAAATTGTTAATAGTGTTGTCCTCTGGGACTCAGGCAAGCATATTTGCAATAGGAAGGTCACCTTCTTCTCATTGTAATGCCTTGAAACTGCATGACTTTTCTTTTACTGTGCATGTTTTTTTCCAGTTCAAAAATATTTACAAATACCTCAATAAATAAACGTGCATCCATACAATGAAAATTGTACACCTCTAAAACAAACAACTGAGGAAGCCCCTTATGCACTTATACACAACAGTCTCCAAGAGGCATTGTTAAGGAATTTGTATTTTTAATTTTAGATGTTCCAAGGATTCCTATACTATGTGTACTCGGTTCACACTTTGACCTGGTGATCGGGTCACAGAGCTTTTCGTTACTTTGGGTTTGATCATATTACAGCTCTGCCTTTCAGACTAAGGAAGACTATTTTTTTGTTTCAGTTCATCTTCCTCACCTCTAAGACCAGCTGTTGGTCTTTTGGGTTGAAATCCTAGCTCCTACTGGCTTGTGAACATTAGCCACTTGCTCAATGGCTGTGGGCCTCTGATTCCCTTTCTGTAAATAAAAAAAAAAAAAATGGGATACGTTATGGGAATATTGTAAGAATTTGAGGTAATTGCAGTACATACTATTTAACATGTGAGGTCCCAAGGATAGGCATTCAACATGGTGACTGTTGCCGCCATTAATATTCCTTGGGATACGTCCATCGAGAAACTGCAAACGGAAGTGACCACACCCTGGTTTTGCACTAGGAAGTACAAAGCTTTTGTGTGTCATGGCCAGCGCTGTTCTAGAGGAGCCCAGCATTTGGCTGGCCTTTTTGCCCACAGTAGCCTTGGGCTGGTATCTCAGAGAATCAATATTCTGTGGATGCAACTGGGGCTGTATTCTTACCTATATGGGGCATTTCACAGCCCCTGGTAGGGAAGCTTATTCCCACTTTTTAGACATAAATTGTACCCAGTGGCTTCCCCCTCAGGATACCTCTTGTTGTCGTCTGCTGCTCCCAGCTCTATTTGTGTTCGAGCCCATATTTATGAGAATATCTTTCAAAAGACGAAGTGAAGATGTCCTTGTAGTCTTTCTTTATTTTTAGAGAGTTAAAAACAACTGCCTCTCCATTTTATCTCTCAGTGCAGCTCTGGGTCAAGTGGTCTCACTGATTATCCAGTTGGCTTTCTGCCTTGATGCAGTTATAGAATCTTTTATTATTGACTTTGGAGCTCCTTGCAAGGTACTCCAAAAAAGCATTTTAAAATAGTCTCTGGTGGGCAATTTACATTTTAACTGCTCCTTTCATTACCCCCCTCAACACCCTCATATAGTTCCCCTTTCTAGAATTAAATAACCACATGATAGCTTTTGGGCCCCATGTCTCTCTTGGTTGTTGAACTTGGCCCTGCTGTGGTCTTAACTGTGCAATGATTCAGTTAGAGTCTCGTGATCTTTTACATTCATCACCTTTCTTCAACATTTGTTTTCAGGTTCTATGGCATCTTGATAAATCAAGAGCAGGATAATTAGCGCCATCTTGGTTTGGTTTTTTGAGAATCTCTCTGAGAATCCCTGGCACTGTGACAAGAGAGGGTGCTCAAGGAGTTGTGTGAGGCATGAGAATGGGGTGGGGGCAACAGGAAAGAATGAGGACGACCATTTTCCAAAAGTTCTTTGGTTCCAGATAAATGTAGTCTTTTTTCCCCATTAATTAATCCAGGATTTAAGACTGAAGATCTACCTGTCTCTTGGGTATTACTTTAGAGGCCGTAGTAGTCTAGAGACCATCACCCTAGAAATACAGACTTGGGTTTCAGGTTTTCTGGCCTCACTTTCCTATCACACTTCCAAAAATTCCATGGCAGGGCCTGCCAACTCACCATTTATCTCTCTCTTTTCACTTTATCCACACTCATCTTCCTTAAGGACAGGCCTGACCTTACTTTGAAGGCCAAAGGTTCAGTGAATTTCTGGTTAAAATTTCTGGCAGAAAATAGCTCTTCACAAGCCCACTGCTAGTGTTTCCAAAGCTATAAGTCAGAGAGGACCCATGCCCCTCTCGCACACACACATACGCAGGTTCCCATAATGTTCCTAACACCTTTGAGGCTAAAGTGGCTTTGGTCTAGGGTGGCAATCCTTACGTTGCCAAAAGTAGGGATTTTTCTTTTCTTTTTAAATTTTCTCATGTTTTATTTAAAGAAGGAATTCTACATATGCCACGGAGTCCTTGGGGTGCCTGGGTGTTGCAGTCATTTAAGTGTCCCACTCTTGGTTTCAGCTCAGGCCGTGGTTTCATTCACCTGATCGAGCCCTGCCTTGGGCTCCGCGCTCAGCAGGGAGCCTGCTTGAGTTTTCCTCTCTGTCCCTCTCCCGCTGCCCCTCCCCCTACGTTCTCTCTCCTCTCAAATAAATAAATGAATCTTAATATATATATATATATATCCACCAAGGAGTCCAAAGGAGAGCAACAGCTACCACAAGAACCAGTGTATACTCAACTCATTCCATGATGTGACAGCTTCACAAAGATGTAGTAGCTCAATTGCAGGGGAGGAAAGCAGCCCACTCCCTTCTGAGACAGAAAACCTAAAGACAGTAGAGACGGTGGAATTGTGCACTCAGGAGAGATCCTCAACGAGTGGATAATAGGTAACCATCAGGAATATTTCACTTCTCAAATTTGGAAGAAATGAAAAATGAAGAAACCCAATACTGGCAATGATGTAAGAAAATAAGCATTCGCATTCTTCTGAGAAGAGAGTGATTTTGGAACAATCTGGAGGCAAATTTAGTAATATATATTAGGTGCCTTAAAATTCGCATGCCTTTTAATTTAGCAATTTCACCTCCAGAGGGGGAAAATAGAGGTAATGAAGAATCTAGCTTATTAGAACTTCATTATAATATTAATTATGAGTAAAAACTTAGAAATAGCCTAAAGACCAAATAATAGGCAGCTGGTTTAATGGATTATGATACATAGGAATGATGTAGGCGATGAAAAGGGACATGGAAAGATGTTCATGATCTATGATAAAAAAAACAAAATTGCAAAATAGTATGCAGAGTGTTGACAATTGCCAAAAAAAAAAAAAAACGAGAAAAATCACCAGAGAAGCTTGGTTTAAAAAAAGCTACATTTATTAGATTGATTTAAATAAAAAAGAACACCTCTTTGATAGAGTCTTAGTAATATTTCAGAAGAAGGGAGTCGGGAGAGGATATTTACAGGGTTTTAGAGCCAGAGTCCAGTGATAATAAGGTGGGTCTCACCAGGCAGGGAACTGGCTAGGATTGGGCACTTTTGGACATAAAATTTTGGATTGATGGGCACAGCAAGGTAAGGTCCTGAAGTAAATATTGTTGAGCAAGCTGCTGGTCCTAGTAAGTAAGCAAGTAGCAAGTTGGTTACTCTTTGTATCTAGTCCCAGTATTATGTGGCAGAACAACAGGAAAAAGTGCTTTGGCCATACCTGTTTTTCATCGAGACAGAACAGTTTATTGGTTTCGGTTCTCAATCGCAGCTTTCTTTTTGTTAAAGAAATTATTCATGTTGACATTTCCATCTCACTAGAAAAAGTCTGGGAAGATAATTATTTACACATTAAAGGTGCTTATCTCCGCGTGGAAGGATTACAAGTGCTCTTTCATCTCTTCTCTTTCACTTCTTCGCATTTTCTAAATTTTCTCTAGTGAACATATATACAGAAAAAAAGATGTATTTGTTTAACTAATTATTTAGCCAGATAATTCCAGAACGAGAGTATCCAGAGTCATCCTCACCTCAAAGCTTCCAGCCCACTTCCAAATAGAACACCCAATCTACACAGAATTTTGTGGCCAACTTGGGAACCTGGCTAAATCATGACCTAATCACAACCGTGCAGTCCAGTAAGCATCAGGCAGCTTTTCATCTTTTCAGACAGACAGTGAAACGCTGTGTAGACTGTTTAGAAGGACCCATTGTTCAGAAGTCTATTAGAAGCGTTTTTAACTGACACAGATGCCTATTTCTCTCCTTGACTCACTATTATCACTCCATTTCCAGAATTCTGGTGCAGTGGGAGTCTGGGACTGCAGGCACATGAAGAGTGAGAGACGAGGTGAACCCAGAAGCCTAGGATACTGTCTCGTGATCTCTCCAGTCAACCACTAATAACTATTTTTCAGCACATAATATTTGCTGAGTGCTAGAGAAGGGGAGGTGTGGTACGCAAATTGGATAATCTACACTCCATCCCTTAAATGAGCCTGGTTTTTAATTGGGGAAAGAAAGGGTCGTGAGGAGTGGCTAACACACAAGCACAATTCCGGACACACAAAACGGCATGCAACCAAGACGGCTCCACAGGTGGATGCTATGCTGGCCTCCGTTACAGTATTTGTAGCCCGGATCTCGTGTGGTCTAGACTCTGAGTCCTATATACGTTTAGAGATAAGAAGGTTTGGGGCATCGAGATATCCTAGTTCAAGGGAGGTTAAACTCAAACTTTTTTTTAATGTCCATACTTCTTATTGACAACTTTTCCAAAATTTGGTCTGCTTTATTTTCTGCAGTTTGTAACTGCAGCTTAATGAACTATTTGCAGAGCCCCAACGTCGTGTTCATTGCACATAGATGTTGATTTCATTGAACAGAGACTAAAAAGATAGGAAAAAAGATGTGAATTGATTCCAAGATCGACTGAAGTTTACTTTAAAAGAAGAAAAAAAAAAAAACCCACCAGTTCCTAATACCTATGTATTTTCAGCTTCTTTCCTTTAAGGAGGACCACAGTGAGACCTTCCAATAGATTGATGGTTCCAATTGGCTGAAATGTCATTTCCCTTTATAAAACCCTTTATTACTTATAAGTGCACTTTTTTTCTTTAAAGATTTTATTTAGAGAGATAGAAAGAGAGCACAAGTAAGCAGAGCAGCAGGCAGAGGGGGAGGGAGAAGCAGGCTCTCCACTAAGCAGGGAGCTGGATATGGGGCTCGATCCCAGGACCCTGGGATCATGACCTGAAGTGAAGGCAGCCGCTTAACCGACTGAGCCACCCAGGCACCCCATCCATAAGTACTCTTTATCAGGGAACTCATTATCCCAGACAAGGGGCCTTAGTAACCTTGTTGGAGAAATGACCCAGAAAGGGGCTTTACTCAAGTTCATATAGTAACATAGTGACGGATTTAGGATTAGAAGTCCAATCTCCTGTTTTCAACCCTGAGCTTCCCCAAGTCTGATACCCCAGGCGTTTTCCCACGAGGTAAAATTTACTGGGGGTTCTGGGGATCTTAGCTACTAGACATAAAAATGAAAGAGACACAACTCACACTTGTAAGTATAATGAGACGCTCTTGTTTCGGAGTTCAATTCTTGGCAGGTTTTCTGGAATAGGACTCCGTTCTCAATGCCAGACGCCCGCACGGCCACCCGCGCGCCCCTTGGTTTCATTACAGCACAGCTGCAGAGAGATGAGGTCTCCTGTGTCCCCAGCCCTTGGTCAGCCTGCAGAGCCAACAAGGGAAACATGGAACACGTCTTGCCTGAGCAATCTGATGACCAAACCGGCTATTAAAAACAACAGCGATAATGACAACAAACTTGGCTCATCCACCACTTGGATACCTTCGCCTGCTCGTAATAACAAACAAACAAACCCCCTCAAACGACCCAGGATGTATTACGGAACAGGAAATGCAGAGTTAGAGCCAGGATCACATTGGGCTGATTCAGCAGCTCCGTGGTCCCATCAGTTGGCGGACTCTCTCCATTCTTGGCGCCTTTTACAGTGCAGTGCCTGACGCTTGCTCCTCGTGGTCTCCAGTGGGGGGCAGTATTTCCAGGTCTCAAACCCACATTCGGAGGCAGGGACTTAAGGAGTCACTTCTTCGAAGAAGATCTTTCTCAGAAGTTCCTAAACAAATCTCTTCTCCCAATACTGGGTGGAACGTGGTCAAGAACCTACTCTGAAACTAACTAACTACAGCCAGGAGGACAGGCTCAGACCATTCATGCATCACCCCCTGGAACTGGGTCCTGTGAGGGTGGGGACTAAAGAGGGGTGGGGAGGAAGACCTCTGACCCAATCAGAGCTCTGCCAGAGGAACACAGGGGTGGTTGTGATGGAGGGAGACCATCGACAGCATCTGCCGCACCAGCTCTGAGCTATAGGCCACCTCTCCTGCCAGGACTTGTTCCCTGAATCAGGTGTTTCATCCCTTCTAAGGTGAGGAGAGGCTGTTCTGACAGGGCTGGAGAACCTAGGGATCTGTGAATGCTCATAGACGGCTTCGTCGGGTGTCAATGTTCGCTTCAGGTAAAACTTGCTGAAGACTCTGGAGACCTTAATCTAGAGTCAGTGATGTTCTAGGGGTGGGAATTTAGGCCAGGAACACTGATACGGCCAGGCCACTGTGTGCAAAGAGAGAGCTTTGGGAGCAGGTAGACCAGTATTTTAAAGTACTCCTTAAATCATACCTAGACAGTCACTATTGACTTACCCCCAGGTATAATGATACAGATAGGAAAGTGAGAGCCATGAATGAACATCAGTGTGTATTTTTTTTTTTTACACCCAGCCCATGTTTTATAATAGGATTCAGCCCCGCTAAAATAAAAATGGATTTTTGGATGACTAGGTCACAAGCTTCTTGCTTTTCCTTTTCTTCTTCCTCTTTTTCTTTTTACTTGCTTTTGATTTTTAAGAATAATGAACATATTCTCTTTTATAATGGGAAAACAGAGTAACTTTTATTTGGGAAAAAAAGGTAGTTCACACTTGTCATTTAAAACAGCATGGGAAATCCCCACCTCAAATAAGCAGTCTGATGATTGCTTTTGTAATAGCTGAAAATAAACCAACTTTATTTGATTCAGTCAATACCAATCAAGACTGGAAAACAAATTTATTACTGGTTCAGATTCATGAAGAAAACATTCAGCAATATCTTCATTAAAACGCAATTTATATTTATTAAGGCTTGAAAGCAAGTCCTGCTATTTTGTCACCACAGTTAAAGGTCTTGAGAAAAACAAGTAACCATCATTTGGAGTGTCTTTATAAAATGTAGCGTTTGTTCTTTTATAAAAGCTAGGCATCTTTTGCTAAATTAGTTAACGCCTAGCTTTTAGGATGGGACAAACACGAGGTCAAGAAAGTAAGACAAAGTTCAAACATCAGCTGGATATTTTATATTTTAAGTATATGCATAATCATTATTGTGAAACTTCTAACTAGGCATAACATATCTTAGATAATTGGATCCTTTAAACTATGTTCTCCCCCCCCAAAAAAAACAGATTGCTTTTATAGAAACACGTAATAGCCGAAACCCTGTAATGAGGCAATCTTTCATTTTATTTTTTGGTTAGTGAAGGGAGCATTGGATCTAACTCCTCAAGTAACAAATAAAATGATGCACACTTTGGATCATACCTCATGGTGAAAGGAAAGCATCCTGCAACTAAGCTGGGAGAAGAATATTGGCAAAGGTACAGGAATATGCATTCATGAAGGGGGCACATGTTACTTGATTTGAATGCTAAAAAGCACTGGATAGAAGACTCTGGGTCTTGTTTGCAGAAAGACTCGCCAATGGCTGAAGTCTGACTCTCAAATCAGTCATTAGGATCAGACAACCCCTAGCCAGGAGCTGTGCCACCTGGGGGGCCTGTTTTCTTTGTCCCACTCCCTTTGCTACACCGACGTGCTTCTAGAACAGCATCACTGTGGGTCTCTGGAAAGTAAACTGCTTCTTAGGTCATCGTGCCTGTGTTGCTAAACTCAAGGAAGGGTTTCTGAGGACAACAGGATTTACACTAATTATAAGTCCTCTGGGATCATTCAAGACTTCATCCCCCAAGAGGCCAGTTCAGGGCTTACCCCTACAGTAAAAAGAACTGCTTCCTCACCATGCTCCTTGTTAAACATGTCTCGGGACTAAGTTCCCAGGGAGTCCCTGGGAAGGTTCCTTTAGGGGTGGGAATGAATCAATGCCTCCTGCCCTTGCAAAGCTCTCAGGCTAATAAAACGTCCTACTGAGAAATTTCCTCTTCCTCAGTGGGCTCAAGGGGCTCCTGTTTCCTCCCTTCTGCTCAGATCGGCGGCCACGTGATTTCTTCAGAGATCCCAGGAGGCAGGCCAGTCTGGGGGTGGCCGAGGTGAGGATATGCGGATGTTTCTATGGAAAGGACCGTGCTGCCCTGACCTTCCTGAGCAATGAGTTGGTCCCGGGGCTTTCTGGCACTCAGGACCTCACTCTACCCACAGGCAGCCCAGACGGGAGGACTGCTAAAGGTGACCGACCGTCTATGGCGGGTGGCTTTTCTCACAGCGCATCACTAAGACAGAGGGCTGATGATTAGCTCGTTTTTCTTAGTTTCCTCTGCACAGGTCCCCAGGCTTGAGCCGGGTGAGCTTTGAAGGAGGTGAAACTCAAGGAGAACGACTGAGGAGTGAAATATTAGCTAAAACATGTTCCTTTTTCATCTGGCAGGTGAGTCAGATGGCAGGAAAATTAACCCAGATGGGGCATCTTCTTTTCCTCAGGTTCAAACCACATGGTTTCCCGGTCAGAAAGGCCCATGAACTTTCTTCCTAAGGTGTTCCATGATCATGCCATCTCTCACCCGTCAGAGGTTGCAGCCAACTCAGCCAGGAGCCACACCCGGCTGGCAGACCCGCATTTGAGAACCACTTGAAGAGACTGGAAAGTCAGTTTTGGCCAATTCTTGGTTGGTAGTGACATGACATCAGCAGTTCAAGACTTAGATCATGAGAGAGACCTGTGTGAAAGATTCCCAGGGAACATCGAGCCTCATAAAGAACTTCTCTATCTTCACCCCCACCCCCCCAATCTGCTTTCTCACAGACCAAAATTGACCCGTGGATCAATCAAACCCAAGCATGGCATCTCCAACAAAACTACCCCAAGCAAGCAAACCCCATGGCTGGTAGACCCCGTGGGCCTTTTGGCATCGACACTTCTCCCCCTCCCCTTTGCAGCCACCCTGGTTTGCGACTGCATGCCAACTTCCCTTCCTCAAAAGGCCTGGACAGCTGAGAACCAGACGCTGGTGTCAGCCAGATACACAAAAGCATGGTGACCTTCTCAGCACTGCAGCCAACAGAGACCGTCTGAAGTGGTGTTCCAGTCTGGTCTTCAGTGTCCCGTGTGACCGGAGCGTCAGAAAGCAGAGAGGGACTGAAGATGTATGCGCCAGTTGCCCAATCCACAGCCTGCTGGCCCTCCATTCACTCTCTCTGTCTCCCCGCAATGCAGTGGCTCTCTTTCTAGCAAGAACTACGATAGCATCTGTCCTTGGCCGTGGAGTTACCAACAAAGGGGGGGGGGGGGGGACACGGTGTTGCATATTCCTAATGCAGCCAAGCTGCTATTCTGATATTGGCGTGGGGCCAGGGGCAGTCCCCTAGGTGGGCTCTCCAGCACTGACCCCAAACACACCGAAACCTGGACCAGGCCCAAAGGCTGAGCCCTGGTGTGTTTCCATCATTTCTGCTTGCAGATGCCCACGTGATCAGATGGGGTGGGCTGGGACCCTCCTAAGAGGCAGCAGGCTGGGGTCCCACGAGGCCAGCGAGATGTGGCAGGCGACCAAACGATGTTTCCCGACGCGGGAAAGGGGAATCTGTGAGGCCGGAGTTCCTTTGGGAGAAGCCGAGTCCTTCTGCTGCCGGGGGTGGGGGGTGGGGGGTGGGGGAGGCAAGGCGGCCGAGCTCAGGACCGGCTGAGGCGCTTGGCCACATCGGCGTAGGCCGACTCGATCTCCTTATCTGCCGCACAGGTGTTGGTGAACTCATCCCGCGCGTAGGCGTTCTTCAGGTACCGCCACAGGCCCCTCATCTCGGCCGGGAAATCGTAGTTGCGGTACTTCTTGGCCACAATCTACAACACAAACAGCAGGACAGAGAGGGCGTGAATGCACGAGACAAACCAGTGGGACAGAGTTAGTGCTGGGACCTGGTGGGCGCGGGGGGGGGGGGGGGGGGGGGGACCAGGGTGCGCATGCGTGCATCACTCACTGCGAGCCCCGCCGACAGCAAAAATGTTTGTCATGCAAGGTGGGGGTGCTGCCTTCTTTCCATCGTCTCTAGTCTTATTTATTTTGTAAGTCAATATAATTTGCCCTTTGACCTAGGCATTCTGCTTCGGGGAATTTTCCTTAGGAAATGATCACAAAGATTTAGCTACCTATCTGTGATCACGTGAGGAAGAGTAAAAAATGCAATAGTGAAAAAATGGCAGAGGAAAACAATGTCCTGCAATAGGTACGTGGATAAATGCATTATCATAGGTAAATACAATGCCATCCTGGAGAGCCTTTACAAATGATGCTGCAGAAGTTCCAGGCATCTGGAAAACTCTTTGAGATCATTAAGTGGGTGCCTGGGTGGCTCAGTTGGTTAAGTGTCTGCCTTCAGCTCAGGTCATGATCCCAGGGTCCTGGGATTGAACCCTGCATCGGGCTCCCCACTCAGTGAGGAGTCTGTTTCTCCCTCTGCCCCCTGCTCATGTTCTCTCTCTTGCTCTATCTCAAATAAATAGATAAAATCTTTAAAAAAAAAAGATTGCTAAGTTTCAAGTGCAGTGCAAAAAAATTAATAAAGAATTTTGTAAAGTGCAGTATAATGCATTTGGAGAAATATGTGAGGCGACGAGAAGTATATGTACCAATATGTTACCAGTGGTTATGTCTGACTGATAGAATTATAAATTTTTCCCATCATCCACTTTTTTTTTTTTTACATAAACACTCTTATTTATAGGGGAGAACAAAAAGCATAAAAAGTAAGTCAGATGTTGGACTGTCCATGCAGGTTCAATGTACGATGTGGGAGTAAACAAATCATAATTTCTCTTCTCTTCTAGTCAGTAGCATAGTGGTTAAGAACATGGGCTCTGGATCCCCACTGACTGGGTCTGCAATTTTACTCCACTACCTAACAGCTGTGTGACCTTGGACTACTTAGCCTCCCTGAACCCCAATTTCTTTGTCTCTAAAATGAAGGTAATAATAGGACCTACCTTGGAGTAACAGATCAGTTAATACACATAAAATGCTTAGAGGGGTGGCTGGTTCATATTGAGTGCTCAAGAAACATTATCTCCTATTATAATTCACTGAGACCCATCTTCTGCCCATTTGCATGCAGAGAGGGTGACCTGTGTAGTTACAGGGGGCCTCAAACTCAGGAGGGCTTGCTTTTGGTTCAATGCTCTGCTGTCACCATCTGGAAATTCTGAGTACTTTTTAACAGGGGCCGCTTTATTGTCACTGTACGCTGGGGTCTGCACATTAGCTGGTCTTGCTTCTAGTCCTCTGGGGCCGGCGTGGGAATAGCAAAGAGTAGCCTTTCTCCTAAAGCACTGACTTCTGACTCCTTTCCTTGCTTTTTTTTTAGAGAGGGCTTCAGACTGCTGGCCCTGGGATCCTCCCACTCAGAGAACCCCCGAGTTCAGCTACTCTGGGCTTTCATTTTCATTTTGGTGCCAGTGATGTTCAGGGTTCCCTGAAAAGCTATGCTGAGTGAACACAATGATGACCTATTACATGAAAAGCTCAGCCTCATGGGTTTGACCACATTCCCAAGGAGCATGCATTTTCCTCCTCCGTTCTCCTGCATCAGTTTGGAAGTTGTGTTACAATAGTAAGCTCTGAATTGCAGTTACTGTTTTAGTATCCTCTCTCTCTTCCCTAGCTTGTGAGCAGTGTAAGGAGAAGGACAGGAACCCCAGCTTCATTTTTATACTGCCTGATAATAACACTAGGATTTTTTTATTTTTTTAAGAATTTATTTATTTGAGAGAGAGAGTACAAGCTGGAGTGGGTAGCAGAGGGAGGGAAGAGCAGGCTTCCTGCTGAGCAGGGAGCCCCAACGATAATGCAGGGCTGGATCCCAGGACCCTGGGATCATGACCTGAGCCGAAGGCAGATGTTTAACCAACTGAGCCACCCAGGCGCCCCTCAATAACACTGTTTCTAAGAGTAGTGACACTAACAAGCATTTATTTACTATGTGCTCTGCTCCAGGCTCTTTTAAGCACTGTGCAAGCCTCTTAAACCTCTAAATAACTCTATAAGGAAGAGTGCATTATATTCCCATTTTACAGATGAGGGAAGTAAGGCAAAGAGAAGTTAAATAAGTAAGGATTCAATAAACAGCTGTATTGCATCTTTACATCTCAGGTATCTCAGGTATCCTAAATCAAAGTGCATCTAGAGTCAAATGGAAGAAACTCACTTAATTTTAGAGACTGCAGATCCTTAGCAATGAGCAGACTGAAGCCACAAGAGCATAAATAGGTTACACCACGTGACACAGGAAATTAATTCAACCAGTATCTTTTGAGTGATCACTAATGTTTATTATAGTCCTTGCTTTTCTTTTTTTATTCGGGTATAGTTGACACACACTGTCACATTAGTTTCAGGTGCACAACACAGTGATTAGACAAGTCTATATGCTCTGCTGTGTTCACCAGCAGGGAAGCCCCCATCCGCCACCATCGGACGCTATTAGAGTTATCATTGACTCTATTCCCTCTGCTGGGCCCCGGTATTCCCATGACAGTCCTGCCCTTCTCTCCACACGGCCGCCCAGCTGTCTGCAAACGAGAAAGGTAGGGCTGTACTCAGAATCCCTTGTGTGCCAGTTATCCTGCTCTTGCTGCTTATCTCCAAACCACCCTTGTGTTTGTTTCTTTGGGACGCTGGGACGCATGGGTGGGGACTCTGCAAATCACATCTGTTCCGCCAGGGACTCCCTGTTAGGCTCTTCCAAGAGGGGGCGCTAGAGAGGGTCAGCTAGGCTGGAGGAGGAAGAAGGGCTGCCCGTTTCTGCCCTGGTCATCCCGTGCCCGTCAGACTCTCCTTTGCTCCAGCAGCAGCAGCTGGGTCCAGTTTTCTTGTTTTGCCACCACTAGTGGAACTAGTGTCCTCACCCTGGCTGAGAGAGGCCAGCACACAACAGTGACGCCCTGCAGGGGTTGGGGGCCAGTCCCCTGGGCCGCCCCCTGAACTCAGCCCCCAGCGGCAGCTCAGCATGCCCCACCTCAGAGGTCCAAGGTTGGGCTCTGCAGGGGCCCCTCATCTAAGTTGCCAAGTTTTAGATCCTTCTGACCTCTTCCGTTTGCCTCCCCTGCCCTAGTGGGTTGTAGCCGCCTTATTAAGGTAGAACCTCGTGGTACACTTTGCCTTCCTAGTACTTTAGTACTTACTGCTTCTTTCTATTAAATTCTCTTGGTTAAGAGAACTGGTTTGGGGTGGTCACCAAGGAAGCCACATCCCCACAATGCTCTGTCCAGCTTAGGTGCAACTAAGAAGCAAAGGGGATGGCATCTGAGTCCCCTGGCAGAGCACTCGCCACAAGCAAATGCTGGGGCCAACACCCATTGCCAGTTCTCCTTGACCTCCCCCTGTTCACTGCAGGGTGAGGGTCCCCTGGGTTTGCCCAGGAGCCTTTGAGAAGCAGCTGTCCTGGCTAAGGAGCAAGACCAGGCAGGAGGGACGGGTCACAAACTGACAGACGGAGTGGCCTCAAGTCTCTCCATGCTGGGATTTGTTTTCATTTTTAAAGGATGCGCTATGAGATTTAAGACAGCAGAAGGGAGACTTATGGATATACACTTGTGCTTATGTCTCCTTTGCCGTTTGCTTCAGGGGCTGAAGCAGGTCACCGTGCTAGGCAGGGGTCCCAGGGGCCACTCCAGAAGGCCCGCCATGCCCCTCCCTGCCCGGATCTGCACGCCCTGAGCCTTGGCCACATCGCTGGTTCTTTCCTCACATACCGGCTTGCCTTGAGGAGATGAGGACTAGAAGGGAGCCGGACAGCGAGAGTTCAAACCAGGCTTTCAGGGAGAATGAAGATGAACCTGAACGAGAGCCAGGTAAGAGAGGGAGAGCGCGCGAGAGAGCGCGGGGAGGATGTGCACACGGAGCTCTGACGTTCACAGGAGCTTCCATGCTCATGGTCTGAATTTGCTCTTTCATATGAAAAAAGTTGGCTCCCACAGCCCAGATTAGGTTTTGGCATCAGGAGCCAAACTGGAGGCCTGACTTGGCTCCCCCTTCACTCTTTCTGCAGGACAGGGCTCTGCCAGGTCTCTGGGATCTGATAAGCTGGATCAGCAGAAATCCAAGGAGACAGAAGGCGAGGCCTAGCCTTTGTCCCGTCGCAGGCCGTCCTCCCTCGGATCCCCAGCTTCTCCAAGTGAACAGCTCACTGAACTCCATCCAAGGACACGGGCGGAGCATCGTCCTTTAGGGCTGGGAGGAGCAGGAGGAGTTGGACAATGAAGCACAGGCCCTTGGGGATCCATTTGTTTACCTTATTCGACAGGAAATTCTTGCGCAGGTAGTCAATACAGGTTTGAGTAAGACGGAAGGAAGGAGCAAAGGAGGAGAGAAGAAAGAGGCGAGAAGGAATACACACTTCATAATCTCTTCACTTAGGCAGGAGAAAAATGAATTTCCAGAAAGAGTCAATGACTTTCCCTGGCTCATGCTGTTAGTGGGTGGCACATACAAGACTAGCATGTGATCTCATGACCTTCTGAATGGGGGGGTCTTTCCATTACGTCACGCTGACACACTGGGACGGAACTAGAATCATACCATCCCTAATGATGCCGCTTGTTCCTCGGGAAAAGAGAATAAAAGATGTTTCCGTGGGTGTGGTGGGGCATGCGGTCATTAAGAACTTCAAAGACATGGAGCTTGGCTGGACTTACAAGTAACCATTGGCTTGGCCCCGAACCCAAAGCGTCTTCATATTAATAGACTGCATTTGCCCAGCCCATCAGGAATGGCACATGTGATTCCGGCCCAGTGCCCAGCTCGGACCAAGTCCCGTGGGAACACCGGTGCTTGCACAGCTCGGATTTCCATTCAAGCTGGTCGTGCTCTGACTGGAGGGAAGCCCACATCTCTAGCTCAGGACTTTAGCTGGAAGACGATAGGCAGCTATCCAGCAGATAAATGACTGAATCTGATTCTTCTTAGTGAAGGGCAGAAGGAAAATGGTATGATAAAGACACAAGCGAGGTGATCAAATGGTCAATCAATGAGTATTCATGAAAGGGCCACCATGTGCCCACCATCGTGCTTGGAGAAGCCACTATCCCCATAGAACCTATTGTCTGACTGAGACATATGATATAAATGTGTATAAAAGTAGAGAACAGTCTAGCGGTATGGTCCCACTGTGTGTTTTGCTCAGCTGGTGAAGGCCGGGAAAGGATGTAAGAAGAAGCATTAGTTTAGAGAACAAACATCAGGGCACACAACTATCATCGTCTTCAAAGAAGGTGGAACGGAGCAGCCCTGATCCATGCTGCTCTGGAGAACAAAGGGGAGCAGGGAGGCTGTTTGTGCTCAACATAGGAAGGATGTTCTTAGGGGTGTCTGTGTGGCTCAGTCGGTTAAGCATCCAACTCTTGATTTCGGCTCAGGTCATGACCTCCACGTTGTAAGATAAGATGGAGCCCCACATCAGGCTGTGCGCTGGGCGTGGAGCCTGCTGGAGATTCTCTCTCTCTCCCTCTCCCTCTGCCCCCCTCTTTTTTTTTAAAAAAAAAAGGAAGGATGTTTTAATGATCAGAGTCATCCAAAATGATAGGGCTGACTCGTTAGGCAGGGAGCTCTTCATCGTCAGAAGTGTGCAGCGACAGCTGCATGGAAGCCTGTCACAGACACGCGGAAAGTGGTCCAGTGTGGGGTGGGGGACAGTTTGGGATGACCTTAGAATTCCCTTCTTTCCAACTCTCGGATCCTAGAATTCTTATAGGACAGGATTACACTGCATTTGATCAGTGTAGGACAAACATGGCAAGAAAATGATGTCACTTCTTGCAGCCTCCAGCCCTTCAGCTGATAGATGAGGCAGAGGATACACACCTGCCCTAGGGAGTTACTGGAGCGAATGAGAAGGCTTGCATAGAAAGCAACTTCATAGAGATGTAGGGGTGTGGCCAGTGAAAACCTGAGAGGCAGAGGCAAGGAAGAAGCTCTCTCTCTCTTTATACATATATGTATAAATGTATGCATATACATATATATATATGTATAACCACACATATTATAACAATAGCAGCTACTATGTATTGAGCCTTTATAATATGCCAGTCACTGTTGCTCCATATTATTCTCCCAGCCAAGAAGTAAAAATAAGAATAAGAAGTAAGTAATATACGCCTGTTTTACTGAAGCTCGGAGAGTCTCTACAGCCAGCAAGCAGTGGAGGCTGACTTTGGGTTCGTATTCCTGTGACTTCAGAGCCCAGGCTCTGGACCAGCAGGTGGCACTGTCCTTGACTCATCCACGCAGGTGACGCGGGCCTATGATGGAGTTGGATAAGGCAAGCGACCTGCAGGTAGAGCTGTCTTACCTTGACCACATGGAGTTTGGGCAACAGATTGCAGTCGGCCAGGGTCAGTTCGTCCCCATCTAAGAATTTGCGCCGGGACCTCCTGTCTTCATCCCCGCAAGTGTTGGCATCGATCTCCTCTGGGAGAGGGTTGTTCAGGTAGTCATCCAGTTTCTTCAGAGCCCTGGTCAGGCCTCTCTCAAGGGCTGGCATGAAACAGCAGAAGAATCTTCAGTCAACCTTCCTGCCACTGGAAACAACCAGGGGTCTTCAGAGTAAAGGAGCCTATCCTGAATTCTGTGCCCCACACTACAGAATACCTGCAAGCCATTAATACAACGCAGCAGAAGAGTGTTAAGTGGTCTGAAAAAGCAAACCTTAACAAAACAATAAACACTAGTTAATCCTTAAAAGAAGAAAAACATAAATATACAAATGCAACCATTAGGATATATATCGAAGTTTTTAAAGTGCTCATCTCCAGTAGATACAATAATAATAGTCAACTTTCATTTTCTATTTTGCTTCTCTATATTTTTCCAATATTCCACAATTAACCCACATAATAATTCTGTAGAAAGAAAGGGCTATTCACTAAGTAAATGACTGTTTAGAAAGTCTAGGACAGAGATACGCATCAGACTTTGTGGAAGCATTAGCTAAGGAAGCACCAACTGAGCCAACCTGAGAAGGGGGGGTGGGGGAGACAAGGCTCCCAGGAAGACACAACATAGGAAAGTAAGCCACCCTGCTTGGTGTTGCCCCTACAGGACCAATGGATACCAGAAGGGCAATACTTCAGTTTAATCTAGAGAAGGTTGTTCTAAAAATCAGAGATGTCCACAATGGAAGGGCCGGTGCGCCAGGCAGAGGGCTCCACCAGACACAGCTGCATGGAAACCTGTCAAGGACACACCTCAGAGAATGAACATCCAAAGGACGACAGTGTGGCAGAAGACTTTTACAGTCTTGCCCCAATAATTTCCTATCCAGTAATTCATTTAGACACAAGAGTAGAACAGAATATTCAAACGAGCAACAGCTAGAAGCCACTATCACTCAGAACCAATCCATCGAGAATCTCACAGTCAATTCCAGGCACAGAACACTGGCCACCCGAGCTCCGAGGACAGGGGTGGAGGAGACGGCTGACTGGGCCCCCAGCCACTGCACCTGTGTCATCACCCCATCTCCAAGGCTGTTTTTTCCCAGACTCCAGTGTAGAGTGTGATGCTGAGGTAATAGGAATCAGTCCTGACGTTAATTCTGGCAGATGAAAGAGGGATGCTGCCCCTGGGGGCAGAGCCCAGAGGATGGGGACTCTTACTTACTTTTTCCCAAATGTGCCTTCTGTTAGCCACTCCTCCATAACCCAAGTTTGTCTTTTCATAGAAGGCCTTTGTTTGAGACAATAAAACACCACCAGCCCAAGATAAATCAATTGAACACTTACTGGAATGTTTGAAAACAGGCTGGAAGTTGGACGTAGTTTCTCAATACTTCCTTCTCCCTGGTGTGGCATTTGAACTTGTACTTCATCATCTGCTTTGTGTTTCCAGTTTGGGAGAACAGAGTGAGCAGGGCTGGGAAAAAATGCTTGTATTCCCCTTAGTAATTGTCTAGACTAGGATGGGATTGCAAGCCTATTCAAGGACAATAGCAGAGGGTGGGGACCGAACAATAGTCATTATGCGCCCCACCCCCACCCCCGCCGAAGCACTTGTGATCTATATTGGGTTTGTTTGCTTCCTTAAAGCCCTCCACCCCTTTCAGTGATGGCGATTATGACAAAATCTTGATTCTAATGGAGAAAGGAAAAATCAAATAGAGTGCCTGCTGAAATCGGCCCAGTGGGTATCAATCCAAGCGACAGAGACGGATGAAAGGAAATGAAATGTTGCAGACTGTAATTCCAAAATGCCCGCTGGAGACCCGAGCAGGCCATTACATGAGTCTGTGCCCAAGTCCCCCAGGGTGGGAACGATCATGGCGTTTGGTAAAAGAGGCCTAGAAGAGCAACTGGAGCTCCTTGGGAGGACAATTCTGGATACATCTCAACTATGTCTCCATGAGCTCTTGAGGTGGAAGGATTAAGTGTGGCAGTGGGCATGGCTGTCACCTTATGCCATAGCTGCAACATCTAGGTGACACCCCGAGGGGGCGTGTGCTGAGGATGTCCTCCGCCGGTCAATGTCATCACTCGAGTCTTGTGTATTTTTGATCAGGAACGTGAAGGGCACAGTTGGTGGTAATCATGGTAGAAGGAAGAGGAGGCGAGGCAGCAGGGGAGGGGCTGTGTGGCCTGGAGCTAAGCCTGTGTTTAAATTTCAACCCTGCCCAGGATGGATTTATTATGACGCTGCTCAAGTTTGAGCTTCAGTTCCCTTCATCCCATGGGCCCCTTCCAAAGCCTTGAACTTGATTTTTTAAAAAAATTCCTTATTTGTATTTATTCTATTGGCTTCAGACCCCACAAATCTTGGGAACGTCTCTGATCCTGGAACTCACGACCAAGTGTGACCTTGGGCAAGCTCCTCAACGTCACTGAGTTTCAGTTTTCTCATCTCAACGGTGAGATGAAGATCCCCAATCTTCCTAAGGCCTGACTCGGATTATGCAGGGAAAAGTGCCTCATACAGTGCCTGCCCCGTGCTAGGACATCTCTATGATTTGCTCTTGCTAGTGCAGGACCAAATGTGACAGCTATCTGCTCTCTGTCCCTGACCCCATACTCTCCATCAGTTATTTCCTCAAAACTCCAAGGTGCGGCAGAGAATGAGAGATTCTCAAAAGCTCCAGTTCCGAGGCCCAGGCCCCAGAGAGGACAATCAACAGCCCAGAGTTTTGCATCCCATCCTGATGGAATCATGTACAGCCACAGCCCTGTCCCGGATGCTCCATCGGGATCCTGCTTGGTGATGCGCTGTGTGAGAGACATGGTCGGGGTGAAATAGACACAACATGTCTGTGCTAACACACAGCCATTCTTCTCGACTAATGGATACCAGCACTGATACAGCCTCTGCCAGTTCTTTTCCCTCCTACCTACCAACTTATTCCTCTGACCCTGGCTCGATCTGGCATCCATAGAATTCAATGATCTCTTTTGGCCCACAGCACCCGGGTCAGAAAACCGCTGGTGTTGAACTTTCTGCTCAGATCAGAGTGAGGGGGATTATGAAAGAAACCAGAGTGACAAGGAGATGTTAATCCCGTCAGTGTTCGCATTTGAAACCCTCCTCTGAGCAGCAGGATGGGGTAACCCTCAGACCACAGCAAGCCTGAGGCCAGGGGACCCTGAGACCCGGGAGCAGTAGAGGCCCAGCCACTTGACTGCTCCCCCCGTCCTTTGACTGCTGTCTGCCCCTCTCCACCCGCCCTTCCCGTAAAGATTTATTCGGTACCACCCGCAAATGCACTGGGTAAAATATGTGACGAGGAAACAAGGGGAATAGTTCATAAATATTCTCAGCCATATGCAAACAATCTCAAATTTATTTTTCTCCTTTTTAAGGAGGAAAAAAAAATCCACCCATTCCATGATCACTTCCAGATTCATTGAGGTTGATATTACATAAGAACCAATATTGTTTTCTCGTCGTAGAGAAATAATGACTTGGAAACGGCAATTTGAGCTAAGAAAATAATATACTCTTACCAGGGCATGGAGGCTGAATGAGGACTCAGGAGCCAAGACTCTAGCTCAGTCTCCAACCAGCTCTTGCAAGCACGGCTCAACCCTGCTTTGCTGGCATGCTTTGTGCAACAGGGGTATCAGCAAGCACCACACAGACTCTTTGGGGCTCAGAACTCACGTAGAGCAGAACGGATGTCAAAGGTGTTCTTTGAAAGGACAGGAGCAGCTCTGTGGGTCCAGGGTCCTGTAGCCTCAGCTCCTCACGTGTGTTTTCTCTCTGGCACATGAAACTTGCAGAGAGGTAAGAACAGGGGGCCACCTCTGACCACCAGCTGCAGCCTGGATAGGCATCTGTTCAATTCTCCCATGGAGAAGACAATCATGGCTATTGGGAGCTGGCCCCGGGCCAAGGACCCTCCATCCCGCTGTGCCTCTCACATGGCTCTGATCCAGCACCAGCAAGAATTACAGTAACTGAATGTCTGAAGTAGACTGGGGATGTTTACACAACCTATCATTTAAACACACAGTGAAGCTATTGAGATGGGAATTATTATTCATACCCATTTAAGAGATAAAAAAATTGAGTCTTAGACTTTCCCAAGGCACACACGCATGTGCAAGACAACCGTTCCCGGGATGCACACTGAAATTGTACCTTGTCTGGTTTTTAACTGCTGTTGTCTTCCTTACGAGCACCAACCCCTGGGTAATGGGAGAATGACAACTTTATTTTAGTCTGTTCTGGATTACAACCTAGTCTGATGTAATGAACAGTCCCTCTAGAGAATTCTCAGTCTCTTTTGCATAAAAATGCTCAGTTTCTCAGAAAGTCTCCATCTCCTCTGCTCTTCTCGCTGAGTAAATGGGGGGGGGGGTGCTGTGACCTTGTGGCCTTGGGGAGATAGGGGCCCTGGGATCAAGCGGGTAGAAGGCTTTGGGAAGCTTTCACAGGTCCTGTGTCTCTTCTTAGTTACCTCTTCTCAGCGAAACCTCCACTTCCTTCCAGATGTTGACCCTAGGGTGGTGGTCAGAGGTAGGCTGTCCAGCTCCCTCCAAAGCCCTGGAAGGATACCTAAGCAAAATGCCACATGGTGCTTCCTAGATGTATCTCTGGTTCCCTGACCCTTCTGTTTGTGTCTTCTCCTTCATCCCCAAATTCCCTGGGCCAGAAAGGGTATGCTTTCCTTTATATTTTCCTATGTCATATAATCCACCAACCACAGAACAGCAGGTCTCCCTGGCCCACTGCACGGACCTAAGGGCCATTTCTTCTCTATAAGCTGAGTCCTCTAGGCATGGTTCTTAATGTGCTAAAACTGAGAGATAAAGGAATTTAGAACATTTTAAGACAATAGCTTGGCTTGTAAGGCTACTGTCTTGTTGAAAATGCTATTTTGAATCAGCAGCTAAATATTGAATGCTTTTTTTTCTTTCTTAGAATTCCTTCTACAGAATTCTTATCTGTCATGGGGCTGATGGATGCTCAGGACAGGTTGGAATCATGTGTTCAAGAAAGACAAAGAGAAAAGTATTTTCAAATGTTAGCCCTGTTCAAGTAAGGAACAAAATCAGGATTTAAAAACAGGATTGTTGGATTCCAAAACTTAAATTTCTTTTACTCTGCAAAGCCATCTCTGGGTGCCAAGGACTGACCCATGGCTCTTTGAGAGTCCGCTCAGCCTTCCATCTTCCTTTCATGCTGTAGACCTTTCTCACATGCCCTTGTTTACCTAACAAGAGCGTGGCTATTAGGGCAGCACTCCTCATGCCTTACCTTCCAGCTAATTTGATAAAATATCTGTGTTCTTCTACTAATGGCTTGATTTTAGCTGGAATTCCTGGTGCTCTCAGTGACCATCATTGGGTCTAGAAGGAGTTATCTCTGAGAGAGGAGCCTACCAGGACCCTTCACACCATTTCTCAGCAACAAACACTAACTTTGCCCCTACTCAAGGCCAATGCTGTCACATTGTCTATGCGACAGCAGAACGTCTCAGTGAAAAGAGAGAAATTCATTTGAGTTTTTCCTATGATGAAAGAAATATCCAGATAGAGAAATATCCAGAGGACTGGATGAAGTTTTTCCTTTTCATCTCTTTCGATATCATGTCAATATAACAACAACAAAAAGAGCATAGCTGTGGTTTGAGGGAGGCCACAAAGGAGATTTCTCTGGCCATCACCGTATTCTTGGAGAGAAAATACAAAGATGGCCACACCTTGTTGGCATTTGATCATTGTTTTAAACATGAATGATAATGTGACAGGAATAAACAAACACAAAAAATCAAAGAGTAAGAATGTAGTATCATCTCTCCCTCACCTTTCTGGAGGAAGAAGCCTTTCCTCCGAAACAGAGAGGTCATATTGCTTTACACAGATGCCCAAGGGCCAAAGATCTAGAAGAAAGGAAGAGGCTATGCAGACGGAGAGTTATGGGGGTGGGAGAAGAGGGGGTGCAGGTCAGGTGGGCAGGAACATAAATATTGTCATAAAGAGGACAATTTTAACAGAGACAAAGATGTTCTAAGGCAGGGGGTGGGGGTTGGGACATTTGGCTCTGTGCCAGGCAGTGTAATTCCCTCCCCTGTAAGAAACCTTCCGTAAAGATCGACATTCATCTTTCAAGTTTAGGGAATTGGAGTCACGTGGCTTTTCTCTGTTGCAAAAGTCCTTAAAGAGAGAAAATGTAGCCCAGCTATAGTTGAGTTACATAAGTATGAATGACCACATAAGGGCAAAATTATAAGCAGGTGGGAGCTAGGGTTCATACCCTCTGACCCACAGTGACCCTTCTGGAACACACAGCAGTAAGGGGTAGCTGATCCGCGTGGTCCTTTTGTCGCTCAAAGCATTATCTATGCCCAGTCCTTCAACCGCAGAGGTAGAAGATGGGAATGAGGCTTTGTTTCAGGTGTGGTGAGCCCTACTCTCCTGTGCCTGGGCCCTTTGGGTACGTTAACATATCATGGATATCAGAAGGGAAGGGGACAGAGAGATTCCGGGTTGGGTGTCACGTAGCCCTGCACTAGTCTTCTCCGAGAGGTCTCATGATCTCAGACACAGTCACAGAGCGGCACATCCACTCTGTTTTTGAAGAGATCTGAGTTTGAATCCTACACTCGTTATGGTTGTTCACGGGTTGCTGTTAAAGCATCTTCTACAGACCCTGGTGCACAGAGGGACTTAACAAAAATGAGCTATGATGATTACAGCTGTCGAACTTCAGTTTACAAGAGGATGTGAGGGAAGGACAGACTGAGTGCCCCTCCAGGCAGAAGCCGGGTGTCTGAAGTGAGGCTTCTCTGAGCATCCAGGAGCCTCCCAGGTGCAAAGGGAAATCCTGGACAGCTCGGAGCATGGAGTGTACTCTTGTATTTCCAACACGTCCGCGATCCCAAGTTGCCTGGAATCATCATCTCTTTTGGGTTTGGCGTTGCTCTCTCCAGGCTATGGGACTGTGTCAGACTTTCTTGGTCTGATAGTTTGGAGAATTCATGTCCACCTTAGGCATGAGACCAAGAACATTAGACTTGGCCTCACAGCCAGAGAGGAGGATGTTGTCAAATGGGCTCTAGCTGTGAAAGACCCAGGGGCTCCCATGTGGGAAGCCATTCCCAGGCTCCGTTTCTAGGCACTGGTGAAAACAGGAAAGGTGGGAAGACAAACAGTGGTTTATGAGAAAGCAAAACGCAATGGCAACTTCAACAGATTCCCTCCTGTTCCCTCTTGCAGTGTCAGCTGAGCTTGAGAGGAGTCTGTAGTTCCTGCTGCCATGGGTATTGTTTGTTTGTTCTAGAAAAGATTTCAGCCTTGAATGGGAGGGCGATTTAAATGACAAACTCCCATGGTCCTTTCCAGTAAGAGGTCAGCAAATGATTCTTTAGTCCCAAGGCAGGATTCAGGTCTCACAACTATGGAGGACTGGAGTATGGGACACTGTTGAAAACCCCCTACCCCCCTTTGGTGGAGAGACTCACCAAGTGAATGGTTCTGTATTTCTTTGAGATATTCCTAAGTAGTCAGGGACTTTTTCCTTGAAGAAGAGACAGATCCTCTGTATAGCTTCTTCCCCAAGCCGTATAGGGGATCATTGTGAAGAGTCAACACAAATCAACCTGATATTTGCCTCATGTTGAAAAGTATGACTCCCAATAAAAAATATACTATATATATACACGTGCATACACATACACATGTATGTACATACATACAAAATATATATACACACATATATATACATATACACACACATACATTATATATATATATATATATAGATATATTTAAGGCAAGTGTTTGGCGATCATTTGCCTGTGTTTAACATACCAGCATGGTAAAGATTTTAGGACAACCTTGGCATGCTTTCCATAAAATATTTTTTTTAAGTATGAAGGGAGGTATGCATAGTATAGACACTTCCAGATTCTGATAATTTTCTAAATCTAAAAGCCACAGTGAATTCGAGAAGAAGGATGATCATGTATGTCTTCAAATTTAGGTTTCCTTTTGTATACACACCCTGTACCCTGTAAGCTCCCCCACTGATAACTTATCAACTGGAAGAGAGAGAGACAGAGGAAGACTGACTCCAACTGGAGCCAGCCAGTGGAAAGAGGAAGAGGCAGAAACCGGCCAGCCAGGGCGGGTGTGAGCTAGCTGGGGCAACCCACAGAGAATGTGTTCCCTGGTTAGGGAGCCCTGCCCAGACTTCAGCCACGGGGTGGTGGCGACCTCTCCTGGCCTGTCCTCACCCAACAAAAACTGCATCTTCCCCGGCCAACGTGTAAAACATGTATGTGTGTTTTCTATTAGGCTTTCCAGAAACTCATAAATGGTTGTAAAAACCATTGTGCTAATAGAAAGAACGACATAAATGCTGACTGGAGCTATTAATGCTGGTTGTAGTTTATGTAGCCGACTGAATCAGGCTGAAAACTGAGATTTTTATGGTTACTAGGTAACAGGTTATTTTTAAGTATCAGGCCATAGATTAGGCTCAGTCCTCATATTCAAACACTCGGAATGAACTAGTCAAGGGAGATACTTTCTCGGTCCTCTGTCCAGCATTTGGACCCAGAGACCTTCTTTCTCAACACTCCCTCCCTCCAAACACTTAGACTGAAGTGATTTAGCCACATTTTGTCCTGGTCACCCCCAAATGCCCACATCTTTTATATAAGAGCCATTAACAAATTTAGAACCTGGCCTCCACAGCTCTAAATTTAAATGATTACCGGTTTCCAACATTCTGTGACTATCCTGTAAACTCTCCCCTGGCTGCCTATTCTGTCCTTTGTTAACGCATCTCTGTCCAGCACCCATGCTGGGTGGGCCAGTTTCAGTGCCCCTTGCCTCCCATGGATGCTGAGTCAGGACTCCCCAGATGAAGCTGGGATTTCCTAAATGACCTGCCTACTCTTGTTTAAAAACTCAGCACCACATGCCTTTTAAATAATGGATTATTTAAATGTATCATGTATACAGGTCAGGGGCACAGACTAGGGACTAGCTGCAGGTGCGGGGATCCTGGCTCGGCCACCTACTAGCTTGCGCAGGCTGGTTAACCTCTTGTGCCTCAGTTTCCTCCTCTGGCGAAACAGAGATCATAACAATGCACACCTCATAGGGTTGCCATGAGTGACACCCGTTGCAGGCTTCGAACTATGTCCACCACGCAGTGAGCAGTTCTATGTGCAAGGTGGGATGCCGCTTGATGTAGAAAAAACAGAGCATCCAAAAGCTAGTAAGTTCTTAGAGTTGGAAGGAAAAAGTCTGCCTGATAAATACTGTGCTTGACTTGTTCTCTACCCTGAGGAAGTCACCCCAGATGAGTTATGCAGTGTTTTCTTGAGTATTCAGCTGGTCCTTTCACTCTGACTCTGCTGTCGTAACCACAGTCCCACCTGAGCGAGCCTTGTTCCTCATAGTCATGGAACAGGGCAACCTTTGAGGGTAAGTTTTGCAGGGGTAGGGGCGAGGGACACTTTTGCAGAATTCCCCAGACACGCCACAATTATATCCTCCACCTCCCTTGCTCAGAGCAGCCCTCCAGGTGCCCGCACTTGCCTCCACAGGGATTACAGTCTCGGGGGAGAAGCTATCCGCTGGGTGTCTTAATTGCACGGCTTGCATCTTCTAAAGTTTGTGAGTCTTGCATCTTCTAAAGTTTGAAGTCAGGGTGTTACAGATTAAGGGTACAATTTTATACTTCTATTTCTTTTTTTTTTTAAGATTTATTTATTTGAGAAAGATAGACAAAAGAGAGCAAGTGTGGGTAGGGGCAGAGGGAGAGAATCTCAAGCAAACTCCCCCTTGAGCGCAGAGCCTTACAAGGGCTCCATCCCAGGACCCTTAGATCATAACCTCAGCCGAAACCAAGAGTCGGACGCTCAACAAACTGAGTCACCCAGGCGCCCCTGTACTTCTATTTCTTATAATATATGTGGGGTAATGATTCAGAGTTGGTCAACCCCAAAGGAGAATTTGAAATACTATGTCTCTTTTTGGCATGGCTAGATCAGATATTTTCATTGTAGTTTTTTTTTTTTTTTTTGATCACCTTAAGCTGAAAGTGAGTTATATGCAAATATTCACTCTCACCTTTTTTGTTACTAAAAGAACCCAGATTTCCTCAGAGTGGTAATGTGCCCAGTTAAAAATACTTACCTTCCCAAACTTTTACTAAGGAAGGCCAAATGCCCAAATTATGACCAATGAGATATAAGTGGAAATTCATGGATCGGCTTCTGGGAGAGAAAAGACAGATACAGCTGCCCCTGCCTGGAACTCAGACGCAATGTCTGGAAGTGGAGTATCTATCTTGTGACATAAGGATGAAAGTCACACATAAAAGACAGAGGATTTGTGCTCTAAGGATCTAGACCCATGAAAATAAAATCAATATTTGCTTTAGCATCTGTAATCAGGTTTCTATGATACGGAGCCAATTCACATAGATATTGTCAATGTTTCTTTATTACATTATTATTCTAGCACCTTGCACAGTGCCTGGTACTGAATAAGTTTTTGTTGAAAGAATGAGCTATTCAGTGGGGTTTGGGGAAAGGTGAGGGCCCCTAAAATGTAACTGTATATGTCTCTATATGCTTGTGCAACTGGCTTTATCTCATTAAAGGGTCTATAATGGTTCCCTTTCTTTGTGTAATGATAGCATTTGGTCTCTCAGGGATGGATGAAGGGAATTCATTAGTTTGGCCTGGCATACCCTCCTGGGGCTCATCAAAGCCAAACGAGTACAGGTCATCAGCAACCTGCACCTCTCTGCCAGGTGACACAGGTGAGACCAAGGCCAGGGTCAGATGCAGACAAAGTGTTGAATAAAACCTGACTTTGAGGTCCCCCAAACAGAAGCAAAATGTGGTTGATGGTCATTGCAAACATCAATGGGCACGTGACCATCAGAGTTAGCCCTCAATACAGAGGAATCATGCGGTTCAACCCCCTACTCTAGAATATTCAGGAATGGAAGGGGTTCTGGACAGAGGCACAGAGGAACATATTTCTTACTATGACCCAACTCATTAAATGCTTCTTCGACCAGGGGTTTCTAGAAAAATAGTCTGACCTCTGACTTCTGGCTGGAAGAACACAAGAATTTAGTCTTCTGTGTTTTCTCCTCTGACTCTTGGTGAAATTGCACCTTTAACACCAAGTACAATGTTCCTTGACTGCATTTTATAAAAATAAGGATGACAAGAAAAATACCACTTAAGCAAACACTGCTACCACCACGACACTGACGGTCTTCATGATGGAACAGCTCAGATTGTTCTTACTGACTGGTTTTAAATGTGGTACTTCCTCTTTTTCCCCCCCATGAGGCTCCATTTAATATAACAGAGGTTATGAAAGCATTATAGTTCTCAGCTGAGAGACGGTTCCAGTCATAGAACATAATGAAGTGGAGACTGGGAAGTTTCAAAGGTGGTCAAGAGAGTGGAGGGCAGGTGATGTGGGACAGGCTTTAAGGTGAGGCTGGAACAGGAAGCAGATGGAGGAAATGGCCCTAACACTGATGAGGCAGGACAGACCCTTTTACCCACCACCTATTAGGTAGATGAGCAGACAGCTCTGGCTTGTCGTGAAGTGTTTGGGAAATGGTTCATTCATTCAGTTCGCGAACGTTTCTTGTGTACCTGCTCTGGACCAGATGCGGAGCTGGGGTCTTGAGAGTGTCCTCGTGGAGACTGCCGCCCGGAACCTTACTTCTCAAAGCTCCCCCCTTTATCAGCAGCATCATCGAATCATCTGGTTGCCCTCAGGCCCCACCCTGGACCCACTCGCCTGAATATCTGCATTTTAACAAAACCCTGGGAGATGCAAATGTGCATCCGAGTTAGAAAATGATCTGAATAACATGGCAAACCAGATGATGTGCTATTTGACATACTTAAGTCTTACACAGCTACTGGGGCTAACGGGGCTGCTCAGGCTAAACTCATGAGTGGGCTTGAAGTGGCCTGGGGGCCCCTCCAGAAAGATAGCTCTAGCACAGATTTTTAAAGAAGGTTAGGAGTTTTAAAGTCAAAGTTCTGTGTAGCAACCTTTTATTCCGCCAACAAATTACCCTAAAGAGCCGGTACCTTCAGAATACAGACTGGATTTAGTCCCTGGTTTCAATGCCCATGCTTCGGCATTATTTAGTCTGTAGCAAAAGAGTTTAAAAGCTGAGAAATGCCTGGTTTGTCCTGTGACCATCATGGCTCCCTCACGTCTTCTGAACAACTGTTACACACCCTAGCTTCTCCTGTGCAACATGGAGAGAACGTGGTCCATCCTGCCTGGACAAGACAGTGACGAATTTGACAAGGATAGTTTATAATTGAGGTGTCTGAAGTTTTCGATACAGGTTCAAGACACCACCTGGATTTCGTATCTTGTCAGTCCCCAAAATGGGGAAACCCATTCTACACGCTAATTTGCCCAGAGGCACTCACAGAGAAGAGAGGATTTTCCCTCAGAGCTACGTGCTAATCACAGATGAGAGGTTCTAAGGGCAGACAAGGCGTCACCAACTACAATACTCCCGGCCCGCACACGGGCAACGAAGTGTAGACACACTCATGCACACACGACAGCACTTCTGTGGTCTAAACACCAACATGCTTAAGAGGGAAGCTGCGAGACCCATGTCGTGTCTCTTCACTAATACAACTTCGTGTGCAAGTGCATGTTTTCAGATGAACTGATACATGCCATTTATTTAAGGAGCTATTTAATGGCTTCTGCTAGTACCTAGAAATATCAGAACACACAAGAGCTGTGTGTGTGTGTATGTGTGTGCACGCACGCGTGTGTGCCTGCGTGTGTGTGGAGAGAGAGAAACGTATTTAGCTCCCGCGTGTAGACTGCACAAAGACAAGAGGTGTCGGTTGCACAGGATGAGGTAACAGTAGCCAGAGGTGAAAGAGCATTTAACTAGTGTTCAAATTAGTCATTTAATGTTCCTTTATTCCCCAGGCCTTGATCTGAAGCCAGGCCAGGCCAGGCGGACTCGTTCTGGTCAGACGGCGGGAAATTCCACCACATGGAATGGTGTTGGTGGTCTCCGCTCTACTCCAGCCGGGGAGCCCACACAGCTAACACCCGGCTCCTTCCACTAATGAATGCGCCCACCCACGCAGGACCTTCCCCCCCATGCCCTCCCCCCCGCCCCCGCTCCCTCCCCGCCCCACCCCCCCATCAACGTGCCATGCCACCACCAACCGCCCTCGAAAGTTTTGGTTCAGAAGCAAAAATTGTTAAATTACAACTTGCCAGCATCCGCCTCAATAATGAACCAAATCAAAGGCCCTCCGGAGGAATCCCCTGGGCAACTCCTGGGAGGTGTCAGAAGGAAATACTCAGCCCTTCCCCTCCCTCTTGCTCCCAGCCTTGAGGACCTGCCGCCTGGGAGGGGGCACATTGATGCAGGACGCGCCAAGCCTCGGAGGTGGGTCCCACTGAGCCGAGGTTATTTGTTTTTCCTTGTAAGAATGCTAATCAAAGCGAAACTTTAACCCAACAAACAAACAAACAAAATATCCTGAGTTGGCTATTTGCGCGCAGGGGTGGCCAAGGAAGGCAGCCTGAAGGCGTCCTTTATGACCAGAGGCGTTTTTGAAACGAGACAGCAATGGCTGCTTTATGAGGAAGTGGCAAGACAGTCACCTCGTTATCCTCACCACTGTGGTGGTCCGGGGACCACCCAGGAGCCTCCACCACGATAACAGCCTGGGCTGAGGACTTTGTCCAGGGAACCAGTTGTCCTGAGTTGGGACACAGCGGTCTTTCTCCAAAGAAGAGGTCGGTGTTTCTGACAGGACAGACCTGGAACCCCACTGCCACCCCCCTGGCTTCTGTGTCCCAGAGGAGTCATTATAACTCACGTCCCTACCTTTCTCATGTGGCCTTAGCTCTCCCCTCAGAACGTGAGGCTGAAGGAGAGGCGGGGCGGTGCCCGTCCCCCTGGGAAGGCCACCGTGGCCTCCAGACTGGGCCCAGCCCCCGGACATGGGGCTGAGGGCTGGGAGGGAGGAAGAAGAGGAGGAAATAATCACCTTGTGACTGAAGTGGCTGGGAATAATAAATACACACTCTCTTTTAAACATGGCTCGCCACATCCTGGGGAATCTGGAAAAACACTCCACCTCTCGCCTCCCCACCCTCGCCCCCAACAGCAGTTGGCTTTCAGGACGCTTTGGGAGAAAGCACAGGGCCTTTGATAGTAAGGGGCTTGTTGGTTCTGGGCTAACAGCCCTCCCCGGCTGCTTTGAATCCTTTCGAAGACTTTCCTATTTTAGGTCAAGGAAGTTCATAAAAGTAAAGACTGGGGGTGGCGGAAGGGGAAGAGGGAAGGCAGAGAGAAGCAACTAGGGCAATTAGTTAGCAGAGGCCAACCACCACTCTGGAGGATCCACTGGGCCTGCTGCGCATGCCGCACCCTGGGTGTGCGGGACAGATAATGGAAGACGGCTTCGAGTCCCCAAGGGAGACCTGGCCTCTTCTTGAACCCCCAGCCAAAGCTTGGGTATAACCCGGTTCTCCTATGCAGAGGAGGCTTGAAAATCCACAGGCCTCTCCCTGCTAAACAGGAACAGCCCCTCCAGCGCTGATTCCTCCAGCTGCCAGAAGAGGGCAGCACATGCTGCTAGATTACAGTGAGAACTGGGCCACCCAGTCCCCAGGGAGGACATCGGGGAATGTGGGGGAGGATTTGTGAGATTAGCAGCAGCAAAGCAGCAAAACCTATACCATATTGGTGCCTACGGTGTGCCAGGAACTGTCCTCAGGGCTCTACTGCATTCATTCATTTCATTAACATGACAACGCTCCAAGAAAGATCACTGTTATAATCTCCCTGTTATAGAGGAGGAGGCTGAGAGGTATAGAAATTAAGAGAACTTGCTAGTGTAGTCTAAGAGATCAGCAAATTATTGTCCAAGGGCCAAATGCAGCCCACTGCATCGTTTTGCACTGCCCTCAAGCTAAGAATGGTTTTTACATTTGGGGATGGTTGGAAAATTTCAGAAGAAGAAGACAATTCCATGACCCCTGGAAATGATAAGAAATTCAAATGTCGGGAATCCCTAAGTGAAGCTGTATGGGAACACAGCCACGCTCCCTTGTTTGCATGTTGTCTGTGGCTGCATCTTTCCAACAGCGAGCTGAGCAGCTGGGACAGCTTATGTAGTCTGAAAAGTCTGAAATATTTATCATCTGACCCTTCACAGAAAACATTTGGCGGGGGGGGGGGGGTGCCTGGGTGGCTCAATGGATTAAGCATCTGCCTTAGGCTCAGGTCGTGATCTCAGGGTCCTGGGATCGAGTTCCACATCGAGCCCTGCATGGAGCCCTCATTGGGCTCTTAGGCTGCTCATCGGGGAGTCTGCTTGTCCCTCTCCCTCTGCCCCTCCCCCGTTCATGCTTACACTCTTTCTCAAATAAAAAAATAAAATCTTTAAAAAAAGGAAGGAAGGAAGGAAGGAAGGAAGGAAGGAAGAAAGAAAGAAAGAAAGAAAGAAAGAAAGAAAGAAAGAAAGAAAGAAAGAAAGAAAGAAAGAAAGAAAGAAAGAGAGAGAGAAAAAGAATGTTTGTCGATCCCTAACCTAAGAGGCAGGTGCTACTGTGTTTCCAGGCATGAGAGACAGGGGCACAGCTGACCCTTCAATGGATAAGGAGTCAGGACAGACAGCCTAAAGGGATCTGGAAGTAATGCTGACCTCAATTCTCTTTCTTTCCAAAGGTGTCACTCAAGGTCAAGCGTCAGGAGGATCTGATGCTCCACAGTAGAGCCTCTAGCAAGTTATAGAATGTTCCATTTGGGAAAGTTTATGGGAATCATCCACCTATTATGTTTCATCTTTTCACACTTGACATGTCTAGAATTAGACCGTTTCTTACAACCAACATGTTATAGTTGAGATAAAAGGATTTTTGTTTATTTGAAAGCATATTTTGTTTCTTACTGGTAATTAAAATAATGCAGTCTTACAGTAGATGACATCTTAGACCAGGCAGTTCCTACCTCCATAGGTAGGAACCTCTTTCTGTGTCCTTTCAGGGATGGGACACTCACTTCTTTTGTTTGCAGCCCATTGTACAGATTTAACTAAACTTCTTAATATTGGGATGAAGCCTATGAGCCTCAATTTCCATATATCAAATGTGGATGGCCTTGTTTAATCACAGATTTTATTAGAAGGGAGTGAGGGGTATTGCCAGGAAGCAGGTCCTTGGTCACCAAGGACAGGGAGGTGCACACAGAGCAGGCTGCTGGAGGAGCCGTTCTGCTGTGTGGTCAGCCAGGCAGGCAGGCTGGAATGAGCCTGTGTGGACTGAAACCACTGGGGATGAAGCAGGGAAAGAAAGACTGCCAGGGCTACAGACAGATTCTTTTCCCATCAGCATCGGCCAGGAGCATGGCCCACTGCAGGGGGTACCTTTTAGAAGAGAGAAGACAGGGCAATGTGAAGATTCAGTCCTGAGAGGAGCAAGGAGCCAGGAAAGCAGGAGCATGTGGCTTGGTCATGCTACCATACCTGAGGGCTCTGGGGAAAGATGAAGGGAAGAGAGAAAAGCAGGATGGGAGTAACTGATACTGTGATAATATGTGCAGTGTCATCCTTCAATCACATTTCCATCACGTGGGAATGATCATCCCAATGACGAGATGAGCTCGCTGAGGTTTCTAGAATATTCCAAGAGTCCCCTTCCTGATATGTGGCTGTGATGGCCAATTTTCTCAGAATAAGCCCAGAGAGCCCAGTCCTTGCTTCCAGGTTCCAGGAAGTGAAGCCGCTGATGCGAGTCTCAGGAAGGAGGAAAGCCTGGCCCTTATTTGTAAACACAATCAGGACGGCTCAGAGACCTTTGTGGCTAAGGAACAGGCGTTTCAGCAAAGGATCTGGGGCTGGGCGGTGGTAGGAGTCATGATATACTCTCCATCCCTCTGTGGATGGAGGGTGGCAGCCGGGTTTGGATTTGGGTTGGGGAGAAGCGGGAACAGAGGGCTAAGCCCCAACCAGGTGCTTTTCATTTGGAGACATGTGTCCTGGATTTTCTGGGACAGTACCAATTTCTTATAACTGGGTTATTTTCAATGAAGGCAATTTGTTAAACATCTGATCCTCAGTTCGGAAAATAGGGCCAGGACACTTCTAACTAATGAAGGGCAAAAGCTAGAGAGCCAACTCAGTGTCTGGTGTGGGACTTTACTCCAAACACATAGCACTCTGTCCGGCACACCATAGGTACCCAAGGAAGGCTTTTAGGACTTTATTTAGGAAGGTAGAAGTATTTTATTAGGACAAATACTTTAGGAAAGGTGTGGTAGGATAGCACAGTGTCTTCCATACATAGAAAGGGACACATCTTTGTAAACACAGCACACATGGGGGCCTGAGCCTCATGATAAAAACAGACACCCGGGGGCGGGCTGATCCGAGTCTTGGGAAATGACAAAAAGCAACAGGAAAGTTGGTGACATAGGCTTGAAGCTGCAGGGGGCACTCAGGGCCCTTAAGATACACGGGGAGAAAAAAGAAGAACATGCATTTTAGGGGGAAAGAGGGCCCAAGTGAAGACCAGCAGGGTGGGGGAGGGGCAGGGTGAAGCGTGGGCGCCTGCAGGGGGAAAGGACAGAAGCCACAGGAGCATGATGTCAGCCGCCCGGCGTCTACCGACAAAAGGAAGGGAAATCACACAAGGCAAAGGCCAAAGCAAATGAAAATCGCAGGTCCTCCATGCCAGGGCTCGAGCCCCCAGATCAGTAATACTGCTTATTCTTCTGGGAGGTTGGTATGTTTTTGTCTACGGGGAGAACCAAACTGTAGCTGGCCAGGGGGTCCCTTTCGGCTTCGTGTGCTAGAAGGTTTAGTGCCAAATTTGTGGTCTGGTCTGTGTGCGGCATCGGGGCCGGCTTTTTGCCGTTTGAGCGCACCCCGAGTTCTGTTTGAGGGTTCCACCTTGTTTTCCCTTCGCACCTCGTTCTCGTGTGTGCTGCGTTGCCGTACATTTTGCGTCCCTGCGAGCAGTTATCGAGTCTTTCTGGCCCAAGCGGAGTGAGGATACATTTGAAAATAAAAAGGCCTATCACACAGAAGAACACAGAGGCAAAAATATAGGAGAATGCTACACTTGAAGGGGGAAGAGAGAAGGGGATTCCAAAGAAGCCCCGAAAGACCAAAATCATCCAAATTGGGGGAAAAAAAAAACCATTCAGCTCAGAAATATGGGGTACCAGCAGCCTGACATGTATGTGTGTGACATGGCTAGGGAAAGGCATAAGGCTTCACATGATGTACGGACGAGATGGAAGAGACTGGGGGGTGGGGCTTTTTACCCATCTCAGTAGGTAGGGGAAGAGTCCCGCGGAGGCGGGCATGCGCACGAGGATGGAGATGGAAGGTGCGGGTCTGAACGGAACAGGAGAAAGACAGGACTTTTGCCTTCATCTACATGCATATCTATGTCCACTCCCTCTCCAAGCAGAAAGAAACTGGGAAAAGTATATAAGAATACAACGCCAGCCGACAACGACACAGAAATGATACTGGGCAGGAATATAACTGTATCTGCGGAAACGTGATAGGGCTGAAAGAAATGTAAAAGGGACTTGAAGCACAGTAATAGAGAACTAAAGATGCACATTAGACCCCTTTGTTAATCACCCAGAACATGCAATGTGTTCAAAAACTGAAAGAAACTTGTAGACCTAATAAGACTGAAGCATAAAGAGAAAGAGCGATTGTGAAGGAGGCAGTAAAATACAGTATTTTACAGCCAGACTAGGGTAGGTAGCTAAAATGAATTTCTCGAAAGCCAAGGGGTTTGGCAGAGATTTTCAGAGTCTGTTCAAACGGCATTTTGAGGGTTAGAAATGCACGACGTAAGATGGATATTCAGGGAGAAAAGCCCGGGTCGTCTTGGCGAGGATGGAGTGAGGAAGACGTGTTTCCGGAGGGGTGGAAGCAAGTCCCCAAGTGAAGGGGTAGAGCCAGGAGCAGTGATGTCCCAGGGGCAGAGAGCTGGAGCTGCCCCGTCGGGGCCACTGCCCAAGCTCGGGCCCCGGGGGCTCCATGTGCCTCGATGGCATCTCAGAGGAGGATGAGAGCAGCAGGGCCTGCCGGTGATACTTGCCGAGAGAGACGGAGGACGTGACGTGAGAGCTGGAGGCCCAAGCGCCGCTGAGGGTGGAGGCCAGCCCCCCACCGTTGGACTCTGCCTCTGGGCCGAGCAGCAGGGCAGACACGGGGCTGGGGTGGGGACAGAGCTGACTGCTCCTTACTGCCACCTTGTTACCAGGTGCGCCAAAGGAGGGATGGACAAAGCTGGCGCCTTCCGCCGCAAAGCTTCACTACCGAACCAGGGGCGCTACTTGTCCCTGCCAGACTGAAAGAGTACCGTGCAGGGGCTCAGAGCAGGGACTCCTACAGCCACATCTGCACCCACCCAGCCAAATCTGCTCCCTCCACGCTCAGAGATGTCCTTTCTCGGGGCCACCACCACTCCCTCCGGGTGGGCGCTTGATCCCACCCTCCGAGTGGTCTCCTCCTGCGCCTACCCCCCCTCTTCCCGCCAAGGGAGAAGGTCCCTGCTTCTCGGGCCAGCCTGGACTCCCTCCTGCTGTGTAGGATCTGAGTAATGGGCTGCTGCAGGCGAGGGAGGTGTGGTCAGAGAAGGATGCCCGAGGACTCTTCCAGGGAGCTGTGCGCAACACGAAAATTCCCATGATCCTCTGCACAGCATTTTGTACCACAGATCACTCTTAAAAAAACAAAAACAAAAACAAAAACTTTCCTTCCTCAGCTTCAGGATCTTCCCTGTCTTCTGCCCTTCCCAGCTTTCTTCTTTACTCCCTGGCCGATCCTTCTTAACCTTCCTCCCTGAGTTCTCTCTCGCTGCCCTCCCATAAGGGGAGGTGATCCTTCATGTTGTCCCTAGTGCTCCCTTCTTCTCATTCATGGACTATATCATATATATACCCTCTCAAGCTACACTTTCATGGCAGACCTCTCTGCTGAGGTGTACCCGTTTGCCCCTGGATAACAGCCCAGAACAAGGGCTGACGTTTGAACCCAGAGGGGGCGTTGTTCCCAGCACACCTATGAGGTATGGACAGTTACTGCCCCCACTTTACAGATGAAGAATGAGGCACACTGAGAGTTGATGTAAGTTGCCCAGTGTCCTAAGGCCAGCAAGAAGAGAGGGAAGCTGGGGTCTGAACCCAGGCAGTGGATTTCAGAGTCTGCAAGCTGAACCACCATCCAGTTGCTGGTCTCTGAGCTTTGGGAATGCAGCCCGTCCAGAAACAAAGTCCTGTGTCCCCTGCAAATCAGGGTGGTGGTAGGGGATCCCAAGTGACAAGAAAGTAAGCCCATGTAACATCTTACTAAATATGGGATCTTGAGACTTTCATTCATTTTATTTATTTATTTACTTATTTATTTATTTATTTGAGAGCGCACAAGCAGGAAGAGGGAGAGAGAGAGAGAGACTCAAGAGGAAGTCCGGGCTATCTTTAGGTGAGGTGAAGAGCAAGTTTGAGAAGGGGGCCTGGCGGGGCCTGGAGGTGGGATCTGCTCTCAAGGGGACCCGGACGGGGTGGTTACAGAGGGAGGATGCCATACAGTGATAAAGACACCAAACCAGAGCATAAAACCCTGACTTCGGGGTCGAATGCAACAATCCTGAAGGTGTGGCAGGCAGGGCCAGGGCACGGACGCTCTTCCACATAACCTTGGAGGGGAGAAGAAGGCACCCAGAAAGTGGGAAACAAAGTTAAACATGTAGAAATGAGATGACACGAGTGGGAGATTGGGAAGTGCTGGCTGGCGGTGGCGGGAATAAGAGCTGAAGCAGTAGTTTCTGATGCCACTATTGATGTTTGCCTCGTTTTTTCAGGAGCAACTATAATCAGAGTGAACAGTAAATGAACATTTCCCATGTGTCAGGATTTGTAGGCCCTGACTTATAAAGTCAATGAATCTGCATTACAACATGGTTATGCTATTAATTGCCTTATTTGGCAGATCCAGAAATTGAAAGTCTTACTAAGTATATTTTATAGACGCAGAAACAGAGGCTCTAAGAGAAGTCTCTCTAGAAAAGTTGTACACCTAAAAACAGCAGATGTGCAGCCCCAACCCAGGCCAGTAATCGCCTGTTTATATGTTTTACAGTCCCCCAGTTAGCTCATTGAGAGCAACCACTTGGTCTCACTTGTCTTGACAACTCTGGAACCTAGCATGGTGCCTGGTACACAAGAAATTCCCTTTAAACATTAGCTTGGACTTGTAGCCACTCCATGAAACCTGTGTTTGCTGAATGAATAAACGAACGGCCGGATGTACAAACTAAAGGACAGTTCTCTTGTATGCTAGCTGTGGTTGGTTTCCCTGCATAGGGTCTGGGTCTCAGTAGCTGGGGACTTTTGAGGTTTTGTGAAACAGGGACATTTTGAATGGCAGTCCCTGTATCCACCACGGGAGTGGGGAGATGACCCACCGGGCAGGACCATGTCACCGGGTTGGGTTTTCTCACACTTTGATGTCAAGAGGGCAAGAAAGGCACACCGCCACGGTCAGTGTATATATGGGGTCTGGGAGGCTTTAGATGGCGAGGTGGGAGGGAGGGCTCTTTGCAAGAGAAAAGAAAGTTGAAAACGCGAAAGGGACAATCTGAAGAAGGGACACTGAAGAAATAGATGCAGAGCTGAAGATCCAGAGAGAGAAACATGAAAGTCGTGTAGGGAGGGGTGTCAAAGGAAGCCTGGGGTCTCGCTGCAGCCTCAGGAGGGGCTGCCCGCTACCGGGCCGGCAGGAAGCAGAGCTGGGTGTGGACCGTCTCCAGGGCAAGCGGCCGCGTGGGGTGGGCCATGGTTTTACGCTCTGTCTTGGCTTCTGGTTTGCCGAGCCTAAGAACTTCTGGACCCAGCAGACCTGAACTGGGGGGCTACGGGTGGAGGGAAGGGAAAGTGGAGGAGGAGGGCAGTGGGAGGGTGGGCAGGCTATGGTTATGGGGAAGGAACAAATGCACGGAGTCCAGTTGAAGGCAGGACGGAAGAACCCCCATGCCAAGGGCTGTGACGGGGACAGGTTCTCTGGGACAGCAGAAAGGCCGGGGCGGATGAGTCACAAGGGCAGAACCCATCCCAGAGAAAAACAGGGGGAAAGAGAAGTGGAAACAAGGGGAACGGGAGAGCGCTGCGCTTGTAAGAAACCGATACGGGATGTTCAGGGGAAACTGCTGCTTTGGGGTTGGGGATAGGAGAACTGTAAATACGGATACTATATAAATACCCTTTGTAACTTGAAAACCCTGGAAGGCTCCCATGAGACAATCCTTCTGAGGGTGCTTCGACAAGTCTGAAGGAAGGTATTTGTGGCTGAGAGGAGAGGGCCTTGGATGTGGAATCTGCAGACTAGAGCTGAATGCCCTTGTGCACCCAGCCCAGAGGGGCTGCCTTTGCGTCCCAGCCCCACCACAACAGAGCACCCCAAACTGGGTGGCTCGACACACCAGAAATCTGCTCTCCCGGTTTGAGAGGCCAGAAGTCCAAAATCAAGCTGTCGGCAGGGCCCTGTTCCCTCCCGAGGCTCTACGGGGGAGTCCTTCCTCGCCTCTTTCAGCTTCTGGTGGCCCCCCAATCTGGTTGTCGCACCCCAATCTCCATGCCACCTTCACACGAACCTCTCCCCGGGTCTCTGTGTGCCCACTCCCCTTCTTACAAGGACACCAGTGGTGGGATTTAGGGACCACACTATATCCAGGACCATCTCATCTTGAGACCCTCAACTAATTACATCTGCAAAGACCCTATTTCCAAATAAGGCCTCACTCTCAAGTCCCGGGCGGACATGGCTCTGTTGGGGACACTCTTCCGCCCACCAAGGTCCAAACAGCACGGAAGCTAGAGCACTACCCATGTTTAAAACCTCTCCACATCCCTTCTTCTTCTTCTTCTTGTTCCTGAAGGCCCGTCTCCTTCTCGTGCCTCCTCCACGCCTCTAATGGCTGCCATGGCTCCGAAGATAAAGCCCAGCCTTCCAGGCTGGCGCTGCAGGCTCTGGCCACTCTCTTCAGTCTCTGCCACTGGCATTTTCCACCTCCCGCCATGACCTCCTCCTTGTATGTGAAGCCAACTGACTCCCCCTTAACCTTCATGAGCCAGTTGAAACCCCCTCAGAGCAGCTTCCTCAAAGGTCCTGAGGTAAATTCTTCCTGCTCTGAACACCTCTGAACACCTTTCGCTCCCCCTTTCACATGGTAGCTAATCAACTCCTCAGACTCCTTGACAAAGCCATCATTTATCTCTTTTCTTGCTGTTTGACTTTTTGCCAGTTTAAGCCTTTTCTCCTGTACGACCCAGGTCTTCAAGACTGGGGAAGTATCTTTTTCTAGTTACTGTAGAATCTAGTCTGTGCCCCTTATAATCCAGGCCCCCAATAACTGTTACCAAAATATTTACTTTCCACTGCACCAACTCTGTTCCTGCCAAAACGTCTTCCCTTTCGCTTCATGATGGCTGCCCTTCCCGGTCACCTTGTCCAAAAAGATGCCTTTCTCCTCTGAGCTCCTGGAGTGTCTAACATATCCCACCTTGTGTGGGTCCATTCTGTGTTCATCTGATGGTCATTTGTTCACTCATTTATTCACAAAGATTCGTGAAGTCCTTGCTCTGCTTAGCTCTGTGCTGGGCTCCAGGCTTCTGCCCATAAGGCTGTCTCACTCTCCCACTGGGAGGCAAGCAAACTTGCTCATCCTTCTTTTTCCTCCCAGGGCCTAACACAGTTCTTAAGTGTTACACACACTCAGTTGGATGGTTCTATTCGAATCGTTTGTCTAATTCTTAAAGGAAAGGCCAAATGAGGTACTTAGAGTGCTAGGAGCTTAAATGAGGCACTGAGACCCCTCTGAAAAGGCCTCACAGGAGAACTAGTCTTGGGCTCTATAGCCACGGCCAGATGGAGGAAGAGACAGGTTTTGAGCTGTGGCTTCCCCAGTACCCTCTGCACTTGCAGTAGGGGGAGGAAGCAGAGGGCTGAGTTCTACCTGCAGCATTCACCAACATGGTGACCGTGCTGTCCCCCCATGACCTCTGCACGACCCCTTGAGAAGGCTTACAGGGACCAGAAGGAAGCTGGACTATGTGGTTCCAGGCAGGGCCTCCCAAGAACCCAGGCAGGGTTGTGAATTTGGGACAAATGGCCCAAATTTGTGGTATGGCCGAGGCAGGAAACTTCTGGGCAGACCATTACGCTGTGCAGTTAAGCAGGCTCAGAACACAAGGTGTCTCCCTCCCTCCAAATTCAGCACAAAGGCCCACTGGCTTTTCCTCTTGCACTAGACAAAAAGGATTGACACGCCCTCCCTCTGTCACAGGGGGACATGGATGTGGGCAAACAGTGAACAGCACCAGCTCCAGGCGCTTCTCGGACCCGAGTACCTGAGATGTCCTGGGTAGTGGGCACAACTGCCAGGAGCTGTGGGTGCAAGTGGGTCACTCACCAGCATTGTTCTGCTGCTTTGTGTTTTTGATGTAGGCCGAGAACTTGGAGAAGATGTCGATGCCGGCCATGTTGGATTCCCGGTGTTTTGCAGCCAGTTTGGGGTACCTGGAATGGAAGGCGTGGTGTTCTTGAATCAATGAGAACATGGAGTTCCTTTAAGGGAGAGACTATGCCCAACACGATGCACAACATCCCCCTTTCCAGTTTGATCTGCAAATCTTTTGGGGGGGGGATCTTACACCCAGCCTATAGGGAGGGTGGGCACTCTCTGTCCCAGTTCACTGGCAGAGAAAACAGAGGTCAAGGCGGTAAGGGGAGCTGCCTCTGGGAGACACAATCTGTGGGCAGGCAACCAGAAGGCCCCTCAGAGGGCCCGAGTCTCATCCGAGACCACCATACAGTGCTGCACCAAAGGAAGAGCTAATCAAAGTTCTGGAGGAGCTTGCCTCTACATCGAGTGTGGTCCCTGACATTTCCCCAACCCATATTAAAATAACTATCCACTGCCAGGTCTGTGATGATAATCCTAATTGTACAGAACTAACTCTAGAAGCCAGGAGATAGTAGGCACCTTGCCATTGAGGCTTTCAAGGCTTTTCTCAAAAGAAAGGGTACCCTTGGTCTTCTGAAATATCCTCCACACGCTTCTTATTCATGTGCAGTAATAGTGGAATCTACCAGGATCTAACAGCAGGATGAGTGTTTCTGATTACTTTATTTCCAGGCATGGAGCTGGATTTGCAATGATCCAGCCTCTCACCTTGGCACAGTCTTTCATTTGAAGCCAGAAGAATAGAAGAGGCAGACCAGAGTTAGGACTAGTTTCTCTTGGTTTTAAAACTGAGTGAGATAAGCTTGCTTGTGTGGGAATCCATGGTTTTGACCCCCTTAGTACGATCAGATTTTCTAGAAATGTTATTTCACAAACATTTTATGTGCATGGCCAGGCAGGGTGGAATGAGATGGGGGACAGTTGCTTACTTATCATCATTATCCATTATGTGGACCTTTGTGATCTCTGGGTGAATAGATGTCTACTGCCCACTGTTTGATTGCTTTATGTTAAAAAGAAAAATACTTTTTAAATTTCCTTTAATGTTGTAAATAATGTGAACCAAAAAGTCTTCAAAAATTATTTGTTTTCTTTCTTCCCTTCTCTTCCTTCCTTCTCTCTTTCTCTCTCTCTCTTGCTGCTCCTTGATTGACCCATTAGCTAGCTAAGACTGTCCACTCTTGGGCCATGCTAGGTGACTGTTTAATTTCAGATAGTGCCATTGGAAGAGTCCTCGGAAAGTTATGGGGTCCAGCCCTCTGCCATCAGGCAGATACAGAAGGCATTCTGGTCGTCACTCTGCAGGGAAGGCAGCTAGAGACCAGAAAGCTAAAAGGACCCACGGCTAAGAAATCATTGGGGGACTGTGAGAACCCGGCCCGCAGTGTTCTTCCTGTTCCATCACACCACTTCTCTGATATCTGCAAAAGCTAACTTGCACTGAGTGCCTGCTACATGCCAGGCACTGTTCTAGCCCCTTTACATGTATCCACCATTTATTCTTCACAGTTCTATTGGTACTCTGATTGGGCTCATTTCCCATGTAAGAAAAAGGAGGCCCAGAGAAGTTAAGCAATTTGCCTAAGGTCACATGGCTAGGGAGCAAAGCCAGGACTTCAACCCAGGCAGCTTCACTCTGGAAGCCCAGCTCTCCAGTTCGGTGTCTTCTGGCCTCTCCTGGACTCTGCTATTTACCCTTAAAGCCCCAAAGCCCTCCCTCCAGCTCAGAGGAACACCATGAATGCACTCTCCCCATCCGCCTGCAGAGGGCGCTCTGCACAGGTTCAGCACACACATCTTCCTGAGTATACTGGGAATTATCAGATTCATCTACAGTCATTGGGGGCACCAGGCAAGTTTCCTGCAGGATGCTAGGTAATCCAAGCCCATGGCAATTTAGGGTCATCCTTCCTTATTTTGGCCTTTGCACACAGAATCTGGCAGGCTCTCAGAACTGATTGCCTTAAATTATTATTATTAATAAATACCAAGTGCTCTTTGTTCTTGCTTGATAAGGTAAAAAGAGAGGGCCTAGAAAATGCATTTTCAGCAGACTATTTGTTTGGGTTTGTTGTTTTGTTTTGCTTTATGCCATCATTTGACCAGACTTGCAATAATCTGACAACTTCTTCATCATCAATGTGGGCCCATCATGAGTAGGTAGAACCAAATTTAAGATGGACAACAAAGGGCCATGTGTTCAGGGATACCAGGCTAGTGCTGGCCTGTTTTCTAAGCACTATGATTTCCTGAGACTTCATTGTACAGCTTAATGTCCTTAATGTCTCATTTGAAGTTTGTCTTTGTGGGAAATGTGTATCCAAATATTAATCTCACTGATTTCGGTAACTAGACTTGAGGAGGCTACTATGCTGGGATGTTAAGGGCATTCATGTTCGCTCCATATTTATACCATATTTTGTATATGCAAATAAATGGTCTACAGAGTACATTCTGTTTCTCTAGAAGGCTAAGAAATAGTGTCTCATCCACAGAAACATCTTTGAAGTAAGACGGTGATGTGGTCTGATGACAATCAAAGAGATGGTGAATTTTTCTAACTCAGGAGTTAGTGAACTACAGCCCATGGGCCAAGTTCAGCCCAATATCTGTTTATATACCTCCCATGAACTAAGAATAGTTTTTATAACATTTTTAAATGAAAAAAATCAAAAGGAGGGTAGTATTTTGGGATCTGTGAAAATAATATGAAATTCCTATTTCAGTATTCATACATTTAATTAGAAAACAGTCATGTCCATTCATTTACGTGTTGTATATGGCTGTTTGCACTTTTACAGCAGCGGAGTTGTGACACAGACTCTATAGCCCCCAAAGCCAAAAAGGCTTACTATCTAGCCCCTTACAGAGAAGTTTGCTGATCCCTGCTCTACCTGATGACAATTTCTCTCCATTCTATTTTTAAGATATCTTATTTCAAAAGCATTCATCTTAGACATACACTTAAGCTTCGTTCTGGGATGCAAAACAGTTGGCCTCTCGTAAAAAAATTTTTTTTGTAAATAGTAGTGAAATTTTATATATATATATGCAGATGGAAGTGCTCTCACTGGCTTAGGGCCCCCAACTGACTTCTCACTGACTAGCCACAGGCCACCATGCCACTGAACACAAGGGGCCCATGCAATAAAACCAGCATGCATTAAGCATCCACCATGGGCAGGTCCTGTCCCTGGGGTTGGGGATACACTGGAGAGAGGGAGACAATTCTCCTGCCCCGATGGAGGGGCCTTTGCCGATCTTAGGGGCTCCGTGGCAGCTTGAGTGTTGACCCTCCTTTTTCTAATGAGCTGAAAAGTTCTCTCTCCCTTTTCCTTTATTCCTGTTTCTTCATCTCGCCAAACGCTCACTTGAAAACCAGGTTAATGCTTCTGATTCTTCTGATCCTTGGCCGTGTGCTTGCTTGTCTTGTCTCTGCTAATTAAGCAAATGATCTTTAGAGGTAGACAGGGTCTGGATTAGTCATTAAGAGACATCCCTTGGGATCTGCGGTTTTAAGACGCAGGTCCTTTGATTAAATCTGGAAGACAGTCACAAAAAAGGTAGTGACTTCTCTTTCTAATGCTTCAAGGTGCCACTTCACGAGCTTTTTACTTGATGTTCGGCACTAGGCTAAGTAGTATTATCCTCTATGATAGTCCCACAAGATCAACATTACAATCATTATTTTACAGATGTGAGAATTAAAGATTAAATATCCATGTACTTCTCTGCATTTCCCAGCTTCCGCCTCTCAGTTAGATTGGGGTCATGCGACTGGGTTCTGGCCAATAGGATGAGAGGGGATGTGATGTAACCACTCACAGCCCCGGCCCTTAAAAACATTTGGTATGAACCTTCTTATTTTTTCTCTGCTGAAGGAGCTTTGGGGGTCACATATTCCAAAGGCTACAATACAGAAGAGGGCCATACTGCCCACTTAGACTTTGCCAGAGTGAGGCATAAACTGTACTCTGCTAAGCTACTGAGATTCTGTGGCTAATTTATGTGGCACAACCTCGTGGTGTGGATTAGAATGCAAGCCATTCTGACCCCAAAGACCATCTTCTCAGCCACCACTGGATCCTGTCTTTGGTACCAAGGCTGCTTCTCTACTTCCCGGAGGATGAGAAGAATTCTTGTTTTTCTCTATTGTGAGTTATCTATAAACACTTCTCAAAATAATGAATTGAAAGCGTCTTCCAATTCTGGCTATGTTCAGGACCCCGTCTGTCCTCAGTACGTACTTGCTAGTTGACTGACTACTTGCTGGGCTGTGATACATTATCAGTTTGCCCTCCTGACTTCTTCTCATACCATCTATGCACAAGGGGTATTTTAAATAATAACCAGCTCTGGAAAAGGGCTTTGAGATCCTCACGGGATCACAGAGCTTCTGCTGAAAAGCATCTTTGGGACTACACAGTTCCACCCCCTCATGAGGAAATGGGAGAGAGGCTGGCCCAAGGCCATCCCACAAACGTGACAGAAAGGTGGCCAGAGCCTGCTCTCCTGCCTCTCAGTTCTGGATCCTCTGAACTCTGGCCACTCTATGGAGGTGAAAGGTGAGGCCCAGCATGCCTCGACAGTAATCACCAGGCTGACCCCAGTGCTTCCCTACTGAGTGTTAACCGGGCCAGTCTCAGGAAAGAAATGGACGTTAGTCTCATTTAGAAACTACTTGAGACTTCCTGAATTTCTTTTGACACCAAATGCTTTGCGGGACCAAATGTGATTAAAAAAAAAAAAAAAAATGGTTGGAGTGTTTGCATGTGGCTTTTTTTTTCTTCTAAAAAGTAAAGCTAAGGGGAAAAAAGGCTACCACAATTTCTTGGCTCTCTGGCAGCTTTTACAAACAGTGGTGTGATGAGAAACACGTGGCAGAACAGCGTTCGGTGAACAGTTCTGGGGGTTTTGCTGCCCCCTGGAGAACCAGAAGGTCAAGCTGGGCTCCTCCAGGGGCCTCGGCTGCGGGCCACAGAGGCCTCGCTGCTTGAATCGGTAGGCAGCTGGCTGGGGCTGGTGGCTTGTTGTGTGCAGAACAGCAGGTCTCCCTTTGTGGGGCCGAGGCACTGGCTTGGGGGCATTTACTAGAAGGTAATGATGGCCTCCACCCCAGTGTGACCCATACAAAGTCATCTAAAGAGCATTCCTGAGGACTCCAGGACGGCTGCCCGCCTCATCACTAGGGCCGCCATCTTGGTGGCACGCGCAAGACATGCATTTTAACAGTTTTGAGGTTCTGCTACTTGGGTGTGGTGGATCGTTGCATCACTGATACTTTAGGAGAGCATGGAGGAAAACCTCCCGCACACAACTGCAGTCGAGAAAAGGACGCGGACCCGAGGAAGCAGAACTTAGGACAGGTAATGTGTGAGGACAGGGAAGTCTGACACTGGGTAGCTCTATTTGGATCATGGCAATTTTTTGGAATCTGATGAAATGATGATGAATCTGATGATGGTCCTCCTCTGGAAGAATGTACACGTGAACTAGGGGCGTGTAACTCTCAGGGTCTCTGGGGCCCCCTTGGTCTCACTGTGGATGTAGGACTAGAGAGCCCTGAGGAAGAGAAACAGCCTGGGAAAGGCACAGCCGGTCGGGGTGGAGGGAGCCTGGCTAAAGTGAAGAACAGGAGGGGCTCTTGGGTCATCCTTTTACACAGGAGGGGACGGAGGCTGAAAGCAGAGAAGGAATATTCAAGGGGTCACAGCACACAGCTGGCAGAACTAGGAGAGAAGGCCTCAGGCCTTGGGGGGCTCAGCCCAGCCCTGCATCTACTGGCCTGGCAAAGGACCGGGGGGGACAATGTGCTCCCCACCGCTCCCATTTTGTGTTCCCCACTGACCTAGACAGAAGTGGTCACTCCTGAGCTCGAGTATTGCTTCTCAAAGGAAAACAGCTTTCCCCTGGACAGTCCCTTCTGGGGCTCCCATGCACAGTCTAAACTCTGTTCGGTTATTGCAAACAGCATTTATTTTCTCGTGTGGGATTTCAAACCAGCACCAGTGATGAGGCTGAGTCCCAGGATGGGGGGATGGCACCGGAGCCCTCTCAGGACCCTTTCAGCAAAGTGGCTGGCTGGTGTCCTGTTCGGAGATGCTGTGGCTTCTGGTGGTGGCTGAGATGGGGGTTATGGCTGATTTAATCAATAGATTCACTTAAAGTCTATACTCAGCTGCTTCCAATGGGCTTGAGGCAGCTTTCCACTCTCAGTGTGAAAATAAACTGTCCTAAGGTGGATGACCAAGAATAGTTTTTAGGAAGAATGTATAGATATTAAGGCTTAATCAGAGCACCAATTGAGAATTTTAACTTAACAGTCACTTGTTAGATGTGTGACCTTGGGCAAGTGACTCAACCTCTTGATACCTGTTTCCCCAGCTGCAAAATGAGGCTAGGTAACATCTATCTCCTAGGGCACTTGGTGAAGGCTATAAAATTATTGATAAATAAATACAACTTCAAAATAAATGCAAGATGGTGGTTTCCAGTGGTCCAATCCCACTTATTTTAGGTGCTGGGTAGACACTGAGTCATTCTTACCTCTCTGCTCCCAGTTCACTGTCACTGCCTTAGCTCAGCCACCTCGCCTGTCTTCCATGAACCGTCATCAAGTGGCTCCTCCTAATTGATTTCTCCACCTCTGACTTTTCCATCCTCTGCCCTCCTCATCTTCCCACCCCCCGAAGTAAGCCTGAAACCTGACTCTAAACACTTTTGCTTCAAACTTTTCAGTGGCTGTCCTACAGGATGGAGTCTCTGTGAGACTTACCTATATGAAATCTTTTTTTAGTTAAAACAAAACAGTGTGGTTGTTTTAGTCCCTGATTACAATAGAGTATAAGGAACAAGTCTAGTTTCCAGTAACTTTCAGAATTCACCTTCCTTCCCTTTCCTCCTGTTTTCCTTCAGGAGCAGCTGGTCTACCCGAAAGCCTACAGCCCTCTAGTCTCTTCCCCATCCCCAATCCCCCCAGGGCCCAGTTTAGAAAAGGAGTCAGTCTTTACATCTTTGATTATGGGCTTTGACCAGACATGGTCAGATTTGTTACCCCTGTTTATACTTGGGTGTGGTTTTACATCATGGGGTTACCTCTCTCCTGGCTTACTCTCATTTTGTCAGCCTTCCAGTTCTCGTTCTAAAATGGGGGAGACTTTGCCCTCGTTTAGGGGTCTTTCAGGCAAAGTGGACTGGGGAGGACTCATGGAGGGGGATGGAGGGGTGGCACACTTTCCAGCATTCTGCTGAGGAGGCAGATCCTGTTCATAGGGGTGTCCACTCTTGGAGTTGGACTTAGGGGAGCGGTTTTGAGATTGGCAATTCTCTGGGCTTGAGAAGAGGGTCCTACACTCTGGACTGATGAGGCTCCTTTGGAAATCTGCCTCCTCAAAACTAACGCTGTGCTTCTCTAATTCCAACAAGGACCCACCCCTGCCATTAGTTTCAGAAATAAGCAGCTCATTACTTTTCAGGAGCCAAAGTCTCCTCCAGGAATTCCTCGATCTTATTGACGTCCGTCTTCACATCCCCGTTGAAGGTCAGGAAGGGTGGATGCGTGCCAGGGGCAAGGTTGTGCAGGTCTGCCGGCTTTCTGTAGAGAGATCGAGATTCAGGAGGTGGCTTACACCAGGACACCTCAACTTTGGGGGAATCTGCAGCTTGTAAATTAAACACCCTGGGCTGTCCAGCATGCCTGTCCGCCAAACAGACTTATGGTGGGGGTGCCTAGAGCAGGGGAGGTTGGAGAAAGTTCTGAAGGGATATGGTGTGACACAGGAAGTCTGTCCTGTGGAAGTCATGAGAATAATTCAAGATGAAGGAGTTGAGTCCTAGTGAAAAAACAGAGTGATGGCAGGTGGCTGTCGAAATGAGTACCAAGATTTTAATACCCAGGGCAGAGGCTGGGCTTTGTTTTCAAAAGGTCCTTTGCCACTTAGCTTAACAAAAATGCATTCTACAGGATGCCAACCTTTAAAAAATCAGAATTCAATCATACATTTATACTAAGAGATATCTTCTGCATTGTTAAGAGAATGTGCAACAGGAGAGACAGTGGCCTTGTGCTCGCCACAGCCCCGATCATGCCCAAGGGCGTGCTTCCATGTTTCCACCAGCTGGCGGAAATGCGAGAGCACGGCTGGAGCAAAGTGAGAGAAGGAAAGTTGGCGGATGGGGGGCATGAGGGGTGGGGGGCAATGCCAAAAGAAACAGTGAGGAAGAGGAAGAATAAGAATGCACAAGTCCCTGAGCCAGGCTGGAACAGCAGATTCACCCCAAATGCTCTCGCAGATAATGCAACACTTGTGGGAGTCGGGAGCAGAAAACATTGGATGGAGCAACTGAAGAAAAAGTAAGCAAGGGATAGAGGAGTCTGTAATGAAACAAATTCCTGGCATAATCAGTTTGGGAGGGGAAGGGAAGAATTTCAATCACGGTGCTCACTCCCCTATCACTCCCCAAACACACATTCTCTCCGGCTACATTGTGTGGTACTTGGAACTCCTGAGACGCTGGGACTGAGAGTGGTTTTAAGATCTCATCTACTTGGTCCCTTTGTTGACTTGGTGTGCGTTCCCTCCTTTGGACAATTAGAAGACATTCTTTACCTTCTCCTCCTGTTTCTCAGAGCTGACACAAGGCAGAAATGTGCGGGTTCTCAGCAGGCAGGGGAAATCTATACTCATTGTATTTTTCTGCCATGACCTCTCTGTTGCTTAAAGAAACAGAAATTATTTTTCTCCCCCTCTGTGACTCGAGAGAACAATGGCCTCTGGAGTCTGCTGGCATCCCTGGGGGGTACCGCCTACAGATGGTGCTCCGCTGGACTCGGCCAACGGGACACTGGTCAGCTGTGGGCCTCTCTCTTTATGGACCCTCTTGAGCATTTATGGCTGAAATTACGCAATTCGCATTTAATTCGATATTGCCAGGTCTAATTTATGGACTATTTCATCTCTGTCGGTCCTCTTTCCCTGACTGTGTCACCAGCTCTGTGAGGGATGGGATGAGGCTACAAAGAGTCAGCGTGTCGTGCCTGCTGTGAGCCAGGCACAGTCCTGAACGTAAATGCTCTCCGTGGCCTGCCTCGCGGCATCCTCACGGTTCCTCTGCGAACGAGGCAGTGCTTGCGTCCCCATCGTACAGACGAGGAAACCGAGGCTCAGACAACGAAGGACCTTGTTCAAGGTCACTCGGCCAGCAAATGGTGATGCCAGGATAGGAAATTAATATTCTTAGAAATTGCTAAACTTCATCGTATCATATGTTTGTTTGTTTTTTAAAAAATTTTTACTTACTTGTTTGTCAGTGAGAGAGAGAGAGAGCACAGGCAGAGGGAATGACAGGCAGAGGGAGAGGCAGGCTCCCCACTGAGCAGGGAGCCGACGCGGGACTTGATCCCAAGATCCTGTGATCATGGCCTGAGCCAAAGGCAGACATTTAACTGACTGAGCCATCCAGGCGTCCCCATAGTATCATATGTTTTAAAAAGTCCTTAACTCTTTATTATATAAATATATATATATATATATGTTTTCTTTCTTTGTTTTTGTTTCTTTCCTTTTCTGTCCTTTTTAAAAGTTTATTTATTCATTTATTTATTTATTGCAGTAAGAAAGTTTCCTTATCTATTGAACTGGAGTTAGGATATTGCCCGGCATTGGTAGGGTCAGATAACAGATATGAAGGAACAATATAAGCATCTGAGGAATGCTGAGGTGGCTTCCCTTCCCATTCTGATCCCCAGCCAAACATACAAGTGCACTCTTGCAGATGATAATCCAGGGGAGGGAGGCTGAAGCTGCTGCGCCTGGAGACTGAGCACAGTCTGTCCATTCAGGAAGGCAGGAGAGCGTCTGTGAGGCAGAGGAAGCATCCTAGCCAGGGGCTGGCAGCCGAAGGGGATGGGGCGAGAGGTAGTCCAGCCAGACAGAGGCGGCTAGGTCAGGGCGAGAAGCGTTGGGAGACAAAGTTGTGGAAAGCTGAAGATCTGACAAAGACCTACAGATGGGTTTATTCCACAGGCAACGGGAAGTATCAGAAGGTCTTTCGAGTGGGGGAGCCACATGATTAAAGAACTATTTTAGGAAGAGTAACCTTAGGATTATATAGACGATGGATCAGAGAGTGAGAGAGAACCCGGACGGAAGATGTCCAGTTGGAAGAACAAAGAGACAGTCTGAAGGCAGTGGTGGGACCCGAACCCAGTGTGGGCTTTGGGAACGGAGGAGAGGGCTCAGATGTGAGCCGTAGCACAGTGGGACAATGCCCTGCCTTTGGCAACTGGTTGACAAGGGAGATGGCAAGAGAAGGGAGCTGGAAATTCTCCAGTGCTTAGAATATGGAAGAACCCAGGAATTCGGGAGGGGAGCCCAACTCAAAGCAGAAACGACAGATTTAATTTTTGACATCTAGATATTAAAGTGATAATAGAAAATGCAAATGGAAATCTCTCTAGAGATTTCTAGATGGTAGACTCCCGGGTATAGAATAATTTACATAAAGGCGACATGGAGAATATGCTAAACTCACCAGGGAAGAAGCTACAAGCAGATGATAGAGGCTCAGGGAGTGAGCCTTGAGCTACTCTGCATTGAAAGGACAGGCAGAAGACAGGAGGCAGGATACGAGCCTGAAATGAGTGGCTCTTGATAGTGAATGATGCCTGGTATTTTTAACAACCATTAAAAATGCACGAGGAACTCTCCATCCCCAGCCTATAATCCAGAACTCTCACACTAAGGAATTCTAAAAATGAGAGCAACGCAAGGGGAAATGGTCAGATGCCAATGCCCTGGAAACTCAGACTCTTACACCTGAAGTCCTGGTAGGGTGCCCCAGGATGGGGCGCTAGTACTGCTAAGTCCTGGTAGAGTCCCCCAGGATGGTACCGCTGGAATGGCTGACTCCTGGATTTTAAGATATGCATGCCCACCTCTGGGCCACTCTCAGTTGCATATCCAATATCCACTCCTTCCCCCTTTCTTGCTATCCAAACCTTGTTAATCTGGGCAGAGAAATGCTCAGCCCCAGGTGCCTCTCTTGTAATCAGGGATTGGCCCTGAGACAGTCTGGTCAATGTGGTGAGAGCAGGAGGCTGCTGGAAGCCACGGGCAGGCTTCTGCCCTCCCTCATGGAAAGTTCTCTGTTCGTGCAGCCAAACACATTCCTCCTTAATACAGCATTGTTTACCTTTTCAGATCCACAGTGGTGACATTGAACACAACGCCTTTTAGCCAGAGGATCATAAAGAGTCGCTGAGAGAAGGGACAGTTGCCAATGCTTTCCCCATCGATTCCAGCCTAAAAGGAAGAGAAAGAACCAGAGTCCTAAATCAGCATGTGCATATTGCCAAGAAGGAATATACGGCCGATGGAGAACTGACTAAAGCCATGATCCAGCCTAACTCCAAAGGCAGCTGCCCTATCTTATTGTCGTCTTCCTCAGGTCTATGCGGGGCAATGCCTGGCACATGGTAAGGACTCAATAAATAGGTGCTGGACTGAGTCTGAGTTCCCAGCATGACGATTATGTAGTCATAACTTTCCGAAACCATAGGACCCTAGCATCTCAGGGGAAAGGGAGACTTTAAACATCACACAGTCTAACATAAATGATGTTGGACCACCAACTTCTATACCCCCAAGTAATCATCTAGTTTCTGCTTAAACATCTCCACGAACCAGTAATTTATATCTCTCGAAGCAGTCCATTCTGAGGTAGTTCTAACAATTAGAAATGCTTTTCTTTGGCTATACCTAGGCAAAGTATGTTCCTCTCTAATTAACTCTGTTCTACCCTTTGGTCTTTGCTCCATGATATATCATGAGTACAAATACCTCAGACTTTGACCCCATCTCTCTATATCTAGACAGCAGACTCAAGAATTTAATCAACAGCCCCCTTAGTGCTGACCAGTACTTGACTGTGAGTGTCAATAAGCCATCATTTGTTAAACTACCCTTTTACTCGATAAATGCAAATTCACTCTCAATTATGTACAAGGCACTGGAGAAAATCACACAGGGGATTCAAAAGTGCATTTAGTCAAGGAGCTTGTGGCCTTCTGTGGGGTTGGCTGGCGGATGGGGCAGGAAGACATATATAACAATAACAGATAGCCCTATTGAGTGCTTGCATACCTCTGTTCACTAGATTTCCCTTTCTTGGGACCGTTCTCAAAATAGAGTGACTTTTTTTGTTTTTTTGTTTTATCATCTGAAAGGCAAGTCTAGCTTTACTTCTGAGTGGGTTGCAGAGACATGAATTTTATAAGGAATTCATTTTCAGCAAATGCATGAACAAACAAAAATGTTAGGAAACCGATCTCTGTATAATTTATTTCCATGGAGTGGTCTGTGGGCCCCTGACATGGTACTTAGAGGGAGAAATCACCCATTCACTCTAGTTTGCTGGTGGCTCTCCTGGAAACCGTGGTCCCATCAGGTGGCTGGAGTGCCTTCCTCCAACGGACAGGGAGGGCCAGGGGAGTGAAGGCTCCCGGGCTTCCTGGCAAAGCTGCAAACAACCTAAACAACATCCTGGAATGGGGGCTTATTAAGATTTTTTTTTAAAGAAGGAGAAAAAAATGCACTCCCAAAATGCAACACAGTATTTTCCCCTTTGAGGTTTGTTTTGCTGTGGCATTTGGATGGGGAGGGGCTGATGCCTTCTTTCATACATGAGAGCCTAATTGTGTGCTTATTTCTACCTTGCAAATTGCTCCCAGCAGAGGCTCAGATTTATCAGGGAAAACTGGTGCCTTTGACGGTGTTGGTTGTAGGTAATTGCTATGAAATTACAGTTATTTTACCTCTCTCTTAACTACGCCAAAAGCCCCATCCTTATTCAGGTCTCGCTTTTCCTCGGTGCTGGAAACAGATGCACTCCCTGAGTAGCTGAGACACCATGGGCTCCGTTATACAAAATCTGAAAGGTGGGAGGCCACATTGTGGGCGCCACACCTACCCACAGAACTTAAAGTTACCGATAAAGCCACACTCAGGCAGGCAACTGTTAATTAAATAATAGCTTGGTGCTCACTGGAGTTTATGATGTTGGCTCCCTAAGAGCTTCCCAAGAAGCACTCACTCCACAGGCACCTGGTTCCTGGTCCTTTAAGACATCCTGACAAAGGAACTGTTCCCCAGGGCCCATTATAAGTGACATGGGAAGAATTAAAAGCCACATCCACATACTGTCCCCTATTTTACCTCTGGTGGGGGCAGTGGGAGAGTGATGATAAGGGAATTGAAGGAGGAACCAGTAAAATATTGGAATTCTTATTAACTGGATAGAAAATTCATATAATAACAACAACTAATGTCTACATTGTCAGGCACTGTTCAAAATACCTCATATATATTAACTCATTTATTCCTCATGAGAAGCCTATGTAGTGGGATATTATCAGCCTTTCGCACGATGTGGAAACTGAGGCACAGAGAGAGGAGATAAGCAGCCTAAGGGTCCCTGGCATGAACCCAGGCGATCTGGCTCCAGATCCTGCTGTCATGCCCAGAGTCCAGCCTGAAGCCCCAAACAGGTAACCCGGGGCTACAGGTCACAGAGCTGAAGGTGACAGTGCTGGGATTATATGCACACATCCCACCCTTCTGTCTGTGTGCACACAGCTGTGCCCGAGGTGCAGAGGATGCTGACTTTCACAGCTCCCCACATTTTCCCTATTGCCATAAATCATGCTAGGCCCAGTAAACTATGCTCTGTCGTAAATCATGATGCTACCCGGTAAAAAAAATTGCCAAAGGAGCCGTAGAATTAACATGTAAAGATCCTCAGCTTCCTCTTTCTTTTTTTTTCTCCTTTCTCTTTTCTTCTCCTTTCTTGTGGTAAGAACATTTAACATGAGACCTCCTCCCCCCTTAGGCATCCTGAGTGGACCCTATGTTGCTATTGACCACAGGCACGGTGTGGTACAGCAGAGCTCTAGAGCTGATTCTCCTGGGCTTACCTGAAACTTTATTCCCGCTGAATAACAGCCCCTCGTTGCCCCTCCCCCCAGCCCTGGAAACCACTATTCTACTCTTTGATTCTATGAGGTTGACAATTTTAGTGACCTCATACGAATGAAATTGGGCAATATTTGTCTTTCTGTGATTGACTAAACTCATCTAGCATCATGTCCTCGAGGTTTATCCATGGTGTGGCATTTTCAGAACTTCCTTCCATGTTAAGGCTGAAGAGTATATTCCACTGTGTGTATACACCGCAGTTAGCTTCTTTATCCATTCACCTGTCCATGGTCACGTAGACTCCTCCCACCTCTTGCCTGTCTCGAACAGTGCTGCACTGAAGGGGAAAGTGCCAATATCTCTTCAAGATCCTGATTTCAGTTATTTTGGATAAATACTCAGAAGTGAGATTGCTGGATCATAGGGTAGTTCTACTTTTAGGTTTTTGAGGAACCTCCATACTGTTCTCCACAGCGTCTACTCCAATTGCGTTCCCACCAGCAGTGCACACAGGTCCCAATTTCTTTGCATCCCCAGCAATGCTTGTTGACCTTGGGCTTTATGATGATAGCCATCCTGACAGGTGTGAGGTGGTATCTCATTGTGGTTTTGATCTGCATTTCCCTAACGGTGAGTGACATTGAGATTGTTTTCATATACCTGTTGGCTGTTTACGTCTCCTTTGGAGAAATGTCTATTCAAGTCCTTGGCCCATTTTTTAATCAGGGTATTCATTTTTTTTTTTTTTTAACTATTGAGTTGCTCAGTTTCTTTCTTTCCTCCTTCACAACTCGCCAGTTATGTGGCTCCAAAAAGCCCTTTGTTTCCATGAGTTTATCATGGATTAATGAAGGGAGCTTGTGGCAACCACTCAAAACCCCAACAGAGGATGGCCAGGTGAGGCTCAACGGGACCCCAGGCCCTGAAAAGTGTGAGAGAAAATGTGAGGGATGATGAAGAGGCTGTGAACAGTGAGGATTGAGGGTAAGCACACAAGCAGTGTACGAGGTTAAATAATGCCTCCCACATACACCGAATTCACGTCTTTCCAGAACCTGTAAGTGTGCCCTCATTTGGGTCTCTGCAGATGTAATCAAGTTAAGATGAGGTCATCCTGGATTAAGGTAGGCCCTAAATATGACTGATGTCCTCATAAGAAGAGAGCAATTTGAACACAGACTTGCAGGAGAGAAGCTCACGTGAAGACAGAGGTAGAAATTGGAGTCCTCCCTCTACAAGCCAAGGAACACCAAGGATCGCCAGAAACACCAGAAGCTAGAAGAGATGAGGAAGAGAAGCCTTCCCTAGAGCCTCTGGAGAGAGAGCATGGCCTTGCTGACACCTTGATGTACAACTCCTAGCCTCCAGAATAAATTTCTGTGTGTGGGAAAAACCACGCAGTTTATGGTGATTTGTTATGACAGCCCTCGAAAACTAATGCAAGCCAGAAAGTGTCAGAAGGAGCACGGTGGCAAACTTCCCAAGTTCACAGTTCTGCTTTGCCACGGGCCTTAGTGCCCATGCACAAAATTGCCAGCCAACTGTGACCCCAAAGTACTTCCCCATTCCTAGATATACTAAATGTATTTACTGTAAGTCATACTCCACCATACTATATTATATGCTATCGATATAATAAAACTTATATAACATACAATATTGTGTACGATAAGAGAATCATATAGGTTGTATGAATATACATTACATTACATGCCAGGTAAGTCATATCCTATGCTATGACATACTGTCTTTCATGTAGTCTCTCCCTCTAAATGGTAAGCTTGGTTACCCCCTACACACAGGCCACTTTTTATTTACTTTGCCCTCAGCAGCAACAAGCACAGGTGCCTGCAATTTAGTTGGTACCCGTTCCTGGTTGAGCAGATGCATGTTGAGGGGAGGATGGTTATCACTCCCTATCTATGGCTTGAGTATCTCAAAATTGTGATGTTGGCACTCTGAAGAGTGTCCTGGGGCAGAAGTTTGGGTTGTATAACACACTATAGCCAGAGATCACGGATCTAGACCCATCTCTGCCTCTGACTCACTATGTGACCTTGAGTAGTAAGGAAGTCACCTTCCTCTTTTGGCCTCTACCACCGCACTTACAAATTCCCACAATTTTGTGAGTTCAAGTGATTAATGGAGATTTAAGACAGCAATCCTCATACATTTTGGTCTCAGAACTCTTACGTACTTTTAAAGATCGTTGAGAATCCCAAAGAACTTTTGTATCTACTGTATTATAAATGAAAGCTAAAAAATATTTTAAATCTTTATTTACTTATTCATTTAAATATAATAGCAATGATAATAAATATATTGTATGTTAACATAAATAACACTCTAAAATAAAGGAAGTATATTTTTTTAAGAAAAGAAATTGAGTGAGAAGAGTGGCATTGTTTTATATTTTTGCAAAATCTTTAATGTCCGACTTAATAAAAGCTGGCTTCTGCATTCAATCTTTTGCTTTTTGGTTGAAGTATGAAAAGAAAATCTGGCCTCACTCAGATATGTAGTTGGAAAAGGAAGGAGTAATTTAATAGCTTTTTCAGATAATCGTGGGTATTTTTCTTTAATACCATACCGAAACTCAAGTGGTAGTTTCTTAAAACCTGGTTGGTAGGTGGAATTTGAAACCCTATCAGCGAAGTTCTTCTGTTCCCCTAAAACCCATTCATCTATCTCGCACTATAAATGGGTAATTCACCCATGAATGATTTTTTAACATCACAAATTCGTCATTTGGAAAAGAGCATTTCACTGAGTTATGCAGATCTCCCAAATGTTGACACATGCCATCGTACAATGTCAAAATATTTCATTCAGTAATATCACCACTGAGCTCATCAGAGAAGTTTAAGAGATGCTGTCAAGTGCAGAGGGGTGGGTATCTCTTTCCCAACATCCTAATTTTCTCTTGAAAGCTTGTATTTGATCATAGGCAATAAATACTGTCCATGGTTAGCCTTGAGATGACAAGCTCATTTCATGGATTTTCCAGAAAAATGTCTGGCAAATACCGAGCTTGAGAGGCCACAGTTTGTCTGCCACTTGCTCTTTCAAGTAACAACCCTGCTCCGTGAGAGACCGGCTGCTTCGGCTCATCACTCAGGCAGCCGTTGTACTTCGGACTGTGGCCCAACAGCTTTACGTGCACTTCCCATTTTATCAGCCAGGATGTTTAAAAGACATGTACCCAAGGGTTGAGGTTTTATTACATTATATACTTTTTTACTGCTTCAACCAAGGACATTCAGAAACGAGACTGGCTTCTTTTTTTTTCTGCACGCACGTGACTCCTAGTCCTGTTTGTACCACTGCCTTGATTTGTGCTAAAACACCAGCGGCCTTACTCACGAACTTTCAACCCCAGGGAGAAATTACATTCCTTTGAAATTAGTTGTGACCTCCCAGAATTCCTGAAAGGGTCTCGGGGACCTCAAGAGGTCATGAACGACATTTGAGAACTGCTGATTTAAGACACCCCACGAAAGGACCAGGTACATAGAGCTTGGGGCCTCCACACAAGAAGCTGATTCATTGTCCAAAAGTGGTTTGCAGGCACCAACGTCTGGGAAGAGGGAAGAATTTTTCAGAAAGGAACCAAGAAAGAATGGCGGGAAATGGACAGATGACATTTAAGCTTGACAGATATGTGTCGTTTATCAATATCAATCGAAGTCTCTTAGCTCCGAATGCACGCTGTAGGAAATGTTCTGTGAGAATAGAGGGAAGTTCCTTTCAGCATTTCTAAAGTGAGCGTGAAGGTGTCCTTCTCAGGAGAGAGCACTGGAGGGACCCTGCAGGAGGAAGAGTCTCTTCTGCTGACCCTGGTATGGGCTGGGGGTCAGCCGTGTGGGTGTGAAGACAGCCAGCAGAGCCTGCCCCAGCCACAGCCCAGAATGTGACCCTTCTGGCACCTGGCAGCCACAGCCTGGTGATAACCATTCTGTAGCTCTCTTGACACAGAAGCCAAAGCCCCCATGTAGCCCGCACACAGCATGCCTCTGGTCAGGGTGTCCACACAGATGTGATGCCTACTTTGCAAGCCTCATGTGGCCTGAAGGCCTCCTGCTTCCACTAACAGCTGGTTCCCTCTTATGCCTATGACACCATTGCTGACCACCTGCCCCGCACCTGAGCTCTGGACAGTAGCCTATTGCTTGCCTGAACAACTCCAGACCAGCTCGGGCCTGGCCAAACCAGTGAGCTTCTCTGCTTTTTGCTGGGCTGACCGTAACTTCTCCAGTGAGATTTGAATCCCTCCGTTGGCCATTCTCCTACCCCTCCAGAATTCTCATATATGTTATGGTCAGTCTTCTATCATGGTTAATACTTTATGTTAAACTTCCCCTGTTTAAACCACTGTATGGTTTCTCTCTTGATTGGGCCCCAGAGTATACAGATGTTTAAATGTCTGAGATTTCAAAATGCAAGGTTTTTAGGCTCTTTGACTCATTTATTGTTTTTAAAGATTTTATTCATTTATTTGACAGACAGGGAGAGAGAGAAAGACCACAAGCAGGGGGAGCGGCGGGCAGAGGGAGAAGCAGGCTCCCCGCTGAGCAGGGAGCCCAACACGGGGTTCGTTCCCAGGACCCTGGGATCATGACCTGAGCTGACGGCAGACGCCCAACAGACTGAGCCACCCTGGCGCCCCTGTTTGATTCATTTAACAACCTAGCAAGGATAAGTTCTAGATGAAGTACTAGAAGACAGAAACTCCAGTTCTCTCCAGAAAGTTAATTAATGGCACATTTCAACTTTTTGTCGCTTTGGTCCATGAAAACTCTCCCCGAAGACTCAAGTGACCAGGCAATTTTTTCAAGTTTAGAAATAAGAACTCTACAATAAAGGAGCTAGGACTGAACACAGGGATGATATGGGCTAGCTGTTTCATTTTACTGGTCAGAAAACAAGCCCAGACAGTTTAAACAACTTGCCTATGTTTGCACAACCTGGCCCCATGACAGAATCAGGGATATAGTTCTGATTTCTGATTTGTAGCTTTCTGCCATGCTAAGCTGGTTGTTATCTTATGGGAAAGAGTGTCAAGGTGACAAAGGTCACGGGAAGAGAACTTTCTTTGGATATAAAATGACTCATCTATAGAGCATGAAACTGATTCCCACTATATGAAAAAGAATTTTTCTTTATAATGACAAAATCTGGATGGAGCTGCCCATTTTTTTCCTTATTAGTGAGTCTTCCTTATTATGACTATTTTTTAAATACCAAATGGTCTGTAATAATTTGGTTGGTAAGCCTTCTGTTAGCATGGATAGGACTTGGTGGTTTGTGGTCCACGTGAGGTCAGGGAGCTCTACCCTTGAAGAAACAACAGCTCTTTTCTCAGCGGTCACATAGGCTTCACTCACTGGGGTCACTCGGGCATTTTTCTTTCAATGAACAGGTAACGAGTATACATTTGAGGCTTCAGACACTGTCAGCATTTATGTGAAGTAGATTATAAAGGCTGAATCAGCACTCTGTGGGTGGCTGCTTGCGCAGTGTAACATGAAGAATTCCAAGTGTAACAGGAAGAATTCCAAGGCAGGGTTCTCTAGAAATAGGACCAACAGGATGTGGGGCGCCTGCGTGGCAGAGTCGTCGGTTAAGCGTCTGCCTTCGGCTCAGGTCATGATCCCGGGGTCCTGGGATCGAGCCCCGCATCAGGCTCCTGGCTCAGCGGGGAGTCTGCTTCCTCCTCTCTCTCTACCTCTCCCCCCACTCAAGCTCTCTCACTAGCTCTCTCTCTCTCTAAAAAAGGAAAAAAAGAACCCACAGGATGTGCGTATGTGGGAGTGAGTATGTGCATAGATAGAAAGATAGATAGATAAATATAGATAATTATTTTAAGGGATTGGCTCACATGACTGTAGAGGTTTGGTAAGTCCATAACCTGATGGAGTAGGTCATTAGGTTGGAGACTCAGGGAAGAACTGCACGTCAAGTCCAAAGGAAGTCTGCTGATAGAATTCCCTCTTCCTCACAGGGGGTCAGTCTTTCTATTATGGCATTCATCTAATTGAATGAAGCCCATACACATTATAGAAGATCATCTGCTTTACTCAAAGTCTACTAAAATTTAAATGTTAGTCTCACCCAAAAAATACCTGTAGTGCAGAAATATCTAGAACAATGCTTGACTAAATATCTGAGCACCGCAGCCCAGCCAAGTTAACACAAAAAATTAAACATCACACCAGGTAAATTTATAAAAGTATTAGCTGAGACAGGTAACCCGTCAATGCAGTGTCTGTCGTCAACACCTTAGCTCACCAGGTGGTTTTGTAAACACCTCAATATAGTTATGTAAATATCCCCTCCCGAAGGCACCCGGGGGTGCCATACCCAGAAGTCTACTGTGGTCAATGTCTGACTAAGAGAGCAGGGTCCAGTGGTGCCTTTGACCCTGAGTAGTTAGGGCTCTGGTCTGATAGAGGCTTTGGGCCCAAGGACGCCCACAACTTGCTGTGTTGCCTAATACGGCAGTGCTTGAGGCCTCTTGGGAGTGTCCTTCAGCCTCCCCTGAGCTCTCCGTCAATCCGCACTGAGCCTGTATTCACCTCCTGTTCCTCCACACACTCTCTAAGAGCTGCCCTTTCCCACCCAACACCAATGCTCCTTCTCCCAGCCCTTCTTTCCACTCCTACGTGGCTTTTCATTTCTATTCTTTCATGTCCACACTGTTTGAATAAATGAATGGGTCTCTTTCAGACCTCTTGCCAGTGTGGCTTCTACTTCATGCCTTCTTTTAAAATCATTCTCTTTCAGTCACTTTCTGGGCCTAAGTAATTCTTTTTTTTTTTTTTTTTCCTTTCTTTGTAACTTACTCCTACTTGACCTTTCTCTTGTAGTTAGAACTTTCAATTATCCTTGCTTCTTAAAACTCAGGTTTCTGCAGCCTCCCTGTCACCTGGTCCCTCCCGGCTGCTGGGCTGGCTTCATGGGCTGACTATCTGTGTGGATGCATGAGGCCCAGGGCTCAGAAGGGCCCACACTTGGCTTAATGCTCTGCTGTTGCTGTTGGCCCTGCATTTGACCCTTGTGTTCCTTGGCTGACATCCTCCTCTGCCTGACCTTTACCCTCTCAGCTAGCCGCTCTCCCCCTCCATGCTTGATGCCCTCTGGAGCAGTCCTCTACGCCCAAGAACATGATTATCCTCCCTAAGTCAGCAGTAACACCGGCTCTTAGACCTAGAACATGCTATTCAACCCCTGAGCTTAAAACAAGAAAAGAGGGAAAAGGAAAGAGAAAGAAAGAAGAACAGAGAACATGTGGAAATGCTACAGGACTTGCTCGTCTCCATTCTTCCTGGTGAGTTCTGCCTCCCAGCCTCTCTCACTCCCTTCCACGTTATTCTAGACTTTGCCTCATTTCAATCGAATAGTTTGCCAGTTATTAGACACCTGAGGTTTCCTTACTAGTAAAAGTCAGATAGTATTCTTTGTTATTAATATTTTCAATACCAAACGATGTCCCTTTCTAATAAGATAGTTGAGAAGTCTTCCATTAGCATGAGTGCAGTGCTTCGGGAGGCAGAATGACTCTCCTATCACCAACCTGCACCAAGCCCCGCGAGGCCCCAACATCCAAACCTCTGCCTCTAAGTTAGGCTCTTCCTGATCCGCTGGCCCCAGGTATACCAGTTAACAACTAAATTCCATTGCACTAGAGGCAGGCTGTGTTCTTGACTTCACAGAGTTCTGTAGTACAGTATAAAGGGCAGGGTGTAGAGTCAAGCAGATGTGGGTTCAAATTCCAGCCTTGATATCAAGCAGCTCTATGTGGCAGGTTTTATTTACCAAAGTGACTACAGCCTTATTTCCAGTTCCAGATATGCTCTAGACGTGGAGTCTATATTTGTCTTCTTCTTGAAAATGGGTGGGTCTTTATGGCTGCCTCGATGAGTAGTAGAATGTCAAGTGTATGACTTCTGAGACCAGGTCATAAACAGTGATACCGATTGGGCCCGGCACACTCTCTCTCCTTTGGGATGCCTGTCATGAGGAATCCACAGCACAAGAAGAGGCATCGTGCAGTGTTGCAATCGACAGTCCCAGCTGAGTGCTCGGCTGACAGGCGGCATCACCCACCAGACACGTGAATGAGCGCAACTTCAGATGATGCCAGCCCCCAGCCTTTGAGCTGTCCCAGATAACACCTAGTGAAGTAAAATCAGTTATCCCCACAAAGTCCTGGCCAAAGTGTAAGTTCATGAGCAAAATTAATGTCTTCATCATTTAAAGCCACTAAGTTTTGGGGTGGTATGTGTGACCCGCAGGTCACACACACACACACACACACTTAACCTTACATTCTTTATCTGCAAATTGGGGGCAGAAATATTCACCTCACAGGGTTGTTACACAACTGAATGGTAATAGGTATAAAACACATGATGTTCACTTTATAAACTTCCAGCTATAGTCATTATGACCACAGAAGACAAACATTTAAGAAGAGCTAATTAAACATCCCTGTTTGTGAAATACTATGCCTTGCTAAAGAGTCAGTAGACCTCTCTTCGATGGCACAAAAATTCAACAATACCTTGGTGCTCAGGGTTTTGTGTGTGAAGCAATCCATTCAGCAGAGAAAGCAAACACAGGAAGAATGACGGTCACTGTCCACTGGCTGAAAAAGTGTCCCTAAATGAGGGCAGTGTCACAGTGACCACGAGGGAGACAGGGAAAAGGATGCATGTTGGGTGAGATGTAGGTACAATCATAGGCTCATGCACGTCTGCTCTCTATAAGGTCACTGAGTTTCTGTGCCGAGCTATATTCTTCAACCACTGTTTTCAAGTGGCTCAGGTGCCAAAGACAAGAACTCAAGGAAGATAGATGGATGAAGGTGAAGGTCAGGTTGGGGCAGATTCCTGGTGATTTTCTACTGAAGCCCAGTGGAAGCCTGTTGTGTCCTCTCATTATCCGGAAACCTTTGCTACAAATATTTATGGGATCATCATGCTGTTCTTTTAAGCATGACTGTGGCTCTCAATGCTTGAGTCAGGAAAGCTAAAAGCTGGAATTCTCCCACATCAGAAATGTACCAAAGCATAGGAAACCAAAGAGCGATACAAATCTACAGCCTCAAAACAGAACTCCTTGGGGCACCTGGGTGGCTCAGTCGGTTAAGCGTCTGCCTTTGGCTCAGGTCATGATCCCAGGGTCCTGGGATTGAGCCCCGCGTCAGGCTCCCTACTCAGCGGGGAGTCTGCTTCTCCCTCTGTGCTCTCTGTCTCTCTCATTCTCTCTCTCAGGTAAATAAATAAAATCTTAAAAAAAAAATAAACAGAACTCCTTCCCACATGGGTTTCATTTGAAGAAGAGGTCTTCTCACTTAAGCCTGCCCCAGAGAATACCAGTCCTAATGGAGAAACATGCTTTCCACTTAATTAGGCCACTGTCAAAAGTGTTGCTTTCCTCCCTTGAACTATTTTTTTATTATTATTATTCGAGACGTTAGAGAAACTAGTTCCAGCTTTTGATCACGAATCCATTTTCCCTACATTCACAGAATGAACCTGCAACTCCTGTAATCTTCATATCAGACAAGGGCAGCTTGACATTGAACTCTGCTTCTCCCACAAACACTGGTGTTTGGGATCCTGTGATAGCAAAGATCCCTCAATTACTACTCGTCCCACCCTCTGCTTCCGTTGTCTGAATGTGGAGTTTGAGATGTAGCATCTTAACAGCACAAGCTGGTCTGGAAAGACTTTAGGGAACTCACAAAATCTGCCATCCCCCCTCTCACTTGGGCTCAGTCGCTCTCATCTACCCCAAACTCCCAAATATGACAAATGAAAAGCTTATGCCACTAACATCAAATCTGAGTCATGAGATTTATTAAACAGGTTCGCTTAAACCTGGGACCCTCTGGAAAATTTTTTTGCAAAATTAGTATTTTATAATATATCAGTGAAGTAGGTTTATAGAACTTGAGAAGTCTAATACTCATTTAAAAATGCAATGCCCAGGGCCCGCTCTCAGATATTCTGACTTAATTACCCTGGAGTAGGGCTCAGGCCTTTTTTTTTTTTTTTCCCCCCTCAAAACTCTCAAAAGGATTCCAGTGTTCGACCGGGCCCGGCCACCTCTTGATCTAGTAGTGCTCATGGTTAGGGATATATAACAGAATCACCTAAGGGTTGTGTTAAACAAGAAAATGGACAAAAAACGTCCCCAGGCCCACTCCAAACACACAGAGTCAGCGTCTCAGGGAGATTTCAGGTGCCCTCCTTACTCGTTTCATTCCCTATTTCCTGGTACTCCTGTCCTGGAGACATCTTCAGGTCATGGCCCGCCTTCTGCCACCCCACTTCTACCATTGTCCCCCCCACTGTCAGTCCTTGCATAGGCCCTGAAAGAAGGGCACCATTTTGAGCTGTTCTGGGAATGGAGAGCACATGTTGGGTGGAAGATGTCTGGAGAACCTCACGTCAGTGCAGAAGCAATGCCGGGAGCCCCACTTGCCAGCTAATGTCTTCAGGGTTACACCTCCACACGTGACTGCTCTTGATCTCTGTAGGTGGCTCCTCCCTGAGGGTGACAGGCAGCACTGTGACCAGGCCCAAGCTCTCATATGGTCATACGGGCTCAACCGTATTTCCTCTTCCCAGGCACAGTCCTCTAGCCAGCAATGGCTAGACACTCCACAGGTCTTGGGGTAGACTCATGATATGAGTCTAAAGGCAAGAGGATTTATTCAAGCAAAACAGTGGGTGAGGACCTCGGAGCAGAAGTGACTGCAGAGGCGCATGTCTGGAGGCTTGATTACACAGCGTGGGGTGTTTAGGGGACCATAAGCAGGTGGTCTTGTCCTTTGCGTTGTATCAGGGAAACCCACCCAGGAATTCTCCAGTTCCCTTTCTTCCTCCAGTCTGAGGATGCCAGCTCAGTCACAGATGAGGCCACAAAGCAGTCAAAAGCCTATCTTCTGGGAGTCCCTCTGTCCTCTAGGTCTGCTTTTCCTGCCATCACTGGTCCCTGACTCCTTTGGCCCCCCCTTGGCCAACATGGCGTCTTCCCCACTTCCATTTCTCAAAGCCAACTCTGAAAGCATTCGAATTTAAGGATGAATTCTGGATAATTGTTTGGCATTGATTGTGGACCGGATATAAGCAGAAGGGACAGACCTCTGGTGGCGGGGGTTCAGGCATCTGCTGGGTGAGTGGGGAACTGGGAGAGAAGGAAGAATGGTAACAGTAACCTCCCAACTTCCAACAGGAGTCTGGAAACCAGACACATGGGCTTTTCCCTATCAAATCCTATGTGAGATCCTGTCAGTTCTTACCTCCGCAACTGACAGGGACGGAGCTTCTATAACGGGTGCCCGGGCCAAAGGGGAGCACTTCTTGTCACAGAGCTGCTTTAATTTCCATTTAAAATACTTTATTTAAGGGGCGCCTGGGTGGCTTAGTCATTAAGCATCTGCCTCCGGCTCCGGTCATGATCTCTGGGTCCTGGGATCGAGCCCCGCATCGGGCTCCCTGCTCAGCCAGGAGCCTGCTTCTCCCTCTCCCACTCCCCCTGCTTGTGTTCCCTCTCTCGCTGTCCCTCTCTCTCTGTGTCAAATAAGTAAGTAAATAAGTAAATAAGTAAATAAATAAATCTTTAAAAAATAAAAATAAAATAAAATACTTCATTTAAAATTACTTCAGGGCAGGTTGGAAAGGCAAGATTTAAAAGCAAAACACATACTTTTTAAATTAATCTGGAGGTGGGAGACTACAGGAATGTTTAACTTTGCCTTTGATATGAATGCTATGCATTTGGGACAGTTGCTTGTGGTAAGACCCAAGCCAGAATGTTTGGAGGATGTCTGGGTGAACTGAGTTCCCTGGGTAGCCCTTTAATCAAAAGAGGGGAGTGTAATAATAAGCAGAGAATTAGAAGTCCTGTGTTCCAGACCTAGTTTGGGCTCAAAAACTGCGTGATCCTGTGTAAGTAATTCTCCCCCTCCCTGAGCCTTAGTTTTGTTATTTATAAAGTGGATAAAGTAAAAAAGATATCTTGAAAGACACTCTAAAATAGGGCCAAAATGTGGCTCAGAAAAGGTAAAATATCACTGAATCTTGTTACCTGCAGCTAAGAATTCTACTGGCTGAATAGAAATCCTGTGAGCCAGCACGGATTCTAGAACCACAGATGCCAGAACCACACTGGCTCCTGGCACGGGCTTCGTGAAGGTTCCTGAGAGGGCGGGCTGGCCCTCCAACCCTGAAAGGCAGGCAGGTTTAGCTCCCTGGCAGTGGCCTTCACAGGCTCCTCCAAGGCGTTGCCTTCCCAAGATCTTCCTCTAACACTTTTCCCTAGTATTCTCAGCATGTTGCCTCAGAAAGCCATTGAAGCCGCTTTCCTCTTGGAAGGTTGCCCCACCCTCAGCCCAACCCAGATCCCTCAAGCCTCATCCAACTCCTTCATTTCTCAGATGAGGCCAACCGAGGCCCAGAAAGTGCAGGTGACTTGTCACCTGTAGGGTAGAGTTAGCAGGAGAGTGGAGACGGTTGAAATCTCAGTAAAAATCATCCATGTAATTCAGACATAATCACAGGAGCTGTGAGCACTGAATCCTGCCAAAATTCCTCTGTGGAGGGGTTCCTGCTAGCCCTGGCTTACCCGTCATTTGACTTTCTTAAAAGAGTAAAATGCTGAAGTCGGAGGAGGAAAAATTCTGATTATTGTAGGACACAGAGTCTAACCAAAGTTTATTCCACTTTAATGTGGAGGATTCATTCAGGGTAAAGACAAGAAGCCAGACTCACACCAAAGGTCCTGAGCCCCCAGGGGATGTGCAGGGGAGAAGCTCTATGGCTAAATCTCCACCATCGCAGGCCTCTTCTCCCCCCAGGGGATGACTGGGAGGATCCAGGGAGATCACACAGGTGACACGGGAGCACAGAACCTGGTGGAGAGCAAGCCCTCAACACATCAGGTGCCTTCACTGTGACTCTGCCCTCCGGGCCCGTCCCTCCTTCCTCCTGCTCACCGCCCCCCACCACTACACTAAAAGACACAGTCTGGAGAAAGTCTTGGTTCCTACCAGCCGGTGCCTCCTACCCCACAAGCCCACCCAACTAATTCCTTTGAAGATCCTACAGAATGTCCCGTGAAGACTGGAGTCCTGGATGATTAGATCTTCTGCTTTTTAAAAACCTCACAGCTACAGACATACATAGAAGCGGAGCCAGGTCTGGTGTCAAGGAGACCCTATTTTGTTTTCTCTGCCTTGAAAAAAAACTCACTTTGAGCTCGCTCCTGGCTGAGTTGTATGCTCAAGCTCAGCCTGAGCTATCATTGAAAAGGAGTCTGTCTTTTGTAATCCCCGAGACCCAGAGGGGAAATGAAAAGCTTTTCCAAATGGCAGACTAAGGCAGGAAATGTTCTATTTATCGTACTTCCATAAAAAAAAAATAAACTCACCCCAGAAATTACACCACACACGCAACAGTCCAGGCCATCACCCAGGAAGCCATAACCTGAGCTGAAGTCTGTGTTTCTATTCAGAGAGGGAATTTTTCCAAGGCCTACAACATTTTCTTTCACAAGTTCTACCGTTACAGAAGACAGATTGCCCACCCTGCTTTCTGTCTGGCCAGTGGCCGTCAGGAGACGTGTGTGCTGGTCCCAGATGTCCTGCAAGATAAAAGTGCCCTTGACCAAGTGACTGCCTCAGTGTGGACTTCTGCATCCTTGCCTGGGAAATGAAGGGATGACTGCATGATGTCCAACTCTGCTCCTGCTCGCTCATTCAGCAATATTATTTGGGCTCAAGAAAAGTTGGAAATGGTCTTTGCTTGTGAAGAACGGTCTATAAATTCCCCACTTCATGCCTTGGAGGAAAACCTCACTTTATAAAGGTACAAAACTACCCCCGAGCGACTCCAAAATAAGTGAGGTGCAAGAATTTTTCTCCTCCACGGGATCCTTTCTGTAAGTCTCAGAATTTAGCATGATGCTCTTGGGCTACTCAAATTCACAAGCACCCAAAAACCTTATTTTTGCTCCTGCATTCTAATACTGGGATCCACAGAAAGGACCCCTCAAATTAGCCACTTGGCATATCACATGCTGTGAAGGCGTGATTCCAGCTCTAACAGAATTGCCCCATTCATAGGTTTGGAGTAGAAGTTTATGTAATGTAAGTTTATGTCAAAGGTCACCAAAGCACATCATTTGTATCTCCGTTTAGTTTGAAGGCACCAAATAAAGTAGCTGCTCGTGCTTGTTAAAAATCGTACTAGGGTCCTGCCCTCTAGGCCAACCCTCATCCATGTCTACTGTTTTAAGCCCCCTTAAATAGTCACAATAGCTTCGCTTGTAAGCTCTTCCTAAGGAAGGAAGCTCGCTATTATTGGGCTACGTTTAGAATGGTTGATGCCAAGTGTTGGCCTTCAAGAATAGCAGATGGATTTCTGAACTCTGACAAATATTTGGGATCATTCCCCTTCAAATTATCTTTTGACAGAGGCTCGGGAATGGCAAAGACGTTTCAACTTAGGCTTCATCTCTCAAGTATTGGAAGAGGATGCCAGAAGCATGACGTAGAAAATTCTGAAGCCTCAACTAGGATCGGTGGGACAGAAGACCAGCGTCATTTGGTGATTACATGTATTATTTATAATGCCGACCTGAGATGGGACTCTACAGACACTTCTCCACAGAGAACAGAGGACTGCTAAAGAGGCCGAAGAGCTAGGACACAGCTAAAATGAGAAGCTTAATTTCCCCACGTTCTCCCAATTAGCTCTTATCAGATCTTTTTTTAATGGGATTCTTTCTACTAAGTCATAAAACAGATGCTGTTCTATTGTTCTCTTCTTAGTCTTGCGCTAAGTTCAGGGCCAGACAAATTCATTCTAATTGTTCAAAATGTAGTTTGCATGCAAATACCACAGCCTCAGGGAAAGACCTTGGGTTTGAAGAGAAACAAGGCCTTGGAAACACATTTTCTAGAAGTGGAGTGTTGAGCATCTGGGATTTTAGAGCGTCTGCAGTTATGTAACTAGCTGTGAGCAAGGCGTTTCTTCTCTCAGTCCCGTCTCCCATGGGGGGGATGGTGGAGGAGAGAGAGATGCTTGCACTGGTCTCAAGGCTCTGTCCCTCATCTGTAACTGGGAATAACAATAGCTGCCCAGGTGCTGCCCAAATTCTCTGTGAGGCTCAAATGGTGGTAATGCACGTGCCCGTGCCCTGGAAGCCTGGGGCCCCCTAATACCACTGCCTGCCCAGATCCCTTCTTTCATCATCAGTAGACTGACATCATAGCTAGACTACCACAGCTTAGGAAAATGAACATAAGCCCATTCCTCAATCAAGTCCCACCAAGAGTGTTTTCTCTCTCCAGGGTGCCTGGGTGGCTTAGTTGGTTGAGCGTCCGACTCTTGGTTTCTGCGCAGGTCATGATCTCAGGGTCGTGAGATCGAGCCCCCTGTGGGGCTCCATGTTCGGCATGGAGTCTGCCTGAGATTCTCTCTCTCTTTCTGCCCCTCCCCCCAATAAATAAATCTTAAAAAAAAAAAAAAAGAGTGTTTTATCTCTCCCTGAGAATTCCCAGCAATGTCCCTAAGAGAAACAATTTTCTTGATAACAGCAAATTCTAGGTTGTCTATAGCCTTGCTACTCAAAGCAGGTCCACAGCCCAGCAACACCAGCATTCCTCAGGAATGTAGATCCTTGATAGAAATGGGAGATTCTCAGGTCCTACCCCAGACCTACTGAATCACAGTCTGCATTTTTAACAAGATCTCTAGGTGATTTATCCTTATTGGTATTTGAGAAGGCTGGTATTCAGCACCTCGGAAGACAAAGGCCTCGTAGGGCAACAAGGCAAACACACTAGGTCACTGATAACCAGCTTTTATTTTTCATTTAAAAAAAGTACATTCTTGCACATCTGGATTTCACACTGCTCTTATTTAGAAAAAAAAAAAAATCTCTACTCCTGCACACAGTAATCTGGCCCTCCCACGTTCTCAAAATGTCAGTGAATCTCAGCCAAATTTCCATACCTCATGCAGAGGAGGGGCCTGCTTGCAAATAACAATGGCAGCCTGCTGCTGAAAGTGAACACCGAGGCTGAAACCAGAGCCAGGGTTACATTATTTATTGAAATTCCATGATGTGGCTTGTCCGTGAGGAGCCCGCAGAGCCTAGAATCATCGAACGGAGCCATCCTGTGCAATCCCCAACCTCTGCCCCCTGAAGTCACCTGCCTCTTTGCCTGTGGAACCAGTCAGATGTTGGACCCTCGCCTGAGAGGTTAAGTTACGGAAACCTGACATGTTGTGGGCAATGAATGGGGCTTCCTGAAAGCTCCACACTGTGTGCTCCCAGCGCCCATCATGGCGCAATGCACTGGCTTGGGCAGGCGACCTGCCTGCAACCCCCAGTGCATAGAAAACTTGCACAGAAAGTTGCAAAAATACGGACGCCTGGGTGGTGCCATCCGTTAAAGCTTCCGACTCTTGGTTTTGGCTCAGGTCTGATCTACGGGTCATGAAATCGATCCCTGCATTGGGCTCTGTGCTCAGTGCAGAGTCTGCTTGAGTTTCTCTCTCTCCCTCTGCCCCTTCCCACCCCCCCTTCTCTCAAAAAAATAAATTAATCTTTTTTTAAAAAGTTGCAAAAATATAAGAAAGTCAGTCTGTTGTTGCTAACTCTTAAAAAAAAAACAACAACAAACCGAAACATTATCTGCCTCACGGTTTCTGCCTATATAATGCAAAGAAAAGGTTTCTTTGCCAACCAACATGTCAATATATATAAAGTGAACTAAACTCTATAGATAAGTTGTCCTTTCATAATCACTAATATTTGATACTCAAAAGCAAAATACTGTAAACCTATGTCCACCAATAGCAGACTGGTTGATTCCTGAATAATGTGGCCAGGTTATGGAATAGTATACAGCTATTTTAAAAGAATGAGTTGTTGGATTCTTATGTATTATTCTGGAAGGAGTGGGTGATCCCTTTTTTATTTAAAAACACTACAATTGTGTTCTTCATTGGATCGAATCCAGCGGTTCTCAGTATTAATAATCACTCCAGACTCTGTTGAAATGGGGGATGGACACTGTAATGGCTCAGACCTATGAGTTTTCCTAAAATAATTAGAACAGGTAACACGCATCTAGTCAGGAAAACAACAATAACAAAGGGGTATTGTTGATTCTCTCTAGGGGCGGATCTCATGTGCGCTGTATACCTGCAAGGTGCATATGGTTACTGCCATATTTGCCTGACTTTTCACTATTGAATGGCAGTGTAGTTCGAACAGGCCTGCCCACATATCAAAAGAGGAAATTACCACCTTTTAGGGCTTTGTCTTTTGCAAAGAAGCCTTGATGAAGCTCTATGAAGACTTATAATAAATATTTGTGATAAATATTTATTTCAAATAAGTAGATTGGGTAATTGCTTTCATTCTCTCCTGGAATAACAGAGATCATAGCAACTTCTCCATTCTTCATTTTTGGCCCCGTGGTCTTTTGGAGTTTGCCTCCCTCTTTGCTAGGACAGTATGTCAGGCTTCTTACAGTAAACTATATAACCTCATTTTTATCAAATGCCACCGCGAGCTTTAGTGACAAACATATTGCAGTTACTAGGACTGCGTGCAACTGGTAAAGAATCAAACCGGGGAAAGATGATTTTCTTGTTGCCATCCCGTCAACTCCCCCAGATCTACCGTCCAGCCAACTTTCCTCTATCATATGTAAAATTAAAAATAATAAACAGATATGCTAGAACACCCTAAACTATTTCTTTGGCCCTTTGGAGCCCATCCTGAGAACTCTCCAACGATCTTTCACTGATAACAGAATAAACTTCAACCTCCACGGGCTGCCCTCAAAGCTCCCATCCACCCTCTCTTTCCTGCTTTATCAATAGCTCCCTGTCACGACCCCTTCCTTTCCCTCCCCACGCCTCCAAGGCAAAGGCCTGCTCACCACATCTGTTGGAGCTCCATTTGCTGCATTTATACTTTGTACCCTTCCTCTCTTCTGGATTCCCTTTTCCCTACATCTCTGTTTTCCAGTGCCAACTCAGATCCTTTTCTGCCCACTCCTGTTAGAATAACTTTGTGGATAGTTCACTTCATTATTTGCTACACCAATATCAGGCATCAACAATGTGCTAAGTGCTGTTCTAGCGGCAAGGGACATGCACTGAGTCTCCAGTCTCCACTCAACATTTTCCCCTGTGGCTTGCTCGATGCTCATGCTCCCCTCTGGAAGATGCAGAGCATGAGAAGCAAAATACAAGAGCAGGTAGCCCCTGGGCTTTGGAATCTTACCAGGCTATAGCACTTACTCGCTTTATAATCCTGGGCAATGTTCCTGGCCTTGGTTTTGCTCATCTGTAAAGTGGGCATGCAATGTGATACATACCTTCTCTAGTTGTGATGAGGATTAAATAAGATAGTTCATGTAAATTACTTAAGGGGTAGCCTGTGGTCCAAAATGAGAGCTCAATTAACATCCCTTACATTATCCTCTTATATCTGGGCTACTGTTTCTATCCCTGGTGCCTTCTTCTCTCTCTCCGTTTTCCATGTACAGAACACCATATGGGGGCCCCTCGTCACTGTGTGATAAAATACTCCTTTCCGACTGGGAATTGGTTAATATGGAGTGGTTTCTGAGAAGTCACTGGAATGTTTTAAATAAAAATATAAATGGGAGTTCTAGAACACTTAAAATATGTTAATGAAAGTCTGTGGGCATTCTAGGAAGCATTCATTCGACAGTATTTATTGAAAACTTCTGGAACAGTGGTTCTCAAACTTTAGCATGCCTCAGAGCCATCTCAAAGACTTGTTCAAACACAGCAGGTCTATTAGAGCCCAAGAACTTGTATTTCTAACAAGTTCGCAGGTGATGATTCTGGTCTAGCAGCCACACTTTAAGAACCTCTGTACTGGGTGCCTGGGATAGAGAATAATTATAACAGGGGTGTGGGTTGGCCTTCCAAAAAAGCCAAGCACTGGGGTCTGAAGAAAACACACAACAGAGTGGGATGAACCCTGGGTCTGGTCAGACTACCCAAATTCTAGCCCTGGTTCCATCCTTCACTGGAATATGAACTTGGATGAGTCATTCACTTCCTCTGAACCTTGGCTTCCTTATTCATAAAATTAGGATAGAACATTCCCTTCACACCTCACAGTGCTGTGTGGACCAGGGACAAAGGTAAAGTATTATATGTACTGACTGGAAACCAAACTTGAGAGTCAGGGGAAGGGACATACCCTCCCTTTCTCCAGTCCAAAGTGCCCCTTTGAATGGAAGAGAGACCTTCTAAACAAGTCGCATTATTTCCCAGCTCACTGAAGTATTATCTATTATCCTAAAGACCCAAGTACCTAAATAGATTCCTCAAAACCTTAAAGAAGCTTTGAATCCAGAGCCCCTCTCTGGAAACTGACATGAGGGAGGCTCCACTAAGGGCTACGGGCACTCTCTACCCTTTGGCCTTTTGCTTTGTCTTGAATCATTCTGGGCTGCCAAGAGTGAAATACTCCTACCGCCTAAGATTAGCAGCTATGGAAACCACCTCACTAAATTCCTTCTGGTGTCCGGGCCTCAGGATTCACCTACGGTCACTAGAACAAATCATCATACAAAGTTTTCTACTGCATTGGCTATTAAAAAAAAAAAAAAGTCAAAGACATTGTTCCTTCTATTTCTCAGTGTTCCCTATACTCTCCACACAAAGCACCATGTGAGAAATGATCTTAGAACCCAGGGACATATGTAAAAGAATCACTTAACCTTAAGAGTAAATACTAGTGAGGGGCACCTGGTTAAGCACTCAGTCGGCTAAGCATCTGACTTCAGCTCAGGTGGTGATCCAGGGGTCGGGCTCCATACTCAGCGGGAAGTCTGCTTCTCCCTCTCCCTCTGCCCCACTCATGCTCTCTCTCTCTCTCTCTCTCTCTCTCTCTCTCTCTCAAATGAAAAATAAAAAAGAGTAAATGCTAGTGACAACATGTTTGAACAGAACACACTGCAAAATGCATAGGCTATATGATCCCAATATTAAAAAACAAACAAGCAAAAGACTGGAAAGAAAGATACCAAAATGCTACCAGAAGTTATCTTTGGGAAATGGGTTATGGTTGATATTCATTATACTTATGTGTTCCAAATTTTCTACAAACAGCATGAATTCCTTTTATAAATAGAAAACAAATGTTATTTTTCAAAGTAATTCAGTGGCGGGGAATTTTATTTCCTCCCAAAATTAGATGGCTTCTCCACTCTCAAAAAGAGAATTCTAGAACTAATTGTGTTTTCCCTCTCTCCCCTGGCCTTCCAAGAAGCTCAAAATCATATCTGAGGCACACTCGCAATAGCTTATGTTGACTCTCATCACAGGTTCCAAGTGCTTTCATTTTGTATTTTATTACAATTTATTACTTTCACTTTGTATTTTATTACAATTCCTATTACATGCTTTTTCTTATTAGACAAGTAGACAGTCCTTGTGCTATGTAATTTCTGAAATTTCTAAACCCTCTGAACTTTTTAGAAACTCGTTAGGGGCCCACACATAAGTTAAACATTTAATTTAACAAATTAAATAATGCAGTTCCTAACACCTGAAAAATGGACATCATCTCTCAAAGGCTCATGATTTATAACCAGGGAGAAGGTGAAGCAGTGGGCAAAGCTGATTCACCGTTTGCCAAAGACCACAATGTACACGGTGTTCCTTTTATGTGAGCAGTCGAGACTCAGACTAGATCTGTGAGGGCTTCCCCTGGCTGTGGTCTCTGCGGGTGTTGGGCCAGGGTGGGAGCACCACCCTGCCCCTTCCCCAACACTGTTCAGCTTCGGTGGGCGTCTGCCAGGCGGACCACTCTGCAGGAAGACGCAGTATCTGACGGAACATGGGGAATAGTCCAGGGTACCTCTGAGGCTATGATCTCAGGACACTGGGAAAGGCAAAGCGGACGTGAGAAAGGAGAAATATGAGGGGATCCGACTTTGAGGGGAAAGTTTTGATGTCAAGGGAGGAGACTGTGGAACCAGCAGAGGAATAGTGAAGGAACCACTGGACCACAAACCATGCAGGGGCTTTTGGTCTGGCCCCAGCCCCTCCCTATTTGTTGGGGCGACTTGAGGTAAGCCCCTCCTGCCTCTCCCTGAGGCTCAGCTTTCTCATGAGTTGAGCTAGCTCATCTGTAAGGCTCTTCCAGTTCTTTCGGTGGATGAGTCTATGACTATATATATATATATATATATATAGTTATACATTCGTTCATCATATATATATATATATAGGCTCTGCAACTCATGGGAGGTTTTGCACACAGAGATAAAGGTGACAGCTCTGTTCATCTCAGATTGCATGACTGCATAGGTGAGTGGTTTTAATAAAAGACATTTAAAAAGTCAATGATTAGCTTTTAGTACTGACTGACATTTCTCTCTGGACTGGGAGTCTGTCAAAATGACATGCCATTGGAGTGTGTGAGAACCAAAAAGGACAACCATGAATCCAGGAACGGACTAAGCCTTGGTAAAAGGGGGAGAAATGATTCAAGTGCAAGATGAGCGACTGAGGCTGGCTGCCTAATTTTATGGGCTGTTCAGGGAAAAGCATGCACGTTCAGGGAAATGGACAGTCATAAAACAGGAGATGAGCATCCCCGTGGCATATACTCAGAACCGGTAATCCCCCCATAAATCCGTTAGATCCTCAGACATCCAGCCAGAGGCTGCTTCTTCACAGGCTGATCCCACCAGATTGGAAGGTGATGCAGCAGTGAAGGAAGAGTAGAGTGGGGGTGGATGGATCGGTAGGGCTTTGTTAGTCTTCCTTCTGGGAAGCTATAAAAGTCCATACATTTTGGGAAGGGGCGTGTTCAGTCATGCACAGAGCCAGCAAAGTGCCATGGAAAGTAATATCGCTGCGCTCCTGAGTGGGGGCTGTGGTTGGGTGAGTGAAGTCAGCACAGGAAGAGCAGTGCCTGACACCACATGCTGTCGTGGGCAGGCGTCATCACCACCTGCTGGAATGGTGAAGGTGGCATTCTGCAGAACTCAGCTCCAGCCTACACTGCTCCCCTACGTCAGGCTTACCTCAGGGAGTAGCAGGTGTTATCGGGAGGAGGGAGAATGAAGAGTCACATGGAGTTAGGGATGGACCAGCTGGTACAAGGGAGGGACAGGCAGGTCAGGGTAGATTGTGGGGGATGGGGGGGATGTCTGGTTAAAAAAAAGAGTAAAAGTAATCATTCATTCATTCACTCATTCGTTTTAACTTATGCTCATCTACATTCGTCCATCAAATATTTCCTCAGTACCTACTTAGGGGCTAAAATACAGTGCCTTTCTCAGATAGATAGGTCTTTTATTGCCCTCTTCCATGCAAATTAGCCCCTTACTTATTTCCTTAATAACACACTGTATAATCTGAAATTACATAACTTAGCTCTCTATGTCCTATCTCTCTCACCCATTAGAATATAAGCCTCCTGGAGGCAGGGATCATGTCTACTTCTTTCACTGCTATACTCCAGCACCTAGAATAATGCCTGGCACATGATAGGCCCTCAAAAAACTGTTTTGTTTTGTTTTGTTTTTAATGAATAACTCACAGAGATGAACAGAACCTGAGTCCTTGGAGAAGATATTCTAAGAGAGTGTGTAAAAGCACCTACTGGGACAGGAAAGGAAAGGAGAAACCATGCAAAGATTGAATTGCCCACCCCCTAACATTAAACAAGATACTTGGCATCAAAAACCAAAACATCGGAGGAACCATCAATGTACTGGCTCCCTGGGTTCAAGATGAGAGGGTCGAGCAGTATTAATTCTTAAGTATTTTCCAGGCCGCCTGGTCCATGATCTACTGTCTTCAGCTGGACGATGCCAATGCTCTTTCGTGTTGCCCGTGCTCCTAAGACGTGCTGTGCTAGAGTGGAAAGGTCACCCGGCAGAAGGTCGGAAGGCCCAGGCCCACACTGACGTATATGTGGCTGTGTGACTTTGAGACAAGTCGTGTGACTTTGGGACAAGACACGTGACTTTGGGACAAGACACGTGACTTTGGGAGCCATGAGTTTCTTCTGTCAGTAAAATGGGGATAATGACATTTGAGCTAACGGCACCCATTTCCACAGCTTTGTTTTGAGGTCTAAGCTGAAAATGTAGTGCATGGACTCTGTAAACCGTGAAACCACAGACAGTCGTTTGCTATTTGGCTGTCACCAGGAGGCCTCCTCCTGTGACTCACCACAGGGGGAGGGCTTCATGGGCTTGTTGCCTTCCCCAGAACTGGTTACTCACAAAATGGAGTTCTAAGAATGGACTTTAAAGGAAAAATAGAAATCATGAGGTGAGTGCCTTTGTTTACAGCTATTGATCAAAATCACTCATGAAGAGTTCATGGAGTTTTCCATAATACTTTGTTTTCAAAGATGAGCAGACTGGTGGGCAGGAAATCCTTCTTTCCCTCAACAAGCATCCCATTGAGCAGCTCCAAACCAAAAGAGGTAAGGTCAACAATTGCCGTCCTTGACCCCGTGGCTGCCTCAAGGGCAGGCACAGAACATTCAGCATGCTCTTAGAAGGCAATGGGATGGGAGCAGTGACAAAGCCATGCACACCATGTTGGAGGGACACCAAAGAGGCTTAAACCAGGATGGGCAGGAGGGAGAAGCTGAAAAGGCTTCCAAGGGCTCAGTCCAGGCAAAAAGGATGAAAAGGAACCTCCAAGGTAGAGAGAGAAGCATGTGCAGGGAATGGGAGTCCAGATAGTCTGGCCCCTCTGGGAACCTTGAGCTGTTTGTTCAGTACGGTTGTTGCTTGGGCAGGGCATGGTGAGAGACGGATCCCAAGAGTTATACAGGAAGCGGATCCTAAAGCAATCCATTCTACCCAGAGCAGAAACATGAGGATTTAGTTTTGCATATTCAGTTGAAGCAAAGACTCTAAAAGTCACGGTACCATTTTAGTACAGCAGAATAGGAAATATGCATATTTAGCCTCCTCATAAACTTCCTCCCATCATTACCTTTCTGTAAAAAGCAAGCTCATCTCAAAACAATGTTTGACCAGGAAGCACAACAGTGAAGTGACAACTTCTTCACCAGTTGGAAATCTCTGTTTGTCCCTCCATGCCACCTCTTCACCTGTTCCACCTGGCCTGCACCCTGGGAGGCTGAGACGGGGGAAACCCTCAAGGGCTTCCTTGCCCTCTGACTACTGAGGATATGGTTGACCAGTGAGGCACCAGAGGAAGACAGGAGGTCTGAAGGAACATAAAGTCAGGGTCTTTACTGCCCTGGCTCCTCCCTTATTGGGCTGCTTCCAGTTGGCCACATCCCTTTACTGAAGGGCACACACCTTCTACTCACTGTCTCTGTGTTTAGGTAAAGGTTCAGGCCTAAGAGTGGTGAAGGGCCCTTGCTCTTGCTCTCCCAGATATATTTCTCCACTGTCTCCTGATGGTGCCTCTAAACCCTGGTCATACCCTTATAAAGAGCCCCTTTCCTAAACTCTCTTCCAAGTGCCAGTTCCAAGGATTGCCAATAATTTCCATTGAGTTCCTGACTGACATACCATCGTTGTCTTCTGGTATCACTGGGTTCTTTGGTGTATCAGGAATGGAGAGCTGTCAGAATTCTTAGAGTAATTGGACAAAGCCACCCAGAGGGTAAGAAGCACTGGCTGGAGTCAGAAAACCCAGGTTCCAGTCCCATCTTGGTCCATGAGCAGCTATGGGACCTCAGGCAAGTAAAAATCCTTCTGGGCATTAATTTGGATGAGAGAACTTTGTTGCCTAAGAATAGAGGTCAGTGGTAGGCAGGATCTGAGGTTTGGGGACCATGATCCCTGGAGCTCCAGGGTTCTTCAGAGGTGCCTCAGGGCCACCTTAGGGTAAGGGAGGTGGACCAGACTAGCCCCTCTTCTATCTTTCTTCGTATAGTAAGGTTCTATATATGATATAGCTTATGACAAAAATTCCTTGGAAATACTTGGAAATTATTGAGCTTGAGGAACCATGAGGTCTTTTCCTGAATTTTAGAGCTGAGATTTCCCATCTGCCCATTCATGGGGTAGAGAACCTGGTAAGGATGTAATCTCCACTACAATCCACAAGTATGGCGGTCAGGAGCCTAAGCATTCATGGCATCATAAATGCTTGGATGACAAAAAGGCAGTGATTGTGGCTTTGCCCACCAGAAAAGGGCTTGTTCGGGGGACAGACGATCTGGAGCCATATTTCTTGTGCACATTTCCAGAACAGCCTCTACCTGAGTCATCTTCCATGAACTATTCATATGTATCAGTGGCAGTGTGTCTCACTTGAAAGTCGGTGTGGTTCCTGTGCTTCTCATGGAACGGAGACCTGATACCCTTCCATTGGCAGTCAGCGGAAGATGCTGAGAATAGCAACATGAGTGGTACTGTGGACTGAACCCAAGCATCTGACCCCATTAACTTAGCTGGTATGTGGGAAGCTCTGCAAGTGTTTGCTTCCTACGGACACGTACGAACATCATGTCTCACTCTACCAAGCCTTTCTTGATAACTCCCTGGCCAGCAGTCATTGCTCTTTTTCAAACTCAACATTCAGCACTATCTTCCGCTGACCTTTGAAGTTAGATACTTGTCGGTGTGGAAGTCCAAGCTTTCTCTCTTCTGCTAAACTGTGGTCTCCACTGGAGAAAGGAACATGTGATATACTCCTAAAGTCACTGGCAGGGGGGCAATGTCCTGGGAAGAAAACTGAAGGCCAATCTGAGTCTAAGGGGTCCTGGTTATGAGTATAGTGGGTCAGTACTGAGGGCTGAGGCTCTCCCCACCCCAGGGAGCAGCATGAATCTCCTGCCCACGTGTGGGATAGAACTGCTCCGGAGCCTGAAGGGGCTGACATGTGGGACTTAGTCTGCCCTTCCAGGCTGTACTTGATGTCCATTCAAATCCTATTTCACTCTTGTCAAAATGTGGAGGGGAGGAGGGAACACATAGCATGATTTGCTCTAACTGAAGCCTCTCACGGTCCCCAGGGATACTTTCCAGGTGTCATTCTATATGAATGATGTCGCCTTTCCTGATTGTCATCACTGGGACCTCAGAGACTGCCCCCCCTTTCCACTTCTCCTACAAGTAGCCCCAGCATTCCAGTGAGGTGGTATTGTTCTGTAAATATCCTAATTCCCGCTACTACCTCTGTAAAAAAGAAATCATTTTGGCTGGCAAGAGTCAGGGCTGCTTCGAAATTTTGGAAAAAGCATTGAGGAAAATCCCCAGACTAAAAATGAGACTGATGGAAGTGGTTTTCTAGATTCACCACCTTTCTGTGCCAAATATCACTGTGTAACCGGGAGCTTGGGTGCTGCTTTCACAGCCTCAGGTAACATGTAAACACGTAAACCAGGCAGTACAGTGTAGTCTAAATGGGAAAATGGAAAAGGCCCATCTTGCTCTTTACAAGGATTCTCAGCCTGGTTCTGTTTCATAAATATTTAAGGACACCAAAAATGAGCTTGAAAAAGCGAGGCATCCCATTAAAGTTACCAAAATCCCCCAAGGGGCAGAGGGCAGGGCAAGTCACATCGCCCTCCAGGATGGGAGCCGACAGTAGAGTACCAGCCCTGAGCTAGTGGTTTGAGTTTTACCCACAAGCTGTGGCTGGTTAAGTTCGGGGGTCAACTCTGTGGGTCCATAATCGAATTGATCTCCTAGCCGTAAGCTCGCCTCAGTGACATCCCCACGCATATATCCACCTTTGCTCATGAGAGGGGAGGACAGATGGAGAGCTTGGTAGTAACACCTGTGTGGTAGACCCAGCTCTTCCTTGTATGCACCGTGTGACCTTGGGCAAGACACCAAGTATCTCCCTGAAACTTTCCCTTGTGTATAAAGTAGGGACACACGAGCAGAGTTGTTAGGACGATGTGACTATATAATTATACAAATATGCTTTAGGCTGCAGTCTGTTTTACAAAGAAAAGGTATTATAAAGATCAAGCAAAACAAGGTAGACCGTCTGCCCTCCTCTGAAAGCCTCACCCTCTGTCTCCCTGTAGACAGCACCAGCCTGGTGCTATTATTTTTTAAAGTGGTTTCCATTACTAATTTCCATTCCAGCAACATGCCAGCAGGCTAAAGAGGCAGAGAAACAAGTCCCTGCCTAAAGCAAATGAACGAACGAAAAAACCCTCCATCTTGACCTTTATTTTTGTCGTCTTTTTGTTTTAGAAAATGATTTGTGTTGGCCCATGGGTGCCGGATGGAATAGAGTGTGGTAGAAAGATGCTGGGTTTAACATCTGACTACTGACAGCTATAACCAGTACAATGTCACATATAACCTCTCTGAGCCTGCAGCTGAGTTGCCTCGTAGCAAAAATTTGGATAATGGCATTCACACTGCAGAATGGTTATAAGGGAATATATGCAAAAACCCCTGTTACAAAGTAGGAGTGTCCTTCCTCCCGCAGAAAACCCAATGATGCCAAGTCCAAGGTCATAGATGTGCTCTTGATCTAAGCGTGGGGAGAAATATAAGGTGGGTAAGCATCCAAGAATGCCAGAGTAAAACTTTAGTTCCCAATATAGTGGTGTCCTCAGAGGACTTAAGACTGTCAACTCACTTACGTGGCACACAGACTTTTGGTTGACTGGTTTGATATCAGACACACCTGAATTCAAGACCAAGTTCTGCCCCTACCAGCTGTGGGAACCTGAGAAAGGGACTGGGTCTCAAACACCAGCTTCCTTTACTGTGAAATGGGCCCATATCAATTCCTTCCCCATGAAGTCACAGGGATCTGAGAAGATGGTGTATATGAAGTGCTTGGCCAATGTTATTATGTGTAGAGGAAAGTTAGCTCAACCTACCTATGACAGATAGACCCTAAGGTGACCGCCCCCCCCAACATTAACCATGACTCTTGTCTGCTGAGGCATTTATGCTCTTGCAAAATCCCCTCCCTTGAGTGTGGATGGGATCTATGACTTGTTTCTAGCCAACAGAATATAGTAAAGGTGCAAGAATTTTGCAGATATAATCGCAGCCCCAAATCAGTTGATCTTAAATTAATCAAAAGGAGACTGTCCTGAGTGGGCCTGACTTAAACACGAGAAAGCATGGGAAAGACTTCCCGCTGGCCTTAAAGAAGCAAGTTGCTATGGGGCCCCTGGGTGGCTCAGTCAGTTAAGCATCTGCCTTGGGCTCAAGTCATGATCTCAGGTCCTAGGATCGAGCCCCGCATCGGGGTCCCTGCTCAGAGGGGAGCCTGCTTCTCTCTCTCTGCCCACCACTCCCCCTGCCTGTACTCTCTCTCTCTCTCTCTGACAAATAAATAAATAAATAAAATCTTCAAAAAAAAGAAGAAGAAGAAACAGCAAGCTGCCATGATGTGAAGTACCCGTGTCGAGGGCCCTGTGGCAGGCCACTGCGAGGGGACTCAGGGACTCAGGGCCTCAGTCCCACTTCTGCCAAAAACCACGAGGACTTGGAAAGGACACTCAGCTCTAGAGGAGGCGTTGAGCAGAGAAGCCATATAAGCTGATGTCAGACTCCCAACCCATAGAAACTGCGATAATAAGTGCATGGGTTTATTTATTTATTTATTTATTTATTTATTTATTTATTTATTTATTTATTATGTTCAGTTAGCCACTGTACAGTACATAAATAAATAAATAAATAAATGCACTGGTTTGAAACCATTACATCTGTAGCAAGTGTTACACAGCAAAGAGAAGCAAATACACCACTGCTTTGGGAAGTCGTCTCCTACAGATAGGGCTGGATGGAGGGAAGGCAGGGTCTACCTTTACCCCATCTGTTGAACTCTTTGATGTAGGAATGAGGGAAAGAAAAAGAAGCTTATTGTCCTTGTTCTGATGCAGCACCTGGGAAGACCTTTCATGGAGCGCTCTGGACCCTCCCCTGAGCCTTGCCACGCTGGTCACAACCAGGTCTCCGTGAGGCTGTGCAAGGGCCACTTGACTCTGGGCCTCTGGCTTGTTGACCCGCCCTGTAAAGTTGGGCTAATCTCTTATTTTCATCTCTGTGTGTGTTGTGGGGGGAGGGATCTTAGTTTCCATATCTGCAAAAAAGGTATAATTATATGAGTTTTACTCAGCTCAGAAGGATGTTGTGAGGACAACAAAATAATCACGGTGGAAATAGGCTTTTTAAAAGTTAAAATTAAAAAAAAACATCAGTGGCTCTTCTACTGAAGAGTGGGGTAGGGGGAACAACCTCTGGCCCCTTAAAGGAAGGCTTCAAATGCCATCTGGAAGCCGCAGCTGCTCTCACACGTAGGAGAGCATCAGGGGCACTAGCTCCTACATCTCAGTAGCTCAAAGCTAAATAGAGAGAGCAGCTATACATTTTTTAAGGAATTTTTTAAAAATTCGTCTTTAAGGTCACGTTACTGATTTTCAGATACTCCACCAGCTCCCCCCCAGAAGTGTCAAAATCAAAACGAGCTATGATCGTAACAATAATAATTAACAATAAGCATAACTCAACTTACTTAGTTTAATAACTAATTAATAACTCTTGCCCCTCACCACCACCCGAGCCACCCCTCCTGGGACCTTCGGGATTGCCCCAGCACCCAGCATTAATGGATCGATGGCAGGCACAGTGGGGACCTCCAGACCTTGCCCCAGCATCATGATGGGTGCCAAACGTTAGATCATGTGATTATCATCTGGACAACCAATGTAATCCTTGGTCCTCCTCTGGGCATGGCCAAAGTAGGTTTGTCACTGGACCCCCCACCTCCATTCCACGCCCTAAACTCTCATGCTCTGTCTCACTTTCCACTGCACCCTCCACCTGGAATGTCTTTTCCACTCCCTGCTGCTCTCTGCCTGACCATATTCCCTCTAGCTCTGATACTGAGAGTTGGCGACCACCTTTCTAAGCCTCGGTTTCCCCATCCTTAAAGTAGGAATCTTAAGAGGATCAACTTCATGAGGTAAGGATGAAATGGTAGCACAGGTGATGCCCGAGTATAGGGCTAGGTGCCAAGAGACAAAGGGTGGCCCATTTGCATTACCGGTCCTGCTGTTTTCCAGGCTCCTCCTCAAATGCCAGGCATCTAATGAAGCCTTCCTCCACCCCTTAGCTTAAAATGGCAGCCTCCCTCTGAATCCTTGCAGGGGCTCCATGGGCCTTCCCCCTGGCTCCAGCTCTCTCTCAGGGGTAAGCATGCGTCGAAGTGGTACCTCCCCTCTCCAGCCCGATCAAAGACACCCTGACTCGTTCTTGTCATTTCTGACCCCAGCCTGGCCACCGCATGGGATACTTAACAGCATTCCATGAACTTTTGTTGATAGAAGTTGAAATACCAAGGTAAGTGTTTGTTGAAGGTATAAAGGCCAGAAGCTTTAAATGAGAAATGCCAAGAGAGTAAGTCTTAGAAGTTCTCATCACAAGAAAAAAAGACAAAAGTATAACTATGTATGGTGATGGGTGTTTACTAGATTTATATGCAAATACCAAATCATTATTTCATAACTTGAAACTAACATAATGTATGTCAATTATACCTCAATAAGAAAAAAATTTTCGATGCCATAGAGCATGAAGAGGGCAGCACAGCCATGTGCAAAGCCAAATAATAATAGTCAACATCTGGGGTGCCTGGGGGGCTCAGTCGTTAAGCATCTGCCTTCGGCTCAGGTCATGATCCCAGGGTCCTGGGATCGAGCCCCGCATCGGGCTCCCTGCTCAGCGGGAAGCCTGCTTCTCCCACTCCCTCTCCCTCTGTGTTCTCCCTGCCTGTGCTCTCTCTCTCTCTGTCAAATAAATAAATAAAGTGTTTAAAAAACAATAATAGTCAACATCTGCAGAGCACTTACTACAAGGCAGGCACTATTTTAAGCACTTTGCAGACATTAAGCCATGAAATCCTCCCAACAACTCCGTGAAGGAGGTGTAGAAATTGCTGAGCGAATGTACACCTCACAGGGAGCACGCTCACTGTGGGCTGGGAACGTGTCCCTCCCTCATCTCCTGTCCTGCGCCTGACGCAGGGTAGCTGCTCACCAGACAGGGAGGGCTCATGGACGTTCAGTTCTACAGTTCTGTGTGCGCTCCTCACCCCACCTTCACCTGTCCTGTACCCCTTATCATCCCACCCCATATCTGACCTCGGATGCTTCACTCACGCAAAATGGGAATAACCATTTCAGTCTCCAAGGGGTAGCTGCACTATTTGGGAGTTTTTCTTTGTGTGCCTAAAATCACACCTATTTTTTTTTTTTTAAGATTTCATTTATTTATTTGACAGAGAGAGAGAACACAAGCAGGGGGAGCGGGAGAGGGAGAAGCAGACTCCCCGTGCAGTAGGGAGCCCCACTGAGGGCTCCATCCCAGGATCCTGGGATCGTGACCTGAGCCAAAAGCAGACGCTTAGCCCACTGAGCCACCCAGGTGCCCCAAATCACACCTATTTTAATCATACACAAAGCTGGTATTGCAAATCCATATTCTATGAACTGAGACAGAGGGCACAAGACCCCAGGGGATGCAGGAGAGGGTGCATGTCAATCAGAAAGGGGTTTCTTTAAAATGGCAAAATCCTGAGCTGGTTTCCAAGAAGGGAAAGAGAAAAGGAAAGAGAGAACTTTCCAAGTAAAGAAAATGGTGTGTCCAGAAGCCAGAAGCTGCAACATGAAAGTCTGGCATTAAGGCAACAGAAAATACAGATTTCTCTTTACACACCCTAGTTCCCTGGTGGAGTCTAGGGTCTTGTCCTTTTCAGAAGCTCCTTGGAAGGTTCTAACGTGTAGTCATTTGAGGGACCAAATGGATTAAACAAGCAATGCCCAGTTTGGCTGCAATTAGAATCACGAGGGGAGTTTTAAGATATGCAGATATTTGGGTCCCACTCCCAGGGACTCAGATTGAATTGGTCCAGAGTAGGGCCAAGTGTTGGCATTTCTTGAAACTCCCCGGGTGCGTTCCTAGGAGGGTCGGGAATATATCACGGAAGTAACCAGCGGACTAAGTGTGGGCAGAGGGTCAGTATGATGGCAAAGGAGGTCACTGAGATGGGGTGCAAGGAATTCAACACTGATTCTTGACAGCCTGATTGAATACAGTTATTGTGTAACAAGACTTTTTCTAAAAATTAGACTTGAATTTTATGTTGTATATATTTTATATAAACCATCTATTTCCAAAAAAGTTTGCAATCATTCTAAACCAATACATGGTCTGATCACAGCAAAAATAATTAACAAGAGGAAAGACGAAGATCAGGATAATGTTGACAAAGGGTAGTGAGAAAAGAGAAAACTGGATCAGGAGTTCCAAAGGACGTGAGGCAAGCCCCCGCCCCTGTCTTGGGCCATTTCGGTCACCTCCCGTCCTTCAGTGACATCGGGGGTGCTCATGCCTGTAAGTTCCATCCTTAACCCTGACTCTGCCTTGGGGGTGCCCAGACCCGGGGGCCGAGTGCTCTACCTCTGCATCCTCCATGGGATACCCTGCAACACCCCCGACCAGGGAGGGACTTGGCAGATGTCTGGGGGAGTCAACTGGTGATCCAGCTCATTTCTAACAAGCAGCCTTTCCACAGAATGACAGCAAATGCGGATTATTTGTGTAAGACTGAACAGTGCTAACCGAAGTGTCTGCAAGTTAAAATGAGAAGGGCGCAGTGGGTTAAGCATCGGCCTTCAGCTCAGGTCATGATCCCGGGGGTCCTGGGATCGAGTCCTGCATCGGGCTCCCTGCTCGGCAGGGAGTCTGCTTCTCCTTCTCCCTCTCCCTCTGTGTGCTTGTGCTCTCTCTGGTTCATTCTCTCTCAAATAAATAAATAAATCTTAAAAAAAAAAAGAAAGTTTCACAAAGAACACAGAATTCAGTCCTGTCCCTTTCAGCAATTCAAATTTGGAGTGAATCTGCTATAGTATACATATATGTGGGTGTCTTTATGCCTAATAGACATATGTGCATGTATGTGTGGTGTACATGTGGGCACACAAATGCGTGGATATTTTTATATGTCAGTGTATCTGCTGTGCGTATCAGTGTTTTTCAACTCTTTTCTCATTATCGTCTCCCCTAAGAAGACTTTTCAGACATTTTTTCTCTCATCACCCCCATGAAAATGTAATACCACAGATACACTGTACATCTGTGGATGCACTATACATGTATTTGTGCTTTCTCTATAAAAAGGAGTAAGATTTTTCACCCCACAAGAGCCAGTTTTACCCCCTTGGGGAGGTATCGTTCTTCTTGAGAATGCATGCTCTCTACGTGCATCTGTGCACGCATGCCCACACACATACACACAACATGCAAGCCAGCTGGCTCCTGGGAAAGAGAGCTACAGAGCATTTTGAGCTCCTGCAGAGAGGCTCCCCATCCATCACAGCCAACCAGGAGAGCAACTCTGGTCCAGTGATCCTTGTAGGAAATAGATGCTGGCAATCAGAAAGCTGGGGAACTCTGGCCAGTCTAAGCTCACTGGGCATGACCTCATTTCCCAATTTTCAGAGTCGGGAGACATTTCAAAAAGCCATATGAGCAGAAAATATATAATTGTATATAAAAGGTAATTTCCTGAAACTCTGATTTTTACATTGCCATTGCAAACTATTAAGTTCCCATATCTAAGTGAGTGAACAGGACACATTTTGGACAAAAGAAAACCATCGGCATATTTAACACTTTCTAGATCTGGTCACCAGGATTGGCAAGATTTTATTAAACAAGCACTCAGTCAGTCTCTGAGAAACTCCCCGAGGACCTGACAAATGTTTAGCTCTTGCAAAGACTCGTGGGGGATGAGGAAGTAAAGGTTAGTGCAACTGCCTTCAAATGCCTTCCAGCCCAGTTTTGTTGTTAAGTTCAACCAGATATAATGCCTGAGCACATGAACTCCTGTGTAGCTCACACAACCTGTGAGCTACAGCAACCCCAGGACACAGGAGAGATAGCCCCTCCTTTGCTACTCTGAGTCACTCCAGCACTGCAAAAGCACAGCATCATTTTAGCACATTTCTAACCTTAAACCCTTCATGTAATAGGTACTGACCCCTTTCATGCTTGCCATGAAATAATGTTTGCACAAGAAGATCAAAATAACAGGCCACTAGAGTGCAAACAGATTTGCTAACAAGTGCTACTGTCTAATGAACACCTACCATGTGCCCCAGACTACGTGCTAGGTCTAGATACACAGATTCGTTCTACACCTAGCCCTGTGGAAGTCATCCAACGTCTGTTTAAATACATCCTTCAGGGGCGTGTGGGTGGCTCAGTCAGTGAAGTGCCAGGCTCTTGGTTTCAGCTCAGGTCATGAGCTCATGGGTGGCGGGATCCATCCCTGCTTCAGGTTCTGCACTCAGCAGGGAGTCTGCCTGAAGAGTCTCTCCCTCTGCCCCTCCCCCCACTCATGCACATGCGCGCGCACGCTTTCTCTCTCTCCCTCAAATAAATAAATACATCTTTAAATACATCTTAAATAAACAAATACATCCTTCATGGGTAGTTCACCACCTCTCTCAAGGTATCATTGTTCTGTTTGACAACTCTCAGTGCAAGGAAGTTGTTCCTGTATGTTAAATGACAATCAGCCCCTTTCCTACTTAAAATTTAAAATCAGCCCTCAGCACTCACCCTCAGGATTGACCCAGGAAGTCTGCTTCCTTCTCCATGTGGTTGACTGAAAGCAGGGCACGTGCTCAGCAGACGTCCTCACCAGGGCCCCATCTTCAGGACAAGCTGAGAGGGGAACCAGTAGGCTGAGGGTAAGGTTGTTGGGTGACTGCTTTACTGAGTTCCTCGGTTACTGAGTGGCATGACTCATATTTCACTGGGCCCATATTATCCAACTCCACGTCTAGTGAGAGGTGAAAGAAGCAGATGAATTCGGGCGAGAGAAGGCAACCACATTGGGTGCCATAGGAAGCACTCCATGCCTCCCCGAGGGCGCAGATGGTTCCCCCCCTTGACCCTCAGTCATGACCATGTCTGCTCTTGGCATCCATCCACTCACTCGCTCCCTCAGGAGATGATTACAGGACACTGTCATGTGTATCGAGTCCAGCCACTTGCCTTTTTAATTTGTTTGTATGAACTTGGGATACGGATAGTGAACAACATCCAAGTCTGCTATAGTATTCAGGAAGGGGAAGAGGAGGAGGTCGTAGAAAGGCCGGGAGATGCTCAGGAAACACTGTCCCTTCACCCCCATACACCACACAGCCTGCCTTGGCCTCTGGCCACTGCTTCGGGGAGACTTAGGCGCAGTGGGACTTCGGATAAGCCACTTAACCCCTGGTGCCTCAGTTTCCCCGTCTACACAATAGGGCTACTAGTCATAGTATTATTATGCAATGTGAAGCAGTTAGGAAGCATGTAGCAAGCACTCGATAAATGTTAGTTAATATTACTGTTACTCTTCACTCTCGAAAGAGGCTCTCGGATTATTGTAACTCGTTTTCACTCAGTGAACAGGCTGCACTTTGGCGACACTAAAGCGGAGGAGGGTGGAGAATGAACTCCGTGTGATTGGCTTTACCCCAGCCTACCCCAAGCTGGCCCGGTGAGTCAGATAATTTCACATCCCTGGATCTACGTTTGGAACAGCCTTTGTTAAAATCACCCCCAAAGAATTTGCTGGAGTTATAAAATATATATTCAGTGTTAAATATCCTAATAGGACATTCTAAGTTTTTATCACTGATGTCCTAGGATCTGTAAGACTTCAGAGAAGATTCTATTGTACAATTTTTTCTAAGGAAATACTGATAAAGATTTGTTGTTGCGAACCACAGAACCCACTCTAGCTAATTTAAGCAGGACAGGAATCAGTCCAGAAAGTCAGCTCCTGGCTTCTGCTGTGAAGAAGCAGGGCCCACATGGAGCATGTTCAAACGGTGCGGGACAGCAGTGCAGAAGGACAAATGTGGGCTATGCATGTCAGTATTGAAATCAGCTGAAAGTATTCTCTGATACATGAACATTTGAAAAATGAGTCAAAGTGCCCTTTATCGAGACTTGTTGGCATAGGAAAGAACCAATTTTCTGCCAGATCCCAGTATCTGAGACTGCTGAGAAAGAAGTCCTGAATATGAGGAAACCAGGCACACACACACACTTACACTCATGCACACACCCACATACACGAAGATGCACACACACAATGCAACTGGCTAATGTGAAAGTTAGTCAAAATAAGTAAACAATAGCCAGAGTCCATAAGTGGATTCCATGAACTTACACAATTTGAGTTGAGGCCAGGATCTAGCGGGCCTAGGAATGCAGTCCCATCTATGTCATGGTTGAAAAATTCCCCAGAGAGGCCAAGTGTCTCAGTCAAGGGCACAGGGGAGTCAAGGGCATAAAGTGCCCGAAGTGTTTACCGTTAGGAGTGTTTGCCTCAAAGACAACATTGTCCTTTCTCAGGAATTCAGCCTCTGGAGCAGTTGTCTGAGGCCTCACAGACTGGCTTGCCCATTTGAACGGCTTACCTATCCCCCTCGGTGTGGAAAACTGGCTTGGCGATGAGGTCATCATTGTAGTTTCACGCGGTGACACCTCGAGGCAGAGACCCAGTACCTCCCAGTACCTCCGCACTGCCAGGTGGCCGCCTCCCAGTGCACGGGTGTCTGAGCCCTGCCCAGAGACGCCGCACGTGTGAGTTAGCCAGGGAGGGAGCCAGGCCAGGCTCATTGAGGGGATCGTTTGACAGAACCACTCCCCAAGTATGGGGGAAGTGAGAAAAACCACTCCTTTACCTACCGTCTACGGCTGCCTCCATGCTACAAGGGCAGGGCTGGGTCACTGTGACAGACGCTGCGCGGGCCACAAAACCAAAAATACTTACTGCGTGACCCTTTACAGAAGCAGTTTGCTGGCCCCAACCTAGCTTTTGGGAGCTCCGAGAGCCTGCACCTGCTTGAGAACCGAGTCCTTTTAGAATCTCCCTCCGGGCCTCACACAGTGCTCAGTAAACAGTAAAATCAAAGAACCCATTTTAAAGCTGACAGGGACCTCAGCTCACATTTCATCCAATCCCCATGTTTTAGAGATGAAGAAACCCAAACAACCAGTCCAAAATAAGAGGCTGGCAGGAAGCAGAAATAAAAACCAAGTTCCCTGAATTCCCTTGTTTTGCTCTGTTACTCAACGAATATTTGGTGAATATGGAATAAAAGCAGATATGTACGTATTATTTAGCAATAGCATTATTTGAGCATACGGTGTATGCCAAACACTATATACTTATGTTTAGAGTTCGTATAATACATGTGATCTTTAGACATAGCAATAAGAAGATGGTGGCACACAAACTCGCTTGTAAGAAACAGCCAGCCATGAGGAGAGGATCCATTTCATCTTGACTTCAAGGTAACAATTGTCAGTTGTTTACTGTTCCTATTTGCTTGGACCCAACTAAAGGAAATCAGCACCAAGCCCAGAGAGCAGAGCCATGGCAAGAATCACATTTATCTTCCATCCCTGGCCTCTTTTTCCAGCTCCTCGTAGACTCTCCTTTCCCTGTGTCACAGACCCTTCATCAACTAGGTGCGCCTTGATAACCCCTCTTTTCCCCTCCTTGACTGATGTCTGGTTACACACTGGAAGATACTCCTTCACTCCAAAGTGTTAGCCAGCCACACATTCCCACCAAGGGCCATTTACTTCCCACCCTGGAATGAAAGGTGCCTCTCCCTTGACAGTGTAATTCTTGGCACACAGGTAGAAGAATGTTTTCTGAACAGCATCAGGCTGAGATAAGCTTCAAATAGCCCTTTAAGGTGACCTAAAGTGGGAGAGGGGCCAGAAGAGATCCTCCACGGTTGTTCTCACTGATGTCAAGAGAAGCTCCAGCAGTTCTGATAGGGGTGGAGAACCTGGGGTCCCTTCATCACAAGGAATCTGGAAGATTCCTTCCAGAATCTTCCCTGGCAGCAGGCCCATTAGGGGAAGAGGTAGACGGCATCCTCTCCCTTCTCTGTCTCAGCTTAGCTGGGACTCTTCTCTCATGCCCCACCCCTGAATTGAGTCCCAAGTCCTTCCCTGCATGCGTTGTAAAACGTTGTAAAACGCTGCTTAGTGCCTTCCTGATACCCGGTCCCCTTGCTTGGAGTTGCCATAGCCTTGTAACTTGCCCTTGGGTCACGGTCTTCCTGCATGCCCAGTGTGTCTTGCCCCCTCCATTCCCAGGCTGCAACTTCTGCCAGGGCCCAACTGCGCCTGCCTTGTGCAGCTTATTCCCTAGCGGAGCCACGGCCCAGCATCTGGTCAAACTCGTTAAAGAGCTGCCACATGGAAAAGGGTATTTCAAGCAACTTTGACTTGAATTTCGTTATTTTTACTTATTAATGTACATTGAAAGATATGGTTGGAATCCCAGCTCTACCACTTTCCATGGGACCCCAAGTAAAATGTTAACCTTTCAAGCCCCAGATTTCCCAATATGGGCACTGTGGCAGCAGGGATACTGAATTAAACAGAGTGGTTAGCACCATGTGTAGAGCATAGCAGATGCTCAAAATATTGTATTTCTCATAATGCCTCTTACATTTTGCTCTTTGCCACCTTCGACAACGTCGTGTGTCTCAAAATGATTCAGAAAGGCCCCTAGCATCAGTGGGGCTGGGCTGTCATGTGGTGAACCGCAGCTAATAGTTCTATTCTCCACCCTGACTTGAGTCTGCTGTATGGCATTATAAAAGCCTAACCTCTCTGGACCTCAGTGTCCCATAGCATGCTCCTTGGAAGCCTCTGGAATCCCATGAAGACTCCATGGAATTCACTGAATTCCACAAATAACATGGTTCATTTTCTTTCGTTCAATTATTTTTTTATGTTTATAGTGCCCTGGAATGTTGTAATTTTTTTTTTTTTTAAATTGTAGAACTCTACCATCTATCTATAAATGAGTCTGGTTCTTAGTAGTGGAGTAAGGGCTGACTGGAATACATTCAAGGTTTCCTTCAAGTCAAGGCCTTCAGCCTTGCCAAGATGAGTTTCAAAGCTTACCCTAGAATCCTAAGGCACTTTGGCCAGTGCCCAGCTCTTGGATAAACTGGCAAGGGGACAAAGTCTGCCTCTGGTAGCCACCCCACGTCACACAGCAGGCACCATTCACTCCTTGCCCTGACAGACACCTAGCATGCGGTGCCCAGGACACGCAGAGAGACTCCTGGTTTCTCTCCACCCTTTCTTCTGATCCTCTTCTTCCTGCCACCTGACCTGATAAAACAATCTTAGCTAATGTAGCATCTGGCGACCCAGTGTCCACGTGTAGCCCATTCTGGGTAACACCTACATTTGATAAAGGGCCTTTGGGGGCCATGCCTTAAACCAAGAGGTCAACACTACCATGGCAGAGAAGTAGAGAGGAGACTTGAGAACACGTGGGTCTTTAGGTGGCTCTAATGCCCTTACCTGGTAATTGCCTAAGGGTAGAGATCTGCTTTGACCTTGGATTGTTCATGTGACCCACAGCGAATGGAGGAAAAACACAGCCTTACATATCTTACTCTAGGTTTAGTACACTTTGTCTTCACACAGCTGGGAGGTGGTGGATGAAATGAGGCAACAGAGAGAGCATAGATCCTGATGCCCAGGGGTGGGGTTTGCAGCCAGTCCCACCATGTCCTAGTTCTGTGGCCTTGGTCAGGGGACGCACTTTCTCTGAGTCGCAGTTTCCTTGTCTGCAAACTGGGAGTAATAAGAGGATGTAGCCAAGGTAAGCAAGGTATCCAGACCAGCACACAGCCACGGCTATTATCACTCACCTTCTAAACTGTCTGATTTCCAAAAATGCAGAGAGACCCAGTGTACCCAAGAGGACTGAAGAGTGAGGGTGTGGTTCTCTACCTCAAAGTCAAGTCCGTTTCCCTCTGACTCCCCCACCCGTTGGCCCTCTGCCATCCTCCCAATCTCTTCCCCAACATCTTCTATTTCAAGCACCTTATGATCTGGGGATGGGGATAAGCAGCTGGGAAAAACACAAAAACAAAAACCAGAAACGCGCCAATGACTGTTTTTATAATTGCATAGGGTGCGGAGTGGATTCTAAAGGCATAGGCCAATATTTAAGGTGACTGAGATACTATGTTCATTGGGGTGACCTGAGAGCAGCCGGAAGGCCCACTGGCCCCTCAAATTTCTCTCCCACATTTGCATGTCACAGGGCCTTAAATTCCCACGAGTCGACGCACTTCTCTGGGTTCCGGATATTCACAGGGGCCCTTGTGATGTTACAGGCAATGTTCGCATAATGGATTGTGCCGCAGAATCACGGGGCACTAGTGAATTACAGACGTCTGAGACCCCATGCTCTGAAGACTCTGACTCATGAGTTCATGCTGGAGTTTGGAAAGTGTCCCTGGTGGTTCTTAGGACCATGCAGGGCTGAGCAACCCTGTTCTGGTGGGGACAACCCAGCTCTGGAGTTAGGATCTGAAGGTTTCTCCCTCCACTTGTGCGGAACAACACGGTACGCAGAGCCCAGCAAACACCTTGTCTGTGATGAAGATGAAATCTCTTTCTTCCTCCAAGGGGCTGGGTGTGAGGATAAAATCTGGGAAGAGACTCACCAGTGCATCAGAAACCGTAAGGACACATAAGGAACCATTTTCAGGGAGCAGGAGAAAGAAGGTCAGGAAAGGGAACTCTGGCCTGGTTGGAGTGTCTTCAATGTCAGGCTGAAGCAATTGAACTTGATCTAGCAGATAGAGGAGTGGGTGTGATAAAGTACTGGAGGAATATTAAGCTAATGGCATCAAACCTGGTGGACAGGAGGGGAGAGAGGCTGCAGGGAGGATGCCATGACAGGGGGCATGACACCTCATCAGGTAACGTGGTGGTAAGAAAGAAGGAAGTAAATCATTTCCATGGCAGAGAACGATTCGTTGCTCACCAACCTGCTCCCCCTTTTCCTGGGAACACAGCTAGATGATACTTGAGTTCTGGACTACGGAAAGCGGGAAAAAATGATTTAGCCACTCGCCGCCAGAGACCATGCAAACCTTCCAGATGATCCTCCACCTTCCATCTCCCCCTGTGCTGACAAACGTAGAGTCCCGCTGAGGAGCTGGCAGCCCTAGGGAGTGGCAGGACTAGAGCGGAAGGAGCCTGAGCAGGGCAAACCATTCACTCCACACGGCGCTGAGCTATTAGGTGAACAAGCTGATGGGCTGTGGTGTCAGCGGTGGACTCACATTGACCAATGAAATGCCTCAGTGAAAACTTCGGCTTTCAAAAGAGATTCATGCTTCTTATCTGATTTGTCCCTTATAATATCCTGCCACACAGATCAGATCTCTGTGATGCTCCTTAAGTACCCAACTGAGGAGAGGCCACATAACTTTGCCCACATGGCTCCCCTCTCCCAGAGTCCTGTGGTCAAGCCCTGCCCAGAACTCTTTATCCCCACAGGAAAAATCTGAGGCAGTTGTGATCAGTGACCACAGACAAATGGCTCCTTTTAGTTCCTAAGGCAAATTACACCGTGGATCCTAGATTCGATGATGTGACTACAGAATGCTTACAGCACCCAAATGAGAAAATGAATAAGAAGCAGGTGAGAGAGCCTTCCGCCCACATGCTGTGTGTACTCCCGGGGCCTCTGCTCCCTGTCAGCACTGGGTAGCAGAGGAGAGAGGAGCCTTGAGCTGAATCAAGAAAACTCTATCTGTTGCCATGACAACCTCCCCAATTGGATCTTTAAGAGAAAGTCACCAGGACACGGTTTTCACTTCCTCTTCATTCGAGGTAATGGGTTCCCAGTTGCATTCCATTCACTACACATCCTTCCTTCACCTTTTGTGTCATTTCTCCAGCCTGATACTTACTGCTTTCCTCCTTGCCATAGAATAACGATAAACAGAAGTGGGAAACACCATCTTAAGGTCTGTAGAGGTTGGTACAGAGGGTAGAGTAACCAGCACTGAACTTCTACACACACATCCCGTGGGTGGCCCGAGACACACTGTGAAGACCTCCCGTTTCAAATCTCCTCAGATGCAACATGGGCAGCCATACCGGCTTCAGATAACGAAGCACTTTCCTCTCTTTTCTGAAAATACAATTGCCCCACAAGCAGGTGGTATACATACAACCCTCGACATTGTAAATAAGTGTCCAAATCTCTTGACCTGCCCTCAGAAGTGCCTCCTGATCCATCCCTAACTTGTATTTGTCACCGTTCTGCTTCTCTTCATGCTCTCTGTCACAGCCACACAGTACTCAGTCCTTCCAGGACACCCTGACATCTCCTGCCTCTGAGCCATTGTTCCCATAGTTCCCTTTGTCCAGGACATTACATTTATTTCCCTCAGTCTCTATGTCTTCACCAGCTTTGCCAGATTCTCTGACGCCTCATTCCTCCCCCTCAAATGGGCATTTCCTGAGCACAGTCCTTATGGCCTCCCTCCTTCACACACCCTCCTCCTCTGGGAACTTCTTCCTTCAACTGCAACGCTGAACAGAACTTCAAACCCGTGCCCCGCGCCCTGGCCTTCCTGTCATTCTGCGTGTGGGTTTTCTAGCACGCCGGTGGACATCTGCACTTGACTGACTTGCCATCACCTCAGACAAAACACTTGTAACACCAGAAGATTATTCTCATTAACAACCACTCTCGTCCTCGCTGCTCCAGCAGAGATTCAGAGAGTCTCAGGGTTAAAAGGAACTGTAAAGCTCAAGCCCAATTAGTTTATCTGCACTCAGTCCATTCACAACATCTTAGACAATCATGGTCAAGCCCATCCTTGGTGTCATCATCCCAAATATGGAAACCAGACTCTTGGGAGGTGAACTTACCATGATCCACTAAATCTAAAGCTTCAGCATCCCTCACATATCTGCACGCTTTCTCTCAAGGCCTGTGCCCTATTTTCTATTCACATCACTCTTCCACAGCATACCCTCCTTTTAACCCTACTTTGAGCTCCTGATGGCCACCTCACAAGGAACACCGGAGAATCCTCCTCATGGCCTCTGCCCCAAGCCTGTCCTTCTGACATGGTCACAGCGAATACAAGCAGGAGAGCAAGAGCAAACACAGAGCAGCTCCCATTTTAACTCACTTCTCTTCCTGAAAGCCATGCAGCATCTACCGTAAAAGTTCGACTGTGAATTTTATCTGCTAAGAGGGGGTCAAACTAAATGACTTCTAAGAGGCTTCTCCAAGGTAGAAATTCTACCATTTTATGACTTTTTTTTAGTCCCATTTTACAGAAGAGGAAATTTGGCCTTAAAGACAGTCACACACCCAATACTGTGGCAGTGCTGGACTCGGAGTCTGGGGCTTCTTCCTTCGAGTTCATGCATCTGCCCACCACGTCATTTAATACAGCATATGAACCTTTCCAAACGGGGCCAAATCAAGGTCCTACCCTGTGTAGAAACTTCTGGTTGCTTCCCAGTTACTTACGAAGGAGCAAAAACCATTTACCTGCCATTCACAGCCCTTGCCATTATTGCTTCTTTCTTCTCTTTTCTTTCCAACTGCTCCCCTCCATATGCCGTTCTCTCCAGCCAACCTTATATACACCCTGGGCCCTGAACAGCCTCAGCTCATACTGTTGCTGAACCTGACGTGGTTGCCACCTCTGAATCCTAATCATTTTTCCAAGCACAACTCAGGTCCCACCTCCCCTCGAAGTACGCTTGGAAACGTCCTTCAGGCCATACTGGTCCCTATACCTACACCCCTCATTTCATTTCCTATCACTCGTGCGGCACTGATGCTGGCTTGAAGTTCTACTCCTTAGCTGCGAGCTCGTAGACTGCAGGCATCCTCCCCTCCTTGATCTCCAGGCCCCCTCACCAGTTTCCACAGAGCCTGGCACAGAGTAGGTAGCCTCACAAACATGGCTGGTAATTGATGGATTTGTTGATCGACTGACTGATTGTTTTCAATCCCTCAACACTCAAAGTTCTTTATCTTACTAATATGTCCTTCATGCCTAGCTTCTAGAATTACTTGTCACTCCAATGTCCTAGCGCAATATCACAGAGGAATAAAAGCAAGTTATGAAAGAAAGGCCCAATGCATTCCTTTCCTCCCTTTTCTAGTTTATTTGTAGTCAATTCGGCATGATTCATGCTAAGAAGCTTTCTTGTCTCAGCCTCATCCACCCTATGAAATGCATGTTGCAAGGAGGGGCTGGACTTCATGGTGCCCTTTGGATGCCCCACTATTTGTTTAGCTCTATTTACCCACTCTGGGGCTAGTGGTTCTCAGTCTTTAATGAATCCCAGAATCACCCAAGGGTGGCCTTCATAAGAACACAGATGCCCAGGCCTTACCCAAATCCTCCTAACTATGAATATCTGGAGAAATGGCCTGAGCAAGCCCATAGAAAGAAGTTTTGCAGTGACTTTTTCACACCCCAAAGCTGAGCACCATTGGCCTAGCCACTGTTCCCCATAAGCACTACAACAAATTTAATTCAAAGAATTTTTCCACACTAGCAGAGCTTTAGAGGGTGCTTCTAGAAGCTAAAACTCCATTTCTTTTTCCTAGGAAGGATTCATTTAATTTCTGGCAACAGGCTATCTATCTTGTTTATCCTTAAAGAACTTCACATCTCAGAACTAAGATACCCCTTGACTACATATATGTGTTTCCAAAGTAGGTTCTCACTCAGGGAGCTGGTAGACAAATTGCCTGGTAGTTGGAGCTAACCCCTCAGAATGCAAGCAGAGTCAGATCTAGGATGCCCTGGGTAGAGATAACCTTCTTATCACTGACCCACATCTTCTGGAAAGCCACGCTTACCCACTTTGCTCCTTCACTATTTCTAGCCCTGATGACAAAGACCAATGAGGATGTCTCCTATATAACAGTTTTTAAAAATACCAGCTACTGAGAGTCTGTTATGTTGTTTGCATAGACCAACTAGACAATACATGTAAACACATGTATATATTTTCTATAAGAGCATCTATGGCTATGCAGAGCTAGAAGTTTGCTGGGAGGAATGGGTCCTCCTGGAACCAAAGGATGTAGACTCTGGAGCCTTCTTTCTCATCTACAGGTTAGAGTTATAGGCATCTTTTGGCTGAGCCTGCGAAGCCCTGCCCAGAGCCCAGTGACAGGAAACGGAATGAAGCCCCTGGAATAACATCTCCATGGGGTGCAAGGTCAGGGCCAGTGCAGGCCCCCAGTGGTTGGACACATACTGGCCCAGCCCCCAAAGCTATGAGAGAGCTCCCAGGGATGAAGGACCAACTGACAGGAGGAATCAACCTCCTTGGAGGTCGCGGAGCCCAACCCCTGGTCAGGGATCTGCACACCCCTTGCGGCCAGACCAACCACATCATTCAGACAGTGACCTCTGGGGGCCTCCAGCTTCCTCTAGCAGCTCTGCACATGCAATCAGATCCAGTGATATTCACATGCTGCTCCCGCTCCCAGGGGTCTGTGTCCTGCCCCAGCGACAAGGCAGGCACAGACAAGCCTGAGTCTGTGACTTCTTGGACACGCCAAGGTAGGGGAGCTCACGGGCTTGGCTTCTCCCTGATTAGGCTGGGCCTGCAGAAGAAGCTACATTTTTGCCCCCAATTCATACATAACTTATTCCAGTGCTCACACCAACTCCACGAAACGTGGCCTACCATCATCAGCATAGCACTGGTAAGAAAGCTGTGGCACAGAGAGCCACGGCAGCCTGTTCTAGCCTGCCCAGCTGGAAACTCACAGCCTGCCGCCCAAAGGCGGCACTCTTCTGCTGGGCCTCCTGCCGCCACTAACAGGGGCCCAGTACGTGGCAACTGAGAAGGAATCCGGATGAGAAGGCGCTTACCTGACTGTCTAAATGGATGGAGTCTTTGCCCTGAGTGAAGAAAGGCAAGCTGGGGACACAACATCAGTGGGCAGGAAGGCAGGAGCTAAGCGTACCAACAGTGGGCTTCAGCATCTGCAGGCCCACCGTGCTCACTGCCACCAGCCCACCGTGCTCACTGCCACCATCTGCCACGGGACCTGAGGCATACAGAAGAAGTCACACTCACAGACACAGCAGGGCAGGTGAATTGTGTATCGGTTCCTGACCACAGACCCAAACCTGGACTCATGGAAAAGAAATGTGCTGAAGGGAACAGCAAAACCTAATGCTCCCACGCTTAGGCCAGGTGACCCAGGGAACCAGGGAGCCAGCAGGCAGCGGGGATCTGAGAGGGAATGCCGCAAGATTTGATCCTGTCTGTTCTGGAAGTCAGGTGCCTATACTGTGGGTCACCATGACATGACTTGTGCTCTGCACCACTGTCAGAGCCTTCCGGATCACTCAATAAACAAAACCACTAGTCATTTCCATCCGACAATCAGCAGGACTCATGTTTTATTTCCCCTTTACGCTGAATTGAGGGTTATTTGACTAGACCGACCCCATGCACCGATTGTTCTGGAGTCCTGTGGAGAGGGCTTTATAGTCTGTCAGCATCTGTTAACTGAGCACAGATTGGGGGCAAGCTCTCTATCAACAACACTCCTGATCATGATGCCCTGAAGCCGTTAGAAATTCTGGACACTAATTCCCTCTAGTAAGGCTACTGATTTCAGCCATGGCAGACACTGCCTGCAGTCAGACTTGCCTCTGATAATGATTCAGTGGCTCTCTACCAGAGCTGCGCCCTGGAGTCACCTGGGGATGGGGGTAAGAAGACTGGTTCTCGGTCTCCCCACCGCCCCCAAGAGATTTCCTCATAATTGACCAGGGAGTAGCCTGGCATCAGGAGTTCTTAAACCTCCCCCAACAATTTGAATATGTAGCCAAAGTTGAGAACCCCCAGCTGTCTATTGAAATTCACACCCCTGGCACCAAGAGACATTTGTAACAATTTGGTCTAACCACTTTGGGGGTGTTCTACTTCTCGGGTCCAAGGATGGGCCTGGGCAACCAAGGAATGAGTACAGATAGGAGGAAGGTCTTGATCTTAACCTACTCAGCACATCCTGTATTTGTTTTTCCAAATCACTTTCTGTTTTGCTTTTACTTCCTTGCTCTCTCTTCTTTCTATAAACCATACTGGCTGCCATTGTCAACTCTCTAACCTGTTGTCTTCCCCTTACATCAAAGTCCAAGCTGTATATGATCTCATTTATTCTTGAAATAGCCCTGCAAGTGAGGAAGGAGTCAGGCTTTTGTTCCCTAAGGCAAATCAAGGGCCTGCAGATCAGGAAAGGTTTTATCTGCCATGGAATTCATATCATTATTTTACTCCTATGTGTTTATACCAGTTTTCATTTACAAAATGCTTTCACCTATTTGCTGCTGTGGAATCCTCACTGCAAGTCTGTGGTGAGAGTATTCTTATAATCAGGGTGACCACATACCCTGATTTGCCCCAGAACAATTCTTGGTGACACCTGCTGCCCCAGCCTAATTATTCGTAGCACCCCCTTTCACTCTCGAACCAAATGTCTTGGTTTGAGCCATAAATTTTATGATCACCATCATATAATTATGGTTATTTATAACCATATAACCAACCTCTTGTTTTCAAGAGGAGTCTATTGAGGCTCATAGACATTAAGTAATTTGTTCAGTCATGAGCTAATTAGAAGCAGGGACAAGACTTGAACTCATGTCTTGAGTCTCCAAACCTCTGCCCCCGGGCATCTATGAAACATTGGATCAGAGCTGATTTACTCAAGCCTTTCTTATTGGTGATGAAGAAACTAAAAACGTGGGGGAGACGATCTCTTAAAAGCCACTACTGGAATGCTCCCTGGAAGGAGTGCAGAGCAGAGTGGGCAGCAGTCTATGACATTAGGGTGGATTAGTGAGGTATCAGTGAATTGCCAACTTGGTTGGCACTCGAGAGCCTAACTCAGCCAAAAAAGGTGTAAGGCCTGACATATGGGTATTTGGAAAAGAAAGAGTAAGAAATTCAGAGTCCAAACTGCAACATTTGAGGAGTGGATCTGAATATTATCTACAGTGTACTTCTGAGCACAGGTGTTGTTCAACCATCAAAACAGATGGAATCAACATTCTTACTTCCTTAGGTTGCGACACAGAGAGCAAGCTGTGGCTCACTGAACGTTCTGACAGCAGGAACTCTCACAAGCTCCCTGTGACTCACGTTTATTTGTTTCCTTCATTTTTCACATGAGTGAACCGAGGCTCATAAACAGGGATGCGGGGGATCCAACAAGGTAAGGTATTTGAATGGGTTTCGGAAATCCTAAAATGCTGCCATTTATTATCATCATCATCATCATCATCATCAACAGCAGTAGTAAACAGATGCTGATAATCAGTTGATGTGGGATAGAACTGTGTATCCTTGAAACTCCCTGGGTGACCCAGGCTCTGAAGGACATACCCAGCAGACAGACTAGGTGGAGAGAAGGTGCCTTGAAGGAAGTGTTGAAGATGACAAATCAGACTCTGGGTGGGGTCCCACTTGCCCTGGAGGCTTCCTGGAAACCAATCCACCCTGCCCTGCAGAAGGCACCTCAGGCCCCAAACACCTTCAACAGGAAGGCCTTTCTCAGGGAAATCACAGAGCTGAGAGAAATGTCCAACTTTAGAAGTGCCCGATTCTGTAGATCAGGACCTTGTTTCCCTAAAATAAAACCATTCATACCCTGGGCAGGATCTTTACTTCACAATCATTTGCAGCCTTTGCTGGTCCCTGGAAATGATAACTATGACCCAGCATGTCAAAAAAGAGGGGAAAAAAATCAAGAGCTTTCCTATCTGATTTTTTTGTCCCACCCTCACTTTGGTTTTTGAGCTAATCATGAAGGCCTGCCATGGATCGCTTTCCCTGAGGGACAAAACAACAACACAGGCATTTTAGAATTCTTTTGGGGGCCCTGGGGGCTGTGCAGGGAGCTTTTTATATAAATGGAGAAAACCTTCAAAGCTGCTAACATGAGGTTCCGAAGGTGCAGGCAGAATTGGTCTCCATGCCTAGTAGTGGGGCAAAGGGCTCCTTTGGCTCTAAAGAATCAATTTGTGTTTCAAATAGCTTTCAGGAACTTGACACTATGAAACCACTGGCTCCCAGGAAATCTGAGAAAGTCCTAGAATAGCTTTCTTCAAGGAGAGCAGGGAGACTCATCGCTTTGTTAAAGCTCTCCCTGCTGATTCCCTAGGCCACTGACCTGGATGCCAAGGTTCAGGGCACCCATTCCTGGCCCTTGGTCCAACGCTGCCCAACTTTGAAGAGGACATGACCTCTTTCGTTACCTGGGTCTGCCAAAGGACCTGGTAATCCTGCCTAGAGGGGTACCCAAAACCAAATGAGACAGAGGCCGCCTTTGAGGGGCGAGAAATAGGCTTAGCAAAGCAAATGTCACTAAATGGCAGGTGTAATTCCTATGGATAATTTTGAAAAATAAACCCAAAGAAGGTAACACCTAGGACAGACCACTTACCAAATGTAAATTAAGTCACAGCCTGATGGATTTATTTTTTTAGGCATCAAAAGATACCAAAGACCAAAAGGTGGTTATCAAGGTTTATGTAGATCTTACACTTTTTTGTGACGATTTCTCTGTTTAATTAGCTTGGAAATCAGGGTAATTTGCCCCAAATAACATCTTTCCCATTGCAGGGAATACATATGCCTTTTAAATGCAGCCGGGAGACCTCTGAAAGGTACCAAGGACTCTGCCCTTCTCCGTTACCTGCACATTTCAGGGAAACTGCAGTCGAAGGGTATTTTCCCCATTTGTGCAAAGTCCTGGCGCTCTGGCAGCCGGCGGACTCCCCTCCCCCAAGTCCTGGAGAGGCTTGCTGCACCGCCCAGGAGGCGACTCTCCTGCCGCCTCAGGTTTCCCGGCTTCTGCGGTGTGTCAGCCACAAGGAGGACTGATCAAATGTTTCTTTCTTACACCACACCACCAGCCTACCGACCGGGAAACGCCGCCGCCTCCCTGGCCTCCATCCTTTTCCCTCCTACAGGTTGCAAATGGAGTGCAGCAGTTTTGACGGTAGATTGTTTCCCCAGGGAGAAAGGCGACTTAATTTAAGTTTGTTCGCTGTGCTCTTTCATCCCATTCTGCCCCGGGGGGTTGACCTGGTTTTTCCCCATGGCCAAACCCTTAGCATTTCCTGATACTACCCTGCGGAATCACGAGTATGCCAATAATAGTAATGCTGGGCGAAAAGAGTGCTTGTTTTCTGCTTTGCGGGTCACAAAGCAAGAAGCACCTTTGTTTCCTTCTGCTTTTCTTTGAAGTAGCTCTGAGCAAAAGAGAGAAAGCACGTTTGAAGAAATGTTATTTTTATCTTGCCAAAGAGAATTGTATCGGTAAGGTTTCCTTTTCTTCCCTCCCCTCTCTTACCCCCTGCCCCCCAGTTTTAGAAGAAAGGTTAATGGGTCCTGCCATCTCCATATACCTCAAGATGTCCTTTAGGAGTAGCCAAAATCGCACCGGGCAGGGCTCAGGACTAATCCGCCTGGTCTGCCGCAGGTTTAACAAACTGACGGCCAACTCTCCAAGAAGACGGCCACCTGCCGGATTGCACCTGACTCCGCGACACCCGGGAGCCCCGAAGCGAGACTGTCTGGAGTGCAGAAAGGCCACCCAAGGGAGCGCTAGGGCCGAGCTGTCCTCCCTGGGGAGGGTCGAGAGTCCCGGCTCTGTCCGCCCAGGCACGTGAGCCCGCGCCGCGGGGAGCCCGATTGCAGGCGCGACAGGTGCAATGGGCGCCGGGACGCCGACCTACCTTCACGAAGAGTTCGATCTCGGGGTCCCTGTCGTCCCCGTTAGCTGTCGCCGCGTCCATCATGCCGTCGGCGCCCGGGGCCAGCGTCCCGGGCCGGGGAGGCGCCACCTCAGCGGTGCCCGGGGCCAGCGCTCTGCGCTCTTGCCCTGCGGGGCCCTTCTTGATGAGCGGTGCTTGTTATTAGTAGGAGGAGTAGTAGTAGTATTAGTATTAGTATTTTTAAATCTATTTCCCAAGCCGGGTTCGGCGGAGTCTGAGAGATCAGTGTCTGGAGAGATCACATGCAAAGGAGGGAAGCCAGGGGGGACAGGGGGCAAGGGGGAAAGGTGGGTTCAGGGATGGCAGCAGGTCCCCCGGAGCAACAAGTGCCGGGCTGCAGGGAGGTGTCACAGGATCCGCGCTTGTCAGCGATCCCCGCGTCGCCGCCAACGAGCCCAAAATAGCCCGAGGCCGCGGGGCGGGGTCAGCCCGGGCGGGGCGGGGCGGGAGGGGCACCCTGCGAGCGAGGCCTCTGCCCTGGCCCCTGCCCCCCTCCCCCCCCGCTCAGCCCCCCCGCCGCAACCCCACAGGACCCGAGGCGCGGCCCAGCCGGACTGGCACCGCCACAGGACCCGGGGAACCTTCTGGGAAATGTCCAGGGAGGGAGAGGGAGTCCAGGCGAAGAGGAAGAGAGGAGAGGAAAGATAGCTTTAAGTATTAGGTTTCATTAATGATGCTTTAGCTCCTCCAAGTTACTCCACTACTAGTGTTATGCCCACCAGGAAAGCCCCTTCCTCCCTTAGCAGTGCTCAGGGTGGGGAGGAGCTGTGGAGAGGGGGCAGGGAAAGAGAGGACCCCTCTAAATACAAGCCATCCTCATGCTGGGCAAATGGGGTAGAGCACGGGATGGGGGTGGGCAGGGCTGGTGTGTAAGGTAGAGCGGTGAGCCAACCTGGTCAGGTGCAGCCAGAGCGAGGACCGAAGTCTTTCTCGTCTTCTGGGCTTGTTTTTTCTTCCCTTTCTTTTCCTGTTCTTTCCTTTCCTTTCCTTTCCTTGCTTTCCTATTCTTATTTCTGTTCTCTGTTTTGCAGTGAAGTATGATACACATGTGGAAAAATGCACGTAAGTGTCCAGTTCAATGAACTGAAGCCCCATATGGAACACCAGATGAGGAAATAAAATGTTAGTCTGGAAGCTCCTCCTGGTCTCTCTTCTCTTCCTTTCCTCCCCTTCTACTCCCCTCTTCCTCCAGAGTGACCATTATCCTGACTTGTAACAACACAGGTGAGTTTTGCCTGGAATCTTATAGTAGACGCCTAATATACTCCTTGATGTCTGGCTTCCTTTGCTCACCATGACATTTGTGAGATTCATCCATTCTGTTGTGTGTAGCTGTAAATCATCCATTTTCATGGCCACAATTTATGTATCCATTTTTCAGTTGATGGACATGGGCATAGTTTCCAGTTAAGGACTACCATGGATACTGCTGCTATGAACATTCTATCAAGCATCCTTTGGTGATACATGGACACTTTTCTGTTGGGTATATACTTACAAGTGGAATTTATAAGTTATAGAGTATGAGAATGTTCTTCTTGAATAAACACTGCCAGATGGTTTTCCAGAGTGGTTGTACCGATTTGTGTTCCCACCTTTCATTTCATTTAAAAATAGGTACTAAATCTTTTGCATCTGAAATCTGGTCAATTTTTGTTTGTTTTCTCTGCCTTCTCTTTGCAAGTCCTGTTTGTGTTCTGGCTTGCCTTGCTCACAAATATGTGTGTATTTCACTGCTTTGTAAGAAAAAAAAGCAATCACTTAATAATAAAAATAGGTAATAGTACGTATTATGTACCGGACAAAAATGCTCAGCACTCTACATCTTCACTTGTTGAGTCTTTACAAGTAGTGTTATTATCTCAGTGTTCAAGGTGGGGAAACAGAGGTTTAAAGTATTTAAGTAACTTGTCCCTAGACATCCAGCTAGAAAATGGTGGATTTGAACACAGAAGGACCGAGCAGGTGCTTTCAACTACTCTCTCCAACTTAGTGCACACTGGGTAAGTCACTTTGAAGAAACAAAGACACCATCCTGGTCTAAATGGAGATTAAGATCCATTTCCCGATAGCAGTCACATGGAAGGAAGACAACGCCTGTGACATGAATTGGGCAGACGCAAGAGCTCTGTCAATCAGCATGCAGATAGATCATTCACCGCAGTTGGGGCGGGTAGAGGGAAAGGCCTCATAAAGCAGAAGGCACTTGGGCTGAACCTTCCTGACTGGTGGGGCATCTGACAGGTGAAGAAGATGGCTAGGTATCCTGATCACCCTTGATGGCAGGCTGGTTCCCCACAAAGTCCAAGTACAAATGCTTCCTTCTCACTGAAGAAACAGGCACCAAGCCCAAGTTTGCAACCGTCACCGAACACTACAACTCAGTCAAGGTGAGGTTTCAGTGCCCTCTCCTCCTCCTTGGTTTCGGGCTTACATCACCAAAGCCTTTAGAGATCAGTCACCTTCACAGCTGTACCTTCTAAGCCAATGGCTGCATGCTCTGGGAAGGACAAGGGCACAGGGGGAGACCGATACCTTCACTGCATGCCGCACAGACTCATCACTTCCCTGCTCTGGACTCTGGACAGTATTTGCAATAGCAAACGTGGCAGAGGTAAATAAAATTATATGCATAAAATGCCTTTGAAGGTTATTTATTTTTAGATGAAAGATCGCACACTTGTGCAATCATTTTCTTGGCTATGATCTAAACAATGTCCGGTATGATCTCCGCTCTCCTTAATTCCAAACCTAGCAGAGTTGTCTTCTATTTCATCTTCTCCACATATCTACTGCTTATTGGAAAATGGACCAGCTGTCTTGTAATTTCTAGATAATCCCATCCATTTGGACATCCCTCCAGACAACTGGTAGTTTTGATATTATAAACATTCATGTTGCAAAACAAACAAAAAGGTCAGCTTTGGTGATAAAATATTTTTGTGCATATTTCTAGTTTTCAGTTCCACATTCTGCTTTAGTTCAGGATCAAAAGTCTTCATTTTGTACCCTTTAATGTCAAATCATAACTGGTTAGAGTCAATTACAGCTTTGTCCAGAGAAAAACACCTTCTTGATCATAGATGGTGCTTTAATAATCATAGTTTCACAAAGTTGGCACAAGTTTTGGATAAATATTTACCAGCAAGGGGCTTCAAAAACATCTTCAGCGCTCACTTCAGCTGCACATATACTAAACTGGAACAATACAGAGAAGATGGGCATGGCCCCAGTGAGAGAGTGACATGCAAATCTGTGTAATATCCATACTTTCGTATTATTGTTGAAAGCAAAAATTATAACATGTCTTATGGGGTTTTCAATATATTCAGATTCAATACGACACAAAGGGTGAAGGTAAAGCGATTTATATAGTGTTAAGGTTTCTATACTTCACTTGAAGGGGCAAACTGTGAACTCTAAGCAGATTAAGAAAAGTTAGGTCTGTGTGTTGTAACCACTCTGAAAGCAGCAACTAGAAAAGTTATACAAAGAGATATAGTAAAGAGCCAATAGATAAATTAAAATGTAATGGGAGGAAATCTTCAAATAATCTAATAGATTTGACAGGGGAAAAAAGAGAGCAAACACAAACCTTATTATAAAATGGTACATTTTCCCCCCCTCTGGCCTTCTCTCTGCTCGTGCTCTCTCTCTCTCTCTCTCTTTCTCTCTGATTCTCTCAAATAAATAAATAAAATTAAAAAAAAGATATGACAACTCTAAATGTATACATACTTAATACCAGAGTTTCAAAATACATGAAGCAAAACTGATAGAACTGAAAGTAGAAAGAGACAAATCATAATTGCAGTTAGATACTACAAAACTTTTCTCTTAGTAATTGATAGAACAAATAGACGACAACAACAACAACAACAAATCAGTACGAACATAGAAGACCTAAACAATAACTATCAACCAATTTGGCCAAATGAATTTTTATAGAATATCCTATCTAAATAACAACAAAATGCGCACTATTTTGAAGTGCATATGGAATATTCACCAAAACAAACCATATTCTGGGTCACAAAGCAAGCACTATATTTAAAAGAATGAAACAGAGATGCCTGGGTGGCTCACTCGATTAAGCATCTGCCTTCAGCTCAGATCATGATCCCAGGGTCCTGGGATGGAGTTCTGCATGGGGCTTCCTGCTCAGCGGGGAGTCTGCTTTTCCTTCTGCCTGCCACTCCTCCTGCTTGTGCTTGCTCTCTCTCTGATAAATAAATAAATAAAATCTTTTTTAAAATAAAAAAAAAAGAATGAAACAATACAAAATATGTTCTCTGACCATAATAGAAACAATTACATCAATAAAAAATGCTTCTGGAAAACCTCTAAATATTTGGAAATTAAGCAATTCACTTTAAGAAATTCATTGGTCAATAAAGAAGTCTCAAAGATAATTAGAAAATATTTTGGCCTGAATGTAAATGAGCATACAACGTATCAGAATTTGTGGGATGCAGCTAATGTAGTCTTAGAAAGAAATTTATGTTTGAAATGTTGTTTAGAAGGAAATCAAGGTCTCAAATCTAAGATTGTATCTTAAGAAACCTGCAAAACCTAAAGCAAGAAGGAATAAAATAATAAATACAAGAAAAAGAACTAATGAAACTGAAAGAAGACAAAACAATGGAGAAAATCAGTGAAACCAAAAGCTAATTCTTGTAAAAGATCAACAGAATTGATAAACTTCTAGCTAGGTTTGCGAAGAGAGAAAGAGAGAAGCTATATATTATCAGTATCAGGTACGAAAGATGGGATAGCATCACAAACTTCACAGCCATAAAAGGATAATAAAAGAAGGATATAGGCAAACTCTCTGCATATAAATTGGAGACTTAAAAGAACCAAATCTTCAAAGACACAACTAACAAAATTCATTCAAGAAGGAGGAGATAACCTGAACAGTCCCATATACGCTAAAGACATTGAATTTATAGTTGAAAATCCACTCCCCCTAAAAAAAACCTCTAAGCCCAGATGTCTTCATTAATGAATTCAACCAAGCCTTGAAGAAAGAAAGAATACCAATTCTATACAATCTCTTCCAGAAATAAGAAGAGGAGGAAATAAAGAACTTGTATCCAGAGTTTGTAAAGAATTTTTACACCTCACAAATAAGAAAACAAACAACCCAATTAAAAATTAGCAAAAAGAATCTGAATAAACATTTCACCAAAGGAGACACGCCAATGGCATATCAGCACATGAAAAGATGACCAACATCATCACTGAGTAGAGAAATACAAATAACGTGATAACACAACATACCTATTAGAATGGTGAAAATACTACACACGTGATAACCCCCTGTGGTAGGAAGAATGCAGAGTAGCGGGAACTCCCATACATTGTCAGGGAGAATGCAGAACTATACATCATTCTGACAAAACAGTTTGGTAATTCCATAAAAAGTCAAATATAAGCTAGCCATAAGACACACTTGTCATCTCCCGGGTATTATCCTAGAGCAATGAAAACTTAGGTTCTCACAAAAACCTGTACATGAATGTTCATAGCAGCATAATTCATAATTGACACAAACTAGAAACAACCAAAATGTCCCTCAATAGCTAAATGAACTAAAGATATATGGCACATCCATACAATGATAGAGCTCTTCGCAATAAAAAAGAATGAGCACATACAAAACATGGATGAATCTCACCTGCACTATACTAAGTGAAAGGAACCAGTCTCAAAAGATTGCATCCTGAATTGTTCCATTTATATGATATTCTGGGAAGGCAGAATTACAGCGATGGAGAGCTCCGCGGTGACCACCAGGTGCTGGGACTGGTGGGGAGAGGTGGGACTCACAGGGGTAGCAGAAGGGAATTTTTTCTGGTGATCGAACTATTCTGTATCCTGTTTGTGGTGGTGGTTATAGAGGTTTCCGCATGCATTAAAACATACAGAACTCTATCCCCAAAATGAGAATTTTGTGTATATAAATTTTTCAAATGATCAAGGTTCTTAAACACTTCAAAAAAAAAATGTAAAGCCACTAGATTTTATTTTTACATCCCCTTTCCACACATTCTTTGTTTCAAATCCCTAGTATCGGATCCCATCTTACTATGGACTTAAGATATATAAAGCAAGTCTCTGTTCCATGAGACCTAGTGTGCCTAATTAGAGTCAATCAATAAAGTAGAACAAGCTTTCACTGAAATAAAAAAATAAAACAACAAAATAAACATATTTAGACTGAGAGAGTGTGTGTATGTGTGATAAAAGAACATTTATTATGAAATAACGATAATCCTTTTGGGGAGATTTTTAAAGAAATGTTCATCTTGCCCAGTACCAGAGTATAAGCACACCATTAGGTACAAGCTCCAATTTTTATGTACCTAATGTTATTTAGTTGAACCTACTCATTCTGCCCAGGGTAGTGGCTATTTCTAAGAGAATTAGATTGTCCCTCTCTGACATTCTTTACAAAGGATCTCTCGGAAAATCCCAAGGGCTTAAGGTTCAAGCTGAAGGGACCAGCAGGGTTTGTTGACAGCTGCAGAAACGCCAGTTACACAGTATCTCTGTGGGAGGACCAGGTGGGTGTAGAGGAGGGGAGGTGAGTCCTGGAGCAATTACACCCACAGGAAGTCACAGGTGGGGCTGTGAGGAGGATTAGGGTGTGTTTCTAGCTCTATCTAATCCTTTATAAACTAACGTGCCCTTGAGCATGCTGAACGTGACCAGTAGTCTTGGTCCCCACAGCAGTCTACCTACAGTCTCCCAGGGAGGGGCCTGGGAGCACACTGGACTGAAGCCAAGTGTCCTTGTCAACAACCGTCACTCAACCACTGATTCACTCATTACCCATTCTCGCCACCAGTGTTTTGGGGCCATACTGCTTGTGCTCATTCTCGAACCCTCCAAGAACGGGCATTGTGCCTATTGCCTCCTGCTGATGAGCGATCTTTGCTCCTGCAGTATGCCTTCATGGATTGCCTTATGTTTTTTCCACAAGAGTAAAACCTCCTTGAGGACAAGAATCCAGTCTCGTGTCTCTTTCGCATGACCCTCAGAGCATAATTGTTCCCTGCTATAGACTTACAAACAACAACAACCCCCAAAAAACCACTTGTAAACAAACTGTTAATAATCCAAGGACAATGTACATGCTGGAAAAATAATTGTTGGTGGAATGAATTAATGCGTATCTGGCAGCTCTTTTATTCACAGCGTCGTCCCTGACTAAGGATTCTGCCCTGATTTTACTCCAAGGCTGACATAGGTGAAATGGACATTACAGTGTGGGGTTTTTATAAAGATTCTAATTCTGAAGTAAAACATGGGAAAGAATTATGTAAGAATAATAAGAGTTAACATTTACTAAGAGCCCACCATGTGCTGGAAACTGAACGGCTCCTAAGCTCGATTCATCTCTATAATAACCCCTACAACAGGTGCTATCAGTCCCATTTCACAAATGAGGAAGCAAAGATTTAAGAAGATTAAGGAACTTGGGCGCCTGGGTGGCTCAGTTGGTTGAGCGACTGCCTTCGGCTCAGGTCATGATCCTGGAGTCCCGGGATCGAGTCCCGCATCGGGATCGAGTCCCACATCGGGATCGAGTCCCACATCGGGCTCCCTGCTCAGCAGGGAGTCTGCTTCTCCCTCTGACCCTCCCCCCTCTCATGTGCTCTCTCTCTCTCTGTCTCATTCTCTCTCTCAAATAAATAAATAAAACTTTAAAAAAAAAAAAGAAAGAAGATTAAGGAACTTGTCCAAGATCACACAGATCATTATAAACAACACAGCCGGAATTCTGACCCCAGTCTCTCCACCTCGAAAGCCTGTCTTATTAACTCCTGTGCTTTCCGGTGTGTGAGAAGTAGAATGCGTTCGGAGGAGGCTGGGATGATGATAGAGACTTAGCAATTGCTTCTTGAACTGGAATCAGAGAATGAACTGGTCTTGGATAAGGAATGGCTGGATCTGGGGATTCTGGAATTCTCCTTCACTCCGCTTAACCTCAGAGACACCAAGAGACAGAGCTGAAAAAAGAAGTAGGCACCAAAATGTGGCACATGAAGAATAAACAAATACCTAGCCCCTAGAGAAAGGAAAACCGTGGGAGACAAGAGGCCAGAGAAAAGTGATCTGAGGTCATGTTCTGTTGCAGCACCATAAATATTTGGCAGGATTTACTGCTCTTGTAATTGTCTCACTTAATGGCAAAGTTCATACATTAGTCACAGCAAGATCACATTAAAATACAACTATTACACACATATATTTTTAAAAGCCTTGGACAGGATCCCAGATAAACACGTGTGTAACAGAATTCCAAAAAAAAAAAAAAAAATTGTTGATCCATATTACTTTTATGCACACATCTAATTTTCTTTTGGACAACAGGCCCCTCTTGCCAATTGATCAGAGATAGCCTTTAATAACTCAAAAAAGGGCATGGTATTAAAGAGACCCCCAGGCTGGAGGTGAAGCAAGATAAGGAATATTGGGGAGGGGAGTCACCTTGTCCATGGGTGGGAGCAGAACGAAGGATATGTTGAAGGAAGTGGGCAAATGCCCATGACCAGATTAGAACTCTGAAAGGAAAAGTGAAGGGTTGTTATGATTGACAACCAGAATCCATTTGCCCTTTTGTTAAAAGACCCCTGAATTTTCCTTGGGATCTACACCTGCTCCATTCACAGCCCATTAGGTTCAAGTGGAGCTTCAGGGATGGGCAGGTGACTCACATTGACCAATGGGAGCACTGAATCCCTCTGAGCACAGTGATTGGCTCAAAATGGACACATGATCAACTTGGAATCAATGTTCCATTTTTTTTTTTTTAAATGAGAAAAGTCATGTCTTCTAATAGACTTGCAAAGCAAGCTGCTTAGTGCTGAGTTCGTGACATTTTCATTTACAATCTAGTTGGCAAAGAATCATTTTTTTAAAACTGTAATTATCTTCTCCAGGTGGCAAAGTTAGTAAAGGCTGTTTCTTTGTAACTCCTAGAAGATATAATATGAATCCTCTTTATGATGTGATAAAAAGAGATCAGACTTTGCTCACATTTGGGGTTTTTGTCAGAAATGTGCTTAAGAGACAATTTTTCCTTCTGCTGGGCTTGCAGAGAAACTACATTTTGGTCCTGGGGCTGCCCGCACTGTTGTCACCGCTAAGGCAGAGTATAATCGAAAATAAAGCCAATAGAGAGAAAACAAGGGCTAAGAGATGGAGAAAGGAAGCCCAAGTTCTGATGTATTGTTTGAGTGACTAGATCTCTTGGAACCTAAAAATTGATACCCCTGGAGTTTCCTGTCCTGATGGTCAGTAAAATCCTTTTTTGGCTCAAACCATCTTGAGTTGGGTTTTTTAATGTTTGCAACTGGAGATTTATATCCACAACAGTTAGAACGTGCACAGACTGAAGAGGGCTATGGGCAAGAGGTGGTCCATATGATCAAAAAAGATCTCAGGGCTATTGTAAGGTGGACATGGGTCAAAAGCACAGAGATGCACTTTAAAAAGGAGGCCGCATCCTGGGGCGCCTGGGTGGCTCAGTCACTTTAGCCTCTAACTTTTGATTTTGGCTCAGGTTGTGAGATTGAGCCATCAGGCTCCGTGCTGGGTATGGAGCCTGCTTAAGATTCTCTCTCTGCCCCTCTCCCCCTTACGCCCCTCTCTCAAAAAAGAACCCGCAAAAACCCAAAAAACAAACAAACAAAACCCCTCTTGTTTCCATAATACCCTGTGCAAACTTCTACTCTTGTGCTACTACATTGAAATTATTTGTTTATGAATCTGTTGATTTCTAGAACTAAGACCTTCAAGGACAGAAGACATCTCAACCCTCCTTTAATCACTTCTTGCATTATAATCATCACTTTACATATCCACAACCCCAACAAATCTAGCTTTATGAAAGCAGGACTGGTGTTTCTTATGTGTGTTTCCTTGTGCCCATCACACAGCCAGGCCTACGGTATGTGTCTAGATCTGTCTATTTGTCCACATTCACTAATTCATTTGGTAAATAACTTATTAAGATTTTGTTTTATTCCCATCACTGTGCTTTGCAGAATATAACATGTTGCTCCAATTCTTAAGGTTTACACATTAAATAATATAAACAGTGTTTTTTAATAAGTTGCTTGTTCTGGTATCTTGATTAAGTGGAAAATGACTCCCTCGCCCCTCCCCCTCTCCATGGGATTTGCTCTCTGCAGCCCACGACTATTTGCTGTTTATCAACAGATGCCATAGTGAAAATAATAAAACATAGTGTGTGAAAACACAAAAGTGAGCCTTGACTCCTAGGTATAAGGTATGAACAGTTAGTTCCCAGGATCACAGGGACTAATAAATATACGAAAAAGCACACCAATTAACTACAAAACAAATTGCACCAATGGAAGATTTCTCACTTATTTAATTGGTAAAAATGTGTAAAGACTTATGAAAAAAATTGTGAGTAAATATGCAATACAAGTAGGGAGTGTACATTGGTACAACCTTTCAGAGGTCAGTTATCTATCAAATTTGAAGACATAGTTGGGTCATATGAAGACTCAACAGGCCCGTTGATAGGAAACTCTTAAGGAAACAAAGGGTGTATGTTCAAAGGTGTTTAATGCATCATTGTTTGAAATAAGAAAAAACTAGAAGCAAACTAAATGTCCATTAGAAGACTGATTGGGTACACTTGGTGCATCCATATAACAAAGGATATTACAAAAAGAACATATATGGAGTGACATGGAAAGATGTCAGGATATATTAGTAAGTGAAAAAGAAAACAAATTATGGAAAAGTGCATGAACTTATTTTGCTTTATGTAAAATATATGTAATTTTATATTATATATTGTCTGGAAGACTACACACAAAGTGTAGATAATGGTTATTTCAGAATAGTGGGATTAGGAGGAAGAACATTTCAATTTTTACTTTTTACAACTTTTATACATTGTCTGAATTTTTCTTTTTTTTTAACACGAAGTGTCTTTTCTAATCAAGTTGTAGGGAAAGCCTCAGGCAAATCAGCTAGACTGTGTGCAGCCCTCTTAGAGCTCCCTGGGGCTCTGTGAAGTCAACCATGTTTGTCTTTGTGAAGCCAATTCCCTCCTCTTCAGACCAGTCCCTGTATTCAGAACCCTCATCCCTTACCAAAACTCTCACACTAGTAGATCTTACTTTCCCCTTGTCCCTTCAATAAACACATACTGAGACCCTCCTACTGCTGTTGTCCTCACATCTGTCCACAGACAGGAACTTAGTGACTCAGGCAGCAGTCATGTCTGCATTTTAAAAGGGCATCATGGAACACTGGGTGTTACATGAAAACAATGGATCGTGGATCACCACATCAAAAACTAATGATGTATTGTATGGTGACTAACATAACAATAAAATTAAAAGAAAAGGGGGGGCATCACAGGAGAAGGCGATTGATAACACAAAGACCCGCATTCCGAAAGTGTCTGGGGCCAGACGAGTTTCCTAGGACAGTCTGAACCAGAATCACTGAGGGAGCGTCTATAAATGCATCTCTCTGGGCCCTTCCTACAAACACTGAATCTGAGGGTGGGGCCAGGAAAGCTACAGTTTTGATAAGCTCCTTCGTGGTCCTCATGCCCCTGGAGCTCCTTCGCCATGGGCACAGAACGAAAGAAGAGAGGAGAGTCTGGGGGCCGGACACTTTCTTGTGGCTCTCCACAGCCTTTGTACCTTTATTCTGAATACACAGGAAGACCCACCTGGTTGTCCTTGGCAATATCAGCTGAGGACACCCTTAAGTTTGGATTCTGAAAGCTCCACAAAGACCCCAAATAGAGAGGGAAGAAGATAACACCAAAGGGCAGGAGACTAGCAATTTTGTAAAATGAAATTTCTACCCATAGATGGATTTCTCTGTAGATTTATCTCCATCTGGGAAGAGTCTTTCCTACTTATCCTGTGCTGACCGTCACTGTAACCAGTAGACTGATCATCGTCAATATATCTATTTAATAAGAATGAAGTTAAAAAAAAAAATCGTTTGGTCCTCAAATGACATCTGAAGAGCCAGTTGAAGAATAAGGAGAATACATGGACACAAAACGCTATGTTAATACAAGGGGTTATGAATTTTTAAGGGTGATGTTGGCATGTTTGAGGAAGACCTAGGGTAGTATCCTAGGACTCCTACTTACCACTTGCCAATAGAACAGAAACCACCCAACCAACCAATCAAAGATACCATTTGAGATAATGCCTGAGTAGCTAGCTTCTCCCCATTACTGGAAAAGTCTGGATCTTAAAATACTGGAAGCTCAAATTTGCCCTTAAGGAGACCCTTCCTCTGTTCTACGGGATCAATGATTCTGAAATTTGGCTGCATTTGGGGGCTACCAAAATGTCATCACCAAAGATTCTCATGTCGCTGTTCTGGGCTGCAGCCTGGGCACTGGGATTATTTGTAAACTGCTCAGCTGGTTCTAATGTGCAGCCAAAATTGAGAGTGTTGCTTGTTAGAGACTCTTCTTAATCCCACACATGGAAGGCAAGACCTACCCTCCAGAAAGCCCTGAGCTGGGAAATAATCCCGACTTGGGTGCTTCTGGCTGAGACATGTAACACATTGTCTAAGTATATAAGGGTGGTGGCAGCCCATGCTTGGGACACTCTGCATCACGTCTTCAAAATCCACCCCTGTTTTCTGCCTTCATTAAACAGCACCCTGTGACCCCAAAACTGCTAGAACTCATACAGGAATTCAGTCAAGTGGCAGGATATAAAATCAATGCACAGAAATCAGTGGCATTCCTATACACCAACAACAAGACAGAAGAGAGACAAATTAAGGAGTCGATCCCATTTACAATTGCACCCAAAACCATAAGATCCCTAGGAATAAATCTAGCCAAAGAGGTGAAGGATCTGTACTCAGAAAACTATAAAATACTCATGAAAGAAATTGAGGAAGACACAAAGAAATGGAAAAACGTTCCATGCTCATGGATTGGAAGAACAAACATTGAGTGAAGATGTCAATGCTACCTAGAGCAATCTACACATTCAAGGCAATCCCCATCAAAATACCATCCACTTTTTTCAAAGAAATGGAACAAATAATCCTAAAATTTGTATGGAACCAGAAGAAACCCCGAATAGCCAGAGGACTGTTGAAAAAGAAAAGCAAAGCTGGCAGCATCACAATTCCGGACTTCCAGCTCTATTACAAAGCTGTCATCATCAAGACAGTATGGTACTGGCACAAAAACAGACACATAGATCAATGGAACAGAATCGAGAGCCCAGAAATGGACCCTCAACTCTATGGTCAACTCATCTTTGACAAAGCAGGAAAGAATGTCCAATGGAAAAAAGACAGTCTCTTCAACAAATGGTGTTGGGAAAATTGGACAGCCACATGCAGAAGAATGAAACTGGACCATTTCCTTACACCACACACAAAAATAGACTCCAAATGGTTGAAAGACCTAAACGTGAGACAGGAGTCCATCAAAATCCTAAAGGAGAACACAGGCAGCTACCTCTTCGACCTCAGCCGCAGCAACTTCTTCCTAGAAACATCGCCAAAGGCAAGGGAAGCAAGGGCAAAAATGAACTATTGGGACCTCATCAAGATAAAAAGCTTTTGCACAGCAAAAGAAACAGTCCACAAAACCAAAAGACAACTGACAGAATGGGAGAAAATATTTGCAAATGACATATCAGATAAAGGGCTAGTATCCAAAATCTATAAAGAACTTAACCAAACTCAACACCCAAAGAACAACTAATCCAATCAAGAAATGGGCAGAAGACATGAACAGACATTTTTCCAAAGAAGACATCCAAATGGCCAGCAGACCCATGAAAAAGTGCTCAACATCGCTAGGCATCAGGGAAATCCAAATCAAAACCTCAATGAGATACCACCTCACACCCGTCAGAATGGCTAAAATTAACAAGTCAGGGAACGACAGATGTTGGCGGGGATGCGGAGACAGGGGAACCCTCCTACACTGTTGGTGGGAATGCAAGTTGGTGCAACCACTCTGGAAAACAGAATGGAGGTTCCTCAAACAGTTGAAAATAGAGCTACCATACGATCCAGCAATTGCACTACTGGGTATTTACCACAAAGATACAAATGTAGGGATCCGAAGGGGTACATGCACCCCAATGTTTATAGCAGCAATGTCCACAATAGCCAAACTGTGGAAAGAGCCAAGATGTCCTTTGACAGATGAATGGATAAAGAAGAAGTGGTATATATACACAATGGAATATTATGCAGCCATCAAAAGGAATGAGATCTTGCCATTTGCAACGACGTGGATGGAACTGGAGGGTGTTATGCTGAGTGAAATAAGTCAATCAGAGAAAGACATGTATCATATGACCTCACTGATATGAGGAATTCTTAATCTCAGGAAACAAACTGAGGGTTGCTGGAGTGGTGGGGGGGTGGGAGGGATGGGGTGGCTGGGTGATAGACATTGGGGAGGGTATGTGCTATGGCGAGTGTTGTGAATTGTGCAAGACTGTTGAATCACAGATCTGTACCTCTGAAACAAATAATGCAATATATGTTAAGAAAAAAAAAAGGAAGAAGAAAATAGCAGGAGGGGAAGAATGAAGGGGGAGAAATTGGAGGGGGAGACCAACCATGAGAGATGATGGACTTTGAAAAACAAACTGAGGGTTCTAGAGGGGAGGGGGGTGGGGGGATGGTTTAGCCTGGTGATGGGTATTAAAGAGGGCACGTTCTGCGTGGAGCACTGGGTGTTATGCACAAACAATGAATCATGGAACACAACATCCAAAACTAATGATGTAATGTATGGTGATTAACATAACAACAAAAAAATTTTTAAAAAAAAGTACCCTGTGAGCTTGACACAGGCTAACATCCCACCCCAAGGACTGCACACTCAACTTTCCATAGGCCATAGGTTCAGCCTGACGTGTGGGCGTTAAAGGAGAGAAGGGCCACTAAATTTCAGAGCATTGGATCACAATCGTACTGTGGTGTTGAGCAAACTACTAACACTTAATGTGAGCTATTGTCTTCAGCGTTCGATGACATAAAGAATGTGAAATTACTGATTCAAAATAGGTGCTCAACACGTTAAACATTTTTCCCCGTGTCATTTTACTCCAACCCAAATAACCCCGTCAAGTAATTAAGGTAGATGATATTACCATCACCTTGTGGGGAAAAAAATGCAGATCTAGAAAGTTTAAGTGACAAGTCTGAAGTTTCAAACAGTATCAATGGCAAAAGCGGGCCAGGAACAGAGGTGTCTTGGCTCCCAATAGCCACTTCCTTTTCACTATTTTACAGTGTGCTGTGACATTTGCCTCAAAAGACAGCAGAAATTTGCAAGTCTTTGACTAACATTGGAAGAAATAAAAAGAGCTAATGAAGCAGAAAATGTTTCCCCTCAAGCAAAAGACACTCACTCAGGACAAGTATAGCCATGTGTTTCAGAATGTATTGTTTACACAACTGTGTTATTTAATGACTACCTGGCAATTGTCCCATGCTTTAATTCCTTTTCAATGACATAACTGCCTCAGCTCCCCTATCAATGCCTCCAGCTCTCCTGTCCTTTGGATTTGTTTGCTTCTGGATATTGAATCTCTCAGAACTGGGTTTTGAAAACTCTAGTATAGACTTGCATCAGGCCTGTGCACCATGTGCATCTACCCCAGCCTCTTGCTTTGGCCATTTGGACAGAAGTCACCGGTCATTTTGCACACTTAGTCAAGTCACTCTGAGAGCCGTCTGTTTGACTGGGGCACCAGCTGACCCGGTGGTTGTGTCAGAGCCAGAGTCAGTCTGCAGTAAAGCTTCCCCACTCATGGCCTCGCCCATGTCCTCCCTGTGTTCCAACGCTCAGGTCCTTTCTACCTTGCCAGGGAGTCTGTTCCAACCCTTTCAGCCGACAGCGATTTATTCCTTTTGAAACTCCGGGTCACTTTTATTGTTTCATTTGGCACTTATTTATCTTTTGGCAATTTATTTATTTTTATCCTTGCTGTTTCATCTTAAGCTGTGTTCTATTATTAGCTTTCCTTTCAGTCTGTGAATCTTGTCTCCCCAACCACTCTGCCATGTCTTGAGGTTAGGGACAATGTTTTATACTTTTTTTTATTTGTTCCCAGAGCACACGCAGTGCTAGAATCATGCTCAGGAAGCATTTGTTGGATAAATAAATGGGTGTTGAACAAATTCAGTGGCGTTGCAGAATATCAAGTATTTTATTAGTGGATTCCCAAGGATTCAGGGTTTATAAACCTTATGTGTTTGGCAGTATAACAGTTGTGATGGTTTGTTTCGATAATAACATGGGAAGTCTTAGTCTTGGGAGTTCCTGTCTTCCAAATTCTCTATCTCCTTACTCCAAAATTACACATAAGACAATAATTGAGGTCTCCATAGTATATTCTATAAAAGCTGAAAAAAACGATTTTAAGATTCCTCCAGAACAAGCCTCCCCCCAAAAAAATGCCCCCAGAAAAGATTTATTTTCCATCCTTAGTTTAACAACTCTTATTTAATCTCAACTCTTAACATTAAAAAAATTTTTTTGATTGAGATATAATTGACATATAACATTATGTTATTTTCAGGTATAAAGTATAATGATTCAATATTTGTATATCTTGCAAAGGTCTTAATATTTTTTGCAGGTGCTACATTTTATCTCTTTTGCTTCCGTCATGAATAGTCAAGGAATTCCTCCATAAGAAGGTCATGACTGTTCTGGTTGGCAACTATTAATTATTTCCTCCTCTACTCACAACAGTGTTAAGGAGTTCTTTTGCAAATGGATATGGAAAACTTGATTTGGCTCAAAAATCAAAAACACAATCTTTTGGTCACAGTTGATCCACTGAATGACATAGTTGGCAAGCTTGAAAGAACAAATTACTTCAGTTGTGTTATTGGACAAAAAGGTATGAGTGTAGACAAAGTAGACTGTGTTCAGTAAGAAATTGACGAAAGCACAAAGGGATGAATAAATAAGTGAATGGATCATCTCTGGACATCAGAGGAAGCCCTTGCTTTGCTGAACAATTCTTGCCTGTCCTGGGTGTATACTGGGAACGTGGTCATCACTGCGTGGCTGAAAGCACAGGGAACATACAACTGGAGAATCACAGGAAGGACTGGTATTAGGTTACAGATTCACCAAAAGACAGATCGCTGAGTGGGTAGAAGACAAATTGTCCTGAGAAAATTAAGCCAGGGACAATGAGCCTCAGAGTTAGAGACTGAGACCTGGGCCTTCAGACCAAGCCCAGGACATATTAGACTCATAGGGCTCACTCACTAATACTAGTTTTTGTTTTTGTTTTTGTTTTTGTTTTTTTGTTTATTTGTGGCAGAGCTCATTGACCCAGACTCTCAAGTACCCATTCTGTGATAGCAAACATATTAATTCTAGAGTGAAGGGAAAGTAGGAATGAACCTGATCCAAAGCCTTTATTCCCCCCCTTTCACATTCATAGATTAAAGAAAAAATGGAGAACAGATGTTTTATCCACAGTTAGTGGATTACATGGCTCGGTAATATTTGTTGACTAAATGAATGAATGTTGGACTCACCTACTTGTGCTGTGACTGCAAAATCTAATCTCCAAACTTAAGGACCCTACCTTTCAGAGAGGTGCTGCCGGCCCAGGTGGGTCTTCAAACCCTAGGCTCCCATTCGTGCGTGCCTGGGAGCAGTGCTCTATCTCTGGGAGAAATGGGGCAAACAAGGCCAGCCTTGGGTTGACTTCTCAGAGGCCCTTCCCTGGGATAATTTTTCCAGCTTACACCCCAGTCTTGACATACTCTCTGCCAAAGCCAGCACATAGGAGCCCCAGACAATGGAAAAGGAGAGAAAAAGGAGAAAAGGAAGTTTAGTGACATAAAAAATCCCACTTCACATGACAGTTTTTTAGAAACTCAGCCCTAGTTGGCTCATCCAAAGTTAGTTTACATTCATAGTATCCGTGGGCCAAGAGACTCTCTCTTCCCAGATTGGCTCGTCTGGGGAACCTGCCTTTCTGAAACATTTTGGCTCTACAGAAACTGTCGTTGATTTTACTAATTTGGATGTTGTTTTTCAAGTGACAGAGAAAATTGTTATAATACCTGAACTATTTATCTTAGATTTTGCAGTTACAGCAAAAGCTGATGTGTTGGAAAAGATAAATTCAATAAAATTATTTGTATCCTGATACTTAGGTGATGAATAGCTTCATAATGCCATAAAATCTATGTATTCTTGTGATAAAAATACCATTAAGTGCTTAGATAATAGTTTAGATCTAAATAATAAAATAATTTTGTTTTTTTTTTAAAGATTTTATTTATTTATTCGAGAGAGAGAGAATGAGAGATAGAGAGCATGAGAGGGGGGAGGGTCAGAGGGAGAAGCAGACTCCCTGCTGAGCAGGGAGCCCGATGCCGGACTCAATCCCAGGACTCCAGGATCACGACCTGAGCCGAAGGCAGTCGCTTAACCAACTGAGCCACCCAGGCGCCCTAATAAAATAATTTTGAAAGGAAAAAATAATACTATGAATAATGGGAAATTAAATCTTATTCCTGGATGGAAAGCCAAATATTCTTAAGTAACAAAACTCTGTTCATATGATAACAATTAAAGTCGCCATAGTATATTTTATAAAATCTGAAACACTGATTTGAAGATTTCTACAGAAAAACAAGCAGGAAAATATACCACAAAAAAATTTTTTTCCCAAGAGGATTAATGAGGATTTACTTTCTAAATTTTAAAACAAGTGACAATTAGCAAAACTATATAATATTAAGGTAAAAGCAAGGACGAAATTATGAGATAGAATACATATTTCAAAAGTAGATTGAAACTATTATAAAAATTTACTACATGAAAAAAATAGAATATACAGGGGCACCTGGGTAGCTCAGTTGGTTAAGCGTCTGACTCTTGCTTTCGGCTCATATCATGATCTCAGGGTTCTTGTATCCAGCCCTGTGTTGGCCTCTGCACTAAGCATGGAGTCCGCTTGGGATTCTCTATCTCCCTCTCCCTCTGCCCCTCCCCCTGCTTGTGCATGCTCTCTCTCTCTAAAATAAATAAATAAAATCTTTTTAAAAATAGAATATACAAATACAAGAACTAATCATAATTCAATATATGGGCACAATGAAATCACAGTACAGACAATACACCTCACATCATATACTACAATAAATTTTGGTCAAAGCAAAATGATGAATGTAGAAAGGAAACTAGAAGAAAATAAGCACATTCTTTTCAATTAAAAAAGGAAGAAATATTTCTTCCTGATTGCTAATATAATATTAGACATAAAATAGATGTTGGAACATAAAAAAACCAAAAGGGCTTAAAAGACAAAATGTAAGTGAGAAGAGTATATGTTATAAATGTTAAAGGAAAAGTTTTACCATAGAAAATACAGAGTTGATCTAATTATTTAAGGTCAGTGTTCAGTTTTCATTCAAAATGAGGTCACAGGAAATAAATGGAGGGTTTACACACAAGGAAATGTCAACAATAAATCGCCACATGGAAAGATGCTCAGTGTCAATTGCAACTAAAGAGATGTAGAGAAAAGTACTCTGAAGGACCACAGTATATCCATTAAAGTAAGTGCAGGCATTGGCGGTACAGAGAATAGGCTTCGGATTCAGATATGATCTTGGCTTTGCCATGTTTTAGGCAGTGTCTTTGACCAAAGGTCCTCATTTCTCAATATCATTTTCTAGCCAGTAACAGGAGGCTATTACATATTGTGAGGACAAAATGATTCCTGGAAGTAAGTAGTACAGTATTTGGCACACAATGAATGTCTCCAATAATGATATGTGGCAGTAGTCATGGTGGAATACAGTGGTGATGGTGCTGGTGGTGGTGATGGTGAAGGTGATGATGGTGATGGTGGTGATCAGGATGGCGGTGACAATAGCAGATCATGGTGAGAGTAGTGGTTATAAAAGGAATGGTAGTGATAGTGCTGGTGTTGTCGGTGGATTTGATGATGGTGATGGTAATGAATGACAGAGATGGGGTGGTGGTTTGGTTGATGAAGGTGATTGTGATCTTGGTGACACTGTTTCGGCATTTTGAAGGTGATGGTAACAGTCGGGGTGGATGATGACGATGGTCAAAGGAATTGATGATAGTGATGGTGTTGCTTTTGATTGTCATGGCAAAGCTGGTGATGCTGGGAGTGGTCATGATGTCAGGATAGGGGTGATGGTGGTAGTGTGATCAAAACAACTTAAAATGATAAATACATTTCTTGGTAGATAAATCAGAAAAACCGAATGCTAAAAATTCAAAGCTATTGGACTTTTAATTTATTTTTTAGCCTTCCTGGAAAGCAATCTAGCAATATATAGCAAGATCCGATATATTATACACTTTGACACAGAAATTAAACTCTTGGGGATATTATCAGAAAAAAATCCCCCAAATTAAAAATGGTCTGGAAATGGTATAGCAATGGTGTTTATAACTGGGAACAATCCAAAGCCCCAACAATAGGGAAATGACTAAGCAAATCATGATACATCAAGACGATGGAATAACATCATGTAGCTATTTAAAGTGAAACATGAGGAAATATGCATATGAAAAAATTGTGTTAGAACAACACAAAACTGTGTGTTTGGGTAGTCAAGTGTGCATTTGTGTGCTTTTAACAAGAATAGAAGAAAATTTAAACACATGTGCATAGACTTCTGTAAAGGTTCAATATGAATTCAGCTTTTTCCTTTTATGTATACTTGCTCAATGGACCCTGAATTTATGAAAGTTTATGATGGAACCTCAAGCTATACCTCACTCCAAAGAGCTGGCACCTAACCAACCAATTCTGAGGCAAGCTGCTTCCCATCCCTTCCTTGGGTCCCATTTACCACCCATCCTTGAGTGCTCTTCCCAACTCTCTGTGACTCATTCTGTCCTCACGATGGTCAAGGAAGAGCTTTCAAAACCAGAATAATTTTTGTTCCAAAACTAAACGCAGAGGTCATAAAAAGCCTAGCGGCGTCTGAGTATATATCTATGAATTTGAATGTGGGATGGATTTGTGATTGTATATAAAAAGCCCACGAGTATTGATAAGCTGTAAATTTTAGGGTAGTCATTTGAGTCCTCTGTGCTTCCGTTTCTCTGTCTATAAAAGGGAAAAAACAATAGTAATGATCTCCTTGAGCTATTGCAAGGGTTAAATGAGATGCTCCATGTAAAACATGGCAGGATGCTTGGTACATAGTGAGTTCATGTTTATTGTTATTTGAATGTTAGCATTGCTCTTACTGTTCTATGTACTCTTCCAGAAAGTATCAAGAGCTCCGGATTAAATACAAAAGCACTGGGTTATCAGCTTCTTCATCTATACGATGGAGCATTAGATCACATGATTTGTGACATTCTGTGACTCTGTTGTCTAGGAGACAATCATGTTCCTCTTTATGGATTTTTGCCTCATTTTAGGAGGGATAATAATAAACTCAAAAAATATAAACTTAAATGGGCTTCCCCCCAAAACTTTATTTTTGCAAATTTTAAATATTGCATTAATAAAATACTAATGTTACCTTGCTGAAATATTCTGAACACTGTCTTAACTCTCTCAATGAAAACATCAAAAGGTTACATTTCTTCATTAAATATGTTAAACTTAGATTTGAAATAAATAATGGCTGATCTCTCTGAGTTGGGCTTCATTTTTTTCAATAATTCTTTTTTTAATTAATTAATTTATTTATTTATTTATCAGATTGAGAGAGAGAGTGCACATAAGCAGGGGGAGCGGCAGGCAGAGGGAGAAGCAGGCTCCCCGCTGAGCTAGGAGCCCCATTCGGGACTTGATCCCAGGACTCTGGGATCATGACCTGAGCTGAAGGCAGACGCTTAACCGTCTGAGCCACACAAGCATACCTTTTTCAATATTTCTTAGTTGACTTGGGTTTCTGTACCTCCAAGTTTTCTCAAGGGTTTTTATTTTTGTTTTTGCTGGTTTTCTTCCTTTGGGATTTTGTAATTTTTCAAAACCAATTTATTTCAACCCATCAAGATAGAAGCAACATTGTGAGGTCCACTTAAGAAGTGGGGCAGGTAACTGTAGGCCTTAGGAAATTCAGAGCCCCCAGATGCTCACCCTGGTGTTTTTCTTCCGCTCCCATTATCAACACAGGCACGCCTCTGGAAAACCCTAGAGGGCACTGTTTTCTTGCTTGTTATCACCTTTGCCTTGACCTCTCAATGGGAAAATGGAAAGAAAAAAAGCGGAGTGAAATAAATACATCATAAAGGAAACACAAACTGTCCAAGCCTGAGGGGAATGAAGGTATCAAGTCTAAGTTCCTCTTTGCCAGGTGAGGATGCAGAATCCCGGTGGTATGAGGAACTTATCCAAGGTCACTCCATCACTCACTGGTGGCAGAGCCAAACCTAGAGTCCAGACCTCAGACCCAGACCTTCTTTCCTCCACCACCTGCTCTTTCATCAGGGAAAACACAGGGAAGGATATATTGAGAAGTGTCTAATTCACAGGGATATTCTATCCTGTGACTCTCTACTAGCCCACCCATAAAATTTACACCAGATAACTGCCTTATTAGCACCAACAGAGTAGGTTGTTGTTAATGGATGCAATGGTGATAATATTATTGATGATGACGGGTTACATTTATTGAGTACCTTCTGTATACCAGGTACTGTGCTAGGTGCTTTATATAAATGGGCTCATTTACCCTTTGCAATAGCCTTATAAGGCATGTACCATGAGGAAAGTGAGAATTAGGAGTGTTCAGTACATAGCCCAGTATCACACCTGTGGCAGGCGGGGAATTAGACCGTAAAAATAGACCAGGGCCTTCATTTGCTTATCTGCCATGTTCTCAAATATCTGTGACTATAGAAAATGAGATCAAGATGAATTAAAAGAGAGAAAAACTTGAGGTAGTGGAGGAATGGCAGTTGGACTAATTTTCTATCTTCTGTGCTGCCAAATCAAATGAGGCAAACTCCTAATGTCTTCGGGTCACATTCTAGCTAGTAAGAAAAGATGGGAGAGTTGCTTCAAAGTTAGAGGTAGCCCTTGGAAGAGGTTGAGGTTAGGATCCATACTGAGGACAGGTCAGAAGAAAAATACCTGAACCATGGAGAGGGGGAAGAGAGAAATACCCTTTACCTGTGTTTCATTTACCTCCTGAGGACACTTCCCTCACCTGTTGGCACATGGCACCAAGTTAAGGCAGAGAAACTCTCTGTATATAACTTGTATAGGGCATCATAATTGTCACTGTATGCCTGGAGGGAGTGGGAACCCATCCTTCAGTTCCTAGACTCACGGGATGATGGCTCAGCTCCTATGTGCAGTGTCCGCTGCTGGGTGCCGCGGGGCAGGCAAAGCTAAATAAGACGCATTGCCTTCTTTGATCTGCTTGTGCCAAAGCTGAGAGAGTAAAATATTAGGGGCAAATCGTGCTTGATGTCGGTATTGACTGCTGCCCAAATCCCAAAGCAGGCATAAGGACAGTAAGTTGTCATCCCTGGAATGCCACTTAGGGCTTCTTTCCTTGCAAAATGCCAAAGGAATTCCTGGCTATGGTTGAAGTCTTTTTGACCGATAAAAAAAGCAAATATCCTGGTAAAAGTCACCACCACGAGCCATATTTATACCTTGGCACGACTGCACTTGCCAGATCCTTTTCCAAGAGTGATGCTCGAGGAAAGTGCAAAGAGAAGGCAAGAGAGGAGAGACAGGAAGTAAGTACAGGGAATCTGTGGCTTCTAGAAGACAGTTTTTACCTGCATTATCACTGTTCAAGAGGAAGCTTCCCCAGAAATTTACATAAATTTGGAAATCACATGCTGTGGTTCTGAATTCTTTTGCTTTTGCTGTCATGATGAACATTCATGGCACTGGCAAAACGTAAATGGAGCCTTGGTGATCCTTTGTGTCACATATGGAGAACAGACCTATTTGTCAGTGTCAGGGGTCTAGATTTCTTTAGGTGAGCCTGGATGAGAATGTTTTGGGGAACTTGATTCTTTCATGAAACAGTTAACTATTTCTCTCATACGGTTTGCCTATGGGGGGGCCATAAAGCTATTAAAGGTATAAAAACACATATCCGGTGATTCCTAGGATTACAGAGCAATTAATGAAAGCTAACCTCTAAACGTTATCCTCTTGAAGCCAAAGAAAGTGGGAGATCAGCAGCTTGAATTCAAAAATATAACTTGAGGGTCGCCTGGGTGGCTCAGTCGGTTGAGCGTCTGCTTTCAGCTTAGGTTATGATCCGGGGGTCCTGGGATCAAGTCCCACATTGGGCTCCCTGCTCAGCGGGAACCCTGCTTCTCCCTCTCCCTCTGGCTCTCCCCTTGCTTGTGTGCTCTCTCTCTCTCTCGCTCTATCTCAAATAAACAAATAATAACTTGAAAAATCACTGACAATGAAAACCGAATTCAAAAACTCTCTTATAAAGCATCAGGGTTGGGGAGATTCATCTGCTGGGTTTGAACACTTCATTCTTGGGCACGCTGCTTCCCCAGAACCCTGCAGACACCTAGCCCACTTTCCATAAATAAATAATTCTTAACTTGCTGACCTGGAGCAGTGATGACGCAGCCCCCTCCACCCCACTCTCCTCTGAATGTAAAATGCCCTCTTGCATTTTTAATGCAACTCCCAAGACTCTGTGTCAAGTTTCCACAAAGTTTGCCAGAGGAATTAGCTGCCTCTTTTTAATAGGCAGTTCCAAGAGGTCAGAGAATAAACTGCCCCCCCCTTTTTTTTGGTCAAAAATGACAGTTTTAAAAAAATTAAGAAAACAAAACACTTGATCCAGCATACTGCATTTTACAGTTTCACAAGATTGGTTTCTATAATTTTACATCTGGTCTGACACACTGAAATTTACTTTATTTAATACAATAACCACCAAGTTATTATTATTTTTCTTGCTTCCTTCCCTTCTTTCCGCTGCAGATGTGGGAAGCATGACTCACCCTGGACTGACTCACAGCAAGCATGACTTCATGAAACACTCACAGAGTCGGGGACTCAGGGGGCTCAGCCTCCACGACACTGAGCATCAAGAAAACACTGGCCTTCTGGGCAGCAAGATGGTCCACTTTTCCATCTAAGGATCTCTTGTGGAAATTTACTTACTGCCCTTGGGTCTATGGTTCCCTGTTTCTAAAACCAGACACCTGAATCAAAGCACTAAGCCAGATAAACATGTATTTAATTATTATTCAAAGTCAAGGTAATTTTATTTTCTTTAAAAAAAAACTATATCTAATCTTTTTAAACTTAGTAAGTACCTAAAATTGAAACTAGTATAAAAATAGATTTACAGAAGAAAAAAATGACACACACCTGTAAGATGACTACACAAATGTGACCCCTGTTAACAGTTTGGTATATCTCCTTCCTATCTGTGTTCTAACACAGGTTTTTCATTTTTCATATCTTCCAAAATTGAAATTATACTCTACTACTATCTACCACATCTTATTCTTCTCTCCTAATAAATAGTATCCACAAAATTTCCAACACGCCCTAGTCCTTAGAAACCCTGGGTAAGTGATCCCAATGAATATAAACGTTTGGTATTATTACCTTACAAATACAAATTTCAACAATCACTTGAACTATGTTGAGGCAGGTATAGACACTTTGGGGTAGGAAGGGGGGAGGGGATGGGGGCAGAGAAGAAGGTGCCAGAATTACTCCTTGGTTTCCTGAACTATCTTCTCCACCAGGATTTCAAGAAAACCACAGTTTGCATTGAAGGTAAAGAAACAAAGTAGACTTGACTTCCATAGATGAATCTTGGCCCCCTTACCAGAGGGTACCGATTTCCTTGACTCTGATGTGTCCTTTTGCCTTTTGGGACTTTAGTTCCCTCCACTGTGCAATGAAAATCATCTCTAAGGCTCCTTTCTCCTCTAATATCCTCTGATGCTATCTTGTCTAGCTCACCTGAAGATCTTCCTAGTCAAAGTAAAATTATTGGCCAGACAAGCTCATAAATTCTACTTCAGTGGAAACAAAAGAAACCTGGTGAAGGACTCGCACAGTTTCCCCCAAACAACCTGACTGCTGACTAAGAGCACGAAGAGCGCAGGGAGGGTCAAAAGCCTCTTTAATGTCTGATAACCTGATATTCCTGTTCCAGAAGTAGGCACTTTACTTAGGATTGATTGTACGGTCACCAGTGTGGTCCCCAGAGACCTTACCCCTCACCTAAAAACTGATTTTTACTTCCAGCTGGGTGTATGCCGCATGATGACTTTTGACAAGGGCCATTTAAAACAGAGCCCAGTTAAGAGTAGTTACAGTGTCCATCTGTTAACAGTGGTTTCCTTAAACGGAGGCATGTGGCAGAGAAGTCTGACACACAGGAGGTGATTGTTCCTGAGAGATATCACAGAGCCTGGCGCAATTCCTTACCACACGCCCGGAGGAAGTGTAGAGTCCAGGATGGCTCAGCCTTCATGTCAGATTGTTGAAACATCAGGACTGAGCCATCTGTGTCTAAATACCCAGTTGGGTATAGGAAGATGCTTGGAATCCTCTGACCTACCCCAAGCAGGATTTATTGGAATTAATTAATTCCAATTAATTTAATTAATTAAAGCAGAATTAATAAAATTCAAAATCCTTGGTCCCCTCCCTAGCATCAGTTCCTTCCAAGGCTCAGAAACGAACCTATGATAGCGTTCACATAATCATTTGTTTTTGTAAGATTTGCAAGTGCAAGATATTCAAGGAGCAATTGGTTGAGACCAGTGTCTCCTTTCCATTACAACTTGGCCTCCGTTAGATTTTCTTTGGTATTAGATTGGAGTGGCCATGAGGATTTTGGGGACTTCACAAAGTGGGAAGTTAAATTGAAGAATCTATTTAGTTTGGGTTTAGTGGGATATATTTGTGTGGTTCCAAGTCATTTCTGGTAATGGTTATGTTATGTTAGATGCCCTCAAGAAGGACTGGCTTCTGGTAATACTCTCACCATCCACGGTGCTGACTTACCCAGGTCATGACCTAAAGGTGCAAGGTCAGAGGTCATCGTGCAATATAAATATGTGCACCCCGATGTATGCACGTAAAGGCGGAGAGTCAAGGTTTGAGATATATAGAGCCAGGAGCTACTCTGCAGAGTTCTCCCAGTTATCAGATACGGAAAATCACAAGCAGTGGGTTTAGTTCTTACCAAAGTTTAGTCAAAACAGAAGAAGTTCTCTCCTGGCAGGAATATACTCAATAATGCAGCATATATAATAATAAACACGCTATACATTTTTAAGGGGAAGTATCCCAAATCGACCTTGTATATTTGTGGTATATCAACCCATACTGGTTCTATAGATAATCACATTTTTGCACCCTGTCAACCTTAAAAATCAAATGTTGATCAGTTGTCTTAGTGAGGGAATTATCTTTCTCCTCTCCTATAAAAGGGGACATTACAAAATTGTCATAAAATGGAGAAGCAATCAAAGTGTACATAGTCCAAAAAAAAAAATGCAGGGGGGGAAGTATTGGAGATGTGTGGTAAGTACTTAATTAATAAAACAGTGAGTTACTTTTCTGGATTTTTGCTGTTTGTTGTACTTGGCAGCTTTTTTTAAGCTGGTGATTTGATTCATTTTCTCATTGCAAATGAATATTCACTTCCATGTCTAATTTTATATTCATAATTTGGTAACCATTTGTTGAGGAGGGCTCCTTGATTGCACAAGCTTCCAGCCCCAAGAAACCTAGAGCTGCCCCTGCTCCTCGCCTAACCCTTGGCATGAGAATGCTTTCATACTCTGCCTATTCTCCATCCTCCTGAGTTCAAATACCCCCTTCTGTGGGCTCCTTGGCCCCTGTCTGGCTTACATCTCCTTTCTAGGCTCTCTGCCTCCTTATTCCGAATCCCACCCACACTGTTGCCTTCTGTGGCCCACCCAGCATCACCTCAGCCTTGTTCTCATCCCCAGCTCGGTTCTTCCGCATCCATCTGCCAGAACTGAAGCGCAGGTCAGGGTCCTAGCCCTTCCTCCTTGCTTGGGAGAGGAGTTCAGGTGGGCAGCGGGGACAGCTCAGGACAGTTTAGCCAATTTCTTGATCAGGGGTTCTTTGCCTCGTGGGGGAAGACCCGGCAGAGAGCCTGAAATGCTCAATCAGTCCCATCATGGTGGCTTAGCCATCAGAATTCGTGCTCCAGACCATGGCAACAGCAGGGAAAATGAGCTCTTCTCAACTGGTAAAGGGCATACATAATCTGAGAATTCAAATTTGAGAATTTAAAAACCCGAGTGGTCAGAGGCAAGGGAGGAAAACAAAGGAGCTTGCTGTTCAAAAGCACTTTCCTAAAGGCCTCCTGTATTAATAACCCTGCAACCCCTAGGGTAAGGTCGATTCCGTAAAGATAATCCAGTTACACTCATGCTAGTCTGCTTTGCAAACGTGGGCTGAGAAGAACAGCTTAGAGGCTGCTCCACCAGGAAATCTTTGGAGACTAACCCTGGACCCCCTCATTCACGGTCACCTTGCCATCCTTTCCCCAGTCCGAGAAGTTACATGTTTCTCATCCTTGAAATAATGACGTCCTCAACCTCCGTCCAAGCATAACATCTCCCAGGGAGTTGTGACAGTGATAAGGAAACAAATATTACAAATGCTCAAAAGTATTCCTGTAGCTAAATCTCACTTATGCTTCTACAAGAACTAACTCCTCCCTTCTTCCCTGCCTCCTTCCTCCCTCCTCTCTCTTTTCCTTTTTCATTTCTAGAAAGGGGATGTGGGGTAATGTAGGAGACAGTGAGAGCCCCCAACTATTGAATTATCTTCAGAGAGGAGTTTGTTTTATTTATTTTTAACGATTTTATTTTATTTATTTGAGAGAGAAAGAGTGAGCATGAGCACAGGCGGTGGATTGGGGAGCAGGCAGAGGGAGAAGGAGAAGCAGACTCCCTGGTGAGTGGGGAGCCCAATGCGGGGCTGGATCCCAGGACCATGGGATCATGACCTGAGCTGAAGGCAGACACTTAACCAACTGAGCCACCCAGGTGCCCCCAAAGAGGACTTTTAAAGCACTCAGATGTCAAGCAGACTAACATACAGTTAAAGATCTGGACTTTGGAGGCCAACGGGCACAGGTATGGGTCCTGATTTCAATATAGCCTTCTGGTCCAGGCAAGAGCCATCAAACTGTTTACAAGAGAAGCAGACCTAACTTCAACAAGTAGCAAACATTGGGTAGGCTAAGTCATCTCAGGGGCAAAAACTGTAGATTCCACATAGACTAAAGTTGTCTCTTCTTTGTCATCAAATTAGTTTTTGATGTGTTCTGTTAAATAGCCTCAGTCAGAAAGCTCAGGCTGCATCAATTCCACCGAATGGGAGGTTATCATTACTATTTCCAAAACGTTGGGCAACGCTGGTTTAAACAAGTTCAAGTTTTCTTGACTGATTTTTCTGCTCCTTTCAGAGGCCAGTGTGCACTGCAGTTCTGTAAGAGGAGGAAGTAGTAGGTAATGTTTCTCAAATTTCTTTAGCCGTACAATCCAGTTTTTGTGGAGTGTATCAAGGGACCGGTGTTCTGCGGTATATGGCTTCGGAAACAATCACCAGTCATAGGAGATCACACCACGGCTAGTGCCTATGCATATCCTCAACAGCAAACCATTGCTGAGCCACATGGATGTTAGCAGGCTGGTTACTTAGTTGCCTTTTGATCCTTCTCTATGTTCCTCTGGATCCCCATGAGTCCCTGGGATCACAGCCTTATGTGGAGCTACCAAAGTTCATCTACTCAACTGAAAATAACGGTCCTTACATTGTGGACAGAGTCCTACAGAGAGGTCCATCCAGCCTTTACCCTGCTGAATGCCCCCGTGATCTGGTTCTGGTTAAATTGAATTTTCCAACAGAAATAAAATAGGGGAGACTTTTTAAAAAGATCTTCTGGGGCACCTGGGTGGCTCAGTCGGTTGAGCATCCAACTTTTGATTTTGGCTCAGGTCATGATTTCAGGGTCCTGGGATCAAACTCTACATTGGGCTCTGTGCTGGGCATGGAACCTGCTTAAGATTCTCTCTATCCCTCTGCCCCTCCAGCAACCCCTCCTTCTCTTAAAAAAAAAAAAATCTTCTAAGAAATAGAAACCAAGACAAAATGCCATTTGTCCAAACACAAAATAAACTTGGCATCCTGAGATATTCAACCACATTATTTTGTTACTCCTGCTAATGGGAGACAGTGCCCACTAATTGCCAAGATTGAATCATTCCATCTGAGGGCAGTGTTAGTAACAGATGCCAAACCAATTTACGGCTCTATAAACTTCAGAAATTAGAATACTAATAGATGCATGGGGCTTTCCAAACACAGGGATAATATTTCAATAGTAAATAAACATTGTTGCCAGGAAAATGGGTGTTTTTCTACTCCCTTGCCATGAAAGGAATATGGGCTCTGAGACACTTTGGCTTTGGTGAGAGCAAATATATTTCAGGTAGAAAGCACTCTGCTAGTAGGTCCCCTTTTCTCTTGTAGTTTTTAAGGTCAAGAAACTGCCCTTGACATGGACAACAGATTCTTCCCCTTGCATCTTACATACCTCAAAGTATTCCAAAGATAACAAAAAGAAGAAATAAGAGTGACAGCCTCCCCAAATCATATTATATACGTATATAAAAATAAAAAGTAGGTATATTTATATATGCATATATAAATTAAAAGTGTGTGTATTATAGCTATAATATGTGTGGGTGTGTTATATATATCTATAGGTATGGGTGTTTTGTATATGTAATCTCACCAAGGAATCTCTGAGGTGAAGGGGTAGAATTTCTGACAATACCAACTACCAAAAACGTTTCTATCTCAGCGATCAACAACGGCTCTTCTCTGAACTCCTAGAACACTTAACTGAACGTTGCTCTGTAATTATCAGCTCTCCACTAGTTAGTGTTTGCTGTTCCTCGCCCCTCCGGAGCACTTGTGAGCTTCTGCAGGGACAGTGGTAAACCAGAGCTGGAGGCTCAGTAAATGTTTGTTAGGTTGAGATATGTTGACCTTGGAGCCCTGCCTCTACCGTTATATCAGTTCGATGGGGGGCGAATTATTTAACCTCTCTGGGTCATAGTTTCTATGTATCTAAAACAAGCAAGTCGGATCAAATGACATCCATGATCCTCTGCGAAACTAAAGATCTCTGAGTCTCTGTTTCTCTACCTTAGGGTCCTCACTTGCAAAGTAAGGATAAAGTCTTGATTTAGCTCTAAGTACAAGCCATTTAAGCAGTTAGGGTGTCTCTCCCTTTTTTCCCCAAATCTTCCCCCTGTGACCTGTGGCTGGGGCCATCTATAAATGTAGGATGACAAGGTAACCAGCCATACGATATGTTTAAAGAATGCTCAAACGTCTTTCCCTTTTATGCCCTAACTCCTGTGACATGGTAACTGAAGTTCACCACAATAATTCCTTGTATTTTAGTGTTTTACATTTTATAAGATATTGCCTCACATATTTTCTTTTGATACTTATGAGTGCCTTACCAAGTAGGGAGAGTAGATATTATTCCTATGTCATAGATCCAGAAATTGGGACTCAGATACATGAATTTGCCTTACAGCACCCAGGGGCTATCAATTCAGCGTGTTCTCTCCACTCTACTCACTATCTGAGCCTAGGCATCATGGCTTACTTCGTAGTAAGTAAGCCTGTTCCTTGGGTGGGATGGGGGTGGTATTGAGGACTCATACATTCAGCAAACATTGCTAATGTCTCACGCATTTAAGTCCCAGGACCAGCATGATACCAGTAAATTAGTCCAGTATTGTCCACAGTGTACTTCATGAAACACTAGCATAATGAGATTTCCCTGAGAAAAAGAAAATCTTGCAGTCAAATCAGTTATGTTATATTTATATTTAGAACACTTTGTGCAATGAAGTATTATTGACAGGTTTCTGCCCACAGACCCTCCTGAGATCCTGCTGAAAAGCAATACAGCAGTATGAAAAAGAATAATCTCCCAAGAATAAGAAAATGAGACAGGGTCACCAACAAACAAGGGATTTAGACAAACTTCTGGAGGAGAGAAGGCAGCTGGGAGCATATTGACTGATGAGAGATGACAGAGAAAGCTATAGCCCAGAATAAATCCCAAGGTGGCTGCAGAGGAGGTGGGGTCATGGTCCCTTCCAGGCCCCCGGAGAAGCTGTGGGCTTGGATGCGGCCATTGGGTGGAAGGTTCAATGTGGGGTTCAAGTGAAGTGACTCACTTGGAACAGCTATACTAGATGACAGCCACTGCCACCGCCAGTTGGAGGTGGCATTTACCTCCCGGCTCGCGATGGAAGGTTCTCCTCCTCAGGAAGCCCTCTGAGGAGCTGGGGAAGAGCTCATGCTTCCAGTGGGGGTGTGGCATCACCAGGGTAAAGCCTTGCTCCCTCCGGCATTTGGAGACCGACTCCTTTCCTGCTTACCCAGAAGCGAGGATGGTTGATTTGACCTCCTCTGTCTCTCTGCCTTCATCAGGTAGCGTGGGAAGCTTTGGAAAAGGAACATTTAGAAAATAAGACCAGAGTTATTAGGGATTAAAGAATGTGTCTGCCCAAAATGAAAAATCTAATCGAAGAGCTGGAGAATTAAGAGTTTATTTCAGAACACAGAGAAAAACAAAGACAGATAGTAGGAGAGAAATAACAAGAGGCAGAGGCCAAACCCAGAAGGAACACTATCCAATGAATTGGGGTTATGGAAAGAAAGGTCAGAGGATACAGAGAGCAGGGCCATAGCCGACACACTGCTCACTCAGTACCACACTTCAGGGGCCAGCCCCAGACAAGCAGAGTCCCTGGCCCCGGAGCTGGCCGCCAGGCTAGTGGCCCAGAGGAAAACAGTCAAGTGCAAGGCCAGGGGTACAGAGGAACCAGGAGGATAAAGGAAAAGAGCAGCAGGAGGTGCCGCTGACTTGGCACAGAATCAAGTGAGGAATCGAGCCATGTTCCATCCGTGTGTGTGCACAAATCAAAGGAGATGGAAGAGTGACGGGGGACTGCGTGGGGGACGGCCTCACTGTTCTCACTCACAACCGGAGGAGCTCCTCTAGATAATCTCCGAGCCTGGCATCATTAGCAAAGGGCCTCCGATCACACCCAGTCAATCCACTTTAATTGCTGAGGTCAGCGTTAGTGATTTCAGGGCACACATCACGTCTGATGATGTGCTGGGAAACACCAGGCAACGCTTGAGCGCAGTCTCTGTTTCTCTACTCCGTGAACTGTTTCCTCCAACGCGCCTGGGGCTGGGGTTTTATACTGTGGCTATTTTTAGTTGCTCGTCCGCAGTGGCTGCTGGGACCGATTGCCTCAAGAGGCTGACGAGAACTTCCGCCCCGGGGGAGAGGCATTTTGTTCTGTAATCTTGCCCTGAAGGGCTGTCTAGTTGAGATTTGACAATTTGCAACTCCGAGAACTAGATACCTCCTTCATGAAAGCCGAGATCAGGTGGCTGCCCTGTGTACTCAGCAGTCAGCAAGAAATGGGCCAAGTTATTTTGGTCAGGAGATCCAGAGTGGCCGTTCAAACCCTTTCGCTGAGATCAAGGGGACTGTTTTGCTTTGGGGTTGATTGATGCTTGGAAAGTCTTGGGTGAGGGAGGTCCAGGGAGGACCCCCCCCATGCTGATTTTTCCCAAGGGTCACCCAGGGTCTGTGCCCCAAACGACATGTTCCTTCCTTACCAGTCAAACAGGACACGGACTGGCATTCAGGAAAGCCACTTAAAAGGCCTGGTTTGGAGATTCTGAGCTAGGTATTTAATCTGTGAGCCCTGACACTTCCTTCCCTGCTCCAAGATAATAGGGGCAGGAGTGGCCCTAAACTACCCACCCCCCCCCACCCCCGCTAAAAATCATCTTCCCAAAGCACAGTTCTGACCTTGCAACTTCCTAGTTCAAAACCCTCGGAAACTCCCTGCTGCAAACAAAATACACTTTATAAATCTTAACTGCTATTCCAGGCCTTCTTGCAGTCCAGCACAATCCCCAGGTGTCATTTTGTTTCTCCATGCTTCTACCTTCAGCCCCCCTGATTCTCCAGCCAAACTGTGTCATTGAATGTGCCCTATAAAAGTAGTTCCTACCTCCGGGTCTGTTATGGACTGAATGTTTGTGTCCTCTCAAAATTCATATGTTGAAGCCCAGAGTCCCAGTGTGGTTGTATTTAGAGATGGGGCCTAGAAGGACATAGTTAAGGTTAAAGGAGGTCATAAAGGTGGGGCGCTGAACCGATAAGATTAGTGTCCTTATAAGAGACGACACCAGAGAGCTCACTCTCCTTCTTGTGAGGACACTGAAAAAACGCTGCCATCCATAAGCCACAAAGAAAGCAGTCACCAGACCCACCATGCTGGCACCTGGACCTTAGATTTCTAGGCTCCAGGACTGTGAGAACATAAATGGCTGTTGTAAAACCTCCCAGTGTGTGGTATTTTGTTACACAGCCTGAACTGACTGATACAATACCCTTACATGTATAGTCCCTCTTCCCAGAGTGTCCCATTCACTATTTCCACTTGACCAAATCCTTCAAAGAAATTCTTCCTTTTCTGCAAAGGACTTTTTTTCCCCACTTTCTGACTGAGTAATAGTTACTTGTAAATATGAAATCTTTCCTCCTGAGCTGAAAGTCCTTGAAGTCCTTGATGTTAGTCATCTGTGTGTTGCCCGTAACAATCCAACCAGCATCTTTAACATGTGAAAAATGATAGCTGTCCTCTATTGATTGCCTTCTCTGGGTATGCATGAAAGGCTTTCTGTGTTTAGTTGGGATCTTCACAATCACCTCACAAGGAAGATATTGTTATTCTCATTTTTAAAAGGGTGAAACTTACTGTATAATTCTACTTATATGAAGTCTCTAGAATAGCTTAACTCATCGAGACAAGAAGCAGAATGGTGGTTGACAAGGGCTGGGGGAAGGGGAATGGAGAGTTAGTATTTAATGGTCACAGAGTTTCTGTTTTGCAAGATGATAAGAATTTTGTGGGTACACAGTGGTGGTGCTACAGCATGACAGTGTGAATGTATTTAATGCCACTGAACAATACACTTAAAAGATGGTTAAGATGTTAAATTTTACGTTAGGTGCATTTTCCCACAATTTTTTTAAAATGGTGAAACTGAATCTAAAGTAATTTGCCCAAGGCCATCCAGCTAGAAAGGGAAAAGGCTTGGATTTGAGCCTTCTCTGCCCATTCTTTTTGTTTTGTTTCATTTTGGTGCATCTTCTTTCCCCTTTGCCTAAATGTTAGTGTTCCTCAACCCTCCATCCTTAGCTTTCTTGGATTCTGGGTTCAGAGTTAGAAAAAGATGGCCTCGGGGGACGGAGCAAGATGGCGGAGGAGTAGGAGACCTAGATTTCGTCTGGTCTCAGGAATTCAGCTGAATAGGGATCAAACCATTCTGAACACCTACGAACTCAACAGGAGATCAAAGAGGAGAGTAGCAACAACTATCTGAACAGAGAAGCGACCACTTACTGGAAGGTAGGACGTGCGGAGAAGTGAATCCGAGGCGATATTTGGGAGGCTAGACGGCGGGGGAGGGGGCGTCCGCCGGCTGCTTCTGGCAAGTGCTAGAGCCGTGGAGCACAAAATCGGACCTTTTAGAAGTCGGCTCCGCTGAGGGACGTCGCTGCAGTGGCTAAGCAGGGGGTGGAATCCTCCCGGGACAGTGTGGTCTCAGGACCCTCGGGGTCACAGAAAGACCGGGGGAGCCTGAGTGCGCCAGAGCTCCCAGGTATCGGAGCGGGGAAGCCGGCTGCAGAGACGGAGCTGAGGCGCGGGCTCTCAGCTTGGGGTGGCCATAAACTGTGATCCACGGCCCAGTCGGGCCACTGCTCCTGCAGCAGGGACCCAACAGGCAGCAGATCCGGGGAGACTCCCCTTCCTTCCCGGGGAGGAGCGGCGCGGGAACGCACCGCAGGGATCTGCTGGGCTTGGAGACTCCACACGGGGTCGGGTGCAAGAGATACAAACGCTCGGTCACAGGCCGGGTGAGCACGGAGTGCAGCCGGAGACCAGGGACAAGGGAGTGACTGCTTTTCTCTGGGGGCGCACTGAGGAGCGGGGCCCCGAGTTCTCAGCTCCTCCGGGTGGAGATTGGGAGGCCACCATTTTCACCCTGGTCCTCCAAGGCTGTACGGAGAGCTTGCAGGGCACAAAAGCTCCTGAGATCAAACCCGAGCAGCTTGCTTAGCCCGGACCGACAAGGGCGGGGCAATTCAGCCTCTGGCAAAGACATTTGGAAACCACAGCAACAGGCCCCTCCCCCAGAAGATCAGCCCGAACAGCCAGCAAGCCAAGACCAAGTTTACCGATCAAGGAGAACGGGAGATCTCCAGCGCTAGGGGAATACTGCACATAGAATTCATGGCTTTTTTTTACCATGATTCATTAGTTCATCAAAGTTAATTTTTGTTAACTGTTTTTTTTTTCTTTTTCTTTTTCCCTTTTTCAGCGAACATCTTATCAATCTCTTTTTTTAAAAAAAAAAACATTTTTTATTTTTCATTTTTAGAGTCATATTTTACCCCTTCATAGTACTTACCCTTATTTTTGGCATATATATATAAGTTGTTCTCTCTTTAAAATTTTGAGATACAGTTTCTTCTAACAGATAAAAATATACCCTAAATCACTAGTGTATGGTTCTGTTCTAGTCTCCTGCCTGATCACATTCTCTCCCTTTTTTCTTTTTTTTTTTAAATCTTCTTTCTTTTTTCAAACAACTTCTTATCTTATCAAGTCCTTTTATAAAATCTTTTATAATTTTCATCTTTACAGTCATCTTCTATCCCTTCATTGTATCAACCCTTATTTTGTACATATATGTCTTTCTTCCTTTAAAATTTTAGGAGGCACTTTTTTCTAACAGACCAAAATACGCCCAAAATCTAGTGTGTGGCACTGATCTATGCACTAGCCTGATCATATTTGATCACATTCTGCTTTTTTTGTATTGTTCTGTTTTTGTTTTTATCTTTTTTTTTCTTTTTTTTCTCTTTCTTTTTTCTCTCTTTCCCTTTCTTTTCCCCTGGTTTCAGGTCTTTTCTGATTTGTATACAGTATATTTGCTGGGGACGTTGTAAACCTGTTAGCATTTTGTTCTCTCATTCATCTATTCTCCTCTGGACAAAATGACAAGATGAAAAAAATCACCTCAGCAAAAAGAACAAGAGGTAGTACCGTCAGCCAGGGACCTACTCAATACGGACATTAGTACGATGTCGGACCTAGAGTTCAGACTCATGACTTTAAAGATACTAGCTGGGCTTGAAAAAAGCGTGGAAGTTATTAGAGAAACCCTTTCTGGAGAAATAAAAGAACTAAAATCTAACCAAGTTGAAATCAAAAAGGCTATTGATGAGGTGCAATCAAAAATGGGGGCACTAACTGCTAGGATAAATGAGGCAGAAGAGAGACTCGGTGATATAGAAGACCAAATGATGGAAAGTAAAGAGGCTGAGAAAAAGAGGGAGAAACAACTACAGGATCACGAGGGCAGAATTCGAGAGATAAGTGATTCGATAAGATGAAACAACATTAGAATAATTGGGATCCCAGAAGAAGAAGAAAGAGAGAGAGGGGCAGAAGGTATATTGGAGCAAATAATAGCAGAGAACTTCCCTAATGTGAGGAAGGAAACAGGCATCAAAATCCAGGAGGCACAGAGAACCCCTCTCAAAATCAATAAAAATAGGTCAACACCCCAACATCTAATAGTAAAACTTACGAGTCTCAGAGACAAAGAGAAAATCCTGAAAGCAGCTCGGGAGAAGAGATATGTAACCCACAATGGTAAAAATATTAGATTGGCAACAGACCTATCCACAGAGACCTGGCAGGCCAGAAAGGACTGGCAAGATATCTTCAGAGCACTAAACGAGAAAAATATGCAGCCAAGAATACTATATCAAGCTAGGCTGTCATTGAAAATAGAAGGAGAGATAAAAAGCTTCCAGAACAAACAAAAACTAAAGGAATTTGCAAACACGAAACCAGCCCTCCAAGAAATATTGAAAGGGGTCCTCTAAGCAAAGAGAGAGCCTAAAAGCAGCAAAGATCAGAAAGGAACACAGACAACATACAGTAACAGTCACCTTACAGGCAATACAATGGCACTAAATTCATACCTTTCAATAGTTACCCTGAATGTAAATGGGCTCAATGCCCCAATCAAAGGACACAAGCTATCAGATTGGATTAAAAAACAAGACCCATCCATATGCTGTCTGCAAGAGACTCATTTGAGACCCAAAGACACCCCCAGATTGAAAGTGAGGGGGTGGAAAACCATTTACCATGCTAATGGACACCAAAAGAAAGCTGGGGTGGCAATCCTTATATCAGACAAACTAGATTTTAAAACAAAGACTGTAATAAGAGATGAGGAAGGACACTATATCCTACTTAAAGGGTCTATCCGACAAGAAGATCTAACAATTGTAAATATCTATGCCCCGAACATGGGAGCAGCCAATTATATAAGGCAATTAATAACAAAAGCAAAGAAACACATTGACAACAATACAATAATAGTGGGGGACTTTAACACCCCCCTGACTGAAATGGACAGATCCTCTAAGCAAAAGATCAACAAGGAAATAAAGACTTTAAATGACACACTGGACCAAATGGACTTCACAGACATATTCAGAACATTCCATCCCAAAGCAACAGAATACACATTCTTCTCTAGTGCCCATGGAACATTCTCCAGAATTGATCACATCCTAGGTCACAAATCAGGTCTCAACCGGTACCAAAAGATTGGGATCATTCCCTGCATATTTTCAGACCACAATGCTTTGAAACTAGAACTCAATCACAAGAGGAAAGTTGGAAAGAACTCAAATACATGGAGGCTAAAGAGCATCCTACTAAAGAATGAATGGGTCAACCAGGAAATTAAAGAAGAATTGAAAAAATTCATGGAAACCAATGAAAATGAAAACACAACTGTCCAAAATCTTTGGGATACAGCAAAGGCAGTCCTGAGAGGAAAGTATATAGCAATACAAGCCTTTCTCAAGAAACAAGAAAGGTCTCAAATGCACAACCTAACCCTACACCTAAAGGAGCTGGAGAAAGAACAGCAAATAAAGCCTAAACCCAGCAGGAGAAGAGAAATAATAAAGATCAGAGCAGAAATCAATGAAATAGAAACCAAAAGAACAGTAGAACAGATCAACGAAACTAGGAGCTGGTTCTTTGAAAGAATTAACAAGATTGATAAACCCCTGGCCAGACTGATCAAAAAGAAAAGAAAAATGACCCAAATCAACAAAATCATGAATGAAAGAGGAGAGATCACAACCAACACCAAAGAAATACAAACAATTCTAAGAACATATTATGAGCAACTCTATGCCAGCAAATTAGATAACCTGGAGGAAATGGGTGCATTCCTAGAGATGTATCAACTACCAAAACTGAACCAGGAAGAAATAGAAAACCCGAACAGACCTATAACCACTAAGGAAATTGAAGCAGTCATCAAAAATCTCCCAAGAAACAAAAGCCCAGGGCCAGATGGCTTCCCAGGGGAATTCTATCAGACATTTAAAGAAGAATTAATACCTATTCTCCTGAAACTGTTCCAAAAAATAGAAATGGAAGGAAAACTTCCAAATTCATTTTATGAGGCCACCATTACCTTGATCCCCAAACCAGACAAAGATCCCATCAAAAAGGAGAATTACAGACCAATATCCTTGATGAACATGGATGCAAAAATTCTCACCAAAATACTAGCCAATAGGATCCAACAGTACATTAAAAGGATTATTCACCACGACCAAGTAGGATTTATCCCTGGGCTGCAAGGCTGGTTCAACATCCGCAAATCAATCAACGTGATACAATACATTAACAAAAGAAAGAACAAGAATCATATGATCCTCTCAATAGATGCAGAAAAAGCATTTGACAAAGTACAGCATCCTTTCTTGATCAAAACTCTTCAGAGTATAGGGATAGAGGGTACATACCTCAATATCATAAAAGCCATCTACAAAAAACCTACAGCGAATATCATTCTCAATGGGGAAAAGCTGAGAGCTTTTCCCCTAAGGTCAGGAACGCGGCAGGGATGTCCACTCTCACCACTGCTATTCAACGTAGTATTAGAAGTCCTAGCCACAGCAATCAGACAACAAAAAGAAATCAAAGGCATCCAAATCGGCAAAAAGGAAGTCAAACTCTCACTCTTTGCAGATGATATGATACTTTATGTGGAAAACCCAAAAGACTCCACCCCAAAACTGCTAGAACTCATACAGGAATTCAGTCAAGTAGCAGGATATAAAATCAATGCACAGAAATCAGTGGCATTCCTATACACCAACAACAAGACAGAAGAGAGACAAATCAAGGAGTCGATCCCATTCACAATTGCACCCAAAACCATAAGATACCTAGGAATAAATTTAACCAAAGAGGCAAAGGATCTGTACTCAGAAAACTACAAAATACTCGTGAAAGAAATTGAAGAAGACACAAAGAAATGGAAAAACGTTCCATGCTCATGGATTGGAAGAACCAACATTGTGAAGACGTCAATGCTACCTAGAGCAATCTACACATTCAAGGCAATCCCCATCAAAATACCATCCACTTTTTTCAAAGAAATGGAACAAATAATCCTAAAATTTGTATGGAACCAGAAGAGACCCCGAATAGCCAGAGGAATATTGAAAAAGAAAAGCAAAGCTGGCGGCATCACAATTCCGGACTTCCAGCTCTATTACAAAGCTGTCATCATCAAGACAGTATGGTACTGGCACAAAAACAGACACATAGATCAATGGAACAGAATCGAGAGCCCAGAAATGGACCCTCAACTCTCTGGTCAACTCATCTTTGACAAAGCAGGAAAGAATGTCCAATGGAAAAAAGACAGTCTCTTCAACAAATGGTGTTGGGAAAATTGGACAGCCACAAGCAGAAGAATGAAACTGGACCATTTCCTTACACCACACACAAAAATAGACTCCAAATGGTTGAAAGACCTAAACGTGAGACAGGAGTCCATCCAAATCCTAAAGGAGAACACAGGTAGCAACCTCTTCGACCTCAGCCGCAGCAACTTCTTCCTAGAAACATCACCAAAGGCACAGGAAGCCAGGGCAAAAATGAACTATTGGGATTTCATCAAGATAAAAAGCTTTTGCACAGCAAAAGAAACAGTCCACAAAACCAAAAGACAACTGACAGAATGGGAGAAAATATTTGCAAATGACATAGCAGATAAAGGGCTAGTATCCAAAATCTATAAAGAACTTATCAAACTCAACACCCAAAGAACAAATAATCCAATCAAGAAATGGGCAGAAGACGTGAACAGACATTTTTCCAAAGAAGACATCCAAATGCCCAACAGACACATGAAAAAGTGCTCAACATTGCTCAGCATCAGGGAAATCCAAATCAAAACCTCAATGAGATACCACCTCACACCCGTCAGAATGGCTAAAATTAACAAGTCAGGGAACGACAGATGTTGGCGGGGATGTGGAGAAAGGGGAACCCTCCTACACTGTTGGTGGGAATGCAAGCTGGTGCAACCACTCTGGAAAACAGTATGGAGATTCCTCAAACAGTTGAAATTAGAGCTACCATTCGATCCAGCAATTGCACTACTGGGTATTTACCCCAAAGATACAAATGTAGGGACCCGAAGGGGTATGTGCACCCCAATGTTTATAGCAGCAATGTCCACAATAGCCAAACTGTGGAAAGAGCCAAGATGTCCATCGACAGATGAATGGATAAAGAAGAAGTGGTATATATACACAATGGAATATTATGCAGCCATCAAAAGGAATGAGATCTTGCCATTTGCAACGACGTGGATGGAACTGGAGGGTGTTATGCTGAGTGAAATAAGTCAATCAGAGAAAGACATGTATCATATGACCTCACTGATATGAGGAATTCTTAATCTCAGGAACAAACTGAGGGTTGCTGGAGTGGTCGGGGGTGGGAGGGATGGGGTGGCTGGGTGATAGACATTGGGGAAGATATGTGCTATGGTGAGTGCTGTGAATTGTGTAAGACTGTTGAATCACAGATCTGTACTTCTGAAACCAATAACGCAACATATTTTAAGAAAAAAGAAAAAGAAGAAGATAGCAGGAGAGGAAGAATGAAGGGGAGTAAGTCAGAGGGGGAGACGAACCAGGAGAGATGATGGACTCTGAAAAACAAACTGAGGTTTCTGGAGGGGAGGAGGGTAGGGGGATGGGTTAGCCTGGTGATGGGTATTAAAGAGGGCACATTCTGCATGGAGCACTGAGTGTTATGAACAAACAATGAATCATGGAACACTACACCAAAACAAATTATGTAATATATGGTGATTAACATAACAATAAAAAAATTAAAGAAAAAAAGAAAAAGATGGCCTCGCTAGGCCAACAAAGTAGAACAATGTGCCCCCTTCCTGCAGAAGCAGCCCTACAGACAACTGGTTTCTTGGGTAGACTTGGTTGGATGCCAGCCCTACCTCCCTTAGCCAAGCACCCTTGCATGAGGTACAACCTACATAATTAGTGATGTGTGGAATGGGCTGTCCCAGCTTATGAGAGCCAACTGTGTTATGAGAGCCAACATCTCCTCCCAACTTGCTGTTCAGTGATGCCACACTGGCAGCTTGAAATTGGCTTCGGTGGGAATATTTGTACTATGGAGACAAGCAAATACTAAAAATTAAGACTTTTCTCCCCAGAGAACCTGTTGCTAATCGTTTACCAGCACACCATTATGAACAATGTGCATACTGACTTTATTGGGGTCTTTACTCTCTTGGTATGAACTTCTTTACACCAATTACTACAGCTGTTATTTCTACATGCCAGTGATATCTCTCCAGCTAATCTTGTTCCTCTTTCTACACCCATATGTCTGTCTGCCTATTGGACACATCAACCTATATAAGCCAAGGCACATTAAAATGTTGAAAACACCTCCCTTTACCCAAACTTTCTCCTCGTTAATCTATAGTGTCACATTCCACATGGTCTTCCACATCCAAATAGGTACTCAGTCTCAGATGTTCTATCCCCTAAATAATTTTCACTGACTGCTTGTTTTTCATTGTTCTTTGTATTAGTATGACTCTCATCACCTCTCACTTGTGATATAATGTTGACTGTTCGTCTTAGCCAGCTAACTGGTCTACCAGCTTTCATCCTCCTTATTGTATCAGAGTTTCATAGCTGTTCAAATGTAATCAATCACTATTCTGCTTAATTTTTCATGACTCCCCATTAACCACAAGGTAAAATCCAACTTTCTTTGTTCAGCACACAAAACTTTCCACAGTAGGGCCCTAAGCTTCATTTTGAGTATCATTTACTCACTACTTCTTGTAACACAATCTCTGAACCACTAGCTGATTCCAAATACCTTCAGACTATTGCCACTGCTACCAGCCTACCTTCCTCTTCCCTGCCCAAACTGGGCTCCTACGACCTTTAGAATCCAGGTCATATGCTGAACTGTGAAATCTTCCTGGGCCTCCTGCCTCCTCCCGAATGATCAACCACTCTTTTGCTGCACCTTGTCACCTTGCATGGTCAAGGAGTGTGAGTATGTGTGTGTGTGTGTGTGTGTGTGTGTGTGTGTGTGTGTGTCTGTGTTACTCTTCCCACCTATGTTGAGTGTTTGTGAGATTCTTGTTCATTTTTATCATTTTAGTACCTAGTAGAATTCCTGGCCTATAGTAGATGCTAAATATAAATTACCTGGAGACACAAATTTAAATTAAAGTAAAATGATCTCTGTTCTTAACGATTAGAAAATTTAGAAAGAATTTTCCATCTATTGAGCCCATGCCACATATCTGTGATTCAGTTAAGCACTTCACTCTCCATAACAAGCCTCTGTCGTGCATATCATACCATATTCTCCAAATAGAGATATTGGCTATCAGGGATGTCAATCAATTTCCTTCAAGGTTAAAGAGTTAGTAAATAATACATCTGATATTTGAACTCCATTCTAACTTTAAATTCCATGCTTTTCCCACTACTCCAAGATTTCCTTTAACAAGGAAAACCTTTGTGGGAGCAAGCAGTGATGACTGAATGTCATGGGGGCAATATCTGGAATATGTGCAAAATGCCACGGCACAGCCTGGACAGAGCCACTGGGTCTGAGAGGGAGGGGACCAGGGAAGTCTTTTTACTAAGGAGGTGAACTTGGCTCTGTGATAGATATTGCAAAGGGGCTCAAATCAAATCTTTCCAAACCCTCCTGGCATTGCTTCCTGTACTATAGAGACACCCACCCCCCAAAAAAATTGTATTTCTTAGACTCCCTTGCAGCTATGGTCTAGATGTGCTCATTTCCACTAAACAAATGCATTATGTATGAGGACAGATTGGACAGAAGTGAGTATCATGTAGTACAGTGTGCATGGAATGTGAGATCTTATAGTAAGCACTGTGGCAGAGTTGCTGCATTCTCTGGGCTGCAGGTCTGGTGGAAGGCTTAGTTCCTCGCCCTAGTGTCACAGATGCCAGCAGCAGGAACAGCAGCAGTGGGGTTTCTTCTAGAACCATCCCAAGGTATGGTTCAGGGTTTCCCCAGGCTGCTTTGTCTCTGGATGTGTAGCACTTAAGCCTGGCCTGGTCTCTCCCAGAGAAATCTGTGAATTTCCTAACGCTCTGTAATAAATCCTTCTCTGCTTAAACTGCTAGAGTGGATTCTCTTGTCTGCAACTAAGACCATTTACAAATACAAGCACAGTCATGGACAATTATTAGCTTGTTCCCCCATTTTCCTGGAGAGATTATTACAGAAGTGTGCAGCCTGTCTTAGCTATTTCAAGAACAAGGCCACACTGTACATTACTTAGCAATTTGAGCTCAGTGTTAGGGTTTAAAACAGATACATATTTGTGTTATTTGTATTATTTTCGTTTGTTTTTGTGTTTAAATTAATTCAGAAGGTATGATATTGTCCCTATAGGCAGAGTCAGTTCAGGCTGGAGGAAATCTTGCCTCCTTCTTCATGTGAAATTAGCCTGAGGAGTTGAGTAGCAGCAATGTGGCTCCTTCTAGAGCAGGTGATAATAAGTCCAACTTGCCCGGATACTTGAGTGAGCTCCCACTGCATGCCAGGAATTGAGTCAGATAACCAGTTTAATCTTCCAAGCAAGTCTGTGACATGGGCAGGGATGGAAAATGAGGCTCCAAGAGGTGAAGAGATTTACCCTAGTTCAACTAGTTTATAAATGACCTCATTGGGACGAGAGCTGGGGTTTGACTCAGAAGTCCACGGCCTTCCCAGGCTGCCGGTCTGCTCGCAGTGGGAGCGAGGAAGCAAAGCAGGATTGTCATCCCTCTTGCCCTAAAACAAGATGCTTATTGGAAAGAAAAGCCCCAGCAACACGGGGGAGAAGGTCATTGAGGGGGAAGTGGCAGGCACGGTTTGTCATTTATGCAAGAGCATTACCCTTCGACCTTCCTGAACATATCCCTGCTTTTTCCAGGTGCTGAGGGAGCTGCTTGACCTTCTGGAAGGTGGATCCAGCCCCTGTTCTACAGTGTGCCCTCTCCCGTATGACTGAGAAGAAGGGAGGGCTGCTATAGGCCTCACCATGGAGTTGGCTGACCTCACCCCAATAGCCAGTCTCCTGGGCTCTCACCACACATGAAAAATAAACCCTACTGTTAAAACCACTGTCATGGTTCCTATAACAAGCAGACAGAGCCCTTCCAGCTCATATGGCAGTTTGCAATTTATAGGAAATCTTATAAGTGTTATGATGGGGTCACAATAAGACATGAACAGGAGCCCACCCAGAAGGCAAGGCTTGGAAGTTCTATTCCTTCCTCATCTCAAGCCATGAAACCACTGAGAACCTGGGGAAACCAGAATCACCTCATCATCACATCTCAGTCAGCATGTTCTCCAAAATCATTACAGTGCACAGCTCCCTCACATCTGGGAGTGATGACTCTTCCTGCCAATCATAATTCAGGTGGAGTTCAAGGTTGTTTTTGCCAGGGGAGCCGTGTCCTGAGATTGTAAGGACAAGGCAAGGCTCCACAAAGTTCCTCTGCATTTCCTAAGGTCTTGTTCTCTTAGGAGAACCAAAGAAATGATAGACTGGTCTTTTTAACTCTTTGGCAGCAGGAACTGTGCCCCTGTTGTTCACCACTGGATCCCCAACATCTGGCACTAAGCCAGGCACAGAGGAGACACTGATCCTTACCTGCTACCCCAGTGCCCACATTTCCTTCAAAGTTTAAGACCTGCTTCCTCCATGAAGCCTTCCCAGATAAATCCAATCCTCATTCATCTCTGAATGCCTTCTGTGCTTACCTGGTACGGTGCATCATATGTTCTAGAAACTGTTTCTCTAAGTCAATTATCATATGGTTTCACTTATTTGTGGAACATGAGGAACAGCATGGAGGACATCAGGAGAAGGAAGGGAAAAATGAAGGGGGTGGAAATCGGAGGGGGAGACGAACCATGGGAGACGATGGACTCTGAGAAACAAACAGGGTTTTAGAGGAAAGGGGGGTGGGGGGATGGGTTAGCCGGTGATGGGTATTAAGGAGGGCACGTACTGCATGGAGCACTGGGTGTTATACGAAAACAATGGATCGTGGATCACCACATCAAAAACTAATGATGTATTGTATGGTGACTAACATAACATAATAAATTTTTTTTTAAATGCAAAAAAAAAAAAGAAACTGTTTCTCTTGTATTAATTTCGAAATGCTTCACAGTGTTCATCCTTCTCCCTGAGCCAGCTGGTCACAGTCTCACAGAAAGAAGCCCATCTTAGACTGCTTTTCTATCTCTTACTGTATCAGCACGTGAGGTACAGAGTGCAGGCTCAATAAAGATTAATTGACCTTTGATTTGAAAGGGATGAAAAGGTTGCATAGACAGGTAGAGGCAATTGACAAACTCATTCTCGCAGTTATTAAATTTTTATTATAGAATAAGAACATACCATACTCAAAAGAGAATTGTTCAACTTCACCCTCACATTTGCTCAGTAAACAACCCCTGTCCCCACCCCAGGTAACTTTCCCTGCTTTAACTTGCCAAGTTGTCTTGAGTAAAGAGAAGGACCCTGTTCTGTGTGTCTGGGTTTCAGGATTAATGCTCCATTCGGCCCTAGTGGTTGAACTTTGATCCTCAAAGTTACTGCAGGTTTGATGGATAGCTCTTGCCACAGAGAGACTTTCAGTGAGCCTGGGCTTGGCCCATGGATATTGACAGCTTTATTGAGATTCGTAAGAGCTGATTATTAGGTGAAGGGCTTTGCCTAAACCAGTTTAAACCAATTGATTCCTATGAACTTGTAGCACAGGTACTATTTATTAATGTGAATAATTTTCATTGGTGATTTCTTTATTTTGTGGGCATGACCACTCTTCTGTCTCACTAAAGCCAGTCACCCGCCCTCTTATTTTCAGACAAAGGAATAAAAGTTCAAAGAGAGGCCTGTGACCACACAGCAGATCGATATTCATGCCAGATCTGAACCCAGCTCACCCTAGGGTAGCATCGTCCTATAGAACTTTCTGCAATAGTAGCAATATTCCATAACTGCACTTTCCAATACAGTAGCCATTAGCCCCATATAGCTGTTGAGCCCTGGCTCTCATGACCGAGGAACTGAACCTCCAACATTTTTTCATGTAAACTAATTTAAATTTAAAGAACCATATATGGCTAATGAGTATTGCTTCAAATAACACAGTTCTAGGATAACTACGCCAATTTATAGGGGGTTGCAAATAGAAGAAGACTATTGACACTGTGCCTTCCGTTCCCGCCACCCCAGAGGCACAGGACTAGAATGTTTCTGTAGAGGGACAACATCATCACCACCCCACATATTTACCATGCAATCGTTACCATCGCAACCTCAGAACGTTAGTGGTTTCCTAAACAATGCATTCTCTTATTTATTTTGGCTGTTGCCTTGTTACTGCTGTGCACCAAGCCTTGGCAATAATGGGAGGCTGATGGCTTGTGACAGGCCTGGCACTTCTGTTGACTTGTGGACTCATGAAGGGATGTGGAAGGCTCTGCTACTGAGCATAAAAGTGAGGCATGGCTTAAAGCCCAGATTTCTAATCTTTGTCTTCACAAGATCTTTGTCATGCTCAAAACACTGGGTTTCAGGCCCCATTCACGTGGGAGGTTGTCTCATATTTTTGAGGGAGTGTCGTCTGAGGGCAGAGCTTCCAGTTAGCCCATTTCCCCATGTACACAATAGAGTTCACACACAAATTCATTCTGGACACTTGGGGCAGGGGTACTGGAAGGTAGCTTGAAAATAGGATTCCCTCTTGGGAATAGTAAAGCCCACTCCTAGGATTTTCCAGAGGATCTCATGGAATCACCAGAATTTGAATGGGAAGAGGTTAAAAGATGGCATTGCTTTCTGGCTTGTGCTGGTGAAGGATTAGCTGGGACATCTGTTTTCCTGTCTTTTCAAAGGTACAAAATAAAGACTTTGCAAGTGACAACATATTCTTTTAAAAGAGAATGGAAAGAAGGAAGGTCAGCAAGCAACCTCTGTCTGAAGGCCAAAATATTTGCTATGGTTGTCTCCCACAAAATCACTTCAGTGTCATTATCATTAGATTTTAGTCCAGTTGGACTTAATGACTACATTCCAAACTGTGATTAAAACCTGAATTCAAGGGGCCAATGTTTGGAAAGAAAGGAGAAGCAACTCAAAAGAAGTGGAATCTTAAAGTCAATTAGAGCAACCTCCACTTCTGGCCAGAATGGAGCAAAAGGACCCAGATTTACACTGAACAACCAGAACATTACTTTAAACAACTAGTAAAGCAGACCAACTCTATGAAGCGATAGTTTCTGGACATTGGGGACAGGCAGCTCAGAGCCCAAATAGAGCTGGATGATCTCTCTCAGTTGAGGAGACAACAGAGTTTGGGGCATGAAACGTCAGTGCAGCTAGAATTCACATACCTAAATACCAGAGGGTATGGAGCTGTAGAGAGAAAGAGTGAGAGAGAGAGGGAGGGAGAAACTACCCAGTGTGGGGAAAGAACTGGAAATGAGTAGGAGAAACAGTCCCAGGATCTCACATAAGACTGGTAGTAGTTTTGTTCCCAGCAGTCAGAGTAGCAAGACCTCATACACATTAGATGGAGTCCTCAGAAGGACATTGCTTCAGTAGTGGAGCTAAACTAGGTTTAGGGTGGGATTTTTTGGACTCACCCTTACAAAGATTACAAGTAAGCTTCAAAAGGATCAAATTCATTCCTAGTAACTTAACTGCATCTCAGAATGAGGCCCAACACTTTAAAGAAACACAACAAAATCCAGTATCAAACAACATAAAATTCACTATGTCTGGCAGCCAAAATCTATTACTAGACCATGCAAATAACTAGAAAAACATACCTCATAATTAAAGAAAAAGCCAATCAATAAAAATAAACTTCATGTCCGTATATATGGATATATTGGATATATATGGATAAGATGATAAAATTAGCGTATAAGGCCATGAAACTTGTCATTAAGAATAGACTCCATATGTTTAAGAAGGTAGAAGAAAACATGAATATGATAAGGAGAGAATTGGCAATAAATTCAACACTTAGATTAAATCAACAAATAACTTGAGGGATGAGAATTATTAAATTCATCCGCAAAGAAAGATATCCCTGGATTTCCTTATATCTATTAAATACACTGAATTTTAAGGGAGGGGGAAACCTTCCCACCAAAAAACCTCTAGTGAAGATGACTTCACTGGCAAATTCTATGAAACTATTAAAGAAAAAATTCCACAAAAGCTCTTCTCGAAAACAAAAGAGGAGGAAACACATTCTCAACTCACTCTATAAGGCCTGCATTATCTTGATAACAAAACCAAAGAAATTAAAAGAAAACTACAGGCTAATATTCCTCATGAACACAGAGGCAAAACCTTTAACAAAATTGTAGTAAATCAAATCTAGCAATCTATAACAGTAATAATAAATCATGACTAAGTAAGGTTGATCCCAGAAATGTAAGGTTGGTTTAACACCTGAAAATCAATGAATTTATTTCACATTAACAGAAAAATCACATGAGGGGTGCCTGGGTGGCTCAATAGGTTAAGCGACCCACTCTTGATTTTGGCTTGGGTCATGGTCTTGGGGTCATGAGATCTAACCCCATGACGCATAAGGCCTGTGCTCAGCAGGGAGTCTGCTTGAGATTCTCCCTCTCCCTCCGCCCTTCTCCCTACTCACAAGCTCTCACTGGCATGCGCTCACTCTCTCTCTAAAATAAATAAAATCTTTTAAAAAAGAAAAACCACATGATAAACCATATTTGGCAAAATTCAATACACATTCAAAAACTCTCAAAAAAAACACACTAGGAATAGAAAGGAACTTAAGACATCTGTGAGGGGTGCCTGGGTAGCTCAGTTGGTTAAGTGTCTGTCTTTGGCTCAGGTCATGATCTCAGGGTCCTGGGATTGAACCCCATGCCGGGCTTCCTTCTCAGCTGGGGAGTCTGCTTTTACCCTCTCCCTTTGACCCTCCTCCCTTCTGCTCTCTCTCTCAAATAAATAAATAAAATCTTTAAAATAAATAAATAAAATATTAAAAATAAAAACATCTGTGAAAGGCATACAGTTAATGATGAAAGATTGAATGTTTTCCTTCTAAGAATAGGAACAAAGCAAGGAAGGAAGGAGTAAAAGAAAGAATACAGGTTGGAAAGAAGAAATAAAGATATCCTTTTTTACAGATGACATGATAATATAGAAGAAAATCTTTGTGACCTTGGGTTAAACAGTCATGTCTTAGGACACAAAAAGCACAAACCATAGAAGAAAAAAATTGAAAAATGGACCTCTTCAAGATCAAAAGCTTCTGTGTTCAAAAGACACTATTCTGGAAATGAAAGTCAAGCCACAGACTTGTAAACTATTTGCAAAACACTCACTAATAAAGAAATTATATTATGAATATATAAAGAACTCTTAAAATTCAATATAAAAAGACAACACTAAAATAATAAGAACTCAACATCACTCATCATCAGGGAAATGCCAATCAAAACCACAATGAGCTATCACCTTACACCTGTCAGAATAGCTAAAATCAAAAACACAAGAAACAACAGGTGTTGGCGAGGATATGGAGAAAAAGGAATAGTTTGCACTGTTGGTGGGAAGGAACACTGATGCCATCACCGTGGAAGACAGTAGGCAGGTTCCTCAAAAAGTTAAAAATAGGGAGTACCAACTGCGGTGGTCGGCGTCACGGCAGGGCAGGCGTTTAGAAAGTTTCTTCCCCTCTTTGACCGAGTTTTAGTTGAAAGGAGCACAGCTGAAACTGTAACCAAAGGAGGTATTATGCTTCCAGAAAAATCTCAAGGAAAAGTGTTGCAAGCAACAGTAGTAGCTGTTGGATCGGGCTCTAAAGAAAAGGGTGGAGAGATTCAACCAGTTAGTGTGAAAGTTGGAGATAAAGTTCTTCTCCCAGAATATGGAGGCACCAAAGAGTTCTAGATGACAAGGATTATTTCTTATTTAGAGACAGTGACATTCTCGGAAAGTATGTGGACTGAAATCATTATTAAAATGGCATGAAGTGAAGCGGCCCATTCCAGTGAAGTTGTGAAATCTTTCATCATGTAAATAATTTTCATGTCTCTCTTTTATAATAAACTAATGGTATCCAAACTAAAAAAAAAAAGTTAAAAATAGAACTACCTTGCAATCCAGGAATTTTGCTACTGGGTATTTACCCCAAAAATACAAAACCACAAATTCAAAAGGATACCTGCACTGTTATGTTTAGAGTGGCATTATTTACAATAGCCAAATTGTGGAAGCAGCCCAAGGGTCAATCGATTGATGAATGGATGAAGAAGAGGTAGTGGATATATACGATAGAATATCATTCAGTTATAAACAAGAAATGAGATCTTGCCATTTGCGACAACATGGGTGGAGCCTGAGAGTATAATGCTAAGGGATATAGGTCACTCATATGTGGAAATGAAGAAAAAAACAAATAAATCCAAGATAAAAAAAAAAAAAAGAAGGAAAGAGAGACAAACCAAGAAATAGATGGAGAACTAATTGTTGGTTACCAGAGGGGAGGTGGGTGGGGGAGGGTGAAATAGGAGATGGGGACTAAGGAGGGCACTCACTTGTCATGATGAACACTGGATGATGTATGGAAGTGTTGAATCACTATATTGTACCCTTGAAACTAATATAACCCTGTATGTTAACTATACTGGGATTAAAATTTTTAAAAATATAAATTAAAGCTGAAAGGAAACACCACTATACATTTACCAATATGCCTAAAACTTAAATGATTGAAAATACCAAGTGCTGGAAAGAAAGCAACTAGAAGTCTCACACAAATTCTGGCAGTAACTTGGAAAATAATTAGAAAGTTTTTAATAAGGTTGAATACCACTCACCAATGATCCAATAATTCCACTCTCAAGTATTTGCCCAAGAGAAATGAAAACATAATCAATACAAAAGCTTATGTGTGCTTGTTCACAGTCGCTTTATTATAACAGCCCAAACTGAGAAAGAACCCAAGTGTCCATCAACTGGTGAACGCATGAACAAATTGTGGTATATTCATACAATGGAATACTACTTAGTAATAAAAAGGAACAAACTGCTGATATATATACCAACATGGATAAATTCAAAAGCATAATGCTAAGTGAAAGAAACCGCACACAAAAGATTACACAGAGTTTAACTTCATTTATATACTTTCTAAAAGGCAAAACTATGGGCGCCTGGGTGGCTCCGTTGGTTAAGCGACTGCCTTCGGCTCAGGTCATGATCCTGGAGTCCCAGGATTGAGTCCCACGTCGGGCTCCCTGCTCAGCAGGGAGTCTGCTTCTCCCTCTGACCCTCCCCCCTCTCATGTGCTCTCTCTCTCTCTTTCTCTTTCTCTCTCTCAAATAAATAAATAAATAAATCTTTAAAAAAAAATAAAAAGCAAAACTATAGTGATAAGAAGAGGATCAGTGGTTCCCAGGAGTCAGAGGGTGGCTGGGAGGAGATTCATGACAAATGAACAGGAGGGAACTTTTTGAGATGATGGAAATATTTTACATCATGATCCTGGTGGTTGTTACACAATTGTATACATTTGTCAAAACTTATTGCCGTGTACACTCAAAATTGCTAGATGTATGCAAGTTATATCCCAATAAAATTTGCCCAAAAGAAGCAAGGTATATAATAGGATATATGGTAATACCATAAGTATTAAATAAAAGGGGAAAAAGGGAGAGAACTTCAAATATTGAACACACATATCTATTCTGGAATGTGCACAAAATATCTCAGGAAGCATATACATGAAATTTTTAAAATGAATTGCTTCAGAAATGGAAATAGGGTATCTGAGGGGATATGATGGAGGAGAGACTCTGTCTTTTGTACCTTTCAAATTTTGAGCCATGCAAATAATAAACCTACTTTTAAAGGAGGAAAAAAGTGAGGTTCCAAAACCTGCTATTATTCAGTATGATTTGAGTCAAAATCCTGTTACTATGTGTAAACATCTCTCTTTGTTACTCATCATTTCCTCCTTCCCCTATTTTAAAAATCACAGGACTGCCTAAGATTATGTTCAATACATACTTCAGAACATGACGATAATATAAACTTAAGTTGTGAAAGAGAGAGGGTCCCCATGGGATGGAGACAATTCTACTGCAGGGTAGAATGAAGTTCCATGCACAGCAGGTTAGAACCAGTGGGGTTCTCAGGCTCATCTCCTACAACTGTCTTTTTTACAGGTGAGAAATCTAAGGCCCAGAGAGTGCATATGACTTCCCCAACAGTGCACAGCTAGCCAGTGTCAGAATCCAGATGGGAACCTAGCTCCTAAGTCTTACTACAGAAATAATACCCGGAGAGCAGGTGACCTAGCACAGAGCATGGTTCAAAGTAAACATTCAGTAAATATGAATTTCCCCTTTGCTTCTTCCCCCTATAGGAGCTGGCTTCTCATCAGGACTCACCAGCCACCCACCCCCACCTCAAAGACAAATATCAATGGATGCAGGGACATAAGGGCCTTTGCTTTAAGGCTGACCACATTTCCCAGAATACACGAATAAGTTTTCGCTTCAAAGAAAAGAACTTAACTGCTCTTCCCACAATCTGTTCAGTTCTAATCAATTTGACAAATATTTATGAGCCCCGACTACGGGCCAGGCTCCGTGGTAACAGTGGGTGTACCTTCATAGGGGAGTAAGATGTGGCCCAGAAAGCTTTCCCTGTGGTGCTTCCAGACCAGGGAGGAACAGTCTTACTTGGATGCTTGAAATATTCGGTGACACATGCTAAGACGGAGGTAAACACTAAGGAAGTATCACATATAACAACCTAGAGGTTTAGAAATGGCTTCCCAGGGTATTCGAGTCCAGAAAGATGCGAAGTTGGTCAGATGACAGAGGGGAGAAATGCTATAGACAAGGAGTCAGCATGGGCAAAGCCAGTCTGTAGGGAGCTTGGCATTCCTGGGGCATAATGAATGAGGCACAATGTGGAGGGAGATGGGACCAGAGAAGCTGTTAGGTTGTTGGGGCAGGGCTAGGATCTTGGTTATGCTCAAGGGTGGACTTGATCACGTTGGCAAGGGGCAGGGCTCAAAGCAGAGAAGTTAAGTATCCAATATGCCATTTTGTTCCAAGGGATGGTCTTTACTCCATTAGGTGGGTGAAGGATACCTGAGAGTTCACTTGACTCTGACCAACACTTATGGAGCCCCTCTGACAAGTCCAACATCCCATGGAACACTGTGTTGCAGATGAGTAAAACGTGGTCGCTTCCTCAAGGATCTAACAGTCTGGTGAACTACTCTTTAGAAAATGGGAACCCAGGAGCGCCTGAGTGGCTCAGTCTGTTAAGCATCTGCCTTCGGTTCAGGTCATGACCTTAGGGTCCTGGGATCGAGTCCCGCATCGGGCTCCCTGCTCAGCAGGAAGTCTGCTTCTCCCTCTGCCTCCTCCCCCATGTTCATGCTCTGTCTCTGTCTCTGTCTCAAATAAATAAATAAATAAAATCTAAGAAGAAAGAAAGAAAGAAAGAAAGAAAGAAAGAAAGAAAGAAAGAAAGAAAATGGGAGCTCAGAAAAGGATCTGCCATCCACTAGTCCAACACTCTGCCCCTCCCCCAATCTTCTGATTGGCAGCCCCCTCCCGGTTGGTTGGTGTTCTCTCACCCAGTGTCGATACTACTCGCCTTCTCCTGGTTAATGTGTTTGGTTTGGCTTCTATGTCTATTGACAGAGAGTGTTTGGTCAATTATATGGATGCAGAAACATAAAGGCAGGCCCAGGAGCAAGGACACATTGCATTAGCTATGGTGACATTGTTACCACAGGCTGCTCGTTGTACTGTTTAACACAGACAGCTGTGGGAATCCTCAAGTTTTTTGATTCTAATGTTCCTTCAGAACTCAACAAATCAAATTAAGCACTCAGAATATTGGCTTTCTGCCCAGCTTCCGAATGATGTTTAGAACATGCCAGGCATTCTCATCAATGTCTGGGATCTAATGAGATGAGGTGCAAACAATCCACTGACTTTTCACAGAACCCCTTGCATTTGGAGAAAATATGGATCACAGGAGTGGCTGTCCACATTCCCATGCTTCAACTCAACTAATTCCTACCTGCAGGGGCTGTAGTGAGTTGAAGAGTGCCTCCCTTCCTCTCAAAAGATAGGTCCCCCCAGAACCTGTAAATGTGACCTTAATTTGGAAAAAAGGGTCTTTGTGGCTGTAATTAAATTAAGGATCCTGAGATGAGATCATCCTGGATTAGGAAGGGTCCTAAATCCATTGACAAGTCTTTACAGGAGAAGAGAGGAGAGGGGTGCCTGGGTGGCTCAGTCAGTTATCCATCTGCCTTTGGCTCAGGTCATGGTCTCAGGGTCCTGGGATCTAGCAGTCCCCCCGCCCCACCACCACCACCACTACATGGGCTCCCTGCTCAGCAGGGAGTCTGCTTCCCTCTGCCCCTCCCCATGCTCGTGCTCTCTCTCAAATAAATAAATAAAACCTTTAGAGGCGGAAACAGAGACAGACACAGGAGAGAAGGCCATGTGATGATGGAGTAGAGCCTGGAGTGATGCAGGCCCAAGCCAGGGGATGCCAGGAGCCATCAGAGGCTGGAACAAGCAAGGAAGGACTCTCCCCTAGAGCTGGCAGAAGGAGTGTGGCTCTGCCAATACCTTGACTGCAGACTTCTGGCCTCAAGTGTTGTGAGAAAATAAATTCCTATTGTTTTAAGCCCTGTGGTTTATGGTCATTTGTCACAGTGACTCTATGAAACTAATATGGGGGGTTGGAGCACCACTGTTGCAGGCCCCCAGGACCAGGCTTCCTCCTGCTGCATTGCCCTGAGCATCCTTGGGGATAGCTCATTCCCTCCTCCCTCCCTCCCTTCCTTCATTCAGTCATCATTTAAGTAGCCATAGATTGGGTATATGAGAAGAAATAAAAAGCAAGGGTTCACAGCTAGAGAGAGAGATACAGACATAAAAGGGTAATTGCAACATTCAGTGTTATGGGCTGCATTGTGTTCTCCTAAAATGTATATGTTTAATCCTAATCCCTAGTACCTCAGAACATGACTGTAATTGGAGATAGGGATTTTAATGGGGTAATGAAGTTAAAATGAGATCATTAGGTGGGCCCTGGTCCAATATGACTGGTTGTCCTTACAAGAAGAGGAAATTAGGACACAGACACACACAGAGAAATGACCATGTGAAGACACTGGAGGAAAATGACCATCTATGAACCAGGGAGAGAGGCCTTGGAAGAAATCATTTCTGCCTACACCTTGATTGAGAAAATAAATTTCTGTTGTTTAGGCCATGCAGTCTGAGGTACTTTGCTACAGGAACCCTAGGAAACTGATACATTGAAGTAAGAGCAATGAAGAGCAGCAGAGGAGACTCTGTCCAGCCCTGCCTGGAAGAGCCAGGGGACGCATCTGCAAGAGATGACTTCTAGGACAGTGGGTTGTCTCCAGAAGGGATAGAACTAAAAGGGACAGTTTGAGCAAAAGCCCAGTCTTAAAATGGCATGAAGGGTGCAGTAAAATACAAGTCAACACTTTTCGAGGCAAAGAGTGAGTGGGGAGTAGCAGCTGATGAGGTAGGTCTTGGCTGAAAGCCTGATGGAGCATGAAGACTTTCATATATATTCTCTTCCTTCTGGCCTTTTCCCTGGGGACAGTGGGGAGCACTGCATGGCTAGAAACAGGGCATGGTCAGATGTGCTCTTTATATGGACCATTCTGGTGACTACGTGGGGGCCTCTTGGGAGGGAGGTGAGCCTAGAGGCAGAGTAACCAGTTGAATAACTGTGGCCAAGATGACAATGGCCAGTGGTGGCCAAGAGAAGAGAACATTCAGTGGGTGAAATTGACTGGACTGTTGGGAAGTGAAAAAGTAGAAATCTATGTTACTCGAAAGTTTTAGTTTATATAAGTGGCAATACTACCCACTAAGGTAGCTGTGGCTACATTGACATGAAGCTTGCAGTCCTTGGAGGAAAATGTCCAAAATTTCCCCTAGAAAACAGGGGGATCCCAGTATGAGTATTTATGTCAGAATATCACATCACCTTCATTTTCAGAGCTTACATAATCCCCATGATGATTCAGGTACTACTCCTTCATTACTCTTTTGGGAGGGTTTCTTGGCAAGGTTTCTTGAGATACTAAAAGGCTTAGAGCAAGCAGCTGGCTTCATAGGAAAGAAAAAGAATTAATCGGGCCATTCACAGCACATTCTACTCCCTCCCACATGGACATACAAGGCATGAATATCTAGGTAGGGCAAGTGGAATGCATCACAATGATAAATAACATTGAGGGTTCATGAACTCTTCTGAGTTTATCTTCCACAAAAAAAATTGCATAGACTTTTAGGATGTTCCAGAACCTCCTGAAGCATATCCATGAAAATCCAGCATCCCAGGCTAGGAATGCCAATATAAAGAAGAGAGCTCTGGATTTAGAGGCCAAAGTCCCAGCCTGCTACTAATTTGCAGGCAGCCACGGGCAAGTTTGTGAACTCCTCTGGTTTTTAATTTCCTTATCATAGCACTAGAATTCTGTGACCTCTTTGATGAATGGCATTGGTTCACAAAGCCAACTAATTCATATGGGCACCCAGAAAATAATTTTGAATAAAACTGGGATTTGATCATGTTCCCAGCACCCTAATTAAGAAGAAATTATGAGAAGAATAGAAATCTTTGTTCAAACCTGCTCTTTCTCCATTTTTATATATGCTTCATTTGTTCCATGAAAGCACAATTGGGCACATGCAACAGGCTCAGACTTGTCTCTTCTCACAGTGTTTCCAAGGACATTTTTGTCCTTGCAGAGTTTCTCACCTGCAATGATGAATTTTTATTTGCCCCCAAACAAACTTCAGTTTTTGAAAACTCCCAGGAAGGATATGGAAGGTGAAGGGACCTGTCCTCACCAGAGCTTGGCCAAGGAAAGAGCCCCAGGCCCCCAGATGGTGGCAGAAGAGAAAGGGAAGCCTTATAAGTCCATAAGATTTTTAAAACTGAACATCCTTGTCAATAGAAAATTTAGGCATTTACCCACAACATAGGTATATTTATTCATTTACAAATTATACTAATGTACTACTGGAAGAACTCACTGTGCACATTATTACATATCTAAACATTAACATTTAAGAGGACTAGACAAAATGAAATAGAAATATTGCTTACTATTCTGTATTCTAATTCTAATATCCTAATATCCCATGAATTATGTTGAATCCCCTACTTTGGATACCATGACACCTGAGATAGCATCAGCCTCCAGTGTTGTAACAATAATAACAATTACTAACAATTCTGTGACACTTTCTGCTATGCTGAGCCAAATTATAGGGAATCACTCCTTTAGAACCAAGTTTCCATGCTCCAAGTCTAAGAAACATTAACAAGGGCTATTATGTTGCCTGACTTCAGAGGGTACCATTTACATTGTGAATGACGCCTCCTAAATTTGCTCAGTGCACAATGTGTGCAGCCCTGCATGGGGATCCTGTGAGTTGCTAATCAGAGACAGACTCTGCAGATGCTTTCCAAGGAACAGGCTTCACACGAATTGCATGGCAAAGAGTGTTGGTCTCATGTTGGTCCTTCCAACCATACCAAAATCTGGAGGTTATAATCATTGTCAAGTGGTATCCCAGAATGGATAACAGGTGGTGCCGTATGTATGCACACTGAATAAAGAGCTGGAGCCATATATCCTGAAATCAAATGAGGGAACTTGGATCCAGAAATGTTTGATAGCAAATTATTGACAAAGTTGTATTTGAATATCCTGACCAGTGTTCTTTCCACAATATTACACTGTTCGTGTTAGGATCATCTAATGGTACATTCATTAAATGTCTACTAACTATAAGGCACAGTGCTTAAGAGAGAAGCAGAGGGAGAAGCAGGCTCCCAAGGAGCAGGAAGCCCGATGCGGGACTCAATCGATCATGACCTGAGCCGAAGGCAGACGCCCAACCATCTGAGCCACCCAGGCGCCCAAAAATTATTATTTTATGGATGGTTCATATTCATCACAATAAATAATAATTTAAGCTCATAAATATTGAGCACTTATTATACGTCAGATACTATAGCAAGCAATTAAATGGATTATCCTATTTAATCTTCACAACAATCCTATGAGGAGCTTACTATTACATTTTACCAATAAGGAAATTGAGGCTCCGAGAAGCTAACCAATTTAACAGAAATTAATTGGCTAAGCCACGTTTCAAACCATGCAAATTTCCAAAATCTGCTCTAAAACATACTATCTCCCATAACCAGTGGCATCAGTTACGTTCAGGACAGTGGTGTTCATTTGTATCATTTTTCTTTGTAATAACCATCATCAGAATACTTCTTTTTCTTTGTATTAAATAAAATGCCAGAAATCTCTCTCTCTCTTTTCCTCCCTTTCTCTTTCCCCCACTTTGTCTCTGTCTCTTTTTCTGCTTTCTTCTGTCTCTTATACACACACACACATACAAACGCAATTACGTCTACAGGTCCCTCAGTTTTAGCAGAAAGCATAAAGACAATTCTCACAATCCTATGTGGCAAATTCTGAACGAACCACCCCTCTTGGCTGCCTATAATATGGACTGCAACTCTCACTAGGTACCTTTTTTTCACTGGATCTCAGTGAATGACCAAGAAGCAATTATTTCTTTCCTTTTATTATCTTCAAGAATTTTGTTTCCCTGTCTTCCCCTATAGGACAGTTGGAGTTAAGATATGGTGTGTTCATCTCTTATCCAGGACCTGGCATGTAGTTAGTATGTTGTAAATGATGGATGGTTGAATGGATGGCAAGAAGGATGGAAGAAAGGAACAAAGGAAGGAGAGAGGGAGGAAAGATGGTATATGAGTGACTGTATGAGCACATTTTCTTTTTTTTATTTTTTTATGCATTTCTTTTTTAAGATTTTATTTATTATTTATTTGACAGAGAGAGAGACAGCGAGAGAGGGAACACAAGCACAGGGAGTGGAAGAGAGAGAAGCAGGCTTCCCGTGGAACGGGGAGCCCGATGCGGGGCTCGATCCCAGGACCCGGGGATCATGACCTGAGCCGAAGGCAGACGCTCAACGACTGAGCCACCCAGGCGCCCCGAGCACATTTTCTTGTGTATATACTCTTGGCGAAGCGGTCCATAGGTGAAATGGGAATACCATGTCCGTTCACTCAGTAGCTCCAGTCAAAACCCCTCGAGTCAACCCTGGCTCTTCCCTTTCTTTAATACATCACAGCAGCAGAACCTTTGGGCTCACTCTTCAAAGCCATTGCCGTCCTACTCTGCACCACCCACCATGGGCCAATCCACCATCGTCTCTTGCCTAGTTTTTCAAAGGCCTCCAAACTGGGCTCTCTGCTCCTACTCTTCCTCTGCTGCAGTCTGCCATCATAAAGGCGCCAGGGGGCGCCAGGGGGCGCCTGGGTGGCTCAGTCAGTTGAGCGCCCTACTCTTGATTTCAGCTCAGGTCATGGTCTCAGGGCCGTGGGATGGAGCCCTGAATCGGGCTCTGCGCTCAGCGCAGAGTCTGCTTAAGATCCTCTCTTTCCCTCTCCCTCTGCCCCCCCACCCCAATGCTCTATCTCTCTCTAAAACGAATAAATGAATCTTAAAAAAAAATGCCAGCCAACTCTGATGTCCCCCATATCACTCCAAGTGAAAGGGAAAGAACTTCCTCCACTTGTTATGTGCCCACCTCCACCTCTCTGGCCTCACCTGCTGCCACCTTCCCTCCCTCGCTCCCCCCACTCCAGCCACACTGCCTCCTTGCTCCCCTCCTCACTGTCACTTTGTCCCGCTGTGGGAAGCTGAATAATGGCTCCCAAGTATGTCCGTGTTCTAATCCCCAGGACCCATGAATGTTGCTTTCTGTGGCAATAGGGACTTAGCAGATGTGATTGAATTAAGGATCTTAAAATGGAGATTATCCTGTATTACCCTGGTGGACCCAAACTAATCACAAGTCTTTTTATCAGAGGGATGCAAGAGGAGTCAGATCAGAAGGCAGAGTGAGGAGAGAAGCAAGAAGCGCCATGGTGGAAAAAAAAAAAAAAAAGAAGAAGTGCCACGGCCATAGAATGTGGGCCAGGAGCCAGGAATGAGGACAGCTTTTAGAAACTGGAAGTGGGAAGGAAAGAGATCGTCCCCTGAGCCTCCAGAAAGAATGCAGCCCTGCCTACACCTTGATTTTAGCCCCGTAAGACTTAGTTCAGATTTCTGATCCCCAGAACGACAAGAGAATGAATTTGTGTTGTTTCAAGCCACTAAGTTGTGTGGTCATCTGTGAATGGCAACAATAGGACACATTCACACCCGTTATTCTGTTTCATGTTTCTTTAAGGCACCATCACCACCAGGCATATTTTTTATGTACTTATTTGTCCATAGGTTGTTTTTCCCACTACAGTGCAAAATGGAGGGGAGCCAGGACTTTGTTATAAACCCAGGGCCTGGCACAAGAACAATCCGTTGAATGAATAAATAGATGATATATTTTAATTAAGCAATCACCCGACACCCTGAAATGGCTGAGCCTCAGTAAGATGTTGGTTGAACACACAGTGACAAACCTGCATGACATTTTCTGTTCTGGCTTGTCTAGAACAGCCGAAAATGCATGCAAGCGAGTATGGGTTACAACGCAACCCAAGTGGTCAACGCTGAAACAGCTCAGGGGAAGAATAACTCCAGGACTCCATGGCAACAAGCCCTGCTCGGGAGATGGTGAGCCATAAAGCACACCTGAGCCCCATCCAATGTGGGGCTTCCAGCATTCTGCCATCCCCCAACCCCAGAGCTGGGACAGGAAGGAGCTTGAGCAGGTGACACTCAGACCCTCCAGTCCCATGCAAGCAGAGAAGCCCCTGTACTTCCCGCCTTTACATATAATTTCCATTCAACACTGAATAAAGAGCTGCAGTGGGGATGGTGGGGCATTGGGAAGCAGGGATTGTGGCTACCACTCTTCTTACCTAGTGCCGCTGAATATCTTTAAAAAAGAGTTCACACATAGGAGCTGAGGTCTCTTAGTTAACAATTATATTTAAAAGAATGTAAACCTAAAGACTTCATTAACGCCAACATTCGCTTTCAGGAACTACAGATCTTAAATAACGTAGGGCCACACATTCCTTTCAAGCAGGTTTTCCTGTTGCTAATACCAGCGGGAGATGCCAATACTGCTGTTTCCTCCTACTTCTGTTTGGCTCAACACCAGTGGCAGGCTAATTTCTGGTGAAATAAACACTGCCAAATTTACAAATGTCTTGATCTCATAATGCTGATGATGATCATAATGACGATGATCCACCTTGTCGGTGGCATAAAGTTGCATGGATGATTCTGTCCTGAGAAAAATACACCTACTAGTCCTCACTAAGTGTGGGGTTTTGTGGGTTTTTTGTTTTGTCTTGTTTTTTTTAACTAACATAACAGAGATGTGGATTTGGAAGCTGGAAAACTGCTTGAATGCACCTGTTCGAACATCCGTCACCTCCTCAGTGGAGCCTCTCCTGATTCCTTCCTGCGCACTTGAGCACTCCCTCTCGGAATACCCATAGCACTCAGCTTGAGCCTCTAGTTCACCGAAATTAACCATGTGCAAATCTGTCTCCTGCACCACACTGCTGATTTCTTTTCTTTTTTTTTAAAGATTTTATTTATTTATTTGACCGAGAGAGATATAGCAAGAGAGGGAACACAAGCAGGGGGAGTGGGAGAGGGAGAAGCAGGCTTCCCGCCGAGCAGGGAGCCCGATGTGGGCCTCGATCCCAGGACCCTGGGATCATGACCTGAGCCGAGGGCAGACGCTTAACAACTGAGCCACCCAGGCGCCCCGCACACTGCTGATTTCTTGACAGTAAGTTCCCTCCCTGTCTCCCAGACCCCTTTCCCCCCCAGATAACATAATACCAGGCAAGTTTTGACAGGTACCTAAGTATGAGCCAGACACTCCAGCTAGGTGCTTTTTAAGGACCTTGCGGTGGGAATAAAGGAAACGCAATTTACACACAAAACAACTAGGGAAAAATACAAAGAAAAAAATAATAATATATTAAATGAGCAAATAAATTATATCTTACTGTAGTTATTAGAAACCACAAAAGGGAGAGATAAGCATGAACTTAGGGTTTTGCGGGTTCATTTTTATTAGAAAGAAATAGCAGTATTTACTAATATGCTGTCGTCATACTAAGAAAAGGGTAAATATGAATATTGTCAGGGAGCAGATGTTGGGGAAAAACATCCTTCCTTCTTGATTCATAAAGATGATTTGTCTAGCCCTGAAATGCTTTTTTCATGTTTTGATACCATTGTAATAAATAGTCTTTACCACAATATCAGTCTAAAACAAAGAATACCAAAGTTCTGAGTTTGTATATCATCAGCATTAAATATTAACACTGGCTATTAGCATCTTAATACTACTACCACTAAAATCATTTCACTTCATCAGATATCTTAGTTATACTGGTGCCAAAAGGGTAGGCTCAGGGACAGAAGTAACATTTATTGACAGTATATCTGAAGTATCTGTGACCTTAGACATGCTAAGAAGGAAACCCCGGTGCCTGGCTGACTGTTGACTTCCTCTCGCAAGACTTGGTTTCATTTTTGAAAATCAAGGTGACAAAACAAATTTAACTGGACAGGAAAATATACTCAACGTCGGTCACAAAGGTAAGGATTTGAGCCACATTTTCTGCTCACTTGTAAGTGAACTCTAAAAAACATGCTTTGCCCAGGGGCGCCTGGGTGGCTCAGTCATTGAGCGTCTGCCTTCGGCTCAGGTCATGATCCCCGGGTCCTGGGATCGAGCCCCGCATCGGGCTCCCTTCTCAGTGGATAGCCTGCTTCTCCCTCTCCCACTCCCCCTGCTTGTGTTCCCTCTCTCTGTGTCTCTCTCTGTCAAATAAAATCTTAAAAAAAAACAAAAACAAAAACATGCTTTGCCCATGGTATATAAAAGTCAATGATTAGACACACAACTTAAATGCACTTTCCAATTCTTTACTTTAAAGCAGTCCTGAGTGAACCCTGGAATTGACTCATTTAACCAGCCCTACTCTTGAATATGTCTTGAGATCCAAAGACCATGACCTCCTGCATCTTTCCGTGGACACTCGGAGCAAAAGAAGACCCCAATTAGGCTGTCCACCCATGCAGCGGTGTCTATCAGAGACAGCCCTTACCTTCACAAACAGGCTGATCTCAGGGTCCGTGGAAGTTGGTTCATTTTCTTCCAAACCATCAGCAGCAGAATTGCTGGTGAAGAAGGCCCTGCTCTGTTGGATGGTGAAGTTTTGGGGGGAAAGTGGGTCTTCCCCCATCATGCCTCCATCCTTCTGGGGTTCCTCTAAGCCAGGCTCCTGGTCTTGGGGTTCCTCCGGGCCAGGCTCCTTATCCTGGGTTGGTGAGTGTAACTCTTCCATCGAGATGTCCTGGTCTTCCTGCCACTCACCTGGTTGAAGATCTTGGGACTCAAGACATACCTCATCAGACAGGAGATAGTCTGCTGCTTCTGGTTGGGAAGAAGTCAAGCTGTCCTCCTCACCCCCAGCCACACAAACTGACACAGAGTCATGTTCATGGGTTTCCAGCTCAGTGGCATATACATTGTTTTCTGTCAGGCCTTCGTGGATGTTATCACAGAGAGGACCTTCATCCTCTTCTGGCTGGTCTGGAAGCTCATACATCCCTTCCTTTTGGACTGTGTCAGAGACGGTGCTATTTTCTTTGTCATTCATGTTCGTTGATCTGAGAGATCTTTTGCAGGCGGACCTGAATGAATCAGAAATGAAGAAAGGGATGGAGGATGCTGCACCACCTTGCAGAGGAATCAACAGGCTTTTGAAACACAGTGACTAGCAACAGTTACCAATCAGAGGTCTCTAACAATCATTTACCAGAGACTTTCATCAGCAAACCACAAGTTCATTGGACACAAGATAAAGCTTACACACTCAGTTAACTCCTTCACTCCTAAGGATAGTTTCAAGCAGGCTCTGGGGTTTTCCTCACTGCCAGTAACTGACATTCTTTGGTTTAGCAAGGGGTCGAGTTATCTTCCCAATACACATTGAAATTCTGAATATTTAGCCATTTCTCACTAAAGAGGGCTCCCTCTTCCAATTGCCTCCAAATGTTGACAGCATTCAAGAAGTCTTTCTAATTCGGGGGAGAACAGCTCTCCACGATGGTAACTCCTCTATTACTGGCTGAATTCATTACACAAAACGATTCTGCGAGTATCCATACCCTATGACACATGAGTTATACATGCTCCAATTAGGTAGTAAATTCCATCTGCATTTCTTATCTGGAAACACCACGAGGTGATTAAATGGCAGAAGGAATAGGAGATATATGCACTGGTCTAGAGTCGCATCAGTACAGACCACCCAAAATAAAGAAATCAAAGATTTATGGCTTTGAGTTTTATTTTCCCTCTTAAATCCATGGGATCATTACAGTCAGCAAAACTTCACCGAGATTCTGTTATGAACAGGATACCACACTGAACACTAACATATGTGTTAGAAGATACATTCTCTGCTGTCAAGAGACTTCTAAACATAGTTGGAAGGCTAGGAAGAAAAACTAAACCCTAAAGGGCACAGAATGAACTATTCAAGATTTTCTTAGTGCAATTGGCCCACGTCTGGGATAAGCAGGAAGGAGCTACATACATACATAAGGCTGCTTATTTGATGTCACTTACAGATGCCACAAATGGACAGGCTCTTTGTTTTTAATCGGGTACTCTATTCTGCTAATTCCTGTTTCCCTTCTTCACATGGTTCTCTTTGAAGTGCAAACCCAGACAGATTATGAAGGGACTTTAATGTCTAGAAATCATGTGAAAATTTAAGAAGCAACACAACTCTGGACAAAGCATTTGATGAACATCTTATTAACAACAGTCCCTTGTACCCTTAACTCCAACATTGTATCCAGGAATCTCCTGGAGCAAACTAGAGCAGAATTTCTAGAATTCTAGCTTTGGGGAGGGTTCAAAGAATAGATAAGTGCAAAGATGCTAGATGCAGACTTTAAGGCTCTTGATGTTAGCTCTTTATCTTTTATTGAAAAGTGAGGTTTGATGGGTCCAAATCCCTGAGACGTTACCAGAGGTGTGTATAATTTAGCGGAGCCCCAGCTCAAATCCCCCTCATAATTTTAGCGCTAGAGAAAACCTAGAATGCCATTTAGTCTAACATTCATTATTTATTGGGGAAAAGCCTGAAACCTAGAAATGGGAGGTGATGGTCCAAGTTCACACAGAGAGTTAATGATAGAGCTGATTTCAGCGATGATTTCCTAACCTCCAGCTCGGTGGTCTCAGCTACTCGCTCCCTCATGAAGTCAGTGTTTTCCAACCTATATTCTTGATCACACAAGCCCCCACCCCAACCCGTCCCCAAAGAATCCTTTTCAGATATTTTCTCCCATGAAATGAAAATACTGCTCATATACTACATATCTGTTTGTGTTCTCTATGCATACCTGTGCTTTTTATGTAGGAAAAGAATAAACTTTTGGTTCCCTAAGGCCCAATGTTCACCCCTTTGGGGGTGGTCTTGCTCCTTTTGAGAATGCATGCTTTTACTGCTGGAGTATTTCTGGAGTGTAACTCATAATCTAGCACTGGATTACATGCCGTTCTGCATTATTACCAAGGACTAATATTCTACAACGTGGGCGTATGTACGCAGCAGGCTACTGGGTCCTCACCGCGATGACCCAGCCAGGCAGTGGAAGCTGGTTAAGCTTAGGTTAATATCACACAGATACTTTATAAATTTCGGCCTCCTATTTCCCACCTCAGGGCACAGCTATCATGTTTTGGTTACAGGTTGTACTATAAAGCCAGTCATCCCGTTAAAATGCCGGTCAGCTCTGCTCAAACTCCTATAATGCTTCCCCATTTCTCTCAGTAAGAGTCAAAATCCTTACAATGACCCATAAGATCCTACAAAATCTGCACCACCTTTCTTTTTTTTTTTTTTTTAAGATTTATTTATTTATTTGAGAGAGAGAGAATGAGAGCGATAGAGAGCACGAGAGGGAAGAGGGTCAGAGGGAGAGGCAGACTCCCTGCCGAGCAGGGAGCCCGATGTGGGACTCGATCCCGGGACTCCAGGATCATGACCTGAGCCGAAGGCAGTCGCTTAACCAACTGAGCCACCCAGGCGCCCGTGCACCACCTTTCTTATACCTGCTTTCCAACCCCCACCTCGGCTTACTGTGTTTCAGATGATCTGGCTTCATTGCTGTGCCAGGACCATTCCAGAATGCTCTCTGTATTAGGATCTTCACATTGGTTGTTTCCTTGACCTGAAATAAATTTCCCCTGGATGTCTACATAGTCAGTTTCCCAAACTCTTCTAAGTCTTTGCTTATATATCCCCTTGCCAATGAGGCCAGTCTGTCCTGTTTCAAATGTCAACCCGTTCTAACCCTGATCTGCGACCCCCTCCATTACTAAAAACCTTCACCTGACTTTTAAGTTCTTTTCCCATAATACCTATCACCTAATAAGATGTGATACATTACTTACTTCTGTCTAGAGTTTATTTTCTGTCTTCTCTCACTAGAATGTAAACCCTGAGTGGTCTCAGATCTCTGTCTGCTTCTTCGTCATTACCTCAAGCACCTAGAACAGTGGCTGGTATGTATTAGATACTCAATATACATTTGTTGAATAAATTTTGGTGATTGTTTAGATATATAGAGATTGATATCTTTATCCTCCACTGAACACAGAAGTTCCATGAGAACAAAGCCCATGACTATTTAGCCGATCAGTATATACCTAAAATTTAGCAGATATCTGACACATCATTGATGCTTATTAAATATTTGGGCTTTTTTTAAGATTTTATTTATTTATTTGACAGAGGGCAAGAACACAAGCAGGGGGAGTGGCAGAGGGAGAGGGAGAAGCAGGCTCCCCACCGAGCAGGGAGCCCGACGCCGGGCTCATGACCTGAGCTGAAGGCAGATGTTTAACCGACTGAGCGACCCAGGTGCCCCTAAATATTTGTTTTATAAACAACTAAAGTGGAGGAGCTGTAGCTAGAATTCATGTCCTTTTACCCCTGGTCCATTTTTCTTTCTGTATTATGTGTATAAATAGTATGTCCTCACTGTATTTAAACTCCTACAGGAAGAGAACTAATATCTGGGTCTTTCTTCCATGGCACTTTGTATAAAGCAAGTTGGCTTGTTTACTTATAAAAGTATTTGATAATACTAGTATTTGATAATACACCTAGGCACCCCTCCCCCAAATGTTTTATTCTGCAGCCAGATAAGCTGCTCTTCCCTGAACACACTGTGCTATTTCCTGCCCCTATACTTTTGCACCTCTGTTGCCTCTACTGGGCACAATTTTACTCATTCTGCTATGTACAGGATATAAATATACATAAGACATCATCTTATATGCACGTATAACTGAGGAAATTTACACATTAAAATTCAAGAGAAAGGATCCAACTGGGCCTATGGCAGGCCTGCCCATCATCTGGAATAATTTGGAGCCGATGTCTGGTCTTCTGCTTTGCATGTGCAGACTCAACTTGGTTGGTTTGCAAAGGGCTTTTCAAACATTGTAGAACTGGGTCACTCTAACTAAACTGAAAAAACATCAGATTAGCAACTAAAATGCCAAGGTATTACTTTACTACAAAAAAAAAAAATGCCAAATTGACTTGAATACATCCTTAAGAAAATAAGCATAATCGGCCACCTGGGTGGCTCAGTTGGTTAAGCATCTGCCTTCGGCTCAGGTTATGATCCTAGGGTCCTGGGATCGAGCCCGGTGTTGGGCTCCCTGCTCCTCGGGGAGCCTGCTTCTCCCTCTTCCACTCCCCCTGCTTGTGTTCCCTCTTTCACTGTCTCTCCCTCTGTCAAATAAATAAATAAAATCTTAAAAAAAAAAAGAAGCATAATCTCTTCACGCTAGCTAAGTCTACACAAGGAATCAGTTAAGATAATGTCCTCATACTATGTTCATGTGATCTGTGTTTACATGATCTGAGACAATACCCACCCTTTTAAGCCCAATATCAGTGAATTGTGCCTTTTCTTTTTATATTGATCAGTCTCATTAAGTACTTATTAACATTATTTTTTTAGAAAACATTTGGCTTTATTAATAGTCTCTATTGTGCATTTTTTTGCACTTTCATTAATTTCTGCTCCTATCTTTATTTTCTTTCTTTTCCTCTCTTTGGTTTTACTTTGCTGTTTTTACCCCAAGATAATTGTGATGGATATATTGGTGTTCAGCTTTTCTTCTTTCCTAATACATGCTTTTAAGCCCATTAATTTTTCCCTCTTAACACAGCTTTTTCTGGATCCTGCAAGATTTCATATGTTTTATTTTTATGGTCATCCAAGTCAAAAGGATTTAATTCTTATTTTCGTTCTCTTGGTTTTTGTTTTGTTTTGAGGGCTATATTCTTAGGTGCACACGGATTCAGAATTGTTATATCATTTTGGTACATGGACTGTTTCTTCAATAGAAAATGCTACTCTTTATCTCCAGTAATATTTTTTGCCTTTTTCTGATATCAGTTTTCTTTTGGTTAGTGTTTATGGATATATTTTCCCAAGTTTTTACTTTCAACGTCTGTGTGTCCTTATATATAAGCATTAGATGGTTAAATTTTTATTCAGTCTGACAATTTTTGCCTTTGAGTAGTTGGTCTAGAAACACTTAATGCAACTGCAGTGCATTTAGGCTAAATATATTATCTTACAATTTCTATCTTTAAAAATGATCAAAAACTTGAATAGAAATTTCACCAGAAAGTAACATATGAATGTTACATAAGGTCATTAAGGAGACATCATCATTATTAGCTATGAGGGAAATGCACTTCAGTGAGATCCCTTAATACCACTAGAACAGCTAAAATTAAAAAGACTAACAAGACCGAGTGTTGGTGAGGATGTGGAGCAACCAGAATTCTCATACACCAATGGTGAGAGTATAAAATTGTACAACCACTTTGTAAAATTGACAATTTTTTATAAAATTAAATATACATGTATACACGTACCCTATGACTCAGAAATTCCAGCAAGTCTTAGAACTGTATCCAAGAAAAAAAATTAATGTGAAAAATCACCATAACAGACTTGTATGAGAATGCTTAGAGAAATTGGATTCATAATCTAAAACACTGGAAACTTCTAGAAAGAGAAGAATGGACAAACTGTGGTGTACTTATGTAATGAATATTACTCAGCAATACCAAAGGTATGAATCACTGATACAGACAACAAAATGGATGAATCTCAGAGACACTATGTTGAGCAAAAAAGGCCAGACATAAAAGAATATACTAAATGAGTCCATATAATTATGTCAACTTAAAAACATACCAAGGGTTATAGGATTTCTAATCATTCTTTTAATGGGTACTTGAGCAAAAGATTTTAAGGCTCACTTCCATAGCTGTTGGGTAAGAAATGCCCCATGCCAACAATTGTCTTAAATTTCCTCCTGTGGGAGTGGAATTTCTCTGGTTACTGTTATTAAGTAATGGGAGTTAAAACCACTCCCCTCCCTGGAAAACAACCGTCAGGCTGAACAAGCCAGGCAAAGGAATTTGCACGAAGCTCATGGTGCCAGCAACATCCTGACCACCGGTGCTGCTAGGAAACCATCAATAGTACCATTACAAAACTTTCAGGGTATATTAAACCCGTTTATACAACCCAGGCATCAGCAAAGAATGCCCCAATCCTTACACACTTGAAGAAATAGGTCTTAAAATGCCCAGTTTCATAGTTTCCTTCCTCATCCGTTCCTCTGAATCTAGGTCCATCTATGTATTACTCAGATGCAAAATGCCATCTTTTCATCAGTTTCTACAAAAAACAACAACAACAAACTACTCACACCCAAAACTTCCATGGAGATTCTGGGCTCACAGGGAGTAGTCACGTCCGGTGGCACCATTTCACTGGCCCACCCTCTACCCCACCCCTCTCCTCAGTCTCTTCCTTTCTCCCTTCCTCCACTCTCAGAGGAACCATCAGTTCTCCCAGTTTCGCCCACAGAGTATTTTTTAGACTAACTCCACGCACATTTGGTTTGGGGGACGGGTCTTTTCTTCACCTTCCTTCTCAACCAGGCTTTTAAAAATGTCTTCAGACCCTCGTGTCTTCAGTACCCTCTCTGAAGAGAATCCCCGGGGATATGATACTCTCTACCATGTTGCATTTACATTCAGATGTGGCAATTTCCTGGTGGCCACTGAAGACCTGGTGGCCAAGCCTTTCCAAACAGCAGCGGTATCTCTGAATTGTTTGATCTTTAAAGCATGGAAATGGCTCAGCTCCCAGAGAAAATGGGCATAGCCAGAGCATGTCAGTCTGAGGTAGCAAACCTTGAGTGCTGTCCTGCCTTGCTCTCCCTCCTCACAGTTGTTCTTATCAGTGGTTTGCAGATGATGGGGAAGGGGAAATGAGGATATGTCAGAAATGGCTGCTTGAAAAGGGCTTGGAATCTGTTCAACATTTTGAGGTGAAGGCTATGAGGACAGTTTATAGGCCTAAATTTGCTGCAGAGCTCAAATATATGACTTTCACTAGCACTACTCAGTTTAACATCAGTTTACATCAGTTTGTTCAAGCCAATTCTGAAAGCTATCAAACATCAGTTTGTTCCAGCCAATTCTGAAAGCTATCAAACCATAGACTCCTAAAATAATAAGTTTAACATCAGTTTGTTCCAGCCAGTTCTGAGAGCTATCAAACCACAGACTCCTAAAATAGGAAGAGATACTGAGGTCAGATCCTACAACAGGTCCCGGAATGATTGATTGGGCCCTGCTACATGTGGTAAACATGTGACTTAAAACATGACCCTCTAGCCTGAGGTAGCTGAGTGAGCAGGTGGGTTTCAGGAAGGTCAGCACAAATGGTTGGCCTCAGATGAGCAGGGAAAAAAAGAGAGGGAAAGACAGAACAGTTATCTTAGGAAGGGCAAGTTTATCTCCAATGCCAGTACCTCCACTTGCTTTTCTGCCTTCCTCTCTTCACTGTACCCATCCCCTCATCACTGCTTTTGCCCTCCGAGGAGCCACATGCTCTCAACAAGCCACTGGCTTACCCTCTCAGGAATTTTTTCATGTCAAAAAAAAAAAAAAATGCAAAGTCTAAGCCAAAGGAATGAATGGCTAATGGTAAATATTCAACTCCAACTCTTTAGGGAAGATCTATTTCTCACTTCTTGTCTTCTCTACTAATTCTCCGTTGTCCCATATATAAAATGAGAATAATAGTATGTGTTATTGAAGGATTTACTTAAATAATGTCAGTAAGAAGCTTATTGAAGTGCCTGAGAGGCTCTTAATTGGCACTATTACTACTACAACTGTTATTACTGCTAACCCTTACTCCTTAGATAACAGTATGAATTCGGTTGTCTTTTTTAGAGGAATAAGAAAACATTGGGGCTCCATCTAAAGACATGGATTCTGAGACTACAAAGGGCTCTTAAATATAGTCTATGGCTTTAAGAGTTTAAAATCTAATTGAGTATAGGATGTAATGAACCATCAAAAGTGTTAACTGGCAACAGGAGGTGTTATGTGTAGTGACGAGTAAGTGAGACTGATCTTTGGGACTGTAGGATTTCAGAAGAGGGTGAGGTCACCCTGGGCTGGGAGTGAGGGTTCCAGGAAAGTGAGTATCTTGGGTGGTAGATGAGACTTAGATACATGGAGTGGAGAAGGGAGGGAAAGGTATGAGGTGCTGCTGCCGAGTTGAGAATTCACAATGATAGAGTAAATCAGATTGGATGGAGCATGTAGACTATAGAAAAACTTGAGACGATGGGCAGCACTGGATTAGACTGTGGACACCCTGGAACGGCAGGCTCAGAAATCTGAATTTGATGCCATGGGATGATATTGAGGATGAGCAGACACCTAACACAGAAAGAAACTCAATTCCAGAACCATTTAAACTCCAGCTAGGTTCAAGATGGAGGCAGGTGCTTGGCAAAAACTATTTTCAGCAGCTGGTATTGCTTATTGGAACAACTCGGTCTACTGGCACATCACAGCATGACATCCACATTGCAATATGGTCACAGGGAGGAAATCGCGTATAAGCCACCTGAGAACTTCCGGTGGTTCTGCTGAGTCATTCCCGTCACTGTAATATGCTCTCTCCTGGCACTCTCACCTCTTGGTGCTCCACCAAACACTGCTGCCAGCCAGTCAATGCATAGCCTTCATCTAGTGGTTCCAGCCTGCTGAATTTCATGCCTCGTGGTTCTGATCCTGGCATAGACCCCACCAGAAGTTGCTCTTCACAAATGCTTTCTTGAACATGAACCCCCAACTGTCTTACTTTCCAAATTGTAAACAGTTATCCAGACCTTGACTCTTCACTACATTTTGGTCCACCTCAGTGCTATCTATTGTAGAGTATACAATCTGGAAGAGCTCAGTAGACATCATTTATGATGTTTCATTACTTAGAGGATATGAGTAAAGAAAATAGGAAAAAGGGAACTATTAAATATTGGGGGGTGTGACAGATGGGATCCTCTTCACTCAAATAATCTAACATGAATGGGAAGGGACAAGGAGTGATTTAAGTAATTTAATAAAGAAATTGAGTACCAAAAACAACATCATTTTTTTTAAACCGGACAACCTATATGCCCTCAAACTACATGCCTCAGGCAGGGCAATCCTTGCTTCGTGCTCTCCCGGCTCCTTACTGCCATCTCACCCAGACCGGGACTAACACCCAAGCCGAAAGCCCCACTCTCAGGGATGCCCTCCGGCCGTCCCTTTGTCCTTCCTCCTTATTCAGAGTGTGTCTAGTTTCCTCCCTCTGCTGTTTCCAACATGACCAAAGCTTCCTTGTCTGACCCTTTAGTAGCTCTCTGTCACTTCTCTAGAACCTCCAATATAGGGAAAATGCAACTCACTGCAGGTTAACTCACAGATGCCCAAAGAATGAGGTGCCTAGATAGCCGGGTTCAAAGAGGGGAAAGAGAAGGGGGCGTCCTCTTTGCCAGGTTTCTGCAGACAAGGGTAAAGTCACACTGCATGAGTGTTGAAGGAGCTTGCAGAAATACTAAGCTTACTTAGTAGCCTAATGGAGTGTCTCTGGGCTGACTATTTTTCATCTCCATCATTCTGCCCAAGGGGAATGTACTTTCCTTCTGCCACGGACAGCTTGACCCCATTGAGCCCTCTCACCCCGTTCCTTACTCCGGTATATATTTCCATCTTCGAGGATTTTATTTTGTGATTTGAAATTTTTCAGGATGTTAGTGTTTAGGGATTTTCTTTTTCTCTGAAGACATATGGGAAGTTTGGTTCTATATTATAAAACCCAAAGTGATCTACCTCAGGAATCTTCTGAGCAAACACTCTGTATATTATATACTTCCTTATATAACAAACATAATGCAAATTGTTACCTGAACCATCCAGGAAAGATGCAGAAAGCACTGTGGGTTTTTTTTTTTTTTTAAAGATTTTCTTTATTTATTTGACAGAGAGAGACACAGTGAGAGAGGGAACACAAGCAGGGGGAGTGGGAGAGGGAGAAGCAGGCTTCCCGCTGAGCAGGGAACCAGACGTGGGGCTTAATCCCAGGATCCTGGGATCATGACCGGAAAGCTGAAGGCAGACGCTTAATGACTGAGCCACCCAGGCGCCCCAGGGCAGTGGGTTTTGAAAATGCAACTTGACTCCTGCAATTCCACTGGGTGGGGGACACACACCCCAAGTAAGCTGTGCTTTCATATTTGAGTTCTACATTTTCTAAATAGTATTGCCCAAGACTATTGCCCTCAAGTTATTCCACAAGAAACATACTAACCTTGAGATATGTACACAGCTGTGATTTTGAGCTGCTTGGGTCCCTGCTATGGCATCAAAGATATATGTATTTTTATATTAAGAAGATTTCTTTCAGGGCAGCCCCTGGGTGGCTCAGTCAGTTAACAGTCTGCCTTCGGCTCAGGTCATGATGTCAGGGTCCTGGGATTGAGCCCCACATCCGGCTCCCTGCTAAGCAGGGAGTCTGCATCTCCCTCTCCTCTGCCCCTCCCCTCTGCTTGTGCTTGCTCGCTCTCTCTCTCTCTCTCTCTGTGTCAAATAAATAAATAAAATCTTAAAAAAAAAAGAAGATTTCTTTCGGATTACAAATGTAGTTCATGTTCATTGTCAAAAAAGATAATAAAAATCATATGTAATTGCACTACCCAAAGATAATCATGTTAACATCTCTTACTCCTTTTCTACCCATATGTATACAGTTTTAATTGGAATCATGTTTATCTTTGTATTCTGCTTTGTTAAAATTTGACATTATATAGTGTATGTACAGGAAGTGGAGGCATATTTATATATGGCCAGCAAACTATTTTTCAAACAGTAAACTCAAATATTAGCTGATATAATTTGTGAATGCAGAAGATTCAAAGATATCTTTGAGCCAAAAGGCTTCGTAAAAGGCAAATGGTTTTGTTTAAATAAGTGGGTGGCCCAACCAACCAATAAAATGGAAAACTATCCCTGTTCTTGCCTCTGTGCCCTTCTCAGGCTCTGACCCTGTGTCCCTACAGCCAACAGTAGGTAATGCCCACAGCAGGGCAGGGCTCGGCTCACTGAACGTTCTGCAAGGTTTCAAGACTGCCTACAGTTCCCCTCAAAGTTTCCCAAACTGCAGATAGTATACTCAATTTATCTACACATGTGAAAAATTCCGTTTTGGTTTTGGTTTACATTTGGGTGCAGAGTGGGCAGACCTGGAGAGTAGAGAAGAGAAATTAGGGAGTTGTGGGATGAAGACAACCACAGTAACACCTTGGAGTTTATTGAGGTGTTTCTTGCGTAACAAAAATCATGAAGATGAAGGGAGAATGAACTGCATATTGTTGCAGCGACATGCAACATGGGGAACAGGAAACTTCTGTGCCAAACAGACCCGAGTGGAATTGCTGACTCTGCCACTTACCTTTTCTGAGCCCTGGTTTCCTTATTTGTGAAGACGGAAACAACACCTTCCTCCATGCATTGGTGGAAAGTTTAAATGAAAATGTGTGAAACCTCAGAGCATGGCAGATAATATAGGTGGGTTCAGTGTTAGTTTTCTTTCTTTTTATATATATATATTTTATTTATTTATTTGACAGAGAGAGACATATCGAGAGCAGGAACACACGCAGGGGAGTGGGAGAGGGAGAAGCAGGCTTCCTGCCGAGCAGGGAGCCGGATGCGGGGCTTGATCCCAGGACCCTGGGATCATGACCTGAGCTGAAGGCAGACGCTTAACGACTGAGCCACCCAGCTGCCCCTCAGTGTTAGTTTTCAATCCTTCTCCCATGACTAAGCAGCATTGGTTTGAGAGCTCAGAACGAAGACATTCTGGAGGGAAAAAAGTTATGTACAAGTCACATACATAATCAAGACATGCTAGTATCTTCATGCAACTTAGTTCTACTCCATGTTGCATTTATTACTCTGAATTTTTGGAATTAATTTCTTTCAGTAACCCTGATTTAAATCGTGATAATTACATTTTGCGTTTTGCGGTAATTGCGACCTTCAAAAGATATTTACAGATACTGTTTTGCATGATTTGCCCAAGAACACCGTCAGACGGGTGATTAGCAAATCCATTTTACAGACATGATATCTGTAGCTCAGGCTGTTTTCCTGGTGAGTCTTTATATCCCTGAGACTAGGGCTCAGAAACTTAGGGTCCCCTAACAGGTGACACCGAGCTTCCAGAGCTAAAAATTCCTGCAAGCATTAAACAAAACTGCTGTAATCATTAACCGTTTAAAATGTATGCCCTGTAAAAGTAGGTCTATAAAATCAGGGAAAACATGAAATGCCTATAATTGAACCAGAATTATAGATAATGCAATAAAAACAAACCTATTGTTACCAAGGGCGAACACAATACGCAAGAAAAGGACCCAGTTCAGAAATCACCGGCAGGATTTGGGAGTCTGAGCGGTTTCTGCATTAGCGGTCCACCAGAGGGCACTGTTCCCCGCCTTCGGCTCCGACTCCGCGCCGCGTCGGAGCGGTTCCCTTCCAGGCGACAGGGGCAGTTCACAGACTCCCCGGTCTGATGGCCCTTCCCCGTTTCCCAGTTATTTTGCTTTGAGAATAAGGGGCCTCCTAGTCAACACATCTTTAAAATATTTTTTATATATGTGTCGGTTTAGGGCTCAATACTCCCTCCTCCTTTTAAAAATGCCTTACAGTTCATTTAATGGGTCTTAATATTTTTAAATAAAGGGGGGAAGGGGCTTGTGAGGAAGAGTTGATCTTCACGACAACCTTATAGGACAATTTGATTTTTTTTATTTTGCACCCGAGGGAACTGAATTTCAGAGAAAATAATTTGCCAAAGGTCAGGTGGACAGTAAGCGGGGAAGTCAGACCCCAACGCAAGTCTGTTAGAATCCCAGCCCAAATTCTTTTCACTACACTCTATGTTATAATAACTCCATTTCCCAGGGGGGAAACTGCTATTAAATTCCAATGATGTCTTCTTAGATTTGTTAGATGGTAACAAAGGAGACAGCATGTTTTAAGAATGCCAATCACAAAGATCCTTCTCAGTCTTTTACAAGTTTTTCTCTCTTTAATTATTTTTTCCCCAGAGTTAATCTACAGACTAGCTTTAAATGTGTTTTATTCCTGCCCTGGTTTATCTTATTACCTAAGTAATTAAGTACCCATGAAACTTTACTCCAAGTCTTAGCTCCTAGCCCTCATAATGTTCAAACCAAGCAGAAAATATGGAGTGGTTATCTATCTAAATACTAAAATCAGAACTGTTCCGTTTATGTGTATATACGTGTGAATGTAAACACATAAAATTATACCCGTGGGTTGTTTTTTTTTTAATTATTTATTTATTGAGGTAATCTCTACACCCAACCTGGGGCTCGGACTCACAATCCCAAGATCAAGAGTCTCATGCTCTTCTGACTGAGGCCAGCCAGGGCCCCATAAAATTTTATTTATACTCAATTTCCATACCAATATTTTGTGGTGCTGTTGGTGTCCTGTGTCTTAATCTTTGCAGTTTCTTTACTCTCACTAAAGAAAATCCGCTGTCCCTGAGGAGCACGGCACACAGTATCTGTTCCATTCATTTTATGTCCTGAGTCTCAAACTAAAATAAGACCTCTCCTTGAATGAATGAACATATCAGTAGATGCCCATATATATTCCCATATATATATACAATATTATACATGCACAATTATAAGATAGGGGATCACGAGGGCCCCTGTGGTTTCCATCTTCCTTTCTTATTTGGACTGGCACTCTAGTCCAAAAACTGCTCTCTCTCTCTCCCCTCCTTCCTCGCAATCTAACGCCCGCTTTTTGCCGGGTTAAGCGTCCCGCAGTGCAGCTAGGAATACGTGCATCGCCCTCCCCCCTTCCCATCACTCCTGACCCAAGGAAGTAATGCCTTCCCCATGAGACCCTCTCCGACCTCTCCAGACTTGGTCTCCAGGGTCTGCTGGTGCAAGCACCATGTTCTATCCATTGTGATAACCTTGCTCCCGTGGCGCCCCTCCCTACCACCTTCCCTCTCCTACCCCATTTCTTGAGGACAATAACCTTTTCTTGCGGATCTTTATATACCCTAAAACAGTGCCCCTTGAACTTGAATGTGCATAAGAACCATCTGGGATCTTGTTGAAATTGTAGATTCTGGGGTAGGCCTGAGGCTCTGCATTACTAACAAGTTCCCAGAGAATATGGATAGTACTGGTTGATGGACTAGTACTATCTGAGTAGCAAGGCATTACTACCCCTTGAGTAACATTTTGCACATGGCAGGTGCTAACTCACACCTGGTAGAAAATTAAAAGTCAAAAAGCAAGAGCAAAATGCAAATACAATGAGATAACACTGTACCAATATGACAACACCAAATGTTGGTGAGGGCGTCTGAGTACCTGGATTCTCATCAAATGTGTGTGGGGATGTAAAATAGCATCCATACTTTGGAAAATGATCTGGTTGCCTTTTTCTTAACAAAATTAACATAGGCTTACCCCATGATCTAGCAGCTCCTTTCCTAAATATTTCTCTGTCCACAAAAAGACCTGTATGACAATGTTCAAAAGAGCTTTATTCAGAATAGCCAAACCCAAAAATACCCCATGTATCCATTCACTGGTAACTGGGTGGGTAAACTCTGGTATGTCCACATTGTGCAATGATGACATCGATTTCCGTACCACGGGATATTGGCTCAGGTTCTGTCGTGAGTTTGCAAGCATCTGAAGGCTTGCCTGGGGCTGCGGAACCTGCTTTCAGGATGGCGCACTCATATGGCTGTTGGCATGAGGTCTCCATTCCTTGTCATGTGGTCTTCTCATCGAGCTGCTGGAGTGGCCTCATGACATGACCACTTACTTTAGTCATGTGAATGACCCAAGAGAAAGACCTGCTGTGGCCTCACCTGCCTCCAAGCTGCTGCCAGACCTGCTATGAGGCCTTCTTGGTCAATGTTGGGCCAAAGGCTCCTAATGAAAAGGTATGAACTGCTGATACACAAAAATATGGGTGAATTTCAAATGCATTATATTGAGTGAAACAACCAGACCCCAAAGACTACTTATCTATGATTTTATTCATTTCATAGGAAGTTGTAGAAGGCAAAACAGATCTATAATTAAAAAAAAAAAAAGAACTGTGGTTGCCTGGGAACAGGGGTAAGGCAGGAAGGGTTATTAGGGAACTTTCGTTGGGGGGGGGTGTTAAATGTTGTATATTCTATAGGATTTTGAGTTACACAGGTGTATGTATTTGTCAGAACTCAGGAGGCTTAAGATTTGTACATTTCAGTCTTTGTAAATGGTTTTTAAAAAGAAAAGGAAGCCTAAACAAATTCTGAACTGTAATAATATGCTGAAATGTTTCAAGGTGAGGTGTTCTGATGTGGCAATTAGAGTGACCAGAACAGGAGAGTTGGTTGGAGAGCTGAGCTTCATCCCTCCAGGCTCTACATGATTCATAAGAACCCAAATGAAATGTCTCAACGGTTAAAATTCAATAGATATTGACATAGTTTACTTAGAAATGCCTGCCATTCTATGCATAAATCTAACACTTTGGCATGTTTTGTTATATTTAATCCATGTTTTTTCCTGCGGTGTGAACCCAAAATGGTATATTTGTTCATCGGTTTCAGGTGGAAACCGAGGATGAGTCAGTCGTTGTATTAAATAGTGCTGAACCATCTGATGGGGTGGAGGCACGTCTGCTTCTGGGTGGAACACTGTTCCCCAAACTGGCTTCCCATTAGAGTCCTCTGAGGAGCTTTTAAAGATTGTAAAGCCCAATGCCAGGCCACCCTAGGACAGTTGAATCAACATAGGAGGGTGGGTAGGAGAGAGGCCTAGGCATCTGTACTTTTTAAATGCTCTCCTGGTTATTTTAATATTTTATGCCATAAGTAGACCTTACTATTTTTTAAGCTAAAAAAATCTTCAAAGGGACTGCAAAGAAAATGTAATTCTACTTAAAAACATTGCTGTTTACAATACAGTTTCTTAAGGTTTATGGGCATCTTTTTCTTCCAGGTCTTAGAGAGATATGTATCAAAGTGTGATAGGTCTATGAGTTCGGATTAAAATAGAACAAGCGGGGCTCCTGGGTGGCTCAGTCGGTTAAGCGGCTGCCTTCGGCTCAGGTCATGATCTCGAGGTCCTGGAATCGAGCCCCGCATTGGGATCCCTGCTTAGCGGAGAGCCTGTTTCTCTTTCCCCCTCTGCTTCTCCCCCTGCTTGTGCTCTCTCTCACTGTCAAATAAATAAATAAATAAATAATCTTAAAAAAAAAATAGAACAAACTTCAGTTTTGGATTCCCAGGAATAATGAGATCTCCTTGGTGGAAATTATTTCAATATTATTGAACCTGATATCTATGAAAATGGTACTAGTTTCCCAAATTCTCATGTGTGTGTCCTGTCAGCATTAACTGGATTACCTTACAGGCGAGCTGAGCATGTGTTTAGGGCAGGCAACAAAATATTTGTTTGGGAAAAAATTAGATGTCTGATATTTTAAAAGTACCGTTGAAGGAGTCATTATATTTTAAGAACTTAGAATGACATCGGCATCCCTCACACTTACTCTCTCTATGGGATGCGGGGAGGGACGGTGGCCTTCGCAAGGATGATCTCCAGGAAAGGTGCTCCCAGCCTGGCTGGGGAGTGGAAGGTGCTTCTGACCGGAAGGCACAACCAGAACTTCCTGCGCCACCTTCTCTCCTCATGCGCCTCTCCCCTGCCAGGTGTCAGCACCAGTCAATTAGAAAGTCAAAGTACCCGAGGAGAGTGGAGGGAGCTTGTGCCTGGCCCAGAGCGTTTTACACTGTGAACTGGATGGAGAACAATGTGTTAATTGTTCTTTGTTTGCTGAGCAGGGCCTGGTGCCAGGACAGAGCTGGCCCTGAGAAGCTTCCAGAGCCTGGTGACCAGGTGTGGAGAACCGGCACTGACTGCCTGCCCCGGGAGGTGGTAGTGGCGGTAGCGGGGCACACAGCAGGTGCATAATAGATGGATTAGAAATTTCGCAGAACTTACAGGTTTCAGAGTTTCTCTTATTCGAGAAGAAAGGACAGAAAATGGCTTAAAAAAAAAAAAATTCGGGCCAGCAGCAATCATACCAACACAGTAAACTCCAGAAAGGTGGGGAGTGTATCCCACCAAACCATAAGTGTGCAGAGATGCTCCCAGAGAGGAGCCTTGCCTAAAGGTCAGAACTCTTCTCGGCCTTCATGTTGTATGACCTGCAGCAAACAGGAAGGGCAGAAAAATGACCAGACGGAGTTGAGTGTCAGGGACACTGTGGAATAATCCCTTCAGCTACAGGGCAGCCCCCTTATTCTGTGAATAAGAGAAAGGCTCCAGGAAGGCAACCTCCCTGGGAAGCAGGGCTTTCTGGAAAGGGGAACATTATCACTGTCCATTAAGAAGGTAAAAACTCTACAGCTATAGTTTTGCTACTGGTCTTTCTGATGTATCTATACAGGAAAATAGTGTAAATATGTGCAAAAGAAAATAGACTTTTCAAAACTACATACACACAAAACTTTCATGAACAATTAACTCTGAGCGGCAGGATTGTGGAAGAATATTTCTTTTTTCCTACATTTCTAGACCACCTTACTTATTTTATGCATGCACCTATGTATGCATTTGTACAAAGACCATGCATGCCCAAAACTCAGGAAAAGTGTGAAGCTAGCTCTACAGGAAAATCAGCTTAAAATTGCCAATATATGTATGCTTTTGCCCGTGTGTTTAATTTTGGACGGATGTGTGGCTACATGGGCCTTTGAGTTGGCATTCTCCGTGCCCTATCTCTATGAGGAGGGGGTGTGGGAAATTTTTACAATGCACATTTCCTCATTAACATGGCTAGCAGAATAGTGATCATTTGTAGAATATTCTTAATGGGGCCTTCTAAAAGGACAGAGGGAGAGATTTCTACCTCTCCCTCATTGGAGAGATCATTGGAAAAGTCTCCAATGCTTTCTTGTGGTAATTTAAAATTCGTAAGACCATCAGAAACAGGGCAAGACCTCTCTTCTGCCACTCTGACAAGATGTCATTAGTTTTCTTTTCTTGGAAATGATGGTCCCGTTTTTGGCTCTCCAGAGATGTCAGCAAAAGGAGGTCATTACAATATGTATCCATCTATTAACTCATCCCAGTTTGGATCCAGTCATTTTGTCTGCCTTCAACCCTTCACTGTGTTTCAATTTCAGTCACTAGGTCACAGCTACAATGTGTGGCAATATCAAGTAGCCAGGAAAAAGCAAAACCAAGGAAAAAAACAAAACCAAACCCACATCTCGTGAGTTAGCTAGGACTGGTATCACTGCCCCTACTCTCATTTTAGAGATGAAGCGACAGACTTGGTTGGCAACGTACTGGGATTGTCCCCAAGTAATATAGCTCCCCAACTTTGCTCCAGCACCGCTCGCACCATGGTGGTGACATCGGCATTGGCTCAGGCTGCAGGAGCCTCTCTACCCATGCTATGGATTTACACCTGCCCTCTCGTCTGACCAGCCCCTCCTCAGTATTCCGGCCCATGGCGCTGAGTCACATCCATTTATTGGGGCCCAAGTGGACTGGTCCCATTCATGAACTCCATTTTATTCTAATTTTTAAAAGTCATCTTATATACTTTCTATTTTAAATTATGTAAGAAATATACAAATACGGAAACAATATAAGAAATTCAAATAACATAAAAGAATATAAAATAAAAAGTGAAAATTATTTTAAGAGTTGATACTTTATTTTTATTTATTTTTTTAATTTAAATTCAAGTTAGTTAACATATAGTGTATTATTAGTTTCAGGGCAGAGTTCAGTGATTCATCAGTTGCATATAACACCCAGTGTTCATTCCATCCAGTGGCCTCCTTAATACCCATCACTCAGTCACCCCATCCCCCAACCCCGTCCCCTCCAGCAATCCTCAGTTTGTTCCCTAGAGTTAAGAGTCTCTTATGGTTTGCCTCCCTCCCTGTTTTTATCTTATTTTATTTTTCCTTCTTTTCCCCTATGTTCATCTGTTTTGTTTCTTAAATTCTACATGAGTGAAATAATATGGTATTTGTCTTTCACTTAGCATAATACCCTTTAGTTCTGTCCATGTCATTGCAAATGGCAAGGGTTCATTCTTTTTGATGGCTGAGTAATGTGAAAATTCTTCTTAACCATCTCTCTGTGCTCCTCTACCTCCTGCCTCAAGACACATACTCTCAGTCTCACTCACCTTGCCAGAGGTAACCGCCAAGATCACTGGTACGTACTGTCCAGTAAAACAATTGTCAAAATGGTTGCTATGGCTCCCATTCTCCTACTTCTTTCCAGCTGAATGTTAATGTTATATAAATATGAGGACCTAAGCTAGTCTATCTAGCTCGTAAGGATGACAATTCCAGGTAGTGGGATAGTAATGTGGGTTTGGCTAAGAGTGGTGGTCGTAAAAATAGGCCAGAGGGCCCAAGTGTCAACAGACTTTATTCAAGCACCGGATGTCTACGATCACCTCATGGCCTGCCTAGGCTTCCATCTCTCATCCCTTCCTTTCCCACAGGTGGACCCTGAACACCTCCTTTCTCATCTCTAGAACCAAAACTGGCCTTAAGAAGGAGAGTTTTCAGAAGCTCGTCCCCGGCACTCTGTCACTCAGCATCAGATCAACTTTGCTTTTCATCTTGGTCAAACCTTGTTCCTGGGTTTTACAGTGTGCGTCTAGGGCCCAATCCTGATTTTATACCTTAGATCTGATCAGTGGATCCATGATAGGTCACTTTCTTGGTACCATGCCCAGCAAGTCAGATCCTCTTAATCTGATGGCCTGTCCTTGCTCTCACATGTCCCCTGCCCTTGAATCCCAGAGTCCAAGAGTAGAGCCTGAGAGTCTACAGTAGACCGCCCCAACACAGCACTCTGTATACTAGAATGAACTTCCTCCTGCATCTGCAACCCTACTCATCTGTTTAGCACCTCCCTCCCCACTGAGAATGGGTCCAGTTAACTAGTTATGTCCAAAGATATGGCAGGTCACAAAAACATGAGAGAAATTGGTGCTGCCAGCTACCGTGGCCACATCAACTGACATCTTAGGCAGGAGTGGCAGAGATGCCCAGTCCAGAACACTTGTGTGAGAGCTGGGGAAGGAGTTTAGGTCACTGGCAACCTCCCAGCTATTTCTGTGCACACACTCTACAAGCACTGGGCACCAGCCACATGGAAAGTTCCAGCTGACTGCCAGTGTCACTGGTCGTATTTCTCTTCTCCAACCATCTGAATCCTGTGGCCCATGGGAAGCAGGAGAGCGAGGTTCTTGTCTCACGGAGTTGAAGAATGACTCTCACAGACAAAGGAGAGTTAGTAAAGTGATACAGTTTTATTAAGCAAGTATACAAAAAATTAAAATAAAATAAAATAAAATAAAATAAAAGTTCTCAGGAGTGAGAGGGGTCCAGACAGCGTTGCCAACATGGGCCTCCACTGACAAGTCTTTTACTTAGAGTTGACCAGGGAGCTTGTGGACATCATTCTTGTGATGTCTTGGTTTGAGTAAGGACTGGTGATCACATCTTTAATGGCTTACTTCTTCTTTGGGGTCTGGTTATTCTTTGTTGGTCATGAGGTGACTGCCATAACAAGACCGAGACGCCCAGGGCAGGGTGGCCTGGTTTGTTTCCTTACCTCTGGTTTTGTTATGCCCCAGCATTTCTGGGATTTCTGTGAGCCTGATCCCATAGCCCCCCTACCTGTCTCTCCCTACCTGGCCCCACCTGGCCCTTACTCACATGTGCAGTGAGTGGTGTGCTAGGAGCCCTGTGATCTATCATCGGGGGTGCAGCTTCAGGGCACTTCCACCCTAAACTCTGCCTTAAGATGAAGAACACAACCCTGATAGTGAATAAAACAAGGAAATCTGCCCCATGCTTTCCTGGGCTGCCTTAACATTGGTGGGGATCTCCCAAGCAACTGTCGTCAGGACCTCAACATTAGCTGTACCAGCACAATTGCCCCAGAGCACCGAGCTATTGCCTAAAGGCAGAGGGAGTGACGGGGAAGTGAAGAGAGAAGGACTCCGGACTTGTGAGGGGAGCCCAGGCGGACGTCCTGGGTCTGACAGTAGACCACAGCTGTGGTCTTGAATGTGCCCCTGAACGTGCCCCACTCTGGCCCTTAGCCTCCTCACCAGCCTCCTCAAGTAAGCAGGATGGACTCACATACTTTCTAAGGTACTTTCCGGCTTGGCTTTCATATTGGATGAGTCTGCGTTTTTCTCCATTACTGAAACACGAGAAACCACTTAGTTTCGTTCTTACCCAAGCCACTCCACCAGGTCATTAAGACCCGGAAACAGCCTATTTGCATGTTGAATCAAGATGGTGCAGTTGACCATCATCATTCAGGCATTGGCTGGGTGATATTCTCCTAGTTGGGGTGATGGATAGCTAGATTACAAACTCGTTGCAGAAGCAGACTCTTGACTTCTTTCCTGGGGTAGCACAGAGTTATGCACACAGGAGACCCTCAATAATGTACTGAATGAAAAGATTTGGATCGAGACATGCAACCTTTCCCACCTAATCCACCATGGAACAAAGAATGTCCCAAGGAAACTTTGGGGTTGGAAATGCATCCTGTAAAAGAGAAAAATCTCTGTGCTCATCTAATCAAACCTGGCTTGACATGTGTCTGATACCAACCCGCTAAGTGAACAAATCCAGACACGTGAACCTGTTCAGATGGAAATCTTCAGTTCACAAAGCAGCTCCACTGCATGGATAGTTTCTAACATACCCAAGAAGCACGTACAATTGTGCCTCAGCAGACTGTTCAAAGGAGCACAGTATAACTGGACAACCTTATAATGTCCTCAGGGAAGGAATGGGTGTCTCAAATTTGTTACTTAGAACTAAGCAGGTAATTAAAGCTTCTTCTTACTTGTAAAAGGCAGGCTTGAATGCAATAATCTCTGAGGAGTTCTTTTTTTTTTTTGGCTTTCTTTGATCATTCATAAACTTAAATATGATATCATTTCATCCCTGATATGCCATTCTTAGGGAAGAAATATTTTTAGGTTCATTGCAGGTGCATTCTGCACATATTGAGAAATCAAAAAGAAAAAAAATGTGTGTGCAGGGGGTGAGGTAATAGAAGGAGAAACTCACGTCCAAGTTCATTTTAAAATTTTCTCAGTTCTTATTTTTAAAATGACTGCAGCCATCTTCAAATTATAGGTTGAAAAGAAAGGACTAATAAAAGACACATCACAGAGCTCAAAGTGTAGTTGAATTTTTAAATGAAATTTGTAAAGCATGAGTCAGGTATACAAAGGATGCGTGCTTTTTAAAAATGTATTTATATGTAACTTCACCTTGTTCCGGAACGGACTTAAGGTGGCATAATATAAACTATACATAAAAATCAAAGGAGGGATAAACAAGGTTAGGTTGGGATAAACTTCAACAAAGAATACCACGTGAAGGATCAGTACTAATGTTCTGCATCTCCCCTTGGGGAGAGGCACATATTCATACACTACAGGAAATATACCAACGAGGGAAAAAAATTTCTTTCTTCCTTGACTTGCCCAATACTTGCTCAAAGTATTCTTTCATTTGAGCATGTCCCATGTGACTATCACACAGCTTTTTGAGGATGGCAAACAGAAAACACTCCTTTCTACAAGGGACTTGAAGAGATTAAGTAATGTGTCTGTAGCCACATAACTAGTTTTGACAGAACTCATGATTAAGACCTTTCAACAAAAGCATGGGCTTCTGGAAAATTGTATATAATTCCCTTTCCTGTGGGACTTTGAGGAATAAGATAAAAACAAAAAACAAAACAAAACAAAAAAACCCTGCCAACCTAGGGGACCTTAAATGTAGTTCTTCCTAAAAAGAACATTAATTAGTACACATTTTATCCCTCTAGCTTGAAGTTTTTACAAAACTGCAGTTTTCAAAACATTTGAAACTACTGACAATTGTAGAAACGATATGAAGCAAGAGACTTTCAATTTAAGCAGAGAGGTAGCGAGGATGGGGAGGGGGACGCGGGAAGCTGGTGTGGAGGGTGATCGGGGCAGTGGGAATGGGGCCGAGAGCTCCAGGTCTCTGACAAGTGGAGAGGCCAGTTTGTCAAGAATGAGGTGTGTGACGCAGGGAGTTAGAGGGAAGTGAGGTCCAGAAACTATTCAGGGGTCAGGTGACATGGGACCAGATCAGCAACAGTAGGGAGCCTGGATTTATTCCGAATGTGATGAGAGATCATTTGTGCTGTGTGAGCAGGTGAGCCACGGGCAGTGATCTTCTAATTGAAAGTTTGCATCCGGGTCCTGCGTGAGGACCAGAGAGTAAAGGGCAGGAAAAGAAGCAAGGAGCTCTGAAGGTGGGTGTAGCAGTGTCCAGGGAAGAGGAGGAGGTGACCTGAGGTATTGTTGAAGGGGATAAGAAGCAAATAGTGGGTCAGCTTTGCAGCAGGTGATGTCGGGAGTCAGGTTGTGGTGTTAGGAGACCGGGGGTTTCTTTAGTACAATGGCTAGTCGCCCAGACAGGTAGGTGGTTTGTCAGCAGGAAGGTGGGTGATGTGAGCAAGCAGTTGTAGGACACTGGCCAGCACGTAGGGCACACCTGCAAGCAGGTAAATCATACTGCAAGTGGACACGCCATCTTTAAGTAGGTGGTATTTGGGGCTGAATTGTGCCCCGCCCAACCCCCCCACCTCCCCATTCCTATGTTGAAGTCCTAACTCCCAGTACCTCAGAATGTGACTGCATTTGGAGAGAGGGCCTTTAAAGAGTTTACTAAGGTAAAATGGGGTCCTACGGTTGGGCCCTAATCCAATCTGACTGTGTCCTGATAAAAAGAGATTAGGATACAGACATGCATCGGGGAAGATGGCCATCTACAAACCAAAGACGGAGGCCCTCAGGAAAAAAAAAAACAAAAAAAAACAGCCTAGCTGACTCCTTGATCTTGGACGCCTAGCCTTCAGAACTGTGAGAATATGCATTCCTATTGTTTAAGCCACCCCAGTCGGTGGCACTTTGTTATGGTGGCCCTGGCATCCTAATCCAGGTGGACAACTTCTGTAAATCTCTGGGAGGTCCTGCAGGGTCCAAGTGCTACGTGCAAGTAGCTGAGGGAGGCTGCTGAGTCCAGGGGAGACAAGGGGGTTCATGAGTTTCTGGGGGGTGTTCTGCAAATTACCAGGTGGCCCTGGCCAAAATCTAGATGATAGCAAACCAGTTCATTGGCACAAGAATAACAGGGTGCTGCAGATGAGTTATGTGGAAGGGAAACGAGCCAATAGGGGACTTTGGTGAGCAGCTTGGTGACTCCATTGAATCCCTAGAGGCTGGCCCACAGCAGCTGACCCTGGAGGGCATCTGTTACAGTGGTTGAGAAGCTTGGGAGGGCAGCTAGAAACCATGATGCTGAGTGTCACTTGGGGAGTTTGGCCTGGGTGTTGTGGGTGGGGTCAGTAATGATACCACTATCATCTAAAACAGCAATGAGAAGTCAGGACTCTACCAGGTCCTGAAAGAAGGGCCAAAAATCCACCTCCTCCTTCACTGAGGCAGTACCTGAGTGCAAAAGCTGACTTTCTCTTCTTACCAAATATTCGGCTTTCCTAAATTTTCTGCTACCCAATCCGTTTCTGGGTCTGCAGAATCTGTTAGGACCTGGCCTAGGCTGGGCAGGCAGGCTGGAGGACCAGATCCAAACCTGGTTGCTTTCATCTAGCCCCATAATTTTGTAATGATAATTTTTTTCTTTTTTAACTTTTAAGTTTTACTATAAAGAGTTACATTTATTAAAAGAGTTTCCATTCTGTTCAAATGATTTTACTTTTGTGAAGCACTAACACAATTAAATTAATGTTAACCAATTTTGTGCTCCTTCTGAAAAAGGGACTTCTAGGAGACAGAAGCAACCTTCTGTTTATCTCTGAAAAATATGCCAATGACACAAGCATCTTTTATTTTTAATGGATCTCAGAAAGCATCACAATATCCAGGGCTCCTGTACCCTGAGAAAAAATATTTACATATGTCTAACAAAACCAGTTACATAACTGGCCCAGATGCCTTAGGTTAAGTAAGCCAGATTGCATTCACGGCAGGTCAGAAATGGAAAAAGGCCCAGCCAGTTTTGCTCAAGGCAAAGAAGAGGGGAAAATGTATCTTCAGGAATGGATAGCAGCCTAAAAACAATCCAAGGCAGTTCAAAGCAAATCTAAAATTATCTTGGAAGTCTTGGGTACAATTATAAAAAGTCATGTTATTTTTTTACATCCTCTTCTATGATATACTTGTATTGTTTTATGAGAGTGCGTGCCTCAGCATTTAAGAGAACTGGTCCCTGACCCTATTGGTCTGAGCTCTAGAGTAGAGCCATTACCAAAACCCCAGAGTGTGCAAGCAGCTGCAGAGACAATTTGGGCCCACTGTATTCTGTTGATGATTAATTTGTACCTTCACAAGTTAATTCCAGTGGCAAACCTCAAGGCTGGCCTGTGCACTGGTGAATTGGGCATCTTAGATCTGTGGGTTGTCAGAGCGAGAAGGAGTGGCAGCAGAAGCCATGTAATTCAGTCCCTAGAATCTGCCAGACCCGAGTTGTTTGGATTGCTGTATTTTTAAGATTTTATTTATTTATTTGAGAGAGAGAGCTCGCACACACACCACACACAGGAGTGGGGTCGGGGGACAGAGGGAGAGGGAGAGGCAAACTCCCCACTGAGCAGAGACCCCAGTGCAGGGCTCCATCCATCCCAGGACCCCGGGATCATGACCTGAGCCAAAGGCAGACACGGAACCAACTGAGCCACCCAGGTTGCCCCCAGACCTGAGTTTTAATACCCACTCTGCCACTCAGTAAGTAGCTCAGAGATCTGGGGCCAGTGTCTCTTACCTAGAGGAGCCTCCAGTTCCTCATCTGCAAAACCAGCCCTCCTACAGTACCAGCCTCTTTTTCAAATAAATGAGACAAAGCAGTACCAGCCTATTGTCAAACAAATGGGACAAAGCAAGTCAAGTACTCAGTGCAGTGTTTGACACATGGTAGGTGTTAGCGATTATTATCACTATGACCAGAAAAACGTTCCCCAACCTGAACAATGGTCAGCAGAAGTCAGAGTTCTGGGGGAATTTACGTAATGCCCAATTTAGTGGAACTTAAATTTTCTGGCCTTTGGGGCACATGATTATGCATATCCTGTTCGTTCATTCATGAGCTGCATGATTGCTTAAAGAGTAGACAAAATGGACTTCCCCAAAGGTCAGATGTGTAGTGGAGACAGCTGGCTGGGCATAGGGCAGAAAGGCTCCCTTCATCCACGGCCACTGCCCACATGGCTGGGTCAGATCAGGGATTAGAGTTTAGCTTTGATATTCCCACAGAATCTCAGACAAACACCTTAACCTCTGTGATTTACAAGTAACACAGGTATAAAAGATACACTTGCTTACTACCTAGATGTGAAAGCCAGAGACCCTTTATGTAAAAGCCCTTTGTAGGCTGAAAAGCACCAAACCATCCAAGTTCAATTATTATCCTAGACCTCCGTCCCCACTGTAAGCATTTATTGACCTCAAATTGCTCCTTGACAATTTGAGGTTATTCTATATTTAGTGCAGAAAGCCCCACATATCACGCAATAACCTTTCCTAGATCCAAGGGTCCCCTTGGTGTCCTGTTAGCTGCACTCACTGGGTAACACAGCAGGATACCAGGTTACCAACTACTACCTAACCCAATATTTTCCAAACATGTCTCATCATGAGACATCCAGTGTTTGTGAAAAATAGAGTTCTCAGATGCTACACAAGATTGACTAGGTCCAAGTCTTCAGGGGAGGGACTTAGGACATTTTTAACAAAAGTCACAGGTGGTTTTGTGATTTGGCAAGTTTGGGAAACAGTAAACTAATGAATGCAAATGCATTAGTTAACTAATATATTACTCTATCTGTACTTAACCCAATTAAAATATTCAGCTTCTTAAATATCCTAAAGGAGTTATACTAATTCTGGAAATTCCAAGAAGAACCCTAGAGAGGATTTATGTATGAGTAAAGAGAATTCTTTAAATCACACTGTTAAGAGGAATGTTTATTAAATTCTACATACATTGTTTTGCAGTTCCATAGTTTAAGAGAGATCTGAATATCCTTGGAAGAAAAGCTGTAAAGTGATCAAATGATTAGAAACACCAAATAATAAAAGGATGTACAGTAATTAAACCTACGTAAGTCCAGAAATGTGCCACTTTAGCGAAAGTCTTCACATTTGAGAAGAGATATCTCAGTGATTAAAATATATACCTTTCCCCCTACATTTTAACATCTCTGAAATCAGAATGATCTTACAGGTGATTGGCTACAATTTTTCTTAGTGACACATCAAATAACAGGGCTTCCTAACACAGTATTTTGTATTCAATGAAATATGGAAATGAAGCACCAGACAATGACATTTTCCTCCATCCCTACTGATACACAACAAGTGATCTAGGTTCAGTGTACCCTCTTGCTTGTCTACCTCCACAAGCCAGATCACACTTGAAGGTCCAGTAGCCAACCAGTCTGTCCCACCTGCTTACCCAGGCTGTGGAGATAATCTCTCTTCCTACAGCTCTGATTATCTGAAGACCCTATTTTCTTCTGTTTCTCTTGCTTAGCATTTATGTTGCTGCCTGCTTGACCAATTAATTTTTGTTCTACCTTATCATTTTACAAACATCTTTGGACTCTAAAACTAGTTGGTAAACAACATGAACACAGAAAATTTGCCTCTGTCTCTTGTTTTTCCCCAGGGCCCAACACAGAGCTCCTACCTGGCAATAGTCAATAGATATTGAGGATGATGGCACTTAAGTAGGGTGACCATATACTTCATCATCCAAACCAGGACATTTTGGAAAGTGAAAACCAGATAGTAACAATTTCCTGAAGATCTCAACATCCTAATGCCCAGAATATATGACTTTGTTACCTACATAGTAAAAGGAACCTGCAGGTGTGATTAACGTAAGGATCTTGAGATGGGGAAATAATGTCCTGGATTACCTGGGTGGGCCTAACTTAATGGTAATTGGAAGGTTCCTTACAAGGAAAAAAAGGGACGGAAGAGTCAGAGTCAGAGAAATTAGAAGATGCTACACTGCTGGCTGTGAAGAGATAGAATGGGGCCACAAATCAAGGAATTTACTTGGCCTCGAGAAGCTGGAAAAGGCAGGGAAATGGTTTCTCCCTAAGAGTTTCCAGAAGGGTCAAAGCCCTGCCAACCTACTCTAGACTTCTGACTTCCAGAACCATAAGATAAAACATTTGTAGTAATTTGTTATGGCAGCCACAGGAAACTACTTCACCGCCTAACCTGCAAGAACCAGTCAAAACCCAGCTCATCCTCCACCATTTCCAGATTCCAGCAGCTGAAATGTAAGCTCTGCAGAATTTCACCTCTCCCTCTTTGGGCTTCCCTTATGGCATTTACTTTACTCAGTGTTAATGTAAGCAAATATCTGCTTCTCTGATCCCCCTCTTTAGACGTAAGTGATAGAAACCCAATTAAAACTAGTTTAAGCAAGGAAGACTGTATTGAATAATGTGACTGGAAAAGCCCAGCCATGGAGCTTCAGGTAAACTTGGATCCAAGTGCCCAAAGTCATGAGGTATCACACTCCATCTCTTGGCTCTGTGTTCTCTGTGTTGGCTTTATTCCCAGGTAGACTTTCCATGTGTAGTAAAAACAATGATCACCAGCAGCTGGGGCAGGTTTATAGTCTACCTATTTAGCAGTGGGGGCTGAAAGACGGACTCTTTCTCAATTGTTTCAACAAAAGTTTCAGGATTGAGTCTTTTGGGTCTGGTCTGGAGCATCCCCATCACCGAACCAATTCCTGTGGTCAAGGGAGTGGAATTGGCTCTCATAGGCCAGGCTTTGGTCAGAGTAAGAGTGACCAACTCATCCCAATTTGCCTGGGACTCTTCTGGTTTCGGCATTAGAAGTCCCATGCCCCAAGGAAATCCCTCAGTTTAGGGCAAACTGGGATAGTTGGTTACCCTGGGCCTCCATGCTAGAGATGAGGGGAGATGTGGTCAGCCCCAAATGACTCCCACAGACTAAAACTGAAAAAGAAGTGGTTTCTTGGAGGAACCACAAGAAGAAGAGGAAATGAATGCTGGATGGGCAAAAGCAACAGAGAGATGTCTTCTCCATTCACCTTTCTAGCTTAGAGCTACCTTGAAGGCAGAGACTGAATCTTACTCATTTTTGTGTCTTTTAAAAAGCTGAGTACGTTGCTTTCTACTTAGGAAAGCCTCAAAAGAACTTATACTGTTTCTTGCACCACTTTATGAAATCCTTGAAAAAATTCCTTTAGAGTAATTGAGGAATTTTTAACACTAGTTCATGACAGATAATACAGAATCACATTTAACAGGTGCATTTAAAAATAGTTTACAATCTTACCTGATTGAGATTATTAAAATGTAATCTTGCAGAAAATGGGGTGGGTGGAGAGTTTTAAACTTTCAAAATCACTGAAATACGATGATCCCCCCATTGTCCTTTCCACTCCCCTAATATTAAAGATAAAACTGGTACTGTGTTTACATTAACATCTAATATATATTAAAAAGTGAAACTTAGGGGCCCCTGGGTGGTTCAGTCGTTCGGCTCAGGTCATGATCCCAGGATCCTGGGATCGAGCCCCGCATCGGGCTCCCTGCTCTGCGGGAAGCCTGCTTCTCCCTCTCCCGCTCCCCCTGCTGTGTTCCCTCTCTCGCTGTGTCTCTCTCTGTCAAATAAATAAAATCTTTAAAATAAATAAATAAATAAATAAATAAATAAATAAATAAATAAATAGTGAAACTTAAAATACCCTTCTAGTGATTTGAAATTCTATTCACTAGTTTCGGTTTTGTTATTTAATCAGACTGAGCAGTGGATTAGAATTGTTTTTCTTTGGACAGGGCGTGGCTTTTCCTCTGAAACTTTTTTCTGTAACTTCTAACCTCTGACCCATCCCTTCCAGCAATGAGTTATGCATCCCAATTAGGAGTTTAAAAAAGAAATAGCTACATAAAGAGCTATGCTTTGGTCTAGAGAATAGGATAAAAATCTTAAAGTATTGTATGCTAATGCTGAATCTTGTAGTAAATGGGGTGGGGGAAGGGGGAGGAAAAACTGCTTCTAACATAACTGCTTCCAAACCTGACATTGGCTATGGGGGCAAAGACTCTAATTGAAATTACTTTTTGTGAATTTAGCCAAGTCAATTCTCTTTGAGGCACAACAGTCATTTGTAAATGGTGAGTTCAGATTATTGCTCCTAGTTCATTTCAATCTGTGACACAAAATGGGTTTAAACTTTCTCCTTGTTTCTAGGATTTATATAAAATTTCTTTTTCAAAAGCTGAGCTGAAAGAACATGTATAAATGAATGTTATCATTTTGCCCACTAAATGAAACAATATACATGCTAAAAATCACTATGGAAAGGAAGAATTTATGAGACTGTTATGTTTTGTTTCATTATCATTAAGTTCCTCCACTGAATCTAGAGCATGCTTTGTGGGGGAGTTAATTGCACTCATTCCCCCTCATTCCCATTGAGAAAAGAAGCAGAGTTTGGGAAAGATCTCAGCTCACGATCTGGACCCATTTGATGCCCTGGTAATTCCACATTCTTTGCTGGTTTAGATTTGGGCATAGGATGCAGTTCTAGTCAGAGTAAGTGAAGGTTGCTGGAAACTCCTGAGACAGAGAAAAGAAACCTAGAAGTCACTTCTGTTGCTCAGTGGAAGTGAAAAAATCCTCGTGAATCATTTTGTCCCCTTGTTCTCAACCACATTATCTACAAGAAGGAAACTTGACTGAATAGGACTCCCTGATCTGACCCAGCCACGTGGGCAGTGGCCGTGGATGAAGGGAGCCTTTCTGCCCTATGCCCAGCCAGCTGTCTCCACTACACATCTGACCTTTGGGGAAGTCCATTTTGTCTACTCTTTAAGCAATCATGCAGCTCATGAATGAACGAACAGGATATGCATAATCATGTGCCCCAAAGGCCAGAAAATTTAAGTTCCACTAAATTGGGCATTACGTAAATTCCCCCAGAACTCTGACTTCTGCTGACCATTGTTCAGGTTGGGGAACGTTTTTCTGGTCATAGTGATAATAATCGCTAACACCTACCATGTGTCAAACACTGCACTGAGTACTTGACTTGCTTTGTCCCATTTGTTTGACAATAGGCTGGTACTGCTTTGTCTCATTTATTTGAAAAAGAGGCTGGTACTGTAGGAGGGCTGGTTTTGCAGATGAGGAACTGGAGGCTCCTCTAGGTAAGAGACACTGGCCCCAGATCTCTGAGCTACTTACTGAGTGGCAGAGTGGGTATTAAAACTCAGGTCTGGGGGCAACCTGGGTGGCTCAGTTGGTTCCGTGTCTGCCTTTGGCTCAGGTCATGATCCCGGGGTCCTGGGATGGATGGAGCCCTGCACTGGGGTCTCTGCTCAGTGGGGAGTTTGCTTCTCCCTCTCCCTCTGTCCCCCGACCCCACTCCTGTGTGTGGTGTGTGTGCGAGCTCTCTCTCTCAAATAAATAAATAAAATCTTAAAAATACAGCAATCCAAACAACTCGGGTCTGGCAGATTCTAGGGACTGAATTACATGGCTTCTGCTGCCACTCCTTCTCGCTCTGACAACCCACAGATCTAAGATGCCCAATTCACCAGTGCACAGGCCAGCCTTGAGGTTTGCCACTGGAATTAACTTGTGAAGGTACAAATTAATCATCAACAGAATACAGTGGGCCCAAATTGTCTCTGCAGCTGCTTGCACACTCTGGGGTCCCAGCTGATGTGGGAAACAAAGGCAAAAGAAAAATTATTAAATTTCCATACGACCTACAGCCCATTGACAAGTCCTTGAAACAGGCAGAGTGACATCCCTCTAGGGACTCAACTACCTCAAAGTTAATACTTTGCTAAGAACAAAAGGCAATCCTACCCTGAAATCCCCCCCACCCCTCAGGATCCTGTAAGTCTACTTTAAGGTATAAAAATTCCTTTGGAAACTTCCTTTATCTCTAAACCCCCCAAGATACGTTTTGGCAATCATCACCCCAAGCACATGGCCCACCGATATACATCTGAAGGGTCTCATGACTAAGGTTTTATTAGATGGTAATAAATGACCTTTTCCCAACAATAGCTAGCCCCCCTCAAGGTCCTAGAAACCTTGCTTCCAAAATTCCTTAGAGATTTACACTATCCCTAACCCCCTCCCAACCTGAAAGCATATAATGGGCCACTCCTCATGACCCTGGTGCAGCTCTTTCTACCCAGGGCTCCTGTCCTCATGCTTTAATAAAATCACCTTTTTGCACCAAAGACGTCTCAAGAATTCTTTCTTGGCCATTGGCTTGGAACCCTAACATCGTCTTTCCTACATCACCAGCCATGCCTATACTTTAAAACTCACAGCCAAGATGCAGAACTTAGACCTTGATTTCTTTTTTTTTTTTTAAGATTTAATTTTAAGTAATCTCTATACCCAACGTGGGTCTCAAACTCACGACCCTAAGATCAAGAGTCACATGCTTCATCGACTGAGCCAGCCAGGTGCCCCACACAACTTGATTTCAAAGGTCCACTATCACAGGTTACTAATCCAGGTACCGGGTTTACATCCAGTAAATCCTCAACACCTGAAAATATATATTTTTTTATTTTAAATTTTTTTCTTTTTAGATTTTATTTATTTATTTGAGAGAGAGAGAGAGACAGAGATAGTGAGAGAGAGCACAAGTGGGGAGGGGAGGGAGAAGCAGGCTCCCGGCAGGGCAAGGAGCCCGACGCGGGGCTGGATCCCAGGACCCCGGGATCATGACCTGAGCCGAAGGCAGTCGCTTAACCGACTGAGCCACCCAGGCGCCCCAACACCTGAAAATATTAACATATGACTGATATTCTTAATTCATTTAATCGCATGTTTTTAAGCAACTGCTGGAGCTAGACTATTGAATATGAAAGAAAATATCCCCTTGGAGTTTGCATTTTAAAGTGAGGGGAGGCACGAACCCAGAGCACCTTAAAAGTTCCATTAAATTCAATAAACATTTAGTAAGTTCCTTTTCGACTCCAGGTCCTGTATTTGGCAGTGCAAATCCAAAGAGAAAAAAAGATACCATCCACTCTTAACCAAGTACGCCTGGGGAACGCAAGCGTTAACAAATAAATCTACTTCATTTGGTAATTTCTCTTCCTACTAGTAAGTTTAAAGATACACTCTTCCGTTCCATTAAGTTTCCAATTAAAGGCAGGAGCACAATCCCATATGCAGCTGTCAAAAGACGTGCCCATTGGTTCCCTACTGCAAGGATTGTTTCTGTGTTTCTTGTGACCTCACCTGTAAACTGCCTACTACTCAACTTTGGGTGTAAAGGTGCTCACTTTTCCAGTGAAACAGGTACTTTGGGTAGAATCACGTCGCATTTACCTCAATTCACTGGAACTAGCTGAAACCGCTCTAGACCTGTGCTGCGCCCTGGTGCAACCAAAGTCGTTTTGCCTGAGGCCACCAACGTCGCCAGGAGCCTATTAAGTAGGAGCGAACTGCGCTTGACAATAGCTAGGGGCCTTTCCGGGACTCGCTGGGTTTCAGGTCTCCTGAAGGGCACCCAGCCCTAGGATGATGGAAGAGGGGCGTGGTGGGAGATGGGAACTGACCTCCTCGAGGTCCAATGCGACCCCACCAAAAGAGCTGTATCCAGGTGGTACCTGACTCTAACCAATCGCAAAGGGAATTACATTTAACGCGGCTCCGGCAGCCAATCCGAGCACACGTCTCAGCCTCCGCCGCCCGCCGGGTCCCAGCCGGCTGGCAGCAGGTTCCGCAGTCGCGCGCCGGGCGGCTGCGCACACTCCAGAGCGCCCCCAACAAAGCGGTTCTCTGGGAGGTTGGGGCTGTTATCCGCGGCGGGGTTGCCTGTTATTGCGCAGGCGCCTCAGGAAGATCTCTGCCTCGCGCGTGTCCTTTCGGGTCTGCCTCGCCCCCAGGGCCCACGAGCGCGGGATTCCGCCAGTGCTGAGTTCCGCGCGCCGGCCGCAGCGGGTGAGTGTGAGCCTCGCGCGGCCGGCCTTCCGGAGGGAGATGCCACCCCCTCCTCGGTCGCCTGGGGCTGTGACACTAGAGGTGATGAGAACCCCCCCCTCCCCCAGCCCCTGGGGCGCCGGCGGGTCGTCCGCGAAAGGGACCCGGCGGCGCCGGGAGAGGGCTGGGCTGGGAGAGGCGGAGGGCGGTGTGGGGGGAGGAAAGAGCAGTTGGCAGGTGGTTTGGGGTGGGGGGAGGCCGTGCTGTGAAGGGTGGGGAGGGCAGTGGGCTGACGGCGGCGGGGGGGCGGAGGTGGGCGGGGGGGTGGGCTGTTTGCCACCACTGAATATTAGATCGGAGTTCATGGCAATTACATAATCAAATTTAAGAACTAATTTCCTAGAAAACCAAACAGCAAAGATAACATTTAAGTGCTTTTTATAGGCTGGACACCATATTAAGCCCTTGACAAACAGTGTTTCCTTTTCTCGGTATAGCCACCCTGTGAGATAATAACGTCCCATTATGCAGATGAGGAAATTCAGGCTCCGAGAAGTGAGGAGACGTGTTCCACATTGTACAGCTGGTGACAGGCAGATTCAGGTTTATACTAGGGCCGACTCCAGAGTGGTTTTTGCCTACTAATGTGATCTGCTGGACCTAAGCCTGCAAACTTGCTCAGTGTTATAGGAAGTCAGGGGCTCGTTTTAATGTCATGGTTTTCTTTTCTTTCTTCCTTTTTTCCCCCAGAGGTTGTTCCAGGCTATTTTAAGGAAATTAAGCTCGTTTGAAAGCAAAGAGGAGATATTTTATGTATTTTAGCTTAGCTACAAAATATAATTTGGGAGAAATTTTGATGAAAACTCAAGAAGTACCTGAGGGGTTATATTTTACTATGTAGAAGGTAAGATAGTTTTGAAGATACTAGAAAATTTTATGCGCACTTAAAAATGGGAGAATTATTTAGAATCCCAGAATTTTTAGGACTGAGAAAGTCTTCTAGAGTAGTTTTTTTTCCTTAGAACAATAAGAAAATAATAATCCAGAGGAAATCAAGGTTTCCCATGTCCGCAGACAATGCTATTTTATTTTAAAGCTGTATAAAAGTTTCATTATAAATATTTATGAAGTCTTTAGGGCTTTTGTATTACAAAGCAGATGGCCAGCTAATGGTGACAAATATCTTTCACCATTTCCTGTAACTGCTATACTCTCCCAGCTTCACCTGGGCTAAGAATGCCAGTGGGAATTGCCTGACATGCATTCCATCCAGGTAGAAACAGTCATCCCAGTCGCGGTAGAGCATGTTTTGTCCCCTGAGTGGAAGATGACTACCTACTACTTCTGGTGGCTGTTGGGATATTTGGATGTAGTCCAGATGCTTTTTTTTTTTTTTGTCTCTTCCCTCCGCTATTTTTTTTTTTTTTTTTGGTTTGAAAAATTAACAGAATTTTTCTCAAAGTTTAGTCATATAACAATTGGTGATTTTACTTCCTTGAAAACTACTTGAGAACTTTTCACTGGTATTTTTTTTATCGATTAACACCCCCTGTTAGGGGCACCTGGGTGGCTCAGTCCTTAAGCATCTGCCTTCTGCTCAGGTCTTGATCCCAGGGCCCCTGGGATCAAGCCCCGCATCCTTCTCCCTGCTCCGCGGGAAGCCTACTTCTCCATCTCCTACTCCCCCTGCTTGTGTTCCTGCTCTCTCTCTCTCTCTCTCTGTCAAATAAATAAATAAAATCTTTAAAAAACAACAGCAACAACACCCCCTGTTTGAATGAAACAATGCAGTAGACGTAGATAGAGGCATTGCTAATGAACATGTTGTGGTAGGAAAAGTTTCGGTAATCATTTGGAGTTTATTACTAGTCTTGTTAACTGGCTGTTAATAGACTTGTGAACTTGTTGGGGGCATGAATTCGTAAGTGCGTAGTAAAGCTACTAAATTGCTTTCTGAGCTTGGCCAGTCACTGGACTTCAGCTCTATCATATGTAAAAAGGGGTTGGACTAAATTATTTCTAATTATTTTAAGGTTGCACAGTAATATTCTGCCTGTCATAGTTCAGACTTTTTGCTAACAAAGCAGCTTTGTAACGAAAATGGATAAAAAGAAACTAAACTTGAGGGCTTGTTCTGTAACACTATATGCATCCCCATTTCACAAACACCAAAACTAAGTCTGGGAGAAGTTAGATCTGCTTACAGTTGCCCATCGACTAAATGTGAGCTTAAGTTCTGGGACTTACTTCACATTTAGCGTGAAATGTAAATGTGAAATTTCTCTGATTTCAGGGCCTATAATCTTTCTGCTCTATGCTGCTCTGTCTAGGGCATAAGGATCCTAACAGTGTGCTAATGCATTCCTGAACCCCAGGATAAATAGCATATGTGATTGAACATCATTTTCACTCAAGATTTAGGGAAGAAATATTTTGATTTATATGTATTCTGAGAGAGGGTCAGACACAGGTTTTTGTTTGGCTATAGTTTTTGCATTTGGAAGGTGTTATAAAACATTTTCATGTTAAAACACCCAAGTCTATTATGGAATATAAATTTCACATAATTTTGGGAGTAAATTGAGACATCAAAGATGTTTCCTGTTTTGTTTTTTTAAAGATTTTATTTATTTGAGAGAGAGAATGAGAGAGAGAGAGCATGAGAGGGGGGAGGGTCAGAGGGAGAAGCAGACTCCCTGCTGAGCAGGGAGCCCGATGTGGGACTCGATCCCGGGACTCCAGGATCATGACCTGAGCCGAAGGCAGTCGCTTAACCAACTGAGCCACCCAGGTGCCCTGTTTCCTGTTTTTTGGCAGGGCATTTCAGATGCTTTTAAGATTACAATTTTATTCCCTCTTTTTGTTGTTGTTAGTATAATAACTTTATTGAGATATAATTCACACTCTATCCAGTTCACACACTTAAAGTGTACAGTTATATGGAATCATGGAACCATCACCACAGTCAATATGAGAACATTTTCATCTCCCCAGAAACAAACCTCATACCATTGGCATTTACTCCCCATTTCTCCCAGCCCTTTGCCTGAGCACTACCAGTGTACTTCCATCTCTAATAGATTTGCCTGTCTTAGGCATTTCATCTAAAGAGTCATAGGGTAAGAGATCTTTTGTGATTGCCTTCTTTCACTTAGCAAAATGCGTCAGGGTTTATCCACTTGTAGTGTCTGTTAACACTTCATTCCTTTTTATGGTCAAATAATATTCCACGGTATGGATAGACCACATTTTATTTGTCCATTTTTCATCACCTGATGGGCATTTGAGTTGTTTCCATTTCTTGGCCCTTAAAAACAATGCTGCTGTGAACATTTGTGTGTATAAGTTTTATTTAGTGTGAGCATCTGTTTTAATTTCTCTTGGACATATGCCTAGTAGTTGAATTTCTGGGTAATATGGTGACTCTGTTTAAACTTTTAAAGATCTGCCAGAATGTTTTCCAGGTGGCTCTCGCATTTTACATTCTCACCAGCACTGTATAAATGTTCCAGTTCTCTTTGCACCCTCCCTAACTCTTGTTCTTATCGGTCTTTTTTATTCTCTCCATCCTCCTGGGTCTGAAGTGGTATTTCATTGTGGTTTTGATTTGCATTTCCCTGATGATGTTGAACATCTTTTCATGTGCTTACTTGCCACCTGTTAAAGATTAACAGGAGAAAGGTCTTTTCAGAGCCTTTGCTCGTTTTTTAATTGGATTGTTTGACTTTTTATTTTTAAGTTGCTACAATTTTTTATATATTCTAATTATAAATCACTTATCAGACAATTTCCAAATATTTTCTCGCATTTTGTGGGTTGTCTTTTCTCTTTCTTCATGGTATCCTTTATTTTTTTTTTATTTTTTATTTTTTAAAGATTTTATTTATTTATTTGAGAGAGAACGAGAGATAGAAAGCACGAGAGGGAAGAGGGTCAGAGGGAGAAGCAGACTCCCCGCCGAGCAGGGAGCCCGATGTGGGACTCGATCCCGGGACTCCAGGATCATGACCTGAGCCGAAGGCAGTCGCTTAACCAACTGAGCCACCCAGGCACCCCTCATGGTATCCTTTAAAACACAAAGGTTTTTAGTCTCAATGAAGTCCAATTTCTTTATTTCTTTTTTTTTTTTTTTTGGTTGCCTGTGCTTTTACTGCTGTACCTAAGAAGGCTTTGCCTAACTCAAGGTCATGAAGATTTACTTCTATATTTTCTTCTAAGAGTTTTATAGTTTTAGCTCTAAATTTTGGTCCATCAGCCATTTGTAGTTAATTTTGGTGCATAGTATGAGATGAGGGGTCCAAATTCATTCTCTGGCATGTGGATTTACAACTGTCCAGGCATCATTTTTGAATTGATTTGGTACCCCTCTGTTCTTAGAGACAAATTTGTTGAAAAAGGTTTGGCTATCGTGTTAGAAACAAGACTTACTGGTGTATGGCTCTCAAACACAGCGTTACAAAGAAGTTTTGGTCTTATAGAACAGAGTTCATTCACCCTTATCTTTGTTCTTTCAGGATGACAGCCTGATTCATTACTTTATTTATGCCCCAATTGTGAGTATGACAGATTTGAAAAGTGTAAAGCCCTCATGGCACATACATACATTTTTGTGGTATAATCTTAGTTATATTAGATATGTATTGAGTGATTTAAAAAAAAAATAAAAGAGTGTTTGGGCAAGACTTCATGTGCGGGAGGTAACTTCAGGATGTTTGGGAGCACAAACTATTACTGAAGAGCTGTTATAGGTCACCTATAAGTCACTCAGATAAATGCCCGTTATCTTTTACACGTCTTTGTAATATATTTGAGGCAGATGGCGATGATGAAAGATGGTAAAGGAGAGCACGGTTGGCGATGATTTCTGTAACTCTTTCACAGTAATGTGTAGGTGGGTTCGGCCTGGGTACCGCAGGGGTTTGACTGCCAGGCTGAAGTGTTTGTGTAGGCAAGGGGACTCTATGAACATTTTTTTCTAGAGGAGTGTTATGAACAGAGCTCCACCCAGGAAGATTAAGTTGGGAGCAGATATTAGGTAACAAAGGGGAGGGTGAATAAGGTGGGAAGGTCAGGTAAAAGACAGAAGCGCTCCCACGGGAGGTATTAAGGGCCTTTAGAAGTACGGCAGCAGCAGCAGAGATGGAAAGAATGGGGAGCTGTTCAAAAGGCAGGTTCCTGGCTTCTCCTCTAGCCTGACTGAGTCAGAATTTCCTAGGTGTACAGACTGGGCCGCTGCACTTGTAACCAGCTCCCCTCAGTGATTTTTCTGTCTACTGTGCTGTGGTAGGTGATATGCAAATAGAATCGATGAGGCTGGCACGGATGGTTTGCTCAGGGCAGCTCTGGTGTGAGAGAATGGGGAAGCTGTTTTAAAGGCTGGGGAACGAAGGAAAGGAGAAAGATTTGGAGGTGCAGAGAATGCATTCAGTTTGACATACATCAGGCTTGCCTTGCCCGCAGAATAGTTTGTGCGGTGGAATTGGTGGGGAATGTAAACTGGTTGCTGAGGAGGGAAAGAGCCAGGGCAGTACATGAAGACGGTTTGTGGCATGCCTGGGTGGCTCAGTTGGTTAAGCGGCTGTTTTCGGCTCAGGTCATGATCCCGGGGTCCTGGGATCGAGCCCCGCATCGGGCTCCCTGCTCCGCGGGGAGCCTGCTTCTCCCTCTCCCTCTGCCTGCCGCTCCCCCTGCTTGTGCTCTCTCTATCTCTCTGTCAAATAAAAAAAATAAAATCTTTAAAAAAAAAAGACCGTTTGTACAAAATAGATTTATGGGTAGCTTTAAGATATGGTACCACCGATTTGCTGTTTCAGTCTACTCTTACTGGAAACAAATACTTGTGTACTCAGAAAACAGGGAAGCAGCTCAGTCCCAGCTTTCCTGGAGACCAGTGTGGCCTCCTCACAGGTTGTCCCGTTGCTGGAGCCCAGCGCAGTAGCCTGCATACTGTTGCCGTGTGACTGAACTCACACTGACCGACTGAGGGAGGAGGGGAGTTGTGCGTGGACACTAGGTTGGGGGCACCAAATACTGAATGAGAAGAGAAATGCCGTTCTCTGTCTCGATCCTTGAGAGTTGATATTGCGGAGCCATGGCTGGGACCGTGTCTGTACAGTGTGTCTCCTGTACCAAACAGCACTGGTACTGTTCTCTTTGGAGAGCTGATTTGGTTTTGTTATTCCGTCCTGTTTTGGGTTTCATGGATGGCATCAGCAACAGATGATGCATGCACCACACTCAGAAGACAGCCCGTCTCAGGTTAAAATGTAGACTTTTCAGACCCAAAGACTCTTAGAAACAAGATTCTGTGCCTTTGGTCTTCCCAATTTGAAGTTCCTAGTTCTGAGACGGTCCCAGCTTCAGTCAGCAGATGTTTGAATGACTGCGTACACACAGGTCATCTAGCTGGTATGTTTGAAGGAAAGAAAGTCTCTGCCTTCAAGTAATTGTGGTTTAGTTGGGAGAAAGAAGAACACACAGTAAATGGCTCCTGAACTTAATCATCATGTCAGTTAGCTTGTGGCTGCTTCTGTCTGGGACCTCAAGGTGCAAACCCCCCGCAGCCATACCTTGGGTCTTCTTACTCTGAGATAATGAATTCACTCACCTCAGACTACAGCCTCACATCCTTGCAACTTCCCTCAGAACCTCTCTACTTCACAATCTGTATCAGTTTGAGCTTAGATGCTGCAGTTCAGATTTTAGTCACTCCCTAGTCAGGATCTTGAACTGCCTTTGTTATACTTCAGTTTCTCACAGAGTCTCAAGTGCAGGCACAATCAGCTGCCAGTTTTGTTCAGGCCTGTGCCAGGGCCTCTAAATTGCTAGAGAAAACCAGTCAACAGTGTCACTAAAAATTCAGCTTTGACCACCCATCCTCCTGTTGCCCTGTACGCTCTCCCATTCTCCATGTTGGCCGTTTCAGACATTCTGTTTCTCAAACCCTTGAACATTTTACCATTCTCCTCTCTCTCAATAATTGCCCCTACCTTTTGCAGCACAGAGAATACAGCTCCCTTCATCTCCAACCCTCAGACCTGTTAGCTTACCTAGCTTTAGCTCCTTCTCTCCTATTACAGTGGAAGACATATCCTGTCCAACTAAAGTGGATCATCCTACCTAAATCACCTATCCTGTTTTCTGAAGGACCAAAGATGATAGAGACTGAAGGCAGGGAGATTTATTATGGGAAAGCTGTTTTTATAATCAGTGAAATAATGCAAAATCAGAGCTCTAAGCCTGGGCTATTAGGTAAACTAGTTATGTCCTTGATAGTAAAGAGGAAGTTTAAGGGATATGGTGAAGTTCATTTCAACAGCTGTTGGATTTCTTCAGAAGTCATTGTGGCAGCCATGTCCCTGTAGGCTTTGTCTGTCAACCTCCTGTAAATACTGGGTATGTATAGATTAAGGTGGGATATTTTTCTTAGGTAATATTTATTTCTTACCCCCCTTTTTCATGCCAGTATCTCCAACAGGAGCTGGTGGTGAGTCAGCATGGTAGAATTTCCACCACCTATTTCTGTGGCTTAAAAGGAATATAGGTTACCAGTCGTTAAACTAGAAAAAGAATCTCCCTCTCTGGAGCCTCTGAAGGCCTGGAAGGATCATTTTTCTTCATCTGTTCTTATTAAGTTTTTTTTTAAAGATTGTCTTTTTAAGTAATCTCTACACCCAACATGGGTGCGAACTTATACCCTGAGATCAAGAGTTGCTTGTGCACTGACTGAACCAGCCTGGCAGCCCTGTTCTTATTAAGTCTTTAGAATAATGTCTGCTACTACAGAAAAGCAAAGCAACAAACAGGAGTATTTCTGTGGCGTATAAGAATGGCCCATACCCCCTTCAGAGCATGAAGGATGGGGCAGGACATGTATAAATAGGAAATTGGACAAGTAAAGACAATTTTTGTGTTTTTTTTCCCAATTTTAGCTTTATTCAGTTATCTTTCAGTAAATGACCTTACTTAATTTTAAGTTGATATAAAGCTGGTATATAAAAAGTTTATGAATTTTGCTTCTCTTCTCCTGATGGCTAAACTTCTGAAACTTAATCCAAATTACAACAGCACTACCACTTATGAACTGTGTTTTTATATTTTAGGAACCCTGATTGCTCTCCTTCAACACATTCATTATGAAGTTATTAGTAATACTTTTATTTTCTGGACTTATAACTGGTTGTAGAGGTAACTCTTCCCATAACCTGCCACCCAAGTTACTACTGGTATCCTTTGATGGTTTCAGAGCTGACTATCTACAGAACTATGAATTTCCTCATCTCCAGAATTTTATCAAAGAAGGAGTCCTGGTAGAGCATGTTGAAAATGTCTTTATCACAAAAACATTTCCAAACCACTACAGTATTGTGACAGGCTTGTATGAAGAAAGCCATGGCATCGTGGCTAATTCCATGTATGATGTAATCACAAAGAAACATTTTTCTGACTTTGATGACAAGGATCCTTTTTGGTGGAATGAGGCAGTACCTATTTGGGTGACCAATCAGCTTCAGGAAAACAGATCAAGTGCCGCTGCTATGTGGCCTGGAACAGACGTACCCATTCACAATACCACACCTTCCTATTTTATGAATTATAGCTCTTCAGTGTCATTTGAGGAGAGACTAAATAATATTACCATGTGGCTGATGAATTCGAACCCACCAGTTACCTTTGCAACACTCTATTGGGAAGAGCCAGATGCGAGTGGCCACAAATATGGACCCGAAGATAAAGAAAACATGTACAGAGTGTTGAAAGAAGTAGATGACCTTATTGGTGAGCTAGTCCACAAACTCAAGGTGCTAGGATTGTGGGAAGATCTCAATGTGATCATTACAAGTGATCATGGGATGACCCAGTGCTCTAAGGACAAACTGATAAACTTGGATCTCTGCATTGATCATTCAAGCTACACTCTTGTAGATTTGACTCCAGTTGCTGCTATACTTCCCAAAATAAGTAAGTAACCTTTTAGCTGAGGGATATTTGAAGGAAGCAATTGATTGAGGAGGGAGGGTTTTGTAAAAGAATACAGCCTCTGGCTTTTTGTAGTGTAGTACCATATATTCTTACTCGGAGTGCGATTATATGTTTTCCCCCTTAAGTAATAAGTCTTTAAGCAGTTAGTCTAAGGTTCATGTTCAAAGAGATTACTTCCTTGCTTTTCGATATATTTCTTAATTATTCACACTAATGGAAAAAGGAAATTTTTATCCTTAAAAAACATCTTGGATTTTTGTGTGAGGTGTACTGTTTATCTATTGATCTTAGAATTAGTAATTAGCAGCAATATGTAATTAGTTTATATTTACTTAGGAAGCTATACATGAAAATGTCCCCTTTTGTATAAAAGTCCACCAGAGAGAATCACAAAATGAAAAAGAGATATGTGAATGCTTGGAAAGGTAGGGGTGTGTGTGTGTGTGTGTGTGTGTGTGTGTGTGTGTGTGTGTGTGTGTGTGTGTGTGTGTCAAACAGTGTCACATAATTATTGCTCTGTTTTTTTAAGAATTAAAAGTGATTTAATAGACGACATTGTTCAGGATTTGTTTCCAGTTATTCTAGTTAGAAGTATTTTTTTTCCTTATCAGCCAATCATGACTTTTTTCCTTTACTGTTTCCTTTTTCTTCCAGATACAACAGAGGTTTATAACAAACTGAAAATCTGTAACCCTCACATGAATGTTTATCTCAAAGAAGACATTCCTGCCAGATTTCATTACCAACATAATGATCGAATTCAGCCTATTATTTTGGTTGCTGATGAAGGCTGGACAATTGTGTTAAATAAGTCATTACCAAAATGTAAGTATTTAGGATATTTCTCTTGTATTCTGGGGATAAATCACACATTGTGACATTGTTCTGTTAACGGGGTACTTTGATTTAGAGATATTAACACTGTCTAATCAGTTCACTTTTTGACTGGATTAATTCTCAGGTTTTCATTCAACAGTAATTTATAACCACAGTTTACCCTTAGATGAGGAGGGCGGGTGACCTTAAGGGCAAAGGTATAGTTTTACTTTCTTACCCACACTGCAGTTACTGTCAGTAACTTTTCAAGGTTGGTTCTCTTGATTTGTAGAAAATGAGGGAGAAGTAAAGAAACAAAATAAAAGGGGAAAGATTTGATAGTTTAAATGCTTTTTTAAATTTTGTATGTGTTAAAAAGCATTGTCCAAGTAACCCAAGGTCTTTCCCCAATGATGAAATCATTTACCTGAGTGCTCTAGCTATTTGGAACACTGGGCAAAAACCAGAACAGGTGTATCAAAACCTCTCCTAGAGCTGAGGAGATATAGAGGAGGGGAGTTACAGATTCCCCTGAACCGAAGTTTATTTATCCATATGTTAAATTCAATTTGAGTACTTTAAAAAAAACAACAACAAAAAAAACTGGTTTTGTAGTCTGTAGCAGGAGTCAGAACACTTTTTTCTGTAAAAGGCCAGATAGTAAATATGTTAGGCTTTATAGGCCAGCTGGTTTCTATCTCAGTTCTGCCTTGTCCTGGAAAAGCAGCAGTGGACATTAAACAAACTGATGTGGGAGTGTTGAAATGAAGCTTTGTTTACAAAAACAGGTAGAGGGCTGAATTTGGCCAGGGACTATAGTGTGCAGATCCTTGATCTATAGCAAATCAGAAGCTTCAGACAAGGATAAGACTAAAGGTTAATGGAATTTATATGTTATTTATACTTATATACTCACTGTTGAAAACTTAGAAAACACAGAAAAGCTTAGAAAAGAGAAAAAAATCTGTCAATACAGAGGTATGGAGTTCCCCCCTTCTAAACTTTTTTCTGTTACATATACATGTATGTTTTTACATTATTGAATTTATAAAGTCTATATAAAGTTATATATTCTGTTAATTATGTTGATCACATTCATTATTTCTTTTTTTTTTTGATTATTTATTTGAGAGAGCGAGAATGAGAGAGAGAGCGAGAGAGAGCACATGAGAGGGGGGAGGGTCAGAGGGAGAAGCAGACTCCCTGCTGAGCAGCAGGGAGCCCGATGCGGGACGCCATCCCGCGACTCCAGGATCATGACCTGAGCCGAAGGCAGTCGTTTAACCAACTGAGCCACCCAGGCGCCCCACATTCATTATTTCTATTATGAAATATTTCAGACATGAAATTAAGGGATGATATGGCACAAACTGATATACTCACCACTCAGTCACTTGTACTTCATATGAAAGCAGGAGCTTATCAGTGCAACAGGCGTACACTAAAAGGGAATATTTGCCAAAATAAAGCTAAAAACTGAGAATCTGGTATTGGGGTTCTGTCCGGGACTGTCATGTTTTTCTGTGAGTTCGATTTGGAGTTAGAGGTTGGTGAAGTGGTCAGACTTCACATTGAATACAAGAACCCCTTTAGTTAACATTCTCACTTGGCCCTCCAGAGGTCGAGGGGTTCATTCACTATCAGTAAACCAGGAGTATATAATATAATCCTGTCTCTTATCATGGGAGCAATTGATGTAGGTAAGGCTGCAGATGCACTTCTTCCCTGTTCACTGGTTTTACTCACTTCTGCTCTCCCCAGTTATTTAGGACCCTCAGCCCAGCTACTCGCTTCTGGGCACTAGTGCTCTTTGCATGCACACCGTGCTGGACATTGATGGGTGAAATGAGTGGGGCTGGCACTGACAGGTGCATCAGGTTGAGAAATAGTTTTAAACCTCGGGTCATGACCACTTGGAAAAGGGGTATATGTGTGAAATAGGGGACGTGGCTGAGTTGAACAAAACAGAAAATTTTCTTTCTGGCCCCCATCTGGTCCAACTAATCAGAATTTTAATGGATGGAAATTACACTGGCAAGAATCAGTATATTTACACTAGAAGAAGTTATTTTGTAATAGAAAGATCAGTCTTTCTTTTAGGAACTAACATAATTTTGTTCTTTTTTTCAGTAGGTGACCATGGTTATGATAATTCTTTGTCTAGTATGCATCCATTTCTAGCTGCCCACGGTCCAGCATTCCACAAAGGCTACAAACACAGCACAATTAACAGTGTGGATATTTATCCAATGATGTGCCACATCCTGGGATTAAAACCACATCCCAATAATGGAACCTTTGGTCATACTAAGTGTTTGTTAGTTGACCAGTGGTGCATTAATCTCCCGGAAGCCATTGGAATTGTTATCGGTGCCCTCTTGGTCTTAACCACGCTAACGTGCCTCATTATAATCATGCAGAATAGACTGTCCGTACCCCGTCCATTTTCCCGACTTCAGCTGCAAGAAGACGACGATGATCCTTTAATTGAGTAACATGTGCTGGAGTTTATAAAGTATCTTTGATTAGTCACAATACCAAGGATATACTCAAGAAATGGTGTTCTAACGATGAAAAATATACCTTGAAAGACAAAGAACTTAGACCAAGTATGCTAGAATTATTTTGTTTTTCCTTGTGCTTTGTTTTGGTGCATCAGCTAATACAAAAAACCCTGACCATAGTAAAAATTGCTAGTAAATCATTAGTTAACACCAACTATTTCTCTTAACTGGAAACTTTTTTTTTATGAAAAATATTGCCTCTGCCTTTTTTTTTTTTGCAATGAAGATTTGACACATTTTTAAATAAAAATATATCAAAATTTAGTAGGCATGCTTTTCTAACAGATTTTTATATTTGTAACTGGAATAACAGAAATCTTTATGCAATTAGTGGATTTTGTGTATCAGGAAGGAAAAGTTTTCTATATTTTTATATTTAATAACTTTTAATAGAGTTTATATCCCAAGTAAACCTGTGACATAGGAGGACCTCTGTGATGGTTAATAAAATTGGTTTACCAGGCAGAACAGATCTAGCATTTGAAGAAATTATTTTAAGAAAAACTATTATAAAAAACATAACAAAGACCATGTGATACAAAGCTTGAGTCTTCACCGTTGTGTTTTTGTTAAGATTCATAAGCTATTGAAGTCAGGAAAGATATCTTTTGAAGATTTTTGCTAATAAGAAATTAAGAAAATGGAAAGAATTGCTTTTCTCTGTGCTTAATGCCATCGTGGAAGTTCCTTTGTGTGTGTGTGTGCGTGCATGCACGCAAGTGCACGTGTGCATAAGTGTGTTTGTGTGTATGAATGTGTAGACTTCCTGTGACTGACCGAGGCGGTCAGAGCGGCTGGTCTGTGGGCTGACTTCCACATTCCCATGGAATGTGGCTCTCAGCAAAGGGTATATTTGCACTTCATATTTGTTTACTTTCTTTAGTGACTCACAAGCTAAAGTCATAACTTAAGAAAGTTCCTTAGTTTTTGTTACTGAGTTTTACTTTCTCATGTTGCTATTGTAACCAGAGATATCCAAGTGCTGTTAAAAAAAAAAAAAAAAAATGTATGACCTGAATACGAATCTGGCTTCAGTTGGGTCAGAACGAGGAAGGGAGATTTTGATATCTACCTTTGGGACGTCTATGCCTTACTTTTTAGGCAATAAGTAGTTAAATTTAAAATGGAATTTGGTATCTTTGCATCCTTCCCACTATTCCTGTGTTAAGTGGCAGAATAAACTCTAAGCGCTGTTAACATTCTGTATGTAGCCTGAGTGCTGCCCCTGCTGTTTCTCCAGTGTTTGGTTCACAGAAGTATTTACCCTGCTCTGATTTTTTTTTAACATACATGTTCAGAGCTAAGGATTTGTTGTGAAGAACTGCCATCCAACTTTGCTAGGTAGTACTTTCTAATAATCAAAAGTAATATGCAGAAACTGACTTGTGGCAGACAAGATTGTAACTGTTAAAGGAAAAATGGGGTTCAGGAACCATCCATCAGGACCTGATGCAAGCAATTAATAGTGTGATATTTAAAGTTTTGACAGTATAAAATAAACTAGGTAACTTTTACAGATAAAAAAATTACCTACAATAAATATGCAACCCAATTAAGTGTTGATTATCTGTGATGGTAAAGAACAATGGTACTAATCATTAGACATAGAATTCATCCTATTTGGTCACTGCTCATTTTGTGATTCGAGGATTCGGTACCTATTGTTTTGGGGGTTCTTGAAAAGCATTTCTGCAGCCTGTATAAACAGTTCATGCTATTGGTCATAAGTTGACTGTATTAAGAATAGCATAGTAAATAAATGAAATAAAACCAGTAGGGTTAATTTTACTTTTTGACAAATTTTATTTCATTTTTTTTTCACATAAAAGTTATCCTAGAGGTCTTCTGAACAAAATAATAGAAAAATTTCTTTCTGTCTCAATTTCCATTTAAAAAAAGGACAGTCACATTTAACACAGTGGACACTTTTTGAAGTATCTAAAATAATAGGATATTTTATACTAGTTCAGTAGAGCTTGGTCCTTGCAGTGCTGTTTTAGTGATTACATTAGTTTGATTGGTGGTTATGAGTTTCAGAAATCTATATGTAGCATCTAGCCTGTGAGTGGATTTCATATGGGATGGAATGGGAGGGATACTCTGTCAATGTCTTAACCCTTTGAACAAGACATTTACCTATTTGTCTTGTCTTTCATTCCATTCTCAAAATATTAACTTTAATTAAAATTGTAAATTTTTTTGTATATATGCTGATGGGAGAAAACAGTATTTATTTAATCACAGAGACGTTTATATGTTATTATTTTGAACTTTATGTTAATTCATTTGTATCTTTACAAAATTATCACTGTTAAAGCCAATGAGTACACAGAAAATCCTTTAGTGAAGCCAGCTTTTTACACTGAGGTTTTGGTATGTATTTTGTTAAATAATTGGCTAATATCCTGCCATGTTTTCTAGGTGATGGAAAGTATTTGGCTCCAGGAAACATTTAACTGTTTATGACAACGATAGTCAAAGGTAATAGGAAAACTTACTGAGTGGTTTTTGTTAATTCAGTGAGTGAATTCAGAGTAAGAGCATTTACTTATAAAGGACAGTTCTGCTGTTATTAATGTGCAAGTTCTTCTGGTAAACAGCAATAGAATTCTAATATAAATTATTCCAATGCTGTGTACTATAGGTTTTGTGTTATTGTTTCATTAAGCTTGGTATAAGAATTTAAAGATAAAATTCTTGGAACATTAAAAGATTAAAAAGGCCTTTGCATTGTTCTTGGGTGTCTCCCTCTCTTGTCCATATTTGGTAAGCTTTAAGGATGATGGCATTTAATTCCTTTTATTTGGAGGGTTTTACGTCGTTGCGAATACATAAAGTTATAAATGAAGGACAAAGATGGGAAGTATGTATTTTTTTGTCACTTCTTAAAATAGTGTGTAAATAAAATGACATGAGTATGCTTTAAAGAAATCTGTATGTAGTGCCTTAAGTTGAAGTAAAATATATTTTGACTATAATGTCTGAATTCATAATGATTTTGCTTATGATTAAAACATTTTATGTGAATAAAGTCTACCAAAATACTTTTACTGTAATTATTAAATATAGAACGCAATGTTAATTGATTTTTTGTCATCCTGCAAAATACACTTACTGTGATAGATGTTGACATGGCCCAATAATACTTCCAAGAATCCATGGAGGCATTCATTACAGATTTTTTAAAAACCGGGATCAAGTATAAAACATTTAACCAAATTTTTAAGACTGTGTATAAATATACAATTTAGCATGAGGACATCATTGCAAAGAAAGCCAAGATAAATTTTGCAGAGCTTCCATAACTATAATTTATTGGTGTACAGTAGAAGGGAAGAAGTTTGGAAAAAGCAGGTTACAAAACTCTAGAGGTGAGGGAGGATTATAGCATTTAAACTGTGTTTTATAAATAGCCATACTAACTGAATATAGATTCAACAAAATAGAGCAGTGTGATAAATTCATTTCCTATATTCATACTCTGAACACTGCTAGGACCTGTGGGAGAAAACAGAAAAGGTACTTTCTTTACTCTGAAGAGAGCTCTGCAGCATCTCAGAAGTGGTAAAACTTTATACCAACAAATTATGTCTACTCGTGGTTTGACTCTTGCTGCTGAAATCCTTGGGTATGGAGCCATTTTCCAGGCCACGTGGTTCTGAAGTTTCCCCAACCTCCTGCTTCCTTGGTACCTGTACTTGGGTATCGTTAACAATCCTCCCTTCCCCCAACACACACACACACACACACACACACACACACACACACTTTCAGTTTCAGAGAACATGTGAGAATCCACATGAGCCTGTTGGGTCCTCTTGAGTTAGGTTGCAGAAGACTGGTTTGCTTTTTGGCATAAACCCTTTGGATTTTCATTTTTAATTGTTCTGTAAACATTCTCTTTACTTGAATGGTTTAGTTAACATTTTTCAAGAAAAATAGATATTAAGGCAAAATATCGCCCACAAACATGCTGATCGTAATATGCGTGTGTGTGTGTGTGTGTGTGTGTATATATATATATATATATATATATATTTTTTTTTTTTTTTTTTTCTGTATCCTGATGGATGGATGTGTGTGTGCAGGTGGTGGTTGGTGTTGAAACTGCTCAGTTCTGTGACTCATGTCTCATGGCCACATGACCTGGCAAAGGCAGAGTCTTACCCAAAAATCAAGCGAAACTGCCAGGCAGGCCTTCTGTTTTTCCACATATCTTCTACCTCCTTGACTGCAGAAACCTGATTTCCGCCATCAATAAACAATCTAGTGAGCTCCTCCATTGACCGCGCGAGAAGGGTGGTTTACAGCTGTCTCCGGTTCAGACCGCCCTCCTGTGGTGAAGATCTGAATCAGCATGCTTTTCTTCTCTACCTTGCCTACTTCACTTTCATAGGCTGGGGTGGTGGAAAGTTGATCAATAGAAATTAACCCCAAAGCAAATCCAGACAACCCCACTATACAAACATTCTATAAAATGGTTCCTATTGGTCAGAGCCAGACCCAGTAGTACTGACTTACACATTGTTCGAATTTTCCACTGAGGAGATATTTACACAAACTTTTTGTGAAGCCTTTTTTTTTTTTTTAATAGTAAAATTTCTGTTTTCAGTAAAATGGTAGTGTATGAATTCAACCCTCTTGCTGAGGACTAGAAAATCTGGACAAAGTATAAAAGACCTGTGCTAAGGCATTGAGAAATTACCAAGAAAGGGATCAAAAGGCCACAATTCAGGAGTAAATGTATAAAAGGGAGCCCCCGATGGCATCTGTAAATTCTGAAGCCAACATAATCAAAAAAGGGGTGGAGATGTGGAAGGAGCGAAAACACAGATGTAAAAAAAAGCAGGACATTTAAAAATCTTAATAGCCGCCTTTATACTGTTTGGCACAAATAAGTTTGAAAATACAGATGAAATGGATAATTTCCTAGGGAAAAAAAATGAACAAAATTGATTTCAGTAAAGGAAACTAACACTAATTTCTGATTTAGAGATTGGGCAAATTATAAACTACTGTACAAAAAAAAGTCCAGACCCAAAAGCCAGTAATCTTTTTTAGTGCCTCTTCATTAGGTTTATAAATGTTACATTTGCCTCACAAAACATGTTTTAGAAAAAAAAAATGTGGGTTTTTGAGGTGACTACATGGATATCAAACCTGATAAAAGCACCCCAAAAATGAAACTGTAGACCAATATAGAATAAGGGGGGGAAGCAAACTGGAAAATAACCATATCAATAACTAAAAGTAAATGGACAACGTTTGGATTAAATGGCAGATTGGCAGACTGAATGAAAAAACAAGAGCCAGCTGTTTGTAGTTATCCTCTAAGTACAAAAGCAGATTGAAAGTAAAAGGATGGAAAATGATACACCATGCAAACTAGCTGTGAGAAAGCTGGAGTAAAGTTGTCTTCAAGACAAGAATTTTCAGAGATAGAAAAGGACATTGCGCAATGATAAAAGGACCAATATATCAAGAAGACAACAGCTCTAAGTGTTCATACCTAAAAGCAGAGCTTAAAAGTTCATGAATCAAAAAGTGATGGAACTCAAGAAAGACTCCATAAACAAAATTGGCAAGTTCTGTGCTCCTCTCTTAAGTAATTGATACAACAACTAGACCAAGAAAAAAATCAGTAAGCATGTGGAAGACCTGAGTGTGATATCAACCACATTTACTTACTTGACATTTAGAGATTACAGCGCCCACCAACCGCAGAAGACATATTCTTTTCAAGGGCACACACAATTATCACCAAGATAGATCATATGCAAGACAATGAAACAAGTCTCAGTAAATAATCTCAAAGGACTGCAATCTTATGAAGTATGTTTTCTGACCATAATTGAATTAAAATATTCAATCAGATCTAGAGAAGCCTTGAATATTTGTCTATTGAACAATACACTTTTAAATGGCGTACCAAATTCTGTAGAATGCAGCTAATGCAATATTAAGATGGAAATTTATAACCTTGAATGCTTGTCTTTGAGAGAAAGGTTCAATATCAATGATTTAAGCTTCCACTTTAGAAAGCTAGTAAGATGAAGAAAATTATCCAAAGCAAGTGAAAGAAAGAAAATAATAAAGATAAATCAGAATCAATGAAATAGAAAAAAATAAAATTGATAAAATCAAATTTTGGTATTGTAAGTGTTAATAAAATTGATAAGCCCCTAATAAGATTAAGAAAAACAAAAGGGAGATAGCACAAATTTATCAAGATCAGTAATAAAAGAGGGGCCATCACTTACAGATCCTACCTTTATCAAAAGGATATCAAGAGAATATTATGCCAATAAGTTTGACAATTTAGGTAAAATGAACAAATTCCTTGAAAAATACAACTTAACCAAAACTGATACAAAATTAAATAGAAAATCTTAATAGCCTTATTTATGTCTATTACAAAAATTAATTTGTTATCAAAAACGTCCCCACAGAGAAAACTCGCAAGTCCAAGTGGTTTCACTGATTAGTTGTATCACACATTTGAGGAAATTATTTTACCCAAACTCTTAACAGAAAATAGAGAAGAAAGGAACATATATCCAAACTGGTTTTATGAAGCCAGTGTAACACTGGTACCAAAATCTGACAAAGATGTTTAAAGAAAACCATCGAACAATATCTAAATGAAAAAAAATTCTTTAACAAAACACCTAATTGAGTTTAGCAGTATTTTAGAAGGATAATACACATAACCAAGTAGGATTTATCCCAGAGGTGCAGCATTAGTTTGATATTTGAAAATCAGTGTTATCCTCTCTATTAATAAGGGAAACAAGATCATGTTAATAAATGTGGAAAAAGCATTTGCCAAAATTCAACACCTATTTATTATTTAAAAAAAAACCCAACTCACCAAATCTGGAAGAGACCTTGAAGCTGATATATATGCCATAAGCCTACAGCTAGTATCATACTGAATCAGAATATAACAATATAGTAAACCTACAGCTAATATTCTGAGTGGTGAAATGCTCAATGTTTTTCTCCTAAAATCAGGAACAAGGCAAGGCTGTCCATTGTTATTGCTTTTATTTAACATTGCCCTGGAGGTACTAGCAACTCAGTAATGCAGGAGAAAGGAATCCTATAAGATTCAAAAACTAATACAACGGTCATATCCACAGATAACATGATTACATACACAGAAAACCCAAAGGAATCAAGCTAGAAGCTTGCCAAAATTGCTGGGTATATGGTCCATATAGAAAAATCAAGTGTATTTCTATGTATCATCAGAAAATGGAAATTTAAAACTGGTATCATACCGGTATCGACAAGCATTTTCGAAATATCTCAGGATAAGTCTAACAAAATATCTGCAGAATTTTGCACAGGAAATTATAGCATCGAGTGGAATTAAGAAAGACCAACATAGAGGCACCTGGGGGGGCTCAGTCGGTTAAGCATCTTCCTTCGGCTCAGGTCATGATCTCGGGGTTCTGGGACTGAGCCCCACGTTGGGCTCCCTGCTCAGCGGGGAGTCTGCTTCTCCCTCTCCCTCTGCCCCCCACTCATGCTCTCTCTCTCTCTCTTTCTTGCCCTTCAAATAAATAAATAAAATCTTTAAGAAAAAAAGACCAAAATAGTAGGTGGCTGTATCATGTTTATAGGTTGAAAGATTCAATATTGTAAAGATGTCAATTCTCCTCAAACCGGTCATTGCATCCAAGCAATTCCAGCAGAGTTTTATTTATTTTTTATGGAATTGTATAAGCTGACTCAAATTGATACAGAAATAAATGCAAAAGGCCAAGACAATCTTAAAGATAACATGATAGGACTTACTCCATCAGACATCAAGAACTATCATAAAGTTGTAATAATTAAGTCAGTATGGTGACCTTGGTTAAAATGAAGAATCCATACACACGTGGGTGTATCAGACACCCATTTGATGTCTCAAATCCACTCAGCCCACCCCTTACCTCCAGTTTCATCCTGGCACAGACCAACTTCCCACAGATGCAACCTGACAATGCTTAGCCTCGTTCTTCCTGGCCATAGGCACTGCATGCCTATGAGGTCACATTTTACACTTGTGCATGCACTACCCAGAAGTATGTGGAGTTCCTACCCATGCAGCCACTCTTAATGGGGGAGGGGGTCAGGATTGGGAAGCTGATGGATAAATGCTTTGCTTCCCTCTTGCATTCCTCAGGCAGACAGTTCTGATATTTATTTCGTAAGTCTCCTCCAAAGGTGCTGCGGGACTGAGCTCCAATCAATCCTGACAGTGGTCAATCCTCGGACTTACACTTGTATAGGCTTTTCTGCGGCTCTTTCACTCCCTGTTCCTCACTCTTACTTCTGGTGATCAATTCACACAAAAGTTGCCTGTATAACAGGCCTGTGTCTCAGACTCTGCTTTTGGGAAAACTTAGCTAAATCATGGATATAAAGAATATAGCCAACAAAAATGTATACATATATGCACCAAAAGACATGTAAAAGAGTACTCATAGCAGCATTATTCATAGTAACATCTAACTGGAAATGATCAAAATATCCAAAACCAGAATACATAAATAAGATTGAGGTATATTCATATAATGTCATTCCATAAAGCAATGGAGATAAAGCAGGGCTACACACAAGAATATGGATGAATCTCACATAATCTTGAGTGAAAAAAACAAACATAAAAGTATATCCTATCGGGACACCCGAGTGGCTCGGTTGGTTAAGCGTCTGCCTTGGGCTCAGGTCGTGATCTCAGGGTCCTGGGACTGAGCCTCCCCCACCCCACCTCAGGGGGGATTCTGCTTCTCCCTCTCCCTCCGCCCTTCCCCACCACTCTTGCACACTCTCTCACAAATAAATGAAATCTTAAAAAAAAAATGTCATATTGATCATTTAGATAACATTTAAAACAGGGAAGCTATTCTATTGCATTCCAAGTCAGGACAGAGTCCCCTTTAGCCGGAAGGAGGAGGGAGTGCTTGGGAAGAGAACCGAGGATCTTTCCGGAGAACTGGTAATGTTGTATTTTCTCTCTCTCCTCTAAAGTGACAGTTACATGGATTTGCTCACTTTCTGATAATTGGCCTCATTTACCCTTTGTACACCTTTGAGTATGTTTTAAGGAAGTTAAAATAAATAATATAGTATTACAAAGAAACAGAACAAGCAAGAACTTGGGAAAACTAAAAAATCTGACTTTTAATGTGTAGAAGAAAATGAAAAGGCTACAGCTTGGAAGATGAAGTCTCTCAAGTGGTGTAACAGCAACAGAGTTGGGAAATACTCAAGGAGATAAACAATCAACCAAGTCAGAAGGTTCAACATCCAACTACCCTGAGTCCCAAATGCACTGAATTGTGTCCCCTCGACATTCATTCTGTTGAAGTCCTGTCCCGCCCAGCGCGCATCAGATCTGATCTTGGGTCCTGCTTCCAGCGGACATTCCTACGGGCATGCGCGTCATTCCACAGCTGTCAAGGGGGTTGAACGGTCCCTAAGATCCTTCCCAGCTCTAGGGATTCTCGAGTCTGTCCCCCTTAGGTAATGAACAGCTAGAAAAATTTACCAACTTGAAGAGCTAGTACCTCCATTAGATTTTCTAGAGGTAATAGGTTCTTGTAAGAAACTGAAGTTAATGGGATCCGAGTTTTACCTGAAGAGGTGAGAGAGCATTTTGAAAAGGTTTAAATTTCAACGTCAGGTGGTAAAGGGAGAAGAAATTGCAAAACGTACAGTGAATAAGACAAATCTTATCAATTAATAGATTGTACAAAATGGTTGATGGGTGATGTTCAGCAAAAATGGTGGGGTTGGGGGAGGGGAGGTACTGCATTCTTCTGACCTTAAAAAAGTTCTCACTTACAATTACTAAGATTAGCTAGCCTAAATTTTATTTCTATATGCTAATTTGTGTTCAGGGCATACAAAGCTTGACCATGCAGATGTGCAGAAAAAAACAAAAAAGCTCTCAAGGTGTGATGAGTGACTAGATGTCCCACCGAAACTTTAAAATTTTCCTTTCCTTCAGGTAAACTCTCCTGCTGATATTTTACAGTAAACTAAGTACGTGTAAATAAAAGAAACCATGCAGTAATCCAACATTCAGATCAGAATTTTAATGATTTCATCAATGGTACAGCATTTGCTTTCCTCTTACCACTGAGGCAATTCTAAAATGAATTTAATGCAACAATTTTTAAATGTACACACAGTATCTTTAAACAGTAATGCGTTTAAATCGACCAATTTCATCTTTCGGTCATCATCCTGGCATCTCAATAATGCTGGTAAAATTCACAGCTATGCAGCAAGCCAAGAGGAGTGGCCACTGAGGTTCTAAAATGTCTCATTCAGAGACTTCTTGAGTTTGTCATCTACCATCTAACTTTTCAGCTTTTTAATGTCAGTACACATCCAGGAATTCCATTCTATTTGATTAAAAGGCTTTGTAATGAAATGAGAATCAAGGGCCAAACTTCTTTATTGGTATCATTTAAAAAAGAACGCATTCACTTTATTCTAAATAGTACTTAAATTCAACTATATTTTTGAAGGTGAAACTACTTTTGTCCTTTATATCTGCTTTACCTTTTCTTTCTAGAATACCTATACCATTTTACCTAATCATGAGCCAGTTGGTGCATTAATATACACAAAATCACAATATCATCTATGGGCCATCTGTCTATATAATTTTTTGTTCAAAGAAAGCTGTTCTTCCCAGGGTTTTCTCTTTCCTCTAAGAAACGACAGGTAAAGCCTAGGTCCCCCCAACCTGACTACTTCAGAGATCCAAAGCACAGCTTTGGTGGTTGAAACGAGAGGAGCTGAGTGACCAGACAGATGTGTGTGAACCTGACTTCATCTTTGATCCCTCTGAGCACCCGGTGAGCGGGTGTCCCACTATTTCATGAACTGAGGCTAGGATCTCAGCTCCTCTTGTTTCAATACCTGTCCCCGCTAAGAGCTATTTCACGGATTTCTGCCATGAGGCACCCTTCAGCACTGCTCTAGGGGCAGTGGGAACATCTCAGACAAGGTCCCACCTTATTTTCCTTCCCTAGTTCCGCACAGCCCTTCTAGCGGATCAAGTGGCCTACATTTTACCTAACAGAGCTTGTGCTCTCTTGGGACTGGCTCTGCAAATGCTCAAGTCTTAAAGATGCTCGTGCTCTCTTACTACATGCTACCAAAAAGAAAACGTATTTTATATGATTTTTAATGTGATTAATAGTGATTTAGTTTTCAAAGAAGCAGATAACTACAGAACAAGAAGAAAAGCTTATTGCTGGGATGGTCTCCAATGGCTTCTGTTCACAGCAGACTACATAGGAAGGACACGGACTACACAGGAAGGACACGGGTATCATGGTGTCTTCATTATTATAGAATCAGAGCAAAATGACTCCTCAGAAAACAGCAATCATGAATTTCATGACAGATATGGTATGTTTAGAATGAATCCGTCAGTACTTGAACCTTTTTTTTTTTTTAAGAAAAATAAAATGAAAACCCATGACTTTTAGAAAGAAGTACGAGAAGGAATGCCCACAGATGCATCCTGCTGTTGGGAATGCATCTCTCCAAAATTCGATGTACAAAGGTTGTCGCATTTAATTTCCAACAGTTTTGACTTTCTTTTTGCACTCCTGGTTTAAGGAGACAGATTTTGACATTCTTCAGGAATTATTTGAAATTTCATTCAGTTTTAACAACAAATAACAAGTATTCTGTGATGTGGGCAGAAAAAAATTTGTCTTTTTCAATCAAATTGTAAGACATAATCATCAGTAAAGTGCATTTCATATAAAAGTACCCATTAGGAGAGTAATTTAAAGTGCAATACATAAGGTACTTTAAATAGTGCAAAGGTGCTAAATATATCATACGTGCCATGTCCAAATAAAGCAGGATTTTATCTACCCCTAAGCCAGAGAGAATAACAGATTCATACTTCCCCACTTTAATCCTTTCTGGTGTGTGTGTGTGCGCGCCTGTCTATGTATATAACCGCCTAATGATCTGGGCAAATGCCTGAAACTGGTTTCCTAGAATCTGAAACCTTTAAACACTGAAATAAATACACCATCCCCACTTCAAAGTAGCATTAGGCTTGTAACAATGGTTGAGCTATTTCAGCCTGCATGTCTGGTAAGGCAGGTATTTGACTGTGAAGTAAATGTTTAATGAAAATTACAAAAAATACAATCACCAAAATGCTGCCGAGAGACACCCCTAGAAAATAAGCATAGGACTCCTCACGCTCATCTTCTCCGGGCTTGACGCTACCATGGAGGAGCGTAGGACTTGGTGTGTGAGGACGTGCTCCCGGGCTTGTTGAACTGAGCAGATCCTGGACATTCCTGAATGATCCGTTGTGTGGCATGCCTGTGACATTGAGGAGGTGGCAGAGCAGAGGGTACAGATCTGTGGAGTTCATGGCTTCTTTCGTGAAATTCTTTCTGAAGGCAGGACCGTGGGCTAAAAATATTGGATGCATGTCTGCTAGTGCATTATCATAACCATGGTTGCCTACTGGAAAGATAACATGAATGAATACGTTAGCCCACTGGAGGGAATTAAAATGAAAATAACTGTTGTACTGTCCAATTCTGAACTTAAATGCAAAGTTTAACTCATTGATCTTTTAAAAGAAAATAATCTTTTAGGAACAATCTCTGCTGTTGTCAACATCATCATTCACTGCAGAAAATGGAAAGTCAAAGTGATGACAAATCTTTCTCACAGGTGGAAGCGACCTGAAACAGCAGAGGAGGGGTAAACAGCAAAGCTGAGCCAAGTCAGAGGAAAATGAAAGTGATTTTTTTCTTTATTTTTTTTTGGTGGCAGATAAACTAATATTCACTACTTGTTAGGTATCTATCTTGTTCCAATTATGTTTTAAAGAGGAAGGGATAAAGGTGCTCTTAGTCATAAAGACAGTAAATTCATCATTACCAACAAAAGGAGAAACACAATTAATAAAGAAAACAAAAGACACCACAAAAATCAAACCCCTACTGACAGCTATAATCCACGATGGATAAATAAAGGTCAGGACTTTTGGGTAAAATCTTGATACTGGTGGTTCAGATCAAAATACAATTTAGCACTGTGTGCTTGTGCAGCTACAAATAAAGTAAAAGCTTTAGAAGTCTTCTGATTTATCAAGAGATATAAAATTGAAGCATGAAAACATTTTATTTTATTATCATTATTATTTTTTAAGTAGGCTCCATGCCCAGCATGGAGCCCAATACGGGGCTTGAACTCACGACCCTGCGATCAAGACCCGAGCTGAGATCAAGAGTTGGACGCTTAACTTACTTGAGCCACCTGGACGCCCTACAGGGAACATATTTTGAGAACCACTGCTTTCGGACATTAGGACTTCATTCTCTTGTGGAACTCAGGTTGAGAAGGAATATACTGGCCAACACTTAATTATTTGTTGAAGAAATAATCATGTTGAACATAATATAACATAAACGGGAGCGTTATTAAGGCTTTCTATCAAAAACAGGTGTGACCCATCTATTGTGTAATTGTAGTTCACCACACCAAAATTTCAAGAGAGCCCCTCAGATTTACATTAAGTGTAAAAGTACAAATCTCCTCAGAGATAGCAGCCCTTTTTTGAGCAACCCCTCTACCATAAGAGCTATCTGCACAATACATGAGAATCTGAACATATAAAAGCAGGAATTATTCTCATGGCCAAAGAAATTTTTTTGAAAGAAATTATTTTGAAGATTTTATTTATTTGAGAGAGAGAGAGAGAAAGTGAGAGAGCACAGCGGGGGGAGGGGCAAAGGGAGAGGGAGAAGCAGGCTCCCCGCGGAGCAAGGAGCCCGACGCAGGACTCGATCCCAGGACCCTGGGACCATGATCTGAGCCGAAAGCAGATGCTTCACCGACTGAGCCACCCAGGTGCCCCCAAAAGATTATTTTTTAAAGGCTTTCTTAAAACAGCTTCCCTGGTGTGAGTAAATATCGGCTTACAGATCACTCTCTGTGTGTAAAACCTGTGTTAAGAGCCAGAAACCAGGCATCCGTATCTGCCACTGTGACTCCCACGTGTACCACGAATGCCATGATCAGGCAACCGCTTTTCTTTTTGTCAATAAATACGATAGGAACCCAATTCTACCTCCGAGGACATTTCTGTACATCTCCTAGATATATCACAGACCAAGGCTGAAGAAAGCATCCCTGTGTAGTTTCGATACAATGTGGTTCCTTCACTATCCCGGTAACAGAGGAGAAACAAGTCCCCGGGAGCTGATCAGTTGTCACGTTAACATCTACGTCCACCAACAAAGGCACAGGCGTGCAAGGTAGTCCACCAGACGGCAGTTCATATGGGGAAAGTGCTAAGAGCTGAGAAGCACCCACAGGATGATGGCAAGGGATTAGGAACAGCCCCTTGGCCCCCTGATGGCTGGAGGGACAGAAGGGAGGAGGTGGGGTTACCAGAGCCCAAAGGCCAGGACTGCCCAGTAGGAGCTGAGGCTGTAGAGAGAGGAGCTGTCCAGAGGGACCTGGGATCACAGAGGAAATGAAGTCACCATTGAGTGACATCACCTAAGACAGAGAATGTGCAGGGCAAATACCCTGGCTTCTTCCCAACTCCTGCCTCCCAAACTCCTGCGGGTGTCTTCTACAATTTTGGCCACATCTAACCAGAAACCACTTGGCAAAGGAGCCTGGGAAATTTAGTCTGTAGAGGTCAGTCCCCGGCAATACAAAGCGGGGAGTTAAAGAGCAAATAGGCACGCGGCGGGCGGGCCCATTAAAGATGAGTAAAATCCTGTGGGTGGCTTTTCCATTTGACTACCTTGTTAGAAGCTATATAAGAGAAAAATTACACGTTAAGGATGGCAGAAATCCCCTTCTTTTGCATGTTTGAATTTCAAATGGGATGTCCAATATATCTAAGATTAATCCGGTGGAAATTATCTCCAAAATTATATCACTAGGTATTAGAAAAATACATTTTGATATATGATCCTCCATGCCATACGCACTTCTTTTTTGCAGTATTTCCAAGGGTTAAAACAAAGTGGCGTGTATCTGGAAGAGCCAGAAGGGCAGAGGAAACTAGAAAGCTAAGAACTGCAAATAAAAATAGGGATTACATTATTATGAAATTAGAACATAAAACGGATGCAGAAAATCATTCAATTTATAAATTTCCAATTAGGTTTTTCTCAGGAACATGATGGCTGTAATTAGCCATTGAGGTCACTCTGCATATCTTTGGTCTGATGACTTCCAGAGAAATGAATGTTTAGGGGCTTACCTCTTTTTAAAGTCCCAAGGATCTGTGATTTGCTATTATTGTAAGACACCAGTTAAGTTACTTGATTAGTAAATACACTGCTGTATTATTACCCACAGCCTCCACTCCAACAGACAATGAGCATAATGGGGAGAAACGGTGCAACATACTCACACAGAAAGTTATCTGACTTATTCTGTAGAATATACCACCCTCCGTCAGCCACGGCTATGATGGGTTGAATTCGAGGGTTGTACTTGTAACGCCACCTTTCCGGAATCTCTTCTCTTTTGTAAACAGTAAGATTAGGATGGGCATGAGCTAGGGCTTCATAGACTTCATCCAATTTACCTCAAAGAGGAAGGATACGGAGAGGCACTCAGAACCAGGCACTCACTGTTACAATCAAAGAAACCACCCAGGCAGCAGAGGCCAATGAATGTGTCTTCCTGAGGTAAACCACCAGCGGGCAGAACGTAGGGAAATGCAGCCAGACACCTGAAGACTCTTACCCGCTTGAGGAAAGAATCTTGAGGGGGAAACAGAAATGATTCGTCTTCTGCTGGATGTAAATTCATTCTACAGAACTGAGAGGACATTGTATAGAACTAGAAATCTCTAATGTAAAGACTTCACACACACACACCCAATTGGCGGCACTAAGTAAAATGTTTACTCAGATGAAAACGAAGAGCTAAGTTCTGATAATTAGGAGCACAGAGAGACAATGTCTGACTGGAGGGTGAGGCAGCACTTGAGAAAGGGCAGACCGGAACACAGCTTCTGAAATGGAAAAGTTCTTTAACACCCCGGAGGTGTGGCAGAGGTACTCCCTGTAACTTCAAATGCAGCCTTTTCTCGTTTTTCAAATCCATCTGTTGGGGCCTCCTCCCTGCCTCGCAACACCCCAACACAGGACACATTCCAATTTTATAAGGAAAATTGAAGAGTTAATGTGATTTCCTCAAACAACAAAAGACTTGTTATTTGTTAAATTTGTTAAAATTTTAAAAGTTTGTGTTCCGGTGCACATGTGTATTTTAACATTTGCTGTTTCATTTGATCCTCTTTGATTCCCTTGTGAGGGATATAAGGCAATCTGTTCTCTCATTTGATATCTAGATTAACTCTAGATGGTGATAAAATAGAAGTCAAAAGTCTGAGTCTTGCTCTGCACTTCGTGATCTGGGGAGGTTAAACTTGAGCTAGTTCACCTGTCTTTAAAACAGAAGTAACACTTAGGTGACAACAATTATGAGGCTTTGAGAAAAGGTTTGTAAGAAGTTCAACGTATTGTTATGACTTCGATTTATAAGCAGGGAAAAGAAATCTTCAGCTTGATCCATGCTTTCTCCTTCCTCTACTGCACTGCTTCCCTAATAAGCAGGTCCTACAAAAGGATCCACAGTAGGCTAAATTTAGGGCTTCCATAAAATCACTGTAATTGCATGCAAATTCTGTATGTCTCTTTCCATCTCAATTTTTCTGAGAAAGGAGGCTATAGCTTTCATCATCTTTGGTGGTTCCAAGATGGTTAAATCCATCTGCCATAAATACAGAGAGAACATCAATTTCAAAATTCTTGGGAAAAGTGAAAAATTACATGCTGGGAAAAAAGATTTTCTTTTCAGAGTCTAAGGATTAAACCCTAGAATATTACCATGACACAGGCAAGTATATTTTGAAGATACAGAAACAAAACTTCCCCATTCAGTTGCCCTGGGCACATCCAGCCCCAGCCCCAGATCACCACTCAGTCAGACTTACCTTCTTTTGGCAAGATGGCCGCTACTGGAGATTGGTCAATCAGGATATAGTGGTCTTTATCCAGATACTGATCAAGTTCTATTATCCTTTCCTCAGAACACTGGGTCATTCCATGATCACTTGTGATGATTAGGTTCAGAATGTTCCACAACTTGGCCTTTTTCAGCATTTGTATGAGATATCCCAACTTGTTGTCAATATCCGAAATGACAGGCCCCATGAGCGGACTCTCAGGTCCCAAGTGGTGGCCCATATCATCAGGGTCTTCCCAATAAAGAAGACCGAGATTTATGGGCTCTTTTGATGTAAACCATTCAATAATTTTGGCAACTCTATCTTCAAATGACACAGACTCATTGTAAGGCATGTAGTGAGTAGCAAAGCTATTATGTATTTTTACATCAGCTCCAGGCCACATGGCTGCACCACTAGAACGTCCTGCCCTCTGATTTGTGATCCATATTGGCGTTGCCTCTTCCCAAAACTCAGAATCATAAATCGTCATGTTATCCAAGGAGAAAGATTTATTCAGAATGGGATCATACATGTCATTTGCAACAATCCCATGATTCTCCGCAAAGAGGCCAGTTACCAAAGTATAATGGTTAGGGTAGGTCTTTGTGATAAAAATATTAGTAACCTGCTTCACATGAACACCATACTTCATAACATAATGAAAATTGGGTGTTGGCACTCTATATAAGTAATCCCAACGGAATCCATCAAATGAAACCAGTAGAACCTTTTGCTGGTCTGGTTGGAGAGAAAATGTAACTGAGAGTATTAGTACAGCAAGTATGAAGGACACCCAGAGGAGTTTTGAAGTCATTTTCAAAGTATTTGATCAGTTCAGTGTAAGACAATCTGTATAAAAAAACATATAGAAGTTAACGGCAATATCTTTTTTTTCGGTATACCTTACCCAAAACTGACAGTGATGGTACTTAGTAATCCCAGTCATATAATAAACCACAGCCTGGAAGAATTATGTTGCTCCATCTTAAACAAGAGACCTGGGGCTTCCTACAGAATAAAGCTAAGAAATTTAGTTGCATTTTAGAAACTGTTACTTTCCAAGAATTTATCAAAACATTTCTCAAAGTAATTATTTAAGTAAACTCACCAAATATCATTTTAAAATATGATATAATTTACTTTTGAGAAAAACAAAAACTTTTCAGAAACTTTTGCAGGGGACCCAGACTTCTGACTTCTGGCCAGTAAAGTTTATATAGTCAAATTAATATCTATGAATGTATTTATCATTATGGTTAGACCAAATACAGGAACCTAGAAACAAGGAAATACCATTAGCAAATACAATAATAGTGTTTAAAAAAAAAAAAACATATACATTTCTATTTTTCAAAGCCAAAGCCTTATGTTTGGTTCATCATGGTTAGGGATATTATTCAAGAAAAGAGAAAATAGATGAACTTGGTTTTTTGAAGTGACAAAAAATTTGTGATACTCAAATATACTTGTGAAATGTAAACTGCATTCATTTATTTCATAATTAAAGCACAGCCTTCTTTAAACTAAAACAGTTTCTGTATGAACAGAAACATAATTCTGAAATTTGGTGTTGACTTTCTGAAAGCTAAAATTCATCAATATTTAATCTTAGTGATATGTGTGGAAAAGGCACTTGCCAGGATTAAAGGCTCCCTTTGGATCAAGGTTGTTGGTTGGTTCATTTTTTTTTTAAATCTGCATATACATCTAAAAAGCTTTCATTCTATTCAAGAAAGCTAACAAAAGGCAATATGGATAAACAACACGTATGTAAATTTTGTGAGCTCTCACTGGGCTTGCAAATCAAGCAAGTATTTTTGGTTCTCTCCTTTTCTTGTCCATTCTTGCACGAAGGTATTTGTAAGCCCACCGAAACTTGGATCTATCCACACTTCTGTGCCAAGAAGTCTCTTGAATTCAGCTTTTGACACCTTGCTAACTTGAACATGCTGAAGATATTTTAAACCTCAAAAACAGATCCTGTCTTGCCTTGCTTGCTATATTATAGCTATAGGTAAATAAAAACTGCTTGGTGTGTTTGCTTTGCTTTCAGATACAGTAATTTTTAACTATGATTTCACCATACCTAGAACATTACCTAAACTGAAATTGCGTTAGGTATTGGTCTCCAGACAATGGTTCAAAAATTAAATTTAAAAACTATTTTCAAATGGCAATAATGTTTCCAATTCTGGAAGGAATCAAAATCAGTTCCAATAAGGAACTCCAACTATATTTACTAACATCTGGCTGAGGATGCTGTCTCCTCTCCCTTTTCCCTTCTCCTTCACCTTCCTAACACAAGGAAGGAAAGCTGTTATGAAACAAATATAATTTAAGGCTAAAAAAAAAAATCAACTACATGAAACACCTGATTTTCCTCTAAGTAAATTAAACTGGTAAGAACAGATACTACCGTGATCTTAGCCAAAAGGCCGAGAATCGCTCCCCTAAGTAAATTAATTCAGCAACTGTGGTAAGCAGGAAAGAACCGATTTCCTGGACAAAAGAAAATAAACAAAGGCTAAGTGTTGTCTACAGCTTAGGAATGTTTGGTAAGAAGAATCAATATCATCACATCGATGACATAAAGTAATAGAGAGAGAGATGGGGGTGGGGATGAAAGAAATAGCAGATTTCGTTCTTTTCCACGCACAAACTGCTGCACAGTGCAGTGGAATTCCTAGTTCTGGGTCCAGATTTCACCGGGCTGCTTTCCAGTTTCTCCTCCCCTCCAATACTTCCCCCACAGGCAGCCTTGGAAATTGAGGGAAGGGGCGCCAAGAAGCGCGGAGAAAGGGCAAGTGAAGGAGGAGTCGGTGTGTTTAGAGGGACTAGACGTCGAGAGAACGATGTAGTGCCCCACCTTTCCCCTTGGGATTCCAACCTAATCACTGGGCAGGGTCGGGGCGTTGAATACGTTCGCAATTCGCAGACCTCCCGCCCACCAAGGCCCGCAGGTGCCCCCACGTGGGCTGCGTGCGTGTGCAAGAGGAAAGGGGGGGGTGGTGGTCTGAGAGGACAACAGGGGCCGTGTGGGTCCCCGGGAGGGAAGCAGCCCACTCCCCTGAACTCTTACCCTCGCATCGATCCGGACGGTCCGCATGAGCTTGGGACAAGAGGGCGGAGGGTCAGGAGCGGGGGGTCCGTCACGCAGACCCGGGGGCAATAGCGGGGAGGTAGCGGAAGCGAGGACCGCCCCTTGAACTTGCAGCGGCTCATTTGCACGCAGCCTCGGCGCGGAGCACCTGACCAGCACCGCCTCCCGGCCGCAGGTCCCGCCTCTTGCCTCCTATTGGCTGGGGTGGGACGGTGCCCTCCGCCGGACCTGCCCAACCAAAGCCGGGCCCTAGGGAGTCGCTGCACCGCCTGCCAATCAGCGGGCCCCGGGGGCGGGCGCTGCCTGCGTCTGGAGGGTGGAGGGGGCACAGCCTGCGGGAGCAGAGGGTCGCCGCGAGGCCCCAGGGGTCGCGGAGGTCAACATGGCCGCTGCTGCGTCCTCGCTGAGGTCCCCTGTCTGCCCGGTCGCACATCCTCCTGCGGTGTGGCCTTTTCTTGCCGGGCAGTTGTGTTGTCGTCGGTGATGTAGAACGAGTATAAAAGCCCTACCCCAGTGGTTTGTCAACACTTAACTGTTGTGGTTGAAAGTACTTTTATTTTCTTATCTGATCTCTCAAGGTTTTTTTGTTACTCCGTTTTTTTCTTATCAAAAATTGGTGACTCCGTACCCTGGACTTTGCTCTGAGGAACACTCGAACGCCCCAGAAAGTCGATGGGACAATGACATTTTAACTCTTCATTAGCTGGTGTGACCTGCTTTATCTCAGAAAAATCTGATTTAGAAGGGTTTAATTCGGTCAGTTCTACTGCCCCAGTGTTGCAGGTTTTTGCAACATAAGCACCAGGTTTTTGCAGTGTAAGGCCTCAGTGGTACCTGAAACTGCTCGAAGTCAACCAAGCCAGATTCAGGAGTAGGTTAATTTGCTCAGGGGTAGAGGCTGACCAGCTACTCTGATGCTTTCATCTAGACTGGAGACTGCTTCTAGCTTTGTTTCCAAATACGCAGACTACAAACATCAGGTCTCATTTCCTCTCTCAGGAAGTCTTCTGGTATGGTAGGGGCCCTGTTTGTGTGTGGGCAAGGGCATGGTTTGTCATAAGTTGTAACAATGACCTTGAGCTCCCTGGAAGGATTTCTTCATCTACAGGGTCCCCAGGCCTAATTCTGACCACCCTGCAATGGAAAATAATATGTGCCTGGCTGTCACAATCTTAAACATCTAGTCAGCCCATAAAATAGAGCAAAGCCAGCAGCTTCGGCTCCTCTCTGGAGCTCCTGCCCCCCAGCTACCTGTCTAATGTACTGGAACTGTAAAATGAATAGACATTCTTGCTGATATTTAAACAAGGCAAACATTTTGGTCATGGCTTTTTTCTCTTTCCCTCAACTTCTTGTGGAAGGACAGCCCCTACCCCAATCGCTCCCTTCTGATTGCATCGAACATCCCAAAGGGCATCTGGGCACTCTTCCATGACCTTTTATTTGTAGTAACCTGAGTTTATGGTGCTCCACAGGTGGGGTGGGGATTAGAGAGGCTGGTTTCTGTGTTTTGCCAGAGCCAGCGACAGTGAAGTTGTACAGGTTGTTCCAAGTTCCTTAAGCCCTGTCCTTTGAAGTTGCCCAAGCTTGGAACGGGGTGGTCCAATATTATAAGTCCTTGTCTCCCCCACCCCCTCACTGCCCCAACCAATAGGCCAACCCTGTGTTTTCCCAGACACTCAAAGAACACTGCATGCTGACTAACGAGCAGGGGGAGTGAAGACCAGACTTTTATCTGGGTCACTGAACAATTTTGGACTCTGTTCATGTGATGACACTTGGCCTTACTCTGCAAACTTTTTATGGAATGCGTGATTGTGTTCACCAGCTACCCCAGTGATGTAGGCATGGTACAGCTGTTCCCCACAGCACATGATACGGAAAATGACTCAGGAGGAGCTCAGCAAAGGCCAGAGACTCTTCCCAGATCTCCATATAACAACATGTGGTGTTCGACTGATAGCTTGTTGTATATCTCATGTCGGGAATGGGAGGAAAAAATCAGGCTTTCATAGTATAAAGAGGAATGATTGTGAAAAAAATGGAATTCCTGCTTACATCTGTACCAGGTCTCCTGCCCTGTTGCCTGAACTTCTGTCCTGTTGTAACAACTACTGAGGACATCATGGTGGCATAAACCGCAACCTGCTACTGACTGTTATTGATGGACTATTCCTTTATTTTATGTTATTGAGTTAAGATAATCATCATCGAGCTAGGAATATGTTTCTGAGTAATGGAGTACAAGAAGAATCAACTTCTTTCATGAGTTTTGGAGTGGGAAGGGGGTCCCTCTGCCTACCTAAGGAAGTCTGATAGGGGTTTGAGGGCTGGATTATTTTCTTCCTGAGGAACTGGAAGAGGCTTGTGTGAAAGCTGAAATGTGAAGTGTACTTTATGAAAAAAATAGCCAAGACTGGCTCTGCCACAGAAGTTTTGTTTTCAAAACTAGTCTCTGTCCTGTGGCAGGGGAAATGAACAAATTATTTTACAATGCCTGTAAGGTTGCAATACGTTATACCACAAAAACTACCAAACTAAAACAAAGTCTACCTCATGATCCTTTATAGAACAGTCTGCAAAATGTGGGTCTCACATACTCAATAGCCATAGGTTAGGAACTGTTGGGACTCTGGTTCTGGACTGACCTTGATTCTTGATAAAAAGTAGGTCTTCACTAATTTGGACTTACTAACAGGAGTTCAGCCTGATGAATAAAAAGTTGAATTATAGATTATCCAAGACTTAGTCCAAGTAGTTTATAGTGGTTAGTAATTTAGGCTGCTAATGATATATTTGTACCTCTTAAAACTATTTTTTCACACAATTATTATATTTTTATCCTCAGAAAGCTTTATGTAAGCCAAATATAACCTTCTAAAAGTTCTTCGTATTCTTGTATTTCGTAAATTGTGTTTATAGTGTATCATTTTCGTAGGGCTACTGTAACAAACTATGACAAACTAGGTGGCTGACAACAACAGGAATTCATTTTCTCACAGTTTTGGAGACTAGAAGTCTGACATCAAGAAGTTGGCAGGGCCACACTCCCTCCAGAGGCTCTAAGAATCTTTCCTTGTCTCTTCCACCTTCTGGTGGTTTCTGATGTTCCTCGGCTTGTTGCAGCTAGCTCCATCCGTTGCCTCCATGGCCACGTGGTGGTCTCCTCTGTGGGTCTCTGTGTCTTCAGATGGCCTCATATAATGACACCAGCCATTGGAATTAAGGCCCACTTTAATCCAGGAGGACCTCATCTAAACAAATCTAATTGCATCTGCAAAGATCCTATTTCCCAATAAGGTCACATTCTGAGGTTCCAGGTGAATGCAAATTTGAGGGAGACATATTCAACCCAGTATATGTAGCTAGCAGAATGTTTTATTTTTTTTCAGAATGTTTAATTTTATAGCTCAGCCTAGATCAAAAGTTCATGAATAATTATGAAAATGGCTCAGATCAAGGAAACTGACAACATCTAGTGCTGAGGAGGATGCCAAGGAACTGCAACTATCATATGTTGCTGGCGGGAATGATGTGGCCCCTTTACAAAATGGTTTGGAAGTGTTTTACAAAGTTAAATATTCATGTATCATGTAAGCCAAGAATTCCACTCATGGGTATTTAGACAAGAGAAATGAAGAAGATGACCTCTCAAAACTTATAAGCAAATTTTAGTAGCAGCTTTATTCATAACCATTAAAAACTAGAAACAACCCAAATGTCCCTGAACTGTGAATAGATAAACAAATTGTGGTCTATCCATAAGTGGAACACTGTTCATCGATAAGAAGGAATGAAGTAGTGATACATACAATCACATGGATGAGTCTCAAAAGCATTTTGTTAAGTGAAAGAAGTCAAATACACATTGGCTATTTCCTGTTTGATTGCATTTATATGACCTTCTAGAAAAGACAAAATGATAAGGACAGAAATCAGATTGGTGGTAGAGGGAGGGCATTGGCTACAAAGGGGCACAAGGGAACTTTCTGATGTGAGGGAATTTTGATTGTGATGGTGTCTATCTGATCGTCTAAGTTTGTCAAAATTCAGAGAACGATACACCTGAAAATATTTCATTCTACCATATGTAAATTATACCTCAAGAAACAATAGCAGCAAAAAATAAGTCCTAATCTGTGATCACCCACCCAAAGGTTCACGAATCAGGCCTAGTGGTGTTTGTTTCTTCTTGGTCATTTTTTGGTGTGTCACAAAGCCTATTAGCTCAGTCTGCAGGAGAGCAGAACTTGCAAGTGTAGGAATCCCCTGGGGCCCAGCTCTGCTGGTTTTCATGTTCTTTCACCTTATGGAGTGACGTCTGGGAATTACTCAGCAAAGAAAGAATTATTATTTTCTAGGCTGGGACTGAATGTCATCCGTTGCATAACTCCATCAGTCATGGATGTGCTCATGCAGGCAGAGGGACACTTGTCTTTTGGTCCCTGGTTGGAGGCCTATTTTGAAAGACACATTCTCAGTACAAAACTGCACATGTATTCGTGGTGCGTGGGGTGAACGCACTTAGTCACAGCCACGCCCTCCGGTCTTCATGAAGAAGACAGCCAGAGGAAGCCTCAGAGCGCTTAGCGTAACCTCACCATTTACTTGGAAAAGTACTGGCTTCTCATGGGTGTTATAATTCTGCCAATTTACTGTGAGTGTAGGAGGACCTAAAATATATTGTCCTCCTCCCAGATCAAAAAGACATTTCTTTCCACTCTAGGTATTATTACATTTAAAATGTACACGTAGACATCCTTTGCAACTAATATGTTGCTTGAGGGTACACTGGGGCCTTTGATAAGTATTACACTTTTTTTTTAAAGATTTTATTTATTTATTTGAGAGAGAGAGAATGAGAGACAGAGAGCACGAGAGGGAAGAGGGTCAGAGGGAGAAGCAGACTCCCTGCTGAGCAGGGAGCCCGATGTGGGACTCCATCCCGGGACTCCAGGATCATGACCTGAGCCGAAGGCAGTCGCTTAACCAACTGAGCCACCTAGGCGCCCAAGTATTACACTTTTTAAAAAGAGATTTTACTTATTTATTTGAGAGAGAGAGAGAGAGCGAGAGAGCACACAGCAGGGGGAGGGGCTGAGGGAGAGGGAGAAGGAGACTTGCCCCTGAGCAGGGAGCCCGATGCCATGCGGGGCCCCATCCCCAGACTCTGGGATCATGACCTGAGCCAAAGGCAGATGCTTAATTGACTGAGCCACCCAGGCACCCCAAGTATTACACTTTACTAAGAGGCAAAGCAGGTAGCGATTGCTTCATAGCTCTATGGTTTTTCTTGGAGTGCGGTGGGGGGGAAATCAGGGGAGGCTTCTCCCTGCCCCTTTCCTGCGTGGCTCCAATGTCATAATCAGAAATTCATCTCTCTGCCTTATGGCTTTTTTCCCAGGAACCATGTCAGATTCACCTCTACTAGGCCATTTACTTACACATGTGTATGACTAAGTCTCTCTGAATCACTCAAAGCAGCATATTTTGCTGGAGAGAAAGGCCACGAGGAATGGATCAATAGGTTGGGCGTTTTCTTTTGAGAGATCAGTAAATAGACCAGCACTTAGAGGAAAGTGAAAACAGAAAAAGAAAGTAAGGGGAGCCAACCCAAAGCTGACATCTCTCATAACTTGCTTAAGGCAAACTCTGCTTTTCGACTGTCATTAAGCAGCAGACCACTGAAAGAAGGTATAAAGTCACAGGTGACAAAGGGAACATTTGGTTTATGGAGGTGCTTCATGTTTTTCCTTCACTTTTTGGAATAGCCTTTGGTCTAGAAAATTCATAGTAAATGTCAAGATTCATCAGAAAACTCAACATCTCATGAATTTCCCCATATAAAATCCTTGAGAGCTTTGCTACTCTTCAAGTCACTTTCATCTTTATTCATTTATACCTGTTGTCACCTGTTGTCCAATTTCACAAAGGATTCCATCCCCACCTCAGCTGGGTGTGAGCCACCTGCTGGCCTTTTTCCTTCTCTGCTCTCTAATGGTGACCTTGTTTCATAGGAGGATCCATCCAGTCAGTGTGAGTGGAGTTTTGCTGATTTACTCATCTATTCTTGTTTAGAATGAAAGATGTATGCACGTTTGGATTCATCACTGGTCAGAGTGAGCTCTGCTCACGGTAGTGGGGCACAGTAAACTTGCTGACTCATCTATATAGAGATTCAACCTACTATTTCTTAAATATTATAGCTCAATATAACTATTGAGCTATAATCCACATAACATGAAATTACCCATTTAAAGTATAAAATTCAGTGTTAACCGCCATATAAGGTTTCCTTGGCCTGCTTTAACCGAGTGATGTCACTAAAAATGATCATTCTATGGAATCAACCAAATATTCCTTCACAGGACATGAATAGAATAATGAGACCCTTTTACCTTTGTACAGTGCTTGATAGTTTTTGATGTATGTTTTGACCACCTTTGCCAACATTGTTCAGTTTGCTTCTCATGGCCGCTCTCTATGTTCAGTGGGAATGACTGACTTAACCAAAGCTACATATTGAAACATTTGAATACAGGGCAAAATATAGGAAGAGAGGAACAAACAGAAGTAATAGAGAAATACATAGGACTGAGAAATTAGCTCTGACTGAAGAAGACATTGGGATTTCATGGTGGTAGTAGACATGGAGAGGCTTGAAAGACAGGTGGGATTTCAACAGAATAGATGGAACAGAGAAGACTGTAAGCAAAATCATGAGGGGGGAAAGTCCAGGGTATGTTCGGGGGTAGCTAAGAGAGAACCCCATGCTAAAAGGTCTTGGAAACTGAACTAGGAGTTTGGAGTTGTCCTTGTGGACAGTGGGGGGGCAGTTGAAGGTTTCTGTGGGAGCGCACATTGTGACCAAAGCAGTGAAAATCATGTTTGAATCACCAGTGGTGCTAGGTGGCCCAGGGGCCCAGCAAGCTGACATTGAACTAATGTCATGTTTAATTGACATTGAAATGGACATTGCTTCCTTAACAAATTCATTTGGCAGGAATTGCCAGTTCTCCTGCTATGGCTCAGGCCAACCGATTCTTTGGACTCTTCTACTGAAAAATGTGAAGTACTTGGGCTTTTCATTGAGTACGCATTGAGATCAATGTACTTTTCTTGCTTTTTCTTGGTGACATCTATTGGCCTTTTTCTAGTGTACTGTGTGGCATTGGCTGTCATGTCACGTTTTCAGTGCCACCCCAGTTTTAGGATATGAGCCTGTCATTAAATCACAGCCTTGTGCGTCAGAAGAAATAGGCACGTCAGCGCAAATGGATGTATGCTTTCCAGTCTTTTGTGGAAGCGACTTCATTGTCATATGCTGTAAGTTTGTTTGCACATTTTTATTAATCATAAAGTCAATAGAAAAGGAGATGGTGTATAAGGCAGGGAGAAAAGTAGGAGGGACATTTTCAAAGTTGCCAGGTACTATAGCCTCCTTGAAAAAAAGCCAAGTCCAAAAAAAAAAAAAAAGAAAAAAAAGCCAAGTCCACTAGGCAGCTGTATGTAGGACTAGGAGGAATATAGAAGAGATGGGGATTGTGGGACAGTTATAAAGCTGGAATAATGGTCACCTGCACAGGAGGGCAAGTGGGCATGAAACGAGGTAAATAACAATATTACTAAAATTATAATAACTATCTATTGTTTAGTGGGAACCAGATACCAGGCACTGTGTCAAGCAACACCACAGCCTTGTGAAAAGCAAATAAGTCTTTTCCTATGCCAGCTCAGGAAAAGGGATCTTGGAGATGCTGAGTAACTCACTTAAGATCACGCAACTACGAAGTGGCAGACCAGGCTATAAGTTCAGCTCAGTAAGACCCCAAAGTGTGGACATGAGAGAGATATTCTGGGGACAGACTTGGTCTTCAGACTGACAAGACCTTAGCTCTGTAGGAACCACACCCAGGTGCTTGCTGACAAGGGGTCTGTGGTCTTCACATCGGAGTTGGGGATTCTGGAATTCCTCCTCAGCCTGGAGGTCTTCCATGGAATGAATCTAAGGGGAGTAGAGCACAGGGGAGGAGGGCCAGGGCCCAGGCCCACATCTATGGAAGGAGGATTTGGTATTTTGCGGGCCAGTTGAATAACTCAGTTCCATTATCAGGTGATACAGAAACAGGGAGATCTCACAGTCTCTTCTTCAACAGCCAGCACACAGACACTGTGTAAGACGGTAAGCAAATGGGACTGGAGTGGTTCTCCAGAGAGGAGCCATCTTTAGAATTGAAATGACATTGGGTTAAGGATGGTCACTTTACACTGAAATAAAAGGTAGAGAAGGAGTTCAAAAACCTTGGTGTGTAATCGAATGGAATTCAGCCCACCAAGATTTATCCAGTCACTGGGGAACATCAGCACCAGAGACCAATGCTAAGCCCTCTAATGAGGAGAAAAGCAGTTTGTCCTTACCAGAATTTATATCTATACTAGTTACGAGTCAGTATCTCCATCAAAAGGCATCTGAATGTCTAATCTATCAACATGGTATCCTGCAACATTTCCTCAGGTGAGGGACTAATTTTACTGCAAAGGAGGTGCAGCAGGGGTCACAGAGCTCACCAGTTTCACCATATATCCCATCAGCCAGAAGCGACAGGCCCAGTTGAACAGCACAGTGGCCTCTCAAAGAACACACCGTGAGGGTTAGAGTTTAGTCCTCTGTTTTGGTGTATAGGTACTAAAATAAAGGCAATATATGGTGCTATATCCTCAATTGTTAGAGTTCATAGGTCTGGAAACCAAGGTGCAGAAGTAGGAGTGGTCCCTATACCTTTGATCCCAGTGACCCATTTGTGGAATTTGCTCTTCCCATTTTCATAACTTCAGGTGCTGCTAGGTTAAAGATCTCAGTTCCCAGGAGGGGATATGCCTAGACTAGCAGAGAAATTAAGGGTTCTACTAAATTTGAAGCTATGTCACCATCTGGCCACTTTGGGCTTATACCAGTGGATCAGAAGGGAGTTACATTAATGGGGGAATAAGTGACTCTGATTATCCTGAGAGGGGAGATTTGATACCATATAATAGGGACAGGATGGGGTATGCTTAGCTTCTCAATTTTCTATCTATTTAATCCTTTTTCTTACTGAGAGATTTCCTTCTGGTTTTCCAGTTGACTAATTCATTCTTTAGCTGCATCTATTCTGTTCTTTATCCCATTTTTGTGTATTTTTTTCCAGCTATTATACTTTACATATTTCCATTTTTAATAATTTATTTTTATATTGCTAATATATTGCTTTATTTCTTTAAGAATATTTATCATGTTTACATAACATTCTTGATCCACCTCTTCAATATTTTTGCTTCAGATGAAACCTCTTAAAGATTTCTATCCTTTTTTGAGTTTGAAGCAATTGTATTCCCTAGATACATGATAATTTTGGACTTCAAATTTGGGTTTCTCTGTATGCTAACAAGGAATGGGAAAGAACTGAAAGCCAGGCTCTAACCTAATCTAAATCAATCCTGATGTGTTTAAGGATCAGAGAGAATCTGAGCCCGAGGGCAGATGCTTCTTCCTATAAACCATACTTCAGGGTTCTCAAATTTCTATTTACAGATCTTTCTACCAACCAGAAAAATATTTTGTGCATGATGTAAAATAGGGATCCAAGTTGGTGTTTCTTTTTTTCATGTGGAGAGCCACTACTTCTTCCAATACCATTTGTTGAAATGTATTCCCTTTGCCTTTGAAGTTCTTTGGTTCCTTTGTCAAAAACTATTTACCATATACATACCTATTTCTGGACACTCCATTCTGGCCTACTGATCTGTCTATCCTTATGCCAGTACTACACTGACTTGGTTACCAGAGCTTTATAATAAATCTGGAGGTAGGTAGTATGAGTCCTCTAATATTGTTCTTCTTTTTCAAAATTTTTTCGGCTCTTCTAGTTCCTTTGCTTTTCGTATAAAGTTTAAGAGCAGCTCATCTATTTCTACAGAAATGCTGGCCTAGATTATAATTAAGATTACATCAAATCTATAAGTAATTTAAGAAAACTTAACAATATTAAGTATTCCAACCTATGAAGGTAGTAAGTACCCCCCAAGTTTCAAAATGAGCAAACTGAGGTTTACAAGAGCCTAAGTGACTTGCCTAAAGCAGCAGAAACTTTCATCTATTTACACCTAACTGACTCACCAGAATGGCCTACATTCTTATTTCCTTCTGCAAATCATATTGACTGCTACCCCATGGCTACCCCATGGTCTCGTAAACCTTGTTGGCTACTATTCCCATCTAACATTTCTGCTTCTGCTAGGTGATTCATAGGCTTATCAAGAGTCAGCTCTGTTTTTTTTTTTTTTTTTTTTGCAGTATCAATTTTTGCCAGTAGTCCTTGTTGTCATAATTAAGTAATTTAAGAAAAAAATATAAATTCTGACCTAGTAAGTCTATTTTTAAAGAATTTATCCTGTTGGGGACACCTGGGTGGCTCAGTTGGTTAAGTGGCCTGACTCTTGATTTCAGCTCAGGTCATGATCTCAGGGTGGTGGGATCTAGCCCTACATTGGGCTCCATGCCCATTGGGGAGTCTGCTTGAGATTCTGTTTTTCCTTCTCCCTTGGTCCCTCCCCCTGCTCATTCTTACATGCTCTCTCTCTAAAATAAATAAATAAAATATTAAAAAAAAGAATTTATCCTGTCAGAGATGGGGACAAAGATTTTGGCATGATTATATTCACCAAAATCTTAGTACTAATACTCTCCAATGAGAAATGACCTAAGTATCTCCTAAAAAGAAATGATTAAGAACATTTTGATATTTTCATATGATGGCTACTATTCAGCCATTAAAAAGCATATTTTTGAAGAATATTTAATAATAAGGGAAATTCTTTTTTTTTAAATTTTATTTCTTTATTTATTTGAGAGGGAACACAAGCAGGGGGAGTGGGAGAGGGAGAAGCAGGCTTCCCGCTGAGCAGGGAGCCCTGCACGGGGCTCGATCCCAGGACCCTGGGATTATGACCTGAGCCAAAGGCAGATGCTTCACTGACTGAGCCACCCAGGTGTCCCAATAAGGGAAAATTCTTATGACAAAAGGGAAGAGCAGTTTAGAAAACTGTTTATACAGAAGGATCCTGATATTTATAGTATTTATATTCCTGGTTTTCCAACTACCCTTTGCTGAACTTCCTTCAGTCTTTGTTATTATTTGGGGACATATTTCCACTATCACCTTGGTTCTCTGTGTGAGGCACTCATGTGGCAAAGTTGACACAGTGACACTGCCTTCTCAGTCCCCCAACCCTCGTGACTTTATTACCAGGCAATTCCATTTCCCCACTGTCCTCCCCACCAACTGTGCTTTCCCGGACACAACTCTTTGTGTCCTGCACCAGCCCGAGTGGTGTTCCAGACTAGGAGCTCCTGGAAGTCGGTGAGGACAAACTGCCAAAATCTGAAGCAAAGCATGTCCTTTTGGGAATTGGCTTGATTTGCATATGTAATCCCTTCTCTAGTAGAGGGACTAGCAAGATACCATATTCTCTCTCTCTCAGAAGAGTTCAATCCTGGAGGCTCAAGTCATCTCCGAAAGTCCTGCCAGAACTCTGACCCCATACTCTGCCCTTTATGTGCTCTTCTCTCTTGCTCACATGATGCACTTTATGCTGCTATGGACTCTGTGAGGAACAATTTTGCCATCTCTCATGATTAAGGGCATTTCATGACATTTAATTTCCTCTATGGGATCTTAGCATTATCTAGAACACACGGTGATGTGTTTTGTACCCCAGAGCTGGCCATATAAATTTTTATAAATGATATTAGATGAATTCCCTGGCCCTCTAGATTAATGGTTGTGTCACTCTCCTGGGAGCACTGTTTATATTCACATGATGACTTATCTTTCTCTATATAAAACTGGGCAGAAAACAAAATAAGCAGGACCAACTTTACCAAGATTATCATATCTTCTATTCACTTGTCCATAATTTCCCTGAGAAATTTCACGATGTGGTCCATTAGACTCACTATCTAATGTTGGTCCACTGGAGTTAGAGAGGAGAGGGCTGCACACCTGGAGGAGGTTAGAAATGAAATCAGGAGGTGAGGGATGCTCACACACTCACACTTGAAAAGAGGTGAGTTAGCCCATGCCATCACTGGCTCAGTAAAATACAGGAAACCCTATGGGTATTGCCCGACAAGGTGTTAAGTAGAGACTGGTGAACATGAGTGTGCGTATTTGAATTGAACACCATGTGAGGGAAAGTGGATTGCTACTACACTTTCCCTATAGCTCTTGGACCGGTTGTGAACATGGCTGTTCTTAAGAAAAAATACAGCTGCAGCATACACTCATGGACCAGCCACGGAGAATCCCCAAGGTGACCGGGATGTGGTTCCCTTCCTACATTCCATCCCCGTCCCTCCATACTGATAGTATTCCAGAACCTGGAAAACATGACTTGCTGTGGGCCTTGCTTGACAAAATCCCCCTGGAGGAAGCTACTCATCGATTTATTAATGGCAGGGTCTGTATCAAACATTTACTTCACTTACTTAAGTCACTTCCTCCTGTTAATTTCTTTAGTTCTCAGTGACCTGGCTCCCATTATGATTCTCCATTTTATACATGAAGAAACTGGCCCAGAGATATTAAACAACTTGCCTGGTTCACACAGCTAGGTGTTGTCAGAGCTGGGATTTGACCCTTGGAAGTTTGGTTCTAAAGTGCACACTTTAAACTCTATCTTGCCTCTAGTACATCCTATGATGCTAATAGCACAAAGATGATTTTTAAAGCAATTCATTAGCTTGCATTTTCAAGCCACCACTTTGGCATTTCCTTTAAGTCTATTTAGAGTTGATGTTCCCTTCCTTCCTTCCTTCCTTCCTTCCTTCCTTCCTTCCTTCCTTCCTTCCTTCCTTCCTTCCTTCCTTCCTTCCTTCCTTCCTTCCTTCCCTCCTTCCTTCCTTCCTTCCTTCCTTCCTTCCTTCCTTCCTTCCTTCCCTTCCTCCCTCCTTCTTTCCTTCCTTCCCCCCTCCCTCCCTCGCTTCCCTTTCCTTCCCTTCCTTTTCTCCTTTGCTTTCCTTTCTTTTCTTGAAAGGATTCCTTCTCAACCTATCAGAAACATGGGGATGAATTTAGGAATCTCATAGCTTCACTGGTACATGTTTAACTCAGACTTATTACTTAAGGCAAAAAACTAAATACACAAAAGAGCAAGATATATCTTCTGTTGTCAAGCCGTGCCATCTAGTGAAAAGAAAAATCAAGAAAAAAAACCCCAACCCCTTCTATAACATTGCTCCCAGTTCTTGGACAAGCATGGTGCTTCCAGAAAGGAATAATATTCATAGCTATAGATGAAATTGTGGAGGTGAGGAATCTAGTCTGGGCAGTTCTCTGTCTACCCTTTGCCTGGCTACCTCCCCCAAATTTTTAAAGACCAAACTCATGAGTACCTTCTTGCAGGGAGACTCCGCCACGCTCAGCCCTGCCTGGTTGCACACCTCTCCCTCATGTTCCCAGAGTGCCCTGCACACCTCAGCTATTGCACTTATAAGTGTTGGTTAATGTGCCAGGTAGCCAACACTGGGGCTGACAAGTCCTGTGGGGCCAATAACCTCTAAATAAAAGTTGACTGAACGCATGACGAAGTGAGTAAGTGATGAGGCGAGTGTTGAGTTGCCTTGTTGGGTTCTCAACTTTGGTGTCCTTTGAAATCAAGGACTGTGCTCCCTTCATAGCATCGGGCCTGACACATCAGTCTTGTTCAATGATCTGAACTAACTGTTCTTTACTACTTGAGGATGAGACTGTTCATCAGGGGGAACAAGGCTTGTATCCAAATGGTCTGCCACACCTGGTAGCCACATACTCACAGCAGCGTTTCTACCCACTCATTTTATTTTTAGTGGAAATATCTGGAGTGTTTCCAAGCAGAGAGGTTGGCATGCTTAACAGAATGAATATAGAAAGAACAACTTATGTTTGGCTGATGCATAGCTCAACTAATCCTGTGTGGATTTCTTATGGGAAGTCGTGGGAAGGAGAGGACAGAGACAGTTGTGGAAAGCTCTAGAAGCCAGCCAGGCCAAGCAGTTTGTCCTGTAGGCAAAGGGAGACCATGGAAGGCTTTTGAGTTGTCAAATAACAGAATATATATTTACTAGAAGAGATATTTTTTTAAAAGAAGTTTAAATGAGTCTATTATCTGTTTGAAATGTATCAATGTATTGAGTCCCTGGATTTGGGACTTTATTGGAAACCACAGCTTAGTTTACTAAGTAATATCTCAGTGTCTGCCACATGGTAGGAACTCAATAAATATAAACGTATGATGACATCAGAAAATTAGTCACCGCAAAAAATAAATTTAAGGAATAATATTACAAGTGTTTGCAGATCAAAAGCATAGAGCAAATAGAAAATGTAAGCTTAATTTAATGATCCGAAGATGAATAGATTAGTGATCTACCAGGTCAGGAAAAGAAGGATTCAATAGAACAGGGGTCTGCAAATGTTTGCTGTAGAGAGCAAATTGTAAATGGTCTGTTGTATTTGTTTGGGTTTTTTTGTTTTCTTTTTTAACAATCATTTCAAAATGTAAAAACATTCTTAGCCCAATGGCTGTGGCCTATGACCTCTATTCTAGGGATTTGGACCACAAATAAAATTATTCCTGACCCCTTTTCTTTACATCATTACCAATGTTCTTTTTATGTATAGGTCATAGTAAATGCAAATTTTGATATTAACCATTTAATTTTGCTAAAACTCAGTATTAGTAACCTCACAAAAACCTAAATAAATTAGTTAACCTCAGGGATAGAATCTCAAGTAAGAAACAAAGAAACAAGAGAAATGTCAGTCTTTTCAAGGTCTTTGTAAAGAAGCGCCAGGAGATAGGGAAGGCAAGGGAAAAGAAAAAGCAGCAGTAGAAACAAAAAAACCAGATTAACCCAGGGCTATTTACTAAGAGCTCCTGACTGTTTATTTAAAAAAGAAAACAAGGTATTATTCTTCCAGGTTGAATTTTGACCTAGATTGGAATACTGCCAAATCAGCCCCATTTCTTAGAATCATAGAACATATCTGCACAGGAACCTGTTTTTAAAATGAGATACTTTTAACTATATTGTGTAAAATCAGCTCTGATCAAAGGGGAACCACAAGAGTCTATAAATTCCACAACTTACTTCATAAGAGTAGTAAATGGAAAAATGGAACCTACTCCTTGTCATAGGCTTCTTACAAGGAAGTAGATTTACCGACCTCAACTTTTTGGAAGATGTTTTGGGCAAGAGAGAAAGTATTTTTTGCTAATGACCTTGATGTTCCTTCTTGGATTGGCTGTTTAAAGAAACTAAATAAGCAACCTGATGGGCTGTGTCTCATCCAACACATTGATTGATACTGTGCAGACATCAAGACATCAAAGCATTGTGGAGCTGGGCCCTTCCCTCATCCTGTTTTGAATGTCCTGATAGAATTTCTGGATTTGGTTGACCCTTCAGATGGTGTTGATGCTTTGGAGTTTCTCTGGCCTGAGGACCGAAACAAACGAGGAACGAGACAGTGAAATGATCCAGAAGAAGGACGTCTTCAGGAAGAGGGACGACTGTGTCTGTGAGTGGGTTCAAGTTTCAAGGCCCTCCCTGGGTTCTCGGTTAGGTTCGAAAAGTCTCGAGAGGAGTGCAGATGGAATTTCTGCAAGCATACAGCCTAAAGGACAGACTTTCATAATCACGAGGCATGGGGAAGAAAAGAGTACAGAAGAAGTGTTCAGAGAAAAGAAGCATCACCCTGCTTACAGCCTGCTCCATGCTCTATACTAAACTCACTTGTCAGGGAGCCTGGGTGGCTCAGTCGGTTAAGCGTCAGACTTTTGGTTTGGGCTTAGGTCATGATCTCAGGGTTGTGAGATCAAGCCCTGCGCTGGGGAGTCAGCTTGAGATTCTCCCTCTCCTTCTGCCCCTCCCTTTGCTCGCTCTCTCTCTCTCTAAAATACATAAATAAATCTTAAACAAGAACAAAAAGCTCGCTTGTCAGAGGCTGGTGATTCCAAGTCTTTCCTTTTCACGAGTGGCTCACACGCGGGTGTTTGTGTCCCAGTCTGTCTGTGCGCTGCCCTCTTGCTCAGTGAAGAGACTGAATTTTAAAGGATTTCTTTAAATCGTAAAGAAATCCAAGACTCTGACTTCTCATCTGTTCTTCAACAATCCCAGCACAGGTTGTTACTCTAAAATACCCTTAAGCAGAGAGAAGCTATAAACGCTTTATCATAGTATCTCTTAAGAAAAAAGTAGCAGAGGATCATATTGAGGGTGTTAGAAATAGAAGGCTTGAATAGAAAGGAAAAATTAAAAAAAAAAAAGCATAAAAATAAAAAAAGCCAGAGTCACAGAGGCGAAGGCTAGTGGTGGTCCCCTCCCTGGCTCTGCTTCTTCCCTGTCCCCTCCCGCCCTTTCTCCAGCAGCATCCCAAATGGGCCGGGCTTCTCTGTTGCACATCTTGTCTGTGACTTTTAGATCACACTGGGCTGAGCCAAGTAAGCCAGGATGAGACTGAGATACAGAGTCCAAAGGAAAGAACTACTAAAAATTCATGGGACTCAGAATGATCTCCCTGGCAGCTATATAGGACATAGAAAGAGTGGGTGTCAGTAGGTGATTACTCCTGATTTGGGGGAAAATATGCTTTAGGACTTAACACAGACATTGGAATTTATGTTAAGTATAACGTAGTACTACTTACTATGTTCTCGCTATTTATCAACGTTAACTCAGTTTTCTGAAGTGCTCCCTTACAAACGAGGTAAATGAAAGGTTCAGTGACTTGCCCAAAGTCACCCAGCTAGTGAGTGACAGAGCCAGAATTAATCCTGTGGAGGCACACTTGGAACTGCAGAGTTGGTATAGGTTATTTTAAGCTGAAGACAATTGAAATTCAACAGATGTAGAAAGAAGCCTTCTCGGAGTTTCCCTTACCTGACCCAGAGCAGAAACTTCTGAGAAATGAGGACTGCCTTAAGATCCACCTTAGGGACAACTTCTACTCCCAAGAGAGCGACCAAGAGTAAACCTGCCATAAATCACCTCTCTGGGGGAGCAGTACGGTCCTGAAGAAGACAGAAAGACCACTCCCCTGTCTCAAACTTCATCTCCTGTTCTTCTAAGACCCATTTGTCTTTCTTTTTTTTTTTTTTTTTAAAGATTTTATTTATTTATTTCAGAGAGAGAGAGAATGAGAGACAGAAAGCACGAGGGGGAAGGGGGTCAGAGGGAGAAGCAGACTCCCCGCCGAGCAGGGAGCCCGATGTGGGACTCGATCCCGGGACTCCAGGATCATGACCTGAGCCGAAGGCAGTCGCTTAACCAACTGAGCCACCCAGGCGCCCCCCCATTTGTCTTTCTTAAAGAAACCTATTTGCTCTTCCCCTGGAAGCCTTTCTCCCCTCTCTCTGCCTCTACTAAGTTAGCTGTATAAAGCCTTTCACTTCATTGAAAGAGCCAGTGACATCGTGTGTGGGCCTCCGTGTGCAAATGAATATACCCTTGGCTCCTGTTAGGATCACCAGTTTAATTGGCAGGCTCATCATTAAACCTGACAACAGAGGAGAAAGCTTTTCCTCCCCCACAAAACCCAGGCATTCTGGCCACAGAACCCATGCTTTGCACCAGCATCTCTCAACCTCAGCACTACAGACATTTAGGACCTGCCCAGGTTTTGTCTCGGGGCTGCCTGTCTGCACTTTGTAGCAGGCTAGCAGCTTCCCCAGCCCCTGCTCACTAGACGCCATTAGCATCCACCCCTCTTGGTGAGAGCCCAAAATTCTCCAGACATTGCTAATGTCCCCAGGGGAGGGGCAAGTTCTGGCCTTCGTATGACTCTTCCTATATGTCTCTACTTACTGCTGGAGAACCGCCGCTCATCATGCTGCCACTTTTTGCCCTGTTTTCCCCATTTCTGGGGAGGGCCTTCCTGCTTCTCCTCAGTCAAGGCTCAGTCAGGGGCTCGGTGATTCTGTAACACTCAATGCTAATGATTACTGATACCTCCTGAGATCTTACCATGTTCCAGGTGATGCCTGGTTTTTACATGTATTTGCTTATCAATCCTCACAAGACGCCTATGTGGCAGGACGTATCTGTGGGATGTGTGAAGTTTGGGGACATGAGAGACTCCATTTTGAAACTCCAGCTTCCTTCCCAACCAGTGAGCTCTTGAGCTGGGCCCAAAATGGCGACTGTTTTACAAGAAGCTGTTTATAAAGTTTCCACAGAGCGGCCAGCATTCGGCCCATTTGAGACAGTAAAGTTAAGCAATACATAGTGGGACTGTTTCTACTGATAGCACCAATGAAATCACCAGTAAGATAGCAATCAGAAGTGGCTTAAGTGCTCAGCACCAGATTGGCAGGTTTTTTCTTCTCTTCATCATCTAAATCATGCCGTTAGCCCTTCTCCTCCACTTGTCTGTGGGTTTTTTGAGAGTAGATACCAGTGTGTTCCTAACAGCCATACAACACTCAGCTCAATATTTCTTAAGTGAGTAAGTAAAAAACAGTAAGATTAAATTTTCCTGGCCCCAAAGGAAGGATATGTAAACCATGAAGCAGAATGTCCCGGACCTACTCTGATACAGAAATACTCTGCATTAGAAAAACTTGGGGAACAATGTGAGATGGGTGTCTGGATGTTTCTCTGTTTTAAAGCGTATCTTTAAGATTAATTCAAATGACCCGAGAAAGAATTTAACTAACTACACATTCTCCTTCAAAATAAAAAAAAAAAACAAAAACCTACATTCCTTTAGGATTACATCATTTCATTCCAAAATGGTTGAACAGATTATTTCATCCCAAATAGAGTTTTATTAAACACAGGTAAATGTGTTTCATCCCAAACAGAGTTTTATTAAACACAGGTAAATGTGTTTAATAAAATGTAACATGGAGTTAATATAATTTCCCCTCTCCCAGAATGAAATATTTTCTAGAATCTCAGAATCTCAGTCCCAGAGGGATGCTGAGCTGACACCTTGGCCTCAGTGGCAGGCCTTTGTCATTTTACCTCACTGTTTCTCTTCCAGAGCCCCTCTGCCCCGTCTTCACCCAAGAAGCCCTAGGAGAGAGAGAATATTGACCTTGGAGTGATAACTGGCTTGAGTCTTGGTTCTGCCTCTTAACTAGACTGAGTGACATTAGGAAAATCTCTACTTCTCTTCTTGGTTTTTTTAGCTGTAGGATGGGGAAATTTCCCTGATCTTTCTCTTGCTTCTCTTCCTAGTGCTGTCATAAGGTTAAATAATAAAGGATATATTAATCACGTTTTTAAAATTATTATTTCCCCTACTTTAGCAGAGAGGTGAACTGTGTCGGGGCTGTTGGAGGTGGCTACTGGAGAGAGTGTTTTGCTCCTTTTGGGGTGTTCTATTTTTGTGTGCATCACCGTCCCTCCCAGACACTGTCAGCCTTGCAGGGGAAGTCACAGAACGGCCCTTGGGGGCATGAATCCAGGGAAAGTTACACTGTGTTCTCTCCTGCCTCCAGCCCCAACCAGTCCCCAGCCTAAGGGGAGTGTAGTCGGGGGCCTTGAGGGACTAAAGGAGCCATAAAGCATGTGACCAGAGGGATTTGTAAGGCAGCAGGGAGGGACAGTCCAATGACGCTTGCTGTGATGGTTTGGACCATGTGGTGGCTTCTGAGCCAATTGGATGCACATGTCCCTCCAGGGTTTTTTATGCTTCTGTTCTCTGGGTAACTTCTTTCTCCATAACTAGCTTGGTTTCAGAGTGAGAATGCTCTTGCTTGGGCAAAGTCAAATTTGCCAAATGTAGGAACAGTTACATATTCTATTTCTCTTACCCTCTTCCTACTTTCTAGCTTAAATCATTCAGCATGAACTAAGAATCTATTTGATCTTTATAAAAATGAGATTTCACAACTTCTGTTCATGTCTGACTCTAAATGTGGCATTCTATTTCAGTGGGAGGAGTCAGAGCTGGTTAGGAAACGGGTCATTAGTGTCTTTGTTTCTGAAGAGATGGGGGAAAAAAGCTCTTTATATAGCTAGAATAATGAAAGTTATTTTTCTGATTTTTACACATACAGCTATTTTTCTCAACAGAAGTCAAAGGATGTGCTTACAATATTGCTTCACCCTCATTATTAGGATTTTTAGAATTTTAAACAATTTTCTGTACAGTGGTTTCTCAACATGGAGAAAGGTCTTTCTTTTCTGGACGATAGTAATAAAAGCTGTGAGAAATTGTGTCCCAAGGATTAAATGGCTCTGCAAGAGAGAGAGGTTGAATGGATCTTGTTTCTCTCAACCCTATCCAAATGGGGAATTGGCAATCCAAGTGAAGTCTAGGAAAGAACCTGGGTTTGTTATTATTTTTTGTTCCATGGGTTGTGATCCATTAGGAAGCCCGGAAATCAATTCAGCCTGACTCATTTTGGCTCCGTGACTTCCTTGGACTGTGAGTCCAAAGTCAAAGCTGAGATTCTCAACACCCAGCCGGGACTAAGATGCTGGCCGCCATTTCATTAGGCGCCCCAGTCTCTATAGGTGTATCTCTGAGATTGTTTTTCAACCTGGGGCTTGTGGTTCATTGGTTGTCAAATTCATTTCATGGTTTGCGACTACATTTTAAAAATAATAGAATACACTGTATTGGAATAGAAAATATCAGAGTGCATCGCATGTAATGAGGACAGGCATTATTTTGTAAAAACTTTATTTCAGTTTAAACACACACATATGTATTCATGCAATGAGTCTCGATGTAAAAAGTATTTTCTTTTTAAAAATTTACTGGGTTTTCTTAATTCTTGTAGTTAACATACAGTGTTATATTAGTTTCAGGTGTACAATACAGAGATTCAGCAATTCTACACATTACTCAGTGCTCATCATGATAAGTGCACTCTTAATTCCCTTCACTTATTTCACCCATCTCCCCACTCACTTTCCCCAAAAAACAGTCTGTTTTTTGTTTGTCTCTTCTTTTCTTTGATAGTTTGTTTTGTTTCTTTAATTCCACATATGAGTGAAATAATATAGCATTTGTCTTTCTCTGACTGACTTATTTCACTTAGCATTATATGCCCTCCATGGCAATGCCATCTATGTCATTGCAAATGGCAAGACTTCATTCTTTTTTATGGCTGAATAATATTCCATCATCTATCTATCTATCTATCTATCACATCTTTATACCTACATCAGTTGATGGACACTTGGGTTGCTTCCTTATTTTGTCTACTATAAATAATGCTGCAATAAACATAGGGGTGCCTTTATCTCTTTGAATTAGTGTTTTCATATTCTATGGGTAAATACCCAGCAATGCAATTATTGGATCATATGGTAATTCTATTTTTAATTTTTTGAGGAATCTCTATACTGTTTTCCACAGTGGCTACCCCAGTTTGCATTCTTACCAGCAGTGCACGAGGGTTCGTTTTTCTCCACATCCTTGCTAGCACTTGTTGTTCCTTGTGTTTTTGATTTTAGCCCTTCTGACAGGTGTGAGGTGATATCTCATTGTGGTTTTGATTGGCATTTCTCTGATGATGAGTGACGTTGAGCATCTTTTCATGTGTCTATTGGCCATCTGTATGTCTTCTTTGGAGAAATGTCTGTTCACGTCTTCTGCCTATTTTTTCATTGGATTATTTGTTTTTTTGGGTGTTGAGCTGTATCAGTTCTTTATGTATTTTGGATACTAACCCCTTATTGGATATATCATTTGCAAATATCTTCTCCCATTCAATAGGTTGTCTTTTAGTTTTGTTGTTTCCTCTGCTGTGCAGAAGCTTTTTATTTTGATGTGGTCCCGATAGTTCATTTTTGCTTTTGTTTCCCTTCCCCCAGAGACATACCTAGAAAAACACTACTGCAGCCTAAGTCTGAAATGTATTTTCAATTATGGGTCCCAATATAAACCGATTTAAAAAACGAGGTGGGGCAGGGAAGGAAATGCAATAGCCACACTTACCAGGCTGGCAACCCTCTACCCTGATGGCAGTCACCAAGCCCACCTTCAAACAGACAGTATTCTCTTTTATTGGCTGGAGGTGGGGAATGGGGTAGAGGTTACAGGCCCAGTTGTGCTATTTGTAACTAGATCCCATGAGGAATGGGCCTAGTGCCTTTAGAACGGGGCATCATTCTCAGAGTAAGGGCCTCAGTGGCACATTTGAGAGAACTAGAAAACAGGCACTCTGTCAGGCCCTGGGAGCACAAAAGAAACAAGACCCCCAGTGCAGCTACCTGGAGGAGCCCTTCTCTTGCTTCCCCATAATGGCTTTCTCTGCAGTGGGAAGAACCTCTCTTTGAGAATAAGTGGGAGCAGGAAACCACAGAGTGGCCTCTGGGAGGCTGAGAAGGAAGATGTCAGATGAGAATGAGCAACGGTTTGCAATCCCTCACCTACAATTGTACCCCCCCCATGGACTCGACCAGAATTTGGAACTTAATGAATCTTATTTAAGGAAACAAATGTAACTCACAGACTGGTAGAGGTGTTGACTGTCCGCTCCCCAAAAGACCACTGGAAAACCTATCGATCAAATAAAGCTAAGTTTATTAGACCCACTGCAGTGAAGGAGAATTTCACTTTAACAGTCTTAACATGCCCCAGAGGGTGGGCAGAGTGGTTATTTATTGTATTTTGTTGCTTGGGGTCAAGTGGTTTAAAGCAGTTTTTTCAAGGCAGAAAACTGATTGAGAATTGGATAAAATTCATGGCATCATGTATTTTGGATTGGTGGTTACAACAAAGCATGGATCCGGAAGTGAGTCTAGATAAGGACACTGCTGAGTATGCCGTTGTCTCAATAGGAGAACTGCTTCTCCATCTAAGGAAACGCCTTTCTGGACACTTGTACTTGGAGGAATTCCTGTCAACAATCAAGTTATTTATTGGTTAACAGTCTCATTTCCCTGAGCAAGAATTTTCTGGAATAGTTAAGTCACGTTGACCCATGCGTAAAATGTTTACTTATCTTGGCCATTGTGAAGTTGCTGAAATAGAATCTCTAGACAGAGAGATTTTACGATTTTTTAATAGTTAATTTCCATCCTGTCTAGTGTTTTTGGAAAGAGTTGGCATCATTAATGACATACTATCAGATACCACTGTTGTGTTTAAAAACTGTGGAGGCGGTAAATGTGAAAGAAAAGGAATGCTTGGAATTGGGATTAGGTCGTTGAATTTTATTGGAATTTTTAAATACTGAAAATTTCCAGGTAGAATAAGGAAAGTCAAAATAAGAATACTCTGGACTTGTTGGTTTGTTCTTTTTTAACATAAGTGGTATTTATGTTGTATGCATTATTCTTTTTATCAGGTAATAGTATGTCTTGGGAAATACGTAAACATATGTACACAATTATATATAGTTACTCAAATGTAAATATAAGCCCCCATAATATATGCAATATATGTCTTTTGAATAGGCAGGATTTTGTTCTTATTTCCTGTCCTCCCTTTAAACTTTATCACTGGGGAAAATCCTCCCCGGCACTGGATGACTGCTTTGCCCGGTCTTAGGCAATGACATTTCCATTGTACTTTAAGGGGTAAACTCAGCCTTAGCTCTGAAATGCTGGTGATTGAGGCATGTTCAGTTACAAATAAATTATCGCAGGTAGAAACTGGTGATTTCTACTCACGTGGGTGGCCAGAGTTCCCAGGGTTACCATTATCAAGAAGGCACGTCTCCAAACTGGCGAAGACCTTCTTCCTCTTCTCCGGCCTTTCCCCGATTTCCTCTCTTCTTTCCACAGTATCTTTCCCACTTTTCTTCTTATTCCTGGTTTCAAATGTGGGCTAAGGCAATCGGCCCAAATGGTATGTATGTATGCATTTATTTATATTTTCCTTTGCTTAAATCCTTTCCCCCCAAATCTTTCTGAGAAAGATCTTGGATCACTTTATGGAAATAATATAGAATGTGGGAGGCAGCATGTGTGAGAGAGAGCTCACAGAATTTGGAATCCGTTGGATATTGGTTTGAATCAAGGCTCTGGTCCTTACTAGCTTTGTGATTCTGTGTTAGTTATTTAGCCAACTGGTGTTTCAGGTTCCTCATTTGTAAGCTGGAGATAATTCTCTAGAAGAATGGTATGAGAGTTAAATAAGAAATGTGTGTGTGTGTGTGTGTGTGTGTGTGTGTGTGTGTGTGAAAGAGACAGAGACAGAGAGACAGAGGGAGAGACAGAGACAGGGAATGTTACTTACTTGGCAGAGTGCTTGGAGCAGTATGAACCCTCAAGAAAATAATGGAAACTATATTCTGCATATGAAATGTGAACACAGCATAGTTATTAATTCTTATAGGAAACTATCTTATCGTTTGCATTGGAAATCCACAGATAATCCAAATATAATCAATTCTAATGAAGGACTTTAATATTCAAATTGATTGAGTAGCTGATAATTTAATGAGTATTTCCTTTGCCCCAGCAGTGTGTCATAGGTAAGAGTCAAATGATTTAGCACCCCTGTTCCTATCGAGCTCTCTGTTTTGTGAGGATGATAATACAGATGCAGGAAAGCAATTAGAATATTATAAAAGGGAATAACATCAAAAGATTGTGTGAATCACAAAATCTTTTATAAGAATAATGGTAAAAGTGACCCCTTTACATTTAGCTTATTATCTCTTTTAAATTTAGATTTTAGTTGGTTAACATACAGTGCAATATTGGTTTCAGGAGTAGAATTCAGTGGCTCATCACTTACATACAACACCCAGTGCTCATCACAAGTGCCCTCCTTAATGTCCATCACCCATCTAGCCCATCCCCCACCCACCTCCTTCCATCAACCCTCAGTTTGCTCTCTATCATCAAGAGTTTGTTTCTTTTTTTTTCTTTAAGATTTTCTTAATTTGACAGAGAGAGACACAGCGAGAGAGGGAACACAAGCAGGGGGAGCGGGAGAGGGAGAAGCAGGCTTCCCGCTGAGCAGGGAGCCCGATGCAGGGCTCGATCCCAGGACCCTGGGATCATGACCTGAGCCGAAGGCAGACACTTAATGACTGAGCCACCCCGGTGCCCCTATCATTAAGAGTTTCTTATGGCTTTTTTCCCTCTCTCCTTTTTATCTTTCCCCCTTCCCATATGTTCATCTGTTTTCTTTCTTTAATTCCACATTTGAATGAGATCTTATGGTATTTTCTTTCTCTGACTGACTTATTTCACTTAGCATTATACTCTCTAGCTCCATCCGTGTCATTGCAAATGGCAAGATTTCATTCTTTTGGATGGCTGAGTAATATTCCATTGTATATACATAGCACATCTTCATCCATTCATCAGTCAAAGGACATCTGTACTCTCTTCCATAGCTTGGCTTTTGTTGATGCTGCTGCTATAAACATCACAGTGCATGTGTCCCTTTGAATCTGTATTTTTGTATCCTTTGGGTAAATACCTAGTAGTGCAATTGCTGGGTCATAGGGCAGTTCTGTTTTTATTTTTTTAAGGGTTTTATTTATTTATTTATTAGAGAGAGAGAGCACAAGAAGGAGGAGAAGCAGGCAGAGGGAGAGGGAGAAGCAGGCTCCCCACTGAGCAGGGAGCCCGATGCGGGGCTGGGATGGGTCATGTCCTGGGATCATGACCCGAGCCAAAGGCAGATGCTTAACCGACAGAGCCACCTAGGTGCCCCAGGGCAGTTCCTGTTTTTAACTTTTTTTTTTTTTTAAAGATTTTATTTATTTATTTGAGAGAGAGAGAATGAGAGACAGAGAGCACAAGAGGGAAGAGGGTCAGAGGGAGAAGCAGACTCCCTGCTGAGCAGGGAGCCCAATATGGGACTCGATCCTGGGACTCCAGGATCATGACCTGAGCCGAAGGCAGTCGCTTAACCAACTGAGCCACCCAGGCGCCCTGTTTTTAACTTTTTGAGGAACCTCCATACCGTTCTCCGGAGTGGCTGCACCAGTTGGCATTCCCACCAACAGTGCATGAGTGTTCTTTTTTTCTCCGTCCTCACTAACACCTGTTGTTTCTGTGTTGATGATTTTAGCCATTCCTACAGGTGTGAGGTTTTGAGTTGTATTTTCCCGATGATGTAGTTCCCTGATGATGAGTGATATTGAGCATCTTTTCAGGTGTCTGTTAGCCGACATTTAGCATATCATCTTTATCTTTATCATCGTCTTAGGTAAAAAAAAAAAAAAAAAGTTGGTAGCTGTGTCCATTAGGAACCAATCTGCAGTAACATTACCCTCAGTTCCAGGTAGCTTCAACCATGGGGTTTGTTATCTCACTTAAATGCAAGGCCAGGGGTGATGATTCCAGGTTTGGCTATGTCAGCAGCATAACTGGGTCAGAGTCCAGCTGCATTCCTTCCTTCTGCTCTGGCCCTCCGGCTTGTCCGTCTGTGATCATTAGTTGGCATCCACAGCTCTGAACATCTCATCCTTCCTCCATTTCCACAGGGAATGTGTTGGCTGGAAAATAGCACCCCCCCCCCCCCCCCCCCCGCCGAAGATATCTGCACTCTAGTCCCTGGAACCTGTGCATGTTAGTTTTATATGGCCAAAAAAAAAGGGGCTTTGAGATGGGGAGATCTTCCCAGATTATCCGCGTGGGCCCTAAATGCCATCTCAGGTGTCTCTATGAGAAGAAAGCAGAGGGAGACTTGACACCACCCAAAAGAAGAGAAGTCAATGTGACCACAGAGGCAGAGACTGGAGCGGTGTGGTCACGCTAAGGAATGCCAACAGCCACTGGAGGCTGAGAGAGTCAAGAAACCCGTGCTTAGCGCCTCTGGAGGGAGCGTGGCCATGCTGACACCTTGCTTTTGACCCAGAGGTACTGATTTGGGAAAAGCAACCAATAACATCTGCCACAGACGTCAAGTGACCACTTCATGGACCATAGGAAGGAGATAGACGTGGACATAGTGTATTGGCCAAGCCCCAGAGTCAAATGTTGGTACCTCAAGAACACCAGCATGGGGGCATCACGCCAACTTTCTCACCAAGCAAGTCAGTGGATTCCCACGTCCTTCTGTGAGGGAGCATAGAGACACTGCCAAGGAAACGGGCCACTTTTCCCAGGGTGAATTTTTACCCAGCCATGGCTTGGCTGACCTTCCCAAGTAAGCACACAGCAAGGAACATTCCTCTTGAGGTAGGTGAGTTTCCTTAGCAACGTCAGCCAACGCATTCTGTCTTCTGACTCCTGGTTCTGTCTTCCTGGATGCTGTCTACAGGCAAGTGAAGTATGGTCTCAGCTTTACACCCCCTTATAAATGGCTTCCCTCTATTTCCAGTTCCCTAATTCAGACATGATACATGACCTTCCTGGCAGCTGTTCACCAACTGATTTGGGACAAGGGGAGGGAAGCTTTCTTCTAGACTCTTTGCCTCCCTTTCATACTAACTAAGCTGGCTGAAGACCCAAGGCCCTGGAATATCTTGGCTTCTACTACAAAGATGAAGAGAAACCCCTGCCAGGAGACCCCCTAAACAGAGGGCATTTGTTGGAGTTAAACCTCCTTCAAATCTGACTAGCAACTCCACCCCCAAGTAAATGTGTGTTTTTTTTTTTTTTTTTTTTTGTCTTGTCTTGTTTTGTTTGTTTGTTTCATTAATTTTAAAAATGTGGATGGTTTGGGGTTTGGCTCACAGAACATTATAAAACAAAAGTCTTGTCATCTGGAAAATACCTTTTTCGGTAAATACTCTCAAATAAGACTAAATTTAAAAGGAACCCACTGAGACTGCCAGGTAATGTAATGGCTTTTTGTCCAAAAATCATTTGGAAGCAAACGCTTCTGCTGACCCACAACTTGGGCCTAGTGAGGTTTCAAATCTAACACTTTTGCGATTATAACTCTCCTACTGGGCCGTTAATCTGATTGTTTATTAAAGCTCCACTGACTTGTTCGTTTAATGAGTTTCTCTAGCACAGTCGATGCTCTTCAGAGAGAAAGTGCTATGGGACCCCAGGCTCGTAATGGTAACTGACAATATGTCACGGGGGATGGAGGCCTTGAGGGCTCCAAGCAGAAGATGGATGAGACTCTCTACCCGTAGCTCATTTCAAGAGTATTTCAGCAGTTCTGTGTCTGAGTTAACTGCCTGGATCTCTGCTGTGCAGCAAAACATTTGTTACTTTGGCTCCATTTGCTCACCTTGCAACTAGAATTCCATAGCAGTGGTCTCAGGGCATTGAAATCCTTCATCATGCTGGCAGGCATGGAAGGCACCGGAAGAAGCAGCTCTGTGAAATAGCTCATGGAGACCAAACATCCCTGGGAAGGTGACCAAGGTGGACAGAGAGTACAGAAGCAGAGAACAACCCAAGGTGGATGGAATGAGCCCTGGGTGGGATTGTACCATGGCCTGAACAAAATTTTGCCAACTATCATAAGGATTCTCCTTTTTCCTCCACACTCCCCAGCCTCTCGTAGACCTAATTAAGCATGCTCCCCATTTGTCAGAATCATACCCATTTCTGCTTAGCCCTATCTGCCTTGCATATGGAAATGTCCACACCCAGTGGCTAGTCCATTGGGAGCTCAATTCTTTCAACCTGGTAAATGAAGTTGGGTCACTGTTCTTGTGAGAGGCATGTTGAGAGCAGGACTTTCATAAAAATGTAGCAAGAGGCACATGGATAAATTAAAATTTTCTAGTGACCATATTAAAATAAAGGACACAGATTAAATTAATTTTAGAACATGTTTTATTCTATGTTCTAAAATGTATACCAAATATTTTCATTTCAACGTGGGGCACTGTCCATATTTCAAGTGTTTCATAGCCAGTGGTCACTGAGATTCTAGAACCAGTCTCTCTGGTGGGTCAGCTGCACTGCAGGAATTCTCATGGCAGCATTTTCAGCTAGGTATTAGCATTTCTAGGCAAGACTGTGGATGAGATATTTTGCAGCAGGCAAGTCCTCATTGGGTCCTGAATTTACACCAGTCAGGCACAAATCTACTTCGCATATTGCCTATCTGATAACTGTATATATATATATGTCTTTCATGATCCCCAAAGGCCACTGTTGAGAATTCTTAGGAAGAGATGAAATGAGGGGAAAGTCTCATAATGAATATATACCCTTGGAGGCAAAGTCTAAGATCAATTTTCTAAAAACTTGGGAAGTTAAGGGCTGATGCTGTGTATGGTTATATCAATATACTTTTCTTCTCCCTCTTGTGTTTGTTGTCTCAGACGTTCTGCCTCTTTTTTCTGCTCATGCCTTTTCTCTTTGCTGCTTCTTTCACATAATATTAGAACTCTTTCACTGTCAGGAATATAATTTTTAAATATATGTAATAAATTAATGATGAGAAGAACAAATAGAGCAGGTTATAAAGTTCACACTATTTTCCTGTGTTTATACCACCTGTAAGAAGCTGCCTAATGTGGAAAAAGATAGAATTTCAAAATTGGATTGATGGAGATTGTGACCTTCGTCCAATTTCCTGGCTTAAAATTTCAGCTATTTGAGTTACAGTGTATTGAAACACGTACCCGTGAGGAGAGTTTTCGATTGCAAATTACAGAATGCCTGACCAACAGTGGCTTTCCCATTCAGAGGTTTCTTTTCCTTCGATGACAAGAAGCCTGAAGGCAGCTGGATGTTGGCTTTGGCTCTGCTGTTGGACAATGTCATCAGAGACACAGTCTCCTTCTCCTCCCCCACCCTTAGTGTGTGGCTCTTCAACCACATGCTTGGTATCTCGTGGAAGCAAATGGCTGCTAAAGCTGCAGACAGCAATCCATGTTTAAGGAAGGAAGAGATTCTTATCAGAAGAACAAAACATTTCTAAGAACTGTGTCCCCAGGCATTCACAGCTACACAAGGGGTTGGGAAAATGTGTATTTAGTTTCTTAGCTTCTAAAGGGGAAGTTTTGAGAAGAGACTGTTGAGGTAGTGAGCAAATGAAGATGGCCACAGTGTGGCTCCCTAATCGCTGGACAGCCGCAAACATACACTGAGGGCTCATAAGATGTAAGATAACATGCTAAGCTTTTTACAGACGTCATCTCATTTTATCCTCACAACTCTGACATACGTCTCCTATTATTACCCACATTTTTTTAGTTAAAAAAAACTAGACCTTAGAGAGGTAAATTAATTTACCCAAATCACATGAGATCCCCTTGTTGCACCAATATCACCAAATAACTACCCCGATTGGCATGTAGGTCCCGTGCCACATAACTTATCATACTTCATCCAACTGCTTGTTAATATTTTACTCCACGAAGGCAGTGAGAGAGAGAAAGGAAGGACTCAAGGGTAACTTTATCGTTTCTGGCTTGAGAAACTGTTATAGGATGGTCTGTCTCCTGGGAGAGGAAGAGTAGTTTTTGGCAGACATTATGTAAGTTCTGTCCAGGATGCATTTAATAGATGGTGCCTGTCAGTCAGCCAAGTGGCCGAGGGTAATGGATGTGAGGAGTGCAGGAGAAACCGCATGGGTAGAATTTCTGAGTTCTAAGAGGTTGATGGTCACAATGAAACCGATATCACCTTCCTAGACTTCCTTTTCTTAAGGAACAGGAAGGTAAATAGTTCTTCTAGGTATGCAGGAGAAACGTAGAGATGACTGAGAGATCACAGTGGCTTATTTTCTGCTCACCAACACCGTGGTGGGTAGCTTCTAAGATGGCCCCTGGTGATGCCCCCCTCCTGCTATTCACATTTTCATGTAATCAACCCACAACTGCCTTGAGTGGTTTGGATCTAGTGACTTGTTTCTGATCAATAGGACAATGGCAAAGGTGATGAGATGTCATTTCCATGATTAAGTTACAAGTGATTGTAACTTCTGTCTTGCTAACAGATTCTCTCTATGTGCCCTCTTGGCTCTCATGCTTTGCTGAAGTAATGAACATGTTGAAGAGGACCACGTGGCAAGGAAATGAGAGTGGGCTTGGCCAACAGCTGTCAGGAACCCGAGGTCTTCAGTCCAGCAGCCTGTAAGGAACAGAATTCTGCCAACAATCTGAGTGAACTGGAAAGTGGATCCTTCCCCAGTCAAACTTTCAAATAAGAGCCCAGTCCTGTCAATAACTTTATGCGGTCTGTGAGAGACCTGAAGTAGAGGAGCCAGCTAGGCTGCATCCCTGACCCACAAGCACGGAGATAGTAAGTCTGTGTTGTTTAAACCGCTAACTTAATTTATTAAGTGGCAATAGATATAGATGTAAACATGCCAAGTTTAGCTGTGTGAGCAGAGACCAGGCCCATGTAGCATTTAGCTGGGGTATATGCTTACCTAATTCCAAGAGCCAAGGGAAGGTAGACTCTCTTTGGTGATTCAGAAATACTGCAGAGAGATGGCTTATATGTGGAAATAAACTACCCAGTTGGCCAATTAAAACCAGAACTGAGAATCAAAGAATTTGGTTCCCAGGAGAAATGAGAAAACCCTGGGGGGGATGCAGCTATATTTAGGCCAGACTGTGAGCAGCGGAAGCTGCATGTGAACCAGGCTGAGACTTGCTTTGGGAGTAGGCTAGGAGCCTCAGGAGGTAGATAAACATTAAACATAACCATGCAGTGAAAGGCTTTAGACAGGGTTGAGAAAGCTAAGTAATCTTCAAGGGGATTATCAAGGGAAGTTGTAGATTTTCCTTTCCTGGAATCCCTAAAAATAGTAGTGATCTTAACTCATTAAATAAATGACAAAAACTTGAATTGATGATCAAAATCATTCAGTATCCTGTTCTGTAAGCAATCTCCTTTCTTGCGTTTCTCCTCTCTCTTCTTTTTTTTTTTTTGAACAAAGCCTTCAAATATATATTTGAGAAATTCTGGACAACATACACTCACAGTGGCCTCCTAAATCTAAATCTCTTCACCTACATTTAAAAATTAAACCCATCAACCAAAACCCTCATCTTCAGCACATCCAGGAAATGGAAAACACCTACGTCCATTGATCTCTCTGACCGTATTGGACATTGCTGGAACAACTTGAAGCAGAGTCTGAGGATGAGGAGGCATTCAGGTACCATGAGACCTACTAAGAGATGATCCTGTGGTGACCCAGGAGAATGTCCTGGTTTGTGGGAAATACACCCTGAAGTTCAGTGTGGCGTTAGAGGACATCGTGGAAACTTCTCCTCTCCTCTCTTCTTACACTGACACTCTTCGTATTGGTCTGCTTGGGCTGCTGTACCAAAATACCACAGGTTGGGTGGCTCAAACACAGAAATTTATTTTCTCAGCAGAGAGAGATCTCTGGTGTCTCTTCCTCTTGTTATAAGTATACCAATCCTATCAGATTAGAGCCCCACACTCACAAACTCATTTAATATTAACTATCTCCCTGAAGGTCCTATCTCCAAATACAGTCATATAGGGTGTTAGGGCTTCAACATATGAATTTTGGGGGACACAATTCAATCCATAACACTTTCCAACCACTAACCGCTATAAAATTAAGCTCAGTTCGGGCAGGAACTTGGATTGTCTTTTCCACCAAGATGTCTTGTTTTTCAAAGGCCTATTTCAGTGCCTGGAGCATAGTAAGTCCTCAATAAGTTATTTGTTGAGTGAATGAATGATGGCCTTGTTTTCTTCCATCAAATTGGGATTGCAATTGAAGAAGTCTATGAGAATAGGTCAAGTAGCCAGGTATTTATTTTTTCACGGACAGTTTTCTTGTAATCTTGTGTGAAGGTTTTTTTTTTTTTCTTTTCAGTTTTGTTATGATTTGTATATATCATTGGGATTTTAAATCATCTGATTTATTTACCCATTTTACTCACCAAAGATTTATTGAGCACTTGATAGATGCTCAGCACAGGACTCGGTGTTCTAGGTCAAGCTAAGCAGGATAAGGCACTACCCTTGTTCTCAAGGCACTTGTCATGTACTTACTGAGGGATGTGGTCAGCACAGGAAGCAGTTAGGTAACCACACAATTATAATATACATAGCTGAACTATCGAAAAGATCGGTTCCCTGCCCTTGGACTAATAAGAGAATACAATCCTATATAAAACACAAAGGATACCTGCTAGCTGATGGTAGAGCTTTCTTTATGGCAGAGCTCTTTAAGGGCTGATAGAAGTAGCTCAGGTAAGCTCAAGAAATGCCTTAAAACTCACTCGTATAAAACTCTACTATAAGGCAGCTGAGAAAATACAAAAGGAGCCTTTGGTGATGGGCTCCCATCTCCTGCTATTCTCTTACACACAAACAGGAGCAGGTTCAAATGTTTATCTTTAAAGGTTCAGGAAGGGGAGAAAGGAGGACAAGGAAGGGATGGAAGGGCCTGGTGGGGCCTGGTGGGCAACCTGTCTCCAGAGGCAGGCAAGGGGTGGGAGGGTCTCCATGTTCTTAGGATCCACCTCACCTTACCTCATCCTGGGCCAACATCTACAGTGAGGTCCCTTGAATCTTTGCTGCTGTCCTAGGATTCTCAGACAGCCACAGAACCCAGAATTTTCACTACGGATATTTAAGCTAGCAAGGACAACCACTACGAGATGGAATCGCGGCCAGACCTCCAGAGCCCAAGGTTGGCCGGCTGCTCAGACTTGCCCAGTCACTCATTAATCTTGAAATAATATGACTCACATCTTACATCTTTGCATTTTTGCAAAGTCCCACTTATTTTGTTATGACTTTGCTCAGGTTTGATGACTTGGCTAGCTTCCCATGGGCCCTGAATAGATCAGATACAATCCTGTCCAAGCATAGGAGACTGATCCCCGGCCTTTCTCATGTTTCTTTCTGCTCCTGGATCTATGAATCACAGGACCCAACGTCAACTTCCACTGTCCAATTTTAGCAGGAAAGAATGACGGGGAGAAGGAACAAGGATCTGAGCTCTCCTTACTTGAGCCTGCCCATCCTGGAAAAGTCAGCCTCCTTCTGGGACCAAAAACAATGTTCATTAGACACAAAGCAAGGCTGCGTGCTCTCCTGGAAATCGCTGAGCTGGGAGCCGACCCAGAGCGGGGCTAGAGCAGATCCAAGAACAGGAGTGACGGTAACGCCTGGGCACTGCTGCCGTTCTCCCTAGAGATTTCATGCTTTGCGTTGTCTCTGCTATTTAGTGTAGGGTATTCCACCCATGGCATCGGCTCGTTTCCTGTGGGCGTTCAGTGAGGTCAAATAATACATCGCGCGTGAGGGCCCTTTACCAAGCCGAAGGTACGGTGAGGATGTATGAGTTAGGGGCTGTAGCCGCCTCTGTACCATCAGAAGCACACCTCCCATGGGAGTGGAGCACCGTGTCTTGTTTCAAACTGTGGGCTTCACACCCAGACCGTGTGAGCTTGAAGACGAGCACTCTGTGAACCCAGCCTTCCTCACCTGCAAAGTGGAGGAATAAGAAGAAGGACCAACTCTGTAGTCTGTCATGAGACGTAAATGAGGAAAAGTCTGTCAAGGACAGGACCAGGAACAAAGTAGTCAATCCATGTTCCTTACTGTTCCTCCAGTGGGCAGAGCTGGGTGCTAACTTGTCTTTGGTCTCTTTTCCTTTATGCTATTTTTCGAGTTAGCACCATCACACAGATTGCAGCGGTCCAGCTAAAGGCCAGCAGACGGTACGTTTAGATAGTAGGAATTGTCACGGAGCAACGAAAAAGAGATAATGCACTTCTGTAGGCGAGGGGAGATCTTCGGCCCTGAAGGAAATCACGTGTAAGGCCTTGGGGAAAGCACAGGCTTTAGAAAACTTTTGTCTAGCACTGTTACCGTTTGTGGGAAACTGAGGGAGGTTTAAAACATTTGCCTCTTTCTTCTCTGGCTTCACTCAGGTTACTTGGTGACATATTTCTCATTGTGACATATCCAATAGATAGAAGAGCTTCCAGTCCCATTTTCAGACATTCCATAATCCCGCAGAGGTGAAAGGGCATGAAAGGCTATGGACTAGAATGTTCCTTTCGAGAGGACTCCATGCCTCTGAGCCCTTGGCAGTCTAAGGAATAGCAAAGTCTTTTGGTCAGAAAGATGCCTACGAAAATCACTCCAATTTCTGGCTACCCGTGGTGAATTAAACTCACGAGTTCATCTTTACTTTCTTCAAAAATCTTGATGGAAAAAAAAAAAAAGATAGTTATAAGCCCACAAGGACAAGGGGGTTGGGAAAGGAGAAGAGCAACAACATTTTGGAAGCTAGACAGCTGAAGAAAGCATGGCTGCTTACTTCCCAGACTAGAGAGAGCTAAACTCTCAGTAGGTGCCGGAGGCAGGCTGGGGCTAGCGCATGGGGAAGGACCTCAGTCATATGAAGCCCCAGGTCCCTCTGAAAGCGGGAGTGCAGGTAGGTTAGAAAAAAAGAAGATTATTTGAAACATGGAATAAATAACAGGCAGTTAGAATCCTCACTCAGCCTCCCTGCCTAGGATTTCAGGCACAGGATTTCATTTGATAGACTATGGCCATTTGGGGCTCTATTATAAAGATTCCTACTTCCTCTGGGGATATAATTTGGTGTTTTCTGTTGTGGCCTTTCCTGTTTTCAGACTCCCTTGAGGCCAGACTCCCTGGGGAGAGTCTACTAGAAGCACTTGGGTATCGGGGAGAGTGGGTACAGCTGGAGGCCTGTGGTGGTGGGTGTGGTGAGCCCCTGCACCGAGAACAGTCCACAGGCTGGAAGGCTGCCTCTCTGTTGGCTCCTAGAATACAGGCTGCCAGACCTCAACCCTCTAGGCAGGAGGTTGGACAACTCTTCTCTGGATAAACTGATCGCCTATGAACTTTAGTTAATGGTAACGTATCAATCTTGGTCCCAGGTCATCAGGGTTGGCATTGTACCCTAACGTGGCTTCCCATATTCCTCACGTGGTATCTGAGAGTAAGAATAAAGACAGTGGTTTTCTAGGTGGTTCACATACCCTGGTTGGGGAAGAGGACTTCAGTTTTGGGGTAGCCCGGAACAGGCAGCCCTGGCACGCTGGCCTGAGACCGTCCCGTTATTCCTAGTAGCGCCAGGAGTGGCTGTCCCCCAGAACTCTGGTGTGGCCCCTAGGGCATAACTTCCTTTCTGGAAATCACCCTGGAACTTATTCAGAAGCACATTTTCTGGAAATCATTGGAATGGCCATCGGCAAAACTTTATCTGAGCCTGGAGCATGGCAGCGACACCTGAGCATTTTAGTCAAAACACCAAGGTCACTCTGAAAAACAAACTGAGGGTTCTAGAGGGGAGGAGGGTAGGGGGATGGGTTAGCCTGGTGATGGGTATTAAAGAGGGCACGTACTGCATGGAGCACTGGGTGTTATGCACAAACAATGAATCATGGAACACTACACCAAAACAAATTATGTAATATATGGTGATTAACATAACAATAAAAAATTAAAAAAAAAACCCACCAAGGTCAGCAAAATGCAAAGGATGGCGTGTGGATAGGTCGAGAGAAGGCAGCTTGGCCAAATAAATAATTACGGGGGGAAGGGAATATATATACCTGGGGCACTTTCTTCGGTGAGCACCCTACACGTTGAAGCAGTTTAGTATCTGCTCTACTGTCCTAGCTTGGCCGTGGATTTGCTTTGGCCCTTGATCTGGGGTGCTGTTTAAAGTGTAAAGTGGGGCACCTGGGTGGCTCAGTTGGTTAAGCGACTGCCTTCGGCTCAGGTCATGATCCTGGAGTCGCGGGATCGAGTCCCACATCGGGCTCCCTGCTCAGCGGGGAGTCTGCTTCTCCCTCTGACCCTCCCTCCTCTCATGCTCTCTCTCTCTCTCTCATTCTCTCTCTGAAATAAATAAATAAAATCTTAAAAAAAAATAAAGTGTAAAGTGAATGGGAATATCACGGGAGGGAGGATCTTGTTAAAATGCAGATTCTGATTCAGTAGATCTTGGTGGGGCTGACTCCGCATCTCTCACCAGCTTCTGGGGAAGCCGATGCAGATGTGGGCAGTGGAGGGGAACACCCTTTGAGTATGAAGGACATAACACTTCCGGGTTTTGGTTGCCTCACATGTAAAACGGGACATTAGTACCTTCCTCCTAGAATGTAAAGATGTTAGAAGAGCACCTGCTGCAGAGTAAGCACTCGATAAACTGTTTGTTTTTTATGAAAAATGGGAGCAATGAGAGCACCACCTTGAAGATCACGTGAGACTATGAAGGTCAAGTGCTCCACGTGAGGACTGATGCCTGGGAAGCATTGGCCGTGGACTTCCTATGTGCCCAGCCTTGGTGTGTTTTCTCGTTTAATTCCTGTCCCTCTGTGAGGTGGGTACTAATATCCTGCCCTCTTAGCACATGTGCAAACCAAGACTTAGCTTAAGAATCTTGCAGAAGACCACAAGTTTGCTAGGTGGTAGAGCTGGGATTTACACCCAGATCATGTGGCACCAAAATCTGTGAATTTAGTCACCAGCTGTAACTGTTACTGTTATTAGTGTTGTCTTTTTAAGTCCTCATAACCAAGGTGGGGTTTTATACCCATTTTATAGGAGAGAAAGCAGTTTGGGAGACTATAGTAAACTTACCTAATGTCATATACACAATCTCTATCCCCTTCTCATGTACGAGGCACGCCGGTCAGAATCGGGGTCCTCCTCTCCTTGCCACAGACCCCCGTGTTTTTCATAAGGGTCTCTGACAACTGCTGAACAGTATTGGCGGTCCTTCTCACACCATGGGGGTGATTGAGAGAAGCCCTCCTTTCTCACCGTGGGACTTGCGCTTCTATTCCCTGCCGCCTGAACGCTGTGGAACAACAGAAAGAAAGCGCAGAGTGGAACTTTGCTGTGTTGCTTTGGAAAAGCGACTAACTCCTGTTAGGCATGCGTGGGCAATGGCCTGGATGGAGAAAGGTGGTACAATTCTAGACAGCTCGAAGAAATGGAGAGAATGCACGGACTCTGAGAGGGAGAGGTGCACGCGGGCCATTTGCTGGGGAGCCATAGTGTCCACACCAGTGGTGAAGTGAAGACACAGGTTTAGGCAGAAGGGAGAGTTGACTTGAGATGCAGAGACCTCAGGTGAGCCCACAGGTGTATCTGGAGCTGGGGTGGCCCTTCAGAGCCATAGGATGGGGCTTTCCCACTCCCACATGACTGGTCACTGCATGCACATTGTCCCTGGGGCAGGGCATGTGACTGTCGGGTTGGGGGGAGGGCGGTTCTGTCCAGCGGAGTGCAGTGCCTGGCCACTCAGCAGAGGGTTGTGAGCCACCAACACCCCAGCATCCAGGGGCACCAGTGACTCCACTCTGAAGGCAGAGCTAGGACTCAGACCACAGCACCCACTCCCGGGCGGCACATCATGTAGGCTAGCCGGTGCTGAGCTTGGCAGCATTATAAAAACAGCTACAACCTTGCTTCAAGAAGAAATGACCCCATAGGCAAATGCAAAGTCTCTTTGTGAAATGATAATGATTTCATTAATGATTGCAACCAACCAAGGAGGCCCCACACTCCTGCCCAGCCCTAAGAGACTTCAAGCTCAATTTTGGGGTGGGAAGAGAAAATAATGTAAAAGAGCTAAGGAGGTACTGTGTGTGCAAATTGTCAGCATGAAGTATTTCAGCCCTTTCAGCCCATTCTGGGTTTTCTCTTTCCAACTTATATCAAATGCACTTGGGTACACACACACACACACACACACACACACACACACAGAGTTAACCTTGGATATAACTTCTTTTTAGAAACATAAGCTCCTGAATCAACTCCAATAACATCTCCCTAGACTATCTTTGAAAGGAGCAGATGAATGAGTTTGACAGAAAAGTTTGCTTGAAATGTTCCCCTTTCTCAGATTACATAAATTTGAGGGGAAAGTCTGCCAAGTGTTCAGTGATGCTCTGCATGGTGGTTCCTGGCAGGGACACTCTGTACCAGCAGCTAAATGAATGTTTTCCTGAAACACTGACTTATCGTTCTTTATCACTCGCTCTGTTTCCCCTTTCCTGTGCCACGGCCTTCTAGATGATCTGGGTAGGGGTAGAAAAAAAAAAAAAAAAACCCAAACTTTTCTAGAACCATGGAAGATACTGCATATTGAGGTTGGTTGCTGAGAATTCACTTGGCTGATCAGACCACAGTGATGATAAACACAGCTCTTCAAAGCCATCTTATCAAGCCTAAAGTGGACACTGGGGGGCAGGTCCTCACACTAGAGTGTCTGGACATTTAGGGCTGTTGCCTTGTGTTAGGAAGCTTCTCCCAGAGCACAATGACCCACAGATGGATTTAGTCACATATTCCCCAGCTGAAAACCCTTCTCTTGTGCTTAAAATGAATCCCAAACCCCCCTGGCTTGGCCTGCCAAGTTGCAGGTAGCCCAGGCCCTGCCCCCTTTCCCCACCTCATTTGGGGCATGCTCAAGCCCATTCTCTGTATACCCCGCCATGCTGATGACCCCCTGCAGGTCCCTCCAACAAGAGGAGGACTTTCCAAATCCACGGCCTCCACCCCTGCTTCCTAGAATGTTCTTCTCGCCCTTCAGTGGCACATTGCTTCTACAGGTCAGCTTCAAGGTCAAAGGCCGTCCCGGACCCTGCTCTTCCACTTATAAGCTCTGTCCTCCCAGTGTGCTCTTGCTTTTCCTCACTGGGTGTGCCTCTCAAAACTTGTAATTATTTATTTGCTTATTTCTTTATTATCTCTTTCCCACACACCAGACCCTCCTTCCTAAATCGGCAGGGCCCTGGTCACACCATTCCCCGTGTCAGGTCACAGTAGTTCTTTGGGAAATATTTGTCCCCCACCCAGAGCTTAAGTCCTCTGCTTCCTATTTTACAAAATATTTATAGATTTTAAAGGAAGGCGCTGTTTATGTAGAAATATCCCAGAAACATAGGATGGATGAGATGTGTTTTAGGCTGGGACATTCCAAACCCTTTTTGCAACTAATGGCTCCTTCCTCCTGTTCTCATGGTGGCTGAAGTATAATTTACATGCAGTATATTGTGCACATTTTAAATGCCTTTTACATATGTATCCATCCATGGAGAGCTAGATGGAATGTTTGTCTATAGCTTCCCCTGTGGGGAGGTTGGCAGGTGTCCCCTTCCCAGTCAATGCCTTCCAAAAGGTAACCACTATTATAATTTCTATCAGTATAGGTCACTTTTGACTGTTTCTGAACATCATAAGTGGAGTCATACCTCACGTATTCTTTCATGCCTATCTTTCTTTGCTGGTCTCAGGAATTGCTTTGTGATATTCCTTTGAGTGAATGTACCAGTGTATTGATTCATTCTAGAGTTGAAGGACACTTGGGTTGTATCCAGTTAATGGCTGTTGTAAGCAGTGATCTTGGGAACATCACTGTACAGGTATTTTGGTGGACATGAGAACTCTTATCTGCTGGGGAACTGCTTCCAGGTGGGCACATGTTTGGGCTTCGTAGACACCACAAAACAGTGTTCCCAGGTGGCGGTACTGGTTTACTCCGTCTTGCTCCATATTGTCACCAGCACTTCGTACTTCCCCACACTCAACGTTTACCATTCTGATAGGCATGTGGTATACCTCCTTGGGTTTTGATTTGCATTTCTCTGATGCAAAATGAGGCTGAATACTTTTTTTTAATGTGTATGGGCCATATGGGTATTTCAGGTATGTGTGTGTGTGTATGTGTGAATTGTCTGTGTATGTGGAGTCCCTATTTAAAACATTTTGGCCATTTTCAAAAGATGGATTGTCTGTCTTTTTCTTATTGATTTGTAGGAGTTCATCTTCTGTTTTGGTTAGGAGTTATTTAAGAACTATATGTATTGCAAATATCTTCCCCAGTCTGAGACTTTCCTTTTCACTCTCCTAATGATATAATTTGGTAAACAGATGCTCCTCATGAAATACAATGTGCCCATCTTTTATTTTATGATAGTGCTTTTCGTGTTCTCCATAATAAAATTTTTCCTACTTTGGGTCTCTTCTAGTGTTTTAAAAAAGAATAGTGTGGGAGCGATGTTTAAAGAGAGTCCTTTGTACATTTGAAATGGCCCTCGGACCAAGGTGGTTGAGGCATGACAATAAAATAGTTCCCCTTATGAGAGCCCAACCCATCCCTTCAGACCTTGCTCAAATTCCCGTTCCTTCGTGAGATGGCTGCCAACCAGCTTCCCCCTTCGCTCCTTTCAATAAGCACTGAGCTAAGTTAATCCCATCTGTTGGTAACTTTTTAGAAAGACTATAGGCTGAATTGCACTCTTCCACAATTACCACTCAAAAATAGCTCAGACGGACAGCACAGAAATTATACTACACGGACAAGAGTCATTCACCAGGTATATTTGAAGTCTAAGCTCTTTTGAGCTATACACATGCACAAATGATTCAGTTGGTGGAAATCTCCCCCTTCCCCTCCATATTTAAACTTTTCAAACGGAAAGTAGTGCTAAAGAGGTTTGCATAAGGTGCGTCATGGAAATGCTGAGGCAATTCTGACTTTCACAGTGCAGAGAGGCCCCCCGGAAACCAAGGACTCCCCGTTTCTTACCACTCTCCTGGGAAAAGTTTCTCTTTCCCTCTCCCCAAACCCAACCTAATGAAAGAACTACTTAACCTGAGACAGATTAACATGGAAACTTCGCAGTAAATCTCACCAAGACTAACCACTTAGGTCATCCACTCCACTGTGTTTTTATTTTGTGACTACACAGGATGGTCATTTCAACTTTGGCTAAATTCGGCTGGCAATGACTGATGGTATCTGCTTTAAAACACTTAAAAAATTATTTCCAAATATGTTTTCCTCATCCATGTTTCTTTAGAACCTGCGTTCTGAAAACTCTGAGTAGCTTAAAAAGTCAAATGACGCCCAGAAGCCTGCGAAGAGGGTCAGCACAAAACGGCTGGCTGAAGGCGGCCGTTCTCCCTCAGTCTCAAGAGCTCAGAAAATATTTCCTCCACTAGAGGGCAGCATTCCTCCACTTTTAAGTCTAATCTTTCTTTTGCTAATGAAAAACCAAAAACCTCCACAGCAAAGTCAAGTCAAAGCATTTGCTTATTATACACTCCTCAGATTTTATTTTTAAAAGGAGCCTGCATTTCTTCTCATGGAGACTCAGGGTTTTACAAGCAACGCTGTCCTCAGTTTCACCTGTACTGTGTCCAGTACAATATTGCTATATTCACAGTAGAACGGACTTTTAATTTCTGAGTGATCAGTCTGTTGTAAGTTTCTGATGAAACTAACGTACACCTTAGTCAAAAACCACAACAATCCTTCCGTAAGATGGCTGTGTTACTGTTCTCGCGTGTTTTTCTGAGGCTTGGGTAATGAAAGTATTTCCCCACTCCCTTGTAACTGGCATTTGCATCTAAAGTAATTCATTAATGTACAGGAGGAGATGAGGCCTTGCACATAGAGCAGAAGGTAATGGTTTTATAGGTGTATCTTCGGTAATGCACTTCGGGCTACAGAAATAGAAATATCACATGTGACGAAAACAAATGTTTTTGAGCAACATGGCCATTGCATGAGTAGGATTGGTATATGTTTGTTGATCTACCATCCTTTTCCTTTTTCAAATACTCAGTGGCCGCTACATTCTGGCGATCTAGCTTCATCCAAATTGTCTACGACGGACACTTGCCTCTTCACTTTATTTAAAAACAAGTGTTCTTGATAGCAAAGATGTTGGCTAATCATTTATATATTGGCAGGAGAAGCTTTGTGCCCTTCCAAAATTCAGCATTATCCATAATAGAGCGTAATATTATCAGATTATCTGTATTAGTATATGAATGCATTCATAAGCAATGCACATATTGTTTTTAAGCAGCTAATGGCTGAACAATCACTAAATAAAAAACATCCAGATTTTAAAAGCACAGCTGAAACATTTGTACAAATATACAAAGAGAAAAAACAATCATTCAGACACCATGAAACTTTTGTAATAAATAGGTTTGTCTGAAATCGGTCTCTATCACCCTGGACAAGCCTCCCCCCTGAGTCTGGGAAAGTACTCTACGGAGGTGGTGTTCAAAATCTACAGAGGAATATCTTTGGGGCCAAGCTCAGTGTTGCCTCCAGGAATTTTAATAGAGCTATGAAGTACTGACTCAAAATAGTGGATATACCCAGACTTGTTGAGCTGGATGCTGCTGATCATTTTTCTAGTCTAGATAGGACATGGCTGGATGCTGACAATCTGTGAGTTGTAGTCTATCCTCGAATCACGAAAATAAATGCTGGTGATCATGCATGTCCTGGGAATGTTGGGGTGCAGAGGACTGAGTGAGACCAGACAGGGATACCTCATGCAGTCAAAGTCAAGTTTACGTATGGTCCTACTTAAGTGGCCAGGAAGAAACAATGCACACACGTCAGGACTGGGACCGAAACAGATCACAAACAACACGAGTGCTATTTGTTACTGACGTCTCTGGCTTGGCTCAACATGAGAGAATGAAGATATAGGCTGTGCTGAGACTTTGATAAGAAAATACTACCTTTTTTTCCTAGAACCCTCTAAACAATGGATTATTACTCGATGATATGAGTATGATATGATCAGGAAACTTATCACCTTTTCCTAGCCCTTTTGTCCGAGAGGCTTGATTACAAGGAAGGAATCTCAAACAACCAAACACCCAGGGATTGAAAGGCAATTATTTTTTTTTTCGACAAACAACCAACAGAGGGCAAGAAAGCATGATAAAGAGGAGACAGGTATTATGGTAGAGGCGGAGCGGTGAGCTCAGTTGGACACGGAGGGTGGCAGGCCGGGACGCCGGGTTTGGATGATTTTTGGCTTTGGGGAAGTCTTTGGATCCTCTTCTTCCTCTATGTCACTGTCGCACACGTGCACGACGACACTTGGGGTGGACTCAGTTCCTGCATGGAGCTCGTACTTCTCTCCTGAAAGGCAAGAAAAAGGGGGATGATAAAGGGGAAGGGAGCTCAAAGCAGATTCTTTGGCAACGTCTGTTCTGGAAGTAAGGAGAACATTTTACAGGGTCTCAGGAAACCCGGGTGTTATCCGGGAACAGCACGGGGCATCGCAAAATGGAGTGAGATCGCTCGGTCCCTGTATCTCTACCACCTATCAACTGGACAACCTGCAACGGGCCACTCACTCTCTCGCAGCCTCCGCCTCCTCAACTGTAAACTTCCACACGGTCACAGCGACAGCCCACGGGATCGTGGTGATGGCTGAGTGGGTCTGGCAGCTAGTTCTCGGTTTCTCTTCTGTTTCCCATCATCGGTTGCTAATTGCTGAGTGACCTTGGCCCAATGGCTTCACTTCTTCACCTTCTCCCCAGGGCAGTCTCTGAAGTGTCCTCCAGCCGCACTCTTTAGTAGTAAGAGCTGCCCCAGGATGGACTAAGGCAGGATCATCCCTTGTCCGGGATTTGCGGTGGCTACTGGGTGACGGGGGTTAGATGACTGTCAAGGTCCCTTCAAGTTCCAAGAGTCTGTCCTTCTTGACTGGCTCATCTTATAGCCAAATGGCTGTTAGCCGGCTGGCTTCCTGTCTTTGTTTCACTTCAGAAGGTATTTACTGAGCACTCCCCATGTTCTGGCCTATTGCCGTGATAAAGGCTACAGGCACACTAAAAAATATTTGTGTCTACCGCAAGAGCACAGGCCAGTGGCCACATGCAGAAACAGGAAGTATTACAAAATACCATGGTAAGCGCTAGCGTGGCAAGAGATGCCAAGGACTATGGCACCAAATTGTAAGGAGAAGGTAACACTGAAAGACTTCCTGGCGGAGGTGAAATTGACTTAGGTCTAAAAGACAAGTAGAAGACCTCCGGGTGGTCAGGCAGGAGGAGGGGGCATTCTCCATCTGCATGCTTTTCACTTCTCAACTTAACTGCTGACATACTCATCTTCACCTTCCCCTGACATCCCGCCCTTCACTCCCCATCCTTCACAAATGGGGAAAATCTAAACGCAGTGTCTCCCAGACATCCTCCTGGTCAGTGGCTTTCCAGGTCTCACCAGATCAAATCCTTGTTTCTCAGATTAGGACAGGAGACCCTGCACAATCTCTTACCAGTCACGACAGCCGCATCCTCATACCTACTGATAAAGGAAATTTCCGACTTTAGTGTTTGTGGGCTCTGCTCCTGGTCTCCCAGGGAAGCTATCCTTTAACATTTACCAAGGCCAAAATGACTCGGCAAAACCTCAAAGCGTGGGCTTGTATTTCTGCCCTGAGCACACATTGTAAGTCTGCTTCGTTAAAAAACAAACAAACAAAGGAAACCAAGAAGGAGCATTCCAAAGGTAAACATTAGAAAAACAAAAAACACCTCCCTGATTCCCATAAGATTAAGGTCAGATAGCCCTGCACATACTAAAAGCTTAAGATAAAATCTGTAACTATCTGGAATGTCCTTTGCTGTGATGTCTTGCAACTTTTTTTTTTTTTTTTAAGATTTTATTTATTTATTTGAGAGGGAGAGAAGGAGCAGGTGGGGAGTGGCAGAAGCTCCCCACTGAGCAGGGGCCCCCGACTTGGGACTCGATCCCAGGACCCTGAGATCACGACCTGAGGCGAAGGCAGACGCTTAACCGACTGAGCCACCCAGGCGCCCCTAATTTCTTTTTTTTAATTCTTGTTTTTTAATCCCCTCAGTTTTCGGTACTTGGTTTTGTGGCAGGCCTAGCAAACTAATATAGCCATGTGCTGCTTAGAGTGTTCTCTTTCTGTCAAGAGTCCGAGAAATCCTTGTTGGACCGCCTTTGACATCCTGGGGTGTAGAGCAAAGGCTTTCCTGGGTGAGGGCAGGGATATTTCACAGAAATGGAGTGTTTCAGCTCCAGGATTTCGCTGGATATTGGCAGTAGCCAGAGGGACCGAACTAGCCAGAGCCATAGAAATATGGCTCCTAAAGACCCTGCAATTTAAAGTCTAGATTTGGTGAACTTGTAGGTAGAGAGAATTGTGGCAGCAAGTATGAAATCTCTGGCATAAGTGGACCAGTTTGGATTCAGGAGAGGACAGTGACAAAACCACGGGTTACGGAGAAGAACCAGGAAAGAGACACCTGCCTGAGTCACTGGAGCTCCGCTTTGCTTCCTTGATCCCCTCTGAAGTCCTTCTAAGGCCTATGTGCACGGCTGTGGTGGACCTAGCAACGCTATTTACAGCTCATTGAATTGTGTTCCGTTCTCCTTTAAAGCATTTTGTCCCGTTTATCAAAATGTCGAGGGAAAAGAACCGCTTCAGCTATTTATTGCCAAGGAGCGGAATCTACAGGACATCAGCTCTTGCCTAAAAAGCGCCGGGCCCCAACTGGGCAGAGACCTGGTTGACGGCATCTTTGAGCAGCGCTTCTCAAATTTCTGACAGTTTACTGGAGGTGCTTGTTAAAATCAGAATTTACTGGAGGCGCTCCTCAGTGACTCAGTCGGTGGAACGTCGGATTCTGGATTTCGGCTTGGGTCATGATCTCAGGGTGGTGAGATCGAGCCCCATGTCCTACTCTGCGCGGGGCAGGGAGCCCGCTTAAGATTCTCTCTTTCCCTCTCCCGCAGCCCCCCCCCAATAAATGAATGAATGAATGAATGAATGAATGAATGAATTAATAAATAAATAACAGAGTGTACTGGTATGATGAGGCTGCAAAGCTGCAAATTCTGACTCGGTGACATCTCCTTTGGAACCCAGCACTGTCCCCCGCCCCGACGCACTTCCCTATGTTTCAGGGCGGCCGGTGTTACACGGGTTTGTGTGGCCGGCAGGAGGCTGCGATCCCGCTTGGGGTGCTGGCCTGCACCTAACCTGCCTCCTCCCTCCCTCCATTCTGCATCGTCAGTTTTTCATGGGAAAGGGCCAACAGCACAGGTCAAGGGCAGAGGTAGGGAGCTGAGGACGCAGGAAGGAAAAGCAGCAGGGACTCCATATCAGCCCCACGGCCACCCCCAGCCAGCAGCACGATTTCATCAGTGGTCTTCTTTCTCATCTGTTTCTGGGAGAGCAACAAGCCCCTCGAATTTCCACAGGAAACGGTGATGAGTTTCATCGTATCTGCGGTTTCCAAAATGTTCTCTTTCCTTTGGGGATGCCTTGCAATTCTGAAGGAGAGACGCTCTCCAACAAGAGACGGAGAAAGAGAGTAAACACATGGTGAGGTCATTCTTGTTGCAAACGGGATTTCTTCGAAGTTCTCCCGGTTTAGAGAGGAAACCGGAGTGGCTGCTGGAGCCCGGCGCCTTGCTGGGTGTGATGCAGGGTGAGGTGGTGGTGGTCTCGGGACGACAGGAGAGACAGAAGAGAACATAACTAGAACTAGTTACGTTCCCTGTCCCTCTATGTTTCCTTTCCAGCTATCACATTTCTCTGGGAGGTTCCATCTTCTAGGTGCCAGTCCGTAGAGTTGGTCATCCTGGAAGCTCCTCTGCCTTCCATCCATGGTAGTTAATCTGCCTGCAGCGAGCCTGCAGATGGTGGGGCCGGGGCGGGGGGTGAAGGGGGGGCAGCGGGGACCCCAGCTAGGGGGCTGACCAGACACCCTGCCCCTTTCCTCATCTGTCGGCAAGAAGCTGGCTTTATATATATATTTATATTTATGTTTATATTGTAGTAAAATATACTTCATGAAGCTAGCCTTTTAATTAAGCCATTTGTTCGCCCTGGCTTGGATAAAGAACATTGCCTTAAAGATACCTCTAGTTGCAATGTGTTTACCAATTCAAACCTGAGCGCTTTCCTCTCCAGTCGGTGTGCTGAGGGCACACTCAGGATGGGGCGGGAAAGATGCTGGGCAACTCACGTTGTGGAGCGCGTCGAGCTAACAAAGTCAGTCAGGCTGCTTAGTAGTAGAGCTATTTTATTGCTGTGATCCCATTAACTCTGACATTTCACTGTTCTATTTTTGGAAACTTTCTTACTATCAAAATCCAGCAAAGCTCAACAGCTGCTAAGAGCCCCACAAAATAAAAAGAAGTAGCTTTGGTGTGGCTGGGTTGAAGTTTTCTTTTTTTAGCCTCTCTTTCCCTTTGGGCTTCAGCTAATTCCTCTACCATGAGGGCTGACGTCAATGCTGTCACCCTGCAGGGTGACCAACTGGGCTTGGCAGGGGACAAGGAGCCCGTGGGGGCCCTGTCCCCTCAGGGTGGGCTGGTGCTGCCACACTACACGGAGCATCGCCAGTGGAGCATTTCTTTGAAAGGACGAGCGGAGGGTCACCCATGACACTCCCAATCCTTACGTCTGTGTTCTAACCCTCCGCCACGTCCCGATTCCTGCAAGTCTGGAGGAAGTGGAGGTGTCGAAGGGCTGCTTCCTGCTCTCAGGAGGGGGACGGTCACACCCCTGTTCTGAGCAGGGGGCTGGGGGACAAGATGACGTGTGTGGGTGACCGCTGGTCCGAGTACCCCCGGAGGTTCCCCATCACGCTGCCACCCTTGGCTTGTGGGCCAGGAGTTGGGCCCTTCTTGAATTCTCTCTAAAATAACCACTGTGATTATGCACGGTCTCTAAAAATCAGCATAATGAGATGTGGTACGGGCAGGGAGAGGTTACAAAGCTATATTTATGCACATGACAGCAGAGCCGAGACGGTTCACATTCCTAATCAGAAAACTCTTGAGATAGAAGGAAAGGGTTTCCTTTCCTTGGGCAGGTCCTCATGTGAGCTGGAGCTCCAGGAGATGGAACCCCGTCCCAGAGGCTTTCAAAAGACCGGAGAGTTGAGCAGGCATGAGGTGATGGTCTGCTTTATGCCTCGCATGGCTGCCATTCTTCTCTGAAGAGTCTCTCTCTGGAGCATCATGAGCTCTCAATGTCTGTCTCTACAAGGTGGTATGTCCTCAGCCTGAACTCACACCTGCATCTGGCCTTATATGGGCATCTCTACAAAAATCTCCCACTCTTCTCCAAACTCACATATCCAAAGTAGAACTAGTTACGTTCCCTGTCCCTCTATGTTTCCTTTCCAGCTATCACATTTCTCTGGGAGGTTCCGTCTTCTAGGTGCCAGTCCGTAGAGTTGGTCATCCTGGAAGCTCCTCTGCCTTCCATCCCTGGTACTTAATATGCCCCAGAGTGTTATTCAGTACTGCTTTGAAACATTTCTCCACAGGCTCCCTCACAACCTCCTGCTCGTAATGCCTCCATTCACAGTTCACCTCCTCCCACCCCGACGACTTTCAGCTGGTTTCCCCACCATAGGAACTAATCTTCCCTGTCAGAATAAGCTTCCTAAAACAACATTTGGGGACATCGCCTCATCACGTAGTAGTAGTGGCGTGAGGCTGAGAGACACATAACATTCTGTGCCTGTTTTCCTCATCAGCAAAATGGGAATAACAACCACACTGACGCTACGAAATAAATATTTGTCAGATACATTAGAAAGCCCTCCTGAGATGCATGACATGATGATTTAAGGTGACGTGGTCATCAGTGCTGCTGCTGCCCCAAATAACTTTCCGTTTTCAATGTGATGAACTCATCTAGTCACACCACAAAGCAGCTGAAGAATTAAGCAGGTGAGTAATTCCAAAGAGCTTCTACTCAGTGGAGTCGCGGCTGTAAACAGCAAGAAGGGTGAGTCCCTCAGTTCAAATGCACAGGGGAGTGTCATAAATTCTGACCTTCAAGATGGAATGACCTTTGCTCTCTTCGATACTGCCCATCCCTCCGTCGGTAAGTTCCTCTCTCCCCATCTTTTCCACGCTTGTGTCCCCATGAGAAGGAACCAACTCTTAAATTGATTTTAAACGAGATCTCTTTCTTTTTCTGAATCATTTATTTGTAATGCCTAATCATATCACCTTTTACATTATACATTAGTTGTTTCATCTGGTGATGTTTTACATTCTAAGCTGCTAAAGTGGTGGTTTCAGTGATGGCTTCAGCTTCATGTACAAATAAATGCTCAATAAATACATTGCTGATTTATGAAAGGCCCCAACCTTGGCTGTTTACTTGTACAATGTCCACTACGTACTCGCCATGTCAATTTTTCTCTTAGTGTATAAGATGTGTAAGTTTTAGATTTTCAGCTAAGCTGAAAACCAAGTAAGTGCAAGTATTTACCCAATTTTCAGTGTGCTGGCAGGGCTAGGACACAGGGGGTGTCGTGGAAACTTGCCATCTGCTTTAAATATCACAACGACTATTTCCCACACCCTTACTAAATGCCAGACACAGCTCTCAGTACTTCACATCAACTGGGGATTTAATGACGACGACAGCTCTGTACTGTGGGTGGCATCCTGTCTAGTTGATGCAAGAGGAAATTGAGATCACAGAGGAAGTAAATGACAGAGCCAGGATTCAAACTCGGGCCCGTCAGACCTCAAGGAATGTGCTCATAATCACGCTCCGGCGCTGCCCGTTCTGACTCCCACTGGGTCATGTTTGACAAGAGACACTCCTGAGAGGTAGCTGGGTTTAACTTTTACTTTTAATACGTCCTTAAGGCAACTTACATTTAGTGAATATTTGTTCTCTAGCTAAAGAGGAACATCTTGCCTCTTTTTGTTCTGGCCAATTGGTAGTTATTCTAGGCATGGTCTCCTTGACAGTGAATCATCTCAAAAGATAACAATCAATTATGAAAAGAAAAGGGCTATATATTATAAAGTGATTTGACTTACATCTCTTATGGTAGCTTGGGACTCTGGAAAAAAATTTTCTATCTTTCCTTCTGGCCTTAATTTTATTATCTCTCATACTGAAAGTGAATTCTCAATAGGAAAGTTAGGGTCTTAGTGGATTGACTGTGTTTCCCAATGACGGCCATAATATTTCTTCCTAATCATTACTCTTCAATAACCTTGCCTGTTCTTCATGGAGGATTGTTCCCACTGTGTCCTCTCCCCTCAAATCTGGACAGGCCTTTCTGACTGCCTTCACTAATACACTGTGGCAGAAGTAATCAGTATGAATTCTGGGTTATGTCGCAAAAACACACGCGCTTCTACCTTGCTCTGTCAGGATGCTCATTCCTAGAACCTTGTGTCCATGTTGTAAGGAAGCGCAAGCAGCCAATGAAGAGGCTCACATGGAGAGGAACCAGGGTCCCTCACCTACAACCTGTTTGAGCTTTCAGCGAACAGCCACACCGATATGCCAGCCATGTGAGTAAGCCATCTTGGAAAGTTGATTTGCCAGTCTCCAGCTGAGGTGCCCAAGCAATGTTGCATGGAGCAGAGATGAGGTGTCCCCCTGAGCCCTGCCTAAATAGAAGATTTGTGAGAAAAAAAAAAAAAAAAGATAGTTCTTGTTTTAGGCCTTCATTTCAGGATAGTCTGTTATGTGGCAATTGATAAGTCATGGGTCATACAAGTTCTCTTTGCTCAGAAGCAAGCTAAGCCACTACAACTTTAGTTGAAATGAATTGCTTGTGCTTTATCCTCTTTTCTCTGCTCACGTGTTACATTAGACTGGGTACCACACCAGTCTCCATCCTTCCTTCCTTATGGATGAAGTTGCATGAGCAAGCCACCTGGGACCTCTCTCTGTGGCCGCTTTCTTACTCCTCTCCAGTGGAAGCAGAGTGACAACTTAGGGGAAAAGAACGGAAACTGCTCAGCTCACCCTCTCCACTTTGCCCTTTGGGCCATCCCTGCCTGCAAAGGGCCTGTGCCCTGCTCTGCTCTCGGCCATGTGCGAAGGCCAGCACAGGAGACCCTGCCCTGTGTGGGGCAGTCTGTGGGCAGGCAGGGGGAGTCCCGACTGCTCGGCTCTGGATTTCAGCATTGGCAAGCCCTGGCTGGTGCTCAACTCAGCCACATTCTGGGCTTCAGCACAGCCTCAGAAACAGAGCTGGCATTATTCATCTCCTCTGCCTTAGTCTTAGTGAGTTCTGAACCGAATAGGGAAAGAGAAGCCTCTGTTATTAATCTGCACTGAATTTTAAGAGTGGATGATGGCTTATCAAGGCAAGTTCGAAGAACATTTCCAACAGGACCCTTGAACACAGAACCACGCAGGGTTGTGTGTCACGCATTAAACTTGATCTAAATTAAGAGTCCTTTATATTTGAGTAAGATGAGGAAGGTTGATTCCAATATTAAAGTGATTTCAGGCTTCTCATAGAAGGCACTACAAACCCCTTTCTTCAGTACTTTTATTGTGAAATGTGCTATTTTCAAGAGAACGAGGGGGCATCCGTCCTGATCTATGGAAAAAAACATGGAATTTCTATGTGTTAGATTTACTGAGCATGCTGCCTGTTCATAGGATTGAAAATGGACTGAGGGAAGAGTGTGTGTAATCTGAAATGTGCTTGAAAGGTGCTCACGCTTAGATTTCCTTTCCTTTCATGTATTAGCTTTGGGACTTCAATTCGGCAGGGTGGGCAAGGTGAGTTAGGCTGCCAAGCCCCACTCTACCACTCCCTTGTCAACAGCAGAGACAGAGGTGCCTGGCCCTGAGGCAGCTCTCAGAGGACTTGGTGGGGGGGAGATGGGGGAGAGGGCCAGAGTGGGGGGGGGGCGGCAGGAGAGCCGCCTGCAGTTGCAGGAAGCAGGGGTGCAGTGAGTTGCACTTCCTTTCTTCCTCTCAGACCCTGGATGTGTCTGAAGTCACCATGTCTTTTAAGCCTCTCTTAGTCCTGGCAGGGCTAAGGCTGGTTTGCTTTGGGCCCAAAAGTTCTCCCCAAGAAAAGGAGGAATTATAGTGTAAAACATCAGGAAGTTTCCAAAAGCTGTACCAACCGCCCCCATACATGATTCAACGGTATTTTTAAGTTATCTACCAGCAAGCTCGTCTTCCTCTATTGTTCCAAAGGGGAGGAAAGAAAGTGTGTGGGTGGGTCTCGGGAAGGGGGGGTCGGTGACACCTCTCTGGACTGCTCCCCTCTCTCACTCCTCCTTTGTCTGCTTCACACTGGCACCTTTGACCTCTTCCTAGGCACTCCTTACCTCTATGTCTTTCTTGCATTTGAGAACCACCTGATAAATAGTGCAGAAGTGTAATCAGTATTGTTCTCAAACAAGGGTGCTAAGCTGCCAGTGATGTCTGGAAATGCAACATGGGTTTTTTTTTTTTAATTTTAATTTTTTGGTTTTCACAGGGACTGGGTTGTGTGTGGATACTGGCATTTAGCAGGTGATGCCCAAAGATGCTAAATGGACTGCAATGTGTAGGACTGTCAGTTCCAAAATATCACAGCTTTCGCACTGAGAAACACTGAGCGAAGAGCTTAACATAGGCACATTTACATTGTAATAAAAGACTTAAGATATGGTTTAAAAATCAAGTGACCAAAAATAGGTAACACACACTGAGCATTCACCACATCCTGTGTTGGACATACAGATTCATACGGGTTATCTCATTCGATACCTCTAACAATCTGATTTTACTGAGGAGGCACAGAGGGGTTAAGAAAGTTTCTCCAGGTCACACAGCTAGTAAGAGGTGGTGCCTGGATTCAAACTCACACTCCGAATTTTAGTCATCATCGTAAAGCAAGAGAAATATCTTTCTTCATGTTGGAGACTCACGGACAGCTACAAAATAGAAGAGGAGGTCTCCCAGGGCAGAGGGGCTTACTGGAGATGTGTATATCACAACTGCCTATTCACAAGCTCAGTCTGGGAGTGGAGAAAGAACTTATTTTCTAAGTAGAAGTGGAAAGAGAGGATTCTCGATTAAAACCAATATTCCCAGGAGGAAGAAACATTCCAGAGAGAGAAGTCCTTTGCACATTTCTTCTCTCCCACACCTTTGTGTTTCCATGAGCTCATATTTCATTTTGATCAACCCAGAGAAAAGTGCTGTAGGTAATTTTGAGGGTGGGGTCAAATCACTGAATGGCAACTCTGTCCCTTATCCTTTGCACAGCCGCTGCTTCTGTCAAAGAATGTCCTCTAAGCTTGGGAGGCAAAGAGTATAAAGCAAAGCACAGACCACCCCAAGCCCATGTAAAGTTCAGAGAACAAGCCCAGGTAAATCACCACCACCACCGTCACAAAGGATAGGAATATTGTTCTCGCTGGCTGGGAGACACTATTCCAAGTGCTTTCCATACTTCAGTATATATACTGGCACAGGAAACATCTCTCAGAGGGTGTCCTACTAAACGATACTGCTCAGAGCAAAATGATCATCGCACCCACCAAGGATCTGGTAGTTCCTGTGTGCCAGGCACTGGACTGGGTACCTCATGTGTATTAATTATTCCATCTTCATGATGACCTTGCAAATTGTCAAAAATCACCATTAAAAAAAAAAAAAAAGAGGTGCAGAGAAATGAAGTAAATTGCTCAAGGTCACTTCAAACAAGTGGAGCTAGGACTCCAATTGAGGTATGCCGAGGCCAAAGCATGACCGCCATATTGCCTCTCTCGTTTAGGATTACGGTGAATATGGTGCAGGCAAAACATCCGGGCGGCCCACAGGCTTTACCTCAGCGGGTCTAGCATGAGCTCACGTCAGGAAACTATTATCCACATAAACATTGGGGGTTCTTCCTCCTTCCCTCCCATCCTTAGTCCCAACCCACATCAAAGTAGGAAAACAGAAAGGGTCCCCTTGGTAAAATGGGGTGGGAGGAGAGGAAGAGATGGGGATGCCGAAGAGAGGGCGAAGGAAAAGAGAACTCTTCGATCTATCAGTTAGAAGAGGTGTTCTATTTCAATAACGGAAAGTTTGTTTATCTTGTGGGGGTTTCCCTCTCAGACTGGATGAAGCAGGGGCATGGATCTTCCTTCCCTCCTAGGTCATTTAGGATCTAAAGTACTTCATGGGGACAACCAATTGACTGAGGACCTGAATTCAGGGCTGAGGCAAGGAAGTGGAACGCTCCAGGGAAGGTATGAACCAAGGAGACTAGGGAAACCACGGAGGGAGTAGGGGTGGGAAGATAAAGGGAGACCGAGTAAAGGGGTTCTCTGAAGCCCGTGAGGTAGGGCTCATCCACGCAGGTGACAGAAAAGTACCAACAAAAGGAGAGAAAGAGCTGCTTGGTCAGAGAGGCGTGAGGTTTTCCTCTCTAGAAATGACCATCCTGTTTGACCTTTCCTGATATTAGGGGCTTGGCTAAGGGCATAGCTCTGGGGATGGTCATGTGTCTTTTCTATTTTTCTACCATGGGCATATTTTACCTGTGAAAGAAGAGAAAGAAGTATTTTATGTTGCCACTCAACAGTGATTAAAAATAATTGTGGAGTATATGCTGAGAAGAAAAGCTTTTCAGACATTTTTTCCCCCCAGGTAAATTTCTTACATCATAGGTTGTGTTTGTTTGTTTGTTATTGTTTTTGTTTTTAAGTAGGCTCCATGCCCAGGGTGGAGCCCAACGCGGGGCTTGAACTCACAACCCTAAGATCAAGACCTGAGCTGAGATCAAGAGTCGGACATTTAACCAACTGAGTCACCCAGGCGCCCCTCCAGGGAAAATTCTTTGAAAGGAAATGGAAAATTCTGAGCATGTGGTCCAGAATCACAAATCTGCGTGCCTTGGGTGGGGAATGACGGAAGAGACTGCGCGAGTGGGAACGCTGGAGCCTGACTGTTTTATTTGCTTTTCATATCTGTGATCAGAAAAAATAGCAGTTGTTGAACAAGAACTGAAGCTTATATAATAGTCATACCACATGCGCCCAAAATATAGGTGTTCATCTATATTTAAAAAATGGAATTTTCTCTACCTTTGAATCAGTGAGCCAGGAATAGAAACTGTTTCTTCCTTGTAAGTTACATGAATTAATGAAATATATTTTCCATGTAGAGGAAACGCTGTCCACTAGGCAGCAAACCAGCAAAACTGCTTTACTATGTCATGTTTTGATGGAGAAGAATTTGGGGGAAAAAAAAAGGCTAAATATAGCAGATATACGCAACTTGAAACTTGGGCACCATTTTAAGCCCTCCTCTGCAGTTAACTAAAATTGATCTCCCTAACAAGAGCTAAAAATAGCAGGAGGAAAAAAAAAGGAATAGACAATGACTTTCGTATCATTCCCTGCAGGCATTTTCAGTGACAATGAACATGACCTTCCAGAACCATCCTAGAGAGCAGAATAAAGCCTGGCATTTCGCATCCCACCTCTGATTTACCACCCATTTAGTACATTGTAACATCTTTGTGTTTCCATTTTGGCTGACTGGTAGAGATAAGCTGTCTTGCTGGGCTGGGTTTTTGTTTTTCCTATTTGCTTTATATCTGAAAAGAACATAGCACCGTCCTCTTTCTGGAGTCAGGAATAATAGCCATAAAATAAACCAAAATAAATATTCGATTCATCCTCCACTAGGTCAAAGCCCTTCTTCTTTTGTCTAGATGATTGTTAGATGATGGGCTTCTCTAAATTCACCAGGAGGACTAATGGCAATGTAGAAAGCCTCTGTTTTACAGAGCCCGTTAACTGTCCTTTAAGCAGAGCAAAAGGCAAATTCTGATCCCCGCATCCCACGGGGCAGCAGAGAACAGCACTGAACGGCCCTTAAAGCCTGACCCAGTGGCTGTGTTTGGGGGCGGGGGGGGGCTGATAAACGCAGAAATGAAAGGTGGAGGAACACATTGTGTAAGTTGTTTTGCGTTTTAAAAATTTCCTTTAGCAACAGTCTTGAATTTCTTCTAGAGAAATTAATTTTACGATTCAAGAGATCTCTCTGGTTTCTCAAACTTTTCACTCCTCAGGGCAAAGGTGCTAGCACAATCAATTCTTTCTGTTTCTTGCCAGTGGCAGAGGAACCTATTTTAACTTACCAGCTGTGCAGCCTTGGGCAAGTTACTTAACCATTCTGTGCCTCACATGCCCCAGCTATATCTACGAGGAGAATAGCAATTCTTGTCTCATGGAGTCGCCGTGAGCATTAACGGAGATAATATAGTGAGGTATCCAGAACAGTGCCTGGCACACAGTAAGCCCTATATATGTTTTAACTGCTGTTTCTATTTAAATTTTTTTTCCTAATTTGTCTATTTTACTTACTTTGGATCAAAAACAGAACATACAGTCATGGGGACACAGTGAAGAATGCTTGAAATGGTGCCTCTCACATTTTCTTGAGTATAAACTTGTTCTCACTGCAATAAATAGAACCAGACTTGCTTCTCCGGGGTTATAGGGCCCTTGTGTCATAAAAAGTGTTTCAAAGGAATCCCACAGGCTTGGGTTTGATCATGGTTCCACTGTAATTGCACTCTCCATGCTTATTTCAAGAGCCTCTCCACAAGTTCCATGAGCATGAGCTGTTCCTGTCTGGAAGAGGGTCACCACTGTTCCTTTCCCAAAGAAGGGGAGTCCTGTTTTGCTCCTGCTCATCGGAGCCTCCATGAAAGGGTTTTAGTAATGCACGTCCTTGCCTTTCAGGGCGGGTGGGCACATTTCCATTCCCATGAGCCAGCTGGTTTGCTGAGGTGATCCTCACTCAGCCCGAGCGCCATCTTGCCCTGGATCCCTGCTCCATGATGATCTTTCTTCAGACTTACTTTAGCTCAGCATCTTTCAATTCCCACATCTCTTCTCAGTCACTCAGCTCTCCCAATTTAGCAGTGTTAGTCACTCCTCCGAAGCAAACTCCATTCCTTTGAGTTGCTTTCTCTGCTCTGATGTTACCGTGTTTCTATACTCCCGGAACTGAGGCAGCCATCCCTTAACACGGAATGAGTTATAATTCCTTACTGAAATGCTTCTGCCAAAGGACTAAAAATGAATCTCACGAAATAATTTTTTTTTTTTTTCCCCAAACGGAAATGCTCAAAGACCTCTCCTGGAAGAAAACATTAATTTAGTGTTGCCTGACTCAGTCTGGATAAAGCCATAAGAAAGCAACAATTTGCTGGTGAAGAAATTATCCCTAGGCAGGCTGAGGGCTCTGATCTATTCCCTCATTCATGCATGCGTGCATTCATTCAATATTTATTGAGCGTCTCCTATGTGCAAGGTGCTACCAGGAGCTGGGAGTACCAAAAGTCGAGAAGACAGTGAGTTGAACAATAGAGAATTACCTTAGGAGGAGTGCGGGAGCACTTGTGCAAAGTGCCATGAGGAGGTTGAAGGAACAAGTCCCTGCCTTGGCACCGCATGGGGAGGGGGGGCGCCCAGGACACAGGTGTGGCTATGTTCCTTCACTGTTGTGGCTGAAACAGTTACAGACACCCCGGCTTCTAACACAGCCTCCATGATAGTTGCAGCTCAGTTGTTGGCTGCAAATCATCTATCTGTGTGGGGTAAAGAAGCTTCAAGGACACAGGAAGAAGACAAGTGGAAAACTAAATAAAGAGAAGCAGCCTCGAGTCGCTGGCAAAGAATGGAGGGAACCACATCCCAGAGAACACACTCGGGACACAGTATCGGTCATCCTTCAAAAGCAGAAGACCCTCGCTGTTGGCCCTTACACACACACACATGGTGCACGGGCCTCCATTTGCATGCCTGCCACACCTGGGTTTGGCTTTCTGAGAGTCACAGTGGCGTCAGGGCTAACTGTCAATTCACGGTTAGGATAAATGTTCTGTCAGCGTCACAGCAGAGGGGGCCTCATGTCCACCGAGGCCACCAGGGTCCTCAGTCAAAGGCCAGGGGATCTGGCCATGGGGGGGGCGGTCAGCAGAGCCAGGCTTGACACTTGTCTCTGCCACCAACCAGCTGTGTCCCTTTGGGCAAACTGGCTCACCTCTCTCCAAGCTTAGTGTTCTGATCTGTAAGAACATTACAGAAGAGCGCTATTAATATTCCCAGTGGGAATGGGAATACTAGTAATTGCTCTCTCAAGGGCTTTAGAGTACATTCACTGGGCAAGGGAGAGCCAGGCTCAGAGGTCAGCAGCACCACTAAGGTAAAGGGCATGCATTTTCACCACTGTCGGTAAGTTATTCACAGCTCTCAAAAGAAGCCCCTTGTGTTCTCTGCCTCTTGAAGACCCTTTCATTCCTCCTTCCTCCCTCCCCCGTGCCAGGCTCCGTAAGCCTTCCTTCCAAGGTCTAGCTCCTAACTCCATCTGTTCCTTCTGCCTCCATCGGCTCCAGGTCACCCCCACCCCTGGCCGTGTCTTCCAGACCCGGGACTCCTCTCCCTTAGCCAGTGAGGGTATCGGAGACCCGCCCTCATCCTATCTTTGCATCAAGCGTTGAGAACATTAACTACACATGAATTCTCCTTCCCATTTTGGAGAAAATGATTTGCATTTACTGGATTCCTGGCTCCAGGAGCGTGCCTGAGGCCAGCTGGGATCTGGCGATCAGGACGTCTGGCTTGCCCTGGGCCTCCCTCATGCACAGGGCAGGAGGAAGAGCATTGCCATGGACCCCCGGGCTCTGTCACTGGCAAGTGGCTTCTCCCCTGTCTGGGCCTCTCGGTCCCGCCTCCTGTAAAATGCAGCCAGGCCAGGGACTCCTACGTCCTCCAGCCAAGACCTTAGTGATTCTCTGAAGCTCCCCTTCCTGACATTCACGCAACTGAACGACGAGGTGTTCAAACATGTTGTCAGCATCTGTGCAGGAGGTTCAAGCTGGCAGCTCCAAGTCCCTTGGCTCCAGCCGGTCCATCCGGGGCTGTGCATGCCTGCTTCTGGAGTGTCCTGAATTACCGTGGCAAATGCTTTCACAAGGCTTGACTTGGGCAGACCCAACTTATTGTATATACTTCACATTCATTCATATCACAGACATGTGGAAGTACATTGGCTCCGGATTTCCTGTACGTGGAGGAGGCTTTCAAAGAAATCACATTTCACGAATACCACTCTTCTTATTATATTGCTTCTTCCCTCAGCAACTCCTAGGCACCTACTGCTTCTCACAACGGCTCTTTGAGGGCGGGGAACCCATGGCCAGTGTGTAAACGTCCCCGAGACGCTGAGTGCCTTGACGGCAATTAGAAAGAAACCCCAGGTAGCTTGCCCTCGGGAGTGCTATAATTTAAATTTTGGGCCACAAGGGATAGCCAGTTAGTCTCTGCAGGGAGAGCTTATTACTCAAACCAGCCTCATCCTAATCTGAGGACCCACTAGGGTGCCCTCCCTTCCTGGTTTGCCTGGGGATTTCCTGTGTTTGACACTGAAAGTTCCCAGGAAGCCTTCGGTCCTGGGTAAACCAGAACAGAACCACTGTTCTGAACCGCCCTCAGAGTGGTTGCCCTAATAACCAGGGTCCTCAAATTTCCATGGGTATAAGAATCATCACGTGTGATGATTAAAACCGCAGACTTCTGGGGTGGGTGATTCTGGTTCAAGTATCTTCCTGAGCACACCAAGAAACACTGGTAGCAACTCATTGTATGTTTACCATCACTGCTCTTTTGTCACTTGGCTATCAGTGGTTTTTGAGAGTTCCGGGGAGCTTTTAAAAAAATACTAATGCCTGAACTTGACCCAAATCAATTAAATCAGAATCTCTTAGGATGCAGTCAGGGCATTGGGATTGTATTTTTAAAGCCCTCTCTCACACCAGGAGACCAGCTAGTAGCAGACATGATGGGCATTATTTACCCTCGGATCCACAGTGCCTAAACCCTCAGCTGCACCTGGTTGCAACCCCTGCACCTCCCACCATTTCCCCTCCTGCTATAATACAGGAAAAATACTGTCAACCGAAAAAAGAGGCTGAGCCAATAAAAACCAAAGCATTTCTTTAGGGTCTCAGAATTGCAGTTTGGGGAACACAGATATGGGCAGCAAACCAAATAGTCTGCTCACCCTAGGGTGAGCATTTGGGAACAAAATCAAGCATTTTTAAAGACAAAAGGGAATGCCTGTATACGTTGTTTAAGAAGAATTTTGATGGGCGTTGGTGGCAGAATATCACAGCCGAGGGGGCCTGTTGCTGGTGACTTGTCGCTAAGGCTGTCACTAAGCAAAATCTCTTAGTATAGAAAGTTGCAGGCTGAGTTCTTGGAATATCATTTGTGGTTGGGCCCAGTTCAAAAGTTCATGGTCCTACTGGGTGAGGATGTGCCATCCTTTAACGGGGATGTCCCATCTCTTTAACGGGCCTTCCAGCTCCATTTTATTTTAAAGATTTTATTTATTTATTTGAGAGAGAGAGAATGAGAGAGAGAGAGAGCGAGAGAGAGCATGTGAGAAGGGGGAGGGTCAGAAGGAGAAGCAGACTTCTTGCTGAGCAGGGAGCCTGATGCGGGACTCGATCCTGCGACTCCAGGATCATGACCTGAGCCAAAGGCAGTCGCTTAACCAACTGAGCCACCCAGGCGCCCTCCAACTCCATTTTAAAGCCCCTCGACGGGTGCCTGGGTGGCTCAGTTGGTTAAGCGACTGCCTTCGGCTCAGGTCATGATCCTGGAGTCCCGGAATCGAGTCCCACATCGGGCTCCCTGCTCAGCTGGGAGTCTGCTTCTCCCTCTGACCCTCTTCCCTCTCGTGCTCTCTATCTCTCATTCTCTCTCTCTCAAATAAATAAATAAAATTAAAAAAAAAAAAAGAAAAGAAAGAAAAAAAAGCCCCTTGACATAAGTGACCCCATTTCATTTCACCTATCACAATACTTGGGAGTATTTTTCCAGCGAGCTGGCAATGTCTACTGAAAGTGAGGATGATATCACTTCTAGGTACCAACATAAAGAAATTTCGGATCAGTGCATAGGAGATATGTACAAGGATGTTAACTGTAGCTTTGATTAGAATGGCGAGAAACTGGGGCGCTTGGGTGGCTCAGTCGTTAAGCGTCTGCCTTCGGCTCAGGTCGTGATCCCAGGGTCCTGGGATCGAGCCCCACATCGGGCTCCCTGCTCTGCGGGGAAGCCTGCTTCTCCCTCTCCCACTCCCCCTGCTTGTGTTCCCTCTCTCGCTATCTCTCTGTCAAATAAATAAAAAACCTTAAAAAAAAAAAAAAAAGAATGGCGAGAAACTGGAAACAGTCTAAATGTCCAACTCAGGAAACTGGATGAATCAAGTGTGATGGTGTGTGTGTGTGTATATATGTGTGTGTGTGTGTATTTATTTGTCCAGTGGAATACTATACTGCCCTGAAAATGAGAGAATCTGGGCCACATATACCAACATTGGAAGAAAGGGACCATAAGATTTTTTCTTAAGGTAAAGGCTACTATGACCAGCTTCTCAGAGACCAAGAGGCTTCACCTTGGCAGGACGACTGTCTTGTTTCAGAGGGTTCTCCTGGGCTTTCCTATGGCAGCAATAAAAGAACGTTGCACAGCATAGAAGCCTCATGCCAGCTGGTAGAGCTTATTTTGCCTATTCTGAGAAAACTAGAATATACTGGAATATACCAAATATACCAAAATTCCTTATGGTATAGAGAGGAATCCCGTAAGAATTAGGTAGCTCTTTCCAATTGTAAAGTATCGGCGTTGCAATGCAGAAGCTGCACGGACAGACATTTTAGTCCCCGTTCCCGAATTGCTGTTAAACAGGGACAAAGTCCAGTGCTGGTTCTTTCTCTCTCATCCATCAGCCCTCTCGCCGTCCACACACAGCAATAAACCCATTAGAAATGCACATGTTACCATGAGCCCCGGATTTCAAGGTTGTTAATCCCATTTGGCTTTTCTAGGTTGCCGACGATGTTTATTTTCCAAAGGGGTCACAGAGCATACCTGGTCCTAGTTTGGCCACAGCATAGAGGAGGTCGTAGTTGAGCACTGGCGTGGCGTCGCTGATGGGCTGCCAGCCAACGGGAGGAGATGCCGGGGGTGAGATGAGGAATTGTTTGGCGGGCTGCGGTGGTGCCAAATGCAGCTTGTCACCGTCTGTCTCTGGAGTCTGAACCTTTCAAACAGAGGAGAAACAAAGACACAGGATTCATTAGGGTCTCAGATGGGCCGTGTTGGGACCCGAAGATGCAGAATCTCATTTTCAGCCTGTGACAAAGGAACCAGTGAAGGAGGCTATGAAAATAATCACTGCTTACCATCCACCAGATGCTCAGTTATCCTATCTCATCCTTAAAACTGTGGATCTCGACTTGTAGCATGCATGGTGATTATCTGGACAGCTTCCAAAAGCAGAGTGGAGCCCCACTCCTGGAGCGTCTGATTCAGCAGCGCTGGGGTGGGGCCCAGGAATCTGCATTGTGAGCAAGTACCCACATGAGGGTGAGGCTGTTGGTCCCCAGACTCCTTGCTCCCTTTCTTTCCTCTCTCTCTCTCATTCTTTTGGGGGTAATCTTCCCATCATAGGAAATGAAGCATTCTAACGGAAACAATCAGTGGCATGGAGGACACATCCAGTGTGGTGCAATCACCACTTCTGCCTAGAGGCAAAGCATCTGTATTGCCCCAAAGGAAACCCTGTGCTCATTCAACAGTTACTACCATGTTTGCCTCTAGTCAGACCCTGGCAACCACCAATCTGCTTTCTGTCTCTATGATTTGCCTGTTCTGGACATTTCCCAGAAACGGAATCAGAATATGTGACCGTTTCGTGTCTAGCTTCTTTTCCTTCGCATATTTACGGGGTTCATCCATGTCAGAGCACACACCGGTACTTCAGCCCTTTTCATGGTTTTGTAACATTCCAATGAGTGATGGGCCATGATTTGTTTATCTGTTCATCTAATGATGCACATTTGGCTTGTTTCTACCTTTTGGCTAGTGTGCATAGTACCACCATGAATATATGTGTACAGGTATTTTTTTGAGGTCTAATTTTTTTTAAGGGATTCTTTTTTTAAGTTTTTTTTGACAGAGAGAGACACAGCGAGAGAGGGAACACAAGCAGGGGGAGTGGGAGAGGAAGAAGCAGGCTCCCCATGGAGCAGGGAGCCCCGTATGGGGCTCGATCCCAGGACCCTGGGATCATGACCTGAGCTGAAGGCAGACACTTAATGACTGAACCACCCAGGCGCCCTTTGGGATCTATTTTCAAGTCTTTTAGATATATACCTAGGAGTGGGTATTTGCTGGGTCAGATGGTAACTCTCTGTTTGTAAAGAAACAAGTGGGGTTTCAGTAGATAAAAACAGGTTTTTACACATAGTTACTAGAAGCATGGGATTCAAACATGGGTCTGAGACCAAAGTCTAAATTCTTCTTTTTTAGATTTAATTTAATTGTGATAAGAACATTTAACAAGAGATCTGCCCTCTTTTTTCTTTAAAGGATTTTATTTATTTATTTGAGGGAGAGAGAGAGAGAGAGCGCACAAGCAGGGGGAGGGGCAGGAAGAAGCAGGTTCCCTGCTGAGCAGGGGGCTCCATCCCAGGACCCCCGGGATCATGACCTGAGCTGAAGGCAGGCACTTAACTGACTAAGCCACCCAGGCCCCCCAAAGATCTACCCTCTTAACAAATGTTTAAGTCTACAGTATATTATTGTTGACTGTAGGTACAGTGTTGTACAGTAGATCTCTAAAGTATATTCATCTTCTTTAATTGAAATTTTATACCTGTTGATTAGTAACTCATCATTTTCTCCTCTTCCTAGTCCCTGGCAACTACCATTCTACTCTTTGGTTCTATGAATTTTAGGATTTTAGATCCCTCAAATAAGTGGAATCATGCAATATTTGTCTTTCTGTGGCCAGCTTATTTCACTTAGCCTCATGTCCTCAAGGTTTATCCATATTGCAGAATGTCCATACTGTCCAAAGCAATCTACAGATTTAATACAACCCTTACCAAAATCCCAATGGCTTTTTTTTACAGAAATAGTAAAAAACAATTCTAAAATTCATATAGAACCACAAAAGTCCATAAATAGCCAAATAAATCTTGAGAAAGAAGATCACACTTCCTGATTTAAAAATATATTACAAAGCTAGAGTAAGCAAGATAGTATGGTACTGGCATTAAGACAGACATATAGACCAATGGACATATAGAATAGAGAGCTCAGAAATGAATCCACACATATAGGGTCAAGTGACCTTCAACAAGGGTGCTAAAAGTACACAATGAGGAAAAGATAGTCTCTTCAACAAATGGTGTTGGGAAAACTGGATATGCACATACAAAAGAATGAAACTGAAACCTTCTCTTACACCATATACAAAAATTAACTCAAAATGGGTTAAAGACTCAAAACATAAGACCTGAAACTTCAAAAATCCTAGAAGAAAATATAGTGGAAAGCTTCATAACACTGGCCTTGATAATGTTTTCATAGATATGACACCAAAAGCACAAGCAGGACTACAACAAACCAAGTCTTCTGCACAGCAAAAGAAATATCAACAAAGTGAAAAGGCAATCTGCGAATGGGAGAAAATATTTATAAATCATATAGAGGATAGGTTAATCTCCTTATCCATGTATAGGATAAAGAGTTAAGGAACTCCTTAACTCCAAGAAAAATATCCCCAAAACAACAAAAAAAACCCTCAAAATTAAACCTAATAACTCAGTTAAAAAATGATCTAAAGACTCAAATAGACATTTCTCCAAAGAAGATACATAAATGGCCAACAGGTATATGAAAAAATATTTAGGCCACCAAGCACCAGGAAAATGCAAATCAAAACCACAGTGAGATATAACCTCACACCTGTCAGGATGGGTATTATCAAAATCCAATAAATAAATAAAAGACAACAAGTGTTGGCAAGGATGTGGAAAAATTGGAACCCTTGTATACTGTTGGTGGGAATGCATAATGATGCTGCCACTATAGAAAACAAAATGGAGGTTCCTCCAAAAAATAAAAGAGAACCACCATCTGAGCAATTCCACTTCTGGGTATTAATCCAAAATAATTGAAATCAGGCTTCTGAAGAAATATTAACACTCTTGTGTTCACTGCAGCACTATTCATAATAATGTGGGAATGACATAAATGTCCATCGACAGATGAATGGGTAAAGAGAATGTGGCATCTACATACAATGGAATACTAATCAGCCTTAAAAAGAAGCAAAGTCTATGTTTTTTCACTGTGCCATCTTTGTAGAGTTCAAAGATGGGAACAATGCTTACTGACCAACAAGAGATGAATCAAGATATCTGATGATGACGGGAAGACACTGATGGAACTAATATTAGGACACTGATTTTCTTTTTTTTTTTTTTAAGATTTTATTTATTTACTTGTCAGAGAGAGAGAGAGAGAGAGAGCAAGCACAAGCAGGGAGCCTGATATGGGACTCAATCCCAGGACCCTGCGGCTCATGATCTGAGCCAAAGGCAGAGGCTTAACCGACTGAGCCCCCAGGCACCCCTAGGACATTGATTTTCTATTGCTGTGGACTTTGTGAGTCTTGCCAAGAAGTGCCCATCCCCTTTTGGAAAGCTAGTATTTCTGGATGAAATAAAACACAAAACTGATTTCCATCTGTTTGTCATGCTTTCTCATGAATAGGAGTCATTGGAAAGGTATACAGTCCACTAAAACTAGGATATAACTGAAATTTTATCACAACCCTGCTAGGAAGTTTAAGAGTAGTTGTGAATAGACCATTCTTACTACAACCACCAGCTGGTGTTTACTGTGCATTTACCAAATGCCAGGCACTTGAACACACAATAGTTCATTTAATCCTCCCAGCAATAGTCTGGGGTTTGTATCATCCTGCTCCTTTTACAGGTGAGGAAACTGAGGCCCACTGAAAGTATGCAACTTGCCCAGGTGAGAGCCCAGGCTGTCAGCCTGCTTTCTAAACCTCTGTGATGTCCCTGCCTGGGAATCTATGGTGTAGGTTTATTTCTCCATGAACTAATTATAGACTACAAACCAGCCTGAAAGTAGAAAGGGCTCCATTTACATTTTTTAAAAAGCAAAAGATAATAGGGGTGCCTGGATGGCTCAGTCGTTAGGTGCCTGCCTCCGGCTCAGGTCATGATCCTGGGGTCCTGGGATCGAGCCCCACGTCGGGCTCCCTGCTCCGCGGGAGGCCTGCTTCTCCCTCTCCCACTCCCCCTGCTTGTGTTCCCTCTCTCGCTGTGTTTCTCTCTGTCAAATAAATAAATAAATAAAATCTTAAAAAAAAAAAAAAGCAAAAGATAGTGTAGAGCAAGAATTACCTTACCTGTGCAAAGTAGAGTTTTAATTTTTTCCCTCTGAACTGGGTTTCATGAAGCTCTATCCTGGCTCGGGCTGCAGATTTGGGATTGCTGAAGTTTATTCGGACACGTCTGAAACTCTTAAACAGCTGGAACGTCACGCAGTCATCGTAAGTCCGAAACAGACCCTCAAATTTTTCCTGATTAAGAAAAAAAAAAAAAACAGAGGAAAATCCATTGGTCATGTATCTTGCACGATGCCTGATCTGACACAAATTAAGTAAGTAACTAAGTAAATAAATAGGCTGTTCTCAACATAAAACAGAACTAATTGTGCAGGACTGTTGAATCACAGATCTGTACCTCTGAAACAAATAATGCAATATATATTAAGAAAAAAAAGAAGAAGATAGCAGGAGGGGAAGAATGAAGGGGAGTAAATCGGAGGGGGAGACGAACCATGAGACAATGGACTCTGAAAAACAAACTGAGGGTTTTAGAGGGGAGGGGGGTGGGGGGATGGGTTAGCCTGGTGTTGGGTATTAAAGAGGGCACATTCTGCGTGGAGCACTGGGTGCTATGCACAAACAATGAATCATGGAACACTACATCACAAACTCATGATGTAATGCATGGTGATTAACATAACAATAATAAAAAATTTAAAGGAAAAAAACAGAACACTAGTAATGTATTTTTTTTATTTTAAAATCAATTAATTAACGTATAGTGTATTATTAGTTTCAGATGTAGAGGTCAGATGTAGAGGTCAAGTGCATACACACTCAGTGCTCATTCCATCACGTGCCCTCCTTATTGCCCATCACCCACTTACCCCCCCCCCCAGCCACCTCCCCTCTAGCAACCCTCAGTTTGTTTCCTATAGTTAAGAGTCTCTTATGGTTTGTCTCCCCCTCTGATTTCGTCTTAGTAATGTCTTTTTTTTTTTCATCTGTTGGTCTGTTACCAGGTGTTAAACATGCTCGTGGATTCAGTGGAAGGATTCATAACCTGCGTCCTGAGATCTGTAGAAGAGCAGCCAACGAGGTTTGAAATGCATAAAAAACCTGAAAATTATGCAAAGTGTTGAATAAGTTTCTGTGTGTATGTATTTTTTTTTTTTCTGGGGAGAGGGATCATAGTTGTCAGAAGATTCTCAAAGAAGTCCATTATTGCTGAAATATTAGAGCTATCGAGTAAAGTATGTGATAGATATTATTAGCAATTATCAATCTTGGTGGCGCTAGTTCAATGGTGCCATTTGATTAGTCCTGGTTCATGAAATGTGTGAAGGCAAAAAAAAGCGCTTAAGAATTTTTTTATCTCTTTCTCTGAAGATGCCATGTATTCCAGATGGTATACAATTTGGAAGCAGGATTCTCCTCAGTCTGGGTCCCTGAGTGGCCTCTGTGGAGCAGAAATATCTTTCACCCAACCTATAGTTGACTTTGCCTTGGCAAAGAAAAAAAAAAACCCAAAATCAAAAAGCAACAAACAAACCTCTATTGCATTAAATCACTGAGATCTGGAGATTATGTTATTCCCACAGCATAACCAAACCTATTACAGTACAAGGCAATCATTTAAAAATTTTGATTCGGTACAATTTCAGTTCAACCAAACAAATCTCTATTAAATGCTCACTTTACATAAGGCATGGTCTCTAGGCTTTAGGAGGATACAGAGATGAGTATCATTATGTTCTGACTCTCAGTGGTCTAACAATCTATTGGGAGAGGCAGATACAAACACACATAAGAATGCCCATAAGACTGGGGAAAGGCATAAAAGGAGAAGTAGAGAATTAAATATACACACACACACACACACACACACACACACATATGTAGAACTTATATATAAATATATATTCATATATTTTTTAAAAATACGAATTTATATGTAAATATAAAATAAAAAATATATATTTATATAGATATGAACACCATCTGTCTGGTTCCTTTTAGCTTTAAAAAAGTTCTTGTTCTAAGTAACAAAACCAGTACCTGTTAAATTACTCTATGTTCTCAGTGGAGAAAATTGCTACCAAGTAAATAACTTCTCTTTAAACCAACAAACCAACAAACCCCGATTCTTTTATTTCTACAATGAAAGGTGTATCACAAGTGTGAGTATCAGTGGGAATGAAGATGCACCAAGGAGCTGCAAGAGTCACTGAATTTTGATTTGTCAGGGACCTAAGCGATATTAACCTTTTCCTTCCTCACCTCTATCATTTTACAGATCAGGATCCTGAAGTCTGAAGAGACAAGGACCCATCATGGTCACATGGGCAGTTAGTGGCAGAGCTCCCACAAGGCCAAAGTCCTTGTGACCCTGACTATGGAGATGCTTTCCACTCTGTAAAGAATTAACACTGCTGGACTGAGACAAAGAGAGAAGTGCTGTAGCAGGAGTCAGAGAGGCGGAGCAATAAACTGACCCAAGGCTCGGGTGTGACCACATCTAGAAGAATCAGCAACGTGATGGGGGGCTGGGACATCACTGACCCCACCCAGATGTTACAGAAGGCCTCCTTGTCTGTTGGGCACCCAGATGAACATGTCTTAGACCCTGAAGACCATGGCCTGTGACCCTTCCAAATGCTTGGCCCATTTTTGAGATTCCCCGGGTATGCCTGTAGTTCTTCCCATTTTTGACTCCTGTTTCTTTCTCTTTATACCCCCTCTACCCAGTCCAGAACCACAAATGATACATTCAGAGCAAGGTTTTTTTTTTTTTTTTTTTTTTAAGTTTCATGACATTCCTGGAGATTTGAGGGGTTCTTTCTCCCCTTTTCTTATTCTTAGTCCCCTTTCCCTCTCAAGAACAAAACAAGAATCTTTCCTTGTCTGTTCCTTGGGCAGTTTTTCCTTCATCTCTCAAGCCTTGGGATCAGCCAACCCCTGGGCCTGGGGCCTCCACCACCACTCCAAGAGGGCTCATTAAGGAATTATTTCCCAACAATGTTGTGTTTTCCTGAATAGGAGTCCTGGTAAATACAATGTTTTTTGGTTCCTCACAATGACAGTATTCTCAGCTGGTCATATCACGGTTGATGATTTCATTAATTTGGGGAATTTTCAGGAATGAAGGGATTAAAAGCTCATTTCTATAGAGAAATATTCATATTTCTTAGGACAATATTCTTGGGTCTTTGTAGCTCTATATTTTTCCACTGCCAGTTTCACTTCCCCACCCCCTCCCCAGGGCCTGAGCGTGGGCATGGAGACCAGCCTTGGAGGGGAGGTGTTCTTTTCCTTTGACTCTAATCCCTTGTTTGCATTTTATATTTCTTCTTTATGCCTCACATCTCAGTCATTCAGAGCTGTTTGGCCTCAAGAGCTTGGATAAGGGGAAAAAAAAAAAATCACGGAGTCCTGACTTTGGGCTTAGGGGAGGGCTGACAATGAATGGCCTATGTGCCCACTCCTTGGGAGGCTTTGGCAGATGTCAATAACTGAATGCAATTGTTTTCTCCGCTGATCCTCAAAAGAGGGCCCCAGGCAGCTACTGCATCAAGCTAGAGCTGGCAAGTGACAAGAACCTCTCTGATATCCCTTGTTTGGGGCTTAGGCTGATAATCAAAAGAGGTCTTTCACCAAACCTGGGGTGCAGCCCAGAGCTCAGGGGCCAGGGTTTTCACAAACTCTACAGTGATCATCATCATCGCCATCGACTGACATTTTCTTGGTCTGTCCTCTCTGCACAAGTCTTTTGGGAACTTGTAGTGGCAGGGGGCACAGCTGGCCAAGAATTGGGGATTCATCGGCCACCTCTATTTTCTTCCATTAGTGACATGATAAACATTTCATTGGCAGAGGCAACAGAACACGAGACGAAATTGGTTAGAGGCAGGTGCAGCACAGTGACCTACCCTTAGGCAACACAGCGTCCTGAACAGAGCCAGCCACAGGGGTCTCTCAGCGGCCTGTACAGCAAATCTACGCTTCCGATGTTCAGGTTGCCCCCAGACACACAGTGATACTTTGCTGTCTTCTGGCTGCCTGTTTCCTCTAGTCTGGTACCCTACAAACCCAATAAAATTCCTCATTTCCTCAACAGTTAGTTCTCTTTGTAACCACTGGTTTGAATAAAGTTCCATAGCAGTGATCTCAAATTCTGGTCTCCAGACCTCGCTACACACTTAAAAATTATGAAGAATCCTAAAGAATTTTTGTTTAGGTGGGATCCATCTACCAGTGTTTATTGTACTAGAAACTTTAAAAAATATACATTTATAAATATATATAAAGTAACAATAATAAGACCATTCTATGTTAAAATAATGTTTTTATGAAAAATTACTGTTTTCCAAAACAAGAGAGAGTTTAGTGAGATCGGCATCTTTTACATTTCTGCAAATCTCTTCAGTTTCTGATTTAATAGAAGAGACCTGAAATCTCCCATTTGTTTCTATGTTCAGTCTGTTACACTATACTGTTTTGTCTGAAGGGTGTGACTCAAAGCTGGCCTCACCCAAATATAGGGTGGGAAAAGGGAGGAGTAACTTAATAGCCTTTCAAATATTCTTTGAAATTCCTTGTGAATAGCCTTTCTTGATACTTCATCAAAACTCGACAAGTGGCAGTTTCTTAAAGTATATTACAATGTTATATCTGAAGCTATATTCAAGTAACATTTTTATTTGATTATATTAAGATCTATTTATCTATTTTGCACCTTTAATGGGTTTTTTCACCCATGCACAATTCTGAAATGGTGTACGTTGGTCACTTGAAAAATTGTGGTTCTTTGAGTTATGCAGATTTTCCAAATGTTGACATGTTTCATTACACAGTATAAAAAAATCACATTCATTAATATTATCACCTATATTATTAAAAAGTCCTTAGAAATTGGAAAGCTGTCAGATTCATGTTGTTAATATAGGTTTCCCAAAATTCTACTTTTAGCTTGAAAGTTCTTTCTTCTTTTTTTTTTTAAAGATTTTATTTATTTGTCAGAGAGAGAGAGAGCACAAGCAGGGGGAGTGGCAGGCAGAGGGAGAAGCAGGCTCCCCACTGAGCGAGGAGCCCGATGTGGGACTTGATCCCAGGACCCTGGGATCATGACCTGAGCTGAAGGCAGACACTTAACCAACTGAGCCACCCAGGAATCCCTCTTTCCTAATCATTGGAGACAAACACTGCCAGTTATTTTCCTTGGAGTAACATGCCCATTCATTCATTTTTGGGACAATGTCTGCCAAATACCTAAGTCTGCATAACTACAGTTTGTTTGTTAGTTGTTCTTTCAAGTAAAAATGATGTTCCATGAGAAAAGTAAATGTCTAGTTCAGCTTAGAACAGCCTCCAATGTTTCCTCAAGTCAAATATTGTATTTTGGGATGCTGCAGAAGTATACTTTATGTGTTCTTCCCATTTTGTTATTCAGATTATTAAAAAGGTATATGCTCAAGGATAGAGAGTTAATAAAATTAATAAATTTTATGGCTTCCTCAGGGCCATTAATTTTTCTTTCTTACTTTCTTTTTCCTTTTTTTTTTTTTTTTTGTTAAGCTGTGAGTGTGTGGCTGTGAGGAATACAAGTAATACTGGTATAGTTTCCTGTGCCTGCATTGACTCAGACCCAAGTACCAGCAGTTTTAACCACCAGTGCTTTTGCACCATGGATGGAAATGTCAACACAGCTGAAGAGGAAAAGAGTGTCTTAGTCTTATTATGGAAATGGTTTTGACCTCATGGAGAATGATCTTGGGAACTTGTAGGAGTCTATAGACCATCCTTGGAGAACTGTGGTACCATAACATCTCCGAGAAAGTCAGGATTTAGTTGGCTTGGGCTAAAGACAAGAGGTCTAGTGAGACTCTTAAGGATATAACATAATGGAAATCAAAGAAGAGCTATCACTCGAGAAAGAGTGGTGATCATCACTGAATGCTGCAGGGATGATGAAGAGAATGAAGATGGTCTTGGCCAGTGGGAGGCCACTGGCGATCCTCCTGAGAGCTACCTGAACAGATGTGGAGGTGAAATACGGATTATTATGGATTGAGGGGTGAATGGAGGGGAAAAGGTGGAGAAAGATAGCCTGGCAACAAGAAAGAGGGAGCTGGGGTGATAAATACACGGGAAGTCAGATCACAAGATTTTTAGTGGTGCGGAGAGACACTGGTTGACGAGATGAAACTATGATTAAGGAAAGAGAGGAGACAGGAGAGAGAGGGAGTAGTGCGTGGTGGGGACAAGAAGAGGAGGCTTTAGAAAGACTTGTAGGCATTTCGTCCTGTGAGAGAGGAGCTGATAGGTCAGGATGGAGGCGTCTGGAAATGGAACAAGTAAAACTGAATGGCTTTCTCATCTCAGGGAAGTGGGAGGTAAAGGGAGACTGAGGGCTTGAGGAGCTAGAGGTAAGGAGAGAAAATGTGGATGAGTCAAAGAACAGTGTAATGGGTTGAATTATGTCTCCCCCAAAGGCTATGCTGAAGTCCCCAGTACCTCAGAATATGACCTCATCAGGAAACAACGTCACTGAAGATGTAACTTGTTAAGAGGGCGTCATACTGGAGTGGAGCCCCTAATCCAAGATGCCTGTTGTCCTCATAAGAAGGCAGCCATGGGAAGACAGAGAGACACAAGGAAAGTGTCATGTGAAGACAGAGGATTGAAGTGATGGTTCTGTAAGTCAAGGAAGGCCAAAGATTGCCGGCAGATTGCAACTACCACTAGCTAAGAAGAGATGAAGAAAGAGTCCTCTACTGGTGTCAGAGGGAGCACAGCCCACTGACACCTTGATTTTGGTGTTCTAGCCTCCAGAACGGTGAGGTAATAAATTGCTGTGACTTTAGACACTCTGTTTGTGGTAGTTTGTGGGAGCAGCCCTAGGACGCTAATGCAGGCAGTTATGCAATACTAAGGGACCAAATCAAACTCAGAATCAGATGGTTTTAATAGAGCCAGTCAATGCAGTTCTGCCATTTTCCCCCAGGTGAGTGCTAAGGGGATACCGGCTCATTCCAGAGTGGCTTGTGCAAGACAGGTGTGTATATACAACATATATGGGGGGGAGTGGAACACAACGGGGGGGGGTAACTTGGTCTCAGACATGAACACTTTTTAAATTCCCTAACTTTGAATGTATTTGCTTTTCTTGAGCAGTCTGGAAATTGTGGAGACCCGAATGGATGGACTGCTACAAATGAAAGTGTGCATTGCTTTACTTGGAGAAGCTCATTGCAGTTTTCCTTTAATCTTCTTCATCTCTGTTATTATTATTTGTTCATTTGTGTATTATTTATGCTGCACATTCTTTTTTTTTTTTTTTTTTTTTTTGACAGAGAGCTAGAGCATGAGCACAAGCAGGGTGAGCGGAAGGCGGAGGGAGAAGCTGACTCCTCGCTGAGCAGGGAGCCAGACTTGGGACTCGATCCCAGGACCCTGGGATCATGACCTGAGCAGAAGGCAGATGCTTAACTGGCTGAGCCACCCAGACACCCCGTGCCCCACATTTTTAAAAAGATTCAAACATGGCTTATGAAGATATATAAGAACAAAATAAAATAGAAACTGAGTATAGAAATAAAAGAGGAAAACAAGGGTAGAAATGTAAATTGGAGCCAAGAAGGTCTAGTTATTCTTTTCACATGAGGAGTCTACGTTATGAAAGATTTACGATAACAGCCCTTCTGACAGGACGCCTTCCTGAAAACCGGAAAAGCTTCTCATGGGGTCTTCAACATGGGCCATGCGTGGGCCAACATTTTGCTTCTAATCTTTCTCAAAGCTAACACGATACGGCATTCCTCACCAGAGACACAATCCTCTCAGGGTCCTGAGGATAAACATGAGCCTGGCCTTAAAACCAGGCAGGTGGATCTGTCCAGAGTCTTCACCAAGAAGCTCCAGTGATGTGAAGAACACTGTCCTCAGAAATTACGCAGGTGAACCATTATAGTTTCCAAACAAAATGGAAGCGACTGGGACGCCTGGGTGGCTCAGTTCGTTAAGCGTCTGCCTTCAGCTCAGATCACGATCCCAGGGTCTGGGATCGAGTCCTGCATCGGGCTCCTTGCTCAGCGGGGAGCCTGCTTCTCCCTCTCCCTCCACCTCTCTCCCTGCTTGTGCTCTCTCTCTCTCTCTCTCCCTCCCTCTCTGACAAGTGAATAAATAAAATCTTTTTAAAAAATGGAAGCGACCTTTGTTTTGTAAACTTAGGAAGACTTAGGAAGTGCTCAATGTATTCTACTCGATTGGCTGTTACAAAACCCCAAGGTATTTTGTAGAAAGAATATTAGAATACTAAAATATTGCTTTCCGTTTAACTCCAAGCCAGACTGGCTGCACATAAACAATTTTGTTATGTCACTGAATGCTCACTTTTCTGGACAGACTGTCTGAGGGAGAGTTGAGATTGTTATTGTCTTTGAATAACACATGAATCATCTGGAAGTTAATGACCTCCACAAAGTCACTCGACTACCAGGTTAGCAAAACCAGAACCAGTAAGCTCAAGTTGTTTAGATGACGTAAGTGTCACTGAGAACATGCAGACAAGTGAGCAGTCTGAAAAATGAGAGTAAGAAAGCCAGCCTTGTCAATCTGAAGGAAGAGTGCTATCCTTGAAGATCCCACTGCTAGGGAAGCCCGATGCTGCCTTCATCCGCATTCCAAACAATGCTGTATGCCTTTATGTATGCTTCAATTTTTCTCACTTACAATCCCTTTGGGTATAAATTATCTTAAGAAGAAATTCAGCTTCTCTCAAAATCACGGGGCTCTCATCGGGCAGATAATACCTCCCAGAACTTGCTGAGGAATGAGACAATTCATTTCGGTTTATCACCTCTCAATGGGTTCCACTGACAAGTCCTGCGCAAATCCCATGTTTAGGGATCACATTGGATTTTGCAGGCCGCTCGGGAGGGCCTCCTATCAGAAGGACTGCTGTTGATAATCTGCCATAATGCAGACCGCTTCAGCGAAAGGGACAGTAGGAGTGCAGAGGGGGATTTGTACATCTGGATTTTTAACCTGTCAGGATTTCTCAGGCCAGGCAGATTGGTATGAGATCATGCTTTGTTTCTTTTGTGGTCCTGATGTTAACCAAATAGAAAATCACGATGAAAAGGAGGTTCTCACCCCTTCTTCACTGATAAAAGAAGTGGACAGACCTCATGTCACGTGACTGCTTTGGGAGAAGAGAATTAGCTGGTACAGGCACAAAAGCCTTTCTCCCTTCTCAGCGGAGTCCTTGTGAGAGACAAAGATCTAAAACTCAGCTCCAAACTCTATAAGGACCCACTTTGCCCTAAAACCTCATCCGCTGCTTCTCCCAGCAGAGTGCTTCTCAGGGTCTGCGTCCCAGTCTGTCCGTTCATTCCCACCCTCAAAGCCCACGGTGGCTGGGTAACATTTCTATGCGAGAGCTCACGTTCACTCCGTTCCAGTGAAGGAAGTCTCCATTTCCCTGATTTCACTGTGCTGCCACCCACACATTCAGAACTGGAAAGACAAACCCCCCGAAACTCCTCTAAGCCAAGAAAATGCGCAGGGGCTACAAACTGGAATGATCCTTGAATGGGGATCAACTTCAACTCTGTGGAGCTTAAAGTTTTGATGATGTGGGACACCCTCTTTGGGCAAAATAATGCCAAGGAGGTACCAAAATGGAATATTTTTTAATGAGGACAAAAAATTCATAAGAAATAGGTTTTGTAAATTTTACAAAAAAAATATATGACCCTGTGAAACACACTGTCAGGGCCCTGCTAGGGCCTGGGTATAGGCTCATGCAAAGAGGACCTTAAAGCTGAAACTTCACTCAATTTCCAGGAAATATGCCTAAGAGAATGACAAGAATATTGTGCCATCACAAAGGAGTCTGGAGTCCAGGTGTACAAGATGGCTAAAACAACTATGCTGCTGGTATCACTCTCAGCTGATGAGGACCCTTTCCTTCGACGTTTGAATCGCCAGAATGAAAGCCAAGAAACTCGAATCTGGAGAGTTTCAGTACGTGGATCACAGACATGGCTGAGGCTGTCCCTGCCACACACACCAGACAGAACCCATTTTGTAAATACCTAAGATGGAGGCCAGAGGAGCCAATAAGCTGGATGCTTGGAACCTGTCCCAGCAACTGTTCAATAAAGGATGACGAGTGCTTGATGATGACTCAGATAGAAACCTCCCAGAGGCACTGTCTGTGTGCCTAGGACCTTGGCTGGGTCTAACTCTGTGCAGCAAATGCCCACTCTTTGGGCGAGTGAGACCCTTGTAGCACCTGAACCCAGGGCTGGTTCTGGTGGGTCACCCTGCCCCTACCAAGAGTGCCCAGGGGGGTATGGATCCTCTCTGTACCAAGCAAGATACCATCTGTGGATGCCTACATGCTCCCTGCCTGCCGCAGGATGCTTGTAAGCATCCCAAGGGGTCTCTGAATACCTAGGGAAGAGCGGAAGGGGGCAGTCCCACATGTATTAGGGGTGGGGAGGGGGTAAACGAGGCAAACTCCAGACCTCTGAGAGAGTAATTTGAGCACAGATCTCTGTTACATGCTGCAAACTGGACATATCTGCATGCTTTTAAATACAAAGGAAGATCTAATGACCCTTTTATAGCTGCCCCATTTCAGTGCACAGTATCAAAAAAAAAAAAAAAAAAAAAGGCTGCCTTGGTTCAGGGCATTTCCTGAGGGCGAATGACAGCTTTATCCTTCTCTGGGCCATCAACTCCTCTTCTTTGGTCATTAATCTGCAAGAGCGCCTATGGCTGTCCCCAGCCCTGACTAGATACAAGCTCTAATTGTGCATGTGTAATTGATGAAATGCACAGCGTCCTTTATAGCTTGTAAGACCAGGAATTGCATTTTAAATTCATTTAGATATCGTTTTATCTATTCGATAAAGCATAAAGCCATGTTACTAGCACAGACTCTAGAGCCACACTCCCTAGTTAAAATCCTGAACCCAGGATTTGTGCAACCTTGAGCAATTGACTGATCTATTTGACACCTCAGCTTCCATCTCTGTAAAATGGGACTAGAAGAATAACAGCCTCTATGTTATAGGGCTTTCCCGAATATCAAGTGAATTAGTCTATTTTAATCACTTAGGAAGGCACTAAGCACAGGTGTGTGTGTAAGCTGGTACTGTTACGTATACCAGATTGGAAGAAGAACAATGTTTTGAAGAAAAACAATTCACATGTCTATATTTGGCCTGCTAGCCCTAAATGCGCAAATCTCCCTATATCCAGATCAAGATCTATACTTACTACCCGTATCTAATCCTTACAGACTGTAAGGAGCAATTATAGGAATGCCCAGAGTAATATTTCATATAAAGTTAGGACTAATTATACTAGTATGATTTTACTGATGTTATTAACTACTCAAGTCACTGAGTCCAAATTAACCATCATGATTTCTTTCTTGGATGCTAAGCTTTAAAAGTTTTCTCTCCAAAAACAGCATGGTAAAGTCAATAATTCTAAGGAGGTATCAAAAGGGTAATTGGTGTCAACTGTTCCCTTTGGAGATCCCGTGCCATCAGCAGGGGCCGGGCCTCAGAGAGATAGTAAGCCCATGACAAAGGCGTCACTGCCAGAAGCGTTTGAAGTTCAGATACATAAGAGATTCATGAAGCCCCTCGCACCTGGCTCTTTTTGCCTCTGTCACACACTTCAACTATCTTTTAGACAAGCCCATCTCCAGAACTCTATTCCCCACCTTCAACTGTTCGCTGAACATTTCCTTAGAGATATCCAATAGGTACCGTAAACTTAATAGCTCCAAAGCCGAATTCTCTGCTGGGGCCTCTAAATCTGCTACCCCTTTCTCTCCACGAATGGCCTCCACCTACCCAACTGCTCAAGCCTGGAAGCTGTGGGTCACCTGGTCTTTTCCCTCTCCCTCCTCCTCACATCCTGCCCACATCCCTCCCACATCCTACCACTTAACAAGCCCCGTGTTCTTCCAACCCTTCACCCTTCCACCAAGTCTCGGCTATTAACGGCACCAGGTCTCTCTAGACTCAACTCCGAAAGTGCGCCTCAAGAGAGGTCTTTCTAAAAGACCACATCCTGATTATACAGTTCTATAAAATCCTTCAATCGCTTCACATGGCTTTTAGAATATAGCTTGGCTTAGCACTGAAGGCCCTTTATAAAACGGCCATCACTCACCCCACGAAGCTTATATTCTACCCCTTTCCTAACCCATCTCCTGTACGCCAGCCAAACTCCCACTCACAGCCTCCCAAGGCAGGCGATTCTGTATCTCCAGGCCCTCTCTCACTTGCTCCTTCTTCTGCCAGTGACACCCTTTTCCTTTGGGGAACTTTTACCCTCATATTCCTTTTGTCTAGTTTTACTGAAATATACTTGGCCCATTTAACCTGGCACAATTCGAAGGTGTCCAACGTAATGACGTGAGATATGTATAGACTGGGAAATGAAAGATCACCATAATACATTTAGTTAAAATAGATCACCTCAAGCAGTTACCAAGTTCTTTTCTTGTGAGGAGAATTTTTAAGATCTACTCCCTTAGCAACTTTCAAATATACAATATACAGTGTTGTTAACTACCATCATTGTGCCATACATTACACCCTATCAGGTAACTTCTGACGGTTTCTCGAGCTCTAGCTAAGGTGTTGTTTCTGAGAAATCCCTCCCGAATCCTGCGGAGGTTAAGACATTCTTCCACTGTGCCCCTAACAACACAGTGATCTAGTTAGTGAAGGTAACTGCTTCCTCCCTAACTAGAAACTTCAAGGGCAGAAATGGTGTCATTTTTACCCTTGTTGTCCTTTTCACATGCATGCATTACTGAGTGCCAACTGTGTACCATGCAGGACCCCTGCGCTATGGGAAGGACTCTCTTGGTAATGAATGAACAAGGCAATGTGGAGAGAACAGACCTCCCTCCTCCCCCATGCTTTTTGGTGTATCTTCTCTTTTCTTCCAAGTCACCCTTCAATAAAATCAATAAATGTGTACTAAACACATGGGCGAAGATCCTCCGTACTATAATAGGGAAGCCAACATAAAATTGTCCCCACCTCTTCCCTGAAGTCTTTCTTGACCACTTCCCTTGACATACCCTCTCTCCCTTTGGGGTTAGCCTCCACTTCCTTTGATTATTTCACACACTCAGAATCCCCTTTCAGAATAATGAGTCATCAAAGTATGTCTGTATGTGTGTGCGCGTGCATGCGCATGGTCAAGAAAGACTTCAGGGAGAAATGGTATATGACAGACGGATGGAATACTGATGTGTGGAAAATGAGTGGTGGTGGGGGGGACTTTTGAAGAAGCTTTTTGTTCCAGGCAGGACAGCAGTCATGATCAAAGCATTTATATATTCCTAGGAATCTGATGTCACCTCTAAGTCAGGGCATATCGGGGGACTGAGAAAAAAGAGAACAAAAAGAATAGTTGATCCTAAGCCGTATTTCCTCAGGCCTGGCCTTGCGGCACACTCATAACTGTTATTAAATACTTACAGAATTGTGGAAAATGCGACAAAAATGAGATTTGAGATTCTATTATTTTAAGAGTCAGCTCTTGCGTGTTTCTTACAGCATTTATTTCCTTGGCGATATGCTCCACTGACTGCATCTTATTTGAATTCTAAACTATGGGTCGTGCGCCGGCTGATGCACACGGGACAAAGTGCTCACCGGCTCAGAGACCAATTTTGGAAATGACCCCTTTCCTGAATGCCACACCGTGTTGTAACCGAAAGAGGTAGGAAATGCACCTCTGAAAACAAATAGTGTTCTGTCTTCCCCGGACTGAAGTGAAGCCTCTGTTTTAATAACAGGCAGTCAATAATTGATGAGGACATTTTTAGTGTGTTTAATGCTAAATTAAAGGGCTAAATCCTAAATATGTTCCATATCGCATCCTTCTGAAGATAGGCAATTTAAAATTTAATCCATTCATTTGACCATTTGGCTTAGGATCAAAGTAAGCTTTTCAAAGGCAGCCTGGTATCCCTAACTTATTCGAAATTCAAATGGCATTTGCATTCTTTTGAGACGCACATATGAGCAACTTTTTATGACTCAATCTTTAAATCTAGAAAGAAAATGTAGTTTGCTATGCTCCTAATGGTCCTCTTCACTGTTCTTTTTCCTCCTCTCATTTATGCTTTTTCTTGTTTATTTAGCTTCTTTTCTCTCTGTTCTTTATATAATTACATAAAAAGAATACTTGTTAATGACAAAACCTTATATAAAATTAAATCCCTCATGTTCAAATTCCTTGAGATTTGAGCCTGAAATGATTGTTTCAATCTGTTACAAATTTGGGAGACAAGTTACCTGAATGAAAGCTTTCCAGATTGAAACATGACAGTCAACATCTGGCTGAAAGGGACCTACTAAAAACAACACCAACTCTGCAGCTGTAGCTCACAATGAGCATGATTTGGGACTGCACTTTTGCACAGTGATTAGATTCTCACCTGGACATTTATGAAACAGCTAACCCCTCTCTAAGCCCCTTACATGTGACAATACATTTCAATCTGACAATAAAGCTCATGAGGCAGATGAAGAAATGGGTTGAGAGCCTCAACATTTCCCTTATGTGGCCAGCCAGTCAGGGAGAGAATGCACACTTCATCCCAGATAGTTAGTTCAGTAGCTGGAGTTCTAGTCTTAACCTCTAGGCTACCCCACTGAGGGCAGAGAGAAGCTGGTTTGATATGACTTTATCATATCATCTAACCCAATGAGATGGATGCATCTTATGTCTTCAGTCAACCTTGCTCATGCACATCTCACAGAGCAGCAGCAGGGTGAAGAATTCTGGCGTCTTCCTAGGAGAAATGGTTGGAGCCTGAAAAGAAGCTTCTCCTGTCGAAAGGATAGGAGCTTCACATCGGCATTTCAGACTAGAAGTAGCTGCAGATAGTATTATAGTAATGAAAGTATGTTTTTTTCCCCACAATACCCACGTGTGTGTGTGTGTGTGTGTGTGTGTGTGTGTGTGTGTGTGTTTTACACACAGAAGTTCAGGACTGTCAGACATAAGCCTGATTTAGGACCAAAATCATTGTCAGCCAAGAAGAATGATTTGCCTAAACATTCCCTTCTTTCCCTGTGACAGAAAGTTTGGGGAGAAGCATGCAAATGGGATGAAGCCAGTAATCTGTCGTCAGTGTCCACTAGAATGAGAATCACTATACCATGACTTGCCGGAGCCAGGACACTTTGAAGGGGGAGTGCCATTGATCATACTGTAACATCAGGACTGTTCAGGGCATGCTGGGCATGTGGTCATCAGCTGGCTGAGCCTCTGAACCAGTAATTCCAAAACTGTGGTCCCCAGAGCCCTAGGAAGATGTGACAGTCTTGCTGATGGGTACATCCTGTCTGGACGTGCCCGCCTGTTCTGCTGTTCATAGCAGCAAGGCATGCACATATTAGAGACTTTTCCTTCTACTAAGGGCTACTTATTTGTAATCGAATGAGACAGTGACAGAATAAATTTTTAAGGATTACGGAAATTATCGCCTTCATCACCAACACTTAACAGACCTCGCTAAGTGCAGGCAGGGTTCTAAGTGCTGTATGTCATCCTGAGAGTACAACCTATAGACCACAGACCAGCAGTGGCAGCCCCAGGGAGTTTGTTAAGTAAGCAATATCTCAGTCCCATAAACCCCCAAGACCCACTGATTGAGAATCTGCATTTCCACAAGATCCCCAGATGATCACCATCCCATTTACGTTTGAGTAGCATCAGACTGGAAGACATGGGTTGGACAATTTGAGGCATACGAGCTTCCCAACTCAGAGAACACACTGATCTATGGAACTGTGCTACTGGAAATTATTAGTGCTGTCCTTGGAGATGAGCGGTTTTCAATTTTTTGCACTTATCAATACATTTGTAGAGTTCTGGTGAGCGATGACACCCGTTGATTGCTTTGCTCATACCATCACTACATTGTTTTTACTTTGATTATTATCTTGTTCTTTGCAAGTTCTTTGTTTTCACTGGTTCTTTTCCCACTACAAAGAAGGAGCCCATCGGGTAGGTGGGGCACTGTGTGGGAGGTTCCCATGAACAAGTAAAGAGGAGAACCTGAAAAGATTTCCAAATAGTGCAAGCTTGGGCCTCAGTTGATCAATAACGTGAATTGCAATCGGCCTTGAAAATCTTCAGAATAGTTGATTTCTGCCGCGTGTCGCTTAATCAAGGTGCATTTGAGACTAAGCAGTATTTACATAAGAACGATACCAACCTTAGCTTTGCAACATGAATGTAAGCATCAGACCTCCTTATCTCACTCAGTTTCTTTTAATTTAAATTCAATTAGCCAACATATAGTGCATCATTCATTTCAGATGTAGTGTTCAATAATTCATCAGTTGTGTGTAACACCCAGTGCTCATCACATCACGTGCCCTCCTTAACGCTCACTCAGTTTTAATGACTTTTCCCAAAGGTTCCCAGTGATCAAGTTTTCTCTGCAACATCACTTTCATCTCTATTCTTAGAAGGGACAGTAGAGGTGACCTGTTCCAACCCCTTTACTTGAAAACCGAAAGACGTAAAGCACAGAGCAGGAGGTAACACGCCCAAGGCCTCATCACTAGTCAGAGGCAAAACTGCACTTGAATTTGGGTCTTGAATGTACAGACACGATTTTTAAAATCAAGAAGACATTACAGCAATTTTAAAAAACAAGAATCTCCTCTGATATGTTTTGACCTTGTGAACGATGCAAGGCTTTGAATAAGCCAAAGATATTCAGCTGTGTAGTGCTGGAAATCATATATTCCCTAACAAACACAGGTCTGTGATAATTTTTTTTTTCAAGAAAGTCTCAAATACAAATTTCATCCCAATTTTCCCTATCAAAAAGCCAAGGCCAAAAAGAGAAGTGATTTGTTAAAGGTTAAAGGCACGCAACAATAATATGTCATTGATCAATTTTACTTAAATTTATCAGAAAAAAAGACTTAAAGAAAGATAAGAAATTGCTGGCTTTCAGAAAAAGGTTTCTTCAACACAAGGAATAGTAGCCTCCCAAAGGAGTCTTCTGAACTTTTAAAGAAAAGGTCTTAAGAAAAATGGGTTTGTTCCAGGTATAACACCTAAGTCCCCCGTCTCATGAAAATCAGAAGATAATGCTGATGTCTCAGTCAAAATTTAAAACCTCTATTTTTTAATTTAAAAAAGAACCTGAGTCTACTTAAAAAAAAATTACAGCAAAAAGCAAACAGAACCAAAAGCACTAGTAGGAAAGAAATAGCGGCATGGGGAAGTAACCACAAGTTGGACACATAATAGCATTAAGTAAACTGACCAGAACTATTTGTGACACTCTTCATTGTCTTCCCTTTTAAATTTCTTGACATGTGGGGGTTTGGAATTGTCCTTTTGGAAAACATTATTTGTTTCACTTCATCAAGGGCACGCATTTTCGCTTGTTTCATCACGGAATCACATCTGTCTCATTTTTCCTTCCTAGAATTTCTAAATGCCTTTCTGTTTTTATTTGAGAGAAGAGAGATAAGCTTTTATTCCATTAGTAACACCGTGAAATTGTATGTCCAGGTCCTAATTATGCAATTTGTTTTATATCAGTGGATTCTTGAAGTGTCTCACCACAGAACCCCAGCAATGCTGAGGCCCGGATTCCACTGGTTCAATTTTAGGCCTGTTGTACATCAGTCATGACAAGACTCCTTTTTATCTCAGTCTTGGGTTATGTCTACCATTTTATTTATCTCCTATCTTTCTCTTTCTTGAATTAATATTTTCTGTTACATGGGAAAACGGCTTTGAGGAGACGGCCTCCCCCACAAAGGTGACAGTGAGTGGACATTCCGAGCCACCGCACTAACATATATGTACATATTCTGCCATCGCATTAGACTGACGGTCCCCACAAAGACCTTAGCAAATCCTGTGGTGTCTCTGGTTCAGCGCCTTATATCCCTTAGGCCAGTCACTGGATGAAAACTCTCCCTCCAGAAGGACGATGACCATGCTGAGGTGGCCCCCACACCCCCCCGGGGCTGAGGGCTGTTCTCTTCAGCTGAGAACCTGCCACTGCCAATGCTTCCGAGACTGGGGCATGCATGCCTCACGCCTCCCTGCGTGCTGGGAGGACCTGGAGGACTCTGAGGGCGCGCGGGGGGAGGGGGGATGTACTGACAGGCTGCCGAATGCAGACGCTAGGAGGAGTCCGCTGAGTACAGGAACCCAGGGCTAGCCAACCAGGGTGGCCTGACTCTGGGATGGGGGCCAAGCCTGCAGCTCTGTCTCAGTGTCATTCTGAAAGTGATTTAACTCAGATTCCCTCAGGTTCTGCTCTTTCTCCTGCATCCCCAACACTCTTTAAGAAACCTCAAAGGCTGACTCCCCACTTTATTTCGTGATTGTTTACCCACAGGGTTCAGCCTGGGAGCAAATACTGAGGCTGCGAGCGTGAATGTAGAGAGGCCCCGCCGTGGGTGCCCTGTGGAACCCGGGCCACTCCGCCTGGTTGGCCAGAGCGATGCTCAGAGCACTGGGTGCTCCTCTGGGGCCTGAGAGAACAGGGGCCATCGCTGGGGCAGCCTGCTCCTGCCCAGGGGCTCCCACCTGCCTGCTGTCTTCCGGGACTTCTGATCTGCTCACATGGCACTCGCTCCGATTTCCAATGCCACGGCTTGCGGCTGCTTCTTGTTAAGTTCGTTCCTGCCATCTCAAAGACGTTTTAGTAGAGAGAGCAGTTAAACACTTTATTATTATTATTATTATTATTATGTTACGTTAATCACCATACATTACATCATTACTTTTTGATGTAGTGTTCCATGATTCATTGTTTGTGCATAACACCCAGTGCTCCATGCAGAACGTGCCCTCCTTAATACCCATCACCAGGCTAACCCATCCCCCCACCCTCCTCCCCTCTGAATGAACCACATGGAATTGCATTTTATGGAGTTTAAAAACCATCGAATATTGGCCATTTCACATGGCTCAATCTAACAAACCCTTAGTCCACGGGGCCTAAAATAAACCAGATAAACCAAGGAATACCTTCATAACTCTCTTTAAGGAAATAACATGAATCATCAACTTTTAAAAAAGGGTATTTTTTTTTTTTTTTAAATTCATTCATTCTCCAATTCCAAGGCAGGGAACTTACAGTTCAGCTCTGCTGTGATATCAAACCACTGTGCTGGACACTTTCTCCTCTGTTATTTCATTTAATTCTGTAACAACGCTGTCAAGTTAGACATCCTAACTGGCTTATGAAAGTAGAGTTGATATACAATATTATATTAGTTTTCAGGCGTACAACATAGTGATTTGACATTTTTATATATATATATATATATATATATGCGATACTCATCACGTAAGTGTAGTCACCATCTGTCACCAAAGTTCTTACAATATTATTGACTATATTCCCGATGCTGTTGTTTTTTTCATCTCCGTGACATACTTATTTTATAACCGGCTGCTTGTACTTCTTGATCCCCTTCATCTATTTTGCCCATCCCCCACTCCCCTCCCCTCTGACGACCACCAGTGTATTCTTACTAGTGGTTATTTCTACCACTTTTTGTATCTCCTATCTTCCTCTTAATATTTTCTGTTACGTGGGAAACCATCTTTGAGTAGACGCCCTCCTCTCACAAAGGGGACAGGTGGTAAACATTCTGTGTCTCTTAAAAACAGGTTGAGTGTCACACACACCGCCTCAAGGGACAGCAAAATAGAGGACCTGGCTCTACACTGTGGTGACTGGGTCATTTAACGCCAACCTTTAACACTCTTTAGGTATAAGCTCCATGTCATTAAAACTGTAACAGAGATCATCCCTTTTTACGGAAGAAACTATTGTAAAGAAATTAAAGACCTTGCCAGAAGCCGCTGGGGTTTTAACACCAATGTTTTCAATACAGCAGGACTTTTTCAAGTGCTCACAACATGCTGCCCATTGTTATCCAAAATAGCCGGTATTGCTAAAAAGATAGATGTAGCAAAATATTATCCTCCTAACAATCATCTAAACATTCAGAATGAAGTTAAATGCAGAAGGTCTCTCTCGACTTCCACCTGTCCTCTCACCCACAGCCTGGTAAAACTATCCCAGCCTCTTCTGATCATTCTTTTTAATGAGGTTCTTTTTTTTCCCCTAGCTTTATTGAGATACAGTTGACATATATCGCTGTGTGAGTTTAAGATGTCCGACATAATGATTTGATATATGTATAGATTTCAAAGTGATTATCACCTTAGGGTTGTTTAACACATCTATCACCTCACCATTTTTATTTTTGTACTGAGACTCTATTCTCTTAGCGACTTTCAAATATATAATACAGTATCGTTAACCACAGTCACCATGGTGCATTATATCCCCAGAACTTAATCTTCTTACAACTAGAGGTCTGTACCTGCCTCCGCACTCCACAGCCTGTTCCTGCCCCTGGCTACCACCAACTTGTTGTTTCTATGAGTTGGTTTTTTGTTTTTTAGTTTTTGGTTTTTTTTTAGATTCCATACATAAGTGATACCTACAGTATTTTTCTTTCTTTGTCTGAGTTATTTTACTTAGCACAATGCCCTCAAGGTCCATCCATGTTGTCACAAATGGCAGGATTTCCTTTTTTTTAAATGACTGAGTAATGTTCCGTTGTGTATGAATACCACATTTTTTTCTCCATTCATCCGTTGATGGACACTTGGGTTCTTTCTTTGTCTTGGCTATTGTAAATAATGCTGCAGTGGATATGGAGATGTAGATATCTCTTCAAGGGTTATTTCATTTTCTTTGGATATATGCCTAGAAGTGGAACTGGCAGATCATATGGCATTCCTATTTTTAGTTTTGTGAGGAGCCTCCATACTGGATTCCACAGTGGCTGCACCAATTTATAGTCTTACCTCTGATGAAACTATAGTATTAGCCTCTTGAGACAAGGAACAATGACTTGTGCCTAAGTTAGCTGGTAGGTTTATAGGGATTTATTTTATTATGCTTCACAGCTTACATATATGTTAAGTAAACACTTTTATTTATGTTAAATATTATAAAATAAATTACACAAAAAGGAAAATAATTGGAAGAAGATACGTCAAAATGTTTTTCTGTTATGGAACTAAATTAATATTCTTTTATCTTTTTTGGTATTTTTTTCATTTTTTCTATAGATATGTCATGTTTCTATAATTAGAAAAAACATAAATGTTACTAAGGGTGAAACAAGACTTTTTGAATTAAAATAATATTTTCAGCCTGCATCACCCCTAAAAGAATTAGTTCCATGTTTGTTCCAGATTTAGTAGATATTTCTGTAAAAGTAAGATTCTTTTTTTTTTCTTTTTTTGTCCTGAGTTTGGCTTTTGTAAGTTTCTAATGGTTTTGCTACACTAACAAGTTATGAATAAGGGCTTTGTTCACCCCATGTAGGCCCCCTGGGTAAGCACCTTTCACGTAGCATTTTTTGTTTGAGTTTAAGGGTACCTAATGTTTTCAAATGTTCTAGAATATTCTACCTGTCCTGCTTTTATGCCCTTGTAGGCCTTGGCTATGTTTATCTCAAGGAATGATAACCAGAGCTGCGCTGTTATTTATTTTAGGAGCTGGTGTTCCAAATGTTGGACGTGGGGGGTTCATGCTGACACCATTTTTCCTAGTGCCCTTCCTGATGGTATCAACATTATGCTGTCCTTTTGGCCAGTGAAGCAACTGGACCAACAGACTTTCAAAAATTTGTTTCTCCTTTCATTGAAGATGAAGGCATGAACTTCAGAACTTCTCCTTCTCTGTTGCATCCATGAAAACGTGTTATATCCTACCACTAATGATGATAAAAACATGAACAGCAGGTGTTTTTATTGTACTTCAGGCTTTATATATTGCTTTTACCTATGTAATCTATCTTTGATATAGATTATATCTTAATGTTCACAACCCTCTGAGGTATGTAGTGGAAACATTATTTTTAAAGACTTATTTTTTCATTTTAGAGAGAGAGAGAAAGCACACATGAGCAGGGGAAGAGGCAGAGGGTGAGGGAAAGAATCTCAAGCAGACTCCACACTGAGCACGGAGCCTGATGTGGGGCTCAATCCCATGACCCTGGACCCTAAGATCATGACCTAAGCTGAAATCAAGAGTTGGACACTCAACCAACTGAGCCACCCAGGTGCCCCAGGGGAAGCATTATTACTATTACCATTTTTCAGATCAAGTAAGACTTAAGGAGCTTGAGTGATTTTCCTCTGCTGCAGTCAATGTCTTCCTTCTAGTTAGAGTAACTGAAAATTATTACCATCTTTCTTTGATTGCTTAAAAAAATCTACTTGTGCAGGATTTTAAAAATGCCTGGATGGTATATGTAAACAGATGTAAATGGTACCCTACATATCTGCAAACATGAATGTATTTCCTTCTTACACAGTGCAGAAAGGATATGGATGTAGACTTAGCTGTGACTGTGTCCCATCTATGGCATGGGTGTTTTCTCTAAATGGAATTGTGGCTGTTGCCCAAATCATGATCATCTCCTCTTTAGAAAGCTGAAAGAATGTGGCCAAAGGGGGAAACTCATGATTTGTGTGTTTCTTTTGTGAACAAGCCTAACCATTGTATTTGGGTCTTAGGGCAGAGCTGGCCTTTAGTCAGCTCTGTGAAAGGCTGGATGCATAAAATGCTGATAAAGAAGATGACGAGAATTTTGGCTGAATGGGATGCAGCATGGAGGTTTCCTGTGGATCACGTGGCCAGCAAATCGTGGACTGTTTTACCATCCACTTCCTAGCAGCAGTTTAACTGCTTTCCTGTTTGTGATCCAGAGATTAACCCAGAACTTAGTTCAGACAAGAAGGGGTTCAACATGCAAACCTTTGATAACACAAGCAAAGTGTCTGCTGAACTTCTGTTTTTGGAAGTTTGGTTGTATTTGTTGAGGGATGTATTAACTCTTCGAATCCCATTACTCTATTCAGGTAGCTAAATGTGGATCATCCACTCCTTCAACTGTGAAAGTAGAAAACAAGGGGGCCAGATTCTCAGCTTTAGAGTTCAAAAGATATGGTCCAGCTGCCAATATAAAATATTTAGAATATCTGCAGAGTCAGATGTTTCCATCAAAGAAGACAAAAGTCTCCAGACTAGAGAGAGAGAGAGAGCTGGAGAAGAGAGAAATACAGTTATGTGTTGCCATAGGTCTCAGTGGGGGCCCTATATCCTGCCCCAATCTTAGCCAAAACCTCAAAGGGACAGGTAGAATTCTGCGATCCCCAAATGAGTTTGGAGATCTAAGGACAGAAAGTACTGTGTCTTACTTACTCGGAGGAGAAGGGTGTCCAGGAGAGCAGTAAGGCCCTTGAACAATCCCCAGCACACCCCCACACATACAATCTTGTACAGGAATAGAAGAGTGGACATGATCGTGGGGCATGTCCTGGAGGAGAGCACCCAAGGCAGCCCCAGTGGATTTCCCATAGTTCTTGAGTGTCAAAAGTGTTAGAAGAGCTCTAAACACTTTTTGAGTTCTTTCAAGAGGATTGCTGATGTGGGAAGGGAGGCCAGGAGACCCAGGAGACACAATCAGAACCAGAATAGAGAGTAACCTAAAATAAATGAGTATAGGGGAAAAAAAGGGAGAGAGAGAGAGGTAAACCAAGAGACAGACTCAACTATGGAGAAGAAATGGATGGTGACCAGAGGGGAGGTGGGTAGGAAGATGGGGGAAATAGGTGATGGGGATTAAGGAGGGCACTTGTGATGAGCACTGGGTCATGTATGGAAGTGTTGAGTCACCGTATTGTACACCTGAAACTAAAATTACACTGTATGTTAATTAACTAGAATTTAAATAAAAACTTAAAAAAAAAAAAAGAATAGAGAGTAACCTCCCAGTCTTTTAAGAGGGTTGCTGATGGAAACATGGGCACTTCATGCTGGGACAGACGGATGCAGATGACTAGGGAGCAGCAGCCTGAGGTTACGGTAGTGGATTTTGATTGGCTACATTTAAACAAGGCCACCCTCACCCTCAAGAACCATAGCTCAACACTGTGACCATGCATAAGTGTTTTACATTCCACATTGGTTTGGATGTGGTCTAAAGTGACTGAGAAAACCCTATAGCAATTACGAGAAAAGCCAGAGTGATTTTTATAATCAGCAGGCTAGAGTTTCACAGCAGATACTATTTATTTTGGCTAACAAAAATAAAGGACCTTATTGCTTTCATATTCCCGAGTCAATGGCCCATGAAGTCTGTGCCTTCTGTGCCCCTCGAGAGCTCCCTATGAGATTGCAGTCACAATGAAATACAGTCGGCCATTTTGCCAAGACTGGACTTGGCCCCCATCTTCTCCCAAACACAGACCTCATCTAAGCCATCAGATGGCACACATAATCACTTTTCTAAGCCACTAAAAGTAATGAGTGCTTTTTTGTTAAGTTGGTATAAACATCATTTATTTTGTAATTCTTGAAAGAGAAAAGCTATTTGGATGTCAAGGCCAGTGATGACAAAGCGCTATGGAATGACCACAGAACTAAGGCCCCATTTTGCTACATGGCTACTGAAACACAGGCTCTTCCCCACCCTTTACTCTTAGAAGCTGGTTAGCTTCTCATGTGCAATCCATACAAATGGCACATAAAAACGGTAAAATCAGTTTAGAAAGTTTCCTAAAACATGGGATATGACCTACAACTGGGACAAAAATGGTAGAATATCCACTATGAGTTCATCAGCATTTCAGTGAGCTGGTTTCTTTTTCCAAATGAAAAGTGTTCCAGAGGAAGAAATATGGGGTCAAGGTTTGATGTGGAGAATTCTATTGGATGTCTTAATATACCACTAAAAGATTTCCTAAAGGGTTAGGACAGAGCTTATAACATTTGCCTTCAGCTATGGAAGTCAGCAGTGCCCATGATAGGGCATATTTTACCACAACACAGTATTTGAGGAGAGATAAACCACTAGGAATGACAACTGTGTCCAGGAGTTTGTGAGGTGTGGCATTAGCAAGGGGTTCTGCAGCTCCAGGATTTTAGTTCCTCCGTCATAAGAGGCATCCATGAGACCTGAGGTCTGCCTCAGCTAAAATAGGAAGAAGGTGTTTAAATTCCAATCTCGTCACAAACTGTCCTTGTCTCAGATCTTATGATCTACCCACAGTCTTTCCCTCAAAATGCTGCTTTGGGGAACACTTTAAACATGAAAGGCTGTTTGTGTTTGAAAGGAGCCATCCCATACTCTCATAAATAATTTAAACTGCAGTCACACTTTTGCAGTGCTCAAGCATGGAAGTTGAAATTGCATTGAAAACTCTCTGGACTGTGTTAAGTCGTCCCTCGGCTATGCATCAGCGACAATTTATTTCATCTTGATGGAGCCTTGGCTTCCCAGATGAGTTGAACAGGAGCCATGAGTGTGGGCATCATTTTGTGAGCGAGGCCGGAAGCTGGTTGAAAGATTCAGAGGCAGGGAGTAGCAGCCTCCAGCAAACACCTGGGTGGGCTTCCTCTGAAACTCGACGGGAGTTTCATTAAGTTCTTGGGCAGATACCATCAGTACTGTTGGGCCCTTTTGTGGAATGGTGGCTGAGAATGTGAGGCTCAGCCTGGAAGGTCAGGAGGAAACACAGCTTTATTCTGCCAAAAAATAATTTAGAATATGGTGGTTGGGGAAAACATATCAGGAAAACCGTCCTGTTGAATAGACTTTCTGTTCTCAAGTCTCCTATTGTTTCATTTGTAGAACATGTTTCCTTTCTCTTTGTATATCCATCACTGTTCTTACCTCAAATGGGCTCAGATTTCCACATGGTGATTTACCTAGATCTGGTTAATTTTTCTCTTATGAAGCCCAGGGATCTGAGTAAAATACCAACGTTGGTGTTGGTGTACAGTATTCTCCCACAGGAGGAGGAATGGCTATTTCCTCAAGGGGATGGCTGTAGGAGGTAATATCCCACCTGGGACATTTGTGAGTGTGAAAGGAGGCATTGATAATTCTGCTGGGAGGACTGGTACCTACTGGGACTGTACTGGGCAAATGCAGATGTGTGGTCACCCTGCCTACGGATCACAAAGAACAGTTAACAAAATCACTTTCCCCAAATAGATAATGACCTTTGTGTCCAGAAATGCTCATTTACTTCATTTTTTCTTTTTTACTGGAAAGTAGATTTTAATTTTATTTCCTATTTTATTGTCCGTAGAGAAGGAACAATCCCTGTACTCTTTTTTTTTTTTCCACCTATTTTTTATTTATGCCAGAGGGAGGCATAGATGGGGCCTCATATACTCCTCCCATCCCCCCTTCCCATGTCATGAATAAGGAATTTAAAATGAGGAGTAACATATTCTCTGAGACAAGATGCTAATGGAAGCTATAGCACTTAGGTAATGAGGACGTCACAAGGGCTGACGTAGATAAATTTGATTCACATTAGGTGATCAATGAAAGAGCATCTCCCTAGAAGTGTCTTAGCTCTATCAGAAGACTAACTTGGGGGCTGGGGTCTTAGAAGTCACAACGAATTTCCCTGACTGTAAAAAAAAAAGAAAAAAAAGTTACTTCACAATCTTCAGGCTTCCCATGGTGCATTTCCATCTATTCCGTTTTCTTTGCACAAAATATGTCATTTAAGTCACCCATCGTGAAAGGTGGACATGTATCTTAGTTCTCAAGGACTCCAGAGACAGGACCCTCCTTACGGTCTTTGGAGTGTTTTAACTTTTTATTTTGGTATAATTTCAAGATTTATAGAAAAACTGCAAGAATAGAATAGTACAAAGTACCCCCATATACTCTTCATCCAGATTCCTCAACTGTTAACATTTTATCCCATTTGTTTTATCCTTAATCCCTCCCATCCTGCATCACACACACACACACACACACACACACTTTTCTTCTGAATCATTTGGAAAAATGCTGCAGATAAAATGCCCTTTGTTTTTAAAAGTTTTATGTATGTTTACTAAAACCAGAACATTTGCTTACGTAGCCACCGTAGTTATCAAAATCACAAATTAACATCAATACAATAATCTACCAACCACTTCCAATTCTTGCCAACTGTTTCATTAATGTCCTTTACAGTAAGAGAAAATCCCACATCATGTGTTGAACTCAGTTATCATGTCTCTTTAGTCTTCTTTGTTCTAGAACATTCCTCTGCTTTTGAAATTGACATTTTTGAAGTGTTCAAACCAGGTATTTTCTAGAATATCCCTCAGTTTGGGTTTGTCTGCTGTTTCCTCATGACTCGGCTCAGGTCATACATCTCTGGAAGGCTGTTGCAAGTGTTTTAAAGTGTCCTGTACTGGATGCTTATTTTTTAATGGTCATCTCATCCCTAAAGCTGCTGGTTCATCTTCTACTCAGCAACTGTCCACACTGGTCCAATATAGCCAGTGACTCTCAACCTAGACCACACCAGACCATATTAACCAGAATCTCCTGGATTGAAACTGAAACATGGTATTTAAAAAGCTTCCCAGGTGATTTTAATGCGCAGCCAGGGATTCCCTCCCTCCCTTGCCTCCCACCTTTGAACAGGTGTTAAGTTTTCTTGGCAAATGTGAGAACTCACATCATTGGAAGATCTTTCCATTCAACCCATCTTACATTAAACTTGATTAATAAAAGCCAAAGTCTTGCTTGCTGACAAGGAGATTTGTTGGTTCTCACTGTGCCCTACCACTTGATAGCTGGAATTCTATATTATCTAATAAACGTATGTGGGTACTTTATATCATCAGACGACACCAATAGAGTGCCCAATCATCTCCTTTGGAGATGCACAAGCAGAATGGTCTTGTTCTAGAGCAAGAGCTTTCTCAAACTTGGCACTATCATCTGGGCACATTTGCAGCCAGATAATCTTTTATTGTGTGGGGCTGTCTTGTGCATTGTAGGATGTTTAGTGCCAGTCCTGGCTTTGATCCAATAAATGCAAGTAGCATCCCCTAATTGTGACAAGAAAAATTATCTCCAGACATTGTCAAATGTCCCCTGGGGAGGTGGGACTTGCCCCCTGTTGAGAACCACTGCTCTAGACTTGCCTCTAGGCCTTTGATCAAACTACTCTTCACATCCATCTCCACCTGTCTAAATTCCACTTGTCTTCTAAGACTAGCTGGATCAGGGCCAGTATAATGTATACGTGGTTATAAACCGTGGCTTAGTTATCAGACTGTACTGGTTTCAATGTTTTGCTCTGCCACTTTCTGTAGGAGAGCCTTGCTCAAGGAACTCAGCCTTTGTAGTGCTCAGTCTTCTCGTCTGCAAAATGGGAATCATAATAGCTCCTTCATAGAGCTGTTGGGAGAATGCAACAAGATAGCATATAAAATGTATCCAGTCAATAACATCTGCTCAAAAAAGGATTTCTTAATGACATAGTTCCTGTAAAGTGATGAGAATAGTGCCTGGCACATGATAAGATCTCAGTAGATATTAGCGGTCATTGTCATCATCCTCACTGATGAAGAAATTCTGGCACCGAGGGATCAAAAGTCTTGGTCAAGGTCGAATAGCTGCTACATGGCAGAACTAGGAGCAGAGCCCATGCCTTAACACTCCCAGCAAAATGTTCTTTACCCCACTCCAAGCTTTAAAAGATCAATGACAATTCCAGGAAAGATGAAGCTATTGGCCAGATGAGCTCTGCGCAGAGCTGTAATAACCACAACTTGGCAATGCAGGTGAGGTGATTAAGCCTTCTGAATTAGAAAAGTGGGAACAATGCTGTTCAAGGGAGCACTTAAAGGCACAGAATCTCTTAAGTACCATCCTCCGAAAATAATTTTTTAAAAAGGGAACAGAAAAGTATTAGGAATACTTTAATCTCTTCAAGCGAAGAACTGGCATACCAGACCTGGGCCTTTGTAAGATGTCAACCCTTAATTGTTAAAAGAACCTCTGTCTATGAAAACAGGCAGATGAACATAGTGGATATGACTACTGTGGGCTAAAAAAACTATACCAAAGAGCAGGCATTGCCAGGCACACAATATTATAAGGTAAAGAAGTAAGGGATCTTGCTCTCCCTACAGAGCTGAATTTAAGTGGGATTCTATCCGTTCTTATGAAGCCTTGGAGAATTACTTCTACTGCCAAGAGGCTGTAGCTTCTTATGAAGTAATAGGCCAGAGTAGTTCATTCATCATATCCTGCGGGTTGGCAGCCTTTGTCATCCTATTCAGTAAAGAAGTTGGGTATTAATTATACTGAAGGACTCTTGGTAAAGTAGTTAGCGAGCTGGAGGTACCTTGGTGGGGTGTGTGGGCACACGAGCATCTATACACATGGTGTGGTATCTGTGTGTGTGTGTGTGTGTGTGTGTGTGTGTGTGTGTGTGTGGTTTTATCCAGGAATGGAACTGTCATCTTTTCCTTATGATCGGTCCCTTTTCAAGGTCAATATTAAAGCGATGTATCAATGATCCAGTTCTAGAGCAGACATCAGCCACATCCCTAATGGCGGAGGCCCATGCCCTGCTAGGCTCTTTTGTTCCTGGTTGTTTGGGAGGGTCCTGGGGGGAAGGGTCAGGCGGCTGGCGGGGGGGTGCGGATAAGAGGGGGAAAGAGGAGTGCTCAGGACTCTGGGCAGCAGCTGGTTAGGAATAGTGGTAGGGAGTTAGCTTGATATTTTTACAGGTGTGTGTGGATGTCCAGTATATGACATCTGGCTTTATTTTATAAGCATAGGTTCACATCTGGCTCTCAAGGGAAGAGTTTTTCAAACTTGTGTGCACAGCTGCTCTGTGCATGAGAATCCCTCGGTTTGCTTGTCTCAATTACACATTCCTGGAGTGGCTGTCTGGGAATGTGTGTTTTAAACAAGCTTCCCAGGTGATGCTTGAGGAGCTACAGTTTTGATCTATTCCTCAAAAGTGTATTAAAAAAACAGGAAGATGCCAATGGTTCAGAAAGATGGCATTTCTCTACACCAAGTGAAAAGGAAGATCTGAATCACCCCAGATGTGATGTAACAGCATTCATACGCTTTCAATTAGCACGTGCTCCAAAAGGCGCTAAAGGGAGAGAACTAAGCTCAACCTTTTCCCCCTCATTTTTCTTTGTTTATTCTTATTGGTGACTTAATTTATTAATAGTCAGAGATAGTACGTATTAGCACTTACGATACGTGAGTGATCCTTCCAAAGACACAATAAGGCATTAGTATTTCTTATTTTATCAAAAGACTTGTAAGTATTACTGCCTCCACTTTACAGATAAGGAGACCAAGGCTCAGAGACGTTAAGTAACTAATTCGACCACGGTTTCAGAGTGAATAAGCAACTGCATTTCCCCAGAGCCTACATTATTAACCACTCTACTAATCTGCCTCCCATTATCACCTTAAACGATATCTTTCTTTCAATGACTAACCAATATACTGGAAGCACCATGAGGCCCGGAACCCCTTCCATCTTGTTTATTTCCATTTTCCCAAGGTCTAGCAGAATCCTGAGCTGCCCAATTGTTTTTTTTTTTTTCTAATTGCATAAAATAGAAAGTTTCAAGATGTGTGTTTTAGAACAAATAATTCACATTTTCCCTAGTGATTTGAATATGCTTATCAAAAAGAAACCACTCAAATAGCCAACATGCAATTAGGTCACTGCTCTATTCTTGTGGTTACTGATAACTCAAATATAGGTCATCCGATGTGTTAAGAGAAAATGATGCGATCTTAATCCTTAAATTCCTCTGTAAAGAAGCCCTCTCTCTATCTTCATCTATTGAAAATGCTTGTATTCACTTTCTAAATTGCACCATGAAACCAAAGCCTGCTTTGTGGACCACTGAACTAGAACCTGGGAAGAACCATCCATCTTTATGATGCAATGAGGGCGCCATAGTAATCTCGCACTGGGAGTTATTGATGGGCCAAAGCCTCAGATCAATTTGGCAGAGAATGGCTTTGAGCCTCTTCCCAGCCTTCAAATACAAATAGAGCATCACACCCTTTCCCAAAAGCCAATTTCAGGGGTAAAGGCAGAATTCTGGCTCCAAGCCAAGCCTGTCTTTTCCTCTAAATATTAAACGTATAAAATAAAACCTCAGGTTTTTAGGGTTAGAAAGAACTTCAGGATAGCATCCAAAACCCCTGGTTTTCTGATTCCCCTCCCAAGATGCATGTGTGGTCTTAATCAAAACTACTTTGTTTCTTTGTCCTCAATACTCGCCTACCTTGATGGTGGGTTGCCATCAACATAACAGTTTGGATATAGTTCCTGTAGGCCCAGTTAACTGAGAGATAGAATCCTTTTCCATTTGCTTATATTGTTTTTTTTATTATCATTATCATCATGTTCAGTTAGCTGCTTATACTGTTTTAAGAGAATTCCTGACTACTGTAATTAAATATAAATATTACAAAATCATCACATGGATTTCAAGTGGAGAAAAAAGAGGTGGGCCTTCCTTTGGCAGAAATAACATGGTAAGTACTGACCAAGGACCTACTGTGTGCTGGGTTTCCTTCATACTCCACAAACCTTCCTAAAGACTTAAACACTGAATCCAGAGTGGAGCTGGTCACATTGCAGGTGCCAAGTGATTAAGGAAAAAAAAAAAGGAAATAAGTGTTCTATGTATTTTTGAAATAATGCTCTGGTAAACTTGGTTATAACATCAAGCTCCTTCAGAGAATACTTTATTGTTTTTTTATACAACTGAAGGATAGTTTGAACTACGTGTAGCTTTAAAGGATAAAGGGACTGAGTTAAAATGAAGAGGAGCAGTGAATTTGTCCCTTCTCCTTGCAAACATGGTGGTGAAGGGTTAAGAACTCTAAATACCAAAAAGAAGGGAGCACTTCTTAATCTCCTCCTGAGTTTCTGCCAACATAATTGGAAACAAAAAGGAGAGTCCAGGAGACAACCATTAAGAGATATTAGTATATGGATGCTGGATAGTGGCAGTGGCCATGGTGGTGGTGGGAGGGATGATAATCAGCTGTCCTCTGTGTAGGAAGGTCTGGGACCTGAAGTAGCCACAGCTGCATTTGGAAGGAGTTGATCATAAACCTTCTGATCATGGGTGGCCTCAGGAAGACGTTACCTCTAAAATCCAGAGGACTCTAGATCCCAACCTAGAATCCTCTAGGCTGAGGTAAAAGAAGTACTTGACTAAAGCTTGGGGCTAGGAAGAAGGAAGGCAAGAGTAACCGAGTTGCCCCTTTATAAACTGTTGAGTGCAAAAGAAATGTCTATTATTTATTTATAATCAGTGTCGGAATATTTAGTTGAAAGGGAGTGAGTGGTCTGTAAACATGGACTTCAAAATTGGTAAAGGGAAGAAAAATAGTTCATTTTAATAAAATTCAATAGGCCAGAGCCCATAGGTAAGTGCCATACCAGGCACTTGGGTACCTGAGGAACTGACATTTGAGTTTTGATGATTCCTGAATGGACATGAAGCTCTAGGACATGGAGCAATTACAACCAGTGGAATCAGATTTTATACCACATAGTTAGTATTTGATTATATGCAATGTTATCATGTCTATTCACTTATCAATATGTGTTTGCCTTGCTTTCCTTAATATTTATGGGTTCTCTAATAGAGACCAGCTCTTCATTTCTTTACCTTCACCTGAACATACACAGACACACATAACCTGGAACCTTACTGAACCCCGTGCTCTGTGTGAGAAATTATCCACAACAACATGTAATATATTTAATAAAATGTATATTTAACTACATTAAACAGATAATAAGTTCCATCACATTTCCAGGGATGGAGTCTGGGGCTCTACATTTTACATAATCACTCTAAGTGACCTGAGGCAGTGGTCCAAGATCACACTTTGGGAAACACTGGGAGAGTGGGGGGTCTTACCTTTATTTACCAGATAAATATATTCCTGAGCATTCTTTATCGTCAAGAATCTCAGGAAGAATGCAGTCAAACCCTCTGCCCCTCAGTGTCCCTTTCTGTGCCTTCCATTCTCAAGTGGCAGCAACAGGGAGCTGGGGCAGGGAGAAAGTACACAGCCCACAAAACACTGTATGAAGAAACAACACAAAACAGTCAACTAAATGAAACAGCTAATAGAAATAAGCAAATATGGCAGTGACTTTTGGAGGGTCAGCCAGCTTTCTTGGCACTAAAGCTTCATCTCTGATGAGGAATTCCTCCCATCTAAGAAATCTAAGGCTCTAGCAGGGAGAAAGGGAGTGGCAGAATGAGGAGAGGGGAGCTTCCTGGATCTGGTATGTAACCTCCAGTGGCTGCACCCACTGCCCACCTGTAAGGCAGGTCCTGAGTTCACCAACCTTGTATACCCCTGTAACTCTGGGAAAATAGAGGCTGATTAGAGGATTTTAACACTGGATGACTAGGCTACTAATGCTGAGGCCCTGGGAACATGGCTATTCATCTAGAGACTACATTTCCCAACCTCCTTTGTAGCTAAGTAAGGCCATAAGCTAAGTTTGAGCCACTGGAATATAAGTGGAAGTGATGCATGCACCTTCTCAGTCTAACTTTTAAAGAAACCTGGTTGTCCCTATTCCACATTTTTCTTTTGTCTAGGCTGAGAAATGGAGAAAACTGGAGCACTCAGCCACCTTGCACCCAGAGGTGGAGCCATGCAGGCAACATGGCAAGGCATGCTGCCAGGATCCCTGGATGACACGGTGGAGCAGAGTTACTGACCCACCATGCACTACCTACTACTCCCAAACTGTTAGGCAAAGAAATACATTTCCCTCTAATGTAAGGCACTACATCTTTAGTTCTCTTTCTATGGTGCTTTAATAATAGAGAATTAATAGAGAATTCTATCCATCTAGCATGCTTGGAATATGCTGGAAAAACACAGAAAATCATGACAAGTCAGTGCTGAGATGTCAAATTATGAGAAAGAGAAACAAACAGCAAGATGAATGGGGGTGAAGCTTATAGGAGGCCACTTTATCTGTTCTTGGTTTATTGCTCTGTTCAGTGACAAATGAAACTTGGCATCGCTAGAACTTCATTTGAACTCCTTCCCCCTTCACTGTTAAGTCATGTCATCCTTCCATTTTCTGTGAACTATTGTTCCACAACAGTTTTAAGGATCAGTAAATTGTGTTCTCCAATAATTTTTGTCTTTAAAAAAAAAGGGGGGGAATATCTATCTCACAAATCCAGGAAAAGCGTAGAGGGAAATGAATACTGCACTGTCAAGTTCATAGGCTCTAGTCAAAGATATATGCCTAAACACAGGAAGATGGAAGCCTGAAGGAAAGAATTATATCTCCTCCAGTCAGCATTAGTCTGAGGAAACAGAGTAGCAAGATCATGATGATAGGGTTGAAGTAAAATTACTTAGAGGAAATTTTAAAATTTCAGGGTAGGATTTGGAATCCTTATTAAAACTCATGGGGAACAGTAAAATTGATATTATGCCATTTCCTCATAATTCCTGACCTAATAAACTAAGAATAAGCATAACTAGGGCCCAATTACATCCACTCCAGCACCTAACAGATAAGTTGAAGTTCCAAGAGCCGGAGTTCGGGTCCAGGGGACGTGAAAGGCAGCTCCCTAAGGTCTAGGAAAGGGTAGAAGAGGACAAGAGAGGCTTCAATCATGAAATAAGAAGGAAGAAATGTAATCAGGGTGTTTCTTAGAGGTCTTTTATTAACATCTTAAAAATTTACCAAGAGAGCTGAATCCAGCTGAACTGAAAGACATTCAGTATAATTAACCAGTGTTTTCACTGCTGTTATTCTGGCTTTTTAAATAAAAGCAAGTAGGGTGGGAAACCAGGAAGGAAAATGAGAAGGAATGAGCGAGTCTTCCTGATGCTGAGTAACAAGTGGTTCGCAGTGAGGCCGCTCTGGAGTGCCACAGGGCCAACACAAAGCTGGTGGGTGGGGTCAGGTGCCGTTCCCTTCTGGGATCTCCCCACCCCCTCTCCCCAGGCACTGCAGCGCTTTGATTAAAAGCTCAGAGTTGAGGGTGCTTTAGGAAGGAAAGAGAATGATAGCTGGTGTCTTTTTCTTGATAACTAAAAAAAGAATTTTGCACACATACTCACCTTAAATTCTATTCCCCCCCCCCCATAGACAAGGTCACCTTCATCTAGAAGAAGACATTCCATTTCACAACCACACGTTTTGCAATTCTGTAGCCTTATTTTGTGAGAACTCCTTTCATCAATGACTTTCAAGGATATATCTGTCCCGGAAATGCAGTTTTGCTGTGTCGGATGCATGCCTAACAAGGAACCTTTATTGTATGGTGGCAGCACACACACTTTTCCACTAGGAACCACTGGCCAGTAAGGGAGGGATTTGAAGTGATGAATGGTTGTTTCAAGTATAAGTGAGCAGACAGTATTCAGCAACAAGCACAGATAGCTTGGATCTTTCTGGTTGCTTATGGATGCCTAAAATTTCTTACACTCCAAAACTGGAATTAAAAGGTTGAAAATGCAAATACCTCCCGAAATTGCTCCATCCGCAAACTTATTACACTGAATTGTGATTAGTCAGTCAGGCAAATCATATAATGCCCATTTAAGTTCTCTCCTGTTCCACAGAGAGGAGCAGATAAAATGGCAGCTCTCAGAAAGCTATTATGAAGGCTACAGACATTGACAAACTTGGCTGACTCCATACTTGAGAGGTTGGTTGGTGTCCAAATCATTAAGCAAACCAATCAACTAAATTATAGGCATGCAATTATTATTTCAATTTTCTCCAAGACAAATGTGTTTCAAAAGTGAATCTTGGAGGGTCAGCTGGCTGGCTTAGTTGGTAGAGCATGAGACTCTTGATCTCATGGTCATGAGTTTGAGTCCCATGTTGGGCGTAGAGCCTCCTTAAAAAAAAGTGAATCATGGCTTTCTATTATAATAAATTGATTTGGGATGTTCTTATTATGCTCTCTGTTTGACAAATCCTTGGGAAAGACTTTTTAATTTTGTTTTGTTCTAATTGTACAACAAGATTTTGTCAGTTTCCCTTTTTAAAGTTTTAATTATTTTTTATTTTAGTGTGTAATTTAATTGAAACTCAAATAGCCTGCCAAAATGATACAGATGTATTCTTAGACAATAGAGTGCGATAGCCTGAATATTTGTGTCCTCCTATCCCAAAATTCATATGTTAAAATCTAATAGCCAAGTGATGATATTAGGAAGTGGGGCCTTTGGGAGGTGCTTAGTCATTAGGGTGGAACCCTCATGAGCGAGACTAGTGCCCTTAAAAAGGAGACTCCATAGAGCTCCCTAGTGTCTTTCTGCCAAATGAAGTTATTGAGAGAAGATGGCTGTCTCTCAAAAAGCTGGTTTTCACTATGTACATGATCGTGGACTTCCCAGCCTCCAGAACTATGAGAAATAAATATTTGTTGTTAATAAGTAGCCCAATTTATGGTATTTTGTTATAAGAGCCTGAATGGACTAAGGCAATTAGTAAGTTTATCTTTTCCAAATGAACATGTTTTCTAATCAACAAGTAAATGTGAGATATATTTTCTATCCATTTATCATCCTGCCCTCCTGCCCTTCTCTATGTTCTTCACATCTCACTGTGTTCTCCTTAGAATTAAGTTGAGCAATAAAATACTATGATAACTAAGCTCATGAATTTCTAATTCTTTGTGCTTAAAAGTAAATGAATTCTGGAGATAATCAAATCCATGCTAAAGAATTCTTTTTCAACCACTTCATGATAAAGTATGGACACTACATGTATGGTAGTCAAATCCTATACATAGGGGCTTTAATAAATAAGCAAAATACTAGAGCACTGCCTATTTGGACAGATGAAGAGTCAGAATATATTACTACAATATTCAGATAGGGCATTCAAATTGGGATAAAATTCCCAGGGCAAATATAGCCCACATTTATTTTAATTTTTTATTAGATTTTATTAATTTATTTATTTTAGAGAGTGAGCATGAGCAGAGGGAGGGGCAGAGGGAGAGTAGAGAGAGAATCCCAAGCAGACTCCATGTTTAGTGCAGAGCCCAACACAGGGCTCGAACTCAGGATCCTGAGATCATGACCTTAACCGCCTGAGCCACTCAGGCACCTCCAATATAGCCCTTTTTAGGTACAGAATCACAGCTTCATTCATTCTTCCCTCTGTTTCTTCAATCTTTATTGTGTATCTCCTATCTGCTAGCTATTGTTAGGCCCTGGGAAAGCAGAAACAAGACTTGTCCTCTCTGTGACTAGGAAAAAATATACAGTGTGGTGAGGGCTATGAAAGAGGCTTGCCCAGATGCTCTAAGAGCTCTGAGTAGAGAGACACATAATGCAGACCAAGAGCCACAAGGAGTTCCCACCTAAGAGAGGTATGTCCTGAGTGAGTCTGAAGGTGACTGGCAGTTTGGTAGGCAGAACAGGGGACAGGTGCAAAATGGTGATTGGGGCAGGAAAAGAGAGCATGTTGCACAGAAATGAGGCATATAGAGCAAATACATTATTCTGAGAACTGGAAATAGTTCAGAATAGCCTGTGGTGTATTTGTGTGCATCTTGGCACAGCAAGGGCAGATGGTCAAGGGCAAAATAATAGAGGGCACTGTGTGCCAAACGAGCGGATTTCCACTTTACTCGGAGAGTATAGGGAAAACAAAGGATTTGAATTTCAGAATGATTGCTCACTCATACAAAGTAATAATAATACCTTAATATAAAAACAAACTGAAAACATAAATAGGCAATATAGCTAATAAACATATGAAAACACGTCCGACTTCATTTAGAAAGTGCCAAGGTTTCATTTGTCGATTACTGAATCAGAAAAATACACTCCTTAAATGTGAACGTTCAATTCTGACAAGTGTGAGTGAGACATTCAGTCTCGAACATTACAGAGGGAATAATTTGTTACTTTCTTCCTGTGAAGCAACTGAGTAAAATATATTGAAAACCTCAAAAATACTCATTTTTTTAACCCAATAATTCCCCTTCTAGCAATTGCTCCCAAGGAAATGAGAGGTAAGAGTTAAAGACCCAAGCAGAAAGTTGTTCACTTATTGTTAATTAAAATAATAAAAAAATAGATGCAATCCACATGCTCCACAATAGAGGAGCCATTAAATTATGGTTTATTTGTTTTATTTTCTAGACTATGAAGTAGTCATTAATACAATATTTTTAAATAATTTCTAACGATATGGGATAATGCATTATGTGTTATGGGAAGATATCAAGCAATAAAACGATATATGGAGCATGATCCCAGTGGTGATTAGAAAAAACTATGCATTCATTTTTTTTAAGCTGGAATGAAATGCATCTCTATGTTTCTAATGGTTATATCTGAGCTTTAAGATAATGAAAAGCTTTCATTTTCTTTGTTATATTTACAAGCCATTTCCCAAGGTTTAAGAAAAATAGTATGAGCACATACCATTTTTATATTTTCAATTATTTCTAAAAAGGGCAATATTAATTTACCTGTGATGTGTAGGCTGAACTGGAGGGTGACAGAGAATTGAGACAGGAAGCCCACACTCAGGGGCCGCTGTAGTAATCCGAAAGGGAAAAAGTAGGGGCCCGGGCCGACGTGGTAGCAGGAGGACAGAGAAGAAAAGAAAGGCTCAAAGAACATTAAGGAGGAAGAGTCCTCAGAAGAGTCCATATTGCTTGGGACAGGGCCACAAGAGGAAGGAGGACCTGGGTGGCTCTCAGATTCCTGGTGATCCTAAGGAGCATCAGATTTGCAGGAATAAAGAAATGAAACACTCCACTTTGGACATGTTTTGTTAGCTGCGCCTTTGGACTATCCATGTGGAGATGTCCAGCTAAAAGTTCCCTTTACAGATTGGGGCCTCAGGTGACAGACTGGGTCTGAGAGACAGACATGAAAGTCATCAGGACATATGTAAAACCTGACTCAGAATTTGGGATGCATAACATAGAGATGAACTGCAGGCCAAAGACAGAACCTGGGAAGACTAACATTGATGTGAAGGATGGAAGAAGATCAGAATGAAGATGAAAAGTAGCTGGAGAAGAGATGAAAAGCATAAAAGAAGAGCCCGATAGGAGCCCATGAAGAAATTCATGCCAGAAAGTGGGGAGGGGTGACCTGTGTGAAAGGCAGAGGGAAGGGACAAGGTCAAGACTGAGAAGTGTCCATCAGACTGGGCAGTAAGCAAAGGCAGTTTCCATAGGCAGAGGATGAAGGCACGACTTCAGTGAACTGAACAGAGACAGAAAGCATGGGAAAACAGTCGGCTATTTAAAGACCCTGAACAGCAAAGAGAAGGGAAAAAGATGGGAAGTGGCTGGAGGGAGCATGGCTTCAAGACTGCAGCCATTTTTAACACAGAGGACACCTGGGCACAAGTTTGTAGCTGGACAGAAAGGAGCCAGGGAAGAGGGGGCATTTGAAAATTCAGGGGTAAGAAGGAGAGTGACAGATCTGAGAGGGCAGCAGCAGAAGACAGGGTCTAGAACCAAGTGATATCTTGGGCTAAAGAAGAAATACTTCTTCCAGTAAAATAGGAAGGGAGGGAAGAAGGAAGAGGCAAACTTAATCAAAAGCATTACTCTGGCTATAGGGCCAACTCTTGCGCAATGGTTAAGAATGCCCTAGAGTCAGACTGTCTGGGTTTGTACTCCATTTGGGGAGGTGGGAGACCTAGAGGAGGACGGGGTTGTTTTGCTAACACTTACTGTGCACCTACTATATAGTAGTTATTGTTCTAAGATGCAATCTCATAAAGTAAGTCCTGTTATTATTTCCGCTTTTGCTTATTGGCTTCAAAGATTTGCATAAGATCATGAGGCTAAGAAGCAGGGCGCTGGGATGACTCAGTGCTAAGCACATGGGCTCTGGAGCTAAACTACCTGGGTGCAAATTCTGCTTCTATCACACTGAGCCACTCTGGGTCTGTTTTCTCATCGGTGAAAAAATGAGTATGATATTGAATTGTCCTCTTGTCATGAGGATTATAAATGAGCCAATACATATAGAGTAGTAGAGAGTAAGCCCTCATTATTATTGCAGTGTTGTTTCTAATAGTGAGATACTGAAAGCCCCCTAAATGTGTAATAGGATAGGACTGTTTAAATGAATTACACAAGGATCATAGCAAAGTCTTCCCCAAAATTTAAAAATCAGGATAGCTTTTTAAGGATGAAATTGTGGAAAGTCACCTATTAACCAAGCAATAAGACATGTAATTGAAAAGTACCCTAATCTGGAGCCCTGGGCATAACCTTGAGCATATCCGAAGCCGCTGGTTTCAAAATGAGGTTGGATATCATGCCCGGCCAGAATTGGCCAAGGTTTGCTGGGCCCTCTCTGTACTCTGTAGAGGCTGGGGTCTCCAGCAGATCCACCTCAAATCCAGAATCCAGAAGGAGATATATAACAGTTGTGATGGGTTGAATTGTGTCTCCCCCAAAAATATATGTTGGCGTTCTAACTCCCAGCACCTCAGAATGTGACCTTATCTGGAAGATACAATTTGTTAGAGAGACAATCAAGTTGAAACAAGGTCATTAGGGGAGGCCTGAACCCAATGTGACTGGTGTCCTTATAAGAAGGGGAAATTGAGAGACACTCACACAGACACACTTCATGCCATGTGAAAATGAAGGCAGAGATTGGGGTGACACTTCTTCAAGCCAAGGAGTGCTGAAGATTGCCAGCAAATTGCCAGTAGCTCAGCTGGATTCATGGCGTAGATTCTCTCTCACAACACTCAGAAGGAACCATCCCTGCCAACACCTTGATCTCAGACTTCTAGCCTCCAGAACTATAAGACAATGCATTTCTGTGTTTTAAGTCACCCAGTTATGGTACATTTTAATGGTGGCCCTAGCAAACTAGTACAATAGCCATAATGCTAAGCCGTTAAACACACAACCCTTGCTCTGGTTCTATGATCATCAAGCAATCTTGGGATTATCTTTGGCCTGCCACATTGATCTCCCTACATGGAGAGCTAGTCAGAGCATGTGAATACCCAGTTACTTTTGTGGTTCTATTCCTCAGTGCATATTAATGAAGTGGCCTGGTTTATACATCAGTCTCTTATGAGTTTGCACGTGGTCCAAAGAGATTGAGCCACTCTTGGAATGTTGACAATACCAGCTTTCTGGGTCACAAAAATGGAGGGTTATTTGCTGGATGTAATAAAGACTCCCACAAACACAAGATCATCTGGGGACACCACCTGTTGCTTTCTCTGATGGCAAATTTTAGGAATCACACATTCCCTTCTTACTTAAAAATAATTACACAAAACAGAGAGTTTAATTAATCCTGAGTAGATCCCATCTGACTTTGAAGATACCTAATAAACAAATGAATACTTATGTTTCTCTTTCCTTCTTTAAGGCTGCATTTACTTAATACATGATTTGTAGTATCCAATTGAAGTTTATATTTTATTATAAATTTTTAAAACATAAAACAATTTTTCTCCACTATGAATCATTAAAACCTGAATCATAATGGAGGGAGGAATAGCAGCTTAGGATAAACTAATCTGACACCCAGAGGCCATCTGACCCACCATCTGGCCTCTTATTTGTACATAAATATTCCCTGAACAAGTGCCTATGATGTTCTGAAAAGCTCCAGGCAAAGATAAATGGCATAAAAAATAAACGAATTACCAACCACCCATGACAAGTTTCATTCTAATACTAAACCATCCTCTAACGCAATAAGTTAAAAAATATATCTCCTATAAATAGGAGTTTCTGCTTTTCATGGAGTGGCTGCATAGGTAGCTCATCAAGTCAGGCCTTGAAGAAGTCCAATCCTGTCTCTTTCCATTATACCCTGATGCACCACCCCAGATACTCGAAGTTCCTTCTTCATTTTCTTTCTTTACAGTGGAAACTCTAATTTTTTTTCTCTTTTCTGAACCCTCCTCAACAGAATGTTGTGATAAAGCCTCCATGTGACCTGCAGCATCCCTTTATTATGTTTTAAGGGCCTAGTCTTGAACTTGGCCAGCTCTGCAGCCCAGGTACCCTCTCACTGAAGCAGGTACCCTGGTAGGGCATCCAGTTTTACAAGAAAAAAAAAAAAAAGAATTTCAGGGCAAAGGATCTGCAGACACTGATTGGCTCAGCAGGGGCTCTGCCAGGTCTGCCAGGCAACCTCTTATCATTTCAGAGGGTAAGGCTACCCTTTCTCCTTAAGGGAATAATCAGAGTACAGCTCCTTAGCCGTGGAACCGTGAAAGGGTTGTATACAACCAATGTCTCTCCTTTACCTTCCATAGGGTGCAGAAGTGCTAACCAACCCCAAGTCTGAGTTCTTACTTAAATAACTACCACTAAATAGTCTGAACAGATAGAATTAACCAAAAATAAGTAAATAAACAAATAAAATAATGTGGGAGAGAAATGTTAAGAGGTGCTAGGATTTTCCATAGTTGGAAGCACAGAACACATATATTTTTTTCAGAATCCCTCAAGGACCAAATTATATTTGAATTTGTCCATGTATTTTAAAATATTTCTCACTGTGGATTCAATCATTCTAATGGCAAATGAAGACTATCAGTCTCTAACTCTGAATTGATAAGAAAACTCCATCTTTTTAAATTTATACTATTTACTAAGAGAGAGAAAGGTCTTAAGACATTTTCAGATTAAAAAGTAGTTAAAATAAGTAGTAGTTAAAATAAAGGCATTGATTCTACTTTTCTGTGAAAGTCATTTAACTGTAATTCTTTCTGCCCCAAAATGTTTAACAGAGAGAATGAGCAGAGAAAGAACTAATAGTCTGCAGTGAGAACTTCCCCCCAAAGAGGGAAAAAGTGAGAGAAAGTAGAGGTGGAACATCTTGAAATAAATTTTACCTGCTCAATATTCTGCCGAAGTCACACTAGCTTGAAAGCTCTAGTCAAGTCCTGAAGGTCCAACAAACATCAGAAGAAAGTTGATAATTTATGTAAATTGCATTACAAAGTCTGTTCTAATCCTTAACGACAGAGTGCCTAACATTAATATTGTGGTTTCAAAATGCAATTTCCTTCTCAGCAGCTTACAAGGGAATAAAATCCTAAAAATAATTCAGAAAAAAATTTTCCTTCAATACTGTGAGATATTGTAAATACTTTCCCAAGTTAGGTGACATTCATTCCTAATTGTAAATAAGACTGATTTTTTTATGGGAGTGTCATAAATGTCGCTCAGTGTAGGGTGGTAGCATGATGACAGTGCTCAACTAATTAAAAATAATGTTGGGCTGGGAGCAGCAGTGAGGGAAATAGCAAGCAAACGAGGTACCATGCTCTTTGAGGTCTGGCTTAAGCTTCTTGACTTTAAACTCTATTTTCTATTGATGGCTCAATTTTTACAATGCAATACTACTAGTACTTATGCTAAACAAATTTTTTTTTTTAAATTTGACAAACCTTAATATTCTTACAGGCCAAAAGTTTCTCAGTTTGGTAAACACCATACAAATTAATCAAAAAGTTACCCAACTTACAAAGAGTAGAAACTGCCTGAATTCACTTGGGTTGCTGTAACAAAATACAGTAGACTGAGTGGATTGTAAACAACAGAAATTTATTTCTCACTTGGTTGGGAAGTCCAAGATCATGGTGTCAGCAGATTTGGTATCTAGTGAGAGCCTGCTTACTAGTTCATTGATGGCTCCCTTCTTGCTGTGTCCTTACAGGGTGGAAGGCAAGGGAACTCAAACGGAGCTTTTATAAAAGCTTTTATAAGATACACTAATCTCATTCATGAAGGCTCCACTCTCATGACCTAAGCATCTCCCAAAGTCCCCACCAACAATACCATCACATGGGAGATGAGGTTTCAACATATGAATTTTAGGGACACAAACATTCAGTCCATAGCAGAAATCAAAATATCATCTGAACATAAGCATAGTGCAGTTTTGAAGGCTGGCTTCTTAGGGTCATATCTTCAATGCATATGGCTCTCAAGAGTACCTTACTGGCCCCTCTAATGCAAACAGTTTCAGGACTTGTAGTTCATATTAGAGAACTTGATCAGAATTGCTATCAATAACAACAATAATACTGATACCGTTTGGGTACTTACTCTGTATCAGACATTTAATTTGTATGATCTCATTCAATACCACAAAAACTCTGCATGGTAGGTCTTATCCCCATTTAATAGATGAGAAAAGTGAACTTCAGAGAAATGATGGGTGGCTTGCTACACATCTAGAAACCAGAGACCTCCAGAAGCCTCTTTGCAGGACTCTACACAATGTCTGGAAATAGTAAAGCAAAATTACCTGAACAAAATATGGATAGATGTCAGCCACTCAGCACTCTTCTCAATGATCCCTGTATGAAGCTTATAATTTAAAGTTGATAAGCATCTGAATCACTCACCTACACTTGAGCAAAATTAGGGAACCTGAGATAATGCTATCACATTTAGGAGGGCAGTGTGTCCTTGAACCAAAAGGTCCACAGACCACATATACAGAAAAAAATTCTCAAAGATCTCTAGTGCTGACTTAATTCATTTTTATCTTAATGTTATTTAAATATGCATGAACATAGAACTAGGTATAACCATCTTATTCTTAAAGCTCTTGTAAAATTATTTTTTTTAAAAACACCCATATGGTCAAATTAGATACAAATTACAAAACCAGTACTACTTCAAATTAGCAGTGGCTCGCAGGGATAATGGGGTGCTGGCCTATCTACACAGGATCGTTCCAGTGTGGCTCACCATTACCATCCTTTCCTGAGAATATAGCTTTTCCTCCTTTTCTTGCATGGGAACCTGAGCAACTAAGAAACTTCAGTCTCCTTTCCCTTTTTATGGAATAAATCCTATCCTGTTCTTTTCTCCTAAAGTAAAAGTAATATTGCCACTTAGTGCCTTGAAACCTGTGGTGGGTTATTTGACTTCTCTCTGCCTCCTCTTTCTCATCTGTAAAATGGAGATATATAAACAGGACCTACTCACACTGGATTATTGTGAGGATCAAATAAATCAATAAATGTAAAACTTCTCACAATAATGTTTGGCACAAAGTAAATGCTTTTAGTTGTCATATATTATTATTGTAATTATAAATACGATTAAGAAAAATATAAATATGGGAACTGAGAGACAGCTTCAATGCTCAATTAATAATAAGGTGATCATACCAATGATTCAGAATCTAATTATATTAAATTTGTCATATACATGAAGAGAGACTAATTAATTAAAGGTGCATAGTGTATGTATATTGTAAACTCTAGGACAACTAGTAAAGTTTTAAAAAGAGATATTAAAAGAATCCAATAGTTGAGATAAAATGGAATAATAAAAAATACTCAATCCAAAAGCAGGCAGAAAAAGAAAAAAAAACAAATAAAAACAGATGGAATAAATAGAAAACAATTAGAAATATAATGGACTTCAATCCAATCATAGAAGTAACTACATTAAATGTAAATGATCTAAACAAATGAATTAAAAGACAAAGATTATCAGATTGGGTAAAAAAAACCCAACTCTTTGCCACTGACAAGACGTCCACTTTAAATACAAAGTCATCTATAGGTTTAAAGTCAAAGAATGGAACAAGATATAACATGTAAACACTAACAGCAAAAGCTGGCAGGGCTATATTAAAGTTTTATTACCACAGAAATGAATACATAAAATTTTAAAATGTACAATCACCATGTCCGTATCTAAATCTCTGCTCTCTAATTATCTCCCTGTTAAAGAACTCACAGAGCCCTGAGAAATAAGACTAGGAAATAAAACTGAATTCATTTAATACCTTGTCTCATATGCTAGAGAGCTACCATATCAAATTTATTAATACCTTTTTAGTTTATTCTCTGAAAGCATATGTTATGACATTTATTCATTTGGATGGAATTCAGATAAAATAGAATAATCTCTGAGCAGGAATGTTAGATTGAAAGTTGTATATGAATTCTAACCAGCTAAAAACAAATTTGAATTCCTGTCATGGATTAGGCACATCTTTCACTATTAAATGACCACATTCTAAAGATTTCATTTAGCTAAAAGAGGAAACTAAAATGGGATCCTATTTTCAGAATTCCCCAGGCAGTGTAGGCCTTAATTAAAACAAAGTAAAACAAAACAGATAGCTTTCTAAAGTAAGATTGTAGCAACCGAAGGGGCAGCAAGACTCTATTATCATTTAAAAAAACTCAGAAGTGAAAAAAAAAAAAAAAAAGCCTGGCGTGGGTAAACTGAAACATCTTGTCCCACAGTGAAAATCTGGGCCATATTTCTTTCTTGTAGGAGGAAATGAGAATCCCAGCACTAGTGTTAACATAGAGTAGGTGTAAATGGAGGAAAATATTTATCAACATAGAGTTAACACTATTGGTTTTAAAAGACAGAGATGTGGAGTTGTTTCAACAAGAACAGATAAAGCACAGTCTGCTAACAGAAAATAACATGGTTCAATAACTGAGAATGTCCCTTAATCACTCTGTGCCTCACTGTCTACATCTGTAAAGTGAGGACTAAACCCTCTTAGGGTGGCTGTTCGGACTGCAAAGATACAGCGGGATGGGCCTCCAGACAGCTGTGCCTGTGCTCAGGGACCCTGGCACCTTGACCAGAGGTGACTAGCCCAGGGGTAGGCTATGTAGCCCCTCAGCTGGGACAATCAGATTCTCTCTGGCATTTGACATTTCACAAAGAAGTTAACACGTTCATTCATTCATTCAACAAATATCTATTGAGTGTCTACTAAGGGCACTGCTCTAATCTCTGTTGAATAAGACTGAGAAAGGTATTACCCTCTTAGTCCTTACATTCTATTAGAAGATACACACAACAAACAAGGAAATATTAGATCTTATGCAATGGTGAAAGTTTAACAATGGAGAAGTGATGAGGAGGGACTGAGCAAGACAGCAGCTACTTCAAACTGGTTGGTAGGAAAAGTATTTCTGGGGAGGTGATGACAAGGAGTCAATCACATAGAAAATCTAAGGGAAATCATTCCAGGCAGAAACAGAAAGAAGGCTGGTGTGGCCTGGAACATAAGACTAGGGAGTGAACAAGTAGAGATGAGTTTAGACAAACAGATCAAATCACATAGGGCCTTATAGGACATGGTAATGCATTTGGATTTTATCCTCAGTGCAAGAGGGAGCCACTGGAAGGTTTGGTCAGAGAGTAACATGACCCAATTTGTGGTTTCAAAAGATCACTCTGGCTGAGTGATCCAGAGACAGGGGTAGAGACTGGATTATAGGAGAGCAAGGAGGAAGCAAGAGACCTGTCAGGAGATGACTTCAGTGTCCAGAAGGAAAGTGGTATGACTATGGTTACAGTGGGGAGATGGGTGTAAGAAGTGGAGTTTGGAGGTGAAATCAATAGGATTTGCTGACATGGGGAGTATGGGAAAGAATAGTCAGGAAAGACTGTTTTGCTCATGGTCTGAGTGACTGAGTGGCTGATAGTACAATTTCCTGAAATGGGTAAGACTGTGAGAGGAGCAGGTTTGGGGGGGATTAACCAGAATTGTTTCACCAGGTTACATATAAATGTTGTATTAGACACCAAGTGACGCGTTGGGTCGCGGTTCTAAAGACGTCAGAGCTGAGTCACATTAATGGTGACGTCCAGGTGAGGATCTGCAAATCCTGCTGTCCTCAGGAAGTCCTGGTTTCTGCCATTCTGTAGTTCTGCTGTTTAGCTTTTCCTGTGACTGCATAAGATGCTCCTGCATCCTTTCAATCAATTGTTCTTTTTAGCTTTTCACCATCTGTTGTTTGCAACCCAAAAGGACTTTAACAAATCCTTGTTAAGAAGATCATTTCTAAGGTGCTTTCTTGCTTTACTACTTTATGAATCTAAAAAGCTATTTTATAACTAAACTTCGTGTCAACCAAATCTTAGGTCATTGATGATGGGCAAAGAAGGCACTGGCTACACTAAAAATAATGAATAATGGCTACACTTCATTGAGTACAAGTGATGAAGGATCCAGGTACTAAGGGCTTTGGCACACTTTATCCCATTTAATCCTTACAAGAACAATTCTGAACTAGTGGTGACTATCCTATTTTGCAGATGAGAAAACTGAGGCTTAGGATCTTATGTGACCTAAGGTCATAAACAGTGTTAGGGCTGGGTTTCAAGCCCAGATCACGTTGACCCCCCCAAACACAGCATCAGTTACCACTGCTCTGCATTGTCTAGAGCGCGTTTTCCCTGCCATAGCTAGAGATGACTCAGTGAGAGTCTGAAAGAAAATTCATGATCCATGTGGTGGCGGTATGGGAACTGCACTGGCTCTTATACAATCTGCCATGGTAGGACTCTACATAGAACGTGTAGAGTTCCAAGCTCTATCCCCTCTTCAGCTTGGGACCCTGTGCTCCTCAGGGTCATTCAGCAGAGCAGAACCAACACAAGACACATATCTTCATACTGGCCTTGGGTGGGAAGGCAGTTCGCTGGGACCTTGTGATTTGGGAGGACCCAAGGTATCTTCAGCAGTCAGCCATTTTACAGGCTGGGAAACTGGGTCTAAACAGGCTACTTTCCAGGATTACATGGCTAATTAGTAAACAGTTAAAATTTAAAGATCAGGTTTCTTGAGTCAATGTCTAATTCAAAAATTTCCAATTTTATTATGGTGCCATCTCCTCTCCCATTTAACAATGAGGTCTTGCAGCCTTTCCTGATGAGATGGGTCATCAACTTCCTGTTCTCAACCTTGCCCCATCTTAATTTATTTTTATTGAAATTTAATATACATATATAAAATGCATAATCTTAAGCATCCACTTCAATGAATTTTTACAGTATAACCACCATCAATATAACTACTCCTAGCTCCAGACATAAATCTTTCCAGCACCTTATATGGCTCCATTCTGCCCCTTTCCAGACAATAACCACCTTCCCCATTCCCTAAGATAACCACTATCCTTAAGTCGATAGCCATAGATTAGCTTTGTCTGTTCCTAAACTTTACTTAAATGGAATATTTACTTTTAAAATCTGTCTTCTTTTACTTTATAATTGTGAGATCCATCCATGTTGCATATAGTAGCTTATTCTTATATATTGCTGTGTAGCATTCCATTGTGTGAATATATCTAGACTTATTCATCCATTCTCCTGGTGATGGACATTTGGGTATTTTCCCCTTTAGGACCACTATGAATAAGGCTGCTATAAACATTCCATGCATGTTGCCTCGTGAACATATATACTCATTTGTCTAGGGAAATAGAATTACTAGATCACAGTGTAGATATATATTTAGTTCTAGAAGACACTGCAGTTTTCCAAAGTGTTTGTAATAATTTTCCCTCCTACCAGCAATAAACGAGAGTTCCAGTTGTTCCACAGTCTTGCCAACCCCTGGCATTGACTGTCTTTTTGCTTTTACCACTCTGTTGGCTGTGTAATGGTATCTCATTGTGGTTTAAATTGCATTTCCCTGATGAATAATGGTTTTGGCCATTTGGATATCTTCTTTTTGGAAATGTTTATTCAAGTACTTTGCTGATTTTTAGTTGGATTATTTGTCTTCCTCTTAGTAATGTTTAGGGTTTCTAGATATATTCTGGAGGTGAGTCCTTTGTATATATTCACTATATATATATATAGTGAATATCTTCTCTCAGTCTGTGGCTTGCCCTTTTATTCTCTGAGTGGTACCTTTTGATGAGAAAGAGTTCTTAATTTTTAACAAAGGCCAATTTATCCACCTTCTTATTATGGTTAGTGCTTTTTGTGTCTTGTTTAAGAAAACTTTGTCCACCCTAAATCTTGCCTCTTTAAACTCAGGAAGCTCAGAAACCATTTAGAAGTTGTGTGTATTTGACAGGTTTGGAAAATGCTGACAATTAAGCTTTTTTAGGCATACAAGAAGAAAGGTGTTGGGAGGCCAGCAGGGAAGGAGCACAGTGGTGCCCAAGCAGATGACAATGTATGGGATGCTTTGGTGGTATGCAGAGGAAGGCAGAAATCAAGGACTTATAACTGGAGTTGGTAGGGAGACTTTTTTTCTTGAGAGAAAATAACAGTAGCAACCATCAGAGAAATCTGACCCACATTTGAGCCTTGCACTGATACCACCCCCACGCTTTTGATAAATACAGTAGTCAACATCTCACTCAGCAGTTACTATAATTTCCTAACCAGGTTTAAAACAGGGTCCCAGCAGAGTGCTGCACAAACAGTAGGTGTACAAACAACCTTCTGCCTTTCTTAGAACAAGGTGGACTATAAATAAATAAAGAGTCACAAGTATCCAGTGTTTGTACTGGATATTTCTAGTGCATCACTTCACACTCCCTTGGCCCCACCTATGTCTTACTCCAACACTGCTGCAGTAACCAGTTCTGTGTGGGTTCTGATCAGCTTCATGCAGTTGCAGTCTGAGGGTCTTGTTCTACCTCAGTGCCTGTTTCTTTCCATCCCAGGCTTCTCTGTTGATACAGAGGCAGGTACCCCAAGAACATATTTGGTATTCATGCATGCACAACTCTGAAGGGCAGGGGAGTTATGATATGTGGGGAGAAACTTGGGCCCATGGTGGCTGGGAGCCAATGAGTAAAGGATTCCCTGTTCCCTTCCTTGGACAGAAGTTTCTGTACCCTATTTCATACAGCTTCTCAGGCTTTCCATGGAATACAGCAACCAGTCACCATAGCAGGGGCCTGCTCCACTACCCATTATCTTTGCACTGGCTCCAGTTCCTTCCCTGCTTTCCATTGTGTGGCCTCCATCCCTGGTCTTGAGCTCCCACTTACCAGTAAAACACGTGCATTCCAGCTTTTATCTCAGGCTCTGCTTTCTGGGCACCCAGGCTAAGAGGGCAATCAGTAAGATTTCTGCTTGATTCATTTGACTTCATTAGATTTCAAATGTGGATCAATTTCACACTTTTATAGCGTCAAAGGAAGACTCATACCTTTTATAGGGAAGACACCATTATGAATAAAATCTGACCAATCAGCTACCTACGTCGCTACAAGGATAATTTATTTAAGAATCAACATGATTCACTGTTAGCCACAAAGTTGAAAATATTTCTCTGTAGACAGCTGTTGGAGAAGGCCCAAGACCAGGATCAAAATTATGTTGGTTCATGAGCTAATCAAGGCACTGAACTCAGTTAAACCAATTTGGTATGTGAGAAATGCAGTAAGAAGCTGACTGTCCAGGAAATGGGAACTCATCATTGGCTCCCACAACCATGGCATAGTCCTGTTCTCAAATGGAGGCCTTTTTGGTCATGATCGCCATCTTGTATGCCTGGTACCACTCCTGGTAAGCCGAGGTACTCAGAACATGTTGCAGAGGTGGTCAAGAGGGAGCCTTTATAGGCACCGCGAAGGTAGTAGTGAAAGTGTGCTGTGGATAGAGCCAGTGTGCTACAGAGTGGGGTTGTGCTTGTGCAAAATGCCACCTGATGTAAAGGAATGCAGTAAGAAGTAGCAGCGTGTCAATAACAGTGTGACATCTGAAGGGGCTGTGTGACTCCCAGATTGGCTTGTTTTCATGTCTAAAGAGCCAAACAACAAGGGCTGTCAACAGATGGTTCAACTGAAATCACTTTCTCCCTGGCCTGCTCAGTGCACTTTTCCTGCAGGAATCCCAGGGCAAAAGTGATGTTGCGCATCACCAAATGAAGAAGGCGTACCCACACTTCCAGACCCGTGGTCACCGCCTGAAACCCTCACGGCTCCTGCAGTCCCAGAGAGCTACACTTTATAACTCTTCCTGATAAATGTGCATATTCTGGAGTGACCATCCTCACGCTGTGGGCGATTTTAAAGGCCATGAGACAATGGAGAAAAGAGCAGGGGAGAGTTAAAGAGAGGTGAGGATGAGGATGGCAATGGTGACATTCATGTAGCTTCTGAAAATCACTTCTCTCTGTTCACACAGCCTACTGGCGTCCCGTTTTACTTCAGCTGCCCTCACGTTTATCATATTCTGGTTGACGTGACAGTCTTCTCACTAGTGTGAGAGCTCTATTTTGGAATTCTCAGGCTTTCACACAGTGCCTCGCTCATTGCAGTACCTCAGCAAAAATGTTTCTGGAAGGCTTCTGAAGCCTTTGCTTAAATGCCATCTTTTCAATTAGGGTATTCTTGCCACCCTATTAAAAATTCCACCTCCCGTCCCAGCTCACAACACCCTCCATTCTGACATTGCTTTTTTTTTTATTTTTTTATTTTTTTAAATTTTTTATTGTTATGTTAATCACCATATATTACATAATTTGTTTTGGTGTAGTGTTCCATGATTCATTGTTTGTTCATAACACCCAGTGCTCCATGCAGAATGTGCCCTCTTTAATACCCATCACCAGGCTAACCCATCCCCCTACCCACCTCCCCTCTAGAAACCTCAGTTTGTTTTTCAGAGTCCATCATCTCTCCTGGTTCGTCTCCCCCTCTGACTAACTCCCCTTCATTCTTCCTCTCCTGCTATCTTCTTCTTTTTCTTTTTTCTTAAAATATGTTGCGTTATTTGTTTCAGATCTGTGATTCAACAGTCTTACACAATTCACAGCGCTCACCGTAGCACATATCTTCCCCAATGTCCATCACCCAGCCACCCCATCCCTCCCACCCCCGACCACTCCAGCAACCCTCAGTTTGTTCCTGAGATTAAGAATTCCTCATATCAGTGACTGACATTGCTTTTACCTTCTCTCTTTAGCACACTTCAAGCACACTATGTAACTTTTTATTATGTTCCTTATCATCTCTCTCCTCTTGCTAGAATGTTCCATGGTAGTCACTTTGTTGGCTGACATCTCCCTATATGTAGAATAGGACCTGGCATATAATGGACACTCTGTAAATTCTGACTGACTAAAGAACTTCCATCCCCAAATGGCAATTTCTGTTTTTAAACCCACTCAGAGCTAGTTTATGCCTCCCCTTGTGGTTCCAAATCTCCATTTAGAGAAACAATATTTTTTTAATTCACAAATTAACTATTTATTGAGCACTGACTCTATGTCAGGCACTGTGCCGGGTGTTGGAGTAGCAAACAGGAAGAAGTCAGGGAAGATAGGGTCCTTGCCTTTAAAGAGCTTAGGGTTAGTGTGGGGACTTCTACAAGCATGGGCTACTGTAATACAATGCAGCCGGTACAGTGATAGAGACAAACACAGGACGTTGAGGAAACACAGAGGAGAACATGTGTGCCTCAAAGATCAGCTAGGGCTATGGCGGAAATCAAAGCCTTGGTGAGCTGAGGCTTCAAGGCTGAATAGATATTAACCAGAGAGTCTATGTGAAGATAGAGAGAAGAAGGCGCAGGGTCATGGTGGTAGTTGAGAACAATGAACCTCAAAGCACAAAAATCTATGTTCAAAAGGTGACGAAATTGTTTTCTTATTGTATCATTCATTCAGCATGTATTTGTTGTGTTCCTATTCTGTGCCAAGGTGGGATGCAGCAATAAAGAAAAAAGACAAACACTTTTGCCCTCAGGGAGCTTATGTTATAGTGAGAAGAGACAGCTAATGAAATAAATAGGTGCATTATATAATATATTATAAAATAAGGGCTATGGACAAAAACAGAACAAGGAAGAGGGGCAAAGAGAGATGAGGATATGCACTGCAATGCTCAGCGTTCAAATACATCCACTTCTCTGTGGATCATCTCCAATAACTCCATTAGAAATTTTCTTGCAGATGGTGGTGGCCTGCCTATGGTATTAGAGGCTTTCTTAAAGAAGCAGGAAGAAGGAAAGAAGCCTTCATGCATTATAGTAATGATAATAGTAATAACACTTTCTATTAAAAAAAGGACTTTCCTGTGAAAGCCCTAAAGTAATTATCCAACAAATAGACAAAGGAAAGGATGTTCAGAAATAGGCATCAGACAAAGATGTGGAGAGGAGCCCCAGCGCGGTCCTGAGGAGCACAGGTGCTGAGCCGCGCAGGTGCTGAGCCGCGCAGGCGCTGAGCCAGGCAGCTAGAGTTGGGATCCTAGCTCTGCCACTTTTGCGCTGGCTGACCTGGGCAGTTCCTTAATCTTGCAAAGCCTTACCCTCCCCACTGTGAAAGAGAAATGGTGATAAGAGTACTTACTTTCCACGGGAGTGTGAAGATACAGTGAGATGATATGGAAACACACTAAAGGAGAGGGGTTGGCAAGCAGCAAGCACACATCACTGTCAAATGTTATTAGGAAGCCAAATATGGCTTCTGCAATGACCCTAGAGAACGTAAACTTCTCTTAGACCAACTGGCCTCTTTGCAGCATAAAATGTGAGAAGTCTGAACTAAGGGAGAGGCGAGGCAAATGTTGGGTTGGGTAGGGCTGAGGGTGCTTTTTTTGGCAGAATCTAGGGTGGAATGAGACCAAAGCATCTAAACCCAGAACTGCTGAGCGAGTGAGAGAAGGAAAGAACAGCTGCTGACAGTGTGAAATAGGGTGTAAGCTGGGCAGACCTGCAGGATGGGAGTGGGGAATTTATAGCCATGTCATGTAAACAATAAGCTGAAGAAACTTCAAAGTTAGTCTGGAAAGGAAGTTCTGGATGTGCAAAGGATGACAGAGTAACCGTCTTCAAAGGACAAAAGCTAGGGTGCCCGGCCGGCTCAGTCAGTAGAACATGTGACTCTTGATCTCAGGGTCATGAGTTCAAGCCCCACATTGGGTGCGGAGCCTCCTTAAAAAACAAACAACAGAAAACAAAGAACAAAAGCATTTTTCTGGCAAAGAAAGAGCAAACCTGCTCTGTTTACTCACAGAGCATACTACTACTAAAGGGACAAATGGGTTAAAGTTACAGGGTTGCAGAGAAGAAACAAAGAAGCATGAAAACAGGCACACTAAGGCATAAGGGAGGGCTCCATCATTGCAGGGGTTCAAGGAGAGGCTGGAATACTGGAAGGGAGATGGCTACATCAAATAGGGGGCCCTTTGTTGTCTCTCAAGTTCTTCCCAACCCTGAAGTCCTGACATAAAGCCTCAACAAAGGAGGCAAAAAATAGTAAGAAGCCCTAGAGGGCTCCAAGCCTGGAAATACTTTGAATAAACTCTAAGCTGATCAATAGATAAGAGATGGAGGTGAACCTGCTGATAAGGAGGTTTGTAGATATAAAATCAGGAGGTGATGATAATACAGTCCATGAAGACTGCCCCAAATATTGTTTTGTTCAATCCTCACCATAGGTCTGGATTAATATTACCCTCATTGCCCTTTCAATCACGGGCAAAGGAGACCTAGAAAGCTCAGGTCTTGCCCATGCATTCTGCTAGCAAGGGCAGACCTGTAACTTGAGCCCAGTTTTCTAACTTCTAGTCCACCATTCTTTTCAGTTCACTCTACACAATCTCCATGCAGGATAATGAAAGAGGGATAAAAATGGAGACATGGGTGTTTAAACCATTGTAACAGCCTCCTTACTGATTTCCCTGCCTCTCCCCTCTCCCTCCTCATGTTTTTCTCCTTTCTCCAATGTAGGCTGGACTCCTGGGGTCCTGTGATCTTCCTAAATTATGGCTCTTAACACTCTAGTGATTCATATGGCTCATGGGATTAATTACAATGCTTTGGTTGCTGCTCAAGGTCATCCGCAACATTACCCATCCGCACTCCTCCCTCTACAGCCTTATCTTCCCCTACTCTGCATATACTGCAGTAGGATATGTGTAGCACAATAGAGAGTGGTGGGGATTACAGAACGCTTGCTTTGTTGAAAAGAGCAGACTTAGCTCATCTTGAGCTAAGAAGTAGAGTCAGGGGGTGATAATAATATAGTCCTTATAGACTGTCCAAAATGTTTTGTTTAATTCTCACCATAATTCTGGAAAGTCAGTGGTAGCCTATGGGAAAATAGATTCCGTGATGCCAGTTCTACCAATCCTTTAAGAGAAGATAGGATGTAGATATTAAACATAAAATTTCCCTAATTTTTAAAGGCTAGCAATTCATTAAATTTAATAAAACAACATGGTACAGGATGAGTAAAACCAACCTATAAATCTCATTCATAGGTGGCCCTGTTGCAACTTCTGATCTAAAGATGTACCTTTTAGATGAAGCTCGTCTTCTTGATATGCCCAACTTGAAGGCAGCCATGATTCCTGGAAGCCCCATATTACTAAATGTGCACCTTTCTCCGGGCACTTACACTAGTCAGCCCTGCCAGACTCTATGATTTTGAGGGAACAAGTTTTCTAGCCTTTGAGGATTAACATGATGCTCCATTCAGATTAGGTACTTATGAACAATTTGTGAACTTGGATTTAGTAGAAAAAGACTTGAAAAGATTTGGTTTGGCTTACATTTGAAGTCAATAAAAGGGGTTGGTGAGAAAGGTTCCAGACTCCAAGTCTGGGTAATGACAATAATTGCCTGGAAAAACTGTGTAGGTGGGTCAAGCAGAAGGTTCAAGGGGAAGTTGAGACATTCAGCGCTTTATATTATACTCATTCAGACTCAAGAGTGTAAAGTACTTTTGAGTTTATTTTATTTCCATGTACAAGAAAGAATCTGGAGCTGGAACACCACCAGGAAGTCTTTATAGAATTTTTGTGCTTAGAGCTTCTATTCTATTACACAAATTAGAAGGAGGACTGAATGAGGGCACATACTGTCCTGGTCCAATATACTCAGTGGAGAAACTTTGTTTCCCGATATTCGTGAAAAAGGAATAAAGACGGAATCATATTTCTTCCAAAGAAATCTCTTAGTTGACCTAACACAAGATTCCTGCTTGTTTATCTCACCTTAGTATTGGCAAATAAATAGCTGCTCTTAACAATTTTCGATTTTTGCCACAGTGTTGAACCAAAGGAAGCAACTGGTATCATCAATATTAGCAACCTCATGGGAGAATTTGTCTGTGTTATCATTTTTGCAGCCTTGAAAGACTTGATGGATTTTTATTTTTTTCACTAAAATGGCTGATGCCCTACGCAGGCATGTTACTCAGAAAATTCGTGGATTTCAGAAAAATGACATATAATTTTGTGGCTGGAGCTAAAATGTGATCTACAATAGAGAAGAACTGCTGTGTCTTTAACAGAGCTAAATCTCATGATTGGACTCAGTGGAATTTAAGGTATTTATCATCAAGGTTTAGAGAGGAAAGAGGCAAGAAAAAATAATAGCCATTTATGGATTGGCTGTGTACTTAAGTACATTCTTATTCCAACACCCTGAAGAACAGCATGATTATACTTTACACATGAGAAAACTGTGACTCTGAGATAAAGAAAACTTCCCAAGACTACAAAACTGGTAACTGTTAGGGTCATGGTTCCAGCCCAGGCTGGTCTGGCTCTAAAACCCGTTCTCTCTACATGCTACCCACTGCTCATCTGGGGGTCTTGCATTCCAGTGGACTATCAGGGAAATTAAACTACTTGCTCCTGGTTCAGTCCTTTCTGTCTCCCTACAGCTCTTGGTGCATCATGGGCTTTGTTGCATCTCTGAAAGGCAGAGGAAGGCTGAAGACATCTCAGTAGCCATGGGGGCAGAGACTTGCTGGCTTATTTAACATTATTCTAGCCCTATCCAATGACCTCAAAGGACCTGAATGATATTCTGGATCTGATTAGAGATCAATCGACATCTGTTAATAAAGATCTATCTGCAAACAGACAGAACTACCCAAGTGGATAGCAGCCATACATAAAGTAGGATAAGCGTGTAGGACACCCAGTCAGCATGGGCACATGGCAAGTGCCACGGCATTGAGATGGGACTGGAGAGGCTGCCTGCTGGGCTCTCATTTCAGCAGCTGATCTAAAAGGAAGCAGCTACATTGGACAGCGTGTAGTATGAGCCATGCTTTTCAAACCCCAGATCAAAGCTTCCCTGTTTCCTGAAACTGGACAAATTTCTCCTAAGACTGTGTAGTTTGAGGATTCATTAACTCCTGTGCTATCATTCAACATATGTGAATTCTGGAACCTGAGTTCCAAAGTCGTTTATTTAAAGGGTATATTGTCACCTGCGCTAGAAATTGCCATTCATCCTTTGATATCCACCCTCCTCTTCTTCTGTTTATAATCCTGATATTTTGTTGGTCACAGGGCCACCAGGAACATTCTCAGACTCTCTTGCATCCGGTTGTGTCCATGCGTCCGTGTTTTCCAGCTGAATCTGGGATTAAGTGATATGGATGAGTGCAACTTTTGGAGCCTGCCCTGACAGGCAGAGAGGCTCCCTGCCCTCCCCGTTCCTCTATCCTGCTGCCTAAAACAAGACCAGCCACAAACTCAGGCACGTTTAATTCATGGCCCCATCTCATTTTTATTCAGCATCTATTAAATGTTGACTACTGTACTGAGGTAAGGCTGCTGGCATGATGGCAACAGTTAACTACAAGGACATGGCAGCAAATGTTTTTTTCTCTTTGTTTCATGTATGCAGGGAATCTTAGCCCCTGTGAACATATTTTTGCAATAACAGAATATTAAGTTGTTATTTTTTGTTTGTTTGTTCTGCATGTTTATTTGCTTTCGTGGTGGGGGCCAGAATATTCTAGGTCCTGCAATTAACATCACTGAATTTCTCTTCCCAAGTTATTAAAAATTTGAAGAGGCATTAGGGCAGACTTTTTGGAAAAGGACATCCACCTGGGCCTGTAAGTTCATTTCCTTTGCCCACAGACTAAGCAATTCCCCAGGGACTAGGGCTTGGATTCATGATTTTAGATTCCTGGCTCTAGAAGACAATCGATACATGCCTGCTGAAGGGAATGTACCTCCTGAATACCCTAGGTTGTAGTGCTAACATATATACCTTCCTTTCCCCAAGAACAACCTTGCTGAATGGCAATCTAATGACATCCTCCAGATGGTTGCTTTTCTATTTTGACTTCTTTCCTCTTTAAAAAGAAAAGGCAGAGGGATAACCAAAGACAACTAACAAGGTAATTTGGAGATGCTGGGACTCTGCACTGGGTCTGCAGGCCCTCTTCCTGTCTGGCTGGGATGGGGCAGCCCCCTCCTCTTCCATGGCTCTGCAGCATCAGCCTTGGTGTGGCCACAGTCATGCTACAACCAGAGAGGACTTTCCAGAGGACTGACAGAGCAGGAGGATGAGTCACTCTTCTGCTTACAATGGTTGCCATGGCCCAATCCGATTGGACTGAAGCAGAAGGTCCAACTCCTCTATAATGTGGGCCTGGCCTCTGTATAATCCAGCATCCACCCAGGTGCTACTTCTTCATAGCATCACCACTCTCCTTGGCACTTTTGCTCTGATGCAGGCCCTTTCCACCCCCAGAAATACCCCCTCCTCCTACTTTCATCTTTCCTTCACCTATCAAACACCTACTTAAACTGTAAAGCTGTAATTCAAGAGTTATCTCCTTGAGGAAGCCTTTCCTCATCATCCCAGACCACCTTATTATAGATTCCCAAAGCATACTAGGCTTACCCAAACCATAGCGTTTTCTAAACTCTATGTATCTTTTTACCACCTTTACTTCTCCATCAACCTGTGAGCTCCTTGAGGGCAGGAGGCATGTCTCCATTCCTGAATTCGCAAGTATGGAATCAGTGCTTACTATCTAACAAGTGCTCCATCATCTTTGATAAATATGGGAGGAATGGATGAGATGCCTCACAGACATCAGTAATAATGTATTGATCACCTATATTCCAATAGCCCTTAACCGAAATGTGTATCTTTTCTTTACATAAATAAGAAAATCCATTAATAAGACGTAGCATGAATTCGGGTCTTTTTGCTTCCAAAGACCAAGTTTCTTTCCACTAAATCATTATACCAAGTTGCTTCTTGGTTCCACCTCCAAGAACTATGCAATGAGAATGTGAAAGAAAAATAACCAAACTTTAAAAAGTCTCTGTTGATTGGGTACATAATCTGGGGGAACAATTCTAACCTGAATTCCCTCATTGAGAGAATACTTCCCACCTGCATCAAAGGGTTGGCATGAATAAGCATTCAATGAAAGAAGGCTCAGTCCTCTGAGGCTTACATAAATGTTGATTGTTGTTAATAATAGGGTAAGTGTTATTTAAATATAGAATATTATTTCGCTGAGCACCATAAAGTATGGAGCACTTCCTTACAATGTGAGAATATAAAATAGAACATCCACTAACCTGCTCATTAATAATTCAGATCTACTGCTTCTTTATTCAGGCAATGAATAGTAGCACTTTTAGTTCAGTTCTTTTTTGTTTGTTTTAAGTATCACAGAACTGTTTACTAGTTTTATGACACAAGTGAATAAACAGTCAGAGGTAGGTGCACATGGCAGGATACAAAGTTTTTAGGGCAAGAAGCCTATTAAGCAAAAGAGAAATTCAGCTCAGCTTGGGTAATTAATTTAATTTCCACCTATCTCTGCAGTTTTAAAATAGAAATGAGAAGTGAAGGTCAATATTGAAAGAACTGCAATTATAGTTTAGCATTACTGTGGTGAAAATAAGTCTATAAGCCCATTTAAAATTCCTGCTCAGAGAGAGGTGTTTAAATATATTTTGAAAAAATCAGGTTTTATGTTCAACCTCTATTTACATTAATGGGCATCTTGCCTTAAATCCCTGTGTTTCTCCATACATACCTTTCTCTGACTGCTTATTAAAACTGGACTTTTACTTGGAAACCCGAATCTTCACTTGCCTTTCAAAGAAGGTGGCCTAACTGCACGTTCAAGGATACTGAGAATTGGAGACTATCATTCCTTTGTTAGCACACATTTTCTCGATGTTACTGCATGACAGTCTCTAGGAACACAGTGGTGGACAAAGGGAAAAGCCCCTGCCCTCATGAAGCTTGCATTTGGTAGGAGGGGATGGCTATAGACAATGACCCAATAAATAAACTCACAGTATGTCAACTTATGATTGTGCCATGATAGAAGGCAAGGCAGGGCATGGGGTGGGGAGTGACCAGCAGGCTGTGTGCTCTTTCATTTTATTTATTTTAAGATTTATTTATTTATTTTAGAGACAGAGAGAAAGAGAGCCGCAGAAGAGTAGAGGCAGAGGGAGAGGGACAGAAAGAATCTCAAGCAGCCTCCCCACTGAACGGGGAGCCTCATGTGGGGCTCAATCTCACCCTGAGATCATGACTTGAGCAGAATCAAGAGTCAGATGCTTAACCAACTGAGCCACCCAGGCGCCCCGGGCTGTGCTCTTTTAGATTGGATGGTCAAGGAATGGCTGCATAACAGAGGAGCAAGCCAGGTGGACCACTAGGAGGAGGAGCGTTCAGAGCAGAGGGCACAGCAAACACAAGTTGAAGGGGATGCTTGGCACGTGCAGGGAGCAAGGTAGTTTGAGTCAAATGAGAGGAAGAAATACACAGAAGAGATGAGATGGACAAGGCAGTTGGGGCAGGTCAGATGAACCTTGAGGACCACAGCAAGGACTTGGGTTTTGTTCTGAGATGGGAACAACTGAGCCTCTGATTTTTAGTCAAGTGGGGGCGGGGGGTTTCCAGACTCCTTCCCTTTCCATTAACTCAGTCATCTAGGCAACTTCCGAATGGCTTCCTCCCCCGCCCAACCCCAAGTGGCTGCAGAGTGAGATACTTCCTGTTTGTCCAGACACCTCATTTCCTGCTGCCTCCTGCTCTCAAGGGGGCACTGACCTAGGGACATCTGGACAAGACAAGAAAAGTCACAAAGCAGGGAAGAGACACAGCCCGACAACCACAGCATCCGTGCCGCCTGTCTGGGTCTGTGGCTCCTCGCTCCTTCACTGAGCCAGTGGCTTCCCACTCCAGTTCCTGTGACCTCAGAGTGTCACCGAGGAAATGCACCATGGCCCCTGTGCAAAGCGGAGTGGAAAACTGCAGGGCAAGAGTCTGACATAATGACGGACACATCTTGCCCCGGCAAGATAACCCAAAACTATATAAGAGGTCTACTACTGGGGCGCCTGGGGGACTCAGTCGATTAACTGTCTGCCTTCAGTTCAGGTCACGATCCCAGGGTCCTGGGATGGAGTCCCGCATCGGGCTCCCTGCTCAGTGGGGAGCCTGCTTCTCCCTCTGCCTGCCGCTCCCCCTGCTTGTGCTCTCTCTCTCTCTCAAATAAATAAATAAATAAAATCTTAAAAAAAAAAAGAAGTCTACTACTATTGAGCATGATGATGGTGGTGGTGATGAAGGCTAACTTCACTGGTGCCTGTTCTGTGTGCTAGCCACTGTGTTAAGTTTTTCATATACTTAAATGCATGTACTCCTCACCACCAACTGATGAGGGAGGTACTAGTATTTTCTTCCTTGTGCAGCTGAGGAAACTTGAGGCAAAGTATAAGTCTCCTTGCTCAAGGTCACACAGTCAGCAAGTGTCCGAGGAGCTAAATAGAGAATTCTCAGTAGGGTGTCTGACTTGGAGGCCGGGCTTGCTTCCTTCTCACTTGCCCCATGTCAGCGAAGGAGGCTTCTTTAGAGGTCGAAACAGCATGGTCCTTTTTGGGAAAAATGAAATGGACTGGAATAAAGGCCAACACTGCATCATGACAGAGCACAGGCTTCTGTACCCAACAGGACTGTTAATCTCCATGTCTCTGGAGTCTTGTGTGAGGCCTTGAACAAGGAAGGCACCCAATACATATTTGATGGATGAATGAGTGAAAGAATTAATGAATAAAAGCACTTTGAACAGTGCCTGACACATAGTAAGTACTCAATATACTGTTGCAATTATTAAGTGTGCTCATTGCTTGCCTTTGCTGTTCTAGGAAAGGGGGCCTGCGAGGACTGTCTTAGCAACACCTAAAGGCACATGGAGGTCACAGAAGAGGAAATCAATTCTATTAGATGTACTATTGATCAGGCTACAATGATACCCCCGCGAGATCCTGCATCGTGAACAAAATCCCAGTTCCAGCTTCCCCTTATGAACTGTGTGATCTTATTTACCTTGGAGATGTCCTATAAAGCAGAGTTTTGCATAATTCGGAAAGCACCGTCCACGAGTCAAATACTATTATTCTGATTAACACTCTCATCACTGCCGCTCCACACTTAACAGATCACCCCTCTCCCTCAATGGAAAATGTTCAGTGACACCAGGAAAGGGGCAAAAGGGCTGTCATGCCAGGTGTTATCAGCCTGTTAGTGAGCCCCTGGGTTTTCCAGCAGACTTTACTTTTTTTTCTCCCCGACGAGATGGCATTATTGGATTTTGAAACAAATTTTAAAATGAAATCCAGAACAAATGCTCTGCCTAGGAGGGTCACAATGTTAGATTTATTGAGAAAAGTAAAATGACTTCAACTACTGATTTCTATAAAACAAGTACTCCTGCCTCTGATAAGAAATACAAACCAAAGAGTTGTTTTGGACACTAGAAGAAATACTGCATATGAGTTCAATGTCTGATCCTCTAAGACTTAACATCTTTGTTCCTAATAATTAATTAATGGCTTGTTAATTAATCCTTAGGAATATTTTAGTAGCAGAAGAATGAAGCAAACTGAAGTCTGAGTTCCAGTTCTTCCAAGTCCTAGCTGTGTAATCTGGTGCAAAAGTTTTGTTTCTCTGATCAGGAACCTGTTTCTAATGGGGCAAGAAAATAAATGCGTTGGTCTCTTTTGGGGATGTCAAGGAATACCTGGCGTGTGCCTTGTGCCTGGCCTTTAGAAGTACTCAGTGAATGGGAGGAGCTGTTAGGATTTCTATTTTTTTTAAGATTTTATTTATTTATTCATGAGAGACAGAGAGAGAGAGAGAGAGAGGGAGGCAGAGGCAGATGGAGAAGCAGGCTCCCCAAGGTGCAGGGAGCCCGATGCGGGACTCGATCCCAGGACCCTGGGATCATGACCTGAGCCAAAAGCAGATGCCGAACTGACCAAGCTACCCAGGTGCCCTGTTAGAATTTCTAAATTGCTTATCTTGATAACATATAATATTGATCTATGGAGATGAAAATCTCTTGGGGTTTACATCTATTGTCATGTTTAATGATCAACTTATTAAATGACTCCCCCAAATCAACTCCTTGATGCACAAAAGGAACACTGCCCACTGATTCCTTTAGAACCACCAGAGATGGGGGGAAACAAAATCTTACAACTAAGCAGCAAACTACCCTATTGCTGAGACAAGTAGAATATTAAGGAAGGTGCCATTTGGAGGGATGAAAGCTGGTCCATGGTCAATCTAACAGAGAAGGATAAATTCGCTAACATCATCTTTCTGGAAGCTGAAAGGTCAAGATCTTTTTGAAAACCTTTAAAAAATGTTCACAATTCAGTGCTGGCATATTGGATTCTGGAGAAAGTAATTGGGCTAGGCTATAAGAACGTACACATCCCTTTGGTTTATAATAATAAGAGAAAAGGCAATGGGTTTCTTAGTGTTTCCCCTGCCTGTAGGAATTGTTTAGACTTCTGTTCAGCCTTTTTTGCCAGGAACCTTCTCTGGACTCTTTTTTTCTTTTTTAAATTATGTTCAGTTAGCCAACATAGAGTACAACATTAGTTTTTGATATAGTGTTCAACAATTCATCAGTTGTATGTAACACCCAGTGCTCATCAACACTGTCCCTGGACTCTTAATCCCCTGACAAGTTTTAAGATCTAGTTAGATAGGCCAGAGTAGTACAGAAGAAACATTCCATGGTTGTGGAAGGGGGAAAAAAGAAAAAGAAAGAAAAATATTTAGTATATATATATATGCCTTACACCATCATATGTTTGTATGTTGTGTGCATGTGTATGTGTGTATTTTCCACCTAGATACATTTAGTCAAAAGAGGACTATGAAAGCACATATAGTGAGTATTTTCTAGGGAAGGTCTAACTTGGTAGATATTTTATTCTCAACTACTTTTAAATTCTCCATTCTAGACAGAGTGGAGAGGACATAACTTTTACCCACTGGAAATCCTCATTATGGGGCACCCGGGTGGCTCAGTCAGTTAAGCATCTGCCTTCAGCTCAGGTCATGATCTCGGGGTCCTGGGAATGAACCCCGTGTTGGGCTCCCTGCTCCGCAGAGGTCTGCTTCTCCCTTTCCCTCTGCCCCTCCCCTCTGCTTGTGTGCTCTCTCTCAAATAAATAAATAAAAGCACTGGGTGTTATACTGAACTGATGAATCATTGAACATTATATCAAAAACCAATGATGTACTATACTTTTGCTAACTGAATTTAAATTTAAAAAATCCTCATTAAATGATGTTGCTTTTTTTTAAGTTGTATTTGGAATGATCTTAGATTTAGAGCTGGGAAGGGATACGTTCCCTTTACATAAAGAAATTCTAGGCCAGGCGTGGGCTGGAGAGTTTATGACCTCCCTGGAAAGCTGAGCTGCTCACCACAAAGTCATGATGTCTCTTAAGCTTACAATCTAAACAGAACAAATGATAACAAATGTTTCAAATGTCATTTTCTTTCTTATTGTCAATTTTAAGCTTCATCAGAAAGTACTAAAACAGGCTATTATAAATTATGGATGGTTGTATTTGAACAGAATCAGATGTAAATGGTACTCCCATTTTTACACTCAAATCTATTGCTTTAGGAGAATGAGGTTAAGGAGGATGTTATGGCATCCTTGTTGTTGCTCAATAAATCCGACACTTAGATTAGAGGTAGAAACTGTCAGTGTCTCAGTTACTTTCCAACAGTTAAAAGACTCTTTAAACAGATAAGTTTTTAGTTGACTTTCCTGCTTGACAATGTCATTAGTTGAATACTATACCTTGTCGTCTCCTAACATGACAGGTGGCTGAGAAATCTGTTAACCTTCTCAAGGAGCATCTGTCACTTGCATAAAATCACTTCTTCCCACTCTGTGAAAGATGTTTGCTACTTTCTTCAGAAAATATTCAATATGGCCCTTTAAGAATGTTAAGTTTCTTAAAGTATTTTTAGGGTTAATTTCTCACGTTCAGTTTTGCATTAATTCATTTATTTTCAAAACTGGCCTCAGTTCCAGTCCATTGTATTATCAGAGAAAGAGCAATTTTTTTTGAAGATTTTATTTATTTGAGAGAAAGTGAGCACGCATGGGGGGAAGGGGCAGAGGGAGAGGGAGAGAAGCAGACTCCCCACTGAGCGGGGAGCCCAATGCAGGCTCGATCCCAGGACCCTGAGATCACGACCTGAGCTGAAGGCAGATGCTTAACCGACTGAGCCACCCAGGCGCCGTGAGAAAGAGCAAGTTTTTGCTTTGCTAGAGAGGTAAGATCTGTTATGAACATGCCAACCCACCCACCCTCCCATACACTCCCTTTTGGTTTTCAGAAACTAAAGGTGGACAGATATATGAAACAAATGTCGTTTAATATTATAGCCATCCATGACAGTATGAGAATTCTGTTAACATTTTGGTTATGCCATGTTACCACGAATACTCTAGAAGGTTTCAATTTTTGAAATTAAATCATGTACAGCTCAAAGTCATCTAAGTTACCGAGTGAGCACAATGGTTTCTGAAGACTCTGAAAGAGCTCTAGAGCTCTGTAGAGCCATAAGGTCGTGGCTGAGGTCAGACCTTCTACCCAGCATTGTGTTCGCAAGAAGCATGAGAAATAGGCATGAGGCTTGAGTGGTTCCCCTGACAAATACAGCGTTTCTTCCAAATCGATCCGCGATATCCATCACCCACATGTTCACTTGTGTCACTTGTCTCTCCTCAAAGCAGAGTACAAAGTGTATCATACCAGCTCTGCTCCATCCTTCTCCTACGAACTCCCACCAAACAAAACAAGTAATTTGAAATTTCCGGTGGTTCAAAATGACAGAGATTTCATTGTATTAAGTGGCCTCGATGTGCTGGTTTCTTACAAAACTCACACAACAGCATGACAAAGACCATGAGTCAGTCACCTCATACTATTGCGTGAAAAGGAAAACAAAATACACGAAGCATTGAGCATTTTCTCAGCATGATTATCATGTGTCCAGAAAAGTTAAGAGACTTGCCCAAGGTTACATGGATTGGAAGGATACTGGGACATTTTCAAAAGCAGAGGAGAGAAAATAGGAGTTATGGGTTACCTTAAAAGGCCCTGGCCTTTCAGAAATGGGGGGCAAGGGGGAGTCCTATAGCAATCCTAAGATTCCAAGCATAGGAAGAATTATTATGCAGAGAACAAGTTTCTGCTTATATTACTTCCTCACCCAAGAGAACCAACTTGCATAAAATGTAGCATGAGGAAATCTGCTTAAGCAGTTTCTAGAAAGGAGCATCTTTTAAAAATCTACATAATGACATAAAATAGTAATAGCCTCAGTAGGTCCCTGAAATGAATGAATGGTTGAAATAGGCTAAATGAGGGACTGAGTAAAATAGAAGAACTTCAAATAAGATAGCCTCTCTTTGCATTTACTGCTCCCTCTACTGGAATGCTTTGCCCTAAGAACTATACATGGCTCTCTCACTCACTTCATTTAGATCTCTGAATGACATTGGAACAATGACATTTAATAAACTGTCACCTCTTGCAACGACGTGGATGGAACTAGAAGGTATTATGCTAAGCGAAATAAGTCAGTCAGAGAAAGAATTATCATATGATCTCACTGATATGAGGAATCTGAGAAACAAGACAGAGGATAATAGGGGAAGGAAGGGAAAAATGAAACAAGACGAAACCAGAGAGGGAGACAAACCATAACAAACTCTTAATCTCAGGAAACAAACTGAGGGTTGCTGGAGTGGAGGGGGGTGGGAGGGATGGGGTGGCTGGGTGATGGACACTGGGGAGGGTATGTGCTATGGTGAGTGCTGTGAACTGTGTAAGACTGTTGAATCACAGACCTGTACCCCTGAAACAAGTAATACATTATATGTTAATAAAAAAAATAAACTGTCACCTCCCAGAAATGGTTCCACTGGCCATCCATTCAAAAAGCGGTCAGTGGAATTTCTGGAGAAAGACAAATATGGCAGAACTCTATTTTCCTGATTTCCTCCTCTTTTTGGTACTATTGCTCTGGCAGCTTTAGCAAAATTTAGGAAATCGGAGCTCAAAGGACCCCCAAAGCAACCCCTCCTCCAATAATTTATCTTCCCTGTGCCTCATTTTTCTTCATAGCCCTTATTATACCTGAAATTACAGAATACATTTATCTGTTTACTAGTTGATTATCTACCTCCCATGTTGGAATATACACTCCGTGAGGGCAGGGATGTCTGTCTTGTCCACCTCCCAGTGCCTAAAGCATTGCCTGGCTAGTAGTTAAGTGCACCGTACACATGTTCTTGAAGGAATGAACAAATCTCTAGCTCCAACAGTCTTTGAAACTTTTGTTCTTCCAATAAGACCTATCATGCCTTCTGCCTGTTTCCCAATGAGCAGAAAGGAGCTTTGTGAGCTCCTTGTCCCCCATATGAATGTCCATGGAGAAAAGACTGGATCCATGGAATATGAAACAGAAGCCCTCTAGCCCAGAGAGGAGGCATCCACCTCTTTTCCATAGGGGAAGCTTTCATTGCAGAGAAGGGATGGCCCCAGGCTAGGCTGTCCAAAAGGGGAGGGGGGACATTCTTCCGCAGGCTGCCTCTGCAGCTCTGGGAAGGCACCCACGGTGGCCAGCAGTGGAGAAGAGTGTTTATCATTGGCTGGGAACCAGGTGGAAGAACTGCAGGTGTGGTGAACTGGTCAAAAAATGTTGGGTGAGTCTCAACATTTCTGACAGCTTGGAGACACTGCTTCTAAAACTGCATATGCCAAATCTTCATTTGGGGGATATGGGTCAAAGTGTTTAAGCAGAGGTTACTCAGGTAATTCTTCCCTGACCCCACCTGCATCCATCTGAGCCTAGAAGAGACAAGATCCTGACTTTATTGGATAATCTGTATCTGGGCTCCATTCCCACCGGCCAAGTTCTGGGCTTGGGGCCTGGGCATTGTCAATATTTTTTAAAGTTCTCCAGGGGATCCCAATGGGCAACCAGGGTTAAGCACCAATGGATTAAAGCAAAGTATTAATTTCATTACCCATATCTGGAGCCCTTTCATTTTTTCCAAGGATTTGGCTCCTTGTGGAGGAGGAAGACCATTTTCAGAAATACGGGAAGAATACCATACAAAACCAACCCTACACACACACACACACACACACACACACACACACACACACACACACGCACGCAAAATCTACCTTTCATCATATCATCTTCCTTCTATTGGGAGGGCTTCAAATTTCTTCATCTGTCTGAACATTCTTATGCCATAATACAGACAGCTAAGTTCATATCACCACCAATGGAGTTTCTGGAGAAAGACAAATATGGCAGAACTCTATTTGCTTGATTTCCTCCTCTTTTTGGTACTATTGCTCTAGCAGTTTTGATGAAATTTAGGACATTGGAGCCCAAAGGGCCCTCAATGCAACCAGCTGAGATCCCCCGCTGAGGATAAGGTCTTCTAAGTTGCAACAGGATGTTAGATTTGCATATGTCTCCACTCCTTTCAAATAAACCACTGCACTTGTGAAGAGTGCTTGCTGGTTGCATAACCCTGATGTGGTTGCTTTCCCAAGGGCACTACCTGTTTAAAGGGAGAATCTGTAAAATGCAAGAAAGCCTGAGATCAAGGAAGCTGGATTGCAGGCATGTGAGACAATGCCCCCCGCCCCAGGTGCTTCCCTTTTGTCTAACACTAAATATTAAAGACTTTGAAGAAAGGAACTCCTGGCTCCACCACGTATAGGAGATTGGTAATTAATGAAATTTACCTTTGGAGAAACTTCGGTGCCAGAATTTTACATTTGAACATCTCTTCGTGACAAGAAGCAATGCTCACTTTTAAACAAGGAACATGTGGTTTTTCTCAACAAACCTCTTTGGCCCGCCTTAGTTTGTGCATTTTCCCCCTTTTTAATAAGCACAAAGTAGATCGTTGTTTAATAATAATGTCACCTTTTTTTTTTAAGATTTTATTTATTTATTTGACGGAGAGAGACACACAGAGAGAGGAAACACAAGCTGGGGGAGTGGAAGAGGGAGAAGCAGGCTTCCCACTGAGCATGGAGCCCGATGTGGGGCTCAATCCCAGGACCCCGGGATCATGACCTGAGCCGAAGGCAGACGCTTAATGACTGAGCCACCCAGGCGCCCCAATAATGTCACCATTTCACATTAAGTGTCTAAAAGGAAGTGCTGTGTTTTCTAAGTTGCTAGTGTGTGTGTGTGTGTGTGTGTGTGTGTGTGTGTGTATTTGGGGATTTGGGAGGGAAAGCAGGTTCACTGTCCTGGACTGTCACTGTAAACTCAGCTGGAGTTAAGACATTCCAATTAACTGGCAAAAGGAACCTGTCACCTTCAGAGGATGTCTAAAAAGATGAGGGGGACACAGTTACAGCTAGAGCTAACAGTTATTGAACACTAAATATGTGTCAGGCGCTGTGTTAATTATCTCACATGTATAATTTTCTTTAATCCTCCTACCAAGCCACTGAGGTAGAAACTACTATTGTATCTACATTACAGGTGAGAAAATAAGGCACAAGAAAGATTAGGTAACTTGCCGCAAAGAAACAAATCCATTGTGATTCAGTGGTGTCTAGCAGTAAAGACATCTAACACATCTTTCTGGGGAGAGTCTTGCCAGAAAAACCCATACATTTCTGATGAACAGTGTCAGCTGCGTTATAATCTGGCCCTGACTCACTCCCCGGTTTCCCCTCCAATCCCTCACAGAGAACCTACTGCAGTCAAATGCATTGACTCACCCAACTGCAAAATGGAACGCTTTCCATCCCCATGCCACCCCTCTTCTGTATCAAAATCTACCCACCTTCAAGTGCAAGTATCACTTTCTCCACAAAGCCCTCCCAGCCACTCAAGGACAGCCAGCTGTAAGAATGTTGTGTCCCCTTAATTCCACAAAACACTCCATCTTTAAGAAATATCGTATGTCTTTATCACAGACCCATCTGTCATATAAACATATTTTAAGCTCCCTCTTGAATAAGCACAATACCTGGCATATTGCAGGTCCCGAATGAAAATGTTCTCACTATCATTTCTCGGACTAAAAAAAGTTCAGATTATTTTATGACGTTTGCTGAGCACGCATGTAATCAACAGATAACTGTTAAGGACAGAGGGGAACTAGGAAGTTTGACTCGACAGACACATAATTCTGTACCAGCAGTTGCTGGAAGATGTCTCTCTATCCAGCTACCTGCACCGGACTGGAAGTTGGTTTTAAACTGGAGGGGCTTTCATGGCTGTGCTCTCTCCTGGGGTGCTTCTGGCAGGTGTGACTCGCAGCACTGGGAGTCTCCGCACGCACGTTTCCATTTCGGACACAAGCAGAGGCGGCACTAAACCATGCTATCCTGTTTTTACGAACCTCAATATGACAGGTGGTAGACACAGGCACAGCACCAGCAGAATTGGTAAACACGGAGCCACACATTTGAAATATGCAGGAACAACAAACCGGATTCTCGAATCCATGTCAAGAGAGGGTTCGAAACCGCAGTCCTGAATGACAGAGCCAAGTGTTAGGCTAGTGATATGCTAGTGAAAGCATAAATCCCCACCTGGGAAGCCCCAGGGGTGTCACCTACACACACTCAACAATGCAGAATGCAGGGTCTTCCTTTGAGTACAGACTAAGGTGAAGGCAGAAAATGATTATGCACTGTAATTCCCCTTTGCTTCCTCCCGTTACACAATGAGTAACTGTCCTTTCTCTGTGTGAACTGTTCAAGTAAAAGGCTTCTGCTAGCTCTTCTTTGCCATACGAAAAAGGAAAGTAAAATCCCCGTTTTCCAAGCCTGGACTCTTTTTCATAACATAAAACCAAATGAGGGGAAAAAAAGACCGACTCTCATCAGGGGACAATTACCTAGACAATTAAATGGTTGCTGCAGACAATCTGTGGGGACCAACGGCCTGGAGTCCTACATCTTAAGATGCAAAATTTATTTACGGCTGAACTTTCTTGATGGACAACTGCTGAGGGAAAATGACTTGCTTCCTTTGCCTGACAAAGAAAATTTCGGCGGCTGCTGTGCAACTTTGATTTCCAGAGAGCTAGAGATTGAACCTGTCATCTGTATAACAGCTTTTGTTCCACTGGAAGACCACATCATGGCATAGTGCAGTGATGGGCCCTGAAGGGCTTACTGTCCCACTCTCAGGGTGTCCTGGGTGGGATGTTTATTATGTGTGCCTTCTTCATTGAATCCGTGATCAATAACCCTCTCAACACTAAGGACTGGCAAATTCTCCTTACTGACACACAGATACGAGACAACGAAAACATGTCTACTGTGAAAGGGATGCCTGGGGGGGGGAGGGTCACCTAATAGAAGAGACAAGCAAAAAAAAGACAATGGTGGACCTTATCACATTCGAAATTCATGTGCCAGTCCCTCTTCTAACTTATTCTAATTAAACACAGGCATGCACTCACCGCTTGCATTCCTAGCGCAGACTGTGAGCTGAAAACTATTAACCAAAGTCCTGCCTGTCTCCTTAAGCTAAAAAAGGCTCTGCCGAGCAGCTTCACAACCAGCAACAATGAAAAGGAAGATTGCAGGTTCATACCTTAACCTCCTGATTGGTAAAGACCTCGACATCCACCACACAGGCAACCAGAGTGGAAACATCACAGTCCATGCTAGGGGCTGGCATTCCCCCTCCTGAATTTTCAATCAAGAGCTAGGCGACCTGAGAGCTGTGCGTGATGGGAAGAGCCTCCAGGTGGATGTGGCCGTGGCCGGCCCCGGGTGCCGCCTCGCCCTGGGGATCTCCGGCACTCGGCACCTGGAGCCCGCTCCCTTTGCACGCACGCAGCCCGCGTCTGAGGCTGCACAGCCGACTAATGAACGGCCCCGGCTCTCTCATGGCAATGACATCACCACCAAGACTGACACAAGCTGAAGCTATTTTTTTTTTCCCCCAAGCCTTTTATCTCTAGGCAGTGCAGTGGAGCAAATTGAACATGATTATGTGCTAAATCTGAACTCAGACTAAATCAATTCAGGCGGCATTCGCTAGGAACTGAGTCATAGCTGTTGTTTCAGCCGAGTGCTTATGTTTGCAAAAAGCAAGGGGGAGAATCTGACATGAGAGGCTCTGCTTCGGGAGGGTGGGTAAGTAATTCTGCAGATGAGCCTCCTGAGGTTAAGGTGTGACAATTTTCTGCCTCAGAGATGAGCAGGAAGTTGAGGCATTTTGCAAATTGCTTGGCTTCTGTTAATTGCCCTGTGCCGCTCAGCAGCCACACATGTTCTGGACATCCTAATGCATCCCGGGCACGGGCTGAATAGAAATCCATTCTTGGAGTGACTAAAGAGCTGGTCGTCAGTCATTTAGGCGGCCTGGTAGGAGAAGATAATTAGAGGTTTGTGAAATTCTATTTGAAGCACATAAGTGCAGACCAGTAACTCTAAAAGCACCCTTCCAACCACGAGATTTCAGACTATCTCCAAGGTCATTCAAACCAAAAGCAATCGTGGAAAAGGAGTTAGAGCAAACGTCTCATGCAGGGACAGATGGCAGAGTCTAATGGGCAAATGCACTGATGTGGGTCACTGTCAGAGCCTCGGGGCTCTATTTCGCCTGAGACTTTGAATGTGTCTGGTTGCTTTTTTTGGTCTCTCTTCCTGATTGTGTATCGCTGAGGGGCAGGGCCACGGATAATTCACCTTTGTATCTGAGACTTGAGCAGAGTGGAAAGAGAAGGCAACAATTGTTTAATGAATGAATCAACTAAACAGGAATAGCCTTCTTTGATGGCAGGGGTGAGCAAAGAGAAAATATCAGATGAGTTTTTATTTTATCATTAGTTGTAAAAGTCCCAGTAGAACTCACTAACATTCTCGCAGGATTTATTCCCCCTGGGAATGCGGTGGCATCTTTGGTGGCCATGAGAGCATCAGATTGGCACCTTTCTAACACATGATTGGACAAAGCGTTCCCATTTTGCATGCAGATGAGAAAGGTGACTTTTCAGACCACAAGTACAAGTTTTGTGGTTGGTCCTCATTGGATTACAATTGGACTTAGTGTCCGTTCCCCTTCAGTAAGAGATTTCCCATGCTAAATGAAAGCAGTCCACAAATACAAATATTTGATGAAATTTTGTGGGTGTGTCTGTCTGTGTGTATCTGTGTGTGTCTGTGTGGCACTTACTATGGTGTCCAGGCCACTTTGGGGAGTATGAAGTCATATATGCAGATAATTTAGCTAACACTTATTGAGTGATGACTATATGCAAAGCTCTGTACCAGATCCTCTTAAGGGTAAAATGATGAATAGGCAAAATTCACTATCCTCACGGGGCTTAAAATCCAGTGGAGGAGATAAGACATGGAGACAAACATCTATACAATGAGCCAGTGGCCGTCGAGATGGTGGCTGAGGAGCTACAGACAGCATTTAGTGGCAACCCTGGAGGAAGAGCAATGGCTAATGAAGGCAGTTACGGCAGGTGAGCATCAAGAAGGAGGACATGGCCTCTGCTCTGATCTTGCAACATGGGTAGGGCTCGGTAGACAGAGAAGGTGAGGGGAGCCCATCAGATAGGGGCAGCAGACTAGAAATGCTCAGACCAAAAAAAGAATAGGTTATTTGAGGGGCAAGGCATACTGAAGCTCAAATTTGACTGTAGCCAGGAGTAGACAAGGGAACAAGAGACAGATGACTCAAAGCCTTGAGGGACCCTTAGTGTCTACTCAGTTGACCATGGAATGCCAGGAAAAGTTTTTGAGAACATATATGGAGCTTATATATATACATAAATATAGCTAAAATGTAAAGTATATACGAAGATGAATATAATTTTGAATACCATCGACATCTGTTCAAGAGGCAAAACAAAGACATCACTACTCTTTCCATATGCCATGGCATATGCTAAAATTGACTTTTGTAAAATTTCACACCAGCGGCATGCTGTTAAGTGTCTAACAATCAGCTCGCTGAAAAGAAAAGCCCAGGGTCTAGTGTTCGCTGATTTCTGTGGTGTAAATACTCTTATCAGGGCCGATTGAAAGCAACTAATATGAAGTCACTTGAATGCGAAGTTGGGAAGCGATGCCTATGGTCTGTTCACATCAGCTGACTGATCTGCGTGCAGTGGACCACTGTTTCAGTCCTGAAAACATTTCATCTGCAGAGGTTAGGTCCAGCATGCATGTCCAGTGCCCATCAAGGAACAGCAGGGCAGTAGGAACACCGCATTGTAATCACTGGGATCTGTGCATTCTTTCACACTTTCTATGTAGGAAAGAGCTAGAAAGGACTAACATCTGTTATTTCAAGAAAACAGCCATGCTATGATAAGTCTTGGCAGGAGGACATTAGTCTATCCAGGAGGCAGAGACCCACTCAAAATTGTAACATAAGTACTTTTTTCTGATGCATCCTTAGTTTCTCCATTCTGATTTGTTTCTGCACTGGAGATTCCTTCCTGTGCTCCAGAAACCACTAACTTTATGCTTTCCTCTCTTAAAACTCTTTTCAAGGATACAGGTATCAACTCATTTATATTAGCATGAAATGACTGATAACTCAGAGTATTACCCATCACAAAGGAATCTGTATTTTAACAAGGGGACCGAATATTAAGTTGAGTAAATAGTGTTTTTAGGGTGGAATTATATGCATTGAGAGCATATGGTGATTCTAAAATAAAATTATTGCGCTTTTAAAATAGGTTGGTTCAACAAATTGGATATTTAATACAATTCAATTGCCTCTACAAAGGCAGTCATTTTCCTATAGACCAGAGCCCCTAAGGGGCCTCCATGTTAAAATAGTGTCCTGTTTCTCTAGATAGAGTGTAGATTTTATAGCTGGGAGATGACTGACAGGCTTGGAGGTGTCTGGGGTATGTATATAAGCACCCTGGCTGATGACTATAAGGCCCTACATGCCCTGGCTCCTACCCACTCTCCCATCTCATCTTATACCATTTTTCCCTGTGCCCCCATCTCCCAGACCCACTGGTTTTCTTGGCATTCCAAAGAAGCACCAAGTTCCTTCTCATCTCAGGGCCTTTGTACTTTGCTATTGCCTTTGTCTGAACATACCCAGATCTCTTCATGGCCGGATCCTTCCTATCATCCATCTCTCAGCTCAGATACCATCCCTTTGGAGAAATTCTCCCTGATCACCTAAAATAAAATGTGTACACAAACATACACATGCATGTACATACACACACACACACACACACACACACAGAATCAATCCCTATCCCAGCATCTTCATTTTAATTTTATTCATAGCACTTTTCATTCTCTGAAATTACTGTTCACTTTTTTATTTATTGTTTGTTCCTCCAACTAGAATTTAATCTCCACAAAAGCAGAGATTTTGCCTATTCTGTTCACTGCTTATTCTCGAGGGCTAGAAGAGTACCTGACACTTAGGAGGTGTTCTATTAAATATCTGATGCATGAATGGATAAGTAAATGAATAAATGCATCTTAAAAGACAAGTAGAGGGACTCAACCCAAAAGAGGTGCCTTCTGATCTAGGAGTTTTAGTTTTAGAAAGGTCCTTGCAGGAAGGTATATGGGCATAGAAAATCAGTGATCACCCCCATTCCTGACAGCTGAATCCTGGCACAGCTCTGCTCAGGAGCACCCTTTCCCAGCAGAAGTGGCCATAAAATCATACAATTCATCCAAACCACTGCTTTTCCAATGACTGACCACGTTAAGAAAATGGATGCAACATGATGCAGACCCTTTAGACAAAGATCACTTTCCTGCCCCTCCGGCCAAGCCATTCTTACAGTCACCTCTAAGTAGGCAGGAGGAGATATGCACCTTTTTCATCCAGAGGCAGCAGCCAAATCTGCCTTGCTAATGAGCACAAATATTCCCATGAAAGCTATGGGATGTCAAAGGCTTTGCTCCTCTACATGTCTTTTGGTATCACTTGTTTTTAATATTCATCATCAAAAACCTCAAACATATTCAGAACTAGAAAGGATATAATAATAAGCCTTCACATACCCACCAGTCAGGTGCAAGAATAACTTTGGGGGCCAATCTTGCTTCCTCTCTGCCAGTGGGCTTCAGAGTGTGGTCCCCACCAACAGCATCAGCATCATCTGGAAACTTGCTAGAAAGGCAAATTCTTGAATCCCACCCAAGACTGAATCAGAATCTCTGGAGGTGAGGCTGGTATCTGTATTTTAATTAGCCCTCCAGGTGATTCCAATGCAAGGCCAAGTCTGAGGATCACTGCTTCATGTCCCTACTCACTCCCAGTTATTTTGAAGCAGACGTCTGACCCTATCTCCCGTAAACATTTCAGTATATATCTCGAAAAGATAAGGGTTCCTCTTTGGAAATCACAATACCTATCATCACACAACCCAAAAGAAAGACTACTTCCTCAGTATATCATCAAATATCCTGCCAGCGTGCACATTGCTCCAAACTACCAATGTTCCCTTTCTTCTCATCCACTCTCTGCTCCCTCCCCTGTCTCATCCTGCTGTCCCCTTCCTTTCTTCTTTCCTTCATTTGTTAAGTTTGTTGGTTTAAATTGGAATCCAAGCTGTGGTGTCTTCATTGTCTCTTTTAATCTATAGAATTCTCCCACATCCCTTCTTTTTTTTTTCCTTCCTTGCAGTTTGCTGTTGATGATGAAATCATGCCATTTGTCCTTTAGTTTCCCCAGTCTGTATTTTCATGATGAGCTCCACAGTGTCATTTAACTTGTTCCTCTGTTACCTGTAGGTCCTGTTAGTTAGATTCAGAAGACTGATGGATTCAGGTGTGGCAGGACTCCTTCCTAGATGGTGTTGTGTTCTTCCATCAGGGAGTAGGTAATGCCAGGCTGTCTCTCCTCTCATGCAAATGCCTAGACTCATTCTTTCTTTAGCATTTGCAAAATAATGGTACTCCTTCTTCATGTGTTCATGGACTACTTCCATGAAGAGGAACTACTCACCTACATTTGTGTAAGACAGGCAAAATACACACTTTACTCTTTTCCTTTATTAGCTAGTTTTTAAAAATAATTTGTTTCCTTATTATCCTTCAAAGAAGATCACTGAGGTTTTTTTAAGTGTTATTATGAACTCATGAATTAAATATATTTAGGGAGTTTAAATACAGTGTAGTTTTATTTTATTGATGCTTCAATTGCCCATCTTTGGCTGGTGAGAGTCTAATAGTGAGTTTAAATCCACTGTAGTTTTATTTTATTGATGCTTCAATTGCCCATTTTGGTTGGTGAGAGTCTAATAGTGAGTTTAAATCCACTGTAGTTTTATTTTATTGATGCTTCAATTGCCCATTTTGGTTGGTGAGAGTCTAATCAGGTTGGCTCCTCCTTTTGACACAATCCCAGTGTCTTCGAGGGCTACCTCTCCTTCTGGCATGACAAGATATTCCAGGCTCATCTTGTCCATTTCCTGTTTCAGATGAAGACTCAACAATTTCTCCAAGGAGGCTCAGTTCCATTTAGCAAGTATTTTAATGTATTTTCAGGTGATAATTTATATACTTATAGAGAGGTGCTCTTCACACCGGGTTGGTTATTATTTATAAGCATTTCAGTGGACATAGCTAGGAATTATATAAATGTATTTAAAAGATAGCATAGGAGTTCAGACTGATTTCAAACCCAAGACTACAGTGTTTTTGCTGAGACACATCAGTCTTATATCTGTATCCCCTTCCTTCTATATCAAATATCTTGGCCATTACCAAAAACATAATTATTCATTTGCCTTATCCCATACTATCTGTACAGCAGCCTTGGAATCACATTATTAATACTACAAGGAACAATTTAAGATTTTTTTTTCCAGTTCTTTTTCTCCTTTGGGTATATCCCATAAGGGAGATACAAGTTACGGTGTCTTACAGTCATTTGAAATAGTCCCTCTACTTTTTTTTAACTTGAATATTGATGAATTTATTACAGAAACTGAATTCACACTTGTTATTGTTGTTTTAAAGCAATAAAAAAGACTCCAGGCCCAGAAGATTTCACTGTCAAATTCTACCAAACATTTAAGGAAGAAATAATTCTAATTTTACACAATCATTTAAGAAAATGGAAGAAAAGGAAACTTCTCAAAAACATTAGAAAGAAACGTGCTGACCAATATCCCTCATGAATATAGATACAACCCCCCTCCAAACGTTAGCAAATCAAATTCAGCTGTGTATAAAAAGGTTAATACATCACAACCCAGTGAAGTTTATCATGGAAATGCAAGATCGGTTCAACATTCTAAGGAGAATCAATACAATTTATCATGTTAACAGACTCAAGCATAAAGTCATGTGATAACCTCCATAGATGCAGAAAAAGAATTTGAAGCTTCCATCCCAATATACCTAGCAATGGCCTCAGGTCCATGTACTTCTCAGCAGAAAGACCCGGGCAGCAGGTCAATACTTACATGGCCTGAGGTGAGCTGTGCTTGTTATGTGTTCTATTTATTGATTTATTTAAGAGAGAGCACGCATGCATGCAAGAGATCACAAGCAGGGGGAGCAGCAGGGCGGCAGAGGCAGAGGGAGAAGCAGGCTCCCTACTGAGCAGGGAGCCTGATGCAGGGCTCAATCCCAGGACCCTGGGATCATGATCTGAGCCAAAGGCAGACAGTTAACGGAGCCACCCAGGCGCCCCAGCCTGATTATGTGGTCTAAGAAATAAGGACTGCATGGGTATACGGATATCACCTGGACAGTGATCTTTCCAAATCAAGCTCCTTGAGCCCTCTGTCATGGATGGAGAAGTGGGGCGAGATGAGAAGGTGATGCTCCTTTCAACAAAACATTTCTGTCTTGGTCATCAGCATTTTACAAAGATCTGAGTTTTAGGAGAAATGAACAAGAGAGGCGATTGGAATAGCTCAGGGGCCTTCAAACTTCTTTTGATAATGTTTTAATGGGATTTATGAATCTCACTTTGTGGCTTAAACAAAAATCCTTCCGCCGAGAACTTGAACAGTACTTTGCAGACTTCCTCTTGTGTTATGAGACACTAGGAGGCAGTGATGAGTCCCAAACATTTTTCTTGGTGAAATGCCTTCTCTTTTCTTTGGGATGTTTATCTCTGTAGCCCCAGGACTATGTGATATCCATCTGGCCTTTGAGACAACAGCGGTAGAATGTTTTCCAGTAATACCTGGAGCAGAGCTCTTGGTGGATCTGTTCTAATAATAGTAAGGGCTTGAAACTAATTGTAACCCTAATTTCCATTCATTTGCTCATTGTTTACCATAAAATTCAACATTCCCATCATGGCTCACAAGGCGCTACCCTCTAGCCCCTTCCCCTGTGACTCTGTTCTCTAACTTCCAGCCACTATTTCAAAAAGCCTTCCCAAAATTTGCCTTCAGACCTGCTGTTCCCTCTACGTGAGATTCTCTTTCCCTCTTTCCCCACCTGCTTAATGCCGAGTCATGTTTCAAGTGTCATCCTAAAGGTCTTCCTCAGGGATACCTTCCCTGAACACACCACCCAGCTAGGAACGGTTGTCTCCTATACTGTCTCCTCGTACCCACACTGTTTTTTCATTGCACTTAGCACAATTTCCTCTTTTATATCCATTTGTGATCTTGTCTTTGGCATTTCTCCCACCAAGTTGTAAATTCCATGCAGGGAGGAGCAAATTTCACTTTATTTTTTTTCCCCCAGGAAAATTTAACAGGCTTATGTATAATTGTTATAAAGTTGAACTTGTTCACTGGAATATTTTGATTTGCATTAATGCTTTATGTCCCCACATTTATATTAAAAAAATCACATACAAATGAAAATGGAAAAACTGCCAATACCTGATCTCTGTCCCCTATTTTTCCACTTGCAATCATATGCTTAGGTACCTTCTGACCCCATGGGGGGAAAAATATCTAATGTTCAAAACTACTACTAACGGGAAGAAAAGAATCCTTTTTTTTTTTTTTTGAGAATTAAATGTTTTCCATCCTAGTGGATTCTTTTTTTTTTTTTTTTAAGATTTTACTTATTTATTTGAGGTAGAGTGAGAGAGAACACAAGCAGGGCGGAGAGGCAGAGGAAGAGGGAGCAGCAGACTCCCTGCTGAGCAGGGAGCCTGACATGGGGCTTGATCCCAGGACCCTGGGATCATGACCTGAGCTGAAGGCAGATGCTTGGCCATCTGAGCCACCCAGGTGCTCCCCTCATAGTGGATTCTTTATTTTAAAATTTTTATTGTTATGTTAATCACCATACATTACATCATTAGTTTTTAATATAGTGTTCCATGATTCATTGTTTGTGCATAATACCCAGTGCTCCACGCAGAACGTGCCCTCCTTAATACCCATCACCAGGCTAACCCATCCCCCTACCCTCCTCCCCTCTAGAACCCTCAGTTTGTTTTTCAGAGTCCATAGTCTCTCATGGTTCGTCTCCCCCTCCGATTTTCCCCCCTTCATTCTTCCCCTCCTGCTATCTTCTTCTTTTTTTTTTTCTTAACATATATTGCATTATTTGTTTCAGAGGTACAGATCTGTGATTCAACAGTCTTGCACAATTCACAGCGCTCACCATAGCACATACCCTCCCCAATGTCTATCACCCAGCCACCCCATCCCTCCCACCCCCCCACCACTCCAGCAACCCTCAGTTTGTTTCCTGAGATTAAGAATTCCTCCTCTATCCCACCAACTGGATAAAAAGTTAGGTTCATTGGTTTCAAGAATTTTTACTTTTAGAAACATTTACTTTGTAAGGTTAATTTGTTTCTAAAATGTTTCCAAAGTTGTTTGCTTTTTTTCCAAAATAAAATCTTTGAATTCATAAGGATTATCATTCCCATTAAATTTAATTTTGTTTTATAATCATAAAAAATATTGCATGGTTCAAAAGTCAAAACTACAAATCTACAAAGAAATAGAGCTTCTATCCCTGTGTCCTCCACCCCATTCCCCTCCTCCCTCCCATACAGGTCACTGTTATTTCATTTTTATTGTTTATCCATTCTTTTGTTACCAAAAAAAGCAAAACTGGCAAATATATATATTTATTTTCCCTCTCCTTTTTAGACAAATGACAGCATATTTGCACACTTTATTGTCTTGCTTTTATCACTAAAAAATGCGGCCCTAGAGATCATTCCATAGTAATATACAGTAATATTCCTAGTCCTTTTTATAGCTGTATAGTATTCCACCATTTATGAAGTTTGCGAAACTAGGCCCCTATTGATAGGCACTATGACTGTTTCCAGTCTTTTGCTATTAAATAGTGCAGCCATGGATAACTTTGTTCATGCCTTTTCATGTTTTGGGACAGACTGCAGAAGTGGAATTGCTGGGTTAAAAGGCAAGTGTATATGTGATTTTGCTAGATCCAGCCAAACTCTCCTCCATAGAAGTTGTGCTATTTTGCTTCCCAACCAGCAATTTATGAGAAAGTATCTCCCTGCAGCATGTGTTACGGAATGTATTGGACATCTGCCCATCTGGTGAGCAAGATGTAGTTAGTCTAGTGTGGAGTTTGATTTGCACTTCCCTTATTATGGACACATTTATGGGTCTTTCTGTATGTGCACTAGTACAGCATTGTTCTAGCCAATCCCCACTATCTTTTTCCAGCTAATTGAGGTTCTGTTTCTCACCTGAGCAAGCAAAACATCCTAAACACACTCCAAAAGGCCTCAATGAGCTTTGTTCGCATTACTTTTATGAGCAAAGTGGAGCACTGGCTCCTGCAGTTAAGAGCCATTTACACTTCTTTTTCTGTGATACCTCACTTGGGTCCGGTCATCACAGGTCAAACACATTCTCACCCCAGGTCTCTTGCAGGTGGCATCCCTTGCCTTGAATGCCATGTCCCTCATTTTAGCAGGGCTCACTCCTCCACAGAAGGCAGGTCTCTGCTCAATGGCCCATATCAGAGAAGTCTGCCCTCACTCATCTCTCACTAAGTAGCACCCTCTGACTATCTTCTTCCTCTTGTTTTATTTCTCTTCAAAGAACTTATCACTAACTGATGGTGTACATTTATTTGTGTAGTTTCATTTTATCTCTCCCATGGGAATGCAAGCTCCATAGGGGCAGGGCTCCCCTAACTTGTTCACTATGGTTTCCCTATGTGCCTACAATGGGGCCTCGTGCACAATGAGAGTTTAATGAACATGTGCTGGGTGAATGAATAATTGAATAAGTGAAATCTTTTGCTCTGAGTGGTGACTAAGGACAGGTGCTGCTGGGGACATGGACAAGATGTAAGTGTATAAAATGGGTCCCTGTGAAGGAGAATGAGCCTGAGGAGGGAGAATGAGGCCAATAAAGGTGGCTCAGGTCACTGGGCAGTGGGGATGGTGAGGTGGGGGCAGGGCAGGTCCATAAGAAGCAAAAGGGACACTGAAAGGGGAGAAAGAGGGACACAAAATCAAAATCAAATGCCCCCGTTTGCAGCAGACAGCCCCACGCCATGTGGCAGCTGCAATGCCCTCATTCAGACTCAAGGACAGCCATTCCATTACTGTGGGTATGTAAGCAGTTAGCACCTCCTGAGGTCCTACAAATCTCTGACAACTAATCCCAACTGGCACGCTGAGGAAGCCATCATCATTTCTTCTTTGCCTTGCCCTCTTCCCCAGTTCCCAGGGTCTTATCCCTGCCTTGATCCCTCCTTTAAGAAGACATATTTCCCCTTTCGAACCTCCACATCTGAATCGGATGGTGCATTTTTATAGAGGCAGTGCTATGCCTAAGAAGTTGATGTACTTGAAAAATGACAGGGATGAGAAACAAATAGGCTGTTTGCTTAGCACTCCTGTCTTTGGACATTTAATTCCCTGGGAACTGCTCCTCCTCCTTCCATCCTGGATTCATCTGAGGTGGCCCTGATCAGACCAAGCCAGTCAGAGTTCTCGTGAGGATTTTCCAAACCAAAACTGGGTCAGGAGAATATCTAGTATCACTAGAATGATATTCTAGTATTATTCCAACCAATGCCTCCCTCTTTCTGCAAGCCAATTCAGATACTATTTCTGTCACTAACAACCAAAAAAGTCCTAGCTAACTCACATACACATGCACACACACACACACACACACACACAGCCCTAGATTAAATAACAGGGGACAAAGGGACAATAAAGTGGGAGTCATTCATCAGGTTTTCCAACTGTCTCATTGAAACTACCCCTCCTCCTATTTACATTAGGGATGAGGGAGGTGGCACCATCCTAAAGCCCTCCTGAAGTACCAGCAGGAGTCCCAGGATGGATCTCTGCAAAGAAAACTGCCTCACAGAATCATCTTGCCATCTCCGATGGTTTTGCCCTGCTAATCCCCTTTTCAGGTTTTGGAGCTATCTAACTAGTATTTGGGTCACCTGCTTTGAAAATCTGCATATTGGTCTGATACCTACCTCTACTTGGAATTTTATATTTTTATTTTATTGTGTCTCAGTTGCAACTTGGAATTTACCATCCTGTCATATATCATTTAATTAGGGCTAACCTAATTCATTAGCATTGTGTTATTTAAACTTCACAATAGGCCCCACTTAGAGAATGAGGAAGTCATTTGACTTAGGTGAAGTAGCTAGAAAGTGGTAGAGCTAGGTTAAATCTAAACCACTTATCTCCAAGTGTGAACTCTTAACTTCTCTGCTACATAAACTTTAACGTTCTGGGGGACAGAACATGAACACATCTGCACTTCTGAAAGCATTCTAGTGGTGATGTGAAGGCTGGATTGGAAAGTATCAGAGTCTCATCTTCAAGGAGATGGTGCCAGTGACAAGAGCGGGTTTCTTATAGAGATGAAAGATTCCATCTACCAGCAAAATCAAGAAAGCCTTAGGGCGCCTGGGTGGTATAGTCGGTTAAGCAACTAACTCTTGGTTTCGGCTCAGGTTGTGATCTCAGGGTCGTGATTTCAGGGTCACAGGATTGAGCCCTGTGTCGAGCCCTCCGTGCTTAGCATGTTTGCTTGGGACTCTCTCTCCCTCTTCCTCTGCCCCTCCCCTCTGTGTTCTCTCTCTCTCTCTCTCTAAATTAATCAAGCGATCTTTACAAAAATCAAGAAAGCCTTCATGAAAGAGAAGGGCATTTGATATAGATACTGGGTAGAACTAAGATGGATCCAGGTCTTATGAGAAAGGTTAGTGGTTTAAAGGCCAGTGTACAGGCCATTTAGTTGGAATGGGAAGAGCGAAGAGGGCCATAGTGAGTTATAAGATCTAAAGGGAGGTCATGGCCACATAGATGAAGACTGAGTGACAGGGAAAATAGTGAGTATATTTCACTCAGTAAGGTATGGGATCTTTCAAAAGATTATGAAAAGATCTGTGCACTAGGTTGAATTGGAGTGAAAAAGGACTATAAATTTTCATAATTCTAGACTCTTGCCAGAAGGCACTGAGGGGATGGATTATGGAGATGGAATAGTAATTTAAGGAAAAGGGTGGATATGAGAAACACCATGGAGATAAAATGTTTAGGATTTAACAATTAATTGGCTGCCAATGTAATGGTCTGGGGATAGGGAGTAACATGAGGAGGGAGGCAGGTTGGAGATACCAGAAAAAAAGAGATGGGGACGCAGGGAGAGAAGGAGATTCTAAGGTTCTAAGCCTAGGTAGATATGGTTAACTTTATCTGAAATAACTTAGGTATGTTAAAATGTGATCAGTTTTATATATCCATGACAGATACACATTTACAGTTGTTCATTTCAACCTTTAGCTAATATCATTAATGTTTACCTCAATAAGAGCAACAAAAAAGCAAAAAAGATGACTTGTAGTGGTAATACGTACTAGTCTTTATAGGTATTAATCAGGGATGGACATTACTGCAAAACTGTTATAGTTCTGACTAGTTAAAACTCTAGAAACATGCCCCCCATCCCCCAATCTCAGCTCATTCTCCTTCTCATGTTAAAACCTAAGACATGGGAAAAAATAACCTGCAAATCTATGAACAGTGGTCATTCCACACAACTATCTCTACTCTGTTTTAAAAAGGCTGAGGCTTTAGTTTGACATGTAAATACATGAAAGTATTTGGTAAATCTTACTCTTTATTTGAAACTAACAACTTATGAAGCACAAAAATACTTCTGGAAAAGCAAATGTACCATTTTTGGATCTGAACTTCTAATATAACCAAGTTTGCTACTCTTCCTGTGCTCCCTCTCTCAATTGTGACAACACCTTCCACCCAGTCACCTTGCATCATACCCCTAGTCACCTTTGATTCCTTCCACTGGCAGCCCAGAGGAGCTGATTGATCCAGAGGCTCAGTGAGGTTGTCAAAGGGCCCTGTCTCTCTGACTCTGTCTTCTGAAGGTCAGTGTCATTCTAAACCTGATTCCCAGGATGGCTCCCAGTAGCAAGCACTGCCTCTATTTCATTCTACAACTGGCCCACTTAGGTCACCTGTTCACCCTCTGTACATGACTGTGTCTGGGGTAAGGAATATGCTGATTAGCTTAAGCCAATTTGGATCCACTCCTCCAGTAAGAAGTAGTGTTGGTTTTCCTTGAAGTAGGGTTGCATGAGAACGGATGGATGTGCAAGCAAGTATCTGGGTTAGGAGAGGGATAGATGCTGGATGGGCATGCACCAATGTCTACCACTGTTTCAATTCTATACCTTTCAGAATAGGCTTTCGGTTGCAAATGATAGAAACTGCTCTTGGCTACTAGCAGAAAAGCAGCATATAAGGAAGTTAGCAGGCAACTCCTACAGAATTAACAATTTTGAGAAACAGCTTCAGAAAGTCAGTTGGAATGAAGAGGGTCTAAACTACAGAAGATGACCTCTGAGATGATGCTGTAGGAACAAATGAAATAGGATGCTACCACTGGAACCCACAACTATCAGACTCACCACTTTTCTGCTGTCCTGAGTGATATCTGACAGTTCCTGTGATTTTGTATAATACTCTCTGAGCGTGGTGTTCAGTTGGTCAAGCCTGAGTCATGTACCCCAAGCCCAGCTGCCAGGATATCTAGTCAGGGAAATTTTGGTCCATAGCCTCTTAGTAAGAGGTGGTAGCCCCACCAAGGATCATAGAGGGGAGACTTCCCCAACATAGAATAGGGGTGGGATGCTGGACAGCTCAAAAATAACAAGGTTCTACTATCAGCCTCCTATCCACTATGCTTCCCTGCCCACTCATCTTTTTATTCAATTTTTATTTAATACCACCGGATTCATCTGGAACTAGTTCTGGTGATATTACTCCCTGGTTCAGTATCTTCATTGCTTTCTTACTGATGGTAGAATTAAAAGTGTTTTTTTTTTTTAATATGGTGACACAAACCTACTTCTCCAACCATTTTTTTTTCTAACTACTGCTCTGCACACATCCTATTTTCCAAATGAACTGAAGTTCTTGATATATGCCATATTATTAAAACTACTCTGCTTTGCATAGGTTATTTCCTATCACTGCAATTCATTCATTAAACCACCCCTTCCATTCGATGGTTATTTACTGAACATACTATATGACCCAGTACACAGCAAGGCAATTGGCCATAGAAAGATAAGTCACTATCTCCTTCCTCAAGGAGGTCATGGTAAAGGTAGTAAAGAATTACAATATGATAAGACATGCTAGGACAGAATAGAATATTATGTAACATAAATTATATTTTCTACAAATGATGTTGGTACAAAGTATAGTATGAGCATAGGATAAGAAGCATCTAAGTCTGCCTTAGAGAGGTGGCATTTAGAGAAGGTTTCCCTAAGAAGGGAATATTTCGCTAAACTTTGAAAATTAAGTAATTTGTTAGTCTTCCAGATGAGCAAGCAAGGAAGGAAGTCACTATTAAGTGTAGGCAGGAGCATGGCATGATGTAGCGAAGTATGAGAAATGATGAGTAGACTAATATTGCAGAAATTCCCAGGTGGAGTCAGAGATTAGGGGTAGAGAGCCATGAAAAACGCACCTAGACTGTTAGGCAAAGGCCTGACCATAAAGAGTTTTGTGAGTTATAGATAGGAATTTCAATTTTGTTCCATAAAGAGAGAGAGAGAGAACCAATGAAGGCTATAATAGTAACCCCTTGACTCTCCCTGCTTCTAATTTCACTGCTATCATATCTATCTTGCAAACCATGCGCGGCCAGACAGATCTTTCTACTAAGGAAATATAATCATATTACTATTTATAAGAGTGTAGTACAAAGCTGGAACCAGGGCTACATATAGGTAAAAGAATATAGTAAGGAAATATTAAAAACCCAAAAGGCAAATAGGCCCTTAAGACTTGTGCTGGAAATTTCTCATGTTACCGTAGTGGAAGGTCAGCCTCCACCACTAAAATAATGCACATTACTTCCATATACATAATGCACACAAATCCATTATAGCTCTTACCTCACCGAATGGTTTAAATGTTTTATTGTATACTCAGCACTCAGCATGTTGCTAAGCATAAAGCATACAGCAAGTAATCAAGGTAATGTCTGATAAATGGGTAAAAGAATGCGTAAGTGAAACACAAAACAAGTTAATGCCATTCTCACTTCCTTTTATGGATGGATTAGTTCTGAGTTGTTCTACCATAGCAACAGCTCTATTTGCTTTAGACTTTGGTGCTTAGCATTAAGTCCCCTGCCCCACCACCCTATTCTTTAACTCCTCAAGCTTTGAGAGTCCTAGAGATTTACCCTAGAAGAACTAAGAAGCATAGCCATGAAGACTCAGATGCATTTACGTGTATAAAGAGAAGTGGCTGAAAGTCCACCAAAGCCTTGTGCTCCTTCAATAGTATAGAACTGTAGCTTCCCATCAGGGCTATAGTTCTCATTCCACGGGTGATCCTGTGATTGTTCCGTCCAATGGAGTAGAAACAGAATTAACGTATGCCACTTTCAGGCCTGGACTATAAGAACCAGCTGCAGGACACTCATTTTTCTTCTTCAAACTGATCTTTGGAGCCGAGTTTTGAAGATGGTACAGACTATGTCAGCCTAGGTCTCTGAATGACTGCATGGAGCACATTCTTATTCCTTTCATCACCCTCCTCTACCACACTTCTAATGGGGTTTTACATGAGTGGAAAATAAACCTCTTTTCTGTTAAGCCCCTGAGATTTTAGAGCATCTCTGGTACAGCAGACATCATCACTGTAACTAATACAGCATCCATGTGTGTGTATGAAAATGTGTGTGAAAGCAAAATCCAATTTTATACAGAATCAAAAACAAAATGGGGATAGAACCATAAGTAAGACTATTTAGGGCACCTGGGTGGCTCAGTCAGTTAAGTGTCTGCCTTCGGCTCAGGTCATGATCCTCGGGTCCTGGGATTGAGCCCCACATTGGGCTCCCTGCTCAGCAGGAGTCTGTTTCTCCCTCTACCCCTCTCCCCTGCTTGTGATCTCTCTCTCTCTCAACTCTCTCTCTCTCTCAAATAAATAAATAAAATCTTTTCTTTAAAGAAGACTAATCCTTGAATGTGGAAAATCTTTCATCTTAAAATTTAATGTGAATGTCTTAAATTAGCAAGTAAGCAGGTACTCATAATGTTATTTGATGTATAATGGTCAGTATGTGTCAACACAGAGACCATGGAAAAAAATGGAGCTTGAGAAAAGAGCTGGAAAGCATAAAAGATAAAATGAATCAGATCAGAAAAGATTTTCTGGTAAAGTTCATAATTTTTTAAACAACGGCATTAGAAATAAACATTGATTATGACTGGTTAGATTTCAAATAAATAAATCATTAGAGTTATGTATAAGAAATATAACTTAGAAATAATGAGAAATACATTATGATTATGTCACCGGATCTTGTCAAGCTTCAGACTGATAATACTTCACACTTTAAGAAGATTCCATCCTCCTATAAAAGGTCAGGTAGAGACATCAAATGACTTGCTCTGTATTTCTAAACATTCTAGGGCTAGCCTAAGAAGGAAGGCACCTACAAAAGTCAACCTTCTTTCATAACGCATATCTTCTTTCATTTTACGTTCCTTTTTTTTGTGGTAAGTAGTAAAACCAGAACAGAGATAGGTAAAGAGAGAGAGGTAAGAAGCCACATGGAATGCACAAAAGAGAAGTTTCTGGTATTAGATGTCAGGCTGATTATACACGTTCATACCACCTAGATTGGGATTTGGGTTGGGGATGTCTGCTGGGCATGGCAATACCTTCGGAAATTTCCCAAACTTTGAGAAATCACATTCTTTCTTCGACTGAGATATGTCTTTTGAGTGTTTTCATAGAATTGGGGTATCAAAAGTAGAGAAAAAAAGATCTCAGGGTCCTGGGAGTAAGCCCGGCACCAGGCTCCCTGCTCAACAGAAATCCTGCTTCTCACTCTCCCTCTGCCTACCCCCCAGCTCGTGCTCTCTCTCTCTCTCATGTGCCCTCTCAAATAAATATTTAAAATCTATAAATAAATAAATAAAACACACAGAAACTTCTTCTTCCTGTTAAATACAAAAAGTTGTAAGAAGCCATCGTTTCACTCTGTCAAAAAAAATAAGTCACACAAACTATGCAATCACAGCTTTTTAAACACCCCATAAGAGAGTTAAGGAAAAAGAAACCTAAGTGAACTAAATTCCATAAAGTAATGAGCCCTTCTCATGAGAGAAGAAATATATGTATGCTTTCATCATTCGTGTAATAGTGGGAGAAAGAAGAATTTACCAGAGACAGGTATAGGGAGAGATGAGATAAACTCCTCAGAAACGTTTATGGTTTCACGTGGGCTGGAATAATGGATTTGAATCCCATAGAGTCCCAGACGAAGAGCATGTTTGTAAAGCCAATAGTTTATTGAGACCAAAACTAAAATAAAGAAAAAGAGATCTGTGGGACACTATAAAGTATTAAAGCGTAAGTGCCCAAAATAGAAGAGAGAATGATGCAGAAGAAATATTTGGAAAGATAATGGCCAAGAATTTCTCTAAATTAAGGATGTCAGTGCATACACCCAAGAACCTCATTAAACCTGAAGATCAGCAGATCTAGATACATTATAGCTGAACTCCTAAAATTCAAAACTAAAGAGAAATATTAAAAGCAAGAGCAAGAAAAAGATATAATACATAAAGGGGAACAACAATGAAAATGACAACTGACTTCTTAGAGAAACAATGGCGGCCATAATGCAATGGAAAAACATATTTAAAGTAAAGACATAAAAATGATTAACTATCAACCAAGATTTATATATCCAACAAAAAATTACTTTCACATATTAAGGCAAACACTTATCTGTTGCTTGTGAAAATGTAGAATAGTACAGCCACTTTGGAAAACAGTTTGGTAGTTTCTTAGAAAGTTAAACATTAGTTTAAAATTTGACCCAGAAGTTCTACTACCAGGTATTTACCGAAGAGAAATGAAGGCATATGTTGACACAAAGACATGTATGCCAATATTCACAGTAGCATTATTATAACAGCCAAAAATTTGAAACAAGACAAATGTCTGTCAACTGGTGAATGGATAACCAAAATGTAGTATATTCATACAATAAAATACTTACTATTCATCAATAGAAAGGGATGAACTACTGACATGCTGTAACATCATTAAGCCTCACAAACATTTGCTAAATGAAAAGAAGCAAAAGATCACATGTTGTATAATTTCATTTATATGAAATATTCATAAAAATAGATAAATGATTGCCTACAGCTGTGGGTGAAAAGGGCACTGTCTGCAATGGGCATGAACAAACTTTTTGGGGGAATGAAAATATTCTAAAACTGGATTTTGGTGATGGTTGTACAACCCTAAAAGCTTACTAATAATCACTGAATTATACACTTAAAATGGGTGTGTTTTATGGTATGTAATTTATGCCTCAATAAAGTTGTTAAACAATACGAAGACAAAATTTAAAAGACATACTCAACAATAAAAAAAGGATAGAGAACTCATCTACTATTCATCTAAACTACTAGAAATGATGAAGAATATTCTTTCTACTGAAGAGAAGTAAATCCCCAGTGGAAAATCAGATTGACAGGAAGGGATGAAGAGCATTAGAGGGTAATTTATGGGTAAATATACAAGACCTTCATATTATATTTATTTTAAAATTCTTTAAAATGATTCATTATTTAAAGTAATATAACAATAATGAATTGTGGAGTTTGCAGTATATGCAGAAGTTAATTATATGACAAGAGCACAAAGATTGAGTAGGTGAGAAAGGAATTTCATTGTGATGTTCTTACTTTGTGAAGTAATACAATATTATTGAAGGTAAACTGTGATATGCTAAAGATGCATATTGTAGTCTCTATAATACGAATAATCATCAAAAATAACACAAGGAGGACTAGCGAAAAAGTCCACAGAAAGGGATCAAATGGAATACTAAAAAAATAATTGATTTATCCAAGAGACAGCAGAAAGGAGAACTAGAGTAACATAAACCAGATGGAACAAATAGAAAACAAATGCCAAGATGGTGGACTTAAACACAACCATATTGATAATTACTTTAAGTGTGAACGGATTGTAAACACTTGAATTAAAAGGCAGAAAATATCACACTGGATAAAAAAGTAAGAAAGCAAGAATATCTTTATATCTCTACCCATACACACGTGTATACAAAACATATTTTAAATCTAAAGAGACAGACTCCTTAAAAATAAAAGATTAGAAAAATATAAACTGCAAATAGTAAGCATAAGAAACTTGGTGTGTCTATATTTGTATCACACAAAGTAGACTTTAATATAAAGAGAATTACCAGAGATAAGGATATAAGAATAGATATTTTATCATTTTAAAATCAAGAGAATATAAAGTTTTCTTTGTCTCTGTCTTTAAATATCTTAACTCACCCTGCCCTTTTCCTTTCTTATATTTCTGGGATATATAAAAAAAAAGGTTAAGCGGCTGCCTTCGGCTCAGGTCATGATCCTGGGATCCTGGGATCGAGCCCCACATGTGGCTCCCTGCCTGCTTCTCCCTCTCCCTCTGCCTGCCACTCTGCCTACTTGTGCTCTCTCTCTATCTCTCTGTCAAATAAATAAATAAATAAATAAATAAATAAATAAATAAAATCTTAAAAAAATATACATTTAAGAAAATATGACAATCTTAGATATGAATGTAGTTAATAACAAAAATTCAAAATATATGAAGCAGAATTTGACAGAACTAAAGGGAGAAATAAGGATTTACAATTACTACTGGATATTTTACAATAGAAATTGGTAGAAAATTAATTCAGGAATTAATGGAAATTAGAAGAAAAAAATAAAATCCTCTCAAATTAATAGAGAAAAAATCAGTAGAGATAAAGAGATAAAGACCATTCGAACGACTCCACAAACCAATTTGACCTACTTGACATTTATAGAATGCTATACCCAACAACTGCAGAAATACACATTCTTTTCAGAAGTACACAGAACATTCACCATGACAGACCATATGCTGCATTATAAAACAAGTGTCAATAAGTTGAAAAGGATCAAAATCATGTAGCTCAGAGGTTCTCAAAATATGGTCCAGGGAACCCACAGGATCCCAGAGACCCTTTTAGGAGGTTCAAAAGGTCAAAACTATTTTTGAAGGATTGAGACATAATTTTTCTCTTTTATTCTCATTCTCTCATGAGTGTATACTGGAGTTTTTCGGAAGCTGACTGACTTGTGCTACCACAACAGACTGAATGAAGAAGTAAGTGTGAGGGGTGCCTGGGTGGCTCAGTCGTTAAGTGTCTGCCTTCGGCTCAGGTCATGGTCCCAGAGTCCTGGGATCGAGCCCCACACTGGGCTCCCTGCTCCGCAGGAAGCCTGCTTCTCCCTCTCCCACTCCCCCTGCTTGTGTTCCCTCTCCAACTGTCTCTCTCTATGTCAAATAAATAAAATCTAAAAAAAAAAAGAAGTGTGAAAATTCAGTTGTTTTCCATTAAGTGAGACATTAAAGAGGCTTACAAAAATAGAAGTCAGTCACACTCGGTTCACTATTTTTTTTTTTGTCTTGGAAAATATAATTATTTCTCATAAAAATGTTATTTACATTAAAATGCTATTTTTAAATGGCTTAGTAAATATTTTTAAGCTTCTGTTTTAATATGTAATATGACAAATATAAATAGATATAACACACATAAATGAAAGTTCTTTGGGGTCTTTAAAAATTTTTAGGAGTATAAAGATGGTAATACAAAATTTTTGAGAGCCACTGATATGGAATATATTCCCTGAACACAACGAAATTAAAATAGAAGTCAATATAAATAAGACACGTAAAAACTCCTAAGTATTTGGAAATAAGACAATTCTCCTATGAATAAGCATTCAGTCAAAGAAGAAACCTAATGGGAAATTAAAAAAAATTTAAACCAAATGATAGTGATATAATATAGCAAAATTTATGGGACATAGCTAAAGCAGTGCATAGAGGGAAATACATAGCTTTAAGTGCTATATTGAAAAGAACAGTAAAATTAATAAACTAAGCACCAATTTTACACAAGATCTTTCAGAAAATAGAGCAGGAAGGAACACTGGTTAACTCATTTTATGAGGGCAGCATAATGCTGATGCCAAACGTTGTTCAAGACATTAAATATGTATAATCTTTTACAAGTAACATGTTTAGAAATCTCTTATAAATATTTATGCACAAGAATTATAACAGTAAAAATATATGTCCAACCATTAGGGCCCATTTAAATAAATTATGACAAATCTAGACGGTGAGACATTATGCATCTATTAAAAGTATGTTCTCAAAGGAACTGATGACATGGGAAAAGACATAAGTAAAAAAAAAAAAAAGTAGTCTGATCCCATTACTGTAGTGTAATATACATCCATAGAAAAATCATGGAAAGAAATGCACCAAAACATTAGCAACGCCTAACTCTGGATTAGAGGGATTGCTAGTAATTTTGTTTTCATCTTCTATTTTGCTGTACTTTCCAAATCATCTGTGATATAAGTGTGCCACTTTAATAATAGAAAAAAGATCCAATCAGTTGTTTAAACAAAAATTTGGATAATGGATCAAGAACTAATGATGCAATGTATGGTGATTAACGTAACAATAAAAAATTTAAAAAAACTGGATAATGCAATGCCATAATTTACAGAATGGTACTTCTTTGAAGAACCTTTGAAATTAATCAGCTCTAAGCCTGCATTTTATAGACAGGGAAATCGAGTTCCCCCTCCTGGGTGGACATATGTAACTTGTGCATCAGGTTATGCATAGAGTTAGTCATAGAATCAAGTCTAGAATCGGGATTTCCCTCCTCCTAATACCATGCCTTTCACTTTAGAGCACAATGTGAGGAAAATGACATATGTCGTCAGGTGTACAAAAATTCTTCTGATGTAATCACTGGCCTTTGGTCTTTGACACCGGGAGATTGATTCTGCATTAAGCCATAAGTTCAAAGCACTTAAGTAAAGTACATAAGTTTAAACTTATGCTTACAAGTATACTATTAACCATCTCAACAAAAATGCAAGGGTAAGTAACCTTTATATATTTTACAAGGGAATGGGTTTTTTTCTACCTAAATTTTAATATTTTAAATTTTAATATTTTTATTGGTTACCTAAAATATTCCAATTCACTAAAATCTCAAATTAATATAATCCATCACAATTAGAATTGTCAACTGTACAAAAAAAGTTGCATAGTCTTTCAAAGAATTCTGCAACAAAAAGAAAAAAGAAAGAAAAGAAAACTAGTCACTGTTCAAAGTGTCCAGGTTTCACTCAATGAAAGGTTCAGCTTAAAAATCATTCCTGCATCCAGAATTTGGATTGACTCACTAAGAGATATCTGTTTAATATGAACTTTTTTAAAGAACAGAAGGTATATATTTCTTTTCTGGCATATGAATGAGTAAATTGAGCCTGTGTGAGAATGAATAATCAAGACCCTTTATTGTTCAGTCTGAAGAGGACAGCTTGGCTATTTGTAAGACCGGAGCAGAATCCTATATTGTGATTTAAATCAAAGCAGCCATCATTTTCAACCATAAAGATTAGACTTCCACTGACAGGACATCTAGTAAAGCAACTGAAAAAAATGTTTGTATCGCTTTCTGTGTTGAGGAAATTAAACAGCCAATTTGTATTGGATCTAAGGTGACTGAACCCAGTTTCAGTAAACAATGAGAGAATGCTTTTTAATTCTTTAAGCATTTAATAAAAGGAGAAAAAAAACCCCACACTCAATGACAAGATCAGTATGTCAGATCACATTCTCCATGATTTGATTGGATCAAAGAGGATATGTGTATATCTTTTGTCCTTAAACAGTCATCAAGTGAAATGAGAATCCTAGGTGACAGTCAGCTTTCCTCTGAGATGCAGGGAACATCTTTTGGGGCAATGGACTCTGGGATTTGCTTCTATTCCAAGCCTGTTTTGAGGGGCTGATTCTGAAGCCCCACTCACCGCCCTTCACACACCCCCTTCACCCACACATAAAGCTTCTTCCTGTCACATCTGACCTTGTCTGCATAAGCCTTTATCATTTAATCATCTACTTAAAAGCACATTGGTTCAGGCTTAAAAACACGTAACAGGTTCAGGCTCTGGTTTTGCCCTCTATGCTTGGCTGGAATGGGGAAAGTCATTTATAACCTCTGGGCTTTCATTTCCTCAACTGTTAGATGAGTGGGTTGGGTGAGGCAGGGAGAGCCACATGGAGTGCCCTGTTGAGAATGATTCTGAGGCTGTTTCCAGAGCTCCCACAAAAGAACATTCAGTCAGCAAAGTCTGTCTGTGGCGTAGGAGAGTGGTGACAATAAAACCTCCTAGTCTGAAATCATGGTGTTGAGTGACACCTCAGTAAGACATCTTCCCCAAATTATTTCCACTATTCTTTCTCCCTCACTACAGATAATTGAAGACTCTCTATCCCAGATCCCCATGTTGTTTGCTATCCAGCATTAGGTATATTGATGTTGCATTTACATTATAAAGGCAAGTATTATGAACCCTATTTCACAATAAGAAAATTCAGCCGGGAAGTGAGCCATTTTCTCTAAACCATACAGCAAATCCAGAACAAATATTGAAATTTAGGAACATTTATTCACTAATAAACATCTTATGCATCCTATTACTTGTTTTATAGCTTTTATTGTGCATTTGCCTTGTGCAAGTACTGGCAGAGTCACTACAAAGGGGAGAGATAGAGGAAAGCTAAGAAGAAGAACTAAGGATTCCCGGTCTCAAGAAGTGTTAAATCTAGTAGGCAAGGAACCTATACCCAGATAACAGAGGTCAACACAGAGATGCCCATCTCAGAGGAAGACAGCACTCTTCATCCTGGAGTCCTCTTTGCTTCTTCTCTTTCTTTCTCATCCACATCCAACCCATATGCAAATCCTGTTGATGGAACTTTCAAAATCTAGCGCATTCTTGCCTCTTCACCCCTCACACCCTGGTTCAAACCATTATCTTCTCTCACACGGACTAACGTCAGAGCCTCCTGACTAGTCTCCCGGCTTCCCTTCTGGTTCTAATACAATCTATTCCACACAGAAGCCAGAAATACACAACTTTACAGAAGCCAATCAGTCCATGCTGTTTCCTGTTCTCACCTCCCCATGACTTCCTATTACACTGAGAACAAGATCCAAACTCTTCATCATGGTCTAAAGAACTTACCTCTTCTGGTCTTGGCCCCCACTCAACCTGATTTTCCACTACTCTGCTTCTTCTTTACTATGTTCCAGCCATTAAGATGTTCTCGCTGTTGCTTTAACCCACCAACCATACTCCTTACCCCAGGGCCCTTGCACTGTTGCTAGCTTTGGATGGAATGCTCTTCCTCCAGACCTTCACATGACTCCTTCACTTCATCCAGGCCTGTCTTCGGATGTCATCTCTTCAGGGTAGCCTCTCCTTACAATCCTGTCCAAAACAGCACCTGCCCATTCCCTAACACCTTACCCTGCTTTATGCTTCCCAATTGCACTTATTACCACCTACCGCATCATATATTTATTTGCTTACTTTTTTACTGGTTTCTCCATTAGAACATAAGGTCTCTGAGTGCAGGAACACCGAAGGTTTCATTCACTGCTGCAGACCCCGCATCTGTAATAGTGGGTGGCAGGCACACAGTAGCTCGTCAATAAATGCTTGTTCAACAAGTGTATGAATGAGTGAATGAATAAATGTAGGAGACAGCTAGAAATTGGAGAAAAACCTTATACTGAACAACACCAAGGAACATCATTTTATAGTGTGTGTCCCCACTTTTAGATTATCTGCCAGGACCATGGTTGATGTTAAAAGATTTTGTTCCATTTGAGAGGTGAGCAGCCTAGACAGAGGTATGTCTGTCTCATGTTGAAGGCAGGTCCTCCTGGGTCTGGAGCATGCAAACCCACCAGCTACATGGTGGGAGGGAAGCGAGTGATCCTGGAAATAGAGTATTTGAGGAGAGCCATTTGGTATAAATTACATAGCTTCTGGGTAATAGGGTCTATATCAGAATATTAAAGAATCAGAATATTAAACTGATCTGCTATGGGATGAATCAAACCACTAAATAGGACACACAGGAGTCACTGCCACTAAAGAAATTGAGTTCCCATGGCTCTTGTTTCTGCAAACAGAAATTACTTTGAAATCAGCCGACACTGCATGCATCAGTGACATAAGGGAAAATTCTATTTCCCTCAGAGTAAAGTACTGCATGGGAGTTCTTATGTCGTAGGCACGATGCTAGCCCTTTACACAGCTAGTTAACAGCAAAGCTGGGAGCGGAACTCAACAAGTCTGGCCCAGGAGGCCACCCGGTTCACCATGCGCCATGCTGCCTCCCACGAGTGCTGACTCACTCAACCTTGGGCAGGCCCTCCTCTCTGTGCCTCAGTTTCCTGTGGATAACAACAGTGTTACCTCTTAGGGTTGTCATGAGGCTTCAATGAGTTGACATATGTAAGTGCTCAGAAAAGGGCCTGGTACACAGTAAACATGCTACCTATTGTCACTGTATCCGTAGAATCAGTTCCTAGCAATGGAATTACCGGATTAAATACAGGTGTTAAAGAGCTTTCCCAGAGGCACCTCGCTGGTAAGTAGGGCCAGGATTTTAGCCCCAAAGCTCTTATTCTTACACTCTTGCTAGCTCCTGTCAGTTGATAACACTGCTGGAATCCTTCTGGTATCTGACAATTCTCAGTCAAAGCTTTCTGTTTCCTGTCAGGCTTTTTGCGGGGTTTTTTTTTTGGTGCTACCTGCCTATAGATCTAATTCTGTATGTAGAACCTGTTAATTATCTAGCATTCTAGTCAAAATGTTTCAAGCCTGGAACATGTCTTGTTATGGTGGAGTGCTGACACCATAAGGGCAGCTAGTGTGGACATTCCATTTCGATTCTATTCTGAGATGCCTTAGCAGGGATCTGAAGGAAGCCACGTCCTTGAAAGTCTCTCGCATTCCAATGCTCCACACTCCAAGAGGCTTTATCTTCCAGCTGCAGCTCTCATAAGATATACAGGTGAAAAATTTAATAGCTCCTCTAGTAAACAGCACATACCGCCAAGCTGGCAAAACAGGCTACCTCACAGACAGGGAAATAAGTGATTCAGTGGGACCCAGATAATGAATACCATTGGCAATGATGGATGAACAAAACAAAATACACCTGCATGTGGTCGTAGGTGGTTCAGGGAGTTGATGGTGCAGATTGTTTTAGTTTATTTTTATAATTAGGGCGGGGTGGGTAGGAAGCCAGGAAATTGAGAGGAATGGCATTTTTCTGTGGCAATCAGCTCTCCAGACTTCCCTTCCTATGTCCTCAGGAATTCAGTGTACTTGGAATGTTCTTTGCGCCTTATCTCCTCTCCCTGTTGTTTTTTAAAAAAGATTTACTTACTTATTGGAGAGAGAGAGTATGTGTGCACAAGTGGGAGGGGCAGAGGGAGAGAGAGAATCTCCAGCAGGCTCCACGCTGAGCATGGAGCCCAACGCAGGGCTCCCTCTCATGACCCTGAGATAATGACCTGAGCTGAAACCAAGAGTCGGATGCTTAATCAACTGCACCACCCAGGCCCCCTCCTCTCCCTGTAGAAGCCTCCTCTCCCTCTAGAAGCCAGAATTCTAGAAGGAGTCAGACACTACCAATTATACTGTGACTAAATGACTTTTATCTTTAAAATAATGTTACCCATTTCAGATTATAACTGGATTTCAACAGGCCCCCACTAAGCATAAGCCATGGGCATAAAGGTGTACATTAAGGTGTACCATTAGGGTATTCCCCAGTGGAAGAAGGAAATGCTAGAGTAGGCCCCTACTGAGATCTCTGAAACCACAGTAACTAGCCAATCATCATCTCTGTTCATAGGAAAGTCTTGAGTTGATGAACATCCAAAATACTGTTGTCTTAATCCAGCTGATCTATAATAATATGTTCCAATGACTTTAACCAGGGGGCTATAAATTCACAGCTTTAAGTAAAAAATGATGGGTTAATCAATAGGATAAAGAGGAAGAATAATTATTTGTACCAAAATCTCTAAGAATGGCCCGTTACCCTCCATCCCAGCCCATCTTTCTCCTCCGAGGACTGATTTCCTCATCTGGATGAATAGGCTCCCTCAGCCTCTTCCCCTTGGCTCAAGTATATGATGGTCTTCAGCAGGCCTCCCTGAGCTCCTATAAATGCCATTGCAAGCCTGAACCTTCCCCTAGAATATTAGATAGAAAAAATATTCTCAAAACTCTGATTCAAACATTCATTATGCTCTATAACTTGGTGGAACTCATCCAAGTAAAATTCCCCTGGGAGATCCAGGCTCCGGGCCAGGAACAGGAAGTTGTCAGGGTAACCTGGGGACACAGAGTACCTTGGAGGGATCAGAGAAAAAGCAGAGCTCTGTCACTGACAAGGAAGAAGACCTCCGAAGACAAGAGTCACCCATTCCACATCTGAAACCTTCGGCCATGATCTGTTCTTGGAGGGGGCATTCTGGAAGACCTCCAGACCAGTGCAGCTGTAGGTGGGAGCAAGTGAAGGCTGATGGGTCCTGCACAGACAACCCTTAGTAAATGAACCCCAGCCACTAGGGCAAGGTTTGCTATTAACTTGATCAAAATTTCACCTCAAATAAGGAGAAATCTCCTTTTTGTATAAGGTGAGGGCAAGTTTTGCCCTCTGACCCAGGTTCGGCTTAGAGCTTGTTATGGTTATAAATGTCCCTATTTAACCTCAAAGTTAATGCCTGAGAGTAGACACTAGGATGAGCTGTGGGGTTTATTCATTACTCCCACTGCTTAACTGATTAATACTCATTTCAACCCTTTTTAAAGAGAAAAAGTATGGACACTTGCCCAGGACAGTGTTTAATTTCCTAGGTGGCAAAGAAGGAAATACTGATTTATTTAAAGAGAACAGCAGTTGCTTACCTGCATTTGGAGCATGATAAAGGGGAATTTTATATACATAATTATGGACATAAGAAGTCTCTTTCCATGTTATCAGACTTTCAAACTTAAATTGTCTATAAATGACATTTTCAAGACCCACAAATTTTCTTCCCGTTCCTCATACAGACCTTAATTCTGGGAGTCATAACCCCTAGTTTACTTCCTCAGGTGTGTAGACATATTTTGTTTGATGTAGGATCTAAACCAAGATATATTTGGTACAGTTGTGAAGTGTAGTTTTCCAGCAGTTAAGTTTGCTTCTAAATGTCAGTCACTTTTATCCTATAGTCTGTTATTAAAAGTTTTAAGTGTTTAGGGTGTGGACGTGTGAGCGTGGTCCACATTTGCACACACTCATCTACGCATATTGTCCGTGTGTTTTCAACCCCAGCTATGGAGTGGAATCACCTGGGGAGCTTTTAAAAGTCCTGATCATCAAACTAGTGACATCCAAACACCGGCTGTGGTCCTCTAGTTACCATTAGGATTCCAATGTCAGTTTCTTGGCTTTGATGTTACCACTAGGAAAAGCTGGCTGGAGGGTACAAGAGACTTCTCTACATGATCTTTGCAACTTCCTGCGAGTCTATAATTATTTCAAAATAAAAAGTCAGAAAATCCTGAAGCACAAGCCATAGGCTGGACCAATTAAACCAGAAGTTCTTGGGGTGAGACCCTGGAGTCAATCTTTTTTAAAGCCTCCCCCCTCCCCAGGTGATTACAAAGTGAGGCCAATGTAGAATCACTGATCTTTTCCATCTAGTTACCTGATGTTTACATATTTCACAATCTCCTCACACGTTACTTATCAATTTAATAGTAATAAAGCACATTTCAATTACTGAACAAAATATTTATTATGAGCTTACTAATACTCTAGGCAAATATATATATATGTTTTAAGCAGAATGCTTTGTTAACTTTGTAAATAATTCCTAAATTGTATTTGAACAGACATTCGTTCACCCTAAGGGTTTCCCAGCAATTGTTCACAGTAGCAGGAATGAACATGTTATTATGGCCTAGAGACTTAAATAATTACCATTGCAAATAAAAATATAGACACACTTTTCCCACAATGAAAGTGGACCAAAAATAAAAGAATATTCTATTTGTTAATAGATACTACTGAGCTTCAAAACTTTTGCAATGCACAACCAGAATTCGTCTCCCCAAATAATAAATAAAGGCAAAAGATCTTATTTAGATATCAGCCTAAAATGAAGGTGAATTTGCAATAAATTTATTTCTCAATCTAAAATTCTATAGCTCCGGTCTTGACTGCTGTGTATCAGCCCTATGTGATGTTAGTTATTAAAAGACTCTCAGGAAATCCTCTCCATATATCCATATGCATGCAGACTGAGAAGGAGTATTGCAAAAAGAAAAAAAGGAAAATTGGAAAATGATGCAAAAAAAATTGCATCATTAAGTCATTGCTTCCTTCATTGGCAAAACAGAGCATATTTCAAACACGGAAGCCTTCCATGGTCAGGAGATCCAGAGAGGTTTCTAATGAGACTAAATTAGTCACATAGCTCCCATTCCCCAATGGCTAAAAATATGTGTCCAATAGGGCTCTGCACAAGTAGTATGTCCTCCACATGAGAATGTACAATAGTATGGGAAGTAAGGCTGCTCCAGAGGAATACAGTGAAAAATGAAAACGAAAAAAAGAAGACAAATTATTTTTCCACAATAGCTGCCACTTGCATGTCCACGTATATAATTTGATAGGTAAGCGATGTAAAAGAAAACTAATAGCTAACAATTTATACTTGATCTTAACCTATCACCTACATTGACATGGTCACCAAACAAGCCTAAGGACAGTGACACTGTTAGATCACCATGGGAGTAGGGCTTGCTGGTTTCTTTTAAGGGTAAGTAGTATTTTTATTACAAGTTCTCAGCAAGGCAAATTTAGGACAAACACAAGCAGACATGGTAACCAATTCAAAGGTATATTCATTGGAGTGATTCACCTATATTCATACCTTCTTAGCCCAGTTTTAGATCTGATCTCTTTTTCTAGTTACCACAGAACTAGAGGGGCAGCCAAATCTTCCAGGCCCGTTGATCATAAACAACATCTGTGGGGACCAAGCACATAATGATATAGGCAGAAAAACATGGAAAACACCACATTATGGGGTAAAGTGGGGGGAATATAATTGTATGTCTTTTCAATTTTTTAAAGATTTATTTATTTATTTGAGAGAGAGAGAGAGACCACATATGTGCGAGTGGGGGGAGGAGCAGAGGGAGAGGGGAGAGAGACAATCTTCAAGCGCGGCGGGGTGGTGGGGGGGGGTGGGACTCATCCCACGACCCTGAGATCACAACCTGAGCCGAAACCAAGAGCCTAACACTTAACCGACTGAGCGACCCAGGCACCCCAATTTTTTAATTGATATACAACTGACATATAACATTATATTAGTTTCAAGTGTACAACATAATGATTTGATATCTGTGTATATTGCACAATGATCACAATAAGTCTAGTTACCATTCATCACCACACATAGCTACAATTATTTTCTTGTGATGAGAACTTTTTTTAAAAGTTTTTATTTAAATTCCAGTTAGTTAACATACAGTGTAATATTAGTTTCAGGTGTACAATATAGTGATTCAGCACTTCCATACATGACCCAGTGCTCATCACGGGTGCCTTCCTTCTTCCCCATCACCTGTTTAACCTTCCCCTGGTAACTATCAGCTTGTTCTCTATGGTTAAGAGTCTGTTTCTTGGTTTGCCTCTCTATTTTTCCCCTTTGCTCATTTGCTTTGTTTCTTAAATTCCACATGTGAGTGAAATCATATGGTATTTGTCTTTCTCTGACTGACTTATTTCGCTTAGCCTGATACTCTCTAGCTCCATCCATTTTCATTACAAATAGCAAGATTTCATTCTCTTTTACGGCTGAGTAATATTCCATTGTATATTTATACTGCATCTTCTTTATCCATTCATCAGTCAGTGGACCCTTGGGCGGCTTCTATAACTGGGCTATTGTAGATGATGCTGCTTTCAAGTGATGAGCACGTTTAAGATCTACTCTCTTAGCAACCCTCAAGTATACAATACAGTGTTGTGAACTGTACTCACCCCAGACTTGCTATTTGTAACTGACTTCTTCGACCATATACAGCCATGCTTCTCAGATTTTACTGTGCTCAAATTCACCTGAGGGTCTCATAAAAACGCAGAATCCGGGTCAGAAGGTCTGGAGTAGAACTGAGCTTCTACATTTCTAACAACTCCCAGGGACTGGGGCTGCTGCTGCTCGAGGACCATCCCAATGTGGGCAGCCAGCAGTCTATGTCATGCCACCATATTACGAGAGTGCCCAGGTGAAGGCTGTAGTCACCCTCAACTATCTCATCACAACCACCCTCACAGACGGTGTCTTTGTGACAGTGGCATCAGGAATGATATCACAGCATGGTAGGAGGGAAGATGATAAAGCTAGCCCAGGTTCTTTTTGTCTTTAAATAACTTTAGATATGTTTCATTTCCTCTTGGTGCCAAATAGAGAACTGTATCCTTTTTAAAAGTATAAATAGAAACAGGAATCTAAAATTGTGGATTATTCAAAATCTTCTTGGAGTTTTCATAGAATTCTGTGCTTCAATTTCTTATGTGTTTTAGTGCGTTAGGATGAGAGAATCCCAGTCCTGGCCCCCAAACAAACAAACAAAAAGTAGTGCTTTATGACTTGCAGGATTGGCATCGTAATGTAATTATTATCTCTTTAGTACGCCACACATTATGTCTAATAACCATTACGAAAGAAATTTGAAAGAGTAAACTTATGTGGCAAAGCACTAGACCACTGGTTATTTATTTTGGGTCAAAGACCACTTTGAGAATAAGATGAAACCTAGAGACTCTCTCCTCCAATAGGAAGATGCAAAAGCAAGTGGTTCATAGATTCTCAGTAAGTTCCAGAATCCCTGTCGGAGAGGCTGCAGGGTTTAATAGAAGCTATTCTGGATTCTGACGGGGAGGGGGGCTCTGGCTCCTCGGTCAACCAGGCTGGACACAGGGCTAGGGGCATCCCTACGCCAGCCCTTGGCATCCTTGTCTGTAAGTTAAGAAGCAATGGTGGCTATGACCCTATTCCCTCTAGGAGGTCATGATTAAACCCAAGCTCACTCAGTTCAGATGTTACAGCTTAAAATACTTTTAAAAATCACTGATTCTCTGGCCAGTTCATACATCACACAAAGCCCAGCGTCACAAAGTAGCTAGTCATGAACTCAGCTTTGGGAAATCCTTAGTACTACCATTCCCACTTCTCACTGGGTGAGAAACTCTCACCTAAGAAACTCATCTTTTACTTTCAAGAGTTTCAAGGAAGGCAGAGAAATGAAAAGATGTTGAGCAATGACTCATGACTCAGATAAAGCTTGGGGTGACCTTCAGAGGCCAATCCAAGGAACCTAAGGAAGCCCTTTGGTTAAAATGCTCAAAAATCAAAGTGGGAAAATAATGTATTTCCACGCTTGGCCTGAGTGGCCTAGGGGCTGGTGTGCTGTCCATTCAGACCGGCCAAGCCCTTTCTTATTGACCCAGATGGTTGAATCTCCTACCTGCCACAGCCAAAAGGCTGCCTCAGGAAGGGGAAGGCCACAGAGTAGTCTTGGATTAGAACATCTGCCAGGAAGACACAGACATGAATCATCCTGAGGACCAGGAAAGGCTCATATGATGGTCCTACTTCACAACTCACTCTTGGAAACTGAGTCAGCGAGTCAGCAATTAAGTGAAATAGGATGGTTGGCACGAAGGATCAGAGTTCATGTTCCTATTCACACACCTGCCAGCTCAGTAAACTGAACTGACAAATATAAAGGCCGATTCTGATTCACGTTCCTCCTCTGATCTTCTTGTGCTGACCTGGGACCCATAAAGTAGCTGTCTTCTCTTGTTCTGCTCTTTGGGTCAGATGTGTGCCCTCCCTCTAGCTCAGTGGTTCCAGGACCACAGTCCCTGAGACTTGGATTTCATTTGTCTGGAGTGAAGCCCAGAGGGTGGTATTTTTTTTTTTTTTTAAAGTTTTCTCAAGTGACTCTATAATGTGCATCCAGAGTTGAGAACCTCGTTTCCAGCCCACCAGAAGTTTCCTGAGGGAAACCACTCCTCTCAGATACAGATGCACTCCATTTGGTCAGGGAAGAGGCATGGAGGGATCTGGGCACGTGTGCAGGTCCATTCTCTGGTGGGCTGGAAAAGCTCTGCAAGGGGGATGCTGGCATTCTCAATGTCATTGAGGAGAAAACTGGAACTCAGAGAGGGAGGGAAACTTGCCAAAGTCCTACAATGAGCAAATGGGAGAAACAGCATTCTAACTCAGGGCCTGGCTTTTCACACACCAGCATGCTGTTTCTCTGCAATGAACACTTACAGAGGGATACAGACATTGCTTCCCCATACATTGTCCAAAGCAGGCATTTCAACCCCCCATGCGACATGAAGGTTGTATTATACCCATTTTACCAAATAGGAAAACTGAAACTCAGAGAGGTGAAGGGATCTGTCCAAGTGTATCGGCTAGAAAATTAAATAGAACTTTCTAGTCTTTCCAATATTTATTTTCTGAGGCCAGTCTTGATTCATTCAGTTCTTATAATTCTGTTGTGATGAACTTGACCCTCCCTGCTATGTGGGTCGGGTATTACCAGGGATTAGGCTATCTCACTAGTAAGGAGTAAGTGGAGCAGGCTGCCCCACCCAGCTGCCACTGCCCAAGACCTGAGGGCCCAGCTGGCCATAGGCTGAAGACAGAATGGCAAACTCATCCCCACCGTGCTTGAGTGTGCCTCAGCATTAACACTGGAAGTCCTGCATTCTGGAAACCCCATCAGTCTTGGGAAAACCAGGATGGTTGGTCATCCCAGCTAAAGACAAACCTCAGGGCAACCAAATGGGGGTTGAGAAGGCTGAACCTGGGGCTTCCCGTTAGAGGAGATGTTAGGCCCTAGAGAATTATCCACATCTTGGCTGTGTCTTTAAAATTCTGGTGGAAATGTGGAGGTGGTTCATAAAAAATGTTCCTAATTATCACCAGGATAATTTATGGAATGGAAACCAGGCCTTAGTTCGGGAGTTAGGTATTGGCTAGCAACATTTAGGTAATGATTGTAAATATATCATGGTAATAAAACATAAAACATTCATATATTGCTTATTGCATGCCAGGCACTGAGTGCTTTAAAACCCATAATAACCATCTAGTCCCCTCAGGAACCCTATGAGAGAGGCCGTACAGTGTCCTCCCTGTGTTAGAGATAGGGCTGCAGGAGCCCAGAGAGGTTGACATGTTCAAGGTCACACGTAAGTGTTGAGTGATGATGGTTTTAATTGTTCATTAAGGATTTCTTTTTTTTTTAAGATTTTATTTATTCATTCGAGACACAGAGATACAGAGAGAGAGAGAGAGAGAAAGCATGAGCAGGGGGAGAGGCAGAGGAAGAGGGAGAAGTAGGCTCCCCGCTGAGCCAGGAGCCCGATGTGGGGCTCGATCCCAGGACCCCGGGATCATGACCCGAGCCGCAGACAGACGCCCAACCATCTGAGCCACCCAGGCGCCCCCATAAGGATTTCTTAACTAGGATACCAACCCTCTGGCAGGTGTTAGCAAGAGGAATTGCAAACTGCCTGGAAGAGGCAGACCACATAAAGAAGAGGCTAGAACAAGGAAAAGTGTTTGAAGTAGTTCAGTTGTCACCTTGTCCAGGGCAGAAAGAGACTCGAAATGTCTTGGAGTCACTCCCAACTTCCAGCCAAGATATTATCTTTCCTTCTCCTCACCAGAGGACACATAGGCTTAATGTGAACTGGAAAAATCTATCCGGTCACCTCAGAACTAATTTTTGTATAAAAATCTTTAGTTTATTTTTACAACATGCAAATCAGAGGTACAGACGGAAAATTCAATAACGTTATAATCCTGGTGGTGCCCTAGGTCTAGGATGACATTTATCTAGGCAAAAGCACTTTTGTGGTCCTAGGAATGGTGGTTGTAACATTTTAAAACCTCATTAGACCCTGCTACAGAAATCCCTTCTTCTACTTTTGTAAATCCTATGGGGTAAGACAGAATTTATCAAGTCAATGAAAAATACACTTCAATAATGATCATACTGCGTGTTTGGGGCCTCCTGCCCACTGTCATAAGCGCACCTGAGAAGGGTTTCTCAGGGCAGCTTATTTGAGGCAGGGATGGTGATGGAAGAAGGGAAGACACCCCCCTCCCCAAGGGAGGAGGGGCCCAGGCCCCCAGAAATCTCCAAGGGCTGGTCAAAGGGCCTGGGATTCTCCTACCCTTGACCTTGTCTAGTCTTAACTGACAAGTCCCCAGTTAAAATGTGAATGCCCAATGTAGTGGGAACATTAGCAGATACTGACCCCTGAACATGAACTTTTGGAGGGTTTTCACATTTTCTCATCTATAAAGTGAGGCATTAAACTTGATGAGGTTGATCCTCATGTATCTTCCCACAGGCATCAGGGAAGAGGCCCTTTTACAACCTACAGATGCTCAGGCTCCATGAGATTTGGTTTCAGTTGGTTGGGAGTAGGGCCCAGCTATATGAACTGTTAAAGCCCCAGGTGACTTGACTATGCTGCCCATGGTGGTCTCCATCAGTGGTTCCCAGCCCAGGCTGTACATCTTCGGATGTACACCTGAGAAATTAGGAAAAATCCCAGTGCCTAGGCTATACTCCCGGCCAATGAAATCAGAATCCTCAGGGGTGAGACCCAAGAATCAGTATTGTTTAAAGCTGCCAGGTAATTCAAATATGCCGCCAGAGCAAAAAATCACTGGGTCAGGAGATGGCTAGGGGCCCCTCACAGCAGGCGAATCCTACTGCATTAAAAGTCTTGCAGGAGGGGTGCCTAGGTGGCTCAGTCGTTTTTAAGCGTCTGCCTTTGGCTCAGATCATGATCCTGGGATTGAGTCCCACCTCGGGTTCTCTGCTCACTGGGGAGCCTGCTTCTCCCTCTCCCTCCTGCCTCCTACTACTCCCCTTGCTTGTGTGTTCTCTCTCTCAAATTAAAAAAAAAGGGGGGGGGGTCTTGCAGTCCCATCCATCTCTAGCACTCTGGTTCCTTCTAATGCAGTTGGTTCCCAAACATGAGCGTTATCAGAATCACATGGAGAGCTTGTGAAAACAGAGCCTTCCGGGCCCCACCCCCAGACATTCTGACTCATTAGTTCTCGGATAAGTACCCAAGAACTTGCATTTCTAACCAAGTTCTCAAGTGATGCTACTGCCACTCCAGAGATCACATTGTGGAGACCGCTGCTCTAAGGCACAGTGAACACCGACTTCAACAGCATCAGGAATAGAACCCAGGACAAGTGATTTTTGTTAGAGACAAATAATTGAGAAAAACACTTACACAGGGCTGCCAGGATCAGCCCCACAGGCAGTCTGGTTTAAAATGTGCTGTAGAGACACCGGGCATGCAAATGCAAAGTAGATGAGAAGTGAGAAGATAGCAAAGACACACTCCACCTCTGTCCACAATGGACCTTACGCCTGGAGCTATTAGCCAGTCAAATCACAGAAGGTAAAAATGTCGGAGCCTGTGCTGATTTCATCAATAATTTCATGCCAATTCTGTCAGAACTCTGCAGTGAATCTGTTTATAATCTTTCAACTATTCATATTTTATGAATTAGGTTATTTATGATGGTTTTCTGGACATATATATTTGGATATATTCAAGCTATGTCTGAACACATAAAAAGTGCAGAATCACTGCTCTGAATGATTTGGAATGCTCAAAAGACAGAACCATTGAGAATGGGGAAAAGGTATATGGCAGAGGATGGATGAGGAGATTGACATGTATTAAGCATCAGTTGTTTGTGAATATATCCTATTTGTGTGACTATATCTTGTTTATCTCTCATCAAAAGTGGTATGACAACAGGAATTATAATGTATAGATGCTAGAGCCAAGGGTGAGAGATCACAAGTCGTTAGTCTAAGCTTCTAGAGCTCACAGGAACAAGAGCCAAGATGTGAATCTGGGTAAGTCTTGACTCCAAAACCCAGGCACATTCCATTGCTGTATCTCTTGTCCCTCACTCCACACATAACCTGTTCCTTTGTTTCACCTACTCAGGGGCTCTGGAAAATCACTAGCTTTCCTAATCTAGGGTTCTCAAACTTTCATGTGATGATAATCCCCGAGGGATCTTGTGAAAAATGCAGACTCTATGGTGGGGCCTATGATTCTGCATTTTCAAACTGGCTCCAGGTAATTGTGGATGCTGTTGCTCCATGAATCACACTTCATACCAAGGTTTTAGGAGGCCTGGGTTGAAAGACAGCTTTATGTAAGTGAGAAAAGGCAACAACAAACTTCCAAAAGAACTACTTTGAAGGAGATGTCATTGGCTTAAGAAATGGAGGTTAAGAAATGGAGCAGAAATGGGGCTTACAAAATACAAAAACAGCTGGTTACATTTTGCTTGTAAATAGTCAATCAACCAAATAGGCAAAGAACCATAATCCGTATTGAGTTCAATCCCATGAACTTCCGCTTGGCTACAGTGGGGAAGAATCTGGAAAGATGATTTACCTGTTGATACAAGAGAGAGAAGTGCACCCGTCTATGGTTCTAATGTATGTTTTTAAATTCTCATTACATTTGTACAGCATTGGCTGCAGAGAGATGATATAATGACAGGCCTTCCCCTTACACCCATGTATGTGTAAAACTCCACCTGGGTCTTTAGAAAAATAACTCGACCACACACAGCAAGAGTGATTTATGTCAAAACATCAGGATGCTCTTTCCATCACAGAGTGGTTTTAGGCTAGACCTTGTTCCCAACCAATGCCCGTATTTTTCAAACATTTCTGTGTTTCCAGAATTTCTCTATGGATCGCAGCCCTGACATGGTAAAGAGGAAATCGATTTGGCTGCACAGCAGGCCCAGAGTATGAGAAGCGACACAAAGAACATTGTCCTGGGGGGAAGGGCAAGAGAAAGTTGAGCTGCCTGGAATGACACTGGAAATCAAAGTGAAATAAGCTGAAATCTCTGGGGACAAGAATTAAGATGGAATGACACTGCCAGAGTCTGTAGGAATATACAGGAACAGGGAGCTCTTTGACAAGAGCCAGGTTTTAAACTAAGAAATAGCTACACAGGCTTCAGCTATACTACCTGGACTTCCAGTTCACACTGGATTTCCATCATTCCACAAGTTCCAGGAAAAATTCCAATCAACCAACTATTTTTATTTTTAAAAAAATTTTTAGGAGAAAACTAGTTTAACTATGTTATTATCTGAAATAATGATTAAACAAGCTCTTTAGAAGTCATGTTGATGTTGCCTTGGGCTCTTGACTTTACCAAGGAACCTGTAAATAAGTCAAGATTATAGCTGAACAAAATGACATGTCTGCCTAGTGAAAGAAAGAGCTATCTTGTAAATCTGGAAAACTAACACTTTTTAATAGTGTGCTTTACTCAAGAACTGGGGCGCCAATTTTTCTTGGGGTGAAGTAACACCTAGATTTGTTGACTTATGTATTAGTTTAAATTTTCTTAGCAGAAATGATGCCAAGAGGTTGTCTTTACACAGTCCCTGCTACTGAAGGTTTTATTTCAGAGATGAGAAAGACTAGAGATATTTGTTGGTACCTAAGGAGGGGTTTAGGGGAATCCTAATCCATGGCCATTCTTCTTTAGCTAGATTAAACAATGAGAGCTTACATATTTTATCTGAACTTTTCAAACACCTATCATCATGATTTGAGAATTTCAGCAGATAAAGTTTTATGAGACAGAGAAAAACAACACTAAAACAGGGATTTGAAATTTAAATCTTTACTAAAGCCTTGGTCTTTGAAATATGTTTCATCTCACAAACTGACTCTGATCAATTCTATGGACTAGCGTGTTGAGAAGGATTCTGAGGTCTAGTATCAGACAGGACCAAAAAGTGATGTTTGTCATAGACCTAACTTAGGACAGTGACAACACCTCTGCCATGAATGTGTCACCCATTTGGGGACCATACATGATCAAAGGCTTTATATTTAAATGGGAAAATTTATTAATAACTTTTTTCTGCTCCCGAGGAGTGAATCTAAGCAACACAGATTTATTTTAGAGAAAATGAATGGACCAGCCAGGATTTTCTGCAAATCATAAATGCTATAGGATTTCCCCTTCATTATATGGTAAGCCATCCATTCACCATAAGGAAATGTTAATCAATGAGGTGACAAACCAAATAAATCCTTGAAGAGGTGGCAATCTTATATTGCCACAAAGTTATACAGGAGGCTGACCATTTTATTAAAGCCAGCATTATGCTAGTAATTTGATTATGTCATGGTTCTGTATTTTAACTTTGTATTCTTTCCCCCTCTGACTGTAACTTGACTTCAGAGGGGAAGTCCAAATAACGTAAGGAAAGGCATGATGATGATATATATGGACCTAGCTGATATTTTCTTCATGATCACAGCGAGAAGACAAGTTACTTTGCAGTAATTTTCTCCCTTTTATGCACTTTCATTGTTAATGGAATAAATACATTCCTTCATGCCAAAATGTATACACAGCATCCTGCTCTCATGCATACCCATGGAAAACTCAGTGAGCCTGCTTTAGCTCATTCCTTCCCTCAGGGTATGAAGCACTGATAACACAGATTTTGAACTATCATTTACTATACATGGTATTTGTATTGTGTGATGCAGAAATTATTAAGACTAACTTTAATAGAAACTTTTCAAGGAGTTTGTCTTCTGTTCAATGGCATGTGATGATAATTATGCCTTTTGGAAAAAAACAAAACAAAAAACAAAAACAAAAAAAACTGACTAATTCTCTAACAAAAATAATCCAGGAGTATAAAGGAGGAATTAATAGGAAACTCAAATTTCTATGAAAACCACCACCTCTTTTTTGTTTCAAATAGTGAAGAACACTACCAGTGTCTAAATGGGCTGTTTCATTTGACTTTCTTTTCTTGTGTGTATCCAAAATCAGATTTTGAGGTTCTACCATATTGTATAATTGAGCTGAGCACAGGCTGCAGTATAATGAATAGTATTTCAGGAATTTGGAAAGAAACACATTATTTCTAATCTTACAATTTTCCAACTTAGTGAATTCCAACTTAGAAGCACATTTTTCTTTAAAAACAAAAAAAGCTAAATCATACTCAAAATAAGAAACTAGGACAGTAAGTTAAAACAACCATGAGAAGTAGGAAGAAAATGTTGAAGACCTATAAATAGGAATTGAGCTGAAGGATAGGTAAGGTCCATGATTTATTTCCTCTTCTTACTTAGGCATGCATCAAGGAGCTTACCCTCAAAACCATAGAAATGAAGGGACTAGTATAGAAGGAAATTAACTGACTTTAATTTTGGCACTTGCTTATTATCTTTGGGGACTTCCTTTACTACTTATTTTATAGGAGGTATAACTACAAAGTATGGCTAAAAGATGTGTATTGGTTTGATATCATTTCAAATCCACTTGTTTATGACTGAAACGAAGCTGTTTTAATTCACTTATGACAAAGGCCAAAAAAAGAGTTGTTTTTATATAAGAATGAAGTCAATTGTGTCAGATGTCATCTCATCAGTTCTCACTGATGCTCAGCTGCTGTGGGGCCTCATGGGTGGCTTATTGATAAAAACATATGAAGAAGCAACTATGGCAAAGGACATTTAGACTATAAATACCAAGAGCTTGTGAGGACTGTCAGAGTGTTCAGTCTGAGTGAGAGAACTCTGTTGATCTAAAATAGCTCTCTGAAATGGCAAGATTTCATTTTTTTTATGACGGAGTAATAGTCCATTGCATATACATACCCCATTTTCTTTATCCATTCATCTATCAAGGGATACTGGGTTGCTTCCATATCTTGGCTACTGTATTGTAAATAATGATGCAACACTGGGATGCACATATCTTTTTGAACTAGTGCTTTCATTTTCTTTGGGTAAATACCCCATAGTGAAATTCCTAGATCATATGGTATTCTTATTTTTAGTTTTTTTGAAGAATCTCCATACTGTTTTCCACAGTGGTTATACCAATTTGCATTCCCAAAAACAGCGCAGGAGGGCTCCCTTTTCCCCACATCCTCACCAACCCTTAATATTTGTTGTCCCTGATACTTGCCATTCTGATTGGTCTGAGATGACAATCTGGATGGACCTAGAGGGTATCATGCTAAATGAGAGAAGTTGGACAGAGAAAGACAAAGACCATATGATCTCACTTATATGTGGAATCTAAAAGACAAAATAAATGAGTGAACAAACAAAACAACAGACTCTTAAATACAGAGAACAAATTGGTGGTTGCCAGAGGGGAGGTGGGCTCAGGAACAGATGAAGACACACACTCATTAAGAGGTACAAACTTCCAATTATAAAATAAACAAGTCATGGTGATGAAAAGTACAGCATAGGGAATACAGTCAATAATATTTAATAACTTTGTATGGTGATAGGTGGTAACTACACTTACTGTAGTGAGTAGTAAGTAATATATAGAATCGTCCAATCACTAGGTTGTACACCTGAAACTAATATAGCATTGTATGTCAACTATACTTCAACAATTTTTTAAAATACTTAAAAAATTGAAAAATAAAATAGCTCTCTGAAGACCTTGGGGCAATTAGCTCCTGACATGGTAAAGGTGACTCCTTATCAGCAGTGGTATCAGAGCAATCTCCCGAGAAGAAGATCATCTTGCCCATCATCACCAGTACCATCGTTCCCTAGCAACATGCCCTAGCAACAAGGGACTTCTACTTTCTGCACTGGCAACTGGACTTCAGTTCTTGGTTGGCTAAGCTATTTCTCCTGAGTACCGACTCACATAAAGGTATACACCTCAACTAAATTTGGATGTTATTCCTTTCACCGCCCCTTACCTGGAACAATAATGTGATTAATCTATTATTGATTTGGAGTAGGTTATTTCCTTAGTAGTTTATTAAGAGACATTATCCTGTATGATTCTGGCTTGTGAAATTAGAATAATTCCCACGGTGAACTTGTGTTAGATAAACTATTGGCAAAGACAATACCAGTCTCTGAACATTAATTTGTCTCCCCAAATTAAAAAAAAAAAAAGATTATTTTAAAAAGGTAAAAACACGACTCTCTTACAAATATAAAATGAAAGGTTTTGTTTAACTCACTATATAATGTATAATATATATTTCACTCTTCTCCTCCAGGCAGCTGATAGTTTTCCACAGCTCACTGGAAAATGTGAAGTCGATACAATCCCCTTTGGGCCCTTGCCCCAACACTGAGGCCTTTTTCCTTCCTGAGGGCATCTGTGCCTCTGCCCTTACTGGCCCTGTTGTTGACATCCCCCCCCAGGAGTCTCAGGGGACATTTTCCCCCCTTCTACTCTGAGCATGCTTTGCCTAGCTATCACCAATCCTTGCTGTCTCTGCTCCAAGCCTGGATCAAATAACCTTCCTGTGGAACCTTCTTGACACTCCCCTTCCCCACTTTGGACCTGCTTCCTTACACTCAAGTCCATGTGACATGCTGTCTCAATTCATCCTTTCCTGTCCCCTATCATCAGACCTGTCATGACATATTCTCAGCATCCTGAATAGTGCCTCACATGGACAGGCTCTGGGAAAATATATTTTCCAAAAAGTCAATTCAAGAAGAGGGGTAAACAATAAATCAAGGCCCCAGAGAAGGTGCAGTGGCGTTGGAGGGGGGGCACACAGGGAAGAAACGTCCCTGGGGGAAGTGGACCAGCTGGGAAGAGGGACAGGAGAAGGCGCAGTCTTCCTCATGGTAGTCTGCAGGCTCTCTTCTTCTTCTTGGCCTTCACACCCGTACTTCTGGGGTACTTTAGGACACTGGGCACAGGATGGGCACTAAGCAGGCCCCTGCACTGCTCCTATCCCTGCAGAACCAGCACCCCTAATGTGAGGTCATGGAACCCAAGGTGACACCATGGATGGTCACCAAGCCACACTATTGGGCTACCCCCTCCCGCTGAGCCTCTGCTCCCATGAGCCCCCACTCTGACCCTCTATTCCCATGACCCTCTACCACTGACCCCATTCCCCTTGACCCTCTCCTGCTGACCACCTTCCCATGACCCCCTTCCCCATAACTCCCTCCGCATAATGAAAAAAAAAAAACAAGTGATTTTTAAGTGGTTATTTACAAACATATAAAATGTATGTATATGCATAAATATGTATATGTATAAATATATATAAGATAAAAAGTTTTGCTTAACTCATTAATAAGGGAACTACGAAGATGTTAAAACCAGGTTAAAAAAGAATCCAAAATGTAAACACATACATATTTCAGGAATACTGAAATGAATTTGGTCAATAGATATGTTAAAAATAAAATAATAGGCCTAAAATGGAGTCACTTATGCTAGTTCTCAGCAACCAAACAGAGATTTCATTACAGTTTCAGGGGTGCCTGGGTGGCGCAGTTGGTTAAGCTGCCAACTCTTGGTTTCAACTCAGGTCATGATCTCAGGGTTGTGAGATCAAAAGTCTGCTTAAGGCTCTCTCTCCCTCTGCCCCTCCCCTATGCTCTCTCTCTCAAAATAAGTAAATAAATCTTAAAAAAAAAAAATTACAGTTTCAGCTCTGCCACAAATGGAATCTTAAACCAGTCCATCAGAAGTCACCTGATCCCTGTTAGGTAATCTACTTGCTAGACCCCTGCCAGTCTCTATAGGGAATAACTAACCTGTTTTTTTTCCTGCTCCCTTCTGCCTATAAAATCCCTTAGACTGGTATACCTATTTTGAGCTCCTTTCTATCTACTAAATTGGGTGCTGCCCAATTCACGAGTTGCTGAATAAAGGCAATAAGGTCTTTAAAATTTACTCAGTTGCATTTTGTTTTTTAAGAGATACAAAACTGACTTCTTCCACAGTGAGGGAGGTAAATAAATAGAACCTCCACTAGAAAAAAGTCATTTGCATGTCTGCGGACAAGAACATTCGCACTGCTGTTTGTTATCTACAATTTAGGTCTTAAATAGTTCAAAGACAATGAAAGACTCAGAGAGGCTATAGAATCAGATAACCAGGAAGGATATGTTAGACAATGACTAGTCTTCATTGATGACACTCAAGTCATCTTTTTGGTTCATTTCAAAGTCTTTAACAATTTTCCTCTATAGTATATTGACTTATGCCATAAATTTGTTCTCTTCATGTTGGTTAACCTTTACAAAGAACTAAAGAAAAGGGGGTGAAGGAGAACAAAGGTGTGATATGCAAAAGCAGATATAGAGGAACAAAACTTGCCACCCCAAAATGTGTCTCTTTGGCATGTGGATTATTTTAAGCTGATTATTTTTAAGAAGCAGGGTCTCAAGAAGAAACAGAGGCGCCCCCTAACTGCCTAAAAATTTTCAGATAGAAGATTTGTATCAGGAGGGGAGTTATTACCATAGATAACTATAGTATAATATGAACTAGAATGGTAGACAGGGAGTAACCTAGCAAAATCTGTTTGTTAAAATTCCTCTCTATGTCCTATTGTTTCTATATGGCCCAGCAAACATTTATTCCTTTTCAACTTTCTGTGAATTGCTTTCTTTCCTTTCGAAGTCCCAGAGCTATACCTCATTTTGCCTGTTTTTGGAATCGCTCATGTTTATGTAGATTTCCTATATTGTATGTAATTAAATTTTATTTTCTCCTGTTAATCTGCCTCATGTCAATTTAATTCTTAGACCAGCCAATAGAATCTTGAGAGGTAGGGTAAAATGTTTCCTTCCCAACACAGATCATACTTTCACAATGTAAATTTCCTCCCTGGTTTTATTTTATTTTTTTATTTTTTTGTAGTTAGATAAGAACCCACAACTGTCCTGGCCCTTTCAACATCACTTCCAAGAACACAAACAAAAGGAAAGGGGAAAAGCTTGGAAATGTAAGCTGATTTTTTAAATTGATATAGGTTAGGTGTAAACTGGATAATCTGATATAACTCCAGGTTCTCCAATACTCGCTAGCTTGCTGGTAATCCAAACACCATAGCCTCTTGTTTCCACAGATTGTGTGGGACTTGAGCTGTCTGATTAGCTTCACCCAATTCAACTTGAGACCTTAGAGATTGTCTCCCAAACCTGTCCCTTAGTCTCTGCAACATGATGCATGCTTTCTCTTTTTCTCTGGCCAAGGGGAGGGTACCTGCTGTCTGAGAAGCTGCTTGAGAACTCCTCACTGCAGCCCCTGCTGCTAATGCCCACCCTGAGAGTTCTGATGCCCCTGCCAGGGGCAGTATCATCAAGTACCTCCCCTAACTACTATCCCTCAGCGGCCAGGGAGGCCCTATGTTCCCTGGAGTCCTTGGTGGGCCAAGGTTTCAGGAAGAAATGACCTTATCTCATACAATTTGATGTGAGAAACAAAGGAAGAAGAAAAATTATTAAATTTCCTTACTACCTACAGCCCACTGACAAGTCCTTAAAACAGGCAGAGTGACATCCCTCTAGGGGCTCAACTGTCTCAATGTTAATACTTTGCTAAGAACAAAAGGCAATCCTAGCCTGAACCACCCCCCTGACTCCAGGATCCTGTAAGTCTACTTTAAGGTATAAAAATTCCTTTGGAAACATCTTTTATCTCTAAACCCCCCCCCCACCCCCCCACCCCCCCCAAGATACGTTTTGGCAATCATCCCCCAAGCACATGGCCCACTGATATACATCTGAAGGGTGTCATGACTAAGGTTTTATTAGATGGTAATAAATGACCTTTTCGCAACAATAGCTAGCCCCCTCAAGGTCCTAGAAACCTTGCTTCCAAAATTCCTTAAGACTTAGGCTATCCCTCACCCCCTCCCAACCTGAAAGCATATAATGGGCCACTCCTCATGACCCTGGTGCAGCTCTTTCTGCCCAGGGCTCCTGTCCCCATGCTTTAATAAAACGACCTTTTTGTACCAAAGACGTCTCAAGAATTCTTTCTTGGCTGTCAGCTTCGAACACTAACATCTTTCCTACATCACAATTCTCCCTCTTGCTCACTCTGCTACAGCCACAACAGCTTCCTTGCTATTCTTTGAACCCAGTGGGCACACACCAGCCTCTTCCCTGGGTCCAGACTATTCTTCCTCCAGGTACCAACATAAGCCATTCCCACATCTCCTTCAGGTCTTCACTCAAATGTCACCATCTTACTGAAGCCTTCCCTGGCCATTCTTCCTAAAATTACAAACCTTATCCTACCCTGACACTTCCCATCATTTTGTCCTGCTTATTTGCTTATTTTCTTATCAGTTCTCAACAGTCCAATATAGTACATACTTTTACTTATCTTATTTCTTGTCTGATAAAGGAGAGTAAAATATGCCATCCCAAAATATGCGTCTTTGGCATAAGAGTTGTTTTGAGCTGGTTATTTTTGAGAAACGGCAGACAGAGGAGAATCTCTGAAAACAGTCTATAAGCTACCCTTTTGTAAAAGAAATTTACATAAATTAAGGAAATCTCCATTTGTATGTGTCTTCCTCTACATACCAGGAAGAGAAGCATGACTGTAAGTCACAAGAAAATCTAATCAATGAAGAAGACACTGACTTAAATCTGCGTAACAACCTTATCCTTTTTTACCGTGCTTTTCCTGGTAACCTCCCATAACTCCCCCCCCTCCCCCCCCCCCCCCCCGACAACACACACATACATACAACTTCTTTTTCTTGGTCTTTAGCAGAAGATGGTATTTAAGGTAGTAGCTTGGGCCACCTTGGGGAAGTTTATCATTTTTCCTGGGTATCTCTCAAGTACACATGAGATATTAAACTTCTATTGATTTTTCTCTTGTTTAAAGTGTTTTTCTCTTGTTAATCTGCCTTTTATTATAGGGGTCTCAGCCAAGACCTTGGAGGGGTAGAGGGAAAATTATTTTTCCTACCCATACGGACTTCCTCCATCACCATGGAATACACACAAAGGCAGAAGTTTTTGTCTATTTTGTTCACTACTGCATGTCCAGCACAATGCTGACCATATAAGAGGTGCTGAGGTATTGATTAAATGTTGAATGAAATGAGAAGATCTCTCTCCCTAAGCACTGCCCCTGTGTGTGTGTGTGTGTGTGTGTGTGTGTTTAATGTAATATTCTCTGTAACAACAGATTCTCCAGTGTCTGGAGCTGAATCGCTGGTACAAGAGCTCGTGGATGATAAGCTATAGCAGGCAGGCCATCGTCTCTACCTCTTCCCAGGAGGCACCTTCCCTCTGTACAGATAACCTTATACAAATTTTTGCTTTCAGGTTGCTTGTCCTACCTGCCAACCCACCAGACCAGTCTTAATGGTTTATCTAAATACTGATGAGAATTTTGAGCATTTCTTTCATTTTTACTATAAGGCATATTGAAAAATACTGGTGACTGTCAGGAACCTGTGAATTTCTTCAGTGGTCTTGCTTCTACTTCCTTATTGTCAGTTCCCAACCTTGGAAGTTTTGTGGCTGAAATTTGAAACTGGCCCCCATACACGGAGGGCAAGAAGAGATTGAAGAAACAGGCAGACCAACTCTAGATGGGTAGGTAGGTTTAATAAGCAAGGAACTTACATATGAGTTCTGTCTTGGGTGGCTGCAAGATGAGTAGATCTCTGTATCAGCCAAAAAGAATCTGAAAAGTTTATACAGAGGTCTTAACCGGGTTCAGTCATAAATTCAGTCCAGATGGTCTCAACAACACATTGATCTCTCAAGGCTGCATCGTACTGTGAGAATGGTGGGCAGAACATACATTCCAAAGGGGAGAGAGTGAGGAGCCTGATTTACCAGGTCCAGCTTGCAGGACAACTGGAGGCCAAGGCCTCTTGACGACCTCTTCCAGTACTTACCTAAGAATTTAAAATCTCAGTTTATAGATTTAAAGGATCTACTTTAAGCTCCACATATTTGTTCTTCATTTCTCTTCCTTAATCACTGAAGGTGTTCAAAAGAAGTCTTCTCAAATATGCCACTTTGGAATATGGATTATTTTGAGCTGAAGGCAATTGAGACTTAAGAAAAACTTTACTGCTCCCTTAAACTACCTAAAAGAATTTAGATAGGAGACCTGGCCCAGAAAAAGAGCTATTACCAAGACATATACACTTCCTTGCTCCTTATTTTTATCCTATACTAGCTTCCTGTCTTCTGCCCCATTTTCCAGTTCTCCAAATAGAGATTGCTTCACAAAGTGTTAAAATTTGTTTGTAACACCTACATTGTCTTCTTTAATCATTTTGTATCACATGCAAATTCAAATGGAACATGAAAGGGGACTTCTGTTTATAACATTAGGGGGCTCATAGTAGAGAAGCAACCATCTCAAATGTAAATTATTACTAGTCTAGTTTAAGGAATGGTTTTGAAAATGGAAAAGTCTTGACTGAATGTACTATCAGGCATGCATTTTATTTGGTTATTTTTCTTCACAAGCCACTGATAATTCTAGGCTTATAAATCATGCCATCAGACGGAATTACTGTATTTTTTTTTAAAGGAGAAGGTTCAAAAGAACACCTGTTCTTACCAAAAAAATACCCAAAATATCTAGTGACAGTCTGAAGATTACATGAAATGCTGACCTATTTAGAAAGCTCTTGAAAACCCCAGTATTAAAATTATGTCACTGTGGAACTTCAAAGGCTTGGCAGGTTGAGATGAATTTGAAATGTCAGCTCAAGATTAAGCTAAATCATTTAATTATTCTCACCCATTATTTTCAGTCAAGATGGAGAGTCATTCTTCCTTTTTCTTTTTTTTTTTTCGTATGGCTGGATCTTTTATCAATGGCAATAGGTGATCTACTCTGCACATCATCTTTTAAACTAAGTATGGGATTTTTCTTGCTGATTTAATTTTTCTTACTCTTGAAATAGGTATAATCTCAGATTATAAGATCATAAAAATAAACTACATGTAGGCTGAAATGTTTTTCTCTTTTCTATGTACACTGTAATTTCCATTTTTTGTTTACATAGCTGGAAATTAATTCTAGCATTTTGAAACGCATATATAAGCAAAAGACCATTAAAAACAAATGTTATCTTGGCTTGCCTTCTCCGAAATTCCTCTCAAATTCAACTGGTTCCAACAAACTTTTCTCTACTCTCTGCTCTAAATTGCTTATAGCACCCAGATATATAATTTAAGAGCTATTTATCTTTTGGTCTAGGGCAGAGGTGGGCAAATTTTTTCTGTAAAGGGCTCTTGGCCTTGGTTCTTCCACATTCGGATTACCTTTCTTGAGGACTTGGTCCTCAGCACACATCTCCAGTCCATACACAGACAAGCCCCTGCCAGTGCCTCCTTAGCACCTGTAAGTACCATTCACTTTGCCCTTTTCTTTAGTTTTGCCTCATCCTCTATCCTGGTTGTTCTCTGTTTATGTCCTATATTCATTCTTTACTCTTCTCTACCCTACTCTGGGCCCCAGGAGGCTGCCCCCACGGAATGCATCCCACCAGCTCCCCTATCTTCTGGTTGAGGGCAGCCAATGGGGAGGTACCAGCAAGAACTCAGTGGGCAGGGAGAGAGTGTTGGGGGCATGTTTGCAATCTTGTGTGACTCCCTCTAGGCAAACTATCCAAGCCCGACAAGGCCTAGTAATACTATTTCGCCTCCTTGCTCCTTTGGCCCTGAGGGTAACACTTCTCTACTATTGCTGGCCTGAATGCCTCAATACTCCACTTAGTTATTGTAACACTACCTACATTTCAGGGGGTAATCTCTTCATTGAAGTCCCTTCATTTAAAGCTTCTGAGTGATTCTGTTTCCTGCTAGAATCCTGCCTGAATCCTGATCTTTTACCTTTGTAGTACTCCCAGACTTAGTCAGTACCCAGCTCCAATACATACTTCCCTCTCCATATTGGATGTGTTTTCCCAGGGTACTACCATGAGTCACCTTCAGCACCACAGCCTTGTCCTCTGCAGGCTTCTTTCTTCTTCAATTTATACTCACTGCTCAGTGAGGTATATATACCTCAGGGGTCTTAACCTGCGGTATGTGGACCCATAGGGTTACACGGGTAGCTCTGGAGAGTGATACATACATATTCCAGCACTGTATGAAAACTGTGTGTTTGTGCATTTTTCTGGGGAGAAGGTCTGAATTTTTCACCAACTTTTCAAAAGACTGATGACCCAAATGGCTAAGAATTAATTTTAACCAAAGATGGAAAGGAAGATATGCAAGAGGGGACCTGTTCTACCATTTTAATTAGTGGCATATGATTCTTACAGTGTTTTTACCCTAGGCAGTGAATTCTGACAATTCCTTATTTATAATGAGAACCAACTCTGCTGGGTGTCAAAAAAATAACCTAGGTTCTAAACAATTGGGGGAATAAATTAAGCAAGTGAAGATGGTAGCCAAAATATCACTCTTATTAATCACAGAGGCAAGTATAGGGTAAGCTAAGTGACTTAGGAAGTAAGAGCCAAATGGGCCTGGCCAGACTTGCTCATCCAATCACAATCCAAAGCTGGGTCAGGGCAGACTTTTCCACAATGAGTTTGTCTAAGTAAGACTTAAAACATGGAGGATAGAAGAGCATCTCTGCTTCCCTTAGGCAGGCCCAATCCCAAAAGGAAGAAGAAAATGATGAGCTAAGCTAAACATTTCCAATTGTTTTCCCCACATTTATCAACTAAATGTGTCACTCTGCCTTCTCAGGGGTGAGTAAGTACAGAGGGGCAGAAGAATTCCCTACCAATAAGCTATGTATTTTTTTTCCTACCCTTTGCCCTAAATTATACAAGATTCTAAATTACATTACTTAATATTGTCATATGACACCTTAGAAATATAAGTACAGGGCTGCTGGCCTTGCCTGGGGATAGGTATTAGGCTTTAGTCATTCTATCTCATGGTATCTCCAGGCCAGTTCTACTTGACAGCCATTTGCCACTCAATGTTGAGCGCAACTTGTAAGAGGGACAAACAGGTCAAAAAATCTGCATCATTCATACACAGAACTGATTCATGCTCAATGTGTGTATCAGTTAGAATGCTTTTGACCTCAAATAATAGAAAACCCAACTCAAATCCGTTTAGACAGATGTAGATTGTCTTGTTTACCTAACTTGAAGCCTGGATCTCCCCTGGTGTGCCAGTGCCTGACAAATGGGGTAAGATTACTCTTGGACTCATCAGGCTTACGGTGGAGATCAAGATAGGGTGAGCTTCCCCTGATGCATATGGACTGAATGTGGGAACAGTGGATATACCTGGAAAAAAAATGGGGTTCTCTAAGGAAAGGAAAGTTGATGGTGGAACACCGACAATGTCCAATACAGCTGTCACATTCAAAGTTGTTCCTCCTTTTATGACTGCATGTCTCTGTAAAAATAACATTTTGGTCCATCATTGAAATTTAGTTTGGATCAATCAGATCTCATAAACAGGCAGCAGAGCACAAATGTTCAATAAACATGTGTTGAATAGAAACCAAATTTACTGAACCATCACATGTGTCACCTGGAACCAGGGTTAGACTAGGTAACCAAAGACATCCCTTCCAACTCTAATTCAAAATTAATGTATGAGAACTATATGGAATATTACCAAAGGAAGAATTCTCTCCTGGGCACCATGCCCAGGGTGTTTCTCATTACCTGTGGAAAAGATAATGCTGAAAAATTGTACCTGATTGCAATAATCATATTTCCTAGCAGTCAACTGGGACTAGAGACACAAAACGGATGAGATAGAATAAAGTGGTCAAGACTTCAACAGCAGCAACTACCATGATTTGAGCACTTTGTTTGCGCCAAGCAGTGTGCTTGACGCTCAATACATTTTATTGTTTAATTTAAACACTGCAACAACTCTATGAGCTAAGTACTATTTCATCAATTTACAGATCAGGACACTGAATCTTGGAGGTGAAGCCTGTTGCCCAAGATTACCTGTAAATCCAAGTTTGTCACTCTGCAGTCCCCAAACTAAGAGTCATGGACATTAACCAAGACCACCTCAGGGATTCTTCTTTTCTTCTTCTCCTCCAGTAGTGCTGCAGAGTCAGAAATTCTAAAGGATTCCTTTTCCTTTTTATTTTTTTTAATTTTATTTTTTATTTGAGAGAGAGTCAGACAGGGACAGCGAGAAGAGAGCATAAGCAGGGAGGAGAGGGAGAAGCAGGTTCCCGCTGAGCAGGGAGCCTGATGTGGGGCTCAATCCCAGGACCCCAGGATCATGACCAGAGCCGAAGGCAGACACTCAACTGACAGAGCCACCCAGGCACCCCAGGATTCCTTTTCCTAAGCAAAATCTCTAGATTGCATGCATTATATGAATTGCTAAGTGGTCAAGATTATTTCAGATATGATCACTCAGAAAGTGTCCTTGTCAATTGTTCTTGGATATTGCAAAATGAGGAAAAGGATTTGTCACACCTACAGTGGAGTCCTTCCAGTTTGGGAGCGAAGCCAGCCCAAGACTTTCCCTGGTCATTTTCCAACCAAGAAAACAGAAAGCCATGTGTCTTCATGGCTCCTCAAAGGCTATGCCAACTTCAATGTCCACGATAGCCAAAATGTGGGAAGAGCCCATATGTCCATCAAGAGATGAATGGATAAAGAAGATATATATATATATATATATATATATATACACACACACACATATATATATATATATATATATACATACACACAATGGAATATTACTCAGCCATCAAAGAGAATGAAGTCTCACCATTTGCAATGACATGGATGGAACTAGGGGGTATTATGCTAAGCAAAATAAGTCCGTCAGAGAAAGACAAATATCATATGATTTCACTCATATGTGGAATTTAAGAAACAAGACAGAGGATCATAGGGGAAAAGGAGGGGAAAAATGAAAGAAGACGAAACCAGTGAGGGAAAAAAAACCATAAGAGACTCTTAATCTCAGGAAACAAAGTGAGGGTTATATATAACCTCATATATATAAGTTCATATAAGATGAACTTAGGGGAAGGGAAGGAAAAATAAAATAAGATGAACATTGAGAGGGAGACAAACCATTGGAGACGCTGAACCCTAGGAAACAAACTGAGGGCTTCTGGAAAAGGTGGGGGAGATGGAGTAATGAGTGATGGGCATTAAGGAGGGCACTCGATGTAATGAGCACTGGGTGTTACACGCAACTGATGAATCACTAAATTCTACCTCTGACACTAATTTAAAAAAAAAAGCCATGCCAAGGGCTATCTGTCAAAAGAAGAGCTTTGTATTTCTCAGCTCATGTCCTACTGGATCCTTTTACTATCAGAAGTCCGGATCATTCCACTTGTAAAATAATGAAAGGAACATTTGCCCCAAGGAGACTATAAGGTAAGTGTTCTGAGCTTCTAAGAAAATAAAAACAAAATGGTATTTTGGATCTGGAAGAGACAGAAGAGATCCTCGGATCAAAGGAAAATGAGTCCTGGAGAAAGGGAGTCCCTAGTGCCTTACCATGCTCCTAGTAAATAGGGGGAGCTGGAATCAGCATCCAGGTCTTCTTCCACTGTTGGGCTGGTGTTCACGTCGATATGTCATCAGTCATGAACATACCCCAGCAGTAAGCTACAGTGAGGTCATTCGGACAGTTTAGTGTTGTTTCATGAAGATTGCTTTCTTTGAATTTACAAGAAATTACTGTTAAGAAATTTTTGTTGATTGATATGCAGTTCGCCTGTTGGCCGGTAAACTAAAGTTAAGCTACAGGGTCAAGAGACATAAAACCTGAGAATCTTCTGCTTTTATTAGGTTGGTATTTTCTTTTCACACAGTGAGAACTAACTAGTCCTTAAGCAGAGGGAAATGTATCACTACAGTTGTCCCCATATGTTTCCTTATCTTCAAATAATTATTCAAAGAAGGATGGTGATACGATATTTTACTAATACAGTAAGACACAAACAAGAGAGACATGGACACCTAAGAACAGTAGCAAACACAGCCTTAGGGCAGAACTTGTTGACCGAGACCCTTGATTATATGAGAAAAGAGAAGATGAGTCCATCTCTGTCTCTCTTTCTTCCCTCCACCCCTGACTCCAGCCCACCCCCAACCACTATCCCCTACTCCCTTCTCCCTCAACTTTAGAACCAGTCCCAGTCCTGTCTTGGATACTCAGGGGAAGTCTATCCCCTGATGTTCCAGCCAACAGATGCCATCACAGAAACATCCCTAAAACCCTATTCCACCATGCCAGTCCAGCAGGATGGGTTGTAATGCTGCCTGCATTACAGAACTCAACATCTACTGTAATTATTTAATTGCTCTCCCTAGCAGACTGTAAGCTCCTTGATGGCAGGGACCATGCCCTATTCATCTTGATCTCCCCATGGTGTAGCACAGTGCTTAGTACATAGAACACATTTACTAAACTACTGGTTTACATGAACCTGCTCCCAAACCTGCTCTGGGTCTCCCAATACCTATTACCTCAAAACCTCTTCCATTTTCAACCTGCTATGCCCTCTGCCAGAATACCTTCCCTGGTTTTTTATGCTAAACAAATCCTTCCATCTTCCTAGGCCACTCCAATTGCTTCTTCCTCTGCATTTCTATGGTGCATAATCATGTTCTATCTGGTACCATTATTTTAACATATCATACATGTTGCTCCAGCTCTTCAACAGAAAATAATTTTTAATATTTTAGTATCCTATTCCGCAAAGCCTTAGGTATATATGGGGGGGGGGTGGGAAGGGAGAGGGAAAGAGAGGGAGGGAGTGATGTTTGATATTTGTTGTATCAACGAACAGATAAAATATGAGGCTGATAAACTGTAACACCCACAACCACTTTCAGCCTTTTGAATCTAGGATTGTATTTTGTTTTTTTAAAATGATTTCTAGATTCCATAGGTCTAACACTGTGAAGAAGCCTAAATTTTGACAATGCAAATAAATAAAACCAGTGTGAAAATTTTCACCCCCTCCTATTTTACACTTAAATTCATGAAGCCTGCCTCTGTATGCTTGACATAGCCCAGCATCTTTCTTTTTCCTTATCAAACCACATTTCTAGCAGTACAATCTGGAATCCAAAGAAATGCAATGCATATTTTTCAGATAGTTAGGAAAGATGAAAGTAAACACCTTTGCTGGCAAGGAAAAAGATTCCACGACTGGTACTCAGTTTAAAGTTCAACCCGTGAAGAGTCCATGAAAATCACCACATGGTTATTTGGAAAACAAAACTGGCCCAGAATACTCTTCCCATAACTATTTCTTGTGCTTGGCCTCCTCTTTCAATCCTGCCCTGTCTCAAACCTGCATAGTTTTCTTCTCAAACACAGACATGATCATGTCATTCCCGACGATCATACCCTTCCTCATTCATAGTCTTTCAATGGCAACATATTAGTTGTAAACTAAAGTTCTAAAGACATACCTTCTAAAGACAAAACCTTCTTAAATGCGGCCCCTGTTTTCTTTCTGGCATTTTCTCTGCCCCATGCACCAACTTTATCAGCCCAATTTGCCATCCTAGGAAAACAACACTCCATATTTATGCTTCTCTGTCAGGGTTCAGCAAAACGTTTTTAGTAAAGAGCCAGAGAGGAAGTATCTAAGGCTTTGCAGGCCATACAGTCTCTGTCAAAACTACGCAACTCTATGGACTCTGAAAAACAAACTGAGGTTCTAGAGGGGAGGTGGGTGGGGGGATGGGTTAGCCTGCTGATGGGTATTAAAGAGGGCACATATTGAATGGAGCAGTGGGTGTTATACGCAAACAATGAATCATGGAACACTACATCAAAAACTAATGATGTAATGTATGGTGACTAACATAACATAAAAAAAAAACAAAACACTCAACTCTGCCAGTCCTAGTGCAAACGTCACCAGTACGTGGGCAATAATGTAAAAGAATGGGTGCGTCCATGTTCTGGTAAAACTTCACTTACAGAAACTGAAGTTTAAATTTCATATCATTGGGGCATCTGGGTGGCTCAGTCGGTTAAGTGTCTGCCTTTGGCTCAGGGCATGATCCTGGGGTCCTGGGATTGAGCCCCACGTTGGGCCTCCCTGCTCAGCAGGAAGCTTGCTTTTCCTCTGCCTGCCACTCCTTCTCTTTCTCTCTATGACAATAATAAATAATAAATCTTTAAAAAAATAAACACATTTCATATCATTTTTACATGTCATGAAATATGTTTCTTTTGATTTTCTTTCCCAATCATTTAAACATGTAAAACCGTTCTTAGCACCCAGACCGCACACAAACATGAAGTCAGCCAGATCCGGCCTACAGTCTTAAGTGTGTGAACCTCTGTTCTATGACATTCCACCTGTCCTGCCTGCCATGTCTTTCTTTTCTTCTCATCTATGAATTCCTTTTCATCCTCCAGTGCGTAGCTTGAATACCATACTTCCTGGAATAGGCATCAATTCCTCTCAGAGGTTCCCCGTGCTTCTTCCTTCTGCTCCCCAAAAAGAAACCTGATACAGTCAGCTTTGCCTGTTGTTATGTACAAGTTCACTAGATACAATTCTTTGTGATCCTGTGTCTAATTCAACTCTTTCCACTGCTACACGATGCCTCGCACAGAATCAACACTCAGTAAATGTTTATTTAATTATAAAAATCAATTCCTTGCCTCTTTCCAAAACCTACCTAGAGAATTGATAAAGAAGTCAAACCAGAGTGCTGAGACCACACAAGTATGGGATGAGCACATCATAAAGGCTGATGACACCACTGAGGCTGGGCTCTGGCCCTCCTTGCTAAAAGGCAAAGGTGACAGTTACAAGGTCTTATCAGAAAGGAGGAAAGAGACAACATGAACAGAAGCAAAGTTTTGTGACATTTCCCCGCTGGCATTAGGTTTTAAAAGCATTTGTTCAAGTGAAATTTGTGTAGGGCATTTGGTGACAGGCTGGATACCGTGCTGCATGACAATTAATATTACAAAAAAAATGTGATTTTTATAAGGCTCTCTCTCAGAACACCTTGGGAAATGCAAAGGCAATTCCATGAGGAGAAAAGGTCCCAGGATGCTGCTTTCTGGAGCTCTGATTTGAAACCAAGACAGAACTTAGCACATACCCAAGGCAGACTCTGGGACCCACATCCTCCAGCCCATCTTCCTCAATGCTTCTTCTTCAAGGTCGGAGTCCCACGGTTGATAGGCTGGAGGCCCCAGGCTAGATCTCTGGCAAGGGATGGCATCTAAATGAGAGAAAGATAGAACTGGCATTCTCTCCTGAAAATGGAAGGACCGGGAACACACTGTGCCCCAGCCAGAGGCTCAGGGGAGCCTACCCACAAAGTCACCGGTGGGCTCAAAGGGGAAGCCTGGATGCCCCTTAACTGCTGGTTCAAGGATTTAATTAAGGCCCCAGAGAGCTCCTCCAAAGAGCCTTGTGGAGATGACTCTAGCTTGGAAAATGTTCAGAGTGGGCAAACGTCCCATCCTGGCAGGAGGAACACTTCCATATGCTTTTTTAACATGACTAGATCAGAGTAGCATAACTCCCGGTGGAACAGGCAGGGTGAGTCAGCTGTGAAGTGTAGTTCCAAGTGAAAGAACAAGGGACTTGGTGTGCAGAGTTATTTATGATTAACTCACCGAGGAAGACCATCAGAGCCAAGAGCCCAGCTGTCTCCTTCTGGCAGAAATTAGCTAATGGGGCAGAGTGCCTCTTGAGGTCACTCCCGATTTGTGCTATCAATACTATTTAGTTGGCATAAATAAGGATATTACTTCCTGCGGGTTATAAAGCATTTGCATTCACTCTCTCTAAAGTTATATCAGCCTGTTAGTGAACAAGTTACAAAGACAGAGGCTACCTCCTGGCCAGCCTGGGAGGTCAGGGGAGGAAAGAATAGTAGAGGATAGTAAATTCAGAGCACAAAGTGGGGAGCCCGCAAGACCTGGGTTCAATCCCCCATGTGACCACTTATTAATTATGTGAGCTTGGGTTACTCTATCTGCTCTGTACTTCTATTCCCCCTCTACAAAATAGAGATACTGCCAGGGACCTCATAAAGGTCCTCTAAGTATCTGCACCCCCATCAGTCATGGCAGCTAGCACGTAGTAGATGCTAACGAAATCAGTGCTGCTAGATTAGCTAATTTCTTACCATTCAGCTGATGGCCATTCATTTGCTAATCATGGTGCCAGTTCAGAGAGGCTGAGACTGGCCTTACAGATGTCATGAGTTTCAGGATTTGTTTATAAATAGTCAAGGCTTGTCATTTATAAACTGCCTCTTATGAGTGAGTAAACATGAGACAGGGAATAGAAAGTGATGAAAGACAACTTAACAGACATTACTCAGCATTGACAGCTGGAGCTGCAGGCTGCTCAGCAAAGCTAGCGGATACCTGGCCCAAGGCCTAAGCCACTCAAAAAAGTGGTAGGTGCGATTATGATCATCATTCTATGGCTTCAGCTTGAAACCTGGTCTTCCGTATCATGATCCTGTCCAGACAGAAATGCAGGGTTTTACAGAATTAACCACTTGGGATTTATGTAAATCCCATACATATTGGGATGTATGGGACCTGAAGATGGTTCAATTAAGTCCCGTATTCTTGGAATATTTACTAATAAAGGGTGAGGCTAACAAGAGCTGCCATATTTGGTTCTGCAGGTTGCGCAATGCACAAACTTCCAGGCACCAGTCGCACGAATCAGGAGGCCCTGAGGGATTATGGAGTGTAGAAATCAATGCTGCAGCAGCCCTGCTAAACAGTGCTTGACTATGAATCCTTGCTCTTGTTGAAGATATTGAACCCAGAAGAGAAGTTTCTTAAGAACACAACTGGTATCCATTTTGAGGAGATGTTTGACAACAAGTTGTCTTACCATGCTAAAAGAGAGTTACTCCTTTTGAAAAACTGGATCAATTATACTTTGGGTCTATCTACAGGGTTCTGGACCTAAAGTACACATTGAATCAAATTATTTGACTGGAACAGTGGCCTGACACATGAAATAGGCCTTCCAGGGTCTGGTAGCCGAACAGGGACACAATGAGCTTTGTAAGTGTGATATGGTTACTCAGGCAAATGTGTTCTGCACCTTGTTCAGAGTGCACACAGATCTAGAACATAGAAGGCAAGGGAGTGAGCATCACACAGCAAGGAAGGAGAAAGAAGTCTTCACGAGGGCAGACAGAGTTTGCTCATTACGTGGGTATGTGAAACATGGCCAGAAACCAGACAACAAAGAGCCTCCTTGCTGCTGGGGAGGGGAGGCTGATGTTTCCAGGCACCCCACTCTCCAGACACGAGACACCAATCTCCAAAAATGATTAAACTGCTCTGGGTCTCTAGAGCGCCATCCAGGAGACAGGGGCTTCTGGAAAGCATGGCGAGGCACCAAAGCTACATCAGCTCAGTAACCATGAACCTCAATGATCCGGGGATTAGAACATAAAATTGTAAGCTCCAGACAAATGAATCGTGAGGGTTTAAAATATTTTTTTCTCTGTAACTCATTTTAGCTCAGGCAATCTCATGCAATCCAGTTACAATATGTGTTCATGTTTCCTGATGAATGTGCTTTTTTATGTTTTATAATAGGTCTAAGAAGCATTCTCATTTAAATGAAATGATGTTTGGGGGATTGGAATAATTGTCTCATGATTTAAGCCTGACTCATGATTAAATAAAAATACTAAGCTCTCCTCTCCTTCCTCCTCACCCTGATCTGCGGCCTTAATGGCATCTCGTTCCCAGGTGGAAAATCAAAGCTTTAGAGGAAGTATGATCATAAGCGTGAATGTTGTTATTGATGGTGTCCCTATTAAAGGTAATTAAGCTGCAGGAAATACTCATTCCAGATCACCATGTCCTTGGGACTTGCCCAGGTATCTGGGGGGAAGGTCTGCTCAACACCTTTTCTCACAGTTCAGGCAGGCAGCAACATTTCTGCAGCTGAAGGACAGAAGCCTTTGAAAAAAATCCTCCAAAAAGATGTCTCAAAAGGTATATATTGAGTTCAAATGTGTCTGCTTCTGTGCTCTCCCAAAATGGTACTTTCCCAGCATCAAAAGCAAAGAATGTGACCCCTTGTATCAGGTTAGTACACATCTTTAGTCCCTTATCTGAAATCTTTGGCACTAGATGCATTTTGGATTTCAGGGTTTTTCAGATTCTAAAAGGAATTATGGCGGGTGTGTTACAGAACACCCCCCACCCCAGAAAGGTGTGGGACATCAACAGAGAAATGCTTCTGCAGTAAACTGTATGAATAGTCACACCAAGGGGTAAAGAAAGACAACATAGTCCCACCTCAGTGCAGGTCGGGATTTGCTGTCAAGTGAGACCGTGCCAACCTTCAGGAAAAAATGTTCAGTATTCAGAGATTTTTGGATTTCAGCACTGAGCAGATGAGGGACAGATTACCTGCCAAATGTTCATAGGTGTTATGGCCAAGCTGCAGAGCAGCGGTTCTCAAAGTGGTGGTCCCTAGACCGGCAGCATCAGCATCCCCTGGGAATGTGTTAAAAATGGGAATTCCTCAGATCCCACCCCAGACTTACCGGATCAGAAACTCTGGAGTTGGGGCCCAACAATCTGTGTTTACTAAGTCTTCTGGGAGATTCTGAAACCCACTTCGGGGCAAGAACCATTCCTAGAAAGGTTTAGCATAAACACTGGTCTAGGAGCAAAGAGGACTGGAGTCCTGGTTAACTCCTGGTTAACTAACTAGGCTGTGACGCAGAACCTTTAAGGAAATCAATTCCCATCAGCCAAGTAAGGATGGGGTCTACCTGTCCTTTTTGTTTAGCAGGGCTGTTTTGAAGAGGTAAAGAGACAGTGCATGTAAAAAAGCCTTTTAAACTATAAGGTACTACGTATATATTAGTTATTTTAAGTAAGAATGAAATAACATCAGTATTAAGCGGAACGTGAGTTAATTAGGAGATCAAGGATATATAATAAGAGAAAGCAAATAAGTTAAATGTGGGAAAATGGCACTTCCATGCCTGGAAAAATGATATAAGAAAAATGTGCTCACAATATTTCCTACCCTTGGGTGTCCTGCCTCTGGGTAGACTCCAAGTCACATTCTCACTCAGTTCACAATATAACATGACAATATGCGAAGAGACTGAAATATTCAATCAAGTATGTATGTGAATACATTTTCATAGGCCCTACCCCATATCATTCCAGAAAAGACTTACAAGTTTGAAAGATGGGTGACATTCTGCTGTTTGGAGCAAAGAGAACAATCCCCAGAGGCAGATAAAACAATGGAAAGAGCCAGAGTCAGGAAACCTGACTTCTTTAAGTTTTATTTGAGACGGAGAGAGAGAGAGAGAGAGAGAGAGAGAGAGAGAGAGAGGCATAAGCTGGGTGGAGGGTCAGAGGGAGAGGGAGTAGACTCCCCGCTGAGCAGGGAGCCCCATGCGGGCTCGATCTCAGAACCCTGGGATCATGACCTGAGCCAAAGGCAGACACTCACCCAACTGAGCCACCCAGGCGCCCCAGGAAACCTGACTTCTAATCCCAGCTCTGCCACCAGTGAATGGGGTGACCTTGTGCAAGTCCCTCTGCTCTCTCTGGGCATCATCTCCCAGCTCTTAGCACTGCTTTTCTAGTTCAGGTGTCTTAGCTGCTGCTTCCCCCCCCCCCCCCCCCCCCCAGTTCCTGGAATTAAACTCTACAAACTGAGGGCAGGGGTGAAACACAGGAATCCTGGAGCACCTGGGTGGCTCAGTCGGTTAAGCGTCCAACTCTTGGTTTCAGCTCAGGTCGTGATCTCAGGGTTGTAAGAACGAGCTCTGTGTCTGGCTCCAAGTTGGGCTTGGAGCCTGCTTGAGACTCTCTCCTGTCCCCTCCCTCTACCCCCTCCTCCCTTTCTCTCACCTTCTCTAAAGAAAAAAAAGAAAGAAAGAAAAGAAAATACAGGAATCCAGTGAGAATGAACATGGGATGAGCTGTCCTCCCATTCCATAAACCAGGTGGGAAACAGAAATACAAGCTGAACTGGGTTTCGGGGTACTGAGCCTTTCTGTCGTAATTCTACTATATCTTAGGGGCTCCACATTGTAGGCAAAGATTTTTATTTGCAGTGGCTTTCCCATAATGGCTATTGATACTATGAAACAAAAAGTCTCACAAAGGAAAGCTCAGTCCTTACAGGAATTCTCTTTGCTGTGGCCGCAGTGCAATGATGCAACTTCAGCCAAGATCACTGCATCTTATAATGCTCACCTTGGATCAGGGGTAACAGCATCCAGCTGTCTGAACCAAACTCTTTGGCACTTTGTCTCTTATCTGGCAAAGGCATGTCTTCACGGGCTTTCTTGGCTTCACCAATTACCCTACAAAGTAAATAGCCCTCTGAGGCATTGGCTGATAATCTCTTAACACACGCTTTCTAGTTTTTACATGCTCATGCGGGAGGCAATATAGTGAGGTGTTTGAGGATAGGGGCCGTTGGGCATTCGACTGCTTCCCAATAGTTAATTTACACCCTGATTAATTCATTTAACTTCTCCAGACTATGATTTGCACATCTGTAAACTGGGAATACTAGTAGTCCCTTTCTCACAATGTGACCAGGAGTATTAAATTCTATTCTTCAGTAAAAATCTAGACCACTACCTACAACAGTACCTCACACAGCAAGAGCTCCTGACTGAAATGTGACATCCATTTTCCAGCTACTCTCCAGCTTCGGTCATGGCAACTACCTTCAACGAAGCCCCGGAGTCCTCTGGAAGCCATGGTGAGACAGAAACCTCCCCCCTTGACCCAAAGCTCACAATTCCCAGAAGAATGAAAACAGTCCCTTTTGTACTCTCCTGAACTCAAGCTGATCCAGCGGCACATGTGCAAATGATGCAAACCCAGCAAAACAAACTCCAGGTGAGTTTAGAGACATCGCACTGCCTACCTCGAGTGGTTCTATTAATAAAAGCACTCCGGTGCATGATTTCGCTTAAATACTGCTGTAGTCATCTTGTATTTTTGTAAGATTCCTGTGTTTCTTAAGCAAAATAAGACCACATAAAAGTAGTCTAGACTATCATGTCAAAATAAATTCTAATTGTAGATGAACAGAGTGGCCTGTATATGGAAATGGAAATGGAAAGCAGATTTTTCATTACAATTGATTCCTGGAAACATGTCAAAAAACAAAAAACAAAAAAACAACAGCCTGAGAAAAATAAACCTCTCTCCTTGACAGGCTCAGCTTGAAGTTACTTCCTACGGCCTCTAGGTGGTGGACTTGTGCTTGAGGGGTCATTTGTTCACCCTTCAACAGCTACAGGGGCAGAAAGGGGAAGGCTTGGGGGGCGCCTGGGTGGCTCAGTTGGTTAAGCGACTGCCTTCGGCTCGGGTCATGATCCTGGAGTCCCAGGATCGAGTCCCACATCGGGCTCCCTGCTCAGCAGGGAGTCTGCTTCTCCCTCTGACCCTCTTCCCTCTCGTGCTTTCTATCTCATTCTCTCTCTCTCTCTCTCAAATAAATAAATAAAATCTTAAAAAAAAAAAAAAAAAAGAAACGGAAGGCTTGGTTCCCCAACCAGTCTTCAAACAGTACAAAGCATCTCCCATATGCAATATTTGGTACTAAATGCTATGGGGGACAAAGGACAGAACCAACCTAAATCCTCTCACCAAGGAGCTAACAGGCTGGTCAGGAGAGAGAAACAAAGCTAGATCAAGAACTTGAGCGCATGAGCGCCTGGGTGGCTCAGTCGGTTAAGAGACTGCCTGCGGCTCAGGTCATGATCCTGGAGTCCCGGGATCGAGTCCCACATCGGGCTCCCTGCTTGGCAGGGAGTCTGCTTCTCCCTCTGACCCTCTTCCCTCTCGTGCTCTCTATCTCTCATTCTCTCTCAAATAAATAAATAAAATCTTAAAAAAAAAAAAAGAACTTGAGCACAAAGTAGAAAATAACAAAAGTGGTGAGAGTGGAGACAAAATACCAGAGGAGTTTATTTTAAACAGCTGGAGAAGCAACCAGGGAAGGCTTAGTGGAGGAGGCGACACCGAAGTGTGCCTCAAAGAGAGGAGAGCTGGGAAGAGAAGACTGAGAGAACAGGGGTGGGGAGGGAGGACTACCCAGGAGTCAGACACAGGTTACACAGAGGCTGAGAGGTAGCCATTTAGCCGATTTCTCTTCCCCAGCCCTTACACCTTCCAAAGGAAACGACTCTTCAACGCCACTTCTTAAATCTGTCCTGTTGGACGAGGAAAGTTTGAGTTCCTCAAGATCAGAAGCACAGTTCTAGTCTGTTGGGTATTCTTTGTTCCCAGTATGGTGTCCTTGGCCCCGCTACTCAACAGATGCTTACTGAATATACACATGAATTACTGAACGGATGTTCTATAAGCTGTTCTGTTCAACATGGTGGCCACGAGCCATTTATTCAAATTTAAATTAATTAAAGTAAAATAAAATTGAAAAATTCGGTTCCTCTGTTGCACTAGCCACTTAAGAGTTCAGTAGCCACATGGGGCTAGTGGCTACCTTAAGGGACAGTGCAGATACAAAACGTTTCCATCATCACAGAAAATTCTGTCAGTACCACCTGGAAGGTTAGAATGATCTCAAACGTTATTACTGAGTACAATTTTCTTAACTATCTCTATATGCGTTTTATGTTTTCTTCTGTCTTTTTTTTTTTTTTTTTTGCCTGCACGTGCTGATCATTTTCTTGTTGATCCCTCACTTCCCTTAGCCTGACGGAGAGTCAGTGGGGATCACTGGCCCCTGTCTCTTTCCCAGGCTCCCTAGACACTGGACACCTTAGCAGGAGTCTGGTGCAAGAGGCAGGGGAGGGCCCACCTCCACACCCCCCCCACACTCGGCTTTGGGAGGCATCCTGTCAGTGGCTGCATTTTTCCATATCCCCAGCAGCCTCCTATGAGGTTCCAGATCCTGCAGGTGGCCCTACTGCTGGGCCCTGGGGACACCACATCTTCCTGACAGCCTGGGGGCTCTGGCAGTGCAGCTAGATTCCTGCTTTGTTAATTTCCAGTTTGCCTCGTAGCTTCCTGTTTGGTTCCTCAGCGCTTCAAACACCTTTCAACTAGTTCCCAGTATTAAATTCCTTCTAATGAACCATTCGGCACAAGGTCTGTTTTCCTGCCAGGACACTGACCAATCTATTATGCCTATCCAGGTATCACATTTGAAGGCAAGCAGTTATTGATTAAAAACTAGCAAATATGGACTATCTTTGCAGACTAAGAAGTAAACTCTGAAGGTGACCACATTCCCACATCTCGGTACAACATGATTAGTATTAGCCTTACAGAGGACACTTCTATTACCGTAAAGCCCATTAATTTTTGTTAATTTTTGTTGCCATTCTGTTTTCTAGAGAAGGGACTGAATCTCAAAGAGGCACATAACTCATCCAATGACAGATACAAAAGAAACAAAAATCAAAAACAAGTCTGTCACGTGATGCTGAACAAATGAGGTCCTGCACAAAAATTATACTATGTGATTCTGTTTTTTAAATTTATTTTTATTTTTTTAGATTTTATTTGTTTGTCAGAGAGAGAGAGAAGAGAGAGTGCACAAGCAGGGGGAGTGGAAGGCAGAGGGAGAAACAACCTTCCCGCCAAGTGGGCAGCTCGACATGGTGCTGGATCCCAGGACCCCAGGACCACGACCTGAGCCGAAGGCAGACGCTCAAACACCTGAGCCACCCAGGTCCCCATGACTCTGTTTATATGAACTTCTAGAATGGGCGAAACTTACCAAGGGTGAAATAAGTCAAACACTGTTTGCCTCTCAGTGATGGAGAGAAATGAGCTGGGAAGTGATACAAGGGAGCTTTCTGGAGAAGTGTCTCTGTGGTGAAAGGGGGAGTGGGCATACAGATGAATATACATTTATCCAAATTGTATAGTTAAAATTTCACATTACGATGTATGTACAAATTTGTAAATATATTTTACACTGAAATAAATGAAATATTTAAATAAATATTTTTATATCGCAAATAAAACCCTGAAAACAACCAATCTCGTGAAGCATGAGGAGTGAGCTGAGTCATGGATCCAAGAAGAAAGGCAGAGTGCTGGGAACGGCAGAAGCTGGGTGACGGGGCTCATCATACGTGTTTGAAAGTGTCCATAATAAAACATCATTAAAAACCATCAAAAGGGGGGTGCCTGGGTGGCTCAGTCACTGGGTGTCTACCTTCAGCTCAGATCATGGTCCCGGGGTCCTGGGATCGAGCCCCGCATCGGGCTCCCTGCTCGGCGGGAAGCCTGCTTCTCCCTCTCCCACTCCCCCTGCTCATGTTCCCTCTCCCGCTATCTCTCTCTGTCAAATAAATAAATAAATAAATAAATAAATAAATAAATAAATCTTAAAAAAAAAAGAAAAAGAAAAACGATCAAAGGAATCTCTAGGTTTCTCTGACCTTTAAGCTCAAGCTTTTCCTACCAACCACTTTGCTCCAAAACCTTTTGCAGTATACTCAAACACGGGAGGACGATTCCCACCCAAGGGAAATACAGTTGAGCCGTACAAATCCAAAAGAAGGGGAACCGGGCAGCCAATCAGAGAAGCCACAGCATCCTACAACATACCGAGGAACTGCTTTCAATCCATTGCCCTACTCCAAGTTTGCACCTTTTCTATCACCATAAATACTACTCAGGCTGGAAAGAGCAGAGCATGATTGGTAGGAGGAAGGAGAAATGCAAAACATATGAAGACACGCAAAGGAGTCAAAATTCTAGAAGCAGAAAATGTTGTGAGCAACTCTGGAGGAAAGTGAAAAAATAAATAAATAAAACCAACAATACAAAGAGCCAGAAGACGAAGATCAGGCAAATACTAATTATTTAAAAGAACAAAAAATGGCAAAGTTTTCCTGTGACGATAGGATGCAGTCTGGACTCCGCAGGAGGAAGGCAAGCCAGATTCTGTGCCAACCGCCAGACCAGCTTCATCTCCCATCTCTCCTGGCTCCTTCTCTGCACGCTGTTGATAGCAACATTTTTGTAGCTATTTGCACTCCGCCTGCTGTTCCAGGCCTCCTCAGTTTTCCTCCTGCTGTTCCCTCTCACTGGAATGTCCTTCTTTACTCAGCTTAGCAATTACTTCCCTCGGGAAGGGTCCCCCGAACCTCAGGTCTCCCCCTCGATGCTCCCACGGCGCTGATGATAGTGACATGATCTGCTTGGGTACTAGCCTCCCCACTAGTCCAGCCTCAGCTCCTCCATGGCTCCATCCTGTGCTATACATCTTTCTACTTGCAGGACCGTGTTTGGGGCTTAGGGCTCTGCAGGTGCATGGTGAGTCTTTGCTGCACTCTTGTAGAGCTGTTCTGGAGCTGGTTTTTCTATGTGGCTTGTGAATGCAAAGAAAATGAGGTAGTGGCTTTATAGCCTTCCTGAGGTTGCTTCAGGACTCACCAATGTCCTCCACCTACTGTCTCCACTGAGTCCGAATGTCTTGCCTTCGATTAGGTTACCACGTTCTGACGGAGCAGTATTTCAAGTGGGTATCGAGATTGCCAAAGAGCCTCTGTCACTAGCAGGTCAGACGATTTGGGGGATGGAAGCTAAAGGAATGATGGCAAAATTCCCCTATCCCATAATAAGAAGTGCTTTTGTCAAACATCCACCTCAATGATCCTTTGCCTTATGAAATGACAAGAATAAAGAGAAATACCATCATTATTCAAGAGCAAGTAAAACTGAAAAATTGACCAGACCACTCTCTTTGAACTAATTCTGGTTATATATTTAAGTGTGAAGGGTTTGCCTGATGGTACAAGCAAAACTGTTGAAAATACGATCACGGGAAAACCAGAGGGAGGGGGTTTTCAAGCAGTTGATGTCAGAGAATGATCTTACTGAAGTGGAAGCAACTTGAAGAGTACTCAGGGCGCAGAGAGAACACAAATTCTACGCCCCTGATTGTAACGTTGCGAAATTGTTCCAAGTCCCACCTGACACCTTTGTCCCAAACTATGATTATTCTATAAATCACAGACAAATGGAGCACCAAATATACTGTATGAGCAGGACAATGTTCCCACTGTACCTGTGGTCCTTTTAGAACACTGATTCAAACGCTAGGGCCAAGGCCTTCTAAATAGAAAATCCAACCTTTATTACCTTGCTTTGCATAAAACACAACTGTAGGTAGGTTCTCCATGGGATGTGACATTTGGAACTTTCCTATATTCTTTTCAAGCTTTTTACATAATGCATTTAAGTTTAGGTATTGGCCTATTAGCATTAAAAATCAAACAAAACAAACAAAAAAACTGCAATTGCTATAAACTTCCACCGCTTGGCAGAAGTGCAGTTGAGTCATGTTAACCTCGTTTCTATTAAGAAGACTAGACTCTCAGGGAATGGCATCAGCGGAGTGCTGGGAATGACTTCATCTAGAGGCCTAAGAAGTAGGTAGATGGAAGCAGAGCAAATGAGACCCAGGAGTGGGGAGAATCCTTTTTGGAAACATACTGATCTTGAGAAAGCTACTTTCTCTTTCTGTGTCCTGACCCATAAAACAGTAACAACAACAGCTCTCTTGTATGCAGCTGAGTGAGAAAAATGTATGTGAAGTGGACAGCAGGGTATTTGGATGTCATAGCAGCCAAATGAATGGCGGGGAGAATGAGAGTCTTTGGGGACAGCCCTGAGCAAGGGAAGTTGAGGCAAAGGCCAGCCAGGCCCCGAAACCACAGCTCCTGTGTCAGAGGGGAGAGGTGGGCTCTGTGGGCTCAGGCAGCCTGGCACATACGCCAGCACCATTTCTCCAACTCCCAGACTTGGGCAAGTTTCACAACCACCCTGTGCCTCAGTTTCCTTGTTTGTGACATGGGGTTAATAACAGTACCTGCACTTCATGGGGCAGTTGTAGGAAATGACTCAGGTCACAAAAGGAAAGTGCCTGGCACATAAGGATTCCCCAAAGATGTGGCTGCTAAATGGCAGCTGATGGGCAGGAAGGGCAGGGCAGGTGTAAGAGAATTGATGTCCTTGGCCCACAGTGTTCAGGAAGAGTTATGATACCTGGCTCTGTTGGAAGCTGTGCGTGCACAGGGTCGGGGGGGGGGCAGTCTTTGCTTATGAGGCTGACATGAATAGCAGAGTACCTTTCCATCTCTTTCCTTCTTCAGGGGGCGATCTGCTCTGTTCCCAGGGCCACATTTCACATCTTGAGAGCAAGAGCTAACAAAACCATGGACAAGACTCCTATTCTGTCGTAAGCAGAGCAGGGGCTAGATGACAGGAGAAGCTGGGGGATTCACAGCTCATTAAGCTACCAATCACAAGAGTACTGATTGTTGGAAGATGTCAACTCAGAAGACTGTAGTGGATCAGGGAGATGACAATACAAGTGTGTTTATTGTGCTCACCAGTGACACAAAGGCAGAGAAGAGGCGGGCTTTGAAGAGGAGTCCTGATGCTTTGTAGATGCTCAGGAACCATTGGTTGAGTGAATGAATGAATGAATGAATGAATGAATGAAAAGTCAAGATTTAAAAAGCTTTCAATAGGCTAAATTATAGGTCAAAACTCCAGATGCAATAGAAAGGTGATACATATTAAGCTTTGCCAAGTGGCGGACATCTTACCTCATAGAAATAAATGCAACAAGGATTTAGGAGATGTCTCAAGGACAAGCTTAACAGATAACCATATGCTGTGACCTAAGCAAGACAGACTTCAGCCATGTTATGAAGGTCAGAGAGGAAAGAGACCCAGGAGCTGGCCATGGCCAAGCCTCATGGTGCCCTGTCTTCTTCGGTGTTTGGACAATGCTCCCAATAGGACCTCCACTGATGCTCTGGGTGGTGCAAAGGCAGAACACCAGTGAGAGTCTGGAAACTCTGCCACAGCGAAGCAACTCAGGGGACTGATCATTCTTAGTCTGGAAAAAGAAAGAAGACTTATTGGGGGCATGAGAGCTGACTTTGACTATGTAAAAGTTGAAGTGCCATCAAGCAGACGATGAATTAGCTTTATTATTAAACTGAGTAAGTACTTATTGAATGTCTCTATTTACAAAGTACTCATTTGACAAATATTGACTGCTCACCGCTTCTGTGCCAGGCACTGTCCTAGATGCTGGGGCAAGGGTCTCTGCCTTCATGGAGCTGACATTGAATGCATAATGGGAAAGACAGCCAATACACAAGAAAACAGAGAATAATTTCTGGAAGGATGAAAGTGTACATGATGTGTGCCTCACACATTTGCCTTCAAATCTAGTAGCATATGCTTATTCTTTGTTGTTCCATTAATGGGATAAAGATAGACTGTATTTGAATAAAAGGAAGAAATTTCTCCCAATAGAGCATGAACTCTGTCAAAAAGTAGTGAATTCTATCATTGGAAATGTGAAAAACAAAACCCGTGTGGCCATCTTTCAGGGCTGTTGCGAGGAATTGCTAAGTATGAGTTAAAAATGGATCAGTGGTCCCAAGAGCTTTGGATTTCCTAGACCAGTACAATTAAAAACATGGCAGGTGGCAACACAGGATCACCAAGTTTTTATATTCCTAAGTACATTAATAGAAACCCTACTATTATAAACACCTTCTCATTAGAAAAATGCCATTTTTTAGGGACTTACAAAAAAAGAATGATACAATATCAGAATAAAAAGTCCTCTAAGTAAATTTGGTTATATTAAAATTTCATAACATTGGCCTTACTTTTCTAATTTTGCAGCAGACCATCAAAAATCTCATCTTCAGCCTGAAATAGTCCAGAGCCTGGAATTTGAAAACAGAACCAGATGACCTTGAAATTCTTCCTAATAGTTTTCCAATGATTATGCACTACCAAAATGTAGTACATTTGTTTAAGTGTGGGGTTTTGGAGCTGATGTCTGTGAATTTAAAGCCACGGCTCAAACCAGCTACAGAAAAGCTATTTAACTTTCAGTTTCGACCCCTGTGACAATGGGGATAATAACATTACTGACTTGTGGTGTTATAAGAATTCACTGAGGGGCACCTGGGGGGCTCAGTTGGTTGAGCATCTGACTTGGTTTCGGCTCAGGTTATGATCTCAGGGTCATGAGATTGAGCCCTAGGGCTGGCTCTGCACTGGGCGTGGAGCCTGCTTCGGATTCTCTCTCACCCTCTCCCTCTGCCCCTTCCTTCCACTGCTCACCCCTACTTGCACATGCACATTCTGTCTCTCTTAAAACAAAATTTAAAAAAGAAAAGAAAAGAAACAGATTGCTTTCTTTAGCATGTAATACTTGAAACCCTGGCCCCTATTGCCAGGGAAGTAGACAAGTATCACAGCTAGTTCCTAAAAGGCTGGTTTCCTAAAAGGCTGTTTCTCTCATTCCTAAAATGCCCTCCTCCACATTATTCATTTCCCTAAGCTCCTCCTTCTGCCTTCTGTTGCCTACCTTCTCTAGCACCTACTGGCTTCTCCAGTGAATGCCTGACCCCTTACTACTTTTTTTCTTGCCTCTTGGAGCCTCTTCCCTGTCATTTATTTTTTTCTTTTTCTGCTTTATTTTAGTTTGTCGAGTTTGTGGTGGTTGGTGGAGCCTCCTACATTTTCTCTCCCACCTCCCTGCTTTCTCCCCAGTCTACCAGTGGTACAGCTTCCCCTCAGCTCTTCCCCGCCCTGCCTGCTGCCAACCCCAGAGTGGTCAACAGGATTAGCAAGCTTCCACAGTAAATCAACAACTCTTGCTTCATTTCTTTGGCAGGCAATGGAACATGTCTGAACGCAGAGGAAATGTAGGTTCTTAGGCCTGTGAGTTCAAAGTCTGAAAGCTAAGTAACATGCATGATGACTTACGTTTGAAAGCTGAGCCACCAGTCAACCCTCCAAGGCCCATGCTTTGTGACAATACCCTGCAGTGTCTACTCAAAAGGATGCGTTGTTGTAACAATAGCTAATGCTTCTCTTGTTTGGTGAGGAAGTGATACTGTGTTGTTACTAACAGTGATCGGATTTTAAGTCCTGGACAGGTGCTGAGCACCCTAGAATTCAAGAACTCGATTCGTCAGCAGCAGTAATTTTAGACAAAAAGGTGCCAAAATAAGGTCGTCCTACACGAGTCTTAACCAAGAGACGTCAGTGGAGCGTCTAGGATTTGGCATTTGCGTAAATTAAAATGTGCTGAATAAGTCCTGCATTACTTTTCATTTAAGCCTATGCCAGTCCCACACTTAGGACTTATTAGTTCAAAATGTGGCTGGGCACGCTAGAAGAATAAAAGCATGGTGTGGTATAATTCTTGAACACAGTCCAGTGGATATAAAAACTGGTCCCCAAGTTAGGACATTCAGGCTCATGTGGAGATTTCTTATTATAGACATGGGTTATGTATAACTGATTCTCAGGATCTTAATAGATAGGTGGAAGTTCCTCCCTGTCCGAGATACTGCTGTAGTTTTTATTCATGCCCTCTATGTTTCTTTTTCTTTTAAATTTTCTCCATAAAAAGTAGGTCACATGTGACCTTGTGGGATACCGTAAGACCTTTTGCTTTCCTCCTTAGTGAAATGGGAGCCAGTGGAGGGTTGGGAGGAAAGGAGAGAGAGGATCTGCCTTACCTTTTAAACAGGACCCTCTCTCATTCCTGTGTGGGGAATCAGAGCAAAAAGGAAGACTATTTAATAGGCAATGGCAATAATAGACCCTTTATATGTAAATAAATTGATGTCCTATGATATTAAAAAGTTTCCATTTTAAGTCAACTCTTCTGTCCCAAAGTACCAATAATGACAACTAGTTTTTGGTCATCAGCTAAGCTGTGCATCCTCACCAAGTTATGAGTTACCAATGCCACATCTTTATATAACATATTTGATTCACAAAATTTGTATGTGCACAAATCTTTTAAATTCTGAATTCTCTCTCTTTTTTAAAAGATTTTATTTATTTATTTGCCAGAGAGACACAGAGAGAGGGAACACAAGCAGGGGGGAGAGGGAAAGGGAAAAGCAGGCTTCCCGCTGAGGAGGGAGCCTGATAAGGGGCTTGATCCAGGACCCTGGGATCATGACCTGAGCCGAAGACAGACATGTAACGACTGAGCCATCCAGGTGCCCCCTAAATTCTCTTTTATAGAGAAGTTCTGATACTAGAAAAATATCCTACGAGGAAATAGGCTCATTATTTATGTGCAACAGAACTTAGAATAAACACATTTATCACAGCAAGTTTGTGATGGCAGAAAACTGGAAACAGTATATTCAATTAAGAACATTTTGACAGGACACCCAAAATTGACAAATTGAAGGCAATCAAAATGTTATTGTAGAAGAATACTTAGTAATCCGGAAAGCTGCCCTCAATGTTTGGCTAAGTGAGAAAAAGTTCTTAAATAGGGTATAGAACAATATGTATACAATGTATTTGCAGAGGGAAACAAGAGATATTTAAATGTTAATGGTAGTTTTTCTCTGTTTGATGCCATTACAATGGTTCTTTATTTTTGAATTATTTCAATTTTCTAAAAATGTCTACAGTGAATATTTGTTACATTTGTAATAAATGTAAAATGAAAAAAAGTAATGCATATATTAAACCCAGTTCTGTATATACCAGTGTTTCTCAACTGTGGGGAGTGCTGGACTTCCAAAGATGTATTCAAAGTGGTCCATGACTACCACTATGAGAATTTTTAGTGTGTGTGTTTTAAGATGACAACCTTAACATAATGATATAGACATAGTTTGGATCATCTGGATGATCATGGTATCTTAGAGATGACCAGTGCCCATATTTGCATTTAGTTTTATGTCTGCAAGGTTGACAAGTGCTACCACTCTAATTCTCACAGACTAATGAGAAAAGAAAGAGTCAAATGTATCAGGTGATGTATTTGCAGCTGGTAAAGGCCACAGCCCACTGCACAAATTAGGGTTTGCAGAATTTCCAATAGAGAAAGTTCTGGAGAATACCAGGCATGCCAAACTCAAAAGAACCTGTGTCATGGGGCGCCTGGGTGGCTCAGTTGGTTAAGCGACTGCCTTCAGCTCAGGTCATGATCCCAGGGTCCCGGGCTCCCTGCTCCGTGGGAGGCCTGCTTCCCCCCCTCCCACTCCCCCTGCTTGTGTTCCTTCTCTCACTGTCTCTCTGTCAAATAAATAAAAAAAGAAGAAGAACTTGTGTCAGCATTCAGTATCCATCTCACAAAGTGATCAGTGATTAAACTGTAGCAAAGAGTATCATCAGTCACACTAAATTAACCAGTGTTTTATAGAGGTTGTTTTTAGTTTTTATTGTATTTAATGTTTTGGCATATGTGAAAGAAATAAGCACAGGGATTTTGTGCCTATTTATTTTATTTTCTGTTGCCAATTTTAAATTCAGTTTTATTTAAGATATTGCATTTTCCACTTACAATACAGTGCGTATAAAGTGAAATGTTTATTTCCTTTCCCTGTGCACATATTCCATATTCAAGGACGAAGAATGCCCAGTGTATTTACTATAGCAGCTCAACTTTAAAACTGCCATGGAAATTGCTACAGATTTGGGTCCTTCAAATGTTTTGTGTGGAGCAATGTTAGACCTATCCTCAGGTTGGCTTATCCAACCTCTTCAGTAGTGGGTCCAGAGGAGGCACCACCAGAGGGAGGGGCTCCACTACCAGGGAAGCCTGCAGCCATTCCTCCTGGCGTGCCTCCTGCACTCTAGTACAGCTTGGTCATGACAGGGTTGCAGAATTTCTCCAGCTCTTTCTGCTGACGTTCAAGTTCTTCCTTCTCTGCAGTCAGGTTCTTATCAAGGCAGTTCGTGACTCCATTTATCAAGAATCTTCTGTCTGTCCTCATTACTGACTTTGCCCTGAAGTTTTCATCTTCAACAGTTGCTTTCATGTTGACTGGATAGGATTCAAGTGAATTCTTGGAAGACACCTTGTCCCATTGCTTCTCATCTTCTGCTCTGTTCTTCTCAGCTTCCTGGCCCTGTGCTCAATGTCTTCCTTGCTCAAGCAGCCTTTGCCGCTAGTGCTGGTTATCTTGTTCTCTTTTCCTGAACTCTTATCCATAGCAGAGACACTGAGGATGCCATTAGCATCAATATCAAAAGTGACTTCAATAGAAGGGAGCGCCACAGGGGACAGTAGGTATGCCTATGAATTCAAACATGCCAGTAGGTTGTTGTTTGTTTTTTTTTTAAGATTTTATTTATTTGACAGAGAGAGATAGCAAGAGCAGGAACACAAGCAGGGGGAGTGGGAGAAGGAGAAGCAGGCTTCCCGCCGAGCAGGGAGCCCGATGCGGGGCTCGATCCCAGGACCCTGGGATCATGACCTGAGCCGAAGTCAGACTCTTAACGACTGAGCCACCCAGGTACCCCAAGTAGGTTGTTTATCCATGGCTATGGCACACTCACCTTCATAAATCCAAACGAGCACACCAGGCTGGTTGTCAGAGTAGGGAGGGAAGGTCTGCATCTGTTTGGTAGGAAGGGTAGTATTGCACTTGGTGAGGACAGTCATGACTCCTCCAGCAGTTTCAAAAGCCAAGAGAAAGAGGAGTGACATCCAACAGCAGGGAATCCTGAACATTTTCAGATTTGTCTCCAGAAAGGATGGCTGTCTGGACAGCTGCACCATAAGCAACAGCCTCATCAGGGCTGATGCTCTTGTTCGGTTCCTTTCCACTGAAGAAGTCTTGCAGAAGTTTCTGAATCTTGGGGATATGGGTAGAACTACCCCAGGACAAAATCATTGATCTGACACTTGTGTAGCTTGGCATCCCAAAGGGCTTTCTTTATAAGGTCCAGGGTGCCACAGAACAGGTCAGCCTTTAATTCTTCAAATCGGGGACTAGTCATAGAGGTATGGAAGTCATTCCTTCATACAGAACATCAATCTCAATACTGGCCTGGTTGCTGGAAGACAATGTATGCTTAGCACACTCATAAGCAGTCTGGAGGTGATGGACTGCCCTCTTGTCCATGTGGATGTCCTTCTTATGTTTGCAATTGAACCTCACAATAAAATAGTTGACCATTCGGTTGTCAAAGTCTTCTCCACCTAAGTGGGTGTCTCCAGCTGTAGATTTGACCCAAAATATCCATCTTCAATGGCGGGGATTGAGACATCAAAGTGCCACCTCCTAAGTCAAAGATGAGCACATTCCTTTCAGCTCCAACCTTTCTGTCTAAGCCTCTGTGATTTCCTTCATCTTTGTCAAAACCACAGAGGATACCTCTTCTTTCCCTTGTATTCTGCTTAGACCTTGGGCCTGCCAGCATCATTCACCACCATGAAGAGCCAATGCTTCATATCAGATTGGACAAGCGCATCAACGACTTTATGTCCGATCAGGCATTTGACATCAAAAACTGTGTTGGGGTTCACTGCAACTTCATTCTTTGCAGCATTGTTGATCAGTCATTTGATGTCAGTAAAGGTGACATAACTTGGGGTGGTTCAGTTTCCCTGATCGTTGGCAATTATTTCCACATTCTCGTGCTAGAAGACACCCACACAATAGGAGGTGGTGCCAAGATCAATGCCAACTGCAGGTCCCTTAGATGTAGCTGCTTCCAGGTGGGCCTTGTGCAGCTTGCAAAGAAAAACAGCAATCTGGAGAGCTGGGTCGTTCAATGAGATCCTGTGCCTATTGAATTTTGTGTTGTATTTCACTTAAGTAGCATACTCGTGAAAAATATTAATTGAAGTCTAGAAAAATCTTTGTCCTTTCTGAAGTGTCTGCACGCTGCCCAGGTTTGAGAAGCACTGTTCTAGAACAAAAAATGCTCCCCACACATGAACACGGTACCTTTAGAAGCTACATAAACTCAGGACGCTAAGCTGTCACTTCATCTTGTGCACTGACGCTCCTAACAGCATGTCACAAACAGAAAAAGGAGATCCAGTTCCACAAGTTGGGCGCTGTATTATTTGGAACCTCAAATACATTTTTTTTACTCACAGAAATTATATTAAAAACCATGTTAGGATCCCCATCAGTCAACCAAAGCCCTTCCCCTTCTATTTTTTATTTTTTAAGATTTTATTTCTTTATTTGAGAGAGAAAGAGAAAGAGCATGAGAGACAGAGAGATCACGAGCAGGAGGGAGAGGCAGATGGAGAAGCAGACTCCCCGCCAAGCAGGGAGCCCAATGCGGGGCTCGATCCCAGGAACCTGGGATCACGACCTGAGCTGAAGGCAGACGGCTTAAACCAACTGAGCACCCAGGCGCCTGACCAAAGCCTTTTTAATATAAAATGTTCCTGGGCTAGGAAGAATGATGTATCCTGGGGTACATTTTAAAAGGCAAGTTTTCCTTTCATTTTTCATTAGACCAGGAAACATTTTATAGCAGAGGTTTGGGGCTACCTGTCCTTAGCTTCTGCTTCATTCTAGCTCTACCTCTTCCCCAAATCTAGCAACTCTTCTCTCTAAAAGTATTCCCTGCTGCAAAACAAGTGCGCTCATACATAGAATTGCCAAAGTTTACAAACAGCTTCACCGGGCCTATCTTCCTGACTCCTCATATCACAGCAGCCTGATAAATAAGCATTAAAATTCTCATTTTGTAGATAGCAAAACTGAGTTCAGAGAGGTTAAGTGGCGTTCCCATGGTCAAATAGCTAGTAACAAAATAGGCCTGAGGTATAAGTGTTTGATTCCAATTCCCTGAGTTTTTCCCTCCAATCTCTGATAATAACAGCTATTTTTCTTTCCCAGATTATTAGGAGGGAAAAATGTTTAATTAACAAAAAATTGTTTCAAATGGCTAATAACCACTTAACTCTGAGATATCTGCATTTTCAAAGCAGAGTGCCAAGCTGCCCAAATCTATAACATGGAGAACTGCAGGAAAGGTGTATTTGTTTTCCTAGGGTTGCAAGTTACCACTGAGATATCTATATTTTCAAAGCAGAGTGCCAAGCTGCCCAAATCTATAACATGGAGAACTGCAGGAAAGGTGTAATTGTTTCCTAGGGTTGCAAGTTACCACTGAGATATCTATATTTTCAAAGCAGAGTGCCAAGCTGCCCAAATCTATAACATGGAGAACTGCAGGAAAGGTGTATTTGCTTCCTAGGGTTGCAAATTACCACAAACTCCATGGTTTAAAACAACAAAAATTCATTCTCTCGCAGCTCTGAAAGCAAGGGGTCTGAAATCAAGGTGTTGGCAGGGTTGGTTTCTTCTGGAGGTTCTAGGGGACGGTCCCCTTCTAAGCCCTCTCCTAGCTTCTGGGGCCGCCGGCCATCCTTGCCGTGTCTTGGCTCGTAGACACAGCGCTCTCGATCCCGGCCACCCACGTTTCTCCCCTTCTCCTTCCCCTTGCCTCTCCTCTCCTCTTCTCAGGACACGTGTCACTGGACTTGGAGCTCACCCTAGTCCAGAATGATCTTACACCTGAGATCTTCAACTTAATTATATTTACAAAGACCCTTTTACCAATAAAGTCCCATTCACAGGTACTGGATGGATTTACCTTTGGGGGAGGGGCACAGTTCAAAGCACTACACAAGGGCAATTGCAAAGCGAACTTTCTCGTTCATGGAATACTGAGTATCCCACCCATCATCTCCTAGCCAGAAACAAACATCCTATATCTGGAAATCTCCTCCAGGCTCTGGATTCTACCTCTAGTCATTGGTTTCCCATGGTTCTGTATTCTGCCTTAAAACGGGAGTTTCCCCTCTTCTTTGCCCATTCATATGATCACCTCCACTGAGAGGGCTGCCTGGCTTTCACTGATTTCTCTACCTGGCCTGGTCTTCCATTCTCCTTAGCATTTACTAAAGCCCACTGAGTCCAGGCTTCTGGGAAAGCTCATTCCCTACCCGCTCTCATCCTCAACTACCATTTATCTTGGACCAGAATGCAAACACTGGGGGGACATGATTGGTTGTTCCTAGAGGTGAAAGCAGCCTGACCCTGCCTGGGAGTCAGTGTCTCTCATTAGTTCCTGACAGGTGATGCTTTTCATTGCTTCTTCCTCTTGCCCCTGCCCTCACATCAGCATTGACTCCTGTGGCCCAGAAATCCCAGGGCATTTTCGACACCCCACTGCAGGTAGGGGAGCCCTGGGCTAAGGCTCCCGTGTCTACTATCCCATAGCAGTGGGGGGACAAAGTGGTACTGGCCATACTCAAGAAAAAAAAAAATGACCAATATTTGTAAGAAAAGAAAGGCTTCCTTCTGCTTCAGACCCTATTCTCTGCGACAGACGGTGCTCCTTAAAGTATACCTTCCACTTAAATCAACTGAGCCACCCAGGCATATGCTAAGTGAAGTAAGTCAATCAGAAAAAGACAATTATCATATGGTTTCACTCATATATGGAATATAAGGAAACCACAGAGGATCATAAGGACAGGGAGGGAAAACTGAAGGGGAAGAAGTAAGAGCGGGAGACGATCAATGAGAGACTCGGGACTCAGGAAACAAACTGAGGGTTGCTGAAGCGGTGGTGGGTGGGAGATGGGACAGCTGGGTGATGGGCATTAAGGGAGGGCACGTGATGTGATGAGCACTGGGTGTTACACTCAATTAATGTATCAGTGAACATCACATCAAAAACTTATGATGTGTTATTTGTTGGCTAATTGAATTTAAATAAATAAAATTGTATATATAAATATATATAATTAAATAATTTAATATATAATTATATATTATATACAATTATATATAACATACAAAATAATATATATAATTATATATATTATATATTATATAAATATTATCTCCTTCCCCTGACCACCCGAATGAGAAACAACCCCTAATAGTGGTTAAACATGCACCCTTCTAAGCCCGATTCTATAACAGAACCTCTGGGAAAGGACCTAGAACTCTGTTTTTTAGCAAGTTTCCCAGTGGTACTCCCACACGCTAGATTCTGAGAACCATCTCCCAGTATAATCACAAGTAAACAGCACAGCCATGCTTCTTGGCATGAAATTAGGCAAAGCTGTTCCCCCACAGAGCCCTTCCTGCAGCACAACACTGCTCACAGGTTCGCATCAGACCCTCACAGTTCCAGAATCACCTTTCCTCCTCCATCCTTCCCACCCTGGGCAGGAACCAGCCCACCGTCTTCTCTCTTTCTGCTTCGTGTTTGGGGAATGTGTCTCCCCTCCCTACTACTGGGCCATTGCCAGTGCTCCCAAGGGTCTCCTTACAGTCTGAATTCTGGAAAGAACATTGAGATTTGGGTGCCTTTCCCCACGAGCTCTCATTGTCCAAGGTATTAAGAAGCGCAGAGAGAAAAAAGCACAGCAAGAGACCCCCTAAAGCTTTCCCCAGGAGGGCATGTGCCTGAGTCTGACTTGAGTTGTGCAGGAGGCTGGCCTGGGCTGCCCCCAGTGGGATCAGGTGAATTTCAAAGTCACTCGTGAACCGTGCAAGCGCAAGTAGGTGGTGTTAAGTTCATTTCTGCCCTAAGATTCCTGTAAGCTTTCCGAATCCACCACAACTGTTAACACATCTTAGTTACATGGCAAACGTGGCATCTGAAAAGCTCAAGTAGCAGAAGTTTGAGTACAAAACCCTAAAGAGCTGGATTCCCAAAAGAGCTGGATTCAGCTCACCAACCAGCATGTGGTTACCAAGCACTTACTACGTGAGAAAAAAAAAAAAAAATTTACCTGTGTGTTGTATGGCTAGATGTGTGTGTGTGTGTGTGTGTTGTGATAAAAAATAATTCTGCAAGGCCCGACTGCTGGGTAGTTCTCGACTTTGAATGTTTAGCTTTTCCAAGGCCTCCTGGCTAGATTCTGGTTAGTGGGATGTGGCATCAAAGGGTGGAATCGCGAATATATTTTTCATTCCTATCTACTCTTACCTGCTCACACACTATTTAAATAGAGCTTCACACAAAGTGAGTTATTAACGGTAGCAAAAGTTTGGCATGCACAAAAAAGTTTACCAAAAACTCCCAAGATCACTGTACAGTACTATACAGAGAGCAAGTGTTCTGGGCCTCGCCACTTGGCATTTGTGTTTTCAGGCAGGGTATAGGGCGGGGAGAGGTTATAAGCTTAGAGCAGGTGATTTGCAAGAGGAATGTGATTTCTCTTTTGGTCACAGACCATGCTGCTTGAAATATCAATCTTTAGGGGCGCCTGGGTGGCTCAGACGGTTAAGCGTCTGCCTTCGGCTCAGGTCATAATCCTAGGGTCCTGGGATCGAGCCCGCATCTGGCTCCCTGTTCCGCGGGAGGCCTGCTTCTCCCTCTCCCACTCTCCCTGCTTGTGTTCCCTCTCGCTGTCTCTCTCTCTCTGTCAAATAAATATAATCTTAAAAAAAAGAAATATCAATCTTTATAATTTCATAACCACTAAGTATTTGTATCTAAGGTGCTATATAAAGATTAATTTGTTATAAAGTAAGTACTTAAGTATATTTTTGTTTATGTTATTTGGGATCTGCTTATTAAAGCTGTTCTTGAAACCCTACTCTTGTCAACATTCACCCTGCAGCCAAGTCTAGAGTACTGTACTAGCTATATATTCAATTCTTAAATGTGGGTTGGAATAAAAATTATTCTAGAAATTTAGTACAATCCACAAAATAAATATACTTTTAATACAGTTCAGAAAAGGAGTTCCTTGAGATAACTGGGTGACGGGCATTAAGGAGGGCATATGATGTGATCAGCATTGGGCATTATATGCAACTAAGGAATCATTGAACACTACATCCAAAAACTAATGATGTATTAGATGCTGGCTAGTTGAATTTAAAGTAATAAAAAAAAAAAGAAAAGTAGTTCTTTGGGATACATCAAATACATTGATTTTGAATCTACCAATTCCTTTCTAAATGTAACACAAACAAATTGTTAGAGGTTAAATGTTGCAAAAATGGAAAAAAGCCAACTGGTAGTTAAATGGAAGGCAGGGTCTAGGAAATCTGAATTATATGACACTAGGCAGACTGCTTACCATATTGCCATATCAGTTTCTCCATAGGAAGTTGTAGAAAAAAACCCCATATAACCCCTGTAAGACTGTATCACAGCTCTCATTTCCTTTTCTACATGCCAGGATAAAAAGCACTTCCCTGAATTCTGAGCAGTTCTTTCTTCTGAAGAAAACCAGTTATGATCTCATGAATGTATTGTAAAAATTAAGCAATAGCTGGATGCAATCTATTTTGCAATAAAAGATGGCATACCAGTACATTTAATCTGCCAAGATTCACTCTACCATCTTATAACAGGCTTGGCAAATTTGGATGTGAGTGTCCCCACGTCTACTCAATGTAAAAAAAAAATAGATAGTATTATTTAATTTTCTCAGATAAAGCCATTGCTCCAAATGTCATTAAATTCTGGCAGATATTTCTTGGTCTGTTCTCATTTCTTTCTTAGGCTTCAAATGTACTTATCAAAGGCATAAACCTTTAGTCCAAACCTCACTGACCACTCAGCCTTCACAGGAATTAAGAATTTTAATGGGAGACCAGGGAGAGCTGTTTGACGTTTACAGCAATTTGAAAGAACTGTTTCTGTCCCCTCTTTTTGTTAATGTTTACAATGACTCAAGAGAGAAACAGGTGTTAGCGCTCTGCTTTAGTAAACCCTTGGCTTTAACATAAGCTGTCTGTGAACACTTTAAAAGACACATTTTACAGTTTTAGAGGCTACTTCCTTGAATACCAGAGAACTTTCAGCGAAAATAATAGCACTTTAATCCCTTCCACTTTATGCTTTATTCCCATCATTTTATGTTTCAAAAAACTAGACAAGTAGCTGATGATTTCTCTGAAATAAAAATCACAGTATTTCATTTGGAAACTAGTTATACAATTAGGTGCTGGGGGATTCAGCAACAAATATCCAAAAGCTGGGTCCCGTGACCTTCACTGTCTAATAAAAGTGACAGAAACCTCTAAAACTGACCCTAAAACCCCAAAGTCTGAGCTCCTGGAGCATGGGACTGAGGTTGTACTGTCCCCCCAGTGGCAGAAAACAATCAGTGGCTCTGTTCCTCATCAACTCATCTGGGTGGACTGCTTTGGTAAAGTAGCCATAGACTCCCAAAGGGGTGAGGACGTGGAAGGAGGCACCAAAAGAGATAAAACCCAGCACGAAGAAATGCAACACAGCAAGAGCTCCCTCTTAGCATCCTCACCATAACCAGGTTTACATGAAACCAGGTCCGAAGCTAATGCAGTCAGGAGTTAATGGTAGTACACACTTACTTGAAAACAAGACAAAACAAAAACAAAACTGCATCTTTCCTTATACGGTAGCAGCCACTCAACTACAAAGACCTCAGTGGAAATGAAACTTGGATTTTTCATGAGAAAGAAAAGTAATGATTTAACATTTTTTAAACAGTTGCTTTATCTAACTCCTCAAGAAGAATTCCAAGAACTCTCAGGCAAAAACTTCATCTTTTAAAAGTCTACATTCAAATAGTAGTAAGAACAGGAAAAATACAATATTTTGATTGTTCATGAGAATGAAAGCACTCTTGGTGGGTGGGGGGACGGGTTAACCTGGTGATGGGTATTAAGGAGGGCACGTATTGCATGGAGCACCGGGTGTTAAACGCAAACAATGAATCATGGAACACTACATCAAAAACTAATGATGTAATGTATGGTGACTAACATAACACAGTATAATAAAATTTTAAAAATACATTAAAAAAGTAAAAGTAAAAAAAAGTTTATCAGTAGTCACTGAGGTTGTATGATCTATCATATTATATTGTGTCTGGGAAAACATTCATCAATATAAAATCATAACATTAAAATTTTTCCTCTTATCTAAAAAAAATGAAAAAAAGAATGAAAGCATTCTTGCTGCCAGGAACTGCTTCATGGACAGAGTACTAGACCTTGAAGGATAACGATTTTTTTTTTTAGGTAGGTTCCATGCCCAGTGTAGAGCCCAACACAGGGGCTTGAACTGGTGACCCTGAGAGCAAGACCTGAGCTGAGAGCCAGAGTCATACACTTTACTGACTGAGTCACCCATGAGTCCCTTGAAGGATAAGGATTTTTAAAAATATCTGTGGGGGTTGGGGAAAGAAATCTACCTCAAGATTGATAATTGTATATCATTGTATTCTGTAGATGTTAATATCCTATTTTGTGACAGGGTCAGGAAATTTGCATTTGTCATTAAGTTTTTTAGGTGATTTTATGTTCCAACCGAGTCTGGAAACCCATACCTTGACCTACAGCTGTGGTTCTCCAAGTGTGGTCCCTGCACCAGCAGCACCAAAATCAGCAACTCCCAGGAACCTGGCAGATGCACAAAGGCTCAGGCCCCTTGGCAGACCTACTGAAGCAGAATCCCTAAGGGTGGGGCCTGCTGGTTTTAACTAGAAGCTAGGTGAGTGGGATACAGCTCAAGTTTTGAGCCACATGGGCCTCCAGAGATGCCAAATTTCCCAAGGTGTCTCTTTCAGGGCAATTCCAGAGACTTTCCAATGGATGGGTGATTTAACAGTACTCGATAAAAATAAAGGTGAGATGACCTGATCTTACAGAGGGCCAGGCCTTTAGAAGTATGCCTCTAAAGGGAGAAAGAGGAGGGAAAAAAAAAAAAAAGAATAATACTGAGTGAGGACTATATAAAAATTAAAACCTGAGTATGTCCCAAAGAAGTATAATAAAATAAGAAATTGGAGATTAAAATGGAATGGTGCTGTCCAACCCTGAAACTGCCCATCTGGAAAGAAGCAGCTTTTGATTTTTCAAAGTCATCAGTCTGTTGAGATTGATATTTACAAAATCCATGATTATTCCCTCAGGAGAGAAGCTGTTTCTAAAACAACTTCTGAGGCTTTTCTAGTCGGAGTCCTTCTGGAATCACAAACATTTTGTTTCCTAGGCAGCCTCTGTCGGATACCTGGAAGAGACAGCTTTCACTGACGATGTTCCTATTACTTCCCGACTTTGCCCGGGTACCTGTTGATGTGTTTAGAGCCATCTGATACAGGGCGGAACAGCTGGAATGTCTGCAGGCTCTTGGTGGCAACCTGCCGCAGATGGTACCAGCTGGTGAGCCGCTCAGACTGCAGCACGGGTTCTTTTGTCCTGCTATGGAAGATGGTGACTAGTTAGCTCGCACGTTAGCCTTGCCTCCCTCTATTACAAAAGCAGAGCTGGATGGGCTGCCTTTCACGTACTGAAGATTCTGCTAGGAGGGAAGCACGTGTAACTTGAGTATTTCCAGCACTGTTTCTATTTCTGGTGATGGTGGACAGATTGATGCCCAATGCACCACTAGGACTCCTAGTGCAGGAAGCAAGGTTAGGGTATAGCTCCTTCCTGCCAGCCCAAAGAGAGCAAAGCCTCCCGCCACGCAGAGAAGGAACTCATCTCCTTCGCTTCTCTATCTTGGCGCTCTACCTGACTGAGTTATTCAACCACTTTGAGTTTCCAGATAATAAGGAATATGAAATGGATTGGTTAGGGGCTTGGCAAGGGAAGGACATTTCTACCTGGTTTGTTGTTTTTGCTTTTTCCAACAGGAAGGAGTGTGGCCAAGAGAAATGCCATCCTCCTAGGGATGTACTCCTGCACATTGCCTTTTCTATGTCAGAACGTCAAGAGGAGTGAAGAAAGGGCCAACCATCACCTAAAACCTTGGAAATTGGGAGACATTCCAAGGCCTGTGAATTTCATAGGGTTATATCAAACCACAAAAATCCAAACCAAGATCACTTGCGATTAAGATGTCTTTTAAATTATGCTAATAGACTGGATTCCTTTATGTTGATTTATCTGACGTTATCTTAGAGTTTTTAGGAACATAGTTCATAAATATTAGGCATTCTGTGTAAAGAAAGGGAATAGCCTAAAAGGATTTTCAACATTCTCATCCAATCCCAGAATCCTACAGATTAACTTTCTTTTGTATATAATTCTATGAGCAAATATGAATGCAATACTAAAAATCACATTTAGTAGATACAGAGAAGTTATATAATAAAACCAGAAATAATCTAACAGAGTTTGTTCTACATTATTATTCTTCACCTTTCAAAGGTTTCTTAACTCCTCTATGGGCTTCGAATACCACTTAATCAATTCTGGCTGGCAGTTTACATATTCAATTGACTTCCGTGGCATTGCATTTCTAAAACATGTAGTATAGATGTTTACAACTAGACCCCACACTTTCATTCCACAACGTTAAGAGAGGAGAGGCCAAAAAAGGTGGACTGTGGTTTGCATCCATGGGCCATTTTCTCCAATCTCACTTTTTCTATAACAGGCTTTCAAATGAATCATTCATTCATTCCTTCATTCTTTCACTATGTAAAAGGAGCCCATGATGTACCCGGAACTACGCTAATATTTTACTCTCTCTTGCATTCCTTTACAAATTTTTCTCTATGTAAAACTCATAAAATATTTTGGACCGAAGGTTTGAGATAGCAGGTGATGTGAGATATTATCACTAACAGACCCCATTCTATTTGAAGTTGATTAGGACATACTAAAAAAGGCTGAATAGTAAACAGCACCTAGGGTATTTGAAGTGGTATGGCTCCACCTTCTGGCCACAAGGCAGAATGCATGCCTGACAAAAAGTCAACCGGTTCTGGGACCAGATCAGCTTTTACAAATACAATCCCTTGCCTGTTACTGCAGTGTTCAAATATTTTCTTAGTGCCTAGTCTTGGTTATGGTTCCAGATAAGAAGCAGACTCTTAAGAATAGCCTGTAGGAAATATGATTATTCTGTGAAAAATTCTACCTTGTAGAGCAAATCTTCTTTGGGTAATTCAAAAGCACATAATTAAGTGTTATTTGGAAAATATTTAATGTTAACGGGATAATATGATCTTAAGCTATTTGTCAATTTGTGGCTTTCGAAGTCCTTCTGCATGCACGATGTCGGCCATCCTTACCGTTGAACGGTGGCTGGTGCACACAGGAAGCTGGGAGGGGGAGAAAACTCACGTGCTCTGTAGCTCAGCAGGGATAGGTTTGCCTATCAGCAACTCCACTTTTTAGCATGGAACCAGGAACAAGTACCTGAAACTTTTGAAGACACTTGCTTCAAATATCGAACAGTAAGAAGAACCTCTGGTGGCTGGGAAGATCAGATAGAATATACCCTATCTAAAAGGACACAGAGCGCCCACTGACCGATGAATAAACAACGAGTTACAGTAGTCCTCCCCTTTACCCACAGCTTTGCTTTCCACCAGTTTCAGTTACCTGCGGTCAACTGAGGCCCGGAAGCAGATGCTCCTCCTTCTGACACCATCAGAAGATCAACAGCAGGTCAGCTTAATGCTACGTCATAGTGCCTACGTCATTCCCCTCACTTCATCGCATCACGTGGGCATGTAATCATATCACGTCATCACAAGAAGAAGGGTGAGTTCAGCACAATCAAATATTTTGAGAGAACGACAGAGACCACAGTCACATAACTTTCATGAGAGTATACTGTATAAGTGTCCTATTTTATTATCAGTCGTTATTAATGTCCTACTGTGCCTAATTTATAAATTAAACTTTACCATCGGTATGTAGGTATAGGAAAACATATTGTACATATAGGGTTCAGTACTATCCGCGGTTTCAGGCATCCACTGGGAGTGTTAGAACATATCCTCCGTGGATAAACGGACTACTGTATATACGTACAATGAAATATTATTCAGTCTTAAAAAGGAAAGAAATTCTGGCACATGCTGCAACATCAGTGCATCTCGAGGACCTTCTGCTAACTGAAATAAGCCAGATGCAAAGGGACAAATATTGCACGATTCCACTTATATGAAGTACCTAGAGTAATCAAAGTCATAGAGACAGAAAGTAGACACAAGAGTACCAGAGGCTGGGCGGGGGGGGGGGGGGGGGGGGGGGAGGAATGGGGAATTCCTTTAACGGCTCTAGAGTTTCGGTTTTACAAGGCGAAAAAATTCCCAGAGGTTGATGGTGGGATCGATGTGTTGCACAACGGTGTGGGTGTACTTACTGTCCCTGAGGTGGATACTTCCAAATGGTGAAAATGGTGAATTTTCATGAATGTTATGTGTATTTAACACACGCACAAAGTTAGAGAAACACCTGGCCCACGGTTAAGTGTCAGGTGAACACCTACTTTGCTATAGTGCTGCCATTGATCATTTAACAATGATCAATGAAATGAAGGCTAGGGGCTTTAAATGATGGACCCGAAGCTATCTTCTCCGGCAAAGCAAGTTACCAGACCTCTCCACCAGACTGACTGAGGTGTGTCTGTCCATAGGGGTTTTTATTGTTTAGAGACAGTTCAAGAGCTTGTACCCTGATGTAGGATATGCCAACTAAGAACACAGGGGTCATGCCCACTAAAGGCAAGTTTTAAACTTTCTGGTGAATTTGAAAAGAATGTGGCTCCCATTGCTTGTGTTACTTGAGGAGAGATAGGCTTTTAGGGTAAAAAATCAAAGCCAGCACCAAGGCTCTGACCCACAAGGAATTATGACCAACACCTTTCTATGATCTAGTGGCTGGCACCTCCCTCTGCCATATATAAACTCAAGTTTTCAAAGGCAATGCCATTGGCTGAGTCTAGGAGATGGCTCACGCTATAAAATAGAGTCCTATAATTGTCATTTAGTCATAGAATAGGACTAACAGATTTTAAGTCATCCATACTAATAAACCAGACTAGGTTGCATGAAGAGACCAGGTCCCTGAGTAGAGTTTGGGTACCCTGCTTGGTGTGTCGGGAAAGTCATAAATCTGTGTTGCTCCTTGCAAAGGCTGGTGATGGAAGGACTGGAAGGTGGTGGAAAACAGAGTGGAGGGAAGTGGGGAAAGTGTGTACGTGCAGCACTTACGGAAGGTAGCCAAAACCTGCCTTCAGCAAAGCATCAACAGGGGTTGGATGGGGTATTCAGTGAAGTCCTTTATTCACATGAAGATGCTCAAAAATTTCACTACAGGGTACTATGGTTCTCTATAGAATAAGCAAAAACTTCAAAAGGCCTGAATTAGAGACATGATTGTTGTCGCCCGCCAGGAAACAACTCAACAAACAAAAATATTAAGAAGGGTCTGTCACAATGTTATTCATCTACGTATCATGTTTTTTGTTTAAAGGAACCCTTAGTGACTTTTTAATATTTAAATAAGAGTGTCAAGTAACAATTATTTCTTATTATAATTGTAGCTACTATTTATGAACACTTATTTTGTGTACTTTTCCTACATTCTAACTCTCCTGACATTTAACATATGAAGGACCAAGGGTCAGAGATATTAAGGAACTTCTGCAAGGCCACAGTTACTAAGTGGCAGAGCTGGGTTTTCAACAGGTCTCTGGAGCCTGTGCAATTATCTACTGGATCTGCCCTAGGTCTTTAGTGTGGAGTTAGGTCACTCTTTGGTATTTTCAAAAAATACATGGTTAGAAGCTGAGCAGAAACATGGTTTTCCTCACCAGATTTAATTTCAGAGAGCAAAGACAGGGTCCTTTTGCTTTCTGCATCCATGCATCTAGTTCAGTACCTGAAACTAAGGAAATGTTGGAATCAATCCATTAATCAATGGACTCCACACAACTAAATTAAAAGATAGTTACAAGAAAATATTTACCAATACAGATCATGGACAGCCACCTCCATAACAATCAATGAAAAAAGTCATAGTCTCTGCCTTGGAAGTATCTTTATGCTAGAAAAATATTTCCTACTAATGCATTTGCTCAGGGGCAAAGTGGTGTGACAGGTGGAAGTATGTGGGAAACCCAAAGGAGATGAAGCAACTGGGCAGGCAGGGAAGGCAATAGCAGTAGCCCTGGGCCCAGCACAGTGCCTGGTACATGCAAGTCCTCAGTAAGCATGTAAGTGAACCGATCAGCCAGAACACAATAGCAGGTCTGCCCTTAGAAAGACAGTAAGGGCACAGGAAACAATGGACCGTCATAGGGGACCCCATTCCTTCTGTAGGACCGGGGCATCCCCCTGACACCCTTGAAGAGGCACAGTTTGGGTAAGAAGCACTACTCAAGTACTCACAGCTGCCCAACCTACTCAGCGGATCCTTGGGTAGCAAAAGACAGTAAAGTTATTATACGCAATATTTTTAGAAAATGTAGTAAGTTCTCAATTATTTAAGGGCTGGTCATTTCATCCGTGGATTACTTGAGTTAATGTTGCTTTTTTTTTTTCCTGCTTGGGTCATTTCATTGTTCTTTGGTCCTTCCACCATGACAGGGAAACAAAATTAAATTATATCGAAAACGCCAGAACACAGCAGCTACTTCGGGGTAGTTTGTGGCGTACTGACCCCTCCCCAGTCTTACTCAGTAGTTCTGAATGGCTTATTACTGTTTTTATTTCATACATTTCAAGTTCCTCAAACTAACATACAAGACAAGCATAGTCTCATTGCTTCTTGTACCAAACCACTCCTTTCATTCGCTGGCCATTCTATCCCTGAAATAAGACTTGTGAGTATATTTTATTTCTGGCATACTGGTCCATTCATTCATTCATCAACAAAATGGATACAGGCATGGAGAATAGAGCAGAAAGGGGTTCACACAAGGTGCTTCTCTCATGGAGCTGATTGGGAGAGAGCGAAATGAACTAACTAACCAACCAGCAAATCATAAAATAAGCGACTTTTTATCAGATCATTTTCAAGTACAGAATGAAAAAGGGATATGGGAGTAAGTCTCATCTCTAAGGATAAGACACTGAAGTTGAGATCTGAATGAAAAGAAACAATCCAATCCTATCATGATCAAGAAGAGTGTCTGCAGAAGAAAGAAGAGCTGGTTCAAGGAAGGTAGGGAGGGAAAGAGAGAGAATGTGTGGCAGAAACATAATGGGTGAGAAGAATAGATGAGACAATATCTGAAAGGTCAGCAGGGCATCATCAGAGTAAGGAGCTCTGAACTTTATTCTAAGTATGTTGGGAAGTGACTGGAGGGCTTTAAATAAAGAATTGACATAATCATCCTATTTGCACTTTGTAAAAGTCTCTCTGGATGCTGTGAGGAGCATGGATTGTAGACAGCCCAGTAGCAGAAGCAGGAGGACCAACCAGGAGACTATTACAAGCAAGAGATAATAGTGTCTTGATCTGAAATGAGAGCGGTAGAGATAGGATGAAGAAGTCTGATCCAGGATTTTTTAAGACACAGATCCTACAGAACTTGTATAGAGGATTATATGTTTCTCCCCGGATTTTTGACTTGAATAATTGAGTGGGTGGTAATGGTGTTTATGGAGATGTAACAGGACAAACAGGCTTCCTGAGAGGGTACCAAAAGGTCTGCTTTACCCACATGAAGTTTGAGGAGAAGTTTCAACTTATATGGAAATGTCCAGTGGACAATTAAATCTTTGAGCCTGGAGTTCTGAAGTATAGACAAGGCTAGAGGTAGGCAGTCAAACGGTCACTGGCATTGACATGGCTGAATGAGACCACCTATGGAGAGTATATAAATAAAAAATAGAAGGTGGCCAATTCCGTACCTAAGGGGCACTTCAAGTTTAGACGAGGGAAAGGAGAACAGGGCCCTGAGCAGAAGGAATCAGTAAGAAAGAGAAATGGAGATTACAGTGTCATGAAAGACAAAAGAATTTTGAAGAGGAAGTAATGGTCAACTTTGCCAAATGTTCTTGAGAGGTCAAGAATGGTATGGAAAAAGATAACTATTGGGTTTGCAACAGGAAGGTCATTATCACTTTGATGACAGCTTCTTAGTGGATTAACAGGGAGAGAGGTCTGATTGGAAGAGGTTGAGGAATCCATATGAGGTAGGGAGACAGTGATTATAGAAAAAAGAAGATTTTCTGTGAAGGGGACAAAAGAAATAGCTGAAAAAAGACATAGGGCAGAGAGGAGACTGTTTTGTTTCATGGACAAGAGATCTCTCTATATGCTGATAGGAAAAATCCAGTAGAAAGAAAGCAATTCATCATGTGGGGGTGAAGGCTCACTGTAGGTACAAAAAGTCTGGGAGGCAAGATAGGTTGGGACTCTGAGCACAGTGAAAAGGTTGGGCCCTTGCTAGGAGCAGAGATACTTCCACCTTTGCAAAAGGAGACAAGGCAGAGAGCATGAGTTAATATGGAATCAGGTTGGTACACCGGGAGGCATGAAGAAAGATGAGGGTGGAGAGATCCTGCTTGCTCCTCAATGAAGCATGATGCACCATCATCATCTGAGACTGGCTCTGGAGGAAAGATGAAGGTGTGAAACAACCATTGAAAAGAGTAGAAAAGTGAACATCTACACTAGAAACACCCGTAGGATTAAATGTCCAATTGTGGTCTCTTACAATGAATATAAAGGGAGAAAATCAGCCAGTTGTGTATTCTTCTCCAGCAGGGGGAGACTCATGAACTGAGGTAAGCTAGGATGAAGGCTTTTTCAGGAGAACATAATAAAGGTAGCAAAAATATTGAGAGCATTCCGAAGGAGGCCATTACAGTGATGGGGCATAAACTTTAAGTTGGTAAGGAGGTAGTAAGGTCATGAAAAGGGATGGATTGGAGGTCTGTCCTGAAGGACTTGAGGCACTCAAGAATTGCTAGAGTAGAAATGTGTGCATAAATTAAGGATAAAAAGTGGGATGCTTGGAGTCAAATATTTAAACTTAGAACATCCTCTCAACAAGGAATGACTTACTCTACCACCTCTTCTTAGTGTCATCCCAGTTCTAAACCCTATGAGATTGAACTTGGCTACTCTGCTTATTTTCTGGATGCCCTTGGACAAGCCATGTAACATCTCTTGAGCTCTTATCCATAAAATAGAGCTGGTCAACCTTTCCTATTACTTTAAAGGTTAGAGATAACATACGTAAAGCGCTTAGCACATGGCAGGTGCTCGATCTTGGCTGCCTGTTGGGCGTACCCATGGTTATTCTTACATCACCAATGGCAGCTTAAGAGCTCATAGAAGGGGAAAGAAACTTAGGCTGTGTCTAGTCCATTACTGACCCTTCTCCCCCTACAGCTGATGCTACAATTCATTCTCTTGATTTAAATTTAGCCTATACAGTTACCAAGAGGAATTAATAGTTATCCATTCTATGTAACATTGCACATCTATTTTCAAATTTCTTATTTCAAATAACTTAGAACCAAACAAGCCAAGAATAAATTATAAAGAAATTCCATAATTTTGTGTTCTTATACTTAATCCCTTTTCTTCATTTCAAAAATGATCCTTTCTCTTTTCTCTTTAGCCAGAATTGCTGTTCTAATAAGATGCAATGAATAAACTGGATAGTATCAAAGATTTAACTTCTACTAAAGAAAAGCACTTTCACTCATACTGGTACATTATATAAGTAAAAAAAGAGAAACAAAACTTCATTTTATATATATATATATATATATATATTATATATATATATATATATATAAACAAAATTCCCCCCACGAGGAAGAGGCAGCATTGAGTCAAAAGATTCTCAGAGACAAACTGAATGAAAATAATACAAGAACAGAAGTGTGTGTGTCTTTTAAAGAACAAATTACATCTTGAAAACACATTAATAGGCAGTACTTACATATATTAATTAGGTTAATTAAATTAGGAAATCAAGATAGATTTGTTTATAGATTTTTAGGTGGAAAATTCCCTCCAGTTCTGTAGGGCAGTTAAAAGTCCTCTCTTAACTTGTGGATTAGCTTAATCAGAAGATACCACTGAAGGAAATCATTACAATGGAACAACAGCATGAGTGCGATTTGATATGTTAAGAGTTTTGGGTTTATTGTTTGTTTTTTTTTTTAACTTCGTGACTGTAAAAAACCTCTAAGAGCATATGTTGATGGATATTTTAGATCCAAGTTGACTCCAGTAGTGAGCACTAAATGCCCCTTTCCTGTCTTTTCTCTTTGCCCCCTGCTGAGGATGATAACAGGTGAAGATTCTGGAAAATGAAGTCTCTTTATGGTTGCAGAGCAGAGCACACAGTTCCAAACTACTTCTGCTTACCCAACAGGCACACAGTTCTGAACTACTTCTGCTGACCCAACTGGCCGGATCAACCCCCTGCAGAGTGAAAGTGTGACTTCCTTGAATGAGGGAGAAGTGCTACCTGATATCACTGGTGGATTGGAGTAAGGAATGGGGCCCAGACAAAGCTTGGTGACCAGTCCTAGAGTTTTCCCATCAGTTTGAGTCTGGTGACAAGACCCTGAGGTCAGCCACTTGACCCTCAAAAAGAGTAACTAAGTGTTTGTCTCTATTTCAAAACATTCAGAGATATCAAAGGTGGCAAGGAGGTGGGGGTAATCTGCCAATCCGTAGGGGCCCTGAACACTGCATTAGAAACCAGATTAGGGTCAAAAATGCCAGTATGCTGAGTTCCCTTTCAAGGCTAAATATATTTATTAAGTGCTCATTTTGCAGAGCACCCTGTGCCAATATCATGAATTATACAAAGAGAAGTAAGGCACAGTGGCTCCATTAGTATAAGAGGGAGATCAACACAAATGGCAAAACTGCAAAGGGCTTGTAGATTCTGGCAAGTGCTAGAAGTTTCCAGACAAATAGCTACGGGAGTGAAAGGTGGGAACGGTTACTCACAGTTAGAGAAATGACAAAGGACTTCCTAGAAGGTGGATCATTTATTTGAACTGGTCTTGGAAAATGGGCCATATTTTAATGAGTAGAGACAGAGGAGAAAGTGAATGGTGAAAATAAGTACATCGTGATGGGTAAGTGAAGGCTGTGTGCCCAGGGATCATGAATTCTCAAACTGGGCTGGACTGCGGGTGAGTTACAGGGCGCTACAGTATGTCAGCCTGGAAGAGTAGTCCGGGACCAGATCGTGTACGTCTTGTATGTCGCCTGAGCCAAGGAGCGTGAGCTTTATTCTGATGGAATGGTTTTGGAGCAGAAGAGCAATATAACCAGGACAATCATTAGGAGTAGGACTCTGGCATCTGTGTGGAAAATAAGAGACAGGCTTCCCAGAGACGACTGCTTTATCCATATGAGAGAGGCCAAGCTAACAAGGGCACACCCAAGACACTGGATTAGGAATGGCATGAAAGCTATAGCATCAGGATACCTTAAACAGACAGGGTGGTCAAGGAGAAACAGTCATAATCACATGTGCCTCTAGAACTATTGTGATTGACTTGTAGGACTGTGACAGCATCAATCAGGTTCGAAATACAGAAAGGGGCACAGGAATGAAAATGTCGGGCTGGGGACACGGAGAGACAAGTGTAGCCGTGGACCTGCAAGCCTGCAGGCATTAATAGTGCACGTGGGTGAAGGAACTCAGGAGATACACTGGGCTGAGGTGAGCTGAGAGCATCTACCAGACCAGCTACTGGCACAATGCTGAGAGAGAGAAAAGAGCTTCACAGATGCTTCACGGGGCAGAGGAAGAGGAACCAGCAAAGAGGACTGAAGAGGAATGGCAGAGTGAAGTTAGGAGAACAGGTGCCTGGCATATGGGTGACACCCAATGACTAAAACAAACCAACAACCAACAACCAAACAAACCAGGATACTGCCCAGCCATAGAAATTTAAAAAGAAGAGTATTTTAATAAAGGTGTGACTGCACATGTTAAAAGGGTGAATTTTATCGTATGTGAATATGTCTAAGTAAAGCCAGTATTAACAAGGAATAAAGGGATAATCGACTGTGTAAGATGATACAGAGAAATTAAGTAGACTGAGGGCTGTGGAGCTGTCAGTTAAAGGTACAAATAACCTCTAAAAGAACAATTCCTGGGGCGCCTGGTAGCTTAGTCAGTTAAGCTTCTGCCTCCGGCTCAGGTCATGATCTTGGGATCCTGGGATCGAGCGGGGAGCCTGCTTCTCCCTCTCCCTCTGCTGCTCCCCCTGCTTGTACTCTCTCTGTTAAATACATACATACATACATACATACATACATACTTTTAAAAAGAGAGCAATTCCAGTAGAGAAGGAATGGCAGGAATCCAACTGTTGAAAGTAAAAAGGGGGTTGAAAAGTGGAAGGATCTAGTCTTGTACCTTTTAATCAATTAAGTTCAACAACTCTTAATCTTTTATCTTTAAAATAAAAACAATACATTGTTACTGTGAAGTATTTGGAAAATGTGGAGGGACTTAAAAAAAGGACAAAATGAAAATCATCTAATTTTCTACCGTACTGGGATAACAATGTTTCGTGTTGTGATAGATTTATTTCAGTATATTTTTTCTGTGCTTATTATTTATAGACTTGAAATCATGAAAAACATTCTGTTTTATATCCATTTTAAAAAAAGCATTCAATTTTACCATCATATGGATGTGTCATCATTTTAAAAATCATTCTCCTATGGCTAGACTTTGGTTTATCGCCCCTTTATTTTGTTATTTTCATTGTAATGAATATATTTACTCCTAAATTCTTATCCAACACCGTTTTACTATTTCCTTGGAATATATGCTTAAATGGGGAATTGCTATGTCAAAATACATGGGCATTTTTATGACTTGCTGTATTAGCAAATGGATTTTCAGAAAGATGGTACCAATTTACAATCCTTCAAGCGGGGATTCACTGCACGTCCTCCCCTACTGAGTATTATCATTTTCTTTTCACTCACTTTGCCTATTGGAGAGATAAAAAACCGTATCTCACTGTTGGTTTAATTTGCATATCTTAGCTCAAAGAGTTCTCAAATAAGATTCTCCTTCAAGATCTGTGATTTGTTTCTAAGCTTCCTGATTAAAAAGGCAACAGAGAGAAACAGATTGATGAAAAAAGATTATGAAAATGAACACAGATTAAAATTTAGTTCTATAAAACCAACAGAGGGACATATCAATTTGGACAAAGAGAAAGGAGCTCTTCATTTATGATAACTGAGTACTGCAGGGAAAGAATCTCTCTCCCATTCAGTTGCTATTAATCCTTCTGGTCGTTTTCTGAAGTCCCTGTTGTTCCCCCAAGCAATCACAGGAGCTGTGGCAAAAGACTTGATGCACCAATTTTCTCGTATTCTTTATACACATCTCATTGACATGATCCAACATATTCGATGTCACTTAGGGTGGTGTATTTCAGAGAAACAAGCTAAAACTCTCTCCTAAGTATTTGTATTCGAGGTCTAATGATACTGGAATAAGAATGAAGCTGCCATTTCCTAAGAGCGAGGCACTGTGCCATGATTTACACACACTGTTAACGCTAACATGTCATGGAGGAACCTATCAGACCCATTTCTCTGATGAGAAAATTGAGGCTCAGAGCCATTGTGTTGTGCCCTGAGCCACACAGCTATGAAGTGATCTGACACTCCAGTCCAGCTGCCTGGTGCTAATACCACTGTGCTCTCATGCAAATCCCCCCCACCCCCGATCTGGCATGTCATTTGACATTAACAATCTGGGAAACAAGTTAGTATCATTATCATTATTAACCTTACTTGAACTTCAAGAAAGGAAAATTATTGTAATAGAGGGATTTTCCAGGATCTCAACAAAATATCTTAAATACTGTAGTGGGCTAAAGTGTATCATTATGATGACAGCAGAGAAAAAAACAACTTGAGTGTCTAAAGAAAACACTTTATGCATCTCTCTCTCTGACCTTTCCAACAATTCTTGCACTTCTCTCAGCCCTCTGATCAGTGGGGCTCCCACTTTCCCACCATCCGGCATCGAGGTCACCCCATGTCCTTAATTCCTCACATAACTCAGATGCCTCGCCAGCACCCTTAATCACTGCATAGATCCCTTCCTCCATGATTCCCGTCTGACCAAGCTCAGGCTCCTCCATCGCCCACCTCCTCTGTACCAGCACCCTGGCAACTCAGCTTTACTAGAGAAAATGACAAGTCTTGCCAATTGATCTCACTTTACATTCATAACCAAAAATCTCCAACGGCCACTTAACATTGTCGAATTCTAAATAGACTGCCTTGGGATATCTGTTTTTCTCCCACTCCAAAATGGCTACTTTGCATCTCAAATACACAATGCTCTTCCCCACCTCTGGCTGAGGAGCCTGCCCTCTTCAGAGTGGAGAGTAAGGCAGCAATCCTACAGGGACTGGCTCACTTCCTGCTCCCCCTAATAACTGCCCATCTCTGTCACGCTGGATGAGCTAACCCTGCTCCCATCATGCAAGGCAAATCCTGCACGGTGCCCTTGATCCCAGCGTTTCCAAGGCTGGAGTTGTCTCGTGGTTCAGGACTCTGTCCAAATGTTTCCCTCTCAGAAAACCTCCCTTCCCCATGCAAACTCAACACCCCCAGTCACTTTCCAGTGTTCCTTTTGAGTGCAGAGCTTCAGATGGGCCATGGAGAGCTGCACCAGCATCACCTGGGAATGTTACAGATGCAAATTCTTGGGCCTCACCCCAGACCCCAGAAATCTACCCAGGTCACTCTGGAGATGGAGTGTGCGCTGAGGCCAGCTCCCACCCACGTTGGAGACCGGACTGTGAAATTCCCAGGAATTCTACCAGCTGATTGTTCAACACAACCGCTGCTAAATATGAAACTATATAAGCTTTCAAGTAGCTGAACTGCATTTGGAATGGAAACAGTAATATTCGAAATTCAATGCTTCCTTTTATTATTAGCTCTGCCCTTGAGGTTATTTGCACCTAGCACAGGTGTATGGTGGAAATGCTGTATGCTGTTGTGTTACAGTGCGTCTCTTCTTGACGCGGCATTTAGTGGTGCCACGTGGGTAGCCTGAAATCATCCACAGTGGGAGAACCTACACTATGGGTATCAGCCACTGCTACAAATCAAAGTCTTTTTTTCCCAAAGAGCCAGCTATTAAACATTTCTCAGTCGATCACTGGATGAGGCCCAACAATCTTCATCTGACCAAGCCTTCTGGGGGATTCGGATGCAGCTAGTGTTGGAGCGGGCTGGCTGAGAAGGCCTTTCCTGCCCATCTCCAATCCCCCCCGGACCCTCCCTCTACCACTACCCAGTCCAATTCTCCCTCATTCACACGCACAATGCCTAAGTTTGGAGCTTGACTCACTTCAAATCTATCTCTGCTTCACACAACCTGACTTCACCCATAGAAGTAAGTTTCCCGTGTTTCTTATACTTTTCCTCTACAGGAAAATGTACGACTTTTCCAGGGACCCAGGGCAAATCCCTGCTTTATCTTATATTTATGTCCAAGATTCTATAAAAAGTCACTTTTTTCTAAGGGATTTATTTGTAACCTCATCTCATTTTAGTGTTTACTTCTATTTTTAAAACATGATTAAACTAGATGCTTTTTTTTTTCTCAAAGTAACACCTTCTTTAACCATGTCATCCCTTCATTTAGAAGTGTGCTGCTGAATGCAGACCAGCAGATGGCAGCAGGGGCTCTTCGAAAGAAAGCCTGACACGTTCAAAAGCATTTTGGCTAAGAAAGAACTTCAACTGTTATTGCAAAGTCTAGCACATTTCCAAGTCATTTGCTGGTTCATCATATTCCTCATGTCAGCAAACTGCCTTTTAAAATGCAAGATAGATTATGAAAAAAAAAATAAAATGCAAGACAAATTATGTTCTATGGTTTCCTAAGGCGAGTAACAACCAAAAAAGCTATTCACTCTTTTTATGCAAATTGGTCCCTGTCTGACAGGAGTAGAGTTTCTGGCTATCCTGTGCTGCCAGGTTTCAAAATTTCAAATTCTTACAGATTCAGATCCAAACTGTTTTACTTCATTAAGGTTTTTAAGTTTTTTTAATGTTATCACTTCTACAACCAGTTTTCTTATTAATTCAGGACACAAGATCTGGAAATAAAGAGAACAGATTATAAGCCACAGAATCCCCACATTTTTAAACATGAAAAACTAGAGCATTTAGACTCTCTAGGTCCATACTATCATATAGCATCACCGAAAACCATACAAGGCAAGTAAATTGAGTCTGATATTAAGAATGATATAAAAGGGGTGCCTGAGTGGCTCAGTCGGTTGTGTCTGACTCTCAATTTTAGCTCAGGTAATGATCTCAGGGTCATGAGATTGAGCCCCATGTAGGTCTCTGCACTCAATGGGGAGTCTGCTTGAGATTCTCTCCCTCTCCTTCTGCCCCTCCTCCAGCTCACACACTCTCCCTTTCAAATAAATAAATATATTTTTAAGAATTATATTAAAAAACCTACTGTGTGCACAAGGTCTTTGCCTAATTAAGGAAAGCTAATCACGAGGAGTGGTTCTGCGTCTACACAGCACTGGATGTTCAGAATCCATTAGGGATCTTGAGGTTCCAGGGCGGTCCAGCAATAGTAACTGTCCTGGCCTAAGGAGGTGATTGATTTCTGGGTGGTGCATGGACAAATAGTATCAGCACTGAAACAGGGGGGAACTGCCCTTTTTATGACTTAATCTCAATGACATTTGATCAAAATAATTTGGGGGCACATACGATGTGCAGATAGTAGGGAGAAACAAATACACAGCACAGTATTTACTGGACATCATTTCTGGTAGTACAGTCTAGGCACTGAGGATGCTAAGATGAACAAAATGTCATCTCTGCCTCCAGGAGCTCACAGACTACTGGATCCTAAATTTAAGAGATCTTCAGGAAAGCATAGGATTTCTTTCACAAGACTGGATAATTAGATGAGATCGTTTAAAGAAACACACTTTTTTAATTTTCAAATAACTTTTAATCCCACAACAAAAAATGTGATGATTATAAAATGTAAATTTTTTTTATTATGATCAGTTAGCCACTGTATAGTGCATCATTAATTTTTGATGTAGTGTTCAATGATTCATTAGTTGCGTGTAACACCCAGTGCTTATCACAACAGGTGCCCTCCTTAATACTCATCACCGGGTTACCCCATCCCCCCACCCCCTTCCCCTCTGAAACCCTCAGTTTGCTTCCGGGACTCCATAGTCACTTCTCTTGGTTCATCTCCCTCTCTGATTTCTCCCCCTTCAGATTTCCCTCCCTTCCCCTATGGTCCTCCGTGATATTGCTTTGAATATCCACCATTTGCATCGACATGGATGGAACTGGAGGGGATTATACTAAGTGAAGTAAGTCAAGCAGAGAAACATACTTTAGGGGCACCTGGGTGGCTGAGTCCATTAAGCCTCTGCCTTCAGCTCAGGTCATGATCCCAGGGTCCTGGGATTAAGCCCCTCGTACAGGGAGCCCTACTTCTCCCTCTCCTTCTGCCTGCTGCTCCCCGTGCTTGTGTGCTCGCGCGTGCTCTCTGTCAAATAAATAAATAAAATCTTTTATAAAAAGATAAAGAAACGCACTTTACAAACTAAGCACTGAACAAATGTCAGGGTGCCATTATTTTTGAGTAGATGAGTGACAAAATCAAATGTGTTTATAAAAGACTGATATGGCAATGACTTCAAAGACAGATTAAATGGGGAAGGTGACCTCTGGCAGAATGGCCAGCTAGGAGTCCACGGGAATAATCCAGACAGCAGGTGACAGAGTATGAGCTGACTGGGGCAGTGGGCATGATTGAAGGAAAAGACGAACGAAAAATGGGGATGACTCTCTGACAGTAGAGCAATAAGGAGAAAAGAGACAAAAATGACTACAGTGTAGTCATTCCCCCCCTGAATGACTCGGGGGGAAAGAATTAAATAGCAAAGTCAAGTGGGTGATATAATTTAGGGAAAAAAATGGAGAATTTAACTCTGACATGTTGAGTTTGAGGTGACAGTAGAACATCAGAAAAATACAACAGAAGGAAGTCTGGGGATGTCACAGCTCACAAACTCCTACTCAACCTTCAAGATCCACCTCCCATGACCTCTTGTCTGGGAAGCCTTTGTCTGATAGCCCTTGGAGATTTGTTTAGTTCCCCATATTCCAAAAGTAGTTTTTAAAATACTCTAGCACCGTCTTTTTGGGTTGGCTTTATCAGACTGGGTGTCTGGCACTTCAATTGGACTCCATAGTTTGAACTGCTGAAAGTAGAGAAAGTCACCCATCTTTTTTTTTTTTTAATTTTATTATGTTATGTTAAGAAGTCATCCATCTTTATATCCTCAGCACCAACACGGTACACTGTTCAAGGTACGCAATAAATGTCTAGTGAACGATATACATAACTAACCGAGGGGAAAAAATCTAAATATCAAAATACAGGATTTGGAAGGCATCTGCTTAAAGGGGCTATGAAGCTATTAATACACACAATTCCCAAGTGTTAAAAAGAAAACTCTAGGCTCAAAACAGTGTCACTTAAGCCACATCACCAAATCTGGACTTAATACCTAACTTAACTGCAGTTTCAACTACCCCCTCAGCCCCCATCCTCTATAATGTAGTCTTTACCTATCAGTCAGGAACTTTCAGATCAGCAGTGGTGAGGATATTTGTCATATGGGCTCTCTCCATCCCCCAAAGATGAGGTAATCTACCTTATAAGACCCCCTTTTCTTTCCCCCTAAGAGAAGGTGACCGTGCCTGAAACAATCTTTTTTTTTTGCTAATAATTTTCTTGCCTCACCCACCTTCCTACAAAAACCTGCCATTTTGCACAGCTCCTTGGAGCTCCCCTCCCCTTGCTAAATGGGATGCTACCCATACATTGCTTAATAAAGCCAGTCTGATCTTCCAATCTACGTGGTTAGATTTTGTTTTTCAACAGGAGTAAGGGGACACGAACCATGAGACTATGGACTCTGAGAAACAAACTGAGGGTTCTAGAGGGGAGGGGGTGGGGGTTGGGTTAGCCTGGTGATGGGCATTAAGGAGGGCACGTACTGAATGGAGCACTGGGTGTTATATGCAAACAATGAATCATGGAACACTACATCAAAAGCTAATGATGTAATGTATGGTGATTAACATAATACAATTTAAAAAAAAAGAATATTTAGAAAGAAAAAGCAAGAGCTAAGGATAGGACAAATGGAGGCAGTCAAGAGAAGAAAGGAAAAAAAAAAAGAAGAAAGGAAGTGGAAGGAAAAGAAACTAAGTCAAAGCCTCACAGAAAAAGGGTGCCATCACTCACAACGGAGGACATACTCCAGGCAGAGGCTTAAAATGCTACAGACATTTAAGTGAATGAAGATAAAGAACGAGGCATTGAGTTTCAAAGCCAAACTTATTTGAGAAAATTCCGGTTTATTTCACCAAGAATAAAAATAACAACAATGAGGAAATGTACTTCATTGAGTGAGGAAATCAAGGACAGGGAGGGGATCTCTACCTGCCATCATGCTACGCAAATGCTGCACAAAACCGCATCCAAGTGCGTGCCTATCTCAAGGCAGAGAAGTTGAAAATACCCGAAGGATTAAGAAGCTAATTTTATTTTATTTTTTAAAGATTTTATTTATTTATTTGTGAGAGGGAGCAAGCACAAGCAGGGGGAGCAGAGGCAGAGGGTGAAGCAGACTTCCCACTGAGCTGGGAGCCCGGGGCTTGATCCCAGGACCCTGGGACCATGACCTGAGCTGAAGGCAGACGTTCAACTGACTGAGCCACCCAGGGGGTCCCAAGAAGCTAATTTTATTTTTTTCTTTTTTTTTTTTAAAGATTTATTTATTTTTATTTTGAGAGAGTGAGAATGAGAGAGAGAGAGAGTACATGAGAAGGTGGGAGGGTCAGAGGGAGAAGCAGGCTCCTCGCTGAGCAGGGAGCCCGATGCGGGACTCGATCCTGGGACTCCAGGATCATGACCTGAGCCGAAGGCAGTCGCTTAACCAACTGAGCCACCCAGGCGCCCACAAGAAGCTAATTTTAAAATATGATAACAATAGGACCGAGATTACAGGAGTCCTGATGAGGTACTGACAAGGAGGGGAAGTGGAGAGAAAGCTCTCAAGGGCATTTTTCATAGGGAGTGATGACTGTGTTAAGATAATGAACTACTTGTTAAGTGCGGCGGCGTCATTTCAGGACACAGCTCACAAACTTGCCTCAGGCTGTTCTCCCCTGGTTTCCAGGCCACCGGATCAGGAGGACCTTCATTCCCGGGGATCTCCTGATGTTTCGTTTGGGATATCCAGTGCCCTCCGAAGGGGTGGGCCTAAGCACGTGTTCTAGACCATCTGAATTCCTAATTTCATTCCAGAAGTCCCAGTATTTCTGGATAGCTCAAGTGAATTCCCAGAGTAAGCCTAGGAAGGGACTTTAAGAATAATTCAATCTGCTCTTCCTCTTTCCAAATGAGAAGACCGTGGTCCCAGGAGGTCAAGTGGCTTATCTAGGGTCACCCTGTTCCTTCTGGCAGACCGAACTGAAACTCTGGTTTCCAGATGAAGCAGAAAGGAAAGGAAAAGAGACAGAGTGAGAGCTTCCTACCTGACCTTTTGGCCGCAGCTCTGGCCCAACCCTACTCTCTCCCTCATGCACTAGGGAGCCATGAGGTAAAAAAAGAAGACGGACCCTTCCTTTCAGGAATCCACGCACAGGGCTCTGCCTTCTTTGTAAATTTTCTACCCACTGTACAAACTGTGGGAGCCCCATTCGTTCATCGTTTTTACTGTGATTGAATTAACCTCTTTAAAATCTTACTGTCTTAAATAATTATGATTTTTGCCACTTCTTTGATTTTTTGAGATTGGACTGAACTTGTATTTTCCAATCACTGAAGACATAATTCGATTACACAGCATGAACTATGTCAAGTACTTACTGTGGTCCAGACACTCCTCTAAACAGTTTCTATTCATTAACTCACTGTTTTCTATAATTCATTGAGGTGAGCACTCTTCTCTGTTTCACAGAGAAGGGAGCTAAGGCACAAAAAGGTAATAATTCAAGATTATACAGCGAGTAAATAGCCAAACTCTGGTTCCTGAGCCTGTGTGCTAACCGCTCAGCCACGCCATCCTAACAGCCCTGCTTCTGACTCTTGGAACCTGGATTCACCTCTTTTGCTCTCAGTCAACATTGATGAGTCCCAGACAATCACCAATAAAAAAAAAAACAGCTCCCGCTTTCACTGACATACATAGAATTTGCTAGAACAATGCACCGTCTGGTTACACGTATCTTATTAGTTCATTTAATCTCAAACAATCCTATGAGGTAGGTGAAAATATTATCATCGCACTCACTGTACAAAGAACACAGGGAAGCTTCAGCAAGCTGCCAAAGGTTACACAGCGAGCAGACGGAAGAACCGGGTCTCACATCTGAGCAGCCTCGCTCTGGAGACCTCCCTTCTTAACCACTACAGAGTCCCACCCCCCAAGCAAAAAGCGTGAAACCAGCCAGGAAGTGGCCTGCCTCTGTCATGGAGTCAGTCTCTCAGTCCACCTCCAGTGCCTCCTTTCTGGCCCAAACTTGACACAAGATCCTGCCTGCCACCTTCCCCTGGTACTCCTTGTTTTTTTTTTTCCCTGAATGAATGGACCTCTCTAGATGGAATTCCTTAGCTTTGTGATGCCTGCCAAAGCCCCGGCTTACCTGACCTGAACCAGGGGCCACTAGAGCAGAGTGGTTCACGTGGAGGGCAGGCAGTGAGGTCCACAGACCCTGTCAGTCCTTGAGCTGCCACAGACTAGCTATGTGGCCCGGGCAAGGAGCCCCACTTCTGCAGAATAGAGACAGAATGGAGTCACAACAGCACCTCCCACACAGGGCTGATGGGAATAGGAGAGATCACGCGCATCATGCAATTAGCTCATCGTCCTAGAGATTTCAGTGTCGTGGTTTAAAATCCATTCCTTCGACAAGACATACTGGGGGGCTCGCGGATACCGTTGTAAGCACTGGCCAGTGGCAGTGGACAAAGCAGCAGAGCCCTCACCCTCACGGAGCTGCTGTTCTTGTGGGGAGGACTGGCATAAAACCTGGGAGCCCGTAGCTACAAGACATGTATCAAGTAATGCAATGGGCAATGAAAATGAAATGTCTATGGCCATGTCTGTGGCTCCCTGTCTTCAACGGGCTGGACATCAGCAGCACTTGCAAGATGACTGCCTCACCTGTCTGAATTTATTTTTCTAGAGCAGAGGTTCTCAAACATTTTGGTCTCAGGGACCTGCTATGCTTTGAAAAATTATTGAGGACCCCAAACAGCATTTGTTTGTTTGGGTTACACCAGTAGATATCTTCCACATTAAAAATTCAAACAGATAATTTTTAAAACACGAGAATGCACAGAGCACCTCACATTAGTTGTTGGAGTGATGGCATCATCATATATCATGCGGCCTCTAGAAAGTTCCACCGTGCACCTGTGAGGGAAGGAGAGTGAAAAGGGCAAAGATGTCTTAGTGTTGTGGTTACTTTGCAGACCTCTAAAAGGGTCTTGGCACCACCGGGGGTCTTCAGACTATACTTTAACAACTGTTATTCTAGTGAAAACATATTTAGACCCACACCAGCTTTAAAGAAAAGATATTTATTTATTTTTGAAGATTTGAGAGAGAGAGAGAATGCGAGTGGGGAGAGAGGCAGAGGGAGAGGGAGGGAGAGAATCTTCAAGAAGACTCTCCTTCCCCACAGCCCCACCCACACCCACCGAGCACAGAGCCTGACACAGGGCTTGAACCCATGACCCTGAGATCACGACCTGAGCCGAAATCAAGAGTTGGATGATCCACTGATTGAGCCACCCAAGCGCTCCCCCTCAAAAAGATATTTAAATTTACTTCTCCATCTCGACTGATGTCTTCTTGCTTATTTTTCTACAATCAGAAGCTGAAAATTTTAAATTACAATTTGAACTACATAAAGTACGAGGACCTATGATTCGTTTCTTGAGTTGCATATTTAAGTGCCTACTCACCTTAAAAGAAAAAAAGAAACAAGCAAATATCAAAACCTTAATTCTTGATCTTCAGAAGCCCAGCCATCCTTATGAAATAGAGTTTACTTCCCTACTAAAGATGATACATGAAACAGTTCTCAGTGGTTCACTTAGCAATAGTTTTAACTCTCAGAGTTGGTTCAGAGAGAAACTGATGACTTCTTTGAAAGGTGTGCCATACTCCTTCCCAAAGAAATTACATCATTATGTAATTGCTATTTTAAATGAATAAAATTCTTCTGTTTCTAGACAGTTAAAATGGTTTCAGAACTGCATTTCACTATACTTAAAGGTCCTTCCCTAAGTTTTATGTCCAGTACTCCTATAAAGTAAATGTTTCTGAAGACAACAGGGGCTTTCTGCAACTGTAATCTTTTCATCCTCAAGCAGTTTTTGAAAAAGACATTCAATTTTATTGCTTTCCGTACTGACCACTTTCATTAACGTATATGGGAAAACAGCACGCAGCTGAACACTCCATAGTGCAAAGCAGTCTTGAAGAAAAGGAACAGCTGGCTAATGGAAAGATGTAAAGGTAAATGAATGAAAAACCAAAATTCCTCAATACAAAACTCGCCTAGCATACTGGAAGGGAAAAGAAGAACAAGCAGATCTGCAGGTCGCAGAGGAGGTACTTTTTATTGAGCAATTGCTGCAAAACAGGCCATGTTCTATGCACTTTATACAAATTATTTAATCTTCACCCTTAGTTATTCTTACATTCATACTACAAATGAGGAAGCTGAAGCACAGAAATATTAAATCCCTGGCTCCAGGGCACAGTTAGGAAGTGGTAGGGAAAGGATTTGAACTGTGGGAGACTTGTAACAAACACAGCAGAGGGTTTGAGTCTGCAAACCTTTTGTTACCACTTAGTAGCTATGTGACCCTGGGAAAGTGCCTTCAGTTCCCTAAACAGAGTGGTGATGACAATGCCCCTCCCATGTAGGATCGGTCATAGGGAGTAGATGGGAGGGAGGATCACCTCATTAAGGGGGATGAAGCGGGGGGACCATCACTGAGATGGTTTCCTGAACCCCTAAAATAATTAAAACTGAATTTAGAAATCCTAAAAATAAGGAATCTTGACGAATGCTTACACATTCTTTAAAGACTGACTAAATGAACCATGTAAGCCAAAATCTCAGGGAAATTAAGTAAATAATCACAAAAAATTATAGTCAATTCCTTTTTCGAAAACCACATTGTCCTTGACTACTATGTTCATTTGATGTTCATTAAGAAGTGCTACTGATTCCTGTCAGTAGCCCAGCTTAGTGGTTATGTGCATAAGCTTTAGAGCCAGATTTTCTAGATCCCCATCCCTACTTGATCTTGGACTAGCTGCAGAACTTGTGCTTCAATTCCTCACTGGTAAGTCAGCATAAATAGTGGTACCTTCTGCATTGCATTGTTATTAAGGCTAAAGGAGTTCATATATATAAAATAACTAAACCAGTGCCAGGCATATAGTAAGAGCTCAATAAATATTAGCAATTATTTTTCATCAAATTGTTTCCCAAGGCCCTGATGCATGTCAGGACTGGATAAGTATCTGTATTGAATAAATAAATGATGACATACCTATCAGATGACTATAACAACGCACATTCTAAATGCTTATTAACATCCTACTTCCTTAACCCAGCTCTCAGAGTCACATGACCTTCAAAGCAATATATCTGTATTGATATATGACCAACAATGGGCTCTGGTTTTTCAAGAGAAACAGGAGAAACCAATACATCTTTACTATCAAGAATGAGAGGAGATAAATTCATATAGTCAAGATGTCACCTTTAAATGTAAATGACATAAATATTCTGAAGATAAAGGCAGATGACCTCAGCCTCAGAAGTAGTGCAGGCAATCAACTGAGTAAAAGCTTAAAATAAAATATAAATTATATTTAAAAAGCAAACCACAGGGTGAGAAATAGGCAGAAACTATGATGACCTAAGATTATGAAAACCAGGGTCCATTAGGGAACTGCACCTAAAGTATTCCATTCAATATAGGGGAACACAGGATACAAAATATGCATGAATAACAGAATTGCAGAAACACACCTAGGGGGTATACCTTGAACATGCCATTTAAGAGGCAACTTAGCACAACAGAAGCATCTGGTCTTGGACCAAAAGACACAGTTCAAGCCTGGATTATGCCACATCTCTGTGAATACCAGCATACCACATCTTCTAGCTCACATCTTTGCAGTAGGACTCAAATGAAGTAACTCAGGTGACGTCCTTTGTAGATGGCGGCCAACTCTTCAGAGTTGTCTTAATTATTATACTGAAGAAGGAAAAAATTATCTTTAGAGTAATCAAAGTTTTAATTTCTGGAAGAAATAGATTGGTTCCGTGTAAGATGTCTCCATCTGTATAAGCAGCACTGGAGGGACTGATATCTATACCGAAATATATACAAATATAAAAATTTGTATAGAAAATATTAAAAGTATCACACATTCATTTCCTCAACAAATGTGGACACCAGGCACTGTGCTAAGTGCTGGAAAATGTCAAGTAAGGCGTACATGTTTCTCTCACGGACCCTAGAGTTTCGTTAATCCTATAAATAGATGGATCATTCATGGTGAGATGAGCACTCTGAAGGAAAGAAACAACACACCATGAAAATGCATAACAGGGGAATTAATGAGGTCTGGGACTGGCACGGAAGGGGTAGGGATGGGGGTGCAGATGGCAGATGCTGGCAGATGCAACAGCACATGCAAAGGCCCTGGGGACATGACAACTCCTGAAAACTGAAAGAAGGCAGAAAGCCCAGGGGATATGAGGATGTGAGGGAAAAGCTATGAGGTGGGTGGGCCTGGATGACCAGACCAAGAATACTATGATTTAAAGGATCATTTCTTTAAATCGGGAATGGGAAGACTTTGGTGAGTATTACACACATAAGACTTGAGATTTGAAACAGTAACAACAACAACAACACAAAGACTCCATGTACAGAGTGAAATGGATTGAAGAGCAGCAAGAGGGAGCTACTCAGAGATCAGGAAAGAGGTAACTCCAACAGTCCACAGGGAAGATACCTGGACCATGGATAAAAGAAAATGGTCAAACTGGACAGGAGTTTAGGAAGTAGAATCATCAGGATTGGTTGTTGATGGTGAGGGTGAGGGAGAGGACAGCTGCTCATCTGAAGAACTGGGTGAAGGGGCGTTCAGGTCAGGAGCGCAGGGAACAGTGGAAGGAAACCTGGTGAGCAGGAAAGGAGCAAGAGTTTAATTTAGAACATGCTGAGTTTCAAGAGGAGCTATTGGTTACCTGGCTCAGGAAGGTGGTTTAGATCAGGGAAGAATTTTGGCAGTTATTAATTAGGGTGTAGGGGGCAGTTAAAGGCTTGGAGGAAACGGTTCAGGAGAATAAAGTGAGAGACAAAAGGAATATATGCACTTACGTTTATAGTTAAACTGAATCCACCTAGTCTCCCTAATGTGGTTTAAAACTGAACTTCTCATGGGCAGTTTGTATTTGCAACCCCCTATCACCTACTTGGTGTGGTTTCCCTTTGATTTATTCTGACTGAGAAATAAGAGTTTGCATTCTTTAAAGAGATGAGCAATAGCAAATTCCCAGCACATCTGTATGAAATGGCTAACTACAGAGAAGGGAACGAAGGGAGGCTATTAGCTCTAGGGTCTAAGAGTTATTAAATATTGAGGGACGAGGGAAAGAAAAAGTCATCTTCCCTGATACAGCCTTTAAAATACTTCTGTGTAGAGGGCTCCAGATGCCATCAATCAGGAGAATGATCTCTGGCAGAGAAGAATATGGCTGGTGTAAATAATGAATGAATTATGGCAGAAACAGAATATGGAAGTGAGAGGTGCTCTTGGAGGGATTTTTTGCTGGAAAGTTCAAGCAACAGCTAAATGATTTTCTTCTCGTTAACTATCTTCCCAGAATCATATGTGTGTGTGTGTGTCTCTGTATCTATCTATACATATCAATACATATATAATAGATACACACACACACACACACACACACACACATATATATACACACACTTGTATTTTCCTGTTTGAACTTTAGACATCATGGCAGATCCTTATTTAAAAAGAAAAATGACTCACTTTTAAATGTTAATGAAAACCTCTAGAGAAAAAAAATAACATTATACCAAAGGTATTATTTAATATATATCAGCCCTCAATAAATTCACTCGGGGGAAAACAACCTTAAAGAGTCAACTCCTTGTCCTGGTTAGGACTCAACAACAGTGAAATGCTGGTGGTGATTCATGTGCCTTCACGGTGCTCTCAAGTATTAGAAGAACTAGAAGTATTTGTTCCTAGGGACCAGCAAAGCGATTCATGTCATATTATTAAAATTGCTCTCGAATTCCACAAGAAGTGTACACATTATAGTCCTCACATAAGTAGAACAGCAGCAAGCCATTTATTTACTGGCCTCTTTTCATTTCAACCTCACATTGATTTAAAAGTTAGAGATAAAAAGGGGAAAAAAGGCCCTAGAGTGTCCACTGATTCACCCAGGCCAATGTTCTAGCTAACATTTAAAAGTGTCATTAGCACTAGAACGAATTTCTACTTTCACAGTATCAGAATAATTTTATGTAATTTCCAATTAAAATAGGAAAAAGAAAGCCCTGGAATTTTTTGAGTTTGTATCACAAGCTACCTCTGCATATTTGTATATCAAAATCATGGCAATTCTGTTCAAAATTAGATAGACAGAGGCCCAAACCCAGAGACAAAAATGTTGGGACTGAAGTAGAAGGCTTACAGGAAATGTTCTCAGTTGCTTTTACTCCACTTCTCTACTAATGAATTAAACACTGTTCTTCAAGACAGTTTAAAAGCTGTACTTAAAATTTTAACTACACTTTGTATCAGCTTAGGAAAGCTAATTCACCATAATAATGAATTTGTGTGTTAATTTCATCTTCTGATTCTACTTGTTTTATGTGCTTCATCAAAAGCCATCCATGTCTTTAAAAACAATGCTGCACAGGAAGCTTAAAAATAATCAGGTAGCAGCAAACTTGGCCAATGGGTTCATTAACTCAACTAGCACCATAATTAGGCAACTGATAATGCACTGAAGGTATTAGCAATACCAAAATCTTAAATTGTGATAATGAAAGGCAAAAGATTTATACGATTTGAAGAGAAACCAGAGTATAAATTGTGATAATAAATAATTTAGTTGAGGAGGCTTGTTTAATTGTGTCATTTCACCACTCATGCATGAGAAAGTGGGATATATATGTCATTCTGCTCTATTAAGAGTTAAAAAGTTAAGTTAGTATAAACCTGAGAACCAGTGTGTGCTCTCTGTAACATATCGAACATTATCCTTGGATTTTAAGTCTACTTGTTATTTTACTTTTGAGGGGAAAAAAAAAAACCCAACCAACTTTGGCTCACCAATTAAGAAAGCCCTAAATTATGAGCATTCTCAAGGTGGCTTTGGATAAGTAACTAACTTCTTCAACTCTATGTGTCATATAAATTTAGGTTAACGATAATAATCATCAGGGATGTAGTATCAAATCTTAGTGTTCCTTTTTACAATGCTGAAAATTATATGTTTGTGGTCATTTGTTACAGCAGCTACAGGGCACTAATACTGTAGGAAAACAAACAAACCTGATTTACAGAGCTTGTTCATTTCCATAGTGGAAATATTCCCATGGCCAATTTTAAGCTACACTGTAAGATGCTGCTCACAATCTGCTAAGCTGTTAAGAACTCACTTCAACATACCACTGGGTATAACCATAAAATGGCACTAATAACAGAGGATACCTGTAAAACCCTGATCCGAGACTTCCGTGTCATTCTCAGAGGGTCATGAATTTATCTTCAGTACTTTAAAATTTCCTTCAGCTGGTGAATGTGCTGATTAGCCATTATTCCAATGCCACCTTTCTTCAAGCCCCATTCACACCACATGCCTGACAAAGACAGCGGCTCTTCCTGGCACACCAAATATATGCCAAAATTTTAAAAGTGCTGAGTCCCACCACATGAGGACTTGCTACCCATGATACCAGTGATACCAATCAATGATAACTCAACAAATTCTCTCAAAAATCTTCATTGGCCTGAATGCCACCATTTCTGGCATCCTGGGTGTGGGGCAGTCATGGCAGTCACGGCAGCAGCTAAATGGGAGGCTTCAGTGTCTCCTGTGGTCTGAGGAGACACACTCTTGTGTGATCTTCCAAAAGAGCTTTTTGGGAATGAAGGAAGAACCTCTCAGAGGGCTGCCTTATAGGAGTCTCCATGTCACTAAGCCAATGACTGTCCAAAGGAGGTTTACAGAGAAAACTTGAAAAATTTCAGCCTCCTCATTTGGAATGGAGGAAAGAAAAGAACTGAGAATGAGATGTCAACAATTGGATTGTAACTTTTTCTTCAAGTGTTGCTTCCAGAAACTCACCCCAGGAGATTCTTATCCAGTGATATGAGGTCCTAGAATTGGGATTAAGAAATGCCCAGGCAGTTCCTCTAATCTGTGGTTAGAAACTATCAACTAGACCAGTGTTTCACAAACCCAGGGTGATTCTGCCCCCCAGGGGACATTTGGCAAGGTCTGGGGACATTTTGGCTGTCAAAGCTTGGTGGGTGGGGTGGGGGAAGATACTACCAGCATCTACTGGGGAGAGAGGACAGGGATGCTAGTGAACATCCTATGATGCACAGGGCAGCCCCACACAAAGAATTATCAGTTCAGAATGTCAATAGTGACAAAGTGGAGAAGCCCTGAACTAGATCAGGCCATGGCTCTATGCCTCCCACATTACATCTGTTCCTGGCAACAAAATCTCTGACAGTGAAATATGTTGTTGCAATGCATTATTTATTAATGATGAGATTTCTGTATAGATCAGAACATAAATCCTCACACCTTGTTTGTGCCAAGCAATAATCAGTATTACAGGAATAACAACCTGTGTCAAAGGAAATTTTAAAAAGTTACCATAAATGGCATGAACTATTGTTCTGTCTACCTCAATTGTATAGGATTCTCTGGAGAATTAATATTTAGATCACTTCTTTAAGTATAACAAAGTCATTCATACAAATTTAAATCTTCTTTATAATGATGTTTCTCTTCCACAGAAATGCCACTTTTCATTCATCTATTTTGTTATGTTTCCTGTACTATTTTCTTCAGAAAATTATGCTTGGATTAAGTGAAGAACCTTCCAAGCAAAACTCTTAAAGTACTTAATAAATATGAAAAAAAAAATCATATTCTGATTTTCTTATTTACCTTCTCTTTCTAATGTGAATGTTAATCCCTTCTAAAGTAATTGGGCCCACTTACATTGCCAATCGCAACTAACACGTACTCGAAATTTGTAACAAGTAAGGATGAGACACCAGCAAAGACAAATATCTTGTATTCAGTAGACTTCTGTTTCCTGAAATTAAAATTTGAAATGACTGTAATTACTCATAAAGAAGGCTTGGTTGACCAAGCCAGTTTTCTTGGAAACTGATGAAATGATAGACCAAATGGGAAGAAAATCATGAAGGCAAAACTCCCTTGTCTTTTCAAGAAACTTCTAAGGACATTGTTTGGACTGTAACATAAAGTCCAACATGCATCAGGCTTCTCATTGAAGTATATAGATGGAATAGCCAAATGACTACAGCTAGCCTTTTTAATTTGACATTCAACATAAAAGAAAAGGAAGCTTTCTAGTAGGTGTTAGGAGAATGACAATTCAGGATTGGCAATTTACTGGTGCGATAAAGTCATGTATGGCTGTTCCAGGCACTGTATGTAGGACAGATAGCAAACGAGCTTTCCTCTGGGCCGGTTCTTGGTAATAAACTGGTATTTGTTCAGATTCCAAAAGTCCTATGAGGTTTTTATCTTTTTCCTTTTTTTTTAAGATTTATTTATTTATTTGAGAGAGAGAGAGAATGGGCAGGGGGGAGTGACAGAAGGAGAAGAGGCAGACTCCCCGCCGAGCAGGGAGCCCGATGCAGGGCTTGACCCCAAGACCCTGGGATCATGACCTGAGCCGAAGGCAGACGCTTAACTGAATGAGCCACCCAGGCGCCCCGAGTCCTATGAGTTTTAAATGATGCCAAATGCAAAAGATCAGACTAATGGTCAGAAATTATTATTACTAGCCAACATTTGCAGTTCCTGTGATCAAGGCATCATGGATTATGTCACTTACATCTTCACAACCACCCTATGAGGTAAATACTCTTACTTGATGCTTTACAGGTGAAGACGCTGAGGTTTGGAAAGGTTCAATAAATCGCCCATGGTCACACAAGTGACAAGCAGTGGAACTGGGTTTTAGACCAGGCTAAAAGGTGCTAGAGTCTCTCTCTCTTAATCACTGTGCTACACCATTTCTCTAGAGACAGGATGGCCCACGTGGGAGGGTTTTGAGATCTGAGATAACAAAAGAAGAACTGACCCTGTGGATGGCTCAAAACAAAGCTATCTTCCCAGCAAGTCCATTACACCAACACTGGTGCCTTCAGCCATACATAGACACAGATCTCGTGATTGCCCTTCTGTCACCTCCAGACACAAAAGGTATACTATCCTATGATATTAAACAACTGGCTCATTTTATTCCAAGCAGTTGTTTCCCTTTATGTTTCAGTTAGAATAGCATTTGGCTATGTTCACAAGCCATGAGTACTCCTATGGGCTTAAAAGTGCCACATAAAATAAATTGATCATATTTGGGCATATGCTCTGAATAGGCAATGGGAAAACCAGCCTCTATATTGACCCACAGAGTTCCATTTCTAAGCTTGCTCAGTCCTTTCTATTGCCCTGTCCTCAAGTTCTAATATGGTTTACAATTTATATGCTTATTTAGTTTAACAGGCTCTAATAACATTTATTTTGGCTGCTTTTAGTTGATCCTGCATAGATGCCAACAGTAGCACCCTCTACCCTGCTCCAAATGTGAGGAATCTAGAGTTGCTTAAAAAATACAAGGCATGGAAATATGTCTTGAAATGTTTCAAAACGGGTAAAGTCACTGATTAAGGAATTCACAAACCAAAATGGGCACTGAGTAAAAACGATAAGGAGCCAGCCCTTCAGGGAGGAAGGCTTTTTATTTTGTTGTTCCTGGTGTTGTTTACAACAATATGTAAGTTTGACAAAGGGCTGAAAAAATCCAAGTGACAGCTCCTGACAAAGTCATCATGTTGACTGCGGAAAACCTAAAAATGCAGAATGTTTGGCAGGTAAAATTCTAAAGAGTGTGCCCTGAATCTGGCAATTAAGAAAGCATTCCATTCCAACTGTGGAGTGGTGACAGGATCTTTATTGAGGTGACTTTCTGTAGAGTCCAGACACAAGGGCTATTCTTAGAACAACCAAAAAAAGCATGGAGCTGCCTAAAAATAATGATGACTCAACACCTAGAGGCTTCAATGATGTAATGTTGTCAAAGAACACCCTCTCTCTTCACAGGTTGCAGCTTTTAAAAGAAGCAAGCTCACAGCTCACCTTCTGAGGAAAGCAGAAATGTCACACACTGAAGGAGAAAATCAGGACACGTGGGTCACATATAGAATGTTCCATCCACGCGTCGCATGTCATGGCGGCCTGGTTCACTCGCTGAGGAAGCCCCCGCCAGAGTCAGAGCCCGTTCTTTCCCTCTACCACCCACACACATCAGTTGTCCTTTCAGAGCAGGGCCTATGAGACAGGACAACAGCGCTGATTACGCAAGAGGCAGGCTGAAAAATCTGTCCTCAGGACACCGCAGTCAGCACACTGCACTGCAAAGGATGGGTCCATTGGGATCCAGACTGTTGTACAGGGGCAAGGTAGGGGCTCCAAACAAAAAACAAAAACATATCCCAGAGCCTTCTCCCTCCCCTTTGAGGTGTGCCCCTCCCCTGGGCTCCTATATATGTTGTACCCGTCTCCAACTCTCACTTCACCCGACTTGTGCTATCATTGTCAGACCCCAGGAAACATTACGCTTCGTGAGGGCTCACACCTCATGCATTTTTATACTCTCGGTCGCCAAGAGCAATGTTTGGGACATGGTAGATATTCAATAATCATTTAAAATTTGATGGTTGGATTGAGTAGACTGATGAATGATGTAGGAAAGGTGTTAGGGTTCGAAGCCGATGGCCAAGAAAGAATTCTTGAGACGTCTTCGGTGCAAAAAGGTGGTTTTGTGAAAGCGTGGGGACAGGAGCCGTGGGCAGAAAGAGCTGCACCGGGGTCATGAGGAGTGGCCCACTCTATACCTTCGAGTTGGGAGGTGGTTAGGGATAGCGGCATAAGCCTCCCAGGTATTTTGGAAACAAGGTTTCCAGGATCCTGAGGGGGCTAGTTATTTTTAGGAAAATGTCATTATTATTGCGTAATAAACCCTCAGTCATGAGACCCTTAAAATATATATTGGTGGGTCATATGCTCGGAGGATGATTGCCAACATGTATTTTGGGGGTGGAGGGTTGAGATAAAGGAAGTTTCCAAAGGAATTTTTATATGTTAAAGTAGACTTACGGGATCCCGGGGTTGGGCTAAGATTGTCTTTTGCCCTTATCAAAGTATTAACATCGAGGCAGCCGAGTTCCTAGAGGAATGTCACTCTCCTTGTTTCAAGGACTTGTCAACAGGCTAAGTAGTAAAGAAATTTAACAATTTTTCTTCTGCCTTTGTTTCTCAATTAATGCAGTACTCTCTCCTTGCCACCATACTAATGACTCACTGCCCTTCCCTGGGTATGTAGATTGTACATCTTAGGATTTATCTTAAGTATATCTTGGGATATAGTATCTTCTAGGGATGGGTTCACTAAAAAGGGAATTCTTGATCAGAAAAAATCTTCAAAGATATAAATGTAGTAGTGATCTGAAGGGGCACCTGCACCCCAATGTTTATAGCAGCAATGTCCACCATAGCCAAGCTATGGAAAGAGATGAGATGTCCATCGACAAATGAATGAATAAAGAAGATGTGGTTCATATATGCAATGGAACATTACTCAGCCATCAGAAAGGATGAATTCTTACCGCTTACATCGACATGGATGGAACTGGAGGGTATTATGCTGAGTGAAATAAGTCAATCAGAGAAAGATAATTATCATATGGTTTCACTCATATGTGGAATATAAGAAACAGCACAGAGGATCATAGGGGAAGGGAGGGAAAACTGATGGGAAATCATCAGAGAGGGAGACAAACCATGAGAGACTCTTAACTGTAGGAAACAAACTGAGGGTTACTGGAAGGGACGTGGGTGGGGGGTTGGGGTAAATGGGTGATGGGCATTAAGGAGGGCACGTGATGTGATGAGCACTGAGTGTTATATGCAACTGATTACTGAACTCTTTATATCTGAAACTAATATGTTGGCTATTGAATTTTTTTAAAAAATGAAAAAAATAATCTTCAAGTCCAAAAGACTATAGACCACTGTAGGAGACACTTGAGAACGCGATGTTCCCCACACCACAGAGCCAATGTACTTGTTCTTAAGGCTTGCTCTGTTCAGCAAGAAACAAAGCCAGAGACAGGGGTTTGAGGGTCAAGGCTGGGGGCATTATAAATAGATACAATTAAAAAAAAACTGCATCCTATTCAATACACTAGGTCTTACATGTAAGACTGTTTATTTTTCAAAAAGGTGACCTTGTTGCAACAATGCTTTCATCGTGTATTTCTGGAATTCCCCAAAGTCAGGTCCCAATCTCCAAAAGAAAACCATTCCTATTATTTTGTAGCCATTTTTCATTATGGTATGTTGCTTTTTAATAAAAATTATTTTACTAGGGTTGGTTACCCCCTTGAATCACCTTACAGGGCTCTAAGTTTGTTTCCACAACTTCAAGCCCACCCTAAATACGAAGGCTTTGCAAATCACTCAAAACATTACAAAGCCTGCTACCAGGGATGCCCAAAGAGGAGTCCTTTTGAAAGAGACCATAGTTGCTTAGATATGTAAACTCAGAGAAGTTCCTTTAGGGGAAAGACAACCCCAATGGAGCTGAGAGCCCACTTGTCAACAGGAAGCAGGGCGAGGGCACGGCCAGGAAACCAAATGTAAACTCACCTTTCCCCCTCTTTCTAAATCATGATGACCGCCCCCTCCCCCACCCCCCCGCGACTCCCACATTTAGAGCAGGACTAGGGGTAGGAAGCAAATTTAATGAAAGCTAGTTACCGGTGCCAAATTTCTCACATTGAAGGCTCGTTCCTCTGAAATTTCTGAAAGAAGCTAGGGGTTGGGAGGAGCGCTGCAGAAGCCCGAATGTGAAATTTCTGAAAGAAGCTATTTGAAGTGCTAAACTCTTTTCTTCTTCTATGCTCCTCGCAAAACCTCGAACTTCATCCACATAGCGATAAATTTAAAATGCACTTCAGGTCCAAGTCTTACAACTGGAGAGAATGTAGTACCAAGGAGGAATATAATCTATTTGAAGAGAGAATATAATTCTCAAGGATCAGGCCTTGAAATCAGAGCACCTTCCCATGAAATAATTTGGCTCTAGGCGTTTAGGAGTCAAGACTAGACTGATACGTTAGAAGCTCAAACTTAAATACACATATCCTCAAATGGCTTATATGTGTTCGTTTTCTCACCAATTAAATATTAGAATAACAATCAGTTTTAAGAGTCAAGCTGAAGTTATGTGACCAGGTGCTTTTCTAAACACATAAAGCCCACATGTGCTGTGGGAGGTATTGTTAACTGTGACTGCCACATTACACTTTTTTCCTTGAAGATATATTAAAACCATTCTTCCAAACAATATGAATTATAGCAAAAAAAAATGTGTATATATTATTCTAAAAATATATACTCTACTAATTTAGGTGATTTTTTTTTTCTCTATTCAGAGTGGAATTTAAAACGTCTTGCACAATATAACCTTAGTGACTCCTGGCCAGTCTCCTTATCTATTTAAAGACACAATAGTTCAAGTTCTCATGAAAATATGAGCAAAGTTTGATGAGATAATTCAGAAAATGTTCTTGCATTATACCTATGCATAATTAGGTTACTCCAAAAGAAACAGAATATCAAGACCACTAAGAATAAATACAGTAGCCATGATTGAGTATTAATTTTTAATTTGAGCTTCCTGGAAGCTAAGAGAAAAAACATGTAAGTTACATAATCTTCCTAGTGAGAAAAATACGAGTTCCCCAAAGTAAACAAAGTTTTCTCAGTACTATGTTCTGAAAGAAACATAACACATGAACCTTATTTGGGGAACCCTGAACAACATGTATCCTAGAACAAACACAGAAACAGTTTTCATGTGGCAAAGGCTGAAATTAAACTTTCTTGAAACCCGAGGCTATCCTAGGAAAGCACAACTTCATTAGGATTCTACAAAGAGTGGCTAAATCCAGTCTTTCTTCGTACCTCCACAGGACATGGGCCATCTGGGCTTTCCTTCCTGGAACCAGAGACAGAGAGTCGCAGGCTGGGTGGTGGGGAGGGCAATGAAAGAGAATGGGGAAGGGAACCAATGTTTACCAAGAAGACCTAGCATTGTACCACCTCCTCTTACACATTTCACCTCATTTCATCACATAACAAACCTATAAAGAAGGTATGGTGCACCCCATTTTATAAGAGAACGGACATTCAGAGAGGTTAAGTCGGCCAAGATCACCTAACTAGTATGCAGTAGAGGCAGGATCTGGACCCAGGTGCTTCTAGATCCAAAGTCCTCACACAGGGTGTAAATGTGTAAGTGCCCATGTTATATCCAGGACCTCGGGGAAGGTTACAGGATGCAGAAGAACCATGAGCTTACTCTATCGCCCTCAAGACACTTGCAATCATCCAGCTGGAATGTAAGACCAAACCATCATATAAGGCAGTGTATTCTATGCATAAATAATAGACTAAATGACCTGGAGTTAGTAATAGCTGCAAATATGGGGGGAAAGTGTAGGCTTTGAACAAAGTACAAGATATGTTATTTCAACATGTTTGATGAAAAATCTTACCCATGTCATGTATCTGATCAATGGTTCTCCACCTCAAAACATGGATGGAAGATTATGGTGTTTATAGTTCAAACAATGGTTATGCTGTATAATAAAACATCCCCAGCAAAACATATTACCAAAACATCACCAGAAATTGATCAAACTTAAAAAAAAAATAAACTACACAGGTTCTGTTTCTATATATCCATTCTTCTTAAAAGGCAGGAGAGTATGGTTGAACACTGTATGCAAAATTATAAATGGGTAGATAATTATAAATGAGTAGATAACAGTGAAGTATGAGCAGTGCACTAATAACCCCACTCTCATACAGCAAAGATCGTATGATATTAATGCGATCGGTTCTCAGCTCATCCATATCACACTGATCTCATCCATGGAGCTAAATGTCAGGCCTGCTGTGAAGGATACCTGGGTGTTGCTTTAAAGTTCATGTCCAAACTCTCTTTCTCTGGTTATCTCTGAACAGGTCCAGAATTTCAGACCACTGGCCTAAGAACAGAATCAAAAAAGTCCATAAAGGTAGAGTGAAGCCAATGCCATTTTCAGCCAGTGGAAGCAAAGAAAAATAATAATAAAGCTCCTTCCCCTGCTCTTCCCTGGGGCTCCAGCTCTGAAACTCCCTCTTAAAAAAAGAAAGTTCTTAGGCGACACAACTCAACAGTTATCCTTAAATTTATACATCCTTTTAAATTTGAAGTAACTGAAAATTATCCATTATGACTAGGGCCACTGTGATGGTTGTGCCTTGGGTGCACTTTTCAGGGGCTCCTGGCCTGGGAAGAAAGTAGAGAATGAAATTGAGCCTGCCCTCCACCTGTGAAGCCACTCACAACTGCTCGGGGCTTCATCCACCCCTTCAGCTCAGGGAAAAGGGCACCATTTTTTCAAATTCACCCATCTTGGCCCAGGCAGTATGTCCTAAGATTGCTTCTGCCCATGGGGGCGCCTTCTCATAATTCACAGGGTCTCTGTATAAGCTAGCAGCAGCTCTGATGGAAACCATCTGAAATGGTTTCCAAGTACCTTCATTTTTCCAAGAAAGGAAAAAAGCCTCCTGTCCCTCTTTAATACTATCCTGGACTAATTGGAACATGGCAGCCGTTTTTTCCCCAGGTGCCATCAAGAATATATACTCACCTGCTCTTTGGCACAGAAACCAAATACTCTCAACTCTGTAGGCATCAGGCTTAATTCTTTCCCCTGCCTCAATTATTTTCAGGTAGTTAAGTGGGGCATTTAGAGTGGCTTGTCAGACGCTCGAGCCCCAGGGGGTCACTCAGTGCTGTGGAGAAGCAAGACTCTAAATATGCCTCTGGAATATTTCAGTCACTTTAGGAAAGGTTAAGGTTCCGGGGAATGTCCTACAGCAGCTTTCAAATCTGCCCCTCGCTGGGCCTCTCATCTGGCAGGTGCCCCCAAGTGATTAGCGGTGACTAATTATGGTTCCCAGTCATCGTCCAGAGAAAAGACAAAACGGGAATAACTTAACTGAGTACAATGATACCCACTGTCTTTTTTACAAATTTAGATCTTCTTTAAAGCAACAAACCTATTTGTAAATGTCACTTTCACCTATCAAGGATGAATAGCACAAGAAAAACAGTGAAACTTGCAAGTATTCCTTATACGTGGTAGCTAATTTAACGGTTAACTGCTTTAGTATTTAAAACAAATGCTCAGTTATCATTTTCCCACCCTGAGGTCACTACAGACTACTTCATTTTTTATTTTTTCAACCTATCTTCAGCGACACTTAAACTATAGTAAATCATCTTCTTGTTTATCCTTTGCGGACTGATTTGGACTCAACCGACGCATTCACGTTTAGCTTGAGTCTTGCTATTGAATTACCTGAGTTCTCTGCCTTATATTCTTTTACTTGAATGTTCATGCTGGTGGACGGCCAAATTTATTTCTAGAACCTGTTTTCCATAGTAGAGTTTAGAAATAGTGAGGTACAGTGGGTAATGAACTAGAATCAAAGGTCGAGAGGACTTGTGCTTACTGTACCAACCTAGAGAGAATAAGTTACACTCTTAAGAATAAACCCCCAACTCCCAGTGGTTTAAAGCAACATTGACATTTACTATGTCAATGATAAAATGGCAGGACCAGAATTCAAACCCAGAGAGTTTTTTTCTTGTCATGTTACATGTTCCTCATGGGTTGGCCAGGACTCCACTCTGTGTCATCACTCTCCTCACCCCACAACCCAAACTGCCTGAGCAGGCACCACGGGGCACAATGCCAGTTGCCCCAGCAGCATGAAAAGAACATTCTTCAGGGTCAAACATTCATAATTAAATGCTTCACCTGGAAGTGACGGGTCACTTCTGCTTACACATTAGGCAGAACTAGGCAGAGGGGTCCAGGGAAGACAACTCTGATAAAGGCTCAGGAGATAGAGAAGCAGAAAGACACTACCCTTATTGGGTTGTCATGACAATTAAAGGCTTTAATGTTTGTAACGCATCTGGAAGAGCGCTTGGCACCTTGCTATATGCTACATAAGTATTTGCTGCTATTATTGCTGATTATTATTATTATTAAACTGAATAAATTCATCATTTTGGAGGCCATTATCAAGTCAGGCTTCTCCTTACTGAATTTCATTTGACTAAATGTTTCACGGTGGTTGTTTTCCTGTTCTCCTTTAGCTACTAGTGAATGCCAATATCCCATTGAGCAAACCCTCACCTACCTTTAGAACAGATGCAGGGCAGCCCCCAGGATATCCCTCCAGCCTCACCTGTCGCAAGATGAGTCTCTGTAGTCCAGCTGGATCCAGAAAGGCAAACCCAGGGGAGCATGCCAAAGGGAAATGAACCCTAGTAACTTTTAGGTGTTGCATGCTGTGAAGATCCCAGTTCTAAATGTGCTTCCTACAAAAATATTTATGTTTCAAGCTGTAGCATGCAAACAGCAATCTGCATTTATTGGTTGCAGATGCCAATTTCTTCCAGCTCCAGTTCTCTTCTGTGTTATATAAACAAATCTCAACCATCTGGACCACAACAAGCCATTCTGAAGTATGTGCTCACTCCTTGCAAAAAGCATCAAATCAAAATATAATCTCACAGAATTCTGCCTAACAGAAGATTGGAGTGAACAATTTTCACAAAGAAGTTTTTAAAATGTTCTTTAGGTGTCAGAATAGGATAAACAGTCAGAATATTTATTACTTTGATAAACAGAAACAAGCATAATAAGATCATATCCTATGGTGTTACCTATATTAACAGTCCAATTTAGTGGCTTCCAAATTAGTTCAGAAAGGAGAAGAGCTCAGAAAAATCATCTTAGACAGGTGGGAAGACAGAGAAGAGATTGGTGCAAGACTCATTCATGATAGTCAGAAAGCAAAAGCTTAAATTCCTAGCCAGCTAAGGAAGTTAAAATGTATGCTTTATAATAACTGCAAGAAACAATCTAAACTATAGTCCATCAATATCAAGAAACAATGAACCAGAAGTAGACTGTGCCAAGAAAGAAAGGGCTCTGCCCTAACAAGTTCTATATGTTGCCAGCTACCCACCTGGACCTCTGCAATGAATACTAAGCATCATTTCCAATGCCTTATCCCCCTGGTATTAACTTCAGGCTGCTAAATGCATCTTCCCAAGGCCAAATATTTTAGAACATCACCATGGCCATCTTTGTCCACGGGCAAACGCAGGAGTGCTAGAAATGCTTCTTGTTCTTTTTCCCTCCACCTAAAAATATCTCTTCACCAACTTAGCACAGTGCCTAAAATGTCCACCCTTTGGGAAAGATAATGATGATCAGACTTTGTGAGTTAGATTCATGAACTTTGAACATTGTGGAAAGAATTTCCTGAGAGATTGGCATACAAAACAAATGAGTTTTGTTAAGATACTGAAAAACAATGGAGGAAAAAGGAAGACTATATAGGTCTGGAACTTAAAGAGAAAGATGTTGCAGGGAAAATGAGGGGTCCCAAGGCTCCCCAAATACATTTTTCCAGGGTCCCATGATCATGCCTCCTTGCTATTGTCAACTCATTTGGTATCTGATCATCTTGCTTTGTCATCCTTAACTATATCTATATCTATATACATAGATATAGATATAGTTAGTACATAGAATTGAATCAAAACTGAATCTAGATCAGATTATTTGATATCCCATAGACTTTCCTCAAACGGGGGCCATAAAATCACTCAAGGTAGAAGACTTTCTACCTGATTTAATAAGTCTAATTATGTAGACATTGGCCAATTATAAAATTCACCTCCTTGGCTATAAAAATGTAGTCTAAATAATTTGAAACTGGCTCCGTTGAACTACATCTTGTTGATTTCAACTCAATATTTTATCGAGGTCATTTTAAAACCAAATACTTTGGTCAAGCTGCAATGTACCAACTTTGTATACAAATTAAATGAGGGTATTCTGTAATCCATGATTCAATCACAGATCAGAGTATCAGAATAGATGAGGGAACTCTCCCCAAGCTTCTGTCTTCCTATATAACCAATCCTGGTTCAGTAGATCAGTCATGCTTGAGCAGCACTCCAGAATGGGAAAAGCTCCTCCCTAGGTCTTAGTGTTTCAATCTACCAGGTACCAGAAGTATTTAATTAGGAAAGAAGCAAAATCCTTTTTTGGCCTCTAAGGAAAATCCTTCTAATTGTTGATTAATTTAGATAAACAGATGATAGAATGAGAAAACACAGAATCTTATTTCATAGTTGATGTCAGGTAGATTTCAGGGGGGAAATTACTGGCTCTGAGTAAATTATAATCTGTGTTATAAACTGGTTATAATCCAAGAGCAAAATTCTCAGTTCCTTTCAAAGAGATCATGTGTCATTTTCTTACTCCAAATAGTCAAGGGATCACAACACTGGAGGTTCTAATCATCTAAGGCCTTGGACTTCAAGCTATTTTTAGCCTATCATTTTAATGTTCAACTCCAAAGTAATATCAATATAAAATTATCTTTATAATTCCTAATCCTCCAGGCTATCAGAATTGCTTACAAAACCAATAAAATCCAGGGTAAAAAAAAAAAAAAAGACTTCCAGTAATCGTTTTCAGGCAAAGGAGTTTGGAGTTCAGCAATTGACAAAATCAGCCCAAGTTTGTGAAATGGCAATCATAAATCCTACTCTTACATCTCACACAGAGGCATATACTTTAGTTTAGGAAAAAAGGCCCTTCCCCTCAAAAGATGTTGCCCATGTTTTATAATATACTATAATAGTGGGTGTTTGTAATTAGAAATCCACATCCACAGGGAAGGTTTGATCTATTCAGAAACCCCACTAAAAAGGTCAGAGAAATCTAAAATGAACTTTAAAAAGATCTCCAAGCAGAATATTTAACTCTGATTTCCAAGAATACTTACCTTGAATCAAGTTTATTTCTTAAAATGAGAAATTTCATTTTCTGGAAAATAGTTGTACACAAGACAACCTCATTGCCCAATCATTTCAAATCAACAACTTTTCCTCAAATTCTTACCACACACTTAACAATTCCACCTTGTGTGGTGTCCCTGAGCAAACGAAGACTCAGATGGCCAGCCAACTTACCTTTCTAATAACACCTGTAGGACTCAGCTCACAGCTATGTTTGGAACATTCGCCACACTGCAGGAGGGGTAGGGGTACAAGAGAGCTTGTGCCATTTTGAGAAAGGCAAATCATGGTTTTGGCAGAATGGGAAAAAATAAAATTTTTAAACAACATCTGCTTCCTAGCCCAAGGGGTATCTCCTGCAATCGCTATTCCTAATACCACGTGCTCTGTTAGATAGGCCAGTGAGTCTCTGAGGATGAGATCTGATTCAACATCTACAACCTTGTCACAGTTAGTTGATAACAGAATAGGTTTTTCTCCTCCTGCTGTGCATGCCAAGAATAGAGACAACCACATATTTTCCAAAACTTCAAAACATCAATCACAAATAAGCCACGGAAATATTTTGGGATAATGCCACATCTCTCCATGATTTTGGAGCAAAAAAGGCTCATTACCTTGCTCTCTTCTCCTTCAAACACTGACTGGTGAACGTTGCACGCAAACAATGAGTTGGGGAGGTCGTTGAAGTCAGTGATTGCTTGAAAGGCTTCCTCTGCAAAACACCGAGTTACAGCCCAGTCTCTGTCTATGCAGCAGAGCAAGAAAAGTCCTCCATCCTCTGGGATGTGCCCCTGCTGCCCCAGGCTCCTCATTCCAATGAAGTAAGATTCTCCCCTCATTCCTGAGGACACAAAGACAGACGTGTATTAGAGTAGACATTGATTCCTTCACACTTGGTTCTTCCTTCACTCCACGGTTCTGGAGTGTGCGGGACAGCACAGGGGAGTGTGATTAGAAGCAGGGACTATGAGAAGGGGGAAGACCCAAAATGTTCACATTACCCCCTTGATCTCGGAGTCACTATTTTCCATCCAGCTCTGCCTCCAGGCAACAATCCAGTCAGCTTTGTGGTCAAAAAAAACCCACTTAACCAAGGTATGAATTGGAGGCTGGGGGCTCTAGCTCAGCTGCCTAGCATTTGCTAGATACGGAACCTGGGCAAGTTAATGTGAGCCTTTGCTTCCTTGTGAAAATCAAACAGACTCGGGAAAGGCTTTGACAAGTTAGAGGATGAATTATATACCACTCCCACCACCAACACTACTAATAATGCCTGTCGTTTATCGAGTTCCAGGGACTGTTCCAAATGATCAACATGCATCAAATAACCTATTAAATCTTCACAATAGTCTGTGAGATTGGTAACAGTGTTATCCCCATTTTACAGATGGAAAAACTGAAGAACAAAGCAAGGAAGTAACTTTTACTATGTCAATGATAAAATGGCAGGACCAGAATTCAAACCCAGAGAGTTTGGCACCAGAGCTCACTGCCCTGGACCACAGAAATGAAATAGGACAAAATCAGTGCAAGTCTGTATTTAAGGAAGCACAGTCTACTTCATCACCACCCAAATCCTGATTGTGGTAACTCTAATAGTTAATGGTTTATCCATAATGAAGACACACACACACACCTGCCTTCTGCCTGGCATGATTACCCTAAGTAATTTGTGAATCCTGGATTTTGAAAATAAGTACTACCTTGGTTAATCCACAGTATATAAATACAGATTCCCTTTCCTCATTGCCCCCATCACAGAACTTTCTAGTATTCATCTTACCTAGCTGTATTCATTCTATTATTTCCTCACTCCAACATTTCAAAATTCTACCCAGCTGCAGCCAGCTGGAGAGTTTTATCATTTTTTGATACTGACACATTACAATAGATTTTATGTCTCCCCACACACTTTTGAGGACAGTATCTACATTTTTCTTTTGTATCTATTTTCATGCCTGTCATGCTCAGTAATTAGAAGCCCTGAAGGTGAAATAATTTGTCCACGGGTACACAAGTGAGACCAACAGACACCTCTAATGTGGCCGATGGGTCATCTTCAATAAGTTCCATTTCCCCAGTCCCAGCATTGCCGAGTACAGGACAGATCGGTGGGTGCCACAGAATATCTCTCTGCCCTCATGACATTTGTTAGACCCAAATTCTTATCCCCAGACAAGTAGGGGTTTCCATGTATATCTCTCTTGAACTCTGAATATATCATTCAGGTGATGAGGTTATGTTTTTCTCTTTCTATTTTTCCTAGAAACAAAGCCCAAGTGGGAACCTGATAAGCATCACTTGATGGCAATATAAATAATGCATTTCATAAAAAATCTTGGGCCTGGTTGGGACAGGAGCCAAAAATTTAAAAATTTGAGGTAATAACTCTATTAAGCAGATCACTGTAATTGTGGTAAATAAAAATGTTACTCCATATAAAATATAATAGAACCATTCCTGTATTTTAAAGTTCTTAAAATTCTCATTAATACATTTGCTACATTTAAATCAACAAACTATTTATTTGATTTTATTTTTTAATTTTTTTAAAGATTTTATTTATTTATTTGACAGAGAAAGAGAGAGAGAGCACAAGCAGGGGGAGCAGCAGGCAGAGGGAGAAGCAGGCTCCCTGCCGAGCAGGGAACCTGATCCGGGGCTCGACCCCAGGACCCTGGGATCATGACCTGAGCCGAAACCAGCCACTTAACCAACTGAGCCACCCAGGCGCCCCAACAAAGTATTTATTTTAAATAAAAATATAGTACAGCTTTCAAGCTTTGTTTTATTCTGTAATTAATCCAAAATATATGAATATTTGTAATTACAAATATTTCAATGCAATACTTGTATTTGTTTTCCTTCATATTCATATTTATACTGTTGCTTCAAATATCTACTGTAAGATGCATAATAACCATCATTTATTATTAGAGTACTAATTCTTTAATAGTAAGAATAATTACTATGAGCATTAAAATAGTATCATTTTCATCAGTGGATTATAGGAAACCTCTTTTTTTTTAAGATTTTATTTATTTATTTGAGAGAGAAAGAATGAGACAGAGAGAGCGCACGAGGCGCGGGGGGGGGGGGGGGTCAGAGGGAGAAGCAGACCCCCCGCCGAGCAGGGAGCCCAACGCGGGACTCGATCCCGGGACTCCAGGACCACGACCCGAGCCGAAGGCAGCCGCTTAACCAACTGCGCCACCCAGGCACCCCCGAGGAAACCTCCTAATAACGAAGTCATAACCCTCCCACAGCATGAAGTATAGCTATTATGCGTCAACACTGATTTCATTTTTAATCCTGCCCCTCTTATTTAAAAAAAATTAAATTAATCAAAACTGATCCCAAAATGTTCCTAAATGTTTTCTGAGAATGTTTCAATTACTCTTTTTCCGAAAGAAATAAAAATCCATTGCTGAACTAATTAATTACGTAGATGGAATACTAAGCCTTACTCAGGGCTCATTTTCATCTACTCAAATAGCCTTAACTTCTGTTCTAAGCTGTAACAACACGATTATCTTCAAGAGACTTTATTTTAAGCTCATTACTTGAGTAAAGATTTAAAAGGTGGATGCATTTTTGGCAAACAACCTACTCTACTTATATGGAGAAGTATTTTAGAAGTCAAAGCTTTGTACAAAGGAACCCTGATTTCTCTTTCCAGTCCCATTACTGAGTCAGCTCGTAATCTGGAGAAGTCAATCGATCGTTTGATGACTCAGTTTATCTTTATAAAAGGAGAACAAAAACATCTCTCTGCCTCCCTTCCTCTGCAGAGGAGGAAGAGGTGGGGCAATGAAAGAGAAATGGAAGATGATCAACATCAGCATTAACCACTACATAAAAGGGTAAGTAATACAAAATGCTGTAAAAACACGACATTATGATAATTTCAGAGCAAGACTACTATGCCTTGGTGTTACCACTAACCGTTGCAAACGCAAGCAAACAGAAAGAAAGGGAAGCTCTGAAGACCAAAAGAACTCCTAAAAAGTAATGTAAAGGTCCTATATAGCCCCAAAGAACTAGTTTATCTTTTTAAATTCATTTCAAAACTCTGAACTGTTGTAAAACAACTTTGAAGCAATAGTTGCCTTTACATATATGATTCTTACTTCTAAGTAAGTCATCCAAAAGAGAAGAGTTGCCTTCAGCTCAAGAGGCACCTCTTCTGGGAAGGTTTCCCAACCTCCCCCTTGGCCCATGAACATGGCCTCCTTCCTCTGCCTGCCCTGAGCGCCCTGCGCAGCCTTCTCCCATGGATCATCCTGCACTGTGCTTACTGCTTTACTAGCCTAGGTGTTTCTTGAGAAGAGAGACTGACCTGTCTTCATCGGTGTACCTTCAGCCTGGTTCATATAGAAAGGCCTCAAAATGATGTTTGACAGAATTAATGAATTATGTGAAAAGGAGTCATGTTCAAAAAATAACAGACAAGCAAATGAGTTATAGTGGTCAACTTAAAATATATACATGAATGATATTTACTTCAAATGTATCCACTAATACTGAAAACAACCTACTTACTTTGATGTCAAGGTTAGATTTATAAAATGGAATTTTAAAAATGGAAGATAGCAAGAACCACTCAAAGGATTCCTCTAGCTAAAATGAAAAATCTGCAGTGTGTAATTAAAATAACATTTGTTTTTTTTTTAATTATACAAGTTCACCGAAGAAAAATACTGAAAAAGTCAGAAAGGTATTTTAAAAAGAAAATAAAAGCAAACCATAATCCTACTATCTAGAGAAAATTGTACTAATGGTTTGGTATATTTAGTTCTAGTGCTTTTTCACACATATAATTTCTGAAAAAAATTGGGATCCTGCTGTTTCGTAACCCACTTCTTTCTCGAAACATTGATAAAATCAAGAGCAGTTTCCTGTACCATTATACATTCTTTGAAAACACTAATTTTAATAGACACATAGTATCCCAGTATATGGATCTGTCATAATTTATTTAACCATTCTTCTGTTATTTGATATTTAGAAAGCATAAATTTCCATCATCATGTGCATCTGGTAAAGGAAAACCATTATTCACTATTAAAATATAAAGGGTCCCCTGGAAGAACCTCAAAACTTCTTCACATGCAGAGAAGACACATCTTTATGAGATTCTGGAAGGGGCCCCACAGGTACACTTAGGCTCCACTCCTTCTCAATGTTGAGTGCCTTCTGGACTGTGGTCTTCCCATCAGCAAAATGGAGAAAGAACGTGACTTTGTCTTATGGTCAAGTATGACCGTCAAATGAGATGAAGCACATGAATGTCTTTTGAAGCCTCCAAAATAATATGTGAATTAAAGCTATTTATTACTCCTTCTCGGCTCATCCAGAGCAAGGCAATAGCAGAAGAATCTGGCCCCATGGAGGTGGTTGCCATCCACTACTGGTAAGTGTGTGGACACGTGAGTGTCCCTGAGGGTTAAGCCCATATCATTAAAATGAGAAAAGAATAGAGCTGCTGCTCCAATATTTGGTAGGAGTGTGGCTGGTGACTCCAGCAGTAGGGAAGGATGACTGTAACACAAAAGGGAGCAATTAAAATAGAAAACAAACAATCCTGTCCCTCCCAAACACCACTAACAACACATAATGGTTATAATCCTACAAAGTTAGTAGCAATGAGAATATAAATGTTTGAATTTGACTCATTTTAATGAAGGAGGAAGCTTGAAGACAGGAAGATTTTTCAACTATTTCACTATTTTGCTATAATGTGAAAATGATTTTATCCAAGATCCTCAGATAACCTTATAGCACTTATTAATTAAACATTAAAAGACTTGAAGATGGTACAGCTCCTACTATGAAGACTAGTCACCTGAAACTTAAAGATGCCCATAGTATCAAAGAATTAGCAAATGAATAAATGTTTATTGCACAAATAAGGGAATAAATTGTCCCTCAATAAACAAGAATAATGTATTGCTGGGTTTCTACACAAGGATTTAAGCTTTCCAAAACCCCTACTTTTCATTCCCTGCAAACATTTATTTGGTACACTTAAACCCAGGAGATGGGACTTCATAGAGGCATCTGATTCTGTTGGATATCATTATTGTCACAGTGTTAACAATATGCATGAGATTCAGATTTCTGAATTCAGAATTCTAAAAAAATCCCACCTTTCTGGGAATAGGGTATAACTCATGCAAATAGGAAGCCATGTATTTGCTCATAGGATTTCTGGTCTAAAAAGTCTTGGGGTGCTGGCCTCCCTGCTCAGCGGGGAGCCTGCTTCTCCCTCGCCCTCTGCCCCTTCCCCTGCCTGTGCTCTCTCTCTCTCTCTAACGAATAAATAAAACCTTAAAAAAAAAAAAAAAGTCTTATATAAGTCTGGATATAAAAGGAGGGGTAATTACAAATAATCCCATGAGAACAGCAGAGAGCCATGGCAAACAAAACAAAACAAAACAAACAAAATAAATAAAAACAAAAACCAGACTGTAAACCTCCATGGAGATGCTCATATTTATACTAGCTTCACTATCAAGTAAAATCATCCCATTAATAGTGTGAGGTGTGTCCTATAAAAATGCTAATACCACCTTGGAAGGCCTAGGGTGGTAGTAATCTCATCTTGAGTCCCCTCAACATGGAGAGAACATCACGGTCAATTCTGAGTACCACTCACTACAGAAAAATTAGAAGTCTTTCTAAGGACATTATTTAGGCTTACCCAGGGGCCAAAAGTCATGTCATCTGAAAAACAGGGGCATGGGAAGACACAGCCTAGGAAAGCAGAGGAAAGGAGTCTTGAGTGAAGTCATACTTGCCTTCAACTTCTGAAAGAGGAAATAGAATTTTTGTATATGGTGCTAAGAAAGAAGTCAAACCAAGGAGAAAGAATACAATTTAATGAAAGGTGCCATGGATCTTTCAACAATTCAGGTTGAAACAGAAAAGTCCTGCCTCATGTCTTAGTGAGCAACTTACATCGGTGACAGCCACTGAGTAAGCTCCACAGAGCAGGTGACAAACATCCAGCGGAACGTCCCAGAGAGAATCCAAGGACTAGGGGGCATTTCTGTTATGGTCTCTTCTTACCTGGAGAGTTTTCTCTTTCCATGATTAGAAAAAAATACACAAAAGAGGTAACTATTTCTCTCTGGGTTTAACAATGCTCAAGAAAGGGCGATTTATAACCTTTAAACAAAAGCTTTCTCCAGTGTTGCAACCTTTAATTTGATACTCATATCTGCCTATAGTTTTCATTTTCCAGGTTACTCAAACCAGAAAGTAAGAATTTTTTAAACAGTAAATACTGATCCACAAAGGGGGGAAACTGAGCTAGACTTAAAAAAAAACAACTTACACTGGGTTTATTTTTCCTTAGGCAAAAGAATGTTAAAGATTTAACTTGTCTGCTTTTTCAGTGAAGAACAGGAATGTAAGACTTTTTGCAATAAGAGCAATAAACAGGAAAAAAAAATACCTCAATTCCATGTTATGGCCAGCTAAGCAGGATAAATAAGGAAAGACGATAGCTGGAAATGATTAATGAATAATTCACTTTGACTTTAAGTTCAATTTTGACTGAAAAACAAGTCAAGGGATTGTGGGAGGTTTGTTGGTTTGGAGGAACTTAAATATGACAATGCCAAATTGACTTAGTAAGGATAACAACTAAGAATGCAATGTTGCATTAATAGAGAAGAAATGTCTACAGCTATTTTTTTTTAAGTTGAATATAAGGTTAAATGAATCCAGTTCAAACTTTCAAAGAATAGAAAACTCAAAGTTTTCCAATGTTTAAAATCCCTTTGGCTCTAAAATTTATCCTTTAACGATAGCTGGGACAAAGAAGAAAACTTTTATATGAACAACAATAATCATTTTAAATTAAATCATATCCTCAGCTATCATTTTTGGTCTAGCCTAATGGGTAGGTCTTTTTGATGCCCTTTTGGTATTTTAATATCTAGACCCTCTTAGGGATACACCAGGCCTTTTGATCATTTTTGTCCATCTTAAAGGGAGACTGAAATATAATATTAGTAACAACAAACCATCCGAGCCATCCTGACAGACAAAGGAGAGACATGATATTCTTAGGCTCTGCTCCACAGAAACCCATTAGAGCTCTTTCTGAAATATAATGGGACCTATTTAATTCGGTGGCAGAATTTTCACACCTGCTGAGTTGCGTGAACTTCATGCTATTCTTGATACCATTTGGGATCTGAAAGAATCAGGAACATGCAGTTTTCCACTCATGGTTTTCAAAGGAAATTACCCACATTCCTCAGTCATGGCTTCCTTCAGGACACCTTCTGGCACCACTGTTCTACCTTAAGCTCCCACAGGAAAATAATTCAATTAATTCAGTTTCCCAAAGAAGCGGCTTCTCAGGAATTTTGATGAAATTGGGGAGGAGGAGGAGTCGTTTCCATCATCTCCTTTTGTACTGGAATCTGTAGAAGTGGTGGGTCTACAAACTTGACTAGAATAATGTGCATGCAGGGTTTTAATGCCCGCGGTCTCCCAGGAATATGTGCAAATCCTGAATATTCTTCCAGTGGGCAAAATAAAAAGGGAAAGAAGAATCTCAAATTCACTCAGGGTCAGATGGAACAAGCAGATAGGGCATTCGTATTCCACTCCCACAACACTAACTGACATCGTCAAGAAAACGCGTTTCAAATAGACTTGTTGCAAGAGAAGAGTCAAGTAGAGAAAACACCATCTTTTAGGAAAGGTGGGAGGATTGAGGAGGTTGTTCTTCACGACGGGAAAATCTATTTCTAAAAGAATGACCTACAATGAACCCTAAATTTATTAAATAAAATAAGCAATAATTAGAACATACCATCCAAAAGAGAAGAGCTTTGGTCATTGTATTAGTCAAGGTCCCAGTAGGAAACAGATGGCATACTCAAACTGGATCATTTGAAAAGAGTTTAATAATGCAGCGGTTTGCAGAAGTGTGGGCAGGGGATAAGGAAACCACAAAAGATATTTCAAAACCCTGGGCTAGCACTATCCCTAGACCTCAGGAGGTGGGAAGAGGGGAGGGGGTTTTGCAGAATGGGGACACACCAGGGGCTACAAGCAGACGACCCCTGACAGACCTTTGGTTGAGGGGTATAGCCAATCCACAGTGGCACCACAAAGAGGGAACTAGAGGGATAAATATCCCCATCTTGCTCTCTTTCTGTGACCTGCTGGCACCTTCCATTGGCCAGACCCAATTGCAAACCAGAGGGCAAGGGAACTATAATGTGGAGCGTATGGCTCAGCCACTGGGAGCACAGTACACAACAGGAAGTGATGGAGAGAGAGGTTCCTGGGGTCAACTGAAGAGATCAAGCACGGTCTTTATAATTGGATAGTAATCTAAACATTTCATAGAACTTGATTTAAGTATTTAAACCTGAGTCATTTGTAAATGGCAGCTCAAATCAGCCTGTATTAACATCGCCACAGATTCACCATTTCTTACTGTGTGTTTTTTTAAGAACAGGAAGAATGAAAGGGGAATGAGCAACCATGTGTGTGCACCATTGTGGACTATGTATTCTTGAGCCCAGTGTGGAGGCACAAGACCATCCTTTCATTATTGCTATCAGAAGCAGTTTAAAGAAAGCCCCAAGCCTCTGGATGAGCCTAGCAATTATATGCAAAATAACTTTTCACAGGAGGGTAACACTTCAAAAGTGAGCAGCAAAGCAGGTGAAGGTTGCTATGGTAGCTAAAGTCAGATTTATCCTGTCATCTTTCACCTTCTGCTTTCAGAGCACTGGGGAGAAACACAGTGAAAAGGATCTAGAGCACAGAGGGAGAGATGGGGCGTCCCACCTCTGAGAAAATCCAGCCAAGAAGGGTCAGAGTTGTTCAGACCTTCTAAGAAAGAAAGAAAAGGCTGACTGGAAGGCTGCTCAGAGGGGGAGGAGGAGGGATAGAGAGCTGCTCAGAACTCATTAGGAGGCCACGGACGCAGGTAGCACTCTCTCTGATAAGATTAGCAGAGGATGATCCGCTTGATTGTAAGCTCTTTTTAATGCAATAGGGCAAAGAATCAGGAAGAGAGAGAGAAATAGCCTTATTTCAGAGCCCTGCATACAATACGCTACTTTTTTCCCTCAAATACAGCTAAACGACCATGTCACTTCCACATTAAAAATCTTCCGTAACTCCCTAAGACCTATCAAATGCAATAAAAACCGTTCTTCGGCCCAGCAAACCAGGACCCCCACAAGAAGATGACGGTCTTCCTGTCCAAATGGACCTACTCTCTCACTAGTGCCGAGAAGGAAAATTCTTCCTAGTCTCAGCCCCAAGTTCCCGCTCTCTCAGTAATGACAAAAACAGCATCAGGCAATTACTGACCGCTCCTTTTGTATGACATTGACAGATGGCTGGGTGGCCCTGACCAACTTCCTTGAGCTTTCCTCACTTCTCAGCTTTGCTCCTGCCAGCCCCCAGACCCTCCTAGCAACACGCCACTCATCCTGAAGTCATTTCTGGGGCCACTGCCTTCAGACCCCACTCTGAGCCGCACTGCACTGAGATGAGATCATCCCTGGCTGACCCCATTGTCACATGTTTGTCCCACCTCTCAAGACACTTCGTTTTGCTGCTCCTTGTGCTTTTCTTAATCTCCGCCCTCCTGGTGTTGAGGGCAGGGGCTGTGGCTGGGTCTTCCCCACCTGGATAACACCAGTAGCTGCTAAACAGGACCCTATCCTTGGAAGGTCGCCTTTCTTGAATTGAACGGAGTTCAAGTTCTGAATGTGATTCTCAGCTTCCCAACATACTAAGTGCCTGACCTTGGAAAGTTACTTAATTTCTCTGTGTTCAGTTTCCTTACCCATAAAGTAGCATTAAGAAGAAAACCAAGGGCCTGAACTGGCATCCCTTATGGCAAGGCCAAGTCACCAAACGCGGGCTTAATACGAAGCTAATTGTAGTTTCAACCTCCCCCCGAAATGAGGTCTTAACCAGTTAGTCAGGAATTTTCTGACCAGCACCAATGGTAACCTGTCACATGGGCCCTCTCCATTCTCCACCCCCTCCCGCCCCCCAAAGGAAGATATGATCATCCACTTGATAAGACCCTCTGGCCTTCCAGGAAGGGGAAGGTGATCTTGCCTGAAACAATCCTCTCTCTCCTGTGGCTGATTACTCTCTTGTCCTACCCTCCATGTTGTACAACCCTTTGCAGCTCCCTCTACTCGTTGGATGGGATGCTGCCCAATTCATGAATCACTTAATAAAGCCAATTAGATCTTCAAATTTACTTAGGTGAATTTTTCTTCTTTAACAGTAGGGAACAGGACTGGTCTGAGGATTTCATAGCTAACACAAATAAAGCATTTAGAACAATGACTAGGATACACTGTGAGTGCTTAATAAATGTTAACAATTTTTAGTATTGGCCATCTTCGTCCTCAACAGAGCAATTCTGTAACTGTCTCTCACATGGCGACATCTTCTTCTCGTTCCTGGAGTCATTAGTCTTTTTACACAGCAAGGCACAGAGTATAGAGGAAAGTCAAGTGTGGGCTTTGGAGTTGGTCTATCAGGTCTGAATCCTGGCACTGCTACTGTCTAGCTGTGTGACCTCGGACATATTACTGAGCAGTACGGAGACCATAAGGGCACCGACTTCATAGAGTTATTATATGGATTAGACACACCCTTCCTCCACTCCCAAATGCCCAAATTTTTGGTGAGCATTCCATTTTTTAGGTCTTTAGAAGAGTTTGTGCTTCTATGGTAAGAAATGCAAGAACTCAGAAGTCAGACAAACCCAGATTCAAATCCTAGCTCTCCACCCATTGCTGACTGGTGGTGGTGGCTGGGCTCTGGGGTCCAGGTCTGAATCCTCCTTCCACAGCCATTTTACTTGGTGATTTTAGGCAAGTTAGTTTCACTCACAAAGCCTCAGTTTCCAGAGTTATAAATCAGGACTATTGAGAGTTTCTTTTTTTTTTTCATTGTTTTAATTATAGAAAGTGCACTCTGTAATCCCCATCACCTATTTCCCCCATCCTCCCAACCACCTCTCCTCTGGTGACCATCAGTTTGTTCTCTATAATTAAGCGTCTGTTTCTTGGTTTGTCTCTCTCTCTCTTTGGGGCGGGGAGGAGGGGGGTTGCGGGGGAGGGGAAGAAAGCTTTTGAGAGGTTCAAGTGAGATCATCCCCTGGTGAAGAATTTAGGCCAGAGGCAGCAGCGATAATCACTCAGGAAACGCTAGCCTTTGCTAGGACCACTGGCTTGCACTAGTTAATCCGTACGGTTGCTTGCACCTTTAACTACTTCATGTTCTCAGATCGTTGCTTACTTTCCAAGGAAGGCATATTTTGTGTTAGGCCCAGGGTCTCACACGACTTTAAGAGTAAGAATTAGGACTTTGCTGGAGTTTCTCAGCCTGTGTATTTAGCTTGCTAATACATGTTCCCTGCTTCAGACTTAAAAGTGTCACTTGCCATTCTCTTTCCCTTCGGCACCCTTCTCCAAATTAGCTAAAAATGCCACCCATGCTCAACCAGGCTCCAGGGTGCTTCACAGAAAAGTCCTCCCCACTGCTAGAGGCCCCCCAACACCAGCCATGCATCTTCCACCCTGGGAGGGCTGCCCAGCGCCTCCCCTCCGCTTGCCTCTCTGCACATGCGTTGTTATTTACAACATTTGGCAAAGGGAACCCATTTATTGACATTGTTACATCTCCTCCCATATGTTGAGCATTCTTGCTTCTTCCTGTAATGGCTGGCACCCAGCAGGGCTCCTGATCCGCTGTGCTGGCAAGACTACTGGAATATAACACCCCAGCCTCCACCCACCCAGAGCTATCCCTATTCTCCCATTCATTCTGTCCCTCTCCCCCCCCCAACCTCTCTCTCCTAATAGATGTCCCAGAGCTTTGTTCACCTTTTGATTACTACTTTCTCAACTGAGTGACTTCCTGAGTCTCAGATTTCCATTGTCTCCTGCTGTGTTAAATCCAGGTTGTGCGTTCCCACCCTCTCTTTCCTTATCATTCATTGCTGGCACATTTACCAGTTCACTCTTGATCTGAAAGTAAGTCATAGCCCTGATGGCTTCGGTTCACTTTTAAAATCCTTCCCTTTTTATATTTTTTGGCTGAAAATGTTCGTTCCTTCCCCCCTCTCCCTCTTTCAAACTTACAAGCATAGTATCTATTAGGTTCCTACAGGAGCAAACGCTGACAGGACTTCTGTGCTGCACCCTGGAGCATATCTTCTTTCTAAGTCCAGCTGCCTGCCCTCAGCCTGTTCAACCAAGGGCCCCAACTGGAGAAGCCAACGCAGGCTGGTCTGTGTCCTCCACATTGTCAGAAACTCACAAGTCAGGAGGATCCAAAATTAGTTCCCCACTTCTGGTGCCATGTGTTGTTTACAAGACAGAGCTGACCCAGATTCTAGCTTAGGAAAAAAACAAACCAAAACCTTCATTAACGTCCTTTCTGGCCTGCTGCAAGTGGGACCATTTATTTCGAGGGGCCAATTCACCCCATCTCTCACTCTCCCCGCCACAGATCAGGGGCCGGGCTCATGGAGGATAGAGGACAGAACCCGTGTTGGCAGTAAGGTTTCTAGGGGAGGGGCGCCTGGGTGGCTCAGTCGTTGAGCGTCTGCCTTCGGCTCAGGTCATGATCCCAGAGTCCTGGGATCGAGTCCCGCATTGGGCTCCCTGCTCAGTGGGGAGCCTGCTTCTCCCTCTCCCACTCCCCCTGCTTGTGTTCCCTCTCTCGCTGTGTCTCTGTCAAATAAATAAAATCTTTAAAAAAAAAAAAAAGGTTTCTGGGGGAGACCAACAGAAGGTTTAGGGAGAGACACTGAGTCAGTGGAAGACACAGGTAGTGGATTAATCACTTTATATACCTTCTAAGAACTGGTGGCCACCTTTGCTCTACATTGTAAGGCCTCTACGTGGCCTGACGCCAAAGGCCATGCTTGAAATGAAGTGGGAACTAATTGGAATTCAAATAAAAACTTAAAAGTACAAAAAGAAAAACAAGAAATGAAGTGGAGGAGATTGTAAATCATCTCTCTACTTCTCCAAAAGAGCAGATGGAAACCCTTGTACCTTTAATGAGCAGAAATCATCATGGCAGACACCATGATAGTCAAATGGCAGCTTCACCACTGTAGCCTGCAGACTCCTGGCCAGTACAACTAGAACAGTCTGAGGGGCATGCCAAGCATTCCAGCACGGCATTGGAAGCTCTCTACATTAGGGGAGAACACTAGGGTCCCTTCAACTTCCTGCTCTTCTAGCCAACCCCAGCATCACTTCACATGTTTAACTGGAAAAGAGCCAACAAAATTGAAGCTTCTCATTAAGATGTCAAAGTTTCTTATTAAGATGGTCAAAGACCCCACCGGATCCCTAAAGCCTAACTCAGTACAGGGGGAGTAGGAAAGATGAGTGACATTATTTTAGGCTAGTGTAGCTTTTTGAGAAACCATTGCTGTTTGTCTCTTTTTATAGCTACCTAGTAGTTCTGCCTTTTGGGTGACAGTGTCGGTCACAGAGCAGATGCCCAAAAATATTTGTTTCACCAACCCAGACAATTCTTCATTTTCCTTCTCTCCACCAGTTCCTGTACTTTCTCATCTCCTCCATTTCTTAACACTTCTTAAAACTGGATTTTCTCTTCTTCCAAACAGAACCTTGGTAGTCTTTTCACTTATAATGTACAATTACCTCAAATGCTAGACATAAAACACTAAAAATGTACTCAGTGGGGGATGCCTGGGTGGCTCAGTCGGTTAAGCGACGGACTGTTGATTTCGGCTCAGGTCATGATCTCAGGGGCATGGGATTGGGGCGTGGAGGGCTCCGTGCTGGGTGTGGAGCCTGCTTGAGATTCTCTCTCCCCCTCTCTCTCTGCCCCTCCCCCACAGCTTGTGCACACATGTGTGTGCTCTCTCTCTCTCCCTCAAAATAAAATAAAAATAAAAGTAAAATAAACATGTACTCAGTGTATGGGTATTTAAAAAAGGACATGGGAAGTGCATCACATGAGGGGAAAAAAAAAAAACAAGTGTAATGACCACTTAAAGATGGCTTGGCTTTGACATGGACATGGGGGAGAATGAAGTCTGTCTGCAACTTGCTCAGCTCAGTCTTTGTTCCCCTCCCTCCTGGTGCTGTGACCCTGCACACCATCAGGCACAGATACCCTTCAGAGGACTCCTCCAGTCTCTTAAAACCTGGGTAGCGTGATTAGTATAGGCCACTTGTTCTTTCATATATTTTATGGAGAGATGTCAGGACTCCGTCTCTGAGAAAGAAGGAAGTGGGTGAGCCATGTTGGTATCTAGAAGAAGGACTGATCGGGTAAAGAGGCCAGCAGGGAAGAGGAAAAAGGCCCACAGCCAGAGGAGCTTGGTGTGTTTGGGGAACAGCTGGGAGGCTTCTGTAGCTGAAGTATGGTGAGGAAGGGAGGGTGGTAGGAAATGCATCCAGAGGGAAAGCAGGAGGCCAGAACACGTGCTCCTCTTAGCAGTACAAGGCCTTGGAGAGGACTTGGCTTTTTACTCCAAGGATTTTGAATAAAGGAGTTCATGAACTGACTTATGTTTTAAAATAATTTCTCTGGCCGCTCTTTGGAGAGTAGACCAAGACAGCAAGGACAGGGGAGGACCAGTTAGGAATCTACTGCTAGGAATTCAGGCAGGAGATAATGGTGGTAGGCACCAGAGCAGTAGCAATTGAAATAGCAACAGGCAATAGGATTCCAGATAGTTTTAATGCACTAGCAGCATTTGCTGATGGACTGGATATGGAACAGGGGAAGATTCTAGGATGATGCCACAGTGTTGACCTGAATACCTAGAAGCACCTAGAAGCTGCCATTTACAAAGATGGAGAAGACTATGGAAGTTCATATTGGGACATTTAAAAAGGACAGGATTCCTACCATTCATCTCAGTATGAGCAGTCAGTGCTGAGTCTAGAGTTTAACGGGGAGGGGGATAACACAGATGATACGTAAAGCCATGGGACTGGACAAGGGAGTTCAGACAGAGTGGAAGTCCAAGGACTGAGTGCTGGAATATACCAGCATCTTACAGGAATCACAATGGTAGCATCTCCTGGGTGTGTTGTAACAATTTGATGAGATAATACACGTAAAGCACTTAAAATACTGCTGAGGACCTCCTTCAACAATCAACAATCATGCATACACACTTTTCCCCACCGGCCAGCCCCTACCTCTACTAGAGCACCAATCCCAAGTCCCTTGGCCCTGAGCCTGGTAGAATTCCTCTTCATGTTGCATAGTAAAGGGGTGGGTGGGGAAAAAGGAAATCTTGTTGTCCCCATGAAGGCTACAGAGGAAAAAAACTCTCTTGCTTGGATTCCAACACGGAATTCTGAACATTTTCCTGCAGCAACATAGACAGTTTCTAAGATCTCTCAAGCCAAAAATCTGGTACTTTATATCAAGTACATCATGCATATAATAGCCTTTTGGGCTAGCCAGACTGGGGGACCTGGTCATAATTTCTGAGATTTCTTCGAGAAAATACTTTTCAAGTTCCAAACAACCCAACAGAAACCTATATTTTAAAAGGTGGCAGATGCCTCCTAACATAAAAGCACCACATAAATTCTAAAAGTGGATATATGGGCACCTTCTTTCAACAGCAACGTTCTGTAACCTATAGTTATATTTTAGATACCCAACAGCAACTAACAAAGTCCAGAGATAGTCCCTTTGTAGCTCCTGTCTTAGTTTATCTTCAACTCTCCTCACTCCATCCCCAGTACTCACCCAGGCAACAAATAGGCCACTGAAAATTTTTAACTCCCAAGATAAATTCTCTGTCATGCTGTATTTCTCCATCACAGCCCTAATCTTGCTGTACTGTAACTGTTTAATTGCCTTCTTTCCAATGAAGTCTGCAAATGCTGGGCTGTATCTATAATACCTAGTTGGGAACCACTAGAATTTCTGGAATGAATGGGGAAATCAAAACTTAACCTTGGTGTTAGCCCACTCCAAGACACATAAGCCTCCTTGGAAGAAGAAGGAATCCAGAGAATTCTTCCAAATGAATTAAGCCAATCAATCTGAGAAGGAAGGTACGGGAGGAGCATTCTTCTGTAGTAGTAAGATAGGTGTATTTATTTCCAGAGTAGAACTACTAGGTGTGGCTTTTAGCAGCCCACAGAGAAGTAAAGTATTCACAGCACTAGCATCGGGGCTGCCTGAGTATCAAGCTTCAAGTCTGTCGTTTTTGCTTAAATGACAATGTGATTTCCCCAGGCTTCACAGGTCTGAACAATTAGGAGTCATGCTTTAGGACAATTTGACTAGTTATATGCATGCATGCCTTTCTGTTGCTATAAACCATATTTAAATGTACATATACATTTATGTCTTCTCCCATTAATTTGGACTCCTAAAATATATCCATGCTTTCTTCTCCTTTCTTCTGCTATATGCAGTGTCTTATGGTACAGTTTGATTCACCAAGATCAATTATGACCCTACTCTATAGCTTCTCAATAGCAAGGATTATGTTACACACACACACACACACACACACACACACACACACACACACAGTCTTATATCTCAATACCCAGCATACAATAGGCACTCAATCAATGTCTCGTGTACTGAATTAACTGGCTGTTTTTTTCTTCTCTTTATTCTTTTTTTTTTAAGATTTTATTTATTCATTTGACAGAGAGAGCGTGCGTGCCACTCATGAGAAAGAGAGAGAGAGAGAGAGAGAGAGAATAAGAAGGGGAAGCAGCAGGCAGAGGGAGGGAGAAGCAGGCTCCCGCTGAGCAAGGAGCCCTATGTGGGGCTCGATCCCAGGACCCTGGAATCATGACCTGAGCCAAAGACAGACACGCAACCAACTGAGCTACCCAGGCACCCCTCTCTTTATTCTTTTTAACGAGAAACTGTAATTTATAAGTCACCAATAAAATCTCAGAATTCTAATGGTCTGGACTTGTCCATGTCACCGCCAGGAACCTAAAGTCATCACAAGAGAATATCATGCCCATCAGTGACAGTGCCTGTGCAGCACAGGCTCAGCCAGTGTATGGCCTGAGTAGTATTTTTACAGATGAAACCACATGTTGTTATCTAAAACTAACGTGGGATTTTTTTTTTCACCTGATAACTGTCAGATCAATCACTGAAATATTTTTACAGTAGATAATGAAAGACTGCTGGTTACATTCAGGTCTGAATAATTTATTTAAGATATCCATGGGGAGTAAACCATTTTCTTCTGTAATTCCATCTTTATGAGCACAGTTTACATAACTCCTCATGAAAAGAATGAGAGCGAATTTATAAAACGGAGAAACTATTTTAACTTTTGGCTATTACATATAACCTCGTATATGCCCCCTTCAAGATTATGTATTGAGAACCTACTGTGTGCAAAGACCTCTTAGATGATTTGGAGTTGGGAGAGAAAGACCCACTGCTGAGCAGGTGGTAAAGGAGAGGCACCGTGATTCCAGAAGGACACCCAGACCCAGGATGGAAGGAGCGATGAGGAGGAGGTGAGTATAGAAGAGAGGAATAGGCAGTGCTCTGGGGATTCAAAGGAGGCAGGGATCCAGGTGGAGAGGAGAATCCAAAAAAGAAGCAGGCAGTATTGGGGAATAGAGAGTGAGGAAGCAGCAGAAATTTAGGGAAAGGGCAGGGGAAGGAGAGTGGGAAGAGGTGAAGAACACTCTAGGCTGAAGGAAAATCTTGAGCAAATGCATGGAAGAGGGAGAGCTCCGGGAATATTCAGAAAATTACAGGAGTTTAGACTCAGGCATGAGAGAGAAGTGGGAGTGAGGCCATCTTGTCATGTACATTTCAGACATAAAACCTGCATCTTGCGGATTCGTAAAAGCCAGGGCTGGGGAATGTTGTTGAAGCAGCAGAGTGCTCCATTAGATACTCAGTTTATTAACACAATTCCCAAGAACTCAGGTAAGGGTGAGAGGGGTATATGGTTGGAAGTGGCCCTAAGCAGCTATCAATTGGATTCTGCAAGGAGTGTTTGAGACTAAATTGTGGTCCCTCTTCTCCAAATTCATATGTTAAGCCCTAGACCCCACTTTCACTGTATTTGGAGATGGGGCCTTTAGGAGGTGATTAAGGTTAAAAGAAGTCAGAAGAGTGGGGCCCTAATCTGATAGGATTCCTGGCTTTATGAGAAGAGGAAGAGCTCACATACCAACCCCCCTGCCCGCCACCCCGCACAGAAGGGATCATAAGAGAACACAAGAAGGCAGCTGTCTGCATGTCAAGAAGAGAGTCTGCATCAGGCACCCAACTGACACCTTGGTCTTAGACTTCTCAGCCTCCAGGCATGCTGAGAAATAAACTTCTTTGTTTAAGGCGCTCAGACTATGGTATTTTGTTATGGCAGCCCACTCAGAGTAATACAAATTTGGGGACTAAGAAGTGGGGTGCTGCTATAACAAATAACTAAAAACTATGAAAGCGGTTTTGGAACTGGGCACTGAGCGAAGGCTGGAAGAGTTTTGAGGTGCATGCTAGGAAAGGCGTGATTGCCAAGAAGGGACGCTTGGTAGAAATGTGGAGGTTAAAGGCGATTTTGGTGATAGCTCAGAAAAAGAAGACAGTTAGAAAGAAAGCTTCCACCTTCATGGAGAATATATAAAGAATTATGAATGGAATAAACATGCTTTATCCTTCAAGAAAAGGGAAGAAAGAACCCCAAGATGATTTAGAGATCATAGGGCTCCCACTCCCACCTCTGGCCCAAGTAGGAAGAGCTGCTTCCTACTTGGCTTCAGAGGGCTTGGCCTGGGCACGGAACCACATGGGGGAGGCCCTCTCGGACAGGTGAGGGCGTGGCACGCCATGGGCAAAGGGACAGGGCCATCCCACAGAGTCATGGGAGTGGCTCTGCCAGCTCAGTGGGCCTGTAGGGCAGAACCAAAGAGGATCATTCTTGAGCCTCAAGATCTCATGGAGTTTGCCTTGTTAGGTTTTAGACTTGCTTGGGACCCCTCACCTCTTTCTTTCTTCTGGTGTCTCCCTTTTGAGATGGGAATGTTTAACCTATGCCTGTCCCACCATTGTATTCTGGAAACACACAACGTGTCTGATTTCACAGGTTTGCAGCTGGTGAGGAATTCTGCCTCAGGATGATTTGAGTTCCAGTCTCACCCATAACTGATTTGGATGGGACGTCGGATTTTAGACTTCAGAGTTGATGCTGGAATGGGTTAAGCCTTTGGGGGTACTGGGGTGGAGTGAATGTATTTTGCATGTGAGGGGAACATGAATTTTGGGGACCACGAGCAGAATGCCATGGACCGAATTGTGTTCCGCCCCCCCCCGGTTCATATATTGAAGCCTAACCCCCAATATGTGACTATATTTGTAGAAGCTCTTTAGAAGAAAATTAAAGTTAATTGAGGTCATAAGGATGAGGCCCTAATCTGATAGGACTGGTAACTTTATAAGAAGAGGAAGAGAAAGATTTCTCTCTTTCTCTCTCTTTCTCTCCACAAAGCCACAAAGAAGAGGTCACGGGAGGATACAGTGAGAAGGCAGCTGTCTGCACGCCAGGAAGAGAGCTCTCACCAAGAACAGAACCAGCCAGCACCTTAATCTTGGACTTCTCAGCCTCCAAAACTGTGAGAAATAAATTTCTATTGTTTAAGCCACTCAGTCTATGGTATTTTGCTTTGGCAGCCTGAGCTGACAAATACAGGAAGCGATGGTAGGTTTGAAAAGTAAGAAATGGGTGGAGATGGATAAGGTGGGAAATCAGTTTCCTGATTTTTTTTAAAATCTGAAACCTGAAACCTTTTTTTTAAAAAAAACCTCACAGAAGCAAAGGGAATGGGTTTCAAGAAGGGAAGAATGGTCAATGGCATTCATGCTACGTACAAGGGGAAGCTAAAGACTAAAAAGTAACCTTGGTTTCCAGATTACGGATTCCATGATCTTTAAAAGTTCAGCTACAAAAAAGAGGAATAAAGATAAATTGTACAAGATAAAGGAGTAGCTGGGAAAGGAAAACAGGCAGTAAAAGGTATAGAATTTTCTTTCCAGATACGATATGCCAAAGTCCCACTGTATCCTTAGGAGAAAGTCAAGGCTTATTTTTCTCTAGGTGAACGTATCTGTTTTATGGTATGAATGCCTTTTTTTTTTTTTTTTTTTTGTAAAGCAGTTCTTTCAGGCACTGGTGGGGATTTCCAAGGATTTGTTTAGGTGCTTTGTTCAATTGCTGACAAATACCAGATTAAAATGACTTTCCTGGGTGCCTGGGTGGCCCAGGCGTTAAGCGACTGCCTTCAGCTCAGGTCATGATCCCAGCGTCCTGGGATCGAGCCCCACATCAGGCTCCCTCCTCCACAGGAAGCCTGCTTCTCCCTCTGCCACTCCCCCTGCTTGTGTTCCCTCTCTTGCTGTGTCTCTCTCTCTGTCAAATAAATAAATAAAATCTTTAAAAAAAAATGACTTTCCTGTTTCTCTGCATAAGGATCTCCCAGAAGCTTTGGAAATGTATCCTCTTGGTCCAGGTAAATACCAGAAAATCCTTTATTTCATTGAAGTTGATGTTAAAGCAATTTTCAAAAAAATCTCCAGAAAGCCCTGACATGCATCGGTGTTGTTCAGGGTTGAGTAACATCAAAACCTGCCTAAGGATACTGTGCCCATTCTTGACTTGAGCATTTCCTCCTTGGCCTTGGCATCATTAACCCCCAACTAGTTTAGATAGAAAAAGTTCTTTTTTTCAGCTCTGCTCCACATTCCAACAGGAAGAGGCCCCACCTGACCATGGAAAGAACACAGTTTGGGCCCACATTTCACCCTCAGCAGCCAGCACATGTCCTAGAGGGAGGTCAGTAACCACCTGGTAGTAACTGGTCACCTGGAAATCAGGTTGGGTGTGAGGTCATTCTGCACATGACTGAGGACCCTTTTCTTAGGAGTCTATGGCTATTAGTTAAGGAGAAACCCTGTAATAGTTGCATGTTACCTTCTACTAATTCTACAGGAGCAAGCATGGACAGGATCATAGCAGCATCTCTTGGCCATTTTTCAAAACAAACAAACAAAACTCATTTGAGCATACTTCTGGTAGTTTAAAAGTCATTTTCTGCCCAGGCTAACTCCTTGACAGTAAATATCAGTGGCTTATTTTTAACTGCCAGCAGGCAGTGAATTGTTAAATCCATGGAGGTTGGGTGGGGGTGCTTTTTTTTTTTAAAGAAGATGAGAGAAGGTTGCTATTCCGGAATACCTTATTTCTCCAGGTCAATCTACTTGAAGGGAAGTTAAGGATGATTTTCAAGGCTTCACTTCTCTTCAAACAGGCAAAACAACTGGAATTCAGTCTTTATTTATTTCAACTTAATATTTAGTTTGCTATAATCACTTATCTCCCTCCACTCTGGTTAGTTTCTGAATTATGCAAAAAGAGTTGTTGAAATGCTATACTCTCCAGTGTCTGAGGATGACTGCTATTTCTGCTTTGGTGCAGAGCAGGATGGCTCTTTGATTCCATGAGCCAACACTGGGGGGGTCGAGTTATGTTTATTCATTCAACAAACAAATGTTGAGGGTCTACCAGACTCCTGATGAGCAAAACAAAGCAAAATGAACAACCAAGATCTGTGCTGTCAAAGCTTTCAGAGCCAAGTGATGTCATCAGTCACCAAAAGGGGTCTTCTTTCTCTTTTACCTTTCCAGTGTTAGTCTAACAGGTGTGCTGCTCATGGACTCCTTTTTAAAATTTGAAACGAAAGAAAAAATATGCAGATGGGCAAGGTGACACCATGAAGGAGTCAGGACTAGATAATGAGGAAGCACTGGTGGGTGATGCTGAAAATACTACTGTTTTTCATTTGTCATCCCCAAACCTATCTGATCCTCCATACAGCCTTATGAGACCACAGGGCAGATATTACAATGCTCATTTTACAGAGTAGAAAATGAGTGGTTAAATGACTTGCCCAATGTCTCACAGCTAGAACAGCAGAATCGGGACTAGAATGAAGATCTCCTGAATCTTAATATAATGAGAAAAAAAATTTAAAAAAAAATATATCTATATATACATATATATAGTTCATGCACGGCCATGTACATGGCATGCAACTAAAATAAATGATCCATAAAGCTTATGAAAGATTTCTTTTGATGATCAGGTAGAAAACAACACAGTGAATACTAGTAGTAACATAATTACAATGCTATCAACAGTCACCTAATCAATCCAAAACTTTCCAATAATATTTCATGAGGGCTTCTAATATGCAAGGCACTCACGCATAGTAGACACAATGGTGAGTCATCAAACACAGAAGCGACCCTCATAGGTTGTAAGGTTCCTGGAGGCGGCCAGGTCCTTTGGCTTGAGCTCCCTACCCTACCTTGGTTCTGCACTCAGTACATCTGTATTGAGCGATGGGTGCAGGCCTCTGTGCCACTGAAGTCATGAAAGTAGTAAACAGCAAGAAAGCAAATGAAAGCCTTGGCTACAGTTAGTGCTCAGTAGCGTCTCTCCTTCCAGAGAGTCCTCCTTTCTCCCCTCTACAACTCTAGAACTTAATGTTGCAAGAACTCTACGGATTCCTAATAGCTTACTTACTAGCATAAAAAGTCAAAAATGGGGATGCAGGGGCAAAAATTCTGATCCTTTTCAGGATAAAATTACTGGTGAGCTCTTTAAGGCTCAATTCATAAAAACAGTAAAATTGAGTCCATGACATTTTGTGTAATTTTGTATAAAAGCGAGTGTCAAATAGTGTTAAAACCACAGCTGCTGGAGCACTACTGCTTGGCTTTGAATCCCAGCTGAGCCACTGATCAGCTGTGTGACTTTGGGGACGTTAGTTAACTTCCTTAGGCCTCAATGTCTTCATCGGTCCAAAACGGATAGAGATATTGTAATGATCAAAGTCATGTTACAGGTAAAAGTCTTAACACCTTGCACATAATAAAAGCTAGACAAGTGTTACCTAGTAATATAAATATTATCTACTGAAAAGAGATGCAAGGCATAAAAATAAGGTAAAGTTAATGATTCTTACAAAATCAGTGCTATCCTTTTCTCCCCAAGGTCAGTTGAGGACTTGGCTGGGATTTAGGATCCATCCATCTTGCCATCTTTACAATGAAAGTACCCTTGCAGAAGGCAGTGCAGTTAAAAATAACATTGAAGAAAGGAATGGCCACAGCTCCTACCATTTAATGGCTAACTCTAAACACATGGAAATATTTGCTGAGCTTTTCGTTCAAGCTCTTCCCAATGACGTCCTGGAAAGCTACCGAATACCTTTATCATTAGAGATGACCAAAGTAAGAATTTCCATAGCCCCTGCCTAAGAAGAGCCCTGCATTTCAAGATGAGCATTTAGAAAAAATAATAACAGATGGCCATTCTCATTAATGAAATGCAAGTTCTAAGGACGCTATAATAATCTGTTCAAAGACGAGAATATATAAAGGATGAAAGAGTTGGCAGGAACTTTGGTTGTGAATTTGTCCAACCCCTTAATGGTATAAACTAGAAATCCAAGGCCAAAGTGGTAAGGGAAGGCCCCATCTCTCGTAGGGATATCACAGCCCACCCAGGACAAAAGCCCAGCTCTTCTGATTTCCCTGCTCTGCACCTCGCAATGTTGTCTCTGTACCATGCAGGCTGTCGGGATAGTCACAGATGGTGGTAATAGTAGTCACATATACTGATTGGGCACTTCAAGGTGTTTGACGCTTTTCTACACATTTTACTAAAATAGGGAAATCTTATTAAAATTTTACATAAGAGAAGGCCAATAAATTGAATACAGAAACAAACAAAAAAAATGCCCTCTCTTTTAAAGGCTCTCCAAAGCTCCCCAAGGTTGGCATTGCTCTCATGCCAGATTTATTTCCCAGCTTTCCAGACCTCAGCCCACAAGCCATGCTGCTTGCCCACGTGCTATAAAACCGACCTCTCCTCTCTTGGCATCACAACTCGCTGGCCTCTGTTCCAGGGCTCCAAAATTCTTACCGGGGATTCATCGGAAGCAATACTAAAGAGCTAAGGATAAACACACTGTCACATATTCTCTCCTCTCTGAGTGTCTGCGTTTAACAGGGCTTTCCTTTTCTTTACCCAAAAAAGCAACGAATGTAGTAATTTTGGACAGAATGAAAGACCTTTCAAACCTTTTGAATCAAGCCTTTTAAATCTCAATACACTGTCATTATCTTCCCTGCTTAGGTGGGGCTGGTACTACTTCTTAGCTGGCATTCACAAATTTTCATGGTGGTGCTGAGAAAGTGATTATAAACCGCGGGTGATGGGCACACACCACTGTCAGTTATTGGAGTCAGGACAAAGAGTAACAAAGAATATAAAGGCGCATTGATTGATAGGGCTGGTCAGTGGAGAACCACAGCAAGGGAGAATTTCTTCTAGGGTCAGACTTTAACCTTCCCAGATGCGGTTGACAGGTTGAAAGGAAATGTCAATGCCTCACCCCTAAAGGTCAGACCCCTGGTGGGTGGAGGAGCATTGTTTTGGAAGTTTTCACCATGGAGTGCAGAGGAATTCAGTTTGCTCAGATCTGAAAAATGTACAGACCGCTTTTTTTAGGAACAGAAATGTATACTGCCTCTGTCCCAATTTTGACTTAAACCATTCTTATTGTGACAATACTTAAATATGTCCAAACAGAAAATAAGTTCTTAGGTTTCAATTCCTCTGAAACCATCACACTCCAACTAAATAGTCTAACCAAATACAAAGGAAATTTTTTTTATTTTCTTTTTTTTAAAGATTTTATTTATTTGACAGAGAGAGAGAGACAGCGAGAGAGGGAACACAAGCAGGGGGAGTGGGAGAGGGAGAAGCAGGCTCCCCACTGAGCAGGGAGCCCCGACGCGGGGCTCAATCCCAGGACCCTGGGATCATGACCTGAGCCCAAGGCAGACGCTTAACAAGGAAAAATTTTTTTTAATCCAATTTAGAGCTGCCATCTTGCGTCCCCGCGTGTATGCACCTAATCTCAGCTGGTCCTCCTGAGACCCCCTGAGCGCCAACCCTGTTCTCCCCGCACGGTCCCATTTCCGCTCCAACAAGATGAAAGAAACTATCATGAACCAGGAGAAACTCGCCAAACTGCAAGCACAAGTGCGCATTGGCGGGAAAGGAACTGCTCGCCGAAAGAAGGAGGTGGTTCATAGAGCGGCTACAGCAGATGATAAAAAACTTCAGTTCTCCTTAGAGAAGTTAGGGGTAAACAATATCTCTGGTACTGAAGAAGTGAATATGTTCACAAACCAAGGACCAGTGATCCATTTTAACAACCCCAAAGTTCAGGCATCACTGGCAGCGAACACTTTCACCATTACAGGCCATGCTGGGACAAAGCAGCTGACAGAAATGCTACCCAGTATCTTAAACCAACTTGGTGCAGACAATCTGACTAGTTTAAGAAGACTGGCTGAAGCTCTGCCCAGTCTGTGGACGGAAAAGCACCACTTGCTACCGGAGAGGATGATGATGATTAAGTTCCAGATCTTGTGGAGAATTTTGATGAAGCTTCCAAGAATGAAGCAAACTGAATTGAGTCAACTTCTGAAGAACATAAAACTTGAAGAAGTTACTGGGAGCTGCTATTTTATATTATGACTGCTTTTTAAAATTTTGTTCATGGATCTGATAAAATCTAGATCTCTAATATTTTTAAGCCCAAGCCCCTTGGACACTGCAGCTCTTTTCAGTTTTTGCTTATTATACACAATTCATTCTTTGCAGCTAATTAAGCTGAAGAAGCCTGGGAATAAAGTTTGAAACAAGGTTAATAAAAAAATAAATAAATAAAAATAAAAATCCTATTTAAATGAACAACATTGATGTGATATTCAGGTGATGCTGTTTTGCTAAAATAACCCTCCACTCTCACTGTGACTCATACTAAGAACGGCAACATGGATGTTCTGGAGTTCTGAATGCTCCCACCGCCCACATTGAAGTAGGCCTCTCTTCCCTCATGTTGCAGGCCATTCCCCGCAAAACTAACTAGTGCTCCACACCATCACGTGCCTTCACGTGCGGCAAATGACAGAAGCCCATGTCCATTCCTATAAGCCCACAGCAACAAAAGTAGTATGGGCACCAATGTGACTGGACACAAAAACATAAATTCAGGCACCAAAATCACATGGCACTATTATTCATTAATAGATGGTCATCTGGATGACCCAGAATAGGCTAATATCCTTTTGGATTATCAGTGAAGTAAAAAAGCCCGCAAAGTTTAAATGTCCCCACGCATCAGTCCTATGCCCCTCGCCCAGGAACGCCTCCACAAGCCTCACTGTGACAGGGAGTGATGGGCGGCAGAGGCCGAAGGGCCCCTGGTGAAGCCTGGCGCCACCACGTGTTTACCTGCAAGCCTTAGGCAAGGTACTCTACTTCCCTGAGCCTCAGTCCCCGCATCTAAATGAATAGGGATAAAAATAGAGCCTAGCTCAGCGGGCTGTGAAGAGACGACATGTGTGGTAACATGTGGAAAGTGCTTAGCCCGATGCCTGCTGCTTAACAGGGACTCAATAGCCACAATTATTTCTGTTTAGTCACACATCCCAGCCTCACTAAAAAAAAGCGGCGGGGGGGGGGGGGGGCACAGAATACACTGTCTTACCACAACAGAAGCATTTCAAAATAATCTGAGTTTGAGACAGAAGCCTTTAGGATGTCTCCCTGCGGGAGGTCCAGACACCCCACGGGCCATCCCTGGGCTGTGGAATGGAAGGGGGACGCGACAGCAGACCCCCTTCTGAGACAAGGCCTTTTGACACACCAAGTAAAAGCAGACACACTTATCTTCGGAGTTCCTTATTTTTACAGTTAGCAATTATGTGAGGAGAACAAAGGCTTTCAAGACACTGGAAGGTGGTGGAATCATTATTCTTGTGCTTCTGAATTATTTAGGATGGATTTAATGACCGGTTCATTTTACCACTGACTGAGTGCCCCCCGAAGGCCGGCCGTGGTGAGGAGTACAGCGGGGGTCACAGCACCAAGGAGGAGAGGCAGCTCATCCTCAGGGCACTTAGTGTCCAGAGGAGGTGTAGGTAAACAAGTAAGCTTCAAATCTACGGACTCTAACCTCACTAAAGACAAGAATTCTGCCCTACTAGCTTTCATACCCCAGTGGCTAACACAGACCTGGTGCATAATAGGTGTGCGTGAATGAATGAATGAATATATGAGTGAATGAGATATAAAGATTAGCCCATGTATGTGCCATAAATACAGGTTCAAAAAAAAAAAGGAGTGGCTCTTTAGAGGGCTCAGGGCTTGGTGAAATCTAGAAAAGAGGGAACTTGAAGGAAGACCAGAATTTTAAGAAGCAGAAACAGGAGAATGTCCACCTATAATTTTATACCGTTTGCAATGTGCTCTAAATTAGTTCTCATTAGTAAAACGGTTCTTATCCTAATTATTACTATGTGTAGCCTTTCTATAACATTCTGTATCTGCAAATTGTACGCAACCGCTTCTTTGTTATTTAAGGACTTTTGATTTATTTATAAACAACTTAGTGGTTCACTATTTATTAGAATAGGAAATTGAACAAATATCTGGTCTCTAGCAGCCCTGTCTCAATGATTATTATTGGTCTCCTGGGGTTCACTAATAAGTAGCCATAAAAGAGTGAATTTGTAATTAGGAAAGGAATGTGCATATCTGGCAGCGCTCACATTGACATGATTGACAGCAGGCAAGACTGACAGAAGCTCTGCAACATACGAGGAATAACCTCATAATGGTATTAGTATATTAAAAATAAGCCACCACCAATCCTAGGATAAGAAAAGAGGTGTATGAATGCCTTAAGCAATGAGTAGGATACTATAAAGACTGCATACAAGTATCTCAAGGGGCACCTGGGTGGCTCAGTAGGTTAACTGTCTGCCTTCTGCTCAGGTCATGATCCCAGGGTCCAGCCCAGGGTTGGGCTCCCTGCTCAGCAGGGAGTCTGCTTCTCCCTCTCCCTCTGCCCCTCCCCAAGGCTCATTCTCTCTCTCCTCTCTCTCTCTCAAATAAATAAATCTTTAAAAAAAACCCCAAATATCTCAATAGTAGGAACCCAAAAGCAAAAAGAGACATAATTTTGGAAAATCACTAAAAGGACTGGCCTGATCAAAAAAGAGTAATTAAAACTGAACAAAAAAACATCTGGCAAGGAAAACAACTGTCTCAGGAAGGATCTGTCACCACACTAGATAATGACCCATTTCTACTAGATGTTCTTAAATTTAGATGATTTCAAATGACTACAAGTTTCTCTTTTTTTTACATTAAAAAAAATATCCTTTAGGGGCACCTGGGTGGCTCAGTTGGTTAAGCGACTGCCTTCAGCTCAGGTCACGATCCTGGAGTCCCGGGATCGAGTCCCGCGTCGGGCTCCCTGCTCGCAGGGAGTCTGCTTCTCCCTCTGACCCTCCCCCATCTCATGCTCTCTCTCTCTCTCTCTCTTTCTCTCTCTCTCATTCTCTCTCAAATAAATAAAATCTTAAAAAAATATATCCTTTAGCTAAGTGTTTATATTCTACCGTCAGAAGATCATTTTTTTTTTTTGCAGGAAGAAGATTATCTGTATCTTTACTTGTTTATCCAGTCTTTTAGAAGGACGAAGTATTATTTTTAGCTTTTCAAAGCCTTAGGATCACTGAGATGAGGGGCCCTGAGAAGAAAAATGGGGGTGACAGATTCTAAAGGGAAAGTCTCTGAACAAAGTCAAAGGGAGGACTGTCATGATCTAGAATCAGCCTTCTAGAAATAGAATAACTCAAAGAGAGCTCATGGTCGATGGGGGGCGGGGCAGAATGGGTGCTATTGGGATCTCTTGGGAAATCCACCACATCAGGCTGGCAGAAACACTGGAAACAGCCCCCAAACACCAGTCAGTGAATGTCTCTAATCTCTATTATTCTTTGGATCTTCTTTCCTTAATGATATGTCCTTGAAATTTACACTGTCATAAAAATACCTCGGATTGGTTTTCATGAATATCCATTAACCTACTTCTAATTTTGTTCAGATAAAATCACCCTCTCATAGTATCACACCTTGGCTTGAGTTGTAAGACAGTAGCCAGGTACGGCTGTGAGAGTATCGTGACAGCTGGGCTAAGACGAAGAGGTTCTTTCTCTCTCTCTTTTTAAGATTTTATTTATTTATTTGACAGAGAGAGACACAGCGAGAGCAGGAACACAAGCAGGGGGAGTGGGAGAGGGAGAAGCAGGCTTCCCACCGAGCAGGGAGCCCGATGCGGGGCTCGATCCCAGGACCCTGGGATCATGACCTGAGCAGAAGGCAGATGCTTAACGACTGAGCCCCCCAGGCGTCCTGTGAGGAAGAGGTTCTATTCAAGGTGAGAAGAAACACTGAAGGCCTGGTATACAACTGGGCCTTCTCACCAAGACAAGAGCCTTTGCCAAAAGTGGAGTCCTACTTAAATGTGAGATTTTTAAAAAGCAATTTTAAAGAATAAAACTAGAAGCCTCATGAGGAACCACAACATTTGGAGATTTCCACACTCGGAGACCCTGAAGGCCATTTCAGGAATAAGAGGGTCATTCCTATAGCACCTGCCTTGCAGCCTCCCGGGAGCTGCTTAGGTTAATAAAAAGAAGCATGAAAAAAGCAGAGCACCAATCAGGCAAAACCACACAGCTGGGTTTTCCCACAGGACCACTGTGGACTGTCCCATGTCCCATGTAAGCTATTAATAATGTCACTAATACACAACTGAGCCTATGTAGAGCCAGGCTAAGTTTCTTAATGTCCTCAGTTTCTGGTTTAATGGTCTGAACAGTTTTCACACAGCCTGAAGGAAGTCTTGAATCAGAGTAACTTGCATCTAGGGGAGGCGAGGCGAGCTGTCCAGGTTTACCATTTATCTCACCTCTACCAGGAGACCACCTTTCCAAATCGGTCCACACACAGGTGGGGGCCGTGCCAACCTCCCTGGCCCTCCAGAAGGACACCAGCCCTCCCAGTGCAGCTGCAGACCAGAACGAGGAATCCCCTCTCCCCACGCATGAGATCCCAGGAGGCAGAACCCAAGCCGACATCCAAGATGTGAGCCAAGAATCCCCTTGGGGTCCCCATGAACTGTGGCCCTCAGACGCAAGGTCAGAAGGTACGCCTTGAAAATCTGACCGAGTAAGTATTTCAATACAGAGCTTCACCTAAATGTCACCTTGTCAAATTTTGAGGTTTAATGCTGAACAACAGCTGTGTGTGGCACAGAAATCACTGAGAGACAGAAAAATAAGAAAATAAAGGATACCAAATAAACACATTTATGATAGATCAGTTGCTGAATATCTTGCCTGACCAAAATTTAATCTTTTTATAAACGGCTGCCCGTACATCATAAAAGAGCAAATGAATATCATTAATGCAACACAGCAGGAAAAAATTAACATAGTCATGAATTAATACTTTGCTTTCACTTGTCTTGTCAAAGCTGGGACTTTGCTCTTGAGCATCCAAATTTTTGTCTGAACTACCATTAATTCATCTGAATTTACCATCCTCTATTTCAAAATTCATATGATACCTATAATCAAATAAATAATTTCTTTCTGGACAAATTATTAAACCTCAAGAGATACGTATAAATTAGACTTTGATTTGTCCTGATGAGACCCCCATTACTAGACTTTTATCTTTAATGGCTACAGAAGTCAAAATAAAAAATAAATTATATTCATTTAGCCTGTCTTGCAGAAAATTTCATGGGGGGAAAATGATACAAATTGGCTGTTTATTTCAATAAATTGGTCAATATAGCCAACATGGTTGATGACAGCCTAATAGTGAATGCAGAGACTTTTGGTGAAAGACTAATCTGATTAATCATCAAGTTAAAATTCTAGAATGATAACCATGTAAGTGATTTTTAAGAAGATTCCAATGGAAAATCCTAGCTATTTATACAAAATAGTTTACTCTGCATTGTGTTCCACTTCCTGGAAGGTGAAAAAGACATGCTTGTCTGAAGCTTGCCCCAAAGGCCCTGCCAACAGTGGTAGGGAACCAGTAAACCCAACTCAAGCGAATAAGGATGCAAACCTGCTGTGCCTATTTTTCAGGATTTAAAGGCAAACTGAACCAATTCTCCCGTAAGCAGAGGTTGCTTATTCTACTTAGTTTAAGTCAGCTTTAGTAACTCAAGAGGCTGCAATGACAGTTGCCAGGGTTCCGGCCCCCACACGGCCCAGGGCATCATATGCCAAGCCCCTGATAATAGAACCACAGGGAGAAAAGTGAATCCACTATCATCAACTCTCTTACAAACCCTCATCATGCATGTAAAATCTACCAGATCCCTTCGCCCACACATTCTCAACTCCCACAAAAAAAGCCCAACCTCCCTGAAGTAATTGTTAAGTAGGCACATTTCCAGAGTAAAGGTTATCTCTGGAAAGCACTAATACCAACCATCCCTCACTTCCACCAAAAAAGTGCCTGTAAGCAGGACAGAGGTGAGACCTACATTTTAACGCACTGCTTGTGGGGCTGTTAATTGCTACAACCTCCTGGAAAAACAATTAAATGCAACATCAACATGCAGAGAAAGCCTTAAGAAGGTCCATCTGTTTGAGTTAAAGTAATTTGATAATTTGGTTAATTGGGAATCATCTAAATGCTCAAAAATAGGGGGGAAGGTAAATGAATTTGGTAAAATCATACAAGGGAATGCTATACAGATACTGAAAACGATGTTCACAAAGATTGTCGACTTTACATGAAAAGTTATTTAAAATGTTTGGTGAAATGCACAGAATGTAAAATTCTATACACAGAGTACGATCCCAATTCTACGTTGGGAATGCATATAAAAAGCCTGAAAGGACATACAACAAAATGTTAGTAGTAATTATCATTTGCTCATAGTAATACACGTGATTTTAATTTTCTCTTTTTAAACTCTTCTGTTTTAATTTTATAGAAAGCACCTACGTCCAAGAAAAAGAAACCATTAAAAAATCAGGCCAGAGGGTCTCTTGTTTTCCTGCCAAGGAGACAGATCTCAGCAGACACTGGGGGAATATTTCTAGCCTTCCTGAGCAGATTCTATGTCCCACCTGTCTCTCGCACTTAAGCCCTGGTGATGATTTCTTATACTCCACATCATGCCTATGCCTTTCTCGACCTTGGCTTTGACTTTCAGCCTTCTCTGTTTATACTAAAACACCCCTCTGGCAGTTACCTCTTGTCTGTAAATCTTGTTCTCCACCCCCCCTTCACCAGCAGGACCCACTTCTACTGCCTGGTCAGCCTCCTCCTGGCCCTGTCTGGTCAAGTCTTGGTATAGATAACAAGTTACCCTTGAAAAAAACAGGCATCATAAACAAACTACCAAAAAACAGGGCCAGGAAATACAGTTTTCGTAATGCATTCTATAAAAGCATTTTATACACAGTGGCCCTCCCTCCCCAACTACCCCAGGCCCAACTATAACCGATCTCTTGGGAGGTCCCCACCGTGGCAATCATCCTTAACATCCATGCAGGGCTCTGCATTTTTCAGTGCACATTCACAGACTCACAGCATTTCATCCTCATGACTCTGTACGGTGGGAAGATCAAGTATTCTTTTCCTAATTTTGTACAGCTAAGGAAACTGCGATTCAGAGAATGGGCTCTGAGTGGCTTGCTCCCCCCCCCCCCCCCCCCCGCCACACCCCGCCCCGATCGTCAGGGTGTGTCCATCTGTAAATAGTGAGGATAACACCCGCATGGTGGAGTTGTTGTAAGGATTAAATGAGATAACATATGCAGGGTGCTGAGCGCAGTGTCTGGAACAAGGGCAGCATTCAACAAATACCAGCTCCTATAACTGTTAGGTCAATGAGAAGCTCAAGGTTACATAGCTGGGAAGTGACAGCGCCAGGATGAGAATGCAGGCCTTTTCATGCCAAGTCCACACTTTTTCTACTTTGTCCCCAATACCGTAAGAGGAGTATTAGGGCATGGCTCATGCCCTCAAAGAACTTGTAATATTTTGTAGGAGGCCTATCTCAAGTACATGTAATACAGCAGTTATTCCCACAAAGAGCTAAGGCAACTGGAATAAAAACTAGGATACAGCTCTCAAATCATGCAATTCTTTGGTCCAACAGCAACTGTTAACTGTTACGCTATCTTCTTATGCACACATTCCAAAGCACAGGAAACCCAAGTTCCATCCCCGTGTCAAAGTGAGTTGTGTAGGCAGAAATCAGATGTGAAAATAAGTCCCTTTTCCATACTAATAATAGAAAATCTTTTCTGTGGGCATTCTGAACTTCAGGAAGTTTGAGCTATTTTTGGAAACTTTTCTCTAGCTTCCGGAAAGTACCATTCATGATGGTACACTTTAAGGAACTTGAAAAACAGCTTCGGTTGAGTGCAAGGCTGCTTCTTAAAAAAGGCTTCAACTCGATTAATTAACTTACAACATATGACACGTGGCGGCTGACAACACAAGGACAGGGAACATGTTAAAGACAAAGGCAACATGCGCACAAACACAGAGTAGGAAGTTCATAAGAAAACTCTGTCGACATTTATTTGATGCCATAGTAATAATCCCGTAATAATGGGATCCAGGATTGCCAACCCTAGGCATACTATTTCTTTAACGGTAACCTTCGCCTATTTATGATATGACAAAAGGGGAGCCTAAAACTTTGTTATGGAATGTTGAAGCTTCTTTACATGGAAGAGGGTAATCTACTAATGGATACTTTGAGATTCACATCTTGGAAGGTTTTTAACGCACCGCGGGTTTTTATATCCCCAATATCTACTACTTTCTAAGACAGAGAAATGATGCTCGTTAAGGGGTGGCCCTGAGCCAACCTATGAAGTAGAAGGTTTTCTTAAGAAACGCTCTACCTCCTTTTGTCTGTTCTGCTGGGAGGGAGGGGTTAGGACTCCCGTTGGCTGAGGCACTCCGGTATGCAGTGCCTACTTTATGTTATCTGTGTCACTCCTTACTGCAGCCATGCAACATGTACATTAATCATCCCAATTATTCAGAGATGAGGAAACTGAGTCCCATAGAAGCTGAGTGACCCATCTAAGAGAAACTGATCAGTGACTATGGAACGGTCTTCCACATAGGGGCTCATTCAGGTTTCCCCTCACTGAACTGGGCTCCCCCAACATCAGACACCCCTCTTAGTACCTGCACTATAGACTAGTTCACATCACACTGTTGAGGACAGGCCATCATTTGAGTTAGTCTTCTTCATTTTTTAAATTTTGTAAGATTTATTCATTTATTTTGGAGGGGCACGAGAGGGGTAGGGGCAAAGAGAGAGAAAGGGAAAGAGCCTCAAGCAGGCTCCATGCCCGGCACTGTTGGTGGAAAATGGTATGGAGTTTCCTCAAAACATTAAAAATAGAATCATATGATTCAGGAATTCCACTACTGGGTATTTACCCAAAGAAAACAAAAACACTAATTCAAAAGGATATATGCACCCCTGTGTTTACTGCAGCATTATTTACAATAGTCAAGATAGGGAAGCAGCCCAAGTGTCCATCCATAGACGAAATGATAAAGAAGAGGTGGTATATATATATATATATATATATATATATATATATATACAATGTATATATATATATATACATTGTATATATATACAATGCCATAGTAATAATCCCGTAATAATGGGATCCAGGATTGCCAACCCTAGGCATACTATTTCTTTAACGGTAGTTAAATATATATATATATACAATGTGTGTATATATATATATATATATATACAATGGAGTATTACTCAGCCATAAAAAAGAATGAGATCATGCCATTTTCAACAACATGGATGTATCTAAAGGGTATTAAGCTAAGTGAAATATGTCAGTCAGAGAAAGAGAAATACCATATGATTTCACTCGTATGTGGAATTTAAGAAACAAAACAAAACAAAAAGACAAAAATCACTCTTAAATACAGAGAACAAACATGGCTGCCAGAGGGGTGGTGGGTGGGGGGATGGGTGAAATAGATAAAGGGGATTAAATTAAGAGTACACTTAGCCACGAGCACTGAGTAATGTATAGAACCATTGAATCATTATATTAAGAAGGAGGAGAAGAAAAAGAAGAGGCAGTGGTAACAGTAGTAGCAGTCGTATTCCTGTTCTAAAAGTGAGCAGGCACCTGGGTGGCTTAGTCAGTTGGGCATCTGACTCTGGATTTCAGCTCAGGTCGTGATCTCAGGGTGGTGAGATTGAGCCCCTTGACGGGGTCTACGCTGTGTGTGGAATGTGCTTAAGATTCTCTTTCCCTCTCCATCCACCCCTCCCCCCTCGCGCTTTCTCTCTCAAAAAAAAAATTAAAATAAGAATAAACTAAAAGTGACCAGGCAGGCATGATTTTAACCTAAATCAGTGGCTCTAATGTAAAATTTGAGACATGGTGGCAGGACTTCAAAATGTCAAGACTCTAGAGATCATCTAGTCAACCTCTTCTCCCATTAATGTACAGATTTAAAACAACCAACACCTAAGAAGGGCTGTGACTTGGCATAGGTCACACAACAAATCAGGTGTAGAGCCCAGAATAGAGCCAGGACTTCTGACTCAGGGCTGTTCTCTTTTACAGCATTAGCCACAAATATTCAAACATAGGGTAAAAAACACATTCCAGACTCATAGGACTTATTCCAATGGTATTAATTCACACTGGTGATTCAGAGTGCTGGTCAGGCCTCTTACTGTGTGGCCTAGATAAGGTACTCTCTCTTTGCCTTGGGTTTCTTATCAATTATATGAGAATAACAATAGCGGCTGCCTCATTCGGTTATCGTGTGGGTCAAATGTGATAATTCATGGGGCTCTAACTTCTTTGTGCTCAGCATAAACAATGAATGAATGTTATATTATTATTATCATTAAAATTATTTTTACTCTTACTACTAGTCTAGTTCAGATAATTGACAGCTCATACTTTCACCTTTGGGGAAGGAGGTAGAAACAACTTCCTGCTATCAAATTCATCTCCATCTTCTCTAAAGGCAGGCCTAACAGTCTCGGGAATGAAGGTGAGATGAGTAGGTTAGCACCAGAAATAAAGAAATTACCTTTGAAAACAAAATTGCCTACGGAGCATTTTCGTTTGATGTTGAAAGTCAAAATTCCCCATCTTTCTCAAACCTACCTTCTCATTAACTTCCCTTTTCCCTCAGTTTTATTGAGATATAACTAATATATAATATTATATTTATTTTAGGTGTATATCATAATGATTTGGTGTTTGTATATATTGCAAAGTGACTGCCACAATAAGTTTAGTAAACATCCATCACCTCACTTAGTTACACATTTTTTTCCTTATGATGACAACTTTTTTAAGATCTACTCTCTAGGCAACTTTCAAATATACAGTACAGGATTATTAACTATAATCACCATGCTATACATTACATCCCCAGGGCTTATTTATCTTATAACCGGAAGTTTGTACCTTTTGACCCCTTTCTCCCATTTTGTCCACTTCCCATCCCCCACTCTCTGGCAACCACAAATCTCTTCCCTGTATCTATGAGCTTGGTTCCTTCAAATTCCACATATAAATGAGATCATGCAATACTTATCTTTCTCTGTCTGACTTATTCATTTAGCATAATGCCCTCAAGGTCCATCCATGTTGTTGCAAATGACAGGATTTTCTTCTTCTTATGGCTGATTAATATTCTATTCTATTCTATTCCATATATATCCATTCATTCATCTGTGGACACTGGGGTTGCTTCCATGTCTTGGCTATTGTAAATAATGCTGCAGTGAACATGCGGTGCAGATATTTTCTCAAGACAGTGATTTTGTTTCCTCCTGATAAATTTCCATAAGTGGGGTTGCTGGATCATGTAATAGTTCTACTTTTAATTCATTTAAGAACTTCCATGCTGTTCTCCATAATGGCCACACCAATTTATAGTCCCACCAACAGTGCACAGGGATTCCCTTTTTCCCACATCCCTGCTAACAGTTACCTCTTGTTTTTTTGTTTTGTTTTGTTTTGTTTTGGTAATAGTCATTCTAATAAGTGTCAGGTGATATTTCATTGTGGTTTTGATTTCCACTTCCCTGATGGTTAGTGATGTTGAGCAATTCTCTACGTACTTATTGGCCATGTGCCTGTGTTCTTTGAAAAAAAAATATGTGTATTCAGATCCTCTGTCCATTTTTTAATTGGATTGTTTAGGGGTTTTTCTGCTATTGAATTATATGGGTTCTTTATATACTTTGGATATTAACCCTTTTCAGATAAATGATTTACAAATAGTTTATCCTACTCCATCGGTTGCCTTTTCATTTTGTTAATGGTTTTCTTTGTTTTGAAGACGTTTTAGTTTGATGTAGTCCCATTTATTTTTGCTTTTGTTTTCACTGCTTTTGTTGACAAATCCAAGAAATCATTGCCAAAACCAATGTAAAGGACATTACCCCCTATGTTTTCTTATAGAAATTTCATGGCTTCAAATCTTACATTCAAGACTTTCATCCGTTTTGAATTAATTTTTGTGTATGGTATAAGACAGTGGTCCAGTTTTAGTCTTTTGCATATGGCTGTCCAGTTTTCCCAACACCATTATTGAAGAAACTATCCTTTCCTCATTGTATATTCTTGGCTCCTTCATCATAAAATAATTGACCATATATTTGTGGGTTTATTTTGGAGATGTCTATTCTGTTCCCCTGATTTATGTATGTGTTTTTATGCCATGTTGTTTTGGTTACCATAATTTTGTAACATAGTTTAAAATCAGAAAGTGTGATGCCTCCTGCTTGTTCTTCTTTCTTGAGATTGCTTTGACTATTGGGGTCTTTGTGGTTCCATACAAATTTTAGGATTGTTTGTTCTATTTCTGTGAAAAAGCCATTGGCATTTTGATAGGGATTGCACTGAATCTGTAGATTGCTTTGAGTAGTATGGACATTCTAACAGTAAGAATTCTTCCAACCCATGAGCATGGAATATCTCTCCATTTATTTGTGTCTTCTTCAATTTCTTTCATCAATGTCATAGTTTTCAGTGTACAAGTCTTTCATCTCCTTGAGCAAATTTATTCCTAGGTATTTTTTCTTGTTGGTTTAACTATAAATGGGATTGTTTCTTTACTTTCCCTTTCTGATAGTTCATTATTAGTGTATGGAAATGAAACTTATTTTTGTATATTGATTTTATATTCTGCAACTTTACTGAATTTGTTTATTAGTTCTAACAGTTTTTTAGTGGAGTCTTTAGAGTTTTATATATATATATATATATATATATATATATATATATATCTCATCTGCAAATAGAGACAGTTTTACTTCTTCCTTGCTTATTTGCTGCCTTTCAATTTATTTATTTTTCTGGCCTAATTGCTCTGTATTTAAGACTTCCAGAACTATGTGGCAAGAGTGAGCATCCCTGTTTTGTTCCTGATCTTAGAGGAAAATATTTCAGTTAAAATTCCCCATCTTTCTCAAACCTAATCTTTCTCACTTAATTCCTAACTCAGTTAAAAACCTGACCATCCATCTAGACATCAACTCCTTACACACACTTACCCACTTGGTGACCTAGCGCCTCTGATTTTCCCTCTGAAATGGCTCTCTGAGGATCTCTCTTCTCTTTCTCTATTCTACCTGGTTCAGGCACAACTAATTTTATCTATTTATTTATTTTTGCTTGGATCACTCCAGTAGTCTAAAATCTCAGCTCCTTCCCCTTTTGCAACACCACCTACTTACCACCTCCAAAGTCACTTGTGCAAAATACAAATTAGATAAAATCATTTCTCTCATAAATGCTGTATAATTTCTCCTCTTCAGCAGGGTATATTCACATCCCAGGCTCACTGAAACACCCCCCCCAACAACTCTCTGCCACCCCCTCACTTCAGAGCACCCAGATGTTCTTTCAACACAAACTTTCCTTCCATGTGGAACACCTACCTAGCCCCTTCTCTAGAAAATTGCAACTGCCTACTGGAGTGTAGTCCAAACATGAACTTCTCTGCAAGCTCTTTCAGATTCCCTCCACCCTTCTTCTCTGGGCTTCCAATGAACTTGCTCCTATCTCCACTAACCATTCACCACAATGATCACTATCACTTATTTTCTTATCCTTCTTTTCTGCTAGATTGATTCCTGAAAGGCATGGGCCTCATTCTTTTATCCACTGCCACAGGACCTACATAACACACAGTACATGCGTAACAAAGAATTGCTGAATAAACCAAGTGGATGGTACCCAAAGTAAAAGGAATAAAAAAAAACGAGACCTCAGTGACTATCAAAGCTGATCTCAATTAAAGCTCATTTCTGTAATATATATAACAAACGATTATGTAAATACTTTTCAGAAGAGTGTGATAAGAACTTGCAAATGGCGAATCTCTCAAGTTCCCACTTAGGCTTCTTAAATGTTCATCAATGGAGAGAGAGCAGCACCACATCCTCCCAGATTTAGTTGGGTTCTGCAGGACCTGCACACACCAGACATTCTGAAAGCTCCTGCAATCCTGTAGCTTTATCTGAGGACACTTTTCCCCTCACAAAATTCTTTGGACTGGACTTGGGTAGTAGGTGCTCAATAAATGCTGATTTGATTTGCAGTGGATTTGAAAGCAAAGTGCAACTCACATTGTAGACTAACTCAATGCAATGACTGATTATACTTAAGATAATAGCTCTAAGGCTATAGAAAATCAATGGCTAGACTGAGAAGCAGCCAAATGCTTACTCCCCTGCCTTGTTCCACAGTCAGTGCTGACCTGCTTCTTGATCCTTTCCAGCTTCTGAAATTTTCTGATTTGACTGTTTCCCCAGAATGGAGGGGGGCCAGTTAGCAAGTGTTGCCCTGTACTTGTGATATATTTGCCCTGTGTTTTGATGTTGATGTAATATGTGAGAAAGTTGAGTGGCATTTTTTAAAAATGTCCTACTTTTTCTAAAGCCTACCCTCTGTGTGACAGGTTAAGCGGGATTCTAGCTGAAGTAAGGAAGAAGTATGGACTGGAACGTTGTAGCATTTTTTTCACCTTCATTTGTGGGACTGTATGTTAAAGGGAGCCCAGAAACTTTTGTTTTTACTAAAAAAAAGAAAAAAAAACCTCAGGTAGGGAACTCTAAATTAGATGTCCATTGAACACTTGAAATATGCACTCTGCTGTAATTCATTCTGGGATAAGAAAAAGACAGTACCTTGGAGAATAAATCATTAACTAAAAGTCAAACTGAGACACCCTGGAAACCAGTGAGGCTAGGCGGCCGGGATTTGCCAGTTCCCTCTGGTGACTTCTAGAGCGAAGCATCCCACAGGCAGACAAACTCGGCACATTGCACTCCCTTCTATTTCACTTTTCAAACTTGAAGTTATTTTTAGATGACCCATGCCCGCTAATCCCAGGCAGGACAATTCCCAGCCCGCTGTGCCTCAAAGTACCTTCCTCGTCCCCGGCACTTCTTTGTAAGCACTGGGAAAGGAGTTTCTCCGTTTTCTTCCTTTTTTCACAGAGTGTAGTCCACCTGCCCTTTCCCTCTCTCCAAACCTCAGTCCCGGGGGCCACAGGCGTCATCCTCGCTTGTTCTACTTACGCACCTGCTGCTACTGGAAAGGCGAACCTTTGAGGCACTAGGAATGGGGCAGGGGCTCTCTGAGACCCGCGCCCTCTAGAGGGGGGGTCAAGGCAGACCTCTGTCCCCCATCCCCACCCCCCCAGGCCGCCGCGGGGGCTGACAGCTGGAGCAGACCACCCTCCGCCCCTCCGCCGCTGCCTCCCCCCTGCCCGGCCCCGGAACCACGCCGCGCTCGCCCGCCCCCTGCCGCGTCCTCCGGCACGGCCGGGGCGCAGCGCGCAGCCCCGACAGGACTGGGCGCAGGGGCAAGCGGGCCAGCGCGGTTACATAACCGACCTGCTGGGCGTCCGCGATGCGCCGGCAGAGGCTGAGGCGGCGGCTCGGGCGTCCGCGGGGCCGGCTACTGCGGGCGCGGCGCTGCCTGCTCACCTGCCCGCCGGTGCGAGCGCGTGGGGGCGGGCGCGTTGCCCGCGGGCCTGGGCGTGGGGCCGTGCGCGGCGCGCCCCGCCTCCCGGTCTCGAGGTCCTTGTGTCCCCCGCTCTCGGCCTCCCGCCCGCTCCTCCCCGCAAACCTCGGCCGCCGTCAGCCGGGACAAAGCGGCTCCGGGGAGGGGCCGAGCCGGCGGCTCTCGCAGGAGCCAGCGGAGATGGGCGCGCCCCCAGCTCCGACTCATCGGGCCAACCTCCAATCAGACCCCAGGAAACCGAAAGCCCCTGTGTGGCCTCCTCTCCTCCCCTCCCCGCCTGACCCGGCGCCCTTCCCGAGCCCGCACCCGCTCCGCTCCCCGGGCTCCCACCCTGCCCTCAGCCTCCCCCCGCCACACCCCGCTTTCCCCTTGGGGTGCCCAGGAAGCGGAGAAGCCCCTCTGGACCCCTAGCGCAGATGCCAGTCCTCAGGAGTCCCGGCCCCAGCGGGGAGGGGCTCCCCGGAGTTACCGCCGGGTTGGGGGGCCTCCTGGGGTGTCGGAGTGGGCAGGGATTGTGAAGCTAGGGATGACTGGGCAACGACAGTCCAGAAGAAACTGCCGGAGAAGCAAACTGTGGGTGGGGAGTTATGGAAGAGAGACTTTCCTTACACGCAGACTGAGCCCCCGACTCTGGTCGAGGAAAGGTCGGGAAGCGCCTGGACGGCCCTTGGGGCGTCTGCGGGGGGGTGGGTGCGGCGCCCTCTGGCTGGAGACCTGCGTCCGCCCCCGCCCTCCCCCCCCCACCCTCCCGCCCCACGCGCTGAAGGTGCCCTGCGCGGGCTCCTTGGCTTTGCCAGGATTCGCAGCCACCAGACCTGGGGACAGAGGGCTTCAAGGACTCCTATTGTGTGAGAGCCGGTGACAAGTGGGAGGCTGCTATCATACAGTAAACGGTTGAATGTGAAGCAGATTCTAGGCTAGATCTGTTTGCTCAACAAACTTACCGTCTGCTTTACAAAATAAAGCAATTCAGAGCCGGAGGAAGCCTGTGGCTCATGGGTGACAAGGGCTGATGGCAGGAGAAAGTCAATACTGTACAACACCAGAATAGGGAAAGTGGGGAAAGTTGAAGAAAGAGGGGCCGGGTGGGGGTAGGAGTGCGGACCAACTCGAAGAGGGAATAAATAATATTTAAATCAGTTCTGTGTTCTTTTATCTTTCTCATTGCTATATAAATAGGCCTCTTTCTTTTTGCTTTTTATGTCTTTCTGTTTCCTGATAACAATATTAAAATTGCACTGAAGCCGTGGATAAGCTTCACAATTATTCTTCCTTCACCCACACACCACCTTGTGTTTTCCAAGGTTGATGTAAAATTTCATCTTAAACAAAACCAAGAAACAACAAAAACATAAAGGTAAACCTTAGCTCTTCACTCTGATTAATCTGCACTAATATAAATAAAGACAGAATTTCAGAGTTGAAAATGGCCTTAGACTCCTACTCTTCCAAACTTCTGGATGCATAAATTCATAAATATTCACTGATTTCGATGAATTACAATTTTGAATAGAATTCTCTGGTGCCTGGGGTGCCTGGGTGGCTCAGTCAGTTAAACAAAGGACTCTTGGATTTCCTCTCAGGTCATGATCTCAGGCTCCTGGGATGGAGCCCTGTGTGGGCTTCAAGCTCAGCTGGGAGTCTGCTTCTCTCCCACTCTCTCAGCCCCACCCCAGGCCCCTTCATGCTCTCTCTCTCCCTCTCTAAAATGGATGAATGAATCTTTAAAAGAAGAAGAAGAAGAAAAAAAAAGAAACATCTGAAAAGGCATTCATATACTGAGCCCAATCTTACCTTCCTGGGATTTTCACTCACTGGGTCTATTCACTTTTTGAAGCCATGGAGACAGAGTCCAACTCCTTTTCCAACTGACTGTGTTTCAAATATGTAAAGATAGTCAACATGTCTCACTCACTCCAAGACCCTCCTGTGAAAACATCCTTAATCCTTTAGACAAAATCTCACTTGCAGTAAGTAATTCCTAGAATCATCACCAACCTGAAGACTGATCTTAATAGCATCTATTTTGTAAATATATATTTACTAAGAAAATTTTCTGGTGATGAAAGTAATATGTTTATTGCAGAAACTCTGAAAAACGTAAGATTCAATGTGAAGATTAATACATGTAACATTCAATTTATCTTAGCTATTATAAAAAATGAACATGGTCATTTTCCTCCCACTGAGATACAGTATTCTTTTTGTTTGTTTCAAATTTTAATTTAAATTCTAGTTAGTTAACATATTGGTTTCAGGAGTAGAATTGAGTGGTTCATCACTTACATACAATACTCAGTGCTCATCACAAGAGCCCTCCTTAATATGCATCAGCCATCTAGCCCCTCCCCCACCCACCGCCCTCCGTCAACCCCCAGTTTGTTCTCTATCCTTAAGAGTCTTTCGTGGTTTGTTTCCCTATCTCTCTCTTTTTTCCCCCTCCCATATGTTCATCTGTTCTGTTTCTTAAATTCCACATATAAGTGAAATCATATGGTATTTGTCTTTCTTTGACTGACTTATTTCACGTAGCATAATACACTCTAGCTCCATCCATATCGTTGCAAATGGCAAGATTTCATTCTTTTTGATGGCTGAGTAATAGTCTATCGAATACATACACCATATCTTCTTTATCCATTCATCAGTTGATGGACATTTAGGCTCTTTCCATAGTTTGACTATTGTTGAAATGCTACTATAGATATCCGGGTGCATGTACCCCTTTGAAGTTGTATTTCTGTATCCTTTGGATAAATACCTAGTAGTGCAATTGCTAGGTCATAGGGTAGTTCTATTTTTAACTTTCTGAGGCACCTCCCTACTGTTTTCCAGAGTGGCTGCACCCGTTTACATTACCACCAACAGTGCAAGAGGGTATTCTTATTTTTTGATAGACTTTATTTTTTAAAGTTTAAGGTTCATCACAAATTGAGTGGAAGTTATGGATATATCCCATATACTCCCTGCACCCACAAAGTCATAGCCTCCCTCATTATCAATATTCTCCACCAAATTGGTACATTTCTTACAATTGATGAACTTCCTTTGACACATCAGTTTCAACCATGTAGTTGATACTATAATTTACATTAGGGTTCACTTTTGGTGTTGTACATTCTTTGAGTTTTAGCAAGTGTATGACATATCCCCCATTATAGTCATATGCAGGAGAGTCTCACTGCTCTCAAAATCCTCTGTGTTCCTACTAACCTCTGAGAACCACTGATGTTTTAACTGTCTCTATAAGTTTTGCCTTTTCCAGAATGTCATAGAGTAGAACTTATACAGTGTGTAGCCTTTTCAGATTGACTTCTTTCTTTTTTTAAAGAAAAAAGATATAATATGCATTTATGTGTTTTCATGGTTTGAGAACACATTTCTTTTTAGCGCTGAGTAATAGTCCATATTCTAGATGTGTCACAGTTTCTTTATCCATTCACCTACTGAAGGACAGCCTGAGTGCTTCCAATTTTTAGCAATTATGAATAAAGCTGCTATAAACATCTGTGTGCAGGGTTTTATACAAACATAAATTTTCAGCCTATTTGGGTAAACACTAAGGAGTGCAGTTGCTGGATCATACTGTAAAACTATGCTATGTAAGAAAACACGGAACTGTTTTCCAAAGTGGCTGCACCAGTTTGCATCACCACCAGAAATGAGTGAAATTATCCTGTTGCTCCACATCTTCACCAGCATTTGTCATTGTCGGTGTTTTAGAATTTCACCATTGTTATAGGTGTGTAACGGAATCTTACCATTGTTTTAATTTACAGTTCCCTAATGATGTTGAACATTTTTCATATGCTTATTTGCCAATTCTATATTTTCTTTGCTGAGATGCCTGTTCAGATTTTTTGCCCATTTCTTAATTGGGTTGTTCACTTTCTTGTTGTTCTTATTGTTTCTTGTTGTTATTGTTTTAAAAATTCTCTTATAGTTTGAATAACAGTTATTTATCAGATATGTATTTTGTAAATAATTTCTCCAACTCTGTGACTGGATTTCTCATACTCTTAACAGTGTCTTTTACCGAAAAAATGTTTTTAATTTTATTGAGTTCCAGCTCATCAGTGATTTATTTCATGGATTGTGCCCTTAGTGTTTTATCTAAAAAGTCTTCATAATGCCCAAAGTCATCTGGATTTTGTCCAATTTTGTCTCCTAGGAGTTTTATATTTTGTGGCATTTTATATTTAGGTATATAATACATTTTGAGTTAATTTATATGAAGGATGTAAGGTCTGTGTCTGTGTGTATAACATATTTTTTTCATATGTGGATGTCCAGTTGTTCCAGCACTATTTCTTGAAAAGACTATCTTTTCTCCATTGTATTGCTTTTTCTCCTTTGTCAAACACCAGTTAACTATATTTATGTGGCTCTATTTAGGGACTCTCTATTCTGTTCTATTGATCTATTGATCTATTCTTTCAAGAATATCATACTCTCTTAATCCCTGTAGATTTATAGTGCGTCTTGAAGTCTGGTTGAATCAGTCCTCTGATTTTGTTCTTCTTTAATATTGTGTTAGCTATTCCAGATCTTTTGCCTCTCCATATAAACTTTTGAATCAGTTTGTCAATACCTACAAAATAATTTGCCAGAATTTTGATTGAGAGTACATTGAATCTGTAGGTCAAGTTGGGAAGAACTGACATCTTGACCACATTGAGTCTTCTTATCCATGCACATGGACTATCTCTCCATTTGTCTAGTTTTTCTTGGATTTCTTTTATCAGAGTTCTGTAGCTTTACCCATATATGTCATATATATATATATATATATATATATATATATATATATATATATATAGAAAATTTATACCTAAATATTTCACTGGAGGATACTGATGTAAGTGGTATTGTGTTTTTAATTTCACATTCCATTCATTCATTGTTGGTATATGGTCTAGAGACTTTATATGGGAGGAAACAAAAGAACACACAAATTCCCTCAAAGAAATAAAGTCAAGATGATGGACTCTGATTCTAATAGCTCAAGGAATCTCTGGTGTCAATGTCCTCCAGTCAAAGACCACCATAAACACACCTATTGTTAAACAAGCTGAATTTATGCTCACTGTAATAAAGAAGAATGTACTCCATGGAGATAATGTGGCATGGCATTAAGAGAACATTAGACTTACCATAGGATTTGACTTGTCTTAAGTGATTTTGGAGAGGGTTTGAGGAAGCAATGCTTTGCTCTACATTGGATGCTCTTAGAAAGGAGGAATACTAATTTGCTTGCATAAATATTAAAAAATCTTATCTATAAGGCAGGAGAAATGAAGTAAGTCTACAGCTATACTTGGCAAAGGAAAGACTCTTCTTATTAGCCAGGATAGTGGAATGTTTGATCATTTTTTTCTAGTTTGGATACATTTTTGTTTCTGTTTATATGTGGTTGCAGAAGCTCTTGCTGTTGTCTTGATGCCTCATGGTCCTAGGATATTTTGAGAAACTGTTTGTATTCAAGAGGAGAACACCAAGGCGAAGCTGATCATGCCTGACAGATCATAGCTGTTCAGGCCACTTTTCTCTTTCTCACTAGTGACATATCATCACTGTGACAGATAAACTCTCTCTCACCTTGGCAATCTCATGTAACTTACCAGTCCATCAATAATCCCTAATAATAATCAATAATACCTACTACCTAATGTCCACCACGCTTTCTACAAGTAAAAAATAAACAAAAGTAATATGTGTGCTTTCACAGGGATTTTGAAAGAGAAATGAATAAGTATAAGTCTCCCAAGACAACTAGAGAAAAACAAAAGATTGGGCAGTGGACCTTTCAAGAGCCACACTAACCCTGTAGAGGATGATCTGTGGCCTTGTTAACTTTACTATAACATGGGAGAGACAGCGGGGCCGGGGCAGCAGCCAGGACAAGATTCACCTTTAGGGCTGGACAAGCATGGAGATGGAGAATAAATGGAGGCAGAGGGAGAGGAAATTCGTCTAACACTGGGCCAAACCCAGTCGAAAGGACTCACTGTGATCCTCAAATAACACCATAAAAGACAAAAATAACTGTCTAAGCACATTGTTGTCATTAAGAAGTCTCCCACAGAAACACTGGCTTATCTTGACAAACAAAAAGCTTGGAGAAAGGACAAGAGAGAGACTCCATTACCAAGATCCTAAGATGGGAAATGGTCCTTGGATACCAAGAGGCTCAGGAGGCTCTAAGGATAGCTTGATTGTATCATTGAGACTGGAGCTCCTTATAACATCCCTCTCGCCTAAAGTTTGGATCAATTCTAGAGCCCAGCATGGAGCTGAATTGCAACAAGGATATAAGAAGTGAAGGATTGAAAATACTGGGGCCCAGGGCAGGTCTGAAGTTTTCATCTCAATTCTGCTATTTACTAGCTGGATGTCTTTGAATAAATAAATTACTGCTCTAAACCTCAGTTTTCTCGTCTGTGAAGTCAGGATCATGGTAACCATACTATACATTGTTGTGAAAATCATACTAAAATGTTTATAAAGCATTTGACCCAATGTCTGGCCTCAGTAAAACTTAGCCATCATAACCATCATCATTACCATCACCATATCCTCATCATCATCACTATCATCTGTTTCATTATTGGCTGCATCACCATCATCAAAAAGAGGAGAATGCTCTAAGGTAAAGGTCCTCAAATTATGGCCTCCAGGCCAAACCAGCCCCAACATGCTTTTGTGAATGAAGTTCTATTGGAACACAGCCACACTCATTCATTTATGTATTGTCTATGGCTGTTTCTCCTACAACGGTGGTTGAGTAGTTGTGATAGAGACTTCAAGACCGGCAAAGCTGAAAATACTTGCTATCTCTTCCTCTACAAAAAAAAAAAAAAAAAAAAAAAAAAAGCCGACTTCTACTCTATAGCAAGAAAAGAAATCAAATGACTGTGGCTGTGTTGGCAGCTGTAAGGACTTTCATGTGAAAAAAGCACAGAGGTAGTACAGAAAGTAGTAAGAAAAAGTTGAACAGGTAAGTTGAAGCACACATTTGTTTTAAATAGTCTTAAAAATTAAGAATTAAAATTGTATGCCATATCCCAGTCATCTCAGATCAATGGAACTAATTCTCTCTAGGACCAGGTATGTAATTTGGGGGACCCAGCACAAAATGAAAATACAGGGCCCTTTGATCAAAAGGGATTAAGAATTTCAAGCTGATGACAGCAGAGAGTTAAAGCAAGCACAGAGCCTCTCTGCACAGCCCTGTGGCTCTCACGTGGGCATGCATACATACACGCGCACACCCACATGCATACACCCTACACTCACAAAGACACCTATAACTGAAGAGCAATGTACAGGCAGTCAACTGCAAACTTAGATGTGGGTTTTCTTTCTTTCTGCCTACCAGAGTATTTTCTCCTATAAATGATTTCTCTACGCCCACAACCTCCTCCTCCTTCAATTTTGATGCAGCAATAAGAGCAGTTTCCCTCTGTCTGACTCCTTCTTCATTTTTGCATGACACATCGGTATCACCGCTCAGATTTCACTTTTCCCATTCATTACAGCATGCTATGCCCCGAAATAATCTAGTCTGCTTTCACAGTGGCTTCAGGTTCACCATGCCAGGATAAAAGCCACTATTGCCCAGGTTGGATCTTACTTGGCTTTGGAGCATGTGGAGTATATAAAGTTATACAGTTAAAGTGTTGGTAGAATGACATGCACAAGAACAGCCACAGGGCAGCCAGGCTGATCTGAGCTTCCTTCACAGAAACAAGAATGTGCAAGGGGCTGGCTGCGATATGGGAATTGTCTGTTAAACTGAAACTCATGAATGATTTGGTTTTCCCCAAAAGGGAAAGAAAACCCCACAAAAAGAAAAACAAAAAGACAGATAGGTTGTGTTTTGGTTTTAATGCTCCTTTGACAGTCCATGGAGTAGAAAATGTATATATAAGTAAGTCTTTCATGGTCCATAGTGTGGAAAATATTCATACATAGATGGACACAAGAAGGTTTCTCCTGTTATTGTACTTTTTCTAAATCTGCAAAGAAAAGCAAATGCTTTGGGGACCAGGAGTATGAGTGTGCAGATGTCAATAGGCTGATTCCAGGTGTGATAACAGATCCCCAAGTCCCGTAGTGAGGTAAGTCCTCCCGCAGGGGTATGGATGACTGATCGCCCTCAAGGACACCTGTGATTCATTAGTGTGGGTTGATTTTCCAAAGAAGGAGAACCCATAGGGCATCCCTATTTGCCAGGCATTAGTCAGATTCCTCTAGGATTTGACAAGGTGACAGATTACTCTGATAAATTAATTTGTGCTAAGGTGGTAATGGCTGATAATAGGGTCTCTGGTTACTCTCAGATAACATCTATACTTAAATGGGGCCAGGTTCTTCAGAGTCTGATGGCCACATTCCATCCTGTCTTTTTGCCAGCCTGTTTCTCCCTGTTCCTGGAGCATGCCCTCTGCTTTCAGTTTCCCAGGCTATGCACTGGCCGTTCCCTCTGCCTGGGTGCCTTTGCTGGGCAAGCTCAAAATTTTCCATCAATGATCAACTGAAAATAATAGCAACAAATGCTATGTGCTACATTTTAAGACAGTGATTCTCAAAGAGTTGTCCCAGGACCCGTGGCATTGGCATCACTGGACAAATAGTGAGAAATGCAAATTCTCAGGCCCACCCCAGATCTATTGACTCAGAAACTTGGGGCAAAATCCAGAAACCTGTGTTTGACAAGACTTCCAAGGGATTCTGACACACGCTAAAGCTCGAAACAAGTATTCTAAGCATTTGTCCTACATTGGCTCATTTGATTTTCACAACAACCCTCTGAGGGAGGTACTAAGATTGCCCCCATTTTACAGATGAGGAAACCGAGGCACAGAAAGTTTAAGCAACTTGACAGAGGTCATAAGCTGGTAAGTGACAAAGCTGGGCTTTGAATCCAGGCAATCTGGCTCAAGAATGTGGTTGTTCTATTTCTCAACTATGTCACCCTTTGGATCAATGCTTCTGCAAAGCCTTTTATGATTTCAATCCCAAATCTCACCAGACAACATCAATAGTACTCACATCACTTTCTTCTCTTGTGATACTCATGATTTTCTTGTCATTCTATCCCTAGTACCAATATGTATATTGCAATGAGCAAATTTGGTATTTGATGAAGGAATGAATAATTGAATGAATTGATCAGTGAATCAATAAATGTCTTGACTCAGAAGTAACTTGACCAGTGTTTTCCAGAGAGCTTTAAAAAAAAATACTTTTCTGAATCTCGTCCCTCACCTACTTATCAGTCTCCAGAAGTGGAGCCTGGAAATCTGAAGTATAAAAATCAAACCCACACAAAGAACCTGGGTTGAAGAAAAAGTTTTTCCAACAAATTGATTCTGTACCTATAGACCCCCTGCCTTAACTGGCACTGACAATTTCAGATAGTTTGGTGAGACCAAGTTGAGGGCATGAATGGGGAAAGGGGGGCTCTTTGTACCCTTATATCCTATCCTATGGGGAGTTGCTAACCCTGTAGCCAACCCTTCCTGGAAGAAAGCCTAGACATGCTTCAGATTTTAAGCCTATTGTATAATATTCCTTGAATAAGTTCATGTAAGATACACCTGCATTTGGCACACTGAGCTGTACATGGTAAAGTTGTTCTTACCCCCAGAACAGGCAGTCCTCAACATATATATATATAAATGGGTCAGATTCCAAAAATGTATTTGTAAGTTGAGTTGTTTGGAACTCAGAAAACACTTTCCCACAGAAGTAATATTAGAAAAAGTGTTCCATTCCTCTGCCAAAATACAAAACCTGATTTAGAACACTCGGTCTGAAATAGCAGTTCAGATGGGCTACACGGACATCCATGGGAAACGTGGCTGGGCCCCAAGCAACTAGGAACTGGGGATTATGGGAACACGGTGACTTCTGGGTGAGACTGGGCTGTGGCAGTATGAGAGACATGCCTTGGTCCTCCTCCCTCCCTCAACACACACACACACACACACACACACACACACACACACACACACACACACACATTTGGTGGCTACTAGTCACCTGATAGAAAAAGTTATCACTCCAGGAAGACTACCTGGGATTCAATGAAACCCTACTCCCTCCACTCGTGTGGTCAGGAGCTGCCCCAGACCTTAGCTCAGAGCTCTTCAGATCAGCAGTGCTTGTACTAACCTCTGATATCCTCTTACCTGCGTTTTGGAAACACACAACCTGCAGTTTCAACTTCAAGGCAACTGTAACCACCTCCCCTATCACACCTAGAATAATAGTTTGGGGAGGAATATGGAATAAGCACTAAAAATAAAACTGCTGCTGAAAAGTAGAAAAGAGAATCAAATTTCTAGCTTTTCCTTGGCCTATAATGAAGTAGCTGTGTGACATGAAACTAAGTTCTCTGGGCCTCCCTTTCCTCATTTGTAAAATGTTGGGAAGGGGGAGTGGTTTATACAATCTGTAAGTTCTTTCTAGATCTAATATTCCAGAATTCAATAAAAATAGTTTCCTCTACTTCCTTGTGAAAAGATTTGCCAGTCTGCCAACTGTTCTCCTACATTTTGCTACTTGCCAGCAAAATATTGAAACCTTATCTCATCTCAGGCCCAAAGATGCACCAAAAGGAACCAAGACTGAGAAGTTACAGTTTCATTTCACCCTTTTTTTAAAATTTTATTATGTTATGTTAGTCACCATACAATACATCATTAGTTTTTGATGTAGTGATCCACGATCCATTGTTTTCATATAACACCCAGTGTTCCATGCAGTACGTGCCCTCCTTTAACACCCATCACCAGGCTAACCCATCCCCCCATCCCCCTCCCCTCTAAAATCTGGTTTGTTTCTCAGAGTCCATAGTCTCCCATGGTTCATGTCTCCCCCTCCGATTTCCCTCCCATCATTTTTCCCTTCCTTCTCCTAGTGTCCTCCATGCTGTTCCTCATGTTCCACAAATAAGTGAAACCATATAATTGACTTTCTCTGCTTGACTTATTTCACTTAGCATCATCTCCTCCAGTCCCAACCATGTTGATGTAAAAATTGGGTATTCGTCCTTTCTGATGGCTGAGTAATAGTCCATTGTATATATGGACCACATCTTCTTTATCCATTCATCTGTCGAAGGGCATCTCGGCTCCTTCCAAAGTTTGGCTATTGCACTCTTATTAAATTAATTTTATTTCATTTAATTCTCACTTGCCCACAGCCAAATAAATAGCTCTTTGGGTTTAAGCCTTGTACTCAGTGAGACATTTCTCAACACACAGCAAATTAAGGATCAAAGTGGTAAAGTAATAATAATTTATCAGAATTTTCACATGCAAGGTATAAAGAGGAAAGGAATTTAAAAATTCAAGGGAATTTGAAGTTATTTCAGAAAAAAAAACCTTTAAAAGGAACCAATACACTTAATTTTAACATGTGCCACCAGAGACTGGAATTTAACTCAGAACAAAATCTATTGTTTCTTTGATAGAGTACCCCTCTGCCAAAGGTAATACTACCTAGAGGAAAAGAAGTGAGGAAATGTGGTTATCATCACCCAGTTTGGGTTTGGGTTTGGTGGCATCTGATAGAATCTGAGCTCAGGATTTCCATGTCAGCTATAAGGATACCATGCCCCTATGATAGGCTAAGGATATACCTAAAGTTGGCATTAGGAACCTCAAGAAAATCCGATTCGTTTCCACTGCCATATATCTTTAATGAGATTCAGTTCTCTGACCAGGTTAAGAACAGAAACTTCTGCTTTCTCTCCCTAAAAACAAACACACACACAACAACAACAACAAAACAAACAAAACAAATGCAAAAATTATCCCAAATAATGCACAATAAAAATTCCCCAACCCCCACCATCTTTCTAGCCAGCTGTCGAAGAATCCTGGGGAATTGTTGGGGGTTGGGAGAACAAGCGATTCTGGTTCTAGAACCTCTGGAATCTCAGGTCTCAGGCCTAGGGTTTGAATCTAAATCATAATACTTTATAGGCCTTCTACTGTGTATCAGACACTATGTTGAGTGTTTTATATGCATTATTTAACTCAACCCTTAAGACAACCTAGTGAAATATGTGTTATTTCCACTTTGCTTCATAAGCACTTATATTCCAGTTCACAGAAGAAAAAAATTGAACAAGGATAAGCAAATGGCCCAGAAAAAAGACAGGACTGCATGTACTGTCAATACCAGCCATTCACCTAGCCTAGGACTCTATGAGCCTGAGATCTGACTCTTCGCTCCACCATGCCCTACAACTTCGAGGAAGTTATTCAATTTCCTTACATATAAAATGGGAAGAGTATAGTGCACACCTGCCAGGCTCGCTATAGGTTTCCACTGAGAACCTATACACAGTGGCCTTACCTCTCAGAGTGTGGTCCCTGGACCAGAGCATCATCATCACCTGGGAGTTGGTTAGAAATGCAGAGTGTCAGGGCTCACCCCAGGTTGTATATTTTAACCAGGTCCTCCAATGACTTGTGTACACACTGAATTTGAGAAGCTCTGCTCTCAGGCACACACAGGGTAGCAGTTCTTCCCAGCCTTCTGATGGTGTATGCCTTGAAGATTCCTTAGCGCTCACATCTCAGGAGAAAGGCAGAACTTACCGTGTCCACAATGTGTCAGGCTGCTGGGTCCCCATCTGCCTTTGCTATTCTGCTCTCATTAGCTGAGAATGTCCTTTGTCTGATAATCCACCTGGTGAAAACCATTCTTCAAGATGCAACTCAATATTGTGGAGACTCTTTCTATCTGCCCTCCTTCTATTCCAAGAGAGAATTCACCACTTCCACTTCTCTTTCCCCACTAAAGATCAGATCGATGCTGCTGGAACTTCTTTGACGGCAAGCCATGATAAGAAACATATTTTATAGGGCGCCTGGGTGGCTCAGTTGGTTAAGCGACTGCCTTCGGCTCAGGTCATGATCCTGGAGTCCTAGGATCGAGTCCCACATCGGGCTCCCTGCTCAGCAGGGAGTCTGCTTCTCCCTCTGACTCTCCTCCCTCTCATGCTGTCTCTCATTCTCTCTCTCTCAAATAAATAAAAATAAAATCTTTAAAAAAAAAAAAAAGAAACATATTTTATAAACACACCTGAACATACGCACGTACACGTGCACACACACACACACACACACACACACACACACACACACACACACACCGTATATTGCTGAAATGAAAGGTTTGTGAAAGAATACCTTTATTTACTCTGTGCAATGGACTTAGATATTTTCAACATTAATCTGTTCTATTTCATGTGTTGGCATGCTATAAGGGTCATAACTGACAATTTGTAAAAGCTGTGCAGAGCTATTTCTTTCAGAGGGACTGTGCTACTCAGTGATTTAGTCTCATGTCTACCACCTCTTCTAGAGAAAGAGGATGTGGCCCCACGTCTGACACATGTAGGGACTCAATCATGTTTGTTGAAAGAATAATGAACGGATACATGAATCTGTTACGATCTGCTTTGGTAGCTGGCTGTGAGTCCACCCCTTAACTCCTTGGTCCCACTGCCATCATTAAAAAAAAATATATATATATATATAAAGCCTTGTTTATCAACCACCAACCACAACTATAAACCTACACAGTGAATTTCTATGCTCCCAATAGGAATTTTTGAATGAAAAGCGATTTTACGGACTCTTGTGTTGAATAAGAAGAAGAAAAAGAAAACTTGGAAGTTTAAAGAACAGTCATTTGGTTTTGCATTTTTTGGATTTTTTTCCATTTCTGATGTTTTATTAGTCTCCCCATTGTAAATTAAATGGAGCTTGAGTCACTGTAACTAAGACACATTTAGAACACTCTGTGTCTGGCAGATGCCAGCCTGCCATTCGAGCCTCTCTGTGGTATTCTGCCAGTTCACCTCCATTCTTTCTTTCAACACCTCTGCCCTTCCAGCACGATAGCCCTTGGGCAGAGGTTTATGATGGGAAAAAGTGATGACCAACCACATTCATTTATCATTTATATCTCAGGCTTGGCCGCGAGACTCTGGTGCATAAGACAGGAAGGGAATTTCAGACTCGGTGTCAGGACCTTCAGTTCTGTTTTTGAAAGTCACAGGGTCCCGGCATGCTGCTGCCCTTCCTTCATTCACAAGAGGTGGATGGAAAAATCAAAGACCTGGAAAACAAGTCTGGAAGGAATAGCAAGTTTTTCAGTCTTACTTCTTACCACAACACAATAGTAAAACAAGCCTGCTTAATCATTCTTTCACATCTTTGCAGCTTATTCTCAAATATCACATTTATATCTAACTTGAGAGTCTGACTGTCTTTTTAGTCATGGCTCTTAGTAGCTAAGTGACCTGATGCCCCCCTGCCTTAGTTTCCTATCCATAAAATGGAGTTAATAATGGCACGTACCTCACAGACCTTTTGTAAGGAAAAAAGGAGATTGTATACTCTTAGAACTGTACCCAGAATGCACCTAGTAAAAGCTTAGTGAATGCTGGGTATTTTTTTTTAAGATTTATTTATTTATTTTTATTTATTTATTTATTTTTTGCTGGCTATTTTTAAGATTACTATTACACGCAGAAACTCTATGTACTTATATTGCTCCTTTCCTATCACATTTAGACATTTGAAGTAATAAAAGATGTTCAAAATAAAATGCCACTCGTACTAAGTGCAATGTGATATCCTAGATTGAATCCTGGAACAGAAAAAGACACTACTGGAAAAACTAGTGACATCTGAATAAAGTTGACAGCTTAGTTAATTTGGTATCAAAGATAATGCAGCTTATGTAAAATGCTAATACCAGGAGAATTGAGGGAAGAGTGTTCAGGAACTCTCTGTACCATCTTTGCAACTTTTTAGTAAGTCTGAAATTATTCCAAAATAAAAAAATTATTTTTTTAAATACCACACATAGCTCTTGGGAATGCAGTAAATACAAAGTTGTGCCAGGCGCCATGAAAGATCAAGAGATAAGGAAAACGTGACTTTGTCTTCAAAGAACTTACAGTCTAATTTTGAGACTAAGACAGCAATGAGTTTACTATAAATTGGCTGGAATGTAGTAAATATCTTAATAGAAGTGGAAGCAAACTCTTGTCAGCCCGATATTAAGGACCAGCTTCATAAAGACCCTTGTTGTCCATGATCAAATCCACTGGCTGGTTAATTCGCACAACTTTACTATTCCTGCCTCCTTGAATGGTGACTCTGTTTGGTCAGTATTTCACTGGTAGGATTCCCTCCATGCTGGAGATGCTTTCTGATTCCTGACTAATGCAGCTGTAAACTTTATTAGTTTATTGTTTTTTTATAGGTTGTGGAGTGAAGAAGGAAGAGCACACACCTTATAATCAAAGAAAACTGAGATCAAATCCAGGTCTCACCTCCTTGGGCAAGTTAATTGACCTCATTTTCCATTGTAAAATGGGGGGGGGAGGAATAGTGAACTTGCTGTCAATCAAACGATCAAACGAGATAATATCATAATGACTCCTGGCCTATAATAGGTAGGTCTTATTATTGTTGTTATTGTTGGAAATTATCCACAAGGCATGGGCCCTGGCAACAATACTCAAGTACTTATTCAATTGTCAGGTACTCATTTCACTTTCCTAAGACCTCACTTTGGAGAGTCCAGAACTATTTTGTCAAATGGAAAGGGTGACAGACCAATGCGAGAAGCTGCATGGATTAAGGGTTAATCACATGGGTGTCCGAGCCAATCAGCCTATTATCAGCTTGCTACCTGTGTACCTTTGGGAGACCAACTCAACTTCTCAACACCTGATTCTCTGTCCGTAAAGTGTGGATAATAGCACCTACCTCACAAAGACATGTTATGAAGAATTCACATATGTCAAATCTCTAGAACAGTGCTTGGCACAGAGCTAACTTGGCACATAGCTATTACTATTAATTGTCATTATTCAATAAGCATTTCTTCCTTTTCTTAGAAGTTCAGCACCCCATTTTACTCAGATATGGGGATGCAAAATACTCGGGGAAGAAGTGCTCTCTACTCTAGCCCCAGGGGATGAACCACGATTGGTATAAGCTAATCATAATAATTCCTTTCCCTCTTTAGGTATGAGAATGTGGCTGAAGTCTGGCCAGGCAACCTAAGGGGAAATCTGCTGGTAGCTTGTAGGAAGTTTTTTTGTTTTTTGTTTTTTGCCTCCTATGTTGAATGCTGTCATGAGGGGATGTGACGGTGGCCATGGTATGGCCATGACGAGATCCAGGAGAACCATAGACAGGCTGTCTCAGGCCCCAGACATAAGCAAACTTCTGGGCCATCTGGGCACCTTGGTAAGTAAGATAATAAGTGTCCCAATTGTTTAAGCCATTTTTAGCCAGGTTTTCTTTTACTTGCAGCCCAAAGCAACCTAACTTGGAGGTCACAGAGAGTGAGAGACAGGCATCATTATTCCTGATATTATGGACAAGGAAACTAAGTTTCAGAGAGATTAAAATAACTTTCTCCAGGGTTATACAGTTAGTAAAGAGCAGGGAGTGAGAATGGAATGAATAAAGTATATTTTTATCTCTTTCCATGAACTTTCTCTTGGTCCATTAATTTACTCAAAAAATATTTATTAGGTCTACAAGATACCTTCTTAGATCCTGTGGCATTTTCTGGCTTCAGGGCTTGGGTGGAGCTTCCAGTGGGCAGAGCAGGGTGAGCTTGTGTGCAGAGACTGCCACTGCCATATATGTATTCCTAGGCCTTCATAAAATGTTCCTGCAAAAGTCTGCCACTGGACAACTGAAGGACAAGTCTCTAATAAAACAAGATATTTCCAAAAGGTATGAATTCAAAATTTTGTTTCCTACATATTTGAAAAATTACAGAATCCACGAGCTATTTAATAACTAATTGTTACCACTAATACCAGTCTGATGAGATACTTCATTTAATGCCAACAATTCTTGGGAACATAAAAAGATAGTATCAGATAGTAAAGAAAAGAATCACCCAGTGCGAGCTCTTTTCTTCCTTTCTCAGTTTGGATTGCTTCCCTGTATCTCTATATTTCAGAATAACTTGAATCCTTCAGCCTTCTTGTAGCTTTTGCTTCATTCATTCATTCTTTTATTAATCACGCATTCAATGAATATTTTAAAGTAGCTACAAGTTCCTAATCAAGTGGGAGGAGAATAGTTAATGTAAGCATCCACTTATGACTTATGATGATGATTAAAACCAAGTATAAAAGAGGAGATTAAGAGTACACTTATCTTGATGAGCACTGAGAAATGTATAGAATTCTTGAATCATTATGTTGTACACCTGAAACCAATATAACACTGAATGTTAATTACACTTGGGTTAAAATAAAGTATAATGGTATCACAAGTTATGGTTTCCTGAGATGCTCTCTGTATGTTATTTACCCTCTAACTGTTTTTCAGGGTACACATGATTATTTCCAACATCATGCCTAAGGACACCAAGTTTCAGAGATATCAAAGCAATTTTCCACAGAGTTAGACACCTAGTCAATTACAGATCTGGGTTTGAGCCTGGGTCATTCAGACTTTAAGTGATGAAACTTTCCATGGCATGAAAGTGGTGGGAACAGCAAAAAGAGGGTGGTTTTTGGACCAAATCTTGCTGGAAATATTGAAACTGGAGTGAGAGTTATGAAAGGGAATGAAGCTCAGGAGGGATATAACCCAGTACAGGCTCTGAGGAAGGGAGGAGAAAGACATGTGGATGACAGGATTGAAAGCCATCCAAGAGGAGAAGAGCGATGTTGGGAAGGGAGCCCATGAGGATGGTTGGCCAAGGCCAAGATAGCTAGAGTTAACTGAGGTGATCACAAGTTGTTGTCAGTTATGTAAAGAAGATGAGGTTGAGAGAAGAAAGCAAGCAAGGTGGAAGGATAGGCACCAGAGAAACCACCCAACTAGTAGCTCAAAGACCCAAGAGAGTCCAAAGACATGAATACTTCAATGAAAATAAATTGGTTTCCAATATTTAATAAGCAGATTTCTCATAAAATTCTGCATTTACAGTGTCTCCTGAGGAAAAGAAAATCATAATATCAGGTTCTGGGTTTTTGGAGCCATCACCTCTAAAGAGTAATAGGTGACCCAACCTGAGTAATGGCTGCCATCTTTAGCCAATAATAGGCACACCCATGCCCTACTGTTTCACTCCCAGCCTGTTTCACAAATTTATAATATTGGCCTGAACCCTTTTGGCATTTTACTTTGTTACCTTGATAATCACCAAAGTATTAGCTGCAAATATCTCTGGATAGTGGGATGGTTACTGATTTTTTTAAAAGTCAGCAAATTACCTAACTGTATTTTCTAAATTCCCTTTAATTATTGTGTATTGCTTTTATAATAAAAGAAAATGTAAACTTTTTTTTAAACTATCAATACCACAAATACTGAAGGAGGAGCTGTGGCTTGGCAGGAGTCCCTGTGAAAAGATCCAAGGGTTTTATTGAAGTCAGGCTCAATGTGAGCCAAGTTCATGACACAGCAGCAAGAAAACAAAACAAAACAAAACAAAACCCTAACAGATTATTGGAAGCTGTGGCCTCATGGTACTCTGCATGGGTCAGGCCTCATTGGGAGTATAAGTCACATTTTATTGGAGAAATGATAAACTAGAAAGTGTTTGCTGCTGGGAAACCAAGATAGAAGGAGTCTATAAGTCAAATCATGTGATGAGTGGTTAGGAGAAAATAGACATTTTTAACTTGAGTTTCTGTAAAAAATCAAAAAGACAAGAGATTGCTATCTTCAGGATTTGAAAAGATGAAATGTGGTCAAGACAATGTTAGCTTATTCACTGTCAACGTCAAAGGCAGGGAAAGCACCAGAGAGCATGATAGAAATGGGATTCCACTTTACCATAAAACAGGGATTTTTAAACACAAATTTAGGGAAAGGGCAGGTGCCTTGAAATCTTCAGGCAGAGACCACGTTGCAGCCTCTTTTAGGTGAAACTTTGGTAGAGATGACCTCAATGCACCCTTCAGATCCAGGGCCCACTCTTCCTCTGACCGGGTGCAGGACTGTTCACAACTGTCCAAGTGCAGACCACTGGGATGGTGGCGAGAAGAGGTGATGCTAGTCAACCTTCAGGAAGACAAGCAGCAGGACTGCCAATGGCTAATCTGCCTCGGTTTCTCAAAAGCAATCATCTTTTGTGAGATGGAACCCAGTGTATTTTCTGGAATGCAAAATAATCACAAGGTATACCAGCTATCTCTGTGTCAAAACATAGAAATATCCTCTATGCACCTATGGGAGAAGGGCTTGGAGAGTTCACACTGTGTTAGATTAGAAAGTATAGTGTCAGTGCTGCCAGAAAAACAATTGTCTCCAAGTTTAGATAACATTGGGCATTTGCTTCAATGGTCAGAATTCTCATTTCATTTCCTTATTTAACATAAACCCTGGAGTCTTATATTTTTAAGATGCCGAGCCCTGTAGCCCAGCAGGCTATCTTAACTCGAGCACAGATCTCAGAGGTTCCTTGAAAGACAATCAATGCATTCTCCTTTAGATGGAAAGAAGGGGTTACATCTGAAAGGTCCCTGCTAGCACTCCTTCCAGCTTAAGCTTTTTTCTGGTGAAGCACTGAACAAATAAAAACATTCTGAATCTTAGTGCTGGGATGATGAGATGAGTATTGCCATGAAGTTCACCATAGAAACAAACACCGGAAGCTACAGATTCAAGGTATCTAAGAGTCAGAAGCTAAGGGAGATCAGTCAGTTAAGTTTGCAGGGGAGAAACATCTTACCTAGAGATTCATCATCTAGAGGCTCTTACCTAGAGGTCCTAACCACACACACTCCTCCTAAGTATAAAATGTGGGTAAGGGAGTAGGCAAACCTTTTGGAGCACTTGGGGCTGGGTTCAGAAATTGACATAGCTGCCATGCTTCCTTATTCTCCCTCTTTCCTTCTCTGTCCATCCCAGGCCCTCTCTTCCTGGCTCTGTGCTCTGGCTACATCCCAAACTGGCTGGTTCCTAGTTCCCAGTGGAACCTACCGGGAAGAAGATTGGGGTGTGGGAGAAATAAGTCAAGGGGTCTCACCTCCATCCCATGCTCCCTCTTCACTTTGCATTTTCGGCAGTGGTGTCCCTCCATTGCTACTGCTGCTATCAGGTGGTCTCTCCTCTTGGGATACAGGTCTTGCCCCTCAGGCCTCAAAGTGGTTCTGCTGTGCCTGGGTTCCCAGGGCCTCAGTGGCCTGTTGGTCTTTAGCCCATTGAATTCGATTCTGTTTCTTACCAGAGTCTGGCTGGTATAGCTGCTCTCTGGATGTGTAACCTTAATTATTTTGAGTCTCACCTACCTCATTGGTGAAATTAAGATCAAACCTGTCTCTTATTCATTATCCTAAATGTTGGAGGGAGGAACACTTCTTCCACAGTGATGTTTGAGCATGTGATTGAGCTTGTAGCCAAGATCAGCCAATAAGAGCATAACAATGATTAGATCTAGGATGATCACATGACCCCACTGGGGACAATGAGATACTAGCTAAGATTTGGACCTATGAGCTGAGGGATTCTTTATTGCCCTAGACTTGGAGCCATACAGATGTAAGAATGGAGCTCATGGAGATCATTATGTAGAGAGAACCTGCCTGCACAATGAAAAAAAGCAGGACCAAAAAAATTAAGATAGAAGATGTCAAAGAACGTGTTTGGACTCCTGGATACAGTCATGCCTGCACTCCACAAACTGAGCTTTTTACAGAATAAGCCAACAAATTCTCTCTTTTTGCTTAAAACAGTTGGAATTGGATTGTGTGTCACTTTCCAAAAAGCATCCTAACTGATATAAAAATACATATTTTGTAGAGTTGCAGTGAGGATTGGAAATTAGATATATAAAGTGTTCACTTCAGTTCTAGCAAAGTTTTCATTCTTTCAAAGGCACAGAGACCTTATCTGCTATAAGAAACAACTGCATCACAGACATTTCAAGTTAAAAAAAAAAAGATCTTGGAAATCATCTGGATTTGAAAGGCAAAGTTTGAATAATATTCCCTAAGGAAGAGAGAACAATCATTATCTCTTGGGTGGCCTCAATTTTTAATCCCAGATCTGGAATTGTAAACTGTAATCTGGCCTGAGATTCCATAATCACCAGACCAGTATACTATAGGCAAGATTAATATGCTCAATGGGGGAATGGGCCCAAACAACCTCTAAGTACTCTATCATTTCTAGAATGTCCAGGTGAGAGTGTGAGGGTAGTATATTATTTGTAGTAGCATCTCAGTGGTGTTACTGACAGTCATTGGCGATTTGGGGAAGGGCTTACCAGGGCTTTGAAGACTAAGTCTTTCCTCCTTTCCTCAGATCATTCATGGAACTTATTCTCTCCCTTCTTCTCCTGGTTCACTTCCTAAGTGCTTCTGTATAGCCTTGTTGCAGCGTGTTTTGTGTTCTTAAACAGAAATGAGAGTCTGAGGAGAGCAGGAGCAGCACACACTCATCTTTGTATCATTTTTTTACTCATTCATTCATTCATTCATTCAATCTATGATTCATTCAAAAAGTATTCGTTTACTATCCACCACCTACCAAGTACTATGACAGACACTGGAGCTATAAATCAAAAAAGCAAAATCATGGTCCTATGTTCCTTACCTAGTGGGTAAGGCTAAGGTAAACGAGTAAACTAATAATTTCAATTGCATGAAAGGGGCTTTGCCCTCAGGAAACATTTTCAGAATTGAATTGATTTGAATTGGAGGGGATGGTTCTGTTTCTAAAAAGTTGAACTCCTCGTTTTATGCAGATACTCAAGTGGGGGTGTTCCCAAGACAGCCAAGAGACTCAGACCAGAGGAATATAAGTCTAGTTTTCAAAGCTGATTCTGGAGTTCCACACAGAAGGACATTTGGAAGCCAAGAGTGAGAAGGGGATCTCAGAGGCAGAGTTCAGACGAAGGGGGAAAGAAAACCGTCTTGCAGGGTCGATGGCACAGAAAGTAGCATCATGGCAGTATGGGAGAGGGGACAGTTATGCCTTGGAAATTGTCTTCACAACTGGATGTTGGATCTCTTGCCTTCTACTTGTCTCACACCTCCCACCTCAGCTGAAAATTTCCTTTCCTCTATACCTCAGGGTACAGAAAATGCAGGGGGGCTTTCCAAAACTCCCGACTGCTGGGCCATGGCTCAGGGGGTACTGGTGAGGAGAGGCTTTAGCGGTTGGTATGAATATAAACCTGGGCTTCATCTCTATAACTAGACAGTCAACCCATGTCCCTTCACATGTTCAAGGTATGTCAGACCCCCTGGTCCCCAGCAAGCTTATGCATTGACAGTCACTGACAGTTCTGCTCTTTTTTTTCCCATTTAGAGTGTTCTTTATTTTATGCGATTTCTCTTCCATGGTTGGGTATAGGCAGAGGGTAGCATGGAAGGGGCCAGTGCAAACTGCTTTTCCTCAGGTCTCTGCCCTGACACATACACACATGCAGAGATGGTCCAGGACCTCTCCACCTGCTGACTTCTCTTTTCATCGCAGATATCTACAGCAGAGCATGGAGGTCTAAGCCTTGGAAAATCCTAAAAAAAACATAAAAATTAATGATGATGATGATGATGATGATAGCACTAACCCTTATGATGCACAGTCTGTGTACTCTAGATCCTGTTATGAGCACTTTCCCTGCGGTCTTCACTAGAGCTCTATGAGAGAGGTACAACCAGGGGCAAATGAGGCACCCAGAGGTTAATGACTTGTTTGAGGTTACAGAATTGCTAAAGTAGCAGGATTAGATCCCATGCGTCTGGCTCCTGAGCCATGTATGGAGCCGAAATCCGAGTCATTGGTGCTCCAGCTGCCACCTCCCCCTCCCCACCCCTTCTAGCTCCCATAGATCATCTGCACCATGCTCTCTTTCCTCAGCAAACACCACACCAGAGCACTTACTCTGTGTCTGGGGGACCATCCCTCTCCCACCTGGCAAGAATACGCCTGCACTGGAGTTGGAATGAGACTCTTAAATAGCTGGAGGAGTGTATTTGATTTTGTCAGATCACGGCTAAATTTGTAAAAGCATTCAAAGAACTAGCTCAAATCTCCTTGTTCTTGGAATAAAGTACAACTATTTCTCTTTCTGTAAATAGCCATAAAATAAAAAATGAGGGAAAATAATTTAATACTTTATTTTATAAAATTAAGTAATCAAATTCCTCCTAAAAGAACATGGCTAGATTTATAAATGTCCTTAATACTATTTTTAGCACTTTAAAAGCTCTATATACAATCTCTTGACATTTCCTAATTTTACTGTTTGAATATTTAGAGTAGACAATTACATTTTTCTTATGTTTTCATTCTCTTTATTGACTCATATGAAAGACATTCGATACTTCAAGTTGCCAAATCTGCCTTTATTGGTTTAGTTGTTTTTTTTTAATTTTTTTATTAATTTTATTTTATGGTTTAGTTGTTTGTCAAATAACACTAGGATATCTTAAAATGTTCATATAAATATTCAATTACATAAAAAATAATCCCCATATTGTAAATACAAAGACAAGTTTATAAAGTTCTCTTTGGTATGATTCCATTTTTGTAAAAAGAGTTAAAATATGTGTGAATACATACATACAAAGAAAGAGAAACAAATTGAAAATATGTGTGTCAGAATATTAAGAGTAATTTTATCTGAGAACCTTATATCTGAGCGTTAGCAATATGGAAGATGGATAGTTATTTTTCCTTATATCTACGTTCTGAATTTTCTGCATTATGTTTACAATGAGAAAAGAAACACATTATTCTTTACAATAAGAACTAACATTTGAGTGCCAGACACTATCCTAGGTGCTTTACAAGTATTAATTTGTTGTAACTTTTACATCAACTCTCTGTTGTGGACAGTTTATCCCCACGTTACAGATGAGGAAGCTGAGGCAGAGCGGAGTTGCATAGGGCTAGGCAGCCGGGCTTCAGACCTGTGCTCTGAACCACTTCAGGGTCTGGACTCACTGAAGCAGTAAGTCTCCCACTTCACCATGTGTGCTTTCCTTAAACTACCACAGGAAATTGTAACCCCTATGCTTTCCATTTCATTTTTTCATTTAAAGTCTTTTGACCTGGAACCAGCCTTGACTTAATGTTGGTCAGGCAGTCCACTCATACTTCCTGGATATTTAGCTTGTAATATCTCTGAGAAGCAGAACACTCAGATATAAAAAGCAAACTAATATCACAGATCAGCAGATGCCAAGTTCCAAATGTGGGTGCTTCAGGGTTAGAGGAGAGAGAGAAAGTGCAAAGATGAAGATCAGCACAATCTCACCATTTGAAGATACCCACTGCTGATGTGTTAGTGTATTTATTTCCAGTCCTCTGTCTCCTAACCGGCCTTGATTTAATGTTGATCAGGCAGTCTATTCCTATATATTTGGAATATTTAGCTTACAATTTCCCTAAGAAAGAATAAGCCCCACCTTCGTGTTTGCTGTCTGATTATGTGTCCATCTATATATCAGTATTTCTTTCCACCTATCCATTATCTGTTTTTATATTTATCTACCTACAAACATACTTTCTTTTTAAATTTCTTTGGAAATAACTTCAAATTTATAAGAAAGTTGTAAGAACATGACACTCTCATAAAAACAAAGTGAGATTATATTATACATTATGTTTTGTAACCTGCTTATTTTATTTAATAATCTATAGACATTTTTTCACATTCATGATTCTTGCTTTTTTTTACAACAATCTGAATGTTTTTTTATTTTTTATTGTTATGTTAATCACCATACATTACATCATTACTTTTAGAGGTAGTGTTCCATGATTCATTGTTTGTGCATAACACCCAGTGTTCCACGCAGAACGTGCCCTCCTTAATACCCATCACCAGGCTAACCCACCCCCACCGCCCTCCCTCTAGAACCCTCAGTTTGTTTTTCAGAGTCCATCGTCTCTCATGGTTCGTCTCCCCTCTGACTTACTCCCCTTCATTCTTCCCCTCCTGCTATCTTCTTCTTCTTTTTTTTTCTTAACATATATTGCATTATTTGTTTCAGAGGTACAGATCTGTGATTCAACAGTCTTGCACAATTCACAGCGCTCACCATAGCACATACCCTCCCCAATGTCTATCACCCAGCCACCCCATCCCTCCCACCCCCCACCACTCCAGTAACACTCAGTTTGTTCCTCAGATTAAGAATTCCTCATATCAGCGAGGTCATATGATACATGTCTTTCTCTGATTGACTTATTTCACTCAGCATAACACCCTCCAGTTCCATCCACGTCGTTGCAAATGGCAAGATCTCATTCCCTTTTATGGCTGCATAATATTCCATTGTGTGTATATACCACACCTTCTTTATCCATTCATCTGTCGATGGACATCTTGGCTCTTTCCACAGTTTGGCTATTGTGGACATTGCTGCTATAAACATTGGGGTGCACGTACCCCTTCGGATCCCTACATTTGTATCTTTGGGGTAAATACCCAGTAGTGCAATTGCTGGATCGTATGGTAGCTCTATTTTCAACTGTTTGAGGAACCTCCATACTGTTTTCCAGAGGGGTTGCACCAGCTTGCATTCCCACCAACAGTGTAGGAGGGTTCCCCTTTCTCCATAGCCCCGCCAACATCTGTCATTTCCTGACTTGTTAATTCTAGCCATTCTGACGGGTGTGAGGTGGTATCTCATTGAGGTTTTGATCTGGATTTCCCTGATGGCGAACGATGTTGAGCACTTTTTCATGTGTCTGTTGACCATTTGGATGTCTTCTTTGGAAAAATGTCTGTTCATGTCTTCTGCCCATTTCTTGATTGGATTACTTGTTCTTTGGGTGTTGAGTTTGATAAGTTCTTTATAGATTTGGGATACTAGCCCTTTATCTGATATGTCATTTGCAAATATTTTCTCCCATTCTGTCGGTTGTCTTTTGGTTTTGTGGACTGTTTCTTTTGCTGTGCAAAAGCTTTTTATCTTGATGAAATCCCAATAGTTCATTTTTGCCCTGGCTTCCCTTGCCTTTGGTGATGTTTCTAGGAAGAAGTTGCTGCGGCTGAGGTCGAAGAGGTTGCTACCTGTGTCCTCCTTTAGGATTTTGATGGACTCCTGTCTCACGTTTAGGTCTTTCAACCATTTGGAGGCTATTTTTGTGTGTGGTGTAAGGAAATGGTCCAGTTTCATTCTTCTGCATGTGGCTGTCCAATTTTCCCAACACCATTTGTTGAGAGACTGTCTTTTTGCCATTGGACATTCTTTCCTGCTTTGTCAAAGATAAGTTGACCTTAGAGTTGAGGGTCCATCTGGGCTCTCTATTCTGTTCCGTTGATCTATGTGTCTGTTTTTGTGCCAGTACCATACTGTCTTGATGATGACAGCTTTGTAATAGAGCTGGAAGTCCGGAATTGTGATGCCGCCAGCTTTGCTTTTCTTTTTCAACATTCCTCTGGCTATTCGGGGTCTCTTCTGGTTCCATACAAATTTTAGGATTATTTGTTCCATTTCTTTGAAAAAAGTGGATGGTATTTTGATAGGGATTGCATTGAATGTGTAGATTGCTCTAGGTAGCATTGACATCTTCACAATGTTTGTTCTTCCAATCCATGAGCATGGAACGTTTTTCCATTTCTTTGTGTCTTCTTCAATTTCTCTCATGAGTATTTTATGGTTTTCTGAGTACAGATCCTTCACCTCTTTGGCTAGATTTATTCCTAGGTATCTCATGGTTTTGGGTGCAATTGTAAATGGGATCAACTCCTTGATTTGTCTCTCTTCTGTCTTGTTGTTGGTGTATAGGAATGCCACTGATTTCTGTGCATTGATTTTATATCCTGCTACTTGACTGAATTCCTGTATGAGTTCTAGCAGTTTTGGGGTGGAGTCGTTTGGGTTTTCCACATAAAGTATCATATCATCTGCAAAGAGTGAGAGTTTGACTTCCTCTTTGCCGATTTGGATGCCTTTGATTTCTTTTGGTTGTCTGATTGCTGTGGCTAGGACTTCTAATACTATGTTGAATAGCAGTGGTGAGAGTGGACATCCCTGCCACCTTCCTGACCTTAGGGGAAAAGCTCTCAGCTTTTCCCCATTGAGAATGATATTCGCTGTCGGTTTTTCATAGATGGCTTTTATGATATTGAGGTATGTACCCTCTATCCCTATACTCTGAAGAGTTTTGATCAAGAAAGGATGCTGTACTTTGTCAAATGCTTTTTCTGCATCTATTGAGAGGATCATATGACTCTTGTTCTTTCTTTTGTTAATGTATGGTGGTATCACGTTGATTGATTTGCGGATGTTGAACCAGACTTGCAGCACAGGAATAAATCCCACTTGGTCATGGTGAATAATCCTTTTAATGTACTGTTGGATCCTATTGGCTAATATTTTGGTGAGAATTTTTGCAACCATGTTCATCAAGGATATTGGTCTGTAATTCTCCTTTTTGATGGGGTCTTTGTCTGGTTTGGGGATCAAGGTAACGGTGGCCTCATAAATGAGTTTGGAAGTTTTCCTTCCATTTCTATTTTTTGGAACAGTTTCAGGAGAATAGGTATTAATTCTTCTTGAAATGTCTGATAGAATTCCCCTGGGAAGCCATCTGGCCCTGGGCTTTTGTTTGTTGGGAGATTTTTGAAGACTGCTTCAATTTCCTTAGTGGTTATAAGTCTGTTCAGGTTTTCTATTTCTTCCTGGTTCAGTTTTGGTAGTTGATACATCTCTAGGAATGCACCCATTTCTTCCAGGTTATCTAATTTGCTGGCAGAGAGTTGCTCATAATATGTTCTTATAATTGTTGGTATTTCTTTGGTGTTGGTTGTGATCTCTCCTCTTTCATTCATGATTTTGTGGATTTGGGGCATTTCTCTTTTCTTTTTGATAAGTCTGGCCAGGGGTTTATCAATCTTGTTAATTCTTTCAAAGAACCAGCTCCTAGTTTCGTTGATCTGTTCTACTGTTCTTTTGGTTTCTATTTCATTGATTTCTGCTCTGATCTTTATTATTTCTCTTGTCCTGCTGGGTTTAGGCTTTATTTGCTGTTCTTTCTCCAGCTCCTTTAGGTGTAGGGTTAGGTTGTGTATTTGAGACCTTTCTTGTTTCTTGAGAAAGACTTGTATTGCTGTATACTTTCCTCTCAGGACTGCCTTTGCTGTATCCCAAAGATTTTGAACAGTTGTGTTTTCATTTTCATTGGTTTCCATGAATTTTTTTAATTCCTCTTTAATTTCCTGGTTGACCTATTCATTCTTCAGTAGGATGCTCTTTAGCCTCCATGTATTTGAGTTCTTTCCGACTCTCCTCTTGTGATTGAGTTCTAGTTTCAAAACATTGTGGTCTGAAAATATGCAGGGAATAATCCCAATCTTTTGGTATCGGTTGAGACCTGATTTGTGACCTAGGATGTGATCAATTCTGGAGAATGTTCCATGGGCACTAGAGAAGAATGTGTGTTCCGTTGCTTTGGGATGGAATTTTCCTAATATGTCTGTGAAGTCCATTTGGTCCAGTGTGTCATTTAAAGTCTTTATTTCCTTGTTGATCTTTTGCTTAGATGATCTGTCCATTTCAGTCAGGGGGGTGTTAAAGTCCCCCACTATTATTGTATTTTTGTCAATGTGTTTCTTTGCTTTTGTTATTAATTGCCTTATATAAGTGGCTGCTCCCATGTTAGGGGCATAGGTATTTACAATTGTTAGATCTTCTTGTTGGATAGACCCTTTAAGTAAGATATAGTGTCCTTCTTCATCTCTTATTACAGTCTTTGTTTTAAAATCTAATTTGTCTGATATAAGAATTGCCACCCCAGCTTCCTTTTGGTGTCCATTAGCATGATACATGGTTTTCCACCCCCTCACTTTCAATCTGTGGGTCTTTGGGTCTGAAATGAGTCTCTTGCAGACAGCATATTGATGGGTCTTGTTTTTTAATCCAATCTGATAGCTTGTGTCTTTTGATTGGGGCAGTTAGCCCATTTCCATTCAGGGTAACTATTGAAAGATATGAATTTAGTGCCATTGTAGTGCCTGTAAGGTGACTGTGACTTTATATTGTCTGTGTTCCTTTCTGATCTATGCTGCTTTTAGGCTCTCTTTGCTTAGAAGACCTCTTTCAATATTTCTTTTAGGGCTGGTTTTGTGTTTGCAAATTCCTTTAGTTTTTGTTTGTCCTGGAAGCTTTTTACCTCTCCTTCTATTTTCAATGACAGCCTAGCTGGATATAGTATTCTTGGCTGCATATTTTTCTCGTTTAGTGCTCTAAAGATATCATGCCAGTCCTTTTTGGCCTGCCAGGTCTCTGTGAATAGGTCTGTTGCCAATCTAATGTTTCTACCATTGTAGGTTACATATCTCTTCTCCCAAGCTGCTTTCAGGATTTTCTCTTTGTCTCTGAGACTCGTAAGTTTTACTATTAGATGTCGGGGTGTTGACCGATTTTTATTGATTTTGAGAGGGGTTCTCTGTGCCTCCTGGATTTTGATGCCTGTTTCCTTCCCCACATTAGGGAAGTTCTTTTGCTATAATTTGCTCCAATATACCTTCTGCCCCTCTCTCTCTTTTTCTTCTTCTGGGATCCCAATTATTCTAATGTTGTTTCGTCTTATCGTATCGCTTATCTCTCGAATTCTGCCCTCGTGATCCTGTAGTTGTTTATCTCTCTTTTTCTCAGCCTCTTTATTTTCCATCATTTGGTCTTCTATATCGCTGATTCTCTCTTCTGCCTCATTTATCCTAGCAGTTAGTGCCCCCATTTTTGATTGCACCTCATTAATCGCCTTTTTGTTTTCGACTTGGTTAGGTTTTAGTTCTTTTATTTCTCCAGAAAGGGTTTCTCTAATAACTTCCATGCTTTTCTCAAGCCCAGCTAGTATCTTTAAAGTCACGATTCTGAACTCTAGGTCCGACATCGTACTAATGTCTGTATTGAGGAGGTCCCTGGCAGACGGTACTACCTCTTGTTCTTTTTGCTGAGGTGATTTTTTTCATCTTGTCATTTTGTCCAGAGGAGAACAGATGAATGAGAGAACAAAATGCTAACAGGTTAACAACGTCCCCAGCAAATATACTCTATACAATTCAGAAAAGACCTGAAACCAGGGGAAAAGAAAGGGAAAGAAAGAAAAAAGAAAGAGAAAAAAAAAGAAAAAGAAAAAGATAAAAACAAACAAAAACAGAACAAAACAAAACAAAACAGAATATGATCAAATATGATCAGGCTAGTGCATAGATCAGTGCCACACACTAGCTTTTGGGCATATTTTCGTCTGTTAGAAGAAAGTGCCTGCTAAAATTTTAAAGGAAGAAAGACATATATGTACAAAATAAGGGTTGATAGAATGAAGGGATGGAAGATGACTGTAAAGATGAAAATTATAAAAGGTTTTATAAACGGAATTGATAAGATAAGAAGTTGTTTGAAAGAAGAAGATTTAAAAAAAAAGAAAAAAAATGGGAGAGACTGTGATCAGGCAGGAGACTAGAACAAAGCCATACACTAGTGATTTAGGGTATATTTTGATCTGTTAGAAGAAACTGTATATCAAAATTTTAGAGAGAGAAGAACTTATATATATATGCCAAAAATAAGGGTAACTACTATGAAGGGATAAAATATGACTCTAAAAATGAAAAATAAAAAATGTTTTTTTAAAAAAGGGATTGATAAAATGTTGTTTGAAAAAGGAAAAAAGAAAAATTCAAAAAAAGAAACAGTTAAAAAAATTAACTTTGAAAAACTAATGAATCATGGTAAAAAAGCCATGAATTCTATGTGCAGTATTCCCCTAGCGCTGGAGTTCTCCCGTTCTCCTTGATCGGTAAGGTTGGTCTTGGTTTGCGGGCTGTTCGTGCTGATCTTCTGGGGGAGGGGCCTGTTGCCGTGGTTCCCAAATTTTCTTTGCCGGAGGCGGAATTGCCCCGCCCTCGTAGGTCCAGGCTAAGCAAGCTGCTTGGGTTTGCTCTCAGGAGCTTTTGTTCCCTGCAAGCCCTGGTACAGCTTTGGAGGAAGAGGGTGAAAATGGCAGCCTCCCAATCTCCACCCGGAGGAGCTGAGAACTCGGGGCCCCGCTCCTCAGTGCGCCCCCAGAGAAAAGCAGTCACTCCCGTGTCCCCAGTCTCCGGCCGCACTCCGTGCTCACCCGGCCTGTGACCGAGCGTTTCTATCTCTGGCACCCGACCCCGTGTGGAGTCTCTAAACCCAGCAGATCCCTGCGGTGCGCTCCCGCGCCGCCCCTCCCCGGGGAGGAAGGAGAGTCTCCCGGATCTGCCGCTTGTTGGGTCCCTGCTGGAGGCGCAGTGGCCCGACTGGGCCACGGATCACAGTTTATGGCAACCCCGAGCTGAGAGCCCGCGCCTCAGCTCCGTCTCTGCAGCCGGCTTCCCCGCTCCGATACCTGGGAGCTCTGCTGCACTCAGGCACCCCTGGTCTTTCTGTGACCCCGAGGGTCCTGAGTCCACACTGTCTCGCGAGGGTTCCACCTCCCCCTTAGCCACTGGAGTGACGTCCCTCAGCGGAACCAACTTCTAAAAGTTCCAATTTTGTGCTCTGCGGCTCTATCACTTGCCAGAAGTGGCCGACGGAGGCCCCCTCCCCCGCCGTCTATCCTCCCGAATATCGCCTCGGAATCACTTCTCCTCACGTCCTACCTTCCAGTAAGTGGTCGCTTCTCTGTTCAGAGAGTTGTTGCTACTCTCTTCTTCCATCTCCTATTGAGTTCGTAGGTATTCAGAATGGTTTGATCCCTATTCAGCTGAATTCCTGAGACCGGACGAAATCCAGGTCTCCTACTCCTCCGCCATCTTGCTCCGCCCCCAACAATCTGAATGTTAATGGCATAATGGTATTTCATTATTTGGGTTTAAAACTAATTTATTTTTCAGGCCCATTCTGTTGTATATTTGTTTCTCATTTTTTTTGTTATTATAAATAATATAATGAACTAGTCTGACTATAAATCATTTCATAATCTATAATTTTGTTAAAACAATCCCTAGAAATGGAATTCCTAAAACAGATTTATGTTTATTGTTGTAGATTTTAATATATGTTGCCAAATTGCCCCTTCAAAATTCTTAGCAATGGACACTCACTAGCAGGCTATGAGAACACCTAGGTTTTTTGCATGTTGGGCATTGTAGATTTTGTGTTTTTTGTTTTTTGTTTTTATTATGTTCAGTTAGCCAACTTACAGTACATTATTAGTTTTTGATGTAGTGTTCAACGATTCATTAATAGTTTTTAAAGATACTTCACCAGTTATGAATAAAGCTGCTATAACGTTGTAAATATCTTTGTGAGGATTTGCTGAAGAGACTGTCTTTGCTCAGTTGCATTGTCATTACTTCTTTGTCCAAGATCAGTTACATATTTATGTGAGTTTACTTCTGGGCTCTCTATTCTGTTGCATTGATTTATTGATCTATTCCTTCACCAACACCACACTGTCTTCATTACTGTAGTTTTATATATATCTTAAAGTCAGGTGGCATCACTCCTCCAACTTTTTTCTACTCCTTCAATATTGTGTTGATTATTATGGGTCTTTGCCTCTCCATATAAACTTTAGAATCAGTTTGTCAATACCTACAAAATAATTTGCCAGAATTTTGATAGAGAGTGCATTGAATCTGTAGGTCAATTTGGGAAGAACTGACATCTTGACCACATTGAGTCTTCTTATCCATGAACATGGACTATCCCTCCATTTATCTAGCTTTTCTTGGATTTCTTTTGTCAGAGTTCTGTAGCTTTACTCATACAGATCTTATATATATTCTGTTAAATTTATACCTAGAGATTTTATTGGGGGGTACCGATGTGAATTGTATTATGTTTTTAATTTCACATTCCATTCATTCATTGTTGGTCTAGAGACTTTACTTGGGAGGAAACAAAAGAATACACACATTCCCTGAAAGAAATAAAATCAAGATAATGGACTATGATTCTAATAGCTCAAAGAATCTTTGGTGTCAATGTCCTCCAGCGAAAGACCACCATAAACATGCCTGTAGTTAAACAAGCTGAATTTATGCTCACTGCAGTAAAGGAGAGTGTAGTCCATGGAGATAATGTGGCATGGCATTAAGAGGACATTAGAAGACTTACCATAGGATTTAGAAATTTCTTGTCTTAAGTGATTTTGGAGAAGCTTGGCACACATAGGATACCAAACGGTCTAAAGTAAAGGAAGTAATGTAAAGGATGGGTAGGTTGGAATAGGAAAGGATGGATATTCCTTGGAAGCCTTATCAGTATAAAAATGGAGGTGGGAGCAAGAACAGGATGGGTGTGGGACAGTGAAGAAAAACTCAAGCAGAACCAAACAAGCAGGTCCACCAATTTGGCGAAGTCAGGTAAGGCTGCAGGGTGAGGCCAGGTTTGCAGGGCCTGAGAGTCCAGCAGAGCCAGGTGGGTTTGAGGCAAGGAACACATGGTGTCCAAAGACATCTCCTTCAGGTATGGTTAGGGAATGGAGGCATTTTCATTTCATACTCTAAATAAAGGGGACATTCTATGTTGATCCAGGTTTGTGATAAATAAAAAAAGAAACTGACTGGCTTAGAAGTTTTAAAACATTCCGGATTTTGTTTATACAGGGAAGGATTTTTCAAAGGTCAAACTTCCACTGCTGTAATCACCTTTATATATCTATATTCTGTATTACTCTAGTTCCATAAACAAGTTTAAAATAGGAGTTGATAATATCATCTGATTTTAAAAGGGGAAGAGCTTCACATTTCTGTATATCTATGCTCAAATGCATATTTTTTTCAAGCAAGGTCAGTAGTTTTGAAGAAACTTTGCATTTTATGGAATATATTTAAGCAATTCACCAGGGATGACTACAACTCCTTTTTTTAATGTAGGGTCAAGAGTGAGGCTTAGAAGTATGTGCACTTACATTAAAACTTACTTACAAATATTGACTGAAAAATAGCACACCATTAAAACAATAAAATCTCATTTTTTAGATTAAAAATATGTATACAACGCATAAGAAAGATGTATGGAATATATAGCCATGGTTTTCTCTAGGGACAAAATTGCAGACTGTTTTAATTTTTGCTTTTGTACTTACTTGTCTCTTTAAATTTTCCACAAGAAATATGTATCCCTTGTGCAATTTTTCTTCAAATTAGTGTCCAAGGACAAGAATTTGGGTACACGTGTGATGTTAAAAAATGGTTATGTTTGGGACAGAATCAGAAAAGGATTTTATCATTCTAGCAGAGAGATGGGAGAAATAATATAAATATTTTTCACTAAAAGAAGAACATATAGTGAAATTATAACCAAACTGTTCTCATATAAAAATGGTTGTGACAACCTTGGGTAAGTCACCTAAACTTCTGGACATTATTCTCCCATATATAAATGAAAAGCTCAATAATCTTAAGTGTCCCTTTTAGCTTGAAAAAAATTACTATGACTGCCACATTTCTCAACAGCCTTTGGACCTGATAAATTAATTCCTGCCACCTTTCTATCTCAATGCCTAAGGAAGGTTCTGATCCTCACCTACATGCCCAGAAAAAGACACATTATCTATGAGAGGTAACCTTAATGAAGCAAGGAGAGCCAGTAGGATCTTTCTTAAAATGTGGAAATTCCTTAGGCCCTGGGATAAAGTCAACTATTGCAATTGCTAGGGAAAACTCAAGTTAATTACTGGATTTTCTAATTGCAGACAGCATCGTACATTCCTGCATGCATCCCTTTCCCTTTTGTTTCAGGAAAGTTCCTCATCCTTAGATGTTTGCCAGGCAGGTTGTTCTTTGTCCTTGGAGCCACTATTTGGCAAGGTTTATTTGACAAGATGAGAAGATAATGGGGAACCAGTGCTCCTACCCATCACCTTTTCATATCTTTTTCCTTAAACTTTCCTCAATTGTTACAATGTCTGCCATTTCCGTCCTAATTCTTCCCACTCTCAACGTTTAGCATTCATTTTTCTCCATGGAGCATTATCCCAATTATTTTCCCCACAAAACAAAAACAAAAACAAAACAACAAACAAACAAAAACAAAACAAAACTTGCAAAGGTGTTTCTATGCACTTATTGCCAATACCACACAATTTAACACATGCTATCTTTTTGGTCTATGGTATCAACGGTTTATTTACACAAGCCTTTTCACTCTTGTTGGGATGTAAAAACCTCAGTAATAAAGACAAAGCCCTTAACGTTTCTTACTATTCCAGTAATTCCTGACGTATCATTCATGTCACAGAAGATGGTAAAGATACTTTTTGATTGATGAAAGGGTCACCAGTTAATGACCGACTTTATTTGCATCAGGTAGTGAAAAAGACCAACAGGTAGAACTAAAGGTTCAACTTCATGATTTTCTGTTTCAGGAAAAGGGACTCGGTCTCCACCATCGCAAACACTACTTGGCCTCTCTCCCAATAATCCAGTAGGTGTCTTGGGGAGACTAGACTGACTTGGCTTCTTGTTAAAGACTTAACAGAAAGCAAAGTAAAGAAAGAACATGGAAGGTATCTGGATGCCTTGAGAAGTCAGAAAAAAGAGAAAAGTTATGTATGGATTTTGGACCATGCTAGAATCAGAAAACTGGAAGATTTCTTAGAAATAATCTATGAAATCATCAGTTTACAGAACAAAGTAAAACTCAGAGAGTGGCTTGTCTCTTATGTCCAGGATTTTTCCTACTTTGGTCATGATTTATTTTTCCTATGGTATTCTGATGAAACAGGATGCACTCAATAATTGTAGCCACTTTCCATCAGGAGGCAACACATCCTAGAAGAAGGAAGGATATGTGGTGGAATGAATGTTCCAGCTTCCCTCATTCCGATGATACACTGCTTCTCTTTCTCCATGCCAGTTGGTATGAGTCTACTTTCATATTCCGCAGCTCTGAAATCAACATTTAGATTAAAACCAAGTAATCCAAGCAAAGGAACATACCACTAGTTCAACTTTGGGTTAATATTAGGAATGACTCATGAAACAATTCCTGAGAACTGAAAACATTGTGTGCTATGGTAGTGCTCTGGACGAGTGGGCTTGAAATCCTTCATGGACATTTTCTAAGGCCTAAAAATATGTTTTGTTAAACAATCTTCTAAAATGGTGTTGTTAACTTAATCAGTTCTTATCAAAGTTAAATTGTGTTGCATTTTGTGCGTGTGGTCTGCTGGAAATGGTATAGTCATCCAAGACGTAGGCAATCTGACTTTTCTCCACGATGCTGTGGTGGGAACAGTTGAGAGCTCATAGTTATTATTAGACAGCTGATGTGATGAATTCAGTCATTACTTGTTGAGGTTTTCTACATCTTTAGAACATTTTAGGCAGCGGAGGAGAAATTATTTTATTAGCCAGGGACTCCTGTTAGTTTGAACTCCTGTTAGTTTGGTTTGGGTGAAATAGCAAAGTAAAGTATCTAGAAAAGCGCTGGCTTAGAATGCTGTATAACCTACAAGGTACTTGCTGAATAGTTCATTTCGCACCTATAAAATAGGACACTAATTTTACTTCTTCACTAATTGATTCAATAAATCAGCACTCTGTGAGTCATCATTGCAGGAACAAAGAGCAAACATTCTGTTTTTCTCATTGAGTTTCTGGTGGGGGTTTGAAAAGAGGTTTAGAGGGAGAATATACAGTTCCCATGCTAACATTTCTGAAAGAGGCTAGAATGACACTCTCCTCCAGGCCCTTTCCATCAGCTTGACTCCCCCTGCAAAAAGTAGGATATGGTGATTACGGTCCCTATTTTCAGGTGAGAAAAGTGAAGCTTTGGGAGTCTGAGTAATTTGTCTAAAATCACCTCTAGTGAGTGATAGAGCAAAGGAACTGAGTGTGGTATTCATATGTAAAAGCTCATGAAGTGGGTGGCTCAGTCAGTTAAACATCTGCCTTCCACTCAGGTATGATCCCGGGGTCCTGGGATGGAGCCCTGAGTCAGGCTCCCTAGTCAGCATAAAGTCTTCTTGTCCCTCTGCCCCTTGACCCCCCAACCCTGCTCGTGCTCTCTCTCACTCACTCTTTCTCTCAAATAAATAAAATCTTAAAAAAAAAAAAACTCATGAAGTTTCTGCCATATTTCATTGCTTGCCTTATGCTAAAGCCAACCAAACCCAACTCAACCCAACCAAACCAAAGACAGATCTGCTTGAATGTTGTTAATACTCATGAAATAAAGGGAAAAAGTATATGCCCCTTTCACATCAGGACTACTTTTGAAAACCTCCAGTAAACAAAAAAACTAAACATGAGTAATTCTTCTCAGTTCAATGGATTCAAAGTGGGTAATGTATGTAAATATGATATCTAGAGCTTATTTTAAGTTTCTGAAAGCTCTGTGTAAATATCCCATTTTAGAATTGCAAGGCTTATGGACAAAGGACCAACTTCTTCCTTTCTATTTGTACCAAAGTTTCATCTTTTACACAATAACAGTATTTCCCAAACTGTATTTTGATGTTAATATGTGTACACAGAGAGGAAAAAAATAAATTTAAAATAAAATTTGGGGCGCTGGGTGGCTCAGTGGTCAAGCAGCGACTCTGGATTTCAACTCAGGTCATAATCTCAGGGTCCTGGAATCAAGCCCTCCGTGCTCAGCAGGCAGTCTGCTTGAGGATTCTTCTTTCCCTTTCTCTCTGCGCCTCCTCCCACCCATGCACATGGGTGCTCTCTTCTCTCTCCCAAATAAATGAATAAATCTTAAAAAAATAAAATAAATATTTAAAAGTAAGATGAGACAGAGTCTGGGTGGCTCAGTTGGTTAAGCATCTGACTCTTGATTTCAGCTCAGGTCATGATCTCAGGGTCATGAGATTGAGCCCCATGTTGGGCTCTGTCTGGGTGTGGAACCTGCTTGGGATTCTCTCTCTCTCTCTCTCTCCCTCTGCCTCCCCCACACTTGTGCATGTTCTCTCTCTCTCTCTCCTTCTCTTTTCTGTCTCTAAAGAAAAGAAGGATGAGAAAACATCAGGATGTATGTAATACATGTTACTCTATTGTCAGACATCTATGACTGTCTTATGTTTCATGAAGACATACTTTAGAAAACACTGCCCAATACAACAATTTCAAAGTTGTCCATGGATATCCTAAAGCCTCAGGATTTTCAAGTTTTGCAATATCTAGGAAGAGAGCAATATCTGTGACTAGAAGACTTGTGATGAATACCTGGAGAAACACTTCCAAAATGAACTAAACAGAGTTCTATTAATTTAAGTCAAATAAAGGTACATACGGTGCTTGTTGAAGAAATCTTCAACAATACATCTATATCATCCTGTGACTGGTGTTCCTTTAAGACTCAGGACTTCTCTGACCATCACCTCTAAAGCTCTTTTTGCACCCTCACATTTCTTGAGTCAATTTCTATCATATAATCCTGTTTAATTTTCCTCATAGCACTTAATCATTACCTGAAATTATCTTGTTAGTTTGTCTATACTTAAAATTTGAGATTCCTGAAAGGTGAGTCTTATTTATGTTTCCAGCAACAACTGTAGTGCCAAGTTTATTGAGAATAAATGAAAGTTGTTTCATTCATTCATGTATTTATTCATTCAACAAATATTTACTGAATATTTATCATGTACCCCAAACCATTCAGTCTAGACACAGTAGTAAGTAAAATAGATGTCAGTCTGTTCTTGAATTGTTTGTACATTGGATATTTTTTTAAAAAATTGATGACCGCACTTCCTTTGGGAATAGAATATTTTAAACCACTGTAATTATTATTTAAAAATTCAAATTATCAGTAACTAATTTACCTAATTCTGTAAACATGAATTTCCATATGACTTGTTTTCTTTGTAGTTCACTGTCATTTGTTGAAAGTAGAAGGGCCAGTGGGGTGCCTGGGTGGGTCAGTCAGTTGGTTAAAGCCTCCGACTCTTGATTTCAGCTCAAGTCAGGATCTCAGGGTGGTGGCACAAGCCCTGTGCTGGGCGTGGAGTCTGCTTAAGAGTCTCTCTCTCCACTGCCCTCCCCTGCTCTTTCTCTCTCTAAAAAAAAAAATCACATTAAATAAGTAAGTAAGTAAACAAATAAAGTAGGAGGACCAAAATGTCTATTTATATTGTCTCATTTCATCCCGCCAACCAGCCTGTGGAGGTGGAAACTATTACTAATAGTGGAGACTATTACCTCTATTTGACACATGAGGAAATTGAGGCTATGGAAATAATTTGCCCAAGACATTTAATTAGGAGATGGGTGGTATCTGAATGTAAGCCCAGAGGCTCTGAGATTAAACCTGCCTCCTTTTCTACCACATCTACTGCCTTCTTATAATATTAGTCTAGCCCAACAGTTATTTATAGGGGGAAAAGGTCAAAGGCACCAAAAATGACTAAGTCAACAGGACCTTTGTGTCCCATTTTGTAACCAGGTGAATTCTCTCTGATTTCTTTTTTCTTTTCTTTTTTTTTTTTTCGCTTACGTTCCGTTTCTGGGCTCTGGGCAGTATTTCTTCTTACCTCTCAAGGATCCTGTCAGAACCATCAGGAGGTAGCCTGTGTCACCTCAGAGGCGGTGACTTCTGCGTTTCTCACACCTCCAGTTTTCCTGGTGAATAAGACCGAGCAGTGCATTTCATCACATGGAAGCTGCAAAGGGAAGATGAAACCAACAAAGGAGCTGAAGGAAATCACAGAAAAGAAGGAGGTTAGGAGAAAAAAAAAGCAAGCTCAAAATGAGCTAAATTTAGAAATCATTTGGAGTTTCATTGTTCAAGTTATGGAATTCGTCCTGTGCTCCAGTGGTCCAAGTTCAGCCACTAACTTGATGTGTGACCTTATCAGGTTTCTTTGCCTTTCTCTGTGTCAGGTTGGTGACACTATGGAGTGTCAAGCCTGTCTTGGGCTGCTGACCTCAGATGTCTTTAATGGGACATAGTGAGCCCTTGTATGTTTACATCACTGATACTTTGGAATTTTTTATGCAGCCAAATATAATGCTAAGTGAGAAAATTGGTGTATTTTTTTTTTTTTAGATTTTATGTATTTATTGAGAGAGAGAGAGAGACAAGCAGGGGGAGGGGCTGAGGGAGAAGCAGACTCCCCACTGAGCAGGGAGCCTGATGCGGGGCTCGATCCCAGGACCCTGAGATCATGACCTGAGCTGAAGGCAGACCTTTAACGACTGAGCCACCCAGGCGCCCCATGGTGTACATTTTTAGTATTAAAAAGTACAATTTGAAGAACTCCACAGGACTTGACCGAACATTCAAAGAAGTCAAAAATGATGATGGAAATAGTGATGAGGAAATGGAGATGAGAGGAAAGGAGAAGGAAGGAGAAGGACGGAGGAGGAGGAGGAGAGGAGGGGAGAGGAGGGGGAGGAGGAGGGGGAGGAGGGGGAGGAGGAGAGGAGGAGGGGGAGGAGGAGGGGGAGGAGAGGAGGGGAGAGGAGGGGGAGGGGAGGGGGAGGAGAGGAGGGGGAGGAGGGGGAGGGAGGAGGGGGGGAGGGGGAGGGGAGGGGGGGGGGGAGGGGAGAGGGGGGGGAGGAGGGGAGAGGAGGGGGGGAGGGAGGAGGAGGAGGGGGAGGAGGGGACGAGGGAGGGAGGAGGGGGAGGGGGAGAGGAGGGGGAAGGAGGAGGAGGAAGGGGAGGAGGAGGAGGGAGGAGGGGGGAGGAGGAGGACAGGAGGGGGACAGGAGGGGAGGAGGGGGGAGAGGAGGAGGAGGGGGAGGAGGCGGAGAGGAGGGGGAGGAAGAAGGGGGAGGAGGAGGGGAAGGAGGGGGGAGAGGAGAGGGAGGAGGAAGGGGAAGGAAGAGGAGGGAGGGGGGAGGAGGAGGGGGAAGAGAGGAGGGAGGAGGGGGAGGAGGGGAGAGGAGGGGGAGGAGTAGGGGAGGAGGAGAGAGGGGGAGGAGGAGGGGGGAGAGGAGGGGGAGGAGGAGGAGGGAGGAGGGGGAGGAGGGGAGGAGGGGGGGGAGGAGAGGGTGGGGAGGAGGGGGAGGGGAGAGGAGGGGAAGAGAAATTAAGGAACAGGAGCAACAGCAACAACAAACAAGACAAGAAAATTTTCCTTTCCAATATAGACTGAAACTCTTCATTTGACATTTAAGTAATATTTGTCAAACTGAGTATCTTTGGAGGTCCCCTGGCTCATCGAATACAATTTTTCCCGAAGATTTCATTATTACCATCTGCTGCCATTCCCACGAAACCCCATAAAACCAAGGTTCAAAGTTCCTATTGCATATGATAGGCTAGTTAACATTTTTCCCTTTCAAGTTAATTTGACCAAACACATAGTTCATCCATTAACTAAATTTTATCAATTAAAGCTCACTAATCCTAGTATTATGCCAAGGTTTACTCTTTCCTCACCGAGGCCAAAATCTGGTTGGCGTCTGACTTCAATAGTTCTTTCAAGCTTCAAATCAAACTCCCTTCCCTCTGCCCCCTTGATGCCCTAATGTGGAATAAGTTGGTCCCCTCACTTGTCTACAGGTCCAATCCTGTCCACAGCTGACTTGTTAGAAGGAGCTGGAGCCGGACGATGGCCATTCCCTGCACGAGGACGCTCACCCCACTGCCCGCCCCCCAGTGCTCACCGCACTGACATTCAGCAAGGGCATAGGATTTGCTTTGGCCAATGAAATCTGGGCAAAATAGAACTTGAGAAAAAGAAAGGTTTCTGTTCACCACAGTCTCCAGATTAGGAAAAGATCATATGGCAGAAGGAAAGAAAAGATGAAAGGGAAATTGAGTAAGAGAGGTTAGAGGGAAAAGAGAGAGGGTGGTGGGCATGATCTGAAGGGAACAGGCAGAGGAGCAGGCTCAGTGTCTGAAGATGGCCTGGCCTCTTCACTATTAACACGGTGCATGAGCCATAGCCAGGGGCCCAAGAGGAGCCAACCTGGTGTCCTACATTCCCACCTTGTGAGCCCTGTACATCTGTACTCAAGGGCCACGCTAGTTTTCCTTCCTGCCGGCATAGGACGAAGACTGTCCTTATCAGCAATCAGCACGATGACTATTTGTCAACCAAGAGAGTGATCCTGGTCTGAGCCCTGCGTCTTAGCTTCAGCCCAGTTTGACTTGTGTATGGGGAGAATCCCCTACCCTATTCCCCACTGGCAGCAGGTCCACTGCTCAAAGCACTCATAAACCCCATGGAGCCCACTAAGCTTGCAGAGGGGAGCTAAATGGTCAAGGGGAAGCCTCTAGACTTGGGACTTGGGTGGGCTAGCCACATGCAACCTGAGAGTCTCCCTAAACTGCAGTGTGGTCACGAATATCTTTGTTAAACTTGGACTTGCGTCTCCGATCTTCTGGCTTCGCAGCTGTTTTCGGGTTCACATGCCTACAAGTGTCTCTCCTGCAATAACTAATCCTTGGTTTCCTTTGCAGCTTCCACTGCCTGGAATGACCACACGGAGTCATTTCTTGTCCTTTCATACCGGCAGTCAGTCCAGTCCTGGCTCTGCCATCCTTCTCCACCTGCCAGGCACTTCCCGGCTGCAGATGAGGTTTTTCCCTGGCTGAAGAATTAGAGAGGAGTTAATCAACCTCTAAGCATGTAACAATCACAGTCTTACACAATTCACTGATGAATCACAGACCTGTACCTCTGAAACACATAATACATTTTATGTTAAAAAAAAAAAAGAAGATAGTAGGAAGAGAAAAATGAATGGGGGGAAATTGGAGGGGGACACGAACCCTGAGAGACGATGGACTCTGAGAAACAAACTGAGGGTTCTAGAGGGGAGGGGGTGGGGGATGGGTTAGCCCGGTGATGGGTATTAAGGAGGGCACGTACTGCATGGAGCACTGGGTGTTATACGCAAACAATGAATCACAGAACACTACATCAAAAACTAATGATGTGGGGCGCCTGGGTGGCTCAGTCCTTAAGTGTCTGCCTTCGGCTCAGGTCATGATCCCAGGGTCCTGGGATCGAGCCCCGCATCGGTCTCCCTGCTCGGCGGGAAGCCTGCTTCTCCCTCTCACACTCCCCCTGCTTGTGTTCCCTCTCTCGCTGTCTCTCTCTGTCAAATAAATAAATAAAATCTTTAAAAAAAAAAAAAACTAATGATGTAATGAATGGTGATTAATGTAACATAATAAAAAAAAATTAATTAATTTAAAAAAAGAAACTACCCTATGACCCAGAAATTGCACTACTAAGTATTTACTCCAAAGATACAGATGTAGTGAAAAGAAGGGGCATATGCACCCTAATGTTCATAACAGCAATGTCCACAATAGCCAAACTATGGAAAGAGCCCAGATGTCCACTGATGGATGAATGGATAAAGATGTGGTTCATCTATACAATGGAGTATTTATTCAAGCCATCAGAAAAGATGAATACCTACCATTTGCATCGACATGGATGGAACTGGAGGGAATTATGCTAAGTGAAATAAGTCAAGCAGAGAAAGACAAATACCATATGATTTCACTCATATGTGGAATTTAAGAAGCAAAAAAGATGCACATAGCGGGGAAACACATTGATGGTCACCAGAGGAGAGGTGGGTGGGGGATGGGGGAAACGGGTGGGGGGGAGTAGAGAGTACACTTGTGAGGAGCACTGGGTGATGTATAGAAGTGATGAATCACCAAATTTTACACCTGAAACTAATATTACACTGTGTATTTAACTAACTTGAATTTAAATAAAAACTTAAAAAATAAAGTGTGTAACAATCACAATTTTGCACTTATGCTCTCTTCTCAACTAGAGCAGAAGCCTCTGGTAAAGGAGGAAAGCAAAAGCAAAGCAAAGAAAAAGAAAAAGAAAAAACAAAAACAAAACCTGGTAGGGTTTCACATGTGAAACATTGTTTTTCCAAATCAGAGGGAAATAATTCTAGGGACTCCTCTCCAACCCCATTCTGTTTTTGGCTTTTGAAGCTAGTGCTTGTGTTTTTATTAATTTGCACCAAATGGATGCTTAGCAACAATCAAACATGTTGCATTAAATATAAAACTATTTTCTGAAGGAGTTCAGAATTACAAAAACAAGCTCATTGGGACATAGCTCTTGAAGAGTCATATAAATAGAACATAAACATTTGGAGGATATATAAAGATATTTCACCACATTCCATTTATTGATGGATGAAAGGCAGTACATCAAATCAGATAAAATTTTAATCTGGTTTAAATTAATTTTGTTTCATTTCATTTTATGGTACTTGCACTCCAAACTAAGAAAACTCAGTTTAGTTTTCTTCATGGCATGGTAACAGAAATAATTTTCAAGTGATACTGACGTTTATTTAAATCTGATTCAGAGGACAGCACAGCATTTAAATTATATTACACAATTCTTATGTAAACGCATGGGGTTGGATATCTGCTGAACTAACTATCCCCAAATTTTAGTGGCTTAACACTGTAAATCTTTATCAAGTACTTTCTTTACATTTCAATGTGGGTTGGGCTGGTGGGAGGTGACCCTTCTCCACACAGTCATTCAGGGACCCCAACTTCTCCCGTCCATGGTTTCACCTTCCACTGGGGCCTCAGGGCCATTCACTGAAACCCAGATACCCAGATAGAGGGAGAGAAGAGAGTGGTACTCTCTTCTAGTGGAAGTTTTTACTAGGCTCGCCTAGAAGTCTACCACTCAGGTCCAAATTCCACTGCTCAGAACTTGGTTACACCCAAGTGCAAGAAAGGCTGGGAAATGTAATGCCGAGTCTCCCGGAGGAAAGGAGACACAGTTTGGTGGAAAAGTGTTTGGCGACCTCAGTGACAATCAGAAAAGGCTCCTGGGTCAGTGAAGGGAAACTGGAAACAGGAGAAAGTGGCACTGTATGAAGGGAAAAGGCACAAAGCAAGGGGTCTGCAGTTTTGACTTTGTCCACATGGAAGCTGGGCATCACAACAGGAGAGCCTCCTCTGGGCTCTGGAAGGTGTGGCTATGATGCCCCTCGCTGGGAGGTGACACAAGTCTTTCGTCCACTCTGGGATTTTGATAGCAGCAGTTCATTCTGCATCCACTGTGTTTAAAGATGCTCTGCTTTCTTTTTCTATATTGAAATGTATTCATATAATCTTGTGATAAGGAAACACGCCCCATATTTCAGAAAGTCCCAAGAATATGTGGTGTGTGTGTGTGTTGTGTGTGTGTGTGTGTGTGTGTGTGTGCTGGGGTGGGGGCTTGATAATGGATGGCTGTTGAGAAGGGAGGCAGACAGGGAGCTGAGATCCAGCAGTCAGTGCAATGTTTCATAGAAACGAACTACGTGGGGGAATTGGTAGAAGGTTGAATGGACTTTTTCCCCCAACTACACTATCAAGCACTATAAATGCTAGTGGCTGTTTTGTTGGAAATGAACCCAAATTCTATAGCTGTCTACTGCACTTGACATCTACCATACATAGATTCTGGAGATTGGTCCTGTGGGTTAATGGAATGTTGATGGGATTCGATATAGATATTTGCACAGTGAAATTGCCAAAGCATCTTGATAACACGGCTAGCAAGCTAGACAAAGTGAATACTTTTTACTAGGGTTCATGTCTCCTTTCTCTGATTATATGTTATTCCTCCCAAAGATTTAGCGAAAACAGATTTTTTTTAAAGAACTAAAAATGCACTCAATCAACCTCCTGGTGGACAGAACTGCTCCCTGATACTTAAAATGTCTCAGATATGCTTGGGCTTATAAGTTACTGGAAGAGCTGATTTCCTATGTGGTGTTTAGAGGTGTGGGACTTTGAAAGGCTTCAACACAGTATCTGAAGCATTGACTCACTCCTTTGGGGTAAAATATGAACAGTGACTAGAAAAAGAAGGAAAGCTGAAGCTAGCACAGATCCTGGAGCCAAAATGCCTAGACTGACACCTGGCTTACCACCTGCTGCCTGTGTGACTTACGAAAGTTACTCAACCCTTCTGTGCCTCAGTTTCCTCTTTGAAAATGGAGAGAATGTTAGTACCTATATCATAGATCATAGGGTTGTAATGGGTATGTGATGTTAAAAGGGCTCTTGGGAGGAAGATAGTCTGACTCCTCTATTAATATGGATATTCTTGAGAGCAGAATGTGTTCTCTCTCCCTGTCTTTCTCTCTTTCTCTTTACCCAGTGCCTGACACTCTGTTGGCTCATTTTAGATGAATGAATGAATGAATGAATGAATATCCTCAAAGGTACTTTCTTTTTTTTAAGATTTTATTTATTTATTTGAGAGAGAGAATGAGATAGAGAGAGCGCGCATGAGAGGGGGGAAGGTCCGAGGGAGAAGCAGACTCCCTGCTGAGCAGGGAGCCGGATGCAGGACTTGATCCCGGGACTCCAGGATCATGACCTGAGCCGAAGGCAGTCTCTTAACCAACTGAGCCACCCAGGCGCCCCAAAGATACTTTCTTGAAAGACATTATGACATAGAAAAACCTCAGCAAAACCTCACTGTGTAGAGTCTTACAAATTGGATTGTGGTTTGGGGGCTCATCTAGAAATATTTTTATGATGTCTAATCTATTTATGTTTCAGATCCTGACGTATGGGGGATAATGACTTATTTTTATTTGATTTTGTACTTGTTTTTCCCTTTGGCCAGATGACAGATTAGCACAGCCTGGGAAAAGAATGTTGGAAATGCAACTGGGGACTAGACAAGTCTTTTTGTCCTTTGTGTTTGGTGTTGGTCTTCACCTCACACGAAAAGACATGTTCACGGAGGAGGCCGTTGCGGGATTCACTGTGGCCTCTTCCCCAAGAGAAAGCAGAGGGGAAGACAGTCAGTCAGAGAAGTGAAATTGGTCACAGCAGGCTGGCCGAGGAGAATGTGAAGGGCGTGGGGCTCAGATGAGAGATTTGTTTGTCTAAAACTGAAGTGAGAGGACATTTGTCACAGGAAGAGCAGAGTGGCAGGGCTTACAGCTCCTGGAGAAAAACACAGCGGGGTTCCTGAAAATATGACAGCTAGAAATTTCCTAGGTCTAGCAGTGCTGAGGGCTGCAGTGAATATAGGCTTCAGTTTGCAGGGGAGGGTACAGGGCCAAGAAGTCGATCCAGAAACATTTTAATCATCACAGCGTCTTATCGCCATATGGCACTGGATAGGTAGCAGAATTCACAAAGTGATTCAGTCTGAGCTCTAGGGTGAGGTGGCTGTTGGAATTAGCCTGCTGGGAAACTGTTGCTGAGAGACACTAAGCAGTAAATGCATGAGCCAGGACTGGGATGTAGGGGTTTGAGTCTAAACTCGGTTCTTTCCACTGCTCCGAGCTGCCTCACCCTTCCTCCTTTCACGACAGAAGATGCAGATAAGCCTGTAGCTGGGACTTATCTCCCCAGAAATCCTGCCTGTAGTGGGCACCTACTGATACACTACCATATGCCGTCTGTCCTTCAAATTTAGCTACCTTGGGGGTTTTATGAGCCTTCAAGGCCAACTCTTAAAGAACGGGGAGAACTGAGTGTCAGGGACACTGCGGTGCAGTTTGGAGAAGCAAAAAGTACTCCCGAACAAGAAAGATCTCCCACTGGCCTGGCAAGGGGGGAGGTGGCTGAGTCTGGGAGAGTCGAGTCCCGAAGAGTTTGATGGAGATGTAAGAGCTCCAGGGTTCTAGCCGTGCGGAGGGAGGCACAGAGACCGCAAGAAGTCGTGGGACTTTAGTGGACGGCAGTGAGGCCAGAGGTAGACCAGAAGCATTGGTGATTAGGGGCACTTGTCCCTTTTTCTATGCACCTGGGAACATCCCTAATTTTACTGTGATTCTGGGGATAGAGGGGACTCAGAATTAATTATTCATATAGGATTTGCTGCTGGCCCCAAAGAACAGGACCTCAGAATCTGGAACTCTGATGCTTTATAGCGTATTTAATAAGTTGCGGTTTTGAGGGGCGCCTGGGTGGCGCAGTTGGTTAGGCATCCGACTCTTGATTTTGGCTCAGGTCATGATCTCATGGGTCATGAGATCAGCCCCATGTCAGGCTCCTCACTCCTGAGATTGAGCCCTGGTCTGACTCCATGCTCAGAAGGTGGTTGGCTTGAGATTCTCTCTCTTTTTCCCTCTGCCCCTCCCCCTGCTTGTATGCACTCTTTCTCTCTCTTCCAAATAAATAAATAAACTTTAAAAAGAAAAAAGTTGTGTTTTTTGCACATCTGCTTTGTGTTCTAAGAGTCAAACCACATTGCTTATTCTTCAGAGCTTTATTTTTTATTATTTTTATTTTTTTATTATGTTATGTTAATCACCATACATTACATCGTTAGTTTTTGATGCAGTGTTCCATGATTCATTGTTTTTGTATAACACCCAGTGCTCCACGCAGAACGTGCCCTCCTTAATACCCATCACCAGGCTAACCCATCCCCCCACCCTCCTCCCCTCTAGAACCCTCAGTTTGTTTCTCAGAGTCCATGGTCTCTTATGGTTGGTCTCCCCCTCCGATTTCCCCCCCTTCATTCTTCCCCTCCTGCTATCTTCTTCTTCTTCTTCTTCTTTTTTTCTTAACATATGTTGCATTATTTGTTTCAGAGGTACAGATCTGTGACTCAACAGTCTTGCACAATTCACAGCGCTCACCATAGCACATACCCTCCCCACTATCACCCAGCCACCCCATCTCTCCCACCCCACCCCTACTCCAGCAACCCTCAGGTTGTTTCCTGAGATTAAGAATTCCTCATATCAGTGAGGTCATATGATACATGTCTTTCTCTGACTGACTTATTTCACTCAGCATAACACTCTCCAGTTCCATCCACATCATTGCAAATGGCAAGCTTTATTAAGATATAATTGATATACCATATAATTCACCCATTTAAAGTGTAAGAGTCAGTGGCTTTTCATATATTCACAGAGATGTACAACCATCACCACAACCAATTTAAAACATTTTATGGCCTCCAAAAGAAACCCTATGCCCCTTTGCTGTCACTCGTTCAAGCATCTCACCCTCACCGTTCTCCCCCTCCCCAAGCCCTAGACAATCACTAATCTGCTCTCTTTGCAGATTTGCCTTTCTGGATATTTAGTATAAATAGAATCATACAATACATAGTCCTTTCTATCTGGCCTCTTCACTTGGCATGTTTTTCAAGGTTCATCCATGTTGTAGCATTTACCAATATTTCATTGCTTTTTAGATTGCAGAAAAGAAGACTACAGGCATGAAAAAGAACATGAGTTTAGATTTCCTTTCTGAGATTGCTCAGGCAGTCTGGCAAATATCAGTATTTCCTGCTCACATTGTGCAAATCTGTCTCATGCAAATTTTGGAGAAAGGATTCTTTCCTCCTCATTGACACTCAGGACCCAGGCTGATAGAGGTGCTGCCTTCTTTTTGCTGCTAGCTCCCCATCACAATATCAGGGAAAGAAGAGGGTAATAAAGACAATTTATATCCCTATGTCCATATTTCATCTTGGAATTGACACCCATCATTTCTACTTATGGACCATTGGCCCAAACTAGTCACATGACCCCTGCGTAACTGTCGGGTCCTGGGAAGTTTGGGGAGGCGCCTGCCATTCAGCAGGCATTAAATGTCTCTGCCACACAGAGCTCATCTAGTCCAGCATTTTTTCAGCATGTACTGTTTTGATCCCTGGGGCTCTGCAGAGGTGTGCATGTAATGGGTTGGACAAACAATGAAGTACAGTCAACTAACGCTAAGTTGGACTTACCGCTTTTATCTGACTTTTTATTGGGAGATCTACACATCAGTGTGTTGAGCAATGAAAAGTTTTGCTGCCCAAAGAAGTTGGAATTTACTTATATGTTCCATTTTTCTGTCTTCAGAGAAACACTCACTTAACCGTCTCGCTCAGAGGGTTGTCTTCACCAACACGGGGACATCCTACAAGGGCACAAACATTCTCCAGCTTGGATTTTAGATTCTTAAGCAGTAAAACCAGATGTTAGGCTGATATCTTCAAATTATGTATTCTACACGTTTACTTTCAGTAACAACAACAATAAAAATCAAAGGAGAGTTTATATGCATCGTGAAGCAAACACCACACCCTTTGCTTTAGGTCACTTGTAAAGAATTCTTCCCAAAGTTCCAAGTCACCTGTAGACAAAGCTTAAACTAAGACGATTTGGTATTTAGCTAGTACCCTGACTCCGCCAGAAGAGAAAATCCATATATCTTTCTTACCCTATGGCCTATTGGGTCCCTAATGACCATATTTTTGTCAAGGACTGTTTTTGTCAAGGAAGGAGGTAGAACAATGCTAAAAAAAAAAAAAAAAAGGCCAAAGGCTGTCTCAGTAGACAACACATGATATATTATTGAACTTACGATATTTTTTCAATATTTGCATTTATATACCCCTACCAAAAGATGCACTTTTTATCAGATTGTTTCCTTAAAACAGTGGATGGCCCCCTCTGCCATCTGTGGGGTCTCACTCTAAGCCGTCAATGTGGAGGTTCTCATGAGGGTTTGGGGGTCGGGTGGAGAAGGAAGCTGAGGAGGAAGGAAACTGGTGCACAACAGGAGTCCTCTTCCTCCTTGCTAATCTAGGCTATACCACAAGCGAGCCACGCTTTCCCTGGGAGTTAAGAGAGAACTCAGATTGTGGATTATGATGACACCAAGGTCAAAAGAGCTGTCACTTGTAGGTAACATTTTGTCTTATGGAAGAATACAGTACTGTGTGGTGTTATGAGGCCATGTGTTGCAGCCAGAAGCCCGGGGTTCAAATCGTGCCTCCAACACTTACTAGCCGTGTGATCTTGAGTTAGTCACTCAGTCTCTCCAAGCTCCATTTCTCTCATTTGTAAAATAGGAACATAATAGAAACAAACTGAACACATCAGACTAAATGTGTTTATGAGACTAAGGTAAATGGAAGGAGAGGTGGGCTTAGCCAAGTGAGTGGCCTATAGTAACTGCTCAGGTGACAAAAAGTCTTACTGTTGTTTCGAGAAAGTAATAGTTATTTTGTCAAGAAAATGGTTTATACAAGTTTTCCCCGAGTCAGTAATAACCTTCAGCTATTATTAAAATACCAAAAAATGAGATTGTAAAGCTAACAACAAAACTCCAATCAAGTTCATTTTGATTACCAAAGCCAACATTAATGGAGAAATATGGGGATGTGTATTCTAAAACCTTTTCTAAAACAAAAGATACTGTGCTGATGAAAGCCGGGTGCCATGGTCCCTCTCGTGGGGGTAGCAGAGGTGACCACCATCTCCCGGACTGCTACACCAAGAGGCACAGGACCCAGAGCAGCATTTGTGGGGTAGGGTCTTATTTTTTTTTATTTGAATATAATTGACACACAACATTGCACTAGTTTCAGGCATAGAACAGAGTGATTCAAGAGTCTCTATGTTATGTGGTACTCACCACCAGTGTTAGCTACCACCTGTCCTGTTCCATCACTCTTACAAATATCATTGATTATAGTCCCCATACTGTGCCTTTCATCCCCATGATGTATTCCTTCCATAACTGGAAGCCCTTATCTCCCTCTCCCCTTCACCCATTCTGCCCATCTCCCCATCCCCCTCCCCTCTGGCACCACCAGTTTGTTTTCAGAGAGGCATTTTGAGTGCTGTCCAGGGTCCTCTATCAGAGCAAAATCCGTAGCCTGAGCTCCACTTAGAAAGGTAAGCAACTGTGGGGGTTACTCCTGCCATGGTCTAAATGTTTGTATCCCTGACAAATTCATATGGTACAATGCTAATGCCCAAAGTTGACGGCATTAGGAGTGAGGCCTTGGGAGGTGATTAGGTCATGGGGGGGAGGGGAACCCTTACGAATGGATTACTATTCTTATAAGGGAGCTCACAGAGATGCTGCACCTTCCGCCATATGGACACAGCTAGAAGGTGGTGGCTATGCCAAATACCACCACGGCTACATTCTCAACTCCATTCTCCTTGCCTGACCACCATGTCAGCCTCCCCTCGAGCACTGTCATCCCACCCCTAACTGCTTGTCCTCTGAAATTTTAAATTGAGACAGTCTGTCCTCTGGCCACATACTTCTACCCTCCCGGGTCTCCACTATCTGTTCCCACTACACTGATTCTTCAAGTTTCCCCAGATGACTGTTCTTCTTTTCGGCCTTCTTCTGCCTCCTCTTCCTTCCTCTCCACCTGATACTCTTAGGTTACTGTCAGCCACACATCTCTCCTGCCACACATTCCTCAATGGTCAAAGTCCCAATTTGCATTAATCTTATTTTTCCAGCTGTCTTGCAGGCTGATGGAAGTTCCTCGAGAACTCAAACACAAAACGGCCATGGCATTTTATCATGAGAATATCTCCCCTCCCGTCATTGCTGCCCCCACCTCTCCCACCCCCTCACTCTCAGGAAATAACTCACCTTCCACTTAACAGGGAAAATAAAACCCGTCAAATGAGAATTTGCTCAATTTCCTGCTACTGCCTCTACCCTGAGTCCTTCCTCCTTGCTTCATTCAGAGTGAAATATGTCACCTTCCTGCCTCCTGTTTACAGCTAATTCCTGTGTGTAGGATCTCTATCCCAATACCTCCCATCTCAGAGGTCTGGCACAAAAAACTATCTTTTCCATTGCCTGTTATTTCAATGTATCTCTCTCTATAGGCTTCTTCCCATAAGCATTGAAACATGCTAGTGTCTTCCCTGTATAAAAGAAAGGGAGGGATGGTAGGAGGGAGAGACAAGAGGAAGGAAGGAAGGAAGGAAGGGAGGGAGGGAGGAAGGAAGGAAGGAAGGAAGGAAGGAAGGAAGGAAGGAAGGAAGGAAGGAAGGAAGGAAGGAAGGAAGGAAGGAAGGAAATCCTTTCATGTCCCCTTCCAAACACCACTCTCCCTTTTCTCTCCTTCATAGGAAAACCCCTTCCATGTTATGTGTGTGTCTCTGTTTCTCTCCTCCTATGCCTTCTTCAGCGCACTGCTTGTGCAACAGCAAGTCTATTCTTCAACTGTGTTTACACGGGCTTCAGGTAGAAAAAGTCAAGAACCACTGTGACTTTGATATCCTGCCTCCTAAGATTGGGCTACCCAAGTTCAACATCTACCCAGATCTTGACAAGCTCTTGACATCAGAGTACTTTCTGAAAGTCTATCCAAAGGATAAGGGCTTGGCCATCTTATGCCTCCATGCAAGTCCACCCTACAAGGACATGCCTTCAAGTTCATCAGCGGCAAGCAAGATTACTCCCGCTTCCACTGTCAGCTCACCAGTAGCATCTTCAAGTTCTGATTGCACTTCAGGCACTACCATTACCAGTGGTGATGGGCCAATAGATAGATGGATAGATCCCTAGGATTCCAGAGCAAGATCATGCCTTCTGCAGCTGAAAACTATTTATCATTTGAAAACCAACTCCTGACATACTTCTTAGCCTCCAATGCCTGAACATGCCAAATGAATATTTGACCAGAGCTGCGCATCATGAACTGGGTTTTGTTATATTTACCAAGTATATTAAAAGGTGGGCTCAGCAGCAATCTATTATACAATGAATATGGTACATTTGGGATCAGGTTTGAGCAAGTCCAGAAGTCAGTTACATAAACAGGTCATCACTTACCTCTGTTAGGCTGAGGCATCTCTCTCAATTCACACCTTTGGCCCACTGGGTATAACTAGCTGACAGAGGAGAGAAGAAATCTTGGGCCTGGATGACATATTGGTTGGCTTGATATGATGGAGCAAACTGGCTTCTACTCCACTCAGCCACATTTAGAAGTGCCCCAAAAGACAGTGGTGAGGGGAAATTCTCCCACTGGGCAGAGTTTTGAGCAGTATACTTGGCCATGTCCTTTGTGTGGAGGGAGAAATAGTCTGAGGTAAGAACATACATAGACTCTTGGGCAATGGCAAAATGTTTGGTTGGTTGATCGAGGCCTGAAAGGAAATTTGGACAATGGCTGACAAGAGGGAGGCTCTCACCAAAGCTGACCTAGCCATTGTCCCAGCTGAATGCCTGACCTACCAGAAGAGGCAATACTGAGTTCTTACTACACCATCACTAAAGGGGAGGGCCAGCCACTTTGAACTCTTTACCCTGGACAGAGCAGTGATTTAGATATAGAATATAAAAGCCCAGGCTAGGGAAATAAAAAGATATGGGACCCCCAAGTATATTTCTTTTACCATTATTTTTATATTTATCAAAGGTCAATGGATCTCCTGTGTCTGCATTCTTTTTTAAGTGCATAACTTGTCAGCTAACATTTATCCTTACCAAGCAAGAATATGGAGATAAACACTATCCCTGAGTGGCTGCAAATTCAGCTGAAATGCATATTACAGGCAAATACAGTGTTTCATTGTGGGCCTCAGATGTTCAGGAAGACATGTCTGCCCCAAGAACACCATATTTATCAGACCCTGCCAGGTCTTCTAAACTGCTTCCTTCGGCCCCTCCAGTCTCTAGACACCAAACCCACTAAGCTAAGCTGCAGGCACCAAGTAGCTAAGCTTCAGAATCTCTGTATTAGTCTGCAAGAGTTAATGCACTCCAGAGTACTTAATTTTCTCCTAGGGAGTCATCTGCTCATTGGTAGGAAATAGATGACTAAGCAATCATTATCAACTCTGCAGGATAATTCTAGCACAGGGGAGCAAATAATCCAGAGGACGACATGCACACAAAGCTTATTTATTGTGAAATAAAGGAGGCAAGCAGCATTTTATTGAATATTAGAGGACAAATCATGACATCACTGATAACTCTGTTACTACTGTCGTATGTTTCCCCCGGGACATGACGGGATTTCTTTTCAGGGTTTCCTAGTAAATATTCAGGCAGGAGTCCTAAGCAATACATTCAAATGCAGTTATTTGCCTTGACATCACTTTATTTGTGTTTCTACCCACAAAAATATTACCTCTTCACCTATAACTACTAACGCCTTGAATCAAAAGAGTGCTTTCACCCTTCATTAAAATACAAACCAATATATCAATCAGTATACCTTTACTGAATAAACCTTATACAGAAGGTGTTGTCCTAGTGTAGTTGAGCACGGAATGAGTGTAAGACATGCTCCCTGTCTTCGCAGGTCTTGGAAAGCTATCATTTTATTCATTGTTTCAGCACTAGTCCTATTTACCATAAAGAATTATATGAATAGAACTTAAAAGTTCCAATTGCCAGTTGAGAATCATATTAAGAAAATGAAAAAAATTTCCAGAAATTACTATTTAATATTTTCTTAGAGTTTAAGACTTTCAGCCTTTTTCAAAACAGAAATTTAAGTATGTTGCCTTCATAGTTTACTAAGATTTTCATTCAAGAGGGATTATTTCTAATTAAAGTTTTAATACAGTTATGCATGAAACCAAATTACGACTCCTTAAGAAACGCCTCTTCTTTGAATCATTTAAACATTTTCTACAAACCATGTATTCAGATCTCATATCAGTGAGAGTAATGTCAGATTCTTGGTCTACTCTTAAGTTACCAAACACACCTACCTACATTCTCTTGAACTAAATCCTAAAACAAAGTTAAGCAGTATGTTTTAGTAGAGCTCAGGTCTAGATGCTGCCAGGCTAGTAGATGGGGACAGTCACTCTTTCAGAAGGCCCTGGCACTCTTTAGGCCCAACAGATGTCATTTTCTTTGTTTAAATTCAATTCGGCATTGTCCTTCTGGCTGTTGGACACCCACCAAATGGAGAGGACTCTAAAAGCAGAAATGCAGAAGATATATAGAAATTAAGAGACATAAGCCAACAGTTTTAGACCAAAGGTTTATTCAAGTGTAATTGTCTCTAAAAGTACGGAGTCTAGGTTTAAGAGACTAGAGTGTTTGCTTAGAAGACTTGAAGTGTCTTATAATGTCGAGCATCAATTTTAGCCTTCCATTCAAGGAACAGAACATTTGCAATCTCTTCTATCAGCCTTGAGGGTTGGGGGGAAGATCAAGAGTAAGGAAAAGACAATCAGTCCTATTTAGGTCATCAGTCTATTGTCAAGTTTGAATGCAACAAGGCACAGCATGGGCTTCTTAAGAAGGAGATCCCTAGGGGAGTTAATAGAACGAGGTGCAGGGTTGCCATGGACTCCTCGAAATTGCAAACACAAATTTGTGGGTATGAAAAGTTATGTACTTTTCTAGAAAGGGATCCAGAGGCTTCGTGAGATTATCTAAGGATTCATGACCCCCCCAAAAGGCAAAACAGAACAAAACCAACCAAACAAACAAGCAAAACTTCACTGTATTGGCAAAAATGTGCTTGCTTTTGCAAGAAAATCGAAGCTGGTCTTATAAATGCTTCAAAATGAACAGCCCACATTGCCAGCATCTGGACACTGCTGCCTGGTCATGGATCTTGGGAAGCTTTATAGTATTTGCTTAGTGTTTGGTTCTTAATGAGAGTTAAAATTAATTTCCTAAGACCTTTTGAGATACAATAAAACACTGGGCTTCTGCAAAACTAAAATTGGGGGCTCTAGCACTTGATTTTTGCTACTATGACAAGTATATTTCTTTGAGGAAGCTGATTTCCAAGCCCAGAGATGCCCCCATGCTTGACAAGAGTGTTCCAAGCATGCCCAGGCAACCCATCCCCTCCCATTTCCTACAAGAGCCCTGGCAATTTGAAGGTCATTTCCTGTATTTTTTGATCACCCTCATTTTATAATTTATTAAAACAATCCCATAATTACATAATTTCAATTCATCTCTTTCTAGAATAAGAATTATGAAATGAAATGCCCTTTGAGATCATGAGAATTCACTTACACACTTTTTACAAACTGAGATAATCTTTCTTTCCTTTTTTTGAGATATTTCTTTAAAAATGTTCTTAGTAGCGTCAAAACAGAAATAGAATGTGTGTATAGCAGTATAATAAATATAACTAATAGAATTCTTAGCTAGGACGAAAGTACTGGGCAAAATCTTGCCTAAGGCACTGGTCAAAATTACTGATCGCTAGGGTTAGTTGTTACATGGTTTTGACAAATGTCATCCTTTTAATCTGGTAAGGCATTCTTGTGTCCTCTCATTGGTGGGAAAATATTTGGATGGGGAATCAGTCCTGGGCAAAATTGTGACATCCAACTCAGTGGACCAGGAACTGGTATTTTGTGAGTATGTGCTTCGCCCTATTCTTCATTTTGATAATAAAACTATACTTGTTGAGAACCTTTATGAAGGGTTTTTTGATTTCCCTTTCATGGTAGGATTTTGAGGGCTCTTCAGCACTGGTAGTTAGTGTACTCAAAATAGAAGTGCAAAAGAAATCAGGGGCAAGTGCTGAAATGTGCATATTTATGAGTAATATAATATTGTCTGTGTCACTTAGGCACTTACATAATTTCTATTGAAATGTCACCCAAGAGTTTTATTTATCCCTCCATACACTAGCCTTATTATATCAAGAATAAATCAAAGCACAACATGCTATGTGAATAGCCCTGAAACTGCAATGCTTAACTTCTGAGCTTCACCCTCAGTTGAAACAGCACATTTTATCCAGAGTCTTCAAAATGACTTCCAGCCTGCGTTGGTGGTATAGTGGTGAGCATAGCTGCCTTCCAAAATGACTTCCAAACATCTGGAATTAAATTGCACTTTCCCTATTTCCTAGGACAGTGGTCCTAACTAAGAGTGTTATCCAGACCAGCAGCATCAGCAGCACTGGGAACTGGTTAAAAATGCAAATTATTGCCCCTCCCTAGATGTCCTAGATCAGGAGGAACTCTAGGGCCAGGGCCCGGTATTCTGTGTTCTAAAAAGCCCCCCAACCCTCCAGGTCATTCTGATGTTTGCACCAGTTTGAAAGCCACTGGTCTAGGAGAGCAGACCTATAGAAACACAGAGGAGTTCAATGATTAGACCATTCAATGGTCAGCAGTAGGAATAAGGTCACAGGCTTTTTATTCTCGTTTACTGTCTTTACTGTTGCTCACTGTCTGCTCTTTTCTTCCATGCCATTGCTTCCCAAATGGACTAAGGGCTATGACTTGCCTCTAAAACTGATGGTTCAGTTTGGGACCCACAGACATGCCTCTTTAGGGAAACAAGCCCAACATCAAGGCCATGTCTATTTAGCATAGGGAACAGTGTCAAAATTGGTGAATTCACTGAGGACCTTCTTAACACTGGAAGTGGTGCTTTTTGCTATTTGGTCTTGGTCTTGTGGTACCATGGCATATACATCAGACCCAGAAGTAAGGGAATTAAGGGGTTATCTTCTCAGTCCAGTTCCATGTAGGACACCTGTTAAGATCAAGCCTAGGTGAGGAAATTAGCAGCTTATCTCTAGTAATTAAAACCAAGGGGTTAGAATTTATACCAAATTTGAAAACCATGATATTCAGAATTCTGAAAACACTTACCTGTTTTGGTAATGGATCCAGAAGACTACAGTCATATTTATAAAGTATTAAAATAATACATATTTGAATCTGTAACAGAGCAAACCACCTAAAAGAAAAATATAAAATTGGCACTTGGTTGTGAAAGATGCATAAATATCTACCAAGAGAGAATATCTAGAACGTACACATATTTCAGAGCAAGTATGCTCTTCACAATATGAACTTTGACCATTAAAAGGATAGAGTAAGGAAGAACTTACTCTTTTCTTTTATAATACTGTCTACTTCAGAGGGTAGCTGGGCTGATTGAATTGCTTAAAAATGCATGTAAAATGCTTAGCCAGTGGAAGCACTCAATAAATGAGAGCTGAAGGTCTCTCTTCAAAGTTTTAGATCAGTGCTTCCCAACATTGTGGCCATTTAGCTACATGTGTCTATTCAAACTTAAATAAATTAAAATTAAACAAAATGAAAATTTTCAGTTCCTCAGATGCACCAGTCATATTTCAAGCGCTCAATAGCAATAGGTGGCTACTGGTCTCCATACTGGACAGTACATCTTTAGAACATTTTGCATGATCACAGAAAGTTCTATTGGATGCTCTTGTCTGAGCTAGACTCTTATTGCTCACTAGAAATTACTGCCTAACTGTTCATAGGTGAATAACTACCCATAACTACCCCATTTATTATTCCTTTTGTAGTCCTTCACTCAGATGTCTCCAAACTTTTCTATCATACACCCTGATAATGAAATATTTGAGCACTCCCGACAATGTACTGATATTCATTTACTTATAAAGTATATACACATACTACTGTATTAGTTTACTATATACTTTGCAAGACACACACAAATAGAAACCAAAAATATAGAGAAAAGTAGAAATGGAATCCTGCTATTTTTTCTTGCATCTCAGTGGGTTGTTCTGAGCTCTCCTTGGGGTGGGTAATGCCTTTTAGGGGTCCTAGCTCTTAATGAATACATTTAGTCCAATGGGTCAGAAAATTGGAAGTCATCATAGACTCAACCCTCTTCTTTACCCTCTATATCCAATTTGGCACAGAGTCCTTTTGTTTTGCTTTATCTTCTAAATACTACCCGATCCCTCTCCTTGTTGTCTTATCTCCAGTCCCTCCACTACTTCCTCAGTGTGGGTCTTCATGATGGGTTTCCTGGATTACTAAATTAGCTCAGCTTCCAGATTAATCTTTCTGCTTCCAGTTTCACTTTGCTCCACTTTATCCTTCATTCTACCATTGGAGTGAACTTTCTAAAACATTAATCTATCACTATTCCTCATTTTAGACACACACACACACCCCACACACACAATCTGTCAATACTCCCTTTTTTCTTCCAAATGCCATAAGAGAACACAGACAGCCTTTGAAAATATGCCCCCTGTCTATCTCCTAGCTTCCTCCCCACTGACCCTTCTTTGAAACCCATGCTCTAGCCCCCTCTATACCTAACATTTCCTGAATGGTGACGCTCTCTATTGCAAGCCCTTTCCCTGCCTGAGGCTCAGTCTCCTCTGGAGGCATTCTCTGATCATTTGCTTCCACGATGAGGTGCGCTTCCTCTCCACTTCTGTGGTCCCCTGTGCACATCTCAGCCATAGCATCTATTGCACTGAATTGCAATTGCTTATTAGCCATTTCTCTGCTAGAGGAAGACTTGTATTGTTGGGACTTATCAGTGCAGAGCACTGTACTGGTGCCTAATCATGTTATGAATGTAATGTAATGAATGAATGAATGAATGAATAGATGATGGAAAGAGATGACTTCATGAAACAAATTCAGTTTCCTGCCCTTCCCAGCTTTCTCTCTTCTCTGTGTTCCTGTGGCACTTTACATATTCTTCCACCAATGTCTTTATCAACAATCCGACTATATCTCACCATATTACAGTTAATTGTTTGCATGCCTGTATTCCCCTTATAAACGACGGTATTCACAAACAGTGGGAACCATTGTTCCATTGACTCCTCAATGTTTACTGAGTGACTGACTGAATATGAATGATCTTATATTCATCTCAGATAATTACATTTGTTTCCTACTAGTATTCTTGAAACATCTTGTCTATATATTACTTCAGATGAAATCTGGAGTACTCCAGGTGTCGTTAAAACCCACTTGGATAACACAACACTTCTTCACAAATATTTATGATGCAAATTTAACCCTACTTACTTATATGTGCTAAAAACAATTTATTCTAAGAGACTATCAATGTTTATGAAATAAAACATACACAATATTTACTGATCTGAATCAGAGAGCAATCTAAGAAAAGACAATTCTGCTAATTTGTGTGCAGATTCAGAATTTCTCACAACTAAATTTTTGTCAAACTTCTAACAAAAAGTAACTTCCACTTCTGGCCATGTCCTGCTCTAAATAACTCAAAAACTTAGTAAGATTTATATGTAGGATGGACATTCCCAAGAGAAAAGAAATAAATGAGGTGAGCCCTGAAATCTCCAACTCACCACCCATGGCAGTTTCCAGGTCACTGTGCAAGGAGGGGAAAACCCACACACAGACCTGACAGTCTCACTAAATTAAAAAGACAGAGATCAAAGTTCAGGGAAGCTAAAGAGACTAGAATTTGGAGGAAAGAATAAAAGAGAGGAGGGAGTTTCACAGAGAGAGCAAGAGTGCTTCAGAGAAATACATTGGGGTCTCCTTGGGTATTTGGCTGAGTACTCATCTCAGCATGTGAAAGGAAGCTACTGAGGTGGAGATGAAAGATGAAAAATAAAGCTAAGGAGCAATAAGCTGAGTAATGCCCAGGGCTCCCACAAGATATGGAAGCCTGTGTTCCCACATACAAGAATGGGAATATCTTGTTAACGCTTGGACAATTGAATAGAGTCCTTAAAAGGTTATTGCCTTGGAAGTGGTATTATCTTATCTTAAAATTAAATGCTACTCCTGCATTATCTTAACAAAGCTTAACAACAAGTCTTGAAAACTTGTTTTTCTGAGCAACTAACTACATGCCACAGTAAAGCCTAAAACTAAAGGAATACGATAAAATCTAGTACCTTAAAATTTAAAATTTATGTCTTGAATTTATTCAAAAACTGACCATGCCTAGAAGAAACAGGGAAATATGGCACATAAGTAAGAGAAAAATCATTCAAAAGAAACAGACCCTGAAATGACAGACACTGGAGACAGCCAGTTAGATATAATCCAGATGTTCAAAAAGGTAGAAGCACAATGAAGAAAGAAATGGAAGATAAAAAAAAAAATCAAACTGAACTTCTGTTTCAAACTGAAAAATACAGTCTCTTCAATGAAAATACACTGGATGGGATTAAGAGAAGATAAGACACTGCAAAAGAAAAGATCATGGAACTTAATAGAACAATGCGAAACATCCAAAATGAAGTACATAAATTAAAAAGACTGACAAAAGAAATAAACAGAGTATAAGTAACCTATAAAATAATATCAAGGAGTTTAACATACATGTAATTTGGTGATGCAGATAGGTGGGCAGGAAAAATATTTGAAGAAATAATAGCTAAGACATTTTCAAATTTGTTAAAACTATTAATTTACAGAGCTAAGAAGCACAATGAATCCAAAGCAAAAGAAACATAAAGAAAACTATTCCAAGGCAAATCATAATCAAATTGTTAAAAAAAAGTGACAAAGAAAAAAAATCTTAAAAGCAGCCAGGGGAAGGGGGACACAATAAATAAATAAATAAATAAGCAAATTAATTAATTATTTAAATAAAATTATCACAGACTTCGCATCAGAAATTATGAAAGCCAGAAGACAATAGAACAACATCTTTGAAGATTTGAAAGAAAAAAAGTAAACCTTGTTCTTTTGTTTGTTTGTTTAGATTTCTTTTCTTTCTTTCGTTCTTTCTTTCTTTTTTTTTTTTATTGACTGAGAGAGAAGTGGGCCCAGGACAAAGTCTGGCAAAACTTCAGCTGTGATGCTGTGATTTATAAGAAATACATGTTCAGTGTTCCTCCCATTGTTCTTTATAATAATACCCTAACTTTATCATGAGAGAGACCAGCCTTGATAATTTGGGGGTAAATATTTAATTTCCTCTTTATAGATTTGGAGCAAACCATCTCATAGGAAAAAAAGAGGATTCCCTTTGGGAGCTATGTGAAAGAGAAAGAGATATTGAAATGGCAGTCAATTATTCAGTAGAGAATTTGAAGAATACACATTTTGAGCATAGCTTAAGAGAGGGGGAGATGATGTGCCATGCCCATGAAGAACTGTTTGAGGAACTCAAGTCCCAAGGACAATGGTGGACAGTCGTGCTGAAAGACCCCAGTATTATTCTCAGACTTTGAGAAATGAACTAATGGAGGAAAGTGATGGATTTGTAGTGAAAGCAAGTCTTTGGGGAAGGGATGAAGTGAAAAGGAGGGTGACTGCTCTGTGGCTATTTTGCAACAGACAAGCACAGCCCTGTGTACAGGAGTCAATGGTAGAGGCAGGGGACTTCCTGTGAAGTGCTTTTCTCCTGAGCTATGGTAAAAGAAATATATATATACACACACACATATATATATTTTTAAAGATTTTATTTATTTATTTGAGAGAGAGAGTGAGAGAGAGAGAGAGAGCACATGAGAGAGGGGAGGGTCAGAGGGAGAAGCAGAGCATTCTGCTCTGTGGGACTCAATCCCGGGACTCCAGGATCATGACCTGAGCCGAAGGCAGTCGCTTAACCAACTGAGCCACCCAGGCGCCCAGAAATATATATATATTTTTAAATATTTTATTTATTTGAGAGAGAGAGAGCATGAGTGGGAGGGGCAGAAGAAGAGGGACAGAGAGAATCTCCAGCTGACTCTGCACTGAGCATGGAGCCCCTGGGGCGTATGAGCCCTTGGGGAACTTGGGGCTCAATCCCACAACCCTGAGATCATGACCCGAGCCGAAATCAGGAGTCAGGCACTTAAACTGATTGAGCCACCCAGGTGCTCTGGTAAAAAAGAAATATTTTATGTACAATTAAAAAAAAGGTTTATTTATTTATCTGAGAGAGAGAGAGAGAGAGAGAGTGTGCATGCGCATGAGTGGAGGAGGTGGAGCAGAGGGAGAGAATCTCAAGCAGACTCCTGGCAGAGCGGGCGGAGGAAGGAGCCTGACGTGGGCTCAATCTCAAGACGCAGGAAATCGTGACCTGAGTCGAAATCACAAGTTGGGCGCTTAACCGACTAAGTCACCCAGGCTCCCCACGTACACTTTTTATATTTTCCTGACTATACCACAGGCATACCTCGTTTTATTGAATTTCACAGATATTGTCTGTTTTACAAATGTAAGGTTTGTGGCAACTCTGCATTGAGCAAGTCTATGGGCACCATTTTTTCAACAGCATTTGCTCACTTTGTGTCTTTCAGTCACATTTTGGTAATTTTCACAGTATTTCAAACCTTCATTATTATTAAACTTGTTATGGTGATCTGTGATCAGGGATTACTACTAGCTGAAAGTTCAGCTTAGCTTATAGTTAGCATGTTTTTAGCAATAAAGTAGTTAAAGTCAGGTACATGCATTTTTTAGACATAATGCTATTGCACACTTAACAGACCACAACATAGCTTTTATATGCACTGGGAACCCAAAAATTTCATTTGACTCACTTTTATTGCGATAATTGCTTTGTTGCAATGGTCTGGAATCAAACCTGTATAATTTTTTTAAAATGAAGTCACGAGTGATGCACTTACATGGTCCTGTACAACATTGCTGTGAAGAATAAAGATAATAAAGTAACAGGAAGCATAAAGAGCCTCACTTTCCTCTCTCTGCTGGAGATAGTGTGAAAGAAACAGCACCTCATCTTCCATGAGGAGCTGGGGCCGTGGCAAACATCTCAGAACACTAAGGGTCCAATTTGGAGAAGACAACTAAGGGTGTGGGTATAAGTCACATGCCCTTCCTCCTTACCCTTCCTGGAAAAGAGTAACAGTTATGGGAACAGTGAACGGTCACTTAGGTTACATACTGAGAGTTCTTATAATAAAATGAGATCTTCATTCATTTATCCATTCAATGTTTATTGTCTTTCTGTGCTTTATGCTCTTCTAAGTGCTGAAGTTAACAAAATTTACTTTTGTAAACAAAAAACCACTCATGCTTTCATAAAAATGCTTAAATTCTAGCAGAGAGGTAGTAAGTAGGCAGCAAATAAATAAACAAGGAATGCATATATAAAGTACCAGAATAAGCACTAAAATAATAAATAAGACAAGATAAGGGGAAATGGAGTGATGGTGTGGGCTACAATATTTCAGGTGAAGAAGGTCTCCCTGAGGAGGTGACATTTCAGCAGACACTGGAATGGAGGAGGAGAACATGCCATATGAATATCTGAGTACAGAACTCCATGCAGAGGGAGTACAAGGTGCACAAATCCAGAGAAAGGAGAATGAGGAACAACAGAGGAGGCTAGTATTGCCAGAGATGAGTATGAACGGGCGGGGCGGGGGGGCGCTGTCAGGGAACTACTGCAAGGAGAGAGCCCACGGGGCATGCTGAAAACTACATTTTATTCGGTGAGATGGGAGGCCATTGGACAGTTTTGAGCAAACGTGATGTACGTTTCAAAAGAATTATTCTGACTGCTACGTTGAGAATAAAACATAACGTGATGGAGATGGAAGCCATTACAATTTTCCAGACAATAGGAAGTGGTGACTTGGACCAGGATGGTAGAAATTGTCATGAGCCACAGTGAGAGACCCGACATACTCTGGGGGATGGGCTTTACATTATAGATGTGGGAGACAGAGTCAAGAATGACTTTTGACTTGACAATGAGCTTTTGACCTGAGGAAATGCAAGGCTACAGTGGCTATTTACCTCAGCAATAGTGAGGACTGAAGGAAGAGCAGGCTGAGGAGCCGTCTTCTGGAGCTCAGTTTTGGAGCTGTTAAGCACAGCTTGTGTAGACGCTGAGGGGAAGCTGGGTAGACGGGCCTGATGTGTAGGAGAGATTCAGTCAGGCCCGGAGACATATAAGATATAAACACAGAGTCACCACTATTCAGAGGATTATTTAGAGCCAAAAGACAGGAGACCTCATTAAGGGGGTCAGTTAAATAGGAAAACAAAAAACAAAAAACAAAAAAACTAGAAATTTGACAAGAGAGTTCCGGGACACTCCAAAATTTGGAGGTCAGGAAGGTGAGAAAGATGAGCAAAGGACACTGGGAAGGAGCAGCCAAAGGGGTAGAATAACAAAACAAGAGTGGTATCTCTAAAGCCCCAGGGGGTATTTCATGGAGGGCACGAGCCCCCGTATCAAATGGAAAATGTGGCAGGCACCAACCAACATATAAAATTCAACATCAAAGTTCCCAGTTACTAAAATGACCAATTCTCAGTACTTAGCTCCCTTCCTGGAAGTAAATTAGATGAGATCCCTTTCTCAGATAACCCAGCTGACGTTTGGGGTCAGTAGAATAAGCCGGGACTTCCCAATATTCAACGCTTACCTGGCAGCACTAGAGAAATACTGGCTAGTTCTGCATTTGTGAATTACAAAACAGTTTTGCAGGTTCCACTTGATCCAAACAAAGCCGATTTCCTTGCAGCGCTGGCTTTAGCCCTTGTCTGACAGTAGTCTGCTAGAGAGCAGTGCACTGCTATGAGCTGGGCCCCCTGGCATAGAGGACCATTGGCACCCGTCCTGTCCAGTCCTCAGAGCAGAGGCACTGCCACAGCCTAAGGACAATGAACCCTCTGGAGGGCAGGGTGGCGGCCGTTCCAGTGAGGAAGGCACTCGGGGCAGAGAAACAACCTGTTCCAAGGCACAGTCTCACGAGGGGCCCTGGAACATCGAGGGGCCTGTGAGGGCTTCACGCCCTGCCCTCTAGGAGGTGAGGTGATGAGAGATGAAGCTGGTGGAGCAGGATGACCCTGTTCATGGAGAGTTTGAGTGACAGTGTTGGGTCTTTGATCCTGAATGTGCTGCAGACCTAGTGAATAAATTGCGCTTATTGAAAAATTCTACCTGTGTGTGGAAATGCCATTTCTTTAAGCATTTTGACACACAGAAGACCCTCTACATATAGTTCCTCTATCACGCAGAGGAGAATGTAAGCAAGACCAATGTCCACAAGCTATTTAAGGGTAGACATGTTAGCAATACTACATATATTTTGATTAGAAATAATTGGAAAAAATATTTACGAATTCATTAAAAGAGCTTCCCACTACAATCTGTGAGGCATTTCCTTAACTAACTTGAGTCCCTGCGATGTTCTTTAAAATCATAAAACTGCACTTCCCATAAGGTAAAATGATAATGGAGGCTTTTGACCAATTCATACTGTGCTTGAGAGAGGCTTTAATATTTTTCTTCTTTTATCTTTGCGGGTTAAGTTAGTTTAGTTATTAAGTTAGTGTTAGTTATTAAAAGAGCATAAAGTTAACATATTTCATATTAGTTCTAAGCATTTTGATTGATATCCTAGTTAGAGGAAAGGTAAAGTGAATTAACATACAGATAAGAAGTAATATGTACTAAAAATGATATTTTTCTCCAAAGCCAAATATTTGAATATTGTAGCAAAATTACCTCAATTATTCACTAGTCACTTTTTCTACAATCGCAGAAAAGTGTTTTCAAGCCTTTACCATGTTATTGAATTTTGTTTGATGCCTAAAATATCAGAGACTAACTTATACGTCCCTGTGACATTAAAAGCTTTTTATGTCAAAGAAAATGAGCTTCATAAATTTGTATTTTTACAGAAGCAAACTGAGCTATGTTCATGTTAGGAAAGTTTTCTTAATGCTCTTGTGTCAAAACAGTGAACATAATGAGGCATATTATTTATAACAAATATATTTTTTACACTTACAAGGACAACATTACACATCTACAAATAAAGCTCATTAAAATATGAACATGTTGAAAATTCCTTCAATACTTAGTACTTGGGTGTTTTCCCCGTTTGTAGATAAATGTTCAGGGACCACTACACAGACCTCGAGAGCACAGAGTCTGACACGACAGACCTCACACTAGTAATGCACATGGAGAGACAGGGTGACACTATGAGTAAAGGTAGAAACAAAAGGGCTGTGGAAGTTTGGAGTCTGGAGAGAGTGCTGTGATCTGGAGCAATTGGTGATAGCTTTGGTGGAGGTCAAACCTGAGCTAGACCTGGACGGAAGGAAACGGGCTTTAACTAAGTAGACATGTTGAGTGCGGGCATTCCACACGCAGCAGAGAGTATGAGCAGGCGAAGGAATGGGCACTGTAGCTGGGGGCTATTAGACCCTCTGGGAGGTGCCTCCCCATGTTCAGAAAGGTGTAAATCAGCGTCAAATCGTGGAGAGCCTGGAGTTCTAGGCTGATGAGCTTGGCCTGCAGGCAGCGGCACCAGAGTCTTAATGAGAGTGAGAGTCTGAGATGATTATTTGAAGACAGTGAATCTGTGTGTAGTAAGATGGATCGAAAGAAGAGATAATAGAGCCTGGGAGAAGGCTTAGCAAACTCTAATGTCACCTGATGGTGGGGCATGAAGACCTGGTTGAGGAGGTGGGAACCGTCATGGAAGGCCAAAGAGAGGGAGTAGAGGGTCACTCTAAAAGGCCAGGGGTCTAGAACAGGGCTCCATCAGAAAGAAACAGGGGGTACTAAAGGAATGCTAAGATTATGGGAAGCAAAAGATTTTAGTTTAACGTCTTGATTTTGAGATTGCCTCCCTCTCTTGCTTTTTTTTTTTTAAAATATTTTATTTATTTGACAGAGAGAGAGAGAGAGAGAGAGAGAGAGAGAGAGAGTGAGCAAGCAAGAGAGGGGACACAAGCAGGGGGAGTGGGAGAGGGAGAAGCAGGCCTCTGGCCGAGCAGGGATCCCTATGCAGGGCTTGATCCCAGGACCCTGGGATCATGACCCCAGCCGAAGGCAGACGCTCAATGACTGAGCCACCCAGGCGCCTCTCCCTCTCTTGCTTTTGAAAAGAAAAGCTCTTGCTTTTTCACCACACCCCCCTACTAGAAGTCATTGCGGGCAATGGCAGCATGGGCTGGAAAACTGCCATGGTTGCCAGGAGCAGGGACTCTGAAGTATATTCCGAGTTGCTACCAGCTGCGGCTTATGAAAATAGAATGATCTCGCCCTGGAATTCAGGGAAGGCAGCAGACTGACAGACTTTCACAGGCATCCTTCATGCAAGCATGGCTACTCGACTTAAAGGGGAAGGACTTTCCCCACAATCTCATCCGCCTTTGAAATCTTTTAGGAAAATGAATCAGTTTGGTGGCAGGAGGCAAAGTATTCTGGCCCCGTGGTTGTCAAACTTTCAACTGTGTCGGAATCCCCTGGAAGGCCTGTTAAAACACAGATTGCTGCACCCCTCTCCCAAAGTTTCTGATTCGGTAGGTCTGGGGAAGGGCCCAAGAATGTGCATTTTTTTGCAAGTTTCTGGGGAGTGTTACTACTGTTGGTCTGGGGATCACACTTTAAGAGTCACTGATCTAGAGGAAGTTGACAAGGAGAAAGGGAAAAAAATATGTTAAAATATGTAGTTTGTCAACCTTTTTAGTTTCAGTACAAAACTCACAGTGATAAAGACTGTCTCAGCTATACATGAAACACTTTTGATTGGGGAGGATGGTGAGGACATAATCTGTAGAGTAAACAGGCAGATGCTTACACTGAATGAGGGCGGGGGGACCCAGAATAAAGTAGGGAGGGGAGAAACGGAAAAAGGTAAGTGGGCAAGAAGGACCAGGAGAAAGCCTGTGGAAAAGAGAAGACAATGGGAACTAGGGAAAAGGAGGTTAAAAAAGCAGATAAGAAAACAAAGAGGAAAGGATGGGAGAACCTCTGTCCTGGACTTGAGACATTGTTTTCTGTTTCATCAAAGCAGGAGGGTACTTTTGAGGTTCCGTTTTCAGGCGAAACTCTAGAACGGATGTACTATGAGCTAGAAAGTTGGATACAATGTTTGAAACTTCCTATTCAAGCAAAAGGGCAAAGGAATAGTACTGACTTCAGTGAGATTAAGTACTCACCAAATAGAAATGATCTCATGGTATATTTTATTTATTTATTTATTTTTAAAGATTTTATTTATTTATTTGACAGAGAGAGAGAGCACAAGCAGGGGGAGTGGCAGGCAGAGGGAGAGGGAGAAGCAGGCTTCCCGCTGAGCAGGGAGCTCGACGTGGGGCCCGATCCCAGGAGCCCGGGATCATGACCTGAGCCGAAGGCAGTCGCTTAACCAACTGAGCCACACAGGCGCCCTCATGGTATATTTTAGATTCCAGACCTTCCAGAAAAAAATTTAAGACATGACATTTACTTTTGTTTTGGGATACACGCACAGTAAAGGAAACTCAGCCCCTCTGCAAAGCACAAGCTAACAAGAAAGCAATTCATGGATACGGTTAGAGCATGTCAATACAATATTTCATGGAATTCAGTAAACCCTGAAAGAACACTTTTGCTTTTGAGGAAATTATATTACTTAGGATGCTTTTGGTTGCAAGTGACAGAAAACCCCCATCAGACTGGTTCCTATATTGAAGGGAATGCATTGCTTTATGTACCTGCAAAACTGAGAGCTGGTGCTGGCCTCAGGCAGAGATCACTCCAGCTGCTCAGCGATGTTCCCAGGAAGCCAGTTTGCCTCCACTGCTCTGCTCTACGGGACCAACTGCATCCTAATACTGCCTGCTTTTATTGTCTCAAAATAGCTGCCAACAGTTTTGGGGGCCAAGTGCTTCTGTAATTCACATCCCACAGGGAATGATTATGTTTGACCCAGAAGTCTCAAAAGAAACCTTGGTGGTTAATGGCACTTCTTGAAACCTACACTGACAATGAAACGGACCATTATGGGAAGGAGGGAGGGGACAGGGATGGCAACTGCGGATGGGCTTAGGGAAGAGTGCTCCACTCCTATGGAGCTGGGGGCGGAATCAGCACCCCAGAATCCCATGGATCCCCAAACGAAAGCGAGGGCTGTCAGGAAGGGAGGAGGGATATTAGATAACGGGTAGACAATAGCCTATGGGCAGTATGGTGACGCGCACAGATATAATTCGGTCCTCATTTGCTGGGAATTAAACCCTGTTTCTAAACAGGAGACATCTAACTTGCTCAAGAGCAGTCACTGAGTTGGATGAGGGGAGAAAGCCCATCAAACAAACAAACAAAAACAAAGAGGGGAGAGCGGCGGAAGACACCCAGCGGAGAGCGGACTTTCTTCCTCTCACAGATAGAAATCCCGTCCAGGTATTCTGTGTTCCAGGCTGGAGATCTAGTTTGTAAACAGAAGGAAAAGAGGGTCTTTTCTGACACTCTCTGCTCAGAAATGAACATGTTTTATTTTAGAAGCCCTTTGGCCCCAGTATCAAAAGTCAGTCTTGAATTGCTTCTTCTGAGCTTGACAGACTTAAATCTTAGCCGCATAATGAAGTGTCAAAATGAAATGACTGGGAAAGGGCTGACTGCAATTTTGCCAGTGGTTTCTGGGCTCCTTTCAGCAAGTCACTGCTCCTCAGTAAAGCAGTAAGAGAGAGAAGCAGGCCTAACAATTCATAAAAGGGTCTGGCAGCCTGACTCTGTCTGGGACTTGACCACATCTACCCCTTCCCACCCTCACTCCCAACTCTTTTTTATAGGCCCCCCTAGGACATGTGCACCGCATACTGAAAATGTTAGGAAACAATTAGGTAAGTAAATACAGTTTGTTCAAGTCTACTTAACAACCGGAGTTGAGGGCATGCATTTGTTTATGTAACAAATTCCTCAGAGTAAACTGAATTTGCAACTTACCGTGAAATCCACAGAGATTTGAGTGTGCTCCCTCCTCTAAAGCACTCAGCTATTTCTAAGTATACAAGTACTTCTCCGAGTACTGCAAGGATACTTTACTGAATAAGGCACAGTTATTAAGATTGTATTATCGTTCAAATAAACATGTAGAAACAATTGTACACAGAGCTTCACAAATCCCAACTTACAGGTACATTGCATTCCATCCCATTCCTGTGAGTGCTTACTTTTCTTCCTCCCCTCAAACTTTGATATCACTGCCCCTTGGGAAGGTAAGCTTTCCTCTGTGCTGCTTATTGATGACTCTCATCGAGTCCATAAGCCTTTTCTAATCTTCTTCCTCAAAACTCCGACGGTGCTTATTATGTACATATGTCATCTGGCATTTCTCCTGGGTCATCTTATGCTGTTAAGTAGAGCTTGTTTTTCATGTTGCTCTGTCTCATCTCCCCAGCTACCTTATAAGCGACTCAGGAATGTTATGTGTCTGAATTTCCCCAGTGGTTCCTGAAGTGACTGGAGTTAAGACTATTAACCTCCTTGAGGGAAGGGACTTCATCCCTTATTTTGTTTTCCAAGGTAGCTCCTAGACCCCTATCCTGGCATAGAGCATACCCTCAGTAAATATTTACTGAATGGAAGAATAAACATACTAATATTAGGTGCTCCAGAGATATCTGTTAGGTTGAACCCTACTACTATTAATCTACTCTCAGCCGGACCTATGTTTGAACTGATTTTCCCATCACTGTGTAATTTTCATTAGTAATTCAATACAAGGGTTGCTAGTACTGCCCCAGGATATAGGAAGGACCCAAACACATACACAAAAAGTAGAGATCACAGTTTCTACTCCTGAGGAATCCACACTTCATTTCCACTTCTCAAGTGTTGTAGACTTACTCTTACTACACCCTCTTCTTAACCAAGCAAGCTTTTCTAAGTGAGGTATCTTGCCAAAGATCAGGGCTATTGTTTTACACTGGAATGTAACCCATATCAACGACCACCGTGAGACAGCCAACCAGGCATGCTCTTGCAGGGATGGGAAGCAAGGGAAATTAAGGCTGTTGGATGGAGGGTGTGTGTGTGTGTGTGTGTGTGTGTGTGTGTGTGTGTGTGTGTGTGTGTGTGTGTGTGTGTGTGTGTGTGTGTGTCTGCGCACGCAAGAGCAATATAGCAAGCACATTCCTTTGTGTTGAGATCATCAACTCTCAGAGATATGCACTGAACACTGGAAATCCCCTGTTCTATTCCTTCATTTAAATTCATAGTTTAAGAAGAGAACGTCCACGGTAAGGCAAACTTCTCATTCTGCATGCTACCATTGCTGAAAAAGTCTGGTAGTTCTTGCTGCTTTCTCCTGTTTTTCTACAAAACTACCAGACTTCTTCAGCAATAGAATTACTGTGAAGAGTTCCCTTCCTACCTGTTTCCAAGGGCTTCCTAGCAATGGGGAAGTGCTTAGCAGAGGTTCTTCCTCCAAACACATTTCCAGAATTCCCATTATTCAGAGCAGGAACAATATTCTTCCATTCTGATTTTTGGCTGGCAGCTGATAGCAGCACTGAATACTTATTTACTAAATTCAGCAAAACCTTCTGTGTTCCCTAATGAGAGGGGTTCTCATACTGCCTCAGTGGCCAGAACTCCAAGGGGTGACAGCTGCAAGGCCATAAGGCTATGTGTTCATGATGAACTTTGATCGTCAGCTACTTTAAAGGCAATTTTCTCTGACTCACTAAGTATTTGGTACATGAGAAAATAAACTGGCTCTTGGTATACAAATTTAGAATGGGTGCAGTTTTCTGAGGATTATACTAAAGATCTGTGGGATTAAATTTCTAGTGTAAAGATCCATCTTGCTAGAACACTGTCCAAACGAAGTCATCACTTTCCTGAAAAATTCTGCTTTGTCTGTCTTTAGGAACAATGTTTCATGGTTTGGCTACTTAAATAGAAAAGTTAAGGACTTTTAAAAGCAGAAAAACTAGACTATGGAGGTTTTATTTATTGTTACATTTATTCAACATTCAGACTTAACCTACAGATTTTGGTTATATGATACATATTTGCCACATCTCAGACTAAGCAGTTTTCAAAGGAAAACTTAACATCTTGTCCACCAAACTTGCTCTTGTTCCTGATTCCTCTATTTCCATCACGTCTTCCAGCCACCCACATTCAAGCCACCGTCCTCCACAAATCCTTCCCCTTGATCGATCCCATTTCTAATTATTTTCCAAATCTGGTGGATCCTACCACTCCATGTCTCCCACATGGAATATAAGCATGATTATATAACCTAAGTTATGCCCCACTCTAATCCATTCTATTAAAAAACATTTTAATAATCCTGCTTTCATCATGTAGCAGCAATTATAATATTTTTGTTCTCATGAGGTTCATCAGAAGCCACTGTAGACATTCCCACAAAGATATCGCACAATGCAACTAGCCAACTAAACAAAATGCGGTCTCCTGGATCTCCCTGTAGTTAGATAATAAAGAAAAGGGTGATTAAGCCAAAATTTTCCCCCCTCAGAGCCATCATCTTTCTTAGACTTTTTGGAGAAATGTGCTCAGCTGTCTCACTGACCTTCCAGGACACTGGTACTTCCCGCTTCCAAATGCCATGAACCAGTCCAAGAAAGCATGCTTCTCTAAATTTGCCTTTTTCCAACGTTCCTGTGGGAAGAAAGCATTTTTTTTTTCCAAATCAGCCTTATATAAATAAGCTTAACTTTATTTCTCTAGGCTAAAAATGACTTTGTACAGCTAATCCTTGCATATAAAGTTGCAGGGCTGTTGGTAATTTTTTCCCAACCTGTTATTAATATCAGACACAATTGTGTTTTTGGAATGTGAACCAATAAATAAAAAAGGTTTAAAAAGAATTCTGTTAAGTGGTAAATGTAAATGATAATGTAAATCAACCACGGAATTGACCTCAGAAAAGGAAGACTATTTATAATGAGGTCTCAGGCTCCATCACAGAATTGCCCTTGGTAATAAATTCAGTCAGTTACTGGCAGTCCTGCTTAGTGGAGGGAACTTGGGATGTGGACTGAATACATTTGGATGCCATTTTTTAAAAAGTTTACCTAAAGGCAGAGAATGGACTAAATGAACTCTTAAGATTCTGCTCAGCCCCATAACTCCCCAATTTTAAGATACAGCAAAGCAGTTTTAACTTGCCTTGTTTTTCTTTTGTTATACTCCTTGGAAACCAGTAACAAAACCAATTTGCCTGACAGATATAAAATAAGTCTTCTATCAGAACCAGACATATTTACTGTCATGTACTTTGCCGGTTTCAGGTCATTTATTTTAAAGTTGGTGAATCTTACTCAAAAACTTTTCTATTTCATTTGTGTTATACCATCCATATTACAAGTCTAATTTTTCCTTTGTAGTCAACTTGGTTGTTAGTTACCAGAGAATAGGGCTGCTTAATGATAGAGGGATAGTTAATCTATGAATTCATACTCCTGGTTTAAAAGAAATTAAAATCAAAGGACAATGTATATTGAAAGAGATAACTTACAGGTTTGAACAATTCAGGTTCAGGAAAATATTCTGGATTTCTATGCAGCCAAAACGGAGACAACATCAACAAGTCACCAGAAGGAATAGTGTAATTCTACGACAGAAAAATCAGTTTCAAGTCATTTTTTTGAAATCTACTTTCAGGAGAGTTTGGGTCATTAAAAATAATGCTCCAACTATATTGTAGGGAAGACACATACATTTTATAATCAATGGTGAGAAAATCTAACTCTTTCCTGGAAGGATCATTTCTATTTTCCAACTTAGGTGATGGCTATGTTCTAATTCTGACGATTAGTTACATGTGACTATTAAGTTTGGTTACACGGGAAAAATATTAGATAAATGAGAAAATTTTAGAAACTAGTATATGTCTGCTGTGATGCAGCTTTTGATGTTCGCTACTGCGGTTTGCAGCAAGTGCTTCTGATGATGGGAACCACAGTGGACCCCCAGGTTGTGACTGTGGAACAGAAAAATCTGAGACAGGACACTGGCCATAGTAGGACCGAGGACAGGGCAGTGGGTGTTCTGTCCCTAGGACACTCATGGTAGTGTCAAGGAAGAGACAGTGGATCCTCTCTCTCTCTCTCTCTCTCTCTTTTCTTTTTCCTCACTCCTGAAGCAACTGTTAGGGCAGAAAGAGTATGAAGGCAACTGGTTAGGAAGACATAGGACAAAGCGAGTATTGTGTGTTTCTTTGGTTGATTTTGTGTTTGGGATCGCTATGGCTGTGGGACTGAGGCTAAGCAGTGTGTTTCCTCAAGCAGAAGAGTCTGCATTGTCCTTCCCTGTTTATGTTATCGTAGGTTTTCATGATACATAAATTATTCTGAGAACTAAAAATCGTGTCATAAAATCACTCTTCCATTATCATGTTCAGGAACCATAGGACAAAGAGCTCTCCCATAGTGTGTAGCCATTAGATGGCTGTCAGCTTTACTGAGACAGAGACGTTTTATTAGTAACTCCCAGAACCAATCATTGGAAGCCACTTACCTATTTAACCCTGTGGGATTTTGAAATGTCCTCAAGATATTTGCAAAACACTTACCTTATGCATCTAGAATGTAAGCACCTTACAATTAAAAACATGTCTTTTTCTGATAGCAGGAAGTGGTGTATGGGAAGGGGGGGGTCATCATTTTTTTTTAATTAGAGGTGGGGGAGGGGCAAAGGAAAGAGTGAATCTTAAGCAGGCTCCATGCCCAGCTCGGAGCCTGACACGTGGCTCAATCTTACGGTCCCAAGATCATGACCTGAGCTGAAATCAAGAGTCAGACACTTAAATGACTGAGCCACCCAGGCGCCCTGGGGTCATCATTTTTTAACCAAAGAGAAGCCCTGTTGGCTCTAGTGGGGGCTGAATATTGCTTGTGGTTTGGCAGTTGCAGTGCCAGAAGCGCCGGAGAGAGCTCTCAAACTGGGAAGAGAGCGAGGATTGTGCTGGTGCCCTCTTACCGTTTTTGAAGTAGGGAAAGACTTGTAAGATCCCAAGCCTGTCTGTTTCTTCTACCCCTCCTGGAACTGGGGTTAGAGAGCTCATGGCTGACTCTGAGATCAGCTGCTGAGGGCCCTGATGTGTATTTGGAGGCGGGGCTGGGGACCCCTGGGCCAGGGCTCCAGGTAGGCCAACAGCTGCCCTTCTCCTCCACACCAAACAGGCCCCTTTAGTGGCTGTTGAGCCATAATTATGTTGGAGACTACTGGCTGCCGAAGCCTACAACGCCGGCTAGAAAAAGACTTCAAATGGAATCTCAGTAACAGAATTAACATTAGCAACATGGAGGAGACCAGAAAAAATTCCTGTCACAGAGGCAGATGCCGGGCTGATGAATGGCATAAAGGGTCTGAGATAGCGCCCCACGTCGGGCTCCACTCGAGCATGGAGTCAGCTTGAGGTTCTCTCTCTCCCTCTTCCTCTGCCCCCCCACCCCCAGCTCATGTGTGCTCTCTCTCTCTCAAAATACATAAGTAAAATCTCTTAAAAAAAATTAAAGAGCATACACTTTTGCATGATAAAAAATGCTGTCAAAATTTTAGAAAATTCAGAAAAATAGAAAAAGCTAGAAAACAACCAGAGTGCTAACATCAAAAAACAGTCATCAACTGGCTAGACTTCCCTCCAGTACTTTTACCAAACAGTTTAGTGTTTTGTTGTTGTTGTTGTTGTTGTTGTTGTTAAACATAGTTTTATCATGCTGAATAGTTAACTTTTGAATCTTACTTTGTTCATCTAATATTATAGCATAAGTATTTTTTCCTTTATATAGTAGACGCATTGTGAAGTTTTATCTCCAATGTTTGTTTAATCTTTTACTGGGTAGGTTAAACCATAAATAATTTAATCACTCCCTAGGTTTCTTTCTATAATAAATGCCATCAAAAGCATCTTCTTCCACAAAGCATTTTTCATATAAAATCTTTTAACATAGATGTTCAGAAGACATAGGGCATGGATATTTTTGAAGGCTGTTAATACGGTTTGCTCAACTGTTCCCTCAAATCTTGTGCCTAAATATATTTCTACCTGTAATAATATATGAATGTCAATTTCATTGCCCTCTTCTCTGCCAATCTGACATTTTTAATAGGTTATTTTTGGTTTCTATATACATTTTTCCATCTTTGTTGAGCATTTTTCCATGTTAAGTTATTTTCTCCCATGAACTCTTGTGTTCATGTCCTGTCCTCATTAATCTATGTGATATTCATGCTTTACTTATTGATCTGCGAGTTCTTTAAATATTAAAACTATTTACCCCTGTGTAGTACTTATATTTATATTTGTTCATAATTTTTGGTTTACATCTAACTTGGATTATACTTTAAAAAAAAGACATGTTAAATTTTAATGCGATATATTCAAATCCGTTCATTTTTGTGGTTTCATTGATGAACCCTAAGCTCTGGCAGCCCTCTCCTCTCTAACATAGTGGTTCTCAAAGGCGGTCTAGAAACTTCTGGGAGTTCTCAAGACCTTCTCAGAGGCTCTGCGAGGTCAAAAATCATTCCTGGGTAAAAGACTCATTCAAAGTATAGGATAAACCAAAGGATTTTCATGTAACTGAGTACAAAAAATTCACGGATATTTCAGATTGCAACAAACTTTTAAGGAACTCCCACTGTTGGGGCACCTGGGTGGCTCAGTTGGTTAAGCGTCTGCCTTTGGCTCATGATCCCGGGATTCTGGGGTTGAGCCCCTCATCGGGCTCCCTGCTCAGTGGGGAGTCTGCTTCTCCCTCTCCCTCTGCCTCCTCCCCTGCTCGTGCTCTCTCTCTCTCTCTCAAATAAATAAATGAAATCTTTAAAAAAAGAGAGAGAGAAACTCCCACTGTTGAGTTTCAGTGAGGTATGAGAGTGACATGTCTGTGGATTTTCTTCATGAACGGAAATAATAAATCACAACAGATTGATTCCAGACACATTTATGGGAATCCAGATGTCCTCTATTAGCAAGGCATTAGACAGATCTGCAAAAACTTAAAATGATGCTATTCTACATTTTTTATTTTTTGGAAAATACAGCTATGTTTCATAAAACCATGTTATTATTTTAACATGTAATAGGTTTCCTGTTATTTTTATTTACCAAATAAATATAATAATTTCTCAGCTTTAGTTTCTAATAAAATTAATATCGGTAGATATAATTCACATAGATAACACTCTTTGGGGTTCTCAATAATTCTACGTGTACAAAGCAATGCTGAGAACAAAAAGTTTGAGAACTGCTACTCTGAAAAGTTAAAAAATACCCACTTTTTAGCCAGTCATCCCAAACCACATATTAATCTCTTCCCCTTCATTGACTTATAATGAGTCATTTATCCTATATTACGTTCTTATGTACAAAAGGGTTTGTTTCTGTATTATCTATCCAGTCTGTTATACTGATACTGAATATCTAGTATGACACCTTATCATACCATTTTATTTTATTAAATTTCATGCCATTTTAATTGTTGTAGTTTTATAACATGTTTTAATACCTTGAGAAGATAATTAATAGTCTTTAATCATTCATATTTTCCAACACTTCCTTGTTTATTCTTTTCTGGGCATTCTTGCAGATTAACTGTGTACCAAAAGTATACAACCTTGAAAAGAGAATACTGGTAGAAGTTTAAAAGTTTTGGAAAGATAGTATAATAAAGAAAAAGAAGGAATAGAGTAAGTCAAAGAAAGTAGATAATATTTGTCTGTTTTAATTTGTCCCAAAAATATAGAAAGGAGAAAGTACAAAAGCAAAGATAAACAATGAGACCATGTTCAGATGACATCAGGAAAGAGCAGTGGGAGAGCACTTGTAGTGTTCACAGCATGAAACTTTGACCCGTTGTCCAATGGTGTAGGAAACATGAACCTCTGCCACTACTTGACACAGATGACCCCATCTGAAATGTTTTTATAATGCAAATTTCTGGGAACCCATTCATATATTCAACAGACTTCCCACCTGTTTTAGAAAATTTATGAAGGTTAAAAGGACCACATTGTATGAATTTAGACTAAGGAAATAATTACTAATGTGTACCAGGATTTGGCTATACAGATGCCCATCTTTGCACTGCTTATAAACAACTGGAAGCCATACACATTCAGGAATAGGGAACTGATTTAAAAATCAATACTATGTCCAATATTAGATTATTATGCTACAATTCAAAGTGGTGTAGATGTCTTTTATTGAGACAGAAAACTTTGGTGAACTACTATTAATATAAAAGCAAATTATGAGAAAATTAGCACAGTATGGCCCCAACTGAATTTTTTAAAATGCACAGACTACAGGAAAAAAATCTGAAATTATGAGAATACCAAAATGTTCTTAGTGGTTATCAGACTTGTAAAATTTTGAGCAATCTTTATTTTCCTCTTTTAGCTTTTTTAATGGTTTGCTCCTGAAAAGTAATTACCATGATTTATTTACGTAATAATAAGAAAAAGCTGTGCAAGTTGTCATTTTCAGAGTTAAAGTCTCAACCCTGCAGGGGAGAAGTTCACAGGGATTAGTGTACGCTTCCTTGGAGGAAAGGTTGTATTTATTTTATTTATAAAAGAAATAGTATGTACAGAAGACCTTTTACAAATATTAAAAAGATATTGCGAAAAATAAGGAAAGGAAGTTCTGGAGCATTCTTGGAAGATGGCATCCTGAGTACATGTCTCTGGGTTGCCTGATCACTAAGAGAGCCACCACTAGGGCTTGGAGTGAGCCTGGATCCATCTGGGCCTCATGTCCTCTAGGAAGAAACTGTGAATGTGAGGAAGTGGAGGTAAGAGACTATGATCTTTTCATAACTTCTCTAGTTGTTTCAGACATCTATTACTTTTAATTAAAAATTTTTACTGGGAATCCATAATGTTGGAATTATAAAACAGCTCAGTTGTGTAAGAGTATTATATGCAGTGAATCATAAATGTGCTTATTGCCTCGGACCAATAATCCACTACTAAAACATATTTCAAGAATAATCATTAAAAAAATTTACTATGCACAAAGATGCAAATAATTACCACATTAAAATAACCACAAAGGAAAACAAGCTAAATTCTCAAGAGTTGGGAAATAATTAAATATTTAAGCTATCAATTCAGTGGCCTATTATGAGGCCATCGAAATAAATATTAAAACTCTGGAGCATGAGAAGTATAATAATGTTTAAAAAATGTTTAAATCAAAGATTTATACTATGATGAAACACAGGTTTCAGCATTGATGTCATACAAGGAGCAAGTTAGATAAAGGATCATTGGGGTTGTACATGCACAAGTGTATATGTGTGTGCATGTGTTTGAGCTTGGGTGTTTCTTTTCGTAAAATTCTTGAATGAGTAAAATTACCTTTGAAAAAATATGAGATGTTAATGGCCACAACAAATTTATAATCTGAGATCAGAAAGAGGAAATGAGAGAAAAAGAAAAGAGTTAAGGAAGAAGAGGGAAAGCATACTGCTGATTTTTCTCTTTATGGTCTTTCACACACACACACACACACACACACACACACACACAGAGAGAGAGAGAGAGAAATAAAGAAAGCAAAAGGAGGAAGGATAGAAGAAAGGAAAGAATGAAGGAAGGAAGGAGAAAGAGAGAGAAAGGAGGGAGGGTGGAAGAGAGAATAAAGAAGTAAAGAGAGCAAGATGGCAGAGGAGTAGGAGACCCAGATTTCGTCTGGTCTCAGGAATTCAGCTGAATAGGGATCAAACCATTCTGAACACCTACGAACTCAACAGGAGATCAAAGAGGAGAGTAGCAACAACTCTCTGAACAGAGAAGCGACCACCTACTGGAAGGTAGGACGTGCGGAGAAGTGAATCCGAGGCGATATTCGGGAGGATAGACGGCGGGGGAGAGGCCTCCGCCAGCCACTTCTGGCAAGTGCTAGAGCCGCGGAGCACAAAATCGGACCTTTTAGAAGTTGGCTCCGCTGAGGGACGTCGCTCCAGTGGCTAAGCGGGGGTGGAACCCTCGCGGGACAGTGGGGTCTCAGGACCCTTGGGGTCACAGAAAGACCGGGGGAGCCTGAGGGCGCCAGAGCTCCCAGGTATGGGAGTGGGGAAGCCGGCTGCAGAGACGGAGCTGAGGCGCGGGCTCTCAGCTTGGGGTTGCCATAAACTGTGATCCGCGGCCCAGTCGGGCCACTGCTCCTGCAGCAGGGACCCAACAGGCGGCAGATCCGGGGAGACTCCCCTTCCTTCCCGGGGAGGAGCGGCGCGGGAACGCACCACAGGGATCTGCTGGGTTTGGAGACTCCACACGGGGTCGGGTGCCAGAGATACAAACGCTCGGTCACAGGCCGGGTGAGCACGGAGTGCGGCCGGAGACCGGGGACAAGGGAGTGACTGCTTTTCTCTGGGGGCGCACTAAGGAGCGGGGCCCCGAGTTCTCAGCTCCTCCTGGTGGAGATTGGGAGGCCACCATTTTTGCCCTGGTCCTCCAAGGCTGTACGGAGAGCTTGCAGGGAACAAAAGCTCCTGAGATCAAACCCGAGCAGCTTGCTTAGCCCGGACCGACAAGGGCGGGGCAATTCAGCCTCAGGCAAAGACATTTGGAAACCACAGCAATAGGCCCCTCCCCCAGAAGATCAGCACGAACAGCCAGCAAGCCAAGACCAAGTTTACCGAGCAAGGAGAACGGGAGAACTCCAGCGCTAGGGAATACTGCACATAGAATTCATAGCTTTTTTTTACCATGATTCATTAGTTCATCAAAGTTAATTTTTGTTAACTGTTTTTTTTTTCTTTTTCTCTTTCCCTTTTTCAACCAACATCTTATCAATCTTTTTAAAAAAAAACATTTTTTATTTTTCATTTTTAGAGTCATATTTTATCCCTTCATAGTAGTTACCCTTATTTTTGGCATATATATATAAGTTGTTCTCTCTTTAAAATTTTGAGATACAGTTTCTTCTAACAGATAAAAATATACCCTAAATCACTAGTGTATGGTTCTGTTCTAGTCTCCTGCCTGATCACATTCTCTCCCTTCTTTTCTTTTTTTTTTTTAATCTTCTTTCTTTTTTCAAACAACTTCTTATCTTATCAAGTCCTTTTATAAAATCTTTTATAATTTTCATCTTTACAGTCATCTTCTATCCCTTCATTGTATCAACCCTTATTTTGTACATATATGTCTTTCTTCCTTTAAAATTTTAGGAGGCACTTTTTTCTAACAGACCAAAATACGCCCAAAATCTAGTGTGTGGCACTGATCTATGCACTAGCCTGATCATATTTGATCACATTCTGCTTTTTTTTGTATTGTTCTGTTTTTGTTTTTATCTTTTTTTCTTTTTTTTTTTTCTCTTTCTTTTTTCTTTCTTTCCCTTTCTTTTCCCCTGGTTTCAGGTCTTTTCTGATTTGTATACAGTATATTTGCTGGGGACATTGTAAATCTGTTAGCATTTTGTTCTCTCATTCATCTATTCTCCTCTGGACAAAATGACAAGACGAAAAAAATCACCTCAGCAAAAAGAACAAGAGGTAGTACCGTCAGCCAGGGACCTACTCAATACGGACATTAGTACGATGTCGGACCTAGAGTTCAGAATCATGACTTTAAAGATACTAGCTGGGCTTGAAAAAAGCATGGAAGTTATTAGAGAAACCCTTTCTGGAGAAATAAAAGAACTAAAATCTAACCAAGTCGAAATCAAAAAGGCTATTGATGAGGTGCAATCAAAAATGGGGGCACTAACTGCTAGGATAAATGAGGCAGAAGAGAGAATCAGTGATATAGAAGTCCAAATGATGGAAAGTAAAGAGGCTGAGAAAAAGAGGGAGAAACAACTACAGGATCACGAAGGCAGAATTCGAGAGATAAGTGATTTGATAAGACGAAACAACATTAGAATAATTGGGATCCCAGAAGAAGAAGAAAGAGAGAGAGGGGCAGAAGGTATATTGGAGCAAATAATAGCAGAGAACTTCCCTGATGTGAGGAAGGAAACAGGCATCAAAATCCAGGAGGCACAGAGAACCCCTCTCAAAATCAATAAAAATAGGTCAACACCCCGACATCTAATAGTAAAACTTACGAGTCTCAGAGACAAAGAGAAAATCCTGAAAGCAGCTCGGGAGAAGAGACATGTAACCTACAATGGTAAAAATATTAGACTGGCAACAGACCTATCCACAGAGACCTGGCAGGCCAGAAAGGACTGGCAAGATATCTTCAGAGCACTAAACGAGAAAAATATGCAGCCAAGAATACTATATCCAGCTAGGCTGTCATTGAAAATAGAAGGAGAGATAAAAAGCTTCCAGAACAAACAAAAACTAAAGGAATTTGCAAACATGAAACCAGCCCTCCAAGAAATATTGAAAGGGGTCCTCTAAGCAAAGAGAGAGCCTAAAAGCAGCAAAGATCAGAAAGGAACACAGACAACATACAGTAACAGTCACCTTACAGGCAATACAATGGCACTAAATTCATACCTTTCAATAGTTACCCTGAATGTAAATGGGCTCAATGCCCCAATCAAAAGACACAGGCTATCAGATTGGATTAAAAAACAAGACCCATCCATATGCTGTCTGCAAGAGACTCATTTTAGACCCAAAGACACCCCCAGACTGAAAGTGAGGGGGTGGAAAACCATTTACCATGCTAATGGACACCAAAAGAAAGCTGGGGTGGCAATCCTTATATCAGACAAACTAGATTTTAAAACAAAGACTGTAATAAGAGATGAGGAAGGACACTATATCCTACTTAAAGGGTCTATCCAACAAGAAGATCTAACAATTGTAAATATCTATGCCCCGAACATGGGAGCAGCCAATTATATAAGGCAATTAGTAACAAAAGCAAAGAAACACATTGACAAAAATACAATAATAGTGGGGGACTTTAACACCCCCCTGACTGAAATGGACAGATCATCTAAGCTCAACAGATCATCTAAGATCAACAAGGAAATAAAGACTTTAAATGACACACTGGACCAAATGGACTTCACAGACATATTCAGAACATTCCATCCCAAAGCAACGGAATACACATTCTTCTCTAGTGCCCATGGAACATTCTCCAGAATTGATCACATCCTAGGTCACAAATCAGGTCTCAACCGGTACCAAAAGATTGGGATCATTCCCTGCATATTTTCAGGCCACAATGCTTTGAAACTAGAACTCAATCACAAGAGGAATGTCAGAAAGAACTCAAATACATGGAGGCTAAAGAGCATCCTACTAAAGAATGAATGGGTCAACCATGAAATTAAAGAAGAATTAAAAAAATTCACGGAAACCAATGAAAATGAAAACACAACTGTCCAAAATCTTTGGGATACAGCAAAGGCAGTCCTGAGAGGAAAGTATATAGCAATACAAGCCTTTCTCAAGAAACAAGAAAGGTCTCAAATACACAATCTAACCCTACACCTAAAGGAGCTGGAGAAAGAACAGCAAATAAAGCCTAAACCCAGCAGGACAAGAGAAATAATAAAGATCAGAGCAGAAATCAATGAACTAGAAACCAAAAGAACAGTAGAACAGATCAACGAAACTAGGAGCTGGTTCTTTGAAAGAATTAACAAGATTGATAAACCCCTGGCCAGACTTATCAAAAAGAAAAGAGAAATGCCTCAAATCCACAAAATCATGAATGAAAGAGGAGAGATCACAACCAACACCAAAGAAATACCAACAATTATAAGAACATATTATGAGCAACTCTCTGCCAGCAAATTAGATAACCTGGAAGAAATGGGTGCATTCCTAGAGATGTATCAACTACCAAAACTGAACCAGGAAGAAATAGAAAACCTGAACAGACCTATAACCACTAAGGAAATTGAAGCAGTCATCAAAAATCTCCCAAGAAACAAAAGCCCAGGGCCAGATGGCTTCCCAGGGGAATTCTATCAGACATTTAAAGAAGAATTAATACCTATTCTCCTGAAACTGTTCCAAAAAATAGAAATGGAAGGAAAACTTCCAAATTCATTTTATGAGGCCACCATTACCTTGATCCCAAAACCAGACAAAGATCCCATCAAAAAGGAGAATTACAGACCAATATCCTTGATGAACATGGATGCAAAAATTCTCACCAAAATACTAGCCAATAGGATCCAACAGTACATTAAAAGGATTATTCACCACGACCAAGTGGGATTTATCTCTGGGCTGCAAGGCTGGTTCAACATCCGCAAATCAATCAACGTGATACAATACATTAACAAAAGAAAGAACAAGAATCATATGATCCTCTCAATAGATGCAGAAAAAGCATTTGACAAAGTACAGCATCCTTTCTTGATCAAAACTCTTCAGAGTATAGGGATAGAGGGTACATACCTCAATATCATAAAAGCCATCTATGAAAAACCGACAGCGAATATCATTCTCAATGGGGAAAAGCTGAGAGCTTTTCCCCTAAGGTCAGGAACGCGGCAGGGATGTCCACTCTCACCACTGCTATTCAACATAGTATTAGAAGTCCTAGCCACAGCAATCAGACAACAAAAAGAAATCAAAGGCATCCAAATCGGCAAAGAGGAAATCAAACTCTCACTCTTTGCAGATGATATGATACTGTATGTGGAAAACCCAAAAGACTCCACCCCAAAACTGCTAGAACTCATACAGGAATTCAGTCAAGTAGCAGGATATAAAATCAATGCACAGAAATCAGTGGCATTCCTATACACCAACAACGAGACAGAAGAGAGACAAATCAAGGAGTCGATCCCATTCACAATTGCACCCAAAACCATAAGATACCTAGGAATAAATTTAACCAAAGAGGCAAAGGATCTGTACTCAGAAAACTATAAAATACTCAGGAAAGAAACTGAAGAAGACACAAAAAAATGGAAAAACGTTCCATGCTCATGGATTGGAAGAACCAACATTGTGAAGATGTCAATGCTACCTAGAGCTATCTACACATTCAATGCAATCCCCATCAAAATACCATCCACTTTTTTCAAAGAAATGGAACAAATAATCCTAAAATTTGTATGGAACCAGAAGAGACCCCGAATAGCCAGAGGAATATTGAAAAAGAAAAGCAAAGCTGGCGGCATCACAATTCCGGACTTCCAGCTCTATTACAAAGCTGTCATCATCAAGACAGTATGGTACTGGCACAAAAACAGACACATAGATCAATGGAACAGAATGGAGAGCCCAGAAATGGACCCTCAACTCTATGGTCAACTTATCTTTGACAAAGCAGGAAAGAATGTCCAGTGGAAAAAAGACAGTCTCTTCAACAAATGGTGTTGGGAAAATTGGACAGCCACATGCAGAAGAATGAAACTGGACCATTTCCTTACACCACACACAAAAATAGACTCCAAATGATTGAAAGACCTAAACGTGAGACAGGAGTCCATCCAAATCCTAAAGGAGAACACAGGTAGCAACCTCTTCGACCTCAGCCGCAGCAACTTCTTCCTAGAAACATCACCAAAGGCACAGGAAGCCAGGGCAAAAATGAACTATTGGGATTTCATCAAGATAAAAAGCTTTTGCACAGCAAAAGAAACAGTCCACAAAACCAAAAGACAACCGACAGAATGGGAGAAAATATTTGCAAATGACATATCAGATAAAGGGCTAGTATCCCAAATCTATAAAGAACTTATCAAACTCAACACCCAAAGAACAAATAATCCAATCAAGAAATGGGCAGAAGACATGAACAGACATTTTTCCAAAGAAGACATCCAAATGGCCAACAGGCACATGAAAAAGTGCTCAACATCGCTCGGCATCAGGGAAATCCAAATCAAAACCTCAATGAGATACCACCTCACACCCGTCAGAATGGCTAAAATGAACAAGTCAGGGAACGACAGATGTTGGCGGGGATGTGGAGAAAGGGGAACCCTCCTACACTGTTGGTGGGAACGCAAGCTGGTGCAACCCCTCTGGAAAACAGTATGGAGGTTCCTCAAACAGTTGAAATTAGAGCTACCATTTGATCCAGCAATTGCACTACTGGGTATTTACCCCAAAGATACAAATGTAGGGACCCGAAGGGGTACGTGCACCCCAATGTTTATAGCAGCAATGTCCACAATAGCCAAACTGTGGAAAGAGCCAAGATGTCCATCGACAGATGAATGGATAAAGAAGAAGTGGTATATATACACAATGGAATATTATGCAGCCATCAAAAGGAATGAGATCTTGCCATTTGCAACGACGTGGATGGAACTGGAGGGTGTTATGCTGAGTGAAATAAGTCAATCAGAGAAAGACATGTATCATATGACCTCACTGATATGAGGAATTCTTAATCTCAGGAACAAACTGAGGGTTGCTGGAGTGGTCAGGGGTGGGAGGGATGGGGTGGCTGGGTGATGGACATTGGGGAAGATATGTGCTACAGTGAGCGCTGTGAATTGTGTAAGACTGTCGAATCACAGATCTGTACTTCTGAAACAAATAACGCAACATATTTTAAGAAAAAAGAAAAAGAAGAAGATAGCAGGAGAGGAAGAATGAAGGGGAGTATGTCAGAGGGGGAGACGAACGAGGAGAGATGATGGACTCTGAAAAACAAACTGAGGTTTCTGGAGGGGAGGAGGGTGGGGAATGGGTTAGCCTGGTGATGGGTATTAAAGAGGGCACATTCTGCGTGGAGCACTGGGTGTTATGAACAAACAATGAATCATGGAACAGTACACCAAAACAAATTATGTAATATATGGTGATTAACATAACAATAAAAAATTTAAAAAAAAAGAAGTAAAGAAAGGAATCTGAGTGTTCATGAGAAAGGGGGAAAGACAAGCATAAACTATTTTTTAAGAGACTGTCATGTTATAGAAACCTGACAAAACAGTGCAAAAGAAAGACAGAAAGACAGAAAGAAAAGAAAAAAAAAAAAGAAAAGAGAAAAGAAAAGATAACTACAGGCCACTATCTCTCATGAACTGAGATGCAAAAAATCCTTAACAAAATATTAGTAAAACAAATTTAACAATGTATAAAAAGAATTATACATCATGATCAAATGAGATTTATTCCAGGGATGAAAGGCTGGTTCAACATTTACATCAATAAATGTAATCCATCACAACATGTTAAAAAGGAAAAGCTTATGATTATATCTACTGACGCAGAAAAAGCACTGGACAAAATCCAAAACCCATTCATAATTAAAATTCTCAGCAAATTAGAAATAGAGGGATATTCCTCAACTTGATAAGAAGTATCTACCAGGGGCACCTGGATGGCTCAGTCATTAAGTGTCTGCCTTTGGCTCAGGTCATGATACCAGGGTCCTGGGATCGAGCCCCTCATCGGGCTCCCTGCTCCATGGGAAGCCTGCTTCTCCCTCTTCCACTCCCCCTGCTGTGTTCCCTCTCTCGTTGTGTCTCTCTCTGTCAAATAAATAAATAAAATCTTTTTTTTTTTTTTTAAAAAGAAGTATCTACCAAAAACCTAAAGCTAACATCTAGCTTAATAGTGAAAGACTTTCCTCTTCAGATTAGGAACAATGCAAGGATATCTGTTGTCATTACTATCATTCAACATAGTGCTGGACATTAGAGCCAGTGTAATAAGGCAAGAAAAAGAAATAAAAGAAGTAAAATATTATCTACATAGAAACTCCCAGGAAATCTATAACAACACTTGTAGGACCAATAACTATGTTGAACTTTGCAAAGTTGCAGATACAAGGTGTACACACAAAAATCAACTGCATTTCTACAAACAAGTAATGTACCATTTGGAACCAAAATTTTTAAAAGTACCATTTACAAAAGCTCCAAATAACTGAAATATTTAGGTATAAATGTAACAAAGCATATAGGATCTGTATACTTAACAATCAAGATACCTACTAGCAGGTAAATAACTTCTGTAATTCAGCTAATTATCTGTTAGCCAGAATATAAAGCTAATAAAAGTTCAATAAAAATTATAGTATTATTCAGAGTAATAAACACATTCCTCTACTAAATTGCACCAAGTTGTTGGACCATATCTCTTCAAAGCATATCTTTTTATACTCATATTTTTTTAAAGAAAGATTTATTTGTTTATGAGGGAGAGTGTGAGCAGGGGTAAGGGGTGGGGAGGGACAGAGGGAGAGGGGGAGAAAGAATCTCCAGCACACTCCCCTCTGAGTGAGGAGCCCAATGTGGGGCTTGATCCCAAGACCCTGAGATCTTGACTGGAGCTGAAATAAAGAATCGGATGCTTAACCAACTGAGCTGCCCAGGCAGCCCTTTTTATACTCATATTTTAAAGTACTTAATAGATTATTTAAAAACAAAAATTGTTAAAATCCCACTAAAACTAAATGCTGTAATTTATGTAAGCTCTGTTAAATAAACTATGTCTCCTTTAGATGTAGCAAGCTGTGATTTTTATAAAATTTGGATTTTTTGTTTCTTTTGTGTTCTACTACTAAAAATTTTTCTTGGTTTGAATCCAAGCCATCTCAAACTGTGTGTAAAAAAGCTAGTAAGAGTTGAGGGCTGACTAAATGTGATCTATCTGGATAATGCAGGCCGTATGTCAAGCCATTTTGAAAAAAATATTTTGTTCTGCATGATTTGCCAAATATTAAATTGAAAGTCAGCCACATGCACATAACTTTTATGGAGCACTTGAGAATTTTCTCCTACTTTGCTCACAGAAAGGACCTCTCTCCCTCACTCAGTGCTGATTGCTAATATCAGTTGCTATTATCCATAGCATTCCTGTTCTCTGTTTCCATAGTTGTTATCTGTGGCCTGAAACTACCTTCCAGTTATCCAAAGGAACTTTCCTCATACCCTCAATTCCTCGACCTACTGTTGCTCAGGATTACTTATTAGTTGGTTCAGCAGACTATCTAATCCACCTGCTTGATTTCTATAGGATTATACTAATTCTGATATGAAATCACATAGCCAGAATGGTTATTAAAGGGTTATATTTTAGCCAAAATAGTCACCAACAGATAAATATCCATATTAATAAGATGATGCTGTAAAACTCTTATTGGTAACCTGTTCCAGCATCAGTGTTTCATGGAACTTAAGGAATTATCTAATAATATATGGGCATTATATGTACTCTTTTTCCTTCAAAGGTTGATTATTTTTTTCTCTTTTTGATTGATTTTTAATTTAAATTCATTTAATTAACATATAATGTATTATTGGTTTCAGAGGTAGAGTTCAGTGATTCATCAGTCTTATATAATACCCAATGCTCATTTTTAAAACCAAACCAAAGCTCACCAAAATTTTAACTGGCTTCATCACTTTTCTAGTAATGATACCAGGGGCTCTTAAACGAATGGCTTCCAAAATACACCACTTGATTAATGGGAGTTTCTTCAAGTCATCCTCAGATACTTCCATCTTATCTCTACCTGTAAAGAGAATTCCAAAAAAAATTTTAAAAGGTGGACTTAAAGAAGCCAGAAAGTGATTTCATGGAAGATCATCTACCCACAGATTAGAGGCTGCCTCGGACAACAAGTGTTGGCATTGCTATTACTTTTTGCATACCAAATTTAGTAACTGAGTACCTCTTTTTATCATTTTCCTCTTACCAAGATCAAATGTATGGCCCCCAAAATTAAACCATTGGTGATTATTTCAAGGTGATGGACTGGGATGCAACCTTGGTCTTCACCTTCCTATGGCTATCAAATGATTAAGATAGGGTCCATCAGAAAAGTGTTCAATTTTCACTCCTTTCATTCTTTCTTGTCCAAATTCTTCTTCTACTTAAGGAAACAGTGATAAAAGATTGGCATCAAAAGCATAAAGTAAAAGATCTGAGAAGCCATCTGTCTTACTACTTGTACCTCTTCCCTGATGATTCATTTTTATTTTTGCTTTTGATTTTTCAACCATACATTTCAGAAGGCCCAAAAAGAACATGAGGAAAGGGACAATGGGGCACATATATTACATCTGGAATGATGAGTTCTCCCTCTAAATAGGTGTATCAAACCCTTCTAATGTAATATGCATACCTCAGCTTATGTTTAGATTGAAGGCGCCTGAAAAAGGATTGGGGTGAATCTTTTTATGACCCAAAATATGGTTAGGGTCTTTCAGTCCAATTAGACATTTCAGTTAATGGTATTTCAAATGAAATGTTTGCATTTTGAAAATTATTTAAAACAACTCAGCTTTCAATTTGATTTTGACAGTATTTGCTTAATAAAAGTCAACAACACTGTCAGTTTAGTTAAGTCAACTTTCACATTTGCTTCCCAACTGTATTGGGAACGAATGGGTTAAGAGTGGAATGTAAGGTCTCCAGCCATGTCTCTCTTAGACTCTGGATAAGGCTAGTTCTAAAGCAAGCCCAACCTGCAGGAGAGGTCTAGGTGGGTGCTGCCTGGGAAATCTTATCTGTCAGTACATATGGAATACCTGAGCAGTCAGAAGCAAATGTCTTTGGTGGAATCTGGGAACGAGGCTTTTTGAGCTATAGTTCTATTAGTACCCATAGGGGCATCTATACATTCCATTTGACTTGACAGATTCTTGAGCTCTGAATAAGGGCCAGGAGTTGAGTTAGGCTCTACAAGAGTTACAACAATTAAGGCATTCTTGCAATATACTTAGTCTACTAGGAGGTAAGAGACAAGCACATGGTTAACTGGTACACCACACAAGCAAGGAAACTGTTCTGTGACATGTAAACTATTCCAATATTTTGTTCTAATATAAAAGCAGGGAGTTTCATGACCAACTAAAGGAAAAACAAAAAATTCTGTGAGTGTCTTCCTCTAAAACTACAACTATAATTAGTTCTTTGCAGAGAGCAGACTTCAGTAAATAAATACTGAATTAACAAATGGTCCAACTTCAACATGGGGAGATAAATGAGTGGATATTCCAGGCAAAGGAAAGAGGAAGAGTAAAAGGAAGACTGCAGAAAGCATGGGAATGTTCAGAAAATGGTAATGGGTGCAGAGGGCCTAGAAGGTGAGGTAAATGTGATGGAACAGTGAGAGATCCACTGAGGCCATTATAGGCCACCTTCAAGGCCATTCTGGAAAATGTGGAGACCAGGGAATTTGGGGACTTCCTGTCTTGGGCCAAGAGAGGATGAAAACTTCAACAATGAAATAGTGATACACAGCATTGTTCTCTTTTTTTTAAGATTTATTTATTTATTTATTTATTTATTTATTTATTTGAGAGAGAGAGACAGAGAGACAGAGAGAGGGCGGCAGGGAGGGGCAGAGGGAAAGGGAGAGAGAGTTCCAAGCAGACTCTTCACTGAGTGCAGAGCCTGACAAGGGCTCGATCTCACAACCCTGAGATCACGACCTGAGCTGAAACGAAGAGCTGGACACTCAACCGACTGCACTACCCAGGCACCCCCACAGCACTGTTCTTTATTAAGACCTTCTGCTCATTTGCTCAGACCTAAGTAACCTAATATTAAAAACAGACAAATGACCTTATGGACTACTTGCTTAACCTTCACAGACAGTGTCTCGCAAAACTGTTGCTTTTGCTTTTCCATTACAAGGACTGGAAAATAATAGGTATGCCTTTTGCATCTTCACAACCTAAATATAACAGTTTTTCCAAATTGTGTTCTATGAAAGAACATTTGCAAGATGTCAAATGTTTAAAGCAGAAAAAAGGTTTTATGGCCAGGAAATGTTAACATTCTATTGGTGATTCACTGAACACATTAGCATATTACAGGTTTTGAGAAATCCTGTAGTAGAGACAGCTATTTATGCCAACGTTCCCAAACTTTTTAAAATTCCCATTATCTATACAAGCATCATCAATAGCTATTTAACAAGGACATAAAAGATAATTAGCTATATAATGTAATGGCTGTTTTCATTTGTCTGAGCATTACCAGCACATACCATATGTCTGAGTGTGCCTGTGGCCAAATCCTCTAACAAGTAGTTATTGCAAGCCAAAGGAATTATTACCATCAGAAAACTATCTTGATATGCCATGGAAAGCTAATGGCACCAAAATTTTACTTCTTTACTCTTTTCTTGAAGTATCCCTGTACTTTCTAAGCTAATTCAGAAAAAATAATTTAGAAAATCCATGGTCGGAATTAGAAATTCTTTATTTGAAAAAAGGACTGAAATTGTTGCATATGCCAGAGATATCACTACTAAATCAAATGAACAAATATTTATTTGGCATTTAGTGGAGAACAAAGTGCTAACTAAGCATCGCAGGGGATATAAGAAATTTAAGTGTGAAGACAATAAAAAGACAATACATTCTCGTACTAAAGGAAAGGAAGGGTAAGTGCTTTCCCCAGACAGTGTTAAAATGAGGAATTCTGAGGTTCTAATTTATAAGTTTATAAATGACGCACAAACTTACAGCACTAACATATGGTAAGTGTTCAGTACAAGGTGGTATACTGTTACCATTATTATTAGTGTGAATTTAGTAATAACTCTAGAAACCACACCCTCCTGATCAACTTTTGTTCCATAGCTGATAAAGTGATTCTTTTCCCTGAAACCTCAGTTGGGAGAAAAGCTAGTTTGAGAGCCTATCCAGTACTAATTGGATACCGTGCCTGAGGAAGTCTTTCAATCATTCACCCAGCAGATATTTACTGAGAACCTCTGAGCAGTGTCCAAGAGCTAAGGATGAAGATGAATGGAAGAGCTCTGGCTCTTAAGGAGTTCACAGTCTGATAGAGAAGGCAAAGAACCAAAAGTAGTTAACATGGGGTAAGAGTTACTGCACTGAGGCACACAATGTGCTATGGGGCACAGTGGTGACAATGACCAGACTGGGGTCAGTGGGGACAGGTGGTTGCGAAGGAGATTTCAGAGAGCCTCCTCAGAAGTAAAACCAGAACAAAGGATTGGATACACCAAAGTGAAGGACATGTTCACAGAAGAGGAATTCAGCTAGCTGGAATAGAGTTCAGTGCAGGAAGTCACTAGATCAAGTGACTTCAGTGCTCCACTGAAGTCCCAGGCTGCCCATACCAGCTGAAGCCAGAGCTAGCAACAGGTGGTTCCTTTATCCAACCTCTGAGTGTGACCCAGGAGTGCCTAGGTTTCATTTCTGGGCCTTCTCTTTTCTAGGTAGATTCTTTTTCTTGGGGATTGAAACAAATGCTTTTCTATAAAATACCATCAATGGGCTGGTCATACCAAGAATTTTATCTTCTGCCTTTGATCACCTTCCTGAGCTCCATTTTATGTTTATCCAACTGGCTTCTTGATAGCACTGCTTGGATGTCTAAAAGACATCTTGAAGCATGCTTTGGCCAACATCGAACTCTTCATTTTCCCCACCAAAATAAAGCCTTTCCTCCCTTGGTCTTGCCACCACTGCAAATGGTAGCAAAATTTGTCCAGTTGCTCAAGCCCAAGTCATCCATGATTCATCCCTTTCCCTTTTACTCCCATTTAATTAATCACCAAAACCTGTTGTTTCTATCTGCAAAATAGATCTTACTGCCATTCACATCACTCCATCTCCATAGCTACCACTCTTGTTCAAAGGCACCATCATTTTTCAGCTGGCCCATGATGATAGCCCCCATCACGCTCCTTGCTCCCACCTGGCTCTGCTATCATCCTTACATAAATCAGACCAGGTCAGTACCCTGTGCAGATCCCACTGAAGGCTTCAATGCTATTCAGAATTAAATCCAAAATTCTTACTTTGGCAAATGAGACCACCATCTAACACTCTAATCTCATCTCATACTGAATCCTGGGGGCTGTGTGACCTTTATAAATGATCCAACCTCTTTGTGCTTCAGTTTGCTCACCTACAAAATAGGAATAATGAAAGTATATGGTTGTTGTGAGGATTAAAAAAGTTAATACATGAAAGCTCTTACAACTATGACTGGCATATGGCCAAAACTCAGTAAATGTTACCATCATCATTATAATTATTTCTTCTGCCTTATTCCAACTGTTTGAAAGGCTAGCTCCTTCTTATCCTTCAGACCTCTGCTGAAATATTTTCTCCCCAGGAAGCCCTTCCCTTACCAGCTAATGTCTCCCAAATCACTAGCATGCTGTTTTGTTTCCCTTAGATTTCCTGCTAATATATGAGATAATTTGGCTTATTGTTGATTGTTGGATATGATGTCATATTTTTCACAATCTTGTTCTTTCTATTTTTTGATGTATCCTCAGTATCTAGCACACTGGCACGTGGTAGGCACTTGATAAATTTTTATTGAATGGTAAATGGATAAATGTCTAAAATAGTGAAGGAAGAAATCAATTATGAAGTTTTTATTTTGTGTAACAACAATGGGAGGGATGCAGAGAAGTCAAATTTTAGAGACATTTCTGAGGGAGAATGTGAGAATCTTTAAATAAATAAGAATTTACTGAGAGCTTGGTATATGCTAGACCAGTGGTTCTCAAACATTAAGCATGCCTCAGCATTACCTGGGAGGCTTGTTAAAACACAGATCTAAAGGCCCTACCCTCAAAGTTTTTGATGCAGTAAGTCTGAAATGGGGCCTAAGAATCTGCATTTCTGGCAAGTTCTCAGGTGCTATTGATGCTGCTGGCCCAGCAACCGTACTTTAAGAACCACTGTGCTGGATTGAAAGAAGTAGAAGAAATGCTTGAATTTTATTAAATAATCTGGGTTTAAAATAGTTTTTATTACCAGTTTTTAAATGACCTTTTTAAGACAATGAAGGGAAACATACTTAGTGGGCAAAAAATAAGATTTAAATCAGAAATTCTGAGTGGATACACAGTTGACTCTTGAACAATTCAGGGATTAGGGGTGCTGACTGCCCTCCCACCCCCCAGTCAAAAATCTATGTAATAACTTTTGACTCACCAACAATTTAACTACTAATAGCCTGCTATTTTTTAAAAAGATCTATCCATTCATTTTAGAGAGAGAGAAAGATAGCGCATGAGCACACATGCACGCGAGATGGGGGAGGGGCAGAGGGAGAGGGAGAGAGAGAGAAACCCAAGCACAATCCACGCTGAGTGCGGAGCCCAACGTGGAGCTTGACCTCATGACCTGGAGACCACGACCCTAGCTGAAACCAAGAGTTGGACGCTTAACCAACTGAGTCACCCAAGCTCCCCCAAGAGCCTACTATTGATTGGAAGCCTTACTGATAACATAAACAGTTGATCAATACATATTTTGTATATTATATATAATATGCTGTATTCTTAGAACAAAGTAAGCCAGAGAAAAGAAAATGCTATTAAGAAAGTCATAAGGAAGAGAGAATACATTGACAATATTGGGTATCATATTTATGAATACTACAAGTTTACATCATCTGTTTATAAGATAAATCATCTGTCAGTACCTATATCAATATTGTCCAATATATTTATTTTAAAGAATTCATGTACACTTCAAGCCAGTGTGGTTTAATGGTCAACTGTATTGACACCAAAAGTCACTAGCCTTTTTTAACATGAAAGCACAAGATAGCAAAGGGGTTTTATTTATTATGAACCTTAAAACTTAATAATGTGATAATTAACTCTGAACTTTTAATTAGCCAGGATTTCAGAACTGGTCCAAGATGTTATCATTTTTATAGCTACAAAGACGCTAACTTCATCTGAACAAGAATGCCAATGTACCTTCTGGAGGTCATTGACTTGAGCTTACAAGCAGCCATATATTCAGTTCCTATTCTTCTTCTCCCTTATAAGAGGATACAGCTAAGGGCACGGGCTGGCAAAGTATGGCCCGCAGACCAAATCCATCTCGCCATCTGTTTTTGCAAATAAAGTTTTATTGGAATACAAAAATACTCATTTGTTTATATATTGTCAAGGGCTGTTTTCACATTATAATGGCAGAGTTGAGTCGTGGTGACAGAGACCTTATGTTCCACATAGAGTCTAAAGCAACTACTATATGGCATTATATAGAAAAAGCTTGCCAATTCCTGACTAATAGGCTTCAAAGGAACAAGTTGCTGGTTTGCTCCTGATTGTACTTCCTATTGCTCACAAGTTCAGATTTAATTCTAATTCATTTGAATTTTACAAGTACTATAAATTCTGTGTGATCTCTATTACACGTATCTTTTATATAACTAAGTCAAGTGGACAATGGCTAGCATAGAATCTGAATAATCCTGTAATATATGGCTATTTTACATGGAAAATATAAACTGTCTCTTAGGAAAAGAAATGTCTTTGTTTAAAATATACTGGGGTGCCTGGGTGGCTCAGTTGGTTAAGTGTCTGCCTTCAGCTTGGGTCATGATCCCAGGGTCCTGGAATAGAGCTCCATGTAGGGCTCCCTGCTCAGCGGGGAGCCTGCTTCTCCCTCTCCCTCTGCTTGCTGCTCCCCCTGCTTGTGCTCTCTTTCTCTCTTCTGTCAGATAAATAAATAAAATCTTTAAAAAAATTACTGTACTATAATGGCCTCCAAATCACATTCATAAACAGAGGGCACATGGAGACAATAATATTAAGGAAATCAATTTTCTGATACTTCCATATTTACTCTCTTCTAAAATTGGTCTGTGTAAGAAAAAACGGTGGTTCAGTTCTCTTTCCCCACCTCCCTAAGGTAATCAACTTTCCCTCACTTTATGAAAGTTTGCCTCAGTCATCTTGATAGTCACACTGGCGCATTTTCCCTGCAGTATAAAAATCTCTTGAGTGCCAAACAAAAGGACAAGTAGAGAACACATTGTACCTAAAAGAGAAGCCCTTGAAAGCAAAGTAAAGCAGACACAGAAAAGAAATATTGAAAACAGACAGGTCTTATTTCATCTATTTGTCCACTAGCCCTTGCACACAAACCATATAGCTGTTTCCATGTTTGTCCACATGTCTATCTTAGAATTCAAGAGTGAGATGAGCATCAGACCGACATATATTAACATATTTATTTGAATTGAATTGACAAAAATAAAACAGATTTTTTCCATTTAGAAAACAAGTTGGATTGGTTGATTAATTTGATAATAAGAACTGGCTTTGGGAATTAGGTTATAAGGCAGCCATTTTCTATAACCAAACAAACTAAATCTACAATTTTTGACACTTAAATACTTTAAATAGACCAAAAGCATGTAGGCAATATACCAGGAATGGTATCCTTTGAGATTATTGAAATGCAGAATAATAAATTTTACACATCAAATTAAAAATGTCTGAGGGGATCCCAAATTCTTTCAGAGTGTATTTGAGGAAAGAAAGGAAGGAAGGAAGGAAGGAAGATAGGAATGAAGGGAGGGAGGGAAGATGAAAGAAAAGGAAAAAGAAAAAGGGAAGAAAGGAAGAAAGAAGGAAAGAAGGAAAGAAAATCACTGACAAATGGCATGCATTAAAAGATGAAGCTCTATGGTACAAAGCCGGAATGTCCTTGGTGAGACAAAGGGAAGTGAGAAGGTACTGGAATTGCTGGAGTCTTCAAGGTAAGTAAGACAAGGCTGGAGATCTGAGAGAAGAGAAGGAACCCAGCTACACAGAAGGTAACTGGTTACCTAATGAGAGGCCAAGGAAAATTCTTTAGGGCAATGGTCGATAAGACTTTTAAGAACAGAATATTCAACTTGATGTCAAATACTCAATTTTAAGTTGTTTCTGGCTGCAAGTATTTTTCTCTTTCCTTGTTCCGTATTTTTAATATTCTGAAAAGTCTGCTAAGACATAGCCTTAAGTTAACACTTAGGGAAATAAAGATCTGTGTGATGTCCAGTGAGGCAATGCAATACCAAAAAGGGGCAAAACATGCAGAAGGGAAAAGAGAGTCGGAAATGAGAACTCAGCAAAGGCAAGAGCCAGGAGTCAAGAGAAAGCTACAAGATATACAAGCCTCCCCTACTTGCTGCCTCCCCCATTCCTCCCTTCAGGGATTCCTAGAATGCTGGAAAGGGTTTCAGACCAATTTCACTTATCTTGAAAACCAAGATGGCCTCAGTAAGCTAGGGCCCTTGAAAAATGAATGCTACAAATAAATTGGCAGTGACCTACAATTCAGATTTTAAAATTTCTTCTTTGAAAAAAATATTTTCTCTCTAAAAATCTATTTAGAGAATCTACATTAGACAAACAATCCCTCTATTTTTTTTCTATTTTACTGCAGCTACAGGATACAGAAAATAAATATTTTTTCTACTTGATTGAGGACAGATGACTACCAGCAGCTAGGATTTGTATTTAAAATCAGATCTCTGTGACTCCAAAGTGACCTACCTATCATAAGACAGGCATAATTCTGGCCTAAAGAACTTTGACCCTAAGGATAGTGAAGTTTCTGAGCTCCTTTAAGAAATAAACAAATAAATAAATATTTTAAATTAAGTATCCTTATTAAACTAATTGAATTATAAAGTGCAAAAATGTTTTGTATTATATAACAGAAACAAAAGTTTGTTTTGAGTTCTAAACAATATTTAAAGTCTAATATAAGTTGTTGAAAGAACTTTCTAGGTCCAAGATGGAGCTTCCTGCTCAGTGGGTTACATCAGAAACTCAGATAACTTTCATGTCCCTGCAAATGCTCCACTTGACCAGAAACACACATTGCTTCAGTTGACCAATCCCCAAATGCCAAGGCACATCTGGGCTCTATATTTATTATTTTCTTGTTTCTTTTCACCCCAAACATAGTTGACTATGTCGCCCCAGCCAGTATTTTCTATTTGTCTCTTCCTTGTTCTTTATTCTTTATCCTATAAAACCTTCCTGCCTCCCACCTCATTTTGCAAAAAGGAGACTGTCCATTTCATGAAGTGTTAAATAAGGTTGCTTTTATCACCTAAATTGTCTTCTTTAATATTTTTTTAAACAAAATGTATGAGAGATACAGAGTACTCTTGGAAAATAGATGTTCCGATAAAGTATTTTTAGTTTTTCAAATCCCAGTGTGATATTGGACAAACAAAGTAGTATTCTGGGACTAGACAAAGGAAAAGAAAAGGAAATATGCTAAGTTTTCAAACAACAGCTTTAGGTTAAAGACTTTTCTTATTATAACTCTTAGAAATGGCTCTGTACCCATACTGTGCATATTTCAATGCACATCTGTGGTTTGTTCTCCCAGCATTTTGACTCTAAAAATAGATGGCTCCACTGGAAGATTGCCAAGGTAATCATCAAAAGAACTAGAGCCTAACGGAGATTGGGACCAGTACAGAAGACAACCAGGGAAGAAGCTATGGGTGATTTGGGGTAAAATTCAGAAACCATCTTTTAAGTCTTGGCATAAATGCAATAAAGGTCAAACCACATCTTAGGATATTTGAAACCGAACAAGAGAAAGGATGATTTTGCATTCAGAAACAGTAAAACATTTCTAAACTATAGATGGTTTGGGATTCCATAGGCATGATGGCAAGCACGTTACAACACAATGAATCATACCTGTTAATCATGTGTTATATATTGGAATTCTATTACATTGGCCATTAATTCACTCAATATACATTTACTTCCTATCTGTTATGTGCCAGCCCAGGCATAGGTGCTGTAAGACACAGGAAGAGAGGAATGCTAATTTACTGACCATCTAATGTCACAAATATCTTGGACCACTTCATTTATTCCTCGTAACTACCTGCCAGCTATCAAGCTGCAGAGTTAATGTGCCCCAGGAGACAAATTGAACATGTCAGATTTGCCTTCAAACCTCTGTCCCCGTTTACTGTGACCCACCACTTCCCCTAAGAGGAGAAAGAGAAGAAAGTAACGAGAAAGACACAGTCCCTGCCCTAAAGGAGTTTGGACACAAGGACACAAAATACTCTCTGTGTATAAATGACTCTAATGTTAGCTTCACCAGAAAGGCTGAAAGCGGCAGGGGTGTTCATCCCCTCTTGCCTACGGCTGGGCTTTCAACTAAGCCTGGAAGGAGGAGTAGGACTCACCCAGGCAGAAAGAAAAGCAACTCAAATTCCAAAATTAATCATAAAACTATGATTTCTTGGACTTAAAAAAAGGAACATGACTCAAATAGAATCACTAAAGTCAGTTGTTCTTTGTAGTCCTCTGATTCTTTAATATTTCAAGCCCCTTCTCCTTAAACACACACACACACACACACACACACACACACACACACACACACTTGCATTCACCCCAAACCGGTAAGTGAATAAATATGTAAAATATAAAAATTCTGTATCTATAGACCAGGAACAACATCACATAAAGATTCAACTAACAATTTGGGGGAAATAATCCATGTTTTGACAGAAACAAAGGGGAACAGTAGGCTTTTGCTGAGTCATTCAGACCTTTCGAGACATAATTCCGAGGAGTCTGAATCAGAAGGTGGGTTTGCAAAGTAGGGGTGGAATACCCAGGAGGCCCTGCACTCCTCCACGGTGAAAGACAGGTGTATTTACTGCCCAGGGATACATGGCAAAGTACAAGAAGCAGATCATCAACTCCCACTGGAATGTAAAGAGTGCATCCCTACACATTCCATCATCTCTTTCCTTACTGTTGAAAGCATGTTTTCTCAGTTCTGTTTGCTATTCTAGGCTGGGAGATCCTTTATAAACATTGCCTTTTTATATTCATGGAGCAGCTTGCTTAAAATATCTGAGGCTCAGGTGTGTGCAAAAGGTTACAGTACACATGAAGGACAATGAACCTATAGAAATACATGAGGCAAAGGTTGAAAAATAAACTGATGTCATAGCCTTGAGCAACGATTCCCACCAAAATGTGATCAAGAAATTTGCTTCCAAAATTGTATAATAATTTGTTTAAAAAGAAAAATCGAATAACACAAAGCTAGTGTTTACTTTAGACATATTTAGGGAAATTATATAACAGCTTTGAAAAGAACATAGCATTTCTAAAACTTCTACTTAAAAATAATGAAGGACTGACATTAATTGCTGACAGAAAATAAGGGCAGGAAACTAGCTTTCTGGCATGTTTTCTCAACCAGGGACCTCAAGATAAGCTCCTGAAAAAAAAAATATCAGTTTTTAGAGAACAGAGAAAAAGCTAAAGAGAACTAATAAATAATTTACAGTATTCCAGTGGGGAAAAGAAGTATCTTACATCCATTCCTTCACTTCAGGAATTTTAAAAACTTCATAGGATAAACAATGTTCAAAAATTCAATTTTTAGCCTCTAATTTATTCCAGGAATATTTTCTTATTTTACAAAATTGCTATTGTCTTCCCAGGAGAAACCTATATTCACTGGGAAAAGTTAGCACATCTCAAATAGAGAGAATCAGAGTGTGGATAAAATGTCCTGAAATCGATAACACTATTTATAATGAGTTTTATACATCAGATGACCCTCTAACAGTAACAGGTAGTAGGAATGTGCTAGTTACAGATTTCTGCTGATTTTTAGTGAGATGAAGATTTGTTTGTTGGCCTGTCTCCCAATGGGGAAAGCAATAGCTTTCTACAATTATCCTCTTAAATTTAAAAAGAATATTGTGAAACTGATCTCTGATTATTAGAAGGGAAAATTAATTTTTAATTTTGGATAAAGATTCCAATGACCTTTCCTATCTCCAAATACGTACCTCCCTCTATTCCTGAGGACTGAGAGACAGTGAGAGAAAGGCCTAGAACAGGCGTAGACCAGAATTGAGAAACAAAGGGTAGCAAGGATGGAAAGAAGAAAATGATGAAAAGAATTAGTGAGAAAACAAGGTTACAGAGTGAAGTTGTTTAAGTAAGATGCAAATTATGAGGTAATTAATCTGTACAGCAAGACCCAGGTTTTCCCTAATGTGGTAGATTGTGTTTGGGGCTAGACCTTTTCAGGTAGTATGGGCCACAAGACCAGGCCCCACTCGTATCGGTAGGACACAGAGCACACCACAACCAAATGTCTTTAAACAGAAAAAATCAAGTTTAAAGGAATTTCTAGAGCAGATGTGAAAGGAATAAAGGAGATTCAAAACAGTGTGTTGAGGGGGGGGGGATGGGTTAGCCTGGTGATGGGTATTAAAGAGGGCACATGTTGAATGGAGCACTGGGTGTTATATGCAAACAATGAATCATGGAACACTACATCAAAAACTAATGATGTAATGTATGGTGATTAACATAACATAATAAAATTAAAAAAAAAAACAGTGTGTTGAGAAAGGGAAAGACTGTTTTAGTTTTAAGAAGGGAGAGAGTGATGGAGAAAGGTCAGTGGGTAGTGGGGCCTGAGGAATAAAACAGGGGTTCCCTTGTGTCAGAGATCTGAGCTGTTTAAGGACCCATCCCACCATGATGACAGTCTTCCGATCTCTAATCCTTCCTCCTCCCCTTTTCCTCTCCTATCTTCTTGCCTCTTTCTCCTCCCTCTGGACGAATGCTCAGATCCTTGTCCATGTAGTAGGGGGTGACTCTGGATTTATGGCATCTGAGGATATAGAATGGGAGTTTATTCGGGCACCTAAAATAATTAGGGAGTAAGGACGATTTTACACACCACACACACACACACGGAAGAAAAAGAAAAGAAAAAATAATGAGTTAATTAAAGAAAGAGTACAAGAGATCCCCTGAGGTCAGTTATATCCTGTTGCCTCATTCACTTAACTCTCAGAAACCTCTGGAATATGAAGAAAGGACTGAGAGGAGGAGGTCCACTCAGAGAAGCTCCAGAGGTGAGAAAACATATGCAAAAGATATTTCTACCCTTCTTTGAAAATACAAGGCTTGAGCTCCCATTTTACCAAGCAAACTGTGAGCTTATTGTGCTGAGACCCAGCAAAAATTTGATTTAAAAATCAGTATTCTATGTTATCTCTCCAATATTTCTTTGAGAAAAAAAAAGATGTAGTCTTTGGGTCTTTCTTTCTTACAAAATATTAACTTCATTCTATGCATGCACATTATTACACATGTGCCTTATTGTATATGTTCTGTGAGATAAAACTCTGTAAGATATTAAATTAATAGAAAATCCAAGAGCGAGATGAGAACAGATGAAAGTTTATAAAGTACATGGTAGCCTACGAAGTTAAGTGCTTTTAGTTCACTGCAGTTTCCTATAAATTCTTGAAGGTATAGTCTCTCCAATGATTGCAGGTTTCTAGAATATTAATTCATTGCAAATGTTGATAGTTTTTTTAAGAGAGAGAGAGAGAGAGAGAGAGAGAGAGAGAGAGAGAGGTGGGGGAGGGGCAGAGGGAGAGAGAGAATCCCAAACAGACTCCATGCCCAGCATAGAGACTGATGTGGGGCTCTACTCCCACAAACGTGAGATCATGACCTCAGCTGAAATCAAGAGTCAGACGCTCAAGCTAGTGAGCCACCCAGGTGCCCCGTAAACATTGATAGTTTAAACTTTCGCCTCAAGAATGTGAGACAGTATTTTAGAAATGGTTTTATTCCTATAATTTTTTTTAATCTTGAAAGATAAGATCATGAGTGTGCTTGTTGACAAAAGGTAAATAAATAAGGGTTATGCTCATCAATTGTTTTTCCTGTACCAACTATGTTCTCTTTTGTTATAACAGCTTTATAATACATTTTAGTATCTGGTAGGACAAATCTAGTCTTACTAATTTATATTTCCAGTCGTTTTTATTTTTATTTACATTTGTTTTTATTTACATTTTAAATAAAAAATGTATTTAAGTCATTTATTTAATTCTCCTCCAACTCAAATCCATCAAATTCTCATTAAAATTGATTAAATATGTATTAACTTGAAAAGAGTTGGCATTTTCATGATATTAAACCTTTCTGTAGAGGAACATGTGTACTTTTTTCTTTATTTAGGTTGTTTGGTTTAAAATTATATTTTTATAAAATGTCATAACTCCTCTATATAGGTCATGTCCTAACCCAATTTCTTTGTACAAGACAAATACCAGTTAAATGAATAGGAAGGACAGATGTAAAATGAAAAGGAAGGCTTTAAAAAAAAAGGCAGTTTAAGGCATTGGTAGTGGATACAGATGAGAAAGCAAAGAAGCAGCTGAGAGGCTGTCCACAAATTCTGGGAATGTGAGCACTAGGGGCTTTGGGGGCATTACTGGAGGCTGGCAAACCACAGTTCACTCTCCCTTCCAGCCTCCAGCTTCTTCCAAACCCTCAGTGATTTTGGAACTTCCAGCTCTGGTTCTTCTGATTTTTGTAGGGGTAGACATGACTTTTTGGCATCTGAAGGAATTAAGACAAAATTTTATTATCAAAGAGGCATGTTCCTATCATTGGGAAAGCCAGTCTTTGGACTCCTACTCAGCTGCATAAGAATGGGCCTTGGGCCCCGGAGCACTCCTTACCAGGAAATACAGAGCCCACACGGCCTGTGCTGGTCTTACCACCTTGTGTGGGAATATCCTTCCTTGTTTCAGGCGTAGTGAATGCTCCTTTGTCTCTGCTTAAAGTGTGTGCAATATATGGTATCTGGCCAACCACACTGTTTTATCTGTCCTTCCAAGGGGAGAGGGCACAGAGTCCCTTCCATTGAGGCACAAGAGGTTAGGTAAGCTAGGGGGACTGACACCCACTACCGAAGCCGAGTTTGCTGTCTCTTCTCTATGTATGGAAATGCTGTTCTATCTAGTACTTCACTGCATTGTGTTTTTCCTAAAGACTCTGATACCAAGCTGCAATGGGCAGAAGTGCTTAGAATCCTCCTCTGGGGTTGATAACCAGTGCACGGTACTTGGGCTGACATCTACTGAAACATTAGAAGCAATAACCTTTTGGAAGTAGCTTCTGCTCAGTGACTTCAGTTTGGCATTCATAACCATAGACTGACTCTCTTTGAAGGAGGTAGTGATAGCTATGGACTGAGAAAGATAGCAAGGAGGGGCCCCTGAGTGGCTCAGTTGGTTAAGCATCTGACTCTTGATCTCAGCTCAGGTCATGATCTCAGGGTCATGAGATTGAGCCCCACATCAGGCTCCACACTCTGTGGGGAGTCTGCTTGTCCCTCTCCCTCTGTTCTTGCACTCTCTAAAATAAATAAATAAAATCTTAAAAAAAAAAAAAAGGCACCAAGGAATGCAATGTTGCTTAGAACAATGTTATTATTACTGATGGAAGATCAGGAGTTGATAACCCACAAACCAACCCCTCCCACCCTTTCTTCCAATACATACACATATAAAATATTCCAAATCTCATTCTATCATTTCAAAAGAAGTTTAATGCCACTATACCAAGTCAACCATATAAGATTCTCCTCTGAAAAAATAATACTTTGTGTTATTTTCAGAAATATTTCTTTCATATATTGCAAAGAGGTTATTGGTTTCCCTATTTACTGAAATATGAAATGAAGGCTGCTTTACAATTACAGCAACTTTTTCAAGGAATAAAGGACATAGTCCAATTGATAATAAATATAAGGGAGAGAGACTGACTACAGAAGACAACAGTAGGCAGATAATAAAATGTTAAATATATTTTGACCTAGAAATACCCTTTATTTATAAGCTCTACATAGTGATTCTGAATTTTTAGATGGTGTTATTTGGACCTGTCAACCCAACCTGAAGGCTTTTACCTCAGTATTTTCTAAAGGGGAAGAAAGATTATACAAACACCTGAATAATTCCCTAACAGAACACACTGAAAAAAGAGCTGTGTCAGAACGAAAAATGTAGAGGATAAATAAAGCAGATGAATGTGCCCACTGAGTGAGATAACAGAAGACTTAATAAAATGAGAAGCGCCAGAGAAGGACCCGTCTCCAAGCTTGTAAATTTGAACAGGATATCAAATGATCTACAGCTATCCGAGGGATCTCTTTCAGCCTGTTGAAGCTAGGCAATAAAAGAGAGAGTGACTTCACACACAATCTCCCAAGTTAGAGTATCAGAAGACACATATCAGGTATGAAAGGCAAAAAATGCTGGCAGAAACATAGCCACTTGGGAAATCTCTCGAGGAACAGAAATCTTACAGGCAAGTTTCACCCTGGCCTTCATGGCTCAGGAAATGGATTCGAAAGTGACAAGTTGTACGTTCTAAAGGGACACCATCTTGTCTGTAAGGTCAAGGGAAAAAGAAGATGAGAAAATTATATATTTAGAGTGGAATGGAACAGTTCCAGATGGAATGTCCTGCATTAATAAGTACTTTCTTAGGTAATCGATGTAAGGTCTTCAAGGTTGATGAATGAAAAGTAGTTTTTGAGAAGCTCCAGCATAACTGAATGTTTGCTGGGTCCATTCCGTATTTAAAAAGCTGGGCTAGCAAAGGAAAACAAGGCTATGCAAGAAATTTCCCGTATGATGTTACAACCTCCCAAACCTCCATATTAAGTTCATATTGTCAAGCAACCAGAGGGAGTGGAGAGAAATTTTTTAATAACTTTCCTCTGTTCATGACTCCATTGAAGTGCCCTTGGCTCTGCTATTTGACCACTTTTCTCAATATTTTGGGCAACAAAGGGCTAAGAATTGATCACAGACACAACTTTGGCTATCAGCCATTGAACCCTGGCAGGTTGCAGAGGGATAACGTGAGTGAGCTTCTTCAGTTAGCGGAGGGACTTAGGTCTTTGATATGCCATGATGGAGTCCTCCAAAGAATGTTGTTATTGGTTGGCAAGATGGTATTGAGACACATTCAAGTGGAGGGAAGTTGTATACAAATTATAATATAGGTAAGAAGTGACTATAGGTAAGGTTTCAAGAATAAATGAAAATGTTTAAATGCAATGAAGTAAAACTGATGAACTAATTAAAATAATACAAACAACATGGACTTTGCTTAGGACATCACCATATGTTCTGAACTTCATTTATCACTCTGCTAGTTTTTATACTTGTTTATAATTAGGAGCAGAGACAGAATCTTTTCTCACCAGTGTATGGTGAGTGTAGCCATGTTAGTCAATGTCACCAAGTAATAGCATCTGGCTACTTGGACAGTGTCAATGTCAGTACGTCTCCAGTCAGGATTGCTGCTAAATCAGAACACAAGGGAACCAAAAAAACAATGGTTGGCAATGAGTAAATTTTCTCCTGTATCCAAAGTCACACTATTAGTGAGTGGCCGGACTGAAACTCATGAATCAAGTTCCTGACTCTAATCCAATGGAAATCTGGTAATGTATGTTTTATGATGCATAAATGGATGACTCTATAGAAAACAGGGATCATTTCTATGTAGATGCAATTTCTACTCACTAATCTGGTTCCTTGTATATTAACATAAGAATTTTATGAATTTTTCCTTTAAATAAACACACAGTAAAACTGCATGAAAAAAGGTATTAATGCTCCCTTACATTAAAAAGAATAGGTAGAAAGGGCCAATACAACCAGCTAAAAACTTCAACTGCATTTTTATTTGTTTTGTTTTTAAGATGGAATGACCCTCTCCTGGTGGGCAGACATTCACCATGGGGGTCCAGAATTAGAAAGGAAAATTGCTTTATAATTGTTTGAACAGGACCCAAATGTTAATGCCTGAGATTGCTTTTGGTCAGTTGCTCATAAATATGAGTATTTATGTTGTGTTTGTTAATCTTTTATGACCCAGCAGTCCTTTAGTAGTTATCTTGAAAATACAAAGTATAACGATGCTAAAAATGCAAGAAGCATCTAAATATGTATTCCTACACCTTAAGTAAAATAAAAAAGAGAAGTAAACCATCATGGTAGGTTAATGGAATGACACTTAAATTAAAATGCAAATACTTAAATAAAGCCGAACATGGCATAATATGTAATTTAATGTTAAAGTAAAAATATGAGTAACTTAATTTTCTTCTTAGAACAGTTCTACGGGTACAACATTCACTATATTGAGAATAGATAAAACCCTATAGGAAGAAGAAGAGATTCAGAAAAAAAAACGTTTCCTTTCTTTATCAAACACATATAACAAGTTTTTTCGAACTGTAAGTGCATGAATTTTTAAATAAACAGAATAAAGAAGGTGAGCATTTGTCTTTGGTCAATACAAAGGTGTGTCAGTTAATTATCGCACTGTTTTTTAAAATTCATAGTTCATACAAGTATGCCGTTTCCTGAGAAAGGTGAGAAGACTTAACTATACTTTGTCTGCTTTCATGGAATCTGTTAGCAAGGGGTCACCTCACCTGGGAACAGGTAAGGGATGCATGTAAATATGTACACAGAAATACAGATATAACAGTACATAGTTATATTTATGAAATGTTTATATTAATAAAAACATATTTATATAGTAATATAATATACTTATTTCCTATACTCACGTACCTATGTAAAGATATACATTACGTTACATACACATATTGATATGTGTTAGTTTTGGCTATGCACTATCTGAATGCTATGTTTCAACAGAGGCTTGCCTATCATCAAGTCAAAAAATGCCAGATTCTTGCTTTCTTTGCCACCCTTGAAGTGAGGATGTCACCATGAAGAAAAGACCTTACCAATCAGACTGACCAACCCAAGCTTTGCATCAAGAGTTAGTGACCTAAAGAAGTGGAGACTGAAAGAGCATTCTGTGGCAGCAACTGCAATTTTCGCAGGATCAAGTTCCTGAGGACCCAGCGTCATTAGTGTCTTGGGCCTGTGGCCACAATGTGCTTGGCATTTAGTGGCAGCGTTGCGCTTGCCACACAGCTCTGCAGCCTGATTTGGAGCCTGATTTCAGGCTGTGTATCCTCCAAGCCTAGGTGTCCGGCCCTCCTAGACATTCTGTGAACTCATAATCTTGGAATACATTTGGCTTTTCACTAAATCAGCTCTAGTTAGTTCTGCAGCTGCCTCTGAGAAACCTTGCTGGTAAATTACAGAAGGAGTAACCAGAGTGACTAATGTGGAGAAAAAAGAAGAAATGATAAAGTTCTATTACCAGGGCAAGTGCATGGAGCCACAGGAGGAGAAGGCGAGTGATCTCCAGCGGTGCTACGAGGGGCTCGATGAGGAAGAGAAGACACATCCACCTGGATTTTCTGCTACAATCACCTTGCAGTGAACTTTTTTTTTTTTTTTTTTTTTTTAGAAAGGGAGAGAGAGAGAGGACAGCGGGGTGGGCGGGGAAGGGGCAGAGTGAGAATCTTAAGCAGGCTCCACGCCCAGCACAGGGCCCAACGCTTGATTTCACAACCCTGAGATCATGACCTGAGCCAAAATCAAGAGTCAAACACTTAACCCACTGAGCCACCCAGGTGTCTCGCAGTGAACTTTTTCCATCTGAAATATCCATCCATGGGGACAGAAGGTCAGTGAAAATGGAAGTCTGGAAGCCATGATTCTAGCAGGTTCTTGTGAGGATGGAAACTAGGAAGTACGAGGCATATGGTTGTCAAGAAAAGGGGAAGATGTCTGCTGCAATGAAAGCCATGACATCCTCTCTTTATATATTCCTAATACAGTAAATCAGGTTATTTCTCATTTGTTAGAAATATGCTCACATTCCTCTCTGGACAAAATGCCACGAAAATGCCACAGATAATGTTGATCCAAGAGAATTGTGAGAACACAGTGAGGCCACACCTGCAGCCTCTGACCCCAACAAGCTCTTCCTTTGCATACTGGTTTGTCTAACTCCTAACTGTCGTCAAGGCCTCTCCTGGATCTCATCTGCCCTTAAGACCCATGCTGATCCAGCTACTGAATGCTCCCACCTGTTCCCCTGCTCTGCTCTGATTTCTTTCTACACAGTATTTGTCCCCATCTAATATTTTCAGGGCTTACTTATGCATTACATTGGTTTATTGTCTGTCTCCCCTACCAGAATGTAAGCACTAAAGGGAAAGTAATTGTTGTTTTTCTCGGACACCCCAAACTCCTAAAATAGTTGTTGGCATGTAATAGGAGCTCAATAAATATTTGTTCAATGAATGAATGGATAAGGCTGGGGTGAAATAAGAGGCAGGGTGACAGAGACAAGATTGTTGAGATGACAAAAAGTCTCCATGGCCACATGAAGGCTTTAGATTTTATTCTGAGCGAGATGTGAAGTCATTAGATGTTACTGAGTACAGAGTACCTGTATCTGACAGATCAAGGGCAAAGAGCCAGTAGAGCAGCTGAACTTACCAAGGGATTAGTGATTAATGGGACAGAGCCTCAGAGGTCACTATCTAGGGATCCACATGTTCAGGTGGCCTTGGTCAGAAGAAGGCATAGGTACACAATATGTAAAGATGATTCTACACATAAACCACAAACTAGCTATCTTTTATGGTGTTTATTATCAGTCACCATTTTTTGGGTGGGGTAAATTACACTCTCCTGACAGTTATAATACATTTGTTTTAGAAATCACCTTGGTTATGAACATGGTAGTCATATTTTCTGACCCAAGAATGAAGTACATAGTTTAGAAAATACTTTTTCTAATCTACAAGTTTACTTATGTATGGTCTTCTAAAGGCATCAAAATTAAATCACATTTAGGGTTACATTTACACAAAATAGCACAGCAGAAAGAAAATGAAAAGAGTTTTAGAGGGTATTCAAGGGGCCACCTTAGTTAGATTATTACACTGATTGCAAAGGTGGATCAGACCATCAGGCTATGGTTTCAGGCTCAGAGGTATGTTACTCCAGGAATATATTCTGAATACACATGCAATGTAACTAGAGGTATGCTTTAGGAAGATTAATATGTTCACGACTTGGAATTAAGCTGGAAACTGGACCTCAGCATGTTAATTCAGACATTCCGAGTACAATTTTGAAATAAGGAGATTTGATAATTTGTATTATCAACTCCTGAGCCAGACCAACATGGGTTCAAATTGTAGTTCTATAACTTACTAGTTGTGTGGTCTTGGGTAAGCTACCTAATTGGCACACCATTTTCCTCATGTTTAAAATGCATATAAATAATAACATTTAGGAGAGATGATTCAAGGATTAAGGGAGTCAATAAGAAAAGCACTTGGAATAGGGCTTGGTACTTACTAAGAGCTAGCTAAGTGTTAGCTATTATTGTTGCTACTATTTCTACCTCTTAGGATAATATTAGACAGAAATATCTTCACGCTATATTTCTACTGCATTCAGTCTCTTTAAAGGGATGACCAACTGATATAAAATAATTCAATTATTGCTGTAAACACTCCAGAAAACTATGATATTTTATATATATATATATATATATATATATATATATATACACACATACATTTTATTTTAGAGAGACCAAGAGAAAACACGTATGTCTGCATGTGAGAGAGGGGAAGGGCAGAGGGAGACGGAGAGACCGAATCTCAAGTAGACTTCACGTTAGGTGTGGAGCCCAATGTGGGGCTTGATCTCACAGCCCTGAGATCATGACCTGAGTTGAAATCAAGAGTCGGATGCTTAACCGACTGAGCCATCCAAGCACCCGGAAAACTATATTTTGAAAAGCAACACTGACTAATATTTAGAAGTAGAAAAATTCAAAGTCAAAATAGTCACTAATTTCATGATATGGCAAGGTTATAAAATTTCATATAACTGATATGGTTATATCAGTTTTAGTCATGGCTACGATTCATAAAATGATTACAGTTTGAAAGACACTGTGCTGTCGATTTTATATTTTACCATATTCTCCTAGTAACTCCATGAGATGGGCATTCTTATTTTGCCATTTGCCCGAAGAGGAAAAAGGCTTAAAGAATTTGGCAACTTGAATAAGGAATTAACCAGTAGTAAGGATCTCAGACTGGATTTGAATGCAGGCATTCTGACCCCCATATCTGCCCTATGCTTTTGAGGTTATGACAGGCAACCAAAAAAATGTGTGGTGATCTACAAATTAAAATTTAAAACAAAATGACTAATTTCCAGGAATTATGCCCAAAAACTCCGTAACAAAGCAAAATATTCTTCATCAGATACTCAATAATTTGATAATGTATATTTCACCCAGGATCAACGGGTAAAATAAAATCATAATCAAGAAGATGCTTTATAGAGTTCAAAACCCTAGAGACATGTTAGCATTCATTACCATTCTTGTGGATTCTTGGACTTGAGACTACTGAGTGTCTCAAAGCACAGATCAGATATTGGCTAAATATTAACTCAAAACTTAGGGGCAGAAACTTATCCGAAACTTCTTTACATAAAATATTCATTTCATATAAGCTGTCTAATGGGATAGGTGACAAAACTGCAAATGAAAGCTAAACTAAGACATTCATCTCTTAAAATATATTCTTGTATTTGTTCATTAAATTTGTTCAGAAAATACTGTTGAGTAATTTGGGTTCTAGGCAGCTGGGGATCCTATAGAGACCAAGATAAAAACATTGTTCCTGTTGTTGGAGAGACTATGTTCTGATGAAGGAGGCAGAAGATAGATAGATAGATAGATAGATAGATAGATAATAGATAGATAGATAGATAAACAAAAAAGTCATTCTTATGAAGGAAACAGTGAGATGAGTCAGAGAATCACTGAGCACAGAGTTAGGGAAAGTGACTTCAGACAGGGCAACCCTAAAAGATCTATCTGAGGAAATGACATTCAAGCTGACTGAAAGATGAATAAAAACAAGGAAAAGGGTTCCAAGTACAGAAAACCTACAGAATTCATCAACAAGTGCACATCTCCAAAGAAACAACGTAAATGTTCCTTTCTCTCTCCTAACATCTTCTGTAAACTTCCAAATCTGTTTTCATTTTTATAAAATGCACTTCATTCATGAACTTCCTTGAGAGCATGCACCATACACTCATCTTCATAGCCCTGATATTTCATACAATGCCTTGACAATGTATGTCAAAAAGTACTCAAAAAGATATTTGAGGGCCACCAGATAAATAGATGAATGAAGGGTTAACAATGAATCTGGAAGGTTTCCTAAAAGAAATTTTAAAACTTACAGTTCAGGGTAATGTCAGCAAAAATGGCAGACTAAGGACTTCAGAGTCCCTCTTTAAAATCAATGAAAAATCTGATAAAATTTGTCAGAATCAACTTTCTCAGAACTTTGGAAATTAACCAAAGGCTTGCAGCAACCTAGGGAGTGTTTATTCAAGAAAAATGGCTAAATCTTCGTAAGAAGAACAAGCTTAATGACACTTTAACTTGCCCTATTCCCATCCCTCTCTCCATAGCTCCACCGTAGCCTTGAAAACCAATAGCCTACAACCACAGTGCAAACCAGCAGCCCAGCAGTTACCAGAGGGGTCAGAATAAGATGGGAACTCTTTCAAGACCTCATTCCTAGAGAGTTCTCATTATGTGACCTGTCTGGCAGGTCCCGGAAGGTCCCACTTACAAGACTATCTTTATCTGACCTGACTTGGAACTCACACAGTGGAATTTCCCCCAGGGGTATTGGTTGGAAACCTTTAAGGATAATTAACTTTGCAGTTACTGGAGGCAATAGATAACAGTTTGGACAAACAACAGGCAAACCAAAAAGATTAAAATGAAGAGCTAGGGAATGAGACGTCCCTGAGGCTTTAAAAGGTCCAGTGTATTCCTGGGAATTTAAAAATGCATGCACTTGTGTAGGACTGCACAAATGCCCAAGGCCTCATTCAGGCTCAGGAAAGACCCGAGAAGGCTCTATTGTCTACCTATGGCTGACCTTGGGTTTCTGTGCAAGTGGGAAGTGAAAGTTAAGGCAGTGTTACCAACTGCTTAGTTGAGTGTTGAAGGCATGCTCCAACATGCAAACAAAATCCTAAACATGCAAACATGGGAGTCTTATTGGTTCTTAGTGTAAAGAAATCTTTGTCCAACTATTAGCTGAATACTAAACTAACCAAGCAGAAACATATGTGGCCACACATGATAATAATACAAAATACAATGTAATAATACAAAATTTCCAGAATTAGTTAATGAAGTCAATAAACACACAAACAAGGCTATGACAAGCAGCAACAGCAATAAACCATGAGGAAACAGGAGAATCTGATTTCCAGAGTTGCTACATTGTATTATTTAAAATGTCCAGTTTTCAAAAAAAATGCAAGACATGCAATGAGAAATATGCAATAATACATGGAACAAGAAAACATAGACCATACACAGGGGAAAAAAGCAATCAGTAGAAACTATCCTTGAAAAAACCCAGATGTTGGACTTATAAAAAAAAAAAAAAGACTTTAAATAAGAGATTTTAAATATGGTCAAAGACTTTAAGAAAAATTGTGTTTAAAGAACAAAATAAAGAATATTCATAAGGAGATATAAATTATAAATAATAAACATGAGGACAGAGAAAAATGAAATAGTGAATAGAAAAGTGATACAAGAAAATAAAATCAAACAAAATCAACAAAACCAAGAGCTAGTTCTTTGAAAACAAAACGGACAATCCTTTAGCTAGGGAAAAAGGAAAGGAAAAAAGAGAGAGGACACAATTATTAAAAACAAGGATGAGGGAGATACTTTTCTAGTGATTTTACAGAAATAAAAAAGATTGTGGGCAGTAATATGAAGTTATATGTACCAAGTTAAATAACTTAGATGAAATGGACAAATTCCTTAAAAAGACACAAACTACAAAACTGACCCAAGAAAAAATAGTGTTACTAAATGTGTGAAACAATACAGAGAAGTTTAGCATGGCCCCTGCATAAGGATAACATGCAAATTGGTGCAGTGTCCCTATTTTTCTGGGTCTGTAATGTACAGCAGTGACAACCAGTTAGCAACACTGTATTATGCATTTGAAAGATGATAAGAAAGTAGATCTTAAAAGTTTGCGCCACAAGAAAAAAATTATAGCTTTGTGATAATGGATGTTAACTAAACTGATTGTGGTGATCATTTCACAGTATATATATGCATATGGCAAATCATTACATTGTACACCTAAAATTAATACGGTGTTATGTGTCAGTTATATTTTAATAAAAAAGAAGAAATATATACCCTGAATAGACCTGTAACAAGTAGAGTGATTGAATTAATAAAAAATTTCTCACAAAGAAAATCTCAGCACCAGATCACTTCACTGGTAAATCTTTCCTATTAGTTAAAGAATAATTAACATCAATCCTTCACAAACTCTTCCAAAAAATATGAGGAGTGAATACTTCTGAAGTCATTCTATAAAGCCAGAATTATCCTGATACGCAACCCTGACAAATACAAGAAAAGAAAACCACAGATCAATATCCCTTATTAATATAGATGTAAAATTCCTAAAATTCCTTAATAAAACACTAGCAAACTGAATCCAGCAACATAAAAATGATATATGCTATATTGATATAAATACCTATACGTAATATGGATATTTTATATCCATAAAAATTATATGTATTATACCACATGACTAAGTAGGATTTATCCCAGGAATGCAAGGGAGATTCAACATGTGAAAATCAATTAATGTATAACATCATGGTACAAAATAAAACATTATGCTAAGTGAAAAAAGCCAGACACAAAGGACCAGTGATTCAACAGCAGCTTGTACCCTGAAACTTATAAGAAAGTTGAGCAACATGCCTGAGGCCATAGAGATGTGAAGAGGTGTCCAAGTCACTAAAGCCATCTCCAAGAAAGAAATGGTCATCTTGTAATAGTGAAGAACTAAGAATGGAGAACTGCTGTATTGAGTCAGATTCTTGTTCCATGCACTCTAATGTGCTTTCTTTGACAGGATCCTTTGTATGGACACTTCTTGAATATCAACCTCCAAGAGTGAGTGAGTAATTTCCTCTCACATCCAAATTCCTGAGCTGCTACTACATCTTATACATGAATTGATCTGAATTGCTTCCGTATAAAAACAGCAAAAAACATTTGATATTTTATGTAAATTGTTTTCAAGTTTGCAAGAGTCTTAAAAACTGAAAGCTTTGATATATATGTAGCTAATACACTGGTATCGCTATTTGAAGGAGCCTTTGTCTGTCAGTGGAGAACAATGGGTTCTAAAAATAAACCAGAATGTAGAAAAAGAATAAAGGTTTTGTCTTTCTCCATCGGACTGTGTTCGAGTTCAAGATTCAACTATTGTAGACACTTAGATGAATGTAATACTTCTGTTGTAGCCTTTGGGTCAGAGAGGCTCCTGATTATCTCCACCGTCCCATAACTACTTCTTGATTTCCTAAAGACCAGGATTTGGGAGAACCCTAAATGAGGAGAAGACTCTAGTAGGGAAATGCTGAAGTTGGAAACGTGACGGTCAAGGACACATTCCCTTTTATTGTTTGTGGACATAAAGGCATGCGTATTTCCATTAACTTTGTAGAGGTAAGCTCCATAAAGGCAAGTAGTTTTCTCTTGTACTCACTAACGTTTATCTCCAGAATCTAACTTGTTAGCATGGTTTACACTCAGTGATTCTAATCCTCACTATTTCTAGGAGATAAGACTCAAGGCTCAAGAGACAGCGTGGCTTAGATAGTCATGTTGAGCAAGCCAATTTGCTTTCTGGCTTTAATTCAATTAAGAAGCAGTAGAAAATAAAGAATAAAATATCAAATAAAATATTTTCAGCAATCATGAAGCGGGGGGGGTGCTGTTAATTGGCATCCTACCTTTGTCCTATTATATTGTTTTTTTTTCCAAGTCATTTATTATTCTTTTTATATCAGAATACATAATTTGACATATTAAGGTTTTTCTAAAAGATACTACTTCCAAACAGGTCAAATTATGGATCAAATAAACAAGTAGTTGAACGCTCTCTCCATTCAAGCTTATTTCTGCTTTTTTTAAAACAGATGATGATAGAAGAGTCCAAATCTGAACTAAAAACTACAAGGTGTCAATCCCCATCTACAGTTCTAACCCCCCAAATCTCTAACTTTTAAAACAGTTCCTTTGGTGACAAAACCTTACTTGACATCTTTGTTATGTAATACATGCACCGTATTACTTTTTACAAAATCTAGAAAATCCTGAATTCCAAAAATAATTGAGGGGCCAAGAGATTTGAAGAAAAAGCCTGTGTGTGTGTGTATGTGTGTGTGTGTGTGTGTGTGTATTTACATATAAGTAGCGAAATTAGGGAAATAAACAATCTCTCCAGCATTTTCATGATTTGGAAAGTAAGGGGGTTAGACTAGATGCCCTCTAAAATCACCTGGGCAGTAATTAAATTCTAGGAATCTTCCTGATCAGTTTATATCCTGAAACACACAACAACTTGTGTTCAATTTTGGATTATGCTCAATTTCTATAAAATTCTGGGCATTTAGTTTTGCCCATAACATGTGACAAGCGCACATTAGATATCTCTGCAACTAGGTAAGTTCATTCAGGTTTAGTACCTGCTGTGCCAAACACAGAAGATATGCCTTCCAGAATGGTCTCGTGGACAGTGGGATGAGAGAGGACAAATCCAAGTGTCCAAAATGCAACCTTAATAAAACAAAACAAAAAACATGTATCACACAATACAACCTTCTTTGAAAGCGAATAAAAGCATACTTAGTATTCGCCATAAACATTAAAAGAAACCAGGAAAATGTTTAAATTAAACTTAAAAGCATGCTAGTAAGGAGCAGTTTTGGAAACAACTAGATTTTATGAATAAGAGAGATGTTATAGACCTCTGAGAGGTCAAATCTATACTTTTATTCTGTCACTATAGTTTAATTCTGTTGTTTATATAGATTAAACTATCTTTACTACAAAATGAAGCAGGATTCTTTTTACTAATACACATTATAAAATATTATATATGCATACATTAAATATTCAGAAACAGCAAATTATGACACTTAAAATGTTAATCCAAATGAAAATATTTTTTAAAATTTAATTTTCATGAAATAGAAATGAATGAGCAAATCATATATTCCGCAAATAAAATATGGTAATTTTCAATAAGTGCAGAAAAATATACCTCAAATCCCATAAACTAAATTATGAGAGTACTCAATATCAAAAATAATGGTCCTTTCACACCTGAATGTTACTCAACATAGCATGCTTGTAAATTCTCTCTCTAGACCAAAGAAAATTATTTCACATCTTTCCTCATTGTGGTATTACAAGGTTAAAATTATACTGCCATATATTTCAAAAATTAACTTTCCACTAACTCGGGTAGATGTTTTTGTTTCTATTTTTAGATTACACACTAGAGGAAACCTGTATAAAATCAATAAAAGAAGTTTGGGTTTCCCTTGCCTCTTTTCTGTAAACACGTATTACACGTATTGTAAAAGAAATTTCATCTAGGAAAATCAGTCCTGAAAGACTCAGATACTACTTCATATTTGAAACACTTAAGTCTTTTTGTTTCTTTTGTGAGGTAACTTTAAGTACCTTTACATAATCCCAATACTCCCCTCTGTGGCCAAAAAGGGAAGAGCAACTGTCTAAAGGGAAGCAGTCAAGTAAGCCAAATTCAATACTCCTCATGGTTTTCCGCCCTGGGGCATGAAACCCACTGGTGCCAGGGTAAATACGGTACCAGAGAACCAAGGCCACCACCATCTGGAGAGCCTCTTTCCGCGGCATGATTCAGATTACCGAAGACTTACCCTAGACATCATCCAGTCCATTTTACAGTATAAGAAACATGCTCAGAGAGCTCTCTTCTCTTGTCCCCACTCGGACCCCTGCTACTATTATCTACGGATGGAAGTGCTGAATTACTGGATTTAATTAATAACCACTCCATACTCAATTCATCTCATTTAAAGGGTCAGAGTTCACACTGGGGGAAAAATAGCTTAGTGATAGCACACAGATTCTCAGTTACACAAAAGAGGGGTTCAGAGTTATACTAAATAGTGCTTAGAGTTTTAGAGATTCACAAAAATTGGGTAATACTTATTTTATAATGAATACAAGGAATTCAGCTAAATTATAAATGGCTGTACGAAGGTTCTATTTATCATTTTTAAATTTGGTAAAAAACTCAATTACATATTTTTAAAAAGAAGAGTCACATAAAAGACAGGTATGAGTAAATAAGAAATTTACATATATTACTGAAACAAACAAGAATAAATGACCTTGGGATCTTTGCGCACTCCCAGTTAAAAATTGCTCCCCAAAGTAGCAATTAGTATTTTGCCAAAGGGGTCAGGTCTATGAGGGCTGCTCAAAAAGGAGAAGGGCCACCTGACTCACTGAACTTCACAAGCAGCCGCTGCAATGTTTTGGAGTAAGAATAAAGTGAAAGGGACAAGGAGGAAAGCCCTGCCCAGTAAGAGAAGATGAAATGGGTATGTTCTTCAGCATCATTTATTCCTCCATTCAAAAGAGATTTAACAAATACTCATGGAGTCTCTATAAGAGGTCAGACAGTCTTCTACAATCATGGTAAACACAAACATGTAGAAGATACCATTCTTGCCCAAAGAACTTTCACATCTAGTTGGGGATATGAAATAAAAATCAGGAGGAAAAAGAGCTAAGTGTACCGGCAATGGGTGGGACAGACAACATAGGCTGTGGGAGTTGAGGGTGAGGCGGGGTGGGACGGGGGATCGTGGAGTTAGGATTCAGAAAGAGCTTGGGAGAAGCGATAACAAAGATAAAACGTCAGCGGTACAATTCGTTTTGGAAAAATGTTCCTAAAAATTTCATTTGGCAGGAATTTCTTGTAAGTTGGAAATGGTTTTCCCATACAAGTGATTTCACTAATTATGGCTAATATTTTGGGCCAGTCTACCGAGGTGCACCTCGACAACAATGGAGCCTTCTAGTGATCTGTCCTGTCCCAAGACTACCTCAAGCCCTAACTCTGAGTTCCACAGGCTTTGAGGCAGAGCCCAGAATGGGAGAGAAGAGAACCTGACCTGGGCACCAAGAAAGGCCAGGCCCCAACACCTGTCCGATGGCGGGGCTTTTTGGGGTTCTCTAAGTGTTGATGGGAGATCACAGAAGCCAGACAGCAGTGGTCACTCCCACCCTGGGGCATTTGAGTGGTCCAGTTTTGGAAGCCAGGGCAGTTTATTAATGGGCCATTGAAAGTAATGATTGAAATGATGGCCTTACTTTTTATAAAGGAAGAAAGCTAACATTCATTGAGCACCTTCTTTCTTCAAGGGACTGTCAGCCACTTTCCATATCTTAAAAATAATAATGCTCATGACCATCCTATGAGGTAAATAACATTCATCCTATTTTATAGATAAGAACACTGAGGCTCAGAGAGGTTAAACACTTGGCTCGCTGTCACCCAGCACTGGGATTTGACTTTGGGCCTGACTCTAAAGCCTTTCCAGTGTCTCTGCCTGCACACCAGCTGCCTCTTGGAGGTGCCAACAACAGCCAGCAAGATGGAACTCTCACTAATCATCAGACACTTTCTTTCTGAAATTCATTATTTAAATCCTTTCAGGCCGGTGCCAGGAACAAATTCCAAAGAAGTGACTTCCCCTGAGTCAGATCAATGAGGCTTTGTGTCCCTTTCTTCTGGAGGATCTCTCTAATGAGATCTTGAAAATTAATCCTGTGACAGGAGTGGCAGTTTTGTTGCTGCTTTGGGAGCTGTTCTGGGTTTGCCTTTTAATTTTGCTATAGCTTAATCAGTATTCAAGAAAACAATGCAAAGAGAAATCAGGGCATAATATCAGAGGTACACAGAGAAGGGGAAAGGATTAGACGATTTTTATTTGCCCATGCCAGATGAACTACATATGGCAGAGAGGCCAGAATTTCTATTTCTGCTCTTTACCCAATCAGTTTTATAACACTGTTATGAAAAGAAACTAGACTATCAGTACTTAGAAAGCCTTCCCTAAGAGGATGGAGAAATAAATAATACCTGAAATATCTCATTTCTATTTGTTAGAAGAAAAAAGAAAATGGCCACCTTTATCATTAGAGATGGGTTGAATATTCCTGTTCAGTAGAAAACAAATATGTAAAAAGGGTTACCCTTTAATTCCTCAAATAATATCAGTGCAGCTTAAGCTAATGTGAGATCCTCCCTGATGTGCATCAGACAAGAAGGGGCAGACATATCACATGGCTTTAATCTAGTTCATAACAGCTTTAGAAAGAAACAGTTAAAAAGTCTCTGCTCTCTTTAGTATTGTGAGTTCCAAAGTCACCATCTCCATTCATGCGGAAGCTTACAGGACCAAGATGCCAAGAAACACAAACAGGAATGGTGTGCAGAAGGAGAATGGGTAGAGGGGAAGACAAAGAACTAATATTCACTGGGCACCAGTTGGGTTTATCTCACCAAATCCTCACAACCACCTTGTGGAGAAAGGAGGGTTACCATTTATTATGTACCCAAGTCCTAGGACCATATCAGGAGTTGTATTATCCCTTTGTTACCCATGAGGAAATGGAGGCTGAGGGTTTAAATTCTCTCCATGAGATTCTATAGCTCTGGTGGGGGTTATCTTGATTCAAGCCCAATTCTATCCCAGACTATCCATTTACCTACTCTCTCCCCAGTAAAATGTTGGAGTCAAGACTTACTCGTCTTTGCAGCATCAATACTAAGCATGTTGCCTGACAAAGATAGTACTCCATAAGCAGGTGTTGTCACAACTAACCCCAAGGTACAAGCTTTTCCCTTAGCCTGCTACAGGCTTGCCTTGCAGAGGGCAGAATTCACTTGACATCTCTGCTCTGCCTCCTTTGTGATCTTATCAGATTTCATTAGGCATTCAGTTTTGTTTTTCTAGCTCACAACCAAATCCACTGTAGCCTTTTTCTTTCCCATGATCAAGAAGTGAAAAGACTGAAAAAAAGAAAGAATAATGAAGGAAAAAAACTGAAATTGCAGTAGACAGAAGTGTAATCCTTACTTTACTAATACTTACAGGGACAGCATTGGACAGAGAAGCCCAAAGCAATAAGAGCCCATAATTGGGGCTCATTTCTTCCTTTCTTTCCGTCTCTACGATATCCAGCATAGCCTGTATTAATGTCTGTTAAAAGAAATACATTTTATCAAACCACAGCTATGTGACAAAGAATGATGTTACTAAACAAAGACCATGCATTTTTCCTTAATCTCAAATATATTATTTCTGCCATTCCTAGGTTTGCAGCTAAGGGATTTATACACTTACCGGTAGCATAGTAATTAGGAACAGGGACTCTAGAGCACAACTGCTTTACTGCATTGCTTCAAATCCTGGCTTTTTTTTTTTTCTTAAAGACTTTATTTTTTAGAGCAATTTTAAGTTTACAATAAAATTGAAAGTACAAAGAATTCCCATATAACCCTTACCCCCACACATGCATAGTCTTCCCTACTTATCAATACCATTCACCAAAATGGTATTTTTTTTTTTTTACCATGGATCAAGGACATTGACACATCACAATCACCTAAATTCCATAGTTTACCTTAGGGTTCACTCTTGGCATTGTAAAATCTATGGGTTGGGACAAATGCATGATGATATATATATCTACCATTATAATGTCATGCAAATTATTTTCACTGCCCTAAAAATTCTCTATGCTCTGCCAATGTATCTCTCCTCCCTCCCCAACAACCACTGATCTTTTTCCTTTCTCCACATCTTACCTTTTGCAGAATGTCATATAGCTGAAACCATACATTATATAGCCTTCTTAGATTGGTCTCTTTCACTTAGTAATATACATTTATGGTTCCTTCTTGTCTTTTCATGGCTTGATGGCTCATTTCTTTTTAGTGCTGAATAATATTCCATTCCCTAGATGTACCACAGTTTATCTATTTACCTACTAAAGGGCGTCTTGATGGCTTCCAAGTTTTAGCAGTTATGAATAAAACTATTATAAACATCCATATGCAGGTTTTAGTGTGGACATAAGTTTTCAAGTCATTTGGGCAAGTATCAAGGAGCACAATTGCTAGATTTTATGGCAAGAGTATGCTCTGTTTTGTAAGAAACCACCAAAGTGTTTTCCAAAGTGTCTGCACCATTTTGCATTCCCATCAACAATGAAGAGTTCCTGTTGCTCCATGTCCTCACCAGGAGGTGAGGTGTTGTCAGTGTTCCAGATTCTGACCATAATGAGCGTAGTGGTATCTCAAGGTTGTTTTCATTCGCCTTTCCCTGAAGACATGATGTGGAGCCTCTTTTCATGTGCTTCCATCTTCTCTCATGGATTGTGCATTTGATGTTATATCTAAATAGGCAACACCATACCCAAGGTCAACTAGCTTTTCTCATAGGTTATCTTCTAGTAGTTTTATACTTTTGCATTTTACACTTATGTCTATGATTCATTTGAGTGAATTTTTGTGAATTGTATAAGATCTCTATCTAGATGCTTTCTTGCTTTCTTTCTTTCTTTCTTTTTTCTTTTTTTGCATGTGGATGTCTAGTTGTTCCTGCACCATTTGTTGAAGAGTCTATCTTTGTTTCACTATATTGCCTCCAGCTTCTTTGTCAAAGGTCAGTTGATTATATTTAAAGGGGTCTATTTCTGGGCTCTCTATTCTGTTCCATTGATCTACTTGTCTATTCTTTCACCAATACCACACTATAACATTACAGTAAATCTTGAAGTTGGGTAGCATTGCTCTTTTGAAGAACTTTGTTCTTCTCCTTGAATATTGTGTTGGTGATTCTGGGTCTTTTGCCTCTCCATATAAACTTTAGAATCAGTTTGTTGATATCCATAAAATAACTTCATTGGGATTTTGATTGAGACTGCATTGAATGTATAGGTTGAGTTGGGAAGAACTGACATCTTGACAATGTTGAATCCTCCTATCCATGAACATAAAATATCTATTTACATAAGTTCTTTGGTTTTGTTCATCAGAGTTTTGTAGCTTTCTTCATACAGAGCTTATATACCTTTTGTCAGGTTTATACCAAGTATTTCATTTTGGGGAATACTAATGTAAATGGCACATTGTGTTTCTAGTTTCATACTCCACACATTCATTATTGGTACATGGGAAAGCAATTAACTTTTGGATATGAACTTGTATCCTGCAACTTTGCTGTAATTGTTTGTTAGTTCCAGTAGTTTTTTGTTGATTCTCTTGGATTTTCTACAAATATAATCATGACATCTGTGAACAAAGACAGTTTTATGTCTTCTTTCCCAGTATGTGTAACTTTTATTTCCTTTCTTGATTTATTGCATAGGACTTCCAGTACTGTGTTGAAAAGGAGTGGTAAAGAGGACATCCTCGCTCTGGAGTTCTGGTACCAATTTCTAATGTGTGTGTATATGTGGAGGGAGGAGTCCCAAACAACAATACAAATACTCAGGATACTATCTGGGTGCCCTATAATTCAACTCAGTTCAACTCAATCCTGACACCATCTACCTAGAACTAGCATGAGGTTCTACAAGTTAAGGGTTTTGTCCTACAAGACTATACCCTTTCTCCACTCCCACCTGCCCTCCAGATGCCAGTCATGGCCCAGGTTATTACCTGTACTTTGGACCAACTGGCTACAGATTGGAGGTTCTAACAGCCTCCTCCTTGGACTTCAGATGCCAGCTGCAAGTCTAGGCTGTTATCTGTACTTCTGGCTGACTGGCTGTACAAATCAGAGGTACCCACAACCCCTTCCTCAGCTTCAGTTAATTTGCTAAAAGTGAGAGAAACATTTTATTTACTGGATTATTATTATAGAAGGATATGATAAAGGATACAGACATGCAGATAACCATACATAATCATTTCATTTATATACAAGCACACATAAGTGTGTATGTCTATATATATATGTATATATATATATATATCTGAATATAGTATTGCTATAATTTGGACAAATTGTTACCTGTTAGATCAATTAAGAATAAGTAAAATAAATTTCTATTTCACCTTTACTTATTTCTTCTTTGATGCTCTTCCCTTCTTTATGTAGATCTGAATTTCTGACCTGTATTATTTTTCTTCTCTCTGAAGAACTTCCTTTAGTATTTCTTATAAGGAAGGTCTACTGACAACAAACTCCCTCATTTTTTGTTTGTCTGCAAAAGCCTTTATTTCTCCTTCACTTTTAAAAGATAATTTCACTGGGTGCAGAATTCCAGATTGGTGTGTTTTTTTTTTTTTCTCACTCAACTCAATATTTCACTCTATACTATTTTTGCTTTGCATGGTTTCTAAGGAGAAGTCAGATATAATTATTATCTTTGTTCCTCTATAGATATGGTGTTTTTTCCTTCTGGCTTCTTTAGGATTTTTTATCTTTGTTTTTTTGTAATTTAAAAATGATATGTTTTTGGTGTTTACATGCTTGGTGTTCTCTGAGCTTCCTGGATCTATGGTTTGGTGTCTGACATCAATTGTGGAAAATTCTGTCATTATTGTGTCTAATACTTCTTCTGTTCCTTTTTCCCTTTCTTCTCCTTCTAGTATTCCCACTATATGTATGCTACCCCTTTTATAGTTGTCCCACAGTTCCATAGTTTTTGGGTATTCTGTTCTTGTTTTAGTCTTTGTTCTCTTTGCGTTTCAGCTTTTGGAGACTCAACTGATATATCCTCTAGAGATTCTTTTCTCAGCTCTGCCAGTCTACAAATAAGCCCATCAAAGACATCCTTCATTTATGTTATAGTGTTTATTATATCTAGCATTTAATTGTGGTTCATTCTTAGGATTTCCATCTCTCTGCTTATATTGTCTATCTGTTCTGGCATGCTGTCTAAATTTACACATTAAAGCCCTTGTCATAGTAATCATAGTTGTTTTAAAGTCCCAGTCTGATAATTCTAATATTGGTCTGTTCAGCCTTGTACTTGTTGTTAGGATGGAGTGGCAACTTCCAAGATCCTCACATGTAGAACCAGAACCTGGCTTAGTTAGTCACGACCTGGGTAACATTGGACAAGTTACTTGAAGCTCTGTGTCTCAATTTCATCATCTATAAAATGGTCATAACATGGTACCTACCTCAGAGGATTGTTGTGAGAATTAAATCAGTTACTACCTATAAAGAGCTTAAAACAAAACTTAGTACATATTATCATTTTGACAAATTTTTAAAATAAACCTCTGCTTTTAGGAAAATGCAAGCAACATAGAAACACAGATATCTGGGGCATTCCAGAGAAAACCCTTCCCCCATTTGCCATGAAGATTCTCAGCCTATACACCATGGAGAAAGCACTGCCAAGTCAGGATATGGTATAAATACCACAATATGCAGAGAAGTGATATTTGACTGGAATGGTGCCAACTAAGATCAGGGCCCCATCCAAGGCCACCGATGGTTGCTCTCAGGTCATCACACAAATTCCACGAAAGCTTTATCTTCACTGGGAGGTTTCCCAGTCACACCTTTGTCAATGGTCATTCCCCATCATGGGGAAGAAATTCAGACACATTTTCATTAAGTTACTCATGTACTTTGAATCTTAAATAACTCAGGTTCAGGTGATAAAAATAATGGTAGCTAATGCCTAGTCATTGCTTGGTAAGGCAAGTACTGTTTTAAGTGCTTTGCAAGTATCGAACCGTTCAATCCTCAGCACAATTTGAAGAAGTAGATACTATTATCTTCACCATTTTACATTTGAGGAAACTGAAGCACAATTAAGTTAGGGAACTTTGCCAGAACAGGTAGCTTGTTGGTGGTTGAGCTGGGATTCAAACTCTGTGAGCTTGGCCCTGGCTCCAGAGCCCACACACCCTTAGCTACTGTGCTATACTGCCCCATGAGAGATACTGCCCACAACTCTCATGGATTAGGGAATAAGACAACTGTATTGTACCATCATGTAGTAGTTTTGCTTCAGATCTTAGGATACATGAAACAACTGTTAAATCACTATCAAAGAAAATACACGATGAGAGACTAGTACTGTGACTTGCAAAGACATGTAATGTTTCAAAAGTGATTAACCACTCTAATCCTCAGCTTTCTGGTTTTAATAATCCCCAGTTTGCTGGGTATTAGAGTTGCTGTGAAAAATAAATGAGTCACGAATTTGTGAAATGTGTAATATTATACCTAGCACAGAGTAAGCTCCCCATAAATGTTAGCAATGTATTATTATTATTGTTACTGTAACAATGGGTTAGCAAAATTGAAAATTAAAATTTAAGCATAAATTTTATTTACTGCTAGTTTCTATCATACAACATAAATTATTATAACACAAAGTTTACATCTCATGGAAAATCCTATACATGGATTTCATTCTTTGGATATGCTATTCTGGTGAAATCTTCATTTTAAATGAAAATACTAGTTTAATACATATCTAGAATAACAAGGGAGAAATCACCACACTTGATGTTTATAATGTGATGAAATGTGTGTGTGATATTTCCAAAACACAAAAACTTCTTCCAGGCTTCTGCTTAACTAGGCCATTGAAATCTACTTATACAGAAGACAACAGAATCTTTTATTTTCTTCTTAGACCACATTTTAAAAAAAAAAATTGGGTACAAAACACAAGCTCAGTGTGAACACTGCTGGAAGAAACAGAAATGATACACAACAAAATGAAAACTGCTCCTGAATGTTCAAACTGAGTTCTGTCCCAAAGTCTTAAACATTGGATTAGCTTCAGCAAACTTCAAAATCTGTCTTTATTCAAATAGAGTTAGAGTACATATGATTAAAAATGCCTCATTTCTTCAGAGTAGGAAAAAGAAATGCTACTCTAGAAGTACTGTCAGTGGAGAGTTTTAGTTGGGGCATTAAAAACCCAGTTTGTCAGGCCCATCGATTACAGATCCTTCTGGGTGCAGCTTTTATACACATGCCTCTTCACCCCTAAATCCTGGAAAATTATGCGAACAAAAATGTGTTTGTCTGGGTCTGTTTGTAAAATAGAATCCTTAGCTGAAACACTGTTTATAAATGTGGGGCATTCCAGAGTAGCTTTCTATTCCCTTTATTCAGGTGGGAGATACTTAAACATTCATACATCCCTTTTATTCTGAAGCAATCTTCCTCTCCAGTAGTAGGTAGAGTTGCTTGTGATAACACTTGCTATAATTATGAAAGGCAAGAAAACAAAAACACTAGATATCATCTATAAATACTAAAAGGTCTGATTTTGGGGGTGCCTAGGTGGCTCAGTAGGTTAAGCGTCTGCCTTCGAGTCAGGTCATGATCTCCTGATCCTGGGATGGAGCCCCGTGTCGGGCTCCCTGCTCAGTGGGGAGTCTGCTTCTCCCTCTCCCTCTGCCCTGCCTCCCTGCTTGTGCATGCAGGCACACTCTCTCTCTCTCTCTCTCTCTCTCTCGCTTCCTCTCTCAAATAAATAAAATTCTTTAAAAAAAAATAAAAGGTCTGATTTTTAATGATAAACACACGGTATAAACTCTTAGGTAGTCCTCACTACTCTAACTGCTTCACAAATATTAACTCATTTAATCCCCACATTCTATGAGGTAGATGTAAAATTGAGCCAAGAGGCCAGGTGCTATGCCCAAGGTCATGAGACTGGTGACTGGATTTGAGCCTGTATTCAGACCAGGTGAATCCCAGTCTCCGAGGCAGGGAGGGGGTCTGGACAATCAGGTAGTTTTCAAAAGCTCCCAGAGATTCTGATGAGCAGGCAGGGTTGAGAACTTGTCATTACACAAGCATCAGAACCACCTGGAAGGCCTATGAAACCACAGACTGGTAGGCTCCACCCCAAGAGGCTCTGTCTGAGTGGTCCCCAGGTGATGCTGGTACCATTGGTCTAGGAACCACACCTGAAGAACCACAGATCTGGCACACATGGAACAGCAGCTTCCCATGCACTGCTTTTCAAATTATATCTTATTACCTCCCTTTATTTGAAAAGAGAAATAATTAACGGTAGTGGCATCAAGAACGAAGTTTACTTTGCAGAGCTCTGTTATCCTTGTCTAATGTGTCATAACTCCCACCTGTCACTTCTGACACAACTGTATAATATATAAATCAATAAAAACCTCAGCGCCTTGTTATATGTTGTTGTCTGTAGCCTTAGTTTTTTTCTTATGTAGGAGACCATTAATACCTACCTCATTGTTATGAGGTTGTTTAATAGAATTATGTATGTAAAAATCCAACACAGTACTTGACACAAAATGTTACCTAAATAATCTCATGATTTTTGACAAAAAAAATTATTTTAAAAATCATAGCTTATTACTGTTTTCATCCCACATATTTTAACAAAAAAGCTCAGGGATACTTACCATGGAATTATCTTTTGCGGATCTGTATGTTTTCATATCTGGAATAGTTTTCTCAAAAAGTGCTAAAAGCCACTTTTTGGATTTTGACCAGTTTCTAGGTAAGAAAAAAAACATGTGCATAAATTAATTTGAAAGCACATCAGGAGTAACAGGTCATGGTGTTAAAGGGGGAATATCTATGGAATTATAATTATTTCTCCAAATTTCTTCTTCAGTTTTTCTAGAATTTCATTCGAGGTCTACCTTCAGACTTTCTAGATCACAAGGAAAATCAAGGGGGCAGGCAGCCACATCTTAGTGGGGTCTTTTGCAAACAAATGTTTGAATCCATATCAGATTGGCATTGAATAAAAAACAAAGACAAAAACAAAAAAGCAGAGCCCATGACCTGCTTGTCCTACTTTTACTCTGGCTGTTATCAGTTCCTGGAGGATGAAGAGCTAGCACAGGGACAGGTGCTGGCTTAAGCCAGGTAAAGCAAATTGGCTGTTATCTTTTTCATAGTTTTTGACCAGTCACCACTATAGACCAACTGCTTAAGACATTTAAAAAAAAAAAATCATGTGTTATTTTGCATTCAAACCCGAGCCAGCTGTGAAAAATACATTTGACCACACCTCCTTTTGTCTCAGGGAGAACAAGGACAACCATGTCTGACTCCAAGATGGGTCACACTTGATGGTTTAAGCATGGTTCCAAACTGTAGCAATGAATGTGATAATAAGCAATAAACAGGGTAAAAGGCCTCAAAATGAATTCTTTGTTTCATTCTCATATCTTCTCCGTCCTCTCTTACTCCCTGTTAAATTTTTGCTCCTCAAATAAGAAAAAAAAAGGAAATAATGCATCTTTCTTCTTCAATTCCTTCGTCAAGTCATACACACACCAAAAACAAACTGGTCTTAAGAAGTAGCTTCTGTCTCTTCCTCGTAGATGCTGCTCTCTCTACTTAGGACAGGGAAATGAGACGGGTATGAATTGCTGGGAGGAGCTTGGTCAGTGAATTAATTGTAGGGAAGAGCTCTCTACCTTAGGAGACATTCTGGCATCTGGCACCCATACTCAAAACCTTCATCATAGGCTTGAAAATGCTGATAGAACTCCCTGATTTTTCTCTCATCTGTGGGAAACAAACCTTTTTTAAAGAGTATATTCATTGTGACTGGATAAAGGAGATGCCTACAAAGAAAAACACATAGAAAGTCAGACCCAATGACCAAAGAAAAAAAGCAAAGGACACAATAAAGGGCATTATTTAATAGCTATATATTAGGGGTAGATAATAATATGCAACAGATTCTTTTGGGAAAGAGTCACTCTTGAAAGGTTTTAATATTTGCTTACTGCGGTCAAGATAAGTTAGGGGTAACTGAAATTGTGGTTCATTTATCTGAAGATTTTAAAAATGCTTTCTAAGCAAGCATTGTCAGATCCTGACAAACGTGAGATGATGTGCAGAAATAAATTGATTCAATATAATTTCAACAAGTACTTATTTAGCAAATAATAGCAATAACTAAGATACAGTCCATGACTTTAGACAGCAGCAAAAGAGAGCCAAAGAATCAGGGCAATACTAGTTACCAAATATGCCAAGTTCTCACAGGATCCTACAGATTTACACTACTACATGTTGAAGTATAGTACCTATCATCATTATGTTTTGCCATAAGTGAAAAAATGATTACTGTGGCATACATAAGGGAAAGAATATCAAAGATTGTTAATATGACCTAGATTAGTACACTGAGTACTGTTTGTTTCAGTTTTATTTGCCATCCCTTCCTCACTAGAAAATTTTCAGGATCTCCTTCCCCCAAAGTTTCAAAGATATCCAAGAATTTGCTTGGTTTTATTGTAGATACTGGGCATACTAAAAGTTTGGTTGGTTGCTTGCCTTGTTTTGTTTGTTTGTTTGGTTGGTTTTTTCCTCTCCTTCTGGACCTCTAACAAAATATTAACTGTTGTTCTTTTTTATGAGTCTGAACTATTGAATCCTGCCTTCAGCAACCCAGTATCCTACTGAGATGGAAAAGTGCCTAACTGGTAACTTCAATTTACCAAATCTCCTTATGCATTGGAAGAATTTTTCTCAAGGTTCCTAGGCCCAGCCCTTACCTTTGCCAGGAAGCTTCAGAACTTGGCTGAAGCCACTTGACTCCCTCCAGCACCCTTCCCTGTCTCACCTGTCGCTCAGCATCCCCTCTAGTTAGGTACATTCCACATGGCATGGAATGACTGAGGAGAAATTACTGTAAATGTATTAAAATAATTGTATTGGCTCACCTTAAAATTGGAGTGCTAACGAAAAATTGCTCCATTAATTAAAATGTAAAAGATTAATATAATCTCTTAATTACCTAGCTAGATAGACTTCATTAATCCACCAGATAATTTTTAAAGTTCAATGCACAGGCTTCCAAGTTTTTTATTCCAGAAAACCTCTCAAAACAAAAACCAACAAGATCAAATAATACTAATGCATCTATTTACCTTACTAAGTTGTTCAGCTCCATTGTCCCATGAGTGCCTAAGTTCTCCAGTTGCTCATGTAATTCTTCAGTCAGTTGTCCAGTGAGTTGATATAGGTTGAAAGTCCCTATTTTCCCTTTCATCATGATATAAAGCTTTTCATGCAGTGTTAAAAAAGTATTCTTTGGAATTGATGCTATAAACAGAGAAAACTATTTTCAAAAGAAGCAACAACTCTTTGAAGCAAACAGTCAATCTACCTCTACTATTACTTGGTCAGTAGGGACTGGAGCCAAAGTCTTCCCAGTACATAAAATCACCTCCTGCAAGTAAAAGGAGGCCAAGATTCAACCTATCCCATGAGACAGTAAAAGTCTGTAGGGAAATTCACGTTCAGGGGTGATCTACAAATGGGTGATTAGGAGGGCCTCTGGGAAACACAAATCTAGTGATTTTTATTTCCACCTTTAAAAGCTTTCATTGGTTTCCTACCCTTAACAAAGTTTACACAAGGCCTTCCACCATCTTTCTAGTTCTCCAGTGATATTTCCAGACCCTTCTCCCCCCAAATTTGTATCTCAGGTACAGTGTGATATTTCCAATATTTATATTTATATTTCCCCAGCATTTTTTAGACATTCTATCTGCTCAAAACACTCTCTCCTTGACCAACTTCACCCCATTCCCACACACCCACAACTACAAGGCACACATTTCTTCTGCTAACTTCGATTTCTCCTTCAAGTGTCTACACTTCCTAACACCATGAGGAGCTTTGGCTCCATTACTCCCTTTGTATTAGTGTTCACGTTCCTTCCATGATACACACTCTTGTTTGAGTTCGGTTAGTAAGAGTATGAGTTTTTAAACTCATTATTCTTTTGTATTTTTCTTTAGTCCTGTTTCATTGTCTGTAAAGTAACTTTTTCAAAAAATAGTTTTTAGTTTTCTAGTTCGTCAGCCTATTATGTGTAGGTTACATTTTGTATAAGTTAATTAAAAATAATTCTTAATCTCAGGAAACAAACTGAAGGTTGCTGGAGTGGTGGGGGGTGGGAGGGATGGGGTGGCTGGGTGATAGACATTGGGGAGGGTATGTGCTATGGTGAGCGCTGTGAATTGTGTAAGACTGTGGAATCACAGACCTGTACCTCTGAAACAAATAATACATTATATGTTTAAAAAAAAAGAAGATAGTAGGAAGGGAAAAATGAAGGGGTGAAATCGGAGGGGGAGACGAACCATGGGAGACTATGGACTCTGAGAAACAAACTGAGGGTTCTAGAGGGGAGGGGGGTGGGGGAATGGGTTAGCCTGGTGATAGATATTAAAGAGGGCACGCACTGCATGGAGCACTGGGTGTTATATGCAAACAATGCATGGAACACTACATCAAAAATTAATGATGTAATGTATGAGATTAATATAACATAATAAAATTAAAAAATGTAAAATTAAATCTCCAAAAATAAATAAATAAATAAATAAAAATAAAAATAAAAATAATGTTTTAATTTCCCGAACATACATCTTCTCCTCAGTAGGGGAATATATGAGAGGACTGGGAGGCTGGCCCAAGGGCACATATTAAATTATTTTGTCTATTAAAATAGAAATATTTAAACATGAAAATCCCCAGAGGAGGCAGAGGTGAAAAAACTTGATCATTTCCATGCATCCCTGATCGGTGAGTAAGTTGGCATATTTTTCTGGAGGGATATGTAAACTTACAGATCAAGAGCCTTCAAACTTCAAAATATTTATCATCTTTGATCTGGAAATCCCTAGTTTAAATACCAAGAAGCACTAAATAGTCAAAGAATTTAACCAACATGTTGTGATCTTCATGTGGGCAAGAAGAAATAACCATCATGCTCTTGGTAACTGACAGCTTTAAATTTTTTGTTTGTTTGTTTGTTTTAATGGCAAGAGATGCATGAGAGGCTACGTGAAGAGGAACCTAAGAAAGAAGCCAAAAAGGAAACCAAGAGAAAGAAGCCATAGACAACAGAAGTAAGCACAGACATAAGGGAAGCAGAGAAAGAATTGGGCACCAAAATGAAACAGCTCCCCATTCCTAGGAGGACAAATGGTCTCAGCACTCCATGTTTGCAGCCTGGGAAGAAATAAAATGGACAGTCACGAGGGAAGCATGCTGACAAGTACAATCCAGCAGTCTCTGACAACGGAGAACAAAAGGTCACCAATTACATGAGGCCAAGCCCCACTTACCTTAATAGCCCTATGGAATGTGTCAGGAAATGCCACAGTAAAGGGCATACTAAGCAGTGGAATTCTACTGTCAGTGAACAGAGTAGCAACATGTGATCAAGCCAAGAGCTATAGCCTGTGAAGCATTGTCTACACAGCAGCAGCACAGAGTGAAGGACATCTTGGGAGCTGTAACAGGATACAGATTCCAAGTATTTTCCAAAGTAAACAGCAGTGGGGTAACCTCATCTCTTACCCACATCTAATTAAGACTTACATGAGGCTGCCAATAATTTGTTTTTCAAACTCATCAGATATTCTTTCTACCTTCCATCCTGATTTTAAAGAGTAAAATAAGGAAGGGGCCGTCAACATTCTTGATAGAGGAGCGAGGATATGATTGTTAACAAAGCTACTCTTGGACTCCGATGTTGTATTTCAAACAAACTATCTGAAAATATTCTTTACCTGTACGATAGATGGGCTTTTGCACTGCTAGTTCAAAATTTATTTCTTTGGATTTTAGAAACACATTAATTCCCTCTTCTTCAGTAACAAAGGTCATTCGGGTGCCCATAACAAAGACTGTAAATACTGGTCCATACTGAAAGATAACACAAATACAGATATTAGTAAGGATTTCTAATAAGTTACTGGGCCATGGATTATGCAAGAATCCTAATGCTGAAGTTATAGTCAAGATACAAATTATTATGATTATATATGATAATTAATTATAAATTTTGCTGGATTCAGCCAAATCTAAATTATACAAATCATAATTTATTCTGTCCTAATACCTAACCTTCATTTTGATTGTTATTTGAAACCTCCTTTCTTGTAGTAGGAAATAATAATTAGAAATAATTATTTTTTTAAAGATTTTATTTATTTATTTGAGAGAGAGAGAGAGAGAGAGAGAGCACAAGAGGGGGGAGGGTCAGAGGGAGAAGCAGACTCCCCACTAAGCAGGGAGCCTGATGTGGGACTTGATCCCGGGACTCCAGGATCATGACCTGAGCCGAAGGCAGTCGCCCAGCCAACTGAGCCACCCAGGTGCCCCTAGAAATAATTATTAGAAGTTATGTCAAACAGTGATATTTAAGCATTGTTTCCAGATATCAGTAGGCTTACGATCAACCTCTAGCTCAGTTTTGTCCAAGAAAAAGATACAAAACAGCTGACTTAAATCTGTGGTCACTCAACAATGTCCTAAATAGTTCTCTAATGTGTTCACTTTCTCACTTTCCCCAAAAATTACTACTTCCCCTGGATACCTGCCCAACCCTCTCCACTCTGAGATACAGTTCCTGCTTTCTAACTCACTAGGAAACTCAGGCAATCAAGTAAAAGCACTCACAACTTCTTACCACCAAATCTTGCAAAGATACACATTTGTACCCATTCTCTGTTCCTCACCCCAGGTTAGCACAGATAGGAGGTCCTGCCCCTGTGAAATGCTAGTGCTCCCTCACTTGGGTTATGGATTCTACACTCTTACCTTCTCTTCATTCTATGTCTATGCCTCCTGTCATCCCACATCATCAGATCTGCCCTCTATCAGATTACCAGCAGCCTACAAACACACACTAGTCCTGAGTTTGATTTCAGGAGGTCCATGACTTTATTGGGAGGCTTCACTACTGGGTGGAGACTGCCCTCCCGGGGCTAGCCAGTTCTTGGAGAGAGCAAAGGGCTCAGCCTGCCAGAAGCATACCTTTCACATGCAAACCAACCAATCTTGAGTCTATATCCCCATCTACTTCCTTATCTTAGGCTCACACACCAGTATTTCCCCTGCCCAAAATCATTCCAAGGCCAGGTACCAGGCAACCAGAAACCACCTGTATAGCCCAAAGCCAAAAAGAATTATTCAAAGTAGCCAATCCTAAATTGTTTTCCCTGCCCTGCTTTGCCTTTCCTGAGGAAGCCCCAATAAAGACTCAGGCACAGGCTTTTCTCTGGCTGTTATCTTCTGCCTCCTGACTGATACCAGTGCTTTTCCCTGTGGCCCTGCATGGCCTGCAGAGGCCCCCCTCTCAGGCCCCCCTCTCAGACCCATGAGTATAATAAACATCTTCCTTCCAACCCGTCCTTCTCATTTCCTCCTGTGTTGGCACTAACTTTACAATACCACATCCAACATGTACGTTCTTGGAGCAGTCACCCATACTTTCATATCCTGTTACCATTACTGTAAGTATTTCAAAACATTATGCTTGTCACCACTCCAATATTGCAGTCATTTCTAGGTGCCCCTGAAATGGCACATGATCATTCCTACAACCCACTGTTGGGCTCTATCAGGCAACTGTGGGCATGAAAACCATGAAGCCACCAAACAGTGAAGTCTCATTTTCTTACACTGGTGATCCAGACGTCTGCATGACTTTCCAGTGTTACATATCTACAATTACTTGCTAATCAATATTTAGAAGATGAATAATTTCCACTGTTTAAGTTTTGTACAAATAAGAATTCTTAACTTTCCATTAGGAAAGTGGCCTATGTAACACATATAGGTACCTGGACCACAGTGTAGAACAGCCAAGTTCAAACACACTGAAGAACTGACATAACTGCTGATGAAAGGTATTTAAAATAACTTATGGTAAAACTGCACTGTACAAGTGATCATGTCCGATGTTATAAATTCTGTGGCAGTGGGGGTGTATCTGTCTTACTTGCTTGGCTTTTGTCCTCCTTTGTGCAATATATATGAAGCAAAGGCAAGTGCATACAGTATGTTGTAGAAATGATGATTGTGTGTTGTTTCATGAGCATTTTATTTTGAGATAACCATAGAGTAATGTGCAGTTATAAGAAATAATACAGAGCAACCCCATGTATGCATTACTCTGTTTCCCCTAGTGTAAACATGTTGCAAAACTATCGAATGTTATCACAACTAGGTCACTGATAGTGATGAAGTCAAGGTACAGAATATATCCATCACCACGAAGATGACTCAAGTTGCCTTTTTATAGTCACACCCATTTTACTCTCACCGCCACCTCTTTTGTTACCCTTGACAACTACTAACCCGTTCTCCAGTTCTATAATACTGAGTTTAAGGAATGATATACAAATAGAATCAAATGGTATACAAATAGAAGATGAAAAGATGAATATCTGGAATAATGGAAACTTCAGCAGATTGGCTTTTTTTCACTTGGCATAAACATCTGAGATCCACCTAGGTTGCTGTATGTATCAATAATTCATTCCTTTACATTTCTGAGTAGTATTCCATAGTATGGATGTACTATAGCTTGTTTAAACATGGTTGAAGGATGTTTGTATTCTTTTCAGTTTAGGACTATTACAAATAAAGTTGCTATAAACATCAGTGCACAGGTTTTTGTGTGAACGCATGTTTTCATTTCTCTAGAAGTGGAATTGCTGGCAGCTGCGTGCTTCCTTGTTTAAAGAACTGCCAAAGTGCTTTCCAGAGTAGTTGTCCCACTTGACATTTCCACCAGCAATCTATGAATGATCCAGTTTCTCTCTGCCCTAACATCTGAGTGCTGTCACTCTTTTTTATTTAGCCATTCTGATAGGTGTGTAGTGATATCTCATTGTGGTTTTCATTTGCATACCCTCAACTGGCTAATGATGTTGAATATCTTTTCATGTGTTCATTTGCCAGCTTTATATCCTCTTCAGGAACTTGTTCATATCATTTGCCATTTCTTTAGTTGACTTGTCGGGGTTCTTTAAATGTTGAGTGCAGAGAGTTCTTTCCATATTCTAGATAGCAGTCCCTCACTGGATATGTGGCTTGCAAATATTTTCTCTCCACCTATAGCTTGTCTTCCCAGTCTCCTAACGGGGTCTGCCACAGAGCAAAATCTTGTAATTTTCATGAGGTCCAATTTGTCAGTTTTTGTTTTTAGGGATTGTGCTTTTGGTGCCTAGTCTAAGAACTATTCTTCAGCTCCAGATTAAGAAGACAGTCTCCTTATTTTTTTCTAAAAATTTTATAGTGTTATGTTTTACATAAAAGTCTGTGATCTATTTTGAATTAATTTTTATATACGACTCAAGACTTAGGTCAAGGTTCATTTTGTTTTTGGTTTTGGTTTGGCTTATTGGTGTCTAACTGCTTCACTGCCATTTGTTGAAAAGGTTACTTTTATTTCAATAAATTGCTTTTGCACGTTTGTCTAAAATCTATTGGACATTTAGTGTGTCTATTTCTGGGTTCTCAACTCTGTTTCATCAATCTCTGTATCTATCCCTCCACCCGCATAATCTTGATTACTATAGCTATGTAATGAGTCTTGAAATTGAGTACAGTGACTCTTCCCATTTTATTCTTTTTAAACTTGTTTTAGCTATTCTAGTTCTTTTGCCTTTACATATGGATTATTAATAATCTTGTCTATATCTACACCTAACCAGAAATTTGATAGACTTTGCATTAAACGTGTATGTCAATTTAAGGAGAATTGACATCTTTACTATGTTGACTTTTCCAATCCATGAACACGGTATGTCTCTTCATTAAGTTCTTCCATTTCTTTTATCAAGGTTTTCTAGTTTTCATCATAAAGTTCTATACATGTTTTATTAGATTTACACCTAAATATTTCTTTCTCTTTTTGAGTGACTATAAATGGTATTGTATTTTTAACTACCATTTGCACATGTTCATTGTTGGTATGTTGCGATACAATTGATTTTTGTATGTTGACTTTACATTCTGTGATCCTGCTGAATTTACTGATTAATTCCAGGAGATTTTTTGTAGATTCCTTGAGATTTTCTAAGTAAACAATCACATCATCTGCAAATAGAGACATTTCCTTATGATTTTTTTCTTGCTTAATTGCACTCACCAGAACTTCCAGCATTATGTGAAATAAAAATGGTGGCAGTAGACATCCCTGCTTTGTTTACAATCAGAGATGAAGCATTTATTCTTTCACCATTAAGATTGAGGGGCGCCTGGGTGGCTCAGTCATTAGGCGTCTGCCTTCGGCTCAAGTCATGATCCCAGGGTCCTGGGATCGAGCTCCGCATCGGGCTCCCTGCTCCACGGGAAGCCTGCTTCTCCCTCTCCCACTCCCCCTGCTTGTGTTCCCTCTCTTGCTGTATCTTTCCCTGTCAAATAAATAAATACAATCTTAAAAAAAAAGATCGAGGTTAGCTGTAACATTTTTGTAGATGTTCTTTAATAAGTTGAACAAGCTTCTATTACTACTTTCCTGGTGATTTTTAAAACTCATGAATGGGTGTGGGATTTTGTCAAATGCTTTTTCTGTACAAATCAGTATGTCCACGTGCCTTTTCTTCTCTCACCTGTTAATACGGTGGCTTGCACTAACTGATTTTCATATATTGGACCAGTCTTAAATCCCTGTAAGAGACCCATGGAGTCATGGCATCTATAATTCCTTTTGTATATTGCTGGATTTTATTTGCTGATATTTTGTTGAGGACTTTTGCATCAGTATTCATAAGGAATACTGATCTGCAGCTTTCTTCTTTTGTGCTGTCTTTATCTGGTTTGGTATCAGGATGATCCTAGCTTCATAAAATAAACTTTTCTATTTTCTGGAGATTGTTTATACAATTGATGTTAATTCTTCTTTAAACATTTGGCATAATTCTCCAGTGAAACAATCTGGGCCTTTAGCTTTCTTTTTTGGGAGTTTTAAAATTATGAACCCAATTTCCTAACAAATATAGGGCTATTCAAATTATCTATTTCATAGTGAATAGTTGTGGTAGTTTGCGTTTTGGGGGGGAATTAGGTCCTTTTCATCTAAGTTGTCAAATTTCTACGTGTAGGGTTGCATATAGTGTTCCCTTATCATCCTTTTGATGTCTTCAATGCTATGTTCTATTTTATTCCTGACATTAATAATGGGTGTCTTTTTTTCTTTTTCTTGTATGAGGTCTTTCAAAGTTATTGATCTTTTCAAAGAATTGGCTCTTTCTTTCACTGATTTTTTCTATATTTTTCTGTTTTCACTTACATTGATTTCTGTTACTATTTCCTTCCTTTTTCTAGTTTGGGGTTTACTTTGCTCTTTTGTGGGGAGGGGACTGAAAGAGAAGCTTTGTTCATTTCACACTTATGCTCTTTTATAATGAAAATATTTAGTGATAATAATTTCTCTCTCAGCACTGCTTTAGCTGTGTCCCACAAATTCTGATACGTTGCATTTTTATTTTCTTTCAATTTAGCATAATTTTTTATTTCCCTTGAGACTTTCCCTTCAATTCATAGATTATTTAGAAATATGTTGTTTGTTTCCAAGTGTTTGGAGAGTTTCCTGTTATTGATTTCTAGTTTCATTCCATTGTAGTCAGAGAATACATTGTATGATTCAAATTCTTTTAAATGTTGTGGGGGTCAATGGCCCTGAATATGGTCTATCTTGTCATATCCCATGGGCACTTGAAGAGAATACATAACCTGCTTTGTTAAGTAGAATGTTCTACACATCTTCATTAGATCTTTTTTGGTTGGTGGTCTTTTATATTCTAGCTGATTTTCTGTCTAGCTGTTCTACCCATTGTTCAGGTTGTTGAAATGTCTAATTATAACTGTAGATTTGTCTGTTTCTTCTTTCAGTTCTAGTTTTTGTTTCACATAATTCACAGCTCTGTAATTTGGTGCATACACATTTAGAATTGCTAACTCTTTGTGGCATATTGACCCCTTTATCATTTTATAATGTCCCCCTCTGTCTCTGGTAATTTTCTTTGCTCTGAAGGTATTTTTCTGCTATTAACATAGCCACTCCTACTTTCTTTTGAATAATGCTTGCACAATATATCTTTTTCCATAATTTTGTTTTTCACCTGCTTATCTCATTATATTTGAAGTGAGTTTCTTTTTTTTTTCAAAGATTTTTATTCATTTATTGAGAGAGAGAGAGAATGGTAGAGAGAGAGCATGAGAGGGAAGAAGGTCAGAGGGAGAAGCAGACTCCCTGCTGAGCAGGGAGCCCAATGCAGGACTCGATCCCGGGACTCCAGGATCATGACCTGAGCCGAAGGCAGTTGCTTAACCAACTGAGCCACCCAGGAGCCCTGAAGTGAGTTTCTATTATACATCATATAGTTGCACCATTTTTAATCCATTTTGCAAATATCTATCTTTAATAATTATATTTATATCATTCATAGCTTAAATTATTGATATATTAGGGTTTAAGTCTGTTATTTTATTTGTATTTTTCTGTTCTCCCTGGTTTTTGTTTTTGTTTTATCTGCTTTCCTGTGTGTTAGTTGAACATTGTTTAGAATTCCATTGACTTATCTATAGTATTTTTAAGTGGACCTTTTTGTGTAGAATTTTTTAGTGATTACTCCTGCTATTACAGTATATATACATAACTTATCATAGTTAATTGATACAGCCACTTTTTGAAGTTTTTCATTTTAATTCCAGCATGGTTAACATACATAATGTTATATTAGTTTCAGGTGTACAATGTAGTGATTCAACATTTCTATACATTACTTAGTGCTCATAAGTGACTCTTTAATCCACTTATCTCACCCTTCCCCAACCCACCTCCCCTCTGGTAACCATCAGTTTGTCCTCAATACTTAAGACTCTATTCCTTGGTTTGTGTCTATCTCTCCTTTTTTTCCCCCTTTGTTTGTTTTGTTTCTTAAATTCCACATTTGAATGAAATAATATGCTATTTGTCTTGCTCTGACTGACTTATTTTGCCTAGCATTATACTCTTTAGCTCCATCCATGTTGCTGCAAATGGCAAGATTTCATTCCTTTTTTATGGCTGAATAATTTCTATATATATATATATATATATATATATATATACACACCATATGTTCTTTACCCATTCATCTGAGAATGGACACTTGGGCTGCTCCTATAACTTGGCTATTGTAAATATATTGCAATAAACATTGGGGTGCATGCATCCCTTTGAATTAGTTTTTGTATTTTGGGGGTAAATAGCCAGTAGTGCAATCAGTGGATAGTAGGGTAGTTCTATTTTTAACTTTTTGAGGAGCCTCTGTACTGTCTTCCACAAGGTCTGCATAGTGTGGCCATTTTACCATTTCAAGTGAATCTCCCTTTATATCACATTATCCTCTCCCACTTGGGATGTAATACATACATCTAGGACAATATCAAGCAGTGTTATAATTTTCGCTTCAGCCACCAAACATAATTTAGAAATCACAAAAAGAGAAAAAAAGTCTATTGCATTTCCATATCTTCTGTTTACTGTGTCCTTCCTGATGTCCCAGATTTCTTCTTTCATTGGTCCCTTTCAGTTTAGAGAACTACTTCTAGTCATTTGTTTAGGATAGTAGGTCTTCTAGAAGAAAATTCTCTTAGTTTTCCTTCAACTGAGAATGTCTTGACTCCTCAATTCCTAAGGGATATTTTTGCTGGAGATAGGATTCTAGGTTGACAGTTCTGTTCCTTGAGCACTTGAAAATTGGTATACCATTTCTCCTGGTCTCCATGGTTTCTGATGAAGAATCTGCTTTCATTCCAGTTTCATTCCCCACTATGATAAAGTTCCATTTGTCTTTTGCTGCTTTTAAGAATTATATTTGTCTTTAGTTTTCAGAAGTTTGTCTGTCATTTGTCTTGCTGTGGACTTCCTTGGGTTTATCCTGTTTGGGATTAGCTTAGCTGTTTGAATCTGTAGGTTCATGTCTGTTGCCACATTTGGGAAATTTTCAGCCCTACTGTCTACAAATACTTTTTCAGACTCACCCTCTTTCTTTTCTGTTTTTAGGACTCTGATGACATGTTAGGTCTTTTACAGTCCCTGAAGTTCCGCTCATTTTTTTTCAGTCTATTTTCTCTTTGTTTTTCATATTTGGCCATTTTTATTGACCTATGTTGAAGTTCACTGATTCTGTTCACTCCTCTCCATTGTGCTGTTGTACGCATGCACTGAGGGTTTTTTTTTCTTTTTTAGTTATTGCATTTTTCAGTTCTAAAATTTCTGTATGTTTCTTCTTTGTATGTACTATTTCTTTACAGACTTTCTCCTTCTTCCTATTTTTTTCATTTGTTTAAAGCATGCTTACAATTGCTTGTTGAAGCATTTTTATTATGGCTGCCTTAAGATCCTTGTCAGATAATTCTAATATCTCTGTCATCTGTTGATTTGTTTCTTCTTATTCAAGTTAAAATCTTCCTGGTTTTTGGTATAAGGAGTGATTTTCTACTAAAATCTGGATATTTTGGATATTATGTTATGACACTGCATTTTATTTAACTCATCTTTTTTCCAGGCTTCTTTTGGCATTATTCTGGTGTGAGAAGGGGAGTGCCACCTCATTACTGCCACATAGGGGGATGGAAATTTAGGTTTATCACTCAGCATGGGGAGAGGACTCCTTGTTCCTGCTGGTTGAGGGTGAAAGCAAGTCTCCCTACTAGGTTCTTCTTGTATCACTCTGGCTGGGATAAGAAGGGATTCCTCAGTATTGCTCCCATATGACCTCCACTGGCCTGGAGGTGAGAAGGTGTTTGAGGAGTAGGCTCTTTCTTGCTAAGTGGTAGTGAAATTCCTAACCCATCTGCTAAGGCTCATGGGTCACCAGTCCAGTGAGTAGGAGGGGAATCCTTGTTATTGCTCATTGGTGGTATGGCCTGTGCTCTTGAAGCGGTCTCCATTAACACTGCAGTGGAGATGGCCTCATTATTGCTGAACAGTATGGAAAATCATGACCCTCCTCTACACCTCCTTTGACACCATCCCTGCTAGGAGGTGGAGGGTTACTTCATTACAGCCTGGCCAGGATTTAGGGATAGCCTTTTTCACTTGGCACTTGCTGACTGAGGTGATGCCATAATTTTTTCCTGTGGTGTTTGCCCAGAGCAGTTGCAGTCTAAAAGTTTTCTGTCTTGCTAAGCTGCTCCTTTCCTGGCCCTTTACCTAGAGAGATTAGGCTTGTCTTGAGGCTTATTTTTTTATCTGTGCCCACAGGCATCTCCAGGTTGCTGGCTTTTCTAAAGTCCAATCGAGATATGTGAAGCAGAAAAAAAATCAAGGAAACTCAGTGCCATATTGTTCATCAGATCCTGTGGTCCCTAGCTGCCTGCCTTCCCCTCCCCACCTTTGAGAATCTTATGTTTGTTTTATGTATAATGTTCAATTATGATTTAGCTGCACTTAGTGGGAGAGATAGGGGAAAGTACAACTACTCCAACTTTTCAGAAGCAAACATTCCTAATTCATTTTTTTTCATTCACAGTATATCTCTGAAAGTTATACAAGAGAATGGAAATATTCTTGTTGGAAGAGAAGATAGGCAGCTAGCGGACAGAGATGAGAGAAAGACCTTTCATTACATATATGTTCGTGACTTTAGAATATGGACCTATCTGAAAAAAAAAAAAACAAAAACAATCTAATTTTTGAGAAGATTGACTTCCAATTTTGGTAGTGACATTATGGCAACTTCTTTCTGAATTGTTCCACTTCTTTCCTGGAAATCACACAGAGCCACAAGGAGAATGAAACATAGGTGCACAAGCAACATATTGAGCTAGACAATAAGAAGAAAATCTACTAACTACAACAGTGTGCCCGGGGATATCAACATCCACTTGGATACCACTTGGATATCAACATCCCAAACTCCAACAGAACTCCTCAGTTCTGCTCTTAGAAGCTATCACAGCATGGTGGGAAAGAAAAAGGGGATGTGCAGGGGGCTCAACAATGGAAAAGCTCGGAAATATACACTCTGAGATATGAGAAGGAAATATACAGAGTTGGAACCACTATGAGATGGGCTAAGATAAACAGGCCATGGATATTGAGGCGGGTAGCAAAAGATAACACAGAAGGTGGGCTCGCAAGAAGCATTATCCTCTAAAAGTGAAAAGTACACCTGGGAAGACGGGTTGCCCCTTTTACTAGCAGCAGCTATTGAAGAAAGGCAGTGAGAGCTCAAATCTGCAAGATTATATCCTAAAAGCAGAGCCATGGGTGCATAGAGACACTGTATTTTCCCTGTAGCAAGGGAGGATAAAAGACTTAAGTCAAGAAACCTGGAAGGCAACTGCCCCCAAGCAAAACCTCCTGCCGTCAGTTGGTCCGAGACAACTCAACTCCCTAAAATACAGTTAAACAAAAATGGAAAAATTCAGTACTATAAGAAAAATTCTAAAAAAAAAAAAAAAAAAAAAAAGGAGAGCAGAACTTCCTTATAGATGAAGTAACTCACCAAAAACATTCCTCCAAGGGTACCTAAAACCTGTAATACAAAAAGATGTCCATGGATAAAAGAAAGAAAAAAAAAACCTGTAATGCAAAATTATTTTTGGAATTAGAAAAATGAATGTAATAATTGAAGCTGCAAAGGAAATAAGCAAAGAAGAAATATAAGAAGCCATGGAAGAAGCAGCTAGACAATAGAGGAAAATTAGGAGATAAAGGAATGCAGGAAAGAAAGAAACAATAAAGACATTTTTGAATAAAAGACAACAATGACTTGAGGTGCCTGGGTGGCTCAGTTGGTTAAGCGTCCAATTGGGTTTTGGCTCAGGTCATGATCTCAGGGTCCTTGTATGGAGCCCTGCATCGCTTTGGGCTCCATGCTCAGTGGTGAGTCTGATTCTTTCTTTTCTTCTCCACTCTCCTCCACCCCCACTCATGCATGCACTCTCTCTCTCTCTCTCTCAAATAAATGAATAAATAAAATCTTAAAAAAGAGAAAGAGAGATGACAATGATGAGGAAGCACAAGGGAGACTATAACCCACAGGAAATAAAGAATCTAAGGAAAAGAGAGTATAGAAATGTGAAAAAAAACATTAAATAGAAATAAATATGTGAAAAGAATTTCAGGGGAAATGACAGGTCTAGAAGATAGGTAGGAGAGACTGAAACTATGTATCAGTGGACATCTTTTGCAAGCTCCAAATTTATTTATCCAGCTGCTTAACTCAGTATTCCCACTTGGATATCAACATCCCAAACTCCAACATATCTCACCATATCTTTTTTTTAATTTTTAAAATTTTAATTATTTTATTTTATTTTTTATCAAACTCCAACATAGCTAAAGCTGAACTTCTGATAACTTCTTCCCTTCCAGTAAGTTCTTGTATTTGTGGCTGTTTCACTTGACAGCAATCTCATTTTCTAGCTACTCAAGCCAAACTTCTTGGAGTCATCTTGGGCCCTTTTCATTCTTTTACACACCACATGCAACTTGCCAGTAAATCCTGCTGCTTCCACCTTCAAAATATATCCAGCCACTTCCCAAATTTCCACTGCCATCACCATGGTTGAAACCAGTCTCCAAAACCACAATGATCTTAAGTTTGGATTATTGCAATAACCTTCAACTTACCTTCTTTCTTTTATTCTTGCATTCCTGTTTTTAACAGAGCAGCCAAAGTGAACCTTTAAGATTTAAATCAGAGCCCATCATTCCTCTGCTCAACACACTCAAAACGTTTCCTATTTCACTCTAAATTATAAATGCATTTATACTTTGAATCTGATAATTCATTCTATTGATACATTTTCACACATAGAAATGACACTTGTTCCTACAATATTTATAACCGCAAAATATGGGAAACAAACTATGTCAATCATTAAGTCACTGTTTAGGTAAACTGTGATTCAGGGAATACTTTGCAACTTTTAAAACAAATGCAGATGCTTCTGTTTCTGTGTACAATGAGGTAGAATCAGGTGAAATAAGGATTTCACTGGCAGCTAGGAAATGAGGGACATGAACAGATAATAAGTCACTATTTATTTCTCTGGTGGCATCTGTGAATTCTATGTGTGGGCCGAAGGTCAGGACTGAAATAGGCACCTTTGAAAAATCTACAGTTAATATCACACTCAATGGTGAAATATCGAACAATTTCCCCTAATAGTAGGAAAAAGACAAGCTTGTCTACTCTCACCACTTCCGTTCAACAATATACTAGAAATCCTACTGATTACAATACAGAGAAAAGAAATAAAAAGCATCAAGATCAGAAAAAGGAAGTAAATTTATCTGTTTATAAGACATATTGTTTTATGTATAAAAGTCCTAAAGCATCTCTGAAGTAACTACTAGAAGTAATCAACTGAATTTAGCACAAAGTCACAAGATATAAAGTTAATATACAGAAAACAGATTGTATTTTTTATGTTTCAACAGGATACGAGTGGAAAATAAAAGCAAAAGCAATCTTATTTACAATAGCCTCAAAATATAAAATAATTAACAACCACAGGCAAGGCCACATCACAAAAACTGCAGAACACTTCTGAAAGAAATTATATAGCTAAATAAATGGAGAGATACACCGCAGTCATAGATTTGAAGACTTACTATTGTTATGAAGTCAATTCTCCAATTTTTTGATAGATTTAACAAACTTACAATCATAATTCTAGCAATCTTTATGATAGATATTGACAAGCCAGTTCTAAAACTTATAGTAAAATGCAAATAATCTTGAATGGCAAGTCAATTACAGAGAAATACGGAGAACTTTTACTGCCTGATTTAAAGACTTACTATAAAACTAGAGTATTTAAGACAGTGTAGCATTAACAAAGGAGTGGGTACATAATCAATGGACTAGGATAGAAAGGCTAGAAATAGACCTACATATATATGGCCAATTAACTTTTGAAAAGCTGCAAAGGCAATCAATGAGGGAAGGACAGTCCTTCAGGATGTGATATTGGAACAACTGGACATCAAGGTGGGGAAGAAATTAACCTCACCCCTTACTTGTACCATACAAAAACCCCAAACCAAAACAAAACCAAAAAAAAAAAAAAACCCTCAAAATGGATCACAGACCTAAATGTAAAATGGAAAACTATAAACCTTTTAAGAAGAAAACAGAATAATCTTTTTGACCTTGCTTGACCTTCTGAGACACGCTTGTAAATAACGTTCCTTAAAATTTATCAAAATCATGACTAAGGAAGGCTATGGGAGACAAAGAAATATTCCTTTAAAATATAACATTTTTCCTATATCAAACTCCCAATAATTATGGCACCTAGTGTGGGCCAGAATATGAGGAACTGGGCAATCCCCTACACTCAAAGATCAAGAAAAGGTGTATATTGTTACATTCTTTTGCAAGAGTGACACAATAACATGAACAATTTAAATGTTCATGTCATTGGACTAGGCAATTCCACTTTTAGGAATTTATTCTGAGGAAACAATTGGTTAAGTGCCAAAAGCACAACCCCACAACACACACGGGAAGGTACACTGAAGCATTCGTTGAAATAAAGGAAAAAAGTTGGCAGTAACTTACATACTATTTTTGAAAGATACACTATATTTGAAAGCTATTTTAAGGACAAAAACATCTACTACAACAACTTACTAATCTCCTCAGTATGCAGTGAAAATGGATCTCATCATCATCAAATAATAACACCAGCTGAAAATACAGTGCGGGCTAAATTTGTGAAGACTAAGTTTGCAAGTAATTTTTACAGCAGCCTGGTGTTAAATTCAGTTAGGATACTAATTTATTACACGTTTTCATAAATTTAAATTAACCGTATTTCATTTTTATCTTTCCGAATTATTGCAAGTGTTTAGTTAATATGTGTACCTTTAGGACTTTTAAACTATGACGAAGTAACTAGCATTTATAAATTAATACCTACTTCCAAAAAGGCAGCTACAAGTTGATAAAAATCTATTAATAACCAATAAAAATCCATTTCTTTCGAAAAAAACTTGCATAAGGTTTAGCTGTTTATAGCTGAGGAATGATCGTCTGTGGACAGCAAGTATGTTGCCTGTGTTTTAATGTCGCATTTGAGATCCAATAAAAGAAAATAAAAAAGAAAACATTACCTCCTCCGGAAACCCCACCTGCTAAGGCCACATACCTTGATTCTTGCTTTCTCTATAAATTCTAGAGGGGCTTTCCCAAACTCAAATCCAGCTCCAATCCAAGGAAGCCAGCCCCTTATGCACGGGGGTCCACGCAAATTCTTCCGCTGAAGGAATAATAAAAGAGCAACGCAACCTAGGATTATAATCACTGCTGGGGAAATTAGTTCCATGTTTTTGTCTAGCACCTTCCAGAATCAGAAAAGGGAAAAGTCCTGCCGCCGTGGCACTTGCTCATTCCGTTGGGAGGGGGCACCTACCGGACCTCCCAACTTGTCTGCTACAACTTCCGCAGTTTGTTTGCCTTTCTAACTGTAGCCTCCTTTCCCCGCCCCAATTTTTAGATGACTTCGGCATCATCGCTCCCTCCTCCCACCTCCACTAGTCTTACCAGACCGAGCTACGCTGGACCGAACGCAGGGGCTGGACCAAACTGGTGCGGGTGCCGACGGGGGGAAGGCGGGGGGAGAACTTGCTCTGTTGCCATGGAGACCGGGGCCGGCGGCGCCGAGTAAGCCTCGCTCACGGCCAATCAGAGAATGGCGCCCAAGAGGCGCGCAGCCCGGCGGACTACATTTCCCAGAAGCCTCGTGGGCTTCGCGTTGTTCAGCTCTCACTTCTGTGGAGCTCTCCAGCCGGGGGCTGCGAGGAAAGCTGTAGGTTCGCGAGGCAGGCTGGCTGAGCCGAGCGAGGGAAATGGTCCCCGCTCCGCCACTCGCCGGTTGAGGACGGGCGGCCCTGGCAGAGTGGCAGGCCAGCCGCGGCGCTCGGCGCCGGCCAGAAGGGGTATATTGTCGTCCCGTCTTGCTGCTGAATGTCGGTTCCAGAGGATGAGGAGAGGCTTTTGCCGCTTGCCCAGAGATGGCCCCGAGCGAGCAAGTTCCTCCTGTCAGGCTGCGCGGCTACCGTGGCCGAGCTAGGTACCCGGCCGCCCCCGCCTGGGCCTCCCCCGCGACTCGTCGAGGTGCCGCGCTGGGGGTGGGGGGTGAGGGCACCGGCGGGCGGCTTCGGCCCCCCGGGGTGTGCGGCCCGCTGGGTTGCGCCCTCTTCTTGCCCACCCGCCTGGCCGTTGTGGCAGGGCGGGGACAAGGCTGCCTTCGCGACGAGGCGGCACTGGAGGTCACTAAGGTCTTTTCCTTCCAGTTTCGTCTCCCTCAGAGGTGTGCTATTGTGTCTGAATGTCTATGCTTGGAAGCTTCAAGAGCTGTCATTCCTCTATAGGAATCATTTTCCCATCTGTGAGGATGACCTTTTAAAAACACAATCCACTCTTCATCCTTATTGAAATAATCTCTCTGATTTATATTCTTACATAGCCTCACCATATCATTATCTTTTGTGGGCTCGTAGGACTTAAGTTATTAACCTGTCACTGAGCATCTTCTCAACATCCGCCTATTGTCCTCCTTGAGCTTAACTCGTCTATACTGTGTCTACCTTGAAGGAGTCTGAGAAGTAGATGATATATAAATGTGAAATCCAAGGCGGGGCACTATATTAATTACAACACTGTTGTAATTACTACAATACTAGACTGTGGTGATAGTCCTTAAAAGACTCAGCCCTGACCTTTCTTACAGGCGGGTGGGGAGACATGCAGTGACAGACAGTTACAGTGTGCTACTTATTATAATGAAAGCATTAAATAGCATAAGAACATAGAGGGCCGGCAGTTACCTATGCATAAGCGAGTCAGAGAAAACTCAAGGCCACCTAGGGAGAATTGTGATGCCCTTGCATGAGCAGGTGGTGTTCCTTCCAATGATTTTGTGAGCAGAGTGCCTGTGTGTTCCCTGTGAAGCCTTCGCTGTGCATTTTAAGATTACCCTTTCATTTTCTTGCCTGTTGAAAAACAAAACAAGCAACAGCTTTGGTGTGTTATCATAAGGAAATGTTACTTTGTCCTCATCTAAAATTAACTTACTTTGTATTTCCTGCACAGCCAGCACACCTTGTTTTGCCCTTTGTGCTCTCCTACTCTTGCCCTTTGGACCCTCTATTTTTTCTCTTTCTCTTCTCTTAAAGCTGATGGGGAAAATTTCTGTTATTCACTGTTTTTACTGAAATACAATTCAACTTTTTTCAAAAAAAATTTAAAATCAGATTGCTGAATTAAATATTTCCAGCTTTTTTTTTTTTTTTAACCTGATGTTTCCCCCTGTGACCAATGGTAAAGAAACATTCCTTTTGTTAAAGGTTTGTGGAGAATGGTGTGGGGGCTTGGGATGGGAAGCTAGGAAATCAAAATAGGGGATGGTTTTGAGTTCAAAACACTTTAGGATCAGAACCTGAAGCATTATTTAAGTAACCAGTAAGGAAACCAGAATTATTTTGAGAGGCATAACCCATGTTAATATAGAAGAACCTATATAGTTTTTTCAGGGTTCGTATGTTAATAAAGCACTGTTTAAATTCTCTACATGCAAACTACTTCTGTTTTAGGGGAACTATCAGCAAGATATTTTTTCCAAAGACCAGTGGTAAGATTTAATATTCTCTTCCCCCTACTCTGATTTCTCTTGGAAAAAGCATAACTATAATTTTCTGTCAGGTGGTGGTCATTGAAAAGACTCATGTAATGTCAATAATGTTCATGAACTTACCTGAATCTGATTACTTCAGTTATTTGGGACATTATGAGTATAAAGTTATGAGCTTGATATTCCTAATGTGGGCCAGTTAGCTTCACTGTTTCAAGGTAAAATGTATTCTTGAATTCAATACCTTGAATTCAAAATGTAATCATTAGAAAAAAACTTTTCAAGTACAATTGGTCCTCATGAGGAGGCCACACATAAAACCTGTACTGGAAAAACAACTCAATATATGCCTTAATTGAAAGTATATTGAGCATGCTGCCCTTGTATAAACTCTATATCTGCCCTTGTATAAACTTCTATATCTCAAACTTCAGATCAGTGAATATCACCCATGAAATTACGGAATGCAGCTTCACCTGCACTTATTATGAACCTATCAGAAATAGTATAGTGTTCTAAAAGTCACATTGGGTCTTAATCATGGGTGCAGTCAAAGCAGAATCACAGAATATGGAATCTGAAATTATTCCCATTGGAAAGCAAAAATTAAGGACTAATGTAGATTTTAGGCTGAAATTTCTGAGTAAAAAGAACCCAAGTCTTGTCACTTTTTTTCCCCTGATGATCTGGGGGTGGGGGTGCTTTGGGACAGTGATTCTTAAATTTGGGAGTGCATAAGAATCAAATGATTTCTAAACCCCCATCAACCTACTCATAAGCATGGGGCTAGGAAATAATTTTTAACAATTTCTCTAGCTAATTCTGATGTATTCTAAAATTTGAGAACCACTGATCTTGTGGTGACTAAAATATTAGTCCTGTGACTTAGAATTTTAGAATTTTTGTTTGTTTCTCTGAATGTTATGGGTTTCCCCCTCATTTTGTTTTTTTATTAGCAACCTTTCCCCTCGATCTCATAAAAACTCGGCTCCAAATGCAAGGAGAAGCTGCCCTTGCTCGGTTGGGAGACAGTGCAAGAGAATCTGCTCCCTATAGGGGCATGGTACGCACAGCCCTAGGGATTATTCAAGAAGAAGGCTTTCTAAAGCTTTGGCAAGGAGTGACACCTGCCATTTACAGACACATAGGTATCTATCTTGATTCCAGCTGGTAAGTTTGTTATGAGTTGTGTTTGTGTCCTCTGGTTTTGTGTTTAGCTGTGCCCAAATCCAGTAGTTTTTTCTACTACAGTGATAAGTGAATATTCTCTTAAGAAAATTAAGCACCAATTATTAAGGAATGATTGCCTTAAATTTTTAGAAATGCATATAAAAACATTTAGGGATGAACTGTCATGATGTCTGTAATGTACTTCAAAATAATTAAGCAGAAAAATGAATGAAGTATGGCAAAAATGTTAGCAATTGATACATCTCAAGGAAACAGAGGGAGTTATTTTCTCTGCTTCTCTACATGTTCGAAGATTTTTAAGAAAAAAACGAGCAATTGATATTTTCCTCTACTTTAGAAACTTTAAAACACAAAATTTAAATTTTTCATGTTCTTTGAAAATTAAAATATATTTGACTAAAATGCCAAATATCACTAGTCTTTGTCCCATACACTACAGACGAGGCAACTCTGAAAGAGAACAGAGATGACTGATCCAATTCTGGCAATTGAGTGATTGCAGTGCAGCTGATTTTCGCCTCAGTTCCCAAGGCTACCTACCTACCTGTGTGGGCCTTTAGTCACTCTTAAAAGGAAATAGTTGTAACTGTGCCACAGCCAGTGAGAATACTTTTCTGCTCTCCTTCTCCAGTGGCACTCACAAAGATAGTTGTTGGGTTTTCAGCTTGTGGACAGGAGAACATAAACTTGGCTTCAAACGGAGGTAGGACAGGTGCAGCATTCTTCTCCTCTACGTTCATAATATTTCTGCAAGTACGTAGGGACCCTTGACCAGAAAAGGGTCCAGTACTAACACTTACCAGCTTATGATTTTTAAAGCTTCAGTTCTTCAGATGAATAAGAGTATCTTCATCAAGAGCTTTCCAGAAGTGTGTATAGAGACTATTGTTGTTTTAGTGCTTTGTGTATTTGTGAATATGTTAAAATATTTTATCAGACTTCCTGAAATATCAAGAAAAGTGCTCTCTATGAATACCATGTACTGATTTTATTGATTTTTATTTCCCAGTCTTTTTTTTTTTATTTTTTCTCCTTTGCTTCCCATTCTTGCTTTGAGTTTCACTCCTTTTCATTTGTATTTTGTTGACCATCATATACGGCTTTACAGTTAAGATTCATTTCATACTTTTGACAGCTGACTGAAAAAGCTACCCCAATATAATGAATTATCCAGTGAAGTTATGCATGTTTATTAAATGAAAATGCCTGCTGTGTACCAAGGTCTGTATTAGGGCACATAGAGTAATGAAAACACAAAAAGCCTGCCCTGAAAAGCTCATGGTCTGATGGAAAGATGAGCAACAAAATCCAATTAATCTCCAGTTAATGTGACAAATGTCATATTCAATGTATGCCTGGGTTGTTCTGGGGAACAGAGGAGAAGCTTGGCAGGTGCAGTGGCAGTTTAGAACACTGGAGGTCAGGGAGCACTCTTTAGAAAACGTGTTCTTTGAATTGAGTCTTGGAGGACTAGGAGGAGTTAGCAAAGCAGAGAAGGAAGAATCCATTCAAGAAAAATCAGACAGCATGTGAGAAGGCCTGAGGCTTAAGAAAGCATGCCACTTTTACAGAAACATCAAGAAAAGACCACATGTGCATGAGAGAACAACCCAGCTAGAGAGATCAACTGGCCAGGTCAAAATGCCCTCTTGTTTTATTAAACGTCTAGCTGAATTCACCTTTTAAATGATCCATTCTACACAGTGTACTCCGGAGGCCGCATGGTCACTTATGAACATCTTCGTGAAGTTGTATTTGGCAAAAGTGAAGATAAGCATTATCCTCTTTGGTAAGTTTTGTTTTGAAAATAATATATACTATTGACCCTAAGGCGCTAATGTGTATCCATTAGATTTGTATAAAATTTTGTTTTTGTACCCAAATTGCCTCAAGTTATAGGCTTAAAATAATAATTAGAATGTAAATCCAAATAAGTGAACATTTACTGCACATTGTATACAAACACACATTTGCATATGTATATGAAATTTTGCATATATATTATTTAATATTTTAATATTAAAAGAATCCCTTTTTTTAAAAAAGGATTTTATTTATTTATTTGTCAGAGAGAGAGCACAAGCAGGGGGAGCAGCAGGCAGAGGGAAAAGCAGGCTCCCCGCTGAGCAGGGAGCCTGATGCAGAACTCGATCCCAAGACCCTGGGATCATGACCTGAGCCGAAGGCAGATCAACTGGCTAAGCCATCCAGGTGTCCCAATATTAGCTGGCTAAGCCACCCAGCTGTCCCAATATTAAAAGAGCACCTTCTTCATGCCCCCTTCTACTGGGAGACAAGCTTTTGAATCACACAGAGATAGGCTCAAATTCCTGCTCTACTAGTACGTATGTAATCCGGTTAAACTACTTTACCATTTTGATCTTCAGTTTTCTTAGCTGTAGAAGTAATACCTACCATCAGGCTTTTGTTTTTGTAGGATTAGATGATATAATGAATGTAAGTGCATATCACTTATATTTATAACAGAAACAAAAATAAGTTATAAATAATATACATAGAACTACCAATAAATTTAAAAATATATAAAAAAACAAAGAAAATAGGGAAAGGATACCAACAGACAAAATTCACAAAAGAAAAAATATAAATGTTCATTAAACATTTAAAAATGTTCAACCTCACCAGTGATCAGGGAAACTAATTAAAACTATCTTTTCGCCATTAAGCTGTTAACAGGAATGTAAGTTACTATATAGTCTTTTTGGAGAATATAGTACCTGTTAAAATGTTTAAATGTGTAATCTTTTGACCCAGCAACTCTTCCTTTATGATATAATCACATTTAGAAACACCTGTACCTATGCATAAACACACAGACCCCCCCCACACAGATACTGACTGTAGCAGTGTTAATAGTAACTTTTTTAAAAAATTAAATAACTATCAATTTGGAAGTAGATAAATTTTGATATATACAGGGAAGCATAATATACAGCTTTGAAAGAATGAGGTAGGTTTTATATGACTAACCTATAAAGATGTCTATAATATCTTTCCTGGGCTAAAAAAAATCTAAGTCATAACTATAAGAAAATAGCAATAAGCAGAATTTCACCTTTCAGGCAAAATCTCTTGGCTTTGTTTAAAAAAAATTGTAATGTACTAAGCTATACTAATTGTTTTCCCAGAATTAGTGATGAAATAGATTAATAATCCTTGCATTCTGTAATTCCCCCCAGAAGAGAAAGGTATAAAGGGTTCAAAGGAAATATTTCACTATGAAGTCAACTCTCAGAGTGGATGGGCTTGATGTCTTTTGACCCAGTCAGAACAACTCAGTCAAGAGGTATTGATTGAATGATCATGGTGTGCCAGTCCTGTACTCAATACTGAGGCTAGAGTAATGAAAAAGACAGTAGTCCCTGCCATCACTGAGCACACAGTAATAGAGATGCCTAAACAATTAGAATTATGTCACAATTACTGAGGAGGCAGTAGTTATGAGATTCTCAAAGAGAAAAAACAGTGCTGTGTTCATCATTGTGAGAACCAGGCACTCTCTTAGGCTGCTGGTGTTGATGGAGATTGATACAAGTTCTATGGAAAACAATTTGCAGGGCCTATCAAATGCCATGTAAATGTTCAGATTTCTTAGTTAAAAGTTAAGCTGTCTAAATAAATTGTGATGTGTCCATAAAATGGAACGTTATGAAACTGTTTTTTAAAATGAGGCAGCTCTATATGAATTGGTAACTTCTGAGATACATTATTAGGAAAAATATATCTTAAAGGATATTATTAGGGAAAAATTAAGCTGTGGAACAGTATACAACCTGGCATTCTACATTTGTGCTTTTTAAAAATTTTTTATTGTTATGTTAATCACCATATATTACATCATTAGCTTTTGATGTAGTGTTCCATGATTCATTGTTTGTGCATAACACCCAGTGCTCCACGCAGAACGTGCCCTCTTTAATACCCATCACCGGGCTAACCCATCCCCCCACGCTCCTCCCCTCTAGAACCCTCAGTTTGTTTTTCAGAGTCCATCGTCTCTCATGGTTCATCTCCCCCTCTAACTTACTCCCCTTCATTCTTCCCCTCCTGCTATCTTCTTCTTCTTTTTTTTTCTTAACATATATTGCATTATTTGTTTCAGAGGTACAGATCTGTGATTCAACAGTCTTGCACAATTCACAGCGCTCACCATAGCACATACCCTACCCAATGTCTATCACCCAGCCACCCCATCCCTCCCACCCCCCCACCACTCCAGCAACCCTCAGTTTGTTTCCTGAGATTAAGAATTCCTTATCAGTGAGGTCATATGATACATGTCTTTCTCTGATTGACTAATTTCACTCAGCATAACACCCTCCAATTCCATCCACGTCGTTGCAAATGGCAAGATCTCATTCCTTCTGATGGCTGCATAATATTCCATTGTGTATATATACCATCTCTTCTTTATCCATTCATCTGTCGATGGACATCTTGGCTCTTTCCACAGTTTGGCTCTTGTGGACATTGCTGCTATAAACATCGGGATGCACATACCCCTTCGGATCCCTACATTTGTATCTTTGTGGTAAATACCCAGCAGTACATTTGTGCTTTTTTTTAAAGATTTTATTTATTTATTTTAGAGAGAGAGAGAGAGAGAGAGAGTGCAAGTGGGGGAAGGGGAGGGCAGAGGGGGAGGGAGAGAATCCCAAGCAGACCCTGAGCCGAGTGCAGAGCCTGATGTGAGGCTTGATCCCACGACCCCCATATCATGACCTGAGCAGAAACCAAGAGCTGGTGGCTCAACCGACTGAGCCACCCAGACGCCCCTACATATGTCCTTTTCAAAAATGAGTATTTATACATACACATTTGTGTGTACACAAACTATCGATTATAACTTAGTGCTTAAGACTGTGTGGTCTGCACTCAGACTTCCTGCTGTTACATCTTGGCCATACCACTCACTAGTTGTGTGATTTGAGCTGTCCTTTAACTGCTTTTATGCCTCAGTTTCCTTATCTGTAAAGAGGATTTAACAGTAGTACTAATGTCATAGGGTTGATATGAAAAATAAATGTTTTTTAAAATGCTTGAACAGGGCCTGACATAATAACTACTCTGAATGCATTATTATTATGTGCAGGAAATCATTAGAAACTAGTAATTGTGATTGCTTCAGAGGAAGGGAACTCATAATAGGGACCCTTTTTACTTTATACCTATTTGTACCTCTTCAAATATAGTTGTAGAGTAAAAGGAAAGAAATTATCCCATTTCTTCTGAGAAAAGATGTAAGATGATCAGAGTCTGGTCTGCAACACAAGCAGCTGGAATGGAGAGGAGGGGATGGATTCAAAGCATGTTTAATTATAGTAGTCTAGATTTGATCACTGTTGGCTTTGGGAGGTGAGGAGAAGGAAGAGTCTAGGGACAGAGAGAGTTTCTTCAAAGAGAAAAAAGTTATCAACCCCCCTTTACTTTGCAAAACTACTAAAATAGTAATTTACAAACTCTGACTTACCAGCTTTAGTCTGTTAGACTGATTACATCTATGCTGTTTTTATTCCCCGATGGTCAGAATTAAACTACAATTAAATGGTCAGTTCAGATATTTATAACTTTGAAGCAACTGCCCTTCTTTTGAATTTCAGGCCATAGAAGGCCCCTGAAACCAGATTTGAATTTCAACTCCTTATAGTCCTTTAACCCTCCCCTCAATAAACAGACAAACCATCTACTTTCCTCTGTGATTTGTACATCCATCCTTTTCTTCACTTGGTTTTAAATCCCCTATGCAGGGGCTGGACCAGCTTGGTACTGTTCACTACAAAATTTGCAAAATTAACAGAAACTATTAAAAAATGTATCTCCTTTTGTAATTAGGAAATCAGTAATTGGAGGTATGATGGCTGGTGTTGTTGGCCAATTTTTAGCCAACCCAACTGATCTAGTGAAGGTTCAGATGCAAATGGAAGGAAAAAGGAAACTTGAAGGAAAACCTTTGCGGTAAGTTCTCCAATTAACTGATTCCATTCCTTCCCCCTGTCATAGTTTGAACATGTACCTACTGATTTATGCATTTTTGTAATCCAACATTCAGTGAAGACATTAATTCTGACTCTTTCAACTTGGAGGATGTATTCATTAAGAGGAGAGCTAACACGGATCTTTCATTGCATGATAAGGTGCCCATGTTCTCTACCAGAAAAATTATATGTATGCGTAGCTGTTTGCTGCTTTTCCCAGCCTAGTCAGCTAGACTTGTCCCATTACAGCTTGATATAAAGAGTCTGATCACTAAAATTTGCAATTTGCCCCAGTGTGAACCCCAATTTTGCTGTTGTGATTTAGTGTTGTAGAAGTCACTTAGCACTCCTACTGTTTCTTTATCTTTAAAAGGGACCCTTCAGAAGGTTTGCATGAGAGTTAGACTGCCTCAGCTCTTCCATGGCTAAAAGCTAGGTTCCTTTCCCTTTATCCCTGAAAGAAGGGAAATAGCAAGATTGACTTTGCAAGTTCTTCCCACTTCCTTGTCTAATCCCATTCCTCCTCTTTTCCCCAAGTTTAAGGAAGGTTTTTATTAGGCCTTTGTGATACAAAATTCTCCTATTGCATTACTCCAATTATTGAAGTCTGCCTTTCTTCAAAGGACGTCATGTTCAATAATTTATTAAAATACCACTTAGTCTGTTTCTCTGGGAAAGGGGCAAAATCTTTGAGATTGATAGACCTCTCCCAGAGAAGAGGAAAAGTGCAGAATGCCTTGGGCCGAGCATGAAGAGGTCTGCTCCTCTGAACACAGGTCTGTGGCTGGGCCAGAGGTGAAGGAGGGTTTGGGACCTCCTTTGGGAGTCCACCACTCTCACTGACCACTGCTCTTCACAGTGCTGCTCCTCTAGCTGGCTCAGTGGAAGTTGAGGTTGGGTTTGGCAGTCCAGGTCCCCCTTGAGCCCTCCAAACAGAGAGAACACCCACCACAGAGGAGAAAAGGGTACCACTCTGACTTAACCAAGTAGTTTACAGAATCCCAGGACCCATTTTGTCATCTTGTAACAACTTCTAGTTAATTACTAAAGTAGCAGGAAGAAGTGATGTTGCCATGGTTGGCTCTATGGAGAGAACTATTGGGATCCAGAAAAATCCGAGTTTTTAACTAATCTCATCAATTTTTCCCCTTCCTTTGTCTTCACTGTTGGAAATTTTTGGTTTGATATAGTAGTAAAAAACATTTCCTGTTGTTATAAAGAACATCAACCTTGGGGTCAGATAACCTGGGATTCATTATCCAGCCTTTACCACATTTTAGCTCTGACCCTAGTCAAGTTCCTTAACTTCTCTAAGCCTGTTTCCTCAGATGGAAACTGGAATGTAAATTCACACTTAATAGAGTTTTCAGGAATAAAATTTATCTTATGTATATAAAAAGTCTTGTGCTTAGTAAGTGCATAACAGATTTTAACTTCAATGACCATCATTTGTGAATATAACTTCCCATGTAACATTATAGCAATTATGCATGCCAAATAAATATGTCATATTATCTTTTTGGTGAGAATAAGGGAATGTAGTGCCTAAGTAAAAGCCACTCAGCTACTAAGTGGTAAAGGTGGCATTGGACTCTAGGTATTTCTGACTATATAAAACCCAGACTATTATTTTATAACAGAGGTTTCCAGATTTGATTCATGGTTCAGCACCATATTTCACCTGTGTACCAAAAAAAAAAAAAAAAATGAACAAAATCAGGATAGGGTAGTAGATTTTTATAAGCCAAAAATGTATTCAATTTTAAGAACTTCTATTATAAGATTGGCCTCCCTACTCTTTACACTAAAAATTTCATTTCTTTTATGAGAATATGTGAGGATTGACTTTTTTTTTTAAATTTCTAACAGTTCTGGATAATTAAGATGTTATTTTACTTCAAATCATAACAGCTATAGGTGAAGTTTATCCAGTTGCATTCCATAGAAATGCATAGATTTTCACATTTCATTATTATTTTTCCTTTAGATTTCGTGGTGTGCATCATGCATTTGCAAAAATCTTATCTGAAGGAGGAATACGTGGGCTTTGGGCAGGCTGGGTACCCAATATACAAAGAGCAGCACTGGTGAATATGGGAGGTAATGGAAACTTTATTGAACTCTGATAAGTCCTAACTGCCTTCACCATTGTAATGATAAGCACTGACATCAGGGAAAATGAAAAATTCCATTTTATTATTTTTAGTAATATACATTGGCAGCGGTCTTCTTTTATGTTGTGACTCCTTAATTGAATATTTTCTCTAGAGTATTTTCCCTTTTCTCCATGGTGATCTATGAAAAGGATTTCCTAAAACAAGCAAATTGTGACAATAAGGAGATAGGACTAAACTATTTCTAAGGCCTCCTCTCTACCCACACCCTCCTCCAAGATCCAAACTGGCACATGTAACCTTGTGACAATCATTATATCCAGAATGTCCAGCTCTTCCCCCAGCTTGTGCAGCAGGCATCCCAGACTGGAAACCTGAACATTTCCTTAACTCATCCTGCCCCTCACTTCTCATAGTCAGTCAGTAACTGCTTCTGTCTTTTTTTTTTTTTTTTTAAGATTTTATTTATTTATTTTTCAGAGAGAGAGGGAACACACAAGCAGGGGTGGCGGCAGGCAGAGCAGGCAGAGGGAGAAGCAGGGAGCCCGATGCAGGACTCTATCCCAGGACCCTGGGATTGTGACCTGAGCCGAAGGCAGATGCTTACCCTTGCTTCTGTCTTCTAAATATTTCTTAAAAGTATACCCTCTCCAATACCTACCACCTTAGTGTCTTTAAAATGACCATTTTTACAGTTCTCACTATCAAAGCTACACACTGCCATAACCATCAGGCTGGTCTTCTCCCCTGTCCTCAAATTTATACCTAGTATCCAGAGGGATATATCTAAAACACAGGTCTGAACATGTTACTGGGACCCTTACAACCTTTTACTGGTTTCTCATCACTCACAGAAGAAAGTGGAAATTTCATAACATAATATAGAAAGTCTTTACAATCCAACAGGTGCCTTCAGGGAATTGAGCAATTCACTGATTCGGGAGTAAAGAGTGAAGCAGAGAGTCATGAGCTAGAAGGTTCCTCTACCTGCACATATCACGCTGCTCTTCACCTTCTACTTTCTCAATTTCCCTCTTCTTCTATTTGGTATCCTTCTGCAGATCTTTTTGTACTCCACTGAAATGTCTCTCCACCTTGTATTTTTCCTGAACCCCACAACCACCCTTCCCTAGCCATGTTGTGAGATGCCCTTTTATGAGTTTCTGTAGTTCCCAGCGCTTATCTCTGTGATCGCTTGTACCTCATTCCATTGCTTTCTACTGTGTGTCTATCTCCTCCGCTCAACAATGAGTCCCCTGAAGCCAAGGACATTTTATTTATCATTATTTAACTAGTCCCTTATGTAGTCAGTAAACATTTGATGAACGTATTATTGAATGAAAGGATTGTTTCTAAGACCAAAATTATATGATTCTAGGAAATGAAGGGATGGCCTTTTTTTTCTTAAGATTATTTATTTATTTATTTGACAGAGAAAGACACAGTGAGAGAGAGAACACAGCAGGGGGAGTGGGAGAGGGAGAAGCAGGCTTCCTGCTGAGCAGGGAGCCCGATGAGGGGCTCAATCCCAGGCCCCTGGGATCATGACCTAAGCCAAAGGCAGGCGCTTAATGACTGAGCCACACAGATGCCCCAGGAGTGGCCTTTTTGAGGGTTATAGTAACATATCACTTAAACATCAAAGGAAGTAAATCTTTTAGTTAATTTTTTTTATTTTGCTATTTCAGTCCATCCATGGCTACTGCATCATATTGGTAGCTATTTTAGTTATCAGGAATCTTTACTGATTGTAATTTCTCAATTTAATGCTTCAAAATCTGTTGTAGCTCAGATTTCTCTTCCAGCTTCCAGCTATTTACTCAGCATGTTTATTTGGGTTATCTTGAATATATCACTTTGTGTCCAAACCAAACTCATTTATCAAACTACTTCCTTCTCCATTCTTCCCAACCCCAATATATGATATCACCTTCTCACTTGAACAATGCAGAAACCTAGACAAAACCTAGTTTTGTCTCTTTCCTTTCACTTACTCCTTATAGCCAATCGGTCACCAAGTCCAACCACTTCTGTCTCCTAGCCGTATCTCACATCCATCCATTTCTTTTCATCCCTGGAGCCACTCCTTTGTCCAAGTATTATTTACCTCCTTCTACTGGATCACTATGAAGCCTCCAAACTAGTCTTCCTATATCTACCTCACGGCCATTTTGTCCCACTATGCATTGGAAACTGCTCTGATCAAGGTCACCACTCCATCATCTTACTTAAAACATTTTAAATTAGTCAGTTCTCATTTTCACCATCTCCAAAAATGGCAGCTCTGCCCTTCAAACTGTTTAAGCTCAAAATCTTGTAGTCATCTTTGATTCCTTTCTTTCCCTCTCTATTCAATTTGGTGATTCCGCCTTCAAAACATATCTAGAATCTGACCAGTGCTCCACAGCTCCTTTAGCCAAAACATCATCATCTCTCACCAGAATAAATGCAATAGTCTCATCTCTAATCTGTCTTGTTTCCCTGTAGTCTAGTCACGGCAGAACGGCCAAAATGTCCATGTAAATAGTAATCCACAGTCATCACTGCTCTGCTCAAAACCCTGTCCTGGCTTCTGTAGCTCCCCATCTTCTGGACTCTGCTACTTCTCTAGCCCTTGCTTACTCTGCTCCTGTTAGACCAGTATTCTTGCTGTTCCTCTAATGTACCAAGCTGACTTTTGCTTCAGGGATATAATACATGTGTTGTTTTTCCTGGGACACCTTCTCTTAGATAGCTACAAGGTTTATTTCCTCATGTTTCCTTTAGGTCTCCATTTAGATGTTATTAAGAAGCTTTCCCTGATCACATCTTTAAAATTCACATACATCATTCTTCTCCACGTTCTGATATTCTTATCCCATTTCTTTGCCTTATTTGTCTTCAGAGCAGTTATAACTATCTGAAATGCTGTGGTTTACATATTTGGTTGCTATCTCATCCCTCAACAAAGAATGAGGATTTTGTTCAGTTTGTTGATGGCTCTTACCCCAGCACCTAGAATAATGCCTACTACCACATGGTAGACACATATTTGGTGAATGATCAAATGCATCTATCCATTCTTGCCTCTTTACAATTCATTTCCTGTACTTCACTGTAGGTAGTCATTAGAAAACTCCAGAGTTGTAATATATCACTGCCCTGTTTAAAACTCTTCAAAGCTCTTCATTGTCATTAGAAAAAAATATATAAAAAGCTTAATGTAGAATAATGGCCAGGACCTTTTATTTATAAGTGACAGAATTTCAACTCAACCTACTTAGGATTAAAAAAGGAATTTATCATCTCAAATATTAAGAAGTCCAGGGGTTGAGCTGACATTAGGCATAGCTGGATTCAGATGTTCAAACAATATAATTGAATGTCTGTCTCTCTTCCTCTTTTCCTCCCCCTCCATCTGTAGGTCGCTTTCCCGTGCTTGAGAATGATAATAGCATCTTTCATCCTTGTACACATTCCTGCCCCAAGCCTAACCTATTCTTTTTTTTTTTTCTTGAGAGAGTGTGTGTATGTGAGCAGGGGGATGAGAGGGACAGAGGGAGAGGGGGAGAGAGAGAGAATCTTAAGCAGGCTCCATGCTCAGCTTGGAACCCAACATATAGGGCTTGATCTCATAACCCTGAGATCATGACCTGAGCCAAAATCAAGAGTCGGAGGCTTAACCAACTGAGCCACCCAGGCCTCCTAAGACTAATATATTCTTTTTTTTAAAAAAGATTTTATTTATTTATTTGAGAGAGCGAGAAAGAGAGAGAGAGAGAGCACATGAGAGGGGGGAGGGTCAGAGGGAGAAGCAGACTCCCCGCTGAGCAGGGAGCCCGATGTGGGACTCGATCCTGGGACTCCAGGATCATGACCCGAGCCGAAGGCAGTCGCCCAACCAACTGAGCCACCCAGGCGCCCAAGACTAATATATTCTTAACATAAAAGAAATTCATTGCCAAATGAATATTTCAGCCTTCTTTTTCTTTTTATTGCCAGATTTAACCACTTATGATACAGTGAAACACTATTTGGTACTGAATACACCACTTGAGGACAATATCATGACTCATGGTTTATCGAGGTAGGTGATTATTTTAGTTTGAATTATTTTCTATATCACTTTTCTTCATATTTGTCATAAATTCTAAACTTTTGTCTCTTTTGATCGAGAATCTAGTGATATTACCCTTAGAGTAATATGATAGTACATTTAAAAAGAACAATTTTCTTAAAATTTTTTGCAGTTAAAATGAGGAAGAGAGAGACAAAATTGCAGAATGTTTCATATTAAACGGTCCCAAATGTTTGCACCTTGATGGGACCATCCTGGGGTCAGATTCTGTTGATCAATTCTCCAATTCAATTCCACAGATATGTTTGAGCATCTCTTATGATAAAGGCACCTGCAGGGCCCTGCAGTGGGTACAAAGGGTAATCCAGGTTCCTTTGCAGGGGTTGACCAAGGGGAAAACAAGACAAATATAAAAATATACAGGGGCACCTGGGTGGCTCAGTCAGTTAAGCATCTGCCTTTGGCTCAGGTCATGATCCCAGGGTCTTGGGATTGAGCCCTCCGTTGTCATGCTCCCTGCTTAGCAGAGAGTCTGCTTCTTCCTCTCCCTCTACCACTATGCCCCCCTCAAATAAATAAATAAAATCTTAAATGCTGAAACAAAGTGACTAGTTTCTGTAGCATTCAGAAGAGGAAGAAAAAAATAACCACTTGGAGGGGCCTATAAAGGAGCTAGAATTAAGTGTTTTGAAGGGCTATAGCTCTTGACAGAGACAGGAAGAAGAGCACTCCAGGAAGGAGCAGTATCTTATCTTTTTGCAACACAATTTCAAATTATCCATTAGAGTGAGTTACTTTATAGATGTCTAGTGTTCATAACATTATAGTGATTTCATTTAGCTTCTGATCTTGTGTCCAAATTCCAGAATGCTTTATGCTATTTAGATGACCCCAAAAGCACATTAATAGTGTTGAACCAATGAAACTTGGAGATATATAGATATAAGTAATTCCTAATTCCAGATTCACCTTAGCTTTATATTCCTAGAGTAGTTTTTCTTCATTCCTCCGCTCTTAAAGTAAGTGTGATCTTTAGTGCTACTAGAGCAATCTGTATATGTCTTTGCTTACCATTCTTTTCCATTCCACATTCTCACCCAGATTTGTTCACAAGCTACACCATACTTCCTGTAGCCAATAGTCTGGCCTCCTCTTTCAGAGAAAACTGAGGATGTGGGCCTCCTTCCACTTCTTATTTCCATTCTGATAAACACATGTATTATATCTGTATAAACCCTTGTCATCTTTCCCGCACTATCTTTGTTCATGCTCTTCACTCTGCCCAGGAGACGTTCGTCTCCAGTTTCTACCCAGTTGAGTCACCTTGTTAGAGTTGTTCATCTTTCAAGATGCTTGTCTGTTCTGGTGTTATGATCTACTCCAGAAGCAAGATATTCAGGTCTGTCCTATAGTACCACATTGATATTAACACTCTATTTCATGGTCTTTCTACCCAAATGGACTTTGAAGTACCACATCTAGCCAAAGAATCATGGATTTCCTGGCAGGTGTAAATCTTCCTAACATATATTACCCTACCAAACAGATCTGTCTTTTGTGGAAAAACAAGATTTCCAGCTGTATATATTCCAGTCCTAATAACTGAAATAACTTAGTCTCATTCTTCTCTAATTCAGGTTTTAGGAAAATGGGATGATGGGCATTTGCTTCCTTTTTAAGCTGTACCCACTGGATCAGTTTTTTAAACGGGTTGGTATGAATATGTGTGGTATATGAGGCAGCTCAAAAGTTGCTAATGATGAACTCAAATCTAAGTAGATAAATGGTGCTATGTGGTCTGGAAGTTCTGGATACTGTGTCCTAGAAGAAAATGAAGGGGGATTGTAGCTGCACAACCAGAGAGCTTTATATGAGCCATCCAACACCTAAGGAAAACAAAAATTGATATAAAGAATAAAAACGGTATAAGCACTGAACTGTGCACCTAAAAATGATTAAAATGGTAAATTGTATGTTGTGTCTATTTTACCACAATTTCTAAAAATGGGGTAAGTAAAAAATCCTGGGGTAGGGCAGGAGCAGTAAAGACAAGCCAGGATTTCAGTGAGGTGGCAAGGCAGGTAGCAAGGTATGTTAATCAAGGAAACAGGAAAAGTAGGGAGTTGAATTAATGGCCAGGAAATGATATAGGACAGAAAGATTAGGATAACCTTATTTTTCTTCTTTTTAAATCATGAGGCTGTTGAGAGGTAAAACTGTAAGAAAGTCGAGTTTACTCTGTGTGAAGATGACACATGAGCATGCTTGTGTAGTTCATCCTTAAGAGGCTGGCTTTCTCTGAAACAGTGCTGATGGAGGATCTGAACCTGGTCTTGCAGATAGCCACTTGGCCTCCTGGAGAGGTAGAAGACTCGCCCAGTCACTTTCTGTCTGTTATCACTTCAGCTGTGTCCTCGGCTTCATTTTGGGCTGTTGCTAGCCAGGAGTGATGAAGGCAATAGCAAAAAGCAGCAATGTCCATTTCAGTGCAAGTAACTTGGGCGAAATCAATGTTCCTTTTATTGCTCTATCTTTTCCCTTTGACTCTAGATACCATCTTCCTTGAGACCTCCTGAATACATTATTCTCTGTCTTTTAATATTTATGTTTTAAAGAAGTTTAGCCAGATCACACTGTATTAGGTGTTAGTTAAGAGGTTCCTGTGTGAAAATATTAAGGTATATTAAAACCAATGGTATTAAACTTTCAAAGAATCTGAACTAATAGGAAAGAATATAAAAAGAGCAGTAGTGTACACCTACTGGAATGTATATGGTGAAACAAGAGCTCTTTCCACATAGACAATACCTGTTATGTGGACAGAGACCCAAGGACGTTATATGCACAGTTGGGTCATTTGCTGTAATGTGAAATAGGTTATATGGGTTCCTTCCCTTGAATTCAAGTATTTCTAAAGTAATTTTCCCCTTTGCATTATAAATCCTGACCTGAAAGAGGTAGACAAAATCTGGGTACTTTCTGCTACAGCAGTTTAGAGTAAGAGAGAGTATGAAGATTCCTAAGGTAGCTTCAACTTCCCTGCCGTAGAGCCTTCAGAGACTTCAAAAGCCTTGGGACAGAAGTCAGTGGTCCTTACCTTTGTGAGGTATTTGATGTCCCAGAAGGACCTAAAAGTTTTTCACAATTTTCCTTTCCAGCTTTCCATTAGCCAAACAAAAGCTATTATTCAGGCTGCCTTGATTCCAGTTTCTGTAGATTCAGCTTATGGGATGTGGGACTTTATTCTCCATGACTCAGGTCAACCACCCCTTTTCTCATCATAGGTCTTTCTTGTGGAAAAGTTTGAAGCAGCTCGTGGGTTTTCAGTTTGTGGAAATTCATGCTCTGTATTGCCTCTCATGCCCACAAGTATAATGAACTACTAGTGATTTCTTAACTTTTTAGTCAGTCATTTACAGAATTGTGACTGACTCTGCAGTAGGTTGACCACAGCCATTTTGTTCCGAGTAACTGACAAGAAGGAGCCATTAACCTTGTTGGACAAAGGGAGAAGGGATAAACAGAAACTCATTAGACTTTATGCCTGAGCATAGATTGAAGGATAAACAGGAATTTTCCAATTAGATAGGGGTGCAGGCATGGAGATGTTGCATAGTATGGTAAATACAGAGCTACACTTAGTTATATTGTTAGAGCATAATGGGTGAAGAGAGATATGATCTTGGAGTAATATGTATGACAGCCAGTGTATGAGCTAAATCAGGTAATAAGGAATGAGTCTTAGATGGCATAAAGTAGGGGAAAATGTTTTAATTAGGCTTGTATTTTAGATTCCTTAGGATGGACAGAAGAAGGTAAGATTATATTCAAATGGAATAGCTTAGTGAAGTGAGGCTTAAACTGGTCAAAGTGAATTTTTTATTGGTTAAATATTAACCAAATTAGGTGATTCCCCTGCGGAAGATCCTCTCAGTGGCTTTCATTCACATCTAGAATAAAATCACACTCCTTCAATAGCCTTCATGGGCTGATCTCTGCCTACTTCTTCAGTCTTTCATCTGGCTGGACTCCTTCAGGATGCCGTGGCCGTGTCAGCCGCTTTCTCTCTCTTCAGCCCACCATGGCCATTTCTGAGTCAGGGCTTTTCCTGGGCTGTTCCTCTGGCCTGCAACGTTCTTCCTTCATGTCTTTACATAATTGTTCCTCACCATTCTGCTGTCACTCAAGAGCCTCTCCACGACGGCTTGTCACCCAGTTACTCCCTACCATGCTATCCCATTTTGTTTTGTTCGTAGCACTTACCGGCATCTGAAATTATTCATTTCTTCTCTGCCTCTTCCTAAGTAAGGGCCTCAGGGACAGGGTCACGTGTGTCCTCTTTACTGCCTAGAAGAGTACCTGCCACCAGTAGGTGTCCAATGTATATTTGTTGACTGGACATTCTTTTAAAAAGCTTTCATTTTTTTCTACCTCTCTAATGATTTCATTAAGCATTGATTTTAAGCGAAAATAAATTATGAAGAATAATACAATAATATATTTAATATTCCATTCTTTCTAAATATCAAATTTCCTTTTCTTATAATTTAGAAACCACTATATTTATTATCCTTGCAAAATCACTTATTTGTATTTATAGTTTATGTTCTGGACTGGTAGCTTCTATTCTGGCAACCCCTGCTGATGTCATCAAAAGCCGAATAATGAATCAACCACGAGATAAACAAGGAAGGTAGATACAAAGTCTTCACTCTCCATGTGTTCAAATGTCTGTAATAATAATGTTCCTTAAAGATGTTTCCTTGTATTTATTCTTGATAGAAATATATCTGTGTGATCATGTCTTCAACCAGCAAACTGTTTTTATGTAATTACCTACTCTTTGTCTGATGGAAAAGTACTGTGCATTTGGGGATATAAGTTAATTTAATGATCATATTCTTTAGACACAAGGTATTTATTGTGATTTTATTGTTTTCAAAGAGTTTATGAAAATATACTCTGCTGAGAATTTACAGAGCACTTTCTTCAGAAGCTTATGACTTACAGGTAACATGGAGAATTTGATTTGATATAAAACAGTATGTTCTCTCTGGAAGAGATCAGGTGGAGTGAATTCTAAGTATAAGACTAAGGGTGGGATGAATCCGAAGAGTCAACCTTAGAAACCTAAAGAAATTATCTTTAAACTCAAAAGAGGTGATTTATATATACTGAACCACAAGTATTATTTGTTTTAAAATAGCAGAAAATGTTTAAGTAAGTTTCCTTAGATTATTTTTTAATTTATGTTTTATTTATACATCTATTTACACACAAAAAGTTTAGCAAACTCTCCACTTTCCTTTTTAGGGGACTTTTGTATAAATCATCAACTGACTGCTTGATTCAGGCTGTTCAAGGAGAAGGATTCATGAGTCTATATAAAGGCTTTTTACCATCTTGGCTGAGAATGGTAATGTCAGGTTTTTCCTTCCTTTGTTTTTGTTTTCTTTGTACTTAAATTGCTTTTAATCTACAAATATTTTCCCTTTTCTCTTTTGGTTTTTAGCATGGCTCGTCCCCCAAACCACAATGCTTTCTCTCCTTTTTATATCTGTTTTTTTTTTTTTCATTTTACCTCTCCTCAGAGTCCCATTACCTTCCTTGCTGGATTAAAGTAAAATAATTCAGTTACATCTAGAAGTGAATAGGTTGACATTCTGTTGTTAGAAAGCCAGTGGATAGGGTTTTCTGCAATGTAAAACCTTTAGTAGTCCATTTAGCCAAAGTATTGTAAGTTTGGGACAGGTATAAAGATTTTATACTAGAGACTGTTCCTATGAAAATGTTACTGTTTCAAACAAAATTTGTTACTTTGCTGGCAAATGTTGCCTATCTATTAATACTTACAACCACAAAGCTCTGCTAAGAAAGCATTATGTCATTTTTATTTGATCTGGATATTACTTTTTACTGAGGTAAGCTAAGATGTAGAATTAGATAGACTTATTCAAGTAACATAAGATATATAATAAAAACAAGGTACTCAAGTATTTTGTAAGTTAGAACATATTTGAAAGAATGAATGAGTCATGGATTTAGAAATTCAACAAACAATCAACACTTTATACAATATAATAATATTAATTGAGCACCTAGTCCATGCAAAGCCCTGGACTCAATGCCTGGCTTTGGGATGAACAGGAGAGTCTCAGCCCCTGCTCTAGTGCTGGAGTTTCTAATTAAGTAAGGCCAAACATTGAATAAAAAACTAGAAGTGATGAGTGGTAAAGGAAAAGTGCATGCTGTTATGAAAATATATAGCAAGTACATACAGCCTAGGCTTAGAGATTAGAAACACCTCCTTGGAGAATGGACTTTAATACTGAGTTCCGAAGAATGAGTGGACTTGGCCAGGTAAAAGGAGGAGAAAAAACATTCTGGGTAGAGGGATAGTTGGAGTGGACAGAGAACATGATGAGCTCAGGGAATTGAAAGAAACCTAGCAGGCCAAGGCATGGAGACATGGATGAGAGAGGCACAAGATGAGGCCAGAGAGAGGCAGAGGCCAGTTTGGGAAGGGCTGTAGGACCCATAAGAGTGAGGGGCACTGGCTTGATGACATGTATGTTTTTAAAAAGATCATTCCGGCTGCCATGTGGGAAAGGCCCGGAGTAGTGGTAGATGAGACATAATGATAGCTTCCACGAGAGTATTACAATGGGGACAGAAAAAGATTCAAAAAATAATTTAGGAGATAGCAAGGAGCTAGAAGCATGACTGGATGGGGAGGGGAAAATGGTCAGGGAAGAAAAGGAAAATTGGGCTTCATTCCCAGATTCCCAAATTGAGCAACAGATGATGTAGTTTCCTAACATGGAGATCATTCGTAGGGAAGATTCTGTGGTAGAATAGCAAGCATAGTTCTAGATTTTTTTAAGTTTTGGGTATTCATAGGACATCTAAGAACAGATGTCTAGCTGGCTCCTTCATATATCGATCTGGATCTTACAGAGCATATGGGGATGGAGCTTTAGAGGTGGGCACCATCTACATATAGATGGGAATTGAAGTTCTGGGAATAAATGACATCACCAAGCAATAGTGGTATCTATTAACATGGAGTTAATATCCAAAGCCCTTAGCAATATCTGATACAAAAGTGTACCCAAGTATAAAACCTTATTTTGATTGTCTTGATTATACCTTGAAATTATCTCAAATCTGTGGATATTTCTTAATGGAAAGGAAGATTCTGATTTGGCCTGCATGAACCAAGCACTATCTCACTAAGGAGTGAGATGTTTATTTTTTGCATGAGAGCAGTTTATAATGTGTTGGAGAAGACAGACATGTAAGTAGTTAAAATTTCAGAAATAATAAAGCCAATATTATTAAATCACTTGGTATTAGCACCAATACTGTGCTAATCGTTTTCATGGCTTAGCTCACTGAATTCTCCCAATAATCTCTTCACTAGGTTATTATCATATGTCTTTTACAGAGGAGAAACAAAAGCTTAAAGAGTCTGAATAACTGGGCCAGGTTAGGTGGTTATTATTTAATGGAGTCAGGAATCAAACCCAGGAAGTTTGACTCCAGAGGACGTGGTCATATTAAGCAGGTTGTATTAGTGCTCTACTCATGGTATGAACAAAATGGGGTGAGAACATGGATAGTAAAGTAAAAAATGGCTTTGCCTGTTTAGGAAGTCACAAAGTCTTTCACAGAAATGATATCTGATCTGAGCTTTGAAAGATCAGTGGGCATTTAACAAGAAAGGCATGAGGAAGCAACATGAGCATAGGTATCAAGTCATGTGTGGACCCAATGGGTTTGGACAACTGCAGAAAATTCAGTGTAGCTGAAGAACAGGTCCTCAGAGGGGATGTGGTGGAGCAGAATGCTAGAGAAGTACTTAAGGACTGGGTTAAGAAGGACCTTGGGGAGCAAGTTTAGTGGTTTAGGTGGAACCTGTAGTAAGCAAGCAGCTGTTTAATTGTGGGAGCAAAGTACTAAGGTTTGTTTGGGGACAGGATCAGTCTGGCAGCAATGTAGAAGATACACTGAAAGCTAGAACCCAAGAAAGGAAGTTTTGGCAAGTTCTGGTCTAGCCTGGAGATAATTGTAAAAATGGAGAGAAGGCAGATTCTAGGGCCATTTATGGTTAACTCTACCGGATTTAATAATTGACTCTATGTAGAAGGTAGGGGAGGGAAGGAAGGAAATGGAACTTTTATATTTCTAGTGTGGGAGACTGTAAGGATGGTGAGACCATTAATGAAAAACAGAATCAGGGTCAGGAGGTACGAGGGCAGGGAGAATAATACAAAGGAATACTGAGACGATTTAATCTGACCCATTCTCTTTATGCATGAGACTCAAGAAGTATAAATGAGAAAAAAGAGTACTTCATATATGACAGACACTGTGCTAAGCTCTTTATACACGTAATTTTTTTTAAGTCTTATAAGAACCTAGGAAAACAGGTGGTGTTATCCTCATTTTTCAGATGAGAGAAACATGGCTCCAAGTATAAGAAACTTGCTCAAGTTCATATATATATACCTGGTATGTGGCAGAGCTGGGAAATGACTGCAGGTCTGTTCAGTTCTAAACCCATGCTCCTAACTAATACAATATATGGAGTGTCTCCAGATCCTGCAGCTAGTTATAAAAGTTGTCAGGGGAAGGAGACAGTGTGTAGTGCTAAAGAGATGTTACTAGAGAAAGGCTGGCTAACACCAGAGATCACCAGGGTGGCACTGCCTTGTTGATCTGCCACAGTGTATGACCCTGAGTTTAAAAGCTGACTCATGGGCACTTCCAAGTAAACTGGCCTTGCAAATACAGATTCACCCTCAACTGAACTCACTGAAACTGATGATCAGACCACAGTATTGACTCATTCACATTGAGAAACACACTTGGCAAGTGATCCAGATGCTGAAGTCCTCTGAACAGTGTGCTTCCTCCTAAATTCAAGCTATACGTGAAGGCAAGTTATAATCAGAAGGTTGCTTGCTGAACATAGAATAATAACAGGAAAAGCTTATTTGTAATCTTAGTATTTAAGAATACCCAAGAACCCTTATGTTCAGCCCCACAGTAAAAGGCATGGAGAAGGACTCTGTTTTCCAACAGGCAGACCATAGCAGACAACACGGGTTCATATACACTTGCATTATTTACTGTGGTATAACTATGCTAGGGAAGAAAAAACAAGTAAACATGCCATACCCTCATGTGCTCCCGCACAGAGGCTCAGTATATGCCATTTGTATACTACCCCTGTTATTGGCTATTTGATCTCCCTGTTTAACTTCCATTCATAACCCAGCTAAATTCAACCTCAGTCCCTTCCACTAGGTAAAGGTAGCATGACCTTGTTTTGCTCACTCACTGATTAACATGTACTTCATTTGCATACAGAAGTCTGACTACCAGAGCAGCTAGAAATGATTACATAATCCACTCTTAACTAAGACCTCTATTCCTTGATCTGATTGCAGTTATATCACTGGCTCACTTCATTTTTGTGGTCACAAGAATATTATATCATCACAGCTTCATATTCTTTATTTTGTCCACGTCTCCATTATATTTAACTAGCCAAGATGTGTTCTCCTAAATCCACTGGTAAAGTCTCTGTCTCCCAATGTAACATGCTCAGTATTTCCAAACACAGGACATAAATATTGCTGTGCCAACTCTCTAACCAAATACATTTTATATTCTAATTGCTCAAGCTTCTTTTTTGACTCTAGTATGATAGTTTCTCTCTGATCAATATTACCTACCACCTATGAACCAAACCAGACAGGAACTTGATCCAAGATACCCTTTCTCTGATGATTACTTCCAGTGTTTCCTCTGCGATTTCCTTCTGTGTCTCTGTTGTTTTCATCTTCTGTTGTTGAAAAACCCTCATCCCTTTATAATTCCATTTGATGCGGTTATACCTTCATTCAAGTTAGTCAAGTCTTTCTGAGCTGGAAACTCTTTTCTCTATTTAATGTGAAATTTTATATCCATTTTTGATATATCAGGTGTTGAGCTTATGATCTAACTCTCAAAGGATAATCTTTCATCTTCACTTTCAAGTTATTAGCTGTCTCCTTGTCATGCTCCACAAACTACACACAGAGAAGCCCAGTCTAGAATTCAGGCATGCTGAGTCTCAGCCTCTTAGCCAGGAAGGGTTCAGTAGAAGGAACCCTGGAATGGAAGCCAGAAGCCTATACTCTAGCTTTTTGATTGCTAAGCCTCAATGTCCTCATCTGTAAAATAGGGATATCATTACCTTTCCTTTCTATTGTAAATTGTTCACAGAAATCTATGAGAAATAAGACATGAAAATATTTGTCAATTATAAAGTGCTCTATAAAGGTGAAATACCAAAGTATTTGTTTCAGCCTAAGTGGATTCAAAATTACTTTGTAATTCAAAGATGTATATGCATAAATGTAGAATATTCATAATCACTTTGAAATATGCACTAACTTCTTTGGTTAATCTTTCAGACCCCTTGGTCACTGGTGTTCTGGCTTACTTACGAAAAAATCAGAGAGATGAGTGGAGTCAGTCCATTTTAAGCCCTTAAAGATCCAGCCCTTAAAGATACAGTGTTCAGTATCATTGAAATATGGGCATCTACAACACACACCCCTATTATTTCTACCTCTTTAGGAAGACACCTCACTCCACAGAGACTGTGATTTATAGGGGGCAGCACTTTATTTTTCTCTGGAAACCCAAGTTCTCTTTGACTCCTCTTTTTGTTTAAAAGCAATCTGGTTGGATTACACAAGGCCACCTAATGAGACCCGGCACAGAATTTTCAAGAAGATTTGAATCCTGAGCACTTATCTTGGGCGAGAAGATTTGACCTTTGAGATGCTATTCTATGCTGAGGAGCCTACTTAGAGAAGTGCCAAAAGGGAGACAGCATCTCAGACCTGAAGTAGACAATAGGAATCTGGAAGAATACATACATACGTAGTGATTCAGAAATATATTTAAACTGTTGTCAGTATTTTCAATTGAAATTTGATGATTCCTTTTTCTGTTGTTAAAGTGCACATACTGTAAATTAAAGGGAGGTGAATGAAAATTCATGAATAAACATTTTGAATTTCCCTAGTGGTGAAGGAAATTGATGTACCTTTTCTTGCCAAGAGGACAAAAAAACATCAAGTTGAGATGATGCTTGGATTTCAAGGAGAGAAGCTTCTTTCTGTCAGTGTCCCATCTTTAGTTAGATCTGTATTATTGACTAGGACTCCACTGCACATGCTAAGGACTTCCCGACAGCCACAGACTGAGTCTTGATGAACATAGAGAAGAACATTTGCTTTGTTACGTATGCCATTGCAACCAGAGTTTGTCGCTAGCCCCTAAGAATCTCGATATATAAAAAAATGCAGCTTGTTTGAGTAAAGCTTAGGTGGGTAGGTCCTTTTCATAAAGCAACTTGTTATTATCAGCCTTTCAGGGGCATTTCAAAAGCCAGGCTGAGATGAAGTCAGCCAATTCAGACAGGCATCCTTTCTCATCTCTCCTTCCCTAACACTAAGGGCCAGAGAGAGAGAACTCAGAAATTACACTGAAGCTGTCTCTAGCCTGAATCTTACCCAGTTCTGAAAAGCTTCCTGCCTAAACAGTGAAATTTAAGTATACATTTATGTCTCCAATCATTGAATCAAATACCCTTTTCTTATTTTAGAAAGGTGAGATTTTTCTTCAGATTGACCTATATGCCACTGGACATGTTCCCCCAACCTCAGACAGTGGGCATTTCTGGAGGGATGGATAGAGTTGTGTGTAGAGGCTGTAACTGTCGACATAGGAACACTCAAAAAGCTTAGACCCAAGAAACACCTTGGAGTTAACCCAACAAAGTTTGTTATGGACATAGAGGATGTTGAACAAAAAAAAGTTTAAAGTGCTCCGTGGTTGCACTAATGTATAATCACTGCCATTTAAAAGGGGAAATATACTTTAAAATATATTTTAATGTGATGTACTAATATGCAGTGGCTTATTGTTTTTCTATGAAACTTTCAGAATGTGGAGTTTAGTCAAAATCTGTTGGTGGTCTACTTTTCCATTGCATCTGTCAATCTGTATGAATTGAGTTGTTAAATATATTTAAAATAATATTATGTACTTAAATTCCCAAGTGTTCTGCATTGGGACCACCTTTGGGAACTCTTTGGGTTTTCATGTTTTATAACTTTTAAAATTAAGTAAAGACTGGATCAAAATATACCAACTGGACCATGAAAAAAATATTTAGCTTTATTCTTTGAGGGGCATGGGGTGAAAACACTGTTTTAAATACTGAGACTGTTCCTTGATATCTGGATTCAACATGAAATTGGAATTTTTTAACCTGAAGTGACTCCTTGGGATCATCTGGTTTAATCCTCTCATTTTACATGTTATGAAAGAGAAGCCCAGAGAAGTAGAGCTGCTTGTGCTCATAGGTTACTTCATAACAGAGCCTGGATAAAAATATAGATTTCCTAATTATTATTATTATAATTGGCAGTTATTATATACTAATTTGGTACATAGTCAATACCTTATGTTATCTTCACCACAACCCAGTCCAATGCTCTTGAATCTTCCAAAAAAAGATTTGTCTTTATGGCATTTTTCTGTTTTACACATTTTAAATCCGAATTGTCTTTAACACAAATTTTAGAATGGAGTCATCACGCCTTAGCTTGAACATTAAGGACTTCCACCTTCTGACCAAATCCTTTATATCTAACACATATGTCTCTTCACATTTCATATTTTTCCAGTGAAGTCATATTCATTAATGTGTCTTGGAATTTTGCTCTATCTTTACCAACTTGAAATCATCTTGATCCTCTTCAAAATAATCCACAATAAATAAAAAGGAATAAAATTTTCAGTAATTTTGTGTCCATACTAAAAGACTTAACCATTTCAATCTCACTTGCTGATTATAATACTACTGAATGTGGTATTTATCCTCACTATTGAATACCTAGCATTTAAGTTTGTTTTGCTTAGCTTCCACATTTTTCTCTTCCCAAATGATTTTTTCTCATTGAAAAATAGTTAATTTTAGTTATATACAATTGTTTTTTATCTGTATAAGTGAATTAATATGTATATCTAAATAGAGGTAACATTTCTTAAATTTGCTTTTAGTAAGGAATAACGTGTCTTTATCAAGTGCTCCAAGTCCTATTTCATTATAACCCACTAATGGTAGGACCATGTCTTTTTTTATATAAATCTTTACTCTCATTAGTAGCATTTCTTTGCTGTTAGGCACTCAACAAAAATTTATTACAATTATACATAACATAAATCAATTAATTTCATCTTCATTATTTTAAGAATCTATGATAGACTAGTCTGAAATTTCTTTCCTTTTGCTAAGAAAAAAAAGGAAATAATTCAGGGAGGTGTTAAATGTAAAAAAATGCTGTTCTGTCATCTTCACCTTTTTAAGCACAACCATTTATTTACAACTGAAATAGTTTACATGTTCTTCTCGTTAATGAAAACAGATTCCCTCAGAACCTCCACTGGAAAAAAAAAAACACGTGTATTTTATTTTAATACATGATGGTTAAAAAATTGAGGGGGAGGTAATCTTCTCCCCAATTAAACCAGCACTCTTTAAAAATGACTATCAAACAAATATATATTATTATTAAATGCCAGGTAATGCAGAGGGCAGATTGAACATGAATTCTAAAGAACTTTATCCAATTCGGGTTCTACTTCTGACAAAGTAACATAACTATGAGCAAAATGGTCCTTTCATTTCTCTTGATTTCCATTTCTTTATATGATGAAGCGACTGAACTCTAGAATCTTCTAGAATCTTAACTTACATATTCTTGAGGGTGAGCATTATATTGATGTCATGGGGGAAAAAACCAGGATTTTAAAAAATTTGTGGGGATTTGCTTTTTCCTGAATTTGATTAACTTCTCATATTTCAAACTTGGTTAAGGTTTATTCAGGCCTTAAAGTATAATACAAACTTTTTATATGGGTGGCCTGTCTCATGAGAAAATCCTCCCTCAGAGTAGCAGAGTCCTCTTTGTTCAGGCAACTCTGGACACGTTACCCTAAGTTTTTACTTTCAACTGCATCTTTAATGCCACATCCAGGACCCTCTCATTCTGACTCCAATCCATTTTCCTACCCCTTGCATTTCACTGCATACCTGCACTCGACCTCCTTGCAAATGCATTGCTCCACTTTTTTCTCTGGAGATGCTCTTCACTTGGCTGCTTCTCATGTAGTGTTCCTGCTGTGCTCCCCACCTAACTCTGCTCCCATCACTACCCCCCATTCATGCTCATTTTTGGGCTAAAGCCTACTTTAATATCTAGAATTATCTCGGAAGACTTCCACATTTTCAACACCTCTGTGCTCTTACTGCTTCCCTTACTGAGGATGTGTGTCTGTATATATGGAGCAAACATGATAAAGTCATATGTTGTTTTTTCTCCTACCTTCAGAATAATTACGTTGGATCAGTAACATATGTAATTGTTATGATGCTTAAGAAATATTCAAGAGTTAAATAGCTATTTCACAACCCCCCCCCCGAGAATTTAATAGTTTAGTACAAAATATTTGGTTAGTTAGTAGTTAATAATGTGACCAGTTTCTATTATTCTTCCTTTTACAGTGTGTATGGAAATTACATCACATTTTTGGCTTTCATTGGTAGCATACAAATGCACATTTACCCACTCAAGTGTTTTATTATTTCTGAATTTTGAAGAATACATGATTACTTTTCTCTCCCCGTACTTTACCCCCAACAGGCTGCTGTGATTGTCAACAGCAGCAGGAACCACTGTGAAGGTTTGATTAAAGCAGATGAAGATGCTTAAAGATGTCTGTTTGCTGAAAGTATCTGGTAACAAACAGGAATATATGTGAGTAAATCTAGTGCATTATTTTGATTTTTACAATAAATGTCTTAAAATGCCTGATTGGTTGTAAAAAGTTTTGTTTTTGTCCTGGCATGGTTTTGTCCTGATGTATTTTTAAGTTAAAATGGTAATAGCAAATTTAGAGATAATTTTTAAACCTTAATCTTCACTTTTCACAATTGAAATAAAAACTGGCTTAATTTAGGTATCAGATTTGAAATCTGTATTAGCAAAACAAAAAAAAAGAATGCTTATGCCTTGTCACTATAAATTTATTAATTTAAAATAAATCCATCTCTGCTGGTGATCCAGTTCTCCTATTAGTCCAGTTCTGCTGTGACTGAGGATTGACGACTGATAATTACAGTGATGGGCATAGTCACTGGCTGAGGATAGAGGAAGAAGAGAACAATGGAATGCCTTGAAACACTGGAGAGTCATTCTCTTGTTTAATACCATATTCTACTTTGATTTCCACGATACTATTTCCTCCTGTTGCTTACTATTTTTCAGTCTCTATTGGCCATTTCTTTGCTGCATCGTACTTAAATTTTGGTTCTCTGAGGTTCTGTTCTTGGCCCTCTTGTCACTTTTCACTCTCTGTCTCTAGGAAGAGTCAGGCAGTTCTGTGACTTTAGCTACTACACTTAAGCTGGTAATTCCCAAACATTCACCATTGCTCAATAAATGGTAGATGTTGCCATTATCTGTGTTTCTGGCCCTTACACAGTTCTCGGGCTTTAGTCATGTTTTCTCAGTTGTCAACTATATACCTCCTCCAGGATGGCCACAGTCCTTGTGAGCTGACATTTCCCAATATTACACAAAATACTGTACAAGTTTTGTATAAACTTCTGTATAGTGTACAAAAATATTTCTACAAAAAATATTGTACAAATCCTTCCTCCCTGCCTTTTAAAATCTGGTCCTGCTCCAGGATTCTCTGTTGCAATACAAACTCACTAATGCAGCCAAGAAACCTCAGGACAGCCTTGACTTCTCATTTGTTTTTGTTTTTGTTTTTTTACTTATCATCCCAAATGCTTAAATCCATTTATAAAAAAGATGACTACAGATCAATGTCTCTTAGAAACATACATGCAAAAATTCATAAATGCTACTTCATACCCATTAGGATGGCTATTAACAACAACAACATCAACAACAGAAAATAACAAGCATTGGTGAGAAATGTGGAGAAATTGGAGCCTTTGGGCATTGCTGGTGAGAATGTAAAATGTTGTAGCTACTATATAAAAAACAGTATAGGGTTCAAATGTAGGGATCCGAAGGGGTACGTGCACCCCAATGTTTATAGCAGCAATGTCCACAATAGCCAAACTGTGGAAAGAGCCAAGATGTCCATCGACAGATGAATGGATAAAGAAGAGGTGGTATATATACACAATGGAATATTATGCAGCCATCAAAAAGAAGGAGATCTTGCCATTTGCAACGACGTTGATGGAACTGGAGGAGGTGTTATGCTGAGTGAAATAAGTCAATTGAGAAAGACATGTATCATATGACCTCACTGATATGAGGAATTCTTAACCTCAGGAAACAAACTGAGTGTTGCTGGAGTGGTGGGGGGTGGGAGGGATGGGGTGGCTGGGTGATAGACATTGGGGAGGGTGTGTGCTATGGTGAGCGCTGTGAATTGTACAAGACTGTTGAATCACAGACCTGTACCTCTGAAACAAATAATGCAGTATATGTTAAGAAAAAAAAAGAAGATAGCAGGAGGGGAAGAATGAAGGGGAGTAAGTCGGAGGGGGAGACGAACCATCAGAGACGATGGACTCTGAAAAACAAACTGAAGGTTCTAGAGGGGAGGGGGGTGGGGGGATGGGTTAGCCTGGTGATGGGTATTAAAGAGGACACGTTCTGCGTGGAGCACTGGGTGTTATGCACAAACAATGAATCATGGAACACTACATCAAAAAGTAATGATGTAATGTATGGTGATTAACATAACAATAAAAAATTATTTAAAAAAACAGTATAGGGTTTCCTCAAAATATTAAACATAACATTATCACATGACCCAGCTGTCCACTTCTAGGTACCTAGTCAAGGAACTGAAAGCAGGGACTTGGACAGATAGTTGTACACCAATGTCCATAGCAGCATTTTTCACATAGCCAAAAGGTGGAAACCCAAATGTCCATAGACAGATGAAAGTATGAACAGATAAACAAAATGTGTGTGTATATATATATATATATATATATATATACACTGGAATATTATTCTGCCTTAAAAAGCATTGGAATTCTGAGACATGCTACAACATGAATGAATCCTGAAAACAATATGCTGAGTGAAATAAGACAGACACAAATGGACACATATTGTATCATCCTACTTATATGAGATAACTAGAATAACCAGATTCACAGAAACAGAAAGTACAATAGTGGTTACTATAGGCTGGAATAGAGGAGAATGAGAAGTCAGTGTCTAATGGAAACAGAGTTGGGGATGATGGAAAAGTTCTAGAGATGGATAGTGGTAGCAGGAGCTTAATCTTCACGTGCAGTGGTCTGATTTTTTAAGTTCCCTGTCCAGCAGCAGAGCAATACAGAGCAAGTAAAGCTACCTCTCCTAGACACAGACGTGGGACATTGGAGATATCTGGGGAGATGGGAACAACAGGCTCTCAGCCTATAATGGCAAATGATATGCCGCTGTTATCCAGGAGTAAAGGCCCTGAACCATAGAAGGAGGTTGAGGGACAAGTTCAATAGAAAACAGAAGTCATTTACTCTGTCTACAACCCTGCAGTCTCTGTCAGAGTTTGGTTATACTGCTTGAGCTGATACAGAGAATTGAAATCTCCATTAGTCCGTGGGATGATCAAACAATTCCAGATGATAATAAGACCATTTTATAATGAACAACTTCCTTTCACCATAAATGACGCAGTGCCAGGTAATCTACTTATTCTCTTGTTAAACAGTTATTGCATGTTGACTAAAAGTTCCATATTGTGCTAGGCACTGAGAATATTAAATATATGGGAGGAGTCCTTGCCTTCAAGAAGTTCATATTCTCGTAGGAAGAGAAATAGTAAACAATTGCATGACATGATATATGTCACAAACACTAAATATAACAGAGGGGTGTAAAAGGGAAGGGATAATCAATTCCACCTGGATGGATAGTAGAGGAAGGGACATCAGAGCTAGATCTTGCTAGATGTTTTTAAATCAAATGTTTATTTTTCTTCCATCATGAATATGAAGCATTAATTAAATTTGGAAAATAAAACAATTCTCAAGGATGAGTTCGTCAGATAAAAATCTAACTTTTTAAAGAAATCAAATGATTTTTTTTATTCATTCAGCAGTATTTATTGCCTCAGCCCCATGATAGGTTCCAGGAATGCTCGAGGACAACTGCCATTAAAAAGTAAGCACAGGAGAGGCTCCTAGCTGGCTCAGTGTGGTAGAGCTTGTGCCTCTTGATCTCAGGGTCCTGAGTTCAAGCCCCATGATGTAGAGCTTGCAAACAAGCAAGCAATAAAAAACTTTAAAAAAGAAAAAAGCACAGGAGGCTTTGGCAACATGAGGTTACATCTAACCTGGATAGATTGAAAATGCGGAGATTTACACTTTTAGGCCAGGATTATATTAAGCACTGTCTTGATTTTATCTACATTGTATTCGTTATTTCAAAATGTGAAGGAGTGACATGAGAAACTCCCCACAAACGTGCCTGACTTTGCATATGAAGGAAAATCCACTATAGACATCTCTGGGAGCTACTCACAGTTTGCCTGCACGTTCCCTTCCCCTCCCTCCCCCTGAGTCTTCTGAGGGTTACCTTGGTTAAGATTTAGATGGGGGGGGGGGGGCACAGAACAAGGAGTCCAGCCAAGAGGTCCGCTGCCGTAGTAGATACAGCAAGAGTATCGAGTCATGTTTCTTCTGTTCCTCTAGACCTCCCTTTTTAAGTCCAGTTCTGGGCCAGCTCTGTGAGTAAAAGAATACATGTCTCCAAGGTTGGGAAGGCAGAACCAGGCAAACAAAAAAAGCAAGGAAACTCAGACCAGTAATTGTGGAGAAGGAAGATTTAACAGACTCCAAGTATATTCTTACTTTATTGTAACCCTCCCAACAACTCTTATCAATTCAAGTGACCGAATGGGTTCATGGAAGAGGGTAAGCAACTTGCTGGGGGTCACAACCCTTAAGGTGAACAAGCCACCCCCTGCACCGCGGGGCGCAAGGGCATTCGCGCTGCCTCAGCCTCAGCCCAGGAGCGCGGGGCCCTCTTGAGAGTTCAGGCCCTAACGCCCCGGGCACGTGCCTTTGGTGCCTCCAGGTCTCCTTCCCGTTTCTCCGCAGCCTAGCACCGCGCCAGGCACAGGGGGCTCGCTCAGCACTACGCGGCCGGCCGAAAGGCAAGCAACTCAGGGATCTGTTCCCGGCGCCCCACCCTCTGCCAGGCCTTCCCTCCGCGTCCTCCATGGTGGAAGGCGCTCTGAGAGGCTGCCACCGCGTGGCCTGCGGAACGGCCCTCGAAGCCCCTTCCGCCCGGCCTTGCCTCCCCCCGCCCCGGGGGTCCGGCTCCCCTGCGACGCGCCGGCCGGCCCAGCCCGCCTCCCGCGCCCGGAAGCCGGGCGCCGCGCGCTGCAAATGCCTGCGCGGCGCGACCGTGGGCGGTTGGTCTCGCCGCCGGTCTTACCAGTCGGCGCGAGTCCGGGGGGCGCGGCATCGGGCGGATCGCCAAGGGGACGCCTCGCCAGGCGTCTCTCCCGATCCCTCTGTGCCTTGAGCCTGGGTCTGCCAGGCTGTCCAGCCAGGGACGCGGGCGCGGGGGCGTGGGCGGGCCAGACACGCCGGCCTGACCGCTCCCGGGCCGACGGCAGCGCCGCGCCTCGGAGATGTGCTCCACTCCCGGGCTGCCCACGCCGGGGGCCTCGCTGGTCCTGCGGGTGTCGTTCGTGGACGTGCACCCTGAGGTGATCCCCGTGCAGCTCTGGGGGCTGGTGGGCCAGCGGCGGGAGGAGTACGTGCGGCTGAGCCGGGAGATTCAGGAAGCGGCGGCCACGCGCGGCCGGTGGGCGCTGGGTGGCGCCTCGGCCTCACCGGGCGAGCTGTGCCTGGTGCAGGTGGGGCTCATGTGGCACCGCTGCCGCGTAGTCAGCCAGCAGGCGCAGGAGAGCCGCGTCTTCCTGCTCGACGAGGGCCGCACCATCACGGCGGGCGCGGGCTCCCTGGCGCCAGGGCGCAGCGACTTCTTCCACCTGCCGTCCGAGGTGCTGGGCTGCGTGCTGGCCGGCCTCGTGCCGGCGGGCGGCGGCGGCGGCGAGCCCCAGCACTGGCCGTCCAGTGCCGTGGACTTCCTCAGCAGCCTGCAGGGCAAGCAGGTGCACGGGCGGGTGCTGGACGTGCTGCTGCTCCATCGCGTGGTCCTTCTGGACGTGCCCGGGCTGTTCCAGCAGATGCAGGAGCTCGGCCTGGCGCGGCAGGTGCCTGACAGCCTCTTCCGCTCGCTGCTCAAGCGCTACCTAACGGCGGCCACCGCTGGCATGGGCTCCGGGATCCCGGCCCTCCCGCGCATCCCTCCCAAGCAGGAGCAGCCTGGCCTGGATTACTTCTACCCGCAGCTGCAGCTGGGCGTGACGGAGCCCGTGGTGGTGACCCAGGTGTGCCACCCCCACCGCATTCACTGCCAGCTCCGGAGCCTCTCGCAGGAGATCCACCGCCTGTCCGAGAGCATGGCCCGGATCTACCGGGGTTCCCCGGGGACAGGGGATGAGACCTCTACCAGTGCCACCTGGGAGGAGAGGGAGGAGAGCCCAGACAAGCCTGGCTCTCCGTGTGCATCCTGTGGGTTGGACGGGCATTGGTACAGAGCGCTCTTGCTTGAGACTTTTCGGCCCCAGCGCTGTGCCCAAGTGCTCCACGTAGACTATGGAAGGAAGGAGTTAGTGAGTTGTAGTAGCCTCCGCTACTTGCTGCCTGAGTATTTCCGAATGCCCGTGGTGACCTACCCTTGTGCTTTGTATGGACTCTGGGACGGTGGGCGAGGCTGGTCTCGGTCACAGGTCGGTGACCTGAAGGCCCTGATACTGGGCCAGGCAGTGAATGCAAAGATTGAATTTTACTGTTCCTTTGAGCACGTTTATTACGTCACCCTGTACGGAGAAGATGGGATCAATCTGAATTGTGTCTTCGGAGTCCAGTCCTGTTGCTTGGCCGACCGGTTCCTTCAGAGCCAGGGAGTGGAGGAGGAGGAGGAAGAACAAGAAACAGCTTTTCAGTCTCAGTCTCCTGCTGAAGAAGTGGATGAAGAGATTTCACTCCCGACCTTAAGATCTATCAGGTTAAAGATAAACGCCTTCTATGATGCCCAGGTGGAGTTTGTGAAAAATCCTTCCGAGTTTTGGATTAGGCTGAGGAAACACAAAGGCACTTTCAGCAAGTTGATGAGAAGAATGTGCAGTTTCTATTCCTCAGCCAGTAAGCTGGATGGCATAGTTTTGAAACCCGAACCCGATGACCTTTGCTGTGTCAAATGGAAAGAAAACGGCTATTATCGGGCTGTGGTCACCAGATTAGATGACAAGAGTGTGGATGTGTTTCTAGTTGACCGTGGCAGTTTGGAAAATGTGGATTGGTATGACGTGAGGATGCTGCTTCCCCAGTTTAGGCGGCTACCCGTATTGGCTCTCAGGTGCACACTAGCAGATATTTGGCCTTTGGGGAAAAGTTGGAGCCAGGAGGCAGTTTCCTTTTTTAAAAAGACTGTACTCCACAAAGAATTAGTTATCCATGTCCTTGATAAGCAGGATAATCAATATGTTATTGAGATTCTTGATGAATCAAGATCAGGGGAAGAAAACATTAGTAAGGTAATTGCTCAAGCTGGGTATGCTAAATATCAGGAATTTGAAACAAAGGAAAACATTCCCGGAAGTGTCCACTCTCCAGGGCATGTTTCAAGCCATTTTACTGCTGAGCATGATAAAATATCTCCTGCCAAAAAGGTAGAAGTAGAACAGAAAGCCAAGAGCGACAATAAAACTACATCTGTTTCAGAAATTTTGACTGGTACAACAGTCATTACAGACATTCCAACTGGACTAGTTGTGCAGGAAAAAGAGAAAAGAGTGTCTGTTTATTCTTCTCTTATACAGAATTTCTTGGAAATTAAGCCAGGCTCTTCTTGTAAAGGAGAGCTGAAAGTTGGAAGTACAGTAGAAGTCCAAGTGTCTTATGTTGAAAACCCTGGCTACTTCTGGTGTCAGCTGACCAGGAACATTCAAGGATTTAAAACTTTGATGTGTAATATCCAAGACTACTGCAAGAACACAGCTACTCCTTACCAGGGGACCACCCCCGCTTGTTTGGCAAAACGAACAGTAAATGGAAAATGGTCCAGGGCTGTGATTAGCAGGGCACAATCTGCAGAGCATGTCAAAGTAATGTTTGTAGATTATGGAGACAAAGAAATGGTATCTATGAAGAATATTTACTCAATTAGTGAAGAATTTCTCAAGGTTAAGGCTCAGGCTTTTCGGTGCAGTCTTTATAATTTAATTCAACCAACTGGTCAAAATCCTTTTGCTTGGGATGAAAAGGCAATACAGGCTTTTAGTGAGTTTGTTGACAATGCATGGGAAGAGAATCTCGAATTAAAATGCACAGTATTTGCTTTGGCTTCAGTACAAGATGAAGAACTGTTTAATGTTGTGGATTTGCTCACGCCCTTTCAGAGCGCATGCCATTTTTTGGTAGAAAAGAGACTCGCAAGACCAGTTAAACTTCAGAAGCCTCTGGAATCCTCTGTTCAGTTACATTCTTTCTACTATTCGACACATGATATGAAAATTGGAAGTGAAGAATCCGTGTATATAACACATGTTGATGACCCTTGGACATTTTATTGCCAACTGGGAAGAAATGCGAGTATTTTAGAACAGTTGTCCTATAATATTACACAATTAAGTAAAGTTTTGCTGAATTTAAAAACATCTCCCTTGATCCCTGGAAACTTGTGCCTTGCCACGTATACTGATGGAAACTGGTATAGGGGGATAATAATAGAAAAAGAACCAAATAAAGTCTTTTTTGTGGATTTTGGAAATATTTGTGTGGTAACAAACGAGGATCTGCTTCCAATACCTAGTGATGCATATGATGTCTTACTTTTGCCCATGCAAGCTGTTAAATGTTCATTATCTGATATTCCTGACCATATACCAGAAGAAATTACAACGTGGTTTCAGGAGACTATTTTAGATAAGTCATTGAAGGCTTTGGTTGTAGCAAAAGATCCAGATGGAAGACTGATTATAGAACTATATGATGACAGTATTCAAATTAATGCTAATATTAATGAGAAGTTAGGGCTACTTGGCTACAAAGATGGGACAAGAAAAGAAGAAAGTGAAGCACTCCTCGCTGCAACTGAAACTCTTGAAATAAAGAAGCAAAATATGAAGTTGTCACCGACAGAGTACATAAGTAAATCAGTAGAGAGCAAATTATGTAGTATGGAGATCTTGGGAGAATCCTACAAATCTAAGGTCAGCTCAGCATGTAAGGAAACCAAGCTCTTACGAAGTTCAACAAACATAGTCACTCATTATCAGGACTCTGTGGGAAATCAAGGTAATCAAGTGTGTCCACTAACACCAGAAAAGAGAGAAGAAAGTTTTGCTGAACCACCTTTGAAAGCGACAAAACTAGAAGCTTCTCCTTCAGAGAGAAACATAGGAGATTTATATAACAAAGATTTGCCTTTAAAACTTTCTGACTTCCCTCAGAAGATTATAATGCCTGGCTTTAAAACAGCTGTGTATGTTTCTCATATAAATGACCTTTCAGACTTTTATGTTCAACTAACAGAAGATGAAGCTGAAATCACTCATCTTTCAGAGAGGTTAAATGATGCTAGAACGAAGCCAGAATATTATTCAGGTCCACCTTTGCAGAGAGGAGATGTAATATGTGCCATTTTTCCGGAAGACAATTTATGGTATCGTGCTGTGGTCAAGGAAAAACAACCCAATGACCTTCTTTCTGTACAATTTATAGATTATGGCAATGTTGCTATGGTTCATACTAACAAGGTAGGTAAGCTTGACCTTATGAATGCACTGTTACCAGGATTGTGCATTCACTGCTCCTTGAGGGGACTTTGGGTCCCTGAGATTTTAAAATGTAAGGAAATGATGCATTACTTTTCTCGAAGGACAGATGAGGTTCAAATAAGATGTGAATTTGTTAAATTTCAAGACAGATGGGAAGTTATTCTTGTGGATGAACATGGGATCATAGCAGACGATATGATTAGCAGATATGCTTTCAGTGAAAAATCTCAAGTAGGACTTTCTAATCAAATAATTAAAAGTGCCTGCTCAAAGTCTGTCAACAAAACTGACATTGACACTTCACTGTTTCTTAACTGGTATAATCCAAAGATGAAGATGATAAGAGCTTATGCCACCGTGATAGATGGACCTGAGTATTTTTGGTGTCAGTTTGCCGATTCTGAGAAACTTCCGTATTTAGAAGTAGAAGTACAAACTGCTGGAGAACAGGTAATGGATAGGCGAAGTTGTGTCCCATGCCCTCATATTGGAGATCCTTGCATAGTGAGATATAGAGAAGATGGACATTATTATCGGGCACTTATCACCAGTATGTGTGATGATTATCTTGTATCTGTCAGACTTGTAGACTTTGGAAACATTGAAGACTGTGTGGACCCCAAAGCACTCTGGAACATTCCTTCTGAACTTTTGGTGGTCCCCATGCAAGCCTTTCCATGTTGCCTCTCAGGATTTAATATTTCAGAAGGTGTGTGCCCTCAAGAGGGAAATGACTACTTTTATGAAATAGTAACAGAAGATGTGTTGGAGATAACAATATTAGAAATCAAAAGGGATGTTTGTAATATCCCTTTAGCAGTTGTTGACTTGAAAAGCAAAGGCGAGAGTATTAATGAGAAAATGAAGAAATATTCTAAGATTGGTATTAGTAACAGTGATCTGCCCTATGAAAAGAAAGGCCCAGAGACAAAGGGAGGCCTTGGGTCCCTCAGTCCTGAGTTTGGACTTAAGAAACCAAATAGTAAAGCTGGACAAGAGAAAACACTGTATGTAGAGCCACAGACAGATGAGCTCTCCGAAAGAGCTGAAAAAGACTTCAACATTCTCGAAACCAAGCCAAGTAAATTCTATGCCCCTGACACTGATAACATTTTTAAAGCTTTCGAAAACCCATGCAAAGATAAAATTGGCCCCGAGGTCCTGGAAGGTAAAATAGAGTGCCATTTGTTTGACAAGGCCAAGTTTGATGATCAGTACCTCATGACAGGATTTAACGCATTACTACCACAGGCGAGCGAAACAAAGGAGATGCTAGAACTGAACTCCCTCGAGGTGCCCCTTTCCCCTGATGATGAATTCAAAGAGTTCCTGGAACTGGAATCCATTGAGTTACAGCATTCCCTCGTCGGGGATGAAGAGAAGGAAGAGCTAGGCCTGGTGCCTCCAATCGTGCCGCTACCCCAGGGCTGTGACCCAGAAGGCACCCTGCAGCCATTTACGGTGCAGCTTCCCCTCAGCTGTGATTTGGAGAAACAGCTGGAACTCGAATTACCCACAGCCCAGCTGTGTCTGGATGACAAAATAAACCCTACGTCGCTAAGAGTTTGTCAGAAGGCCCAAGAACCCACGTGTGCAGAAGACACAAGAGAGTCAAGTTGTGTGGAATGTTTCGAGGACCAGCATGGGTCACCACTGCACCTACATGGAAAGAATCGTGATACCAACATGCAGACTGAAACGAATATATATAAAGAAGAATTTACAGAGTATAACAACAGAGTTGCCATTTCATCATTGACTTTGTTCTCTGAAGAAGAATCCAGAGCCGGAAAGAAGCACCATAATAATGCTTTACAAGATCATGTCTCAGGTAAGTGATTTCTCTGACTTTATTTAACTCCGTGTCTTTCAAAAGTACTTATTTGTCTCAAAGATAATGCTTATTTATTTATTTTTGTCTTGGTTGGTTTTTTAAATGAATTTTGGGGGAAAAAGTTTAGAACCCGAAAAGAGAATCAGATTTGGATTTCATGAAAGGCATCTTAAATGTGGGGAGATTAAGTTGTGAAATCAATGTGGAATCATGCTGTATGAAATGCTGAATTGTTAATACTGTGTTTAAAAGTAGAATGCTTTAAATCAGTTGTTTCCAAAAAGAAATTATGTTTAAAATGTTAACAAATAGGCTTTAAAAGCAAGGGGTTATTTTTCTGCTAAGTCTTAAAAAAACAGCGTTCCTTTGCTAGGCACTTCTATAGGCATGAATTGATGATAGGGATCACTTTGGCAGTTTTCAAATTTAACTATTTTGTTTTATGCAGATACCTTGCCATTGATTTAGAAACCCCTAAACAAACACTAGATTTAGGGAGCTTATATTAACCATACAAGAGAACAGCCATGAGTAAATATTGGAGAATATTTATTGTCATTAACTTTTTTACAAATTACATTTACTGATATTTTCTTGGCTACTTAGTAAGATTTAAAAGTTACATGAAATGGCTAACTTTTAGGATTTTTAAAATAATCAATGTTAGACTTTTTATAAGTCAGTTTTTATATTGTTAAATTTGAGCCGTTCTACAAAAGAGAGAAAACAGCGGTCTAGGGAGAATGAAAATTACCATAATCGCACCATTGGTAAGCTGCAATGCACTTGCTTGCTGTTGTGTCTTTCACCTTGTGTGTGTGTGTCTATTTACGTACAGTTCTAAAAACTAAACAGAAATCACAATCGTAGTGTTGAATCCTGCATTTTAATCCCTTAAATATGCTTTCAAAATATTTTAATTCTATGGTATGCCACTCTGGATATACTGTGATTTAAGTATTACCCTAGATTTTTAGTCCTCATTGCCACATTTTAATAAGTAATAGCTTTATGATAAGAATGTCTGCTAACTTGTAATATGCTGCTTCGCTAAAGAAAATGGCTCTTGTAGGGGTGTTAAGTGTCTGCCTTCGGCTCAGGTCATGGTGCCAGGGTCCTGGGATCGAGCCCCACGTCGAGCCCCACGTCGGGCTCCCTGCTTGGCGGGAAGCCTGCTTCTCCCTCTCCCACTCCCCCTGCTTGTGTTCCCTCTCTCACTGTGTCTCTGTCTGTCAAATAAATAAATAAAATCTTAAAAAAAGAAAAAAAAAAAAAGAAATGGCTCTTGTAACCACTGACCACATCACATGTGGCAATAGTAACCAGCTTTTAAGAGTAAGTTTCAAAGTCAGGAATCCAGTTCATATCCTAGAAAAGACATATCACATCATAGTGGTATTTTTTGAAGAAAGCGGTAAGGAATTATATTGGGGAGGGGCACCAGGAGAATTTAAAATAAAATTCAGGAAAAGAGACAGACTCACACCATACATGATGCTGATTATATAGGAATAGTGAGTGCAGATTAAGAAAATGCTTTGCTTCTGTATCTAACATCAAAGGATTAAGAGGTATGCATTGAGGCTTTATTCAATTTGGCAGCTCAACCGGAGAAAACCTACACTCTGAAAGGATTTACTGTTGGATCCAAATGTGTTGTGTGGTCAAATCTAAGAAACACATGGTCTGAATGTGAGATTCTGGAAATCGCTGAAGAAGGCACAAGGGTAAGTGAAGTGGGAGTATTTCATCTCCAAATGTACTTGGCAACTGTTAAGGAAATTTTACTGAAAGTTACCAGATTAGAAAATGCAACTGAGCAGACATTTTCTGGATCATTCCCCCTGATAATTTGGTGCAGTGCAAAAGTCATTTCAAAGTTCATATATAAGCATCCTAGCAAGAAACCTTCTTAGGCTCTTTCATCTCCCTTGCCTCTGAAATCCCATCCATCACCAAATTTTACACTTTCCACCTCCTACCATGTAGTTAAAACTTTTTATGCCTAATGCCACTGCCTTGGTTTTAAGTCCCATGTTTTACAATTAGATTACTCTATTTACCCTTTTATTTGGTTTACTTCCAGTCTTCCTTCAGTTGATTCTCTACACTGCTAGTGTGAAGTTTGTCAAACTCAAATCTGAGTAGGGCATTCCTGCGTGTAAAATTTGCTGGGGCTTTCTAGTTGATGGTGCTTCTCCTGCGATCTGAAAATCACCCGTAGCAGAATCATCTGCTGTGTTTCTTAGATTGTGGATGCCTAGACCTTGCCCTGGCTGGCTGATTCAGAATTTCTGGGGGGGAGGCCAAGGAATGTGCATTCTTATGCCATTAAAATTTGAGAACCAGCAGTCTAGGATAGAAAAGTCAAGCTCATTAACATGGCATGGTCCTCTAGAGGCCCTGGAAGTACTCTAGGTTTGAGTGTCCATATTATTCTCCAGTCTTATGTTTATGTTTTGTACCTTATGTTAGATGGACATCAAACTGCTTGATTTCTCTTATGTATACCATTCTACCTGGCTTCTCTGATATTTTTAATAATGCAGTTCTATTCACTTGTATTCTATCTCCCTCCCAGACTGGGTAATTTCCACTTATTTTCGAAAGATTTTCATTTCAACTTCATTTTCATTTTGCACTGCCTTTTCCAGGAAACATTCACTAGCATTATTTTCTAAATCTCTACATCTTTTCACCCTCCCCCTCCTACCAAAAAACCTTGGCTTGATACCTATATTATTCCTATTATCCCTGCTAGAGAAAAGTCTGTACTTTCTACCTTGTATTGTAATGTTCTGCTTATAGGTCTGTTTCTCCACAAAATTTTGAACTTCTTAGATCTCGTTGTTAACCGTCTTTGATCTCTAGGCATGGATACACAATATGTTAATTGAATGGAAGTTTTGTTGAGTTGAAATGTAAAATTGAAGTTTAGTAAAATTATTTTCATTGCCTTTTGAGGTATTCCATTTGAAGAAGGATTGCTGTGGTCCATAAATCACTTACAGTTTTGGGGGCGCCTGGGTGGCTCAGTTGGTTAGGCGACTGCCTTCGGCTCAGGTCATGATCCTGGAGTCCCGGGATCGAGTCCCACATCGGGCTCCCTGCTCAGCAGGAAGTCTGCTTCTCCCTCTGACCCTCTTCCCTCTTGTGCTCTCTGACTCTCATTCTTTCCCTCTCAAATAAATAAATAAAATCTTTAAAAAAAAATCACTTACAGTTTTTGGAAACTACCAGTTTTTATTAATTTTTTTTTCTCTTGCAGGTTTTGAACCTTTCAAATGGTATGGAGGAGATAGTGAACCCTGAGAATGTTTGGAATGGCATACCCAAATTGGATAAGAGTCCATTTGAGGTATGGAACTATATAAACACTAACTGACGAGAGCATTGTCTTTCATTTTGAAAGATGACTTAAGCTATTCCCAAAGCCCTTGTGTTGGGAATAATGGAGAAAGAAAAATACTAATACTGGGATAACAACAATGAAAAACAACAGTCACAAAATCAGTGATTCTGGATTTTATGTTAGGTATCCCTTTGGGCAAACCAGTTATTAATGTTTTACTCTTTGATTTTTTGGAGGGATTTTAAACATGAAAATTGTTTGATGTCTGAGACCTTTATAAAATATGTTTGATGTAGAAAATCTGGAAAAATGGCAGAGTTAAAAAGGAAAAAGTATCTGTCACCTGTAATATATCCATCCAAGACAGAGATTGATCAGTTTTGTTTTCTTTCATAATTTTTTATTTATATGGAATGTAAGTATATCATCTGCATATTTTGAGCATAATTCATTCTGCATAGTTTTATATGCTGTGTTCTTCATTTAAAATTATATGGTGGGCAATTCCCATGCCACTATAATGTCTGGGCATTTGAGTTTATTCTGTCTGGAGTTTTGGAACTTCTTGCTTTAAAATCTGTGTCGGATAGTTCCAGTACCTGGTCATCTCAGGGCTTGACATTTAATGATTGCCTTGAAAAATGATTACCTTTTCCTGATTCTTTGTATGTTGAATAATTTTGGATTATGTCCTGAATGTCTTGAATATTGTGTTGTAAAACTTTGGATCCTGTTAAAATCTTCTAGAAAATATTGAAATTTTTGTTTTAGCAGGTGATCAACTGTTAGGTTCATACCACAAGTTCTGTCTCTCCTGAGTTTGTTGGTTCCATTGTCAGTTTATTTTTTTTTTACCTTTTTTTTTAAAGAAGATTTTATTTATTCATTTGTCAGAGAGAGAGAGAGAGAGAGAGAGCACAAGCAGGGCGAGAAGCAGGCAGAGGGAGAAGCAGACTCTCCGCTGAGCAGGGAGCCCGATGCGGGACTCCGTCCCAGGACCCTGGGATCATGACCTGAGCTGAAGGCAGACGTTTGACTGACTGAGCCACCCAGGCGCCCCTCTTTCCAGAATTTTTAGTTGTAATCAGTGTGAGAGAGAGGCCGTAGTTGGCTCATTCTGCCTTGGCTGCAACCAGAAGACCATAGTTGCATAATATTATATGACATGAATGGTCAGTCACTTGTTAAACCATTTCTCCCAGTGGTGCACATTGAGGTCATTTAAAATGTTCTGCTATGAAAAATCACTGAACATCTCTCTCTACTGCTTTATATTAATTCCATGCTTTTGTTTACTTGTCAAAAACAACAACTTGCTTCATTTATATTGCATCAGTATTTACTAAAAAAATGTTCTTTTACATTCTGATCTTTTCCATTCATTAATTTTTAAGACTTCACAGCCAAATGCATAGATAGATACATACAGGATTCTGTTTGGATAAACTACCCTATACCTGCCAAATGGAAGGTAACAATTTAAGACAAAGTGTTCATAAAATAGTATAGTTATACCTTTGACCTTACATCGATTAGCAAATATAGAGACTACTTATGAGTAAGGCTTTTCTTTTTAAAATTTGGTTAGTAATGAGGTTGAAATGATCCTTTCCTCAAATTTGAAGAAACTCTTGCATATATGTCTACAAATGAACTGGTTTTCCTTAAAAAGTGGATACTGTGAGGTATTAAATTATGCATGACTTTTCTGGTGATCTGTCAAGGCACTGTGATCTGGGAGTCTTTCTGATTACATATTTTTTAGAATTTTTTTTCATCTGAGTGATTTCATTTCACTGTAAGAATATGTCTCATGAATTAATTTCTGTATAGGCCTCATGTACACACACAGTGCTATTATTTGTTGAAAGGAATATAGCAGAAATATCCCTCTTCAGCAAGTCTTTAATAAGGGATCTGTGGCTCACCGTGGATAATGTGTTTGAAGAGTAGCCCTTTGAAAAATGTACCACACACCAGAGTTGTTGGTTTGGGAGCTAAAAATTGGAAAAGGTACTTTATTCCCTGTGTGGGATGCTCCAGTAGACATGTTCCAGAGAAATGAGTATTGGAAAGATAGAAAATGTACTCAGATGATTCTTTACTATAAAATCAGATTGTCACACTTTTAAAAGGATAAGTTTTTCATTGTTTACCATTTTTCTGGTTTATCTGTGGTCCCCTTTCTGATTTTAATCATTTTGTGTCTGTAACAAAAAATTGGTAGTTAATCCAAAGGTTCCTTCTGAAAATAAAATAACTTTTATCACCAGTTTGCTAAGTCTTAAAGATACCATTATCATGAATCCTCAAATAAAAATGGTTTACCAATTTCCTTGGATGTCAGTAGTAGGAAAAAAAACACAAAACTCTTTAGATAGAAATATTAAATGTGCTTCTGGGGATAAATAACCAAGAAGAGGATTTCTTGAAATATTATAAGAAAACTTATTTGTTGATTGAACTAACCTTGAAAATTACATTGTGAATTTGATAAATTTATATTTCAAAGTACTTTAGAGAGTTTTCTCAGTGTTGATTAGCTCATACATTCAAATGATCTTTGTATGTGAAATGATCTCTTGGAATTTCTTTCCGGGTTTTCAGTTTAGCTAATAAGATTCAATTTGTTGAAAGTTACTGGTTATTGCATGATCTTGTTCATAAGTAGCACACTGGTTCTTAGAATTGAGGTGCACTGAGAATGAAGTCAGCTCTGGGGGGCTATGGTATTATTCGAAAAATACGTACTAATGAAAGAGAACAAAGGACTTACTTGGTTATCAGCTTGGTTAACATCATTCTAGCAAAGTACAAAATATGCCAATTTTATAATATTTTAGAGAAATTTTGTTTGATAATAGGTAGAGTGTAGAACAAAATTACTAAAAGAAAAAAAAACAACAACAACAGCAATCTCTGCGGGAATATTTCTCCACAGAATAATTCTCACCATTTTGAGAGGACATTAAATTTGTTATGATAGCACCATGTAAATAATTTTGTTTCTTTCTTTTTCAACTTGAAGGTTTTTTTTCCTCTCTCTCTCTCTCTCTTTTTTTTTTTTTCCAGAAAAGGGGTCTGGAGGTGATATAGATTTAACAGTGGATCCATAGATGTGCCAGTCACTCAGAAACTGCTCTTAAACAAGTGGCATCTCACCCAGACCGACAGAGCATTCGAGCCTATCGAGAGCATGTAATCACAAGAAGCTGTCATTTTTGAAAACTTTGATATGCACTGAAAACAAAATAGATCTCAGGGTGATTATGCAATGGATTTATAGTGGTGTTGCTGTGTATATGGATCTGGGATCTTTCGTCTCCCTTTAAATGTGTTATGTTCCTAATCAGTTAGGATTTATTTTGCTAAACAGTTTGCTAACATATTACTCAAATTTCAAAAAAAACCCCTATTTTTGTTTCTTTTGAATATAGTGTTTAAATTAAAATAGAAAATTATAGGTTTATGACAAGTATATCATATGATGCTACTTTGGGGGATGGCTTTGTTTGCAGTAACTCCTCCAGATTTTTGGTTTTGTTTCTGAAGCTTTGCCTTGTCTATGTAGTTAAATATTTGACTAATACTCCATTTGATTTTGGAAGTATTCTAATACGACCCCAGATCTGAATAAAGTTTCTCCTGAAAGTTGTGGTGGTTTCATTTTATTAAAAAGGAAGTACGATTCTGGAACATCTGTGGTTCCGGATTATCTGTAGTAATGGGGGAAACAGCAGTCATCAATATTAGCTCTTATAGGTCAGTCCCTCAACTGGTGCTTTAAGTGCATTTCTCAAATTCTCAACCACAAGGGGCAATATTATCCATATTTTATAGGTGAGAAAATTGACGCTTTTTAGAGAAGTTACATAACTTCTCTATAGGTCAAAGAGCTGGAGAGTCTCAGAAACCTGATCAGACGCAGACCCATCTAACTTCCAAGCGCATGCTGTTAAAACAGGATTTTGTATAGGTGGTGGTACAGATCCTTGCTGTGGGACACCTCTTAGCCGAATGCGGCTAATGAGAGATGTGACCTGGACAGGTTATACACGACCTCTGAGACTTGATCTTCCTCATCTGTCAAGCGGGGTAATAAAACCTTTCTCAAAGTGCTTTTAAGACTGGAACCTAGTATTCTTTTCCCTGAAAGATACTCAATGTGCGCATTGGGTAATTATTATATTTTTAAGTTTTAACTCATTAGGTCTTTTTTTTGTGGTTATATTTTCCTTTAGCATCTGCATATACCACCGACAAAGGATTTTAAAAAGATATTACTGAATGAGACATCAGGACAATTGGAAGTGTTATCCATTTCTAAAATGAATAAGGAGGTTTGCTACGTGAAGGTGGGGGAAAGATGTATGTCTGTGAAACATTGTCAGACCCTGAAGCCTGATGAGGGAACAGTGAGAACTAAGGACCTTGAAAGTTGGGTATAACTTCAATAAGTAGAAAGGAGAGGGTTTTGCAGTAAACATAGTTGAGGTAGAAAGCATATTGCTTGTTCCTGGGTTAAGAATAGACAAGTTTGGTTCCTTCCTGCAAGTGATATGGCTGTGGATTAGTGGCAGAAAAGGTCAGAGAAGATACATTAGGGCCAGGTTATAGAAAGCCTTCAGTTTCATGCTAAGGAGTTTAACTCTTCAAAAATTTTTAAAATCAGAATGGCTATAGGACAGGAGAAGTCAAATTTCTCAAAATGAGTGTTTTTGCACCCTGAAATATTGACAGCCTGAAGTGTCAAATCAAAATACACAGTTACTTATTAACTGAGCACAAGGTGTAGGGATGGAATAAAGTTAACCAGGCTTGCTTACGAAGTCCTGATGATCCCTGTTCACAAGGCTTAAACAATTATGAAGAATTCATAGGAACCAGACCATAATTAAGCCAAAATATACTTAACTTATGAGTGGCACACATTTTTATATTCCTCAGGAAACAAAAACCATTTCTCATGACTCCCAGATGTATAAGCATAAAGTTTTTTGCTTTTTACCTCCATATATAGACCTACCTCGGAGATACATGCGTTCAGTTCCAAACCACTATGGATAACCACAATGAAGTGAGTCAAATGACTTTTTTGGTTTCCCAGTGCATATAAAAGTTATGTTTACACTACAGTGTAGTCTATTAAATGTGCAATAGCATTATCTAAACAAAGCAATGTACATACCTTAATTAAAAACTATTGCTAGAAAAATAACCTAACCATCAGCTGAGCTTTCAGTGAGTTGTGATCTTTTTGCCAGTGGAGGGTCCTGCTTGCATGTTGGTGGCTGCTGACTGATGGGGGGGTGGGGTAGGGTGGTTGCTGAAGGCTGGGCTGGCTGTGGCAGTTTTAAAAAATAAGACAACAATGAAGTTCACCACATCGATGAACTCTTCCTTCCATGAACGATTTCTCGTGCATGCTGTTTGACAGCATTTTACTCAGAAACTTCTTTCCAAGTTGGAGTGGGTCCTCTCACGCCCTGCTGCTGCTTTCTCAACTAAGCATAACTCCTATTCTAAATCCTCTGTGATCATTTCCACCATCTGCACAGCATCTCCACCAGGGGTAGATTCCATCTCAAGAAACCACTTTCTTTGTTCACCCATAAGAAGCCACTCCTCAGCCATTCACGTTTTATCATGAGATGATAAAGCAAGTCAGTTCCATCTTCAGGCCCCACTTTGAATCCAAGTTCTCTTGCAACTTCCACCCCACCTGCTGTTACTTCCTCCACTCAAGTCTTGAACCTTCAATTTGTAAGAAATGCAATAAACTGCAATGCCCACTAAAGCAACATATGCCTGTATTGTGCTATTCTGCTTCCACTTCATACAGAATTAAAGAACATAAGTAAAACTAATTGGAAAAATCAACCAGTTAAAAGTAATTCTGAATGTTTCCTTTGTTATCCTTCACAGCCTTTGGGTGAATAATGTATTATAACTGGAATCCCTGGCCTGTCTTACACACCTTTCTTGAGTAGGTAGAGTCCACCAGAGATAATCAAGTAAAGGCAAACAAATTATCAACTCTCTTTAATCCATTTTAATCGGCTGCATTTGCCTTGTCTCCAATATTCTTACCCTTGGCCACTCCCCATTTAGTTACCATGTTGAAATTGTTTAGTATCCTTAATCCTGTGGTAAAACAATGCTTTTATCATTTGCTTGATCTAATTTTTCTTCCCATGACCAAAAGTCAAAGGGAAGTGCTTCCAAATTCTACCTAGAATACCATGTTGCTAAAACTCAATTCTACTTGGGGCGCCTGCGTGGCTTGGTTAAGCATCTGCCTTCGGCTCAGGTCATGATCCCAGGGTCCTGGGATCGAGCCCCACGTCAGGCTCCCTGCTCCGCAGAGAGCCTGCTTCTCCCTCTCCCACTCCCCCTGCTTGTGTTCCCTCTCTCGCTGTGTCTCTCTCTGTCAAGTAAATAAATAAAATCTTAAAAAAAAAACCTCAATTCTACTCACAATAAAAAAGAAAAGGGGGGGCATGAAAACCTGTATTGTATTTTTAAGGAGGATTATGTCATTGCAACGTTTTCATTAGCATTGTGCTCGTTTTGATACACTTGTCCACTAAAGTAATGTAAAAGTCGTTATTTTGACACTAAAAAAGCATCATTTTACTAAAATTAAAATTTAGGCTGGCATGGTTTTGATATACATCTGTCTTTCTCACATTTAAAGAAAAAAATCCTAGTCCAAGCTTCAATCACTTTTATGGTATAGTCTACATTTTACAATATGATTTATTTGAGAAAATACATTAAAATCATACACACACACACACATACTTTCAGACCATTTTTAAACAAGACTTTTAAAAAAGTGCTTTTAATCTAAATTCTATTGCTCTGTTCCTATAGAGTTCTGTAGAGTGACATGTTGGCTGGTTGTGTTAATGTTAGTCCCTGGAATAAGATTATCATCTTCTCCTTCAATCAAAGAATCCCACTGATCAAAATCTTTCTGCAGTCCTGTAAAATAGAAATGGTAATGAGCATAGTAAACTTTTTGAGAGCATGAAACAGCTCAGTGCCTCTAGGTGGCAGCACAGCCTCGCTAGTGACAGATGATCACGGAGGCCAGGTCCCCTCCCTGGGAGCTGCCCACGGCTGCGGCTTCTGAGTAAGAGATGGGACTAGACACCGAGCTGCCAGGCCCCCTCAGCATGGGAGTCCGCCAAGTCTGCACAGAAAAACTATTCCCTTTAACAGGCAGACTCGCTGTCTGGGATACAAAGCATGCAAAGCACCAGAATTAAATTTCTCATGCTTTTGTTTTCAAACTGATTTACTGCTGTTACCTTGTAAACCAACTGGAGACAGTTAAAACAGGACTAATGCTGGATTAGGACAGTTTTGTCCTAAGAATCACCTGGTTTATGTCATGAAATACTCTTAGTTTCTTACCTAAATGCTTTTGTAAAAATGCTAATGAAGCTCTGTTGCTAAGATCAAGTGCTACATTTGAATCTATATCTCCTTTTAAGGTGAATATGTATCCAACTATTTTGCCAGTTGCAAAAGTGAAATCAGCAAAATTCTGATGGACTGAACCCCTGAAAGAGAAATGAGACAATCACATAGTTTGGCAAAATTATTTTTATAGTTAGGGTGCAGGAAGTATCCTAGCTGGCTATTTACTGAAAACTAAGGGAATAAAACTTGTAGATTCGATCTCTTTAGATATATTTGCGGGTCACAGGCTGTGTGCATAGGGATCTTAGAGTATATATTCATCTTCCCTTCTAGATAAAGATTCCAGTCTTTCTTGGCATCTTGGCTTTAGAAGAAATGATTTCAGCTCTTTTTTTTTTTTTGAGCCAATACAATGTATTACATGTTGCAGGGACTGTGTACTCAGAGGCAGAAGCCTAGTATATTTGCTTACCAACACCACCTAACTTCTTTTCTATTGGATGCCAATCAAAACACACTGCACATAAGCCTGGGATTAAGTAGATTTAAGGAAAAAAAACCGTTTTCCTTGTATTATTTAAGCTTATAGCTTATAGGTATTATTTATGAGGCTCTTTAAACCCACCGATAGCCTAACATCAAGTACAATGGCCTTTTTTTAGGGCTCATTTTCTACTGCCTCTGAGACATTTGACACTTTCTTGCAGGTTTTCTGCCCCCCTTTGTTTCCTTGACCTTCTCTTCCCTTGTTTGTACCTTCCCTTCTTCCCCTAACCACTCTGTTCTCCACTGGCTCTTCACATACATATAGACATTCCTCAAGATTCTGTTCTCAGACCAATTTTTACCCACTGGGTGGTCTTATCTACTCCAAAGATTTCATGTATAATACACAAATTCTCTACTTTCCCAGTGTGTGGCCAGACATCTCTACCCAGATTTCCCTGGCTCAAGCTAAGAGATTCCAAGGTTAGAACACATCTTTCCAGCCCCACCTGGTACACCTCTTCCTCTTCATTTTGCTGCTGCTTATAAGCTGACCACCACCCTCTGTTATCTATACCCGAACCAGAGCCACCTGCCTCCCGTTCCTCCTTCCCTGCTTCCGATCACAACCTGCGTGTCAGAAGCACAAAGCAGGGAGAAACAGGGTCAGGAGCAGAAGCCCGGATGCTACCGACAGGGGAGGAATGGCCTCAGGAGGAGATGGTGGGGGAGAAACGGAGGGAGCAGTCTAAAGGATGAGAGGAGCAGCAAACAGCAGGGTTGTAGTATCCCGGGAAGGAGAAATAAGGAAGTCTACAAGGTCAAGGTCAAATGGATGCAGAGAGCAAGGTCCAGGCTGCAATAGGCTGCTGGGCTTTTTATGTTCTCGGTAGGGCCAGTTTCAGTACACTGGTGGGGGTTTTGGAAGCTAGCCCACAAGAATCAAAGTGTAAATGGACACAAAATCTAATGATGTATTGTATGGTGACTAACTTAACATAATAAAATTAAATTAAAAATAAATTAATTTAAAAAAAAGTGTAAATGGAAGTAAGGATGGACTATTCTTTCCAGGTTCCTAGCAGTGAAAAGAAGGAAAAGATGTAGAGTAAGAGCCTAGTAAGGAAGTGGGGTTGAGGCAGGCTAGGCATTCTGCATTATTTCTATTTTAAAATTAAATAGATGAGGGGGGTGTGGCAAGATGGCAGAGGAGTAGGAGACCTATATTTTGTCTGGTCTCAGGAATTCAGCTGAATAGGGATCAAACCATTCTGAACACCTACAAACTCAACAGGAGATCGAAGAGGAGAGTAGCAACAACTCTCTGAACAGAGAAGCGACCACTTTCGGGAAGGTAGGACGTGCGGAGAAGTGAATCCGAGGCGATATTCGGGAGGATAGACGGCGGGGGAGGGGGCCTCCGTGGCCGCTTCTGGCAAGTGCTGGAGCCGCAGAGCACAAAATCGGACCTTTTAGAAGTCGGCTCCGCTGAGGGACGTCGTTCCAGTGGCTAAGCGGGGGGGTGGAACCCCCACGGGACAGTGTGGTCTCAGGACCCTCGGGGTCACAGAAAGACCGGGGGTGCCTGAGTGCAGCAGAGCTCCCAGGTATCGGAGCGGGGAAGCCAGCTGCAGAGACGGAGCCAAGGCGCGGGCTCTCAGCTCGGGGTGGCCATAAACTGTGATCCGCGGCCCAGTCGGGCCACTGCGCCTCCAGCAGGGACCCAACAAGCGGCAGAGCCAGGAAGACTCCCCTTCCTCCCCCAGGAGGAGCGGCGCGGGAGCGCACCGCAGGGATCTACTGGGTTTGGAGACTCCACACTGGTCCGGTGCCAGACATAGAAACACTGGGTCACAGGCCGGGTGAGCACGGAGTGCGGCCGGAGACCGGGGAGACGGGAGTGACTGCTTTTCTCTGGGGGCGCACTGAGGAGCAGGGCCCCGAGTTCTCAGCTCCCCCGGGCGGAGATTGGGAGGCCACCATTTTCACCCTGGTCCTCCAAGGCTGTACGGAGAGCTTGCAGGGAACAAAAGCTCCTGAGAGCAAACCGGAGCAGCTTGCTTTGCCCGGACCGACAAGGGCGGGGCAATTCAGCCTTCGGCAAAGACATTTGGGAACCATGGCAACAGGCCCCTCCCCCAGAAGATCAGCACGAACAGCCAGCAAGCCAAGACCAAGTTTACCGATCAAGGAGAACGGGAGAACTCCAGCGCTAGGGGAATACTGCACATAGAATTCATGGCTTTTTACCATAACTCATTAGTTTTTCAAAGTTAATTTTTTTAACTTTTTTTTTTGAATTTTTCTTTTTCCCTTTTTCAAACAACATCTTATCAATCCCTTTTTTTAAAAAAACATTTTTTATTTTTCATTTTTAGAGTCATATTTTTATCCCTTCATAGTAGTTACCCTTATTTTTGGCATATATATATAAGCTGTTCTCTCTTTAAAATTTTGAGATACAATTTCTTCTAACAGATCAAAATATACCCTAAATCACGAGTGTATGGCTTTGTTCTATTCTCCTGCCTGATCACATTCTCTCGCTTTTTTTTTCTTTTTTTCTTTTTTTCTTTTTTTTAAATCTTCTTCTTTCTTTTAAAAAACAACTTCCTATCTTATCAAGTCCTTTTATAAAATCTTTTATAATTTTCATCTTTACAGTCATCTGCCATCCCTTCATTGTAACAACCCTTATTTTGTACATATATAAGTCTTCCTTTAAAATTTTAGCAGGCACTTTCTTCTAACAGACCAAAATATGCCCAAAAGCTAGTGTGTGGCACTGATCTATGCACTAGCCTGATCATATTTGATAATATTCTGTTTTTTTTTGTTTTGTTCTGTTTTTGTTTGTTTTTATCTTTTTCTTTTTCCTTTTTTTTTCTCTCTTCTTTCTTTCCCTTTCTTGTCCCCTGCTTTCAGGTCTTTTCTGATTCGTATAGAGTATATTTGCTGGAGACATTGTTAACCTGTTAGCATTCTGTTCTCTCATTCATCTGTTCTCCTCTGGACAAAATGACAAGATGAAAAAAATCACCTCAGCAAAAAGAACAAGAGGTAGTACCGTCTGCCAGGGACCTACTCAATACGAACATTAGTACGATGTCGGACCTAGAGTTCAGAATCGTGACTTTAAAGATACTAGCTGGGCTTGAAAAAAGTGTGGAAGTTATTAGAGAAACCTTTCTGGAGAAATAAAAGAACTAAAATCTAACCAAGTCGAAATCAAAAAGGCTATTAATGAGGTGCAATCAAAAATGGGGGCACTAACTGCTAGGATAAATGAGGCAGAAGAAAGAATCAGCGATATAGAAGACCAAATGATGGAAAATAAAGAGGCTGAGAAAAAGAGATAAACAACTACAGGATCACGAGGGCAGAATTCGAGAGATAAGCGATACGATAAGACAAAACAACATTAGAATAATTGGGATCCCAGAAGAAGAAGAAAGAGAGAGAGGGGCAGAAGGTATATTGGAGCAAATTATAGCAGAGAACTTCCCTAATGTGGGGAAGGAAACAGGCATCAAAATCCAGGAGGCACAGAGAACCCCTCTCAAAATCAATAAAAATAGGTCAACACCCCGACATCTAATAGTAAAACTTACGAGTCTCAGAGAAAATCCTGAAAGCAGCTCGGGAGAAGAGATATGTAAACTACAATGGTAGAAACATTAGATTGGCAACAGACCTATCCACAGAGACCTGGCAGGCCAGAAAGGACAGGCATGATATCTTCAGAGCACTAAACGAGAAAAATATGCAGCCAAGAATACTATATCCAGCTAGGCTATCATTGAAAATAGAAGGAGAGATAAAAAGCTTCCAGGACAAACAAAAGCTAAAGGAATTTGCAAACACAAAACCATCCCTACAAGAAATATTGAAAGAGGTCCTCTAAGCAAAAAGAGAGCCTAAAAGCAGCATAGATCAGAAAGGAACACAGACAATATACAGTAACAGTCACCTTACAGGCAATACAATGGCACTAAATTCATATCTTTCAATAGTTACCCTGAATGGAAATGGGCTCAATGCCCCAATCAAAAGACACAGGCTATCAGATTGGATTAAAAAACAAGACCCATCCATATGCTGTGTGCAAGAGACTCGTTTTAGAGCCAAAGACACCCCCAGCTTGAAAGTGAGGGGGTGGAAAACCATTTACCATGCTAATGGACACCAAAAGAAAGCTGGGGTGGCAATCCTTATATCAGACAAACTAGATTTTAAAACAAAGACTGTAATAAGAGATGAGGAAGGACACTATATCCTACTTAAAGGGTCTATCCAACAAGAAGATCTAACAATTGTAAATATCTATGCCCCTAACGTGGGAGCAGCCAATTATATAAGGCAATTAATAACAAAAGCAAAGAAACACATCGACAACAATACAATAATAGTGGGGGACTTTAACACCCCCCTGACTGAAATGGACAGATCATCTAAGCAAAAGATCAACAAGGAAATAAAGACTTTAAATGACACACTGGACCAAATGGACTTCACAGACATATTCAGAACATTCCATCCCAAAGCAACGGAATACACATTCTTCTCTAGTGCCCATGGAACATTCTCCAGAATTGATCACATCCTAGGTCACAAATCAGGTCTCAACCGGTACCAAAAGATTGGGATTATTCCCTGCATATTTTCAGACCACAATGCTTTGAAACTAGAACTCAATCACAAGAGGAAAGTCAGAAAGAACTCAAATACATGGAGGCTAAAGAGCATCCTACTAAAGAATAAATGGGTCAACCAGGAAATTAAAGAAGAATTAAAAAAATTCATGGAAACCAATGAAAATGAAAACACAACTGTTCAAAATCTTTGGGATACAGCAAAGGCAGTCCTGAGAGGAAAGTATATAGCAATACAAGCCTTTCTCAAGAAACAAGAAAGGTCTCAAATACACAACCTAACCCTACACCTAAAGGAGCTAGAGAAAGAACAGCAAATAAAGCCTAAACCCAGCAGGAGAAGAGAAATAATAAAGATCAGAGCAGAAATCAATGAAATAGAAACCAAAAGAACAGTAGAACAGATCAAAGAAACTAGGAGCTGGTTCTTTGAAAGAATTAACAAGATTGATAAACCCCTGGCCAGACTTATCAAAAAGAAAAGAGAAATGCCCCAAATCCACAAAATCATGAATGAAAGAGGAGAGATCACAACCAACACCAAAGAAATACCAACAATTATAAGAACATATTATGAGCAACTCTATGCCAGCAAATTAGATAACCTGGAAGAAATGGGTGCATTCCTAGAGATGTATCAACTACCAAAATTGAACCAGGAAGAAATAGAAAACCCGAACAGACCTATAACCACTAAGGAAATTGAAGCAGTCTTCAAAAATCTCCCAAAAAACAAAAGCCCAGGGCCAGATGGCTTCCCAGAGGAATTCTATCAGACATTTAAAGAAGAATTAATACCTATTCTCCTGAAACTGTTCCAAAAAATAGAAATGGAAGGAAAACTTCCAAACTCATTTTATGAGGCCAGCATTACCTTGATCCCAAAACCAGACAAAGACCCCATCAAAAAGGAGAATTACCGACCAATATCCTTGATGAACATGGATGCAAAAATTCTCACCAAAATACTAGCCAATAGGATCCAACAGTACATGAAAAGGATTATTCACCATGACCAAGTGGGATTTATCCCTGGGCTGCAAGGCTGGTTCAACATCCGCAAATCAATCAATGTGATACAATACATTAACAAACGAAAGAACAAGAATCATATGATCCTCTCAATAGATGCAGAAAAAGCATTCGACAAAGTAAAGCATCCTTTCTTGATCAAAACTCTTCAGAGTATTGGGATAGAGGGTACATACCTCAATATCATAAAAGCCATCTATGAAAAACCTACAGCGAATATCATTCTCAATGGGGAAAAGCTGAGAACCTTTCCCCTAAGGAACACGGCAGGGATGTCCACTCTCACCACTGCTGTTCAACATAGTATTAGAAGTCCCAGCCACAGCAATCAGACAACAAAAAGAAATCAAAGGCATCCAAATCGGCAAAGAGGAAGTCAAACTCTCACTCTTTGCAGATGATATGATACTGTACGTGGAAAACCCAAATGACTCCACCCCAAAACTGCTAGAACTCATACAGGAATTCAGTAAAGTAGCAGGCTATAAAATCAATGCACAGAAATCAGTGGCATTCCTATACACCAACAACAAGACAGAAGAGAGACAAATCAAGGAGTCGATCCCATTTACAATTGCACCCAAAACCATAAGATACCTAGGAATAAATTTATCAAAAGAGGCAAAGGATCTGTACTCAGAAAACTATAAAATACTCATGAAAGTAATTGAAGAAGACACAAAAAAATGGAAAAACGTTCCATGCTCATGGATTGGAAGAACAAACATTGTGAAGATGTCAGTGCTACCTAGAGCAATCTACACATTCAATGCAATCCCCATCAAAATACCATCAACTTTTTCAAAGAAATGGAACAAATAATCCTAAAATTTGTATGGAACCAGAAGAGACCCCGAATAGCCAGAGGAATATTGAAAAAGAAAAGCAAAGCTGGCGGCATCACAATTCCGGACTTCCAGCTCTATTACAAAGCTGTCATCATCAAGACAGTATGGTACTGGCACAAAAACAGACACATAGATCAATGGAACAGAATCGAGAGCCCAGAAATGGACCCTCAACTCTATGGTCAACTCATCTTTGACAAAGCAGGAAAGAATGTCCAATGGCAAAAAGACAGTCTCTTCCACAAATGGTGTTGGGAAAATTGGACAGCCACATGCAGAAGAATGAAACTGGACCATTTCCTTACACCACACACAAAAATAGCCTCCAAATGGTTGAAAGACCTAAACGTGAGACAGGAGTCCATCAAAATCCTAAAGGAGAACACAGGCAGCAACCTCTTCGACCTCAGCCACAGCAACTTCTTCCTAGAAACATCGCCAAGGGCAAGGGAAGCCAGGGCAAAAATGAACTATTGGGATTTCATCAAGATAAAAAGCTTTTGCACAGCAAAAGAAAAGGTCCACAAAACCAAAAGACAACCGACAGAATGGGAGAAAATATTTGCAAATGACATATCAGATAAAGGGCTAGTATCCAAAATCTATAAAGAACTTACCAAACTCAACACCCAAAGAACAAATAATCCAATCAAGAAATGGGCAGAAGACATGAACAGACATTTTTCCAAAGAAGACATCCAAATGGCCAACAGACACATGAAAAAGTGCTCAACATCGCTCAGCATCAGGGAAATCCAAATGAAAACCTCAATGAGATACCACCTCACACCCGTCAGAATGGCTAGAATTAACAAGTCAGGAAACGACAGATGTTGGCGGGGCTGTGGAGAAAGGGGAACCCTCCTACACTGTTGGTGGGACTGCAAGCTGGTGCAACCACTCTGGAAAACAGTATGGAGGTTCCTCAAACAGTTGAAAATAGAGCTACCATACGATCCAGCAATTGCACTACTGGGTATTTACCCCAAAGATACAAATGTAGGGACCCGAAGGGGTACGTACACCCCAATGTTTATAGCAGCAATGTCCACAACAGCCAAACTGTGGAAAGAGCCAAGATGTCCATCGACAGATGAATGGATAAAGAAGATGTGGTATATATACACGATGGAATATTATGCAGCCATCAAAAGGAATGAGATCTTGCCATTTGCAACGACGTGGATGGAACTGGAGGGTGTTATGCTGAGTGAAATAAGTCAATCAGAGAAAGACATGTATCATATGACCTCACTGATATGAGGAATTCTTAATCTCAGGAAACAAACTGAGGGTTGCTGGAGTGGTGGGGGGTGGGAGGGATTGGGTGGCTGGGTGACAGACATTGGGGAGGGTATGTGGCTATGGTGAGCACTGTGAATTTTACAAGACTGATGAATCACGGATCTGTACTTCTGAAACAAATAATGCAATATATGTTAAGAAAAAAAAAAGAAGAAGAAGATAGCAGGAGGGGAAGAATGAAGGGGAGTAAGTTGGAGAGGGAGATGAACCATTAGAGATGATGGACTCTGAAAAACAAACTGAGGTTTCTAGAGGGGAGGGGGTGGGGGGATGGGTTAGCCTGGTGATGGGTATTAAAGAGGGCACATTCTGCGTGGAGCACTGGGTGTTATGCACAAACAATGAATCATGGAACACTACATCAAAAAGTAATGATGTAATGTATGGTGATTAACATAACAATAAAAATTATTTTAAAAAATAAAGTTAAATTAAATAGACTTGTGCATCCAAATATTGAAGTCCTTAACTAACTTGAAGCTAAATTGAGGTCCTTAACTAAACTACCTAGACCTCCTCACTTTTTTTCTAAAGTCTCTTGATCCTTCAAGACAAATTCTACTCCCATGTCTTCCAAGCAGCCTCTCCTGAACACCTCAGGTGGAGAACACACCATTCTCTGACCCCATAGGGTTTATTGCCTATACGGTTTATGTTTCCTTCCCCCCCCATCTTTTTTTCTTCTTCGAAATAACCAGATTTCAGAAGAGGGATGAGCCCTACCTTGGAACATCACACTGTGAGTTCAAAACTCTATTGGGGTTTCTTTTTCACACCCATGATATCAGCATATCACTGATGTTCCAGGGCATCCGATTATAGCTTTGGGGGAATTTATAAATTCATATTCTTTCTAAACAGGTACACACTGCAGATCTCAGTTCTCTGCCCTTTTTCCCAAAGAGTTCCCAGTCTAGGCTGATGATGGAATACTTCTCCCTACCCCAGCCCCCAAATGCATAAGCCTGCTCTTGTGTTTAAATAAAAATAGCATGTATCCTAATGCAAATTTTAATGATCAGTATATGAAGAACTTACATTAACTCTACTCAAGACAGTATGGTACCGGCACAAAAACAGACACATAGATCAATGGAACAGAATAAAGAGCCCAGATATGGACCCTCAACTCTATGGTCAACTAATCTTCTACAAAGCAGGAAAGAATATCCAATGGAAAAAAAGACAGTCCCTTCAAGAAATGGTGCTGGGAAAATTGGACAGCTATATACAGAAGAATGGAATTCAACTGTTCTCTCACACCATACACAAAGATAAACTCTAAATGGATGAAAGACTTCAATGTGAGACAGGAATCCATCAAAATCCTAGAGGAGAACAGGCAGTAACCTCTTCGACATCAGCCACAGCAACTTCTTTCAAGACACATCTCCAAAGGCAAGGGAAACAAAAGCAAAAGTGAACTTTTGGGACTTCATCAAGATAAAAAGCTTCTGCATAGCAAAGGAACAGTCAACAAAACAAAGGGGCAACCCACGGAATGGGAGAAGATATTTGCAAATGACACTACAGATAAAGAGCTGGTATCCAAGATCTATAAAGAACTTCTCAAACTCAACACCCAAAAAACAAATAATCAAGTCAAAAAATAAGCAGAAGACATGATCAAACACTTCTCCAAAGAAGACATATGAATGGTTAACAGACACATGAAAAAATGTTCAACATCATTAGCCATCAGGGAAATTCAAATTAAAACCACATTGAGATACCGCCTTACACCAGTTAGAATGGCAAAAATTGACAAGACAGGAAACAACAAATGTTGGAGAGGTCGTGGAGAAAGGGGAACCCTCTTACACTGTTGATGGGAATGCAAGCTGGTGCAACCACTTTGGAAAACAGTATGGAGGTTCCTCAGAAAGTTAAAAATAGAGCTACCCTATGACCCAGCAATTGTACTACTGGGTATTTACCCCAAAGACACAGATGTAATGAAAAGAAGGGCCATATGCACCCCAATGTTCGTAGCAGCAATGTCCGCAATAGCCAAACTGTGGAAGGAACCGAGATGCCCTTCAACAGATGAATGGATAAAGAAGATGTGGTCCATATATACAATGGAATATTACTCAGCCGTCAGAAAGGATGAATACCTACCATTTGCATCAACATGGATGGAACTGGAGGGGATTATGCTAAGTGAAATAAGTCAAGCAGAGAAAGACAATTATCATATGGTTTCACTTATTTGTGGAACATAAGGAACAGCATGGAGGACACTAGGAGAAGGAAGGGACAAATGAAGGGGGGGAATCGGAGAGGGAGATGAACCATGAGAGACTATGGACTCTGAGAAACAAACTGAGGGTTTCAAAGGGTAGGGGGGTGGGAGATGGGGTAGCCCAGTGGTGGATATTAAGGAGGGCATGTATTGTATGGAGCACTGGGTGTTATATGCAAACAATGAATCATGGAACACTACATCAAAAACTAACATAACATAAAAAAAAAACTACTCAAAACATCTGCATTTTAAAAAAGAGCAAGCATAAATGCACTTAGACCCTGAAATTATCTAATATTCTCCCTCACTGAAAGTCTAAACAATGAATTTAACAACTCTATCATGCCTACCAAATGGTGTCTTTTGGTGTTTATCCAAGTTTCAAGTTTCTGTTTCAGATGATGAAATAAATCACTTACTAATATTTACCTGATTGTAATCATTTTTCTTTCTTTGCCAGGTGAGTAGCATTTTTCCATTTTTTCGATATTAGCAGGATACTGGAACCGTTCTGAGTTGATAAAAAAGAGGGGCTGAGGAATTCTGGAATATATCTCATCATCCAGTGGAAGCATCCAAGCATCCAGGGCAATCCCGCACCTGCAGGAGTTTGGGGACAATGACAAAAGAAGGTTGGTTACACGCTGACTGACATGTGGAATTTCTAATGATGTTAGGTTTAATGGGCATACACCATCCTGGTTTATTATGGGTTATCTCACTGGTATTATACCTCAGTGTGGGAAGGGAATATGATTAGCTTTATAAGGTAGCGGACTTGGAATTATATAATCATTTTCTTTAGGAGACATTTAGGAATTGTGACCTTTAGAACGATAGAGTATCCTTAAAATGTTTTATTCATTTTTGCTACATTGCTTTCAAAATAAATTCTTAAATAACAATTTCTCCAAAATTGTGGGGTGTCTGCAGACATACAATATATGCCCTATTGCCCCTATGTTTCCAGACCTTCTGGACACTCTGCTGTCAATTTATTATGCCTTTTTCACAGTTAACTGTTGGACCAGTTGCTTTATATTTCGAGGTACTTCACCTGGAAAAGTGTCTGGAGGTTGAAGAAAAACATACGGGGTATATCATTTGAAAATGTAACTTGCTTTTTACAAGTAAGTTTATCCTATGTTTCTGGACCTTTTGGATACTCCACTTTATGTGAGAAATGGGCAAGAAAAGAGAATTCCCTTATGGAAACTGATTTTAAAAATTTGTGAGATGAAGTTTCACAAAGGGTCCTACCCATTTTCTAGATGGTTGGCTCTTCATGATCTCATCAAGTCTGTGATGCCGTGGTTCAAGAAAGAAAATATTTTCAAGTTATAAGACTGGCGTCTGGTCCTGACTCTCACCAACTGTAATTTAAGACCTCTATCCATCTTTTTAAAAAAGATTTTATGTATTTATTCATTTATTTATTTGAGAGAGAGAGAGAAAGAGAGAGAGCCAGTGGAGGGAGGAGCAGAGGGGGAGGGAGAGGAGGAGGGAAAGAATCTCAAACGGACTCTGCACTGAGTGCAGAGCCCAACCTGGGACTTGTTCTTAGGACTCTGAGATCATGACCTGAGCTGAAACCAAGAGTCAGATGCTTAACTGACTGAACCACCCAGATGCCCCAAGACCTCTATCGATCTTAAAGATGGAACAAAAAATAATTTAAAAATGCCTTGCATATTGGGGAAATCTAAAAGTACTATAAGATACATTACTGATATCACAACCATTATGTCATAGATAAAATGTATATATAAGGATAAATTTCCAAGTGAAAATATTAAGCCCTTAAGCAGATAAATAAGAATGATGAGGGAAAATATATAGGAATGGGGAAAGCTTTTAATAGCAAGTAAAGTAGATGGTTTCTGTCTGGGAAAATTCATATAAGGTACTTTATGGAGGCAAAAGAACAGACTTATAAACCCTGAAGGATCCTTTCCTCATTAAGAATTTGATAAATATTCTATCTCACATGGGTTATCGCTTTCCCTCTTCCAGTAACTTACTGTTTTCTTTCTTTGCCTCCTTCTCTTACCTGAATCTCTGGTCTTCACTAAGAGTCTGAATCACTGTGGCTCCACCAAAAGAGTGTCCAATTACTGCTATTTTATTCCTGTCGATAGAGTCCTATATGAAAGAGCATGACATATATTCATCATTATCTCACAGGTGGTTAGAATAGAATGGTTTTTCAAATTATAAAATCCTTATTCATTTCAGGGACATGGTTAAATACTCTGATTTCTTGTAAAAGAAATACATACACACATACAATCACATGCACTCACACACACATACACATACACATGTATGTACATATATATGCATATACATATATATACACACAAATATACATGTTGAGCATTCATAGAAGTTCAAAAGTGACCTTGATGATCTTCCTAGGCACCCACACTTGAAACACCAACATTATTGCTGACTTCTGCTTTTCCCCACTCCACGTTTAATTCATGTGCTCATTCCATGCATATCTGTTGAGCACCTGCTCTGTGCCAGGCACTGTAGACCATTTTCAATGGGCTCCCAGTCCACCAGTGGAGAAAGAGATACAGATACATGATGCAAATACATCAGGGTGGTGCCAAGGAACACATGTGATAGATAAGTCACCAGCCCAGGGTTGGCAGTGGGGTACAAGAAAGCTTCCTGGAGGAGGTGATGCCTGATTTGAAGAGTAAGCAAGACTCAGGGAGAAGAATGTGTCAAGCCAAGGGGACAACTTATACAAAAGCAGGGAGGCAGGAGAGGGAGAGGCTGGCTAAGGGACAAAAACTCTTCTCTGTATCAGGAGAATAGACCATATCTTCTGCCTGAACTGAAGTACTTCTAATGCTCTCTAACCCTTGTACTCCACCCTCCACACACAATTTTGGGTCTTTGTTCATGCTGTCCACTTGGATGGTCCTCCACCCCCTCTCAATAGTCTGCTGAAAACTTTTGACCACCATTTCAGAATCAAGCTCAAAAATGTGGAAGCGCCATCCAAGAACTTACACAACTTCCCCTGGAGGTAGTGGGTTGAACCAGAGAAATTGCTATTTTTGTAGCTCAAAGCTGGCTGTTGGCCATTTCATATCTAGTGCAATGTAATGCATTCCTCATTGCTGTAATATTTCGCATATCTTTTTTTTTAATTTGCAGCCCTCTGTCATGTCATACTTTGCATTACACCAGAAAAGCAGATGAAAAGGAACAGTGCAGAACGACAAGGGAAATGGCTTTTTCTTAAGCTCACCTTCAGTTGCTCCACCTCAAACTCTAAATCCAATACATTCTTCACTGGCCTTCCACGATCAATGTCCAGAATCAAATCGAGAGCTTGGGAACACTCCTTTGCTCTTTTCTGTACCTAATATGATTATTAGAAAAAGGAAATGACAAAGTAAAAAGCTGTGACACTTATTTTAGAGTTTGTGTAGGAGTTGCATGTGGGAAGCATGGCTGATTGCTTCTAAACTGGAAATGTCCAAGTGGTTAGTGACTGAAAGACAGCCCAGCATCATGACACGGGTAGTCACAGCTCTGCGGGTAGTCAAAGCTTAGTGCAAATCCTAGCTCCGTTGCTTACCTGCTGTGTGACCTCAGGGGTCACACCATCTATTGTGTGATACATTTATTGTGTGATACATTTATTGTGTGATAATGCCTCAGTGAAATGTGGGTGGGATTAAATGCAAGGACATATATGTAAAGCACCCACTGTAAAGTCTGGCCCAGAGGTGAAAGCCAGTGTGCTTTCCCTCACCTCATCTTCCAGACACCCCTGCGAAAAAGATACTGTTATTAAAAAAAAAAAAGAAAAAGATACTGTTATTATTCATTATGTTGTAAACAATAAAACATAGAGGCAAAACAGAGTAAGTAACTTGTCCAAGATCAGCCCGCTATGAAGTGATGGCACCAGCATTCAAACATAGAAAGTTGGATTCTAAGGCCTGGCCTCTTCCTACTATTTCATACTGCATCTCTGTCTTTAATGTTGCCTTGGAAGGGAGGATCTTTGTGAGTTTCTTTTCTAGCACTTCTGAGTTTCTAAAATTAGAAGTTCTATGGCAAAAGATTTCTGAATATGTACTGTCTTCTCTCAGGATTTTTATGTTTGTTTTTACTATGATCCAGGCTTTTCATTAGGGGAATTGTATCACACAGAATCTTCTGACAGGTCTTTGGGGAACAGGAAATAGGAGAGTGAGGAGCACACCTTGCAGTATGTAAATGACACGAACAAGCATCATCCTTTTGCATATGCCTTTTAGTCACCACACCTCCTCCCCTCCTGCTGCCATCTACCTGTTCATTTCGTAAGGGCATCTCCTCCTCTGATTTGAGGCTTTGAAGATAGAGCCAAGATTTGTTCCCTATTTCTGCTGCAGACTGGTCTTTGAAATAGTAAGTCGCAGAGGCGGATCCATCTCTACAATGCAAACGGATTCAATGACTTACACTCGTTCTTCCTCTTCTTCATCCCCTCCCATGCTCCCCATCCCCAACTTCACCCTGATCTTTCTGACTTCCCTGTCTTCTTCCACTCTACCTTTGTTTTAACGTCAAAGAGGCCCCCAAGGGAGGTCTAAGAAAATGTCTTTGCTACGGGTCAAGTCCACCCATTCTATCTTCACAATTCTAGGAGGTCCTTTGGAGACTCACACCAGAAATCAAATCCCAGTGCTGCCACTTACTCACCATGTTACTTACCCTTTTCCAGCTTCGTTTCCCTCCTCCTTAAAACAGTGATAATAGTAGGCATTTAAAAGTGGTCTTACAAAGATTAAATGATGGTGCATGAACAGGGCACACAATAAACACCAGAAATGCTAGCTGCTTTTTAACTCTTGACAGTTTAACTCAGTCTCTCTCTTTTTTTTCCTCATGATGTAACCACAGTTGAAAATTTCATTGATTGTTTTTATGAATCTTTTTGAAAGTTAGAGCTCAGGTGACCTACCTGTGTTCTACAGCAGCAACTATGAACCCATGTGATGCCAGATCAATGCCAATAGCAGAATAAATTGTCCTTCAAAACAAAAAGAGGAAAGCATTGAGGTCCGGGGTCTGCTAATAAACCTGGGAACATGGAGGCCGTTATACCCCCGTAGTAGTGCCCGGGGGTAAACCAGATAGCTGTGGTTCTCGAAGAGGGCAGCTCTGCCCCTCAGGGGATATTTGACAATGTCTGGAGGTATCTTCATTATCATGACTGGGCAGAGGGGGCTACTGGCATCTAGTGGGTAGAGGGATGTTGTTAAACACCCTACAGTGCACAGGACCACCCTCCACCATAAGAAATTATTTCCTGCAATACGTCGGTAGTCCCAAGATTGAGAAACCCTGATGCGGTGATTCTAAATATCACTTTTGAGAGTTCCAGGCTTTAATCTTGGCCCCACTACTTATCAGCTATATGACTCTAGGTAATTACCGAATCTTTATCAGCACCTGTAAAATGGGACTAACAACACCTTTGCTTTAGAACAGTTGTAAAGTTTTCATAAGACAGCATTATGTAGGAAGGCAGTGCAGTGTCGTGCTTAGGAGAACGGGACCTGCAGTCTGATCCCTGCGTTTGGATCCACCACTGATCTGCCTTGGATAAGTCACTGATCTTTCCTCTGTGATGGTGGGGGACCTGGTGGGATTACTGTAAGGATGAAGTAAGTTGATACATTTTCAGGGCTTGTAACTATGTGTCTAAAACAGGGTAAAGACTGAACACAGGTCAACTTTATTTAAATGATTGGACACAGAATCATGTGCTAAACAACTGCATTCATACCCCCTTTCCATTCTTCATTCTGCACAATCTTCTCAGGTCATGCATTCAATAGGAAATGGCAATAGAGAACAAAAGGGAGGTAGTAGGAACTCTGTCTTCTACTGTTGAAGATACACAACCTACTCAGGAAGGGATCAACAAACCTTCTCTGTCAAAGGCCAGGATGTAAATATTTCCAGCTTAGTGGGCAATACAGTATCTGTCACAGCTACTCAACTCTGCTGTCGTTGCACCAAAGTAGCCACAGACAATGTGAAAGGTGGAATGAATGTGGCTGTGTTTCAATAAAGCTTTATTCATAGAAACAGGCAGAAGGCTGGATCAAGTAGAATTCAAATAACTAGCTAGACAACAATTAAAGTACCAAAGATAATTTCTTTTGATCTATCTACTTATTTATTTATTGAGAGAGAGAGAGAAAGAGAATGAGAGACAGCATGAGCAGAGGGAGGGGCAGAGGGAAAGGGAGAGGGAGAGAATCTCAAGCAGACGTGGGACTCGATCTCATGACCCTGAGATCATGACCTGAGCCAAAATCAAGAGCCGGACATTTAACCCACTGAGCCATCCAGGTGCCCCCTGAAGATAATTTCTATTGCAGATACTACTCAACTTCTTGCCAGCTAAAAGCCACCTATTTCTGAAAGTCTTATAATCCTCTGAGGTAGAAAGAAGGGTAGGCAGCTGAGAAGATGGAAGAGGAGAGGGAATGGAGGTCATGAAAATGTGCCGCTCAGAGATCATGCCACACAGAGCATAGTTGACTAAAGACCCCACCCAGCCCCTGTCCCTCTAGATCCACCACCACCAGCTAAGCTTCCTGTGGGCTGCACCCAGTGACTGGGCAAAGCATAGGTACTAATGTAGGCCGATTCTGGTGAGATGCAGGACTCCTTTGATGAGCAACTTCTGGTCAAGCACTCCCTCAGTTGGCCTGGTCCCATCTCTCCTTGAAGTGCGCTATAATCTGAGACTCTTTGTACCAATCTCTCCATTCCCCATCTCATTCCCATGTGTCCAAGCTGCATCATGATCTGAAGGTTCTCCCTATCTTTTCCTGCTCAATTCCCTCTATCCTTCATAGACATTTCTCTCAATAAATGTCTTTTACAGGTAATCCAATCTTGGTGTCAATTTCTCAGAAGACCTAACCCAGTGGGTGGTTTTGAGAGTGTAGATAGTATAATATAGAAGGGTGACAGCCGAAAATGTAAGCCCTTCTCTTCTTGTCATGAGGCTAGTCCCCATGAGCTAGAAGGAAGGAACAAACTACTTGACAAGATAGGGCTGGACTGACAAACAGACCACAGCCAATATTTGAGGAACCCCAATTCCTCCAAGACAGGAGCCAGCATGATACTCTAAAATCTGCTCTCCTTTTGGTGGGGGCGGGGGGATTCATTCGGTCATTGGTCCTTAAGAATTAAAATTGTTCAGCCTTTCACACATTACCGGAATGCTCCAAGACCATGAGAAAAAACAATTAGTGGATATTTTTCACCAGTCCTCAGAGGGGAATTCCAGTCTGCGGGAGTTGTCATTGAACCTAGACAACAATGAGACATGATAATTAGTGTTTTCTCTGACTTGAATGTTGCTGGTTAATTTAACTTACATCTTCTTAGTGTAAATCCTGACCCATGGAATTTATATTTATGTTTTTATGTACTACTAGTAAATTCATTAAAAAGTCTGCTACTAGATACCTAAAGACCAAGGACCTGAAGCATGTAGTTTTTCTCAAGACTAAAAAATCATTAATCATCAGTTCTCACTGCCAGCTCTGTGCTTAAGATGAGACACTTTCCTACTTATAGGTGTGTTCAATACAGGGTAGTACCAATCCCAGGTGTTGGCAAAACTTCAAAGGGAATATTCTGAAACCAAATTGAACCTCAGGAGCATTACACTGAGAACCAGAATCTTCAAATGAGGGGCTCCTTTCATTCTAATTTGGTTATGATCAAGAGAAACAGACCATTGACTTCATACTCAGCTGTGGTTTTGGATGGAGCTCTGCCACTTACTATTGATCTTGAGCAAGTTACAAGAATTCTCTGAGTTTCACCGTCCTCTTTTGAAAAATAGAGCAAACGATATCTTACAAGGCTTTTTTTTTTAAAAAAAAAGATTTTATTTATTTATTTGACAGAGAGATAGAGCCAGAGAGCACAAGCAGAGGAAATGGCAGAGGGAGAGGGAGAAGCGGGCTCTGCACTGAGTAGGGAGCCCGATGTGGGACTCGATCCCAGGACCCTGGGATCATGACCTGAGCCGAAGGCAGACGCTCAACCATCTGAGCCACCAGGCGCCCTCTTACAGGGCTTTTGTGAGAATGTTACCTAAGTAGGGAATATATGCAAAGCACCCATCTCGTGACATTAGTAAGGGGCTCAAAACATGGAAGATATTGTCTTCCCTTCCTTCACTTCTCAATTGCTGTTGTCATTACTATGCTCAGTTATTTGTGTTCCATTTTCTCATTTATAAAATGGAGATGGAATCATGAAGATTGGATGTGATGATCGCTCTGGAAGTGATCTGTAACTTATTCAGCACCATAAAGAGGTGTAGTTGTATTTCTATATTTCTGTTATAAAGTGGTTTTTAAGAAAACCCCAAGGAGATGTTTAAAATAAATGCCGAAAGTTGTAGGTAGTTTTGAGACGGAAATTTGAAGACATAGTTCACACTGGCCCGACAGTAGTGTCTGATCAAACAGATAAGGAAGGAAACATCTATATTAGAGATATGTAGACAAACAAAGTGATGAATGCACAGCAGATTGTCTTGGTGAGAGAAGCTGTTTCCTTGGGGGTGGGCAATGGGAATGAGAGTAGAGTCTCCTCATTTACCATAGGTGAGAAATTAGCTTTCACTTTCCTACAGAGCATCCAGGGCACGGGGCATCTCAGCCAGCCCGCTACTTACTCACCAGATTATTGTTACCCCACAGTATGTAAGCAGGAAAATGAAAGACCAGCAAGAGACAGATATTACAGCCAGTCGGAAAGTCTGACACTTTCACTCCCTCCATCTACCCCAATATATGCAGAACAAACCAAATGAGAACCCTTGATTTTTTGATGGTTATCTGGGCTTTTAAGAAATACTAAGTTTAGACTGGAGAAAATCTACTTTGATCTTTGCCAGAAACTGGCTGTTTTCGAGGTTTTCTTATATTCTAGAGCCTACAAAGCAGGATCAGTGGAAATCTTACCAAAAAATAAGCTCAATATTTTGCCCATAAGCCAGTGTGTTCCAAGGTATTTACTAAGACCAAAAAAATATTCTTTGTTTGGGATCCAAAGGGTGTCAGAGTGGTGGTCATCCTCTTGGGAAGGATAATACAAACGCAAGAAGGTGCCCTGTAGAGGAAAGACATTAATGTACTTTTAGTGAGGTTGCTTCTCCAGTATGTTCCAAGAGCGATTTTGCATACTTAATTAGTGGAGACCCAAATACCTTTGTTGTTCACAGAGAGGTCCAGAGAAAACTTTTTAAAGCTGCTGTGGTGATTGAAATACAGTAGACAGAGAAGCAAAATAGAACAATATGCTTTCTGCGTGAAAAGAAAGTATGAGCATGTTGGTTTCAACCATTAAGGATGGGGAAAATAGAGAGAGTTTATTGATAAATTAGTGAGATGACAGCAACAAGTTGGGGAATGACTTAACTAGCAAAAGGCTTCCTATGGGATAAGACAAATGGCAAAATGAGTCGTTCTCAGGTGAGGGCAAGGGCAAGTTTCAAAACCCTCTAGTGGGCAATAGTAACAGTCAGTATTAGAATATAAGGATAAGTGGTATTAATCAAAGCATTACCTTCTCAGTATGATCAAACATCAAGTCTGTACAACCGACAGAATAAGGCCCATTTCCTTTGGGAATTTTAGATTGGCCAACGCTTGCAACAGCCATCAGGGCTCGTATCTCATTGGCCCATGCTGGAAAAAAAAAAGGTAAATATTATCTCACTGTCATTCATTACACTCTAGACTTTATTATGCAAAAGGAAATTCCAAGGGAATCCAGTTACACCCCTTAGTTCCTGGTCTCCTTCATTTCTTTACCCAACTAGTAAAATACACAAATAATTACTGAGGGCCCGATGTAAGCAAAGTATTGTGTGGGGGTAAGGACAGAGGTGGACATAGCCCTTCCCCTGCCCCATAGGTATTTGGGTCTCCACTAATTAAGTATGCAAAGTAGCTATTGGAACAAACTGGAGAAGCAACCTCACTAAAAGTACATTAATGTCTTTCCTCTACAGGGCACCTTCTTGCATTTGTACTATCTATCCCAAGAGTATGACCCCCACTCTGACAAGGGAAGACAGTATCTTCCATGTTTTGAGCCCCTTACTATGTTCGTAGGTTCACAAGTTAAATCTCAAGTTCCTGGGCCCTGTAAGAAACACCCTCTGTGATCTGAAGGTCCACTGCCTTGTGCTCTTCTTCTGCTTTCTCCTTTAAGTTATCCACCTTCCACATGCTTAAGACTATCACGTCCTAATACTTACAGCCTTGCCCTTAGCTTCTACTCTGATCCAGATCATGGCAAAGACCACTTCCCCAATCTGTTTTTCCCAAACATAAACCTAACCTCACATTTCAGATCTGGGCCTCCAGCTTCCTATTGGGTGCCTCCACTCGCTGTCCTTCCCGTTAGGAACATCAAGGCCAATGGTCCAAAATAAGATTGAATGGCCATCTCCCAACGCTCCCTCCCTTATCCTCCAACCACACAGCCTGCAACTCCAGCATTCCCTGTCTCGTGCAACCCAAGCCAGAAACCCGGGAATCAGCCTCCTACTTCCTTCTCATCAACCCCCTACATCCAACTAGGTCTCAATTTCTAACACATGTTTTTAGCTTAGAATTCTCTCCAGTATAGCCCTAGTCCCCTAGCTCAGCTGTCTATTTACACGTTCACAGTCTCCTGACCAGACAGTTGTCATCTCTCCTAACTGTCCTATTCATCTTGGATCTTGGCCTCTTCAAATTCATCCTTCTTCACACAGCTCTTGGAGTGATTTGAAGCACAAATTTCACCAGGCAATGCTTCTGAAAATTTTTCAATGGGTGTCTATCACTAAGTGGGTACTTCTGAAGGGGGAATGTATTTGAATCTTTGTGGAAGGCAGTTTGTAGGGTGGTATTTAAATCTACACATGCCCTCCTATGCTACATGCATTGCTACTTGAGGTACAAATGTGGCCTATCCTTCCAGTGTTTCAGGGTTGAAAGGTATAGAGTTCATAGGTGCACAAGTTAAATCTCAAGTTCCTGGGCACTGTAAGAAAGACCCTTTGTGAGCTGAAGGTCCACTGCCTTGTATTCTTCTTCTGCTTTTTCCTTTAAGTTATCCACCTTCCACATGCTCCAGCACTCCCAAGCTACACACTGAGCTGTCTGATGCCTCTGCACCTTAATAAATTCCATTTCCTGTGTTTGAAATCCCAATGGCAAACTCCTGTTCAACCTTTAACATCGTGATCAGATGTTAGGTCTTCTCTGAAGCTTTCCCTCACTCCCTAGACTTAGTCATTTCAACCTCAATATCAAATCAATTTCCTGTATATATTTTTATCATTCTTCTTATCCTATATATTAAAATGATGTGTTTGCATACTCTGTCTCCCTCACTAGGCTATTTCTTAAGAGCTGTATACATGTCTTTGGGTCCTCAGATCTTAATGTTGGCACATAATAGTTGGTGCTCCATAAATATTCGTGAAGTGAGCTGAGCTAAGCTTTTCATTGCCACTGGGCTCTCATTTGCATCAAATGCTTTATGGCATATATCCTTTTACCCACCCACTCTTGAAACTGTCTCTCCCTGTTTGGTGCCAAAACTCTTCAAAGTACCTGCAGTTTTATCCGTTCTCCTTTCTAAACCCCATAGAGGTCCGTATTTACTTGTAAGATGGTGAGTCCAAATATCACTATATCCAGACTTTCGCATTTCTTGATTCAGCTTGCCTACATATCTTCTTTTACTGGATTGTGAGAGTCGATTTCTCTGTTAGACTCCTTCAAGCTTTCCATCACATTCTGTCTCTGCCACTAAGACACTTGGAGCTATGTTAGATATGGAACTTACATCGATATCACAGGGCATCACCCAGAAAGGTTTTGAGTTATGAGAAGAAGTCCATCTTTCATGCTGGTGACTAATGTATGAAGACCTGCCAGTGACAGGCCCTTTAATACATAAGGCTTGCTCTCAAAGTTGGTCCATGGATCAGCATTACTGGCATCACCTGGGAGGTTGCAAATGCAGGATCTTTAGCCTTAGCCCAATGCTACTGACTCAGAAAAGCCATGCCTATTAAAGTTAAAAAGCACTAGGCTAAGTACCAGACCACCTGGTCTGACACATGGGTCAACAATTCATCGTCCATAGGTAAGGAAGGAGTTTCAAGGAAGGCAGGAGGTGAATGGACCTGGGGTATTAGAGCCAGGTGATCCTATTTTGGATTCCAGCTAGACCTCTGATGCTATAATGCTCTGGCCTAGGCAATTCACTCCCCTCTCTTATCTTCATTCGTGAAGTGGGGCAAAAAGCACTTGGCCAGCCCACAGGACAGCTATAAGAATGAAGTGATAATGTAAGTCAAGTGCCTAGCACGGAAGACAACACATAATCGGCAGACAACTGATATTATGTGGCCCTTACCTAGAGTTAGTTGACCCTGGCTACCCAGATTTAAGCCCTTAGAGGAGTGTTAGCAGATCTAAACTAGACCATACCATTTTCCCTTTGGGCAGATTCAAGGTGTTTTTTCAGACATTAAAAAACAAGAACAACAACTTCACCCAGAAGGTGCACATTTTCAGTCCTATTTAGAAAGGCTCTTTCTTTCCTATTTAAGACTGTCTACCAAGCCATGCTTTGTGGTGAAAACAGGGAGACCCCAATCCATAGGGAGACACCACACCTGTCTTTCCCTCCTCGAGGAGCGGCTGTGTTCTGCTGCGCCGACACCCACATCAGCCATGAGGTGACAGTACCGGGTTGGAAGGGGTAGGACTCTGGCTCACACATTTTGAGGAGGAGCCCCAGAGAGCACACAGTTGCCTTGGAGGTACTACCTCTGGAAGTAGGAGTTCAGTTCTAGGGCCCTGGGAGGGTTCCGAGTCACACAAGTTTTCTCTATGAGATCTCAATGCCACAAAACCTCTGGGAACCTTTCTCAATCACCTGGCAGTACCCTGGTTCTCTAAAACCTGCGCTACCTCAAAGCCTCCTCACTCAGCATTCAGGAGCCTCAGGTCAAGATGAGGCTACAGGGCTGCTTATTCTGAGACACTTGACCTCTTGGGAAACCTGGAGCTGACCCGGGTTGGGGTGTAGGTCTACAGAGCCCTGTGGCTGTTCAGTGCCAGGGCGGTTGCCGGAAAGTTTCATCGGCCTGCAGCTAATCCAGTCATGGTCCTGGATTTCCTGTTCTCAAACCATCTGTTAGATCAGGGCCCCTCAGGGCTCATCATGAAGGATGAGGCAGGAGGGGCCTTGACAGGTTGAATGGCCACCCTCTAGAGGATGCAGTTTGTGGTTCAGAACTTATATATGTCTGGTTAGCCAGCATATAGTACATCTTAAATTTGTGATGTAGTGTTCAACGATTCATTAGTTGTGTATAAAAAAAAATAAAATGATGAATAAATGTGAAAAAAAACAACTATTCAAAAAAAAGGTATAGATGCACCCCAATGTTCAAAGCAGCAATGTCCATAGTAGCCAAACGGTGGAAGCAGCCAAGATGTCCTTCAACAGATGAATGGATAAAGAAGAGGTGGTATAGATACACAATGGAATATTATGCAGCCATCAAAAGGAAAGAGATCTTGCCATTTGCAACGACGTGGATGGAACTGGAGGGGATTATGCTAAGTGAAATAAGCCAATCAGAGAAAGACAATTACCATATGGTCTCACTCATATGAGGAACATAAGGAATAGAGCAGAGGACCACAGGGGAAGGGAGGGAAAACTGAACGGGAAGAAATCAGACAGGGAGACTAACCATGAGAGCCTTTGGACTCCGGGAAAGAAACTGAGGGTACAGAAGGGAGGGGGGGTTGGGAGATGGGATAACTGGGTGATGGGTATTGAGGAGGGCATGTGTTGTGATGAGCACTGTTGTGTTACATGCAACTAATGAACCATTGAACACTACATCAAAAACTAATGATGTACTATATGTTGGCTAATTGAACATAATAAAAAAAGGTAAAAAAATAAATATTTTACTTCATTTGTTACACATAAAAAAAACTTATACATGTCACGTCCTATTTTTCTTTAACTTTAGTTTAATAGGAACATTAGAACCCATTGAGTGCTATGTATCTTGTTACACATTTCCGGTGGTGTTCATTTGTCAAGTATTCCTGATATTCACTCCTGGGTTTTGAGACAGATTGTATATATGCCAGGAACATGACATTTTCTTACACAGCTTTATGTCCTCCACTCACAAAAAGGATATCTCTAGCCTCTACTTTGCCTGCATAACCATATTTACTATGTATTCATTTGGCTAGATGAATATAAACAATTATCTATTACTTTAATACTTTATTTAATAAATGATTTCTAATAATTTACAAAATATTTTTGCATTCATTTTTGAGCACTGAGAATGGGGCATTGGGCTCAAGGCTGGGGCTACAAAGATGAATAAAGTTGTGTCTCTTTCCCCAAGTTTCTGCCAGTCCAATGGCAGTTTTCCAATGATTTTCAAATATGAGGGGGATATAAGACATGTTTTGAAATTCCCACCCTGTACCAACAAGAAGTTCATGATGTAAATGTCTCCTCGCTGATAATCTGCTCATCATGTAAGATGCTACTTGTTTCCAATCCTTGGAAAAGGTACTGGGAAAATTAATTTAATGAGGCTGGAAGCTCCTTGAGCTTGTCCACAAGCTCACTGTCTCAGTCACTGGTGCCCCAGCTTCCTGATAAGTGTTGTTGAATGAGTGCACCTGTGAGATATTATGCCATCTCCTACGCAAATGTAGATACAACATACAGTCCTTCCTACAGATGCTTTTACTTCCCTATGAAGTAGAGCAATATTTATCAGGCACAAGGTGATGAAAGCTCTTTTGTAAATGTTACAATAAGGAGTCACCCATCTAACCTGAACAGCTAGATCCAGCGTGACCAGGTGTGTGGCCACAGACAGTGTGACACCATTCAGAAGCCACCTACATGGTTCACCTGAGGGAAAGCTGGATAGAGAAGAGCACAGAGCACAACACTCTGGGACTTGCAGGCATTCGCAAAGCTCCAGAAGCAATCTCTTTGCAGTAAAGATCTTTCTTGGTGATGGCAGATGTACTTGTCTAGAGATGGCTGCCTCACTCTGGCCACCTCTTCTGGGCTTGACTAAACCTCCGCCTCCTCTCCTTCCCTCCCACCACAAGGTAAGAGAGAGCAAGCGATGCACGTCCATTCTCACCCGGAGCTCTTCAGCTTGTCCCTACCTCTTCCTGTGATGACAGCGAAAATACTATTTCCCTCTGGGCCCCAAGACCCTAACTTGCCATTTTCTCACATCTCCTCCCAGTACGAACCAGGACTATACTTGTTGATCAAGACAACTGCCTGTCCTTCGCCCTCCATGGGAGCAGGTTTTGCAGTTGCCTCTGACAGAGCTGTGTCCGTCCGGGGGTTGTGTCACTGCACCTGCGTGGGCGCAGGTTACAGCGGCGAGAGAGTTAAGGGGCCGGGTTGAGGAAGTTCTCCATGGTGGTTGCGAGCTGAGCTTCCAGTTTGTCTGAAAATGCCTCACCTTGGTTCTGTCCTGCAGTCATGATGTTGAAGAAGACAGGATTTTGTTCAGTTTCAGTTGGAATGAGGAGCAAGTGAGGCTCTGTCCCCTACCCCAGGAGAACACAAGGTCTCCATGAGCCTCCTTGTAATAAAACTTGGTTAGAAGTCCACACATGCATCTGCTCTGGGGCCACGTGGAGTCTGGCAACGGGTCATTTGCTCAAGCCCTTGAACAAAGAGACCTCTTACCTGATGATCTAATATGGGCAGCAGGATTTAGGTCTTGCCAGTCAATAGGATGGACCAATGCAAGGCAGCTGCAGAGGCAGAAAAGCGCATGCAGTTTGGGTGGCAACATCTTGGAAGCTGAGCAGTGGTTTCAGCTTAACCTTCTTCAAGGCAGGTTATTAAAAGAAAAAAAAATATGCAATAAAGAGGACTTAAATAGGTTGACATATCAGTGTGATTAAGGTACTAGCAACACGACTTTATATATTATTAAGGGAAGAAAGCACCTGGAAACAAAGCAACATGCACTGTCTGAACTGGGTTTTTGAAAGGCATCAGGGTGGCAAAATCCTTGGTAATGCTGGCTTGTAGAGCATAGAAATAACACTTCTAGCAGTCATAGTAGGTTTCTGGTCACTCACTCTCTAACTCTGCAGCAGTCTGGTTTGGTTATAAAGAATAGCATCAAGGGGCGCCTGGATGGTGCAGTTGGTTAAGTGTCCAACTCTAGGTTTCACCTCAGGCTGGGATCTCAGGGTCATGAGAACAAGCCCCACGCTGGGCTCTGTGCTCAGCACGGAGTCTGCTTAAGGTTCTCTCTCCCTCCTGCCCCGTCTCCCCAAAATAAATAAATAAATCCTTAAAAAAAAGAACAGCATCAAACTATAGTAACTGTAACAATCATAGATCACAATCATAATAATATCCATAAGCATGCCTAGCACATTAGTGAACACTCTGTAAGTTTTGGCAAATGTTTCCATCACAATTATGAAATGATCATACTGCTGCAGCTATGACTGTTTTGGTGCTGATGACATTTTATTTTGGGGGATCTCTATAATCCTCCTATACTGAAACCTTCCCAAAGGCAGAGGTCAGGTCCTATGTATGTTGCCGCTGCTGAACAGAGGGCCTAGAATGCAGTGGTGTTGCATGAATGTTTATAGACTTCATGAATGAATATTTGTAGTCCCACAAACAGCATACTAGACTCATGCTACTAAGAAATGATATTACAATTGGGCGCTATGCTAACATCTTATTAGCAAAAATTATCTTGTATTGGTGTATCACCTGTACCCTTTAGAAGTTCTCCCTTTGAAAAACTGCATTGTCTCTTCACTGATAATAACTTGCTAACGGATTTTTTCCAGATGTATTTCTATGCTTGAACACGCACATAGAATACATACACACATATACATGCATACATATAAACATACGTATATAAAAGAGTTTTAAAATTTGTTTCCAGTGCTTCAAGTTATACTTTTAATTTGATAGTATGTTTAGAGTCTTTTCATATGAGTACCTGGCACTATAATTTGTCTTTTTATTTTAAAATGGCACTTAGGAGTTGTTCAAAAAAGTTTGTTCACTGGGGCACCTGGGTGGCTCAGTCAGTTAAGTGCCCAACTCTTGGTTTCGGGTCAGGTTGTGATCTCGGGGTCGTGAGATTGAGCCCCGAATCTGGCTCTGCACGCAGCACGGAGTCTGCTTGAGATTCTTTCGCTCTCCCTCTGCCCCTCCCCTTGTTCTTGCTCTCTCACTTTCTCTCAATAAATAAATAAAAAAAATTTTAAAGATTTTTATTTATTTATTTGACACAGAGAGAGACAGCGAGAGAGGGAACACAAGCAAGGGGAGTGAGAGAGGGGAAGCAGGCTTCCCGCTGAGCAGGGAGCCCGATGCGGGGCTCGATCCCAGGACCCTGGGATCATGATCTGAGCCGAAGGCAGACGCTTAACGACTAAGCCACCCAGGCGCCCCCATAAAATATTTTTTTAAAAAGTTTGTTCACTAAATAAAATAGCAATGTTGCCAACATTTGAAGGCTTAATATGTGCCCAGCATTTTTCAGTTTCTGGAACAGGTTATCTTATTTGGTCATCACTAAACAATCTGTAAGGGAGGTTTAATTATCCCCATTGTATTGATGAGGAAATTGAGGCAAGGAGAATTTAACTGACTTGTCCTCCTCACACAGCTAGCAAGGGCTGGAGGCAGAGCTTGAACCCAGAATATCTGAGTCCCTGCTTTTAACCACAACACACCAACTTTGGGTGGCACCGATTTTTCTTCACCCTAAAATGATAATCTTCTGAAGTTAATGAACCCGATTCTTTTAATGATGCTCATGTGTTCAGGAACGTCCTGGATTGAAAAGATGACTTAATAAAGAGTTAGAAATTTTTCTCTGAAGAGATGAGCATCTGTCTCACTGTTCTTGCCCTAATTTGTACTTGGAGCAACATGCCAGAACCCTTGGAAACAGCAGAGTACTGTGTCTGAATCCAGAGAAACAGCTACTGAGTTTCCCAAATAACCAACAGAAGAAGCTGAACCAGAGTCAGGCTATCTGCTCACCAGCCTCCAGCACTCTCCTGCTGATGGACAGTCACAACTGGGTCTTTCATCATATAACATCATCCACAGAAAGTATGTACAGGGACATGAGCAGAGGGCTTGAGAGAATTCCACCCGTAGTGCTCACAGCCCATGACTGAATAAAAAGAGTGTCATTTGGCCATTTGGAAAATCACGGGGACAACGATGAGGAAAAAGGAAGGCAAAGTGAAACACACAGGGAGGTCAACAGAGATTTTTTAGAAACATCACACTAACCCAAAGGAAGTTTGCTTGGTCACAGCTCCTTGGGGTTCGTGACATCTTCGCTTTAAGGATCTCAGGAAGAGTGAGAGACAGCCAATTGTTGGAAGGGCTTCCCCAAGTCCTCCAAGCAAGACTGGAGTGCTCTGCCCTCCCCATGCTTCCTGCCAGACCTGTACCAATGGCATAGCCTGTGGTCCTCAGCTTGAAGCAGGGCAGATTTAAGGGCAGGTGAAATGGCACACTGAGTTCCCACCCTGACCCATTGCAAGCTACAGTGGCTCTTGGGGAACATTTGTCCATACTGCCTGGGGCGCCTGGGTGGCTCAGTTGGTTAAGTGTCCCACTCTTGATTTCGGCTCGGGTTGTGTTCTCAGGGTCTTGAGATCAAGGCCCAGTTGGGCTCCAAGCTGGGCGTGGAGCTTGCCTAAGATTCTCTCTCTCCCTCTGCGCCCCCACCCCCCACCCCCCGCTCCAGCTTACATTCCCAAAAAGAAAAAAAAAAGAGAGAGCATACTGACAGATTCCTGAGTCCCACCCCAGGCCTACTGATTCAGAATCTTTAGGCATGTCTGAGCATCTCTGCTTTAGTTCCTGAGGGATCCCAACACAGCCACGCCCAGAATGTAGTATTTGGAAACTGCTACAATGGAACAAAAAGAGTACTATTTGTTTATTATTTTTATTTATTTATTTATTATTTTTTTATTTTCGTAAACTCTACTCCCAGTGTGGGGCTCAAACTCACGACCCCGAGATTAAGAGTCGCAGGCTCTACCAACTGAGCCCAGGTGCCCAGAGGGTACTATTTGTACTCACCAGCCTATCATATGTGCTGTCTGCTCTCATCCTCAAAGTAGTAACCCTCTAAATAATTTAATGATTGGCTGCCTCATTCATTCATTCATTTGTTCATGTATTCACCTATTCAATTTTCGGAACGCCAATGTGTCAGTCTATGCTTGGGATAAAAAGATTTCTAAATTTTTTTTAAAAACGTTTTTAAAATCGATGTGATTTTTCTGTCCAAAATTCCAGTGGGTTGAGAGACTTTGAAACGATTATGATGAATGCTGTAACAGAGTCTTTACAAAATGTAGTGGGAATAAAGGTGTAGCGGACATAACTCAGAAACAAATTTTAGCACCCTGCATTTTTCATTTTGGGGGAAGAGGATCAGTGAAAGCCAAGCTGCAGGTCCAGGCTGAAGTCACACAGTCACTATCTGTGGGCAGGACTGGAGGGCAGGTCTTCTTCCTCTGACCCCAGCATACTGAGTGAGAGAAGGACCCAAACGCGGTCCCTCTCCTTCCTCCACCTTCTGAACGCCACAGAAGGCACTGCCTTCCACTGCTGCCTCAGGCCGGTGTGCTCGGGGCGGGGCGGCGGAAGCTGTGCCAAGACTGTCCCCCACTGGTGGCAAGACAGCTGGGTCCGACGCAGTGGACAATCATCACCAAAGTTTCCCTACAGTCAAGAAAGGAGGCCTTCTCTGGGCCTGGTTCCTCAAGGGCACCAGAGAAGAAGGTGCTTCCCACCTCAGCCAGCAGAGGCTCTTGTCTGGGCAGAGTCAAGCCAGGGAGCCACCAGCCACACAGAAGGCCACCCCCTCCGCTCTGACAGTGCTCTGTACAGGTCCCCATGTGGGCACTCTGCAGCCTCTGCTACTGGGCTCTGTGGACAGAATTGCTTCACCCAGTAGCCTGTGAGCTCCTCCAGGGCAGGGATTGATCCCACAGGCCATTTATTATTATAACTTAACAAAGGGCCCAGTACATAGCAAGCACTCGGACATACCTCTTGAATGAGGAGGAAGGATCCTATCTTCTTTTTGGTGTGGGCTCCCAGGTAGCCCAGAAACAGGCCCTGATGATTTCGCACCAGGTGTGACTTCTCCAGACACTGAAGTGGGTAGGGGTCATTTACGCGGGCTTCAGGGCCTAAAGCCCAACTGCCTGGGTCTGAATCCTTGCCTTGACGCTAGTAGTGTGACCCCCTGCAAACTATGGAATCCCCTGTGCCTTATTTCCTCATAATAAGGGGCTGAGGATAATGGTAACCCATATGATCAAATGGTTAATATACATTAAACAGTGTTTTCGCATGTAGCTAAAGGCAAATGTTAGCATACTCATTTTGCATTGCTACCAGTACGCCTTGCCCCTAGGTAAGTAGTTGCTTAATAAATGTTAAAGAAATAAAAGCTAGTGCATCAATCAAGACCTTGAGATAAGAACAGGAAAAGGCATCCTTGATCATCACCCCCTTTGTCCATAGGCGTTCTGCTGAATAGATCTTATAGTTTTATTAAGGGCTCTAACAACCCCTAAGCGTTAGAATTAGCATTTTTCCTATATTTCTCAGGGAACTTTGTATTCACTGGTCTTCTTCCCCTCTGTAGCCTGCTAGGGCCCTCAAAAGGCCTGGGTTACCTCTTGTCCTCTACCACCTGCTTCTCAAGACTTACTATGAAATGTCCCTCCTTTCAGCTCCTTACTTGGCTTCTCAAGGTAACAGCTCCCTAGTCTGACAAACTGCTAAGAGGTTCTGGTGTGCTCATGAGGCTTTCCTCATCAACTTCCAAATAACAGCCCTTTTTCTTTGAGCCAAGGTCTCCTGGGGGCATCCTATCAAAGCCCCTGAAAATTTTCCTTTAGGAAAATTCCTAAATTTTATATTTCCTTTGGAGGAAAAAAGGCCCTTCAAAGTCCTTCAAATCCGATCCTGTGGGCAGTAATCCACCCTGGCTACCCCAGCACCCTCTGCCCATCAAGCTTCCGATAAGAGTGAGCGAGTCTGCACTCTACAGCACTGTAGTGAAGAGATAGTCTATAAACTAGGAGTCTGAATTATTCAGAGTATAGGTTGCGATGTAAGTTCTGTGTTTGAGAGAGCTAGGCAATAGACAATACTTCAGGGATGCAAACAGTTCTCTTCTGGAGATGCAACTTCTGCTCATCATTAAAAACAAAAATGGGGGGACGCTTGGGTGGCTCAGTCGGTTAAGCGTCTGCCTTCGGCTCAGGTCATGATCCCAGGGTCCTGAGATCGAGTCCAGCAACAGGCTCCTTGCTCAGCGGGGAGTCTGCTTCTCCCTCTGCCTGCCACTCCCCCTGCTTGTGCTCTCTCTCTCTTACAAATAAATAAAATCTTTAAAAAAATAAAAACAAAAATGGGAAAATTATTGTTTTCTGAAACAATTTTTTTTTCCTCTATGTTTTGGACAATAGAACCCAGTCCTCTTTCAGGAAATTTAACAGTGAAACGGGCAATTCTGGACAAGAAGCCCTTTTAAAATTAAACTAGTGATGTTATACAAAAAGCTGTAGAAGTAATAGGAAAGAGGATCTTGATAATGCATTTTCAATCAGTTTTACATTGTCTAAAAACCTGAATGAGAACGCCTTGGACCTGGAGGAGGACTTGATGAAGCATGCTTCTGGAAACATTGACCAATGTTCCTGATTAACATATCATAGGCATCTGAGAAGAGACTCAGAGATTGGTTTTTCCAGCGTCTCAGCTTGATGGCTTTGGTTTTTGTCTGCTTGAACCTTAGCAGAAACTCCTAAAGTTAAACAAAGAAGAAGTTAAACTCCTAAAGTTAAACATTTTGACTATAACTCAGACCTTGATTCCTGATTTAGGTAAGAAATCTAAAAAGGTGAAATGAGGTATAAATGACTGTCATTGAGCACCTACTATGTGCTAGCGCTGTCTAGCTGTGTGTGTAATGTCATCGCTGGTCCTCACAACAAGGAGTAGAGTTAGGCAGGTACTATTACCTCCATCTTACAGTTAGGAACACTGAGGCTTGGAGTGATTTGCTGACTCCAATGACTGGCAGGTTTTGGAGGCTTGATCAACAAGCCCAGCCCTTTGAGGTATATGAGTAGAAACTATCAGTATAATATGCTCTTGTTTTCATTTAAAGATGTATGTTTATACACAAGTAGAAAAAAAGTCTAGATGAATATAAAGCTAGAATGTTCTCAGTGGTTATATTTAAGTGGTAGGATTATAGGTGGTTCTAGTTTTCTTTATATAACATGTACTTTGCTAACTTGTCAACAAGGAACATGCATTGCTTGAGTAGGAAGAAAATAAAAGAAAAACATATAAAAATATAGAAGATAAAAATATAAAAAGATAAAGAAAGATATAAAAAAAGATAAAAAAAAAAAGAAAAGAAAAACCCTAGCTCTTTACTTGAGCAACAAAATCTAAACAAATGGCTTCCTGTCAGAAAGAAGCTGGACCCTTACAGATTTTTGGCCCAATTCAGAGATAATATTGGATTTGAGGCTTTGTTTTGGAGCAATAATTTTAGGAGAAAGGTGTGCTTCGTTTCATTTTGAAGGTCTGGGGTAGGTATTTTTTCTGAAAAAAAAAATCAGTGGTTTGTGGCTATTATAATTTCAAATGAATATCCATGAGCCAGGCATGGTGCTAGGCTTCTAAGAGAGTTTCAGAGTGTTGGGGGATGGGGAGAAGAGGGAGGTTTGAGGTGTGGGGTGACAAACAAGAGAGAATAATACGCTTCAAAGGGTGCCTGGTTTTGTGCTCCAGGTAAAGATAAACATAGGGCGCCTGGATGGCTCAGTCTCTTAAGTGTCCAACTCTCAGTTTCAGCTCAGGTCATGATCTCAGGGTCCTGAGAGTGAGCCCCACGTGGAGTCTGCTTCAGATTCTCTCTCTCCCTCTCCCACTGCCCCTCCTGCTCATGCTCTCTCTCTCTCTCTCTCTCTCAAAAAGTTAAATAATTAAGAAAGAAAAAAGATGAACATAACCTAGTCCAGTTCTGGTGAAACCATGAGACACTAACTAATCTAATCCCCTTGTTTTATGTACAGGGAAACTGAGGGCCCCAAAGGGGAGAAAACTTGCCTGGACCCACACAGCAAATCAGTCATCAAGCTGGGATCAAAATACCTGTCCCCTGGTCACTAGGTCATCAGGTTTACAACAGCAGCGAGCCCAACGCTGGAGGGCAGGTGCTCCTGGGCTCTTGTGGAGAACATGGGGTCCCGTCAAGCTCTGGACAAGGGCAAGAGGAAAGGCCTGGGTCTATAATCAGAAGGATCAACTCGGCCAGTCATTGCACCTCTGAAACCTCATTCTCCCAGCTGATGAAGCGGAATGAATGCTACTTGTGTCATCAGGCTGATGGAGTGAGGGAACATGCTAGCACAGCGCCAAACATGCAAATCTTAGCGTGTGTCCCTTTCCTCTTCTTCACCAGGAAGCAGCTTAGAGCCATTGGGAGCAAAATATACTAGACTCTAGAGAGTATATTCTGAGAAAGAAAAGAGCCCATGACCTGAAAGTTGGTGGGTTTAGGTTTATCCTGCCGAGTGGCCCACACAGCATGGGTAGTGCAGGCCCCCGCACCACCGCCGTGTTCCTCATCCTCTGCACACTGACGTGTGGGACTAGCTCATTCTTTCTCATGGGAACTGTCCTGATACTTAGCAGCATCCCTGGACCCTATGCACCAGAAGCCAGTAGCATCATCCTCCCCCTGGGGTGGTGACAGACACAAATGTCTCCAGACTTTGCCAAATGTCCCCTGGTGGCTGGAGCTGCCCCTGGTGGAGAACCACTGGGGGCTACATAAAGAACAAGTGGGTACAGGCAGAGAGAGGGCTACCTTATCTAGGAGACGGGACAAAACTCCATGCTTAATTCAGAGCGGAGTTGAAAGCCATCTATTTTAGGAGAAATAACTATAAGTATGAGCCCCCTTGCTAAGCAGGTAGGTTTATCTAACAGCATATGGAGGTTTTGTCTTATGCATAGGTTTAGGTTTACTAAGATATGTAAATTCTTCGTTAATGTATTCAACTTGTGATATGCATGCACCACCACACTTGCTTCTCATCGTATTCCCCCCGTAATCTAGTTGGGGGTCTTCTGCCCTGATGCCCTGGATGGTTTCCTCAGCCAGAAGCACCCACCCCCCTCCCCCGACATGCCCACATACTTGTTCCTCTTTAATGGTGTGTACTTTGCCCCCACGATGTCTCATATCACGACAGCCTAGACACCAGACCATCCGCTGGCCCATCCATCCCTTCAAACATTTACTAAACACCACCCGTGTGCCAAGCACCGAGTGCTAAGTGTATGGCTGGCTCCTACAATAAGGATCCTACACCCTCTGAAGGGAAGCCGTGCAGCAAGGACTCCAAAGCTAGGAGGACATTTCAGTCCTAATAAATGTCTTTAGAATATTTGAATCAAAAAATCTGTAAATGAATTACTCTAAATACACCAGAGGTTTTATGTTCTTTTGTCTCGAATGACACACGGAGGACGGGGACGGGGTAGTGTTTGCAGCATTGTAGCTTCTAAGGTCTTCGCCCTGCTCTGGCTAAGTGCTGAGGAGGCATGGAGAGAGCAAGGGATTTTTTTTTAAATGCAGCTTGGGGTTTGAGATGTTTTGATAAAAGTGGGTTCAGTGTAGACACAAAGAGGATGGTCAATTCCAGGGGGTGCGCGATGCTGGGAGGCGTGGAAAGCCCTCCCAGGAGTGGCCACGCAGGAGCTGATGCTCACAGGAGGAGGGTCCTTAGCAGACTGACCTGGGTTGATGGGGAGAAGGAAATTTCACCCACAGGAGACTGTAAGGGAAGGCCTGGGAATCAGTGAGGTGTCGATGTTAGGAAGTTGGAGGCAAGGGCGGGGGAGGGGGGCAGAACACAGAGACCCTTACAAGCCGTACGTCCGAGTGTGGACGTCTGTCTCACAGGTAGTGATATTTCCCGCCACGCCCAGCACCCAGCACCGCAGGCTTTTCTTCCAGCAAGTGTCCAGCGAACATGGGCTGAGCTAGCAAAGGAATGACTTCAGCCCTGCAGAATGCTGTGTGTGCCCGTCTGTAGCCCAGCCATGTGTAGATGCGTGTGCATGCGTGCGTCTGGGGTTTACACGGGATGGAAAGTACAGCGGGCGAGAGCCTAGTGCAGCCGCTGAACACAGCTGTGCCCCCCGGGCCACACGTTAGTCTACCTGTGTCCCAGTGGTTTCAGGGCAGCCCCTTCCTTACTCCTTAGCTCACCTCTCCCCATTAGGTGAAAGTCTTCGCTCCTTAAATGCAAGCACTCTCCTTCACGCCGCCCTCCTATCCCCTACAACTGAAGGTGTAAATGCTCCTTCTCTAAGGAAAACAGAAACACCAGGATGACGCTCCCTCCGAAGCCTTTCTCTCTGCCTTCGATTTAATTCCAGACCACAGCTCACCCTCTCCTCTCTACGACCAGCTCCCAGTCCCAGGCTCCGGCGTCATTCCTCCTCAGTCAAGGGGGCTTGATCTCCTTGATAGTAACTCCTCCCAGCGTCTCCTCAGCACCCCCAAACCACTCTCACTCCACACCATTACGTGTTGGTTAATTTATGTGTCACTTCTTAACACTGAAGTATCTTGTCCATCTTCTTTCCCCAAATAGATTGAAGCTGCTCGTAGGAAAGGGCCAATACCTTTCACCTTTTCCAATGTCTCACAGTCCTATGTACCTTCACAACACATTCATGTGGCTTCAAATCTATTTCTCTAGCTTGATTTCTCAGGTAAAGCTGTTTGGCTGTTTCATGCGATTTTATTATAAGCGATCACCAATCCTCTATGGAGGTATTACACATTTTAGACCAATATGACCAAACATTTCCCATATTAGTAAAATGAAAATAGTGCTTCTTGCTTTTCTGAACAAAGGACGACAATCAACGGCTGCAAGTCCCTGGCTTTCTCAGACACTGGCTTCTTTGAACTTCTGATGGTCATTGAGATGTCTGAGAGGATGACTAAGGGAGGCCTCTGAATCCCAACACAGAGGGATAATTCATAAGGAGTCTGTGAACTCCCATGGTTCTCTTGCTACAGAAAAGGACCTTTTACTCAACCGCGGGATTTGAGTTAGCTAGAACTGTATTTACGTTTGCAAACTAGGGACCAGAAACGTATACTGTTGACTTGGGACATTTACAACTGGAGAATCCAAGGTAATGACACTGAAACATTTTGTACAGAAATGTTACTAATCATAATGTTTGAAGGTTCATTACTGACACCTCCAGCCGATACAACATTTTTATGGAGAAAGACCTGTCTGGCCAGACAGATGAATGACTGGTAAACAAAAAGCTGGGGGACAGGGACTGATGTATTTTTCAACCCTGTGCAATTTACCAAAGTGTAGTCGGCAGTTCTAGTGGGGGTATAAATAGGTACCCTGACTTTTGGAAGGCAATCTGGCAAGCCTTAAATTGTCCATACCCTTTGGCCTTTTCACTTCATTTCTAAGATCAGCACACACAAAAAACCATATTCACAGGGAAGAAAAACCCTAAAAATATAATGCACTATTGGTGTTCGTTCCGATTCTATTTATGAGAGCCAACACACACATACACACGGGGAAACCCTACAGAACCTCCCTCAAATAAGGGAATATCACCCATGAGACTTTACTCAGTTATTAATGTGATATTTACAAAACAATTCATTATGACTCAGGAAACAGTTTACTGTGCAATTTTAATTGAAAAAAGATTATAGAATTTGCTGTGCAAAAATTCACCCTAAAAGACTATTAATATAATAAGGGTGATAGAATTATGGTGGTTTTCCCATAATGTTTCACATTTTCTTTTACAACCAAACATATTGCCTTACTACTAGTAAATAATTTTAAAAGAATATTTAGTAGAGTTGGTATGACCATAAAGAGTATTTATGTTTAATATTAAGTAAAATGTTACGTAGAGAATAAAGAGGATTCTCCATGATCTCAGATACATAAAAGATGAAGAAGGAGTGTGTGTGTGGGCGGGGGGCGGGGAGGGGGAACAGTAAGAACAGGAAGACCCAAAATATATAAAAGAAATAGCAAATATTTACAAAGTTGACCCTCTTTGAAGAGTTTGTAGTTAGAAATGAAAGGTAATTTTTAATCCTTCCTTTTCTCTTTTCCAATATTTTAAATCAATGAGATTATTTACTTTAAAAAAATCAATACTCTTTCAAATAATAAAACCTAAAAAGCATTTTCTTCAATCTTGACTCCTTGACCACTAGATAAAATATCCTCTTGGCAGATCAACAAGACCTTTATTTTTTTTAAGATTTTATTTATTTACTTGAGAGAGAGACACACAGTGAGAGAGGGAACACAAGCAGGGGGGAGTGGAAGAGGGAGAAGCAGGCTTCCCACCGAGCAGGGAGCCCGATGCGGGGCTCGATCCCAGGACCCCGGGATCATGACCTGAGCTGAAGGCAGATGCCCAAGGACTGAACCACCCAGGCGCCCCTCAACAAGACCTTTAAAGAGCGTTCAGAGAACACATTCTGTTTCAGTACATTTAAAAGTTGATACCTTCTGGGGGCACCTGGCTGCCCTCAGTCAGTAGAGCATGTGACTCTTGATCTCAGGGTCCTGAATTCAAGCCCCACACTGGGGGTAGAGATTACTTTATAAAAAAGTTGATACTGTCTTTTCTTCTGTGTACTTAATGTCTATCCCTCAAGCCACAGTTTCCTCCTTGCACTTCAAATCTCAGCTGAGATCTCTATATAACACTGTGACCTCTGCTAACCCTTTGTTCCCCTGTCTGTCACTAGTAAATTCTCATCAGGTATGATTTCCCTTTTTGAAACAAAAGACAAACCAAAACAGTAGGCAAAATGTCCACTCTTGAGTCCAGAATTTCTGTCAAGAGCTGATGAGTAAATCTGTGTCAAACCCAGTCCTGGCAAGAGGTTAGGGCCGGTCCCTTACCTCTCCTGTTCTCGGTAAAGAGAAAAGAAATGGCTCTTTCACAAGTACCAGGACTCTGTTCCTCATATTCTTTCTGATGAACTTTGCAATGGGAGTATATGGCCTGCGGAATAATGACATTCCCCCCTCCCCAAATCTCCACATCTTAATCCCCAGAACATTACATGGCAAAGGGGAATCAAGGTTATAGATAGAATTAAGGTGGCTAATCAGCTGACTTGAAAATAGATTATCTGGGATCATCCAGGTGGGCCAATGTAATCACAAGGGTCTTCAAACTTGGAAGGAGTGAGGGTGGCCGCAGAGGGTCCTGTGACGCGAGATCAGGCACGCGTGGCATGCGTGGTCCTCGGGTGTCGGGCCAAGCTATGGCCGAGAGCCTGGGGTTTGGCACAGTGGACACTAATGTCCCCGGGCAGTACCCCACCCCAGGCTCTCTGGGTGTCTCTATGGAGCCCAGCAACGCACAAGCAGGATGGCCACTGCCATAGGTGTGGATGTGCCTGACAAGATGAAGAGCCCAATCCCAGTGATGTTCCTGGCCTGTGGCTCCTTCATCCCATCACCAGCATGCACCTGTGCCTGTGTGAAGTGGCCAGAGACCACCTACACCAAACCAACAGGTCCACTGGGGCAGGGGAAGGGAAGTAGGGGAGGGGCAGGTCCAATGGAAGAACTGGTTGGATTGGACCTTCTGCAGCTTTGCTGGCTGTTGTCACCATCACCATTATTAAAACTGCTCAGCGTACAAATTCACAGCATAACTGGTGGCATGCATTTCCTCCATCATATTCAGAGAGCTAACATGTCTTAGCCCTGAGACATGTGGAAAAGTCAGGTCCCTGGCCATAAAGTTGAACATTTCTCAGGGTCCACCACCCCTGCCATCTCACGTTGCCCATGAATGCTAAGAAGACCCGGGGCACTTTATGGGGCACCTGGCTGGCTCAGTCGCTAAAACATGTGACTCTTGATCTCAGGGTTGCATGTCTGAGCCCCGCATTGGGTGTTGAGATTATTAAAAAATAAAAAATAAAAATAAAAAAAATAAAAAAAATAAAAAGATGCTGGGCCCTTTATAGAAACTGTGTCTTGGGGCATCTTTCTGGTGCTCCCAGGATTTAGCCCAGTGAGGTCGTATTAAGATTTCTGAACTATGGAACTGTAAGATAGTAAAGTTGTGTTGCTTTAAACAAATAACTTTGTGAGGTGCCTGGATTAGGTGGTATTTAGGCATCTGACTTGATTTCGGACATGATCCCAGGGTCCTGGGATCGAGCCCCAGATTGGGCTCCGAGCTCAGCAAGGAGTTGGCTTGAGGATTCTCTCTCTCTCCCTCTCCCTCAGCCCCTCCCACCGCTCTCTCTAAAATAAACAAATCTTAAAAAAAATAAACCAATAAATTTGTGATAAATCATTATAACAGCAGTAGAAAACTAGAAGAGCATGTAAAGTTACAGAATGAAAGCTGAGAACAAATCTTCTGCTTTGGATATTTTACAATAGGATGAAGGCAGGAAACCGTCAATTTTCCAGCCCTGATTTCTAAGTAATGTGTTACTTTTTTTTTTTTAAGTTGCAGTATATTTTGTTGTTCTTTTATATTAGTGTTACATGTTCATTCTTTAAATATTCAAAAATTATGGAAAGATGTAATTATGAAAGTGCAAATCTCTGTAACTTTACATACCCATTCCTTCCCCTGCTCTGGATCTAGCGAAAACTTCTGTTCATAATTAGAGGTAGACGACCTCATATGTTTTTCTACCAGCAATATCTTTAAGCAACTATACCTTCTTTGATAAAGGAAACAGTATTTACTTCATTCTGAAGTAGGCTAAACTTCATCCTAGGGAAGCAAATCTCAACTGGGGCACCCAAAAGACATTAGGCAATGTCTGGAGACATTTTCGATTGTCACACCTGGGAAGGGACAGCTCCTGGCATCTGGGGGGCTGAGACCAGGGATGCTGCGAGACATCCTACAGTGCATAAGACAGACACCACAACATAAATATCTGGCCCAAAAGGTCAGTAATGCTGAGCTTGAGGAACCCTGGTCTAAAGGGAGGCTGGAGAAACTATATCCTCGTTTAATATGGAAGAAATATTTATTTCATTCTGAAACCGGCATTAGGGAGGCACTTTATGTAAGGTATGTATACCTTACAGTGTGGGGAGAGTGCTCTGTCATGAGAAGGGTTCAAGCACCGCTAATTGGCCCCTCCCAGGGGCGCCGGAGGTGTGTGTGTGTTGGGGAAGGGATGGATGCATGTGTGTGGCCTGACTCCAAGGTTCCATCTTCTTCTAAGATAGAGGACTCCTTTTAAAAAAGCATCTGCAAATTTGCCTCATACTTGCTAATATCAAAACATGGAAAGAGAAAAGATAGTACCTACTCTATTCATATTATTTTCTCTCTCCCATATTAGTTAAGAGAACCAAAACTTCACCTGGACATTATCTCAAATGTCCAACTCTCAAGTGACCTCTGCAAAAGTGTGTGAAGCCTCTTATCTCAGGCATGGTCGCTACATCTCTTGTGTAATCATTTCACAGCCTAAGAAAAGAGATAGGGTCAAAAAAGCAAAATAAGAAGCAGTTCCCTGTTGTGGGAGTAATTGAATGAAACAGACACCGATAAGCCTAAGTCCTTAACAGCTGCAAATAAAATAAAATTAATCGATTCTACTCCCATTTTGGAAATAGAAACTCATCTGCATCCCGTTTCCAAACATTTGGCGTCCTGTATCGTGTAGGCCGTAAATGTTAAAAGTTACCTAAGACCACTGGGCAGTTTGCTGTCATCCTGGGAGCCTACCTGTACATTCCACACCAGTGAAACCACATCTCACTGAACTGGTCAGGTTGTAAGGGCTTTCACAACTGAAAGTTTATTCAAAGGGACAACCACTGAACAATAACAGACTGATGGGGGAACAAGGCAACAGAGTCATATGAGGAGTTGCTCAAGGCACCAGGGGTGTTGGCTCTGGGGAGGACCACTACAGTTCTACAGAAAAAGGACGCGAATGTGAACCCAGACTGTAGGACTCGGTAGCAGGAGCTTTTCGACAATTATCCTATTGAGCAGAGGAGGAGTTTAAGTCCAGTTCTGGGGACTCCCTGCAAGGATCCTGAAAAAGAGATTCCTGCACTGGATACAGGTAGAAGGGGGATGGACAGGCAGGACTAGGTAGCCCTAAACCTGAGGTTTAAGATCAGAAGCCTGTGAGGGCCAGCCTGGTAACTCAAATGAGCTAAACCGGACGTGAGTGACAGACAAAACAGTGGTGGGGACTGTGGCAAAGGAGACCATCTGAAAAGGAACACCACCATCCTGTTCCAGTTGATGCTGCCACGTAGTGTGTGTGTGTGTGTGTGTGTGTGTGTGTGTGTGTGTGTGTGTGTGTGTGTAGGGTTGAGAGCTCCATATTACCAGGTTTTTTTTTCCAAGAAAATCTGGAAAATCATATTTCTATGCAAAATCTCCTGATTTTTAATATTGCTAGATTTTTTTCAAGAAAAGCTGGAAAATCATATTTCTATGTAAAATCTCCTGATTCCTAAAGGATAGCAGCTAATTCAACAGTTTAAAACATTACATAAATCAAACAGAATAATTAGGCACCTCTAGGAGAAATGATAACTTCTCCCTTAAAGGTGCCCCAACCACTCCCAACCCTAAGGGACTTTCCAAATCCCACAGTCCCTGTCATATTTTGTCTGCAATTTGATTCACCAGACGAGCCACTTCAAGCTGAAATCAGGTGCTCTGGCCGATAAATCATTAATGGAGAAGATAACCAGGAGTCCATCAAGTCACCAAGAGCAGAATCCTCCACCGCACACCGTGTAAATGAGGAAGGACCTCTAATTTTCTTCCAAAGGGACACATCTCTTAGTAAGCTGCAGGTCAAAAGGAGGCAGGAAGGAGAAATAGGGTTGCCTCACTGTGGCAGTTAGTTGTCCTGTTCCTGCGAAGGTCATCCCTACCCTCGTTGGTAAACAACTTCAAAACTCTTCCCTGGCCTTCTAAAATTTCGTCAGTGATCAACCAGAGAAAGTTCAAGAGTCCCCTGTGAGAGAGAGTGCTTCACTAAGGGAAACAATCCTATTCAACTCTGGTTCACAGCCCTCTCCTGAAATTCTGCTGCCACGTATCGCTTTTCAATTATCAACAGATCTTTGCACTCAGATATCTGCACACAGCCGTATCCAGGACAAAGGCAAGCATGTTAACTTTCTTTTGAATTTTTATTCCAGTTTCCAGACTCAAATCTTCTATTTGGGGTTCTATCTAATCACGTTTAACTTCCCAAAGTAAGCCAGCTAGTATTGTAGAATTAGTTTCACTCCATTCTAGGATGCTGTGTTTTGTGGGTAACAGTTAAGATGTATCAACCTTCTGAACAGATCGAAATACGTTTTATGTACAAGACACATAATTTATTGTAAAGAATAAAAAAGTCAAAAGAATTTTATGGTAAATTTTTTGAAAATGAAGCACAGGAAATTCAAAGTCACACATCATTCGCAAATAATAGTAATGAAGTCTTATGTTACCTTCAAGAGTGTAATCACTAGCTTACTTATTTTTACGAAAGAAGTGGACCAGATGTAACAAAGTCATCGTCTCTAGGTAGATGGGAAATGTGAGAGAGAAGCATAAAAGAACTTCCCACTCGACCTCCTGAAACAGCTTCTGCCCACCTACTGCTACCACGGTCTGCTGGGTCACCATAATAAACCTGGAGCAGGTCTCCTTACTGCTCTTCTTCTCCTATGAGCCGCTCTTCACACTGCACCCACAGTAACCTCTGAGACAATGTGAATCACATCACGCCTCTGCTTTTGGCTTCCCACTGCACTTCAAGTCCCGATGGTGTACCTCAGCCTACGAGGCTCTGCATTACCTGGCCCCCGGCCCTCAACCTCACTCCTCCAGCCGCACTGCCCTCCGACTATGCGCGGAACACACTGAGCTTGTTGTCAGGACTGCGTGATTGTGGGTCCCTGCACCAGAACAATCTGTCAGTATTCTGGGGGCTCGTCTCAAGGTCATCTCTCAGAAAAATCTCGCCTTAGAGGGCACCTGGGTGGCTCAGTGGGTTAAACGTCTGCCTTCAGTTCAGGTTCTGATCTCAGGGTCCTGGGATCGAGCCCAGCGTCTGGGCTCCCTGCTCAGCGGGGGGTCTGCTTCTCCTTCTCCCTGTGCCCCTCCTCCCCACTCTTGCTCTCTCTCTCTCACTCTCAAATAAATAAATAAAATCCTAAAAGAAAAGAAAGGAAAAGAAAAATCTCTCCTTAAAACCCAATCTAAGGGGGCATCTGGGTGGCTCAGTTGATTAAAGCGTCTAACTCTTGGTTTTGGCTCAGGTCATGATCTTGGAGTCCTGAGACTGAGCCCATGTCAGACTCCACGGCTCGGTGCGGAGTCTGCTTGTCCCTCTCCCTCTCTGCTCCTTCCCCTGCTTGCTCTCTCTCTTTCAAATAAATAAATAAATAAATCTAAAAAAATAAAATAAAACCCAATCTAAGAAGCCGGGGCCCCTCCCACCTGTCCATCTCTCTCTCTCTCTCTCACACACACACACACACACACACGCACGCACGCACACACACATCACAGTACTCTACCACAGCATTCTGTTTCCTTTTCTCTAAAAACATCTAGTAGTATCTGAATTTACCTTGCTCACCCCTCGACTTGAGAATGTGAACTCCATAAGGACAGAGACCATATCTGTCGTACTCAGTGCTCTGTACTCAGTGCCAGGCACATAGTAGGTGCTCAATAAATATCTCTTGAAGCCAAAGAAGGAATGAACAAAAAACTTGCTCTAGGAATCAACTAGCCCATTTAATCCAATCAGTATTGGTCCTTAATAGCAGGCTTTTTCTTTCTCCTCAACTGCAAAGTTGTTTTTTGTTTGTTTTTTTAACTATAAGCCTATGTATATTAGACTGTTTCTATTAGTGTGTTATGAGTCATACCTGTAAAAATGGAGCAAGTGACAGTGAAGGCACATGACAGGTGCCTGGCTTCATAGAAAGAGGCAGTAAGAATCTGCTGCGCATTCCTTTAAAATATAGAGATTCCTCAGAATCCTGGGACAATGTGATTTTAGAAGGGGATGTTCCCCTTCAGGTGAAATCTTGGGACAATGTGATTTTGGAAGGGGATGTTCCCCTTCAGGTGCCCTTCACTCAATACTTTCTCTTCAATGCTTCACTTTCATGGAAATTTCTCAATGTCTCAAGAGGTCAGTCAAGCCAATTATCAGATGAGGCTTAAGATGAACCAAGGTATAAACAACCTGATGATCACCTTCCTTTCCAGGAAATGCCCGTTTTCTGGGGTGTCACTGAAAGGAGTACAGATTCCTAAACTCCAGCTGACATTCCTAAGGGGTCCCACGCCTGCTCAGGTACCTAGTTAGCACTTTCCTTACTGCTCTATGATGAGAGTCTCAAACAGGATGGTAAATTGTATTAGCGGGGGAAACCTCACTGCATATTCCTCACTACTGAAGTTCAAAGGGCACAGACATCCAATGGAGAGGAAATTAGAAACCAGCTGCCCAGGGAGGGGTCTGTTTTCGGGAAAGCCCTGGGGTGCTGGGCAAGCCCTTATAAAGGGATTTCCGAAGGGATTTTCCAACTGTAAAATGAGTGGCTGAACCAAATTAATATCCCTCACAACTCCCGGTGTCAGCCTTGAGTACAAACGGCCCAGTTCCATGAAAAGCATCACCATGCCGTCCACAGCAGCAACTCCTGCAGGAATGTCTGGGCAAGGGAAGGAACCCTCTGGGCCCACCGGCAATGAGTGCAAGCTGGGAAATGCCAAGGAGGTGGGTTCTCTCACCAGCTTCTAGGGGACCACCAGAATTCCCTCTGTGAGGAAATCTGCTGGGGTGCTGGCAGCTCACCCATGCCCTGTGGTGGTCAATACTTAATACCCTGGTCCCTGAGTTGCATAGGAGCCCACGATCTGGTCCTGAGCCTTTTGGGATTGTCAACACTTTAAGGGATACACTTTCCAGCTCCTACTTAACATACCAGTCTCCCAGCTCAGGATTCTCACTTGGGTCAAAGGTAATTTGCACAAGCCTGATTTGTTCACACAAATCTCTCCTAAACCTGAGCTCCTGTGTCCTTCAAAAAAACCCGGCAAGCTCCCCTTAAGGAGCCCCCCACACCTCTCCCTTCCTCATCACCTCTGCAGCAACCCCAAGAACCACAGGCCTGAATGCAAGCCTGACCTTTTCGTTTGGGGAGCTAGAAACTTCTACAGACCGTGATGGGGAAGACAGTGTTCTCTGCACCTGATTTTGTTTGACTTTTAATTTTTTAATTTTTTTCTTTATCCGCTTTTATTTTTTTTCCATTTAAAAAAAAATTTTATTATGTTATGTTAGTCACCATACAGTACACCATTAGTTTTTGATGTGGTGTTACATGATCCATTGTTTTCGTATAACACCCAGTGCTCCATGCAGTACGTGCCCTCCTTAATACCCATCACAGGGCTAACCCATCCCCCCTAAAACCCTGTTTGTTTCTCAGAGTCTATAGTCTCTCATGGAGAGATGAACAATGAGACTATGGACTTTGACTTTTTATAAGCAAGCTTCCCCTTTACTCAGGATAGAGCAGGCATGATCTTATCTGAGGCGCGGTGGGGGAGCTCCGGGATGTGCGGAGCAAGCGAGCACAACAGAGGTAGTGCTTTGTTCTTACAGTTCTGGTCCTACAGCAGCTACTCTGAACTGGGCTCCGGGAAAACGCAATACTCCGCAAAGAGAGGTGTTCCTTTGTTTGTTTTGTCCCAGCGGGGATCTAGAGATGAGAAATCTCCCCGTGTTCCCTGTTCCCCTGATTCCCTCTCGGCACCGAATTCTTAGGTTAGGGTTGCCTCCTCCGGGAAGGGTTTGAGAGAACTGGGTTCGAATTCCGTCACCCTCCCCGTAAAGATCCCAGCGCTGTCGCGAGGGGGAAGGGACAGCGAGTCGGCCCCCGGCAGGAGATGGTGCGGTTCCTGCCCCCCACCCCCAGTCCCCCACGCCCGTGGCCTTGTCTGCTCCGGGATCGCCGTCCTCCCGCGCCGCGCGGGTCCAGCCCGAGCCCATCGGGCCCCGCACCTCCGCGGCCTCGCGCCCCGCACCTCCGCGGCCTCGCGCCCCGCACCTCCGCGGCCTCCCGCCTCGCCCCGCGCTCCCTCCTCACCCGGGTGCTGCGGTGAGCTGCTCGCCGGAACCAGGGCCCCCGGACCGGAGCGCGCCGAGCCCGACTGCTCCTCGCCGCCAGCGCTGGGGGCCTCTGGCAGCCTCAGTCACCGCGGGCGCGCGGCCGGTGGGTGGGCTGCGCGTCGGCTTGGCCCTCGGTCCGCCCCGGAGCGGCGGGAGGAGGGACGGGGAGGAGCGTGTGGCCACCGGCCTCCCAAAGGCAGAGGCACTTGGGACGCCAGCGCGCTCAGGCGCACCCAGCACCTTCCCCGGGCCCGGGGTCCCGCCACCCGCACCCTCCGGTTAACTTAACAAGCCCCGGGGTGGACCCAAACGTGCAGAGGGCGGGGGCTGTGCCGCCCGATTTCTCTTCTCAGACTTCATTCTGATCAGATCTGCTCCCTGCTTCACTCGACATCGAGCCAACCTGGTCTGGCCTACCAACTTTCGAGTTACTCTGCTTCCATGTGTAATCTGAAAGACCGTGCCCATTCCTCAATTCCGTGCCCTGTGCGCTAGACCCCCGACTCGGAAATACGTGCGCTGGGCCCGGGCCTGGAAGGCCTGCCGCTGGCTCAGTTTCATTTCTGCGTGGAGCTACAGGGGAGGGCAATCAGAAGGGCATTTCTGACGCGAAATGCTGGAAGAAGGGGCAATCTCATAACTCGGTTTAATCCAGTTACTTGGGGTTTAACTGAAATTCCCTCCTTCGTTTTCCAATGCTTTCTCCTCCGTCCACCTTCTAACTAAAACGTACTCATTTAAAGCTTCATTTAGAGACTCCGGGAAAATAGTTGGAAATTCATGGGCGACCTTATGAAAGTTCTGTATTTTTTTAAATAGTGATTTTTGGGTTTTGGTGAGGTGACGGAACTGCGGATGAAATTTATTTTATTTTTATTCTGAGGACTCTATAGTAAGGCATGGATTATAGCTCATTTCTCACACTTAGTGGCATGACTTGGGCCAGTTTTTTGTTTTGTTTTGTTTTTTAAATCTCCTCAGCTTCTCAGTTTCCTCATCAGGAAAATGGAGCTAATCAAAATACATCAGTCAGAGGCTGAAATGCTAGGATAGAGCGGGCACCTGAGACACATTCACACTCTTACCTAATATCAGTGTTTTTAAAGAAGCGGTGACTTATTTAAACCTAACCATAGATGAAAATTTAAATAAAATTGTATCGGCTTAATGACATTTTCCTATACTTCCTGGGCTAACCTCCTGTGATATTAATGTAATATTAATATTAATATTAATACAAAAGGGTACATTTTGCCCTACTTAAGAGAGCTCTAAGGACCTTATCCTTTTGACCTTAAGACCAGATGAAGAAGCTGGAGACTCAGCGCCACAGCTATAAAGGTGGTGGACTTTGAAAGCAGGTCTGGAAGGCAGGTATGATATATTGTGTTTCTTTCAATGCCAGCTCTGTGCTTTCCCCATCAAAATCAGACCAGATTCTCTGCTGGGATGACAGTGGTTGGTTGATGACAGCAGGTTAGTGCCCTGAGAAAATATCCAGTGTAGGGTGGCCAGATTTAGCAAATAAAAATACAGGATATCCGTTAAAATTGAATTTCAGATAAACAACAAAAAGCTAAAAAACCTTATATATAAGTATGTGTAAGTATATTCCATGCAATATATGGGACATACTTATACTAATAATCCTTCATTGCTTATCTGAAGTTCAAATTTAATTAGGCATCCTTTATTTTATCTGGCAACCCAGGCCGGTGAAATTAATAAGGAATGGGCCTCACGTTCCAAAAGAATGGCAAGTTTTCACGGACATACAGATTAAAAAGTGGGTCTGATATGGATTTTGTTTTAATATTATGTAGTAAAGGGAAAAAAATTGTGTACTTGTTTTTATAAGTTGATTCTTTGTTGAGCCATTTCTTATGTCTTACTCCTATTTCTCATCAACATAACAGTGCTTATATACTTCTTTAATATAAGCAAAACTGATGACTCTCCCTTCAATCAAGATATTGGATTAAATAGTAATAATGTGTTTAAGAGTATTTTCAAATAGTATTTATTAAGGGCCAATGTATGTCAGTTACTATTTCAAACTCTGACCTGACGGCTAAGGAAATCACAACACAGAGTGCTATCTCATTAGGTAGACACAGGACTGCAAAAATTCAGAAAAGTGAGTTATTAACCGTCCCTGGAAAGGGTAGAAGTCAAAACTATCCTCGCTGCACAGGATCCAAGGAGAAGAGGCTCCAACACAGATGAGCAGAGCAAGGGAATTCCAAGATGACAGCTAGGCTTAGTCTGGAAGCCAACCTATCCTGATGAAAATAATAAACTGGAGGAGAAAATGGGATTCAATAAAACTGAAATTTTGATTAGGAACTTGGAAACCCCTGGGGCTCTTAGATGGTGATGGATGCAAAGGAAAAAAGTAAAACATTAAGTTAATTAAATTTAAAATTAAAAAAATTAAAAATAGGAGCTCCAAGGGAGGAAATGTCCAGAAAAGGCATACTACTAGTGTGACACAGCTTACAATAGATTGATTTTGGACTATTGGGTGGTATCTAAACACAGAGACGACATTTAAATCAGAAGTCCAAGAATATACTTCTCTGAATGGCCCAGAGAAGAAAGTATAATCAGAACTCTACTAGACTATAAGGAACAACATTCACGTAATTTCATAGTGGGAACATTGCTTATAGGTTTTCAGCTTTTAGAATCACCTTATAAACAAGCCAAAGTAGAATTAACTATGATTATACAAGAGAATGGAGATATGATTAATTTTTTAAATGTAAAAGTAAAGGTGGGTAGGTAGAAGGAGAAAGAAGTGGGAAGCAGGGTGGACAGAAGGTTGGGTTACTAAAGGTCTCATTTTAGAAAACTGAGAGTCAAGGGATACTGTTTACAGTTGGTAGGACAGAAGTAAAGTTCTAGCTGCGTAGTAACTCTGCTGTGGAGAGAGCAGCAGGGAGCCTGAGTATACAGATGTAATTCTATCAGAAGGCTCAGGGAAGAGAAAAGATAGGGCCAGTGTGTTTGTGAGCTAAATGCTCACTCTCCTACTAGAAATTAGATAGTGCCTAAGATGATACACCAAGAAATAATAGTACAGCATATTATTTTGGAAACACATGGAGATCACCAGAAGTCCAACAAGAAACACTGTTAAGAGTGATTATCTTTGGGGAATTGGAGTGGGGTTGGGGTGGGCTGAGGTGGGAGGGCCTGGTTTTTATGTTTTTGTCCTTCAGAACAATTTAACTATTTGAAGTATGTGCATGATTACAGTGACTAAGTATTTAAAACTTTTCAAGAATAAGAATGTGTGAAAAGGAAGGCTTCGCCAAGACTTTTGTGAATGAGTAGAAATGAGTAGAAGAGAAGTAGAAAGAGAGCAAAAGCGTGTGGCGTGCTGGGATAGAATGTGGAATTACATAAGCAAAGGCACAGGGCCTAAAAGTGAGCAATATTCCTTGGGAACTTGACATTCAGCAATTGGCAAGCCTCATAGATAGGATGGCACAGAAGGGAAGGATGACAAGGTGAGTTGGCACTACCAACAGAGTCTTCTGAGTAACGCAATGGGGTTTGGACTGTGAGCTCCTTAATGACAGGGTCTAATGTCATTTTTATTCCCCTGCATCCAATATGGAGCCTAGCACACAGTAGTTGCCCCCCCCCAAAAAAATGTTTTCTAAATGAATGAAAAATGTCCTGGGGCAATGAGGAACCATCAACATTTGTAAGCTGAGCAGTAGCATTACTGGTTTGTGGAAGACAGTTTTCTACTAAAAAAAGATGCATCGAGATTGGAGAAACTGAAAACAGGGGATGAATTAGGAGGCTATGGGGTGAAAGGTGATAGTATAAACCAGGATAGTGACAGTGGGAACTGAGATAGGAAGATCTACCTAAGCGATATCAGCAAGGGGTGAAGGAGACAGTAGAGGGATGAGTCCAAAATGGCCTTGAGATCTCTAGCTGGGGAAACCAGGTAGGTGATGGAGCCATTAACTGAGAAAGGAAACTTGGGAAAAGGAACAGATTGTAAAAGTGAGATAATAAACACAAGTCTGTATACATTGAGACTGAAAGACCTGAGGCTGATGTTTTTAAATTGGGAGTCATGAACCATTAAGGGCCTATTAAGTGTACTTGGTGAGTTGAGACAAAATATTTTTTATTGTTAAGTAGGCTCCATGGGCTTAAACTCACAGCCCTGAGATCAAGACCTGAGCCACCCAGGCACCCCCCCCAAGACAAATATTTTTTAATGAAATGGAACATGACAGATTTTAAAGTATTTCACATGTGATAAGGTTAAATGTTGTTTCACAGAAACTTTGCTTTCACTGTATACATACATAGGTAACTGACATAGAATGTATTTTCTCCCATATGTCAAAAAAATGTTTGAGAGCCTTTGCCACTTGCCCAAGTGGTGGGTGGATTTGATCTTATTCCCGCTCAGCAGCTGTCTGTGCACATTTCTTTCCAGCTCTGTATTCAGTGACTTCACACTGATATCTTGAAATCACACAGAGGGAGGGCTTCATGCCCCAGAAACCACAAACACTACAAAATGAGACTTTCTTCCCCTACAGGGAGCTAGCACCTTTGGGTGGAGTCATCTCCTGGGCCGTTGGTCATGCAGGTCTGAAGCTCCGTCTCAGTCTCTGGGCACAAGTCATTTATTTGGAAGTGAAAATGTTGAGAATGCATGGGATTAGCCATCGAGGGTTTGCAGGGGAAGCAGAGGTAGAAGACAGAATTCTGAAGAACATCGCAATTGTGGACAGTAGGAGGAAGAGGAGCTAGTGAATGAAACTGAGAGAGGTTAGTCAGTGAGGATAGAGAATGGGAGAGAGAAGCTCTGTGGAAGTCAAGAGAGAAAAGAGGTTTTAAAAGGTTAAGTATCACGAACACTGTTGATTAAATAGGATGAATGAAGATTGAAGGAAGTGTCATGAGGCTCAGCAATTAGGAAGGCAAATGACTGCTAAAACTAATTGCATCATAATAGAAGGGTGAAGGCAGAGACTCAGTAAGGAGTAGAAATGGAGATACAATGACAAGGAGTGTAGACCACCTTTAAGATATTTGATGGAGAATAAAAGGAAAGAGATAGGGCTGTAGCTTGGGTGCAAGAGAGCATGAGGTGACAATCTGGGGGATGGTCATGGGCTCTGACTGAGGATGTTTGAAGCTTTCTGAGCCCCATGGTGGCTGAAATTCACTCCTTAGTCATGGAGTAAGTAGGTCTGGTCATGTGCTTCTCCCCGTGATGTTTGTTATTCCAGGAACAAGGCCAGAGAGGAGGCTTATCTGATCTTGGAAAATTGGAGAGAAAATTGGCCAAAGGCAAAGAAAATAAGGGAATTGATGGTAATTTGAAAAAACGTGTTTTTTTTTTTTCTAGTTAAGGTGTAGTAATACACTCCTGTTGTTAGAAATCTAAACAAAACAAAATAACAAACATGGAAAGTTGGGGGGTCCCCCAACTCCAACCTGATTAAGTAATTACTGAACATTTGGTACATATCTTCCTGACAATCTTCCAGACATCGTGGAGTATTTAAAAGGGCTGAGTCAGTCAGACCTGGGCTTGAATCCAGCTCTACCTTTACTATCTCTAAAGGCCTTTGGCAAGTTACATAGCCTTTTTTTTTTTTTTTTTTTTTTACTGTATCATTATTTTTAATGTCCAGCATTTACAATACAAGGGCCAGAGGTTTCTCCCCACCTCAAGTTTATAAATTCTCAGTTGGCTTGTGAGGTCAATAGGGATACTTCTTGTCTAATTTGGTTTCTGGGAAGACTTCATTCAGGTCCTCAATGGTCATCTGATCAAATGGAATTGTGTTTCTCATCTTCTCCAGCTCTTTTTCATATTCCTCAATCCTGGCCTTTGAGAAAGACAAAAACTTGGCACAACTTTTCACATCTTCTTTTCCTTCAGGATCCACCTGAACAGTATATTTATCCTCTGGCACAGGAACCTTCAGGGCATTAAACATAGCCTTTTAACCCCTCAGTTTCCTAATCTGTACAATAGAAATAATAATAGCATTTGTATTGCAGGGTTGCAGTAAGAACTGAAAGGGATAGTGCATGTAAGTTGCTTAGAACAATATTTGGCAAACAGAGTGAGCACTTGAAATATATCTATGTATACATATACACAAACATACGCATATATACATCTATACGCATATGGGAAAGGGAATTCATGTATATCAATACACATACATACATAACATGAATAACCAGGAGGAACTGAAAAATATGGGTGACTTGAGTGGGTTGGAAGAACCTACCCTGAGGCAGAGTGACAGAAGTGGAAAGGTACAATGTCATGGTTGGTGTTTGAAGCACAAGAATTCAGAGGTGAAACACTCATTTCCAGAGGATGACAGGTCCCAGATGGTCATGTCTCTAAAGTTCTAAAATGGAGAGAAGACAAAGAATACCTCCAATATTTTAGCCAATTCCTGAACTCATTTTCCAATGCCAGGCTAAGGCTTCCTTCTTCTTTGGCAGTGTTTACATACCCTTTGTAGACTTAGTTTACTTAAAGACCCTGAAACGGTGGATGTCACCAGTGACTTGTTTGTATGTGTTCAGTAACTGGGCTCGATGATCTGGCTTGCCAAACTGGTCTCCAGGACATTTTTTTCTTGCCCAAGTCGTTGATAACACCCTTACTAACCTCAATCAAGATGTAGGAAGCATTGGGCTACGTCCAAGGCTCCCAGGTTTCTCTTGTGGCACTGTGATGTAGGGTCACCTGGCTTTTTTATCCAGTGGCCAAGTTATGTGAGCCTACAGGCACGGTGTCAGCAATGCCCGCCTTCCCATTCCTGCCATCACTACGCTAATCAAGTCCTCAAAACTCTACCCTTGACAATTACAAAATGTTTCTTTGTTTACACAAGTCATACACGCTTATTACAGGAAAAATTTTTTAAGTTTTTTTTTATTTATTTGAGAGAGAGAGAGAGAGAGCACAGAGGGAGAGGGAGAGAGAGAAGCAGACTCCCCGCTGAGCAGGGAGCCCAATGCGGGACTCGATCCCAGGACCCTGAGATCATGACCTGAGCCAAAGGCAGATGCTTAACTGACTGAGCCACCCAGGAGCCCCGGAAAAATGGTTTTTAATACCAGTTTGGTGTATATCCTATTAACCATTTCTCCATATAAACAAGCACACACATATACCAAATTATTGGTCATTTTTTAAGATCCTATTTTAATTTAGCAATGTAATCCTAATATTTTACCAAGCCAATAGATACACATTGGTAGTATCAGCTTAAGAGACTATATAATATTTTCCCTTATTGAAATTTGAGTTACTTACTAGAAATGTGGGTTATTCACCATTTTTAATTTTTGAAATAGCACTTTGGTAACGATCCTTGCATTTAAATCCTTGTGCCTGTTTTTAATTATTTCTTTGTGGTGCCTCCCTAAGAAATGGATTTCCGGAATCACAGTGTATGCATTTTTATTGCCTTCTAAGTCTTTCTGTGCATGTACATTACACCTTCTTGCGGCAAATTGTCTAAAAATGTGGTCTTACAATTATCTGACTTCCCTGCTCAGACCCTGCCAATGTTTCCTGTTATACATGGGGAGAAATAAAGTCCAGATATCCTGACAGGGCAAGCATGGCTTTCCAGGATCTGGCCTCCTTTTCATGTAGGTTTTCCGTGTTCAATCCATTTTACATGCAGCCATGCTGGACTCCACGTTGGGGCATCCCTTTGCTAGTGGAATTTCTACTTTATTGGTCCAGATCCTGGCAGGAAGCATGTGGCCTCCTCAACCTGGATGACTTGATGAGTGTTTGATACAGGAACTATTTACCAAGGTGAGAGTAGGATTTTGGGAACCCCACAAGGCACAGTACAGTGCGTTGAAATGTCTGGACAAAAGATGCTAGGTTGAAGGGCCAACGGGTACCAAAGATCCCCTCCTTGGTACCAGAGGGAGGTACCAGAGAAAGGGAAGGGGAAAGAAGAAAGAGAGAGAGGAGAGAGAGGGGGGGAGAGAGGGAAGGAGGGAGAAAGGGAGAGAGAGAGAAGGAGAAGGAGGAGAAGGAGGAGAAGGAGGAGGAGAAGGAGGAGAAGGAGGAGGAGAAGGAGGAGAAGGAGGAGAAGGAGGAGAAGGAGCAGAAGGAGCAGAAGGAGCAGAAGGAGGAGAAGGAGGAGAAGGAGGAGGAGAAGGAGCAGGAGGAGCAGGAGGAGAAGGAGCAGGAGGAGAAGGAGCAGGAGGAGGAGAAGGAGCAGGAGGAGCAGGAGGAGAAGGAGCAGGAGGAGAAGGAGCAGGAGGAGGAGAAGGAGCAGGAGGAGCAGAAGGAGCAGAAGGAGGAGAAGGAGGAGAAGGAGCAGAAGGAGGAGGAGAAGGAGCAGAAGAAGGAGGAGAAGGAGCAGGAGGAGCAGGAGGAGAAGGAGCAGGAGGAGAAGGAGCAGGAGGAGGAGAAGGAGCAGGAGGAGCAGGAGGAGAAGGAGCAGGAGGAGCAGGAGGAGAAGGAGCAGGAGGAGCAGAAGGAGCAGAAGGAGGAGAAGGCGGAGAAGGAGGAGAAGGAGCAGAAGGAGGAGGAGAAGGAGGAGAAGGAGCAGAAGGAGGAGAAGGAGCAGAAGAAGGAGGAGAAGGAGCAGAAGGAGGAGAAGGAGGAGAAGGAGCAGAAGGAGGAGAAGGAGGAGAAGGAGGAGGAGAAGGAGCAGAAGGAGGAGAAGGAGGAGAAGGAGGAGGAGAAGGAGGAGAAGGAGCAGAAGGAGCAGAAGGAGCAGAAGGAGAAGGAGGAGAAGGAGGAGGAGAAGGAGGAGAAGGAGGAGGAGAAGGAGGAGAGGAGAAGGAGCAGAAGAAGGAGGAGAAGGAGCAGGAGGAGCAGGAGGAGAAGGAGCAGAAGGAGGAGAAGGAGCAGGAGGAGCAGAAGGAGCAGAAGGAGGAGAAGGAGCAGGAGGAGCAGGAGGAGAAGGAGCAGAAGGAGGAGAAGGAGCAGGAGGAGCAGAAGGAGCAGAAGGAGCAGAAGGAGAAGGAGGAGAAGGAGGAGGAGAAGGAGGAGAGGAGAAGGAGCAGAAGAAGGAGGAGAAGGAGCAGGAGGAGCAGGAGGAGAAGGAGCAGAAGGAGGAGAAGGTGGAGAAGGAGCAGGAGGAAGAGGAAAAGGAGAGGAGAGAGCAGAAGGAAGGAAGGAAAGGAAGGAGGGTGGGAGAGAGGCAGGAGGAAGGCCGGAAGAAGTCCTTTTAGACCAGCATCCTCATAAAGATAGCAGATGCTAGAGTAAGGAATCCCAGAGAGGAGGCAAGGAGAAATGACCTGAAGATTTTCTCCCTCCCTCCTCTTCTGCTTCACTGTTGCTGGTGCTTTCTAAATTATTTCAGCTATTCACCTTTCATTGCCTTATGAGAAAAGAGTTAAAACTTCATTTTATTGGTGAGAAGTAAGAGTTTCAGCAAAGTTAAGCGCCTTGCCCAAGATCTCACAGCTGGTTTTGAGAGTGAGGGGCCCTGTTGTCTCCACCACCCCATCGTGGTCCCCAGGGAGCTTATCTCCCTCACGGTGCCCTGTGGACGGGCAATCTTTTTTTTTTTTTTTTCTTTCAATTTTCATGCATTTCGATCAAATGCTATTTGAAGAGAAGCTGTCAAGCACCAGAGAAGCTGACCAGAATGTTGGCCAGCTCGGGTGCAGGCAGAGAGGCAGGCCCTTCTCCAGGGGCGGGCACCCCGTCCGGAAGCTGATGTTGATTGGCAGGCTTTAATGAGGAAGGAGGGGCCAGTTGCCACGGCAAGAACACAACAAATCTTTGGCCCCTAAGACGCCTGCCAGTGCAGAGAGCCTCAGCTTTCCAACAAGAGAGTAAGTGTTTTTACATTACTCCTGCCTTCAGATGTTTACTAGCTATTATAGCTCATTCACGTTTATTAGAACTTGTATCTGCTGACTACTTTTTTACATTTAGACCCCTGCACCAGAAAGATGGACATTCAGGCGTACCTAATCAAATTTACAAAGATTTATGTGAAGGAGAATTTGCTAAATTTCAGTAGTCAGTTGTAGGCTAGTGAACTGGGTGTGTTTTCTACAAATAATTTTTTAAAGAAAAACCTCTAATTAATAGTACCATTTTTTAAACAGCTTTAATGAGATATAATCCACATGCCATAAAATTCATTTATTTATGTGCATAATTCAGTGACTTTTAATATATTCAAAGTTATGAAAGCATCACTCTCCACTGTCTAATTTTAGAACATTTCCTCACCCCCTAAAGAAATCCTATTTTTAATATATGTGCTGCCGAAGTGAGCACCCCGCAAAGAAATCCTATACTCACTAGGAGTCATTTCCCACCCCCACCTCACCCCAGTTCTAGGCAACCGATAATCTACTTTCTATCTGTATGGATTTGCCTATTCTGGACATTTCACATAAATGGAATCATACTATATGTGGTCTCTTGTGCCTGGCTTCTTTCATTTAGCTTCTTTTCTTGTTTCCAGAGTTCATCCATGTTGTAGCAGGGGTCAAACTTTATTCCTTTCTTAGTGTCAAACAATATTATATGTGTGAGCTCCCACACTTTATTCGTGCAATCAGCCACTAATGGACATTTAGGTTGTTTCCACTTTTTGGTTATTATAAATTATGCTGCTTGTAAACATTTGTATACATGTTTTTGTGTAGACATATATTTTCATTTCTTTTAGGCATATACCTAAGTGTGGAGTTACAGGTCATATGAAAACTCTATGTTTAACTTTTTGAAGGACTACCAAAGCAGTGGCACCATTTTACATTCCCACCACGTGTATGAGGGTTTCGCCTTCTCTGCATCCTCACCGACACTCATAATGTCTGTCTTTTTGATTACAGTTATCCTAGAGGGTGTGAGCAGTGTGTCAGTGTTGTTTTCATTTGCATTTCCTTCATGACTAATGAGGTTGAGAATCTTGTCATGTGCTTATTATTTTGGGCGTATTTTCATGAGCGTATTATTTTGAAGAAACTTCTGTTTATATTCCTTGACCATTTTTAATTGAGCTATTGTCTTATTGTTGAATTGTAAGAGTTCTGTATATATTCTGGATACAAGTCTCTTATCAGATATATAATTTGCAAATATCTTCTCCCATCCTGTAGTTGCTTTTATACTTTTTCAAAGGTATTGTTTACAGAAAAAAAATTGGGGGACGGCTGGGTGGCTCAGTCGTTGGGCATCTGCCTTCGGCTCAGGTCATGATCCTGGGATCGAGCCCCGCATCGGGCTCCCTGCTCCGCGGGAAGCCTGCTTCTCCCTCTCCCACTCCCCCTGCTTGTGTTCCCTCTCTCGCTGTCTTTCTCGCTCTGTCAAAAAATAAATAAAATCTTAAAAAAAATTTTTTTTTTAATTTTGGTGAAATCCAGCTTTTTATTTATTTTTTCTTTTGTGGCTTATGCTTTTGTTGTTATATCTATGGACCACTGCCTAACTCAATGTGATGAAGACTTACTCCCAAGTTTTCTTCTAAGAATTTTAGTTTAAGTTCTTATATTTAGGTCTGTAATCCATTTTTTAAGAGAATTTATTTATTTATTTATTTGAGACAGGGGGAGAGAGAGAGCACAAGAGAGGGAAGGAGCAGAGGGAGAGGGAGAGGCAGACCGCACTGAGAGTGGAGCCCAACGCAGGGCTCGATCCCAGGACCCTGAGATCACGACCTGAGCTGAAACCAAGAGTCGGACACTCAAACAACTGAGCCACCCAGGTGCCCCTAGATCTGTAATCTATCTTAAGTTTTGTATATGACGTGAGGGAAAGGATTGACTTCATTCTTGTGCAATATCTAATTGTGTCAGTACCATTTGGAAAGATTATTTATTCCTCATTGAATTTTCCTGGCACCTTTATTGAAAACCAGTTGACCATAAATGTAAACATTTATTTCTGGACTCTCAATTCTATCCCATTTCGCTCTATATATCTATCTGTATGCCACATTTTATGCCGGCACAGTGTACTTCATTCATATCACACGTTGATTACTGTAGCTTTGAAGTAAGTTTAGAAATCAGGAAGTTTGTGTCCTCCTACTTCATTCTTTTTGCAAGGTTGTTTTGATTCTTCTGAATCCCTTGCATTTATTTCCATATAAGTTTTTAGGATCAGTTCATCAATTCCTCTGCAAATAAATTAAGCAGCTCATTGGAAACTTCTACTTGAATTACAACTTGTCAGTGTGAAGTTGTGGGATTTCTTTGGTATGAACTCAAGTGTGAAACAAATGGGGGTGATTTAAGCATAAACCTGCTTAAAGGTTTGTGTGAAAGGCAAGCAGAGGGTTCAAGACACTGATTCTAAAACTGGTTTGGCTTTTTGTGATAGCTGCAGGTTAGAAATCCACTAGTACTTCTGTTTACTATTTTATGTTATCATTGATCCAGTGCTCCAGTGTAAGGGTTTTTTACTAAAACAAATAAGCCAAAAAGTTAAAGCGTATCCTATGCCATCCTCTGTTACCTAGCATGGACTGGGTGCTCGCTTCGTGCAAAAAGGCATGTTCTTGTCGGACACAGCTAATGATTCCTGAAGTACTGCAGGCTGAGGCCCAGGCCTCTATTTTTTTTTAAAACCCACCAGTAATTCTCACGTAGTCCGTCAGGAAAGAACAGCAGCAACATCCTCAGTGCCTCTCCCTTACCTCAGGTCTCCCCCCTCCCTTAGAGCCAGCGAGCCAGGGTTACTCAGTGCGGGCTGTGAACTAGTAGTTGTTGTGGGGACTTGCTACAAATGCAGGACCTCAGGCCTCATCTTAGACCAGAATCTGCATTTTACCTACATCCCAGATACTTTATATGGACCAGAGGTTGGTAAACAATGGTCTACAGGCCAAGTGTAGCTCACTCCATTTTTTCGGGCCCATGGTCACCGCCTATGGTGGTAGCGCTTAGTGGGCAAGCCTGTGAGCTTTGGGAAGCCAACTGCTCCCAAGTCTGCTCCTAGTCTGTCTCCTGAGCCCACAGCTGTGCCTGGCCTCTGCCCAGGGCCCTGCTGGTCACCACCCACACTTTGGGAACTCTGCTGTCAGCAGTTTCTGGGCACGGAGCAATAGAATTAGTTCAGTCAAGTCACCTTGCCTCCCACCAGCTTTCAACTTGAAATGGTTGGGCTCTTGGAAAGGAGAAAGGGCATGCTGGGATCTGGGCATCTGTGGAATAGAAGGAAAGTAACCATCCTACCAGCCAGACCCCTCCCCCTCGGGCTGGTTGCTCTTCCCCCTGAGACTGTCACCAGCTGAGGGCTACTGAGCACAAAGCATGCTCACCCACCTCCACCACCCCTTCCTCCCCCAGGATGGCCCATCCCTGGCTGGAGATTTTCTCTTGTTACATAATAGTTATGTAATGTTACATCATAGTCTTGATTTTTGCCTCTTGGCCTACAGAGGCTAAAAAAATTTTGTACCCAGCCCTTTACAGGAAATATTTGTGGTTCCTTGGTCTGTATACCAAAGTTGGAGCCACTTGCCCTTTGCAGAATGTGCCTCCGCCACCCATGCGCTGTGCCTGAGTTGATCTTCCATCACTGCCAGGGCCCAAGATGACTCTTACTCATCCCTTCGGGAACCAGCTTAGGTCACTTTCAGAAAAAAGTGCCTTTTACTTCCTAGTCCTGGGGAATGGTCCTTTCCCTCTATCCCCAGAAAATCACCGCCATCATAACGCTTAGGAGATTGCATGTTAATTGTGTTATGCACTTCTCTCCCATTCTAGGGCTATCCTCGTATTTCAGTGTACATTAGTTGGTCTGATAGGAGGCTCAATAATTCACATTTCTAATAAATTCTTAGGTGATGCCGCTGCTGGGCCACAGCGTGTCTGGCTGACTCCAAACTCTTCTTGAGATCTCAACTTAAATGTTGGGATCAAAGAGACATTCCCGCTAGCCCCACCTCAAGTGGCTCTCTCCTCATTCTTTTCTTCTGTCCCAACCCCTTATTTGTTTATATCACTAATTCTCAAACTTGTTGGTCTCAGGACTCCTTTACACTCTTAAAAATTACTGAGAACCCCAGAGAGCTTTTGTTTATATGGATTATAGCTATCAATATTTACCTTATTAGAAATTAAAACTGAGAAAAAATTTAAATGTTTATTAAATCATATACAAAAATCATAGTAAGCCTAATATGCAATAACATTAGTGATATTTTCATGAAAAATAATTACATTTTCTAAAGCAAAAGAAGTGAGAACAGCTTATTTATTTATTTTTTATGTAGCTGAATCTCTTTACTATGTGACTTAATAGAAGACAGATGTATTCTTAGCTCTTTTGCATTCAGTTTGTTGTTTTGGTTGAAATATAGAAGGAAGGAGCATCTGGGTGGCTCAGTCTTTTAAGGATCTGCCTTTGGCTCAGGTCATGATCCCAGAGTTCCGGATGGAGCCCCATGTCTGGCTCCCTGCTCGGCGGGGTGCCTGCTTCTCCCTCTCCCTCTGCCTGGGGCTCCCCCTGCTTATTCTCTCTCTCTCTCTGTCAAATAAATGAATAAAATCTTTAAAAGAGAGAAATATAGAAAGGAAATCTGGTCCTCCACATATATAAAATTGGAAAAGGGAAGAGTATTTTATAACCTTTTCAGATAACTGTGGATATTTGTCTTTAATACTACACCAAAACTGGACAGGTGGTAGCGCTTTACAAGTAAGTTGGAATCTAAAACAATCTCATTGTACTTTTCATACTGTGTCTCACTAAAATCCATTGTCCTATCCTGAATGAGTCTCTTTACCCATGCATGATTTTGTAACATCATACGCTTGTCATTTGTTCACGGAGTTATGCAGACTTTCTAAATGTTGACACATTTTGTTATACAATATTTTAAAATCATTTTTTATGAAGTCATGTAGTCAAAGGTCAACATTTATAAAAAGAACTCTACTACTTTAGTTTCCTTGTTGAAACTAGCTTCTTTTTCTTTCTTTCTTTCTTTCTTTCTTTCTTTCTTTCTTTCTTTCTTTCTTTCTTTCTTTCTTTCTTTTCTTTCTTTCTTTCTTTCTTTCTTCCTTTCTTTCTTTTTTTTTTTTGACTTTGTGTGTGCTGGTGAAGAATACCATGACTGCTAATCTAGTTCGGTGTCACTGCCACTGCCTTGCTTTGTGCTAAGGTACCGGCTGCTTTCTACATTGTTGCTTTTGAATCATCAGGACAAATGTCAGCACAAGGCCAATGACATTTTAATATTAAAATGAAAATAATTTTGATCTCATGGATCCCCTGAAAGAATCAGGATTCCTAAGCATCTGTAAACTATAGTTTAAGAATTGTCAATTTATGTCTTAATGCTGTAAAAAACTTGTAAGCATTTTATTTGCATGTTTACATCTTGTCCATCTGAATTGGTGTGCCAATAGTATTAAATTTCTACGGAGTGCCTGCTTTGTGTCCAGTCAGTAAATTTTTCACATGGATTGTCCTTGTATCCTCACAACAAATTTGACAAATTATACCCATGCTATGGATGAGAAAGGTAAGACACAGAATTGCACAACTAATTCAGAATCACACAGTTTGGAATCGGAGTAGGGAATAGCACTGAAAAGTAGTTTGAGGCCAAATAGAAAATCCCAAACCATGAGTTCATCCTATATTCCTGGGGGCAGAGGGGAGCCATTGATAGTTCTTCAGTAGGGGACTGGCATATACTAATCTCAGTGGCTGAAATCCAAATACACCCTCAGCAGAGCACACACATACGAATTTGTGAGGTAAGAAAGAAAATAAATGATAAGGAATCCTATGGGATCACTTTATTCCTATGGAATAAAGAATTGTAGAGAATTTCCTAAGCGGTATGTTTTTCCCATAGTTTTTTTTTTTTTTGGTCATGGAATTGACCAAAATGTCGGACATGACAAAGCTCCACCAAGCTGTGGCTGCAGGAGACTACAATTTAGTGAGAAAGATTTTGAAAAAAGGTCTCTGTGACCCAAACTACAAGGATGTGGACTGGAATGACCGAACCCCACTTCACTGGGCTGCAATCAAAGGTGAGTGGGCAATGCCTGGGTAAAATCCATCCCTTTGAGTCCGCCTTTCATGAGGTTACCAGTCAGTAGTCCGTGTGTGGTAGTGGAAAGAACATTTCTTGAGAGCCAAATGGAACATGTCAACCCTGGCACCACCACTTACTGGTTGTAGCACTTTAAGCAAGTTATTTAATATCTCTAGGCCTTAATTTATTCACCTACATAGTGGGAACAGTGATTATCTTGGCGTCTTGCAGTGAGGATTCGCTAAGATAATGGGTGTACATGCCTAGCACATAGTTCGCTCTCAATTAATGCTAGTGCTCTGCCCTCTTGACCTCCAACAAGAAAGGTAGGACAGGGACCCTGTCATGTTCACTGCTGTGTCCCCCACCCCTCACATGGCTCAGTTACGAAATTGGAGGAGGCTAGTGGCAAAAACTCAGCCGTTGGGCTTGTCAAGGCCTTCAGCAATAGAACACCATTGAAGAACGTTAAGGAAGAGAGTATTATAGTCAACTTGCTTTTTAAAAAAAACTGTTTGGATTTCTGTATGGAGAATGGATTGGCAGGAGGCAAGACTTGTTGCAGAGAATCAGTTGGGAGAATTTTGCAGAAATTTGAGTACAAAGTGATGGTGGCTATACTAAAACGCCTTCTAGTGAACGTTTGCTGTATGCTAGGCATCATGCTGTATGCATTATGTCTGTGATTTCATTTGTACTTCACAAGAACTCAGTGAGGTAAGTAATAACATTTTTCACTTACAAATGAGGAAACTGGGCCTCAGACCTTTGTCTCCTGTCTGCGATTCCACAGTTAGCAAGTGTTACTTACTGGCAGGTATGAGCCCACATCTTTTGGATTGAAAGCCTGTGCTTTGAATCTGGCTTAAGTGGGACTTAAAATATTTTTTATTGAGGTATACTTGATATACGTCATTATATCACTTTCAGGTATACAACATAATTAAATTTTTGTTGATATTATGAAATGACCACCACAGTAAGTGAAGTTAAAATCTGTCACCACATATAGTTACAAAAGGTTTTTTTTTTTTACAAAAAGTTTTCTTGCAGTAACTTTTAAGATCTATTCTCTTAACAACTACCAAATATGCAAAACAGTATTATTAACTACAGTCACCATGCTGTATGTTACATTTCCAGGACTTATTTTTTTTATAACTGATGTTTGTACCCTTTAATCCCCTTTACCCATTTCTCCAACCCCTCAGCCCCTGCCTCTGGCAACCACCAGTTTCTTCACTGTACCTATGACCTTGGTGTCTTTTTGTTTTTTTTAGATTCCACATATAAGTGAGATCCTATGATATTTCTTTTTCTCTGACTTGCTTCACTTAGCATAATGCCCTCAAGTTCCGTCCAAGTTGTTGCAAAATACTTGCTTTTGAATCACCGCTGAGGCTGCCAAAAGCGGAGTGAGCCTTACCAGTGTCCGCATAGGCATGCATAGGTGACTTGGGAGGGAAAGCAAGATTCCTAGGAAGGGCTTGTGGGAATGAACAGGGGAAGGGAGGGCCCTGGACGGAGTAGAGGGAATACTTGCAGAGCCCAGGACTCTGGTGGGAGCAAGGTTTCTGAGGTAATGGTGGGGCGCTGAGTCCCAGGTAAGAGAGGGAGATGGAGGAGGGGATGGCGCTTAGGAAACCGGGAAGGGCCTCAAAGCAAGTGTCATCCCTTCTTTTATACTATCCAGGCTACGTCTGGCCCTAGTCAGGCAGACATTTTAATCTTAACCTCCTCCTGTTTCTTCCTGGTACGTCTAAGGGCACATGGAGGTGATGCAGCTCCTTCTAGAATATGGAGCCAGGCCCTGCCTGGTAACTGATGTGGGCTGGACCCCAGCTCATTTTGCAGCTGAGTCAGGCCACGTGAATGTGCTCAAAGTTCTCCATGCATTGCACGCCGCGATCGACGCCCCCGACTTCTTTGGAGACACGCCAAAGAGGATCGCACAGATCTACGGGCAGACCGCCTGTGTGGCGTTCCTGGAGAAGTAAGTTTCATTTATTTCCAGTTAGAGAAATGGTAGAGAAACAGGAGCCTGGGGTCAAGGTCTTTGCTGACTCAGTGGTCTGAGGTCCATGAAAATGAAACGAGCAAATTCAGCTGACTGTCGTTTGTGTTGTTTTTATTTCTTTTCCCTGAAATGACTAGTTTGGGTGGAAACTATATTGTTTTAGATTATGTAAAATCTACTGTTTTTCTATTATACCAAAGTTATAATTACTATAATGACACATATTTATAATAATTTTAACAGTATGCAATTCTCATAATTATTGTTTTAGATGATACAAAAATTATCTCAGATAAGAGAGGTGGGACACCAAATTTGAAAATGGGTCATGGTACAAGATTCGTGGAGCCCCTTCAGACCCCTGACAGGTATTCCAACTAGCTGTGTGACCTTGGGCAAGTTAAGCCACCTTGCTGATCCTCAGGTTTCTCATATTAAAAAGGAAGCTGGTGAATTAGGCTATCAGTTATAAGGGCCCTTCTACCTTTTAAAACTTCTATTCATCTATGCATCTTCTACTCACACACTCACCAAAGATCATGACTTTTCTAGCACTTGTTAATTTTTTTCTCTCACCCACTGCATTCAAATAGAATTAAGTATCAATTATGTACTTGACAGGTACAGCTTTGGGAGGGATGGAAATAAAATTGGGGAATTTATAATCTGGTTGAGTTAATAAGTGATTCGTATAAGAGGCAGTAAAGAAAGTGAATGAGGGCAGCATTGCTTGAAAACCAAAATGAGATCCATAGAGAATCTATCTATAGGGCAGTTCACGGTGGGAAGGGGGAATGACTGTATAATGCTCTTCTAAGAACTTGCAAATGAAGTTATCTTCCAGAAGTTAAACTAGAGTTGCTTATGATGAGATTAGATATCTGTAGAAGTAACCCAAGAGACTTTCTCTTAACAGTGGTATTCAAAATCAGGGGTGCCTGGGTGGCTGAGTCGGGTAAGCATCTGCCTTCAGCTCGGGTCGTGGTCCCGGGGTCCTGGGATCAAGCCCCGCATTGGGCTCCCTGCTCAGCGGGGAGCCTGCTTCTCTCTCTCCTTCTGCTTGCCACTCCCCCTGCTTGTGCTCTCTCTCTCTCTCTGTCAAATAAATAAATAAAATCTTTAAAAAAATATTCAAAATCATAATCAAATTGACTTGGGGGGTAAAAGCAGAACCTTGAGTCCTGACTCGAAGACTTCTCCCCGCTCGTACGTCATCTCCTACACGCAGTGACCTCTATCCATTGTGGACCTCAGCAACTGCAACACTGTTCTCTGAACTTTTAAAAGCTCTAACATATCACTCTGTGACCATAGCTCCCTTTCTTCATTTTGCCAGTTCCTCACACAGGTATTTGCGTGCATCAAGACCTCTTCTCGTTCAACTTCTTTCTCTCCTGATCGATCATCGGCCTGAAGGTTTCCTGATCTTCCATCGGTCTGCCATCTGGACATCATGATACACCACTTCTTCCTCGCTGTTTGCATGATTCTTAAATTTCCAACCTTTTGTCCTCCTATACCATGTGACCCAGAATTCCCACCCCTGTATCAGTCTCCATCTTCACTCCTGTGCTTGGTCTGGGAGAGAAAAGCCCACAAATAAGTTCATGGGCACCACCAGAAGTTCTGGGATTTCTGTCCTCAGCTGAGCTCTTGGAACAGTTTGGCAATCTGTCTCCCTGCCCTGCTCCTTCACTGACAGCTCACATCCCCATCATACCTCAGCCTGTCCCTCAGAAAGTAGGCTTTCTACTGCATAGAGAATATTGAAGCCAAGGGCTTACATGTTTAAACCTCCTCCTACATGTTGTCCCTCCATATAGACCCTAACCCAAACCTTTATATCTCCCACAATGTCATCATTCCCGTGTTCTATGTTGCATCTTTTATTCTCCTGTATTTTTAGCTTTTTTCTATTCCTTCGCCCCTCAGACCTCTCTGGCCTTTGAACGTGTTCAAATAGATCTTACTGAACAAACACACAAACATTTAGAGGTCCTTTTACTGTCTGCTGTTTCTTTCTTCTTCCTGCATTTCTTTCTTTCTTTTTTTAAAGATTTATTTCTTTATTTGAGAGGGGAGGGGGAGGGGCAGAGGGAGAGGGAAAGAAACTTGAGGAGACTCCACGCTGAGCATGGAGCCCTACACGGGGCTCGAGCTCTTCTTGCATTTCTATGCTACTTAAATGTTAATCTGGGTAATTTAATGTTAATCTATGTGGGTGTCTTCCTCATCCACCTTTGCACTTGTTTTCCATTTTGTACTGAATCAGGGCTCGTCCAGGGAGGTCCTTGTTGCGAAATCAATGGCCTCTTCTCAACTCACGTCTTAACTCCACTTAATGTGATATCTGATTACTCTTCTCCTTTGGCGTGTCTCTTTGGATAACTTTTTCTCTTCTCTGGTGCTATTCTCTCCTATTTCTGCTTACCTATCTGATCATTTCTGCTCACGATTTTCTTGAGCTCCTATTCTTGCATGACTTTTAGAGGCTGAAATTCCTTGGGATCCTGTCCTTGGCTATCGTCTGCTGACTCTCTCTGCAAAAATTTCAGCCCCTCCTCAGTGACTCGTGCATGGATGAGTGTGATACACGATCTCAGCATAACTGAAATGGAGGAGGAGAGGTTCTCCAAAGAGTGGGGGGTGCCATTACCAGGAAAAGTGGGCAAGCAGAACTGAGCCAACAAAAACAACAAAGGTCAGCCACATCAAGTGCAAGTCATTTCCAGTTATCGTCATCTCCCATGAGGAACTTCCCTTTTGACAGTTAAGACGGTTCAGAGAGAAGAAATCCTGATTAAGGGGTAATTAATCTGGACCTTGAAAGACAGCTAAGATCTGACTAATGAAGGAGGGAGAAAGATTCTTGATTTGGAGTGAAGGCATCAAGTTGGAGATGTGCACAGGTTGTGTGTATGTGTGAGGACGCTCAGGGGTACTGGGGGGATGAAGATCCCTGAGGGATTTCTTAACAGCCCCTGTTGCAAGCAGGTGGGCTCCTGGGCTAGGATAATGACGAGAAAGGATATAAGAGAATTTCGGAAGAAGCCTAGGCAGTATTTGACAATTTTCTGAGTAAATCTCTCATTCACAAATACTTTGGAGCCCTACCATGCCCATGGCTTTGAACTAGATGCTCAAAGGGCTTTAAAGATGACTCAGAGACAGTGCCGGACTTTAAGTTCCCCGGGAGAGGAGATACTTGCTTACATCAATAACACTAATACAAGCTAGAAGGTAGCAAAGGTCAAAAGAACAGGGCAGAGGAGGGGTACCACGAGGCCTGAGTATGGAGCGGTCACTTCTAGCTTGTTGGGGGGATGCGGACTGAGGGGCAAACGGGTTTGCTGTCTTCTGATTGAAACTTGCTTTTTGTAATGCTTTGCACTTTACTTCAGACGATACTTCCGTATACTTCCCCTTGTCCACGTGTATATGATGGTTTATTCACCTATTTCTCTATTATCTATTCTATTGTTCTGTATCTGTCATCTGTCTATATGTCACCTAGCTATTTCATAAAGCCATCTATACCTACCATACATATGTGATTATGAGTATTTTTTTATTTCTTTTGTATATGTTTCCATACTTTAAAATCTTCCACGACGGACAGACATGGTCTTATATTTAGGAAAAAAAATACAATTGGAAAAGAAATGAAGGGAAACTGCCACCTACTAAGATGCTGGTAGCTCTAGAACTTCCCACTCAGGGGCTTGCCATTTTTCTCCATCTCCCAGTCATTTCTTTAGTGTCTGAGGCATCCCTAAAGGTGCCCTGGGAGATGCTCGAACTCGACCTTCTTCCTTCTCGCCTGGACTGCTGGCGTGGCCAGGCTGTGTGCAGAGGGCGGGAAGAGGGGGCCATGCCGCAGCCGGGACAGGCTCTCCCCGCCAGCAGGGGGCTGATGACCGCCGTGTTCCCCTTCTCCAGGGCTGAGCCCGAGTGCCGGGACCACCGGCGCACCGCCAGGCAGCAGGGGCTGCCTCTGGACCAGCAGGACGAAGACTGGGATGCCAAGAAAAGGGAGCTGGAGCTGTCTCTCCCTTCCTCAAATCAAAACACCAACAAGAAAAAGAATAAGACAATCCGAGGCCCCACCAGGCCGGGCCATCCGAAAGAGAGAAGAGCGTGAGAAGGAGAGCATCCTCGGCAGCTCTAGCACGCATGTCTGCTGCGGGGGACGGTCCCTGGACCAGAGTAGGAGTTGTGAGACCTGTGCTGTCCTTACGTGATTTTACTTATGACCATTACCCAGACGCCTTCTACCGGTAGCTCAGGACCTGCCGTTTGGTCTGAAACCTTGCCGGGTGTTCTCTACCCGAGCTGTTGCCTCCTTGCTGATACGCGTTATCCACAGGAATGGCCAGAAAGGACCGAGTGTTCGCTGCTTGGATGTGGTCACCAGTCATTTGCCCTGTCAGCATCCCCTGGCCCGCTATGGGCCGTTATAGAATTTCAGGGGGCAATGAAAGTGCTATCCCTAAGGAAACTTGATTGTTTCAATGAAAAGAAAAAAGTAACAACAAAATCTCAGAAATCTCCTATACTGAGTATAGTTAATCTGCGACAAAAATGATTTGTTGTCACATAAACCAAGCAAAGAGGTGAACAAATGTAGCTCCCAGGTTCTAGCTATGGTTTTCCTTCGTGGGGTAGAGGCTCACAATCCCAGCCTGGTCATTTTTACCAATGGTCACCTCTCTATAGGAAGAACAATCTGGGCAATAGACCAACTTGGTGAGCAAGAACTGGGAACGTGGACGAGAATTAGTTCCATCCCGCATAATGAATGAGAGGTAGCATAAAAACTAGAATGTGTGATTACGGCCCTAGTTGTTCAGTGTGCATGTTAGGAAATCTAAATACAGATCAGGTATTTCCAGTGAAAATGTCACATCCGACATGTGCTCTACATATGAAATACGTATCCGATTTTGAATACTTAGAACAAAAAAAAAATGTAAAACAGCTCATTAACAATATTATTGATTACGGGTTGAAATGGTCATATTTTGGATGTTGGGTTAAATAAAATATATCACTCACATGAATTTTACCCTCTTTTTCTCCCCTTTTTAAAATATGTGGCTGCTAGAATGTTTAAAATTACATGGGTGGCTTGCTTTGTTTTGTGTGTTTTTTGGCCTATCAGACAGCCCTGCTGTAGAAACCAGAAAATATTTAGAGTCTCCACCAGGCAGCTGGCTTGATGAACTCCAATTGGTTACTCCACATGCCAGGTTTACTAGTTTTTCTACCTAAATCAATGTCTTTGGGCACCTAACATCTTCATTACGCATTCCTCAATTGGTGCTTATGTTAATACAGGCCATGCTTGGTTTGAATTCTCTGAAATGAATAAATGCTTGAACCTCTGCTAGGAAAGTAGTACAGCTGTGGAAGATACCTTTTCTAGTTGGTATCCATCCTGAGCATCAATCCCCCTTCTCTGTGCTCAGCAATTCCCAGAGGGGGTTCCTGCTTGCCATGCTCCTCATGGTCTTCTACTGGCATACGAAATTTGGAAGACACCTGACTCAAGCTGGACCAGTCGGATTCTTTTCCTGGGAGCCAGCTGGTTCTGGCATCTGAGACTAAGCTCCGGGTACAGGGGGATCTCCAACTCTGTCCTGACCTGCCCCACGGTGCCCTTGACATCTGCAGGGTCCATCCTCTCTCAGAGTTCACACTTCCCCGTACTGCTAGCCACAGCCCATGCAGAGGATTGCAGTGGAGACGGGGTGAGGGTGGAGCGGGAAAAGGCCCAGGCAGCAACACTGAGCACCCCCAAGTTGGGAAAGAGAAAGGCCTGTAGTTTCCCCCCTCATCCTGAGACACAGTCTTCTCAGGGGTCCCCCTCACCCCCCACTGATGAGCCCCTCCCTCCCTGGGCCCTCATTCTCCTCAGCCACGTCAAAAAGTCCCCTCTCCACAATTTGCTCTCCTCCCTCGGCACTGGCCACATCCTCAGAAAGGCGTAGACAGGGCCTGTGACTGAGCTGGGCTGGGGGTAGGGAGGTGGGGGTGGGACTGGGTTCTGCACTTCCCCTCTCGGCTGGGCCCTCCTGTGGGTCGCTACCTCCCTGTGCATCCTCAAGAGCAGAGGGATCTCCACGCCCACTTCTGTCCTCATCATTGCCTCTGGCCCCTGAGCTACCCACAGCAGGTCTTCCTCTGGAATAATATGTCCCCTTGACCACCAGCTGCCATGTGCTGGGCTGAAAAAAACAGCAGGGAAATCTTGCCGAGAGATTGGACATGGAGGGTGGCAGTCTCTCCTGGTGTGGTTAGGCACCCATTTCAGAGGAACATTGATGACCAGAGCTCATCGGCCAGGGCCTGGGGCAGGTGGAGGAACTGGGAAACCTTGGGGCTGAGCCTGCCTCCCAGGCCTGCCCCCTCAGCCTTGGTAGGCTCCTTGGAGGAGAATTAATAGAGGCAGGAGCAGTATACACAGGTGGGTACTTTAACAGCCAGGTCTCCCACAATGAAGCCGGCCGCTCTGGAGGTGTCCAAATGGAGATGGGCGAGCACATTTTGAGGATACATAAGACTTACCCGTAGGAGTAGGCTGGACTCAGGAATTTCTGTGGCCTCCCTCAGATTTCACATCCCCACCTGGATAAAAAAAAAAAAAAAAAAAGGTGGGGGGAAATTAAAAGATTCTTCTCCTGGTAAGTTGAAAAGGAATCATGAGAAGATAGACCAGTAGCATATAACCTTAGAAGTATGGAGTGGCTCATTCTACACAGGGCTGAGGAAGCGTCAGAAGGTGCTCCACAGAGACAGAGAGAAGACTGAGGTAAAAGATGGAGGGTGCGGTGGAGTGGGAGGTGGGGACATGCACACACATGCACAGCTTTCTAGTTTCCAGTTCTGGTTCTGTACTCAGGAAATCTGTGAAACACTGCTTTCATAATAATATTTCCTCTTTTGCTTACAGCCTATTGAATTGATTTCTCCCCCTTTTCTCCCCAGCAGTCTTATGAGTGGGCTTATGAGTCAGGTGGGCTTAGGTTTATAGCCTCCTCTATGAAATAGGCAAAATAATCCTTCCTTCCTGGGGTTGCAGTGGGAACGAGATGAGATGTGTGGACTAATGCTGCCATTGGCACTCTGTAGCAGGTCCTTGTGATGGGTATGATGTTACTGTAGGAGTAGGCTCAGTTTTCTCCTAAGAATCCTGAAGGGGGCCAGGAATAATGCCCTGTATGGGTCAAATGAGGCTGTCCATTGTCCAGTCCATAAATGCGCCCTGTCTAGTTTCATGGCATGGCTCGTAGTCTTTCTTCCATTGGCCAGACACACCTGGACCAAACTGATAAGTGTTCTCAAGGTCCTTTACTGGGGCCATACCCCCACGGCCTCCTGCTGTCCTTGCTGAGTCCTCCTTTTCATTGTTCATCTCATCGAGGCATTGGGAAGAGAAAGAGATTGTGCATAGTAAATGGGAACAACAGGAAGCAGACACTATGAAAAAATTGCTGCAATGTGGATTCTGTACTAAGCATGTTTTATATCTAATCTTCATGACTCCCCTGCGAGGCAGGTCTTACTATCACCCAGTGACATCACAAATTGCAATTCTGAGAGGTTGCGTGACTTGCACTAGGCCACCAGGCCAACGCTCCTATAGTCCTGAAAGCCTGCCTAGGTTAGAAGGAGTCCTAAACTTCAGACGGCGGAATCACGGTCAGGTTGCTCAGCTTTTCTAGATTCCTCACCTGTAAGCTGATTTTTTTTTTTTAAGATGTTATTTATTTATTTACTTACTTATTTGACAGAGAGAGAACGAGAGTGAGCATCTAAGTAAGAGGGAGCAGCAGAGGGGGAGAGAGACAAACAGGCTTTCCGCTGAGCCCCAATGCGGGGCTCGATCCCAGGACCCTGGGATCATGACCTGAGCCAAAGGCAGACGCTTAACCAGCTGAGCCACCCAGGCGCCCCTGTAAACTGAATTTTAGCTGAGTTCTCAACAATTCTGAGAATTTGAAACAGAAGACATACATCCTCCGTTTTATTTTTTTTTTAAGATTTATTTATTTATTTTGGGGGGAGGGGCAGAGGGAGAGAGAGAACCCCAAGCAGACTCCCCGCCAAGCGCAGAGACCCATGTGGGGCTTGATTCCACCACCCTGAGATCATGACCTGAGCTGAAACCAAGAGATCGACACTCAACTGATTGAGCCACCCAGGCGCCCCTCAACATCCTCCATTTTAAATATCCCTCTTAACAATGCTTACTCTCTTTTATTCTCTGTGTTATCAGAACCACGACCAGCTGAGGCGCTTGCTGAAGGCAAAGGAAATCCAGAATTGGTAGCGTAAGTAGGTAGTAACAAATACCAACTATGAGCATGTGATCAGTTACTCTCATGAGTATTCCTCCTTATTTTGTTATGAATATGTTTGTCGTGTGTGTGTGTGTGTGTATGCAAAATGGTACAGCCACTTGGGAAAATATTTTGGCAGTTTCTTGTGTACTTAAATATATACTTAGCATACGACTCAGCAACTCCACTCCTAGATATGTACCCAAGTGGAATGAAACTTACATTCATATAAAATCTGTATATAAGTATTCATAGCTGTTTTATTCATAATTGCCAGAAATTATGGGAACAATCTAAATGTCCTTAACGGGTGTGTGGCTAAACAAACTTGGTCCATCAATACCATGAAATAAGTATTACTTAGTAATAAAAGGGGACAGACTGATACACACAACAACATGCGTGAATCCCAAATGCCTTATGCTAAATATAAGAAGACCAGACTCAAAGGCCTGTTTGAATCATTTCTAGGACAATCTGGAAAAGACACAACTAGGAGAGAAAACACCAGTTGTTGCCAGGGGCTGGAGATAGAGGGGAGGGCTATCTCCACAGAGGCACAGGTAAGTGTTTAGGGTGATGTAACTGTTTCATATCTTGATATTGTTGTAGGTGTGTGATTATATGATACACTAAAAAATATGAAAGTTCCTGCATGTAAATTGTACCTTACTTTTTTTTATAGGAGGAAGGAATTAATGTTTAGCTAACTCATACACTGAGATAAAGCCTTTCAAAATACCAGGAGGTCCATAAGAGCTGAGGAGGGGGGAGGAAATATACATGAGAAATTCTTAGAGAAATTCCTTGGGAATATTAAGAGTTCAGTGAATTCCCTAATTGGCTATCCGTCAGAATCACCTTTGGGATTTATAAAAAATACATGGATTTTACTTCAGAGACTCTAACTCAAAAAGTCATGATTAGGTCCCAGGAATTTCTATTTCTTCGGTATTCACTAAATTACTGTGAAGTCCATCTAGGTTTAGAACTCCTGAGACAGAATTGCTGACGTCCTTTCCAAACTAAGCATTCCTGTGACGGCATAGAATTTCAGACATATGTAAACTTCTCTGGGGGAGGAAAAAAACCACCTTTACTTTTACTAATACTGACTGGTATTTAGTATTTCCTTCAACTGTGAGTTTGGGTAACAAAATTCAAATATGAACAATTTCTATGACTTTGCTGCACACAGACATCTCATAAATTTTCAATCAGTATTAACATCATATTATAAATCATGACATTTCAGATTATGAAATATCCCGATGATATTTCAGATAGCTTGAAATAACATTAACACTCGTCATTAGGTTGAAAATTATAGTAACTTTTGGAAGAATCCATTTTGATAACTGCATTTTAATAAAATTAGTTTTCTATACTAGCTTCTGCATTTTGTTTTCTTAATTTAAAAACCCTTTTTCTAGAAGAGGTCCAATGCTTTACCAGATGGCCAAAGGGACTCATGGCACAAAACACTTAAGCATTTCGATGGTAAGATTTGAATTACGATGGTTCCCATAACTGCAGACACACCCATATTTAAATGGAAGCAGAGGGGAAGACTAGGCTAAAATACAAATAGTGATTGGGTCTTGGGTCATCTAAGGTATTTCTGGTGAACAATGCCCTTCTGCTCAGTCAGATTCGCAAGGGAATTTGTTTACTTGTTTGAGCCAAGTTGACAGGTGGAGGGTAATAAGCCTGGGTCTTGAGAGGCACGCTAAGCCATCTGATCACACGAGCGCTGATACTCACACATATGCACCTGATGGAACTTCTTCCCCTACTATTTCAAGAACATAAAAACAAGGAAATAAATAAAACCCAGCCAATGTTGTGAACTGAGTTCAGAGGCACAGATTTGTAAAGTTATGGGATACACACAAATACACACCCCACGTGTAAACACATACTCAAAATCAAACTGTAAATATTAAACTCTATGGAAGAAGGGCCACATAATTTACAGGTTCTCTTTTAAGATACTGTATTTAAAGTTCTGGTCATAGCAGGGGCGCCTGGGTGGCTCTGTCGGTTAAGCATCTGCCTTTGGCTCAGGTCTTGATCCCGGGGTCCTGGGATCTAATCCTGCGTTGGGCTCCCTGCTCAGCAGGGATTCTGCTTCTCCCTCTGCCTCTGCCCCTCCCCCTGCTCATGCACACGCTCTTTCTCTCAATTAAATAAATAAAATCTTAAAAAAAAGTTCTAGTCATAGTAGAGTGAATAAGCCCTGAGGTGTTTTTTGTTGTTGTTGTTTCATTTGGCTATGAAAGATGTTAATTGCCTACAGAAAAACATCCCCAGTGGAAATTAACAAAGATTGGTCAAAGTGAAAGCATAACGCCCATGTTTGGAAAAGTGCCATGCAAGAGGACATGAGAACATAAGGCTTAAAGTCTAAGCTTTAGCCTGAGAGAGATGGACCAGTGCTTCTCAACGAAGCGACTCTGAGCCAGGGGCTTACCTTCGTGAGGCTGATGGTCCATCCGTAGGGCGGGATCCTGCCTGCTGCATTGGCCCTTGTAATGACTGAACGGTGTGTCGCCAGGAGAAAAGATTGAGAAAATTTGATGGGAGAAGACTTTCTCAAAATTAATCAAAGTCAAAGTCTTCCATAAAAAATACGATCGATCCATGGGAAAAGAGAGGGATAGAGGCTAGGTGGCTCGACGTGTGGCAAAGTAAGCAGGGAGAGCCAGCAGAAAACAAGTATAAGGGTGTTATTCCTTATGCTTAAAAGTTTTCTAAATACAATGTTGGGGGGAGGGAATCTGGAGGCTTTTCTATAGCAGTGAGTGGCCTTTGGAAATATCGATGGTGCCCCTGAGCCCAGGAAATAAGGACCAATTGCCTCAACATTCCGCTGTGCAGTTGGGTCTCAGGACCTGGTATAGAGAAGACACATTTGGGCATGGCTAAGTAATTCTGTTTCCGAGCACTTTGAACCTGAGCAATTCGGTTAGCCGGCCTCATCGTCCCTTTCATCATTCGCAAACAGTGAATATTATGCCTGTCTCTTAGGACTGAATGCAAATGTACCTGGCACCTCTGATTAGGGATATGATTAGGAGATAACAATTAATACCATTCTTATTATCAGAGTCAAGAAAACCCCTTAAAATTCATCTAACCCCTCGTTTAACAGATCAACAAGCAGATGCTCAGAGGGGAAACGTGATTTCCCCAAAGTCACAAGCTGATTAGTCATAGAACCAGCTCTTCTGTGTTTCAGTCCAGTAATCTCTCATCATTCTTTCTCCAGAGACTTGTTTCTTCCATCTTATAAAATGACATGAACCAACTCCATGGCAATCAGCTATCCTCAATAATTCCTATGCAATTGAGCAAATGCCCAGTAAGAGACAGCCCGAGGCTGGAATGGTGGAGTGTTCTCCCCTGCTGGCTTTGCTGATCTGCCATCAATCCTCGGGCAGTCCCAGATTCCGCAGGATCAAGAGACCTTGGGGGCAGCCAGCTTTGAGCCGTCCAGGGATCTTGGGCCTGAGAAGCAGCAGGGTTCTTCAGTTTGGGCCCTGCGGCATGGTGTCCTAGTACGTGGCACCTTCACGGGCATAGCAGCAGCCCCCTCAGCAAGTCATTCCTTGTCCCGTCTCATTTGACCAGACCAGGCCAAAGAAGGAGCTCCTCCTGGAATATGACTGGGGTCCTAAGGCCTGCCTGTTCCCACATAGGCTCCCCCATGTTGGGCTTGAAAGCTCCAAATTCTTGCTATATTTGCAGAAGGGAAATCAGAGAACTTCTATCCCCTTGCAATCACATGACTGTTTAGCAACTTTCCACCAAGGGTTCAGAAATTGGAGAAAACAGCTTCTACGGTCTGAGTCATTTTCCCATCTCTGGCCGGGACATTTCTCTGGCCTTGTCTAACACCTGCGCACATCGTGCTAGTCTTTGAGAAAATTCATCTACAAAGATTTATTTTTTAATGTTCAGTACAGGAATGCTCACAGCTACATGATTCTGGGCTTCCTTATCAGTTGCCTTGACACTTGACGAGTGCAGATCCTGAAGAATCTAAAGTAACAAAACAACTTTCCATGGAGAAGGTAGAGTGGTGTAGGAAACCGTGAAATGTCAAGTCTGGTTATTATGGCTTTTACAAAAATGTGAAGCTACATAAGATTTTGGGGTGTCTTTCCTGCCATCAGAAAAATCTCTGGAGCTGGCTGGCGAAGAGCCAACAGACACTGGATGCATTCCTCAAAAACAAAACAAAACAAAATTATTGAGGTATAACTTAACACGCCATGGCTATGGCTCTCATTTCAAGTGTACCATTCAACAATTTTTAGTTAACTTATAGAATTGTGCAACTATTACCCCAATCCAATTTTAAATCATTTTGATCACACCAGAAATTCCTCCTGCCCTTTAGGCAGGCCCTCCCCATTCCCACTCCCAGTCTCTGGCAAACACCAATCTGCTTTCTTTCTCTGTAGATTGCCCTTTTCTAGAAACTGCATACAAATGGGTAGATGGATTCTTAAGGGCAGATAATCATATCTCTATATCTCTATTACTCGTAAATTCAATCAACCACTTAACAATGTGTATTTGCATGCTAGTTGTTTGTCCTAATGCAAGTGAAAGAAACTAGTTCCTGTCTAGCGAGGAAGGCAAGAAGTTAAACAACTAAAACCAAGGAAGGTGATGATCTGTGACAGGGGAGGCCCAGAGCTCTCTGGGAACGCTTATCCAGAGCTCATAAAATAGTCTGGAGAAGTCCAAGGAGGCCTCTTGGAGGAAGCGGCATGTGAATGAAAAACCGAAGGGTAGGCTGGAGGTAAGCAGGAGAGTCGGGCGAGAACTCTGCAGGCCAGCCGTAGAGGATGCGTGTTGAGTCTGAGGGGCCAAAGCAGGTTTGGCAAGGCTGAAATATAATGTGTGTGAAGGAGCAAGGAAGGCCGGGGGACATGGTGACCATGGGGGGTGGCCTTGGTGGGGGCATAAAGCCAGGTCACAATTGGCCATGGTGTGATGCTTGGATGGTGTTCTGAAGGCAGTGAGAAGCCTCTGAGGAGCTTTAGGTAGGGTTGAGTGAGACATGGCAAATGAACAGGAGCAGGGCAAGAATTCAGACAGGAAGACCAGCTAGGAAAGTGCTGAAATAACCCAAGCAAGAGACGCCACTGGAAGGCAGCATAGCCATGTGGTTAAGAGCTCTGGATTCTTCCGAAGAAGACATACAGATGGGCAATAGTTATTGGGGGGTGCAGGGAGAGAAGTAATAAGGAATTGGTTTACACAACTACGAAAGCTGGCAAATGCAAAATCTACAGAGCCAATGTTCCAGTTCAAGTCCAAACGATGGCAGGCTATTGTAGTAGCAGGAAGAGTGGATGTCTCAGTTAAAAGGCCACCATGCAGGAGAATTCTCTCTTACTTTGGGGAGAGTCAGCCTTTTCTTCTATTCAGACCTTCAACTGATTGGATGAGACCCACCCACAGTATAGAAGGCAATCTGCTTACTTACTCTATCAATTTAAATGTTAATCTCATTCAAAAATACCCTCACAGAAAGACCCAGGATAATGTTTTACCAAATACCTGGGCACGTCATGGCCCAGTCAAATTGACACATAAAATTAACCATCATCTGGGTTCATAAGAAAAGTGGTAAGTAGGGGTGCCATTTTATAAAGGGGAGTCAGGGAAGGTATCTCCAAGGAGAGGCCATCTGAATAGTGACCTAAATGAAGTAAAAGCAAGAAGCTGTGATGGCGGGCCCTTCCAGGTGGAGAGAATAATAAGTATCTAGGGCCAGTCCAGAACATCTGAGCTAGGGTAAGAAGCCTCTATGGCCAGAGCAAGAAGCCAGTGGGGGGTGCCTCAGGGGAGGTGCTGAGGTTGGAGAGGTGGACAGCAGCAGGTTCATGCGAACCTTGGGGACCACGGTGAAAATTGGGCATTTCATTTTAAGGGTCACAGAAAACTATTGCGGAGTTTTGAGTACATCTCTCTGGCTACTGTGCTGAGGATAGGTTGTAGAGGTCAAGGGTGGAAGCAAGGACACCAGTCACTTGAGCTTATTGCCATAATCAGGCTAGAGATGACGGTGGCTCGGGCTGTAGCAAAGTCCATGAGAAACAGCTGGATTATGGATGTACTTTGGAGGGAGAGCAGAGGACCTGGTGGGAAAGTGATAGACACATTAATAGACACATTAATAGAAAATAGGCAAATGCTCAGGATGTGCCCCATCAACCCTTTTCACGGACCTTGATTATGCTTGATGACAATTCAGCTTTCACAGAGGATATCCTTTTGCTGGGGTGGCCTCTGTCAGCTGATTATTTTTCTGAATGGCTGTGGATGTGCTTACTCTTCTGGAAAGTTGCTCTTGCTTTATTCATCACTATATGCTTCTGTCTGTTTGCCAGGAAAGCTAGCTCTGCACGTGCTGCCTTCACTATATCTTGGTCGCTCAGCTTTGCTGTGCAAGAGCTTCTTGGCTAAATATCATGGACTTGTTTGTCTGGTTTTCTTATTTTTCCGGAGCACTACAAGGTTATTGAGGTATAATTTACATAAGTCCAATGCACAAAGCTTAAGTGAACAGTGTAATGTGTGTGCCTGTGAAAGCTACACCATAAACAGGATTAGAACATTCCCACTGCCCAAGACAGTTTCCCCATGCCCACTCCCGGTCTGTCTGTACCACCCTGGTCCCTGTCTCCGCCAACCTCTGCTTGATATCTGTCACCATAAAGTAGTTTGGCGTATTCAACTTCATATAGTAAAATCATTAGAATGCCTTATTTTGTGTCTGGCTTCTTTCATTCAGCATGATGTATTTGAGATTCATCTATGTTACTGATTGTGTCGGTAGTTTGTTCCCTGGATAAATATAAAGTAATTTATTTATTAATTCACCAGTTGGTGGCCATTTGAGTGGCTTAAAGTTTGAGGTCATTATAATTAAACTGCAGTAAAACATTATTCACAACAGGCAAAATATCAAAATAACCTGCATGTCCATTGACAGACGAGTGGATAAAGAAGATGTGGTGTATACACACGAGGGAATATTATTAAGCCTTACAAAGGAAGGAGATCCTGCAATATGGGACAACATGGCTGAATCTGGAGGACACTATGCTAAATAAAATAAACCATCACAAAAGGACAAATACTGCATGATTCCACTTATATGAGCTATCTAAACTAGCCAAACTCATAGAAGCAGAGCATAGAATGGTGGTTGCCAGGGTCTGGAGAGAGGGGGAAATTGGCAGCTGTTATTTAATGGGAAAAGAGTTGCAGTTATGCATGACGAATAAGTTCTAGAGATCTTCCGTATGACATTGTGCCTGTGGTTACCGATACTTATTTTTTACGCTTAAAATTTTGCTAAAAGCATAGCTCTGATGTCAAATGTTTTTACTACAATAAAAAATTGCAGTGAACATTGGGTACACGACTTTTTATTTACACACATTTTCGTTTCTCTTTGGTAAATACTCAGGAAGGGAATTGCTTGGTCACAGGGAAGGTATATGTTAAACTTCATTAGAGTTTTGTTCAATTTGGCTTTCATGTGTGGGAAAGCCCATAGGACATCCACTTAAGAACTTTTCTCATCAAACCTTAGAGGGGAAACGATCCATGGGGATAATGATAAAGATGCAAATGCTGATGAAGAGAAAGAGAGGAGAGCCAGGATAATGGCGATGTCTTTGTAGTACTTACCATGGGTGGCTTTCTGTGTATTAATTTATGAAATCCTTACAACACTGAGAGGTAGGTATTATTTATCCTCATCTTACAGTTGAAGAAACTGAGGCTGGGAGATGTTAATCCTTGTTCTCAAGGTCACTCAAACCCAAATGGAAAAAGCCCATGTTTTTCAACTAATTGTACCACCTCCTAAAGGAGTCGGGTGGACATCATCTCTCACATCTTCTCCCAATGCCTTGACCATCCTTCTGGGTGACTGCTGTGTCTTTGATGGGACTTTCTGAGTCTTCCTTGAGTCCACTTGGCTTGGCAGCTGCCCTCTGGTGTGGGAAGTGCTGACCTCATGTCTGCCGGCCTGACAATGTCCCTTTGACTCGTTTGTTTGCCCTGTTCAGACGCCTTCCAGTTGGTCTCCCTGCCCCCCTTCCCCTCCCTTATCCCTACCCACTGCACCCTACCCCTTCATCATCCCCACACCTCCACCACCAAACCACCCTATAATTTACCTGGGGCCCATAAACGTGCACTTTTGAATCAACTTCACTCAATGGTTAGAAGAATCTTCCCCCAAAACTGCTTATTTGCTCTCCAAAATATTTTGTTGTTTTTGTGAAGAATTGTGCCCAGAATCATTTTTATAAGAAAGTGTTTGACTCAGTGTCCTTATTTTGGTAAGGCCACCATGTAACATAAAAAATATGATGTTGCTAAGTACAGACATGCTATTTATGTGGGTACCTTTCTTCAATTTGATGGGGATTTCAAATAAATACATTTCAGAAAAATTGGATTTGTTATGATTTCATTTTACCTTTTTCTTCTAGAAATATCTAATTATAGTTAAGATAATTAACACACATCCTGAGTCCTGATTTTTCAGCAATAAACTCCTGCCTTTAACAATACATTCAGGTAGTCATTTTCATATATGCTAAATTAATCTCCAGAAAACCCTCTGAGGCAGATTAAGCAGAATTAAGTGGGAAACACAGCCATTAAATAGGAACATGGTTAAGAAATGGGGGATTCTCTATAGTTTTGAATAGAACTTCAAGTCCAACTTCATACAAATTTCCTATATTCCAGAACTCCAATATCATGGGTAAAATCCCATATTCAGTCTATTTGTGGAGATACTTTTTCTTAAAATTGAAATCAATTTGTACTAACAGTTATTTTTTGAAATATCTCAATAGGTTACAGGCGCAGTTTAAATTATAATTCTGTGCTAACTGCAATTTCCCCGAAATTTAAGAGATGATTTCTGTGAAGCCAAGGCTCGGATGTTCAACTTGCTAGAAAGTAGGTGCCCCCTTGTGGACTATAGAACACCAAAGAAAGATTTCAGTCATGAAGTTCTAAAAGTCTTAAACACGATGCACGTCCCTTGCCGAAGCACACGCTGAATCCCTAGCACTGAATTACGAAAGTAAATAAAACCTTGAAAGTGGGTGGTTAAGCCTATTTAAGACGTCAAAGAACCTTAGAATGTTGGTATAACCTTAGATGTTAAGGTATAACATCATTTTACAGATAGGGAAACCAAAGCTCAAAGAATTGAAGTGACTTGTCCTCAAACCATAACACATCACACCCTGAGGTACTGACAAGAATTGAAGACCTTTCATGAAAGTAGTATTCACATGCTGAACAACCACATAGATATGTGTCAAGAGAAACACATATAGAGAGTATGGTAAATATAAAAACATTTATTAATACCCTACTGTTCTGCATTCCTTAAACATGCTTGAGGTTTCCCACCCCACGTAGAGTGAATTGGCGGGGAGGCAGGTTAGGAGGGTGATGCAGTCGTGGAAGGGAGTGATGATACTCACCTGAGGTGGGATGGGGGGATCTTGGGATGGGTGTGAAGCTGATAGTTTTGAGAGCTGGTTATGAGGGTGAATCCACAGATTTACTGAGATTAATTGCTGGGAGAGGGAAAAGGCAGGAATGGTGCCTATGTTTCTGGTTTGGGGCCATTGGGTGGATGGTAACCAAGGTAGGGAATAGGAGAACAAGAGCAGGCTTAAATGAATGGTGGTTTGAAATGATAACCAAAAAAGTTAACATCTGGGTTTTCTACATGTTTTTGTAGGATTAAGCCACACAGTCTGAAATGTTTTGTGAGAGTGTGTGTCCACATGGATATTTAATTGATAACAAGGGGATTAGAGAAGTCCTGTGTCTGGCTTGCAAGTGTTGATGAGACTTAAAAAAAAATGTCAAGGGTATAACGGAAGGCTTGTTCTCTCCTATTTTTCTCGATAAACTTTCATTATATCCCAGTTTCAAGATGAAATTATAATAGAATTTAGTAGCTCTAGATCACGTAATAATTATGTTTAGTTTTAATTATGATCACTTACTGATTCAAGTCTCCTTGTTTGATGTTTGCAACATCATGGCATTGGGGAGCAACTGGTTAGGCCCATCGTCTTGGTACTTAGAAAAAGGCAATGTTCTGAACATTTCAAGTGGGCTATACCTTTGGGAAAGGGCTACATGTCAGATTCCTTGCTTAAAATATTATGCATTCTAGGGGTTTCAGAATTTAAAGGAGGTTCCAAAAAGCAGGAGAAGACTTTGGAACATTGGACAAAGATTGTTTAATGGTGGATTTTCAGGAACTGAGACACCTGATAAAGGACATGTCTTGGGGCCTAGAAGGGCTGAATTCAGTGTCTCAAATCACACTAGAAATCGTCACCATTTTCCCCTCCTAGAGAGAAGGGGATAAAGCAGGTAGAACATGGATTGTGGCATCAGACAGAGCTGGATTTGAGAGCTGGTTATGGCTTATTGTGTGACCTTGTACAAATTATTAATCTTTCTTGGTCAAAATTTTCTAATCGATAACACAGATGATAGTGATGATACCCATGTGGTTTTAGTCTTTTGGGGCTGCTATAACCAACTGTCCAGACTCAGGGCTTAAATAACAGAAATTTGTTTTCTCTCAGTTCTGGAGGCTGGGAAGGCCAAGATCAAGTTGCTGGCAAATTTGGTTCCTGGTGGGAGCGTTCTTCCTAGATTGCAGATGGCTAATTTCTTGCTCTCTCTTCACGTGAACTTTCCTCAATGCTTGCATTCAGAAAAAGAAGGAGTGCCTCCCTGATGTCTCTTATAAGGATCAGGGCCCTACTCCTAGGACTTCACCTGACCTTAATTACTTCTTTGGAGGCTCCATCTCCAAATACAGCCACATTGGGGCTAGGACTTTGAACTTAAGGGCAGTGGTGGTGGACACATACATTCAGTCCATAGCATATACCCAAGGGCTTGCGTGAAGATCAAGTAATGATACTGAAAACTGGCTCTCTGTTCTGGTTGCAACGCACAGACAACACAAGCTGACTTCTTTTGCTCCTTAAGAGATCTGTCATATCTGTGTTCATATCTGTTAGCTCATTTGAAGGATTTACTATAGGGAACACATTTTGCCATGTTATTATTGCTTGTGTCATAGGATCCAACAGAGAATGGAAGAATGGACCTTGCTTTGTCCATGTTATTTGTCCTAACATTCCTCACTTTTGTGTTGCCTTTTGTAAGCCACAAAAACATTGTACAATTATTTTGTTTTCCTCTTTTTCTTTCCTTAAAAAAAAAAAAAAACCCTACTAACTTTGGGCTTTGTTTGTTCTTCTTTCTCTTTAGGTGTAAATTTGATTGTTTATTTAAGATTTTCCTTATTTATTTAGGTAGGCCTTTATCACTATGAACTTCCCACTTAAAACTGCTTTTGCTGTATCCCATGGATTTTGGTAAGTTGTATTTACATTTTCTTTCTTTCTTTTCTTTCTAGTCATTTTGATCCAAAGGGATCTGTAAGAGTAGTTCAAAACAATGGCTCCTTACTTAAAAACCAAATTCTGATTAGTCTTTTATGCTTGCTTTACAACCTAAGGCTGTGATAATAATTGCTGGGCATTTTCAGAGGTTTTTTTAGCCTGGGTAGTTTTAGCGGCATCCTATGCAACATGATCGATTCTAGCAACACTTTGCACGCTAATAGTGGAATTTTTGGCAGCTTAACAAGTGAAAACTTGTGACTCAGAACTTCATAGGATTTTCTTTTTTTCTTTTCTTCTTTTTTTTAGAAAGAGAGAGCAAGAAAGCAGGGGAGGAAGCGAGAGAATCTCAAGCAGGAGGACACGGGCCTCGATCTCACAACTCCGAGATCATGACCTGAGCTAAAATCAAGAGTCAGTCACTTACCCAACTGAGCCACCCCGGCACCCCAGGATTCCATAGGATTTTCATAACACGTGCAATTGAGAATCATTTTTCAATTGTTAACATCCCATGATAATCAACATTATGTATGGCATTAAACATTTTTCTTGTGTAGTTTTTATTGGGTTGTTCAAAAGAAAGACTCCTACTTAGTTCATCATTTAGAGTTTGGCATAGGAAACAATGGCTCTAACAATAATATTAAATATATTGACTGTATTGCACCATATTTCTGTGTTGTAAACTTTTTTTAAAGGTTTTTATTTTAATTCCAGTTGGTTAACATACAGTGTCTTATTAGTTTCAGGTGTTCAATATAGTGATATATATATATATATTTCCATTTTCACTTGTCTTAAGGTATTTTTTTGATTTCTCCTTTGATTTCTTCATTAACCTGTTGATTGCTCATTAGCATGTTGTTTAATCACATATTTGTGATTTTTTCAATTTTCTCTAGTCACTGATTTCTAATTTCATATCACTGTGGTGTGGAAAAGACGCTTGATATGATTTCAGTCTTTTTAAATTTATTGAGACTTGTACTGTGGCCTAACATGTGATCTACACTGGAGAACTTTCCATATACACTTGGGAAGAATGTGTATTCTGCTGCTTTGGGATGGAATAATCTGTATTTATCTATTCAATCCATCTATTCTAATGTATCAATCAATCACTTATTGATTCTCTAGATGATCTATCCATTGATGCAAGTGGAATATTAAAGTTCCCTATGATTATTGTATTGTTGTCACTTTCTCCCCCTTTACGTCTGTTAATATTTGCTTTATATGTTCAGGTGCTTCTATGATGGGTGCATAAATATTTACAAATATTATATCCCTTGTTACATTGACCCCTTTATCATTATATAATGCCCTTCTATGTCTTTTTTATAGCCTTTGTTTTAAAGTTTATTTTGTCTGATATCAGTATAATTTCCCTAGCTTTCTTTTCATTTCCATTTGCTTGGGACATCTTTTTTCTATGCCTTCACTTTTAGTCTGTGTGTGTTCTGGCAGCTGAAGATCATCTCTTGTAGGCAGCATATAGATGGATCTTGAGTTTTTGTTTGTTTGTTTATCCATTCAGTCATTTTCTGTCTTTTGATCCGAGAATTTAATGCATTTACGTGGAAAATAATTATTGATAGGTGTGTACTTACTGCCATTTTGTTCATTGTTTTCTGCCTGTTTTGTAGTTCCTCTCTGTTCTGTTCTTCTCTTGTTCTCTTCCCTTATGATTTAATGATTTTGTTAACATTAGGCTTAGATTCCTTTCTTCTTATCTTTTGTGTTATCTACTATAGGTTTTTGTTTTGTGGTTATCATGAGGATTACGTCCTATGTGTATAGCAGTCTCTTTTAAGTTGATAGTGATTTAAGTTTAAATACATTCTAAAACTCTACATTTTTATCCCCCATTTTATGTTTTTGATGCCACATTTTACATCTTTATATTTTTGTATCCCTTAGCTGATTATTGTAGTTAGAGTTATTTTTACTACCTTTGTCTTTTAGCTTTCATTCTAGCTTTGTAAGTGATTAATCCATGACTTCTACCATATATTTACCTTTGCCACTGAGATTTATACTTTCATATATTTTCTTATTGCTAATTAATGCCCTTTCTTTTCAACTTAAAGAATTGCCTTTAACATTTCTTGTAAGGTCAGTTTAATGGTAATAAACTCCGTTAGCTTTTGTTTATCCGGAAAGCTCTATCTCTTCTTCAATTCTGAATGACAATCTTTCCAAGTAGAGTCTTCTCAGTTGGAAGTTTTTCCCTTTCTGCACTTTGCGTACATCCTACCATTCTCTCTGCCCTGCAAAGTCCCTGCTGAAAACTCTACTGATGATCTAATGGGGGACTGCTTTGTGTGTAACAAGCTTTTATCTCTTGCTGCTTTTAAGATTCTCTCTTTAATTTTTAACATTTTAATTATAATGTGTCCTGATGTGAACTGTTTTGGGTTCATCTTATTTGGAACTTTCTGGCATTCCTAGATCAGGATGTCTGCTTCCTTCCCCAAGTGAGGGAAATTTTCAGGCATTATTTCTTCAGATAAGCTTTCTATCCATTTTTTCTCTCTTCTTCTGGGAACCCTATAATGCAAATGTTATTCTGCTTGAGGTTTTCCTATAGGTTTCTTAAGCTATCTTTGCTATTTTAAATTCTTTTTTTCTTTCTGCTGCTCTGGGTGAGTTCCAGTGCCTTGTATTCTAGGTAACTTATCCTTTCTTCTGCTTCATCCATCTGCAATTAAACATTTCTAGCATAGTTTTTGGTTTGGTTATTGTATTCTTCAGCTCTGCATCTTCTGCTTGCTACTTTCTCATATTTTCTATCTCAGTTGAAGTTCTCACTGTATTCATCCATTTTTCTCTCAAGTTCAGTAAACATTTTTATGACCATCACTTTAAACTATTTATCAGATAAATTGCTAATCTCTGTTACATTATGGCTTTTTCCTGAGGTTTCATCTAATTCTTTCATTTGGAACATAGTCCTCTGTTGCCTCATTCTGCTATTTTGTCTGTGTTTATTTCTATATATTAGGCAAAACAGCCATTTCTCTCATTCTTCAAGGAGTGACCTTGTAGAGATGAGACTTATCTTTCACCTTTGCCTTAGCTCTTGGTGGTGTCTTAAACCTTTGGATTGTCTAAGCAGCTTGATTTATTCTTGATAGGTCCCAGTTGTTGAGGGTGTCAATATTTCAA